>NC_088246.1:57158852-59558852 GCF_036013445.1 Caloenas nicobarica | reverse complement strand
TAATGCAAAATCCTTTATTAAAATATTTTTTGTACCCATTAAAACTATAAATACTAGACAATAAAAACGTTTTTTTCTTTGGAATGCACCTCGAAAAACGAATCTCATTAGCAACAATGTTTTGGGGTTTTTGTAAATAGGTTTTTTTCCCAAGGCACAAGCTCTTGCTAAGACTTAACAAATAAGACTGAAAGCCATTTAAAAAAAAGGGAACGGATCAGGTAGGAACTGATAAAGCTTCCCACTTCTTTGACCTTGTAAACTTCACATCATAATGCATGACACAGCAGGAAGTTTTCCTAGAAGCAGTACTATTTCCTTTACTGGCTTAAACCTAGTTTTTCACACTAATTACTGTTCATTTAATGAATGGAAAGCATGTGTTTTTAATTATGTTAGTTGAAATGTTGGCTGGTTGTGAAACCAAGTACTTGGAATTGGTCCATTTGAGCCATGTGAATCAGCAGTACTGTTTTATAGTTTTTGCATTTTTTCACTTCAGCATTTCAAACTGTGATGCTTGAACAGAAGAAAATTTGGTAGAGAAAGATAAAAGGCTCCACCTAGTGGGTAAGAACTTTTTATTTAAAGAAAAAAAAAAGGCAGGATTTTTCACTTCATTTTATGCATGAAGAAATACTGCTTCAGATTTTGTTTCATTAATCTGCCGTGTTGTTCTTAATTCTTGCATTCTACAGAGCCATCATTTCATATGCAAAGCTGAAACATTAAGAATTATTCTGTCAATCTTGAGCAAGAAGCAATAAATAATACAAAATGAGTGAGTTTATACAGGAGAAGAGTTGATCCACAAAGTTCTTCCTCCCCCCTCTTCAAGCTTCAATATATAGTAACCACAAATGGATAATTTGTATGTCAGCAAATATTTTAAATTATTTGAGGTTCTTTCCTACTTAAAACTGACTGGAAACATTCATGACTTGACCATAACACTTAACATGGTATTTTGGGAGTATTTTTACACAGGAACACCTGTATGTTACCTCAGCTTCATTAAATCATCTGCTTGCCTGCAAGGGGTGAAATCTGTGTTCTTCGGCAACTTGGTCCAGTGTATCAGCTTCTGGCATGGCACAACCCCATCGGCCCCGCTGTGTCTTCCAGAAGCAAACACCAGAACTCATTTGTCCTGGCATTTGTCTAGGAGCCTGCCTAGCACTCTTGTGTGTCCAAAATCATCCTGGTAGAATCTAGTACCTTTATTTTTGGCATATAATTGATCTAGTACAGTACCTTTTTTTTTTTTTTTTCTTCTTCCCTCTTTGCTGAATTTCTGCACTGCATTGCAGTTTCTCTCCAAACTCTTGGGAGATTCAAATGGCAGGACTCTCCAATTTAAAGCAGTGATGAAACTCTGGTGTTATTCTCTCATTCCAACCAAACATGACCAGCAGCTGAAACCTTCTCTTCAGGGAGTGGGAGCAGGAACAAGTAGCAGCAAGCGCAGATTTGGCAGAAGAGATGCTGAACCACATTGTAGGTCCTGCCTTTTGTCAGACTCTCATTTTCAAGCCATGAAACCTGGCAAGAGCAATTCTGCATGTGCAACTTCCAGCAATGAGTAGACAGTGTAACATGCATTGTAATAATACATTACTACACCCAAGTTTACTATAGCCCATGTTCATATCCACAATTGGAATATTTGTCACGTATGCAAATCACAAAACAGAGCTTAATATGTTGTTTTGCATACCTCTGGATCACAGGGACATCTCCATTTGCAGTGGGCCACTTGATAGCAAAGCCAGAGGATTCTTCCTTCAGTATTAAAGCACAATTTGGCAATTCTGACAGGCCACACAGGCTTGCTGATCTGCCTGAACAATTCCTCCCAGCTGCAGCTCTCCTTGTATCCTTCATGGAAATCTAACTCTCAGTGTCACCAGCAAGTAAGAGCAGCCATTCAGCTTGTTTTACAGACTAAAACAAAGGAGTTCTTACTCTGAACCTTTATGTGAGCAAGGACTAATACAGAATTGACTAGTCTGAGTGGCTTTGGGGAAGTTCATGTTTTCAAAATGCAAGCAATGCTTTCTCCAAAACAGAGGAAATGGAAAATAAAAGTTAAACTGCATTTTTTTCGTGCCTTGGGGACAGCTTCTGTCTTTGGTCTCAGCTTGTAGGAAGTCTATGTAACCCTTAAAACATGTCAGCTAAACTAATACAGGATGATTGTTTAAAACTTCGTGGATATTTCAAAATTATTATAACAACTGCACTGTTATAGCTGTGTTAAACTCTCCTAAAATTGACGTGAGCTATTTGCTGGAGTCATGCCACTTGGTTTCTAATGCATGTGGACACCTACCTCACTAGGCATGCAATAAAAGAAAAGATGAAAGTCACTTCAAAGCGAAAGTTGTTAAGTAATACCACTTTTAACTGTTGGCCTTTGCTCTAGAACTGTTCACATTTTAAGGGATTATAGGCTTGCTGCTGAGCTAAAGCAAATCCCATGCTTGGAACTACAGTAAGATCCTTTGCCTCATTTTACTTTAAATACCTTTTCTAGCACTGGTACTTGAGCTGATGCTAATGAAAGACAAATTGACAGATGTGAAACTCTGGGGACCTCTGCTTTTGTAGTAATCTGCTGTAAACTCAAAATGCTAATTTGGGGATTAAGTATTTATTCCCTCAACAGGTCATCAGAGAGTCTCATACAAGCCTTCTAATTAATATTTAACATAGCTGTTTTAGATGTTGTCTGACTTAGATCTACTCAGCTGTTTTTTTCCCTCTTTACAGGAGCAGCGGTGTTTACAACAATAAATGCACATCAATGCATTTGTTTCAAGAGTACCACTAAGTCTCTTTTTTTCCTATAGCTAACCAGGTGCTGAAGTTTGGAACACTCGTCAGTACTTCCAACACCTACGACAACTCTGGGATTGTGACCATTGAGACGGACAAGCCTTTGCTGTGGACAATGGCTATCAAAAGATGAGCCTTTTCTGATCTGACTCAAATTACTGCAAAATTTCACTGAATTAAGACAGTAAAGCTGTTACAAAACACATAAACAGGCACGGATTTTATGTCCTGAATGGAAAACAAGTCTGAAATAAAAGTCATTTGAGATCAAATCAAGATTAGCAGCAATAATTTAGTACTTCATTCTGGTACCTCACCCTACTTAATCAGAAGACACATGAGCTGCCACCCAATATAATCACAAACAAGTGAATGTGAAGAAACTGCTACTGCTTATCTGGTTAGTTCAGACTGTTTTTACAAACTATGATTTTCCAATACTGAACTATTTTTTCCCCCTCTTGCCTAAAGGAAATATAGTACACAGTTGCATGTAGTATAACTGTACTGAAAGATGATAGCACTATGAGTAGTTAATCTCATTTTTCTGTCCTGGTTTGTGACATATGTAGGTGCTGGTAAAGACTTCTCAAAAAGAGTAATAATTGAACTTTTCTACTTATGAAGCAAGTTTGTGAACTGAAGAAGCTTCAGTTTTGCTGTAATAGCAATATCAGATTTCCCAGTCTTAAGTGCTTTTAAAGTCTGTAAAAGAAGTAGCATTGTAACTTCTGCAAATATGAAATGCTTACAATAAGCTTTTTGGAGTGAAATCTAAATTTCTTAATCTCAATCTGAGAAGGAAGAGCATTGCATCTAGAAGAGCTTTTGCAGGCTTAGTTTTTAAAATCAAAATATTCAACCATTTAATGATGGAAACTTCCATGTCAACAAATACAGAGCCCTTTATGATTCTACATGCAGTTGTCTTACAGAACCAGTATCCAAAATGGGTGTATGTCCTATCCAATAGTGTGAGCAAGTTGTTGAGTCGCTGAAGGATTGCATAGTATCTCTGACAACTAAATTAACCTCAAACCATGCGTTTTAGTAACCAACTAAGTTTGGCTTTCTTAAGTACGCCATCAGAATAAGGACTGGCAATGCAAGGTCTTTGATAGAGTTTTTTTCCAGTCAAGTACATAATATAACCTAACAGGACTTCCAAATTCAGAAAGGGATTAGGGGTAATGATGGCGATTTCAGAAATTAGTGACAAGAATTCCAGTTGACAGACTTTAAAATCACCACTTGAGAGGATACAGTAATGCTGTTTTCTTGCTGTCTACCTTTGCTGGAACAATGCTGTTTACTCAGCAGTAAATTAAGCATTGGAACAGCTTCTGAAGAGAAGCTGTACAGTTGTCACCCTTGGAGGTTTTTAATACTCAACTGGACAAAGCCGTAAGCAACCTCATCAGAATGCAACACTGACCCAGCTTTGAGCAGAAGGTTGGACTAAAGACCTCCCAAGGTTCCTTCCTACCTGAAAGATCCTATTATGGTTGAAAGTAGTAACAAACCAAACCAACCAACCAACCAGCCCCAAAATGCACACCACAATAAACAACACCACCACACTCTACTACTACACATATGCTTTAAAAGATGACTAAAATGACAATGTTGGAAAACTCAAACTGAGCTTGTTTAATAGCAAACAAGTTACAAAGCTGTGAAGTCTTTGCAGCAGGTGTCACAAACATCTTGGTCTTCATAATGAATATTCAGCCGCCTCTGTTGAGAGAACAAAGTAGACAGTTCTAACTAATCCCGTGTGACCAAGTGATCCCATCTGAAGTGTAATTTATCCTCCCACCATTGCCTTGTTAGGACAGACATTGCTACTGTTACTGCTTATCTCCTATTTTCAAACATTTCTCCTTGCCTAGAGGACCACTCTTACAGGTATAAGCAAGCTGCATGTCATGGTCAAGGAGTAGTATTTAACCTGTTCCAGTGCTAGAAAAGGGATTACATCAGCTCTGGAGAATCTGAGGAGTTTATAATGTCAGTACCATGGGTGCTGGTCAACTTAAGAGTCAGGTTTTTCATGCTGCAACGTTCATTCCGAAAGGTATTTTACAGAATGTAGGTACACATAAAGTTTCAAACATATCTAGCACTCAGTAAATGAACAAAACCAACTTTATTCTGTGGCTTGTCATCTTCCAGCATAATCACTCAGTCTTCTTTACCTTACTGTCCATGCATTGATTTTGGATGCCCAAATTATAAACTGGAAACACAAAGTGTATGCAAGATCCAAATTAGGTAAACGCTCTTTGGTCAAATGGACACTGAGGAACTGGAAGTCAAAATATCTGATGTTCAGTTTTGAAGCAGAATACTCAAAAAACTCCTGATGAACTGTGGATCTAATACTTCACAGCATACTAAATTAACAACCTACTTCTTTTGAATCAAGTAATACCTGTCATATTACACTAACATGAAATGCACAGATACTAAAACAACTTGGATCCTGTAGGGCTCATTAACATCCTCTGTTTAAAATTGAACAGGTAAAAATATATGTAAAATTTAGTGAAATTTAAGGTCACATTTACTTACACAATGATATTGTTGATGGGGATATGGATCAATTTGACAAAGAAACCAATAAATCCCATTATTGCAAAGCCTATTGCTGTTGCCATGGCAATCTTCTGGAACTCTGAAAAAAAAAAAAAGAAAATCCAGTTTTTCAGAAGACAGATGAGATTTTAAGAGAAGACACTGCTTTCCAGAAAGTATGGCTGATCTCAATAATTTTAAATAGTAAGAAAAATCAGAAACACTCAAGAGTTCCTAACAATTAATGGAACATTTATTCCATTATCTTTCCTTCATATCCCTACAAGCCCTGAAAATAATCCTCAATAGAGTATCAAAAGTGAAAAGCTGCATTTATGTTTGTCGCAGGAAGACAGCATCTTAAGTCTCTGCAAAAACTGAGTACTCAAGTAATATTTTCAATTATTTTAAGACAGGAGCCATGAAGTGGACTAAGAAGGTCAACAGCATCTCAAAACCCTGCCAGTCTGACAATGAACGAAGTCCCTTACTGATCTCAAAAGATATCAGTAAACTTCATCGTGAGCATGTGAATAAAGCATCGTAACTACTACCATTTAGGACAACCAGTAACATTCTGATTATAGTCATAGCTTCTCTCTAATGCCTTTGAGAAAGTCCAAAAATCTTCTTCTATACTTGCAGTAAAAGTTCTTCCTGTCCCAATCAGGCAGCCACTGACAACTGTGAAGTACTGAATGGGCACGGCAAAAAGCAACGCTATCGCCTTTTGAGTCTCCTACCATGAAGGGTTTCCTCCAAGGTCATGTAACAAGCAGTTTCCTCCAGAATTTCCCCCAAGCTGACTACAATCAGTGCAACTCTACTACCGCATTTGTCTTTTCAGATGGCACGCAAGTTCTTCTCAGATCAGTTTACCTAATACATGAAGATTATTACTTACTGTCTCAAAATGGCTAATTTCAGCTACCTAGCCGATTTCATAAGATGAGTTTTAGTACCAGTTTCACACACCTGGCCAAGACACATTCCAGTTTATTATATCCAGAACCATAAACCCATTAACAACTGGACAGCTGCTCAAGTTTAAATCTCATATTAGAAGCTGAGGAACGTTCACAACAAATAAATAAAGTAATACATGAAAAGATACATGGTAAAATATAAGGTGAAATAAGGATTGTGTTCTAGTTTATTGTGTACTTTACCTTTCCTGTCAGGCTTGGTGCATCTTTTAACAAGTCGTATGGAGTCTTTTACAAACTGGCGGCTGGGTTCCACAAATTGCATTACCTGATCCATGATTACCTGCAAAGATGAACAGATTTAGTAATGGTGGTGCCACGTACATACTGAAAAAGTTAATTTTTTTAATTACAAAAGTAGAAGGAGCAGTAAAAAATCTGCAAAGACTTAACTTAAAACTACTTTTTCCTATCTAACTGGACTTCAAAATATACTTCCACTTTGCAAAAAATAAGGACACTGTGTCAATGTATGAACATGATGACCGACCATATCTACAAAAAATACGAAAAATTATGCTTATCAGCATAGGAGAGGAAAACAACAGCTCCATCGCCGCTTGTTTTCAGCTTATGTCCTACACTTGCTTTTTGAGAAAGCTACTGGAGATTTATAAATAAGACAAAAGTCACCCATTTCAATAAATCCCTAAGCCAAAAGCCGGTGGTGGGTCGGTGAGCACTGACAGAAATACCACGGCCTGATTTTATTCTCAGAACAAGCATCTGCCAGCTTTGCCCCGCAACCAGGACACCGCCTTATGTGGATCCGCGGTCACTGAGCGGCACAGACCCCCCTGACAGGAGGGTCCCCCACAGCAGCCCCTCTCCTGCCCCCCTCATGAAGTGCCCCCAACACTCCCCTCCCGCCACCGCGGCCGGGCGGCCCCGCACGCCCCAGCTCCCCAACCCCAGCCCGTGTTAACAAGCAGCGCCGACCCAGGGCCTCGCTCCCAACAGGGCCTCGCTCCCAACGGGGCCTCGACCCCCGAACCTTCCCCTTCCCCTTCCCCTTCCCCTCCCGGCCCACCCCCCGCCATGGGCCCTCACCGCTCGCGCTGCCGGGCCAAGGCCACGTCGCACAGCGGCGGGGCGCGGTGACGTCACCGCGCCGTGCGCGCCGCCCCGCCCCTTCCCGCCTGGGCGGGGCGGGCTTGTTTTTGAGCAGGAAAAGGAGGATTTTGGGAGGCGTCTGAGGGGCCGTCTTGGGCTGTTCTGCCACAGCGTTGGCCCCCGGTGGGATCGGTGGGGGCAGCTGCGCTGGTTGATGCGCCTGGAATTTAGCCGGGCGGCGCTTCTGTGGGTGTTTGGCCACGAATTTGCTTTTCCGTGCCCTCGTAGCGAGAGGATCCGAGAGGCCTGCAGCGGGACATGGACGGAAGGGGGCGCCGGTATGTCTCGAACAAGTGCTGTTCGATGGAGGGAGGAGGAGAGGAAAAAAAAAACAACCGACCAAAACCAACAACAAACACAGACCAAAAAAAAAAACCACCAACCCACACACAAAATCAAAAAAACCCCAAACAAAACACACACACACAAAAAAACCCCAAACCAAAACAACAACAACCAAACAAAATATATAAATAAATTTAAACCCCACAGTTGTTCAGACTGTGTTGCCTGTGAGTCAGGCATCTGTTGATCTGTAGGAGCGTTGAAGCCAATGCGAGCTGCAGGAGTTCATCGCTTGTGAAAACGTCGGCTCCTGTGGCTTTTTTTTTTGTATAGAGGAGTGTGCTTAAAAATAGGAAAGCTTTTTACATCTCGACACCACCGGTGTGATGTAGAACACTTCCTTCCTTGCATGAGGGGGGTAAAAGAGGCTATGACTGCCTAAAGTGAGCTTTTTCTTGCTCTTCTTGAAAGGAAAATCGAATCATGTAACAAGGAAAGAACAGTGACAACATTTAGCGATTTTTGTCCTTAATTTGCTTTTGATATTATTAATTTCAGACTAGAACTGTATTCCTAGCTGTCTGCCGCCTTTGAGTGTATATTGAGTACTCAAAGCTTATTAATTATTTGTCAGTCAGTCTATGGGGCTTTTGCAGCCAGATTAGGCAAACACTTCGTTGATCTCAACTCATTATTGGATTTAAATGCACACAAGATATTTTCTGTGCTTAACTTTGCTGACAGCCTTCAGGGCAGATGAAGTACCGTCACACCACAGCAGGAGGTTGTTGGATACCACATGGATTTTTTGACAGCCACTTTCATTGCCTTTGCCCACAGGGCAGGTCCCTCAGTATTATTGATCTCCTTCAAATATGAGCTTTCTCTTTGGCTATGGAGGGTTATTGCCTTGGGCTCCTCTACAAGTTTTCTGTGAAGGCCTGGCTTTGAATGTGATTGTGCTTTGAATCAGACCTCATCTAGCACTATGCTTCCAATGGGGCTGTAATTTTGGTGGCCAAATTCTGCTGGACCTCTTCCATTGGCACACTAGCACAGAAAGATCACAGCGTCCATTAGGCCTCCCACGACAGATTTGCATATCATTTGCCTCCTGTTTTTGAGGCCGGTTTGCAATCTGCAAGGGTGAGCAGTCTCTGCTTGGGAAGAGGAAGATCCTCAAGGAAAGCAGCTGAGGGCCGGAGAGCCAAAGTGCGCGGTACCCGGTGCGGCAGAGCAGGTTGCTGGTGCTCTGCATGAGAAGTCAGTATGTGGAGGCTGCCTTTGGTGGGTATTTTTGGTTGGTTGGGTGGGGTTTTTTTCCCTTCAGTGTCACAGATAAATGTGGGAGACTTTACCAAGAAGGGAAACTCACATTTCCAACTGTGCTGCGTGATGAGCCTTGCTGTGAACCATCACTAGGGAGGAATGGTTTCCACAACACTAGGTTCCTGTGACCAAATGACAATGACTGGGGTGGGGAACAAACAAACAGAAAAACTAAAACAAGAAGATACACATGTATGACACAATTCATGACATAGATTTCTGGTTGGATTAGGTTATGATTAAAAAGTATGTGCTGCGATAAAGGTTTGTTCCCCCCAGCCCCCAAATGCTTTGTTTTAAGTTATTTTTCCTGGGGAGAAACATTCTGGATAATTCTAGCACATGCTGCCTGGCTTAAAGATGTGACTTTGTTATCATGTGTTTGCTACTGTGGGTTGTCTGTGAAGAAGGAGAAGATACAGATTGTCCTGTCTTAGCTGTCCCTCATGATGAGCTCCCTTCTTTTCCCACCACGCTTTCCCTTTGGGCTTCAGCAGTGTGGGGGAGAGGCAGTGTCCTGTTTTGTGCACAGAGAACATTTGCTGCTCATCCTCAAATTCTTTCCAACTTTTTTTTTTAGTGTCCTTGAACTAATATGCTGTTACTTAGACTTGGCCATCATGGCAACTATGTTACTTTTCTGTGTATATTTAGCAAGAATCATCTTCATTTACAGAAGACACGAAAAAGTTTACATCCCCAAGGCAAGTGTATTTTTTTTTTTAATTGAAAACTAAACTAGGGTGTTTCGTTTCTACTTTATGGTTCCTGCAAGTTTGGGGAAGAAAGTGGTGTGCTTGCACATGTGAATTTTCGTGACAGTTTTACAAGTCTGCTTTTATGACAATATCTATGCAGTAAATAATCATTCTCTCAAGAGAAGAAAAAGACATCTGTCCTATATTGTCTTTTTTTTTTTTTCCATCCTATTATACACTCCCAAGGAAGGATGATAGTTTGATGGTAGTTTTACTGTTGCTTATGTACATATTTTGATTTGTAGTTTCTTTTTTTTTTTTGTCCTTTGGAGGACGTGAAAGACAAATACCTGCTTTTAACTATAGGCACATTAGACTTGCATAGGATCCATCCCCCTGGATCCGGATGCTTATGCCCATGCTTCGAAGGGGGAGTGAGATAAATCTCTGCTCCAGCCTCTCCTGTTCCCTGCTGCCCACCTGCCCCAGTGTGGCCCGGCGGGGTGGCAGGAGCCAGGGAGCTGCCAGCAGCTGCAGCCAACGTAGCTGTGGGGTCAGCTGGACAGGAGAAAAGACACAATTTTCAGTATGAGAGGAGACTCAGCCTCGGCCTGCTGAGATGGCGCGTGTGCAATCCCTGCGAGTGGCAGGGAGGACAGCTCTGTCTGAAGGGGCCTCCAGGCTTCCCCAGTTCCCTGCAGGGGGTAACTTGTGTCCCTGCCTCTGCTTCAGCACCAGGCAAACAGGAAGAGAAAAGTCGTGCTCATGCTCAGGCTGCTGTGAGGCTGGTGCTGCCTGGCCTCACCAGCTGCTCGATGGTCGGCGAAGTGCTCTTCTCTCTGCATGTCAGAGGGCAGAGACCTGGCAGTTTGGTTTTCTTGCTGTAAGAAGTACTGCCCATGTCTGAGAAGAACATACTTGGGTATAGTGATCCCGGAAGGTCTCCTGTGGCTGCATAAAAAATGGTACATTTGGGATATGGAGTATTACTGAGCTATCTCCTTCCCATCCCAACCTATCCCTTGAGGGACAGCACGAATCGAGCTGCTCCCTGGTACCGGTAGGAAGGGCCAGAGGGGTGAGCAAGTGAGCAGGAGTTTTTGGGAGGGATGGATTGTTTGAGCGGAGTAGCCTTTGGGTACAATGAAACAAAGAAATAAACTTAACAGCAGAGTCAATTATACTGTTAAGCGGCATTCTTTATTTTATCAGCGCTGGAAATTATCCTCCATAAGTGCTCCAACGACTGGATGCTCTTGCATTGCTTATATTCACATAATTATTCCATATGCATTACAATTTTTGAAAATTTTGACATACAATATATCTATACTAAGAAATAGTTGATGATGTTAGATATAATTGTTTAGTTTCTTACTTACAATACATCTATTAATTATTAGTTAAATATAAACTAAGCACTCTGCTTCTAAACAATGTATTACTTAATCATCTGTCTCCCTCTTGTCATGCAGAAGAATCTAAAACTTGAAAAATATCCCCTCATTTTGCAGGTGATCAGAAAGCATTTATCTCATGTCAATTGGTTACATGAATTTGGTATCTTCAACAACATCTGACTTGCTTTCGTGAATTTGAGGGGAAAATGGTTATCTTGGGAGGCAGAAAGGCAAAGACTAAGAGAGCTGGGAAGGTGGCAATTTGTGGACTTACATACACAAGGAAGACAGGCCCCTGCGGACAGTGGGCATCTGAGTGTGCTCTGGGACAGAAAACAGTTGTAGGAGAGAACAAAGACCACACAGCAGCAGGAGATTTACAGCCCAAACAAGGGCAGAGTGCAGAGAAGGAAGCAAGGTGATGTGTGGGAAAGGCGTTAGGGGAGCTCCCTGGACAGAGCAGCCTGTCGAACTGTCCTGTGGGGAGATGCCTCCGCAGATTTTCAAAGGCGACAGCACAGTAGCCCCATTGACTGAAGTCCTGCTAATGATCCATCACTTGACAGTCAGTGTTGTTGGATGACTAAATGACTATAAAATTCAGTCTTTAGAAATTGCTAAGATATATGAGACCTTTTGTTTCTTAATTTTACATTATCATAAATATGTTTGATTAATTTATATCTTGAGAAACCTTTGGAATATCTATATGCTTCTGACATTTAAAAATTATTTTTAGCTTTTCATTCTCCTAAACGATCCTGAGTCTCTGTTTGGACTTGATAAGCACGTCGGCATGATTTACGATGGGAAGAAAGATGATTTCCCTCCTCAGTAGCTGTACAGATGCAGGGGAAGAACATAATTGAGGAATTAATGTTAGGAAGGAAATGATAGCTCAGATTTGGGGTTCAGAAGGAAATGATGAAGTGCTTGTGGTCTGTGTCTTTGGGTTAGCCTCATTAATTATAGGAATGCCACTAGATCAGACTTTAATACCAGGATTGTGAAAGGGAATGTCACTAGTCTGAAGCAGTCAACAAGCCCTGTCCTTTGATTTGTGCTGCTTAATATTCAATGGAGATGAAATGTGGGGATGAGGGAGGAGTGCTGTTAAAATAGATTTTTACCAGTGTTAGATTTATAGTGTATAATTTTAAAGATGACCTTTTAAACAAAGTCCATGTTGAATTTCATTTGAAAGACCTGACAAGTGAGAGCACTTGGAAGATTTGTGTCTGTACAATGATAGATGCAAAGTGAGAGAAACAAGGGCAGTATGCTAAAATGGCATCAGTAAATGATGCTTCAGACTAAAAAGGTCTGAAGATAAAGTTTCTATATAGAAAAAGCAGTAAAGTGAAGTTAACAAGGGAACAGGTGTACCTCCATCAGTTGTTCAGGTCTGAGAGGTAAAGGAAACTCAAATTCTTACTAATTTCTCTGATGCAATACTTGTAAATGGTTTGTTTTGTTTTAGCACAGCTGCCACTGATGACTGTGATTTATCTGATTTTTAACCACTTCTCAATTCTTTCTTTGAGGTGCATCACTTTAAGTTCACCGTTTGTTTTTTTTGTGCCAGCTAATATCATTCTCCCATCCTTTCTGGGCTCATCCAACAAAAATAATGTAATAAGGGAAGTAACTTTGATAAACAGTGGGTCAGAAAATGCTTCCTCTAAGTCTTGCTCTGGTAAATAGCAGCTGATGATACAGGTCTTGCCCCTGCCTCTGCTATTTCCACCTGAAGATTCTTGTGTATAATTAGAAACAAATCACTCAATCCTTCATAATAACAACACCAACAGTAGCTGTGGAAATACTAATTACCACTTCAGATTTTTTTTAAAAAAAGAAAGCCAAATTAAAATTGTAAATATTCTTAACCTTAAGATGATGGGTTTTTTTCTCCTGAGGACAGTTTGCTTGAAAATGAAGCGATAGTTTTCTTTTTGTAGCAGAAGAGTATTTCATGTCAGCAGAAATATTTTTCAGGTGCATATGTGTGTGTGTGTGTATGTGTTCAGATGTTTAAAAATGGCTTTGAAAAATATGCAGTGGTTGCATGTGTTATGTATAAGACCCAATCATATAGTGGATACAGAAGTAGCAGCAAAAAGTGCAAGCAAAGCATCTTTTCTATTATATTGAACATGGCCCCTGTCTGCTTCAAGCCAAGGTGACAGAGCAATGAATGTGTTCAGTAACCATGAATAAGCAGTTCATCATTGCATGGCTATAGTGTCAAAATATAAATTAAAAGTCCCACTTTTAGGAAGAAATCTTGTTTTAGTTCGTTTTGGCAAATCTACACTTATTTCAGTTTCTGAAGCATGCACCATGCCCGTTGTTTTTTTTTTTTTTTTAAACTAAAACTTTATTTTCTTTCTGTGATGTTTCAATACACCTTCTACTCAGTTTGTGGCTCAGAAGTAACTGCTCAGGATGTCTATTCCTTCCTGGTAATGTTCCTGTTCCTTCCAGTCCTGCTATCATGATATGCATTTTGGTATAAAAGCTATTTCACTTCATGTCATCTCTGGTAAGGTCCAAAATCCCAGCTGGCTAGGTGTGTGGAACAGAATACCATCTCTGGAGGTAAAAGGTGTTTCTTCAGGTTTTGTCTGTTGTAAAACTCTAAAAATAAGAAAGAAGTTGAGAGCCACCGCTTTATCAGAGTGGGAACCATCTGGCGGGTAAGGCAGAGTGAGCAGCTGAAAGGATAGAGGTGGACGGACAGAAAAAAAACTTTCTTACCACTGAAAAGAGCAATAACTTACTTGCCGCTACGATTTTTTAGCATCTTTTTTTCCCCACTGATCTATATAAAGTTGGTTGGTTGCCAGTCTTTGTTCCTGCTTTCAGATTAAGTAGGACATTGCCTTTGGCTCAGACTAAGCTTTTGTAATACTGTTGTGGTCTCCTGAATTTTGCCAAGTGCCTGTGCCAAAGCAGACGTGTCACTGATTTGCACAGGAGCTGTGCGCTTCAGGCACACTAGCAGCATGTGCTTTCACAAAGGGCGCCTTGGAAACATACTCTTAATATGTAATAACTTGGCCACGAAAGAGGAATTTGAGTGTGTCAGAACTGAAAATCAGCTTTGGAAAGTTTTATGGGGATGGAGACCATTCTTGAACTTCGGAAAAACAGGCTTGCAAATTTTCCTTTTTTAATGTACCTTTTTCCTGCTCTTCTGAAGATAATTTTAAATGCCCCTCTTCCATCTTATCTGCCTTCACAAATCTTCACTCCATGTGTTACCTAAAAAGAAGTTTGAATCAATCTGGGATTTTTGAGTATTTCGGTTTCTAAGGAACCTTGATGAGACCTACTGTTCAGCGAGCAGAGACAGACGGTCTTTGACTGTAAGCCCTTTAAAGATGTCTTGAAAATGACCTGAAAATGTTGGTCATTAGAGAAGCAATTTTGCTCAGTCAGTAGTTGAGTGCATGATCCTCCTTACATGCAAGTAGGAGCACTGAGGGAGAAGCTGCTTTTCACAGCATTAAAAAGCTGTAGACCTCTCTTGCTGTTTGAATCAGCAGCAATCTTGGTGAGTTTTATTTGATCCTGCATAGGGAATAATAAGTTTCAGTGGATTACTATGCTTATTTATCTCACCAGCAATGCTCCAAGTCTTTATTAGTGAAAAGGATTTGGGTAATCTTCTGTTCAACTGGTACAAATATATCCAGCAGTTTTTAAACACAAAATTGCCGGCAGTTCTTTAACCTCATCGGTAACATTGGAATTGGACCAGGCAATGCAATATTTGTAAATCTCATTTCTCTCACTTCCTTTCCCAGTAAGATAAAAATAAATTACTTGCATCATTGGAGAAAAGAACAGACACCTGCAAGATGGTGTTGGTTCAGAAAATAAATACCTTAGAAATACCTGAGGATCTAGCACTTACCAATGCCTTTATTACCCAGATGTCTGTTCCTCTTAATCATGGAGTTAGTGTTGTAAAACTGTCCAAAATGTTGGGGTAATCAGATTTAGAAAGTTTTACTAGCAAACACTACAGTAAGTTTGTGTCTGTTCTCCAACTCCTGAACCAGTCCAAATGCTTTCTTTAATAATTAAACAGAAACATTTCAATGGCAGCATCTCTGCAATTTTGGCAGAAAGTGACAGCCCCAGGCATTTTTTAATTACCACCTTTTTGAAATTGTTAGCTAAATTAGTCAGGTATGAAATAATCTTGCCCAAATGATTATCTGCAAATTGCACTCTGAACCTTGCATCTGTCTTAATGTGTGGACACACTGCTGTCGTGATAATGCTATTAACTGGATTGCGTATTTTGCTTCCAGTGAATTCATGGTGTATAATCTGGATAAAATCTGGCATACCTTTATAAAATTCATTTTAAAAGCGCCTGGCAGCTGTTTGGTACTGGCATTTATAATATTACAGTTTTCAAGAGTAGTCAACAGCACTCTTCCTTATTATCTGCAACAGAGAACTTGATCTTATATGTATTATGTAAGTATAAATCATTAATTTTCATTATTCTGGGTTTATGCAGCTGGAGTAAAGATACCTCCTTGGGGCTGGTAAGAGCTGTAATCCTGATTAGAACCTCATGCTGAATCAAGCTGTGAAATTGATCTGACAAGGTGCTATTGTCCTCATCTTTGGAGTTATTAGTTGAATTTAATATTTCACTCTTCATGCATAAAAATATATGTGTAAGAACCTAACACTGTAAAAAAATAATCCATATGTAATATAACAGAGTCTCTGATAAACATCGCCTCAGGGATTTTCCTGGGCAAAGGAGGCTATACGTGATCTCTTCACATTTTTACCCACACCAGGCACAAACACACTGTGCTTGTAACTCTTCAACCCCGGCTTGCTTACAAGCATCCTTTCTGCAACCATTCCTCTGGCCTACTCAGTCCCCACTCATCGCTAAGGCTGATTTTCATTATAACAGAATAGCCTGCCCTTAACTACCCTTAGTTAGTTTCTGGGAAGATGTTAGGTGCTTAAAAACCTTGCTAAGTTCATGCTACCTGTAAAAGGGAGATCAGGAGGTGTTACTCTGTGTTTCCCTACAGCTATGGGGCCAGGGAACATTCAGGTATGGTATGTAATGTAAGTAGAAGAAATGAAATTTTGTGTAGCATGGTGGTGTAAGAGGTCTGAGCTGAAGGAAATGATGAGCTGAGGAGCCAACAGTTTCTCTTTGTTTCTTGGAGCATTTTTGCTTTCTTTTCTTGGAGCTCCCAGCACTCCACCTTATTTCTAGATGTTAGATCCTGGCTAAATCTCATCTCTGCAGTTCATTAGTCATATGGCTTTGCCCTGCCTTCCTAGTGGTCCTCCAGTGCTACATTGTGTATCTGTAGATTTTGCTTCTCAGATACCTATTGTTCAATCATTTATAGTATTGCCTGCATTGGTTTCAGACTCTCTGCTGACTCAATGTAGAGGTTCTTCGGTCTTCTCTGGGTCTTAATTACTTCTGAAAGTTGTTTTGGAGGTTGGTTGGTACTCATCCATCCTTAGACTCCTGAGCTTTCTTGGAGCTGCTTGAAATGCTGTCACCTTCATCAAACATCCCCCTCAAGTCGTCAGAACAGTCCATGGAGTGGAACGTTTTTCTATTCCATTCCTTAATCCCAAACCTTACTTAAAAATGCTACCCCGCTAGCCACAACTAGTGCCATTTGACAAAATCCAGCTGCTTCTGGCTGTCTTCAGTGACAGTCGTTTGGTACTGTGCTGTCCCACCAGCCTCGGGAGCAGGAGCCTGGGAAGGAGACAGGCAATCTCAGAGTGTCTGTCAGCTCCAAGGTCTGTGAACACACAGGCTATCTAGAGGCTAATTTGTCTGCTCCTGGGCACTTTCAGATTGTACTTTTCCAAATAGGTCCTCAGGGTGATAAGCCATCTGTAGCTATCATTCAGGATTTTTCTCTGAAAATTTTGAGTTTACAAGACATTGCTTTTAAAAGGTCATCTAGCAATGGTGACTTCCTTGAATCTGCTGATACGTTGTCTGTGCCACACTGAAACTGTGGTGCTGGGGAAGTTTTGTAGTTGCAGTCTTTTGGCTTCTCAAAACATTGGTGGAGGAGGGGCTGTTTCAGAGTAGAAAGTTAACTAACATTCATCTTCTATGAAAGGCTCCCTGGCTACTCACCACTTTGGAGTTTTTCCATCTGCCAGAGGTGGAAAAAAACCTTCTCATTGATCTTATTTAGCACTAGTAAGATCTTGATGACATTTGGCACCATCTGCATCCTATACAACTCAGTGTTCATATGACTCTAGGGAGAACAGAGCTATTCTGATGGCTGCTGACCTCTGGACCCTGGCTTCTCTGGCACCAGCCCACACCTTTGGGGTGTGTGGATAGAGCTGCAGATTTGGAAAAAGTTCTCATCATTGCTTATCTCAGTAAAATTTAGTTCTAGGACACTGACTGTTAGTATGCCCCAACAAATGGACAGAGTGGACCAAGGTCTGACAGTCCAGCATTTGGCCTTCCTGTGCTTTCTCTAGTGTCCCTTTCTGATTGTTTTTTCAGGCACTCCTTTCAGAAAATCTCAAGAAGTGAAGATCTTAGAGGAATTTAGGAGACATGGGCAGGTTCTTTTGCTCTAGGTGAGCCATGTTAGAGGAGTGACTTCTTGGTACTGAAGAAAACAAAAGATGGGGAGTGGAGACGCATTGCAGACTGTAAGAATCAGACTGTATTTGGAAGTGCACATTTGGGTAAACATCCCTGGTGGCAGTGATTACATTTCTCAAAGTGTTTCACAAGGTGTTTCCAAATTTTAGATGTTTCTATGGCAAGAACTGCTGCTTTTTCACTGATCAAAGCTATTTCTAGATGCTGGAAAGAACAATTGGAGTCATTTGGCTGCCCAAAGGCAAGTGTGTATGTTCCCCGTGCCAGCCAGGTCAGGGTGGCTGCTGGCCTGAGTGCTGCATGACATGAGCCCACACAGGAGGTACTTGCAGCTCTGGTTCAGTGTCCCAGGACATCCCTTTCTGGATGTGACTGTCAATGTGCCTGTTCTGAAGTGACAGAGGTGACAGATGCTAAGGCACTATGTGAAGGAGCACCTGTCTTTCTATGAATATCAAACGTGAGGACCAGGAAGGCCAACATGGCACAGAAGCAGGCAAAGAATACAAACAACACTTGAAAACCTTGAATTTAATCAGACAAATAAGAATTACATTTGGAAAACTGAAGTTTTCTGTTCTTGTGTGCATCTCATCCTATAAAAATTCAACTGATTGATACCCTTTTAGATTTTTAAATACTTAGGGTTATTTCAACTTTATTACCATTTATGCCATTGTTTGGAAACAATTTTTGTTTGTTTACATCTGAGCTTAAAATCACTTTGCAGTACTGCATTTAGCAATGGTAGCAGATGTTGGTGATGTTTTATAAACATAAATAACATCTGTGAGTTTTGAAGTCATAATTCTGTCAGGGGATCCTTCTTACAGTTTGTCAAACTAAAAGAGCAAATCTTGAGTGACAAATATATATGTATTTGCCAGAAGTTTATTTCGGGCATTGCTGGGCACCCACTGCTTTCATGGAGCTAAATATCATGGGGTGCAGACGCTGCAACAACAAACTTGAGGGTGTCATAACACCCAGAGCAGTTTATCCATCTGAGAAGATGCATCAGCCCTTGCACGGGAAGAGTCAAGTGTCCAAATGAGCTTCAAAGATCTGCTGTGGTGCACAGAGTATTGCTGTCTCAGGGGAAAACTGGTCAACTTACGTTTTAAATCAGGCTCAAAGGGGCCTTATTGATTTACTAACGACAAGTAACTTGCAGTGAACTAAACTCTTGCAATCAGTATGAGCAATACAACAGGTAAACCCCAATACCAGACACATGACATTAATAAACACCTGTGCATTTCTAAGCACTTTTCTGCAGCACATCCCAAGCACATACATGAATACATATTCATGGGTACGTGCACCCCCATGTCAGTGTGCACACCTCTCATCTGCCATGGCTGGGGACCGTGGGTGGTGGGATGCTCACAGTGCCATGGGGGCAGCTCATGAAGGTGATGTTGCCCACACAGGACAGCTTCTGGCCATGCCAACCCCCCGGCTGCTGCTCCAATCCTGCTTCTCACAGCCGCAAAAATCCAGGCTTCTTTTATAGTTCTTTTCAAGCTGATGCCTTTTTCAAAAACCTCCCGGTTACTTTTTAATCTGCTCGATGATTGTCTCAGGCAAGTCTTGGCACTGCTGAATTGCTCCTAGTGTTATAGGTTTTCTCCTACAGTAGTTATTGGCATTTTATTTACAGACGATTTCACATTTCCATCTTATTGCGGTCACTACCTGAGCAGTGCCGCCAGGAGGGGTGTGTGCAGGTCCCCCAGCACTGAGGAGGGAGATGAGCCTCCAGCCCTGTTTCTCAGCTGCTGAGGTCAGACATAGAGTCTCAGAACGTCTTTACCTCTCATGTTTGCATCCCTTCTCTGCGATTACCCCAGTTACTGTAATTTTGAATATTTTTAGCCTGCTGTAAGCATAAACTCACCAGTCTGAGCTTTTGGAGCAGATTGGGTCTCAAAAGTGAAAAAAAGCAAAGGAAGACACCTGTGTCATAACTGTACTGGCCTCATGTGTTAGCAAGGTGCCAGCTCCTCTTCTCGTGCGCTGACTGTGATGCTTCCTGTGCTATGAGATGCAGCAGTGCAAAGGGGTTATATATGAGAAGCATCTGACTTATTTTAAGTCTTAACAGATAATTAAGGCACCTCTACCTCCATTCTTCTTGCAGACATTTTCTCTTCTTTTGCCTGGAACACTTTTGTCTGTGTGGAAGTTGGTGACTTTCAAACTTGCTCTAAGATTTCTTTGGATGCGTTAGCCCCAGAATGTTTGTGTGAAATACACATTAATGTGTATTTCATATTTTTTTAAGATTTCTCAGTGCATGAAAGTAACATGTGGATGAAAAGAAAGTACTTAACAGGCAGAGTATCTGCCAGCCTTTCTTGGAGTCAACAATGAAAACAAAATCAACTTTGAAACCTATTTTATCTGATCAGTTGTCATTGTAATCAGTTGTCAGGTAGCTTTTTAAAGGCAAACCAGTGAAAAATTTAGTATTTATTTTAAAATATTCCGTAAGAAAAAGAAACCATTTACATTGATTTTTTAAATTCTTCTGCATAATAGGCAAGTCTGGAAGAAGCAATAAAATCTTCCCATGTAAATGAAATTCAGGTGTTGCTGAAGAACCTGTTAATGTCTTGCCTTTAAAAAAAACAAAGTGACCTCATGAGAAGACATCCTATTTCCCATAGTGCACTTTTAATGCAACTGTTTTAACAGACAAATCCAAAATGTTCTATATTGTACCTGTAAGAGAATGTAAACAGGGCATTGAGCATTTTCTTTCACTAGATGGCATTATTATCCTCAAAACAGTGGTAGCCACAGACTGCTTTCTTCAGGAAAAGAGGTGTACGAAAAAGTAGATTTAGGTTATTTAGATTAACTGTATTTTTTTGGGTTCTGCAGATCTGGCAGTTTATGAACCAAATTTCTGTTGCATTAGTATTAATTCTTGAGCCTATCTGGACTGTTCATTTTTCACAGAATCACAGAATGTTAGGGATTGGAAGGGACCTCGAAAGATCATCTAGTCCAATCCCCCTGCTGGAGCAGGAACACCCAGATGAGGTTACACAGGAAGGTGTCTAGGCGGGTTTTGAATGTCTCCACAACCTCCCTGGGCAGCCTGTTCCAGTGCTCTGACACCCTCACCGTGAAGAAGTTTCTTCTCAAATTTAAATGGAACCTCGTGTGTTCCAGTTTATACCCATTGCCCCTTGTCTTATTATTGGTTGTCACCGAGAAGAGCCTGGCTCCATCCTTGTGACACTCACCCTTTATATATTTATAACCATTAATGAGGTCACCCCTCAGTCTCCTCTTCTCCAAGCTAAAGAGACCCAGCTCCCTCAGCCTTTCCTCATAAGGGAGATGCTCCACTCCCTTAATCATCTTTGTGGCCCTGCGCTGGACTCTCTCCAGCAGTTCCCTGTCCTTCTTGAACTGAGGGGCCCAGAACTGGACACAATATTCCAGATGAGGTCTCACCAGGGCAGAGTAGAGGAGGAGGAGAACCTCTCTCGACCTACTAACCACCCCCCTTCTAATACACCCCAGGATGCCATTGGCCTTCTTGGCCACAAGGGCACAGTGCTGGCTCATGGTTATCCTGCTGTCCACCAGGACCCCCAGGTCCCTTTCCCCTACACTGCTCTCTAACAGGTCATTCCCCAACTTATACTGGAACCTGGGGTTGTTCCTGCCCAGATGTAAGACTCTACATTTTCCCTTGTTATATTTCATTTAATTTTTCCCTGCCCAATTCTCCAGCCTGTCCAGATCTCGCTGGATGGCAGCACAGCCTTCTGGCGTGTCAGCCACTCCTCCCCGTTTGGTGTCATCAGCAAACTTGCTGATAGTACACTCAATTCCCTCATCCAAGTCGTTGATGAATATATTGAATAATACTGGCCCCAGAACTGTCCCTTGAGGCACTCCACTAGATACAGGCCTCCAACCAGACTCCACCCCATTGACCACAACTCTCTGGCTTCTTTCCTTCAGCCAGTTCGCAGTCCACCTCACTACCCGATCGTCCAGACCACAGGGTTTGCTGGGTTTGCTCTGGGTTTGCTGGGTTTTTTTCTATCCATACACTGGTCAATATTGCAGAGATTGTGCAAACGTGATTTTAAGTTGACTGGTTAGCAAAATTAGAAAAGGTGGTTCAAGGACTGAAATACACAAAAGCAATATAGTCTCAAGTCCACATGTTTTGTTTTTTTTTTTTTTCAAGTCTGTAAGATATATGGACTTAATAAACAAGCCAGTGGTGTGTGAAGAAAAATGGTGACAGTGAGTTAAGAAATAGGATTCCAGAACTTGGTGTTTCAGAAAAGGGAAGAAGCACATCAGGAAGATCAGAAGCAAGAGTGAAAGGAAAGAAAAAATGACTGAGACTCGGATCTCTGAAGAATGGACAAGATGGTAAGCTACTGAAATCAATAAACAGGTGTTTTTTAAGAACAATGGGGGAAAACTAAATAAAACAAAGAAAACCTCCCACAAGCCTACAAACTCTTTATCTGAAAAGACACATTAAGAGTAGTTCCTTGTCTTTAGCACCATGCAGTACCAGCTCATTCTGATAGAACCTGTTGGATGCCTTAGAGCTAAATCCACTCAAAGAAAAATCATTACCTGGGGCTCTAACTGTGTCAGCCACAAATTAGGATGAAAGTTACGGAAGAATTTTCAAGGACTCATCCTGAGAGTCTTTCAATAAGTCTAAGATTTTCCTGTGTGTCATGAAAATTTCTTAGGTCTTCTGGATGCAGCTAAATTGTCCCTCCAATGACCTTGAGAGCCATAAAGATGTTCCTGAGAAGCAAATGTATAAACCTTAGAAAAAGTTATTTTTACAACATTTTGGAAAATGTCCCAAAAAAGGATATCCCATGTAACTGTGCTGCACAGTTTTTCTGGTCTTCATATTCCACATAGACATGTTTATTGTCAGGTCAAGCTGTTTAGTTTTCATTTTTCATTTGTAAGGGAAAATACTTGACCAAAGTATGTCTAAACACAAAATTCTTATCCAGCTCTTATTGCCTTAATGTTGGTTCATAAAAGATGGTTTTTGTTTAAATGTGAAAACAAATAAAGACTCTCCAGTCCTATGTCTGCACTTCATAACAGGCATGGGCACACACTCATGCACACACATATACTTGTGATGCGTAAGGTGTGCAAGAAACTGAACAAGAAGGGTTATAGGGACCCCTTCCTGTGTGATACGGCTTTAAGAAGTGATCACAGGACTCCAGTGATGACACCATGCATGGAGTGACAAATTCTGTTGTAGTTCTTGAAGTCATTTGGATCCTGCAGCTGGCCTTAACCCCTTAATTAGGTCTGGCAGCAAGACAATGGAAGAAAGAAGAACAGGGAAGCTTGCCCTGTATACCTTGCACTAGCATAGTAGTAGAGCTCTCAAATAAGCTGGGTTTTGTCATATCTACCTCTGCTTTCAGTGACAACAAATTCTGTGCAATATCACCCTTTTGAGATCTGAGCACCATGCCTTCAAGGAAAATACTGCCAAAATTAGACCTATCTTTTCTAAATTCTGAGGATTATTGCTTTCTCTGGCAGTCCATAGCAAGTACTGAAAATTACTTACTGTCCTGTAACACAGATGCAAAGGAGCTAGTTACAGCAGCAGGGAAGTTTCTAGAACATCCAGGCAAGCATGGTTTGGCAAATGCTAAAGAGTAGACAATGGATCCACAAACAATCCACACACAATACCAAAACAAAACCAAAACCAAAACAAACAAAAAACCAACAAACAAACCAAATCAAAACAAAAAACCCCACAGGGACAAATTTCAAATTTTAGGGCCATCGGAGGAGGTGATGAAGTAGATTATTGGAAAACAGGAGATGCCTTTGATTTTCTAGCCAAAGATGAAAATCAGAAAGCAGTTGATAAGCTGTCCAGTGTCATCAAGCTGAATCCACACCTTGCCAGCTCACACATTGACAGAATCAGTGTCTTTTTGCAGCTGCAAGAGCCAACCGCGGCCTTTAGTGACTGTGACAAAGCTATTAAACTCAATCCAAATTCAGCACAGCCCTATGAATTCCGAGGAAAAGCCTTTCAGCTTTTGGGGCATTTAAAAGAGGTTGCCTGTAACATTTCCTTGGCTTGTAGATTTGATTCAGAGGCTCAGGCAGTTTGAGAGGGAGAAAGAGTCCGGCGAAGAGCTGGGGAGAGATGAGAGTGAGTTGAAGACAGATAACAAAGGGGAGACTGAGTCAGAAAAGATGGGAGATAAGAATTTGGAGGTAACCAGCAATATGGTGAAGCAGGCTGCTGAAAAGAAAAAGGTGGGTTTTGATGCGGTGGGAAGAGTTGAATTTCAAAAAACTGTTCAGCTCTTCACTGATGCCATCAAACTGAACCCATGGCTTAGTACTCAGTATGCAAGCCAAGCCGGTGTCTTTGCAGAGTTGCAAAGCCAAATGCTGTCATCAGAGACTGCAACAAAGCCATAAAAATCAATCTGAATTCTGCACAGACATACAACTGGAGAGGGAAAGCATTTCACCTCCTGGGTTGCTGGCAGCAGGTTGCCAAGGACCTTGCACTGGCCTACCAGCTGGATTATGATGAAGATACCAATGAGATGTTGAAGGAGGTTCATAGAGGAGTCTAGAAAATTGCCAGGCACCAAAACACATATGAGGAGAAACAAAACATAAAGCAATCATTGGATGCATTGCCAAGAGTGGGGAAATCCATGGCAGAACACAAGAGGGATCAGCTTCTGACTTCTCAAGAAAAGGAAAAGTACAGCCTCAGAATGCCCAGCAGCATGAACAAATTCATCTTTGGACTTCCCAGGAATCTGAAGATAGCTAATCAGATTATGAAACAGGCCGTTGAAAAGGCAAGAGAGGCCTTTCATTCACTGAGAGCAGGTGAATTTACAAAACTGTTGAGTTGTTCAGTGGTGCCATCATGTTCAGCCCATAACTGGCAGTCTTATAAGTAAGCCAAGCCAGTGTCTACTTGAGGTTGCTGAAAGCAATTGCTGCCATAAGGGACTGTGACAAAGCCGTAAAAATCAACCCTCATTCTCCACAGCCCTGCCACTTGTCAGGAAAGGCATTCCAGCTCCTGGGTCATCGGCACAAGGCTGCCAGAGACCTTGAACTGGCCTGCCAGCTGGGTTATAATGAAGACACCAATTCCGTGCTAACAGAAGTTCAGAGAAGAGTCCAGGAAAGAAAGCAAAGGAAAGATGACATTGTGGAAGTATCAGAGAGGATGAAGAAAGAACCAAAGGAGGCAGAATTAAGAACTAACAAAGCCCCCAAAGATATGGAAATAATTAAGAAAGCAGCCCTGGAGGAACAAGACAGGTCTCAAGAGAAGGACAAGAGGGGGAGGCCATGGAGAAAGAACAGAGATGAGTTGAGCAGAATAGCTGAGCAGGTGAACATGACACAGGAGGTGACAGAGCCAACAAGAGAGTCTGGAACAAAAAGCATTGCAGGAGGCAGTGTGGTACCTGGAAACTGAGCAACAGTTGATTGCTTTGCAGATGGAGTTGTTAAGAGTAGTTTACAACTCAACAGATGGGGCCTGAGGAAGAGGAAAAAAAACCCATGGAAACTTCTGGAGCAACAGGAGAATGCACAGAATAAATTGTTGGAAGAAGAAGAGAGAAAACAGTTGAAGAATCTTCAGAAACTGGAGAAAGATCAACAGCAGGCTTTTGCAGGACTGATAAAATACCAGAAGAAAGCGAAGGAGGAATGTGAGAGAGGCCAGAAGAAACCCTTGGAAGAAAAAGAGGGAGTTGAAAAAGCTCTAGAGGCACTAGCAACAGCTCAGAAAAAAGGCCCTGGAAAAATTGGACATGGCTCAGAAAAATGCTCTGGAGGAACTGGAGAAATCTCACAGAAAGGCCCTTTGAGAGCAAGAAGGAGCTCAGAGGCCTGCATTAGAAGAAGAGAGCTCAGAAGGCTCTAGAGGAACTGCAGCTATCACAAAGAAAAGCTGTGGAGGATCAGGAGAAAGTTCAAACAAGGGCTGTTAGAGAACAAGAAAGCGCACAGGAAATCCTGGAAGAACTTGCAAAGACACAGCAACAAGATTTCAAGGTGCAGGAGAAGGCTAAGAATGCACAAAACAAAGCTAATAGTGTCTTGGAAGAACTGGAAAAAGAAATAAAATTTAAATTGGAAAAAAAAAAAGAAAAAGCCCTAGAACAACTCAAGAGAGCCCAGAAGAGCTCCTGTTTTCTGAGGAAAAAGATTTCCTCTGTTTCCTCTATTTTCTGCCTGAGTTTTCTCCTGCAAGAGAAAACTCAGAGAACAGGAGGGAGGGCTCAGAAAGCCCTGGAGAGATGTCGGAGACAGTACGTTGGAAAGCAGGGGAACTTGAAGGAGAAAGTCCCTGTGCAATGGGAAAGAACCAAAAAAAAACTTCCCGAAGAAGAGGTGCAATGTCAAAAGAACGCTGAAGAGACTGAGTCGGTCTACAAAATATTCTCTGCTGGAAATCCTTCAGAGGAAGGACCTGAAAGAACAAGCAACATTGGTGTTCCAACATGGGAGAGCAGAACAGAATGCTGGTCCGAAAGCTGTTCTGGAGGAAGGGATAAGCCCTGGGGAAGTACAAACCAGCCAGAGGTGTGCTTTGTTGTCTGACCCAATGACAAAAACCAAGGGAGAAACCCTTGCTGAAGAGCTGAGCTCAATTTGGAGTCGTCTGCAAGCACTCTTTTCTTTAAAGTAAAATTTCAAAAGCAGACACACAGAAATGGTGCTTCTTTTAAACTGCACTTTTTAAAGCAGATATTTGAAGCATTTCCATATTGTGCTTTGACCCACATACAAGCTCATATGACCTTCCAAAAAGAGCCACAGTTGTTGAGGAGCAATTCTCATGCAGGTTCAATTTCTTTCTATCTGTTTACGGTTTTGGCACTCCTTATCCAGGAAAATGAAGCTCTTAAGAGTTAAGCAAACGGTGGGAATCATTGCTGAAGGGAAAGAGCGGGCATTTAATGAGGAGTTAAAAATGGCAGAGTGAATTTGTGGCGTGGAGACAAAATTAAATGGTGTATCACTTCTGACATATGGTAGCTTGATGGGATCGACCTCTGAATTGCTTGAGGTCTCGAAAGGAATCCTGCTTGTCCAAGCTGTCCTCTGCAGGGGAGGACATCCTGATGTCAGCAAATGCTGGCTTTCAGCCACCTGGGGTATAGTATTGTGTCAGAGGCTTGCCCTTCCAACCCTAGATTTACTTCTCAAAATGATTATTGCATAATCAGTTGTTGAGGCCTGCAGCTGTTAAAAAAATTAACAACAGGATTTGAGCCTTTAAAGTAAAATAAAATCAAATCATGGGAAAGCAGTAAAATAATTAAATCTAAAGTGTTCTGGACTTGCTGGCTGTCGTTTATTTAAATTCTGAGTTTTTAGTCAAAATGGGTCTTGTTTTTAAAGTTTGCAGCTGTGAGTGCTAGGAGAGCCTAACTTCATTTATTTTGAGGATTACTTGTTTAACCACTTAATTCAAGGGATTTGCAGTATCTAATAGATGTCAAATATTGTAAAAGTTGGCTGAAAATATTTTGGGATGCATAATACATGCAGCAGCCCAAAGTAGAACCAAAAGACTGAATAGACCCACAAATCTCTCGAACAGAAACCCTGGTGCAATTGCTGCAGTTGCTGCTTCATTGTGGTAGGAAGCTCATTCAGGTGATGCTTGTTAGCAGGAAGGGGGTTTGAAGAGAGAGAAGCTGCTGAGCTGTTTTTAAGTGGAGAGAGGAATTAGAGGTGTTTGGGTTGGACTGAGGTTGGACTGAAGCTCTTTGTTGAAGGAGCAGATAGGAGCTGCTGGAATAATTGGGTAAAGTACTACTGTATTTTATTCAAGGGCACTGTTGGAGGAAATCTTACATGAGTTGTTTTCTTCTGTATTTATGAGTGGTAAGGAGCTTATTTACAGTGGGTCTTGTGTTTGTACAGAAAGCTACTCCTACCTTTTTATGCCTCAGTAAGAAAGAGGGTGGACGGCTTCCTAAAAATATGGAGACATAAAATGTGTAAGAGTAATGCTAAGCAGGCTTGTTTCTGTCTCACCCTTGTGGCTGATTGAATGACTTCTGTGAGTTCCTGAGCATAGTCTGCTCTTGTCTTTGAATGTGGAAGTTGTTTAGTGTTATGATGGCACTTCAAAAACAGGGCTGAGGAAAACAGCATTAGGAAATCAGTGTTGTTGGGTCTCTCCTCTGCCTGCTGTGTGTCCATTCTAATGGTAGTGGTTAGAGGTGGAGAGACGATCTGGCACTTCCTGGGCAGAAACAAAAATAATTTTTAAATGAAGACTAGAGTTTAAAAGAAGCAATAACTGTAATGTGGCTTGGCTGTAACTGTTGTTGCCTTTGTGGCCTCATCTTTTCAAAACAGGGGTTGATCTCCTTTTACAGAGCAGCTCAGGGCTCTTTGCAATGAGGAAGTACCTGTTCCAAGGTGTCTCCTCTGGCTGTAGGAGCTCCTGTCAGGCTGGAAGACCTGTGGCAATCAGGTGGTGGAGTAGGTACTAGCTGTGCTGCTTGTCCAGGGAGTTAAAGTCTGGAAGGGGAGCTGCCTCCCTTTGCAGATGGATTTGTAGCATATAGCCCCTGGAGGGTTTGTTTTGTGGGTTTTTTTGGTTTTGTGTTGTTGGGGGTTTTTTGGTTTTTTTTTTTGTAGGGTTGGTGGGGTTTTTTTTTTTTGGTGGGTGGTGGTGTTTGTTTGTTTTTTGGTTTTGTTTAGTTTGTTTGTTTTGAAGTTAGGTCACTGTAAAGAGAGGAGTAAGGAGTTATGTGCTCAGGAGCACCAAATGGAAATGGGAGTTTGTCTTGGCGTAGGGAGTGCATACTCAAAACTCTATGTGTGTGTGCGAGAGGGGAAGAAAGGGAAAGACGGAGACAGAAGGTGTCCCAAGCACTGAGGTATTTTGTAAAGTTTGGGCACAGCTCTTTAGAGCCTGTTTTGAATAAGAAGACATAAAAGGATCCTCAACAACATGCTGGCAAGAGTTGATTTTCGTGACAACCGCCAGGGGTTTTGGTGTCTACTCTCAGAAGAGGACTTCATTTCTGTGTCCCATCTCCAAGACACCTGATGTACTCTGTCCTCTGCATTCATTGTTGCTATTAAATGTGCCAGCACCTTGTAAAGCAGTATAAATTTCCAAAGCACCACTCAGCTGAAGGTACTCATTTTTGGGGTGTGGATGGGTTACCTGAGAAATCTTGTATTCAGTTGGGCCTGGGCACTTTAGTGGAAAGGAACATGAGCAAGTTTGGTGCTCAGAGCCAGAGAGTAACCCTTGGCTTTGGCTTTCCTAGACAAGCTTTTCAAGGCAATGAGTCACCACTGCTAGCAGCCTGCAGTCTATAGTCAGTCTGGTATGTAGCAGAAGCTGTGTATTTTTTAATCTTGTGTTCAGTAATGCATAGTTATCACTATTTCTAGATGCAGGCTGACAATTATCATTTTTAAAAGGACTAGAGAAAGCAGATACCTGGCCAAGGACACTGGTTCTCCTTGTTCTTGTGTATCGTGAAGGAGAGGTAGCTTCCTCACTGTCTGCTCCCTACATGGGGGTTAACATCTTACATACTCGATGGTGTGTTGGGACCCAAGTATGGGTGCTTGTTCGGTGGCAAAGGTGGGATGAGAGTGATCACAAGCAAGTGCTGCAGAAGCAGCTTTGCCTGTGGTCAGGGCAAGAGCATGTAGGTGCCCATGAGTGGCAGCTCCTGCCTGTCAGCAGCAGAGGCCGGGGCAGAGCGTGTGGCTCATCCATGCAGGGTGATGCTGAGGAGTGTCACAGCAGCACAGCCGCGTGCTGCTGCCGCCTTTGCCCGAGGTGGCTGTAAGGAAAACGTATCGTAGAGTTGCTCCAAAAAATACTATGAGTGCCTTTATGTTACTCGTTGTTAGTCAGGATGCCAAATTCAGTGATGTGGCTGTGTGGGACATGCAGATGGAGTTAGCCACAATGAAAGGCCACCATCAGAGAGAAAAATTCAAAAAGGGCTTTTTGGTGTTGGGTAGAAATCTGGATTTCTGACATCCTGTGATGGAACCTGTTGTGGTCTGACTTAAGAGTGTGTAAAATTCAGTGCCAAATCATCCTTATTAACACTGTAAGACACCACTTTTGATTTTGGTTTTGGTAGTTCTGGTACTATGCCTCCCTCAGAAGAGGAAATGAAGAGGGCTGGAGAAGTGCTGGGTTTGACATTTTGAATGGAAAGAGAAGAAAAGGCAATATAGCTATAGGAATAACACTGCAGTAGTAGCTGTCGCATAGAGGATAGTAATTTAGAACTATTAAGAATATTATTAGAATTAATTGGAAGAATAATAATAGCATAGTTATGATGATCACAAGACCTTATGAGGTCCTTTAGCTTCAATCTGAGTTGCTATTACACCAGAAGGAGGGATGATGAGTATGGTCTCTGTGCCCCTCATTTCTGTAGGGGAAGGAGAGAGAGAAGAGAACAGAGAAAGGAGGGGAAAAAAAAAAAGGGAACAGCAGCAAAGAAACCCCACCACAATTCTCTTGGAGATGCACATCTGGAGGGGCTGCAGACTGGTTTTGGTGGGTTTTTTTCCCTCAAGTGGCCTGTAGGATCCCACAATACCCTGCAAGGATAGTAGACCAGAATGCCCATGCCTAACTGAGGGCAAATTTTGAGGAACGAGTTGTCCAGAGCACATTTTAAAGACTACTGTTACTTTCATAGACCTGGTAACGTTGATCATACTCTTGGACATATTACACTCAAGGCTTAGTAAGAAAGTCTCTCCTTTCTTCCTCCCACTCCCTTTTCTGCTTCGATCAGTGAGCGCTAATTCCTGCCATTGCTAACAGCTCATATTGGGGAAAACCTCTTGTTGATAATGGTTGTAGTTTTCCACATATGTGGATTTCCAGTGAACCAAACATGATTGATTTCTTCAGCCTTTCAAGGTCAAATGAAACAGCTGCAGCCAATCCTAGTGATGGAGTAGGGGTTTTGCAATCTTGGGGGCTGTTAAACTGAACTGCCAGGAGGGTGATCTGGCTGGATATAAACTGCCCCTCTTTAGGTGATGACTTTGTTTTGGAGGTTGTTATCAGTTTTGGTACGTGTTCTGCCCAGTCTCGCTGGCTGTGCAATGCAGGCAGTCAGTAATCCAGCATCTTTGACAGTAACATGTCTGTGATGAAAAGATGAACTGTGACCCCTGAGGAAAAGGGTTGTCTCCTAATTGTGCTGGGGTGGTAGATGGGTTTTGTTAAACCAGCTGTGCTTCTCGGCAGGGCCAGCTTCTGGAAGGTCTGCAAGATGCCTGGCTAGCATCACCCCCTGTGGCACTGCAAAGGCTGGGGCTTGGTACGGATATCGCTGTGAGAACAGAAACTACACCGCTGAACTTCTAACCGTTTTGGCCGACTTTGCTGTTTAGTAGTTATAAAATCACAGTTCCAGCTGTGATGTGTAATCTCTGATGTGGGTGGGATTTGTCATGGAAACAATTCAATTTTGGCTGCCTTGCTGCATAATAGCACATATCATGAGTGAGAAAGTTGCATCAGAAACCAACACTAGCTGACCACTGGAAAATGTAAACTAATACTGTCAATATAAGAAGCAGGACATCACCAAAAAGTCATGACTTCTACATACTGTTGAAGTAGATAGATCTGAATTACTGACTCTCTCTGTCAACACCCTCAGCAGTTGAAATACTGGATGTAAGTAATCTTTTCTTGCCACAAGAGGGGAAATAACTTTTGGATTCTGTAGCATCACTTCTTCTGATGTTCTTGTCTGTGTGATTTCATGTCTGCTATCTCCTTTCTGTACCAAGGCCATAAAAACTCGGATAGATTAAAGTATAAATGATACTGAATTTTAATTCTACTCAGTTTAGAACTAATCCAGAGTACTTCTGCCTTTTTGACTTGGATGAGAAGAAATTATTGAGACAGTCTGTCCAGCCACAGACATGTGAGTTATTCACTCACACAAAGTTAAGAGGCTGGGAGTGAGCGAGTGCCAAGTGGGCTTTTCTCCCATGAGGTATCTCAGACTTTATGCAGAAACTTTCTGCATGCCAAGTGCTTGTCCTTCCCTCCTAGTACCTATTACATGTGCTGTAAATAAGAAAATGATTTGAAGTGGGGAAACCTATGAGAGGCTGTAGAAGGAGAGACTTTTCATGCTCCTTCACAGGATCCTCAGACAGCAATTTGGTGTCACCTCTTGGAGAAACACATTTTTGTCTTCCTCGTTTCCTGGGCTTTCAGCCCATTCCCCATCCATTTGTACCAGGGAGGATGGAGGACTGGAGTCCTGCATTAAAGGAGAATTGAGTAGAGCCTTCTCTAACTTTTTGGGTTACTCTAGGTAATGAAAAAGGAAAGTTTTGTTGAATCCAAGGAATTTTCATACCAAGAAGAATTAATTGATTTTTTTAATTCAGATTGTTATTCTTTGGAAGTTTGTGTTAAGACAGACAGATCATGGCATGTGTTTCCCACGTTGCAAAGTGTTCTGCAGATTCCCCCCACCGCCCCAGGCAGCAATAACTGTGATGTGTGATAGATTTCAGGACACTCTGTTCTCTTCATGCTGAATTATTTGTATAGCCCCCTTTTACTTTAGAAGGCAGCATCTCTGTATCAAGCAACACAACAGAACTGTGTCACAACCTAAGACAAAAAAAGCTGTGTTCTCTTGAAAGCAGAAGGGAACGTTAGGTAGGCAGGACATCCTAGTCTCTAACTGCAGTAGAACAAAGGTAATGGTGTTCTTGCTGAAGTAGAGGTGGGGATTTTAATCAAATATTGACCACAGCGAGACAGACTTTGTATTAAAAAGTAAGGGGAAAAATGCCTAATAATAAGAGAAATTGATCCTGAGCAGTGTGACCAACATACTATCAGTAGCGATATTAAACAGGTTAGATGAAATGTCAGGTGTAATGATGCACTGAGTATGATGTATCTGATGGGGTCACCCAAGCATTCTTTTCATGGTCTCATTACCCAGGGTCCTATTATGGACCAGTGCTTTCACCACATCAGCTGATTTCATTTTGCACAAGGTTTTGTCATTACCAGCTGTTATTTGGCCATTTGGGTATAGCAAAAATATCACTGACAAGGACAAACAATCTGTTGTATAAAATGCGTGTGCATTGTCTTGCATGTCCCCTGCAGCAGCTAACCTTTATGACAGCTGGTGAGATACTAGTTGCCCTGGTACGGAGCATCCCTTGGTGAGCTGGAGGGAAGGATGGGCTGGGAGAGGCCCACTGACAAATGCTAGGGGTTCCCCAGCAATCCTGCCCTGCCCCTGGGGGCGACAGGCGGTGGGGTTACGCTGGTGCCTTCCCTCCTATACTAGGGATGCAGAAACCCCAGCACCTCTTGTGCCAGCATGGTCAACTAGTGATGTGGGAGCTCCAGGGTGGGAACTGTGCTTGGGGCACTGGTGGCTTCTGAGGAAACAAGCAATGACCTGCAGTGGCTTAGTTGTGCACCCCTCAAAGGGAATTCTGGTTGTACGACAGCAGCATTTAAGAAATTCTTAATTAACATTAAGGCGGATCCTGGGCATCTACTAAGTTTTCTACACCATGTATCATTTTGCTGGAAATGCGTGAGTCTATGACGAAATCCTGATGAAAGAGGTAGGTGTCACAATACAAAGGAAAATCCAGAAGGGTGAAAGATGAGACAATCCTGCTCGAGGAGACGTAGCAGCAGGTGGTTTCAGTGGTATCGAGTGTGTATGTGAATGCCAGCAAAAGATTTCTGCATCATCTTTAAAAAGAGAAAATGATCAAAGGAACATAAAATTACTGGCTTCATTTCTGGTTCTACATAAAGAAATTTTCTGGTTTGGGTGTTTGCTCTGCGCTGGTTACCCTTTACCTAATATTTGGATCTTTGGTAGGAGCATATAAATTAAATCCTTACTGGATGTGTGAATTCCCCCAACATCAGCACCATGTCAGGTTCAGTGGGACCACTGGTTGCAAATCCAGCCTCCAGTAACTGGTCACAGGTTGCAGGATTTTGACCTCACCACAGGAACTGGCAGAAAATGAAAAGGAGGTGAAAATTAAGAAAACATCTCATCATGCAGATGGGCAGTTGAGAAAATAACCCCATTGCCATAAAGGGAAGCATGCCTTTGTGAGGGCTCAGGAGGTTTGCATCAGCAACTAGTAGGAACTTGCTAGTTTGAGCAGAGTTACTTTGATATTAAGATAAAGAATGTACCTAGCAAATCAACTGGTGGAAAAAGAATATCCTCCTGCCACACACGTATCATTTCATACAACATTTTTCCACACTTGTGTTATGTTGTTATCAATTGAAGTCAGTTTTCTAGAGGACTTGGGGATTAGAGTGTTTTGTCTTTTTATTTATCCAAAGAAGAAATGCATCTTGACAGTAAAAATACAGATTTCTCTACAGTGCCCTGACATTGTTGGTTTGTTTTTTGATTTTTTTTTTTAACCATTTTTCTGGGCAGACCATGTTTTTATTTCTGTAATGCATTAGTCTTTGTTTTATGTTCAGAGTTTCCAGCTGATGGGTCAAAACCGGTAAGGGCAGTGGCTTTAGCGATGTGGACATTTGCCCATGGGGAATTGCAATCTTTATTTCATTTAACGGTGGTCACTGAACTTATTGCATGAAAAATATAAACTGCCAGAACAAGAGGTGGTGATGGGAAAACCTGGGAGACAAGCTTTCTCTGAAGACACATTCTTAAAATATCTGAATACATTCAAATAACCACAAGAAAGAGTGTTGCAAGATTTCTACAGATACTTCCTTTCTCTCTATGGGAAACTTGTTCATCTTAAAACCTGTGAAAAAGATACATATTTTCTGTGTTCAGCATAATTTCATACTTCTATGTGCAGGAAAAAAAACCAGAGGATTAAATAACTTTGCTAGAGGCAATTAAAACAGAGGAGAGAAGCTATCACAAACCCAAAAGATGGAAAAAGTTCCACAGAAGCCACCCAGAGAGTCGGAGAAAGAAATCCCTGTAAACCATGAAATCTGCTTTTGTCGCTGTAGTTTAGTGACTTTAGGTTCATAATGCCTAATGTAGTACAATGCTTGGGATATTCCATGTGGCCCTTGCCTTGGTGAATGCTGGGAGATGATGGATGCTGTTCTTGTGCTGTTGTTAATTCTCTCTCTAACCTCTTGATCTTGAAATACAGAAGACTGCACTCTAGGTGCTTACTACCAGGAGGCAGTCGCAGCAGATGGCAGGTAACAGCAGTGAGGTGGCTGGGGGCAGAGTATTGTTCAGTAGACAACCCATTCACCATTTCAACACAGCTCTGAGCCCCCTCTGCTCTGCCTTGCCCTGAATTATTTAGCAACCCTTGGGCCAGCCATTTGTTTGTCTTGAGGAACATGGGGGATTACTACTTTAAATTTTTGGCTGCTCCAGTGCCTTGTAACTTCCCAGAAAGGGCTTTTATAGGTTTATTTGAATTTTGACCGCATACGACTTGAGCTGTAGTCAGTTATTGCATTAGGAATGAAATGAGCTCAAGTTCAAAAAAGAAAACCTTAAGTTTTTATTAAACACTCATTGTCTGCCTTCTGCGTTCCCACATTGAGTGTGACCGTGCCGGCAGGAATTCTGCCTGTGAGGCTGCTCCTGCTGCGGCTGAGAAATAAACCCTGTGCCTGAACGAGGAGGGAGGCAGAGCCTGGTTCACAGCAAAGGTGGCGAACATCCTACATCTGCTCGCTAAAGGGATTGTGCCCTTTCGTGGGCTCTTTCTACTGAGTGCCAGAAAAGAGTTGTAGCAAAACTGACTGACCTCTTCTTGGAAACAGGGGATTTCTGCTTTATTTACAGAACTACGCAGTGCTACAGGCACTAAAAAAATAGATGAACAATTTCTTTGATTTCCTGGTGTCCTCTGTGTTTATTCTGCCTTGTACAGCAGCTCCAGTGTTACTTGCTCGTTCTGCAAGATGCTGCTGATCCTGAATAATTCATTTGTGGTAGCTGTAAAATTTTTACATTTTTTTTGCAATGGTGCTGTGAAGTACTGAAGATTCAGACTTCCAACTTTGAGCTCTTTTGCGCATTGAAGGGAAATGCCTTTAAATAGGCTTTAAGAATCATCCTGCTTTCTGTGGGGAGTCTTCATACCTGGTTATGCTTTTGAATTAATTTCTACATCAAACCTGTACCAGAATGGTTTTCCTGTTACCCACTCAAGCTAAGCCTGGGATTTGCTGATCAATACACTTTGTTTCTGGCTTAGGGCAGTGTACATCATACAGCAGACCGTTTCATAGTTGCACTGGTTCTGCCCTGCTTTTATGAGCTATAATGAATAAACATAATAGAATAGCCAGTTATGTTGCCTATTTATGTAGATGAATTGAAGATGTTATAGGAAGAGGATGCCACATTTCCAGTCTGTCTTCCACATGCAAGCAATGTGGGAATCTGTGGATGGGCCAGCGCCATATTCCCTCTGCGAGGCAATGCAAATTGGAGCTGCTTCTATAGGCATTAAAAGATTAAATGCTGTTTCCATATTACAAGTGAGATAATGCAAACATGCATTAGGGGATTCAGTGTCAGAGCTTCCTAATAGAAGTTTTTGGTGGTTTGCTTTGTCATCTTGCCGTGCCCTTTAGATAAAGGATAAGGGCTATAAAAATCAACGTAACCTTTTCTTCCTCCCATCTCGATCTAGATCTCTGCCTATTTAGGGAGTGTGTGTGTGCCTGGAATGAAAACAGTTTACTTCAGGAAGAGCATGTTGTTAAAACTGTGGTGTTAGAGAGGCTCTAAGAAACCTCAAAGCTCAAGCTTGAATCAAATCTGCAGTTTCTCAGGATCCACCAAACTCACAGCTCACCAGTAAAACTCAGTAGCTTGTGTAAATATGAAACTGTCCCATTGGCGGGTGTTTCAGCACACAGGTAGGTATACATCTCTGCTCTTGTGAAGACCCTGTTAGTTAGATGTGCCTCATTTTTTTCAGAACTGCAATGTCTACATCTCATGTAGTTGTATAGGAGGTTTTTGGTCTGAAGCTTTTTTTCATGAGCTGAAGCTTAGACTGCTTTGTCCTCAGTTCCCTAGCTGGACCAGGTAGCAGAAGTACTTGTATACTCAACAAGAAAGGTTGCTGATACTGGTATTCTAAGCACCTTACAGTCTCTAGGCATATATGCCAAGGAGAGAGTCTGTCACTGCTAATGGTGGCTGCAGAGTAGTGCCTAATCTTTCCTCATGGATACTTGCTATGAAATGTAGTTACCTTGAGTTTCCATCTGATACCTCCTGCTGTTTGGTAGCCCTGCCCTACCCCCACAGGCTGAATTTAAGTCCATCTGGTTTCCCCTCTAAGTAGCACATGCCTGAGGCCAGCCTTGGGCCTTCAGTTACAGATATATTTTATGCACACAACATGTTTTTTGCTGTTGTTATGCTCTAATCAGATTGGCAGCATGTCCCAAGTAAGTGATCAGCAGCAGCAGGCATGGATGAGAAGGCTACATCTAGATGGCAGTGTTACTTCAGAATAACATCAGAAGTCATCTCAGTTCTGCAGGATTAAGCCTGATTGACCTTACTTAGCAGGAGGAGAGCATGCCAAGAACTTATCTTGTACAACCCGTTAGTGAGCTTCAAGGTTTCTTGAACCTTTGAACAGTCATTTTATGCCTTTTTACACACCTGTTCCACCTGTCTGCAGCTTGTCAATATTTATCCTGTGGCTTATTAAATTCCCAGGCTTCATAAAACGCAGTGGTCTGTTTTGCTTAACCATTTCTATGACTGCCTCCTAGTGTAAATCATGATGTGATATTAAATTATGTTGAAGTGCAAACCTTAGGCGTTAATTTTATATGCATAGTATTTTCATGCCAGTATCTATATAGGCCATTTTGTAAATGACAAACATTACGATAGACTTCTGTTTAATTTTTACCTCCCTCTGAAGTCTGTGCACCGATAATAAGTATTTCTTGTTCTGAGAGCATATGAATCCCTGCCAAATATCGTCTGCCTTCTGTTTTACGTTTTTTAAAGACTGAGTCTCATACTAGCATCTGGAGAAGTCCCTGTGGTCACAACTGTGTCATGCCATTGATATTCAGCTCGAGCACTACAGAGCCCTTTAAAGTATCTTGGCAATGTCCTATGTTATTCTAAACCTCTGCAAACTTCGTGCCTACCTCAATTCAGATATGTGGATCTGCATTTGGGTTTCGAACCCAGAATACGCCTGTTCATGCTTTTAGGATGTGTATGTTGGCTTTATTTTTGGTCCCATTTTCCACCTAAAGCCAAAGCCAGCCAAGCTTTGTGGTCAGGCTGCTGTGGTTTCCCTCCTGCCTGCTCCGTGTCTTCCTTCAGGTGACAAGATGAGACAAGCAGATCTCTACACCAAACAGTGAAATCTCATTTTTGCAATACCTAGCCTTAGCATGAATTTCCCAAAAAAGTTCAAAGGAAGATATGTGTCTGGCAGAGTGAAAGCCATGATAACACAGGCTCTTGTTCAGAGTCATAAAGATCAGGTAGAGCAGGTTCACAGGCCGTGTGTCTGTGTTGTGAGGTGTTTGTATTAATATAATACAAGGTTGTCCTTGGCTACAGTGAGTGTTTTATTGCTGTGTTGTTCTTCTCTAGAAGAGCTTCTCTTCGTACAAAGTTTTAAACCCAGCAGTCCCTTCTGTGTTGCCCATTCTTGTCTGTGCAGTCAGGAGTTCTCCTCAGACCTGTTATAGCTCGCATTGGGTCACTTTTCAGGTCTTAATTCCTCCCCATGCACACCTCCCCAGCTTTTTCTGCCCAAACAGGATTGTTCTCATCAATCATTATTTACTGAGTTTCTCAGGTTTTTTTGTTGGTTGTTTTTGCTCTCCTATGGAAACTGGCCTCCAGGCTCCTCTTATCTCAGTGGAAAGTTTATCCATGCCTAGTTTACTGCTAGTATTGCAAAAACAGAAATCCTGCCTTCTAAAAAGGAAAAATCAAACCCTTGGCAAACTTATTTCTTTAATCTCAGTTTTATATAACCAGTGCTAACGACAAAAATATCTAAATTATTTATGGAGATTTATCAAAAGCCTGTGTATCCTGTGGCTGTTTGGCATTCTCTGAAACAACAAAGTTATTTATCAGATGCCATAAGAAAATATCTTTATATTTGTATGTGAATATGTGTGCTTTTGCAACGTCCTATGTCAAATTCTAATATGTACTAATGCATGAATTATCTGAGTTCAGATAAAATTTTGTTGATCAGTGATGTTTTTCTTTTCAAACCTTGCTAAGAACAGGAAATTAAGAATGACTCTAATGTAAATAGCACTGAAAGTTAGCAGAGCTGTGTTCCCATGGGCCTCATTAGCTTCTTTAGCATGAGGACACAACCCTTTCCTCCTGATCCTAAAAGATAAAAATGTCATACCCCAGTATGACAACAAAAGAGTTGTGGGGTTTATATAACTCTTTCCCCTTCCATTGACCTTGTGAAGATGATGAAAATAAAACTTAAAATGGACAGTCATATATAATGAAATTAATAACTAATATTCAGGAAGTTTAATTTTCCTTTAAGAATTTACTAGAGTTTGAAATTTTATTTTAATATTCTTTTCCTTCTCAAAACATCTGTTATGTCTTCTGAAATGATTTTGAATAGACACAGGAAGGCTTCCTTTTTCATTTCCCTGCCCCTCCCCATCTAGTACTGTAGTTTGCTATTGACATTTACCAACTATCAGTAAGAAGGCTCCTAACTTTCTGGAAACGCTAAAGCAAAATACAAGCTGAAATGGGAAATGGACCTTGAGTTCACCATTTTAACAAAATGAGGGATTTTTCCAGAAGTGCTATGATTATCCATGTGTCCAAAGTTAGAACATGTGGACTTCTCGTTTTCACATAATTTTGAAAAAAATAAGTATTTTACTGGCTGTGATAATAGGCCAGAGTCATAGAAACCTTTTCTAAAGGTGTCTTTTCCAGCATTCACTCACAAGCTTTAGGCAAATCAGGTTCTACCTACATCTGTCAGTTCCTGCTGACATGGACATTTATTTGCCTTTAGGTGTTCCCGGAGTGGATCCCCAGGCTGTGCACACAACTGCATGTTCCCTGCACAGCCTCAGGCATTCGGAAAAGCTCAGTCCAGTGCGAAACCTATAGATCAAGTTGCAAGTTGTGAAATTCCACAGGCAAAGTCATATATTATTTCTATGCATGTATATATACATACAGAGACATGATTTTTATTACTATATATATATGGCACATAGCCTGAAGTGCTAATGCTATATATTTAATTTTTATATATAATTTAGTATACTCTAATATATAAATTCTATTATGACTTTTGCTGCATTATTAATATTTATATATTTTATGTATATATATATATATATATATAAAAAACAGTGCTAATGCTTCCACAAACCAAGAGCTATTTTGGTGCCTAGACTGAGATTCTGTCAAAGGTTAATGTTGTGGGGGATGCGTTGGGGTAGGGAGATGAGGAGGTGTTAGTGTGGCATGTGTGGGGGTGTTTGTTAGGGTTTTTTTTCTCCTCACAGAATGATTGAGCAGTACCAATTCATGCTGCTGAATACAGTTATGAAAATTTTAAAGATTGCGTCTTCAGTCAAACTGGACCTCTGTGTTTTCATCCCTGTTTCAAGAGAGCAAGATACTAATTCTCAATATAAAAAAAATCAAAAGACTGTGGTCTAGTAAAGAAGCTCGATTGAAATTTTTTTCTTTTTTAACTGATGAAATGAAAAGGTCATACAGGAGTTCCTGATTCATGCAACAGCTACCTTTCCGTCTGCCACAGCAGATAACATAAAACATCATGTGGCTTTCTGCATCAGGTTTTGAGATTCTTCCCCTTGGCACACCAAATTCCTGCTTTCTTTGCTATGGGGACAGATCTAGCTCCTGCCTGGCTCTTACCTGTTGTGTTGCAGCTGCAGGTGCCAAGGAAAAGGTTGTCACGGTCACCTCCATCCTCAGGACAATATCATAGTGATATCATATAATATCATAGTAAGTTTGCAAATGACACCAAGTTGTGTGGGAGTGTTGATCTGCTAGAGGGTAGGAAGGCCATACCAGAGGGATCTGGACCAGCTGGATTGTTGGGCTGAGGCCAGTTGTATGAGGTTCAACAAGGCCAAGTGCTGGGTCCTGCACTTGAGTCACAACAACTCCAAGCAGCACTGCAGGCTTGGGGAAGAGTGGCTGGAAAGCTGCCTGGCAGAGAGGGATCTGGGGGTGCCGGTTGACAGCTGGCTGAACATGAGCCAGTGGTGTGCCCAGGTGGCCAAAAAGGCCAACAGCATCCTGGCTTGTATCAGGATTAGTGTGGCCAGCAGGACTAGAGAAGTGATTGTGCCCCTGTACTCGGTGCTGGTGAGGCCCCCCCTTGAATCCTGTCTTCAGTTTTGGGCCCCTCATTATAAGAAAGACATTGAGGTACTAGAGAGAGTGCAGAGGAGGGTGAGAAAGTTGGTGAGGGGTCTGCAGCACAAGTCTGATGAGGAACTGGGGCTGTTTAACCTGGAGAAAAGGAGGCTGAGGGGAGACCTTATGGCTGTCTGCAACTACCTGAAAGGAGGTTGTAGCATGGAGGGTGTTGGTCCCTTGGCCCAAGTAGCAAGTGGTAGGACAAGAGGAAATGGCCTCAAGTTGTGCCAGGGGAGGTTTAGATTGGATATTAGGGAAAAATTCTTTATGGAAAGGGTTGTCAGGCATTGGAACAGGCTGCCCAGGGAAGCGGTGGAGTCACCATCCCTGGAGGTGTTTAAAAGGCATTTAGACAAGGTTCTTAGGGACATGGTTTAGTGCTAGAGTTAGGTTAGGTTATGGTTGGACTTGATGATCTTGAGCGTCTCTTCCAACTGAAATGATTCTATAGAAGATTCAGCAGTCACCCTCTGTTCATGCCCTGAAGGGATGATCTTCAAGCAGTTTTAAGGGCTCACCTGCTTGCCTGGGTGGGAATTGCTGCCTTCTCGCAGCACCTGTAGTTACACCAGCAGCAAAATGCCTGTTGTTGCAATAAACATATCCCAAAAGCAAGCAGGGGGGTGAAGGGAAAATGTGATATTCCACACACCAACTTGAATGAGTATGTGTGAACGGAGTCAAACCCAGACATAACTAATAAAACTCAGCCATGCATTAGCTGCCTGTGGATGGTGTTGGAAAAACAAATCCTTGCTCTGCCCAGAGGCTGGAAAGGGTTTCTAACAGTTTTATTACTGTGGTGTGGATGGTAGCTTTGATTCATGCCCCTGTTGAACATCTACATCTGCTAATGACCAGATGAAAAGGATTTATTTGGGCATGATTCATGATGCTAGATAAGGTACTCTCTGAGTTCAGTACCACCAGATGTGTCTGCATCTTTCTCGTTAATACTGACAGGGGTTCTGTCGCTGGGGGTGATGGCATAAAAAATTCCTGTAGTAATTTCTGTGAGCCATGACTAAGATCCTATGTCAGACTACACGACAGTAAGCGTCCAAAGTCTGCAAATTTTATTTCTTTTTTGAAATGCTAATAAAAAACAGCCTGTGTGTCTTTGCCTCCTCTTTGATAACAATGTTTTCTTACTGTGCTCATGTTGGGCAAGTAAGCAGTTCACAGATATAAGGTATTTTAACATACTTCTGTAGTCCTGTACAAGAAACCCCACGCTAAGGATCCTGAACAAAACATAAAGGCTGTTATAGGCGGCTTTTGCTTTGAGAAGTCTCTTGTGGTGCATTTGTTTAACAGTGCATTGTATGTGACTTCCAGTTTCCTCAGCCATAGCCATTCATGTTGTTTATAGCTCTTTTATTAAGGGTCACTTACCAAACAAATAAAAATTAATTTAGACTTGTTAAACTGTGGAGAACTGTTAGGATGAGACTATCTGAACTGTGAAGGAAGAAAAAGTGAGCAGCAATGCATATTTGAAAGTCTTAACAATACTGGGAATAGCTCTTTTCTTACATAAAGAACAGTGATGGTTGGGCCTTACCGGGGCAACTGGCATACATTGTGTCCCATCCTTCTAATGGCACTAAATTTCTGCCTAACATCCCTCCTTGCTTTCTCCACCATTACCACGGTTTTATGTCCATCTAGATGCAAAGTGTGTGGATTTCTCTGGCAGGGCAGCAGTCGTATGCTTGACCGCACATCACTTTCTATTTACTGTCGAAGTGAAGGATGCAGGCACAGCTCAAGCTTCATTTTTATCTAATGAGAATGAAATTCTTGTGAGGAGTGCCATGTTGGCAGGATCTGAGGTGGCTTTCTCAGAGATATGTGCTACAAAACCACTTTGATATTAGAATAAGAAGCTGAAGGCAAGCCACCTTGATACATGGTCTCAGCAGAGATAAATCTCAGCACATTTTTGCTGTAGTGCAGCTTTGGAGCACTCCCCTGCTGAAGATGTACAGCTGGAGGTATCTACCTTCACTGAGGCAGAAATGGACTTGTCTCCACTAAACTCTTCCACAGAGCTATTTTGATTTGAGAAATACATCTCTTGTTAAAACCAAAATACTCTTGGAAAGACATTCTGAAACAATGTTTGGGAACAGCTTGGTTTCGTAGGAATTTGAAAGCCATCTTGGCCCTTGAGTTCCACAAGTAGCTCTGAGTGTGGTTTGCAAGACCCTGAGTGATATACCTCTTTACTGATCTGGGATAAACCTTTTCTTGATGTACAAGCATAATTTAGGGAAAAGAAATTCCGGCTGTGAAAAATGTAAGATGGCACCCTTGTTCATCTGTTTTTCTCCTGATATTATTGAGAGTTTTGCTAACTTTTAACAGCAGCCTTGACAAATTTGGAATATTAAAGGCAGCTTCATCAGGGTGTGATGACTTATGTAATAAATGTATAAACAGTATCTGCCACAATGTTTGGACATGTATGGGTACCTGTTGTTGCTAAAAGATATGTGACAAGATATGTCATTAAGTCATCGGATTTGAGTAGCACATGAGAGCAGCTGCATATTTTAAGGCAAAAAGAGAAGTCCAATTACAAAACTTTTGTTTTCTGTCAGTCTGTTAATGAAAGCACACTCAACCTCCTTAAAATGTGTGGTGTGGTTTTTTCGTTTGGTTGGGTTTTTGATTTTTTTTTTTTTCTTGTTGGTGTTGGTTGGTTGGTTTGTTTTAAACCTACAGGTGCAGCTTTTGCCAGTAGCCAAAAGAAAAGAGGTACTACTACTAAACTAGGTGTTATTGAATGGAACACTCCTAAAAATGTCTCTTTGTTCACTTTTAGGAAAGGTAGAAGGAAACATGTCTTTTCATGACAGCTGTGTATATTGAGTCTACCCTGGCTTGTAGGAAAAGCGAGAGAATATTTTAGGCGTTCATGAGTGGGGAAAAGCTCTTTGTCCAGGAAAATGAGGCAAAGTGTCCATGTAAACAGAACAGGTTTCTTTTGCACTGCAAATCCACAGAGTGTGCCAGCATATCCTTTTTCATGTCTGTGTGCACCAGTGGTTGATGATGGGTTTTCCTGTTTCTATGACACTTAGACAAAGGTAACCATCTGTGAAACATCTGACAAGGAGCTACCCCTTGTTTACTTAATTTTTCAAGGACATAATCATTTTTTCCTTAATTTTTTAAAAGTGTAAGTATCTTCTTTAGCAGAGAATAATGACTTGAACCTCCTGTTGCCTTTGACCAGTTAATCCACACCTTTACAGAGAGACTCATCACACATGAAAGTGGGAAGGGCAACATAGGTGCTGCACAGTAAGAGGGCAGATAAAACTAATGACAGCAGGGATAAAAAAAGCAGAAAAATTCTGTTGAAGCGGGAAGTGAATCTGGAAAGGCAAGTGAGAGTAATTTCTTTTTGGCCTGGAATTTCTTTTTGTGATTTTTTTCCCCCCCCGCCCCTTCCTGTACATCTCTTACACTTCTCCTGTGCAAAATGTTTGCACCCTTTTTGACTGAACATCAGAGTAAGACATTGCTGTTACCCACCCTCATTTGCTCTCCAGAAAATCACCGCTACTTATCAAAACACCCTTTTATGAGCACACTTCCTACTTGATTTCTTCTTTAACTTCGTAGTTATCATAGGATTTTTTCAGTCAGTATTCATGGCACAACTTTCAAAAGGTGTTAGAACAAATAAGGGATATGGAAAGCTAACAGTATCTTACAACAGAAGAAGACTTAGCAATAATAGAATCTTGCCTTGAGCAATGAAATAGCTTTTTCTTATCTCAAGGAAAAAAAGTCATTATTTGTTATGATTTGTTTGTTAATAAACAGTAATAAAACGAGTGCATGGTTATGCTATACTGATGAGACAGCTGATGCTTTCCTCTCAGAGTATTTATTTTTACTACTTTTTTTATTTTGGTCTGCTGTCCTGGGACTTGTGCTCCAAATTAGTCCAAACAGGAATTTCAGCTTTACAATACCTGGCAGCTGCCATGAAACTAAACCTCCTTGTTCTGGGAGGCAGCTCTGTCCAGATGGATGGAGGTTCTTGTTAAGGGAGTTCATCCAGTGGGTGGGATTTTTCTTCTATTTTTTTGAAAAACGCTGTGTGGGTGATGGGGACACAACAGTGGCTTAATTCCAAAACACCCTGCTGGAGCAAGTATTTCTGGTGGGGATAGAAGCTTAATGTCCTCTCCCCCCTTGTCTGCATGTTGTTGACTACCCTTTCATTGCAGTGAATGGTAACTCAAAACACTGCTAAAGCATCACCTTAGGTGATCTGCTCCCTTATGTGCCACCTTTAAATGTTATTTGAATCCAATGAATGAGAATAGCCATTCAAATGTGTTCTAACTGTGTCAAGATGCAGGATTTCTGTCCAAATGGGAGCGGGTTGTGGTGGCTGACTGATTTGTTTGTACTTTGTGGAAGAATATGGTTGAAAGTCATGGAACAAACTAAAGGCTTTAGGTTTTTAAAGCTATGATGAAGAAAGAAACTTAAGCATAGAGGATGGCTCTTTACAGCTGTTGTTTAAGTCATCAAAGGAGACAGAAGCAGTGTGAGGAAAGAATATTAATTATGGAGACAGTGAGGGCTACTATTTAATTTGGTCTGTGTCAGCGTAACCATAGGAGACATTCCTCCTCCTGGGTGCAGAAGAAAGAGCAGATCTCCCCTGCTGGAAAGGGAAATTTCACTGTTGTTTCAGATACGCTCATTGTACCATACTCAGCTGCCCATTTTCCCTAAAATGGCAGGTCTAAAATAGGTTAACCTCAGAGGTCTGCAGTGCCCCTTTGTAATGATGCCACCCAACTGGCATGCATAACCCTCAGTGTGCCACTTGCAACTGGGGGAGAAGGCTCTGCTTCATGTTGAAGTGAGCCTTCTCGTAAAGATATCATGGGGATCTTGTTCAAAGGAGGTTGGCAAAACTATCGTTGTTGGGCAGACCATGACACCGAAGCACAAAGCAGTTGAACAATTTGCCACCCAGTGTAGTAGATGAGACCGGTGACAGAGCTGAAAGTATAATTCATCCTAGATCAGAGCCTTGTTGCAAAAGAATTGGATCTGGTTTGTATTTGTTAGGAAGCACAACATAAACACTAGGGGATGAAACAAGTCAGACTCCCATAGAGCTTTGCCTAAGGTAAAATTGGAATAACATGATTTGGTTTACCTTTTTTTTTTTTTTTTTTTTTTGTGACTCACCCATATGGCTATTTTAGAAGATGTAGCCAGGCTACCATGTTATTATGACAGGTTAAATAACAGGAAATTCTCCTGTTCCAACATTTATTCATATTCTAATTCAAAGTATATACTCCTTTCATTTTGTGTTTTTTTTGAATGCTTTTACTCAAATTCAGTCTGCATCTATCTGAATGGCCTTTTCCAGGAACTGCCATCCTGGTGCTGATTAGACTGCCTCAAGAGATGTGGCATTCCTGCTGCAGGTCCCATGGGGCTCCGTAGCAGGTACAGGTGAGCATTGGTCTGATGGGAAATGAAATATTCCTTTTGGATGCTAGAGATTAAGCTTTAAAAAGAGAGGTGTGGGGGGGAAGCTGTTTACAAATCGCCGTTTCATTGTCCCACACAGCCCTGCTGAGAATGTGCCTCCTGCCCCTTGGATTGCAGCAAAGAGGCTGGACTGGTTGTCAGTCACATAGAGCCTGTGGTTTTTCTAGTGGTGTGGCTGTTTTTCCCCAGTGGAGAAGCAGCAGGATATGTCCAACTGAGGAGAAGAAACACGGGAGAGGAGGTGCGTGACTGCAGCCTGGAGGGGCAGACCTGGGAAAGCCCACTGCTCTGCTCCCCAGAGCTCGAGGGAAGGCAGAGAGCAGGAAGGCAGGCAAATGACAGCGAAGGAAGATGAGGGTGTTCATTTGTTCCTTGCTTATTCAAGCTGGGGAATGCCTTTTAATTTGTGTAAGGCGCAAGCTGATGCGGATCCTGTTTGGGACTTGGAGGTGTTGCTGAAATGCATGAGGCAGATGGAAAAACTCACGTGCAAGACAGAAGCTTTGGAGAAGGACCAGTCCAGCCTCGGGGCACCCAACTGCTGTTACTGAGCCCTGCGGTAGAACAACTGAGCTCTAGCAAATGCAGGACGCGAATGTACCTGATAAATAACAAATCGTCTTTATCCACAAAGGCTTGCTTTGTTCACATTGTTTATCAGTTGTTAGTCAGATATGCACAAACATGCATTTTACACCACAGTGAGCATAAACCAATAAACGCGGGACTAATTTTAATATGATACCCAGAGGTGCAAGCTGTGAGATGCTGAGTATCACGTAGCAGAGTCTGGCTTCAGGTGTTTTGGTAAAGAATGACAAAGGAAATACGTACCTCATAATAACCTTAATTTTCAGATGAAAATTAGAGAAATGGGTACATTTACTAGCAAGCACTAACAAGACTGCCGTTGCCTTTCTGCCCTGTGAAATACATTTTTATTGTCCTCCTCCACCCCCCCTCAGGTGCCTGGTTTGATCTTGCTTAGGAGTTTTAGGTTTGCTTCCAGATTCTCAGACACTCTTCTCTAGCTCAGGGGTTAATAATTACACCTTCTCTTTAATGATATCTTTCATGTTGAAGAGTTGCAAAGTATTTTGCAGCCCTGTGCCAACATCTGCTCTTTCACCGGGGAGAAGGCAGAGTAACTTAAACTAGCGGAGAATCAATTGAATGGAGAAGTTGGCTCTGAGTGTAAAGAGGTCTCTTCACCTACAGCCAGAAGGGAGAGAGAGCATGGTGGGTGCTGTGCTCTGCCAAGTCAGCTTCCAGTCTCTGTTGGCAGAAGGAAGATAAAGCCTGTTTCTGATTGAAAGCATTTAAATGCTGAGGACTGGGAGGACAAAAGCTGGAAAATGTGCCAGGGAAGCTGTGTTAATACCTTTGTCGTGACAAAGGTATCATACAGTTCTTGATTGTAGCTGGCGCTACTGTAATTTTATGTCATTAGTGTTTATTGCTCCCACATGTAAAAAAGTGAAGAGCCAGGCTTACATTTGGGGTTGGACCTTTTTACCCTACTGATTTTGAACCTTAGGGATTCTTTTTTTTTTTCCCACTCCCATTTTTTTCTCTGTATAGCTTTGAGACTAGAAACTCTTTTCTATAATTTCAAATGAGGCATGAACTTTTCACATAATCATTTGCCTCCTGGAGCTGAGGCTTTAAGAGAAACATTGAAAGCCCATGAGCTCCTGGGGGGGGGGGGGGAAAAAAAACCTGCAAAAAACGATATTCTCATCTACAAAAGACTGAACTCCTCATGGCATGTTTCAGAAAGATTGATACAGACACCAGGTAGAGGTGTCCCACGTTCAAGGCTGGAGGCGTGTATGCTTTTTACACTACTTGCATCTTCTGTGCAGTAAAGCTTCCATTTACTATTTATTTTCTTTCTAGGACTGCTTGCCCCTTAACAGAGATTGTCTTATGAACCTGACTCCTCCCAGTGTCAGTGGAGTTGTTCCAATTGATGTGATTAGAAGCCCTACATCTTTAATTAACAAGCTGTATTTGTAACGATAACCTTTGCACATCACTGTAGCTGATGTTTTCCCAGATTTGACCTTTCTGTAGGAAGAAAATTACTCCACTCACTCGGCACTTTTCATTCCACATTTTAATAACAGGATCTGGGAAAGGAATTAACTCTGCAAATGCAGAGCTAAGTACTTAGTGCTGCTACATCTAGCAAAGCTTTAGTGCTATGAAGTATCTGAAAGGTTATCATGAGACTATGCAGGTGCGATATTTAGGGTAGGGAGAATGCATACACTAGATAAGGCAAGGATAAACGTGATCCAGGTATATATAAACGGTTAAAATAATCAGAAATCTGAGAATGCTGGACCCCACACTCCTTAAATGAAAACCCAGTTAACTAGCAGACCAGGTTAGATAGTGTCCTGGAGTGCGCTTCCACACTGCGCTCTGACATTTTTGAAAGTTAATTTTCTGTGGTTCTAGATTTCTCCCAAGTGCAACAAAGCTTTGTTTATTTAAAATGCAAGCGGGGGGAGGGGGAAGGTAAATCCATTCCCTTTGGATTAGAATATGATTGAGATACTAAAAAAAACCCAGGATCTAATTCTAATCAAGCTCAGGCCTGTGTGGTTTTTACTGTCATGTTTTCTCCAGGAGTTTAATATCATATCCAGCACCAAACTCTCATAAAGGACGAGAAGAGTCCCCTTTGCCCAATTCCCACACTTTCCACAGGCAGCATCCAGCCTTTTTGGACAGAACAGGCTGCTTTCCATACCTCTGTACAAAATGCAAAGAATGTAATTATTTGCATGCGGTCTCATTTGTGGGAATCAAACCAGTCCACATCAGAAAGGAAAAGCCCGGACATGTAACAGAAAGATGCTCTCAGTTAATAACTGCAGGTAGGGCTGTGCAATGCCTTGGCAGTGGGGGAAGGTCTCATGTATAACTCTGTGCTCTGGAGGGGAAAGGCGAATAAGTTTTATAATGTTACATAATGGTGTAAGATCATGGGGAACTGGACGGATTTATGCTACACCTGCCAGCTGACAGCCCTGTCCCCAGGACAAGATTTCAAAATCTACTTCAGACTGTGCTCCTCTTATTATAAATACAGAAAAGCAAATCCTAATCCCAGTGGGCTCAGTCCCATTGTGGGTTTCAGCTGGATCAGAACTTTTTTTCTCAGGCATTCTTTTCAATATCCAGTAAACAATGCACCTCACCAGTATATAGAAGGCTGAACAGTTTCTCTCCAGTAGTGATTACTGGTTTTTCTCCCTTCTCTACCCTAAATGTATCTTACAAGTTTACATGACTATTGCTGCCACACTGATCCAAAGAATGTCTTTTTAGCACCCCTGTCAACTAGACACATTATCATTGTGATGCATTAAAGGAACATAGAGATATTCAAAGATTTTCTTAAAATCTAGAGCGAATCCATTGCAAAGCAGGTACCCTGTGAGTCTTGAGTCTCAGGCCAACATCCTAACCACTGAGTCATCTTCTGCTAGATTGGCCTACAAATAGTATTAGAAAATACTTCCCAATGTATAAGTTATTAAGTTAGAAAACCAGTGCCTCCACTGTGGGAAAGGTAAAGAAAGTGTAGCTCCAGGAAGTCACCCTCTCCAAATAAATGCTGAGTATTTGAGAAATGCTTTGTGATCCTTAAGAAGCTTCCTTAGTAACCCATCATTTTGTTATTTGACTTGTCACATCAAGGGGCTTGTTTTTATGAGGCGTGTTTTGAGTATGATTCTTCTTGAGTTACAGATACAGTGTAAACAGACTCTAGAGAATATAGTGAAGCTTTTCAACACTCAGTAAAACTGAACATGTAGTTACAGTATGAGATGTGGTCATGCAGCATCACCCCTGCCTTTTGGCAGGTGCGATGCCTGGTGTTGTGCCCAATGCAGGTATTATGATTCAGAGTACATAGAGACTTGGTGTTGCCACAACATGCCTGTCCCATATAAAATCTCCCTGGTAGGGCACAAGCATGTTACAAGTGAAGTGAAATGTGGTGCTCAGCTAAACGGTGGAAGCCCTGAGCCTGAAGCAAAGCAAACACTGTAGTAGTGGGAATCAAAAGATGATCGAGTGTTTATAAGGATAATGACAGTACCCATCATTTTAGTCTTTATGCAAAGGGTATAAGCTCTCATTCACTGTGGCATGAGGCAGCTGCCAGCACCTGGAGATTAAAAAGGAACTGGTTTGGTTTTGTTTTTAAATGTGGGTGTTCCAATAAGAAAAGGTCACTTGTCTTTCTCTGAATGATGTGGCATTGGCCACTTTGTGCCAGGAGGCTGCCTTAGAAGACCCTCTCCTGTTTTGCAGTTTTCCTGCGATTTCTATGACTTACCTTGAGTTGCAAAGAAACTTACATGCTAAATTATTGAAAACTGTGGCAAAGATGTTGGGGAATTTTTGTTGTCTCATGCCCAGTTGGTTCAGTCTGGGAGGCAGGTCCCTTCATTTTAGCCCCTCTCCGTCTTTCCTTTAATCTCATTGTCCACACCGTTACTCATCCTGATCATTTTGTGGCCACTCGCAAGCTGGCAGTGCTTTACCTGTGACTCACAACTCAGTCACTTGTCCAGAAATAAAGCTGTCCCAGGGGCTGTGGAAAGGACAGGCTGAGAGGATGAGTAAACCCCCTCTGCTGAACTTTCTCCCTTGTGTGTGGTGTGTCGTGTACTTACAGGCTCGCTTTGTGGAAGCCACGGGCGTAACAAACAAGCAAAAAAAGCTCATGAAAGTGCCTATGAATCAAAGCTGCTGAGGTCTGCACTGCTTTAGTTGCATTGAGCCTGAGCCTACAAACAGAGATTTGCCAGTTTAACCCAAGAGGAATTGCAGTCCTCTTCCATGTGCTGCTCATGGCACTGAGACCTGACTGTAATGATCATCTTGTTGCAGAACAGCATATGCTCTTACAAATCGTGGGCAAATTCCTGTGCAGTCTAATGCACTGTAGCAGGTCGGGAAAGCTGCCAAGTAAAACCCAGAATCAGTAGAAGAGCTGTGAGGGATGTTCCCTGCAAGTGTTGAGAGTTTCGTCACTTAAGAGCTGCTCAGTCAAGGCATCTTTAAAATAAGTAGGGTCTCAACTCGTGGATCATGGTATACATCATGGTAGTTTACTGGCCTGGCCTGTCACTGAAGATTTGAGCAATCCAGTTTTGTGTGTCTTTTCTAAATATCTACAAATGCTCTCTGGCTGCAGGGATAGATGACAGTTTTTACAGTGCCTGTAGCGACTAGAAAGGAGATCTATGGAGTGCTGTCGTAGAAACATAATTTCTTGTAGACGCTATATATTCTTGGTTTCCTAACAAAACAAAAAAAAAAAAAAAAAGAGGAAAAAAAAGGCATGGGCTTGCTTGTGTTTTGAGTATGCGGAATGTCTGGCAGAATTTGAATGGAAATGTAGGGTGGCAAAGGTCAAGGTTATTGCATTACTAAAGGAAAACAAGCAAAAATAATACATAGTGAAAATAAGTGATCCTCAATAGATGTACAAAGAATTAAAAGTGGGTCTCATCTTAATAATTTAGAGTTCTTTAAACCAAAGTAAATTATTGAAGATACGAACCTGGGTGTAGTGTGAGACTGGTACTCTTAGGAGTAGATGTTTTTACAGATTAATAATTGACTAAAGACTGGAAATTCTTCTGCTTGGTTCTTTCCTCCACTGGTGAATTCTTCTGTGATATTTAACAGGCACTTAGATCCAGATCTTCTAGGGTATTTAAATGTTTCTATGTGAAAGCAGCCCAAATACAGAGCAAGAGGCAAACCTCACTCTGAAGAACTTAAGGTCTGCCTGCTTAGCACTTTACAGAGTGCAACAGCAGTTCAGAAATGAGACAGAGAGGGATTTGGTCTAATGCTGAAGTCTCTGAATACACTTAATGCATTTGCAGGAAGAAAGTAATGGAGAACAAAGCCCAGCAACCATGGCTGCTTGCCTACAAAACGAAGTGGGAGCTCTATTTTCTTTGTTTTGTGTAATTGTTTAATAGTTAGAGCATTTACCTAAGAATGGAGCTGTCTGCATCACTTCCCATCTCAGGGCAAAGGGATTTAGTCTTGCATCCCACAGATCCTAAAGGAGCACCCTAACTTTCAGGTTGCTTTTGGCAAACGTACAGCAGGGGATGTAAACAGTGAGCTGGAAGGAGAGGAAAAATAGGCAAAGACCATAAGTGCAAAGCAACATGGTGCTTGCTTCCTGCAACTGTTCTCCTTCAGTGTTTGACTATCTAGAATAAAATGAGTTAAACACAAACAACTGTATGAGGAATGACAGCTTAGACCGGACTCCCTAGGACTTTGCTCCAGCTAAGTGTTCTCACTGCCACACTAGCACCAGTCTCCCTTTTAGCTCAGCCTCCTTTCCCCCACAGCTCCTGCCAGCTACACAACAGCATGGTTTCATTGTGCAGCCTAAACGGGGACTGTTCAGTGGGTACGTGGATGAATGCACGTGCCTAGGAAACAAAAGTGTAGTTTGAATCTGTAGCAGGTCCCCTGATGGCTACTTTAACTGCTAGGATCTTACAAGTTAATGCTGAGTGACTGTTCTGTTGCTCAGCTGGACGCTTACCAAGATGGACTTTGTGCTCTGGATAGGCATTGTATGGGGGATCCTTAGTGTCAGAGAGATGACAATCCTGACCTAGCTTCAGAGACGTTTAGTAACCAGCTCCCGGGATGTATTCTGAGCTTCCTGGACCACCAACAAACTTCTCTGACTCTGTACTGTCTTTGCATTAAATTTAATGACACTGATTGGAACAGGAATGTAGCCGTATATTGGGGTAAATACGCTGTCAGCCTTGCTGCCAGCCTTTGCTTTCTCTGCAGAGGCTCAGTAAGAGCCTGGCTTTATGAAATTCCCTTTCTTTGTTTAATCTTCCACACGTAAATATTTCAACTTTATATTTCAAGTGGCTTTGCAAGTCAAATTTCTTTTGGAAAGGTGGTAAAAAGGTTTGTGTGTGTGTGTTGTGGTGTTTTTTTTAATCCTTATTTCATGGTGCCAAAGTGATGAGTGAGCATGTAGATTCATGTCCTTCAATCAGCATAAGAAAAATGTATTTCCTACTGATGTAAACCTTTGCTCAATTTCACAAGCCCATACATGTGAGCAGTGATTAATTCTCTTTGTCAAGGTTGCAGTTTTCACAGGTTATTATAGTTCTAGCCTGGCCAGCACAGAATTAACTTCCATAGCCTCTGGCTTTAATTCAGACATGAAAAGGATTAATATGAAGGAAAAGCCTACCAGATATACCACTACATTTAGCTTTCCCAGCTACTGCTGCATCTCTAAGAAGTAATTATTAATAAACCAGACTGGAGTTGATGAGACCAGGTATCATGTAGAAGATTTTAACACTTTATGTGAAAGGATATGCTGCCCAGTCCAGGAAGACTTTTTTAAAATAAGGTTCTCATGGGCTTATGATTTCAGATCAATATTTCATATTACTTACACTTTAATTTGCTGAAAAATTGTTTTCTCCCTATCTCTTTGCTCTCGGTCTCTTTTCAGTGGGCTAATACAGTATTTTAGGAAGAAATTCTACCAATGTTAACTTGCAAAGTCTTGCATGTAATTGCACTAAAAAATTCAGTTGTACCTATAACAACGTCAGAAATTAAAATTGTGCAAATACTGCTCCTGACAAGCACCTCTTTCCATTATTCATACTAGGTACTCCAAAGTCCCCACAGTATTTTAAAAGACAATATATATTCTATATGTGTTATGTTAAAAAAGCTGTATTTGCTTGGGTAACAAATACTGTCTTGCCCCAGCTGTTTCTCTCACAAACCAGAGCACAGCCTCTGCATGCATCTACACTAGAGCTACCAACAGTTTGTTGCTTGCTTACAGATAGGGCCAGGCATTAGGTGAACAAATGTGGCAAATTCAGCCCTTACTTAAGAGGTAAGCACATTTGAGTGTTTGTAGTTTAAATGTAGGGGCGATACCCACTGCAAGATTTTGGCAGACTGCATAAATCCAAATTACCCTCCAGGCCATAGAGTTGCATAGTATATAGTACAGATAGAGCCTGAACTCCAAAGGAATGTGAAGATAATTTTGCTCAGAACTGTTAGTATCTAAGGGATGTCCCTTGATTTGTGTCTTCTTGCATCCATTCACACTCGGTTTTTGCTCTTCAAATACTTTGTTCATTTTGTGTTATGTTATTAGTGGAAGATTTTTATTTATGCATCCTGCGGAAATAAACAGGTAGATGTTTAAATAGATAGATGAGTAGATAAATAAACACAACTATTCTAGCCCAGGCAGGAGATGATGCTGTTCCCATGAAGCCCAACGATCAATAGCAGCCTTTCCCATCTTTCCTTCCCTCTTGCACAGGATAAATTTCAGATTATTTCATGACAGGACACATCAAATTTATTTCATGCAAGAACTGCTTTGACATAAAGAAACAATATGACAAATACAGGGAACTAGTGTGTTGTACCCTTTGAGGTACAACAGAGAATCGAACAATGTAAGCTAGAGCATCTCTTAAGTCCTTCAAAGTTTAATTTGATTTTTATTTTTCCTGAGGGGCCTTTGGGTGGTGCAGTCAGTGTTAACAAGCAAGCAACTGACAATAAGAAAGGTCAAACTATGAAAGTTAAAATACAAGGTTTTGTTGAGTAGGTAGAGAAGGTCAAACACAATGAACTGAAGTATCTTGGAAAAAAAAAGGTAAATAATTTAGACAAAAAGATTATTTTTCTTCTTTAATAAAGGGTTGGTTTAATATTTCATAGGAAGGAGCAGTAAAGGGCTTAGACAGAAGTTACTTAAACAACAGATTGCTATTTGGAAGAGCTTAACTACGTTAACTGTATATATCTTACTTCTTCTACTGCCCTGTTTTAGTTCAGCAGGGTACTTGCACTGCCTTGGGTTGTGCTGACTGGCTGGTGCTGCACCTGCAGCTCTGGGAATTAGCTGTGGTTGGATTGCTTGGACCCTGATATTTGTCACCTATGTAGTGCAGGCTGGGAGAAAATTATTCTTGTCTTCATTTGGTGTGCGCAGATGAGAGCTTCTGTGTTTGTGAAATAAGAAAACTAAATGTATGTTTTCTCTTTCATTGCAACATGCTGATGCACTTGCAGAATAAGCATTAGCTCTCGCCATAAGCTTAGCTGCCCTGGGAAAGGGGTGAAAAGGTGGTATTAGCATAAGGGAAGCCTGCTGCTGTACACCATCTCTTATCAAACATGTGGATTGAGAGCCGAAACACCCGTACAGCATTCTTGCCCCAAAGGTGAATGCTCTGGAGGAAATACAGCAACATAAACCTGATTCATAGTTAAAGCTGGCTAACCAGTTTCCAACATACAGTTTTTTACATGAAAACAGACTCTAAGGTCTCTGCATAGCCTGAGCCATTTAGGAGTTTCTGTATTGGTGTCTCTGAGCCAAAGCAGCGAGGGGAGGGCACAGCCATCTCCATGCCCCCCTGCAGCCTCGCTGCTTGGCCCAGGATGTACAAATTGCAGATGTGCACAAGGAATCACTGAAGGAGAAGGGCAGAGGAGAACTGCGCTTGTGAAACAGAGGTCATATGGCTTTTGTACCTCCAATAAATCAGCCTCTCAGCTGCAAATTGCCTTGTTGTTTCTTTTCTGGGAGCTGGCTGTGGTTGTTCAGCTAAGGTACTCGATTGCATCTTGTCTGTTGCTGCCTGTGCCTGTATCCTATAGTCCTGACATGCCCAGCATTGAAATGTGGGCATTTCTAGGACAGTGAAGATTTTCCCCATTTCTTAACTGACTTCCCACCCAGTCATGCTGCCAAAGACCATGAAATTTATTCTGGGGGCCCAGATATCATGCAGGCAAAGTGGGCCAGCCAGTGACCAACTGTAGCTTAACCAAAATGTTTAGGAAAAAAATGGTGTCAGAGCAGAGACTTGTTTTCACTATGTCCTCAGGTACTATAATGGTGGTATTGTTTGATCTACTTACCTAACATTTGCAATCCTGATATCTTCCTCATCGTGCATAAGACCTTGCTGAGGGGGTTGACGATCACGTACTTGTGAAGGCAGCTGACATGTGACCACGTGCTCAGAGCAAGTTAATTCTTTCTGCCTCAACAAATATCCAATGTCTGCTTCTTTACTGCAAGGTAATACATAGACAAATGCAGAAAAGTGGTGTGGGGTTTTGTTTTGGTTTTGTTTTTAAGATTATTCCTTTTCTGCATCCTTAAGTACCTCAACCAGTTCCTGAGAAGACAGGATGTTCCTCTTACGAGTATTGCATGATATTTATGCACGCTGAAGACTTTAAGAATGGGAATACACCCTCAGAAGTAACGAACCAATATAATGATAGACTGGATTTCTGTGTTGCTTTTTAATTTTGGATGAGTGACATGTAACCATTTTAATTTGCATTAAAATGTTGCCTAGACAAACATATTCTATTGCTTTTACCTGATGAGCTGCTTTCATTGTGCAGTGCTCTTGGTCTCCATTGGTGATCTCTGACAGCACAGTAAGGCTGTCTTCTTTCTCGCTGCTCACATTATGTTGTGGTCCAGATGAAGTGCTAGGCCTTGACAGAAAGCTGGGCTTTCTGTAGCCATGGCCCTCTGGCTCACAACTAACCAGCATGATTGTCAGACCTGCACAGGAATTCAGTCCTGCTGTCATTACACTTGGTGACGCTTTTGCTACCGAACTCAGCAAGCGCACATGTAATCTAGGAGTGAGACACAGCTACTGGTACTTGCTTAAATCCCGTATGTTATAGTGGACTTTAGTAATTACCCTGTATGTGGCTATTTCGAGAATTATTTTATCCTTAATATAACAAGTTCCAGTGGAAAATGTAAAGAGACATCCATTGTTAAAAGACATTTGTTTACTATAAGCTATATTGTGATTGCCAGCAAATTACTTGCATTTTCTAGGTAACTAAAAAATGGGTCTTAAAACTTCATTTATTGATTTTTTTTTTTTTTTAAATGGGTGACAGAGGACAGAGTTTTATGTTTTAGAGATCTGCTAGCTGAATCCTTTGTAAGTTCCTAAAGCGACAGGTACACCTGACCTACAAGAGAAGGGAGTATTTTTATCTTCAGTTTAATAAACACCTTCGAGAGTGGAGGGAGGGGAGTATTGGAGCTGCAGCTTGGTGGTGCTGTGTGACACCCAGGTCCACTGCTGTACCAGTGTGTCTTCCCCACAAACTGGCAGTATGTCGGTGGGACCTTATGTAGCGTCATGCCTGAGAACACCCTCACAGACATGCAGTGAGGCAGGGAAGCTCTGCCTGCTGCCTTTTCCAAAGGGGAGACAGTGTCTGACTAGTCCAAGATCATCCAAGGACTGAAGAGAGGACCAACAAATTGTGTCCGGGTCCTCTAAACTAGAATCCTATGCTGCTGAATAATCCCTCTATCAAGCTCACTCTCCATTATCTGCTGTTGTATTTCATGTTAGGGCATGTCCTTTCCCCTTCATCTGTCAGACCTTTTACTGATGTCTTCTTGCTGCAGTGTTTCTGTTTAAAAGGGGCAAGGGCTGTGTCTGTGTTAGCATAACACAAAGCATGAATGCAATCACTCCAATTGGCTAAGAGCCTGATGTCCTCAATGAAGCGATAGAGTCCTTTGATTTTTGTACTTTCTTGGATTTTTGTCCTGCTCCTTGAAACAGTTCAGCAGGACCTTTAAGCCAGGCTCTGCCTTGTCCAATGACAATCTTCAAAGGATTGCTTGTAAGGTACTTAATATTGAGCTCCTTACCTTAACAGCTCATCTTTCCTTGCAGATGACTATTGAACTCAGTGACTGCAATAATTCAGTGATAGCTACAGCAGTAATGTGAATACAATTATTCAAGGGAGTGTTGCTGCGAAAGGGAAATGCATGTACTTCACTGTGGGGCTCCAGAAGCTCTTGCACCTGCATGCATGATCACTGGCTTCAGTCGGTAACCAGCTTAAACCCAGTGTGAATACTCATCAACGGTACATAGACCTTATAAAAAAGTTTGTCATGTTGATCCTTTTATAGGGCTAAAAATCCTTTGGCTCCTGTGGTGGATTCTCACTTTCTGTGTTCAGAACTAGTAGAAAATCTAGCTGTGCCATTGCCACCAATGGTAGGGAGGTCAAGCGTAATGGTGCTTAGGGAGAGCCTTCTGGCTGTCCTACGTACACCCCCAGAGCAGGGGAGGTAGCTAGGCATCATAGGAAGGTTAGGCATCATAGGATGATGCCTAGGAGACAACCACTAGACCTGATTCCGTTGTTACTCACTGACATGTTCGAAGCCAAATCTGCCCCACTGTACGCTGTGCTTTCTAAAAAACAAACAAACAAACAAAAAACCCCAACAAAACAAAAAAACCCCCAAAAACCAAAAAACAAAAACACCACCAAAAAACAGAAACTTGAAAGCTCTGCTTCTTTTCTGGGCTTGTTGGGCCTGGGGAGCTTGTTTTCTGTCATTAGGATGACCAGGTGGAATGGTGACACATTTTGATCTCTACCTAGGACCATATAAAGAAATAAATGTACCCCTTCAAAATAAAGCAGAGAAAAGAGGGAGGAAGAACAACACACATCATTACCCTTATTTATCTAATTTCAACAACATTGCTATTTAGGGTAAGCACAGGTGCATAAAATGTGAGCTCTTTTTGGTCAAAAGAACTCATAGGGCCAAGTAATGAAACACTCAGGGCTGTAGCTGAGCTTCTGCATGATGGAGTGCTAACAAAGACATGGTTCAACATGTGCTGTATAAACTAGGCATGTGAAATAATTCAGATAATAATTTACCTCTGTGGCAATAAACTTGATCAAAATAGAAAAGGGCATTACAATAAACTGATCCAAAAGAGTACTGCTACGGCAGTAATATGAATACAATTATTCAGAGGAGTGTTGCTGGCTGCAAAAGGGAAATGCATGTGCTTCACTGCAAGGGCTCCAGAAGCATTACCTCCAGGGAAAGGAAGAGTGCTCTCTAAATGAGTTACAGCTGTGTGCAGCACTGTTGCCCCTTATGTGTTTTGACTACCTTGTAATTGTAACCTAAAGCAAGCACTGCCTTTTCAAAGAAGCTAAGGCAGTGATTCTCAGGGCATCCCAGTAACATCACTTGTATTTCTAATCACCCACCCTAAAGTACCTGTAGCATCAAGTATTTTTCATACATTCACCCTACCCACAGCTGAAGGGGAATTCTTATTGTAAAATTGCTGGAGAGAAGGAAGAAGAATGTTGTATCTGTGATTGCAGTATCACACTGGCAGAACATTATAACCTAAGCAGATAGGTTAGTTAGTGGGCTGGAGTGAAAGTGAGGAATTAAACTAGACCACAGAGGGACACAGCATCATTATATCTGCTTGGACTTTGTCTGATTCTCTTTTTGGCACTTTCTTCAACGCTGGAAAGTACTAGAGAGTCTTTATTATTTGGCTACCTAAAACACAGGTGGCTCCAGCTTTTTGATGCTCTTCAGAATTGGTTGGAATATGCATGAGACAGAACAATTAAGCAAGCTGCTTCTCGTGAATTTAAATGCCTTGCTTGAAAATTGAGTTTGGTTTGTGGCTCATGCCCATTTGCCTTCCGAGAAGAGGCACATGAAAGCAATGCAATATGATTCATGAAAGCTGCCTGGACCAAGGTGGGGCATATATTCCCAAAAAGTAAGATCCAGTGCTGTGGGGACATGACCTCTGTTGCAAATTTGAAATCAGGAGACTGTAGGTGATCATCAGGTTGCAAGTCACGTAGCTTCTTTAATGTAAAAGGTGGTCTCTATGGAAAGCAAAAAGCCTGTCAAGAACATTAGCAAACGTTGTACTGTCTATAGCTTTAACTTTACTACTTCCAGCTTTGGGTTACTGGAGGCGGAGAACGCCACAGACACTGGAAGGGGACAGGAGAAAAGGGTGTTTCTTATCAGGTCCAGATCTCTTCCCCTTCTTCTAGATGTCTCTTTTGTAGTTATTTCGCATTGTTTACTTTGATGCTTGATGTACCATGGCACTCAAGCATAACTCTGCAAAAGGCATTTGCCCTGGAGAATTGAAGGCAATGCCCCAAGCTTCCTTAACCCTGGCAAAGGTAAGCAAACTGGAGTCACCAGCCAACTTTGGCCCAGCTGTACGTGTATTTTGGCTGCAAGGGTCAACAGCAAGAAATTTGATCTGGCTGTGCTGTAAAGGAAAGTAGATGATGGTGTCAGTCTCTAAACTCATAATTCATGTTTGTTACATATTCTGCCAGGGAGGTTGCCAGTGAAGCATACAGAAGATTTTGCGGTATATCTATTTCTTCATAAGAAAGAAATATGGTAAAGTGTTTATGCTAGCTTAGTGACAGTTTTTCACAACTGTTCTTGTGCTTTACAGAAACTGACATTTTTTGGTGTAATTAGCTTTCAAGGATGTTCAGTGTTCACTTTGTGTGTGTTTGATTTTATTGGCAATGAGTCAACTTCATATCAGAAGGCTGACCCCACTTGGTTGGATACCCCAGAGCGTAGGTCCCTCTTTGACTTTGTGTGAAGGTGAAAAGAAATAAAAGCAATAGTTTGCAAGAGGTAAATATACTTATTGGAAGGGAAGAAGACAGAATTCCACTTTTTGAGCAAGCAGATTTGTTTGAGTGATACAGAGAATATCACACACTACTCGGCAGTGAGTTGTTTGGTTATGTCTGGTCTAGAAAACTGAGAGGAGGAAAATGCCAGCACGCTGCTGAATGCATCAAAAGTAACCACATGATCACCAAAGAAATGAAACAACCATCCAGAACAAAAAGACTAAAAGGCTCCTGAGTCAGTGATGAGCCTTTGGTGTGGGAAACATATGAACTGGGAACAATCAATCAGTATGGTCCACTGGGAGGCTGCTATTGCATAAAAGCCTGCACTGAGCAAGTTTACACATAGGCAACTCTTCCGCAATGAATTGTATTTTGAAACAAATTTACTGTTTCAGACAGGACTTGCTATTAATTAACAGGGCTTGTTATTAAAAAAGAAAGAAAATTAAAATCTCAAATGTCAAAATGTGTTTTCAAAATTCAAGTGTTGAACAATTTGTTTCGAAATTGGCTATTTCAAAATGATTTAAAAGTTACCCAGAAAATAAACAAAATATTTCCTTCTACTCACATCCTAAATGCAGGATGGTTTTTTTTTAACATGGGGTAAGGTACTGAAACTAGGCATTAAAATGAAGACTCAATTTATTTACATAGCTTTAGCTGAAGTTACCTTCTGAGTAGAGATTATATCCTACAAGAACTTGAAGATCAGCAACTGGCAAAATCTGTTGCAAATATTATTGGGTGTGGTATTTACAATACAGTAACTAACATTATAAGGAACGTGTCCACAGCAAGCTATTTTTTTTTTCCTCCTGAGGAAATATATACCCATGTTTTCTAATAGGTGTGTATTGTTACTACTTACAGCAAGGGAAATAGCTCCGATATAAACAAAATCCATTTACTTATTAAAAATATAAATAAGATGCTGACTAAACCTTCACCAGGTAGCTAAACCTATCTATGCAGGCTTCTGGGATGGAGCTGGAGGTCATAGCTCCTAGGCTGACAGCTGCACAGGGTGGTTGAAGAGGTCTTTACTGTCTCCCTGCAGAAGAACAAGAGTCCAAAGAAGACTACTTATCCAAGTCTTCCTGCAGAAAGAGAAGCCTGATAATTTGCCATCACTTAAATGCAGCAGGTGTGTCTAAGAATTTGCTGCTTTATTTGTCTTGGAATGCAGACACCCTAAAAGTACCCAAACCTTTATGTGCCTCAGCCAGATTGTGGTGTCGTTCCTCTGGGAAAATGTCTGAGGCTCTCAAGATTCGCCGTAGGCCTGGATTAACTGTGCTATGTTGCTAAGGACAGTTGGAAAGGAGGAAAGCGTGGCTAGATAATACCTAAGAAAAGGTAATCATAAGGGCCTGCCTCACCATGTTGTTCTTGTACAAAAGTGTTCAAATTTTTCAGAAACTCAAGATGCCTTTCAGTAGGCTGCTATACCCCAAGATGGTTTCACAGGAGCACATTCCTTATTCTACTTCCTAGAGTGTAATCCATGTCCATAGAAGAAGTTGGAAGTTGAAAGTCTGGCAAATGACAGACCAATGCACTATTAAGCTAAAAGAGACACATGGAAGATTGATTATTGTTTTCCTGTAATTCCATTACTTTTTCAGTAATCAAAATGTGGGATTCTCTTTTCACTCAAAACATGGATTCATTTTTCATTCAAAATGTAAAGACTTCCTGACGTTTCCAAAACACAGGATTTTGACAGAAGCACTCAAAAATATTTGTAATGTAAAAGTGTAAGAACTGTAAGCGTATTTATTGCAGGTCAGCAATGCTGCCAGGTTTACACCCTACTTTTCTATTTCAGTTCCTTCTCCCAGAAATGACCAGTCCATTGCAAAAAAAGAGACTTGGAGTGACTCCAGATGTAGTTGTAATATACTTTCTTCAAAGCCTGGGCTTACCTAGATACATAAGCCATGTACCTAGCTACGTAAGCTTAGCTATCTTACCAAATATGCAATATCTGAAACTTACAGAAATACTGGACAAAGTTAGAAAGACTAGGGTGATATGGCAGCCTTGCATAGGTCCTCCTTCTTGTAGAATAGGAATCAATATATTTAATTAAAATTTAGAATATCTAAGCAACCTTGTGCTATAGTAAACCACAAAAAATCCACCCAATGCCCTCAGGCCTAAGTGATGCCACTTTTCTATAATCAGAGTTCTTTAGGATGTGAGGTCTGTATCTGGTTTTTTGTGTGTGTAATTGTGAATCAAGAGGACATAGCACTTGAGTTGTTATTTTTCTTTAGCAATAGTGATTGCGGGTTGAGGCTCTGCCCCCTCTTATGTGTATACATGTGGACCGGGAGAGAAATTCCTTGCCTTGAGCTCTTCTGAACATGCAATCCAAGCAGAAATAGTCAAGAGTAAGGTGAAGGAAGCAGAAAATTAACAAACATGTAGACAGCTTACCTCAAAGAACTCAAGATACTGGTAAGTAGGCATCTTTTCTTTCTCCAGTAGATGATCCACAAGTCTGCACGTTCTCCAGAGTACTTCAGGCAGCATGCCACAGTCATTATTAGCAAGAGGTGAGTTATAAAGACCTTCATGAAAAAATTGAGCTTGATGCCATTCTACTAATTGAGTACTGTTCCTAAATACCTCTGACTGTCTAGTATTGGATGAAGAAACTGAAAAAAATCAGTCAAGGCAAGATAATGTCCCTTGCTAGTGGAAGTAACTTATGCAGACCTTGAGGTTTGGGATGAGAAAACAGCAAACAGTCCTCAAGCAGAGCAGTGCTGTGCAGAAAAAAAGCTGCCATGCACACCTTAGTGAGGTTATTAGGTGTCTGTAGCCTTGAACAAGTAAGAATGGGAGTCTCAGGTCTGGACATCCACCAGTTCTCCAAGGCTTATTTGCTTGTGACAAATCGAAGCTACTACACTACGACTGGTGGTGTCAGAGAAGTATGAGCGGACAGCTTCAGTGCCATCCTCTTTGGTAGTGAGGTAAGTGCCTGTATGACTTTCAGCATGTGAGCAGGGTTATATCAGCGTCTAGGACTTCGTCTCTATTTCGTTGACTTCTTAGTATGGCTCACAGTCCTGGGACTGAGACCCACCCCGTTGTCACATAGGAGAAGGTGAAGGATAGTACACAAAATCCTTACAACATTTACCAGGGCCTGACTGCAAGAGAAAAGCTGTATCTGCAGGAGCTGGTGTATATGCCTTGGTGTGCTACAGGAACACTTTTGCCAGTTCCTGTTAAGAGATTTTTTTTTTAATATTCTGGTGATGAGATGGGATTGAGCCACTGAAAACTGATAGGCTGCCATGCTCCTTCTAAGTTAATTAATGCGATGATCTATGATCTCTCTGAACCTTGAGCAGTTGTGGCCATGAAGGCCATGCCATTTTCTTAATAACACTTAAGTAGCAAGTTTTTTAGGTGATATTTTCTGGGTTTAGAAATCTACAGAGTAAATGGCCACCAGCAGATGGACCATGGGAGTTCAGCGGGGTGATCTGATATTCACAGAAATATGTGGCACCAGGTGCAGAAGTGAGATGTCGTCATGGGGCTTTCACAGTGTCTAAGTAGCAGGAGGAGGATTAGGCCACACACTTGGCTACATATGACGGCCCTGAGAGTATCTAAGGACAGAACTGGGTGAAAAAGAAAGAAAAAAATGGCAAGATGAGAAAGAAATGGCAAAATGCAGCTGGTTAATGATTGATGCTGGCTAAAGAAAAGGCTTCTGCTCATTCCATGGGAGGATGTGGAAGGCATGTCTTGACCCACGTGTGTGCCTCATGTTTGGAACAGCGCTTTGACCTGCGTCTATGATATGGCTAGTGGGAGAGAAATCCTTGGCTCTAGGCCTTTGTGATTCAAACCAGCTCAGAGTATAAATGGACTTGTGCTCCATTACTTGAAGGAAAAAACATAGACCATTTATGTGGTTACTTGAAGAGTGATTTTAATTCCATGGCATTGAACAAGCAGCGGTTGCTTTATTCAAAACATTTCAGATTGATAGTCTGGATTTCTTCTCACTGAATACAGAGTACACAGTGTTTTTGCTTAGGGCAGCAGTGAGCAATCCCGCTCACCTCTGTAGGTGCTGGGGTGGGCCTCAGATTCTGAATGGCATCAGCTTTGGCCATCATCAACTGCTTGCAGCCTCCTGGGCTTGCGAGTCCCTCTGACAACTGCTTGACTGAGTGCATGGTGAAAAGAAATACTGCTCTGGTTATTTCCTGCTGCGTCACCTCCTCGCTCCTCTCCAGCTGTTTCTAGGTGCAACCTTTTGTTGTTCGGTACATCAACCATCTTCTGTGGCAGTTTGCTTTTTATTCCGGCTTTGCATCAAACAAAGGTGAAAATGAGAAGAATCAGATAGTGGGCTGAATACACTCAGAAGACTGGATACAGGGAACAAAATTGTGAGGAGTATAGTGTGGAAAGACAATCAAATGCCATGTGAACTGTCACTCTGCGAATCAACTGCGGAAAGCTCAATGTGCCAATTAAAATAATCAGTGACTCCACACCAAGTTATTTGACTAAAAATGGCTTTTAGGATGTAGGAGTGGAACATTTTGTGAATATTCAGACCCGGCTGGATACATCTCAGCTAGATTTAGAGATCAACCATTTGTCTCAAACTGTAGATGCAGTTTTTCCTTTTTTTTTTTTTTTTAACTTTTCAAAAAAGGTTTAAAATAACATCTAGAGTGAATCTTATTGGCTTAATTCAACTCATTACACATAGATAAGCTTGAAGCAAACCTTGGAGTCAAACATCTGTGAGCTTTGGGGAACTCCAGGTTCATGCTTTGCAGTTGAAACCCATCTTGCTTTTAAACATATTTTTGTGACAAATGCCAAAATTTCCTGTCAGTGATTTCTCTTCCCTTCTCCACCCAAGTCAAACCAGAATATCACTGCAGCTTCATTATTGAGCTTTTCTTTTCTTTATTTTTTTTTTCTTTTTCCTGCGTAGTAGCTTACGGCCTTTTATTAAAAGCTCGTAATCTGAACTCTCCCTGAAGGTAACCTGAGATAATTCTCTTCTCATGTGTCTCCCCTGCTTGAACTGCAAAAAGTAATTGCTGCCTCTTCTGAATTGTTTATCTTTCCTTTTTCCTTCCCTTTGCTTCAGCCTACTGCACTGAATTTTGACTTGATATGAATTACAGCTGGGTATCCAATCTAAATACTTAGCAATTTAGTTTCTGGCCTGGTAACCTAATTTCATAGCACATTGTGTAATGGAACCTTATGGAACACGCTGATATAGGTTAATATGAGGGCCAGGTGTGCATGCCTGCTAATAATCTAAAATATCTGTTCAGTATTTCTTGATGCTGCTAACATGTTTGTCCTTCATTTAATATGCAGCTGGGAGGAGGACTGAGATGAAAAATGAGAATTAATAAAGGAAGGCTGAAACCAGTATATAACCCTGGATGTCGCTCACACACACAAAAAAAAGGCAATAAGAAAAGGAAAATGTCAAAACCGAAGAACCTCTCCCAGTTGATTGGATCTGCAGGTTAAATTCAAATCCTATATATTCTTCTGTGTATTTACATGTATATGACATATATACCAGCCTTTATAAGTCTACGTGATTCCAGGAAAACCTTACAGGATGCTTGTGTGTTGGGTATAGACAGTTACAGCACTACACTGCACATTCAGTACCTCAGTCAATGAGAATAATTCAGTGCTTTTATGAAACCACTCGCAGTTTACCACTGTGGAGTGGGATCTGGGAGCTTAAACCATTGGGAAGGTAGCAGTACCTGTAACACCAGTGGCAAAAGGATTTTTACTACACATAGCATGGTCTGTTGAAGCAGTTCTACACTGACACATTTTATATTAGCTGTAGAGCCTAGCTAAGAATGGATGGAATCTGACAATGCTGCTGTAACTTGCTCTCTCATAATCATCTGTAACATAAAAGACAGAGCAGGCATTTGCAAGCATTAGCTGATGGCAGTATCAGATTCATAACTTGTAGTGAAAGTTGTAGCTACAGAGGAGGCCAAATACCAGCTGTGACCACAGATCTGTTGTCTTTTATCATTTTGGGGTTTTTTTTCTATGTTACCACACTTTGACCTTTGTATGGGTTTTTGTCCTATCTCTACCTGTGTTACAAGTTAGTGTGGCCTCCATCGATCATCCTTGTACCCGAGTGCCTTGCACTTTGCAATATTCCTATGTTCACAGGCACCTTGTGCTGTTAAGAGATGCTTATATTCCCATCTCCCCAAGGATAAGAAGATATGGCACATTGACTAGGATCACAGAGAAGATCTTATTGCTGCCATTCATTGTCACTGTTGGCTTCTCTGTTGTTTATTTACATCTGTATTTGATCTGAAATCTTCTTGGTTGTTGCCTTTAATCTTGTATTTCTGTTGTTAACTCTCTTCCTCCTTTTCCCATTTCCAGGGTTTATTACCCTGTTTTAACTTGGCTTCAGTTGAACTACTCTTTGGAGTTAACTCACTGGGTTAACACTCTGAGAGAGAAATTGCCTGTTAAAGGGCTTCAGCAACACCTGTGCCTATGTTCTGGGTGGCATAAACTGAGATATTCTTCTAAACTCAAGCACAATAGGTGTGATTGTTAAATCCAGGACCTCAGGGGTTTCTAAAAGCATAGTTATATTAATTTAATTAAACTGTGATTATCTTTCTTCTTTTTCTTATTCTCCTCCCTTCACCCTTATACCAGGCTTAATTAAGATGATGCAAAATTTTTGGTGGGCACTGTCTTGGCTTAAATGAGGCATCTATTGATTTAGCTCTTTACATTAGGAACAACAGTAGCTGTCAGCAGATTACCTTACCATTTATTGAGATAATCTTGATCATAAAGATTAATTATTCCATTCCATTTTTAAGTATTTGCAAGAAATGCACGTATTTCATAATCTCTTTAAGTCTTGCTATTTCTTTCTGTCTTTATTTATTGCTTCTAATAGCAAATATATTTTATTGTCCTCATTGCAAAGGAAATCACCCACTCTGTTTACTTTGGCTCATCTTCTGTAGGATCAGTCTTTCTGGCAGGATGACATACAATGGCAGTAAAAGTACAAGACATTTTTTCCAAGCTGCTTCTTTGCTATTTTGGATCTAGTTCCAAGCTTCGTAATGCCACAAAGAAAATATTATTAATATATTGTGATTCTTGGCACTTTCTGAACATACTGTTGGTGCTGAAAAAGTGACTTTCCACATGGCATGTGATGTTTCAGGGCCAGATTCTCATTCCTCTCTGTACATGTCAGATCAATGTAAATATGATGAAGCCAAATAATGACATGGTTTTCCATAGTTTCTCAGGATTAGGTGCTATATGACTGCGATGAGAAACCAACTCAAAATGTTTGTCTCATCTAACAAATTTTCCAGTAGCACCGACATAAGAGAACAGGCAGAGAAGTAGTAGCGCTGAGCTCACTGGCAGATCCCTGGCACTGCTATGTTTGTGAAGCCTTTGCTTCCTTATCCAGCTCCTGCTCCATCTTTAATTTGTTTAGCATACAGTAACCCTCATTATTCTTAATAGGAGTTGTCGAGAAACGAGTATTTTTGAAAATCTGCCTGTACATGCTTAATGAACATGCTCAAGGGAAATCAAACATTTGGGATTTCTATTGAAATTCTTCACTGAACCCCGAAGACTTTTTAAGCAGGAAGAAGAGTTACTTCATGCAGAAAATATGTTTTCCATGTGCCTTGCTCTTTCTCCCCTGAATCTTGGTTGCTATGTGAGCATATTTTCACTGTGTTTTTAACATATTTTAACTGTATTTTACTGCCCATGAGACAGTGGTAGAGTAAGAAACTATGGTTTTCAATACCAAATCTGTATGTGGTGTACCACTGGTGCAACTCATTTGAGTTACTACCATTTGGGAATCCGAGATAGGTGCTGGAAGTACCCGTTTAACATCACAGTAAAGTACCTAACTTCCGATTAATGTTCCAGCAACCAACATAGTGGTACACACTTTTTTTCTTTTTTTTTCTTTTTTTTTTTTCATCTAGCATAGATGACAGGTTTTTTTCTGGTCAGGACAAAATGCATCTCAAGTAATAGATCATCTACACTGTGCCACTTTCTACAGAGCTCATATTTATAACTCATTAGGACTCATCATGATACTGCATTAATTATTGGGAGCAGGAGACAGGAGAGTATCTTTCTCATTGTGTGTTATCCTCAGTGAGTTTCCAGTATGATGCCTAGGGAAGCAGCACAGCAGTAGAAAGTTGGCTTCTCCCTGTTGTGACAGCTACTGTCCTCAGGAGGTGATCCAGATAATTTTTCTCTAGTGAAACTTTTGATCATTAGTGGCCACTCATTCTGAAGGAATCAAAACAGTAAAAGTGATGTTGGATGCTGTTGTACAACGTAAAAGTGAGGAACACTCCCTCTTCCCTCCGTTTCTTAACCAGATTTGAGCCTTACCTGGCTGGTCTCTGCCCTGTGGTTGCTGCAATTACTTTGTTTTGACGTGGCCAAAATGATCAGAAGCCTTCAGCTGGGAGAACGTCTGTCTCCTGGCTTCATGCGTGAATCACTGTCCCTGCATACCTGCCACCAGCATCTTTCTTCAGGGCTTACCTGTTGTAATGGTGATCTCAGTGGAAGGCATGAGTCACTTCCAGTGTTAGTGAGTCACCAAGCTCCATCTGAAGGCTTAGATAACAGCATTGTGGAAGAATTATGGCATGTAATAGAAAACACCATAATTCCATTAATTTAGTATCCATCTGTAGGCTATTGTAACAGGGCACAATTATCAGGGTTCCCTAGAAGTGGCCTTAAGATTCTGTAGAAAAAGTATTATTATCTATAAAATTCTGTAGAACTTTGATCTCTCTAAAGCCCTGGCTTTGTGGGGGGTTGTTTGACACCTTCTGGAGCAGTCTTTCACAATGAAGAATCATACAAGGATGTTTAAGTTAGAATCCTTCCAAGTTAACTTTCAGCTGAGTTCCTCCTTCCTGCTGTCTGGTTTACATGATCTTGGGCTGAAGTCACTGGGAGTCTTTGATTTTGATTTAAGCAGAGGTGGGATTTTAGCTTCAGACTCCTGCATCTATTTCTGATGAAAATCTTGAACCATTTGACATATAACCTCTGAATATGGCCTATTGTTTTAGCTGTTCAAAGGACTTTTTGTTTGCAAAGCCCAGCATATGGACTCCCCGTTTGTTTTTTAATTCAAGCTGGCCTTGAAAAATGATAAAAACAGACCGAAATAACAAACCTACTTCTCTTGTTTTACTTGTAGAGCTGAGAACCAGCTAAGCAAATGTCAGCCAGATTTCATTCAAAAAGAAAAATAGCCTTCTATCTTATGTGCCAAACTTCACTTTGAATAATGATGAACCCCTGAAATTGCTGATAGCTAAACTCTTTGACTGTTAAAAAAAAAAAAAAAATAGAGTGGGGGGGCACTGTGTGGAGTAAGATCAGGAACAACTATTGTAATTCAGTGATGCTAGACACAATAGGGAGCAACCCTGCATTATTAACAATGAGTGACAAAATTAGATCTCCAAGTCTAGAAAATTAGTTGTATCATTTGTCCTCTCCTGAGAGCAAAGGAGAGCGTGGGATAGATGTGACAGCTGTCCTGTGTCCTGGTTGCCTGGTGGACCCCTTTACTTCAGACACGCGAAGTGCGCTAGCACATTGTGTTTCTGTTTTAGCAGATGAGTGGAAATGACGCACCAGGGTGATGGTGCCAAAAGTATGGTTAAAAAAAAAAAAAAAGAAAAGAAAAAACCAAGCCACACAACCTTCCTAGATAATACTTTTTAAGCTGCTCTCATAACAGACACTTAAAAAATATAAGAATACGGCTGTGCTTTTTTTCTTTGCCGTTCTTGCCTGAGAAGGTAATCTTTCTCAGGAACAAATGAGGGAAACATTTAACTACATTTCTGAGAAAGGCAGAAGAGCCAAACAATGAGCTTTCTACTCTGTGTGTGTTTGTGTGTGTGTGAATACTTTAGGGGAAAAGAAGTCATCTCAGTTTGGCTGGTTATTCATTAAGTGTCTGCAGCTTGCCTAATTGAACTCCAAGAGCCTATCAGACATCAGGGGATACTGTTTGGGTTTTTTCCAATCAACTTTCCTAATGGCTCAAATTCATTACTGTTTATTAACAGAAGAAAGTCAAAGCAGGAGAAGAAAATCAATCTATGAGCTAACAGAGGTGGGGGGGAACCCGAACCTGTGACTGCTAGCTCCTGATTTACTATTAACTATTCATCAGAAGTATTCTAACAGTCTCTCTGCCTCATTCAGAATGGCTTTTGTGATATATGGGATGTCCAGAGAAGGTCCAAAGATAATGATAAAAATAAAGACCATTTTCTTCCAGCTAATTGCATAGTCTAGGTTATAACTGTATCTGGGAATATTTTAGTGAGACGAATGCATATTTTTCAACTGCCACATCTAGCTTTATTGCTAGACATGTCTGAGGAAGAGATAAAACTATCTTTCGAAAATGTTTTTATGGAAAGCCTATGGGTTAGACTGCAGTCATTGCTCAGATTAAATTGCAGTTAAGTGTGTGTGCCCATATGCCTCTGGGCACCCATGCCCATGTTGAATTCAGCCTAATGGATTGATTTTGACATAGTGAGGACTTGAGGACTGGCATGTTTTCAGAGCCATTCTGCTTTAACTGCCACATTCCTATCAGTATCAATGGGTGTTGAGCAATTAAAACCAACACTTCTTGATTTGAAATCCAGTTCCTAAGTGTCATGGTAGGTTTACTACATGCCATACCAAAAGGTTATATCCAGGGCATGATGTCCATCTGTAATCATCCAGAAATACAGATGAGATTTCTTCACAGCTGCAATAACATTACTGTAAAATGTAGTGTGTGGGACCACTCATATCAGCTCCATAAATCATAGATAGAATCTGATCTGGCATCCCATTCCAGGGACTAATCCTGTCTGTTTAGGTATGAGTGCGTTCAGACTTCCAGAAACCTTCCCCTGGGGAAGTCTTGGGAAGAGGGAGGGTGAAAATAAGCCTCAAGTCACTTGGTCCTTTCCTCTTTAATCCTATCACCCTTATTACTAAGCCTCTCTCAGGAGAGTTGTTGGATACTGTGTCCCTGTACTCTTCTTTCTTTGTGTATCAGCTTTGCTCCATCTTCTGAAAGCTCTGTGCATTTACTTGCCTGTCTAGTTTTGGTAATTCCTTACCATCCCATGTGTGATTACTGTAAAAACAAGTTCAGGAGAAACTTGCTTAATAGACTTTTGTTTCTGTTTGGTGTTTAATTTGTTCTATACAGAAAAAAAAAAACCTTAAATCTGATTGTAAATAACTTTTGCTCCCTATTGTTTTTTAGGCAAATAGTAGTTTAATATATTATGGGAAAAAGTCACAGGGAAGAAAAATTGCAATTTTCCATTGTGTTTGAAAATATTTTGCACAGCTTGTAGAGAAGTGACAGGATAACAGAAGCTGAGTACCAAGGCCAGTGAAAATGTCTGAACTTGTTTAAACTTCCAGTGCTGGAAGGTCAGGCTGTAAAACAAACATGTGCTCCACTGTCAGGTCACTCCACAGGATTCCATGCACTGATTTTCTTTAAAATGCTTCTGACAAATGTGACGTCTGTTAAATCTGCTTCCTAAGGGTCAAGCTGACATCTGTCTCCTAAGTGTTGTGTAACAGGATTTCCTGAATTCTGGACTGGGCAAAATATTTCTGGATTGTGAGAAAACACCCTTTTGCATCTTAAAATTAAAGCTGAATTCTAGACTGGATGCACAGATAAAGCTTTTCCATAAGTCAATGGGCTTTACATGTATGTTACTTAGAGCAAGATGTAATCTTCATTTGGAAGTGTTTAAAACACAAAGTAGAGGGCTAGGAAACACAAAGTTAAAACCCCAAAGAGCAAAAAGGGGAATGACATGGCAATTCTCTTCCTTCGCAATCCTAAGTCAATACCATTTTGCACAGATTCATTCACTTTGGCTGTCTGTATTTGACAGTTTTGAGATTTTTTTTTTTTTTTTTCTGCCTAGCTGCTCCCACCCAACCAGCCATTCATCTCTGTCTCCCCTGCTTTCCCTTCAGTGCGGTTTGGTTCCTCCAAGCTGGTCAGCAAAGCCATTTGGGACGTCTGTCAAGTCCTGGCACAAATGACCTTCACAGTCAGCCCTTTGCCTGGCAGGAGTGAACTCGTCATGAGATTCCCAACGCCATCCAGTTTCAAGAATAACTTGCAGCGTGAATCCAAACTTGGATGTGGCCTTGACTTCTTTCTCATGAATATGACATCTGATTAATTTTACATACATGTTACAAAGTACCAATCTTTCTTTGTCTAGAATCTGATGTATTTAACAGGTTGAAGAATTAAGACAATGCCTGCTACATCTGCTTCTCTTAGCCATGTAAAAGATATGTAACTCTCCAATATAAACATAGGCATGTCTATGTGGAAAATATGTTCTAAATCTCCGCTGAGGAAGTAGCAGTGCCCAGATGTTAAAGGAAAGATCCTTTTACCTTAAGCAGTTCTAATCAAAACCATCCAAAGCACCCGAAAGAAACATTATTCAATTCATATAACTTTTACCTGAGCACTGGCAAACATCCACAGACCTGTCCTGAGCCCCACTGTGGATAGCTTTTGAATCTGGGAAGCAGTATGTGTTGAAGTAGTGTTTGGATCTACAACGACAGCACACGTTCAACTGTGTAAGAGCAGAGCTTGAAAGGATGAGCAACCTAATACTTGATTTTCCTTGCACCAGACACGTGGGAAGATATTTTGTTTAAATTTACCAGTGAGAGGGAGGAAATGTTACTGAGATTCTTGGAAGCTTCTGCCTGGGACTTGAAAGGGTGACGTTCTCTGGTAGACAAAAAGCAGAAACATCAGCAAGCTCTAAAGGAATTGAATCATCTTGGCTGGGATGAACTAAAGTTTACAGTGCAAATTCATCTCTGCTCGATGTACTCCAGGGAAGCCAAGCTGAGCACATTCCTCAGCAAGCACAGCATAGCATCTCAGTGCAAAGACCAACAGGTAGATAGGGCCAGTCTTGCACTTTTCACCTGTCTGCCCAAGGTTAAAGTGCATGTCATTCCAGAGCTTACCCATCTCAGGCAGCATAATCATTCTGGGATGGATTCCAACAGTTTCTCCTCCTTTCTATGTTGAGCCGCTACTTAGCTTGACTGTCCCTTCCTGTTGCTCCCACCAGTGGCCCAGTTACGTGAACTATTGTGTGACTAAGTTTAAAAAATCCTTTCTGCAGGCAGGAAGACATTTGTGATTATCTCTGAGTTGGAGATATTGCTTCAGTCTCTTTTTAGGAGGTCTTGAGAAACCAGGCTGGAATTTCCAAATGTTTGTTAGATGAAGAGTGATGGTTGATGAGGTTACTGAGGACAAAGATTGCTGCACCAGGGAACAGATGAGGACCTAAAGGTTAAATACCCACTGGCTGTAGAAGACCAAGATTGAAGTCCCAACAGCTGTATAGTATGCCATCTTTCATAAGACTATTGCACAAAACAAACCACTTTCACAGCAGGGCATCCCAGACTGCATTCTTTACTGGCAGTTGTTTCTGAGCGGGCTCTTGGCTCCCTCTCCCCTGCGGAGGACAGGCTGGGGATGCTTTACGCCCTCACCTGAATGTGAGAGATGCTTCTGTTGCCAGGGTCTCTGCACAGTGCATTATGCTTATGAAGATGATACGAAACACTAATGCTTTTGATCCAGAGACTAAAATGTTCACACTGGACTATTTGCTACGCCACTTTTACAGCCCAGCTATAAGCAACTTGCTGGTATGCATTAAACTGTTAGTTTTATTAGAGGTCCCCCTTTTCAATGGTTTAAGATTTTTCCCTGAAAGGACTGTTTTGATGATATTGTTCCTCCTGCTTTAACTCTGTCCAAGAATTGAGACATGTGGAAAGTTCCAGCAAATACATTCTGATTTTTCTCCAAACTAGCTGAGTGTGAAATGTCTGCCACAGGGAATGAGCAGCATGTGGTGTCTGGTCAGGGCACTGGACTGAACGCCTCAGACAAGGGAAAGATTATTCCAAAGCAACATTTAATCTTCACAATCCCTAAACTTCTGGGAAACTTAAATTTAAAATCCCTCTGTTGCAAACAGCTCCTATGCCACTCCAGAGTGGGGTCATCCCAGTTCTTGCGTATCTAAAGTTCTTGTGATTTGACACAGTTTGTGATATAAACCAGAACAAAATACCGTTTGTGTCTTGGTGCCTTTTACAATTTGAAGATGGTAGCTTTGAATTTAATTGCTTCTGTGAATATTACAATGCTTGATATTATCAATTTGTTAATGGAAGATTGGATGCTGAAGCATTTTAAAAAAGACCTGATTGTTCAGTAGGTTGCTGAGACTGACTACATTAAGGTCTTACTCCCAAAGAAAATATTAATCAGCTTTCTAAGGCTACAGACTCATCACAGCTAGCTACTGCCTGGTTGCATCCTTACCAGACTTGGAGCAAACCTCAAAGTGCCATGGGAGGATTGTCTCTGAGGAACTTGGATGGCTCGCGTGTGACATGCTGGAGCAGACAGCGCATCCTCGGCATGTCATCTGCTTTCTGGCTGCCTGAGAGACCTGCTGCCATCTGCTCCCAGCCAGGGAAATGCACAGGGGAAACAGAGTCCTGCACACAGCCGAGTCGGGCAGTTCCAAAACACTGCACTGCTCATCCCTGAAAAGCATTTCCTTTTAAAATCAGTCGGCAGAAGTCATTGGGAGGGAGAGAGTGCATGAGCAAGCAACCAAGCACACTCATCAGAGATGGTACATAGAGATTAACTACTTGAAAAGAAAACAGTAATGAGTAACGTCTTGATTTGCAAAGATGCGGAGCCTTACCACACACAAGGCTTAGATTAACCTCCACAGTGACATTAATAACTATGTTCCTGTTATGCACTATAGATTTTACTTTGGATTATTAATTTTGTATAATGGCTCCCTTTGTTGGTTATCAAAGGCTGAATTAATTGCCCTGTAGCATCACAATGGCATCAGTATCCCAATACTGACTTAATATTATTTTAGAAATAGCTAGTTGGATCAGATTAGCTTGTGGCTGTTGTCCAACCATACCTTGGGGTTTTAGATACTGCTCCTCATCTCTGTAGTGTTTGTCTGTCTAGCACTAACACAGTCCCTAGTAGACTGCAAGTTCCTAGGGTATTTCAATCTGGGGTTGAATTTTCTGTTTAGCAAGGCTGTTTAGATACTGTCAGACTCTGAAGGTAGTGTGGGTTTATCAGTACTCCCTCAGCCTCACATTGAAACAGCTTTTTCAGATACAAGGGCTCTTCCAGACTAAAACCAGGTACAGCCCAAAGACATCTAACTTTATTGTTTAAGTCTATGTTGCTCTAATAACAGCTAAACAATATATTTTACCATCTGCTGGCAGTCCTCTTGCAAATTGCTAGAAAAACTCACTTCATTCAGAATCTTGCCATCCACAGTTTAGTCTAAAAGCAATTTATTTGGAAAGAAATGTTTCCAGATGCTTTCCTGAAATGAAGCACCAGCTTTGTTTAAAAACAAATAAATAGCTGAAACGACTGAATGAGTTCTGGCTTGTGGCTAGTTCATGCCATGATGTTTCCTTCCTCTTCCAAACACCAGCAGAAGTAAACCAAGTGCACATCCAAGTGTTTATGTTGGCACTTCAGGCTTGGAAAGGCCTGTGAGCAAGGTAGCTGGGGATGACTGGAGTGAGCTGGTAGAGCAAGGCTTGGCAAAATGTGCACATCATCAGCTGGGCAAATCCCAAAGGGATGCCCACCTTCTGCCCCACTGACTGGAGGGAAGGTATAGGGCTGTAAGATATCCTGTTCCGCCTTTAGTTTGTGCTAATGATTATAAGATAGTCACCAACCTTATTAAAAAAGGAAAAAGTTTTTTCTTTTTAATGTGCATTCTGAGCAGTTCTGGTTCTCTGTGAACTGATAAGACCAGATAACCACAATCACCTATGGCCAAGAAAATGCCTTCTTCCAAAAGTGTGTGTTCTTCCTTGTAGTGACTACCTCAGCTTCCCTGAAAGGAACAGACCTGAAGCTTAGTAGCCAGACATGTTTCTGAAGAAGATGCTAGACCTAATGGCAGTTTTAAGAGTACTTCCCACAGTGGGCCTTGCTTTATGCACTAGTGAAATTGCACACACAATTTGCAATGATGCAATAAAATTCATTAAAAGCTCTTCTTAGTTTTTCACGTGGCTGGATACTTCCCCACATCAGACAGATACCTTGGCATGATTGAAGATTAGTAAAGTCTTTCTTCTTTCCTCTCCCTCTCCCACACTCCTTCTCTCACCCTGCATGCAGAGTACTTGGATCTGCTTTCCCCTTCTGTGGAAGAAAAGGGCAAAGTTTTAGCCTATAAATTTTGCTGAATGTAAAATGAAAGTCATCCATGTGTGAAGAGCAGCCATAGGATATGTAAATCACAAAATCACAGACCATGTAGGGCAGCCTGAATTTGTTGTGACTTTGGTGCTGGGAGGAAATTTCAGTAGCTGGGAGGAGAAGAGCAGGTAACCATCGCTCCCAAAAGGAATCTGTGTTACCAGTTTTGTCCAGGGAGCGGAGATGGTAGCCAAACTGCAGTAGAGGAGCAGGGGGCAGGCAGGAGTGGATTAAAGATTGTAGGCACAACCTGGCTAAGTCAAGGTTTTATTAGTCTGTGTTACTGAGGTTCATGGAAGTGAAAGTTCAAGAGCTGATGTGGCAATACCATGACTACCCCATTTTCCTATTCTTTTTACATAGGCTGTGGCTTGGTATTGTAGCATTAGAAAGTGTTTGTGTTTTTATGTGGGTAAGGGCTGGCTCAAGAAACATTTCACACGTGTATGACTGATTGCACGCTTCAGCAGGGGACAGTGTGGCAATCCAAGGCAGACATGTTCCTATATCTGGGTACAAATCTCTTGTGTAGGAACATTAACCTCTCTTTAGCTATCAAGGAAATTTGCATAAGCAAATATCCATTGCAAAATGGTACATATTTTTAGGTTAACAAATATTTACAGACTACAGAATGTACATTTAAGGCACACTTTAAGAGGCTTAGTCAAATTCTTGACATTTGTAAGTTGGGTCCTGACAAACTGTGTGAGTTGCCGGTGTCTCTAGCCTCACTTGTCATGAGATAACAAGGAAATTCACTGAATTTAGTTGAGTTAGTACTCTGAAAACAAGCACCAATAAGTATTCATGCTCTTCACTCCTCCTTCTCTCTTTCTTCTTCTAGAAGTTTTGTAGCACTGTTAATGTTTACAGGAAGATGAGCAAGCCTCAACATTGCCTGTATACTGGGTAAGTGTTAGTGTCTTGGCTACTGTTTGGAAGTATTTTATTGCTGGCATCTAAGTCCTCATAAATCCCCTAATTTTCTGAGGCCCCTCTTCGCCAAGGCTCCAGCCAATGCTGAAACCAGATGTGCACCACTTTGTACTTCTGAGAAGCAGGTTATTCATTCAGGTACCCATTTCTGCAGTGACATGAATCAGATGAGCTGATTTGTTTAACATGTTTTAGACATCCAAGGTAGCTGGTGACCTAGCTGTCTGGCCACCATCAACTTTTTCCTTGGAAAGGCAGTAAAGGCTGTTACGGCAGCATGTGGAAAAACAAGATTACTCAGCACGCAGCCAGGTTCCACATTTTGATATCCATCTTGGAGAAGATGGGAACAGAGGCACTGTGCTTTAGGCTGCTCCAGTATTCAAAGCCAGGCACTGCCTGTGTTGCTTCTACAGGACCTGCAGAAGAGAGATGTGGGGAGGCAAAAGCCCCATATGTAAAATCTGTTTCCACAGATCTAGTTACTTAGGTTGACAAGGCAATGACTTCCTCCAAAAAAGGGTGTTCATCTTTGCAGTGGACCTGTCAGCTGCCCTGAAAGGAAGAAACCTGGGGCTCAGTAGCCAGACATCTTTCTTAAGAAGATGCTAGAGCTAGTGGCAGTTTTAAGAGCACTTCCAGAATGAGTCCTGCTTTATGCATTGAATTGCACACACAGTTGCAACAGTGGAATAAAATTAATTATTTCTAGAGACAGGGCCTTCTGTGTCTAAGTGTGTTGGTTGTATGTGCAGAAATACTTTCGTATTAAGTAGGTTGGGATCAAATGGAAGGCAGATAGTGAGACATCTCTGAAAAAAGCAGCCTATCTGTGACTGGGTTGGAACTGTCTTAAAGCTCCCAGTAACTGTACTGAACAAAGGAAATGTCTCAAAGACTTTTTTCATCCAGCTCTTGATAAGATAACATGCTGTGTTCAAAAGGATAATGTTTTCTCCTGAGTCAGCTTTTACAGAGGAAAATATTTACTTCATTTTTTTTTTCTTGGAGCAGCTCAGATGGAAGGAATGAGATTTTGGCACATCTGTAGAAAAGGGTGGGGTTTCATAAAGAGGACACTAAAATGGAAAAATTGACTCCCTTGAATTGAAATGATTCAATTATCATTTGGATATGATATAACTTGATAAATTCCTTCTGTTTTCATAACCCTGGGAATAGTAAAACTTCTCACTGTGAAGTAGAGAATTGTAAGACAGTTCCCTCAAAAGCCCGGAAAGGTCTTTACAGTAAATGTAAGCAAATCACAGCTTTGGGTTTTTAATTCTGACTTTTGTTTGAGGAGGGGAAAAAAAAGTCACTCAAGAGGTTTCTCAGCTTTCAATTCTGGAAGAAGGAATGCTTTTGTGGGTCTACGTTTTCTAAAGCATCAGCTAAAGTAGCACTAATTAGTTCTGTCTGGTTTTATAGTGACCATTAATAATAGCCTCCCTCTTCTGATCACTGCTGCCTTTGTCACTGAAAATGTGTGGATGTGTAAAAAAGAAATTACAATCCCCATCTTTGCACTACCCACCCAGGAGATGTGTCTTTCTTTCCAGTGACAGCTGATGGGAGCCACGCATGGTGAAAATGGCTATGAGGCATGTCCACAGCAGGAACCAAGCAGAAGTCCAATCTATAGAGAAGCAGACACTTTTACCTCCTGGAGGTTTGAGGTCAGCTGGCCAGAAGGCAGTTGGACCAAGCTGGCAGCGCATACTCTTGCTCTTCAGCTTCAGGGACTCCTCTAGTAGTGCTGGTTTCATCAACAGCACATCGTCCTGGCTGCCTCCATCATTAGTTCTTCCCACTGGGATTTCTGAGACAGCCGCTTATGCCAAGATCAAAACAATATAAAAGACTTTAGACATAATGACAGAATGAGTACTATGTGCTTCTTTATGGGCCAATAGTCTAAGGAGCAATCCTTCATTACTAGATGCATAATTATTTTTCATTCTTTTAAAATGCAGAAAAATTCAAATCTTCAGACCAGGAGAATTTTGCAATTAAGAAGCTTTGAAGTGCAGTAGAAATAAGGAGCCAGGGAGCACAAGAACTTCAGTGCAAGCTACCTAATAAAGAACATATGGCAAATAATAAACTGGTCTAAGACTTCATGTAGCACTTGAATGTTCTAAGCATTCTCCTAAAATGTTTTTAATGGGCCAATTGGACTGTTATTGCTGGGGTTATAAGGAGTGAGAAGTTTTCATTTCGGCCAATGGTATCTTATCAGCCCAGAAGAAAATCCAGTTTCTCCTTGTTCTTTAATACTTTGGGTTTACCTATGTGGATTTTCTTCTACACTGCAGAAGCAGCAACAGCAGTTCTTACTCTCAGTACATATAATAAGTACTGCTATCAATTTCTGTTGCCACTTCTGGCTTCTTTTGTTTTGGTATCTGTCTCCTTAAATCAGACACATGTTGAAAATCCCAAGCAGTAGTTGCTAAAGCAGCCTATTACGCAAAATGCAAAACAAAGCTGTAAACAATACGACGGAATGAATTACTGCAAGCAGCCTTCAGTATGAGCCAACCTGCAGTCACATGTGCAGGCAAATGAGACAGCGTTGTGGGGTTCAATCAGTGCTCCCATATACAATACATATCTTTACATCATATTTATACATGATCTGTAAATGACATGAAAAATACAAGCTAACTTTCACTTGTTTTATTTTGTCATGGAGGATATAGCTGGTGCAGTAAAGAAAAATGACTACCTGGCTCTCTGACTGTGGAAAATGGAAAAGTAGATGTGATTTTCTGCCTATCAAGTGAGGCCTCTGGAATGGTAGAAGCCAAGGAGGAGCTGGCAGAGACAGTATCTCCCCTGGGGGCTCAAGGAGTATAGCTGCCATTGTGACTTGGGCTTCCTACCTCAGAGCTTTGCTCCTTAGCAGTAAACTTTGTGACTAACAAGTTAAAGTTATCCCAAGGTGTCTCCTTGCCTTCTGAAACAGCCAGTTCAGCAAACCTCTCACCTCTGGAGGGGTGGAAGAGTTACGTATTTCAGAATCAAAGCTCTGAAAACCCAGAGATAGCTCTAGCCCATGACCAGGATTTTGAAGTCTACCATCACCCTTTCCCTGGAGTCAACAGTAGCCAGTGATAACTTTCTGGCTGCATTCACTGGACTAGCTTGTAGCTGTTATATTAGTCAGAAGAGAGCTGTGCTTATAAGCCCAGTGTAGATATGATAACAAAAGATGTAGCTGGGCCATGTTTGTGTGCTGGGTGGGAGACCCCTGTTGTCTCACCTGGTCATATATGAACAAACAGCCCTGGCTGGCTGTGAAAGAGGTCTGGCATGGCTTCTCGCTGTGCTGCAGGGCAATGCTGGTTGTGGCAGCTGTCAGCAAACTTCTTGCCATGGGGAAATCATTGCAGCAAAATGGGAAATGAGTGTACATGGCTAAGGCTACTGTAGTTATGAATTGCATTGCTTCCTTTACCTGCTTCTCCTTTTCCATCTCCTACCCTTTGACATCAAATGGAGGTTATAGTTGTGTTTTGAAGCATTCAGTGTGTGTCACCTGTAACTCACTAACCAACAGGAATGGCAGTCCTGGGCTATATCCTGAAGCCTTGTCATTTTATTCCAGAGCAGTTACAGAAATCAAAACTATGGGAGAGGTGTCTCTCCTTTTCCATCCGCTATCATTTCCAGTTACCCTCCCCTTGACCTAGCCCATTCATCTAATCTATCCACAAGCGACATGCTGACGATGTCTTCTTGAAGTCTTGATGTGTTGTACTGCAAGCACAAGTGATGGCACGCCTTTTTTTAGGTAGCCCAAAATGAGCAGTTTTCCAGTCCTAGGCATCGGGCCTCTGCTGTGCTCTGACCTCCTGAGCCCTTGTGGCCATCTGGGGCCCTCGGTGGCCTTATTACTCAGGATGTGAATATTCAGGAAATACCTCGTGTCTCATAATCTGTACATCTGACTTGATCATCTCACCCATTCCGTCCTCTTCTTCACTCACCTGCTCTCACAAATCCTTTCTTGACTCCCATGTACTTTGAACTCCTGCCCCTTCCAGCAAACATTTATATATCTACACTCTTTGTTTTTTAATGGGTTGAGCAACTTCTGGATTTTTTGATCAGCCTTAGATCATATTTTTCCAAATAAGATGAAGCAGATGGCAACACTGTGGGGTTTTTTTATTTGTTTGTTTGTTCCACTTCCTGCCAAGAGTGAGATCTGGAGTGACACAGGCTGTGGGTGTAGGTCAGGTGCAAGAGGTTCTGCATGTCCCCTTGAGGTACCAACTCACATGCAAAACTGGCAGGATAAATGTTAGCAGTGCGGTTTGTGTATGTGTCAGGTAATTCACCTGTTTTGTGAGTGTTGAGCAGGTGCCTGTTTAGGGAGCTATGTTCTGTGCTCTTTGTTTTAAACTCTTAAGTTAATGACACTTAGCAACTTTCTTTCACCAAAAGGAGAGCATCCCTTGGGAAGGGATGTCAAGCCATTAGGACCGTCTGAACAAGTTCAGAGCTGCAGTTTGATCTCAGAAAAGTCTGTCTAAACCTAATAACCTTAAAGAAAGCTTTTCTCTGTGTTGGGGAGAGGGAAGCTGTATGTACATGTGGCTCAAAGACCACAAAAACAAATCACTTGACATACACGTTTCATCCCTGTCACCCTAGACAATAAAGAAGGTTTCAAGACAGTCAGGATAACTGTCGTTTTCAGAGCTCTTAGAGAAGCACCCCTGGGTATGACAAAGCTAGGACTTTATTTGAATTGCAATAAAATTGCATCACATAAGCAAAAAAAAAAAATGTCTTTTTTACTTTCTAGTAAGTCTGAGAAAAATTCATTAATTCCCTGTCCCTGCTCCCCTGAATGTTACATGGTAGTTGGGTAGGCTCCACACTGGTCTGTGTGGAAGGGAAGAAATGGAAAGGACAGCACTGGAAAGATGATTAACTGAACACTTTTCCAGAAACCTCACTCATTTTTCAAGAGAAGTGTGGGAGATGCTAATTTTAGAAGTGCTAAGAGTTATGGGAAGGCAGCAGAAAACCATGAATAAAAAATAAACCAACAGAAAAGTATTTAAAAAATAACTGACATAATGCATTGATGAATAATGTGCAAAATATGTTTAGTTTAAGCTTAGTTCTTGTTAGAAAGTTATTATTTTGGCGATTTGGCAGCTGATGAGTTAGGAGAACTCACTTGACTAACATCCTGAGCCAAGTGGCTGGCAGGTGAGAGAGATGAGACAGGCTTGCCCTCAACTACGGAGTGACTCTGCACAGAAACAGTATTTGAAATGTATGAAGTTTTATTTGGCTGCTGTGTACAGCCATGCCTTGTCGACTGTACAAACTCGGTTGAGATGAGTGTCTACAGCTGGGTAGAATTTCAGAGGTTGTGCTCCCTATTAGAATGAAATCATTAGCTCAATTTCTGGTACACTGCTGAAAACAAATGGTCTAGTACTGGGCTGTCAAACTCATTTTCACCGGGGGCCACGCCAGCCTCGCGGTTGCCTTCAAAGGGCCAAATGCAGTTTTAGGACTATATAAAATGTAGGAGTAGTTACATTTATACTGTCCTAAAATTACATTCGGCTCTTTGAAGGCAACCGCGAGGCTGATGTGGCCCCCGGTGAAAATCAGTTTGGCACCCCTGGTCTAGTAGATGTCGTGTTAGGTACCTAAGGACAGGAAATAGGGCTCAGCAACACCTAGAACAGGTTACTTAAAGATGAAAGATCTCCAGGTTGTGTCTCCATGACATTTGTCAAAATGCCTTTACACAAAGCCTAAAGAATGGGTCCTCCTCTGAGGTATTGCCCATTTTAAAATAGTATATTCTTATTTGACAGAGCTGCTTTCTGTCCTATCTGCATTTTTCCTGCTACTGACAGTCGGCAGCTCTCTTGCAAACCACTGACTACCAAACTCTAACCAGCTCCATGTGGCGAATCTGCAAAACTAGTGATGGTGCCCAAGTTCTTCTGAGGCCACCACTCAGTCTGCAGCACCTCGTGACAGGTGGTCAGACAGAAGGACCTGGCTCTTGGACAGCAGAGACCTGGCAGCAAGAATAAAGAGTGCTGCTTGCAAACTTTGTTGTCTCAGAATTACAGTATCCCAGAGCATTATTTTAAGAGTCATTTTTCAACACTTTGTCACTTCTGGCTTTGTCACTTCTGGTCTCCATTACCAAGCCTTGTGGTTTGGGTTTGTTTCTTTTTAAGGAATATAGAGAGAATGCACCTGTAGTGCCAAGTACTAAGAAGGCTCAAAATATGACTGGGGAGAGCCCATCTCATGTGCATCCATGCATAACTCCCAAATGTAAAAACGATGTACTGGACGGTGTGCATGAAATACCAGACCTCCCTCCAGGGCTGTCAGTGTGGTTCCAAGTCTGTCAGTGTCTTCAGAATCCAGAGCCATCACAAATGCCCTATTAGTCAAGGGTTAGCTGGTCCCACAGCTGTCACTGTGAGTGCCCTGTCCTGGGCTCCATCTACAAAGCATTTACTTGCCAACGTGAGTGTTTCATGGAGAAGGGGATGGTGGGGTGGCAGGACCATCTGCTTAGTTTCAAAGGACCGAGTGAGGGCCAGAAAGTAATTACAAGCATGTTATGGGGAAGACCTAGCACGGGGCCATTTTGCAAACCCCTTAAGAGAGAGTGGACCAAGCTGTGCTTGTAGCTACACTGAAATTAACTGTGAAGAGCTTGATCTTTAGTGATGACAGTCTGAGGTTACACTGTCTGAAAAAGGTAAATATAACTTCAATTTCTACAATACTCTGTGATCACATTGAAGATATCCCTTTCTGTACGCGTACATAAAGCTATACAAAACCCTCACAACAAAAATCAAATGTACAAACTTACATTATATAGCTATGGAAATTAAAGCCTGGATATTCAAAACTGGATGTCAAAACTCAGGATCATAAAACAGAAGCTAGATTTTCAAAAATGCTGAGCCACTCACTGAAGTCAGTGGACAAGTTTAGTATTTCTGCTTCCTCAAGTACACACCTCTGATTTATATACTGAAAGGCATTTTCTTCAGTTTCAACTTAAATCTCAATGTTTCCAGGGGGAATATGCTTGTTCAGTGACACTTATAATTCTAATCCTATAGCTCATACCCCTCTTGAAGCTATGGGAAACCTGGGATAATAATGCAAATCACCAAATACTGAAGTTTGACTTTTCTCCCAGGTGTCATTCTCGCAAAAGAAAAAAAAAAAAAAGCTACTGGGTAATTGTTTTGCTAAAGATTTACTTCTCGTTTTCTTGTTTCTTTGGGAAGGACCTTCCTTTCAAAAGCCTAAACATTTTGCTTTTTGATAAAAACATATATGTAAGTTTTAAAGACATTTAATTTTAAGAGTCCTAAAATAATATTATTCTAGTTTTGCTGAGTTCTTCATAGCAAATAATCTTTATTCTCTTATCCACGTGTGCCCATTTGCCTGATCTCTACAAAAGACAAGAGAAGTACACTTTTACGCTGCACACAAGTGTTCTCGTGCATAAGTGTTTCTACTATCCCACATAAAATACACAATCTGGTTCTTTTACATAATCTCCTTGGTTTTTATTGCTTGGGAGACTCAACTGAAGACAGTAGACACTATTTTGTTTTGACTTGCTATAAATTTTGACATTTGTCTAAAGGGATAATTCATGTAGCGCTGTAGGACTGTTGTTTGAATTCCAGCAGGAAAAATGTCCTGTTTTGAAAGAAAGGCTTGTTTAAAATCACAAATCTCATATGAGAAGCTAGATAATAAAGCCAAAAAAGGGAACAAAAACAATTCTTACAAGGCGGACCTTTAAGCTTTGAATTGCGTGATGTATGAGCTGTCATAAATCCAAAGTTCACCATGTGCAGAGAAATGTTTTGCAAAATCCCAAAGTTAGGGCTTTCTTGGCAGGATGTATTTCCTGAGCAGCATTTTGAAAAATTTCATTGCTTACAATTGTAAAAAGCTTTCAAAATGGTGCCTATCTGCAGTAGAAATAGAAATATCATGTTAAGGCCTGTTTTCAACATTTCATTTGTGCTGGTTTGATCACTATGTCTTTGCCATTTCTAAAGCTAATAAAGGCATATGTCCTTTTGGTTCAGCTGCAATATGTGAACTTCTTAAAAATTTTAGTGTGTCAAAATTACTGAGAATTTAGGAGGTAGAAGACAGCATCTGAAACCTTTGGTGGAAGGTGCACTAGATCCATTGCTAGAGGGGTGGATCACCAGTGCTAGTTATTCAGTATAGTAGGCTAATGTGAATGGTGACCAACTTATAGTGCTATGAGAAACAGTTTTAGATTTTAAGGCTCTGTGTCAAAATGTACTGAAGACACCTTCAGGTTTTGCTGATACCAATTATTTGTGTGTTAGGTTCAGCCCGAGCCAGGAAGAGAAGCAGCAAGCACCAAGAATATTGTAAGCCAAATCCTGTGTCTTAAATCAACTTCTGATTAGAGAATTGCTTTAACAGGATCCAAAACATTAATGACAAACACCTTTAGTCTGATCATGCTTTTTCTGAGCTCCTTATGGCAGTTTCCCAAATAGGGGAGAGTTGTGGGAGAGAGGGACTGGACTTAAGATGTTCCAGCCCACCCCAAACCTGCACTTAGATGCAGTCAGGCCAGACCTGGTCTCTGAAGATGATTAACCCATGCTTCCCTTCACCTGCCATAAGTCTCACTGGTTCACAACCAACAGTATACAAATGAGAGGTGTGAGGAGCAGAGACTACAAAGAGAAAAGGCACAACTGATGCCTTTTTAAGAGCAGTGGAAGAGGAGTGATAACACAGGAAGAGGAGGAATACCTGGTGATGAAGAAGTGCTGCCAATCTACTGCTTCTCCATCACTACTTTCTCTCCGTATGGTCTGTGAGATACTGAGGGTGTCCTACAGCTTCATGGTAGCTTAGCTTTTGCAAAGATAAAGGTCTGCAGCAAAAGCTATCTGATGCCTCTTTGGCAAACAGAAGGTGAACTTGTCTTGAGCAACGTGTCTTGTGGAACCCTGCACTCTGAGACGCACATGATCTTTCCACTGGATTGAGAAGATTTATGTATTCCAATTCTCCAGTAAGTGCAAAGATGGTTGTTAAGAAATGGGGATACAACTGTAGTGAGTGCAAGTTAAGCATAGTGTGTTAGCCTGGTGGCTTACTTTTGTTGCTAGCTTTGTGCGAATTCTTTAGTATACCATGGGGCTAGAAATGATGTCATAAGCAATAATCTCATGGTTGTGTGAGCAGCTGTTCCCTGTAATCCTAGGGAATACTAGATCAAGCTCTGTCTCAAAAATAATTAAACCTTTTGCATTCGCTCCTCCCAGTAGTGTGACTGTTTCAGATCCTCTCTGCTCAGCTGGTTAGAAACCTTATTTCTCAGCTGAGATGTAGTTACAACTCATTTACACTTACTCTGAATAGAACATCTAGGGAAAATCCAGGACACAGGGTGTATTCAGTGCCTGAGATGGAATGTAATTGCACTGATGGAGCTGCCAAAGAGCTCTGCTCAATGGATGGAGGCGTGCGGAGAAGGGTGGTGGCCTTGCAGTTGTGAAAGATATTTCTCCATATTATCAAAGCACGAATCTGTAGCTCAGCTGGTCCCAGTGGATGGTGAGGGTAGGAAAGATTCTTGTCTGCTAAACCAAACTTACAAAACTTACAAACATCTTTTGCCTCTTGAGCTCAAGTAACAATAGGCTTCATTTTCTCAGCTTCAGCTCTGTTCACTGAAACGAGAAGTATTGGTTCCCAGGGGGGAGATCTGAAGCTAAGTAAAACAAGCTGTGTGCATTTACTGCTCTCTGAAAAGCAGGACGAGCTGGGCCAGTACAAATGGTAAGGTTCAGTTCTTGATAAGGTTTTTTTCAGAGCAGCACTGTAGGACAAATCCCACAGTCCTAATTCAGTCAAACATCTCTAAGTCACATTCTGACCAAAAAAAAAGACTGAAGAATTTGTTTGGGAACTGCAGTTGCTTCTTCAGTTCCTTTTTCAAAAAATTGCTCTAAAACATAGCATTTTTCTATTGCATCTCGTTTCCCCATAATGTTACTGGTTGCCAGAGACTGCTTGTCTGAGGATAAATAGCATATCTAATAGCAAGTCAATGGTGCGTGAAGATCAAGCAACGCTCTGTACACACCCATGTTTCTCCCTGCATTTGCATGGTCTTCCAGGTTTGTGAGTTTTGCACCTCTTCCACCATTGCTGCTCCAGCTCCCTGCCCTGTGTGTAAAGACCAAGAACATCCACTTAAGCCTGTTTAGGAGAATAAGTCTTGGCTCACTGTCCTCTTTATGGAGCCATGCACATTTCATAAAAGGACAGGTTCTCTGATGTCCTCTTCTGTGCTTGCAGTGTTTTCCCAGCCTCTCCCCAATCTCTTTTGTACTGCTGTCAATATGTGCAGCACTAAGAGGGCAGCAGACAAGCTTCCAGCTGGCATGGCCCCGCGTGTGCCCAGGGCAGTCATCACCAACTGGGCAGATAGTGCTGTCAAGGACACAGGAGCCAGACGACAGGACAGATCCCACTCTGAAAGGTATGGATGGCATTGCAAGGCTGAAAGATGTTTGGGGAGGCGAGTACAGCAAAGGGGTTGTCACCCACATTAGCTTATGCTTCTGCACATGATGGGCGCATGCTGTTGTGATGTCAAATATGCTCTTTACCATTTTTCGGGATGGTTCCCAATCTCTGTGTCCTGCTACTTCTCTCTCTTTCCCCTGGGCAGGCAAGCCAGCAGTAGCAGTTCCCTGTGCCTCTTTGTAGGTGGCATCTAGGCCAGGAAACAGACTGTGTCTTTCACAGAGGCAAATATACTTGTTCTTCTCATACTACCTGTCTCTGCAGGCATCACTTCAGGACTTTCAGGCTGTCTGTGAGCTGGGATCCATCTGAGACACTGTCTGTACTCAGCATGCCACTGTGGTGGAGCTGCCCATTTTGGACATGTGCAAAGTGCCCTCTGCCCTGCTGCCAACCTCATTTCATTCTCAGAGAGACTGTTAGCACTGGTGAGGCTTTCAGGCTTGGAGTGTGAGGTTTAAATCCAGCTGAAAGGTGTTCTTGCTGTCCCCTGCTTCTGACCTGTTCTCCACTATCCTTAGTGTCAATGAGGATGGGTTTCGTTCTACATTGTCTGGAATGGCTGGATTTTAAAACGAACAGGGCTGTCTTACTGTGTCTTGAGGCTCTGTGATTTTAATAATTGCTGCCTAACATCCTCATACTTTTGAGGGGAAAAAAAAAAAAAAAAGAGGTGGACTGGGATGCTCCTTGAAGTACTGTAAGTACTATTAGTGTTTGATGTTAAATCACACAACTCTACAATTGTCAAAACACACATCTGTGTTTACTGAATATCTTACGTATTTAGTGCAGTTTTTAAAAAGCCTCTTCTTCCAGTCAAGCTGCCAGGGATAATTTCAACACAGATTCAGAATCTTAGATGAAAATACTACTGACGAATAATGCCGCTCGCAAAGCCTACGATGGATAGCAAGTTAAACTGAGTAGTTAGACTAAACTTTGTTTGGTTCAGAGGTTCCTACACTACTTACTGCTTTGTTGCTTAGTTATGAAATATATATTAAAAAAAAAAAAGACAACCCCCCCCCAACTTGTTAGTATAGTTATTAGGCTTTTGAAAATAAATGAAGTAAACTCTGAACATGCAGTAAGTGTTGTCTCATGTGAAGCAAACACTGACACGGTAACCTAACAGTTTATTCTGTATTCAAAGCACAGCACACGTTCACACAAAACCTTGCTGCAGCTTACTGGAGCAGCAGCTTACAAGAGAATGGAATATTTTATAAGAGGGATCTAGAGAAAATGAGAAAAAGAGTACATGACCATGCAGTGGTTAGTGATAACTGTCCCACTCAGCTCCATGCTGAGTTTCAAAGCAAATAGCTAAGCCCTTCCAGCAAAAAGAAGCATGATAGCTGAACAAGTACATGCCTTGGAGCCCACTGTTCCAGTTACAGCAAGCATCCTGATGCTGTATTATTTTATTGTGAGGCTTAGAGTTGTGTGTTTATTTCTAAGAACTGCAGCAATTGTGGTTGCAGAAATATTTGGTCGTTTTTATTAATAAGTGCAATAAGTATTTAATCTATACAATTCATCTCTAGCTCTCTCCAGCAAAGAGGAGTGAGGGACATCACCCTCCAACCTTCTGATCTGGGTTGAAACATTTCCCTGTGTCAGGAGAGGTGAAGCCTCACAACTCTTCTAACAGAGAACCTGGTTTTCTCATGTGAGAGGCGTTCTCAGACTATTGAATTATTGCTTTAAAAGGAAATAGGAACATCACCACCACTCCCACAATGTCCTCTTTTGCCTCTAACTATGCTTCGTCCGAATGAACCATGAGAGGGAGGGACATGAGTGTGGTAGGTATGAGGCTCCTACTCCTACATTCATACAGTCCTAAAATTACATTCGGCCCTTTGAAGGCAACTGCGAGGCTGATCTGGCCCTGGTGAAAATGAGTTTGACACCCCTAGTTACGAGGCCTTGGTGTGATGTGAGTGTGAGCAAGGTGTTAGTTAGCTGGTGATATCAGGCACTTGGGTGAGGCAGCTGAGGTGTTTTTCATGGCTAAATTAATTACCTTGTGCCAGCTGGGCTGGTAGCTAATTACCTCTGACATATGGGGTAAAATGCATGACCTTGTATCTCTGCCAAGGGGGAAGTGCCCACTGCTAAGACAGAACAACTGAGAATAAATTTCACCAAGTGTTTTTCCTCTCATGTTTTCAATGGGTTATCCTAAACTTACAGACGAACACTGGAATGAGCCTTATTTGCATGTAGCCTTGTAAAAATCGACCTTTTGTACAAATTGCTCTTCTCCAATGTTAAGGAATTCATGGTTTGGATTTGGGATTTTTTAAAAAATTCTTGCCAATATGATATATACTGTCTATGAATCCAAACCTACAGAATATACTCATGCTAAAATCAGGACAGTTATCTTTTTATTCCCCATCATTTAAATAGCAATTTCATGTATCACAACAGATCTCAGCTTCATCTGCTCTCTACTTTAATCAAAAAGGCCACAGCTTCCCCCATGCTGCTGCCTGAGTTGCAGCAGTAAAGTTATTTGTGAGGCTGGGCCATGAACCATATTGTAAATTGATTTCAAAGAAAGGCAAGGAAGTGAGGCGGAGAAAAGCAGAAAAACACCCAGCGAGACCTGCTATTTTTTTGCCTCCTGGAACTACAGAGAGAGTTGCGTACTCCTATACAAAGTGAATATCCTGTGGGCAGTAGAGTTGTTTCAGTTCAGTGACTTTTTACAGCCACCCCAGACTTACTTTGCATAGAGCACAAGAAGAAACCAGGCATTCAAGGAGTGAGGCAACAAAGAATTAGAGAGGAAGTCACAAAATCTGAAATGTCATTGTGGAAAAAATGATCAAAGTGTGCACCCAGGGAAGATAGATATAGACCGCCTAAAACAGCCGTGCAGACGTGATAGAGTTTTTGCTGGATATGTGTTGCAATTGTTCTCATTGTTCATGCTTTTAAAATCCATAGCTCGCTCTAACTCATAGTGGTGTGAGCTTGATGAACTGCTGCTTGGCTCATTTGATATTTATTTTAGTAGCTTAAACTTAGTTCTTGTTGGTTTGGTGGTTGTTTGGTTTTTGGGGTTTTTTTCCCAATGAAACACAACTGAAAAGCAACACTCCAGAATTTTCTACAATACAAATTTAATCCCATAGATTTAAGGATCAGAATGGAATAATGAGCACAGAAAATATATCTGAAGAGATAAAAAGGACTAAGTAAATTGCTTCCTATAGAAATAATTTTGGAAAACCTCGTGGAATGTGATAGAAAACTGAGGTGCAGCAGTGTGTTTGTAACCATCAAAGGAGCATAGTTCAAAGAGCTTAGATGCATTCTGGTGGATTTTTTTAAATGGGAAATTTGCAGGTTCCTTCCTCTCAGTACTGTGGTCTCTTCTGCTTTCTCCTTGTCAGCTATTGAAAGACAGGCTCTCGTTCCCAGATCTCTGAATGTGTTTGATTTGGGTCCCTGCTCCAATTTCCCAGCTGTTACTCAAACACAGTTTTGAGGTTTGGAGTATCTCTCTGTCTCACTTGTTGAGCCCACAAAGGCCTCCAAGAAAACCAGGAGATTTGCCAAAGCATACAGGGTCAGACGGGAGTCCCCAAAACCATGGCCTTGCTTGCAGAAACAGCAAGCTTGGCAACTGCATCCTGGTAGTCCTGGGAAGCAAAGTCATCTGTTTATCTGGAGAGTCAAGAGCAGCACCATGAATGTTTTTTTACATGGATAGGACTTGCAGCTTGTCTTGCTTGTGTCCGTGGCTCCATCTCTGCAGTGTCCGAATAGCTCAGCCTGAAAAATCCCAGGCACAGCATTATACTTGCTGTTGAACAGTTCCCTCATTTCTCTCACATCCTGTAATTGCTCATGTCCCTGCCAGAAGGCTGAATGTTTATTGGATCAAACGAAATGGAGAAAAATGGGAAGAAGATTTCAGTGATGTTGTTCTGCCATAGCACTTCTGATCTGTTAGATGTCCAAAAACTCCAGTGGACAGGCATGTCATCTTTCAGATGACAGTCTTACAGTGTGTTTGGGAACTTTTTAAGCTAAAGGGTAAAAATAGATGGATTCAAAACAACATTAAAATAGTCACCATTCTCTTCACATTCAGTCATAGGGTTAGTTGAGAAGACATGGAGTGATATTCAGCAGATCAACAATTGTTGGCCCTGTCCTAGGATCACATCCTGTGTTAATTATCCATAGTTAGGCTGTGTTAAATTGTGGTTATAGCAGGAGTGTGTTCCATCTGAAGATAGCTGTGCTGTCACACCTTGAACAGAATTTAATGGATTATTTCAGTTTCTGGGTTTTTTATTGGAAAAGTGAAACCATTATTATACCATTCCGCTCACTATATCATCTAGCCGGGTTCTTGCCCAAACAGTGTCAGTCTGTTCAATATGCTTATGGTGGTTAGTAGGTGTGTGTGTCTTATCTGTCATCTCCTCACTTTTGTTTAGGTAGAAAAGACTCATAGTAATGCTTATAACTATTAGTAAACAGGGACCTTTTAGTGGTTACCACTGTACTAATATAGAAGACAACACACTGCTGTCTCCAGAGACTCTTTTATCATCTGAGAGGTGCTGTTCCTTCTCCCTTTTAGGCAATATTTTTAACTTTATCCACTGCTGTTAGCTGTATCCTATTTTTTTATATTTACTGACTCTTCCTATAGAGCAATTACCCTCTTACTCATGATTTAGCTGAGTTATATATACACACCTTCTTTTCCCCCCTAAGCAATACTGTACATCAATTGGATACTTTTGGGTGGGCCTTTTATGTTTTATTGCATGAGAAAACAGGCCATCCAAATATCATAGTTATTAGTGTTGCAGCATTTCTTATGTAAAAACCTGAGTTTGAGGCTCATGGGATGGCATGCATCTTGCAGCATTCGTAACTTAAATGCATTAAGGTATTTCCTAACTTAAAACCAAAATAAAGTTCATCTGTTGACACCACAAACTTCTACCTTCACTGTATCTAGCCAGACCATACTGAAATAATGCGTAAACCTTGTCGTGGAGCCTACCAGAAAGGGAGTGAGATGAATGGAAATTCAGCCCAGATTCAGTCAGGATGTGACCCCCATTTATTTTGTCGGTTCACAAACTCTGGAGACCTAGTTTAAATTGTGGCTAACAAACACTGTGTACTATTATCCATGTATAAATTGCCACATGAAAGGGCAATTTTTCTCTTCTCTCCATGAAGCCGTTCTTTCTGGAGCTCTGTAGCATCTTTTTTAGACTTCCTCTGGATGTCATTGGTGAAAATGAGGACAATTGTGCGCAGGAAAGCTGGAAGAGAAATTTTAATGTTTAAGGGTGATCTTAAGAATTGAGTAGGAAGGTCAGGCAGCAAACTGGAAGAAACAAGAACTGACTTTGTTGTGGCTTAACCCTAGCCCAACACTAAGCACCATGTAGCTGCTCATTCATGCCCCCTTGATGGGAGGAGGGACAGAATTGGAAGGGTAAAAGCGAGAAGTTTTATGGGTTGCGATAAAGGCAATTTGATAAGTAAAACAAAAGCCATGCACACAGGCCAAGCAAAAAAGGAATACATTCACTACTTCCCGTGGGCAGGCAGGTGCTCAGCCACCTCCAGGACAGCAGGGCTCCGTCAGGCACAACTGTTACCTGGGAAGACAAATGCCATCACTCCAAATGTAAACCCCTTCCTTCTTCCTCCCCCTGCGTTATATACTGAGCATGATGTCATATGGTATGGAATATCCCTTGGGTCAGTTGGGTTCAACTGTCCTGACTGTGTGTCCTGCCAACCTTTTGTGCACTCCCTGCCTTCTTGCTGGCAGGGTGGTGCGGGGAGCTAAAAAGTTCTTTACTACTTAGCAACAACTAAAACATCAGTGTTTATTATTGTTATTCTAAATCCAAAACACAGCACTATACTAGAGCTAGAATAAATCCCTTTAATTCTTTTGCAGTACGGTTCATTGACGCGGTTCCTGATCCCAGCCCATGCATGCTTGAGTTGGGAAAAGTGATAGTATAGAACGAAGCTGGGAACTCCCTTAGGTGGCACCAACTCCACAGGACAAGGCCTGTGAACCAGTACTCTGAATTACCACCTACCCATGGACATGCTGGTTTGTGTTCTGTCTCTGCTTTCCCCTCTCCCTAAGGCCAGAAGACCTTGCATGTGACCATCCATTTCTGAGATGTTTGGAGGATTAAATAGCTAATACTGCTTCAGGTCAAGATTTCTCAAACTGATACTAGGCTTTTAAAATTGACTTGGGCCTAAAGACTCCCATAATAAGGTTCTGAGTTTTCGGAGTGTAGCATGTTTGACAGTGATTGTATTGACATAAATAGATTTACATTCACTTCCAGAAGCCTGGACATGACTGAAAAAACCCTACATTTCCTGATCATTTAAGCTTTCATGGATGATTTACTGTCAATGATTCCCCTTTATTTCTCAAATTGTTTAAAGGGATGAAAGAGAAGTGGAAAAAGTTTCTTGCATGAGCTTTTAAACACAGAAACGTCTCAAAATGGATTAGCATAATGTGTTTAAAATTTCAGAGAAATACGAAGATTTTTGTCATGCCACGCAGAAGAGTGGAATTACTGTTAACACCTTTAATCCAACTCTGAAAAGCATGTTTTGTTAAATGCTGTCTACTGATGCCCAAAACACCCACCTTTAAAAGTGAACTTTGCCATCTGTAATAAAAATAGTTATCAGAATCACCCCAGCACTCTTCTTGTTCCCATGCTGCTGCTTCTTACCGCATCCAAACCAAATAAAGACATTAATGAGGATTAAATCTAAGTCAAGTTCGAACCTCAGTTGTTTCTTCTTAACAATGCGTGGTTGGATTAATTTGTGAGACTATTGTCTCTTTTTCATCCTTATTACACTGTTTATCAGCTGATTGAGCTGTGCTTCTTCCTGTGGGCAGAGTTCAAGCATGGAAAACATAATCCTCAAGGTGCTTGAGAAATTTAAGATTGCAGGATCATTCCTGTTTTCCATGCAAACCCTGCTATAAAACTCATGATCAAGAGTCTGGAAGGATTTACTTTTGATAATGATTTTTTTTTTTTTTTTTTTTTTTTGAAATAATGAAAGGGATAATTAGTATTTTGCTAAGCAGAAAAAAGATCTACCTGACTTACCAGTTACTAGAACAAGTTGTTTACACTTGCAGAGGAAGGGAATATGTAGTTCACATCTTGCACTTCTATCTGCTGCCTTCACTTTGGTGAAAGGCATATTTCAGATTAAAATGTAGTCCAATGTTTGGTCTTCCAGTTTCTGGAGCGGACAGTTCAGCGGTGTCTTGCTGAGAGGAGTGGGCGTGAATAAAAAGTAAGGGTTGGGCCTTAAATGTCTGATTTGTATTTTCTTTTTTTATCATATTTGTGAGCTTTTTTGTTATAAATGTAAGCACATCCTAAAGTACAGCAATTTATAAAGTGTAAAAATGAGAGTCAAGTAACTACTTCTAAGCAGTGCTGGAGTCATCTTAATGCAAGACAATAATTTACACCTTTGAAGTGCAAAAATCAGAGCCCAAAAAAAAGGAGAGAAAGTTTTTTGTAAAATGTTACCTCTTTGAAATGGCCGTCCTTAGTCTTTGCTCTACATCCCCTGAAGAGCAGGAAGAGCAGAGGAGTGGGAGATTAGCTAGAGTGATCCGCAGAGGAGGAGCAGCTACGTAGGGCTGGCCGGGGATGCCGTCCCATGACGTGACATGACATGACATGACAGTGCCACGGGGCTTAACACCCTCCAGCTGCGAGTGGCATGTTCCCACATGAGGGGAAGTAGCCAGCTGCCCTAGCCAGTCCTCAGCAGAAAATCAGAGAGAGACATTCACATGTTTATTGCTGTACTTTGGAAAAGGAGCAGCTGGTATGGTACGTTATCTCTTCATCTTCTTCCTGTCCTTTTTTGTTGTTTCTTAAAGCATCCTTTCTACAGCTACCCCATATATCCTTTGCAAGTGAGAAAAATTAGCTCATCTGAGCACTGAACAGCTTAATTTTCCCAGGTTTCTAGGAAGATGCTGGAGCCAATAGTTATTAGTGACCTAACATTTTAGTTCACCTCCTGTTACTGCCAGTCAGAGATCAACAGAAAGATTACACAATGAAATAACTCATTTCAAGGGGATACAAGCTCCTAAATACTTTTGCCAGACTTTAGCTGTGTCTCAGCTTCTCGTGTGCAACAGGCATTCCCATCTCAAACAAATTTCAAGACTGTGGTAAGTTATGAAATACCTGATTATTGTCGAGGAAAGAGGCATCTGAATACAATGCATAGCATGGGTCTTGGAGACACAAGATGATCTCCTTGTTGCGTGTATCCACTTCTTCCTTACTGGGGATCTTGCTAGTTTAACAAAAAAAAAAAAAAAAAAAAGGAGAGAGAGAGAAAGTACTGTGCCTGGATAGTTCATTACGCCATTAAAGATACTAGACTTTTTTGTGACTAACATTTTACAGATTTTATGGAAAAAAACTAAGTCTTTGTCATCTCTATGGTTCTAAGAATAATTTGGTGATTTAACTCCTTGGAAGTATCTTCTCTTTGTCATCTGCTCATTTCCTCAGTCTTTCTTTATGAGAGTTTTCAAAAATATTCAAAAAAAATGAAACAATACAGGAAAAATGACTGGATTTTTGGAAGGTAGTGATACATTTCTGTGGGAATCCTTGAAGCAGATGAAGTGATAGACAGAAATGTTTCACTGTAGCTTCAGCCTGGAGAACTTGTCGTTTCGGAGCATCTGGAGCATTGGCAGAAGCTCCTATGTTGTTTTTTCTTTAATCCATTCATGATTCCCCCACAAATTATTCCATGCTTTGGCTTAAAATGAAAATAAGCAGGTCCACTATGCCTCTAGAAAAATATAAAGCTCTGTTGCTTGCCTCATGCAAGCCTCTATTCACATTCATAAAACTAAACTAATTTGCTCCAACTAAGACTGTAGCCTTTAATCTGTTGTCCACTACTAAAATGAAATATTCAAGAATTATTTATTGCCTGAGGTTCAGATGGACTTAAGTGCAAACATACTATAAATCCTTTTTTTTTTCCTTTTTTTTTAAAAAATCCAGCCAGTAGTCTCTGTCCTTCCAAGTTTTAAACTCATCTTAGGGTTGACAAGGAAGTTAGCTTTCCAGCTGGGAAGTATGTTCCATGTTCTCTTCCTAAATATTTTCCATGGGTTTTGGTGTGTGTTATACCTATTTTGTCCAATTAAAAACAGCATGCAATTGTGTAATTGTGCAACCTTTCTGAGGTTAGATTAGTTTCAGAAATTTCTGTACAATGTCCTTTACTAAAAATCAGGAGTACTGAGGCTCGAAGACTTGATCCTAAATAATTGCATCAAACCCACCAGCCCCTGAAGCTTGTTAAATTCTTGTTCAAAGCAGATTTTTCAAAGTTAGGAGCATAATGGCAACTTACATTCAAAGATGGGATCTTTCAGCTCTCATAGGAAAGCTTACTGAATCTTTCTCTGTGGCTCTTTTGGTGGCCTGAAGGGTTTAAAGTTAAGAGAGACCAGGTTTCAGTCCTGGAAAAGCACGGTACTGCTACCTGAGTAGAACTGAAGGACATCTCTTTTGCTTGCAGGCATAAACTGTATCATGGCTCAGACCCCAACAGCTCTGTTGAACCCTCTTATTACATATATTGGAATAAATCCAAAGCAGTGCCATAAGAAATCCAGCTGTGAGTTATTCTGATATAGTGAGCCACTCTGAATTTAAGGAGAATTTGGCCCACCAAGACTTCTTTTGGTGCTCAGTAGCCTGTCCAGTTCTGCTTCTCCCATTTGAGATTAAACAGAATTTTCCCTGCCCTCAATGTAGTTCTTCTTTTAAAGTTGATAAAGTGCATGCCTGGGAAACACACAAAAATTGCAGGTATGGACTGAAGTATCACTTCATAGGAATAAAATCTACATCGAGGTTGTGGCTTCTCTGACGATACTGACAGAACATGCAGAGTGAGAAACTGTGATGCGGAGGTGTGTGCAGTGCCAGCAGCTCATGCAAATTAAATATTCAGTCCTTTTTATTTCACTTGTGTCAGTGATTTCCTCAGCCAGGCTTCAGTGGTTTTAAAAGTGCAAACCTGCTGCTTTCTTCATCACTTGCAGGGCCGCTGGGACCTGCACTCAATGTGCTCTATGGGAGTCAGCAGCTGCTTAAATCAAGGAAAGCATGTGGCTGATTGAATCACCTGTCATATTGATTTATGGAGCTCGAAGGTCATTTCTTCGTGGCTTTTAAGTGATTTTTTGGGGAAGAAAAATATAAAAGAAGAAATTGTAGATGACCTCTTTATTAAGAAAAATTTTAAAATAATGAATAAAGACAGATTTTTTTTTTTTAAATAATTCCAGTGGAGGAAAAAACCTTTCTTCCCATAATGGAATCCATAGATTTTAAAAAAAAAAAAAAAAAAAAGGAAAAATTAATCCTCAGTCACCACTCACAATATCTTTACGATGTCCTGATCTATCTAGTGGTTTCTGACTTGGTGGTTAATTACATTGCCACTCTTCCTCAGACTGAATTTAAGTACTTGCTCTGCAAGCTCTTGCCATAGGTAAAAGTCAAAGCAAAACAAAAACATATCTTTCTGAGCTTCTTACTCTAGTTCTGGTGTTGCCATTCACTCAGGTAGTATACAGATCTTCATTTCATGCTCATTTTTAGCTCATAGTTTGTGAAGTAGATGCTGTATGAGACCAAGAAAGAGGAATCTGTTCTGTAAGGACACAGCAGGCATATCTGAAGTAGTACTGCAAAAGATCTATCATATTTTAATGAGGAATCATTTATTTGTCTGGAAGAATTTGTCTTTTTAAGCTTTTAATTGCAAAAAATGAAAGGCTAAATAAGACAAATTTTCATTTATCTTCGTTACACTAGTCTGAGTATGTCTGGAGTAGCTTTTTTGTTTTCTGGCATGCTGGAAGTCACATGCAAGAGCAAAACTTGGCCTGTTTGTTTTATTCTTTATAAAGACTTTTCCTCATGCCTTTCATTCCTTTCACCCATCACTCCTAAGCAGGAATGCAGGAATGTTGTTGATCACATGGATAAGACTGAAAGCAAAACTCCATGAAGACCACAAGTGCTGAGTTTCACCCTTGGTCTCCAGGTATTACATGCATCAAATACTGCTATTTTTGTTGCATGAAAAAGCTTTTAAATAGAGAGGCTCCTGGTCGCTGAGTAGTGTAGAAACCAGCGCAATGCCAAAGCTGTTACCCATCAGGAATCCTCAAAATAACCAGAAATGCCCTGTGGGATACTCTCAGCTAAAATAAGTTAAAGCTCAAACTATGCAGAACAGATTTCAGAAATTCAAATCACAGTTTGCAGAACTTCAGTTCTGGTACAAAGTCTGGTTTTGTGCTTTTTCACCTCACTAATGAATCAAACTTTATTTTATTGTCACAGACCAGGAAAGTTTGTTCCATAGGCCTATGCAATTGCTGCCTTAGCAGCTGCGCTTGGTTTTATTTCTGGCAAAGGAACGAGGTCGATCCACAGAGAAGAACTGCAGAGATACAGAATTTACTGAACTGCTTACAGCTCTGCCACAAACTCTGATAACTTGAATTAAAAGTAAAGGACAGATTAACTGTGTCAGTACATACCATCAATATAGATGTATTTCTTTACCACTTTGCAGTGATAAGTCTAGGCTGATTTTAAAAAAAGCATCTTTTCAAAAGTGGTGATTGTGAAGCTCTAGTTATTGCTGTGAATGAAAGTCTCTGGGACTGCAAAGTCAGGAAAAGTGGATGAAATTATTTAAAATAAATAATAATTTTTACTTTTAGAGACAACTCAAATCCATGTTTTCCTTTTTTTACTTTCCAGAAATGTTCATCATATCTTTTCCATTATTTTATGCCCTTTTGAAATTCTGGGTTCCAGACCAGATGAGAAACAGAAGTGTAATAATTCTGTGAAAGAAATTGTTGTGCTAACATTTCTGGCTTCTTGGAAAGGAAATAAGTAGTATTATATTTTCCATATAAAAGAATAAACATACGCTTCCAGTGGCACCGATCTTTCAAATTAAGTGAACAAGACGAGCAAAAAGCAATGTCTTCATGAGAGGGTGGATGGTTTTGGCCTGATTCCTACTGTCTGGAACCCTGCTAAATAATTTATGCTTGCGCAAAGTGGATGTACAGTGCTACTAGATTGCAGGGGCACATTTGCGCTCATTGCACAGGAGTTCAAATGTCAACACAAGGCACCAAACTGAGGGAAGGGGGGAAAAAGATAAAAAGGGAGAGGGGGGAAGCAGAAGAGAAAAAGAGGAAGGGCAAACTTTGTTGTTGTTGTTGTGGCAGTCAGTGCATCAAATAGTAGCTGCTTCTTGAGCCTGTACACATGTAGGGATTCAGGAAACACAACTTTGGGTTGCTTCTTATGCTCCCTGTAATAGTGATAACCTCATTGCAGACAATTTTCCTGGCAAGTTCACAGCCCATTTGCTACAAACCCAATAGATACGGATATTTTGGATAGACCCACACTTCCAGATGCTTCACAGAATCACAGAATCACAGAATGTTAGGGATTGGAAGGGACCTCGAAAGATCATCTAGTCCAATCCGCCTGCCAGGGCAGGAACACCTAGGTGAGGTTACACAGGAAGGCGTCCAGGCGGGTTTTGAATGTCTCCAGAGAAGGAGAATCCACAACCCCCCTGGGCAGCCTGTTCCAGTGTTCCGTCACCCTCACTGAGAAGTTGTTTCTTCTCACATTTAAGTGGAACCTCTTGTGTTCCAGCTTGAACCCATTACCCCTTGTCTTACTGTTGGTTGTCACCGAGAAGAGCCTGGCTCCATCCTCGTGACACCCACCCTTTATATATTTATAAACATTGATGAGGTCACCCCTCAGTCTCCTCTTCTCCAAGCTAAAGAGACCCAGCTCCCTCAGCCTTTCCTCACACGGGAGATGCTCCACTCCCTTCATCATCTTTGTGGCCCTGCGCTGGACTCTCTCCAGCAGTTCCCTGTCCTTCTGGAACTGAGGGGCCCAGAACTGGACACAATATTCCAGATGAGGTCTCACCAGGGCAGAGTAGAGGGGAAAACAAGGTTTGAGATACATTTTTAAAGGTTGCTTCCTTTTTACTTCTGCCATGCTAGATGTTGAAAGTGACTTCTAGGAGGGAAGGAAGGTGCCCTTCTCCATACCTGCCCATGGGAGGAGCAGACAAGGCCCTGCTGTGGTGGAAAGGCCATCAGCTGGACCTGTCGTTAAGAGCGTGTACCTCCTAGCAGTGCCTTGCCCTAGGAGGAGCCTTACTCAAAGGCACGTGCTTCTCCATTATGGGCAGTTCCATACCCTCACTGGAGGTCGTCAGGTGCCATGTGTGTCTGGTTAACTGGCAGCTGCTCAGCCAGACCTGATGTGTGAGATCTCAAAGCTGAAGACAGACAGACATTTTATCACAAGGGGGAGTTCCATTGTAGGAGACAAAGAAATGTCAAAGGGATGAGACTCCTGCTCAGCATTCAGTAGATTCCCAGTTTTATCTGTTCCTTTCCAAAATGAGCATGACTTTAGAGGGGGAAAAAACAACAAAATGAGGATGTTTTCATTTCTTGAGCAAAATCCAAACATCAAGTAAATACAATTTGCTTTTGTTAAATTAAAAAAAAAAAGTAATGTATACATAGTGTGTTTTTACTTATATACATACTTTCATTGGTTACAATTAATTTTGGCTTTTCTTCCAGAGTCATTTTGCTGTATTGTCGATAGCCAGGGCTTGCTGTTCAACAGACTGTAGTAATGTCTATAGCGCTGCAGGTCTCCTTGTTGACCTTCAGTCATTTTACATTGATGAGAAGTTACTCTTTTCTTCATCTTGCAGATGAAATACAGATGGTGGCACAAGAGCAGTCTTTTTTTTTCCCTTGTCTTTTTTGTTGGGTGCTGCTCATGGAGGTGGTGCACGGCTGAGAGTGACAGTCATGCAAACTATGCCCAGGAGCTCAGTTCTTCCCAAACGTGGCTGCTGCATTTCAGCAGCGGGTGAAAGCAGCAGAGATTTGCTGCCTCTCTGAGGAAAGTCCTGCAGAGACATCCTTCTGCAGCAGTCTATGGTAGGAAAAGAAAAACATTTGTTTAAGGTATCAGCACAGAAATCTTACTTACAGGTTGCTCCTTTGTAGTTCACATGAGCCTTTAATAGATATAATTTGCTTATGATATTTGCCATTTTGAAGTATGGCTTTGTAATCAGTGACCTTAGTAGAGAGCAATGCTCCTTTTCTCTGTGTGGTAAGGTTTGAGGAGAGATGGTTGCTCTTGGTTTTGTCCTGGGAGAGCAGGCATGTCTGCAGCAGATCCAGAAGCATTTTTTTAATAAGATCTTAAAGCCCTTATGGATGCCAAGTTCTATGTAAATCAAAGGTAGTGAAGATACAATGAGATAGGAAATAATAAATTCTGGAAGTAACTTGGTCCACTTGTATACAAAGTTTGGTTTAGATTTATTGTAGGATTTATGTTGCAGTATAAAAGACCTGGGTGTAAAATCACTTGGCAAGCAGTTCGCTGGAGAAGTGATTTCAGTCTGCGTTTGGCAGAGCCCTCATGGCCCAGGAGCTGCTTCTGAGGGGATCGATGACAGGTGAATAAGAAAGCGAGGTACTGTCAGTAAAGTGAAATTTCACAGATTAGGCGGCTTAAACACCACTTAAAAAAAATAATAATAATAATGATGATGATGTTAGGAGGCTTCAAATCCATCTAGTTGAAAATTGTTAACCTGTTGTAATATGTGCTAATGTAGGTTTGTAGGAGGGTAGCAGGTGGTGAGGAGGGTTGAGTTTTTCTAGAACTAGACCATGGCATTTTTTTTTCTCATCTAAAATAAATGTAGGGAGCCAATATCTCATAAAGCCTGAGTGTAGTATCTTGCTGATGGAATTGTTGAATGGGAGAAGACATGGTTTGGTACTATGCAAAGGTTCCCATCACACCAGGATTTGGAACAACCGGATTATTTTTAGGGCTATGTAACTTCAGGCAAGTCACCTTATTTTAACAAGCTTTGATTTCTTCCCTATAAAGCAGAGACGGGTCACCTCAAAACAGACTTCTTTCATCCTCCAGCTCAGGAAACCAATCTCATGAAGCACTTATCCCACAGAGAATGGGAGGAACTGATAGCTCTCTCTTAAATGTTCCTTATATTAGAGATAACACTGACTGACAATCCCTCACGAGCCCTGTTGTCATTCCAGGAAATGATATAGTAGACAAGGCTAAGATAGCTAACCAAACCAGCAAAAATGAATTAAAGTTTTGTCAGAGCTGTATCTGACACAGCATTTGCAGGTTTAGCTTCCTGTTGCATGACCACGTTCCTGCAATATTTTGGAGAGGTAACTGGAGCCTTGAGAATGAGCACTTCCATAGTGGAGCTCTAATTTCTCTTTCTGTCATCATGTAATCTTCCCTGAAACAAAGTAAGGCCCTGCTGTGGTGTTAAGTCTACCCGATTCTGGTCAGAAGGGGAAAAGTTGTTTCATCTGAGGATAAGAGTCTGAAGAAAATCCATTCAACTTATATGCAAGGGTTACATTAGTCATTATTAACACATACACCGTAAGGAACTTATATAGGAAGAAGTGTCAGGTAGTTCTCAATGAAGTGTTTTGCCAGAAAAATTTAAGTGAATTATGAAGTCAATTACAAGTTCTTTGATGGCACTGGCAGCAGTAAAGTCTGACCTGTGAGATACAATGCTCCCTTTAAGCTGCAGCCAAAGGTCTAATTAATAATATACCCAGCTGCTGCAACCGCAATCTGCCCTCATGGGCCATGTAGCTTTGTAAGAAGTAACCTGGTAACATAAAAAGTCAATATGTGGTTTCTTTCACACTAATATGCACTTCTCTCAGTCACAGAGCCAACGACCAGGATAGCTGCGTATATACAATTCTTCCTTAGTGCAGGAGGAAATGTAGACAGCTTCTTGAGGCCCTTTCCTAACCAACTTCTCCATTATTTCCTCTGTCTAGATATGACTTCTGAAGTGAGAACAAAGGTTTTGTATTAATAATTGCCCTGAATTAACCTTTGGGAGGTATCTACAGGACTATAACTTGGCAACAGACGTAGTCATCAGTATCTCCTGTATACACACCTGCTTGCCAAAGTTTAGGTGGTGTTTTGGTCATCTGTAGACTTGGCTATGTATTTCTATCCCTGAAGTAGGAAGCCCATGTCCTAATGTGGCATGGACTAAACATTTTATACCTAATTAAGGGGAAACAGAGGATCTCTTTGAGGAGGTAGTATGCAGGAGTTGTTTTATGTCAGTGACTGGCACAAAATGCTGCTACCATTATAGTGTCATCTATTGAAATTGCTTTCCATGGTCTTGGATGAAGGATTTCCATACTGTATTGCAGATTATCCATTTTGATTCTGAAAAATGGATATAACAGTGTAGCAAGCCTAATAATAATAAGTCAAATACAGTCTACAGTTCATAAACAAGGTCCAGAATGACTTGACCCATTTTAAAGTGAATTCTGGTAGATGCCATGTCAAAAGGGGCCTCATTGCACAGAGTCTGATCTTAATACTGTTGCTTAATACGGCAGCAGGGAGCAGAACGTATGTCCCCACCTCATATCTTCTAGTTCAGGCTGTCCAGGGAGTCCTTCTTTGCCAGCTGGGCTACAGCACTTTAGACTTGGGCAGAAGGGGTGAAACTGGAGAAAAATCCAAGTGTCACAATCTAAGGCATTGCTCCTGCCAGTTGTTTTCAAGGCTGGGCACCCCTGGCAAGGGTTTCAGCAGCTGGTGCAGCAGAGACAGGGCTGCAGGATCCCACATTAACAGGCACCTTGCCCAATTCAGTGAGTGACTGAGGCGGTCTCGCTGCTTTGAGAGCGTGTTTGGTTGCCATTGTTTCAGGAGTTTCTACATAGCGACCCATCACCTTGCAGGGATGGAGACTTGTGCAGTGCTCAGCACTCTGGGGTCCTGACTCCCACTGGGCCCCCAGGAGCTTTGGTGAATATTAATAATTAATGACAATTTTGTGATATTTTGTTCCCCACACACACATCATGCCCCTCCTTCCTTGGCTGCTGTAGGCGTAAACATCAGTCATTCCACCTCCAGCTTCCACACAACGGGTCTGTGACACTGCAAAAGACTCCTTCCAGCTGTGAGTAAGGATGAAACTGCACTAAATGCGATTATCCGTGTGGTCTGGAGGTTTGTAGGGAGAGTTTTAGAGAGGAAGTATGTCTGTTTATAAGGACCTGGAGTACACTTCACTTTCAAGACTGTAATTCTAGACTTACTGCTGCTAAGGTTGCAGTGCTGTCCTGGATCCCCTGAAGTCTTTTGGTATTGGCTGATCTACTCTGAGAGGCTGGGATTTAACCCTGGAGATATTTGGGATTATTTTACAAACCATGTTACTTGGAAAGAGGAGGAACTGTGATATGGGTAGCCTATTGCAATGCCTTTGGCTCATAGCAAAGGCAAAAGGCTGGATACAGTTTCTGCAGACCTCTAGCAAAGTACTGCCCTGGGCTGTTGCCCAGAAAAAATGGCTATTTTTGAATAATAAGTCCTGCTTTTGGAGCAGAGATTACCAATTACATGAGACCCTGGCTGTTTCTCTTGTGTTGCCTCCCCTATTTCACGTGCATGGTGTGTTGATGTCAAGTCCCATAGCTCCATCGAGGTGTAGCCTGGATCCAGCTGCATGGAGGAAGCCCTCACCAAGTGACTGTTAACCCCGCAGCATGAGACTTCTCTCCTCCATTCGCTGCACCCTCATCGTGCCAGCTGTTCCCCATTGCTGTCACTGCCAGGTGGTTTTACTCACTGTGAGTTATTTTCCAGTTGCATTTATTGTGGAGTGTCCTGTAGCCCCAGGGACCCAGAGATGCTCCTTGCTCTAACTGGAAGACAAGAGCTGCTGATCCCTCGTTCTGGGGTTTCTGCACCTTCAGGCTATAAGCATTGAAACTGTGCGGTAGTGTGATTCGTCACATTCAGGAATGGCTGGTTGTTTCACACATTATTTTGATGACTATAATTAGCTCAGTTTCATGGCATGGCTCCAAGAGCTTTCAGACCCCACTGGTTTCTCCTCATCCTCTCACTTCTACTCTACCAGTGCTTCCACCCTTCTTGCTTGCCACTGCTCTGCAGCTTTCAGGAGCAGAACGTCCTTGCTCACTAAGCTTCAAGCCACCTTCTGCTATTTTTTAGATGTCTTTCCCTAAGATACTCCTTTTTTTACTTCTTGGCAGCTCTTCATCTCCCCACACTTCATCTCTGTGTGCTTTAGAGTCCCCTGCATGCAGAGTAATTTTTGCAGACTGTGTCCAAACTGTGTCAGTGAAAGCACTGAGGCAATTTTCCCATGTAATAAATACACCTCACGTGATGCTTAAATCAGATTAGAATACTGCCCAAGGTGTGTTTTTAATAAACAGAAGAAGAAAATCCTATCCCACCCTACCACCTTCCCCTCCGGTTACAGAGTATTTCTTTTAAGTTTGTCTTTCAAGACAGCTTAAAAATGGTCTTTTGGCCTGCTGATTCTCTTTCATCAAGTAGCAAGAAAACCACTTTGGTTCTTTCAATCCAGTGAGCCTCAGTGTATCTAGTTGCAAATAAAGGATTTTTTCCTTTTTAAATTTAATCTGTCATCTGACATCCAAGGGTTAAATTCAGACACAATTCAAAGCAAGGCAGATTCTTATTTAATTTCTCTGCTAAACTCTGCTGTGGGAATGGTATGCTGTTTGCTGTTGGTATTAGCTGAGGTACATCCCTAGATGTGTAAAACAGGTGTGACAGAGTAAAAATGACAGTAAGTCAGTCCTCTATCTGAGAACTTTTAATAGATATCTCTCTGTTTGTTTTATAAAACTTATCTGTTGTAAACTGGCGTAATTCTATTTGGGTCATGGTGAGGAAAGGAACTATTCTATTTTTTTTCTTACCTACCCAGAAGAGGAGTTTCAAAGCCTCGGCCACACTCGGCATCCCTGTGTATCTGGTCCATCTGAAGGACTTGGAAGGGAAGGCAGAGAGCGAACCCCAGGGAGCGCGGGGCAGGGGGAACTCCTGGGCTGGCAGCAGGAGGACTGAGTCACAGCCCTGCATTCCTTCCAAAAGCACCTCCCTCCCCCGCTCTTTAACGTTAAGACAATTTTTTCCTGATCCCTCGGTCAGCATAGTGGAACAGCAGTCTAGCCACAGAGAGAACGTGATATGCAGCACTTAGGCACTTGTTGCTTGGTATATTCTTCTGTATTACGTTTTTTGTGAAGTGCTTTTAGTTTCAAGGAGCAGCTAGCAGAATGGAAGGTAACTTTGCTGAGAGGAAGCCTTTTCTGCAGGAGCAAAGCCCATGCTTACTACAGTCTCAGCTTAAATGCATTTGGTTTTGTCAGCCAGCCCATGGAAGGCTGCTCAGGGAGCGACCCTTTAGGGAAGTGATGCTGGTGGCCCTATGCCAGCGGCAGACATGATGCCTCAGGAAGCACCACCGTGCCAGCTTGAGGATTTTGGCAGCAGGCAGCGTGCCCTCCGCTGGCCTGGCCTGTGACCCTGCCTTCTCTCCAGGGGAATTTTGCTGGGCGCTAACTTACCTGCAACATGCACGCTGACTGCCTGAGGACCGCCTGGCTGGCTCCCGCAAACAGCAGGGGGAAGAGAGGGAGGGAAGCAGCTGAGCCATCCCTTCTTCTGCCTTTACCCGCTCTCAGTACCTGTCTTGGACAAGCGCCAAGCGGTTGTTGAACTTTTTTTATTTCAACATAGCTTGTGTAGCTCAAAAAAAAAAAAAATTCGTGGCTCATGGAGTCTGATGGTCGGGAAAGGAGGATTTGGAAGGAAAACAGGAGCTTAAAAGAGACTTTGCCTATTGCTAAGTGCAGAGATGCTCCGTGATGGCACCAACACTCCTGTGCCCCCGTGTCACCACACCACTGGGCAGCAGAGACCCTCCACAGCTCCTCCCCATCCCCACCCCAGGCTGGTTGCTCACCCCCACGCCCCAGCCCTGGCTGCAAGAGACCCTCTCCATCCCCCCACCCACAACGCTCTGCTGGGCCGCCCAGGCAGACCTGTCTCCTCTGTTCAGCTGGGGGAAGGAGGGGGAGCTGGTGGAGTCCCTTTCAGCTTGCTGTGAAGTAAGGTTTAGGTGAGACACATGCAGTGTAACACAGGCAAGGAAAACACTCTCAGTGAGCGCAGGGGAAAGCCCACGCATGATGGGAAGGCAGAACGGAGGCGAGGAGGGATGAGTTTGGGGCAGGCACTCAAGCTAAGGATTTCTTGGCTATTCTTATGCTTTCATTCCTATACTTAAAAATGACTCAGTTTTTCTTCCTCATGTGATATAATGAAATTTCCTAGGTTAACAAAACCTCAGGCTTGCATAACATCACTTTTTCAATATGTTCTTCTCCCTGGTGAGCAACCCAGGGAGAAGAAAGTGTAAATGCTGCAATTGGTTATGGACTTGCCTTGATGAAGGAGCCCAAAGAAAACAGACTTTCTCCTGTAAAACTCTTCTGGAGCACGGCGTATGACAATACAGAAAGGCGAAGGCTGACTCTGTCTTTTATGATGCTAAAAGCAAGGGTTGCATCAGGCAGGGAGCAGGGAGTGCTTTACCGTGTGCCAGATACTCCTACATCAGAGGAGGGCCTCATCCATGGAAGTCTTCAGGGATTTAATGAACTGGAGCAAGTTGGGTTGTATGAAGGCTGTCAGGAGCTCAGTATGCTATGCCACAGTTCTGGATGAGACAAGCAGCCTTGTCTTGAGCTCCCCGTCCTGACTAGCAAATATATTTTCCCACTGAAGTATTGTCAAATAGGGACTACCCTTCTACACATAGCAGTGATAGCGATCTGCTGCATTCCCCTGTGGATGGAGAAATGGCCTCTCACTGTAGTAAATGATATGGGAATTACAAAGTAACTGCAGGGCTAAGCAAGAATATTAAAAAAAAACAAAACAAAACAAGACCCAAAAACAAACAAACAACAACAAAACAAACAAAAAACCACACACACACACACAAAAACCAACCAACCAAACAAAAAAAACCCACACAAAAACGCCACCAAAAGTAACCAACCAGAATGAGAAAAAAGCAATAAAAGGGATAGTAAAGGGATAGTCAGGGCTGGCAAAATTGCAGTGTGGGAAGAATGAGGGACAGAATTCAAAGAGCTTTTGGTTCATTAGCACACAAACATGCTGTGACAGCTCATTTTGAAACAAATGCTTTTCTCAAAATGAAAATGCAGGTGTTTATTTAAAACAAAGGCTGAGGCTGAAATTCCTTTCTGTGGCTGGTTGTCTGGTTATATGTGGCGTCCTTGGTAATCACTGCTTTACCTGTTCACTCAGGAGCAGGGAAATCTAATGCCCTATAAATAAATAAATGTATGATCACTCTGTATTGGTGGAGTATGTAGCATAATGTGGACCTGGGGCTTCTAGGAACTACTGCAGCATAAATAATAACAGGAGGACAAGAACCTTGCTGTGAGCAAGCCTGGTTTGTTTTAAATTATGTCTTTTATGGGAGTCAGGTGAATCTTTTTTTTAATACATCATTTTGAGTGCCTATGTTTCTTCAGCACAAACAGTGCATCTTTTCATTGCTTTTCTCTGCGAAGAGTTGATATGTTTCAGTTACTCCCAAAGTTATACGCAGTATTTCCAGGCATGGTGTTGCCTGCAATCCATTGTAAAAAATACCCGGCCACTGATGCAGAACCTGGATCCATGAAATGTGCATCCTGGGCTCTAGTTACTGTGTAAAGAAACACACAAATCAACTTTTGCAGCACTGTGGAAACTCAGTGGAAATGCTGCAGGTAGGATAGATATCAGGATGTGTTTTGCATGATTAAACTCACAAGTACTGGCTAGTTGGTTAAAAAAAATCTCAAGAAAAAATGAGATTGGAATCTGTACTTTTTTGAAACAGAAAGTATTTGTGGAGATTATCTTGATTTTATAGTGTTGAGAATAGAAAGTGTTTAAATGAGGATTTATTTTTTTTTAAGTTAGATGGCATCAATAGATTTTATTCTGGTTTTTTGGTTTCTATTGATCTTACAGGGATTAATGTTAATTTACATATTACTATTTTATAAGGATTTATCTATCAAATCTATTTGAGATTGACAGCTTTGGCTGTAAGAATTAATTCTGGAGTGTTCATTTTGCAAAAGTTTTTCATCTTTTTGCTTCACTTCAAACCGAAAAATATTAAAAGGTCAGTACTTCCTGGGAAGTAGAAGTGTGCCTCTTCTGACCTCTCAAGTCTCAGGCCCATTATGCAAAGTCCTTAAACATATTTTGAAGTTCAATTCAGGTTATTGGGGATTTATGCATGTCTATAAGAGCTTTGTTTTGGAACTATAAAAAGAATAGATTCACACTGTGTGAAAAACATTACCATGGCCCTTTTTCAAACTCATATATTATTATTGTAACTATAATTTAGAAAATTATTGCAACTGTCCGTTAATTATTTTCTTGGCACCAAGAGAAGCCAATGTAGACTGGCAATTCCTCAAATGTTATTCAGTGCTGCATACATATACATACATGCATGTGCATATATTTATATAAATATGTAAATATCTGTGAATACATCTAATGTGTAAATTAGAAGACATTCTCTTGCACAGGCTTCCAATAGTTATAATAAACATGCTCATAGCAGGGCTGGATAGTTTTATAAACAAGTTTATACTATACGATTTTTACAGTAACAGGGGATTTACCTCTGGCCTATCATGTGCCTTTCCATCTTTTTATTGTAGATTTCAGATCCGCTGAATGACTGAATATATTATATATGTATATTATATCTATATGTAGCTACAGTATGATACCATCTGCATGATGCATTTTTCTAAATTGATGAGTTTAGTCCTTTAAAGAGCTCTAACATAGGGTCAACAAAAATTCAGCATCAAAAGGAGTGGAGGCCCTGCCATGTGAAAAAGTGTAATGCCTGAAAAACTACAGCTAAAAATTTTATTAAATCCCCTTATGGTCATAAAATTAAAATCTCACAATACAAAAGAAGTATGATATTCACCACAATATTTTTTAAAATCACATATTGGAAATGGGGCAAACCTTCAGTTTTGATTTATAAGAAGTTGTTAATCTGTGAATAGCAAAAGTAAATGTTATGACCTATTTGCATAAATAGATGTGGCCCATTTTGTGCAGGTTGTTCAGCAAGAAAATGCATTTGTTATTGATCTGGTAGGAAACAAGAATATCCTGTTTACAAACGTGTCTACTGAATTACATATTTCATATTGTTTGGGATTGCTGCATTAATTTATAAGGCTCCAAGCTTGAAGCTGAAAATAGATTTTTCATATATTTCTTTGAAGAAGGCCAAACTGCAGGAGATAGCTTGTAAAACATTGCCTCTGAAAGAAATATTAAAGGCACCAGGAGAAGTTTATATGAAAACTTCAGCCAAAATTTTCAGTCCTATGGACTGCCACTGACCTAAGCCTGTGAAGGAAGATCTCCTAATAGAAAGCCTTCTGGACTTGTGCAAGGATGTATTTCAATAACCAAAACAACGCAATACCTTAAAGACATCTCTGTTTTACAGCTCCAGATACACGAGGTCACCATAGGGAGCTATGTAAAACACTGAAAGTGTTTTTAAACCTTTGTTGCAAGAACAACATTGCTCCAGTTTCAAGCCATGAAGTAGAAATAGTGACTGCATCAAAATTAATGCCTCTGTTGGTTAGTGAGGGACATAATTTAGAGAATCTTTATTGTCATGCTCTAGTTAATTAAAAAAAAAAAAGTACTGAGTGAGGCTCTTGTTTTGATTGGTGCTTTTGAACTAGTAAGTCAGAGCATACGCAGGCCCCAGGAAAGTACTCGCACATATTCATTGAAGATAATGGGGCCGCTCAAGTGTTCAAAGTTACATTGAAGATATACACGTGTTTTCAAGTGTATTACTGACTTCAGGCTGTAGTAACAAAAGAAACCGTATTTCAGGATAACCTCAGTAAAATTAATTTAAATCTTCTACAAGAATTTGAGGGGTCATGTCAGTTGGCCTAACTCTCCTCGCCAAGCCCTCAATCTAATGTTACTGGCTGTTGGCCATCAGACCAAATATTAGGACGACTGCAGCCCAGCTCCTGCAAACATGTAGCACAAGAGGGGACTACGTGCTTTTTATCCCTCACAGTCTTTCTTTTGATTTTCTACTGATTCCTTTCTTTTGATACTTGAGCTATTTGTGCTAGAGTTTGGACAAGGTCACTCCTTTTTTTTTCCTCCTCCCAAAGTACTTGCACTGTTTTTCAAATAGTTTAAGTTTTGTCATTCATCACTTGGAATTTTCTTTTAGGAAGGACACAAGATTGTGGCTTGAAAAAGGAGGATTTGGTGTCTCTTTCTTATGTCACTCGTTTTTGCATTGTAGCACTGGAACATAAGATCTTGAGTGCTGACCACAGTAAATACGTCAAAGCTTCTCAGAGGTGGCAGGGGAAAGTTTCTTCTATATGACACTAATTGGCCCAAAAGTAAGCTTTCTGGTTATATCCTTGACTGATTTGATCAGACATAGTCCCCTTTGACTGGAACAGGCACCAGCTGATTGTTCCATCCTGTGGCCTGACAAAACCGCTTCCAGTTCTGGAGGAAACACAGAGAAGTGGTACTGAGAATGCCACACACCAGGCAGAGGTTTGCGGGATAATTTCTTTTAATTCAGCTTGTTTGGATTCTGATGAGAATTTAGCTTTTCTTTAGTTTTCTGCAATCAAGCTGGAAGCTCTTCTGGCTTTGCCAGTGTTCAAAAACATTAATCTCTCTGGGTGGTTGCAAGAAGCCTCCAGAGCCCCCTTTCCTATGGCAGAGCCGTTGAGCACGTGAGCCTTGGAGCCAGAAATCCTCTAGTTTTAGCAGCTCTGGCAGAAGGATGGTAACCCTCAGGCCTGTCTGCTCTGGGGCTGGGGATGTGGCTGCAGAGCAAATGCATGTGTGAGCTGCTTTGAGGCCAGGGACTTCCAGGGTCTGAGAACCACTGGCCTCAGGCAGACTCTCCAAGGACCCATGTGTGGCCCAAAGTCTTGGATTCAGTAAAAAGTTCAGTGAAAACAAGGTGTTTGTTCAAAAGCGGTGATTTTTTTCAAGGAAACGCTGTTTCCTTGTAAGATTTCCAACCTGTGCCACCGAAAACCCCGTTTATGCCTTGATTTATTATAAATTCTTGGAACCCACATCAAAAGTTTTCGTGGATGGAGCTACCGTTTACTTTGAGGAGAGTCTGTGTTGTGTAACTGATTATATAACTAAATGTAATTACTTCTTCCAAAGTATACACAACAAAATCGCAGCATTTTTGGCGTATCGGCACATCTTGGTTATTAGAGTTTATATATGAATTTTTATCTATGCCAGATGTGACCAGACCAGATATTTTCAGATCTACTCCTATATGAGGAATACACACTAGCACAATTATAGGCCTGTGTTCCACATAGTTAAAATCAGGTGACAGGAGCATGGGAAAAATTATTTTTTTTTTCCTCTCTGATGTTTCTCTGCAAGAATCCAAGTGTATATGGATTCTTTTATACCTCTTGAGCTGGGGGAAACTGTAAGAAACAGTATGCAATAACATTAATTTCAAGACTGGAAAACTTTTCTGTCTCTCTTCCCACCCACCTCCATGGTATGGAAAGGGTAAATGTATGATACTGAATCTTTGTGATTCTGCTTGGAGAAACGAGTTAGTAATGATAACCCCATCTTCATCAACAGATCTCCCCCCTGACCTTTTAGGTTCCTGCTTGGATTGCTCTGATGACAAATTTGTATTCCTCCTTAACAGGCTCACTTGTTCAGGAAGTGGCAAGAGGTCTAGGCTACAAAAAATGTGACCCTTTTGGTGATTTCTGCGTCACCTGGAGAAGGAGCGATGTTTCCAATGCAAGACATTTCATTCTCCCAGGCGCCTGCTTGGGGCAACGTGACCTGGTCTGTCCAGTGCTCTTCATCCTGCATGCCAAGTGCTTGGAGGTATCACCATGTTCAGACTGTTTCTTGTGGCACGGGAGGGGCAGCTCACCCTGCTCTGACTCGGGTGTCGGGACCACAGGCAAGTGACTTGGCTTATTTTTTTAAGAAATAATTTATGATTCAGCACCCTAATCTGGTCTGAGCCTGCACTGTTGAAAGCCAGATATGGAAAGGCAGGAGAGGGCTGGCTGCACATTATTGCATTGCCTGAAAGAAATGTCTGAGTAGATGTTTGGTGAGAGTTTAGCTTCAGAGTTCCAAGCAGTGAAATGCTTAGCTTCTTTAAATGGCAACCTTTGAATTAGTCTTGGTGAACTTAGTGCAAAGTTTGTTTGAAGGTAATATGTCACGCAAAGCAAGTCTGCTGGAATGCAATAATGTGAGCTGAAGCTGGGGAGGCATGTTCATATTTGGAAGGCTGTGAAAACCAGACAGAGAGCAGACACACTTAGACAGAATTCATTGTAAAGCCGGTGAACAAGGAGTGAACAATACCACCTTGCTTGTACAGTCACTCAGGGCTTTTGTTGACATTCATTATTCACTCCTGTGACTCAGAAGGCAGGAAGATGCAGTCTCTGATAGAGGTAGTGCCCCAAAGTGAATGTGAACTTCTGGGCATTTCCAGGTTATTTAGCAAATTATCCCTTGTCCTTCCCTTCATGAACACACCACACTTCTAGATTTTTCACTTTCATACTCAATGTACGAGTAAAAACAAAGTATGTCTAACATAAATATGTATTTCATCTAAAGCATAGCAACATTAAGGCTGAAGAGCGATGGTGTAATTTTTCAGCAAATGCAGACGTTGAAGACAAAGCTTGAATCGTAATCCAGGATCCATTCAGCAGCAGAGGTGTTCAGACCACCCAAATTTGGCCACCCAGCTTGGCTGGTTAAACTAGCCAGCTAGGCTCTCCAGGTTCCTTCTGGAGTCAGTGGAAAAACAGAGGTAGAGAGACTTGCCTCCAGGAGCAATTCAGTAAGCCTATGTCAGGCTTTTAAGCCTCCAGGAGAGCTTCTCTGTTAAGGGAGTTTAAGGAGGCAAGCCAGGTAAATTAACCAGTTAGGCTGGGTACCTAAATTCAGTTCTCTGAAAATACGTCTGGTTGTGCCATAGAAAACAGCATCACATACCTTTACATTTGTACACAGTATCCCTTGAAGCCACAAAAAAAGTACATTTTCCCACTTTACTCTAGTTTGTGTGTGTGCTCCCCACCTTCCCAGAACTGTTTGTCCCTCTTTCCCCCGCAACCCCAAGAGACCCAGAAGTCATCCGCTTAGCAGCCTGCAGGTTATCGTTCCCATACAGCCTATGTACTCCAGTCGTAGAGGATGTTGGCTTTTATTCTGTTCCTTCTCTTTATGTCTTTCTACAGAACGGTATTGTGGTATCCTATAATAAAAATATTTATAGCTGTAACTATCTGGCATCACAAAGCCATTTGGAAATCTCCCAATTAGACAGGAGTCTGCTGGAAGACGATGAGCTGGTAGAACTGAAATGCTCTGTTGAAGTAGGTCAATTTTGTTGGCGTTTTTAAAGGAAACAAGGCAAAGCGACTAGCTGCCTGGCTCATTGGCAGGTCAGCCAGCAGGCAGGCAGGTCCTGAAGGACTTTCTCTGTTTTGCCAAAACCACTGTGATACCAGCTTGTCACTGTGACAGTGAACATAAAGAGCTACCAACTCCTCAGGATATATCACAAAGTGAAAAATCTTTTTTCTGGTCAGCTCTGACCTACCTAAACTTGTTTGTTTTGGTTTGGGTTTTTTTCTCTTCCCTCTCCTCCCCCTTCCTCTTACTAGGGAAAACCAGTTCATCTGAGGCTCCGTTGTTATGGTTTGTTTTGTTTTCCCTCCCCCTTGTTCTAGTGCCTCAATTATTTCCGATCTGCATGTTTATTGTTTGGAAACAAACTCACTTTCCTGCTCTTTCACCCGATACTTCCTTCCAGAAGGTCTATCTTCCTGGCACTTGGAGAATGTGATTTCAGCTCCAGCCTTGCCAACAGATGAGCTGCAGGCAGCTGCTGCTAACTCTGCCGCTCTCAGCTTTGTAGTACATGCTCAGACACAGCAAGGAAGGAAGGAGGCAAGCATAGACCTTGGATATATTTTCATGCTCCAAGAATATTTTTTTAAGGCACTTCAGATAATCAGATGAGAGAAAGCAGGTGACAGGGGCAGGGTGGCGGGGCAACTGAAGTAGTTGGCTCTGGAGCCAGAGAACTGAGAGGGATACCTGGTCATCAGGGCTGGGGAATTTGAGTCAGCCCAGTGTGAGAACAACATCCCTGTCCTGTCTGCTGCTGGCTGGGGAGCTGGTTTGCCTCAGCCACCGTAGCATGATGGAGCCATAGGGCTCAAGCAGGGTTTTGTCCTGGGCCAGTGTGACTGTTGATGACCAAGGCAAGCCATTATGTATTGAATTACAGCTTCCCATGTAGCCTGGGAGAGGGAGAGCTGGCCAGGATGCCTGTATTTTTCTTGAAATCTCCACAAAATGCGTCACTTGGACACTAAGAACACTCCAGAAATGAGAGCAGGAGATATGGTGCCATGTTTAGGCCAAAATATACAAAAGCCCGTATTAGATACCACTTCGGTGGAATATAATCAGTGTTCCTTATCTAAAGGAAGGCAAACTACTTGCCTACCCTTTTGCCAGGCAGCCCATCTCTCTGGCTGTTGTAATGTATGAGGAGAACCACCCTTATTATAAGAATCCCAAGTGTGTTTTGAGCAGCCAAATGGCAAGAAAAGCCCCTGTTCTGTCTCTCACTCTGGCCTTCTTCATCTCATAATGAAACTATGTAAATGTGTGCAGGAAAAGTGTCATCAGCTGTGTATCTGTTAGGCCTAGCTTGACATGCAACTTTATTATCTGCGAGCCATTATTTTTTGATTGTTTTATCTCTGCCAGGAATTCAAGGCAAGAAAATCTATTTCAATCTGAATAAAATGACAGGCTACCCCAATTTATTGGAGATCTCATCAGTCCGCCCATGCGGGCAGTGTTAGAAAATTATACAGGGACAGGTGCTCATAATAAATCAAGTTAGGCTTCTGTGGTTTTAATGCATTTATAATGATGGTGGTGATATTATATATGAGCAGAGTACCTTTCATCCAAAAGGCTGCCACACTTTGCAAACTATATAAAACACATAACGTTATATCTGTGCAACATTGAAATACTTGCTCTTTTTTATAGCAGCTTTGATCTAGAAGCCTCAAAACCAACAACGGATTCTTGTTTAAACAGGAGACCTTCCAAAAAATCCTCTCTGATGTGAGATAAATTAATTGGAATCACATGCTTTCAGAGTTGTGAACAAAGTATATCCCAGCCTCCACCCAGAAAGCACTTGAACTTGGCAAACGTGCCTCACGCAGTTGACTGCAATGCATTAGCTGAAGATAAACGTGTGCTTAAAGGCTTCTCAGACTAAGACCAAGAAACTGTTTCTTGAAGATTCAAACCATCAGCAAAGAGGGAGGAGATGCAGGGAGTCTGTTCATTGGTTCTCAAATTTAAACCTATTGGCTACTGCTGTAATTAAAGAAAAATGCAACAAACCTTGGCAGGCAAAGCCGAGTTTGCTGTGCTGGCTGGAAATACTTACACTTTCATCCTGAAAATAAATATTCTGAATGCATTAAGGCTTTTGTGTGTCACTCTGTTTGTGTGATGTGAAATTGAGAGTGTGCGCAGAGCTGGGGCTGGCAGCGGGTAGCATGGTTTAAAACCTCAGGCCATTCCCCTGCCATTTCTCCATCCTCTGTATTTTGGCACAACCTGATGCATTCCAAAATAAGTTTGATGTTGAGCCCTGGAGGTATATTGTCTCCAGTAGGAATAAGTTAGCAGAAGCGAATTTTAGCAGCCCCATCATTCTCCACAACTTCATATATGTTACAAACAGGAATGGTTAGGTCTCCTGAAGGAGCTGGATCATCCCACTGTAAGAGAACCTGTCAGCAAGGCAATGGGCTTCTTGGGATGGGACGCTGCCTTCTCTTCACAGCACAGGTCAGGAGTGCCTCTGCTCAGTGAAAATACAGCCCAATTTACCATATACGTGGTAAGAAAAGAGATGTCTTCTTAGCCTGTGTCTGCACCCTATACCCACAGTGTGATTGCAGCTCGCACAGCCACGCAGGAGCCATTTGAGGTGGCTTAGGCAGTGGGGATGGTGAAAGGGTGATGAAGGCCCTTGCCCCCTCCTGCTGCCTGCACCAGTGTGCTTGCTGCTTCCACTGATGAGAAGAACCAGATAGTGCTGGCGTGCAGCACCACAAGCCGTGCAGGTTAACCTGTGTGAGGTGGTGGATCTGCTGAGGAAAAGCCAATAAAGTGCATTTAGCCACTGTTCATTTGAGCTGCCATGTGTTTGCTTGCTTCTCATAAATAGGAACAAAAGGATTTCATTCCCGTTTTTGAAGGGTGAACCAGCCCCCAGATCTTTCCACCTCTGGGAGCAGAAGCGAGGAATATGTCGCTGAACAGAGACAGCAAGAAACTTTGAGTAAGCAAGATGCAATCCCAGCCCAGGGCTTGGCTGGTGCTTTGGCCTAACGCCTCTGCTCCTCCTGAAGCTGTCATGATCCTGGAGGACATTCCTTGGCAAGATGCTCTTGTTGCGGGACACCCATCATGCGCTGGAAGATCGGTTCGGCCAACTTAGTACAGCCACCTTTAATGAGAAACTCTCCTCTTTGCAGTGTCCTGCTGGTGCATTCCCACGTGAAACCTAGCATGTGGCCAGTCTCCCCCCTCAGTGGTTAGTCTTCAGGTATGCCTCCCTTTACAAAATTTGGCCCTGTGGTTTAGTATTTCTGAGGGTAGGAATGGTTGTAACTTCACAGCTGCATATTTTTAATAGGTTTGGATTTATGGCAAGTAGTTTTATTTGGAGAGAAATACAAAAGTCATTGGCATTTGGCTGAGGATAGACGCAGTCTGAAGTGACTTGGATTTTCTCGTAGCACAAAGCTACCCAATATAAACAGATCTAAAAAAAGCCCAAGAGGAACACGGACGTTTTCTCTCTAAGGCTTCTTCAGCACTGAGCTTGTAATTGAACAACAAAGGTGCACAGATCATCTTGTGTCACCCACTTGACACATGCTGATAGTTCAGTCTCACCCAAACACTAATACACACAGATGTAGGAGGCTAAATTTGGAATAGCCTGAGTACAGTTTTTTAGAGTGCTTCACCAGCGCACGTCAAATAAACACTGTTGCCAGGATGTGAGTCAAGCATCATTTTTAGCAGGCAAGCTGGACTGATCAAACATCTGAAAAAAATCAAACTTGCATAGAATTATTTTATGAAGCTGCATAAAATTAAAACATTAAAGCAAATAATGGGCAAACAGTTAAAGCAAGCAGTGTTTCCTTGATTCTCAGTGAGTTTGCAGCTTTTGTGGCCAAATACATGGTGATATTAAAAGCATTGGTTTTACAGAAACATTTACAGAAAAAAAAAAAAGGTGAAAATGAAAAAAGAATCACAGAGCCTGTACTTGAGCCTAGAATATAATGTAACATCTTGCACATACCTGTACGGAGTGTTAAATGATATTTGAGAGCCCCTTAGGCCTCGTTTCTGACAGGCAAGTGCTCTCAGAAGCACAAGGCATGCAAATACTTTTGAAAAATGGAGCCCATGGCAGGACTGGATGTGCTTCACCTTGCAGGTGACGTGGCCATGGAGGATGAGCATGTACCTTTACACAGGAAACTGACTGTTCTTTCCCTCCTTTTGAGTTAGAGTCACTCCAGTTTTTTTCAGAAAAAAAGAAATGCGGTAAAATAAGTCCAAAAAGCTGTAACTCTCACTAAAGGTGTTTAAGATTAACCCTCAGATGACAATAAATGTAGATACGGAAGCACTTATGGTAGTCTGGAACACGAGTTTTGCAGGCGTCATCTAGGCAATGGAAAAGCTACCTCTGAAGTTACTGATTAGCTACAAAAATGCATGTGTAAAAATGCATATTTGCTGATGTATAGGAAGTGTTCACTGATTGGTCACAGATCTACTATTCAATTTGATTTAGTATTAATCTAAATGTAACTAGATGACTTTGGAAAAAAAAATTAAGCAATGCATCTTTTTGGTGAATCCATTTCTTTAGGATATAGCTTGAATTTGTTGTTCCAGCTACTTACATATTTTCATTGATGAGCCAAGACAAACTCACTAAGTGCCTCCTCTAGCGTTTGCAGCAGCATGATCTGTTGAACTGTTATGCCATCTGGAGAACTTGTGGCATGTACATTGTATCTCTTCCCTGTGAGTTATCTTGCTTTGCTCTTGCGACATGAGAAGATTTTGTGGTAATTTATGGCCTTCATATTTAACATTAAATGGATGGTATCTTTTATGTTATTTAAATCTTTTATGTATCACTTTGCAGCACATGCAAAATGTGTTTCCTCTTGTTTTCTGCTTTCTGGGACAATACAGAATATTTCCCCAAAAGCTATGCAGCCTTGAGCCACCTGCCAGATTCCCATGTATCATAATATTTTCGGCCAGCTGCTGTGGTAGCTGTTCATGCCAAGGGCAAGAATTCCCCTGCTCCAGTTTTAGCTTTTGCGCAGTCCAGACTCTGCTTTCAGCCGATCCCAAACTGCGAGTGTAAAGCCTGAGTCAGCGAGAGTTAAAATAAAAGGTCGAACTGCCCAGTGCCCTTAACCAGTTGGTGGAGCCCAGGTATTGTGTCCTGTTCTGGGTGTCAGTGCAATGCGTCCCCTTTCTCCTTTCTCCAGTGCTCAATCCCAGTCCTTTACTGGGGGCCTTCCAAGCAGAACAGCAAATATTTAGGCATAGTGATCCCAGAGGAGATTTTTGGCAGCAAATACTGACATGGCTGATTGCTCAGTGCTGGTGTTGTACCTCTGGCTGGGCCACTCTTAACCCCAGCTCTGCCAAAGACACACTGCTGAACCAGGTGAGTTGGATGTTTTCCCTGTTTTAAGACCTAGTGCCGGCCTTGCTACACTTTTTTTTCAATTTAGTTTTTTTACTTTATAATTAAATATCCAATAGGCTTTTAGTCATGTTCTTTTCTGGTGCCTAGCATTTCTGAATAGTTTGCAGTTTTCTAGTGGGCACACCACTTCCTCATCAGAGTATTCAGAGATATTTGGGAGTGTTCAGAAAACAGTAGCCTGCTTCCAAGTGACCATTTGTTTTGGGTGCCCAGTTCAAAACATATGCTGGGTATGGAGTTTTGATTCTTTGGAAGTTCCTGACATTCCTCTCTGGAAGTCAGATGTCTTGGATGGGACCTTTAAGATCATTGGCTGCTCTTCTGAAAAAAAAGTCAGGCCACAGTGCTCCAGGAATATATTTAATCACACTCACGTCCACACCACAGGAGAAACACCAGCATTGCCTAAAGAGCTTGTTTCTGCAGGCTGCTGATACAAAGGAAGATCATAATTATTGACTCTGTACGCACTGTCAAAAAGCATCATAGACATGCACACAGAGAAACTTCCTTCTCAAAACTGGTTTGGATCTGAGCGAAGTCGTCATTTGTGCTGAGCCGACACAGCTCAGTGATTATTTCCATTTGGGTTCTGGTTTCAAAAAAGGTACAACAGTCCAGAAAAAGAGAAATCCAAGTGAAAGAGGTAGATTAACAACTCTATGAGGGGGGGAAAACAGTCTAAACTGATGAAAAATATGCTGTTGAAATTGCTGGGCAGAACCTCTCTGGATCCCTGCTCAGGAGGTGAAAAGTCGTATTTCTTACTGCAAGACAGACAGAAGAAAGTGTTATGCTCAGCCACGGAAAAGCTCCAAGTGAAGAAGGCGACATCTGGGAGCAAGCGACTTACTGCTGCTTGTAGCTGGTAGCTAGAGAGTTTTTGGTGTTCTAGAGCTGGGCTCCCAGCAACACAGCTGGGAGCTGTGGAGAAGAAATCCTAGAGGGATAATGCATCCTGGTTTACATACAATTTCTTTGGCATCTCTGAATTTTGCAGGGTGTGAAAAGTCTGAATGGAGCCTGTGTGGCATTCTTGTACATAAAGTTGTGAGGAAAAAAATGGCACACCTTATACTTCTTGAAAAATTATTTCTGACTGCAGAATTAGAAGATTTCTGGTCATAATGTTTCAGTCTTTGATACCATATGTTGTTTGCTACTATGGGTACCTCCTGAGGAATTATAGATTTGATAATGAACTACAATTGCATTCCCTCAGACAGCCTTAACTTTTGAGTAGATGGTTATGCTGTCCTACAATTGACCTGAAAGCAGTTAGAGGATACCACCCACAGCCTCACTTGTTTTCTAGGATCTATACAACATGGACCTGAGTGGTCAGTGCACACTGGGGCTGCTCAGCATAGAATCACAGAATGTCCTGAGTTGGAAGGGACCCACAAGGATCATCGGGTCCAACTCCTGTCCCTGCACAGGACAACCCCACAGTTCACACCGTGTGTCTGAGGGCCTTGTCCAGTCTCTTCTCGAACACTGTCAGGCTTGGGGCTGTGACACCTCCCCGGGGAGCCTGTTCCAGTGCTCCACCACCCTCTGGGGGAAGAACCTTTTCCTAATGGCCAACCCAAACCTCCCCTGGCACATCTTCCTGCCATTCGCTTGGGTTCTGTCATCGGTCACTAAAGAGCTTGGTGCCTGCCCCTCCTCCTCCCCTTGTGAGGAAACTGTAGACCATGATGAGGTCTCCCCTCAGTCTCCTCTTCTCCAGGCTGAACAAACCAAGTGACTTTAGCCGCTCCTCATATGGCTTCCTCTCCAACTTCATAGTCCTCCTCTGGACACTCTCCAGTAGCTTTAGAGCCTTTTTATCCTTTGTCTCCCAGAACTGCACACAGGGCTCCAGGCGAGGCCGCACCAGTGCAGAGCAGAGCGGGACAATCACCTCCCTCGCCCGGCTGGCAATGCTGTGCTTGCTGCACCCAGGACACGGTTGCCCCTCTTGGCTGCCAGGGCACACTGCTGGCTCATGTTCAACTTGCTGTCGACCAGAAGCCCCAGATCCCTCTCCATGGAGCTGCTTTCCAGCATCTTGTTCCCCAGTCTGTATGTACAGCCAGGGTCGCCGTGTCCCAGGTGCAAGATCTGGCACATGCCCTTGTTGAACTTGATGCAGTTGGTGATTGCCCAGTTCTCCAATTTGTACAGATCCCTCTGCGGGGCCTCTCTGCCCTCAAGAGTGTCAACAGCTCCTCCTAATTTTGTGTCATCATCAAACTTACTAAGTAGTCCCTCAAGTCCTGACTCTAAGTCATTTATAAAGATATTGAAGACCACTGGCCCTAAGATGGATCCCTGCAGAACTTCACTAGTGACTGGTCGCCAGCCTGACATAACCCCATTTACTAGAACCCTTTGAGCCCGGCCTGTCAGCCAGTTGCTCACCCACTGCATTGTGTGTTTACCCAGCTGTATGCTGGACATTTTGTCCAGGAGAACACTGTGAGAGACAAGCACCTGGGCAGCCTTATCTGCCCCAGAGGGATGATGGGAGCTGTGGGGCAGAGATGATCCAAGGTCATGCCCAACTGTTCATTTATCTATTGATTTTTCAAAGCCTGAATGGCTAGGTTTCACATACCACAGTGCTACACAACTGCTGCCTCTTGAGGGCCTTCTCAGGGAGCATAGATCAAGATTTTTGTGTGGCATGAAAATTTTAAGTTTGTTTTGACTCTGGTGAGCAATAGATTGCAGTAGTTTCTGTAGTCATTGGAAAACTACACAAGAGGAAAGGATGCCTCTGAAGTAAAAGGGTTAATGGGCTGTCCCTTTTTAAAGTGATTGTTGAAATGGGCAACTTCCTGCTTGCCATTTTCATTTCAGTTGTATCGAATTGTTTTGGTGGCTGATGGACTCAAAGGCTGACCTTGGGTGCCCTAGTGACAGGCAAAGGAAATTTGGGGCATGTGGCTGTGGGAGCAGGACAGGGCCGCTGTGTCATTCTCTCATTCTTGTTTTTCAGGCCTTTCCATTTCAGTAGATCTCCCTCAGCATTCTCCAGAATGAGCTCTTTGCCACATCTACAGTAGCTGTGGAGACATCCTTTCTCAGGAAGCAGTGCAGGGCTAAGGAATGTTGAGCACTCGGACTGCAAACACAAATGGTGTCTTTTTCTTCCTTGTGGGTATGTTAATCCAAACAGCCTATTAAAGAACTGAGCCAGTTCTCACATATTTAATCATGTGTCTTATTTGGGGTTTGTTTGGGGGTTTTTTGCTGTGCAAGTCTGAACAACTGGTCCTGCTCATTCTCACCTTTTTCCTGTTCATGCTGATCCTGGCTTTTTCCTGTGAAACATCTCTCCCTTGTGAAGTAAATGGTGCTTGAAAGGGAACTCTTCAGCAGAAGCACAAGGCCAAAAACAGTATGATCATTTGTCTTCATATGCAAAAAGAAATTCCAATGGCAATTCTGAATAAATTCTTCATTTCTGACTGCTTCTTCCATCTAGTATTTCCTGTGTCCTTTTCTTCATACCTTCCCCAACCCAGCTCTGCTGTATTAAATAAATGCCAAAACATTGTATTCTTTTTGTACAGCCAAAAAAAGCAATGCATGTCCTAATGATTATCTGCATCAGGTGTGATACTTTAGAATATTATTCGTAGTACATAGGAGCACAAAACTCTCCCCCAACGCCTTTGGAAGTGGGTAAATTTTTCCATCAATTTCCACAGGCTTCGAATCAAACCGAAAAGATGTCTCTCTGGTGCAGTCATGGCTAACAGTCATAACGAACTCAGAGCAAACTGGGCTGCCTTCTTTGGAGAAATGAGTTTAGTCACAGAGTATATCTGAAAGGTAACAAACCTGCTTTCATTTTGCCAACCTCCAAACACAGAGCATGGAGTGGTGCACAAATATGCGTAACTGCATTTTAACACCATAAAGGAAATTTTGGATTCTATGACACCCTTACTCACCCTGAGTAGGATTTCAGGCTTTCAGTCCATCAACAGTCTTGCTAGTTTTGATAGAGCTTTTTGGGTGAGGAGCTAAAGGACACAAGTCAGGCATTGATGTTTCTGAATGTGTGTCGCAGCACCCAAGCCTCGTGGAAGGTGCCAATCTCTTCTCTCTGGTGACCAATGACAGAAGGCAGGGGAACGGCAGGAAGATGTGTCAGGGAAGGTTTAGGTTGGACATTAGGAAAAGGTTCTTCACCCAGAGGGTGGTGGAGCACTGGAACAGGCTCCCCAGGGAGGCAGTCATGCAGGGACAGGAGTTGGATTCAATGATCCTTGTGAGTCTCTTCCAACTCAGGAAATTCTATGATTCTACAATTCTATGATTAGTATAGAATGATTTAAATTGGAACAGACCTCATCTAGTCAAAAAAAAGATGACTGGGTAACATTTTGTTTTAACTTTGATTTCATATTATTTTCCTATTTCCTGGAAAAAACTCAGGTAACCAATTATTGGGATATACCATGCAAACTATTAAATGAAGGCATCTACAAACTGATTAATCAGAGTTTACTCCCAACTGTGTTTGATGATAATTCACAGAGCCCACACATGAGGCACCGTAGGTTGGGAACACAACAAAAAAGTGCAGTTTCTGTCTCGATGAACTTCATCAAAACATACTTGAGTGTACTGACTGTGATCTCCTTCCACCAGAAAGGGAGTTGAAAGCTGGGATCCTCTAAGAAATCCCAGGTAAATTGATAATATTATAATCGCAAAAATTAGTAGCAGTTCCGTTACTGTGTCCCACTTGTGATAACAAATAACACAAAAATCCCATCTCATTTGGAAACAAACAGACTTTTTAGCTGGTATTTTAAGTTTTAGTTAGGATGAGTGAAGCCTCTTGTTGCACTACTTAGCATGTATAATTAGAAGGCTGTTCTTGGTTACATTGGCTGCATCCAGGGCTGTCAGTGGAGTTATACTGGTATACCTGAAAGACACTTGACCTCCATTTCTTTTCAGACATACTTAAAAATGCTGAACTATTCAAATGACAAGTGTAGCCCCATGTCTCAGACTTCGGTTCAAGTGTTAACTTTTGCTTGCCCACTGCCAGGATTTACTCCTCTGCAGCTCAAACATTCCTGGGCAGGAAGCTTCATGTCTGCCCAGCCTGTGGTTTTTCTGATTTGTATATGACCTACTAGAGGGACTAACTGGTTTGGTGCATGAGAGGTGTCGAAGTTAGACCATATGGCCTGCTTGGTCTCTGCTTGTGTCTGCGAATGCAAGAAAAACTATGCTGGAATTTTTCTCCTTTTGGAGTTTCTTTCAGGGATCCCATTACAAAATGTGCTTTTGCAGAGGCTATAATAATGGAGAGGCCGTTAAAGTAAACCCTTGGGGTTTAAAGTTGGCAGCTGGAGTCTGCCTATACAAAGGGTTGTATGTGAACTAGGGCTGCTTCTCAGGACCAGTGACATGACACCAGCTGAGGATGCAGCTCTTGTAGCCTTCCTCCCACCCAAGCCTTCTGACACTCCAGTTGTAGTTCAGTCAACAATGTCTTTGATGCCTCAGGTCAGATTTTATTTTCATGGTTAGATCTGTCTGTCTCATGCAGATAGTGCAAGAGAGCCAAAGAGTATGTAAAGAAGTTTATAAATAGCTGTCCAACTTCCAAAGCTGATTAGCTAGTTTTCATCTTTTTTAAGACAGAACAAGCCTTCCTGAAATACAGCAAGGAGCAGCCCTGCCCCTAGACCTTAGGAGAGCTGTGGTGTTAGCATGGAGGTACATCCTCAAAGATGAGAGGACAAGCTGTCTGGTAGCATATGACTTCTGCAAGAGAATGAAATCTGTGGATCTAGAAAAGGAATGTATGCAAACGCCGATGTGTTTGTTAACAGAGTTTTAAGGCTTGGAAGCAATACAGTAATTTATGTATCAGAAAGTGCCAAACTATGACTCACAGTGACTTGACAGTTCCCTTGGTATAGTGGCACCTTTTTCTCTGTTCTGGTAGTTGTACTACCGTGAAAGAAAGGAAAATATGTATATATACATTATTTACTTTAAGTGTTAATTTAGCAGAGACTCAAATGTTTTGATTCTTATGACGAGAACATGCAGTCCTCAAAGGCTGAGGAGATGTTCAGTGCCAATATGAGAAAGGGCCCAGGGACTTTGTCTGCAAGAACACAAGGAAAAATCATCCTAGTCTGTGCCAAGCCTCTTCTGCTGTGTCCTGAGGTTGTTTTTGCTCAGACCAGAGGTCTGCCAGAGGTCTGCCAGAAACAGCATCAGGAGCTGTAGGTCACACCACTGGGTTGGTGTGTGCTCTCAGCGGGCAGAGAGAATTGGGGAGTCTGCCCCACTTTGTGCTATGAGAGGGAAATGTTGCGGGGGGGTTTGCACCTTATCACAGGTGTTTGAATGTCATCTTTGCTGTGTTCCCTTGCCGCCTTCTCGCATAGGTATGTCACACCTCTGACAGCCTCTTCCCAGTGAGGTAAATGCTCATGCACAGGAGGCATCTCTGGACATCTTCATGGATTTACATATGAAACCAGATTATTTTATGCAACAGAAATTCAGTAAGAATATATTTGCACTGGATCTCATCTTCATTAACCCCACCTGCCTACAACCTGCATACCATCTCCATAGAGGACTGAATTCCAATAGAGAAAAGGGATATGAAAGAGAATTGCATGTGTGCATATTAATAAGAAAGTATGGAATCGTTTAGAAGATCTAATGTTTAACTACCATTTCATGCAAAATAAGTCATGTTTCGTGGGCTTTCCTGCACATCCACAGCAGTGACTGTGAACTGGCCATTAAAAAGATACCACCTTAGTAAGATGAATACCAGCCCACAGCATTTTGCTCATGTGGAGGCAGGCATCATGCTAGGAGAGAAGGACTGGGTGAGCTCTTTAGAATTCTCTTTGATCTACATCAGTAATACCCAATATAATACCTCTGACCTGATTATATTTTAAACCTTAGTTCCTCAAGCATTTGGACTCTGCACTGTCTTCCCAAAAGGTAAATGCAAGCTCAGTACTTTTTGGGGTTTTGCTTGTATCAGCTCTTTTATTTTGACACCACTTAACTATTACATGTCCAACTTAGTGTTGCTTAGTGTGCCAAAAAAATGGTATTTTCACTTGGCAAGAGTGTCATCTGTGATAACTCTATCCATCACTTTGGCACTTACCCAAAAGATATTATTAAATCTCTACTAAAGTATTGGGACTCTGGAACACTGATCTTTCACAGATCATTTCACCAAAAGGCTAATTGCTTGTAAAGAGGATGAACCAAAGCTTCTGGGGGGTATATATGCACGTATATAAAAAATGGGATTCTCATGCTTTCACAGGCAGAATTTGAAGGCTCTTCTTTTGCAGAGAGTTAAGCATATAGTTAAGTTCATGTGTGTTTACATGCTATTAGCTGTTCTACTAAAGGAAAAAGGGAAAAAACCCCATAAGTCTCAATGCAATATTTTCAGTCAGGTCTAATAATAATAATAATAATAAAATTTAAAAAGAAAAACACCACAACCCCAAAACACTGGCTTTTCAGCTCTTCAAGGTTTGCAAGCAGACGTATTCAAATCAGTCAGCTTCTGCTACAGGAAACTAAGCACAGACTTGGGTAAAGTATTTCAAAAAATGTATATATGAGAAGACCAGACTTCAACAAGTAAAAAAGGTATCTTCACTTAAACTTTGCAGAAATTAAGGAATGGTCCAGAAAACATTATTCTTTACCTGTGTTCAAATTAATGTATTTAGAAGCACATCTTCAGTGTTTCTTGCATAATTAACAGAAAGATCTAAGATGTATTACTCACCGTCCCACCCAGTACATATTCCATCGGAATTCTTTGCTACTTTATAAATATAATCTACCAGTTAGAATCCAAAAGAAACAGTGTCCCTAATAAGACTTTTCTGTATAAATGAGAAGAGAGATTTCCTCTGCACTTAGGTTTATGTACTCACATAATGGCTATGTTCCCTTTCACAGTGCTTGCTTACACAGGAGTGTAAACACATATACAGGCAGCAAAGCACAAAAGGTCGAAGCAAACACATATAGAGTTTTTGAGACACCAACTCTGTGAGCTACAGCCTTTTGGGAACTTGGCAACCCTATGCAACACCTGACTGATCTGGTTTTGTGATGGAAGTTCTGCCCTGGTGCCTGAATGTGAGATTGGTGTCTGCTTTGCATAGGCAGCTTGATTATGATCGCAAAAACAATTCAACGTATTTACATGTGTGAGTATGTGCATAATAATGCAATTTAGAACACATACACTGCAATCTTCTGTAAAGCTCTTGGCATGTGACTGGGAGTTGATATACCTGTCACAGGAATGCACTAGGCATCACAACATATAGCTTCTGAGTGCTTTACTCAGTGACAAATAAATTAAGAAAGAACTAGTCCTGGTCCCACTGTATTCAGCATTAAAGAAATGGTTCTCCTCACTCACAATAGGAAAATTCCCAGTATCTCCTATGACTTGTTGCTGTTCAAAGGTCTTGTACTCAATGTGGGGCATAAGGAAAGTAGAAAAGAAAGGAAACTTGGGGAATAATCCCTTTAAATTATTTTTTAGAAAACATAGGGTCAAATTGCCAATTTTGATGTCTCTTCATAATGGAGGAATCTCCAAAGTTGCAGGAAGTGTCTCTGCCCTCTGAGAGGAGGAGTCAGAACTGATGGAGACTTGTACCACCTCTGTGCAACTTTGCATGTCTCCTTTCAAAGGACTTTGTAATTCTGCCAGTTTAAGGGCAAGCCTACAGGTGCAGATACAGAGACACATCCACAGTCCTAGTCAGCAGAGCATAAGCCATCCAATGTCCTTCTGACTGCAAGCTGTAATTTTTTGTGTTCAGAGTGAATGAACTAATGTGAGGACTGTGTTGTGTTCTACTGGAGCATGTAGTCCATCTGAACACATTTGTTTCATGCCCTGATAAAGGTCATAAGGACATGTGAAAATATTTAAGGGTACAAGACCAGATGGGATAGTTTGGGAGTGAAGTGCAGAGTGAAAGGAACCAAAATTAGTGCAGCCACATTCATACTGGCTTGTGAGAGAGACCCCCTACCCCAAACCCTGAGGATGGTTGATTGCAGTAGACCAACACAGAGCAAGGACATGACTTAACAAGCCATGACTAAGGGTCTACTGGTCAGGTTTGCTCCTGGGCCTTCTTATACTTGTTTCTTAGGGAACATATCTATAGCATCCTCATCAGACCTTGTTCAAGCCACTGTCTGTACCCCGGAGTGGAGATACACCTTCCATCAGCCAGATGCAAAGGCATTTGAGACACAGCATTGTCTGTTCTTTGTCTGTCCCTCCATGAAGATGCACTATGCTTGTGTGCATGGTCTCCTGTTTCAGGCTACTCTTGTGTCCAGTGTTCTCAATTCAGTGCCTTGGATAAATTCCTAAATCAGTTTGAACTAATTCCTGAGCATACTCATACCTCACTGCACTGAGTATGTACACTGGCTGCCTCTTTTAGGACATCTCTGAAACAGGTTAAAGATTTATCTTTTCACATGGAAGACCATCCACCTTTAAAGCATTTCATGGTGGGCCAATCCAGGAATAGCAATTCTCTCTTACATTCTCTTCAGGTCTCACTGTAAGTCAGGCACACTTTAAGATGACTTTAAGACTACTTAAACATATCTTTTTTGAGAATCTTGAGTTATTCTGCTTTGCAGACTCATTATGACCTGTCAAACCCAAACCCTTCCTCTGCAGGGATTTCAGAAGTTTTGTTGTTACAGGATTTCTGGTTCATAGAATCACAGCGTAGTTTGGGTTGGAAGGGACCCTTAAAGGTCATCTACTCCAAGCCTCCTGCAATGAGCAGGGACATCTTCAACTAGATCATGTAGCTCAGAGCCCTGACCAACCTGACCTAGAATATTTCCAGGAATGTGGCATCTACCACCTCTCTGGGCAACCTGTTCCAGTGTTTCACCACCCTCATCATAAATAATTTCTTCCTTATATCTAGTCTGAATCTACCCTCTTTCAGTGTAAAAGCATTACACCTTGTCTTATCACAACAGACCCTACTAAAAAGTCTGTCCCATCTTTCTTAGAAGCCCCCTTTAAGTACTGAAAGGACACAATAAGGTCTCCCTGGAGCCTTCTCCGGGCTGAACAACCCCAACTCTCTCAGCCTTCCTTCACAGGTCCTTCTTATGTTGAGGGCCCCAGAGCTGGACACAGTACTTTAGGTGGGGTCTCACCAGGGTGGACTAGAGGGGGAGAATCATCTCCTTTGACCTCCTGGCCACACTTCTTTTGATGCAGCCCAGGATACGGGTGGCTTTCTGGGCTGGGAGTGCATATTGCAAGTTGTGTGCTTCCAAACTAAACAGCTGTCAGTCTCATTGCTGACCCTGGAGCCTAAGATGAGATTTCATCCTTTGTCTTCCCTTGCCCTCTTCCCTGGAGCCACAAATCCTCTTCTTTGCTTAAAAGCATCATGTGCCTTCCTTTCCTGAGGTTACAGTAGCTACCAGCAACTGGCCCGGAGTCCTGCTCCCAAGAACTATTCTTGCAGTCCCTTTAACTTGGGTCTGGTGCAGCGGTCTCACAGCACAGATCTCCTCTACAACTGTCTCCAGTCTGTCTACACCTTTGCTCCCATTAAGGCCAGCCAGTTTCCCTCTTGCAATGCCTTTTTTCTACAGAATGCTCTGACTCTCTCCTTAATGTGCCTGGTAACTGGCACAAGCCATCTGATCCCCTAAACTGCCAATATAATTTGTAAGGGTATGGGGGAGGATGCTGCTCATCTGTCTCAGGAAAGCCTGAGTTTGGCTCCATTTACCCTAACTCTACTCTATATCCTAAACAGTCTGTTATAGGGGGTTTGTATTTTTCTGCATTGCAGTTCGAGGAGAGGAAAGAGGAAACGTTGTTCTCTGAAAAGGCCGACAGCCAGTGTGAGTGGCATAGTCCGAAAGCACTTTGTACACCAGCTGTTCTATTGTACACTTGATGATTGCACAAAGTTACATAGTTTCAGATTTCCTAACCATGACCCTTTCTGAGAATATGGAGCCAAATTTTTGTCCTTGGCAGATCACTAAACCCCCACAGAAGTCAATGAAGTTGTAAATTATATCAGCATTTAAACTACTGCCTATTATTATTTTTTATTAAGAAAGTTACTTCTCAAGTATTGGCTTCATGTGAACTTCTGTATTTAAACGCACATCTAAAGAGCAGAAAAATACAAAAGTAACTTCAGGAAAAAACTACTCTTTCTGTGATGCTGCAGATCTGAAGAAACACTGGTTATGTGCCTGGAGAAAACTTCAACCAAAATTTGGTCCTAGAGCCTACAATGTCACTCAGTCTTCTCTAATGAATTATGATTTGCTTATGTGTTCTTTGGCAGTGAGCTGACAAGGCTCCATTAAACAAAAAGTGTATTGATATTGTCCTAAGTAATGGTCTTTACAGTCCGCTGTCATACTGCAGAGACATCTTGGGGAAACACATCTTCAACAAAGTGGAGTATAACATGTGCATCTTTAGGCAACGTATATATGTACCTGAAGGGAGAGTCTATCAGTTCAGTAACATACCCTCGAATAATAACAGGAAAGTTCTTGGATCTCTAGGGCTCCTATAGTGCTATTTCTTTTCCATCAGCAGTACATATCTGTGTACATCCTGGTACTATGTGTGTGTAAATGAGTGTGTATGTGTGTCTCAAAGAGAATAAAGTAAAGAGGAGTGTGAATCTCCAAAGACCCCCAGGTTTAGAAGAGGCAAATAACTGGTGGTGTGTTTTTGAGTGACCATTGCAATCCATCACATACCATCCTTCAGGACACGTATTTCCAGTTATTTCTGATCACCCTGTTTGGTTGCTTTCATGTTCTTTCATGCTTTGCCTAAAGGGAAAAGATTATTCTACTATTAGGTCATCTTGTACAACTGCTTTTCTGTCTCAGGAGTCCTCTTTTCCAGAAAGGTACTTCGGCCAAAATTATAGCAGAGATTCCAAAAGGATGAGATACTGTTGATAAGCTTACAGGCAAAGCCAGCATGACCCAATACTGTGTCACACTATAATAAGAAAAAAAGGCAAATTTGTTCTGCAGTTGCTCTATGTAACATCTTTCTAGAAATTTCTTAACAGATTAAAAGGCAAAGATATTTTTTCTCTGCATTTCCAGTGCTTACATTGACACAAATATTTTTGTACCATTAGGTATTGTGGCAGGAAAGCTCCAACAAAGATGGTAATTCTGGAAAAAAAAAAGTCTATTTAGATATGTGATTTTGCCAAACACAGGTCTGAAATAGCGAAGACCTTTTTATCATCAAGCAAACATGATAATGCCAGAAAGTTAATTCCTGCTCTGCCTTTTAACCTCACAGCAATACCACTATATCACTTTACCTTATGATAGCTTTAAGGTTCAAACACTAAGAAGAATCCTATGGTGATGCTTCAGGGTGTGGGAGGTATTCAGGAGGTGTCATTCCCCACTCTGTGTTGATACGCTATCAAAGTGCAATATGTAAACTTGCATTCATGAGTATTTTCTTGCCCTCCTGTTAACTTTGGGGATTGGAGTAGCTGGACATGTTGTGGTTGGGCATCCATGGTTTGAGGGACAATATCAGCAATCAAATCTGGTTTATTTCTTGCTGGTTGCCTCATGCCGGCTGTGCTATCTGTCATGGAACAAACTGGTTCTTTGTGGACTGCAGGTCCTGGGAGCACGGTCTATCTCCCTGGTGTGGGCAGGAGCCCTGGCCAGGTCCTGACACCAGTGCCCAGCAGCATACAAGAGTCCATGCGTTCTTTCTCCCACTCCCTTTTTCTCCCATCTACACACTGCTTTTCACAGCAAGATAACCCAACTGCGCAGACTGACTTGTCTTTGAAATGTCTCTATACTAATGAGGAAGAAACAAGAGGAGCTATGAGCTTTGGCACAGTGCCAGAGCTATGACATCATTGATATAAGCAAAACCTGGTGTGATGAGTCCTGTGACTGGGGTGCCACAGTGGGCAGTTGAGGCTCTTCAGCAGGGATAGGCAAGGTAGGCAAGGCAGGGGATGGCGGTACTGTATGTAAGGGAGGGGTAGGATTCTATGGCACTTGCAGTTGGTGACAACACAGTTGAGAGCCTCTGGGTAAGGATGAAGGAGAAAGCAAATAAAGAGGATGTTGTTGTTGGAGTCTACTATTGGCCACCCAGCAAGGATGATGACACCGCTTAATTATTCTATAAGGAATTAAGGGATATCTCTAGATATACTGTCCTTGTCCTTATAGGTGAATTTGACTTCCTGGACATCAACTAGGAACATCATACAGTGTACACAAACCGCTCCAGGAAATTCCCGAAGCATGTTGAAGATAACTTCTTGGTGCAGGTACTAAGAGAGCTGACTTAAAAGGCATCCTCCTAGATTTGTTGTTTATAGACAGAGAGACACTCATTGGTGAAATGGCGATTGGTGGCTGTCTTGGTCACAGTGACAACCAGTAGTCAACTTTCAAATTGTCAGTGACAGGGGAAAAACTGCCATCAATACTTCAACCCTGGCTATGGGGAGAGCAGATTTTTGGCTGTTGAAGGACCTAGTTAGTAAGGTCCCCCGGGAATCTACTTTTGAAGGTATTGGGGTCCATGAATACTGGTTACTTTTTAAGAGCCATCTCTGAAGAGTGTGGGAGCAGGACATTCCAAAGTGTGGGTAGTCAAGCTAGTGGGGCAGAAGGCTGGCTTTGCTGAGCAGGGATCTTCTAGAATTTAGGTGGAAAAGGAAAGTGCACAGACATTGAAAGCAAGGACAGGAGACACAGTAGGACTCCAGAGATGTTGTTGACCACTGCAGGGAGAAAATTCATGTGGCCAAAGCTCAGTTAGATTTCAGGTTAGCCAGTACTGTGAAGGACAAGAAGGATTTTTAAAACTACGTTAACAGCAAGAGGAGGATCAGAGATAACATTGTTCTGTTACTTGATGAGGTCAGTTACCTCACAAATAGGGACGTATATGCAGCAGAGAGGTTTAATGCCTTCCTTGCCTCTGTCTTCAACACTGACAATGGGCCCTGGGATCCCCAGAGTCCTGTGTTGTAAAACCGTAACTGGGGGCATGAACTCTGAAATTGTTCGAGACTTGCTGTTCTATCTGGATGTGCATAAGTCTATGAGGCCTGATGGGTTTCATTCCAGGCTACTGAAAGAGGTGGCTGATATCATTGTGGGACATCTCTCCATTATTTTTCAATGGTTTTGAGAATCTGGTGGGACCCAGTTGACTGGAGACTGGCAAATGTTGCCCAGATTTTCAAGAAGGGTAGGAAGGAAGACCCTGGTAATTACAGGCCTGTCAGTCTCATTTCAGTGCCTGGTAAAATTATAGAGAAGGTTATTCTTGGAGTTATTGAAAAACACTTGAGAGATAATGCAGTCATAGCCAACATGAGTTCATAGGGGAAAGCGTTGTTTAACTAACTTAATTTCCTTTTATGACAAGATCACCCATCTAGTTGACCAAAGGAAGCCAGTAGATGCGGTGCATTTGGATTTTAGCAAAGCTTTTGATGCTGTCTCTCACAATATCCTTCTGGATAAAATGTCCAGCATACAGCTAGACAAGTCTATAATAACGTTGAGTGAGCAATTGGCTGAGGGGTTGGTGTCAAAGAGTTAGAGTAAATGGGGTTATATCAGGCTGGTGGCCAGTCACCTGTGGGGTTCCCCAGGGCTCAATTTTAGGGCCAGTGCTCTTTAATGTCTTTATAATTGATCTGAATGAACGAATTAAATGTACATTAGGTAAGTTTGCTGATTATACAAAATCAGGAGGAGTTGTGGACTGCCCTGAGAGTAGAGAGGGCTTACAGAGAGATCTGGATAGACTAGAGAATGGGGCAATTACCAACAATATGAAATTTAACAAGAGTAAGTGTAAAATTTTCTACCTAGGGTGGGATAATCCTGGTTATATTTACAAATTGGGGGACAAGAGGCTGCAGAGCAGCTCTGTGGAAAGAGATCTGGAAGTCTGGGTTGATGGCAAGTTGAATGTGAGACAACAGTGTGCCCTGGCAGCCAAAAGTGCCTACCATGTCCTGGGGTGCAGCAAGCACAGGATAGCTAGCTGGTTGACAGAAGTGATTGTCCCCCTCTACTCTGCACTAGTGCTGCTCCACCTCGAGCACTGTGTGCAGTTTTGCATGCCTCAATATAAGAAGGACATCAAACTATTGGAGTATGTCCAGAGGAGGATGACCAAGATGGTGAAAGGCTTCGAGGGCAAGACTGATGAGAAATAGCTGAAGTCATTTGGCTTACTCAGCTTGGAGAAGAGAAGGCTGAGTGATGGTGATGACCTCATGGCAGTCTACAACTTCCTCAAAGGGGGCAGCAGAGGGGCGGCTGCCGATCTCTCTCTGGTGACCAGTGATAGGACATGAGGAAGTGGAATGAAGCAGTGTCAAGGGTCATTGGAACAGGCTTCCCAAGGAAGTGGTCATGGCACCAAGCCTGTCAGAGTTCAAGTAGCATCATATGGTTTAGTTTCAGGTAGTCCTGTGAGGGGCAGGAGTTGGACTCGATACCTATACATCCCTTCCAACTTGAGATATTCTATGATTTGCAAAGTCCAGGACCCTTGCTACTGGCTGCAGGGAGGCAATGCTATTATAAGAGCAAGGCATTTCCATGAGGAAAATTAACAGTGAATGGAAGGCCACATTTGCTCATCTAACTCTACTAATTGTTTAAAAAGACGGGGCAATTCACAGCCAGTTGAGTACGAGGAAGTGATGCTGCTTGATGAGTCAGTAGGACTTCTTGCATGGTTTTTTTTCCCCAGCTTTGTCTGCCTGCAGATGGGTTGGCTGTGCTGCTGAATAGCCAATATGGGCTCTGACTGTGGGTAGAACAGCCCAATGGCACAAGAGAAAGTACACCATTGCTTACTGATTACAGAATTGGAAAAGGGGCATTTCAATACACCTGTTTACACATAGGGCCTCAGCCTTGATGATGTTGTCAATATCCTGGATTGCAGGACAAAGCGTGGTGAAAGGAAGAGTTGAATATCCTGTATGAGCTGTCCAGAGACCTAACCTAATAGCCATCAGCAGATATATCAGATAAGGGTCAATGAGCTTTGCTCTCTCCTCCCCCATACTGAATCCACAACCACAGCTTGGAACACGTTGTAATTGTCAGTAATTGTACAGGTACAAAATTACTGAGCATCTTAAATAAAGAGGAAAGAAAAGGGCATGTACCATCAGAGATTAATTTGCAAAACATGATGGCCCTTAGGCCTACAGAAGGGCTCCACAGCTTCATTAATACCGGTTATTTTAGGGTGAGTTGCTCTGAAAGGAATTTTCCTTGAACATTCAGTAAGCTTCAGTAATGTAAAAACTGGGTTAGGTGTCCCCTCCACAAGGAACGCGGCAGTGGCCATGTCTCAAGATGCAACCTAAACCTTAACCCATATCTAGGTGATACCAAACTCAACCAAGAACTGTGGAGGTGATGGAGTCTGGTTTCCCTATGGTTTTGTCTTGCAGTGATGCTCTCTGCTTTCTAATTAGATGCAAACTCCAGCTGTTTCCCCGGGACTAGAAAGTTCAGGACATCTCACTATGTGCACTCAGCCAGGGCATTCACACTGGAGCCTTCTTAGTCAGAGAGTTCATGGGGGCTTTCTCCTCACTATCTGCCCACCTATTTGCCTAGCTGGAGGAACTTAAAGTATCTGAGGCTTCCATGTCTTTGTTAAATTGAACTAGTTGGCCAGCAGGATCAAAGGTTACTGGGAGGAGATTGACTCAAATTATGCATACACATAAATATACACCCGCAGTACATGATTACATTAACCTCCATTGCCTTAGGAAACTAAGCTACAAGTAGCATGGCATGTAGTAGGATTATATGAAAAACAGTATTTTCCTCACATAGCAAGATAGTCAGTTAAGTTAATTTGGACAATTGGTGGCTCAGTAACATCCAAACATATACATACATATATAGTGAAAAAATTATCAGCGGGACAAAAAGGGACAAAAGAAACCCATCTTGAAAATGTACACAAGAGACGACCATATTTTTGAAGTGTGTGTGTGCTTGTAATGCAATATACACACTCAGGTGTACTGAGCTGTAGCTATCATTTAAGGTATGTTATTTAAAGCAAGTAGAATCACTTTTATTCACCTTGCATATTCAAGATTTGTGGTGGAATCGCATTTTTAAACCTACCTAACAGAGTGCTGTCCTGGCCGCAGTGAGCATCCACAAGTCCATCCACGATGTTTTCTTTTGAAAGAAAATTAATCTATTTCAAATGTCCCAAACACAAACATCTAACCATGGCCAGCTCAATTTGTCCTAAGCATCCCCTTATGGATGATTATAGGCTATGTTTGGCTCTGCTCCTTGTTTCATATGGCACAAGATACCGTGGCTACTCCTCTAACCTATACACTATCACAGTGGTCACAAAGTGGTTACAGAATTTCCCACTGCTCCAGAGCTGTTGTGTGGATGTTAGATTAGGGCAAGATGCTGTTCCCAGTGCTCAAGTTTTGCCTCATGCCAAGGTTATTTTTGGGTGAGTTCCTCCACAGACAATTCTTCCCCAGCATTCAATAAGCTTCAATATTCTGCGATTTAGGTTAGGTGTCAGCTGAAATCTGCAGTCCTGTCTGGTGTAATTATTAACCACTGAGGGTAAGTTGCAGAAGGCAAGAATCAGCTATTTAAATTCATCTGGACTTGTACATTACTTGGTAGTTGTATAATAATTCATAAAAGCAAGGGTGGCAGTGCTTAGTCCTGAATGATGTCTTTGGAGCTATTTCCTTTCTTTGAAGTCTGAGTATTGAAGCCATTCAGTACTTGTGCACAGCTGAGTCCACTGCAGACATTTCTGAAAGCAGTTATGAATATTTTTACCTCTCCAAACTTGAGTAAGCCTTTGGTAAGTGCAAAATATTGTCAAGTCTGCTTTGCATTCTCTCAGTTAATGTTTTGCTGTCTGTCGTCAGTGTTATGCTACCACAGAGTTGGCAAGGCAAAAGCAAAGGCAAAGCATTTTTTCCCAGCTCCCAACCATATCATAGACCCCACAGGCTTATAAGAAGCATTTATTCTGGTGGTATTGTCTAATGCAGCAAGCAGAAAAATACCCAACAGAAAAGAGAGCTGCATCTCTCAAAGATAAATTTAGTGCAAATAATTGCTAATAAAAGAAAAAAGGTTTACTATATTGTGGGAGAAAAGTTTCAAAGGCTAACTGGTGACGGACTGCAATTGTTCTTGTATAAAAGCTGCTTTGAACTGTGTATGGCAATCTGACTCCCTGCTTGGGACTGCTGGAACTGAGCAATGATCCAGAGGTATTACTTGGGGAAACTTTCTCGGCATGCCCTGCTCTCAGCCTCCTCTAAATCCAGCCTTCACAGAGCAGCAGGCAAAAGAATGGCATAAGGAAATCTCCTACAACTCACCCTTGAAGTTGTCCTACAACTAAACTGAACTTTATGCAGGAGGTGAAGAAGCCTCTGCGTGAAAGGTGACGAGGAGCATCCCCAGATCCCAGGGATGAGGGACCACACTCCCTTTCCCTTCTTCCCCTTCTCCCTGTATCTGTACAGATCAATCTGTATCTGGTATTGCAAGCCACAGACTTTCAAAGCACTGTCACACAGAAATAGAGTGATTTGTCTTAAGAATCATGTCCTCTTAATAAATATGGGCTCTGCTTCTTTGCCTTTTGGTGGCACATCTACAGATTGGCTTTTCAGAATTTTTACAGTTTTTTATAGCAAGAGAAAAGGGATTTACTTCTCTGGCTTTTATTTATTTATTTGTTTGCCAGTCATTTGAATACCAGCTATTAAATTTTTCCTTCAGCACCGATGAGAATGGCATTTTCTTTAAAAATACACGGAATGGAATTCTCTCTTCAACCAAGATGAGGGATTTGAGAAAGATAGAAAATATCACAGGTTTCACACTAGAACAAATGTTGTCCAAACTATTATTTCTAAACATGGGCTAAGTGAAATAGGATGAGTCCAATGAATAGCAAAAGCACAACTTTGATAACATGCACCAGAATCAGACAGGCTTCACAGAAGGATGCCTGGCAGCAAGATAGAAACCAAATAATTCCCTTATCAGATGAAAGCATAAGAATGCCCTCGCAGAAGAGTTTCAGGGTCCTGGAGTACTGAACACCTCTGAAAAACTTCAAGGTTGCAAAAAACATAAGGAAGCAGTGAAAGCAATCAGAGCGTGTGTAACCAGGAAGAAGGTAGTTAGGGGATGCTCTAGAGTTCAAAACACCTTAGAGAATACCGAGCATAACCAACCCACAAAAGCTTGATTAAGAGAATTCTGTCTTCCTATGCTATAGACTCAGCAAACAGACCAACTTAAGACATAATTTGTACTTTCTGAGAGTCATTTATGTCCTTGGAATTGCAGTTTTGGATTTAACATTGAAGTTTATACCATTCGCATGAAGTTTTTTGAATACCCACATAGCTGGCAGGTGCTTCTGCAGCATTCAAATCCTGTCATGGAGAAGAAAGACTCTCTTAAGTTTCAGGGGCTCTGGTTCAGGCCCCAAAACAACTGGGCACCACCAAGGACAAGATTTCCTTAATAGGATGAGCAGGACTATTGGCAGGTCCTGCACAAGAGCCATAAGCATTCCTAATTCTTACGGCTTGGCTTCTGAGAAGCAAATTATTGGTCTGAGCTGGTATGCAATCACCTTTTAATCAAGTGACCCAGGCTTATTTTTGTTATTTAAAAACTGGAGCATGGCAATGAGCTATAGTGATTCACTGAGAGCACTTTTCAGGTAGAGGTCTCAAATAGCATCCTTAAAAATTCCCAAATCTCTTATGAGGTAAGAATTAATGATTGGCTTTACAGATGGGTACCTTTTGCTCTGGGAAGACAAGAGCACACTTTCATATAGGCAATTAGGTCCCTAACCCAATGGCACCTGTACACTTCGGCAAACGAAGGCCGCAATGTTGTGCCTGCGGTGGGAACGCAGGGTGGTTGGTGCTCAGTTGCACATGTGTTTTGCCTGTTAGCTGTACTCTTTAGCCACTGGGCTTTTCTGCCTGGAGGGACTGAGTGCTGTGATCAAGGTGTACTGCAGGATACTGCGTGTTTTGCAGAAGAGACAGGCTCTGACTACAAGGCAGCCACCTTTTGTTTGCTTCCTTCTTCAGACTGCTTTTTCCCTTGTCTCTAGCTAATACCTAGGAGGTCATAAAAACCTAGGCAGAGAGCAGAGTAAAATGCAGAACTCATAATAATAGTCACAATGGACTGAAAAACACTAGCTTTAATCCTTTGTGTGTGTGTGTGTCTGCATTTTCCAGCATCTACAAAATGTTATTGCTGAAGCATTAAAATACAGCAGATACCGGTCAAGCATTTCTACAGACTTAAAGCCGTGCTTCCATAATCATCTGTTCCTCCCGGAGTGAGAGACTGTGGAATTGTAAAGCTTTCTTATGTGTTGTATAAAGGCAGTAACTCTCGTGTGAGCTGTTTTAAGAGTGAGCTGAGTTCTCTGTCGAGATGCTTAGCAGCAGAAGCCTCTGTAGGCAGAGGGCCAGCCTGCTGCAGATGCCTGTGCTCTCCTGCAGTCACCCAGCCTCTTGGAGTTTGTGGGCTTAGTACTAGATCTGATATTGTTTGAGAATGTTTTGGTTTTGGCAAGCATGTTTGCTAAGTCCATCTCACTTGATTTCTCATGAGCATGTGGATCATTCGCTTGCATTCTTTGTACCATGTTCACCATCTGGTTTCTTCCTATAGGGTGTTAAACAACTCAACTAGTCCTCACATTTGTGGGGAACTTTATTTCTCCAGATACAAATATTAATCCATTAATTAAATGCATTTACAAAGGAAAAAAAAAAAAAAAAAAAAGAAACTCAGGAAATTATTTTATGCCAAGAAGGTGTGCCAAGAAGGTGTGAGTATAAGAACTGTTGGTGAATTTGATCACTACTTTTTTTTTCTTAAGATCACAAACCATTTATATTCCTATATAGAAAAAGTCCATAATATTCACAGAGTATATTTGATATTTCTGAAGCAGACTTACCTCTTAGAGGATTATCCTTTCCTTATCTTTTCCTATGTGCGATGTGATGTGCTTTCTTCAGGGACTGTTCTCATATGTACAGATTGAGTCACCCATTCAGGCAATAAAAGCCACATTCCTGCACTGAGTCACACTGGCCAAATTCAGAATGCCAAGCATCAAAAAATGCAGAGGAGCCTATGCTTCAAAGAGCTTTTGGAAATGAAACATTTCTCAGCTGTTACAAACATTTGTTGAGCAATTGTGACAAATCTGTAAAATTCATTACTATCTTGAATATAGTAAAAGGACTAGTTCCAAGAACAGATGAACTAATGAATTCCCTATACACTGCTATTTCATTAAAGAAATATGTGGAAATCCTGTAAGAGTTAAATCTATTTAATTATTCTAGCCTTTGGTGTTTGAAGAGGATAAGTTCAGTGGAAATCTTTTTCATTACAGAACATTTCTATCCCTCTTAGGGCACTTTTTAGTATCTAACAAGACACTGTTTCTTTTCAGAAACCAGGCTGAAAAAAGCTTTTATTTTTCACAACTAGCAGTCACCAAACTAGAAGTGATACCTGGAGGGTTAGTAGTATGGGAAGGGAGGTGCTGCTGGAGGAGAAACTTAATGTCTAATGTGTTGAAAGACAAAGCAATAAAGTCAGATGGTGATACATTTTTTTGCCTGTATATGAAATAAACTTCAAGTCTCCTATAAGTCTGCTTAGGATTGCATTACCTGATAAAGCAGCGGTTTTATTCAGGGTCAAATACAACCTGGTATCTTGCAGAGTAGCTTCCTGTTTGAATATAGACCATGAGAAATAAGACTGATTTGTCTGGTTATGGAATAGCCAAGAGCGTGCTGCAGTGCTTGAGTTCAAAGATCGATCATTGTTTGGGTGCTTTTGGTTTTGTTTTGATTTTACAGAACTGCTATAAACAGCTTCTGAATAACTTCTGAACTTGAGCCTGCTTATGAAGTAGGATAGGTCCAAAGTTACACAATATTGTTTCTGTTCACATGTGACTAAACTCCTATCTGGGCAAAAGTACAGACAAGGCAGACTAAGGGGAGCAAAGTATCGTAAGCCTCTTCCTTCTGGGATGGAGTAACATTCATCTTATGACACTAACCAGAGTGCTGCAGATGCAGTAATTTGACCAGTGCTGTTCAGTCTGTGCTAACTGGCTTGGCAAGGATGATTCAAAACAACCTGCATCAGATTGGACAGGAACCCTGCATGAAGTCTGGAGGAAGCGCTCAGTTCATAGAGAACAGGCATATCACTAGAGCTATTTCTTATAAAGTATGGTTTAACTTCACAAGTTTATAGGTGATCAAGCAAGCAATACATGAAACGAGACTCAGTTGGGTACCACACAAGAGCTGCTGTAGGACTTGGAGCTGTGAGGTGTCTTGTCAGACAGTGAAGGGGTTATTGTTTGGATAAAGTTCTCAGCAGGGCTAGCTGCAGCACAATGTACTCAGGATATGATATGCCTGTGAGATTTCTTTCTGACAAAATCATATTAATAACCTGCATCCTGTGGGAGGACTCTGGAAATGCAAAAATTATGAAACGAGGGCCCATCTGGAATGAAGTATTTTCAGATTGCTTCTATAATTGCATTTAAAGTCAAGGGAATCGATCTTCCCCATAACCGATTTTCCTCTTCTTTCCTTTCTCCTCACAAAGCTTTTCATTTCTGCATTTCCAAACATAGCAATTTAAAACTATGTGGAAGAAGTCAGGCCCTTCACCACTGTGGAAAGTGTTGAACAAGACATGCTTCTGGAACCTGGCCACCAGCCATGCTGCATTTAGTCTAGCAAGGCGCCTGCTAATTACATAAGGGCTTTAAAGGAGATAGCAGATATGATAAATAAGTAAATAAAAATCCCAGCTCTCTGGAAAGTGGGAACTGTTTTCCCTTTTTCTCCACTGTGACCATAAATACTCCTCTCTGATACCAGAGAAGAGCTAGCAGTGCTGCACACCCAGCAGCATCCTGGCAGTTGCCAGCTACCCCAAATGGCTCAGCTTACCTGGGAACATCCATGCTAGCCAACAGCATGCAAAAGGACTCGCTGGCTGCCTGTGCAGACCTGCACAGCTATTCCAGTGTGTGCTCTGCGAATACTGGCAGTACCACCCAGACTTCAGTCGTTAGCCTAAGGTCATCGGTATGTTTCTGCGCATGGGAGTGTCTGCATTTTATGTGTCATGATGGCTTGTCTGGATGTGTATGTATTTGTTTGTGTGTTTGCTTTGTAATGATCCAACCTATCTTATATGTATATTTTAAAATATTTTATAAAGTGACCGTAGATAGCATTATCTAAAGGAAAGTGAAACACGGGGTCAGAGGTTGTACTCTTTGCTGAAGGATACAGAGCAAGTCATTGGCAGAGACATGAGCAGGACATCAACTTTCTAACATGAAGCTTGCAGTTCCCACTAAATCACATTGCTTTTCGTCCCTCTTTTGTTTAGGAAGCATTATGAATTGTAGATTGTCTAACATGCGTTCATGCCGTTGTATTCAGAAAGCCTCGTGGCAATGGAGAGAGGAAATTGTATTTCTCTACCTAAGGACCTTCACCACTACTGCTACTGCTGACAAGACTTCAGCAACAACATAGAGTGACTAAAGCCTGAACAGCAAATAACAGCTAACAAGAGCGCTGGCATGCATCCTTCAGCAAATGTTTGAGAGAGTGACCTGCCAAGTCCAGCTGCATTCATTTCCAGTGACCAGAGCAGGTGGCCATGGACCCAGTTACAACCTGGAATGCTAAACCAGAGTCCTGCAGATCTGACAATTAGTCCAGCCCTCTGCTTTGCTGCGGGTTTGTTTACAATGATCGTTCTTTCTTGAAATTATTATTTTTGGTTAGTATGGCAGACCTTACTGAAGAGCAGGTTGTTTGGCAGCTTTAAAGTTCTGAATTTTTTCCTTGAGAATAGTTTTTTCCCCAGAATAAATCACTTCCGGGAGTGACACATTTTGTCCATAAGGTGTTTTCTTTAGGAACAATATTAAAGGAAGCATAAAAATAAAAATAATTCTTAACCAATAAATTAAAGCATTTCAACTTCAAAATGTCTGAACAGACTGGAAAGGATATTTTGATTTTTTTTTTAACAAAACACAATTTCTGGAAAAATTGAAACAGCATGCATTATTAGCACAGCCTGATGTGCACTTCTCACAGAAAGCTAAAATTTACGTGACAAAAGTGTCCACCTCCAAAGTAGAATATAAAATCAGAGAACTAACCATATAAATTCCTTTGCAAGAAACAAACACTTTCTGTTGTTGTTAAGTTTTGGGTTTGTTTGCTTGTTTTGTTGTGGTTTTTGTTTAGTTTTGGCTTGGGGTTTTTTTAGACTAGAAATCCCTTAGGGGAGAGATAGTCTTTTTTATATATATATGTATATAAAATCTATTGGGTCAACCCATAGTGGAAACTTAAAAAGTAATAGTTTCTACCAGACTTGATTCACATCATAAAAATCAGCTTGTGCCCTCTTGTTGACATCTCTGTGCAGGACAGGGAACTGAGCAGATATTCAGACTGGATGTTGTTTCATTTCAAGTGGAGTTAGTGAGATAATATGGTGTAGACCACAGAATTTGCTGACTAAAATAACATGATTTTTAAAAATTGGTTTCTCAGCTCATTTAATCACATTCTCACTGTAGATTATGAACTATGAGCAATACATTAAATAAAAGCAGTCAAAAAATGTAAGTGTATTTTTGTGATATATTACATGAGTTAATTTAAATGCTTACCTACCTTTTGGCTGTGTAGTCATTGAACACAGATCTGTTACAACAAAAATAACTAAGAGAATTTTTCCCCCACTCTTTCTTTTTTTTTTTCTTTTTTTTTTTTTAATGCGAAGAGGACAGACTGGCTTGAAACAAACTCAATACTTTCACCTTCTCTCTCTGCCTCCCCCCAAAATCAGTTACAAACATAATTCATGAGGCTATAATCTGATGAGTTTGATCTCTTCTTTTGTAGTGGTACCAGCAGACAGGTTGGACCACTGGGCATACCCAACAGCACAGAACAGAAAATGTGCCTTCTGTCTTCCTATATGTTCTGCTTTTCTATGAGAAAAAAAATACATGTCCAGAAGTCTTCACAGATAAAATGCTGTAACCTTTCTTTCTCTGTCATGGTAAGTTACTTTGGGGAATCTGCTGCTTGGGATGAAGGAAGGTCAGGTAACAAGTGTTAGTGGTCCTGAGTATCCTTGTCTTTTGTGAGACTTTGCTAGAATCTGTGGAAGCCCTGTGTGTGTCTATGGAGGCTGGACTGTTTTCATAGTGCTGTTCAAAGTTCCAATGCCTATACACATGGATGGACACATGGACAGGTTCAATAAGCTCTTAGAGGAGTACATTCCTTAAATTACTTGTCAGCATCATATTCCTGCAATTTGTTGGAAAATAAGATCAAGAGCTTGTCCTACAGCCATGTATATCATCAGGGCAAGCTGATACTCAGACTGGATGTTGTTTCATTTCAAGTAGAGTTAGTGAGACAATATGATAATACAAGATAATAACCTGGGCAAGCTTGAATGTAGACTTAAGTGCTCAGCACGACTTTCCTTATTTTGGTCTTTGTTATGCAGTGGTTTCCTAATATCATGCGCACGTACAAAGCAGAGATTTATGTATTCATTATTGCTAAGATGGTGCTCCACATTGAAGGACGGATTCCAAACCCTTTACTCATGGTGTGTAGGTTCCTCGTCCATGAGTAATGCCTTGGATATCAGGGAAGGTCCCAATGAAATGAAGCGTTACTTAACACCAGGTTGAATTTTAGAGCCTTTTCCTGTAACATTAGGGACAAAATAGTGTATTTCCCTCCTATACCTCTAGGTCAATGCAACCGCACACTTACAGTTCCTGGGTAGGTTTGTGTCTTGTGGGAGTGATTTACACAGCCAACAGCCAGAAACATGTATGCTGCAGTCTGGTATGGGATCCGAATCAGGGGAACTCAGCCCAAATTATCATCTACCTTGAATGGATATCTCAGAGATCTGGCAGTTCCTAGACCCTAGACCCTTGTCACTGCACAAGTATTTTCTGTAGCCGGACAGAGTGTGCGTCCCACTCCATGAGCTCAGGGTGAGAGCAGCTCCTGAGCTGACACTGGGGAAAATCCCTCTCTGCTGATCAAAACTAGCTACCGTGGTGGCAGATGAGGGCCATTCCCTCCCCAGAGGAAGAAGAAGAGCTGCTCTGTGTATGTAAACAGCTGAAGAACTGGGGAACAGCACCTAAGGACTTCCACTTTTGCTTGCCAGTATTAATTCAGTGCAGTAGGAGAGCAGCTGTACTGTGCCAAGCAAAAATCAACGCTTCCATGGTACCTCTCTTTCCCCATCCCACCCGACCTCCATGGCTGCCATGGTGTTAGACCTTTCCTGAGGGCGATTGCACTTGTGTCCCCCTATTTAGCAGCCCTCAATGAACTTGAACTCTTTCATGAATTGCCCACATACATCACAACATCCTGCAGTGATATGCTCAACAGCAAAGCTGGGTACTGAGGGCAAAAGTGCAACTTTGGTAAAATAATGTTGCTGTCGAGTGTGGGCTACAGGGCCTGCAGGAGATGACCAGTGGCTTCTGCTCTTCTTGGGCAAGTGTTGGCAGCACAAGTTTCCGAATGTTCTGACCCTGTCTCAAACAGAACTTGCTCCTGTAGCAATGCTGTTGCTGTTAGGGTGGGAAGTAGTTTTCTGTGTTAAACCCATATTTAAAAAGACATTGCAGTATTTAATTCTTAAAGATCTGTGTTGTGTTGAATATGAAGTCTAATCTGCTGGCTTTGAGTAGAGGCATATTGGTGAAACATTGGAAGACAGCTTGCAGGACTTGTTATACTTGTTCTGTGAATAAGACAAGGCTTTCTGTTTCCCAGACTGTTGTTCTAACAAATTTTATGGGCACTAAAGTAAACAAATGCCTTTCCTAGAGAAATGCTGCTATTAAAAATACTCAGGCTGAATTTTTTTTTTTTTTGATGGAAAGAAAGCAAATACATCATTCCACTTTGATTACTAACGGCAGTGAATTATTTGTCCACTTTTGACCTGCCTATAGGCACATACACAACCATCACACAGCAAAACCTATCTGAGTTCATTGCCCTCTTTTAGACAGGGCTCTGAGTAAGTGTAAGCGGGCTCCATATCCCAGGCTAAAGAGGAGGGTTGAAGCATCTATACCAGCTGAAACCGTGGAGTTTGTTGCTCACAGCCTCTGTTCTCCCCACCCGTCCCACACATACAAAGGAAGGGCCTCTCCCAAGCTTTTAGCTGGTTTTAATCCTTCCCAGAAAATGAAGTGTCAGATGTTCATATTGATGTAGTGGTTAACTAGCCTAGGGTAAGGACTCTTTACTGGACTGGCTTGATTTATACAGCATGCGTCATCACATCAGTAATAGTGAAAAGAGCAGCAATGCCAATGCTGTACCTCATGGACTTTGCCATCTTTCTATTTCAGGGATGAAGCTTCACTTAAGAAATGAGAGTGCAGCTGTTGCCTAACAGCAAACACCCTTTCAGATATACCAAACCAAAATCATGGTAAAAGGTCAAGATTTCAAGAATATTTATCATTCCTAAAGCCTGCCCTGGCTGTAAAGCACTGTTTAGTTACTAAGTTGTTATTCTTAAAAATTATCTAGCTATTTGTGCTATTTGTTATCCACATTTTACAGAGCAGATTGGGCTCAGACAGACTTACAGCTTAGAAGCCCTGGCTCCTACTCGAGCATCTCATTTTTCAGGCCACACAGAGAAATTTACCTCCTTTGGGATTTTTTTCCTTTTTGCACTTGTGAGATGCAAAGGTGTCCCAGAAAGTCAGTAACAAGCTTTCACTTGTGTTTTTGAGACTTTTGTATTGTAATTCTTCTTTTCCCTTTGACGTCATCTCTCTACTCACATAAGCCTGGTGTTCACGTGTGGTCAGTCTTCTGGTTCTTGAGAAACTGCAACTGAAATGCGACCTCCGTGGTTTCCTTTCCCAAGGGAAGTCCCTGTGAGCCGGCAGCCAACTCTGTAGGGAAGTCCTTTGACTTCTGTGTGGGCTTGTTCAAGTAGGTCTGGCTTCTGTTGCACTTTATCTTAGCTTCGGGGGGTGAGATGCAGAGATAAAAACAAAGGTCAAGATCAGATCTGTGAATGACAAACATTAGGATCGTGCAGCGTGTATGCCTCTCCCATTAGCCATAAGAACTTTGGTAACCTTGGACCACACTGATGTCCTGTTATAGTCTCTTTAAACTTAAAAAAAAAGCCTTGAGAGAGGGTTCAGGCATGCTAGAGTGTGCTCCAATTCAAATAAGGTCATGGACTTGCACTCTCTAAACCTGTCATTATTCCTGAGGTGCTAGCAAGGATATTAAGGGTACATTTCAACTGTTTCAAGTCAGGCAATCGAAGCTTCTTGCCGGCTCCCGATTTTTAAGCAGTCACTTAGATTCATGCAGTCACTCCATCTATCAGTCCACATCCCTGTTAACTAATTTTAACAAAGTTCCACAGAAGAGTGAGGACCTCGCAAGCCCTGTGAAACCTGGTGGTAGGTAGAGCCAAGAGGTTGCACTCTCAGCACCTATCCGTTCTGTTGCCAGCAGCCCACGTGGCCAATTAGCATGCACACATCTCCATACTGGCTGCCTCTAATCCAGCTGGTGTTGGAGGGCACAGGAGAGTATTGCAGATGACAGGCAACAAAAAGAGAAAAAGGACAACCTTTTCTTTGGAAAATGGACTCCAGTAGTTCCACTGCTGAGAGACCCCGGCATTTGTTTTCCTTCTGCTGTGATCATACAAAAAACAGGCAAGATTTTAAAACACTCACCCATTTGCAGACTCAGCTGCAATTCCCACAAGATCCTCATCTCAAATTAATAGATTAGGCAAGGCACATAACGAAAAAGCACTCATTCACCCAAATAAACCGGAAAAGCCAAAGTATTGGTTTGCATGATCTAGTGTTTGCTGGGTGAGTGAGGGCTAGGTAACGTAGCATGAATACACAAAAGAAGAAGATTACTGAAGTTTAAATAGATAAAACCTTGAGGAAGCTTGAGATGATAAATTTCTGTCTTCAGAGGAAATTAGTTTAAAAGGAAAAGAAGCTGGTTTAAAATACACTTAAAGTATCAAATTGCATGTATTTATGTCTAAGTCGCTTTCCCACTCCCACAGACTGGGAATAGAAAATGTGGTCTTCGCTTGCCTCTTTGAAAACTGCAGCATCAGTTCTTTTACAGTCAAATAAGCAGTGAGGTCAGGAAGGAAGCGGGTCTGGAGGAGTTAATGCTCTTGCGCTGGGTCTCATTTTTTAAATGAATTGGGTCTCTAGATCTGCAGAAGTGGCTGGGAAAGGAAGTAATGCATAAAATCAAATGATGAGGAGCTTGTAGTTGAGAAGCTAGTTATAAAGGTGGGGTGATTGAGAGTGTGAAGAAGCCTACCCAATCTGATCCATTTCAGAAAAAAAAATGACAGGAGACTGGTCGCTTTATTCTCATATATCCCTGGGCCGGTTTATGGTATGCTTTCTATTACACCAGGATATTGTGTTCTTACCAGCAATGTAGGATATCACACACTGGTAGCTGGCGGGTGTTCCATGGAGGTTGAAGTGTGCACATGGAATTGATTAGATGTTCGCATCCTCTCGGTGGCAAATCACATGGGGATTTCAAGGTCTGAACCTGAGTTTGGAGGAGAGGAAGCTGTGGAGACAGCTATATCTTAATTGCCTCTGGAAGGTTTACTGAAATGCTCAGAGAATTGCTCATCTGTCTGAACAGAAAGGGAGTACTGCCATCAAAGCTGCTGGGAGCTCAAGTGAATACCAGGGAGTTGAGATCAAACAGATATCCTGAGGTGTGCTGGGGACCATGTTGCAAGCAGGAAGGAAGAAAAAGCTCAGGGCATTCAGGTGACCCCTCTAAACCCCTTTTAGTAGCCATGGTTTGACAGCAGCTAAAACATTTTGTCAGCCCTTGATTATTGGGTTTGTGGATTGGCTAATTTTCCCTCAATCCAGTAGCAGTACCCAATTCCTAAGGATGCAATGGCCAACCCTGGCTTCTGCCCATTCTTTTCATTATAGATCTTGTGTATGTTTTGTATTATCCAGGGGTTTACTTCATCCAGCTTATCTTGCAGTATTGCTGGGTAACAGGGAGTGCTTGGCATTCTCATCCCACTGCTGTATTCGTATCGAGCAGTTTTCTAGGTAACCCATGAAAGACTAGCTTTATGTATATTCTGGATTTGGGGTCAGCGCAGTCTGGAAACCTCAAAGACTGAAGGTGGTATCCAGGTCCCATCTTGCCTTCTGAAGATTAAAACTTCCATAGGAGGTCAAATATTTTATTGTTGTTTGTTTATTTGTTTCTAGAAATAGCAGATTGCAGTCAAGGGTACTGGCAAAGACAAAACAAGAAAAAGGGAAATAAGGAAGACTGTAAACAAAACCCATTTGTAGAAGCATTTTGGTATGGATTGGGAGTGTGCTTTCAAAGGCAATTCCCTTCATGACATGGTTTGGGGTGCACAAGTTGTGTTTCTTCCAGATGGAGCTGAACTGAAAAATGTGCTCCAGGGCCACACGTAGCACACTCCAACCAGAAATGGACATTCAGTCCATAGGTTCACATGAGAAGCAGTCTGAACTAAAACACCCAGAAATGCATGCAGTGAGGATGTCAGGGCCTCTGTACCACCTGTTTTGCTCCTCTGTATCACCTGTTATGCTCTATGGATCCAATCCTCCAGCACCACATTACTTGCCCAAATCTCAGTTTTTAAAACTGGACATTACTACACTGACCAAATTGCCACAAGGCCATCCTCAGGGGCATTTACATTGGCTCCTCCTCATTAGAAAATAAAGATGCCATTGCTGGGGCGTCAGGCACTGCACAATCTCTCTGGTCTCCAGAACCTGCTCTTCTGCTCAGTCATATTTGGTGACAGTCTCCAACATGCTGCAGAAAACACCTACTTGAGAAGGATTTTGGAAGGTAAACATATGATAAAGCAAAAAAGGTAACTGGTTGCTTGGCCATGTCTGATAGAATTCGTTTCTGCACAGTTGCAATGTCTCTGGGAGATAGGTTAGACTAATCATATTGAATTGCCCAGCCTTTGCCACATATGTCTTTATTATTTAGCTATGCAGTGCTGGATAAAATGTAATCGATTTTTTTTAAGCACTATGATTTATTTTGCTTTAAATAAAAATGACCATCTCTTCTGTGGCTAAAATGCTTTGGAGACACAACCTCGATGTACATGACAGAAAAATTAATTTCCCATTCTCTTCAGTGACAGCTTTGCTACTGGGCCAAGTTTTCATGTGGAAAATGTAAGGTAATTATTTCAATGACATATCTCTGGAGTCATAGAGAAGCAACAAGCAACGAAGTGTCTGTAATCGTTAGGGTACTTATTGTCCTACAGGGCTGGGAGAAAAGAACTGACGATCATGTTTGCTTTTTTTTGGCTAGAAAGGAAAATTTCCTACTGAGATATTCTCATTATTAAATGTGTGCATGCTGAGATGAGTAAGAAACAGAACTGCTGACTTTGAAATGTTAGGAAATAGGTATGACCATGTTCATATTGGTCAATTATGCAGGGAGTGTTCCCTGCACATTATGCTAGATCATCTGTGCTATTCATTTGTACTAACAGTCCCAGGCTAGGCTGCTAGTGTTCTCACAAACATGGTTTGAGAGGTCAAGGATTGCTCCTGGTAAGTAGTTTGGATGCAACCACACCAGTCTGGAGAAGGAGTTTAACATTTTGGTGGACCTAGGCTGCTCTGTGGGAATTCATTTATATGCTGGAGAATGACCCTGGAAATATTGAATTGACTAGTATAGTCAGCCTCTGCGTGTAGTTGTTTTAATCTGAGTAACATTTAGGAGTTGATCTAAAAAAGTGAGTTAAGACAGAGATACCTCCATAATGCAAAATAAGGAGTGTATATAAGGGAAGGCTGACTTCTTTTATATTCACTAGCCCAAATAAGGACTGGTAGCTGCAGTTGTTTAGGAGAATCAGGGTGTTGTAATCTCTTATCATTCCTATCTGTGTCCGCTTTGGATGCAAACAGCAGGAGATGGCTGAAACCCCCTTAGCCGCACCCTTGATGCAACTCACATTCTTTGTGCGTTGACTCAGGGCTATCAGCTTTCCTCACTCTCTCTTTGCCCATAGATTTTGCAGCACTACAAACACCTGAGAAGACAGTATTTTGAGCAGCCTCTTGCTATATTTGCACATGGTATTGAACTTTGGGTGGGAGCTGGGCAGGAATAGATCAAAGGAAGGGAAGGGTCAGGATAAGCACAACCAGCTCCAGCCGACCATCACACCCGAGCTCATCTTTATGGCATTTTTCCTAAGGTGAAGTTTGGGGCATGGGCTTGTGCCTTGTTCTCCCTTTCTCTTTGTCACTGGACACACATGGGCTATGACAGCCTATTCGGCAGGTCAGGAATTAGGTAAGCAAAGGTATAAAGCTCCTTTGCTTGTACAGACCAGACAGAGAGAGAAATGCAATTTGAAGTATTAGTGTTCATAACCAGAGACATAGCATTACTAGTCACCCATCTTGAAAAACTATGCAGTGTGATCTGGTGATGTTAGGTCTGCTTCTGCTGACATCCGGTTTATTGACAGCATGTTCAAACTGTATTTGCTGCAATTATATAGAGATGTATGATTTCTGGTTGAGCAAAAGAGTGTGTGTAAATTCACCATAAGTCACCCTAACAAATTACAGAAATAAGGCAGAATCTTCTCTCTATGTAGGAAGCCACTGGACTATTTAGTAACAAAGATATTGGATATAACATACCTCATTCCATCACAGTATCAGTCTTTATATCCTTACCCATGTAAACTGTAAAACTTACTTAGGTGAGAACACAGCCTAGCTTCAGGATTTGTTGTGAAAGTGTGCGAAAAACCACTGTAGCCCCTACATGATGTTACAAACACCAAAGGGATGGATGCTGTTGAGCAGGAAATGTATTCTACTCTTGGAAATGGTCTATTAGATGGCAATGTAAATGCCATATTCACCAGCAGTTCAGTAGAGATTTTGCGAGAGGGGAAATAATAACTATATGGGAATTAAAACTATGTACTTTTGTCAATATGGTACAGTTATTCCCATGATACCCTGATAGCACTGTTCAGTTTATGTTATGAATTGTAGTGTTTCTCTTAAATATTGAAAGAATTTGTTATATCCTTTTTTGCTTCTTGTAGTTATTTTAGATGTTAATCAAAATGAACAACATGATTTTGGTTTTTTGTTTTCTGCTTTATACTGGACAAAAATTGGAGGTCTTTCCAAAGAGAAGCCATAGTTCAGAGAATAGATAGCTAGCACTTTCTCCTGTGCAATGGCTGGCAATAAGATCTTTGGGTATTAAAACCCAGTACTGCCACACAGGTTTTATTTTTATATTTATTTTCTTGCCGCCTACTTTCTTTAGTGAATAAGCTGATGCTGCAAATCCCTATCAGAGTCTAAAACATTTTAGAAGTCTGTTTCTGAGTTACGCGAAGCTTCCCTGAAAAATGCAGCACTGAACTTTGTGACTGAGATGACAGATGAAACCTGGACAGAAAAAGAACTCCTGAGATAAAACCATGGTCACATGTTGAAATACTGACTGTGCAATTTACTATAAGTGACGTTTAATTCCAGCACCCGTGTGTATGTTGGTCTTGTCCTTTCTAAGTGCTGTTATACAAACAAACAGTGTTAAGAGAAGAGAGAGAATCTGGTGTGTAAAAATACATACATTTTCATCAGGGACACTCTGTAGAAGCAGCATGATCCAAGGAGGTTTAAATACAATGTTTAGAATAAACAGCTCTTGAGTGATAATGCTAGCTCTGCCACTAACATTCTACCCAAGGCAAATTATTCTACATCTATAAAATGGAAATGATGGCTACTAACCTGCTTTACAGGAGATTTGCGAAGATAAATTAGTTAATGTTTGTGCAATGTTTTCAACATGCAAAGTGTCATAAAGCTCTGTGAATTATTACCTCAGTCTCTGCTTTAAAAGAGCAGCGAGGAGTCATGGAGTACAAACTATAATGCAAACTACAATGTCCACAATCTCAAACACCATGCAAATGAAATCTGAGAAAGCCAGATTGTAAACCCCTGCTAATTCAGCTCTACATCATTTCTTCTCTTCCAGTAAAAAGCCTACCCTTCTGAAATCCCTTTTGCAACATGCAGAGAAGAGCTGTGCTGCCATCGAGTAATAGTTGCTGGTTAATTTTTTTGGAGGGGCAAATGCTGACCCACTTCTTAGTGCGTAATGAGAACCAAACTTTTTCTTTTCCCCCCCCACTTTTTCAATGAAAGGATCCGGCAGCAGGGATTTCTTTACTCTTGAAAAGATTTTGAGACTCTATTCTGTTTTGAGGGAATGTGGAAGAGATAGGAGAATTAATCCTGCTTTTTCCACTGATAGGGCAGTCATTTATTCATCCTCTATTGGTTCCTTCTCTCTATATGGGGCAAAGTAATAAGCTTAGCAGTGCAGGCAAGCAGCGGTGAGCAATTGCAGTTCAGTTCTGCAATCCACTAGAATCTTCATATGAGGGAACTGCCAATTTACATGGACTTTACTTCACAGGTCAGTATGTTTATGCTTAATATACAGAAGACAGGAGACACATACATATTATAAAGCAAGTCAAAAGAAAGCTGAAGCAAGATGTTGCATTTAGTGCGATATTCTCACTATGAACCATCAATTTAAAAATTGGTGGCCAAAAGGTTGGCCTTTGTCCTGGACCTTTGATCCGTGCACACATGCAGCTGGTAATAAAAGTTTTGCAATATGAATATTGCATGCCCTTGGCAAAATTCAACTCAAAGGAGTTATACCAAAGGCAGTCACTGGGTATGTGACCAGCTGCTTAAGGAAAATGTCAAGTTTGAACTGAAACTGCTTCAGAAATTTTTCAGTTGTGTAAAAAAGGTCTGAAAGCCCTGCCTATGATCATAAGCATCTCAAACCTCAGTCTTAGAGTCTCTTTATGTATCTCATGACCTTGGCAAGTAGATCACAGACGCCATGAAAGTAACACATTTGTGCTCAAAAAGGTGGGAGGACAGAATTCACAGCAGCTTGCTGCGCAGCCCCTTCAGTGGTACTGCACTGCCAGCAGCACATCAGATTCTCTTGTAGTGCATATGTGCAGTGTGGAAAAGCCAATTTAAAGGGGAATTTGCCTAGTCTTCCCTTGCCCATCATGTCAGGAATGAAGGAAGGGGTTAGTTACGATTTAATACTTGGTTTTATGTGCATTTATGTAAGGACAGTACATGATGGGAGGTGAAGCAAGTCTGATGTTCCTTCTCAGTATAGCAGGTAGAATCACAATTGCATGAAAAATTCTGCAAAGTGAGTATTTGTTCTTTAGCATGTTAGGACAGGTCTTTGACAAGTTTCTCCACTAAGTTCATTTGCCAAAGACGTGGTGGTTTGTTTTGGGGTTTTTTTGGTGGTGTTTTTCTTGGTTTGGTTGTGGTTTTTTAGTTGTGTTTTGTTTGGGTTTTTTTTCCTATGTTTATTTTGTTTTGCAGTTGTGACCTTGAATCCTTTCTTTTTCTAGATTTTTAAAAACTCCATTGCCTTCCACAGTGGTAGCTTGATCCTCAACATGCCTGTCTAGGGGCACATGGTTTTATTTAGTATTTATCTACAGAACTGATCTAAGGTTCATTTCTTGGTTGTCTTAATTGCACTTCCTGTCTCATAATGCAAGCTGCCACCATCAGTGTGGGCTGAGGATGCCTTGCAAATCTTCCCTCCCTATAAGCTGATCTTTTTTTTCCTGGCTCTCTCATTTTTAAAGATCCTCCTATTTGTCTAAATAAATGAAAATTAATCATATACAGATAATATTTACAAAGTTGCACTGTATGAGCATCTTTGATGCAAATTGCATTAATATTGTATTGTAAACTCAGATTCTACCCTCAGTTACAACCATGGATGTTAGTAATGTCTGAGTTTGGTTCAAAGCACATCTTTCACATTATTTACAAAATATAACCAAACCAGAATGTCGGCTGTAGCATACAAAAGCTGACTCATGACCCAATTCATTATTACAGGCATGGCGGGATGATACATGGCTAAAGGCATGTGGTCAGGCATAAGGGTTTGTGCTAGGATAAGTAAATGGGATGGTGGTTTTCTCTGCTAGTTAGGACAGTAACTAGTTAAACTATCAGAAAAAGATTGTACAGAGGAAGTTGACTGGTAGAAGAAAAGTAATGCATCTCTCAGAGGACATGCATCACAGAAGAAAGTCAAGATACACTCAGTGGCTATTTTGCAATCCATTGTGTTCCGGCACCCTGTGATAGACACCAGCATTTAGCACGTAATCTCCCAAACCTCATGGCATTACAGACATAACATTCAGTTTTGGAGTTCCCAATTAATCATAACAGTTTAAGGCTTCTTTGACTGCGTGACCCAAGTCTTCACAAGAGCTTTATGAAGAAATTACCACCAGCGTTTAACAAGTCTGAGTGTTGAATCATGATTTACTCGGTGAGATTCCAACCCAGACAACTGACAGTTCTATGTCCTATTTACATGCCTGAGTGACAAGAGAGTGCTTCCTCCCACTTTCCAGAGGAGCAGCCTGTTAAAAACAGAGATCGTAACCATATTTTAGTGCATACTGAATAGCTTGGGTTTGCCTCTTGGGGGCAAAGCTGTTGCAGGGGCAGGAGCACCATGCTTGTATTTTTTTACTTAATGTTCGCAGATGTCCCTGGAGCACCTCAAGAACACTTGTGTGTTTAAGTAACTCGTTAAGTGGAGGAAAGAGAAGTTTCTCACTGCTGGTGCAGGGGACTAGAAACGGTATGTACAGATACGCACCCTGTTATCCTTGTGCTAAAACGGTGCAGTTTTATTTCACACGCACACCTGGCCTTGCAAGCATCGGCAGTAAAATGACCAGAAGGAGAACAGGACTGTTCACAGAGAAGGCAACCGGGCTCCACAGCTTTTGGGGCAGCAGAAACGAGGGCCAGAGACCCGGAGATGCGTTCCTGGAGCGCAGATTTAACCTCCGGAGCGGGTTCGCTGCTGATGCTTCCCGAGAAAACCCTTCTGTCCTTCGTTGCCTGTTCTCCCCTCCCTGGGGGCTTCAGGGACCCTGGGAAACGGGACGCGACAGACTTTCTGCTGCAAAACACCCCGGGGCAGCCGCGCTCCCGCACAGCCTCTGCCCCCTCCCGGGGGAAGGCCCGGCCCCCGGGAAGGGACACAGGGCGGGTGGGGGGGGAGTGGCGGAGGCAGTGCCAGGGCCACGCCGCTTTTTTGCGAGCAGCGGCGCAAATACATGTTCATGCTTTCAGCAGCTGCCGGGCAGAAGCCGCCAAGAAGCGAAGCATCACCCCGCTCCCTCCTGAGCAAGGAGGGGCAGCTAAACTATCCTCTCCCCAGTCACCCCTCCTCTCAACCTCTATCCCGGGACAGGTGGCGGGTCCTCCCCTTCCCCACCTGGGCGGGGAAGGCGCCGCCGGTCTCTCCTCCTCTCTCCTCCTTGCTTCCCGCCCCATCCTCCTCCTCCTCCTCGGCGTCCCCAGAGGGAGCCCCTGCGCTCCGCGGCCCGGCCGAGAGCGCAGCCGGGCGCGCCCCGTCCCGCAGCCGGCTCCAGCAGCTCCGCAAGCCCCTGCGCACCCGCCGCCGGCTGCAACAGGAGGAGCAGAGGGAGGAGGAGGAGGAGGAGGAGGAAGGCACCATCAGCCCTCCCGCAGCGGGGCACGCACGTGTGCGCGCAGCCCTCGACGGCCGCACTCCAGCATGCTGCGCGGAGCCGCGCTGGGCAGAGCGGCGGCGAGGAGCTGATCGCGGCCGCGGGAGAAGACGAGAGAAGGGCAGAGCACAGCAGAGCAGAGCAGAGGAGAGGAGAGGCTCCGCGGAAACCTCCGTGCGTCTGCCCCGTCCGACCCCGTCACCCCTCCGAGGGAGCGGTGGTCCCGCAGTATGGGCAGCAGCCGCAGCCCCCTCGCCGCCGGGCCCCGCGGGGCCGCTGTCCTGGTGCTGCTTCTGGGGCGCGTCGCCTTCTGCTCCGTCGTGGAGGAAAAGAAAGGTAGGGGGACCGTGGGGGTCCCGCCGCCGCTTTGCCGGCTGAGCCCCGTGGGACCGTGGGAGCCGGGATGCGGGCGGCGACGCGCCGCGGCCTCCCGCGGGGAGCGGCGGAGGGAAAGTCCCAACTACTTATTTGCTTAAAAAAAGAAAAAAAAAGGAGAAAGGGAAAAAACCTAAACCTATAGCAGCGATCACGCAGCTCTGACTTCCTGATTCTAGGCTTATTTTCTTTTGTGGGGGTGGAGGAAATAAAAGGGAATAAGCCTTGGCACATCTCCTCGGTTGTGCCTCTTTCCTTTCGTGCTTTTTTCTTTATCCTTTCCCCCCGTTTTCGCCTTGTCCTGTCTCTCGCCGCGGCTCTCTCCCCGGCCGGGCGGGGACGGCGCGAAGACCGGCGGCGAAAAGCCGCGCAGCCCCCGAGTAAGTGCCGCGCCGGTAACCCCCGCCTGGCGCTCTGAGCGGGACACCTCCGCTCCTGCTGTTAAAAAAAAAAAATTAAAACCATATATATATATATGTATATATACCTGGGAAGGGGAAGGCGTGGAAAGAGAGGAAACTTCAGGTGGGTTCTGGTTCCCCTGTTATTAAAAACAGGAGCGATTTATCCCTCTCTGACCCAGCGTGAAGAAGCCGCCGTCCCGACTCTGCCGGCGCTGTCACCCCGCGCAGTGACCGCCCAGCGCGGCGGTGCGTGGGAACGGCGCGGAGCGGGCGTCTGCAGTCCCGGTTGCCTGATAGGGTTGGTGGTTGGGGTGGTTGCGTGGGTTTTTTTTGTTGTTTGGTTGGTTTTTTGTTTGTTGTTTTGTTGGTGGTTTTTCTTTTTGTTTTTTAAGTTTAGTTTTGTTTTGTTTTGTTTTCCTGAGAAACTGGTTTAGAGGGTGAGAAAACGTTTCTGGCTGGTCAGATCTGTCGCTTTTTCTCTGTGTGTGGTGTTCTCTTTTGTGAATTTGGAGAGCAGGCCCCGGCTGCTGTTCCAGGCAGAGTGCAGTCCTCTTTATCTTGGAAATCTGCCAGCCAGGAAAAAATGCAGATTTGAGTGGGGTTTTTTTACTTTCATTCTTTCTTTTTAAAGAAAGAGCGGGAGAAGAGAATTTTTAGAAGGGCTGATGCATGACTTAAAGCATCTGAGTGAAGTCTTTCGTGACTGTGGACAGTAAAACTGTCCAGAAAAGGAGAAGCACCTCATCCAAAAGAACTAGTTGCACAACTTCAAAAAGTGGAGAGATTCTCCTGTTCCAGAAATCAAGTTCATACCTGTTGTTGATGTAACATGGGCAGTTTCTCTTTCCTGCTTTTCTTTTTTTTTTCTTCCCCCCCTCACCCTTTGAAAATGATGAGAAGGAAGGTGACTGCATCTGCTGTGCTGTGTTAAAAGTCTTTTGAGATGCAATCTCAAGTGCACATGCCTTGTAAGATATATAAAGTGTGAGGAGAAATACTTGTTTATAATGTTTAATTCTGTGTCTGATAAACTTAGGAGGGTGCCAGTTATTTCAGGATTACTAAATAATCTTAACAGCTAAGTGATAAACACAATAGAGATTATTCTCAGTATGTTCTGTTAGCAAGCAACTGTTCCTCTCAGGAGAGCTGGAGGCTCAGTGGCAAAGAGGAAGGCAGAAGAATTTCTTCAGGAAGCATGAATCAATAGATTGGTCTTTATTAGTTTCTCCCCACACTTGAGGATAGCAAGAAAATAAGTCAGGGGTACAAAATGAAACAGCATTTGAGAATTGTGAGATACTGGTTTGAAGCGACAGAGCATCAGTGCATGTTGAGGACCTGCCTCTTCAGTCAAGTGATGGAACCCAGCATTAAAATTCAGAGTAATTCTGGAAGTAAATGTGCCATAATAAATATATGCAACATGCTTGAGTTTTAAGACCAAATTCTGTGGATTTTGGAAGTTCAAATTGCATATGGAATTACACTTTTAAAATTTCAAATTCAAAATTTCTCCAAAAAGTGGAGAAGTCGCAATAAAAAAAAATATATATAGTATATGTTGTTTTTGTTAGAAGAATGTCAGAATCAACCTATAAAATCTGATCAACATAATGTTTGAATGGAAATTTAAATACAATTGTGTCTTTTCCCAAAACTTTACAATGAGTTCTTTGAATATGGATGAGAGAAAACTGGTTTGGTTGTAACACTGTAGTCATTAAGATACAAAAAAAGCCCTAATTGCGCATATTCAGGAACCAAACGGCATTGCTAGAAACTGAAGTACATTCACTGGGATCAATACCTGGTCTGATGTTGACCCAGATTAACCACAGTGGAACTAATCCGGATTTCCATTAATGGCCTGCTCGGTGGTACCTGAGATAAATACCTGTGACAGCCGGAGTGCCACTTACACAGGATGCATTTGACCCACATCCAGTTTCATGTGTCAGTGCTTGGTGACAGCACTATGGTTAAGCGAACTGCCTTTTGTTGCTATATATTGGTTTTATATCTCTAGTTTTGATCTGTAGCTGCAGCCATTGTGGGATAGTGGCATGCTGCTCTGTGTTGGGAGTGTGTACGCAAGCATGCTGGGCATCTCGGTAGCTGCAGAAGTTGGCTGCAATGGCCTTGAGTACTTGATAGCTTACCCGGCTTTCTGAAAAACAAAGGAAAACTAAGTTCCTTAAGGATGTTGAAGTATTCATTTTCTGGTGAAATGAAAAAACTCCATCTAATATCCTGTGCAGTGCTTACATGTGGATTGTGTGCGTACTGCTATTGTGCATTGCTGCCCTTTACATTGTTTTGTAGGTTCTGCACTGTATGTTATTCCATACTTACTAGTGATGGATGCACACAAGTAGACTGGTCTTTGTGGACTGCGTAGGGCTTGATCTGGTTATGTGCAGGCATCCAGTGCCTTTTCAGGTGCTCTCTGATGTAACCTGGCCGCTGCTCTGTGGGAGCAGAGATCTGGCACAAGATCCCTGTGAAATTTGCCCACTGGTGGGAGTGAGCGCTGGGGGCGTCTGCAGCTTGGTGGAGGAGTCGGCAGTGTCCTCGGCCTGCCTGGTGCCAGGCACCAGGTCACAGCTGAAGGAGGTCTCTTACAATACCTGTGTTGCTGCTACGCTGTTTTGTCATGCCTGTGCTTGCATTATCACTGATGCAAGTGGAGTTTTCTGTGTGGAGACAGAGCAAAAATGTGTATGTGCGTGTAGGCATTTGTTTATTATCTATGGTCTTGTCTGAGCACCCATTTATTTTTCTTTCCCCTTGGTAAATGACTGAACCTTTTTCGGATTTGGAAACTGAAATAAATCTGTGCAGCCTTAGCAATGAATGCAGTTAGAGATATGGAAATTTAGATATTGATACAGTTCAATTTGATGAAATAATATCATTAAATAAGTAATCTTGAGTATAGACTTGCTCTTACTGCAGTGCCTCAGTGTGTGAATGATTAAGAAAATAAAAACAAAGCCCATCGTTAAGGGCAATTTCTGATAACCAGGGAAGGGAAGATAAAGTGCCAGCAGTCATCTCCTTAATTTGTGCAATCTGCAAAATACAGTGACTGTGTGCAGAATAATACAAAAGAGATTGGCGTCTCAGCAAAGTGTGTGCACGTGGTGAGCAAACTACACACAGAAGTGATAGTAATAAATACAAGTGTGTTGTTTCTCTCATCCAGAGTATATTAAGAGATTTGCAGATAAATAAGAAATCAAGATCAATGCCCTGGAGACTTTACAATCAGAGTAGTCCGTTGTAATTCATTTGTTAATTTATAGAGACTTTCAGGGAGTGTCGCACAATGCCATTATGGTCCTCAGGGCTGACTTTTGCATTTGGGTATCCCTATATCACTGAAATCAATGGGATATGCTAGCTTTAGCAGCAAGATAGATGACTAGCCAAACCAGTTCTTTCAGAAGGCGTCCTTATCTTCCTTTAGCACAAACTGCCTTTGCTTAATAGCTCTTCGGAAATGAGCCCTGTGAAAGGTTTACTTCATTTTAGGGATGATGACAGTACCTTCCTGGAATGGTGTGGCATAGAAACTGTTGAAATTGCCACAAACTCCTGGATTAGTCCAAGTTTTTGTTGCACATGTGCATCAGAGGGCACAGTCACTCTGTGTGTGTGAGTGGAGTATCCCAGGAAGAACCAACATATGTTCGAAATTAGCAGTCAGCATGTTACAAGCATTGGCATTTACAGGTGCAAGAACTTGTGTCAAATCTCGTGTTAGACTCGGATCTGTATTGCAAAAGTCCTTGTGTAATGCAAATGTGGTTGTACTGTCAGAGAAATGCTTTGACTTATAGAACTTTAATTGGAGGAGCCAGAATTGGCTGTATCCACAAAAACATCCTCTGGCCAGTCTATGTTAGGAGCACTTGCTGAGGTGACCCAGCTGACAAAACTTTTAAATTTAGATGATACAAAATAGAGGTGAGGTCTTATTCTGTACAAAGATGACCAGCTAGCTAGAGTAATATGTTATTCTGGAAACGTCTGAACTGCATTAGGCATCTTCTGTTTGTGTTTATATTTTCGCAAAACCCCGTTCTGCTATACTTCTTGTGCCCCCACTAGGGAAAAACGCAATTGTGTTGGTTGGGGCTCAGCTGGCACAGGAATTGCACTTAATCCAGCTAGGATTTTGCTAGTTTTAGCGGAAAGGAAAAGTTAATAAGAAAGGCAGCAGGGCTTTCATTTACTCCTCAGTGGAAGGCACATTCTCGCTTTTCGCCTCCTGGATTTGCTCTGTACCAGTTGTAGAAGGTGTGTAGCCTCCAATGAATACTCAAGCAGCAGTTATTGCTGTGACAGGGATAATCGCCTGCCTTGCTCTCGCCTTGAGGTTAGCTTGAGCAATACGTCTTGCCGTAAGTGCAGTTGGCAAAGTTAGCGCAGAATTTGCCACTCTGGGTCCTAAGCCGCGCTCCACCCAGTGCCTGTATTGGGGACAATGACTGAGCAGGAGCTGCTGCTTCATGGAGCTGAGGGATGCAGCAGGAGAGCAGGACTGGTGATGAGAGGTTAGCAGAGAGGCCCTCACCTCTGGGATGCACCCTTTGAATGAGGCTGATGCAGTGCCACATGTCTCCGGGTTCGCATGACAAGGGTGGGATAAAAACCACCTTGGAAAGCCCTCTCTCTGCTCCTGAGGACCACGGCTGTTCGTACCTCTTCATCTGGAGGGCTTGTGAAATGCATGAGGACATCAGGAGCGAGCACTACGGATTTATCAGCTTTGTGTAGGTGGAGGTAGAAAGTGTTCAGGTGAATTATTTTGCCAGGAGTTAATGGTACACAGTGCGGGAATCCACTGCTTGGCTTTTTGTGTGGGCTCTGACAGTTGTTGTTCGGCTCGGTACAGGACATGCTGACCCTGTCACATACATATTGATTTGACCTTCTCCTGTGCCACTTCACTTCCAGAAATGTTTTATTAGTAGGTGCAGTATGAGATCCAGTATCTTTCAAGCCCATTCTGGTTTTTGATGTGTTACTTCTTGGCTTCCAACTATGGCAAACGGGACTGTAATACTTTTTTTTTTTTTTTTTAGGGCTGAATTCTGCTGATCTAACACTATTGAGTAACAGTGTATTTTTTTTTTTCTTCAGAAATAGTTACAGAACATTTGGCATGAATACGGGCAGCAGAAGTCATTCGTAAAGGAAATGTGGAAAAAAGAGATGTACTCCTCTGTGCAGAGAAGTTGTACCAAAATAAATGTCTATTCCTGCTGAAGCAAGATGGTTATTTATTAAGACTATGACCTGACTTCATAGTCTGTCCCAGAGGGAGAATGTGTAGGTGTGAGTCTTGTGCTTTCTGTGCTTAATAATGTTATTGAGGGTTGCTCACAAGGAAGAAGCACGAGAAACCCACTTGTGAGGTTGTGCGTTTGGACAGGAAATCTTTCTGATGACCAGAGTGAAAAGACAAAGCCACATGGGTTCTCCGTTGAGCTAAGTACACTTGCTACCACGCTGCACCTTTTAAAATTTTTTTTTAAAGAACAGGAGACATTGCTAGGAGACACCAGCTCTGGATTTATGTAGCCTGTAAAGGCGTGTGAGCTTTCATTTTGAAGTTTTAATGCAAGGTGTGTTTTGCCTGTTGACAGATCCATGCAAGGCAAATGCAAAGTTCCTCCTTCTGCCAGCATGCCTTCTCCTGCCCAGCACATCTGCGTACATGAAAGTAAACATCTACGTGTTCACATGCATGTTGTACTATTAGAGTGCATCAAACCATGGGTGGGTTTTATTTGCTTTTGTGGTTGAAGAGGAGGAAAAAAAAAAAAACCAAACCAAAACCAACCCCTCTAAAAAACAACAAACCAAAACACAACAAAAACAACAAAAAAACACAACTGGAAAAAAGAATCACTTCCAGTCAAACTGCAACAAATACGTCAGGGTGGTTCTAGTGAAGTGAAGGTGAAAAAAAGCAACAACAAAACACCAACAAAAAACCTCCATTTTAAGATAATCTGGAAGATTAAATTGAACCTGAGACTATTTCTTTTTAAGTTGGATAAGAAGGAAAATGAAATGCTGTTTGAAATGAAAATTTGCAGGTTTATTTTGAAAATACCAGACCACTTGATTTTCTTATGTCTCCCGCCCACTCACTTTTTTGGCCAAGTCCTGTTAGCTGAGTTTGGCCAAATTAATGAACTAACTTCAATTCGTTTCTTCCTCCACTGAAAAACTTAAGATTTGAGGGTGGAGTAAACTGTCATTTGAATACACATAAATAGCTCCGCTCCGATTTGAGTGAACATTAAGTAGAGAGTCCAAAATGTTTGTGATCCACTTTTTTCCATTTTCATCAAACGAAATAAAAATAATGAAATAATAGAAATAATGAAATATAATAAATAAATGGATGGGGGTTTTTTAAAAGCTTGGTATCCATTACCTTCCTGGCCTATGTGTGCTTGCTGCCTTCACCATACCTTGCTAACCTCTGGCCAGAGGGGATGCTGGAGGCTTGCAACCTCCTTGCAGGAGGTGCACAAGCAGGCAGGCCGGGGCTTTGGGCAGGTGGGGTGAAAGCTGCCAAGCAGTAGCAGTGCCCCAAGGGCCAGCAGTGCTGCTGTGTGGGTTGAAAGCCTTCTCCTCCATCTAGCGGTTACCACTCTGTGGTTCCTTTACCTTACAAAGGTGCTACGTGAAGAAGGGTGGGTAGCCTCCCTGGGTGTACCCTCCAGCTCCCTGGAAAAGCCATGAGTTGGCCAGCCCCCTCCATCCCAAACAATGCGAAAAAGAATAAATAAAACTATGCAGGACCAGCAAAGGCGGTTTTGCCAGAACCGCTCTGCCTGGGGTAGGTGGCTCCTCCCAGGGTGTGGGGGCCAGCGGGGATGAGTGAGTTGGCAGAGACCATGTCAGGCGGGATGTTTTCTGGGGAAAATGTGGAAGAAAGGAAGAGAAGATATAAACCAGGTGTCTTGATGACAGGATAGTAGTATTTTAGCTCTGGCTTTTATGAGAAGAAAATTATCAGTTTGTGGGAACGGGGTTTGTGTAAGTTTGGTAATCAAAACGTGGTGACATAATGCCGTCACCAGATTCAGCAGTAAATATGAAGATAACCAGAAAAGCCCTGGAAATCAGCCACTCCTGGCACTGGGGCACTGCAAGATCATGCAACACTTCTCTTAGGTAGGGAAAAGTATTATTTTACCTATCGGGAGCCATGGGATTGGAGCCACATAGTCTTTGAATGGTTGCCTGAGGCAACACAGCTGGCTGCTGGCCTCTCGCCCTATGCCCAAGCCAATGATAAACAGTGCCTGGAGTTGAAGGTAACCAACATCCTGCTCAGGGCTCATTTGCTAGCTTTGAAATGCTGTCTCACACAGAGCATCGTTTCCCCTTTCTTCCTGAAGACCCTTCTGCATGTCCTTCCCTGGCGACAAGTCCCTTGATAGAGGCTAGCTGTGGCTTGGGATGAGGTGACCCATGGTGGCATGCATCTGGCTTGGCTCCCTGTGACCAAAGTGTGCTCACTCCCTGTCTGTGGTACGGCTCAGCATGCCTGGCCCCTTGCTCCACCGCCCCAGGGGAAGCCCCAGCACATCCTGAAATAACAGTGGTATGAGACAGTAGCTGCAAATCAAGGTTGGGTGTAAGCAGATGTAAAGTCTGAATTGTTTCCTAAATTATGCGTTCTACATAGCTGCAGCACAGTGGTGATGGCAGTTTTCTTATTTGCAAGGCCTAACTTAAAACCAAACAAATGCAAGCAAACAATAACAAAACAAAAAAATACTATAGCTGCTTCTGTCTGGGGTTATGTATTCACGCTCACCATTAAGGTCTGAGAGACATACGTGCACTTCTGAAAGCTGAATTGATTCACATCTGAGGTAGTAAACGTTTCTTCTTGAGAGCTGTGTACTTAAATTCTGCAATGTGCAATCATGGCTGAATGTGCAATTCCCAATTGCTAAGCAATTCTCTGATCTTGGAAATACCAATTTTTTTCATTGCATGAAATTAGAGTCTGTTTTATTATTTTTCTTAAATTCTTAAGTTCAAAATGCTTTTGTAGAACAATTGTGTTTTCTGAAGTTCACTCGTGATGTAAGACTAAGGCAGGGTTCAAGAGAGAAGCTTGTTTTAGCAGTTGGTTCAGTTATTTCAACAATGCCTTTAGCAAAGAAGTAAGAGGCTGTTTGCACAAATCAGTAACTAGTTCCCATGATTCAGATTGAATCACGTAGCTCAAGTCATTTGAATAAATAAATGACTTCTAGTAAATGAGACAACCTCTGCAATTAGGATGGCATGCTGCATATTTCATGTTATTTATTATGTGGTTTTCAATAGATATGATTAAGTTGGGTTACACTTGGAATGCTAGGTGGCATTTCAACACAAGCCACTTAACCAAAGCTTACATAAAAATGAGATACACATTTGTTCTGTATGGGTGGCATTGTGCTGTATCTTCAACACTTAAGTTTTCTTATTAATTTTCCACAAGCAGATACTTAACAGAGAAAAGGAGTCACTTTGCCAAGTGCACGTTCATTTTCTTTAATTGTAGTGGGGAATGCTTCCCAAACTTTTGCAATTTGCTACAATCTTAGCTTTGCTTCATGTCTTCCTGGGACATCAGCTCCCATGGATGTGCCATAACCAGAGATGCAGAAAACTGCTTTTCTCAGATTTGCTCATGGATTATGTGCTATCCCTGGTGATGTGCTTCATAATACACCTCCAGCTTCTGCTACTGAGTTTGGACTTGTGACAAGAGCATTGTAATTTGGCGTAGAAGACAAGCAAGAAAAGGTCTTCTTGGCCTTTGTTTCCTAATGGTATTATTTTGTAGTGTGTCTTAATTTTAAATAACTGTATTATGCAATCGAAAAATCCCATGTGGTTTTGGCATTGCGAAAGTAGTATTAAAAAAAATATGGTCACTTTACTACCCCGTCATAAGTGGTTATACCATTTACAAAGCAATGTTGATTAATTTAAGAAAATACACTCTGAGCTATCAAAGGCAATAAGCAGATTTGACTGATGATGCACTCTGGGGATATGGAGACTACGTAAGATTTGGGGACCTACTGTCCAGATGACCATCTGCTTTATTCAGGAGAAGATTTTGCTATCGAGTTTCTTTCCAACTTTTTCACTTAATAACATAAAAGATATGTAAGACACTAGGGATACCTATTTGATAAAAGAGCCTTTCAGTATAATGCAGATACCAGAGATCTTCAGTGCCAGATAAAAAATGCCATTTTGTATATGTGATCACCGTTTCTTCTGCAAGTGGAAGTTACCGGTTCTCCTACCTGAAGGCATTGGTGCTGAACTTTGCAGAAACTATGACTTTGGAAGCAGAAAGAAAAAAAAAATTCCTCTTTCTTTCCCTTTAATCATTGGGAAGGGGAAGCTGTGGTAAGAGTAGGTATGACTAATGTTTTACAAGCTTGCTTCTCGTTTGTTAAATCTGGAGGTACAGAGATCATCTACTGGGAACGTGAGGACAAGGAATCCTTTCCTCACAAAAAAGTGGAGGGGAGTCCTCAAGTCCCTGAGTGCGACTCGGTCCCTGGTTGGATCAATGTTGTTGGAAACTGCTGGAAGTGCCTTGCTGAAAAGCTGTTACATGTGTGGAGTCTTTTTTCTCCTCCATTTTTATTGCAGCCTATTTCTCGTGAATGGAAATTTGACGTTCCCACTTTTTGAACGGGATTCAATTTGTTTTGTTGCTCTTCAGACTTGTTTTGCACCAAGTCCGTGCCCATTTTTTTTCACTCCTATTAAAAACAAACAGAAAACCTCAAGTGAAAAACCGATGAAACCAGAACAAAACAAACCAATTTTTTGGAAACGGAAGTGTTAGTTGGCAAAATCCTGACTCTGGAAGCTGCTTTGTCAAACCTAGACTATAATTTAAGCTGTTTGGTCTCCATATGAACATGGGTTTTGCACCACAGAGCAATGTGGAGGACACAGGGCCCTAGGTGTTGGCTAAGAGTTGAGAAGTGGTGGCAGTATGACTTTGTTTTCAGAGCCAACCTAAAGGAGAGAAGTCGCTCCCTGAAAAACAAGCTGTCAGAAAATCTAGTAACAGCCCCGTCTCCTCTCCCTTAGGTACTGATCCAGGTCTTTCCCAATGAAGACCTGCACGAACATGAACAGAAGATGAACTAAGTCCAGGAAGAGCGTATGTCCCTCTTCAGGTTCAATATTTGAATTCTGGCTAGTATCTGATTGCTCACAGTGAGATTGTCCTTACCAAGATACAGTAGCTGACAGGGCGTTGATCACCCATAGAAGTGGACAATTTAGGGTTTGGCTTTCTAATGAAAGCCTCTCTAGCTGGTCCTTTTGTACTCGTACATGCTGGGGACAGAGCACAGCCTTCCATTTAAAGTTTCACTCGTGGAGCAGAGGAAAGCCAACATTAGAATTGAGCTGGTGCCTCTGTGCAGCAGACTGAATGAAGCACATGAGGCTTGCAAGGTGGTATCAACGCCGTGCTTTGCCTTGACTTTCATGGTTGTAGCATTTAGGTAGATATCGAAGCCATTATCACTTCCCCAAAACTAATGGCAGAAGTGATAGTGGTCTTTGGGAGCGGGAGCAGGGACAAGTATTTCACTGCAGATCCGGAAAGTCATGTTTATGCAAGTCATGCAAGTCATGTTTATGTTATGTGCTTGGCTTCTACCTATCTGCAAAGGAAGAAAAATAGTTGAGTTGCAGCAGTCTTAATTTGGCGTAAAAGTAAAAATGTGATCCCTTCCACTTGTAATTCCTAATTTGACCACTTGAAAGGGGGATGTCTTCAGTAGGGAGTGAAGTCAAAACTTCAGCATTTTCGGTTATCTGGTAGGATAATTTCTTAATTAATAAGAATTAATTAATAGATCAGTTTGATATTTTTCTTTTTGCTTGGGATTTGAAAGGGTTATCATTGAAAAGCTGTCTCATTCCCATCTGGCCTTCAAAAAGTAATTAACTGTTGAGCAATGGCATTGTCAGTGTGTTTCCTACCTAATAAGCTCTGCAACGTGCTCCTGTTAATGATTTTATTATTTCAGAGCTGCTCTTGTTCTCTCTTTCCCTCCTTAATGAGGCAGATCCCCTAGGCAGCATCACTTTATCACAGTTGTCTATGGTAGATGAACTAATCCAGCACTGTGGAAGTTTGTGTTCATCACTGTGTAAGATGCTCCCATCAGTATGTGTGGGTAATTCTCCCTGACACTTAAAAGATTTGTCAAGTGCAAAAAAGGAAGAACAGACCTTTTTTTCTAAGTGAGGGTCGTCTTGATTTGAACAGCAGCAGTCTGGTTTGCATCAATGAGCACATAGCATTCAGTGAATTAAGAGTAAAAAGAGCTAATTAACACTTTCTCTGTTTCTTTTGTGACTGGTCATTAGTCACTATGAACCAAATTAATTCCTGATAGTGTAGGATTTGAAAGGTGCCAATGCCAAGCTCAGGTCGAGAACTGAATTATTTGAGATTCTGGAGAGAAATATTCCCTTTTTATTGTATTGTTTGTTTCTCAGAGTTGCCTCCACGTATCATGGAATTTAATACATGTGTGCTTGTATGCTCAGGTAACATCTGTATTTTTTATGTCATCATATGAAGAGAGAATATGAATTCATTATGGGCACTTGAAAGGGACTAAGGCTACTTTCTCCTGATTTAATATGGTACTGACTGGATCCTATCTATGAACTAAACTAAAATACTGTTTCAAAGACTCAGATCAGCTCAGAAATAGCAAACATATGGCTTCTGAATAAACAGACTAGTTATAATAGACAGGATTAGAAAATGGATTGTTCTGGACCAACACTGTACTATTGAGAGTGATGATATCGTACTGGTAATTGCATTGTTGGGCTTAATGGCCCATAAACTTTGATAAAAGCTTTTGTAAAATTGTCAGCAGTAATTCCCTCCATTGTTAGATTGCAAATGAACATCTTCAGCCCCCGGAATAGAATGCTACCATCAATTGTGTATATGTAATTATATAAAATAAGACTTCACTCTAAAGGTGTAATAACTCAAAAGAAAGAACAAACCAAACCAAAAAAACCCTACCATTTTCAGAAGAAAATTAGTGGGTCAGATCCACAATTGCTGTAACTACCAAGAACTCTCTCACATAGGCTGGGACTAGGTGAGGGCTATGAGAATATATGGTCCCTTTCAATTTTTTTCACATCTGCTTACTTCCTAACTTTATTTTTCCTCCTTCGTCCCTTCCGGATGATTGGTTAAATAACAAATTATCAGTCAGACTGTGATGCAAAATGAGCTATAATCCAAAGTGGGAACAGGAGGAAGTTCTCTTGTGAGAAAATAAATAGCACAGGGTATTTAACAGTGCATTAAGCAACATAGCTGTTAGACTTCACTGATAATACAGTGGTGAGGGCAGGAAAATACTCTGTATGTCATTAGTTTAGTCAAGCGGTGAAATGCTCAGGCTCTGATATTGTTGGAGATATTCAACATATCTAATGCAGTGGCACTGATAATGCAAAGCATCATGAAGAGCTGAACATGGACTTTCCACCTCTGCAGCGCAGGATGCAAAGGAGGAGCTGCCTTACCTGCCTGTAGGTGGAGTTTCGTTTTTGTATTCTAGGGAGGAGAGGAACAGAAATGTTCCTTTTGCTAAATAGAAACAGGGTCTGTCCTCATGGAGTTATTGCTTGCCTGTGCTTATTTACTTAGTTTTCCTTAGGGGGTGGTGGTAGAGGTAGGAACATATCCTGGAGGAGTATATTCTCCACTTTCCACCTATAGAGCTCCGGAAGTGCTTTATGCCAGAAAAATGTAACTCTTAAACTAGTGATCTTGACTGGTGCACTAGCTGTGATAAAATTGCTTGCTCCATCTCCACCTTCCTGATGTATTTGGCAATGGGTGGTAAAGTGGAATTCAAGGAAGGCCTCGAAGAGAGTCTGGCTTCTCATCTTTGTAGTGTGCAGCTTTGGAGAAAAGCACTGCAGCTACTTGCAGGGGAATTTATGAAAAAGGTAAAATTACAGAGAACTGGAGGAGAAAGAAGAAAATCTGGAACTCTTGCTTCTCAATTACAGTAACACTGAAGCAGGGACACGCATCTTCTATTGAGGCTCAATCCAGCAAACCTTAGGCATAATATTCCTTTGAAGTCTATGGATATTTTGCCTGCCAGGACTGAAGGATCAGGTTTTTTATTACTTTATTTGCCTAAGAAAACTCTTCTCATCTAGTTTAAAGGGAAAAAGTGTTACAGAATACCACACTGTTATATGAAGACTATGCCAAAAAGTAATTCTCCTGAAACAGAAGATATTATAAATTATAATCACATCACAAGGTATTGTGGTGTCAGTGTTATAACTTGAAATGAGTCTTCTGAGTGGGTATGCTTAAAAGTAAGTCTGGTAAGTATGTGTTCTGGTAATTGTTCTTCCACTTTTGTTCCCTAAAAGATTGTTTCTAGATGCATTCTTGGATGGGTTTAAGATGGTTGAATTCTTTAGGTCGTGTAAATCAGTGTGGCTTCAGCACTGATTTCTGCCAGCTGAAGTGGTGGTCTCATGGTTTAGCAAGAAGATGTCTCTCAACTTGCTGGAATGAACTTCACTGATTTGAGCAACATTTCACTCACACACTGTATGTGTTGGTCCCAGAATTTTTACATGGGAGTTCTTACAAAGAAGTGTGTGTATCTAATATACCTCTCTCTCTTTCTCTCTGAATTATTTACTATAGCCCTGAGATGATATGTTAATATGGAATTCTTAGTTTATAGAGGCCCCTTGCACTCTTGCTTTGTACTTAAGGAAGAAAATGGTGTTACCACAGCAACTGCTATACCACTCAGTACTGAAGCAGCTCCCATCTATGTAGCACTTATAAAAGTACATTAGACAGATTTTTAAAGTGCATGTAACTAAAGCAAGAGTAGGAACTTAACACTTCCTGAATGCAACAGGGAAAGAGGAGCATGAATTTGTTCAGAAGCTGAGAAAAGTTCTTAATGGCAGTAATTAGCAATAGCTCTGATTCAGCAAGCTGCTCTAGCAGATGGGTTGTTTCAAGTCTAAATGTGATCCCTTTGAAATCAGTGGACTTGTGTGTATGCCTAGAGTTTGTACAGGTTCAAGAGTCTTGCTTTACAGGGTACAAAAATTACATTGTTTAAGGGAGTGATGGTTTTGAGAGGCTCAAGTGGTGACACTTTCATAGGGTGTGACTGGTGAGGGCAGATACTTGGCATTTCTTGACAATGAGCTGCTGAAGATGATTGAAATGGAAGTCATGAGTAACTGGAAGTATCAGAGGTTTTGATTTATGGGTGTGAATTTTGAACAAAGTTTCATATTACATTCGTGCATCACCTGTATTTGATAGCAAGAAAATGGTTTTGAGGTGTGTGTGTATAATGCGGTTTTGCTGTTTATTAAACCTTACACTGATACAGTATAAATGTTTCTGTACAATAAAATGTAATTGTTGTAGGGGAGGCAAAAGACCTAGGAAAGACTATGAAAGGTTTTAATCTAGTCTAGACTCAGTAAGATCATACCTTATTGAAAACCTAGTAGTGTAAGGTCAATATCCTGTTTAGGAGTTTTCATTTAGGACACTGTGGTACAGGAAGACCTTCTATGGTAATGAATTTATTACATTTATTTGTATTCCTAATCCCCGTGAAGAAAGAGCTAAGTACCTGTGAATTCATAAAAGTACGTGCTTAGAAAAAACATACTTGGGATTATGAAGAATTACTTATTACTGTCAGTAGCACTGAGTTTGCAACATTATTGATTGTTCTGCTCTTGTTGACTTTTTTCTCACAGCTACTGTTTTTATCAGGTTGCATAAAACAAAAGCAGTGTTCTAATTCTTGAAATAAAAACCAGAAAATGCTATGCGTTTATTCTGGTCTCTTTCCCTGTTGACAGACGAGTTTCTGGACGGCGCCTTTAGTCTTTGAAAGTGTTTTGAAATCACCATATAGACAAAAATCCGCATAGATGCTCATCCAAAACCAAGTAAAAATGAGTTCTGTGCTTTCCAGACTAAATTTCACTCTCCTTTAATGCTGTTCACCAGTGAGCTATTGCGAGTTGTGAGATAAATGATGTGTGGGGCTGGAGGGAGCAGCTCTTCTAGTGCTGTCTTTGCTCTTCAGGGTTACTGTGCTTTCCGCAATATGCTCCGGAGCTGGTCCTGACGATGCTCCGAAGGACAGGCAGCGCTGGGGATCACATCTTTCTCTCCCATGAGAGTCCTTGGTTGGATAACTTAAGGGGGGCATTGCAGGAGTGCGTCTTGTCTGCTGTAGCTGGATGTTCAGAACTGAACCCAAGCCCTAGTGAAGCCAAGGTGCCTGTGAAAACTCACAAATTTTGCGTGAAAGCCATGCTGCGTTAGAAGGCAGTTGGCCCTTTCCTCTCCTTGACTGAGTCAGGTAGGCATGAATGCTGAAGTTCACTTTTGGGTGATTTGTGAACCTCTGCTTTCTATACTGTGGTGTAACCTCCAATGCTTATGCTGAGGCTCCTTCTCCATAATTCCCATTCTGTTCTTCTTCACAGATACTCTCCCTTGATAAGTATCTTTATTGCAGGTTTCATACTCGATAACCATCCTACAACCTCAATACATTTCGTTCAAACAAATCCCAAAAGCGCTTTGAAGTTCACTAAGTTAAAGGCAGTGACAGAGGCTGTATCCTGGAACTGGAAGCTTTGCGTGGAGCATCTTTGCAATGCTACCCAAAGGATAAGAAAAGCTGAGCAAGGTGGAGTGATGGTCTCTGAGAGGTCTTCTTGGTAACCTAATTTAGTTTTGGTACAAATATGCCAGGGCACTGCAGTGCATGAAAGATTTTCCATGCTTTGTATTAATAAATAGTTTTTTAGGGAGGGTGCACAGACATGTAACGTGTATTATGATTTGCTCAAAATGTAAGAAAAAAAGTAACTTTGTAGTCAGAAGCAGAATTTTTAAGAGACCTTTTATTGGTTTTATTCAATGTTTTGAATCAGTACAGCAATAATGAGGCAGGCAGTCATTTATCTCAGAAATGTACATATACCTTTAAAAACGCAACCTCTGCCTGATTTCTCATTAATCACTCACCTCTGATGATAATGTTATACTAGGAATGCTTTCCAATACTAGCAGGATTTTTTAAAAGCTGCTTTAGATGTATAGTGAAAATGCTTTTGGAGACATAGAGACAGAAAAGCTTGGAAGTCTCATGACTGTTTAAGTGAAAGGAGTTCTCAGGGGTGAGGGAACTGGGCTTCCCCGTCCATAGTGATTTAACCAGGCAGGGAATTTATTTGGTCATCTGCTTACAGAGATATTGAGGGGACGGCCTACTTTAAAATTCAAAATTAAAGGCAATGAGATTATTCCAGTACATGAAGTTCAGAGCCTTGCTTGAAGGATGCAGTGGCAGCCAGCGTTGATATCTGAAGACCACAGTTTCTCCATAATTTGCAACCTATACGCAAAGTGAAAACAAGTGACTAATGTCAGAGGGAGGAAGCTTCTCGAGGCTTAGAAAGTTATTTCGTAGGCTCTGTTTTTCATTGCACCAAATTTATTTATAATGCTTTGTGCTCCTTGTTTAAAATGTGTGTGATCCCTTGCTGTGTTTTCTGATTGTACGAGATGTGGTATGCTAAAAAGAGAGAGCTTGCTTTAGGTATGGACTAAATTAAACACCAGAGGCTTCTGAAAGTCGTGTAAGAAAGTCTTTAGTTTTAAAATGTAGTTTCATTTATAGGGAGAAATAGCAAACATTTACCTGTGCAGCAGGCAGCTGCATGGGCAGCTCTTATCTAAAGCTAACAATACCTTTATGTGCACAGGTATGTACGGGGAGAGCCTAAGTATCTACAGCATCACGGTATGAAAACATGAGGTCACATTCTGCCCTCAGGTAAACCTTCTGAAGCCTTGCTGAAGTGCTGAGATACTGTATTTAGGACTGAAAGCAGACCTGGATATACAGCCAGGAGAAGCAGTGTTCAAAAGCAGGGATGCAAGTCTTTCAGGTTTGCTCCCAGCCTGGGCTGCCTATCACAAAGGGCTTGTGGCAAAAAAAAGAAGTTGTTTGCCCTCTATGAATCCAAGCTGTTGTAGAGAAGTCCTATACAGTACTCTTTCAATTACTTTTTGTTGTTTTGAGTATTTATTTCGGCCACTGTATAAGTGCAATAAAGAGTTTTGCATGGAAATCATAATTAATCTGTTGCAGATAAAGCAGGGGGTTTTGGTTTAGTGTCTTAGAATAAGTGCTGGAAGAAGTATGGCCAAGAAAAAAGTAGAGCAAGGAGCAACTAAAATTACCTGAATTCAACTATCAAATCTTCAGCAGGCTCTGGGGTATGGGGAGGGTGGTTGTTGGTTTTGGTTTTATTTAGGTGGATTGGATTGACTGTATAGGGATCAGAATAATGGATTTCCCATGAGATAGTCAAAAGAGGATTATAAAATCGGGATCTGTGTATTGTAGCTGTCTGCGCTGTTATATGGATTTGATATGGTCTAAAATCCACCCCACCCCCAGCCCCATGCAATTGTATGTAACCAAGAAATTACATGCTCTGATACAGGGTGTATGGACTAAAGAAATTACCTTTTTTTTTTTTTTTTTTTTTTCCTCCTCAGGCCCTTTACTTAGCTGTGAAACAAAAGGCAGACGAAGCCATGGCAAGATCTAAATGCTGGGGTCTTAAAAAATGTCTGTGTGTACATGTGTGGAAATTGCCACGAAACCCAATGGTTTCGGGAAATGTGTCTGATGTTCATCGCTTCTGACTTTTCAAGGAGCGAGTAGGCACCAGCTGGGACCAAGCACTGCATGGGAGGTGCCCCCATAAGACCCCATCTCCAGGGATGCTGGGGAGAAAGGGCTCTGCGCCACTCACTGCCCCGCGTGCTGGCTCAGCGCCTCCTTCGCTCTTTGGCCCCGGCTCGGCAGCTGGAGTGGTTAGAGCCTCCTTGATAAACTGGGAGGTTGTGTTTGGGTTAGGCATGACTCACTGCGTGAAAACTTGGCTAGGTGAGGGACTGCATAACCTCTTCCTTATAGTCCTCTTAATTTATCCATAGATAAATTTTTGTTTTCTTCCAAAGTCTGTTGTGGTTTGTAAGTTGTGGAGTGACAGAAAAAAAAAAAGGAGTGGAAAAAAAGATAAATCTGTTAAACTTTGAACTATATGTTGTCTATGAACTGTCATTAGCCATGGCTGTGTATAAGAAAGCTTTTTATTAGTTCACAGCTTTGCGATATTCTGCTCTCATTAATATTGAGAATTAATCTGCACTGTGTTTTTCTGCAGCATTAGTGGCAATCCTTCTGCTGAATACAAATCAGATTCTTGCTGCAGTCCAAATTTCAATATGGGTAAAGATTTAAAGAGGATATTTATCGGGCATCTGCATGGAGTAGTGGGTCCTCTTTGGGGTGTTTGGGAGGATGGTATTTGTTTTCTTTGTATTTTTTTGTTTGGTTGTTGTTGGTTTTTATTGTGGTTTTTTGTGGGTTTTTTGGGGTTTTTGGTTGGTTGAAGTGACACTACTTTCTGCAACATGCCAGGACAACAGGTGGGATATTTACATCTCTTTTCTAGCTTTCCTTTTTTAGAGTGTTTGATCCTGTAGGGCCTCAGGAGTTCATAGCTTATTTCCATCAAAAGATAATGTAGTCCTTTTCTACACTGGCAGAATCTCAGGACAATAGTCGATTTTCAGATCTTATGTGATTTCTGAAGACAAAAGGGCTTTGTAAGCAAAAACCAGCCCTGAAATATCTGGGAAGCCTGCAAAAGGTGCTGAACAACTTCTGCACTTAACTGATGTGTTACAAGGATACTTGCAAACTGGCTGGATCGAGCCCCGAAGAAGCAGGGTGGAGATGCCTCCATGGCCAAGAACCCAATGCCAATCTTGGGCGTGTTGTATTTGCTCTATTTTCTTCGAAGCTGAGATAAGCATATTCCTTTGCCCAGCCACTTACCTGTTGCCCTCGCCAGAAGTTTTCGGGTGGCTGAGCACACACAGGGCTGATCTGCACCTCCAGACAAAGCTCTGTAGGAAGGAAAAGCAGTTTAAAGCAGGGTGGTTTGAGCTTGCTGTCCTCCAGGCAGCAGCGCTGGTTAATTTGCTGCCCTCAGGGTATTTTTGTACCTGCAGCCTTTTTCTTTGGGGTGAGGAGTGGAGAAGAGTGCCATGTGATGGCTGTCCATCATGTGATTCAAAAGGTGCTCCTTCCCCACAACTTTTTTTTTTTTTTTTTCATGTGCATTGGACAGGCAAGACAAAATCCCCTTGATCCTCATAGTGTTTTGAACATGAATGACAGATAAACTGTTTGTTCTTCAGGCTTCATTTTGCATCTCGGTCCTGGGCCATGTTTTATTGGCAATTTAAATCCATTAGAAAGAAAAACAAGTCTCCACAGATCCTGTTATGTACAATAGCTTCCCATCTAAATTTGAAGTGTAATCATGCACAAACATTGACTTGACCAGCATTGCTAGTGGCATTCATGTTAAGTGGATAGTTAAAGGCTTAATGACCCCTTCAAAACCAAGTGCTTGCTTTCTGTCATGTATTGATGGTACCATGCAAGGCCAGTGATTGAATTTTTTTTTTCTTCTCAGTGATTTTTAGGAAACGTTTCAACTGCTGGCATGGTTTGTCCACTCCATTTCCCACGCTGGTTAAGATCGAGCTGTTTGGATAGGACATGTGGCCATGCGACATCAAACCCTAGCTGGTTCATATAGCATCTTCGAGGTTTCTTCTCAAATTTGGTGAACACTGGTTAACTTGCTTTCCTGATCATCAAGGCAAGAAGAGAAATTGCCAGCTGGATGACAAATTTATATGAAGCAAAGGAAAATCCCTCAGCCTGGGACCTATGTAGTACTAACTATTTTCTTTGGTGAACCCAGTCACCAGGAGTTCTGCTTGTGGTGAGGTCTGAGAAGTAAAGGTAGAGAAGGCCTAACACTTAAGTTGCCGCTTAACTTGTTCCGTAGTGGGCTTTTTGTCATATGGCTTAAGGGTGTAGAGAGCAAGAATCACTAAATACCTTATTTCTGAGTATCTGTGATGAACGAGAAAGTAGTGCATAGAGGTCTAAAATGCAACTGATCGAAAAAGTAGCTGGTTTGAGGTTTGGTAATGGAACAAATTGCTGCAAGCTTTGGGATGAAGTATGTAGGGACGCTCACTTTTTCTGACACTTAGCAGCAGTTTAAACAGGAGAGTATGGCACAGGCCAGATGCTCAATGCTTTTAAAATGGGATTGATGCTTTAATGCTTTTAAGTCTTCTGCTTTTATCAGACAAATGTCTGCATCACCCACAGGCACCGACTGAGGCCTTGGGCTGTTGGGTGAACATTTCCAGCTAAACACTGAGGAACCTGAACAAAAGCAAGTGAAGCTTTCACTCCTTGCCGTTTGTAATTTCTCATCCCGTTATGAATTTAGCTTAATTTTAAAAAGGCAGCTGTTAAAACCAAGAACATACTGAACTTGGCATCAGTCCTTTTACGCAAGTCTGGGACTCATAAAAGACTTTGACATGGGCTGAAGCACCTTCAGTGAGAGCCCCTGGCTGCTGCCCAGGACAGCTGCAGGGATGCCGCAGCCTCCTCTGCCAAACAAGAGTGTTGCAATACGCAGCCCCTCCTGAGCGCAGGGGGTCTTTCCTGCTAGTTTCCCTCTTCCATGGAAAAACATACACCCAAAAGTGAAGACTGAGAGCTGTTCTCCTCCTGGGACCAGGCTGAGGGGGTCAGATAACATTTTTCGAGATGCCACTCTGCAGCGAAGAGATTGAATAAGCATTTAGATACGTCTCTTGAGGACACGTCTATGGGGATATGACTCTTTGGGACACTTAACGGTTGCAGCATTCAGTGTTCCCCAAAGTTGTGTGCGTGTAACCAAAGGCAAATGGGCGCTTGTGCAGACAGCAGACCTCTCCTGCAAAATCTGACTTTGTTCATCCCTTGTGGTGTTAAGGGAAACCATGCTTCCAGATTAAGCACAGTGCTGTGCTGTGTCTCCAGGAGATCTTTCTGCCTCTCGCCAAAGTGTTTGCATGCCTCTTCTTCTGGAGGAGCACTAGGGAAAGTGGAAGGAATCCTTAAGAAAGGCGGGGAGGGTTACTGGCATTTTGGCAGGCCTGCAACCAAGGAGATTTCTGAAGTCCCAGTTCTGCCTTTGGAAGGCTCATTGTCATGTTATGTAGAAGGAGCTCTGCTTATGCAGGAATAACTTGCTGCTCTTGGTTTATGGAAACATGCAGTGGGTCCGTACTCTCGGATGGTTGATTCAAAGACCTGTAAAGCTACGGTTTCTTTAAAGTCCCAAATTAAAGGATAACTTTTATTTTTCTTTTTAAGCTGTGCAATTTGGCTGTTTGTAGTATTCCAGAGAGGCAGGAAAATTACTGTTGGCTTTCCCACAATAAATCCTTGACCTTCCCCACCATTTAAGCATTAACAGATTCCCTGCACTGTATATGGGCGTGGAGAAAGGAGCTGTGGAGTTACGTGCAGATACTGACACACACACACATTTGTGAGTAGCTTCTAGCCTCAAGTCAGTGTTCGGGGGTTTATTTTCTCCTCTGCACAATACTGGATGTAAAACAGTTATGTTGCAAAATAATATTTTACAAATTATGTCAAACCTGTCACTCTATACAACTGACATCACATTAATGTTCCCTGGGGCAGACGTGTAACATTTGTTGGTGTGTGTTCTGTGCATCCTCCTGCACCCAGCCGAAAGGGCTCTTGTGGTACTTGGCTTCTTCCTTTGAATTCTCGGTGTTCACGCACTAATCCGTCATCTGGCGATGGCTGCAGAAGTTGAAACCTCATCTGTGCATGATGCTGGTCACCGAGATGTAGTGTGACATGGAGTCTTTCCCTTCTACATTTCCGTGAATCTCAGACTTCAGCAGCTTGTGAGCTTTATGTAAGCTGATGGATGTGAAAGGAGTGCTGAGCGCTGTAGGTGTAGGGTAGGGAGAGGGGCAGGGAGGATGGATTCAGGGCTGCACACATCTGTTACCTTCATGCCTTGCTCACAACAGAGCAGCGGGGGCTTTTTGCCACTTCAGATTTTTTTCAGTTCAGTTGCTTAATCCCAGCTTTTGTTTTGTACAGTACTGTAGTTTCACATTTCACTGTAAATTATTCACTTGCTGGCCCAGACACAGGAAGTTTGTAGAAAATACCAAGCCATTTGTGAGTAGGTTAAGGAAAGATGAGCAAATACCTGTGTTGGAGGTGATTAGCTCTGTGAGTTATGCTCCTGTTCAGACAGAGCATATGAGCCTTGCATGGCATGTTGGAGCCAAGTGTGAAAATAATGGGTATGAGTTGCATCCATGGGCCAATCCAAAGCTGATACCTTTGAGAATAAAGCAGACAAAACAGTGTCTGTACGCTTCTGATGGCTGAAAGACCTTGTAAATTACAGAACACATTTAAAAACGAGTAAAAATATGTGGTGTATTACAAATCCAGAGAACTATTGCTAGTTACCCAGTTTTGCTAGGCTAAGGTTACATTCTGGGATGGAAAATAAGAGGCTCTCCTTAGCTTGCATGTTCTGCAATAACATTTTATCAGCAGGCAAACTCTCATTAAATACACCCCATTGGCTGTGCTCAGGCTGCCAATTTTTTAGTGGAAACATTGTATTAACTTGGCTGTTCCCTCCAGGATATTACTCTTGGAAAATTATAACAAAGTGAACAATCCCCAAATCAGCATTTTTCATTTGCAGCAGGCCATAATTTACAGTACAGTATGGATCTATGCCTGCCTTGAGAATTCCCTGTCTGCTGTGGCAGGGAACAGCATACATTTCTGTATTTGCCCAAAGAAAGCATTTGTCTCTTTACCTAAATGTGCACGGTGGTTTGGATCTACGCGACCTCTGCATTTCACTGTATGTTATCAGCTGTGTAATCCAAGATTGTGCATTCTTCTTAGGGCCATAGTTCGTCTCATTCATGTGAATGACATACGTTTCCCAGTGCCAAAAGGAAAGGACATGGTTGTGTCCCTCAACCCACCAGATTCCAGCCTACAATAACTCACTTTAGGTCAAGACTTCATAAGGGAAAGGAAAAGAAGTTCTTCAAAATGCTAAATAAAAATCCAGCACCAAACCTCTTAAAGAGGAGTTTCAGGGCCTCGACTAAGACAACTAAGCAAGCCATCTTCTTGCACTCTAGAAATGTAATACTTGTAGCATCTATAATTGTTTACTTAACTGGATAAAGACAATGCAATGGTTTCATTTAAATTTTGGAAGCTTTATGTCCTAAAGGTCTGTGAGAAGAGTAGAAAATTTTGCTATTACAGCAAAGGGAGAAGAAATCTTTCTCTCTCCCCCTAAAGTTTTCTTTGTCAAAGTTCAGTGATTTGCTGCGTGTTCAGAGGTACAGTCCTCAGAGTAGTTGTTCCTTTTTGTTTGCATAACAATTTGTGTCAGCAAATGAAAACATGGTTCAAGCTATTCACTTCGGCAGTTTCTTTTTAATGGAGGGAATGCAAACACTAAACTGTAGCATGCTGGAAAAGCTCTGAATCCTGGGGGGGGAACCAACCCCTAGTGTCTACAGAGGTGTGGTTGTTGGTGCATTTCTCTCTGTATTTACTTACATGTATCCATGGAAATGTATGTATATGTATATTCATATTTTCACACATCTGCTGCATAGAAACCTTGATTCTTTAAAAACATTACCCATGGGTTTTCTTTCATGTGGCCTTAGTCTAACTTGGTATCAGTGATTTCATGACAATGGGAGGAGAGGTGTTCAGGTGCCAGTACTTCTGAGAGTGCCAGCCTTAGATTTGCAGTTTGTGAGTATTGTAATATGTTAAAAAATCAAATCAAATCAAATCAAATCAATAAAATTTACTTGGGGAACTATAGGGTGGTTTTTTTTTTCCATTGAAAACTTTTTTTATTTCTTGCTGGGGCATTTTGCAGAGGCTAGATGGGAAAGTATGCTTCCCTTAATATGTTAGGGTTGGGGAGAAGAGGGCAGATATGGTCTGCTTTAGCTTTTTTTTTTTCCCATTGACTCCGGTATGGCTTCTCCCTTTCATATTCAATTTCATTTGACTTAATATTCTTCTTCAAAAGAGAGCAATTAAACAAAAGGTCTGCACTTTGTGCCAGCATTTTTGAAGCCAACCGTGAGACTCCATTCCCAGAGGATGAAACAAAATTTTCAAGGAGGTCCAGAATTTCTAGTGCATAAACAAAGTAAGTATGTGGTTTTACTAAATTACTGTATTTATTAATAATTGTATTAACTGCTTGTTAGGGGTCTACACCTGCTGATTTTTACATAACTGTTCTGGTAATCAGCTCAGCCTTTTCAACACCAGCAAGGTGCAGTGAGTGATGCCTGATGCTCCCTATTCTACTGCCCAGAGAAAAAGATGCAAGTGAAGCTGCCAGATCTTTTTTTTTTTTTTTTTTTTTTTTTTTTTTTTTTTTTTTTTTTAAGAAAGAAGGCAGCAAGCATAGTTAGATCTACTTTGTACCCAGGCAGGTGATGAAATTGTATGGAATGACCTTTTGGGGACACCAGAAAGTCATGTTGCATTCATTAGTATGCTGTGGTTGAGCCGTTAGAGAGAAGGGACCTTTTGGCTGTTTTCTTTTTCTTTTTTCTTTTATTTACATTAAAATACATTTACCATTCCAAATTTGTTATTAAGAGTCAGCATATTTGATGCCTTTGTGGGTGGGCTCATAAAAACCTGATCTTGCTTCATGTTCTTTGCATAATGAAGAAGAAAAAGTAAAAACACCTCTGGGGGATTGTGATAATTGAAACCTAATTCCCAGGTATTTAAGCATATTAACGTCTTTAAAGACAAGGCCAGAAAGTGATGGGAACATCCAAGGACTTCATGCATATTTGTGGGAGGAAAAAGTGCATAGCCTTTACAGCTTTTTTTTTTTAAATCCAGTCTTCTCATTGTTTCTTGAGAACATAATGCAAACTCCTGGATTAAGTAAGCAGAAACAGCATATAAAATATTGATCTTGATTTTCAGCCCTACCACTCACTGAGGGGAAAGCAGATGCTTCTTGTGCAATCGCATCTCCATTGAAATTCACTTTCAGCTCCCTGGAGTTGAGAAGAAGAGATGCGTTTCTATACTTCACAGGTAGAAGTGCAATGACCTGAAAGGCTCACACCAGAACTCACTCCCTTAAGCTCAAGGGCTATTCACAATTACACTCTGCAAAGTTGTTCATGCCTCTTAAAGATATGTGGGATTACCAAGTAAAGATAAGCTTGGTAACTAGCGCAGTGCAACCTGTTAGCCCGAACCGAGCCTTCTGTGCAAACAGACAGAGTAGGAAGCTGAGGGAGGAGACAGTGTTGTGACTAAACAGAAGGCTGATCTTACTTGCTTACTTACTGCTTTTCAGCTGAAAGGTATCTCTACTTTTCACTTTCCAAAGGAGAAAGTGCGTTGTTTTGGTTAGTTGCTGGGTTCAAAACCCAGGCCTCAACTGTAATGAAATGCAAAAAATTAAATAAATAATGAGAGAACACAATTGTTTCCCTAAGGCTAATTTGAGGAGGTTGATTAATCATCTTTCAAACATGTAGTGATAGAATTCAAAATACCACCCCCAGCAGTTTAAACCAGAAATTATTCTATAGGTAGTAGAATATGTGTGCAAAATATAGCAGCTTGCTTGTAGTAACCACTTTTTACCTCTCTGAGGAACTTTGCCAGTAAAACTACCTTATGAAATTGAATTTTTTCGTGTACTCCTTTTCAATCCTACTCCTCCATTTGCAACCCAAAACTCTGCTTCACTAAGTACAGTTGGGACCAGAGGTCAAGTTCAGACACATGCTTCTGAGTTATGCTGGACTGTTTGAAGGAGCCCCCTGCTGCCCAACACTGCCGAGCCCACCAGAGGGTCTGAAGATGGAAAAGTGCCTCCATTGCTGGAATGTGAATCTAACACCTTCATTTAAATCGCCCATGAGCTAACTCCAAACTGTGTACAACTGGCGTCAGTATAAGAAAAGCGAAAGCTCAGAAAGCCTTGGGTGGCAATTCAGGTTCTTTAGGATGGAGATGTTCACTCTCAGCACAAAGTAGAACTTTTATAGTAGGCTGCGTGAGTTGGAAGTGATCAGCACTGTTGACTTCTGTAGAGTTGACTTCTGTAGTGTTGACAGTTTCCTCCTGGAGTAGCAGTAGGATTAACAGAGCATCAAGGTATTATTAAGCTAAAATGATCAACCTTGGCACATAGTCTACGCAACCAACAGTCAGAGGCTTTGTGTGCAAGGGCTTTTGTTCTGATCTGGAAGAAATGACCATGCTGATATGCAGAATTAAGTTTTAATTAATGAGAAAGTGGGATGTGCTGTGTGTAGTGCCACACCTGAAAAGCATAATCTGACTTTTAGCTTGAGTGGCTGATGTTGTAGAGTCCACTTTTATATAAACCTCTGGGGTGTGGCAGAATGGAGGAACTTCTTGTATCCCATCATCATATGACTCATGTTTGCAGTGGATCTCTCTCCTCTGTTTGATAGAGAAGTCATTTGCTAGGCTCCCTGGCCCACAGGACTGTGTCTGCTAGCAGTATTAAAAAGCATGTAGGATTCCTGGATCACGTAAGTATACATAGGATTTAAGGTGCTTCATTTCTTCCAGGAGAAAGGCAGCACGTTACAACCGGAGAGTTCCGGACAGTTCCAAGTGTGTATTGTCTGCTTTGCCTTTATGGGTTTCTGGCCCACCCTTCAAAAAGGAAAATTGGTTTTATACCCCTGGTTTTGAAGTTGTTAATGGTTTCTCGCTGTCCTGGTGAGTTCTTGGGGTTCTCCTGATCTTCTGTGTGGAAGCTGGATCCTTTCCAGCTGCACAGGTTGGCATGAGCCATTCCCACAGGGCTCTTGCTGAAGCATCAGATATGTCAAGGCTGTTCTAACCTGTTGTTGGGACATCTCCAAGTTCTTGTAGGTAAGGTGATTGAATTCCATACGCTTGTCTTTGGGGAGAGATTTCTGGGTCTCTTCCCACTTTTCAAATTGGTACTTGCCTGCATATGGTTAAATGCCCATGGCCAACACTACAGACCGTTCAATCCTTTCTGCATAAGACACACAGAGGTCTAACACTTAGACTTTGGTCGGATGAATAAAGCTGTATGTTCTACTTGTGTTTTCTCATTCTTCACTCAGCATTTGGAAGAGCAAAGGGTTTTTGCAGAGGGGTCTTTTTGGTAGGGTATTTTCTTTTTTTTTAATGCTGTTCCATGGGCAGCTGATGTGGAATATGGGATCTGTTAGACATCTCTCATACTAGCAATGCTTCTCTATCAGGGAGTTATCTTTAGGTTTTTCAAAATGTCTGCCCTGGGGTCACAGACTCCCTCTAAGGCTGCTTGTGAAGAAAATTAATGAAACAAGTCTTTTATGAATGGGAGACAACAAAGTCAGGAGAGAGACTTGTAGTTGTCTGGGATAGTTACCGACTTTTCCTACCTTTCTATGGAAAAGGTGCATGTTGTAGGAAAACCATCTGTCATCTTGTGCTGAGGTGGTAGATCTGATGAGTAACTTGCTACCTGGCAAGATCGTTACGTACCATTAGGAGCTGTGGTGCTACTAAAATGAATGTTGATTGTCCTATTCTGTATGTGTAATTGTATCATGTTTTGTATTTCAGATGAGTTTTTTAAGGGGTATTGTTACTGCCTGTCGTCCTGTTTCTGTTCCTTTATCCCTTCCAGGCGACAGTGTGTTCTGTTTGCATTACCAAGCAAGCATGAACTTACCATCGACCAAATCTTTGACTTAAGCAGGGGGTGCCTGCTTGAATCTGTGGACTTTGTAGTCTGAACTAAAAGCCAGAAAACAAAAAGGGCTTCAGATATTATGGTGGAAGAACATTTTAGTGGAGACATTTCAGCCCATCCAGTCATTATTCATTCAAATTCAGTAGCTGCACTTAGCCCATGTGGAGGGGACATTGCAATCCCATACTGTAGAGAGGAAGCACAAATAAGGGATATTGCCCCAGAAAGAAATATACATTATTTTCACAGTGGAACTATGTGTGTGTGTGCTGTTGACCCTGTGGCCTTGATACCAGTGGGGAGAGATGCGACTTTGTTCAGCAGAATTTTGATTAACAGTTCCTGGGCTTAGCTTAGGAATGAAACAATTGATGAAACTGTAAAGTGTTTCCACAGCGGTGGCATGTCCTGAAGTCTCTGCCCCTTTTGCATGCAGAGATCTACAATTCATTCTTCTTAACCTGTGCTTTGCTAAAGCTCCAGGATGTTAAACACTTCTTGGTTTTGTTTGACGTATGCATTTTCTTGAAGCACTGAAAATAAGACATTGTATTTTCAAGTGTCTTAAGATATGAAAGGAAGAAGGGAAGTTAGAGGTACAAAATTATTAGGAAACTATATGTTTAATGAAAACAGACCCTTTCACGTGGAAGCCATGTTGTACCCAGCAAATGGCTGCAGGTAGGAATGACAGATTAATTAAAACCGAAATGAAAAAACTTGTATATTATTTAAAAAAAAAGGTAAAAAGCTTTGATTGACATGTAGAGCAGGCACTTCTTTTAATGAAGAGCTCGGTCTGATTAATGTAGAAGGCTTGAGTGACTTTTCATCAGAGCAGTACGTGCCAGGCCATGTCTGAGCAGGAATATTTTCTCTTGGTTAATAAACATTTGTTCTTTGCCCGGAGCGCCAAACAACCCTGTTGTTCTGTTCTGGCGTGTGGAACACCTCAGTGAGCTTTACAAAGGAGACAAAAAAAATTCATCTTGGCTGATTAGAGCTCCTTGTGTTTATATTAAAAGCTTGGAACCCGCTCTCCCTCCTCTGCCTTGAACTCCTTGATTGGTGAAACTGCTCCCTGCCCTCTCTCAAGAGCTTCAAGTTGAGACAGTTTCTCTGCAGCAGCAGCAGCAGCAGCAGCTGTCGCCGCCAAGGTTTCAGCTCTGGGATCCCCTGCGGGAACAGCAGAGGTGGGAGCAAGCGTTCCCTTCGGATGATCTGGTGGCAGAAGGACAAAGTGGCTTGGAGTAAAGGGCCACAGCCTCTGCAGGGAAGGGAAGGGTCTCCAGAAGGAGCCCCTGGGCTCTCCCAGCCCTGTATTGCATTACAGGCTGTTGCATCTCTCAAGCAAGCGCAAAGAGCTGTAGCAGTGTAAGCGAAGGAGTGAACGTAAACTGATGTATCAGTGTAACTTCATGTGTGGCCAGATCCACTCAGAAAAGTCAAAGCAGATTAGGAAAGCAGAAAGCTGCCTGTTTAATGGCGAGCGGATACTTCTGAAGAGCATAATATGTGGGTGGTGGTGTAGCACAAGAGCAGTGTGTGTATGTGAAGCTGAGCAAGAATTAACTCTGTATTAAAGCAGCCCTGTTGATTAAAGCCTATATACTCCTGTATTTATTTCATGGCACTTAGGAAGGGCTGCTTCTGTTGTTGTGAACATGACACTAAGACATCTGATATCACATACTGTATTTTTATCATTTTTTAGCAGCACAATTTTCTCACAAAATATTTTCTACTGGAAATAAAAGAGAGGGACAAATGATGCTACAAACCCATTACTAATGCATCAGCTTTTTTTTCTACTACACTCGTGCCTTGCATGCCTTTTAAATGTGGCATGCAGTTTAACATCTGTTGGGGACTTGTATTTGTTCTTTTTCAGAGAATACAAGTTGGTTTGATCCTCACTTCTAATTCAGGAGGAAGGCTTGAAAAATCACTGTTACAAAAAAAACCCCAAAACAAAACGGTAAATGTTATATATATATATATATATATATATATATATATATATATATATATATACACACACATACCACAGCTGCAAAATGGAAAGCTATCCATATGCTTCTAAAAATTAGTGAATCATGTTCACTTAAACTGAATTACATCTTCTGCCCTGGCCTCTGAGTAGCAGAGGTTTAGCACTACTTTGCTGCAGTAATTGATATTCAGAACATCAGATAACAGCAGATATCACAGAACAGACAAAAGCAGTTCACTTGAGAGTTCAACTGCAGTAGTATATTGCGTCTACTAAGAGCACCTTAGCTTTGTTAGACTGAATAGCATCCTTTATGTAGGTATTTTTCATGCAAATTATGATAATAATGTATCCTGTGCTGACAAAGATGGCCTGATTTCACTTCTAATTGTAAGATGGCAATTATTCAGGTATTATTCCAGAAAATCAAAGAGCGATCCAGTACACCTTGGATTCTCATCAGACTCAAAAAGGTCCAATTCGTTTCCCTGGCAAAACTATCAAGCCCCAAATCTGCATTTAAATCAAAACCGTGTCCACTGCAGGATGTTACATGGCTGGTTGAGCCCTCTGCCTTTCTTTTGCAGCCTCTGACAGAGGTGATAAGGCTTTCAGAGCAGTACTGCCCTTCCCCATCTCATCAGCAGCAGTTTTTTAGCGACTCACAGCTTGGAAGAGAATGTCCCGGAGGCTTCCCAGCAGGGTTTGAGAGCTCATTCCCCTGCCCACAAACATTTCTTGACCTCTCTGAGGTCATTTCTTTACACGGAAATTGAGTAGAAGGTTTGGTGGGTTTTTCACTTCAGTTTATTTAGAGTGCATCTGAAAACATTTGCAATCTAGCAAGTTTTTTCCTGGTTATACCCCAAGCTCTCTGGAGCAGGGGAGCAGTGTGGCTGCAGAAAGCTGTTTCAGCCATCTGATTTAAAGTAGTTTTGCAGCGGGAGAGATTCCTTCTCCTCCCACCCTCTGCACTCCCTTAGGAAATTCACTTTGGGAATTATGTTACTGTGTTGGGCCAAGAGGACTATGCTGATTTTAAAAAAATCCTGAAAACGAGCCTTACTGAAATTTTGGGTTTGATACTTCTTTTAGTTACTTTGAAAAAAATATTATTTAATCTTCGTCGCAGTTTCTTCAGAAACAAGCCTTTGCTCCATCCCTGAATTAAACATCACTAATGTCCACGCCATCAGTTGAATGTTCAGCCATTAAGCAGAGTTTAAGCTAATTGCTGTACTGATTAAACCGCAGTTGTCACCACTCTGCCAAGTGAGTTGCCCGGGTGATATTCTTGTACAACGACAATAAAACAACCTCCGAGAAAGCAGAGGTAAATTGGTATGCATGGGTGTAATTAAATATAGTTATTATGGAATCTGTAATGGGACCACACTCGAACTTGTAATTTTACTGGAGTGTGTTTTTTTCTTAGTGGAAGTTTTTCAGTATTTTCCTAAAAACACATGAATTTTATTTCTAAAAATCAGTTATGCAAATAACATGTTTTCTTGTTTGTTTGTTTAAAAGCATATGAAATGAAACACGTAGCTGGATGTTCACATGTACGAATGTTTGAACTGAAAAGGCACAGAAGGAGTTTGCAGTTGCATACATTCCTGAGCTAAAAAATCTGTCCTATGGTTCATAAATACCCCTTGGATCTCTCAGGATAAAAGATACTAGGTAAATAGAATTATTTTTATAATTGCTCTGCAGTGTAGCAAAAGTCATTACCTTCTAATCCTTAACAAGGGAATGTACTTAGAAAAGCCCAAAGCAATCTCTTTTAAACCTTCTGCTTTCTTCTTTGCTCCGTGTCACTGCAGAGCAGCTCCATGAGCACTCTTGGAGAGCTCTTCTCTCTCTGGGGAGCTGGAAAACCTGCCTGAAGAAGTTGTTTTTCAGGACTCAAGGTGCTCATCTTCCCTGTTAGTTACATGCTCACAAGGGCATTAAATTCATTCTGCTTTTCCACAGTTTACTTCTCAGGTCAGAGGAAGTGCCGGCAGCAGTGCTGGTATAGTCTTTGCTTCTCTGCCACCTTTCTCATCCTGGTGTATCCAAGCTTTTCTCCGTCACCACTGTGCTTTGAAATGAATTCTTGCGCTGGCCCAAGTCAAAAGTTCTCCCTTACCAAGACAAAGGGGCTGGTCCTGTGCTACTCCCCAAGGGTTGTGTTGGTGTGGCTGGGAGGAGCGCTGCCAGGTGAGCTCTGGAACAAGCAAGCTGGTGGAGGGGTGCAGCCACTCCTCTAAGTCAATGTCTGCTGCCGATGCCCCTCTAGTGCAGATCTAGAGCCTCAATAATGTACTATTTAAAAAAAAAAGAAACGCTAGTAAGCTCTTTCTGTGGCAAATGTGAAAGCGGGTAGTGCTCTGATGCCCAAACCCCAGGGAGATACACCCTTGTCCCCCGGCAGCTGTCCCACCGCTGCAACCTTGCTTGGGCCAAGGGTGCTGCACTCAGGCCCCTGGGTTTTTGTGGTGCTGTGCAGCACGTGGGCCGCTGGGCTATGCCTTGTGCTCGCTGAACGCCTGAGCTGGCGTTGAGCTCCCTCCTGCCCCGCGAGCTCGTGGGGAGCAGGAGGGACGTGCCAGAGAGTTGTGGTGCTCACGAGGAGATGTTGCCGCAAAGGCCGTGCCTAGTTGGAGCTTCAGGCCATGTGTCTGACAGACAAACTGTGGTTCAGTAAACCAACCAAAGTGTCAAAGGAGAGGTGTCTGCATGTGCATAGCGCTTGCATCAGGGGATAACACTACATTTGTAATTCGGGACAGCTTTGCTGTTCCAGTAGGCCTTGGACAGTGGCTGGTCCTGTGCAATAGCGTGGTGTAGGGTGACTTGAGAGCCTGTCTCGTTTGTATTTTATTTTATTGGATTTTGTTGTTATGACTATAGAATGTTTTTAAAGACAGTATTTGGAAACCATAGGCTTTTCCATTGTACTGAGCTGTGTTTCTGAAACAGAACTGTGTATTGGCAGAGGCTTTTGAGGCTGGGGTGACAGGCTCTGAACCAGGAGAGCAAAAGGTGTGAATTCTTAGCATTTCGTTTACAGGTCTGTTCCTTTGACCTTCCTTTGATGTAGTCCACCTTGTTGTGGGATTAAAATTCTGCTGAATCCTTCTTTGAGCAGGAATGTAACATCTCTTTGAGAGTCTCCAGGTTGCCCAAGGCAATAACGACTGTTCGGTGCTCTTACATAACGTGTCAAACATTAGTAAAGGGCCATTCTTCAAACATTTACACACTTGCTTTAATCATGAGAGGAATCCCATTGAAACTGAGGTGGCTCTAAATGTTTGCAGGACATGTCCTTTAATCATCCCTCGAGGCATGGCCCTGTGTCGCTAATGAGTTTCTTCCTGAAAAAGGGACCAAGAGACAGGCCCATGCCTTCCCTTTTCAAAGCATACACCAATGCCTTTAGATTTCCTATGGTTGTTTTTTATAAATACCACTGTATTGCAACAGTACATTATAATCTATATCATGTGTTTGACAGCTGTGTCAAGTTTTATTTAGAATTTTTTTAAAACCCTTGAACTCATTAGCACAGTGTTTACATGGGTTCAGAGAGCAAGCAGGGGAAATCTGTGGATGAAATATCTATCAAGTGCCATTAAATACAAGTACATCTTCTGGTTCCAGAATTTGTTCAGTGGTGGGCTAGTGGAAAGACAAAAAATATCACGAGAGGCATCTTTTGTTCTTCACTGCTCTCTTGGCTGCTTTCCTTTGCTGCTGCTACTACTGGAGCAGGGGACAAGATGGAGAGACATGCTAAGGTTGATTTATTTGAATTCTGCACAGGTTAATGGGAATTTGAATGGTATAAATTTTGAAGGAGAAAAGAAACTAATAGAAGCATCCTTGGAGATGAACCCAGTACTCAATAAAATTGACCTGGCCTATTCTTCTCCATGAGGAGTTACCAACCCAGTTTTAGCATGGTAGTTCGTTCAAACACAGGTGGTTTCTTACTCTAAGTGATACTGTGAACATCAGACTGGTATACAGCAGGGTGATTTGACATCAGGAAATTTATGAACAGAGCAAAGATTTTGAGGACTGGTAAACCTTGGTGATGAATTTCAGAGAATTTCCTTTTAGCTTCTAGCGATTTACAGAAAAAGAACTTGGGCTAGTTGTCCATCCTAGAGCATTGCCCCATCCAGCAGTCTTTACAATTTTAAACATGATTTTTGCTTTTTAAAAGGAAATTCAAACGAAATGTAGAGTGTTGTTGTGAAGTTTCTACCACCATCCCGATGTCTGTATGGTTTATGGGATTGTGCTTTTCTTATTCTACTGATCTGTAAAGGCTTTGAAACAATTAGTCTGCTTTAAGATGTTTTCTAGATAACCAGGACATTGCTGAGTGGTTTAGAGGCCATTGACTTGCAGTCCTTCAGCTGGTTGAATGGGATTCCTGCTGATCTGCTGGTACTGGCTCATGCAGTTTCCTGGCCCCTAGATGGTTCTCATGGCTGCCATAAATGGATTTGTAAAAGAGCTCCCTGAAATTATTGATATTCCCAGGGACAAAAATTCCTGAACCAGTTTCAGCTTTCCTCTTGACGGCCATATTCAGACAGACAGAAGACCCTGTTGTTGTTTTTGTGCTCTTTGCCTTTTAGCATTCACTGTCTGTAAATGCTTAAAGAACAGATAAAAGTGCAAACCAGCTGTTTCTTAAGGCTCTTCTGGGGAGGCTTTGAATAACCTCAGTTCATACTGATTTGAAGAAAGCAAGTCAATGTATGGATGTAACTTTGGGATCAGGCTCAGCGCCTTGTCAATCAGCCATCTCCAGTATATGAGTATTTACTTTAGTATAAGGAAATAATACATCTGTGGCATACCCTTTATGTCTGTAACAGCTTTTTTTTTTTTTTTTTTTTTCTCGAAGCATTTGATAAAGATGTGACTAGTATGGCTCCAGAAGCCTATGAGAAACCTCAAGTGAGAGTTGAAGTTCTGTTATGGTAAAGATGAATGTTACACAGATTTTGTATGCCTCTGCCAGCACCTGTTCCAAAAGTTTTTTTCCTTTCCTAAAGGAAAAAATATTTTTTCCTTTAAACAGTCAAAGTTCACAAATACTTTGCTGATTCTGTAGTGGTGGCATTATGTGTAACTGATGAGATGTTTGTTTGTGTGACGATTATGGTCGGATAATCTGGTCTGCTGGACAAGACATAATTGTGCAGTTGTGTGTTTTACCTGTTAACGTACGTACTTACGGGCACCCAAAAGCCAGAACAAGGAGTGCGTGAACCATTCAGACACACGGTGTGTCTGGGGGGCATGGTGCCCCTTGATAAGAGGTAGGAGGCAATCACATCCAGTTATCAACAACAGAAATGTCTGTTTTCTATAATGGCAGTAGAAGAATGTTATTGATGACTTGTGCAATCCAAACATATGATGTCAAGGCAGCTGCAGGGCTTTTGTTGTTGTTTTGTGTCCTGATTCCAATCTCTAGTACGTGCCAGTTACATTTGGTCACGGCAAGTGTTCCTGGGCGCACATGATCTCCGTGTGACAAAAATGCCTCTTTTCTCAGGGGTCAGAGAGCATCTCCCTTGCTTCGGCACCAGGGGGCTGCCCGACCTGCATTCCACTGACCTCCAAAATGGCAAATACCAGATAAATGCACCTTGGAGAAGGCTTTGCTATTTTTGCCAGTATTTTGGGGATGCAGGGTTTCTGTGATTCTCGTTGTCTCCCTCATATCTTTGCAGATAGTCCTTGTTTTTCTAGAATGCATTCCCAGAAACTGTCAAAAAAGCACAGTGGTCTCTGGGTATTGAGAGCTTTCAGACATTGGTGCATGTTGTGGCTGATCATTTAATCTCAAGAACATCAACTCTTTAACTTGTTCAAGGCATTTCAACACTCTGATGGTGTCTGCTGCGTTCAGCAAGAACAAAATAAATAGTGTTAAGTCAATAAGGGCTAATTTATTAATGCAGGAATACATTTGAGGCATTGGTATCCTCTAGTCTAAAAGCTCTCCTTCCTAATAGACAGACATGAAGTTGGATTTTCACAGTTGTATCCCCAAACCAGTAAATGGATCCACCTCAAATTTTATCACAATGAGAAGATTGTTTACGTGAACTGGAAATGATCTCCAGTGTAAACAGTAACAACTATGAGAGAAAGATGGCATTCACATACAAGTAAGAGATTTCCAAACCAGAGCAGCAGAGGAATGCAGGTCAAGATCAGGGTGTCATCATGTTGTGACACAGCATTGCTGCATATGGTGGAACACATGCAGTTTGACTTTTAATGACAGGCGCTTGGACGTGCAGCAATGGCAGTGGTCAATGCTACAGAAGGATAAGCATCTGCTAGGAAGACACTCAAGTCATTTCAGCCTCTCTGATGCGTCAGTGCTCCTGGTGACTTAATGTCATGATGGCATCTCTAGAGTCCCTGCTTGGTTTTAACCTTGTGGTCCAGTCAGTGGCTGGATTAAATGGCATTCACAGTCATTAGGGACAGTGATTATCACGTTTAACCTTACTCCAAAAGCAGCAAAAGTAAACCTTTTCCTCGATCTCTCTTTCATCTGATTATGATGACTAATATTTTTATCACTATTTGACATTCTGGGAAGTGTGTTTTTGAGAAAAGCTGTTTATAAATTGAAAAGGTGGGTACCCAAAGTGATGCCTGGTGAGGGTGGGCAGATTTTGAAACCATTAAGCATGACTCGATTAGATGTGCAGGTGAGAACCTCTATATATCTTTAATAAACAGCGACCAGTGCAGTGTGACCTGTGTGGTTTTCTCACTGAATTAAGCAAAATGCAATGCTCTCGCATTTTTTCAAAAAATTCCATGAATGGACCCAGAAAAAGATGTCTAAGAGGAGGCCTATGAGGGAAGAAGGCACATTAGTTGAGGGACTTAAAATGAACCAGGGTACCTTAAGGAACCAGTCAAACAAAGGTCTTTTTCTGAGTTACGCACTGTTTGGTCAGTCAAGATATCTCTTCCTTCCTCTTCCCCTCTCTGTAGCTGTCTTTCCCTCCAATATGTGCTTTTTCCTCTGTGGGAGCATCAACTAAAGTATGATAGATAAAGATACTTTTGTCTTGATGAAACGCACTATTAAATCACCAGACATTTTGCAGTGAAAGTGTTTTCTGTTATTGTATGTCTTGAAGACCCACTGAGGAGGGAAGAATGTAGGGGAATCACTTGGAAATTAAATTGTATGGCAAAATACTTCTTTCTTTCATTCACTAATCTTCATCTTTTAAAGTATCAGCACATTAGCACATGCAGTTCTGTGCTAGATACAATGAACAAGCTCTTAGCACTGTTTGAACAAGGTACAAATCTCAGCTCTAACGCACTGATGTGTTTTGTCCTTGCCAACAAGATAAATACAAGCAATTTTTGTTCTAACGCTACTGAGCAAATAGTGCTGTCTAACTGTAAATTGCTTTAAGGGGGAATCAATAAGGTGCATCCACTTTTAATAGTCCATTTGCCAATGTTTTTTTAAATCTATATATAAAGTTTGGGCATGGGTGATCATTGTTCATTTTACTTCACAATATATTGTGTATAACTAATGCTATCGTTCAAGGGCACAGTGAGAAGGTCATGAGGTTTTAAAAAAATGATAACTGAGCTCAGCAAAGGAAAGTTTATTACTTTACAGTGTTTTGTAAATAATCTTAATAGAGATTTGCTCTGTATAAAATAGTCTTTCTTTTAGTGAGTTGTTATGTAGTGGCTTTTACCTCTGAGGATCCATAGAGCACCTTCGTTCTGTCCTTCTTCTATAAATGAAGTTCAGAGGAAAATGAGTTCTTTGATCATGCTGTTTTCTCCTTGATAACTCTCTATTTTCCCCACTCCTCCATTTCAGCATACCGCTGTTACATGCATTTCCATGGCAATTACAATGTATCTGAAGATTGTTCAGACTTGATTTCATATCTTGGATTTCTTTTATAACTAGCTGCATTCAATAATTGCTCTCAGAAAGTACCCCAAGATTGTTGTCATTTAATCTCTGTAAGCTTGTGTAGACACAAAAAAGTCTCGATGGACCAAAGTCCTCCTTTTGTTTTGTTTTGTGTTTTGTTTTGTTTTGTTTTAGTAGAACTCACCATTAACTTTGATATCCTATTGAAAGTAAGAATTTCTACTTAAAAATTGATTGCCTAGCAAAAGGATTTGTTTGCAACTGCAGGGCTGAAAGGGAATGCTCTGGAGGCATTTCTCTGCAGGGTGGACAGTGCTTGGCTGCTCTCAACTTACACATGCTTGACTTCTGTGTTTCCAAAAATACAGTTTCCATCTATAATGACTAAAGTTTTTCTAATATCTGGGGGCTTTTGGAATCTAATGAAAAGGCATCTGATTTGTGTGTTTTCTGTTCGAATTGTTTTATAAGACCGCTGTTTTCCCAGAAAAAAAATGCAGTGGGATTTGTGTCTGTGTCCCAAAGCAGATGGATGCAGTTAGACAGGGGAACAGCTTTCCCAGGGACCTGGTCCTGAATTTTTTTCAGCACATTACTGGCTCATACTCACAAGACAAGGGCCACTGATCTCTAGGGGTGTGTATTGGCACCTCTACCTCTCACAAAGTATGAGAGTACATTCCATGGTAGCCAGCATGAATAAAGGGGTGAAAGCCTCTTACCTATCCTCCTTTCTGCGTATTCCTTGCCTTTGCCTGTGGCCTCGTTTGTGTTTATGAGAACTGTACTTCAGAACAGATGTGATGGTCTTGACCAATTTCACCAGCGCATTAGAAACTTTTTGTTTTTAAGGAAGATGCTATTATAAATAGGTTGTGGACAAGACTTGCACCTAAAGCAAGGTTATAACCTCCAAAATCCCTATTAGGAGGACTATAATGCAAATACCACGGTGGGACTATTCTGTCCATACGGGAGGTTTCGGTTGATATGCACATAGCTGTTAAGAAGTCATATTTTCAGTCTTTAACCCTGAAAGCTTGTACCCAAAGTTGACTGGCGTAAAAGCAGACTCTTAGATGGGTTCCTGTGAAGTGGTGAAGAAATGCTTGCTTTTATTTGAATAGAAGTATGGTCACCTCGGCGAGGCAGGGGCTCAGGCAAGCTTAAAGGAGACCTGGTAGCATTTGGCTATTTATTAAACTGAAATTAGAACATTATGCTGCAGAGTTGCCAGAAGATGGTTAGATATTTCCTTTTCCATAATGTTTAATTTGAAGATATTTCAAAAGAATGATCTAGAGAGACTTTTTCTGAAATACAGTATTCTTGGTCTGTGACTTTCTCACAAGTTGCAAGCGCTCCATGTTTACCATCAAAATTCATGGCAGGAATAGCAGTGGGATAGTCCTCTCGCTGCTTGAAGCCATGCTAGAACTAGCCTTCACCATGTATGCTCTTTCTTTGGTGTTTAATGTTTTGTTCTCTGTTCTTCTGTCAGTTCACTCTTATCCTACATGTCTCTGCAAATGGATATTGCTTGTCATGTGGCACTTTTATGAACCTTTTTGTGCCTCCTACTTTTTGGAATGATGTATTGAGATGATGCTGAACTGCCAAGTCCTGTGGGAACTTTGTTATTTAATTGTGGTCCATATTCTCCCTTCAGGGCTTGAATGAAAAAAAAACAGATGGGGTCAATTTACACACAAATAAAAAATTAAGAAGTAAGTGAACAGGAAATAACCACTGTGCTTATATTGCCTTTTGCTCATTTCCGATTCTTTTCTTTTCACTATTACTCCTCTGTGAGGTCAAGTCTGCTTGGAGTTATTTGGATTTGGGGCTTTATTCCCCCCTGCCATGTCCCCTCTGTTACAGTTGTTGATTTTTGAGTCACTGAAGGTACACCTAGCTATACAGACAATGCCACCTCCCTTTGCAGGTGGGTAGATGAGGTGTTTTGGATAGTCCTTGCAAAAGATGAGGCAGTCTGCAGGAGACAGGAGGACTATCATACAAAACCTCCTGAGATTCACTCCCATTCTCAAGCACTTGCAAGTCTGTTCCTACCTGGGTCATTCAGCTGTCACTGCAACATTGCTACTCCTGGGGAGCTGAAGCTTGTAACCAACACTATCAGCTGGATTGTCAGAAAACAAATGGGGGGGGGGAAAAAGAACTGATATATAAATGATATAACAGAAAAGGGAGAAATCACAGGTTGGAAAATGATTTTTCTTAATTACTGTCTTGATTTTTCTACAACAGCTCTTTCTTCTTGTAATGGTTTTAGCCTCTGGTCTATAGTTTGCTTCCTGCCAACATCTGTCAGCAGGCTAAATGCATGCTTGTGTTGAAAAACTGGGATAAACCAACCAGTTTAGGATTAACTCCATTTTCCTTTTAGCGCTTTCTGCTCAAGGAGAACCTCGTAGTGCCTGAAAATATCTGAAGTTCATGCTAAAGCTCAGCTAATGACTTCAAGATTTTACTACTAAATTTAAGTGGGCATTAAATCTTTTTAGGTGATCTGTGACTTTTTAAGCCCGAAATTCCAAATGGCAAAAGTAATTTTTATGTTATCTTAAACGTCTTCCTAGTGATGGTTTGCAGGTGAGGAAGACCACCAGATTTCTTAGATATAGTCCCGCCAAAGGAACTTTGTTTAGTGCTTTAAGATAAAAGGATGAAACTCTTTAGGCCAGCAATTCAGAAATGCAAGGACAGAAAAAGGGATATTCATATCCAGATTGATGTGTTTATTATAGTTTCTTATAACTGGAGAGACAGTGGCTGTAATGACAGAGGCTATTTTCATAAAATACAGAGTATTCTAGAACATTAACAAGTACTGCGCATGTAAGTGCATTTTCATTTTCCAATAGAGAAACAGACCTGGACCGTAAACCTGGACCAACCTCTGCAGTTTAGGCTCATCACGAATTCAGATACATAAAATAGTAGTTGTAGGAGGTGAAAAGCTTGGCTCTAGATCTTGTCCACTTGCTGCTGCAGGCATTCTTCAGCAGTGAGGTTGTGCTTGCGATTTGAAGACAGTTTTGTTATGGGGGATGGAGGAAACTTTTCCATGCTAAATCTGCAAACTACCCTCTGTTCTTCTGTGTATTTACTTTTTAGAAACATGTACTCCCACTTCCTTGAGTCCAAACATCTTTTAAAGATCACTCAAAGAAATGACCAAGAATATTTAAGAAAAGAAAAAATCTACTTGATATTTGTGTTGTGCCTTAGCTTTGACACCAGCAGCAGGCAGACTTTATTAATTAAACAGAATTGTTTAAAAGTTTGAGCTAAACTGAAGGGGGAGATGTGAATTACCTTACTGCACCAGCTGAAATAGGAGGCTCTTGAGTTGCCTACAGGAGAGTTTCTCTTCCTTAGCAAGACATTTTGCATGCTGATGAATTTTTCCCTTTGGACCAGAAATCATACTGGAATAGTGGAGTCAAAGCTCTGAAAACACTACGAATGTGTTAGGGGCACAGAGCCATGGCTGGAGTGCCAGGTGAGTGCTGTGCTCCTCTGGCTCCGTGCAGCGACATGCCATGCTGGTCCCACCCAACCCCATGGCGGAGAGTGCATGGTACCCACGAAATGCCCCATGACTGCTGCACACCCAGCTCCAGAAGAGTTATGGTAGGTGTCATGTCCTGCTATTGACAGGAACGACTTTTGTCAGGGCATGTTCCTATAGCTGTGCACAAGCCCTCAAACTCAGGACTGAGTAGAGCCTCAGGCTCTTCTACTGAGGCTGAGGTTCTTTTCTCTCAGGGGAGCCTCGCAGGAGTCTCATGCTCTTGTTAAGCCTTTTGGTAGGCTGGAGAAGCCCTGTTTCTTGTGGATGGCTATTATGAGGCATGACTGGAAAGGCAGGGGTCAGGTACGTTATTAAATAGTGGCCAAGTCTAATGGGCTGTTCAATCTATATTGTGTAGACACCTCTCCTCAGCTTACTATCTTTTCCTGTGGTGGCTTCATGACGAGGTAAATCCCACTTCATTGGTCTTTGCATATCCAGTCTCGAGACTTCTATTTAAAAATAAACAAAAATGAGAAAAGCCAAATTACGTAATTCAGTACCGGTTGGCTTGGTGCCTGATCAGATACTAACTGTTCTTCTACAGGTGGCGTGAAGATGGTAAAGGCACTGGGTCAAAATAAATGTCAAATCAGGTGTCCCAGCTAAACCAACAGTCATGTGCCTTTGGCTGATCTGAACCTCTTGTGTCCTCCTGTGAGACACTTGCCATGGGCGATTGAGGAGCCATGACTTTCCTGTCCTCTTGTTCAAACCAAAGAGGGAGGTGGGAGGGTGTTAGCATGACCCACTGTGGCTCCAGCTGCAGTTTCTCAAGGGGAAGCCAGCCATTCAACATGAGGTCCCGCTTCTCTCCCGCTTCCCCATCCATGGCCCCCACAGATTTGGCACTCACCTTGTGCCTTCTGTGGGACACTGCCACTGGACAATCCTCAGTTCTCTAGTGTACTTTTAGCCCAATATCAACCTCTTTATGTGCAACCAATAATGTATCTTTTAAGCATTACCAACAGCTCATTTTTCCTTGTTCGAACATCTGGCTTTGGCATCTCTTCTTTTTTTTTTTAATGTGTTGAGGATAGGTATGCTGTGGTTCTGGAAGGAGAAAGAAGCCACTGAAAGACTCTGCCTGGTTCCTGAGCTGCAAGCCAGTGAAATTTTGCGGCAAGTCAGTTCTTGAATGAAGGCTAAATGCAAGACCTGGGTGGGGTTTGCCTCTGCCTTCAGAAGTAATCTGAATTTTCTGTGAAGCACCAAAGCGATTTTTGGTTCTTTGATGAAAGAACCAGCCAGTTCTTGACAGTCTTGACTCTTCCTGTGGAAAATGAATCTGATACTGGCATTGTTTAATAAATAATTTTTTTTTAAAGTGTATAAAACACAAGTTAGGGTTTGTTTCAGAGGTCATTATGGCCTTTTGTGATGTGAAGTATCTGGCTCTAGTAAAACAAACAACACCAGTGCCAACAAGCAGGGAGGAAAGAGGAGCCATTTGCCCCTCTGCTTCCCCCTGGTGACCTTACCTCCTGCCCTGATGAGGTTTCTTTCAGACATCATTCCCTGCTGGAAACGTCTGTGACATGCTGATGGGTGCTGTGGCTTTCCTCTGGCACTGACATGTGCGATCATAAAGCTGTCATCTCAGGTTGGCCCTCTTCATTATTCCCTCCAGTATTTTAGCTACACTAACTTGGATGTCAAAACAAGGATAGAAAACTGTCTCTCCAATCTGGATGATGTATGTAGTGTTGCTATCTTGGTCTGTAAATCAGAGAATAAAAAACTGCGAGGCTTGCCTGAAAATTGCTCAACAGAAATGGGCAAAAATATCAATTTCTGGGGAAAACAAAAACAAAAACCAACCAAAAACACCCACAACAAGGAAAAGCAGAGCTCTCTATTCCCAGGTGATAGTCTGCCTTGTCTGTTTGATTCATATAATTTGGTTTTTTAAATAAGCTACAGAAACTGAAGCTGCTGTGAATTATAGCCCAGGTGGCTACATCCAAGTCTTGCTCAGGACAGGAAGGAAATGTAAACTGAGAGTGTGTCAGCGTTCAGGTGTAGATCCTTCAGCCTCTGCGAGCAGAGCCAGGGCCAGGACAAGCATGGGGAGGAGACGGGAGCACGCTCAAGTGTTTCAGCTGTTTGCTAAATGAGTGCATGTCTGTGGGTCTCTGCCACAGAGCAATGAAAGTGAGTTACTGTCCACCTGAAGATTTTTTTTTCCCCTTATTTCATAGTGAACTGCAAACCAAGAAAGTTAAAATTCATGGATGGGTTTTAACCCTGGCTCCAAGTTGATGACACACTATCCAACTGCAGTTCAGCCTAATGGTATGAAAAGCAAAGATAATTGAAGAGGAAAATTAAAGAGATGAAGAGGAGATCTGCAGTATTTTTTTTTTTTTTTCATTTTCCCAGCCTGTGAGCTGAGAAGACCATAGGGGCAGGAGGCAGGTAGATATCCATCTTGCTCGTAGATGACAGCCACATCTCCTTTTAAGGACTGTGTTGTATGTGAAATGCTTTAATGAATGGTGGGAGTTTTCTACTGGAAAAGACAAAAAAAATAAAGGTCATTCGAACAGTTGAAAAGTAATATGTTTTTCTGATTAAGTTCGTGCCGAGCATTCAGTCTTCATTTAACTGATTATTTCCATATGGACTGATGTTTTGTGCTCAACTAATGTTAATCCAGCTGAAACCTAAGCAGGTCTTAATTCTCGTGCTTAACACTGCAGAAAGTGCACCTCTCTTTGTGTGCACATTAATTGCATGTTAGTGCAGTATCTGTAGCATTTTTGGAGGTATTGCTATAACTGTGCTTAAGAGCAAGTTCCCAAAGTCATTATTGGACTGTTGCAGTGGAGTGGGGTCAGTACCAAACAGGAGCGTTTCCAGCATCCCAGCAAATTTCTCTGCATCTTGTTGATCGTTTTAAAGATGTTTCCTTTTTTCTGTATTTAGGACACTAAGGAAATTTAAACTAAACTAGGAAATTAATAGAAATATTTACAGTGCAGTTGAAATAATTTGTGGTGTTAATACAAAAGTAAACATTCCCAAGAAAGGATTGGAAAGCAGAATTATATTTTAAAAAGAAATAGCCAGCATGTTCTTTTTGTCCCATCTTCCAACCTGCTAGTTCTGTTTGTCTCTTCCAAATGCTGCAGACTTTTTGCATGTTTATTTAGATTAAATAAAACATACAGCTCTGTATCTTTTTCAGATTGGGTCTGAGAGCATAACTGCCTCAATCTGTAAAGCATAATGAAAAATATAAATATTTTAACAAGTGAGCAGCTGCTGCATTTTCACTTCTACTGCGTGCGCTATTCTTGAAGGGAATGGGAAGGGAAATTGGGCTGGAGGGGAAGGAGGGAGGAGAGATGGTATGTAAAGAGAGACTGACAAAATGCGCTAAAATGACACATCTTGAGAAAATCTGTTTGAACAGTGGAGATTTACAAAGTTTTGTCCTACTCCATGGCAACTTGGGTACACAGATCAAACATGTCATCAGAGTAATATCGGGCAGGTAAACTTTTTGCCAAAAAACGAGTGGGAGCAATGTGAGGAGGCGGGTGAAGCTGAAAGACTTGCATGACCTCTGCTTGCTGAACGTCAGCAGCAGTTCTGACAGAGGAAGTAAGAGGATTCGATGCCCATCATGGGCTGCCACTAGCTGCAGCTGGAGATCTCACTTCATTTTTACAAGAGCAGACAGCTACTGATCCTTTTGTTTGTTTATTTGTTTGTTTTGACAAAACCTTTATTTACAAATCCTGTAACACTGGATTAAGGAAAAATACATATTTATTTGCTTTGCTTTCATTTAGAGATAAGGCTTGCTCCTTACTTACCCATTGTCTGCTATCTATGACCAGAATATACTATTCCATGTTGACTCACTGCTTGTTTTCCAACATGTTCCACAATTTACCTTTCAATTTTAGGGCTTTTTAAAATTTATTTTTGCTTATGGGTCTTGACTTGTTTCCACTGTGATAGTGCTGAACACCTCAACCATTGACATAGTCTCTGTTATGTCAGAAACTAAAACTGAAGTGTTCATGTAAATTTGGTGCTTTAAGACCTTTTTGAGCAACACCAGAAGTCTTAGATCATTTCTAATACATCTTGATTGACAGAGCCTCCTTGAATGGAAATTACAGTGTGAGATCACACTGAGACATCACAGGATTCTCATGGCAGCTTAGCGCATTCTCAGCTCTGTGTAATTCTTGAGCTTGTACCACTCAATATATGCCATTATTTTAGCTCAGTGGGTGTATCTCAATTGGCAGATTAATGACAAATTGTCTGGTTTTGTTCAATTTCATAGTTGAGTTTAGGAATTAAAAAAAAAAATCGGAGAGATGAGCTGACTTCCTAAAATAGTCTTTATTGAAGCTTAATGTCCCCTGCAGCTAGAAAATGTACAAGAACTGAAATGGGAAAGCCCGCCTCTCCGTGATGTTACTGGTTAGTGGATTAGTGCAGCTGAAACAAGAATTCAATGCATGAAATTCAGATCGTTGATTTCTGACAGGAGGTGGCTGCCTATGTTTTATCAGAGGTCCAGTGGGCTGGAAACAAAGCAAATCATAAACAGGAGCGTGAGTTCTCCCTGTGCCATCCAACAAGGAGGGAAGAGGGGAACAATATGGGAAAGTTACAGGACAGAAGGAAATGTCATGCTTCCATTACTTCAACTTCTGATGATACTTCTGGAAAAAACAGATGCTTTTAAATATATTCTTCCACTTATTTTCTTTCCAGCATTTGTGTATGCAGTTCTGTCCTTTACCAAAACATGTTTGAAAATGATAGCTGGTCATGACCTCATCTCAAAGCATTTCATTAGGTGCCATCAGTACCTGACCCTAGCTAAACTGCAATAAGAAAAATACCCAAAAGAGCATTACTAGTTTAAAATATTAAGTAATGAATGACCAGTAACAACTCCTTGTTCGCCCTAACAGAAGGCAGAGGAGGAGCAAGCTGGGCACCATGAGGACATCACAATTATTTTACCAACCTCTCCAGCCCCTTCATCTGAGCAGTGCTAGTGCTATGAGAATAGTTTTCTGCTCAGGGAGGGCCAATTCAGGTGGAAACTGTCTTCATTTGTTCAGTTTGTTTTGTGGGTTTCTTCTTGAAAGCATCGTTAATTCCAACAAATGATGAGGAAGAGCAAAAGAAGGTTCCATCCTTCTCTGAGATAAACTGAGGTTTTTGGTTTGTGAGAGACGCAACATTCTTGCAACTCCAGAGACTAAGGCAGTTTTTAGTCAGTGAGTGGTTAAACAGGTGGCTGATGTTACATAAAGAGAGCAAGGAGGGAGACTGTGGTTAAAGAAGGGTGGGGTAAGGCTGGGATGCTTCTGCCAGGTTCTGAAAGTGGGCTATCATTGTTTAGTCTATGCTGTGTCCAAGAAGCTGGGTCACACAAGAGTGTGACAGACCAGCTGCTCAGATCTTTCAAGTAGCAAAGTTAGCAGCATAAATCCCGAATATTGAGGTTTTGTAAGAACAGTCTAAGTTTGGGTACTCTTTTTTCATACACTTTAAAAAAGTTCTTTTGGGCAGTGGATCAGCAGGGTGTTTGCTGCTGCTTTCCTAGCAGGTTGACTTCTCATGAATGAGTGGCACTTCTGAGCAGTTCATTTTTAGCCAAATGAACCTAAGAGGAGACATTTCCCCTATTACGTTGTTCATCTTTTTTTCCAAAACTTTTTTTCAATAGTTCAATTTTCAATTCTCCAAGACATTTTTTTTAATTCTCTTGTGCTTTGGTTAGTTTCACTGGGATTTATGGTGGCTTGAGTATTATAAATGCTAGGAACATTTCAAAAGATAGGTTGATTTCATCCTCTTTGCTTAATACTTGACCAGGGAGGACACCTTACCGCCCAAGCCACTGTTGACTCTACCTTGCTGCATGGCTGGGCAACCGTCCATCATCTCCCTGCAGCAGGAGATGTATCGAGGCCCACCTAGAGATGGGGGAAAATCAGTAGTAAGTGTCCAATGAAAAACAGTTACTATGTCTGGGGCTTCTTGTTCTTGGGAACGAATGGGTTGAGAGACAGCACACACATGAGCTCGTCTCCACAAGAAAACTCTGTGAGCTGGTCCAAGCTGCTGGTTCCACTGGTGCCCATTGAAATTGCAGCCAGGGCAGGCTCATCCCTGCAAATGAAAACCTGAGGGTGACTCAGGTTTGGGGAAGAAAGTGAGAGGCATGGAGCTTATTGACTCAGTGAGATGGCCTAGTGTCGGTGTAGCAGAGAGAGATACCCAGCCTGGTGTGACTGGGTGGGAACACTGGAGGGTGATGGAGGCAAATGTGATCCATCATTGCTTGTGTCCTTCACAGGAACTGCAGCTGTTGCTCAAAGCAATTCATGGGACTGTGGATATATAGATTAGCTTTGAATTACTATCTGTGCTCTGCACACTGTATCATTGTCCTGCATTGTAATGTGTTACCAGCGTCCTTTCTTCTTGTGCTTTCTTCAGTGAATGCAGAAAACTTTCAAGCTTTTAATACCAGTAATTGCAAAAAAAGACAGCATGCAAATACATTTGCATGTGTATTTAAGTGTGTTTTCTGGAGCATGTTTTTTTAAGGGAAAACATAGTTTACTAGGTTGTAGTGGTGAAAGCCAAATAGAAGATCCCATATGTACTTGCAACCCCTTTTTTTTTCCATTGTCAGCACTGTCAACTGATGACACTTGATGTTTTCGTTAAAGCCCAGTATCCTAGAAGCAAGTGATTAAATGACAAAAGTGATTTTAAAAAAGCCTCACAAACCCAAACAAGCCCACCCAAAATGCTGGGTTTAGTCTTCCTGCTTGTAGAGAATGTTTTGAAATAAGACATCAATGCTTCCTAGGGCTTAAAATGTAAATAAATACAGCTATCTCCACGTTTATTATTATACACTTATTTTTACAGAATGTCTTTCTGGAAGCCTGTTTATGATTTCCGAAAAGATCTAGGTGATTGTAGTAGTCTGTTCAAAGATGTAGGGGTTTCCTTCTGATTAAGCCTAACTTATGTTAATAATACATGTCAGTATAATTCCAAAATGTTTCTTAATCCGTATAACAGCTGCAGGTCTCTTCTTAATAGGTTTGAAATTTCCCCATTTGAAATTAGGTCTATTTAATTATAGTTGGATTAGGCACAGGAGTGTGTATTGGGGAGCAGCCTCGAAGGCAAGATTTTTGCCATACTTGCTGGTGGTATCGAGCAGGATGGTGAACCAAGCCTGAGCACATTCTCCAGAACTGGTTATTTCAACATTATAGAGTGTGCAGCCTCCTCTGTAGACTCACTTTTGTCTTCTGTTGCCTGACTTGCGATTTCTCCTTGATTGCACTTGGCTTGATATTTCTGTCAGGTCTGAATATAAGCTCCGATTTCCTGTTATGCTCAGAAGAAGGTAAGCACACCGAGACAGCTGGGAAAGGGGTTTGTTACTGAGGGAGTCCAGCCTGGTGTTGGACTTTTTTTTTTCCTCTATTTTTTGGCCAGCTCCAGCACCGCATAGATGAGAGCAGGACTTGGCAGCTATTCAGGGCTAATGTGCCAGACTGTATTTTCCTTTCCCAAATTAAGCATGCTGGTAGTGTGTCTGCGAGAGGTAGTGGCTCCTAGCTCTTGCTGAGTTTGGAAATTGCTGGAAGCCAGGAGCTATTGCGTGCCAGTCAAAACTGGCCTTTGTACCGCAGCATGCCAGCTTGGTTTAGAGCATCCTGGAAATTATGGAAAGCCCTGTGTGAAGGCTTATTTTTAAGATGTTTTACCTTGCCTGTGCTCAGGCTTATCCTCCTCCATTCCCTGTGAATTTTTAAATAATACCTATATTTGCTTACTTAATTTTTCTGACCAAATTTTTACCTCTGAAATGAGGGTGCAGACATGATGTTAACTGTCTCTCAACCCACCCGACTGGCTAGTCAATAAGCAAGAATCACAGCTTCTGCTAGGTCTGCTACCAGGCTGGCTTGCTTTCTGCAAGATGATGAAGAGATGCTTTACTCCCCGCCACTTCCACATCCAGATCGTTGATCTTTCTAATTCTTATGTGGTTGCACTTTCCAGTCTTTTTAAAACTTGTGGTCTCCAAAAAAGCTTTTTGTAGCAGAGGTGCAAACTTCAGAAGTATTCTCCAAGCTCCTGAGGCTTCATCTAGCTGTCCTTTTCTCCCATCCCTGTGGAGTGATACCTGCAGGCTGTGATGCACAAATCCTTGCGAACCTGGGGCAGCAGCTCAGCAACCATTGCAGCTGCTCCTGGGATTCCTGGGTGCTTACAGATAAACAGTGGTGCTGGTATCTCATTCCCAGTCATCAGCCCAAACCTTTAATTACTTTGGCTCTGAGCTATGCCCCTTCACTACTTCTATCCCTGTTAAACCCGTGGCAACTAGGAGCTGCTAGGCAAATGCTAATGCAGGTAGCACGTTCAGATTTATGTTGCTGTCTTGCTCACAGTGCTCAGGCCAGTTGCAAATGCTGTGCCAGGCTGATGAAACATGTTTCAGGCTCTGCTGTCTTGCTGGTTACACAGTGTAGCTAAAAATATTTTCTGGGTTTTTCTTTGAATTTGCTTTCACTTTCAATTTACCACTGCCATGGTATTCGTGTATGTCGATCTGCAGCTGGTTTCCTTTTATTCAAATTAGGTGTATAAATGAAAAGTGGTAGTAAGTGTAATAGCGAGATCACGTGAATTCTCCCAGCATGGGAGCTCCCTGAGCACTTTTCAGGTTAACAAAGCAAAGTTGCTAAGTCCGGTTGCTGTTTTTGTAAGGATTCGTCCATCCGTTCCCATGTTGTATCCTCAAACCCTCTGAAGTTTAGTCCAAGCAGAAGCTACCTCTGATGTTCAGGGTTATCTTTTTCTATGCAGACTTGGTCAGCCTCTTCTGTAGCCATCCACAAATAAACACAGGAATCAAATTCTGCTCGATTTACAAGTAGGTCAGCCTCATTGATTTCAGTGGGACTGCAGCAGACATAAGTCAGCGGAATATTTGCTCCGTGTTTTGCTAAGTTGTTGGCAGAAGGCGGATTTGTATAAGCTCATCAGAGCAGAGATTGTCCTTGCATGAGAAAAATAACACTTAGTACAACCGTCCCTAATTCGGTTTTCTCAGAGATGCAGCAATAACAAATATACTAGCCCCGGCTACCAGCACTTAAAAGGATAACCTCATCCCTGTTTCTTCACCCAGATGTAAGGGGGAGCTATATTTAGAATAAAACCATTTCCCCCACTATCACCACAAACAAACAAAGCTCTGCAGTTGTAGAAATCCTTGAGGCAACATGTGCAACTCATTCCCATTGGGTTTGGTAACTGAGGAGAAGCACGATGGGAACAGCTTGGAAGAAAATCTTCAAAGGCTATGTAGGACAGTATGGCCTTTGCACTAGAAGCCCTACCACAAACTTTGGCTTTTTTAAAACCCTTCTGACACTTGCAATCTGAAGGAGAGAGAATCAGTAGGTAGAAAAAAAAATCAAAGACTTTCCTTACTTTTCGTTACCCCGTGTGACCAAGTTTCCATACTATCCTCCTTGTAGAGTAAGTCACTAAAAATGAATGGGCTGGGCAATTTACAAGGTAAAATTCACAGTGCTTCAGGTTTTGCTCTCTGCTTAGCCTCACGAAAGGGTCTTAGCAATGCCCTCTGTGAGTTTGATAGCTGCTGAATATGCTTTGGGAGCCTGTAACAGTGATGTGGACCCTGAATCAGCCCTTTCTCTTCCCTGAGACATCCTCACAGGCAAGGGCAGCATAACTATGTTGAGTGCCGATGGATGTCCTCCTCTTACAAACAGGCTGCAGATATTTGCACCGTCGCATATAAACAACTTGGGCAGCACCAAAATGTTGGTACAAGGTAGAAATATTCCTATGGGCAGAGGATTAAATGGATATATTTGGTTTCTTGATCTCTTCCTATACATCTTCCAAAAATGTTAGTTGTAAACAGTCATTGATTATCTTTTTCCCCTATTTATGCCTCCTGTAGAAGACCTATGCACAGAAGGCATATAGATTACACCTCCTATCCAAGTAGTACTCGCATAGGTGCATATACACCAACCCACCATCATGTTGGCAACCCCCCAAATCTGTCTTTATTCTGTGGTTTTCATCAAGGTGGTCATTTCCTGGTATTGCATGTAATATGTCTGTGTGCAGGGAGCTGAGTTAGTGACAGGAGATTAGGTCGTGGGCTTTCAGAAATGCCCTCACACGCTTCAGCTCCCCTGCCCCAGAACTGCAAAATGTACTTTACATTGGAGTCTGCTCCCTTCAGTGCAGCTCAGCTTCGAGCAATAGTGCTGGGTTAAACTCCCTGCAAATGAACCCACTGTGGAAAGCAGCTTTTGCCAGCTGAAAAGACCATTAAATGAGGTGCTTGGGGCTTTCAAACGCCTGTATTCTCAATATGCTGCTGTGTAGCCTCTCTTCAAAGGGCTGTAAGCATATTACTTACTAATCCCAATTAAATTCAAAATATCCCTGGGTGTTTACTGCTGTTACCCTCTCTTTTCCATTCTTAATTGCATTGTAGCTGAATAACTCTGTATCCACATTGGATTATTCATGAATAGCATATTGAGTTGCGCTCTTTTTCATTTCGCAACTGGGATCTGCTGTTCTATGATTGGTGTAGTCTGAAGCAAGAAACTAATATATGTGTTTCAAGTCAGTAATCTGGTCATGAACCAAATAGAGTTGTTTTGTTCTGTTTTCTATAGGTATGTGGTTTCCCAGGGAGGTGTACAGCTCATAGAATAAAAACAAGATCTATGACTGATCAGTATTGCTTTTGGAGATTATTTGAACATCTCCTTATGTACATTATGTACTTATGTATGCTGACACTTTGAGAGGGAAATGGTGAGACTACTCAAAACAGCTCCAGGTTCTTGGACTCCAGTAACATGGATGGATGGTGTGGGGGCACAATATGGGGGGGGGGGGGAAGCCCACCTCTTTTTGCCTTTTTTATTAAACCTCTAGAGCATAACTTCATCTCTGTGCCATGTCACCACTGGCTGTTGGGCCCTCTGCAAAATGAATGGTGGCTACCCTTGGGATGGTGGTTGACACTGCTTGCTACAGCCAAAGCAGAGGTGCAGTCTTCGTTGCTGAAGGCAGGTCCAGGTCCTCCTAACCCTGCCGTGGGGCACAGTGGCCCAGAAAGTAGGGGTAGCTTCTGCAACATCCCTTCCTTACAGTTCTTCTGGAGATAAACCAAATTTCAGTTTCTGCAGCTATTGCAATCTGTCAGGTGCTCTGTGGTGTGGTTTTTTGTGTGTTTGTTTTGGTTTAGTTTGGTTGGTTGGTTGTTTTTTCTTTTTTCTTTTTTTTTTAATTAAAAAGTCCACTTGCTCTTATGTTCATTTAAGTCTTAAAGAAATATTTTGAAGTCTGTTTTATCATCTTTTTACGCTATGCAATAGGGAGGAGGTGCAAATACCGCCAGTATTGAAAATAAATCCTGTGGATCTTTTCATCAGAGGGTTCGCCTGAATGTGTGTCCCAGTGATTTTAATGAGTGGCACATGTTGGACAAGGAGAATAAGCATGTACACAAGTGGGGGGGCAGGCTTTGAGGAACAGAAAGAGCTGCTCTTTGGGTTATTAGTAATATTAAAACCTTTTAGCTTTGCTTTTTGTTTATGGGTAAGAACAACCATTTCTCGTAAACAGGATGGAAATTGAAACTCCAAGAACCTTGCAAGTCACAGTCCATTTTGGGGTTTGAGGGGCATTTTAGAGGAAGAAGATGGTTTTGTTTATTCTTGACTTTGAAGTCCTCAGAGAGGTGGGGTCTTGCACGCAGCAAAGCCTGCAGAACAGATCTCCTTTCTCACCCAGGCACCTTCCCATACTGTCACAAGATCTACTTGAGGCTGTATGAAGTGGCTGCTGGGGATTAGTGCTACGGAGAGGCTCTCAGGACAGGTTTTGCCCCTTTTCCCTTTTGGTTTGAGGGGCAGGGAGATGTTTCTCCTGACCTGCTCCAAAATAATGCAGTACAATTAAAAGGACAAGGCCATGCATGTAAATACGTACCTAGGACGTCCAAGCTGCTAAGCTCTTAGGGATATGGGTCACCTGATGGAGACACTGTGGGAGTCAAAGCTGCTTCATCTGAGACTGGAGATTGGAAGAAAGGTATTGAGCGCAGGTTTGTGAGGCTAAGGTGTGCATAGATATAATATCAAAAGTTCATCAGTGGTTTATCTGGATTCTGTTGACTTTTTTTTGCTGAATGTTTAGGAGTTCGTCTAGATTTTTTTCTTTTTTTCTCTCTTCATCATCTCCATTAGCTAAGCCTCTTCGTTAAATGTCTCTTGCTGCTTTTCATTTTAAAAGCACTTTGAGTTGAATGGAAGTTGTTTTCTCTTTTCCCACTTGCCAGTCATGGCTATGTTCCCCCTAACTGACTGGAGGAAACCTTTGCTTCCTACCCAAGCCAACCCTGGGTAACGCAGCTGCAGCTGCTCACACGAAAAGCCTGGGTTTTCTGAGTACAAGCTGAAAGACACATGCAGAAAAACTTTTCTCTTTTTTTTCTGACCAACAAAAACCCACCGGGGAACTGGAAGATTTCCCATTTGGTTTAATTATGGAGGTCTAATGAATTGCAAAAGTTAAAGAGGAGGAAGAGTTCTTGAAATGAATCTCAACTGTGATTTTTTTAATTGAGGGGCTTCTGTAGCCTAAACTGGCAGCAAGAGAGGAGACTCTCCAGTGAGAAATGTAGAAAGGCATATCAATGTGTATTACTGTATTAGGCTTTAACCAAAATAAATTAGAAGCACCCAGGGGAGAGCATTTTATGTGGAACAGAACCTTAGTTAAATAACCTCAATTACTTTATTTAAAGCATTTGTAAGTACAGTGTATGAGAAGTTGACATAGTAGAGTAAAAGATACAGACAGTGAATGAAATGCCAATATAATTTATTGTATACATGTATTTAGGAAACTGCTTCCAAGACCATTTTCCTCATCCACAAAGCTGGCTTAGGGAATACTTGCTCTGCTCCCTCATTCATAGCTTTCTGCTGTAGTTTCACACCTTGACCCTGTGCCTCTACAACTGTTCATAGGGCTGGACTAGAAATCAGGTCTCTGGTCATTTGGTCAGAGTGGTAAATTTGTATTTAAAATAAGAATAAAATAATGTTTTGGGAGTTTGGAGAGAGGCTAGAGGATAGCCCAGTGCATTTTTCTAACTTGCTAGGGAAAATTACTGTAGAACTAAAACCAAAGTGGGAAATCCTTCCATGTTGTGGGTGACACGTGGGATATTAAATCCCATCAGCTGCCCCCAAATAGGCAACAATTGAAAGCCTTGGATCCCTTGCAGAATCTAGCAATGAGATAGCAGTGTACAGGCTGGAATTGGGGGAAGGTTTGCTGGTGGTAGCCAAGTGTTTTCGGTCCCCTGGGAGCTCAGCACAGCTCCTTGCTCCCTGCTTCTTGCTCTCACATGTTCCTCATATATACAAACATAGGCATATAACCTGCACTGCCTATTTCTCTCCACGTGCAAAGAGTATCAAGCTAAGCACAATAAAAAAACAAGGACAGCTAGATTAATTTTTTTTCACTTTCTTTGGTATAGCTGCTGCATGTACTGCTGCTGAATGGAAGGATTTGAATGCCCCAGTACCCTGTGACCTACTTAGAGAACTGGAGTAGCTTATAGTTTCAGTTCATTAGAGAAAGGGATTTTGGTATGCAGAAGAACATGATGACTAATACAATGGAATTTATATAATAGCAGTTGTATATATTTGCAATACATCACTCTTGTCTGTGCACTGGTGTTTCTGCGAAAGCATGTGGAATGTCCTGCTCTCTCCGTTGTGAGTACCCTTTGACAGCACTTAGCGTTTATCCCGTATCTTCTGCTTTCTGAGGTGATACAGCTGCATTTATGCACTGAGACACCTTCTTAGAAACACAGCCAGCAGCTTTTGATGTTGTGTATGATGCCTGTGGAGAAAACTCATCTCTAACTGAGTTAGTTTTGCAAAAGGAACTGCAGTTCAAGTGGCCACTCTTAAAATATGCCATTTGCTCTCAATAATTTCATGGTTACTACGCTATCCATAGCACTTCCTGTAAAGAGCATTGAGTATAGCTAGATGATGTGACAGTAAAATTAATTAAAGGCAAACTGCAGAGTTTTCAGAAGGGCTGGCTATATATATTGCATTTCTGGCAGAGCGTGCCATAAACTCTGCAGGTCTGCTTTGCCATGCAGACTGCCAGCTAATGCCCTCTCTTGCTGACAGCGTTAGATTCAAATTTTCTTCTGTTTTTACTTTGCTTCGTTTCTAGCAACAATTTCAGGAGTGTTGAAAGACGATGGTGCTTAGACAGAAGTCTCTTACAACAAAGCCAAGTAATCCCTCTTAGGCTTTGACCGTCATTGATTTAGCCCTTGTGCCACTTGTCCACATTGCGCCCTCAGTGGGATTGTTCTGATGCAAATCCTTTGAGCGTTATTTTTGGCATCTTTGTCGCATTTTTATTCAAAACAAATAAACAAAAGCCTCTGCAACACACCGGAATAGCCTCATTTTTGATCTTGGTCATAGTTGACAAGTGCAAGGGGGAAGGAAATGAGAATTGATGAGAATGATGCACATTTTCCTTGCGTGTATTATTTGATATTATTCATGTCTTTGGTATGAAGGAATGCTGGTTTAGGCTGCAGCAGTTCTCTGTTTTTCGGGCAGTACCTCGTATATGCCAACACCTGCTTTTGTTTCAGACCATTTCAGCTTGGCCACTCCCGCTTTCCTTCCCCCTCCTTCGGAAGAGGCAAAGGTCGGTCAGAATCGCCCTTCCCCTTCGCTTGGCTTAAAATCTCACGGCCTGTTAGTTCACAGGGACTCTGTCCAAATCCTTAAAAGGTTTATTGGCAGAGCCTCAGCTGGTGCAAATCAGCACCGTACTATGGCTTCTCAGCAGCCCTCTGCCAGGCTCTGCCAGCTGAAGGGCTGGCCGAGGAGCCCAAGTGATTCCTTATACCTCATTTCACCTTAGCGTTGGGTCCGAAAAAGGTTTTAATTTGCAGTGGAAAACCTCCTGGAAGAACAGGGGGTCCTAAGGATGAGTCTGTTCCATGCTGTACATAACTCAATGGCCTTTTCTTAATGAGAATTAGCCCGGAGGTGTTTCTACAGGGAAAGCTAAGCGAGGCAGCAGCAGCAAGCAGCAGCAACTCAGCTGCCAGGCTTCTGGCTCTTTGGTCATATTTGGGGGATCAAGCATTTTGACGCCAACTCGCTCCTAGTCCTGTTAGACACATTAAATCAGAACCAAAAAAACCCAAACCAAAACAACAGCAACAAAATCATCTTCTTACCCTGGGTTTAGCTACACTGAGGGAAAGATTTTTACTCCCGTCCAAATTGAGCTGGGGTTACCCTCTGCCTTTGATGCCCTGGCTGCCCTCGGGTCTTTGCTGTCCGTGTCCCGGGGGCGTCAGACACGTTGGGCACTGGGCTTCCAGCCCCTATGGCTGGCCTGGTCATTACGGGGTGCTCATCAGCCAGGGGCTTGCAGCCTGGCATCAGCCAGCCCTGCTGGCTCTGCTGCGCGGCAGGCTCACAGGGAGGAAGGGCAAAGAGACCAGTGAGGCTTTAACATAATAAACCATCCCAGCAAAGCCTTCCAGAGGCTGGTGAGTGAGAGCCTGTCACGGCCGTCTTTCCCACAGGAAAGGAGAAGGGAGGATACTAACCACCTTCGAGGAATGTGTTTAACAGATCGCAGCAGTCCATGCTGCTGACAACTTGCAATTGCAGTTCTGGAATCAATACAGTCCCAGAAGTTTGGAGTCGCATGACAAATTGCTTATGAATGAAAATCTCCGCTAGATAAACTGATACATTTTCAAGTGAGCACTAGGTTTAAGAAGAAAAATAGTTGTGAACAAAATCCCCCTGTGCTGCTTTGATAGCCTTGTCCTGTTCCCAGCAAATTGCAACCTGCCTGATGTTATGAAAGCATTGAATGAAAGTTGAGCTGTTTTCTGCTATTATCTTAACAGAGCCAAGGTGTTTGGAGCTGGAGACGCTGTGAGATTCTACCAGCATCCGGTGCCTGCTACATAGATGTTGAAAGCAGGCTGGAAAGTCCAGGTTGCTGTTAAATTCTGCACTATTCATAAGCAAAAGTGAACCAAGCACACAGAACTGAAATGTTATTTTAATTACTCCAGCTCTGGTAGTTGAATCAATAACCCATCTTTCTGGATTTTCTTGTGAGCAGGCTCATTTTGAACCACAAAATAATTCTGTTCCCTCAAAGTCTTCTGTTGCCATTTACATTTATGGTCTTCCTGGCATTATTTGCTTCCAGGCTGTTTGCAGAAAACCTCTGTGACTGTGAGTCACAGTACAAGGTGTTTTCACTTAGAACTGTGTCCCTACAAGTTGACTGCAAGCAGCAGCAGAACAGCTGAAGGAAGATCTCTGAACTCTCTCCCATGTTTGCAGAGCTCCCTCCTCCCCCTTTGTATGTATAAAAGCTGACAAGGAGGAGTGGCAGGGGAGGTCACAGTGACACCAAATAAACTCCTTTAATTGACTTGGAGTTTCCGTACCACTCAACATAAACACAGAGTAGAGATTTGCTGGCCCTTAAGTTCAACCACACTGCATGGTTGGGAAATCCTACAAGGTGCATGGATTTTTCTTTTGGGGAATCAAAGTTTATCGAGCTCTGAGTAACTCCTGGTGCCACAGGAAGAGCTCCAGACAAGGGAAGCTGAGGAAAATAAAGCTCATCGGTCAAGCATGATGCCTCCATACTTCAGTCAATATGACATAGGTTCTGGAAACCAGTTTTAGTTTAAATGTAGCAGGCAGGCAGTTTTTCACATTCTGGGCTTAAATTTCAGCCTCACTGAATTTTAAAGTGGAATAGGACTGGGATATCATTCTTGGGAATAAATATTAAAATCTTTAGCCAAATAATATTTTTAAATGCACCCATGAGGACTTTCCCAGGAAGAGTAAAAGCTGACTGGGGACCCCTTTTTGTTATTCCAGGTTTTACATCGGCATAAGCTACTGGAAGACTTTATAGTGGCATTGAATATATGATTCAAGATACATGAATCAAGTAGAGACCCATATTTTAAAACAATAACCCTTAGTCCTGAAGCACAAACCATCACTTCATTAGAATTCAATGTATTACACCGCAAGAGCTGTAAATGGGAAAAATATTTTATCTGAAATCTAGGCTTCACATGAGGACAGATTTTGACCTTTATATTGAATGGAAGAACTTTTTGTTCTGAGCTCCATTTCAGGGTTGCTGGTTGACATTCGGTTGGCACCCAGAGCACATGGAGGGGACTACTGCCTGTATGTTTAATAGTGAATATATGTAGCATCCCACTAGCATCACCAGAAACCCATCTGTAATAGAAGGGGAATTTTCTTAATAAATATCTGTTCTGATCTCTAACAGTAAATGCTCAGCAGCCTGTCTACTATGATGCATAGGAAAGATGATACATTACATTAGCAAAAGGACAGACAACTCAGAATTTTTTCCTTCATGGATATTGAAAATGGTTTCTGCTTCCAAAAAGCCTCCCAAGCTTCATATGCAAAGGATTTAGATGATAGCTTCTTCATTTCTTCACCCAAAACTGCTTTCAGGGATGGTATTTCCATTCCATTTGCCTGTGTCTTTACTCTGTCTTTTGCCAAATGCAGTGTCTTTTCCCAGGTACTTTCAGACAAAGTGTTAATATAAATGATAGATATTCTATGCCTGACTAGCATTTGTAGTGCCTCCTAGTATAAATCCCTACCAAACAGGACATTAAAAAACAATGAAAGAAACAAACTTAAAAGTATGTGTCTGTTTGGCTTCCTTCCAAGAGCTGACAGATCTATTTACATGTTTTCATGAGTCAAAGTGTAGAAGTTTGAAGAAATTAGTAGTAATTTAAAATGACAGTGCTAGCATAAAGGTTAATATGACTCCAAAATCAGGTCATCCCAAAAGTAACAGCACACAAAACAACCAGCATGAACTCTAATGGAGGAGAAAGTGAGGCCATACATTTCGTTTGACAAAACCTTTCCTCATGTTACCTGCTAAGAGTATCCTCATTCTCCTCCTGCCCTTAGCTTGTGCTGCTAGTAAGTGCCACCCCCTCAGTCATACCTGCCACATTGTGTAATACTGGAGAATTTAAAAATAGCCTGGCAATTAAAATGGTTTGGGGTTTTTTGTGTGTGTGTGTGTGAACCTGTTAATCCGGTTCGCAGAACATGGCTGCTGAAACAGTTGTGCTGGTGCAATGGAGGGGGTGGCAGACAGGCAGTGCTGTGGGGACAGGCAGGGACAGGGGAACAGCAGGACAGCAGTGAACCAGCCAGTGAAGAATTCACCTGGAAAGCCACAGCCTTAGTGCATCCTCATTTTCTGCCTCTGCTCCCTCTGCCTTTGCACCTTGGTGGTCTGTGGCTCTCTATATGAAGACCTCTCACCATCCCTTCTGGGGCTACATGTCTGAACATTTGTCTCTTTCTATACTCTGTGCAGGCTGGTCTTGGGGTGTGATTTATTTTTAAATCCTCCCAAGGCCACTTACATACAGAGCATCAGAGGAGAGCTATTTACAGGAACCACCAAACCAATTTTCATACAAATTAGCCATCAGCCTGGGACTTGTGGAGAATCTCGAATAGACTTCTTCTTGTCCTGTTGGGTGGGTTTAAGAAGAAAATTTATGGTTTTTGAAGTTAGTGCAGCAAATTAGCATCTGCTTGTCCAGTTTCTGCTGCATAATATTGTCATGTTGCAACAAGTTTGTGCTGGAGTCAAGAAGCGCTGGTATGAAACCAGGCTTCAGTGATGCACAAGTCCTTCCCAGCCACTTGTTGGTCTGTGAGTGTGTGCATCGTGACGAGTGAAAACCCCCTTTCTCCCCTCCCTGTTTTGAGCCTCCTCCCTTGTAGCTTGAATGCCTCAAAAGCATGTTGAATTAGCATTCAATTTCTGGTATGCAAGCAGAAAGTTCTGAACAAAATACAACCCTACCATAGGTAGCCTCTGCTCACTTTGTTGCATGTGTTGACGGAGTGTGGGAAAACAGGTGGACCGAGCTTTACCAAATGCAATTTGGAAAGCATGTAAGCATGTAGGAACGAGCGGCATAGGCAGCTATTAATATTTTAAACACTGGAGCTGTAGTTAAATAAGACAACTTTTTTTTTAAAGAAATGCTAAGGTGTTTTTTTTCATAATACCACTAATTGTTAGAACACACTTAAAAGGTGTTTAATGCACTCCAGCTGCTTCATAATGGCATCTTTCCTACTACAAAAACCAGAGGGAACAAGGCAGACTTGCCCACACAAACTCTATTTAATTTAGTAGTCTGTAGTTTGGTGGAGTTTTTTTTCTTGCTTCAAGATCTCATCACTCTTTCACATGGCTTTCAGTTTGCGTGCTGTGTTGCAGTAATGCACCACCACTGCTATGACATGGGTTTGCACAGTTCTCTTGCAATTTGTTAACTTTTTGTAGCTGAGCCTTTTTAGCAAGATGAAATGATATTTCTGTCTCAGAGTCCCGCACCTTCCCCTCCTCCCAGCATAGCAGTACTGGTTTTATTCAGCTTTACAAGGTATGAACTACGTCCCAAGGGAATCTGGGCCCTTATATCTCTCATTGAAACTTTCAGATGTGTTAGTGTACATGGTTTCTCGATAACTGGGTCTGCATTTTGTTTTGTTTGGTTGGTTTTGTTTTGTTGTTATTTTGTTTGTTTTGGGTTTTGTTTGTTTGGTTGGTTTGGGATTTTTTGTTTGTTTTTGTTTGGTGGGGTTTTTTGTTTTTGTTTTGGGGGTTTGTTTTGCTTTGGTTTTATGCTGTTTCCTAGGAATAGACGTGCAAGGCACAATTGTTCAAGCTTTCTTGGTGGCCATCTCAGTTTGATGCTAAGAAGCAGAAGCGTTTCAGATATGTGCTCTCAACAATTTACAGACGTCACTCTGTGCTCACAGGAAGCCCCAGCACAGAGTGAATTAAAGGACTATGGTGACTTTCTGCAGCCCTTCCGCTTATGATTTCATATTCAGAAACTTATTTCAGGTTTTACATTTCTGTCCTGTTTCTTAGAATATATTTCCTTTTTCATAATTCTGGTAATAGTATCACTTGGTGAAAAACTGGCATTGGGAGTCAGCTTCATTTGGTAGAATGATCCACGTAAAGCAACGATGATCCCTGTGAAAGAGGATAGCTTGCCACTGCTTCAGGGAGCTGAGGACAGGAAAAGGAAACGTGCTGATCAGATAGCTTGAAACAAGAAACTAGAGTAAAACTTAGTTGGGTTTTTTTTTCCATTCATTCATTTTTGGCCAAGGTCCTTAGTTATCCAGACTAATAGGACTCGATGGAATACTTTCTTTTCATTTAAATGAGCATTCAACCAGAAAAATTTTATTATTAGCCAGTTCAAACCTGTTTTCATACTTTTTTTCCCTTTTGAAGTTACTTAACTTTAACAGTGTATTGTCAAGAGTACTCTTCTTGGTGCACTTAAAAGAAATTTCATTCTAAGTAATATGGATGCAAAGCTGCACAAAAAAACCCCACCTTACTCCCACAAGCCTGGAGCGAGCGTCCCTTGCTCAGGGAGGTCTAATAAAAATAGAACATGGAAAGTCTCTTCCTTCTTTTGTATTTCTTACATTGAAATGCTTGCAACAAGAAGGTATGAGTCTCACTGCAAAGATCATCTCTTTCCAAGATTATTTTTTTCCAAATTTGCTTATGCCCTCTCTTCGTGGTGACACTCTCAATTCAAAACACCTGGTGAAGTCATGATGGGAGTATTCCTTCCAGGCTTGAATAAACGGACAGCCACCATCAAGGCAGCCTTTTCTGATAATCATTTACCATGTGATAACAGACTTCAGCCCTTGCGCTGCACTTGGCCATGGTAAATGATTTCATTTTTATGGAGGATTTCCAAAAGATTCCTCTTCAGAGAAGGCAGTCAGACACGATACTTCAAAACGACAGAGGCAAAAGTCAAGGTTAGCCCTTAAGACAGCTTTGATATATAATTGCAACTTCTCAGCCAAGATTGGTCACAACTGGTTTCTAGTGTGTTTTCTGGTCTGGACCCATTGATTTTAGAGCACTCGATTTCTCAGGGCAGCCCTGATGAGCTCTGAGTAACCCCGAAAGCTTCAATAGCAGCACAGGTCCTTACTTTTCAATGTGCAGCTGGCGCCCATAGGTAAGGTTTCACCAACATCAGGTGCACACAGGAGTTGGCAGAACAATCTTGTTTCTTGGAAGACTTTACCAGCCAGCTCTTAGGGAGGAATTCACTGCAAGCCAAAGACCAAAGCCAATGTGCTGTATTGACTTGGTGCTATTCACCTTCAGGGGGATGGGTCTCGCCTCCTTCTAGGGACCCCATGAATGCACTTGCAGAGTCCAGTCCTGTCCACATCACTGAAATATCACAAGAGGAGCCACTTCACAACTGTTGTAGCAGTTTATCGCTGCAACGTGTGCTAGCCAAGCACTAGATGCTCGTCAGCATCCTGCAGCTTACGCAAGCATTTCTGGCTCCTCTATTTTACCCCCACTGCAGGTCTGCAGCATATCGGCCAACTGCCTCATCGTAGGTACCCTATGAGGTCTTCCAAATCACAGGTCTTTTTGAGGCTTGATTCAAACCTATGGGATGCAGGGGCAGGGCTTCTCACCAGCAAGCCTCAGCTTCCTTTCTTTCCTCACCTATTTTCTGTATAAGGGCTTTGCTTTCTCTGGAAAGGTTTGTTTTCCCCATGGAGTCCTGGTCAAGGTCAGTCATTAGGGCTTGGAGGAGTATGTCAGACCTTGAGTCATATCCGACACTGTCCTCGTCTCTTGTTCTGTTGCTCATTTTAGGAGCTTTTGGAATTTCTTTCTCTTTGTTCAGGCTTCAAAGATGTCTGCCTTTTCGTACGTGAACCCTGTTGTTTATTTAATGACAGCCTTTCTGGGAACAAAAAAATTAAACAGCCACTAACCAGAAAAGAAATTGTTTATGATCATAAGGACTCATTCCTAGGAAGATGCTGAAACTGGAGGAAACAGCTTAGACTTTTCTTTAAGCCACTTAAAAGTAAACTAACATCACTTTTTCCAGTCCTGCAGAATGACTTTTCTACCTCTTAAGGTTTTGGATGAGCTCACAGCTGGTGAATGTTTTATGTTAGAGGCTTACTGAAATACAAGTGCAAAATTTGCTTTCACTCTGTTTTTTCTTTTTTTCCTTCTGGGTGTTCATTTTCCCATCCAGAGGCAGGTATTTTAAGAGGAACAATTTGAGGGAATATCAGAAAGGAGTTATGCAAAATTAAATCGTGATTGAGAAATCTGCACCAGAAATCTTTTTAAGCATTATTTTCATCTCACCTGCCACAAGCTCAGTTTTACATGTCAGCAACCCGCTCTTCTCACTGTCTCTCTCTCACCTTCCCAGTGCCTTCATGTGGTCTCCTGGATTTGGAGCTTGTCCCCCCTCCATGGTTCTGGTTTTTAAACATATTCCCTGTTTGAGTGAGAAGCAACTTATTAAGGCCACTAGATCAAAATTGTGGCATTGAAGTGTTTGGTCTTTTTGTTTGCTCTTTTTTTATTTGTTTGTAATACGTGTGTCTGTATTAGCTACGTATTTCCTGTTCAGTTCTGAGCGCACAGAGATCAGACGTCTCTGTCTACAGAGACTGTTTCCTTAGCTCCAGTTACAGACCAGTACTTCCCAGCCTGACATTGCCGTTCAGTGGTCAGCACCAGTCAACCCAGTGGCCAGCCTGAGGCTGCTCAGAACCAAGGAGCAGGTACTAGGGTGTGAGGAGTCCTGCGCAGATCCAGCCGGCCCTTCCTCTGCCGAAGAGCTGCTTGCTCCCAGTGGGATTTTATACTGAAGGCTGCAGAAGAAAGGCTGTAAAGTGGATTTGTGGGGAAGGAGTTGGAAATGCACGTATAGGTAAAGAGAGTATGGAGCAGTGGGGAGCTGGGAAAGAACTGAAAACTTCTGCGTAAGTGGGTGGCTTAGACAAGAGCATGAACACAACATAGAGTGTGGAAATAAGTGGCAAATACAGGCATGATCTGACAGCGGTAGCAGAGAGCAATAGTTAGAAAGTTCACATTGTACAAAAGCTGATGAGCAGATTTGGAGAGGTAGTAGCATCACCTGAGAGGCAGTGCAGTGAGGTGATCTTAGTTGCTGTATTTTGTAGCAATGTTTGTGTAGATGGAGCAAGCTGTGCAGCCAGAGTGGGAGCTCACAGCAGATGGGGAGCATCCGATGGACCAGGAGGAGGTGGAGACAAATTAAGTTTGTAATGGCTTGGGAGAGGAAGGTCAGCTGGGACTCCGGATCTAAGACACACCATCTTCCAAATGTGGTGTTGAGTGATCTACTTCTTGTTGCTTTCACCTTAAAAGAGAACAGTGAATATAAACAACACAAGTTAGTGTTTTCATGACTGTCTGGAGCATCTGGTTTGAGCCTGAGGAATTGTAATTATATATCACTGGTGTCGATGCTTTCCTAATGAGTGTTAACAGCTTTAGCACACCAACAATATCATATACGTGAGCAAAAATGTTAACAGCAATGAATATCCTTGATTGAGGTGACTTAAGTGAGCAAAACCCTTTTCAAAGTTCTGAAAGAATGAAATGTCTTTGTGCAGAGAGATGAGGTACTGGAAAGATAAAGAAAGATAGGGAAGGGGCAAAGTTTTTGCCCCTGACAGCCAGTTGTTTCAGTACCAAATCTGGGCAGGGGGTTATTTCCTCAAAAAGCCATTTTCTCTCCTCCCATTTTTACTTTTTAGGTTTTTTGATTACCAAGGATGCTCCCATCTTTGCTTTGTTTGATCTCGTTGCTGCTTCCCAGGTGCAGAGATGCTGCCAGGGAGCTGCTGCCGGGGCGCTGGCGGCAGCACGGCGGGATGCGTCACCTTGCAGCCTGAGCAGCTGGCAGCCTGTGCCCAGCGCCTGTGCGAAATGTGTGGGTTTCACGTCCCTCAATAGAAACGTAAAGTTTGGGGGGGGGGGTGGGGGTGGAGTAGTGCGTGAAAAGAGGGTCCTCCTGGCTTTGGCTAAGCGCACACTGTGGGTTTTAAGTATGGGGGTGGGAAAAAAAAAAAAAAAAAGAAAAAAAGAACAAATAAAACAGAAATTTAAAAAAAATAAATAAATAAAAGAGGGAGAGAGGAGGAAGGAAGGAAACAACCAGAGTTCTCAGTCGACACACTGAGCTCTCATCCCTATGTTTCCTTTCCTTCAGGCACGAACAAGAACTGTCTCTGTTTTTTTTGGGTTTTTTTCTAGGCCATTCAGGAAGTCTTACAGAGCAATAATAGCCCTGTTATCTAATGGTCAAAGTTTATTTAGGCTTTTTAGGCTTTCACTGCTTCCCCTGCCCACTTGAACCCTCCCCCTCACACACACCCCCCTCATGCAGTTTGCTGGGCTCAATTTGACAGCCAAGTGGGGGAGGGAAGCTGTTGCCTGCATGTCATTTCCATTACACTCACGCATATTGTCATCTGGAAACTTTTTTTTTTTCCTTAGAGACAACAATAACAAGAGGGGAAAAAAAAAATACAACTATGGCAATAAAGCATCCTGTTTATCAGCAGAGCTTTGGGGACTGACCCCCATGAGAGACCCCTGAAGCATTACATGCATGCTTTAATCCAGCAGCACTGATAATTTTGTACAATGTTGTTTGAAAAAGTCTTCACCATTAGGGTTGCCCAGAAGTTACAGATACTAAATGCCTAATTTACTTGGGTATATTTCATGAACAGGAGAATCCGATAAGAGCAGAGCACTTCTTTATTAATCATTGCAGAAACCCTTATCTTTTCCTTCCTTTCCTTTACTTTGAAGCATGCTGGCAATATTGTGATAAATTTAGATTAGGCAGTGGATGATAAACCCTAAAGACCGTATTGGTTGTTTTATTTGTTTAGAAGTTGTTATTCAAGTGTTTCTGATGCTAAGAAGTAATAGTACATTGCGAAAAGAGCTGATGTGGACTGTGCCATACAGTAATATATGCAGCAGCACTGCACTGAGGCGAAAAAGCTAACATTCAATTATTTTGCCAACTTCTCCTCAGACTCCACTTGTTGAACTGGCAGGATGCATGGATCTGAGACAGCAAAGACCAAGTCAGTAGTAATTTGAAGCTGGTTAGCCCTCAGCCCTTCACCTTTTCCAAACAATACAGCAAGCAGGTTTGTCTCTGAAGGTCAAGGAGTTATTGTATGCGATATCATATACAATACTGAGAAGAGCCTCTAGGTTTCTTTTTCAGGAGTGGGGCTTAAAATCTGACATTACTAATTTGATTTTGATTGTTTTCTCATTATCCCTATGATATCTTCATGCACTGAGCAGGTGGGCCTTGGCTGGCGAATGATGCTCGCCTTCCAGTAAGCAGCTCTCAGATAGTTATTCCCTTCCCAAGGTAATTCCCCTGTTTGCAGGCAGCAAGCGGATCAAATGAACTCATGGCTAGTCGCATCAAATGAAGAAAATTTCAGTGCAGTTTCTAAGTGAATTGCCAGGTCTTTTTAACTTTAAAAATAAAATCTAAGGGTGTTATTTTGTTAAGATAATGCTACATTATAGAGCAAATTATAGTACAGCGGAACACCTATGGGCATGTGACATTTACAGTAAAGTCACGTAAGTGCATTATAGTGTGAGCTACACTTGTGATTAAAACATCAATTGGCACTTGAAAGAAATCTTTCCTTATGTGACATATGTGAAAGAAGGTATCTAGTTCACTCCTTCATGCTAAATCGAAGTCTTTGCAGAGCTACAGTTTCAACTCCTCTTCTGAATGCTGAGGTTTATGTCTGTATTTGGTTTATCCTGTGAAAAGACTATTTGGCAAGGCAAGTATTTAAAGGCTTCTGGTTCTTCTTTCTCTTTCTACAGAGGCAGTGAGTTGTTTGGAAGTTCAAATTGCATTTCTGGGCTCTCTTAAAAAAAATAAAAGGCATGGGATTGTAGCATCTGTTTTGCAGTGTTCTATTAAAGGTAGTAATCACCCTGTGGCATTAATCAAGCCAAAGAATGAGACGCATACTAAAAAAAAAATGCACAGGAATTGTCCTTTACATGCTTGTTCCTCCTCAGTTTTTATTGAAGATGGTTAGGGCTGAGATTATCAACTGCAAAGTTTCACCATGGGTTTTTCTCCTAGATTTCCATGTCCTGGCACCAAAGTGGGACAGCCGTGTCCTACCGTGCAGGCTGTTGGAAGTCGTGGGGTAGGCACAGGTATGCCCTCAGCAGAGAGGGGTGCTGGTGCAAGACTGTTGCAGGCTGGCCCGTCCTCTGCTGTTGACGGCCAGCCGTACTGCCCGCCAGCAGCCTGCGCCTTGTGCAAATGCACACCCACTGGCTTCCATTGCTGTGGGCTGGGTTTGGGCTCATCCCAGTGATGCTGGCTGGCCTGTGGTGTGCGTCCTGGCAGGACTTCGTGGATTGCTCCCTCTTTGCCCTGTCTGGGTTTGGAGCAGAAATGGGAAAGTATGAAAGCTATTTCCAATAACATACTCTGAAGCCTCAAGCAGGTTTTCTGGAGATTATAGAGCACAATAATTTGAAGGGTGTGAATCAAGACTTCCTTAGCATCCCTTTGGGATAACCCATGGCTTTGTTTTTGCTGTTCGAATATAATGGGAGTAATCCAGCCAACCTGTAGGTGAGCCATTGCAAAGATTGTTGTGCATGAGGCAAATCACAGGATCTGCTTTTTGTCAGGACCTTGTGCTGCTTATTGTAGACAGAGAAGGAAAAGGCGATAAGTTATCCATGTTATGGCAAATGGGAAGTAGAAAATAGTTGTGTGAACTTTGAACCCTGAATTTACATTCATGTTGTACAACCGATTTCTGTTGTTCTGGACGTGTGTTCGGGATGACCAGTGGGACATTTTGGCCTGCAAAGGCATTGCCAGTATGAGTGCACACACACGCCAGCTCTTACTGCACGTAGGTGCTGTTGTGCCGACTGTGCAAGTCTGCAAAGCTCTACTAGACTAACAGCATTCGTTCTTTGTTTTTGTTTTTAGATAAAACGCCCCAAATAAAGCTAGTGACTGCTGTTGCAGTTCAACAGTAATTAGATTAATATTTGCCTAAAAAGTTTTGAAGGGGCTTTGTAGAAGCCAGGCAAGCAAGGGATTAAAAATATCTCTTTCCTCTTCCCATGTGTGCTCCAACTGAATCTGGAGTACGTCTGTCACCAGGAAGAAGCTTATACTGGGGCCCAGTGGGGTCTTCTCCTGGGCCGTGATCCTGAAGGATTGGGGCTAGGCAGCACCACTCCCAGCGTGGCCTGTACCTTCATCATTGCTGTGCCCCAAACGTAAGTGAGTTTCTGGGCTTTTGGGCACGTGGGAGTAGACTTCGTTTGTCTTAAGGCAGCTTTAATGGTCTTAAAAAACATATGCGTAAACCATCTGTTAACTAAACTCAGAGTGGAAACGTTTTAGAGCCTAGGAGGGATGTGAGGGCATGCAGAAAGAGCCTTCCTGGATTTGCAGGATGTGAGAAACAGTTCTTGAACCTCCTCTTTCTCCCCTATAGCTTCCAAACCCACCAGGAGTAAAGCCACTACAGTCACAATTGCCAGCATGTTACTCTTAGAGCTGGTCTTGGCTTAAGCGCATCCAGTTGCCATAGTGAATCCTCTTGTGTTCGTAAGTCATACCTTAGGACTCTTATAAATGTCCTCTATGTATACCCAAGGAGAATAAGGTGAGAGGCGTATTTTTTGCAATGAAATGCAAACCCTGTCATTTATTAAATATGTTTCTCAAGTTAACGAGAGAACATGCTGTCCACAATACTCCCAGAGATGCCGCACACTTGAGAACTTTCCACACTGCAAGAGGAAAACATAATTCCTGAGGCTGTGTCCCAGGGGATGGCGTCTGGTGATAACATTTATTCCTTTGGAACTTTCGTTTCTTTGCAGATGGCAGTAGCCATTGATGGAAAACAATATATTGGTACGGTATCAAACTGCACACCCACTTAGGACATAACTCATCCCGTCTGTTACACAAGAATATTATTAAGTTTCAGATGTCTCCTAGAAATGGCAAGCTTTAGATTTCAGGGAAGGTTCAGATTAATTTTGCTGAACCAGATGCAATGATGAAATTATATAAAATTCCTGTATTCTTTTTGCTGTGGTCTAGTGATATTAACCACAGCCATCTCCCGAGCATGAATTCTCAGCTCATTGTTTAGAGAACATAATTAATTTTAAAAATGAATTAAGACTTATAATGTAACTAGTGTTGAGCTGCACGCAAGAAGTTCTAGTCCAGGGTAAAAACCCTGGCATATAACCAGTGTAGTGCTGTATACTATATTGAACTCTCTAAGGAAGACACCTAGCACAGTATTAACAAGGTAAGTTAAACAAAATGTGTGCGGCTGCTCTCTAATAGAGCACTTGTCCTGTACATTTGTTTCATAGCTGATAAAGTTAGAAGAGCATTGGCAAATGTTTACCTTGGTCCATCTGGTCAGAGCATTTAAAAAACCCCTAAAACTACTTTTTTTGGTGGAAATGTTATGTGGAAATAACTCATCAGATAGAAACTCTAGATTATATAATGTTTGCTTAATACAAATAAAACCACTTTATTTACAAGATGGCCTGGGTGACATTTGCCAGCACAGAACCCTTTCTGATGAATTGGGTGTTACTCCACTTCCCATACAAGTCTTTTAGTTTCATTTCATGGGGGTCAGAGTCTCATCTCACAGCAACTGCATCGAAGCTACAGTCCAAGAATCCAAGATATTTGATAAACAGAGCAGAAAACAGTCCTATGCTTTAACAAACTGATGAGAATTTAATTGTTCAGTCTAATTGTGTCCTTGGTTTAAGCCAACAGGAGATAAACCTGCAAAGCAAGGGTAGAAATGGACATTTAAAAGTTTCTAAGATGATAAATGCTTTCTACTTTCTTTGATATCAGAGGGAGTTCTGAGGCCAGAGCTTACCAACCTTATAATCTATACTTCATTTCATTTACTCACTGATGCTCAGAGGACTCTTTAAAACTTCCGAGTCAGGTGAATAAGAGCTTTCACAGATAAGAAGTAGAATATAAAGTGCTTGAATAGTCCCTGAAAATTGGTTGAACGTAGTTGCCTTTTCTTTCCGTAACCTCATTCTCTTTTCTCATCCATCAGCCAATTACAAGTTTCTCCAAATTGTTTGGATGTTGAGGATTTTTCTTCACTTCCTTAACAAATGAACAGACTCACATTTTGAAATAAGATCTTAGATCAGTTATTCATATTGTTTCTGTTGTGTACTTTGACTGCATATGTTAACAGCCAGCATAACACAGATTGCAACCCCTTACGATCATATAGTTACCTGAACAATCATATATTTAAATATTACAGTGGTGTTCTTTTGATTCTCTCAACTATGCACAAGATTGTTGTCACTTGCTATTGTTGCACCATCTTTTCTTGGTGTATTTATTATCTATCATGTGCCTGTGTTAATGTGCTTCGGCATGTGCCTCACAAAAATACTCCTTTTTTAGAAATCCCACTGCATGTGTAACTGTGCAAGGACCATCACAAGGATGCTGTACTTTGGATGATTTTGCTGATATAATGCATTAAGTTACTTGTTGTTCATATGCATGCTTGCCTTGGCTTTGCTGATGCTTAATACAAGGGTGGTAACAGGACCATGATGATATCCCCTCCCAGACAATAAACCCCTCACGGACCAAATGTTCCTGAAGAGCAGGATGGATTGACATACCAGTGGAAGAGCACCGCACGTGTCAGTCATAGGGAAATTCTTCTCATGCCCCTAGAAAACAAGACTTTCATCTTAGTGGGTTTTCCTGTACACAGTTAATAATGAGATTAACATTTTTTCCCTTTCTTGAATTAAAATTCCACCTACTTACATGGGGCCCTGGTACTAAAGTGCTATTGAAGTGAATGGACGGGCTCTTGCTGATGCCCACAGGATCTGATGGAGCCCATCAGCAGAGCCAGCAGCAGGAGAGCGTCCAATGTTGGACGCGCGTGTTGGCATTTGAGGGACATCGGAGGGAGGACTCCCACCCAGGCGTCTGACCTTCTGATGGCTCTTAACTTTGCGTCTCTTCTCCTCCCCCCGTCAAGGACAGCACTGGGCTCCTCCAGCCCCTGAAGGAGTGGAGGGGGAGTAACTCCTTCTGCCTCCCTCCAGCTGGGCTATGCAGCTGGAGTGATTTTGAAGCCAGTGGAGTTTCTTTCCTTTTAAGTTGGTCTATCTGGAAGAGGGCTGGAATTTTAGAAAAGTGAAATGCATCTCGTTAAGTGTGAGATTAAAACTGGTTTTGAAAACATTAAAATAATCTTTTGGCATTTGATCTTTATTAAAAACTCTTTGTTCAAGCTCATGTTTTATTAAAAAAATATATTTGTGTGTGTAGCAGTGTCTCAGAATTATACACATACTTTTCATTTGAGGAGCTGTATTCCTTTGCTTCCAAAATTTCCATTCATGCAGAAAGGGAAGCATCAAGGAAAGAACACCTTCTCTTCCTAGAGTGCGACCCTTAGCTAAGGCTCACCAGATGCACACTGTTAGTAGAAGAACTAGTAGAGACAGAAAGTGTTAATCTGACAGCCATCCAAACAGGGTGTTTAGGTTTTTCTTTTAATTAAAATTGAAATACTTTTCCTTTTTACTGCTTTTGACTGGTATTTCTGCTGCTATACTTCTTTGCTCATAAGGTTAGGGGGTTTGTTGTTTGTGTGGTTTGGGGTGTCTTACCTGCAGCAAAATTGATGCATATGTCTTAGACTTTTTAATGCTAAAAGTGGCTCTTAACATTATCCAGAATAACACAGACCATTTAATTACATGCAGATTCTCCTGAAACTGTTACTTTTTGGATTTTATCTTTCCCTTCTCAGTGTTATTTTTGAGCACCATGGACTCTGTGAGTGGTGGAATTAAAGAAACTTCTCTATTGATGTTTCCTGTGTTTCCTGGATATGATACCTCATCATGGTGACCCCGGTTGCCCTCCCTGTTGGGTTCTCCTTTTCCACCACTGCTGGCCTCCCCTTTCATGAATTGTAGCTTACAGATTAGTGGGAGATGGTTCGTTCAACTTGCCCAGTGGTGGAGGAGTGGAAGAGCGAACTTCATGCTGGTGCCCAGGGAGAGACAGGTTAAAGTTCTGACCCACAGTGCACCAAGGTCAATGGAAGTTTTTTCTGTTTTGGCTCCCTAAAGCCTTTGTTCGCTAAATAAGGGGGGAGAACTGAAAGATTGTCATGTGAAGCTGTCCTTTTTTTAAGCCCATAATTTTATATGTTTTGTTATTACAGTAATAGAAGACATTATATAAGAGGTCACATGCAGCAAGGCTTCGCATTCATGTTTGGTCTGGATGGGTGACTTTGAGTGGAGACTAGTTTCTCCATCGTCTTCGCTGGTTTTTTGCTTGTTCTGGGCAAAATACAGGCAAGTAAACAAAAGCATCACATTGTCAAGTGCTCTGTGGTTTTCAGTGCCTTACTGGCTGAGTGGTCAGACGGAGATGTTGAGGGTTGTTGCTTTCAGGTGCTCTTTCACATCCTTCAGACTGTGACTGACATTTTTGGAAATGTGCATCTTGAAGAATTGAAAGAATGAAGCCTCAAGTTGGGTGACTGCAGTTCAAAGTTTAAGTATTAGAGAAGAGAGAGAAGGAGAAAATGTATAGCTGAAGATCTAGGAAATTGCTCCAGGCTTAATTGTTGTTAGCTTTTCCAAACACATGCAAATCAGAATATGTGTGTTTATCCGTGTACCTGGAGAGAAAACTTTGCTAGAGCTGAAAAAGTGATCTCTTGGTTTTATTTTTCTTTTGGACAATTCCTTTAAAAACAAACAAACCAACAAACACTACAGCTACTCAGGTTTTTATATTAATACCAGGTCTTCTTTCTTTAAGATTATTCTCTAAATGCCATTCTTTGATATACAGCAAGAAAATCCCTGGGCAAATAACCAACTCTTTTTCATATTTATCTGGCAAATTTGATTTTTTTTTTTGGTCTTTTGAGGCCTTTGGTGGATTTTTATTTGCAGAGGACAGTGCAAAGAACGGTCAATATTTATTCTAGTCAACTGATAAATAAGTGGGTGATTCAGAGAAACTTAGTCAGAATACCCTTGTCACGGTCATTGCTGACGTCTGAGACAACGACAAGTTTATTGCTCATTAGGTTTTTGCAGGAGTCTGTGATAAAAGCCTTAAAACATAGTGAGAGCTCCTAATGTAGGGGCTGGGTGCATAGCATAGTACATGTGGAGAGAGTGTGCAATTGTGGAAATGGAGGGAAGGGATCCAAGGTTTGCAATTAAGCTTAACCCCCAGCACTTCCACTCAGCAGAAGAGATTAGTTGCTTATAAACTCCTGTGCTTCACAAGGACTGGGCACATAATTAACATCCTAGCTTTTTAATTATTCATCTAGAAGGCTTCCCCTCCCTTTTGTATGGATTTTTTTCTGTGCAGTCACGCAAGCAGAAAAGGTGGCGTGTTTCATATTTTCACTTAGTACACCCTTTGCAAAAGGAAGTTGGGGAAATATTAGTGGAGCTTTACTTTTTAACTAGCTGGAGCTCTTCAACCAAGCTTTAACTGTTCCCTTGCCACTACCACAATCTCTTCCAGCCCTTTCCAGTTATCACCAACAGCCGGTACAGTCCGGTCTGCCAGAGAAGCTGTTGCTGAAAAGTGTCCTGCTCTGAAGCTGCTTTAGTTTCTACCAGCTGAGCTTCTTGCCTTTGTAGACCAAATGTTAGAAAGCCAAACACAGCTCTGAAAATGCAGAAAAATTAACTATAATGGAAGCTTTTCATCTGTGTATTGAAACAATATAAGCAGTGCTAGAAGCTGGTGTGACCTCATTAGAATAGATCCATGTTTGAAATAAAGCTGCTAACAACTTTGGTGTGTAAGTTAAAGATGTGTGCCAGATGGTGTATGTTTAGTGTTTCTCTTCTCTAACGATATTTATGGTCCATACGTTGAAAAAATAAATCTGTGGCTTTTTAGTACAAAGCACTCTGGTTAATATCTCTGTTTGTGGTATATTGCTCAGCTTCTAAATAGCTCTGTGTTTCGCAGAGGGAAACGTGATCCTGTTATTAAAGAGCAGTTCGCTTTCACTCAGATGAGTTAGCACCTCTGCGTAAAAATCTCGTTGAAATGCTCTTGTGATATTTTTTGAAAGTTTTTCTGTATCTGCTGTAGAGAAGAAAATCGTGATACACAAGATCGTATCTCATTGCCTTCATGAGAGCAAACAATTTTTCTGGTGGCCACACCTTCTTCTCTGTCCTATTTGTTACCTTCACATGTTCTTCATAAATGTAAACCTCAAGATCTGTCACGAGTTGTATGGGAAGGTGTTTTATTTTAAATAAAACTCTGCAGAGCTACTAAGTGTGTTAACAGAGGTCGTATCCACCCTGCCTCACAGACAAGGGCCATCTAGATGGCATCCCACAGTCATATCCAGTCTACTATCAGTTTCAATCCTGCTTGTGAATGAATTTGGAGATGTCCATGTGCTATCAGGCACTGTGGTCTGCCTGCACCTGTTGGGTTTGAATGCTACCAGGCAAAATAGTGGATGTCCTCAGAGCTGGTGCAGAGGCATGGCTCTGTCCTTCCACTGAAATGTCTGAGATCTTAAATCTGTCAGCCGTAACATACCTCCACTTAAAGTAAATTGAGTTTAGGTAAATTAAGAGCAGAGTTTCTCCACCGACAGAGACAGCAACATTCATATCTGTAGAGGGTTTATAGTCAGAGGAGTTAAGTTGTGAAGTTTTTTGCCCACATGCAGCTCAGTCAAAGTGAAGTGTTGCTGCAGGGTTAAAATCAGTGGCTTCCCAATAGAGGCCATTGCGGGGTGGCAGGAGCCTGATGGGCTGAGGTTGTCTAGGGAGTTGGGGACAGCGATTTTCAAGAGGGAAGCCTGTGGTATAGGGAGAAAATCCCCTGGGGAAGGAGAGAAATGGGAATAGTTTTCAGTCTTGGTTTGGTCTCTTTATGCTTGAATTCTGAATGAAAACTTAATGATTCAAAAGGTTTGACCTCAAACTTTTAGGGAATAATAGGCTAGGGCTGTTAGAAAAGCAAAACATATGTATTTCCTAACGTGTGCCAGAGCTGCTCCTCTGTGGTCCTTCAGAGGAAACATTACTTTCTGCAGTAGAGAGGGAGACTAGTGCCACTTATTTCCCAGACCTCATCATGTGAGTGTGCTCATCTCTTCTTCGAGCTCTAAGCCTTAGGAACAACACTGAAATTTTATTGATGTATATTACTAATGAGTACAGAAACATTCCTGGAAAATCACTCACTGCCTATAAAATGTCACTTAATTCGTCTGGTGAGGCATTTTCCTAAAGGTTAATGAATACACTCACTCTCAAAGATGGGTTTGGCAACGGATTCAAAACTCCCGAGAGGTGATGAGAAGGAAGAGGACTTGACTGGCTCCTGAGAGGTGCCAAGAAGGAAGAGAATCCCCAGATGCCATTCTTGACAATCTCTTCAATGTTGCTATTGGACTCGCTCTCCGACACGATCACGGGGGGACCGTGGTTGTGAGCTATGGCTGAACCAAGTTATTAGAGCTCAGTGGATGCTTCCTCTTTCCAGGACTACTTCTGCTTTCATGCTAATGCACTGGGCATGCATGAAGGTTGTTTTTGTGCTACGGGACAGGTTATTGTTCTCCATGTAAACTGAGGGAGTTTGTTTTGTGGCTGGACTGATGATTTGCATGGGGATTTGTAGGGGTTGCTCAACTCCGAGCCTAAAACATAACACGAGGTGCCCAGCAACTAAGCAGCTGCTCTGTTTCCTTCAAAGCGAAAATTCACTGTGTAGCTTGCACAAGGCTCTGTAGCCTTTAAGTGTCATTGAAACCCTCAGGTTAGGCTTCTAGCATGCCTTGTGGAAGACTAGTTTGTGTCTTATCCTATAAACAGAGCAAGGGAAAGAAGTTCAGTTAGATTTTAGGGTAGGTCGCATGTGTGTCCTGTCCCTTGAGTCTTCCTCCTCTCTCTGGGTGGCAAGGAGAAGCTACCCTGGAGTCCTTTTGCCAGACTCTATTCTATTCATTCCCCATCATTATGCAGTTGAGCTACAAAGCTTCCATCATTTTCCTATACAAATATTTGGCTAATTATATTATCTCAGTTGTTGTGCCTAAGTCAAAGCCTTATGCAGTCCTTTTTTATAGATGCAGAATAACAGCAAGAAAAACTGATCCCCCCCCCCCCGCCATTTGGAAGCTGATCAGTGGAGACTGAGCCGTCAGAAGTAAAATAAGAGGACTCGTTCTCTTTGGTTTCTTGGAAATACACCTTTTTTCTTGGCATCCAGTAGTCTTTGTACTCAGTACATACTGTATTTCTAGTAATCTCTCTCCTTCCCTCTTGAGGAAACCGGTCATGATGTGTCTCTTTGCCTTTTTTTTTGGTTTTTACTTGTGTGACAAGAAAGAAGGAAAAACTGTAATGTAAGAGGTTTTTTCTGGAGAAAGGCAATAACACACACATCTGGTTTCTTATGGTACTGTTTAGAAGGAGGAAATAAGGAGGCGTGGGGTGAGGTTTTGTTTGTGTTTCTTTTTCCCTTGGCTTCTCCTACCACACGCAGGCTCAACCCCTGCCACTTGAATTGGCCTTTGGATTGTTCTTACGCTGCTGATGCAGTGGGTGTTCAGTAGCTGCATTACTAACTACTGCAACAGGGGGAAAGCCTGGAGCCTTTTTTGCCTCTGAATTTTTGTGGAGGGAGGTCTAAGAGCGTGACCTCCCCATGTTCCAACATGGTACCAAGGTGCAAAATTAATGAGGTATTGGGATATGCCCAATTTCTGCTGGTTGGTGGGAAATACAATGAGGCTGGGGCATTGGCCTGAGGCAGCGTGCTCTCTGCGGAGTCAGTGCTGGGATCAGTCATCCATGCTGCATTTATAAAGCCCAAAGGAGGAGTGGGGTGGGCAGGGGAGAGTGTTTGAGTGTCCGTGAACCAAAGAGACTTCTTCCCTTGCCTGATCTGAGACACTAACATGGGCATGTTCTTCAGAGGGAGACTTGTCCTTCCCCAGCTGCTGCAGAAATTTGTGGAAGTCTTAATGGCTCATATGGCCACAGAATGTGGTCTGTGGCTTTTCTGTTAAAAAGGATGTTTTAGAAACTCTTTGGGGGGTTGGGGCCACACTGGTGGTGCATGAGCTGCACTTCGGCAGGTGGCACTGCCTTCCTGTCCTGAAGCCTGACCTGCCCTTGGGAGGAGGATTTTCTCCTTTATCCCTCTGTAACACTGAGTATTTTGTTGGTGTTTGTTGTCTAATACCACTGGCTTGTTTTTAAAGGTCAGGCTTTATGAAAAGCCACTGTACACATGTTGTGTTTAATGGTGTGATGTTAAAATAGGGAGAGGCTGTTCCAGAGGCTTCTACATGGACTTAAGCATAGGTCTGATTTTTTCCAGTAAAGTTACCATGTCACTCCACAAGATACTGTTCCTTATGCTTAAAGCACTGCAGATGCTTCAGCCTTTTCTTTAAGCAAGAGGCACATTATAGCTGCCGTTATTGAAGCCTAGTGCATTAATACAGCAAGTACTTTCCCAGCTCAATCACACCTGGCTAAGAACTGTGTGAACTGACCTTCCCTTCTATATTTGGGGAGTGTCAGACCTCACAGCTTATAGTGCTGGTGGTGGTTTGCTTGGGGAGTCCTGTTATGCTCTACCTGTAGTGCATGCAATGAAGCAGAAGTTCTTCCAGGTTGAAGGTCCCAAGCAGCAAAGAAGCCTTCTTGCCTAATAAATCCTGGAGACCAATCTGGCCAGAAAGTTTCTCTTTTATGTCTCTTTTAGTTGTAAATTGAATTTTGATTACTTCAAGAACTTTGTATAGATATGCATTTCCGTTTGTGAATCATGACATCATGGTCATGAGACACTGCGATCTCAGCTGGGTTTTGCACTCAGGGACTGTATTTGATTGTACAGATGTTTTCAGCAAACAATTGTATCAGAGATTTCTTGTAAGAACATTTGTTGCGATTTGTCTATCTGGGTGTCAAGGGTTTTTTTGCTTCCCAGCAAGATAAAAGAAGAGCTGATTTGGTGCATGAAAGGAATGTTGGTCCTAAACCAGTTGTTTATTATTTTATCCAGGCCAGTATGAGAGAGAAAATGCATTGGGTTAACAGCAGTCTGGTTTTCTTCAGCATCTTCAAACTCTCTGAACTTTGATCGAGTTCTTCTTACTGAAAAAAAGGATCACACCTGTCTCATTGAATTAGCTTTTTGGCTCTTCTGGTGAAGGGCTGAAGAAGAACAGGACATTTTTGTTTACAGTTAACATTTTGATGCTCTTATGCTTTATTTGTACTTCTGAGCAAAGTATAAAGTATCTTGAAAGAGTGTAAGGGATTTGCTACAGCAATAAACATATTTAAATAAAAAATAGGGAAAAAATCAGCTGTGTGTGCAGTTTTCATGGATGTTCTTTAAAATTACTATTTTAAATTTATTTTCAGTTTGTAGTCTAGTTTTAGGATAACTACTTTAAGAACAGACATGTAAGTATGTGAGCTTTGTGCTAAGCCATTATGAAGAAGGCAACTTAGGAAAACACTTTGAACAGTTTGAAACTCTGTATAACAGAGGTACACACTAGATGTACTTCTTACAACCAGCTACTTTATAAGCAGAATTATTGGACTCTCTATGAATGCATTTTTCCATATTAATAGTATTAGAAGCTCAGGAAAGATGCTTAGCTTTTGTATATGAGTGTTACTTTGTTGCTCAGCATATATTAAGTGCCTAATTTTGCTCCTCTGAAGTCATTGGGATCTTGGCCGTGTATAAGATTAAGTGCAGCTATGAAGCTGTTCTGTCTATATTTAAATACTTGTCTGATGAGAATCTTGGAAGTTAATTCTACCTTTGTTATTTGGCATGAGAGAACCAATTGTGCTCAGTATCATAATTCACACATTGCAATAATAGAGTCAAAATTACATGCCACTATATGTAGAGTCCTAACCTTAAAGGAGCTCCCAGTTAACGTTTTCTTTTGCTGAGTGCTAAGTCATGACAAACTCAAACAAGCATGTAGCATATAATAGCGGTTCAGTGTAATCTGCAAATAACACTAGCAGGGTCAGAAAAGATTGAGGTTTTTTATGGCAGTTTTGGTTGTAGTTCTAGAATGGGCACAGTGGCTTTTGTAGCTTAGGAGGCCTTTTTCGTGATGATGTCTGTATAGCTTTGTTGGAAATTACCCTTGAAATATTTTTTTGTGCATGCAGATTTTCAAAATATTTTATTATTAAAGACTTTTCTCCTTCTTTTGCAATTATATTGTTTACAAAGAAATAAGATCATCATAAATATTTGGCAAAGGAGTTTTCTGGGGGAAATTTCCTACAATTGAAATATAAGCAGATTGTCAACCCCAAAATTGTCACTAGTGTGTCTGGGATTGAAAAGAGGTGCAGATCTCATTCTGGGCAGATTCTGCTATTGAGGATAATTGTGTTGATAACAGCAGTCTCATTGTTTTGGGATTTTAATAGAATCTTTAAGTATCTTCAACGATCTCTAATGATAAAAATGTGCAACAGCTGGAAGTGCACTATAGGTCCTTTTTAACTTACGTGGTCCCAAAACACAAAGTGTAGTTGGAGAGCACAAAGACACACACTCTGTCCTCATATTAAAACATCTTACCCTTTTGCTATCCCTATTTCTACATGCTTTTTCTTGTTTCTTGTCTTTATATTAAATCCATTCGGGTTTAATATAAAGAGTATTAGCATACAAGTCCTATCCAATCTAGGAAACCAAACATATTAGAAAGCCTGGTGTATTCATTATCACTTTCAGTGCCTTCCAAAAAATTATTTGATAGTGAGTGGGGAGAAAAAGAGAGAAAGGATTTTTATCATCCTGTATTTTTCATTAAGTTTAGGCAGAAAATATTTCAGCTGAACTTCTAATATACAGGACAGAGGAGAATACTGTGAAGATCCTCTGGGTACTGCAGAGTGAAGTAAAAGACAGGAGAAGGGTAGAAGCAACTTCTGTTTTTCCTTGCAAACAAAAGGTCACGTTTACCAACTTGGAAATGCTTTGCAAGAGCAAATGGTTGCCTGTTCAACAATTCTAGGTCCATTTGGGGAGTTTTTTAATAGGATATGTAGTCTACTGCCTTGCAAGTCATTTTTGCACACCAACGGGATGTGAACTTTCTTTTCAAATATATATTTTAAACAGTGCCAGAAATGTGCTTTTTTCTGTAGTGAGTGATGGGAAAGAGCCTGTGTTTCTGACTTTGAAGGTAACCATTGCAACCTTGCTAGGAATACTCTGTCTGGGAGTACACATTTCAGCAAAGTTGCTCCCCTGCCCAAACTCTGGAATTTTGAGCAGATGTTCCAGCAAGTTCTGGTTTGATCATCTCGGTTGGACTCTAGGAAGACATGGCCATTTCGGTGCTGTGCCCCCTTCCAGAAGCAGGGATCTGCCAGAGGCAGGTCAAACACGTGGAGCCTGGGAGAGTAAGCTCAATCAGCAAGTCCAGAAAGGGCTTTTCTTCTAGGTCTAGCAGAAACTGGAGCCTGTTGACCTCCAGGCTACAGTTTGAGCCTGTCTAGTAGCAGAGTGGATACTATGAAGATACTTGAGTATCATGATTGGGGCAGGGATTTGAATAATTCAGCTGGCTGCTAATATTTTAAATTTATGATGCTGTTCCTTTATAACTGATGATACACACTGAGCAATGACTGTAAACAGATGACAGCAATGTTAGTTTGACAATCAGTTTGACAGCTTTTCAGCATTTCTTTTCAATTGTTAGGCACCGAAGCCTCATGAACAGAAGGCAACATGCCATGTTTGCTCACGTAATGGTTGCCAGCATATAAAAGCTGTCCAGCAGCTGACCTGTCCCTCAAGACCAGAAGTGGATGCGTTTAGATTAATCTCAGCTTTAGATGAGATGCCTGCAATGGCTGCTTCCTAGAGCTTGGGGAGGGACAAAAGGAAAAAGATCGGAGGAGTTGCAGCCATGGTGTGAAAAGGTGCATTGGTCCCAAGGTATCTCCTCCCAAGCCCTGTGCAGAAGCATGTCTCCTTCCAACCCACCTGAACCCTGGGGCATGTCCCTGGCTCTGTAAGTCGAGGACTTGGTAGGTTACTAAAACAAGCCATATCCTTTCTGGTTGAGCAGTTTAACTGAATTAACGATAGCTATGTGGAAGATAGCTCCAGCAGCTGTACTTTAAAGAAATTTGGGATTGTATAGCCCAAGCTCTTTGATGCAGACCGTGTTTGTATTTTCTGTTTAGATACCTCATTATAGGGGTTCTGGTTTTTATTTGTGCTGTTCTGAGGACACTAGGATGAAAAGCTGGAAGTATAAACACATCTGGAACTGGAATTCCTTGGGGTCCTTGAGTCAACCTGTTAGAAAACAGGAGACAAAAAAACCTTATCTTGACTGATCAATTACAAGAAGATTTAGAGCCTGCAATGTTCAATTTATTTCACCAGGTTTTTAATTTCTTAAGCAGTAGCAAGTATTCAGCTCTCCATTTTTCTAGGCAGAGAATGAAATCAGATGCTTGACTTCAGTACTGAAGCCCAATTTCTGTATTCACATTAATCATCTGAAAGATAATTTGAGTTCAGCCATGAACATTTTGCATCTACATTGGCTTTTTGCAAAGACAGACAACACAATTACCCACAATCAATTTTTCTTATTAAGACAGAGGAGAGGGCAAGTTCATTTCTCACTAGTGTAATTCTGAGATTTTCTTTTAACAATAAAAGGAGCCAGGAGGAAAGCATAGGAATGTTTACCTCAGAAAATGAAAATTATATCACCTTAGTGGGAAATTGAACTTTGATTCATGAGAGAAAGAGGAAAAAATTCATGTAGGTGTTTGCTTCTTTGGAAGCCATACAGGGTTGCGGTGTTGGTTGGTTGGTTTGTTTGTTGTTTTTTTCTTGTTAGCGAATTAAGTGCAATCTTTTAATAACACACTGAACACTAGTTTTTCTCTAATGAGGTGAAACACTGTAAGATCGTCTCTCAGTCATCTCAAAGTCCAGCCTGTTGCCATTGGAAATTATCGTTGCAAATACCAAGTAAAGAGCTCCTGTTGGGCTGATCTCTGTTAGCCCTTCTGAGCAAGCCACAGCCAAAACCATGCTCACTTTAACCCAGAGGTGGGATTTGAACAGGCTTTGTCAGGGACAGCAAGCAGTATCAGGAGGATGCATCTTTATAGCCTGGTTCTCTGCCTGCTTCTGCCACCTGAGAAGACAATATTGTTTAATGCTCTGCCTAGCAGTGTCCAAACAGTATTGTGTTGTACCAAATTGACCTTGACTAGGATTTAGAAAACAACTAAGAAACTATGATCAACCATATCCAACATCTTAATATAGCAAGGGCAGTTTGTGTAGGAGAGAGGGGACAGGCACCATATAAGATATAGCGTTGTGTTTAAAGCTTTGGCTATTAAGACATGATGAAAAAAACTGGTTTATACCTCTTTACCTGAATACTGCAGATCAGCTGGAAGAAATAAAAAAGTGGAAGGTGAACCTGGTCCACCAGTGATAAAAGTCCATTACTCGGTTTGGTGGAAGAATGTCTTCTCTGTCATAACTGTCCTCGTGTGAGGAGGATTTTTTTTTTTTCTGAAACATCTGGTTCACTCAAGGCAAGGAAAGATCTCATTGTTTACACAGAGCAGTTCATATTGCGAACACAGACACTTTAAAATAGTATCTTTTCCTTTTGGTATGTTGTTCATGGAAAGTCTTGTTTTCTGGCATGAAATAAAAGGGAGAACTGTGTGAAGCAGCTAATTATTGAAAGAATATCAATACAGGAATGATAGCTTGGACCCCATCCTGCTAGACCAGGTTGCTAAACTGAAAAAACAGAGCTGAATGTCTTTATTTGAAGTGTATTATCATCGCTAGCGAGTTACGAACTCCTGTAGAGTACAAATCCTGTTATTTCAGGTGCTTGTGTAAACTGCTTAGTTTCTGTTTAATTCTGCCACTCCTGGTAAACATGAGGCAGAACGGAGAACAGGAATAACCACCTCTTGTGCTCAAACCTTCCCTGGTGAAATTTGACTTTTATTCAAGGAGAGCTGGCATGAGTGGTTTTGTTAGGAAAAAAAAAGGAACAAAATAAAGTCACCTTTTTTCGCCCTTATGCCCACCAGACAGATCTGCGAGGCCCTGAAGCAAGTCCCCGGCAGGCAGGATGGACTGTTTGGGAGCTAAGAAAAATATTTAAAGGCTATGTAAATATACAGAGCATCAGTGCATAAACCCCTCCCGGTAACTGGATGCTGACTGTCTGTTCACTCCATGAAAGTCTGAAAACGGGGTATCTGCCCGCCATAGAAAAAGAAGAGGTGGAGACAGCTTGCTGTCCCCTTCACTGAAATATGAATTAATATGCTCTCGCTAGATCACTGTCACAGCTTTGGCTACCACCAAATTCTCATCCTGTGTCACTGTGGGCAGCCGCGTTGGGTTTAAGCTGAAAGGCCGGGCTCTGCAAGGTCTGGCAGGGGCAGTCCCTGCTGCAGAGAGCTACAGGTGCTGCACGTAGGTGTGCCCTTCGCAATTAATGGGTCAAGAATAATTTGTATTTTTAAAGGTATTTTCCTTAGTATGACGTGTCATTGGCAGACGTATTCATATAGTGGTGCCAACAGTGAGCTCTGATAATTTGCTAAAAGGAAAGGAAGAGTGGCTAAAAATTTGTAAATTTTTAGGAGCAGGCTTTTTTCCTCCCAAATTCTAAGAACTGATTTCTCAGTTTTTGGTTTCAATAACTTTTCATCCATAAAGTAACTTCTGAAAGCCAAATGGGTGGGGAAGCAAACAGGCTTATGCCAGTGCTGAGAAGGAAAGATTAATCTTGCCACAGCTCTTGCAAAGTCCCTTCTGTGTGCAGATATGGGCTCAGCTGTGTATCTCTGAGGAGAAAAAAGCAGGTGATCTCAGATCACTTTAAAAAGGAAGGTGGGGTAGTATGTACATATTATCTATTGGTTAATAGTCATTCTCTTCTTTACAAGCAATAAGCTGCAAAGCAAGAAGGGACAGGTACGAGAAAAATGATTGGAAGCTCTTGCTTTTTCCCAGATGAGTCAGTCTTCCTGAGAATATTCCTTTTGCCATTTATGCAGATGATCAAGAAAAAGAGTAAAGATTTAAGGAAATACTCTCAAGTTCACATGTGGATCAACCGTCCTTTTAAATAAACCCGCTTCAGACTGCCCTTGCTCATGTTCCCTAATGCAGTTTTCACATTGCAAAAAAGCTTAAGTTACCTAATTTTTTAAGGCAGTCCTGGAATTAGGCCATGAAACGTGAATCTGGACAAGCACTGCCTTGCGTGTTTTAGGCTGTGTCCAGAAACCCTATCACCAGGAGCGCTTGAGCATCTGTAGGGAAAAACCCTCCAGTGTTCTTGCCAGTGCTGCAGGCAGGAACACGATGTGAAACGCTGGGGTAGTTTCCCATGGCAGGCAATTCAGGAAGATGATTTGCTTCCAGGCACAGGTTTTATTGTTCCTGTTACTTACTGTATGCTGTGGACTGTGTTCTGCCCCACGTCTTTATCTCTGCAAGTCAGAGGATACTGCTAAGTCAGGGCAGGATTTGGTTTAATAACACCAAGCACGTGGCCTGTGGTACCCTCCCTCATGCTGTCATTCAAAGGAAGTATTAAGGAAATTATTCTCTACAGAGCATTTTGCAAAGTATTTCAACTTCCATTGTAACACCAGAAATTAGAAAGGGAGCTGTACCATACTCCGTAGGAAAATTCACGTTATAGCCAGTGTAATGTCAGCTATGCATGGGTACGTTGGAGCCCATTTGACGATTAGCAATCTTGATCAGTTACACAAATCGGGCCCACATGCTATATTTTGCTTTGTTTCTGAGGGAGAACAGAGATAGGTGATGAGTCTGCGCAAGAACTCTGTAGGATTTTTACACTGTTATTCTCTTCTTGCCCTGCTTGGTGCATCTGCATCCTGGCTGGTACTGCCCTGGAGAGAAGGGGCATCAGGGTGGTGGAGATGGAGGTGGCAGAGGTGTTGGTGTCCCCAGGGGCACCTAAATGGCTCTAGCATGTATTTTGGAAAGGCCCAAAGAAGCAGTAACTTGGACTGATTTCAGACTTCCTCAGGCTCTGGCATCAAGTGGACCGAAGTGACCTATGTTTTTTCACAGTAAAACAATGTGTCACATCAAATCCTATGAGTAATTCCCATTTGGCCTTGCATCCTCTGCCTGCGAGCTGTACATGAACGGTACCAGCAACAATAAAATCTTGGGTAATACCTGGCATGTAGCTCCCTAGTCCCTCGCTGGGCATAATTCTGATTCGTAATGAGACACGACGTATTTATTGGGGGCAGGTTTAGTCCTATCAAATTCCCAGCGCTGCCCTGGGTAGCAGCCAGCAACAGCAGAGTAGGAGTGTACCTGCGGGTGGGAAAGCCAACGCCATCCTGTGTTCCAGCTGGTTTTGTTGCCCTGCTTTCCTCTCGTTCCCCAAAATATAAAAAGCAGACTTGAGTGGGTGAGGGATCCAGTGAAAAGTCCATCCCCCGCGTGGGTGCCTGGATGTTCCTCCTGCCTGTGATGTTTTGCTGCCTGTGGTTTGGATTTTTCTGTTTACAGCCCAGAAGCTGACTCAGTGGCCATGCAAACCTGGGCCCGAGGCAGCACATGCTGGCGAGCAGCGGACTGCGCCTACCCCGGCTGTTTTCACTGCCCCCTCTCTTTCTCTCTTCCCAAACCCCATGTATATAACTCAGAATGTGAGTTTACATTTGTAATTATTTTTGATTTAACACATCTGGGGGACACGCTTTATTGCAGCAGAATGCTGACTTCTCTGCCCAGTGGGTCTGTGGCTTGGGATGGCAGGGCAAGATCTCCTACAGCCCATGGTAACCTTGACTTCAGCCAGCTGTCACTTTTGGGCAAGTTTCGTCTTGCTCTGTGATGCTTATTTGGCCTTTTGTCATGGCCCAGCCCTGCCTGTCAGGGGCCTGGCTACACCGTGAAGCACCAGGCAGCAGGCAGGATGGCTCTCAGCACCCTGCAGCAGCTAAGGAACTTCCCAACATGGCCTTTTGGGGCTGGAAATGAAAATCCAGTGAAGTGGACCGAGGTGGGTTCACTTGGCTTGCTGCAGATGGTCTTTAGTAGCCTGAAAAAAATGTGAGCCATTTACAAGAAAGCCAGTGCTGTAACGAAAGATAAAACCTAAGTGTTTTAGTAATTGGAAAGGGACTTGCAACAATTTTTTTTTTTTTTTTTTTTTTGAATGATACGCACTCAGTATGGCTGGTGTGTTGTTACGGCGTGATGCTCAGCCAGCACCAGGAGTTGGGCTGGGGGCAGCCCCAGCAGCGCTGCCGGAGGGACGAGCAGCTCACGATGCTTCACATGGGAGCTGATGGAGACATCACAGGACAATTCGGATCCTTTGGAACCTGGCTCCTCCTTGTCGTCCCTGAGCAGAAGTGTCCCCACTCCCCCCTGCAACTGATGTCCACGCATCGGGAGTCTGGAGTCCTAATTCTCACCTCCTTGCCATCACAGATGACCCCAGGACCTCTTTTCCTTATAGCTGTCATTAAGAGAACCATTGACCGCTAAAAGTAAAACGCATCCTGAAACGTGACTGTCTTAATTTTTGCATATTTTTTCTGTTGTTATTTGTGATGGGGTTTATTTTTCTTTTGGCTCAGAGAACAGAATAATCTAGGTGGGTTTTTTTGTTTTGTTTTGTTTTGTTTTTTATCTGCTCATGAGGGAATTTTTACACATGGCTGCTGGAAATTGGCACTTCACTAATGCCTAGCACTTAGTAATATAAAATGTTGGCAAAGATTCGCTATTAGTGGTCACAGAGGAGATTAAACACCTCCTGAAAGAAGATAAATATATGTAGACATTTTAATAAAACGATGAGGCACAAGGCCCCACACATTAACAAACAATAACTCCACTGTTAGTTATTAAATTTACTCTGGGTAAATTTACCCTGAGTGTGTCACAGCCCTGATTTTCAGCTTGCAAACGATTTTGGATGGCACAGATAAGGATTTTGCTTTTGAGGGTTTCTGAATGATGATGTCAAGCAGTGGGAAAGAAAAGAGTGCTCGCTTTGGGATGGGCACAGGGATGCAGGAGCCATGTCCCCTGGCCCATGCCAACCCACCCAGGCTGCAGCCCGTGGGCATGCTCCTCGCTGGACAGTATGCTTATGCCTTCTTCACTCCTGGGCTTTGCTTTTCTAAAACTAGACCTTTTTTCTTTTTGCCTTTTTCTGGTTCACTGCTTTCTGGCTGCTTGTTTGGAAGAAAGCAGACTGCAGAGGGTAGATGTTTAAAAGAAAAAAAAAAGTGAATCTCAGTGGGAAATCACCAAGTGAAAAGATGAAATCAAGAAGAGCCCAGGACAAAGAAACATGTAGTGAAAGCCTGGAGGGCGTTAGCAGCAGACTGACGGTGACTGATCACAAGGAGAACGGCCCTGCTATTGATCATGGGAATATTTGTCTTTGCAGACTTTTGGCTCTTCAATACTGTGTCCTAGTTTAGGCCAGGGCGGGGAGTGATGCATAGCAAAACAAGTGATGAACCAAGATTTGCAAGATCGTCATTTCTCCCTCTTGCTTTTGAGGTGTTGATGGTCATTTGGCCTTCAGAGTAGCACGTGTTAGCACAGAGTTTATCCTTTCTGGTGCGCTTGTTGCCCTGCATGGCGCTACCCAACTGTGAGTGGTACCCGAGTACATGATAAACTACAGGATAGTTTACACTATGGGCAGTTTTATCACTTTTTTTACTCATCTGAGCATCTCTTTTGAGGAGGAAAGCAAAGATTAGAAAGCACTTTCTGATCATGTTGTTGTTCTGAACAGTGCTGGCTGCTGTAAACCCGGGTGTGTATTTTTGGAGCAAGGAGGGAGAGGCACCAGGGCAAGGCATGGGTGCTGGGGCAGGTAGCTGGCCACACTCCTCTCCCTTCCCTGCCCCCCTTGTGTACCATGGATGCATGTCCTGATAATTGCATAAGCAGCCCTATATGATGTCCTCCCTTTCTCCCAGCACTTAAACCAGGGCCCTGAGAGCTCTGCAAAAATAAAAAGGATTTCATTCTGATGGTGAAGACAGATGCTCTCACTTTCATCCAGGAGAGAACGTAGTCCCAGATGCCTTCAGTGAGGATAAGAGTGGTCACACAGGCTGCAGAGTGCAGGAAGATACAACTGCCAAAGAAGTTGTTTTGACTGCAGCAGAGAAAATAAAATGTGAAAGCCATTAACGAAATATGAGGGGGAATTCAAGGCTGCTGCCCTCTTAGAGGATAGCTTCTTACTGGAAGGACCATTTAATCAAAACTCCAGATCCACCAATTATCTAACTTAGGAAGGTTATTCTCCTTTTTGCCATAGCTTCACTGCTACAACATATGTGCACATTTGTCTTGTGTTTAACAGGTTTTTGTAATGCTTCATGGCAATGAGACTGACATGCTAAGACTAGTTTTTCTTCTTGCTTGTAACTTATAGAAGTATGATAATTTTGGATTTAATTAAATGGATTGTCTTTAAACTTTTGTTACTCAGTGCTGTTCACGAGAGAAATGTAAATCTGGAATTATTTTGCTCCAGTCAGTGGCATTGCTCCTGTTATGACATTGATGTAACTGAGACCAAAATCTGAGCACCCCTGAGAAAGCCATCATCTGCTAGTTTAAAAGGAAGGCTGGAAGCTCAGTGGATTATGGAGAATATAATTAATGGTCTCTCATGCAAATCTCACAAATTTGCTTTTTTAAGAGATAATGCAGGGTTACTTCAGTTAACAAAAAGGAATTTTTATTTTGTAGGGTTTTTTTTCAGTTCAATGAATTTGATGTGGATTTCCAGAAAGCACAAAAAGAAGAGCTCCAATTCTGGCCAGTCTGGGGCATGTGGTTCATTCTATATGTGTGCATAAGCTTTCCTCCTCCCACAGGGGAGAGAACATCTTCAAATGCACATTTTTTCACATTCCCCTTTTAATGCAGCTTGATCCTACAGATAAATCACTACTCACTGTTTATGTTATCACTGTGGAAAAGTTTGTGAAATCACAGATTTGGCAGCATGGTTTCACAAACATCCTCAAATACGAGAGCACCATCTGGGAAAAGTGAAACGTTTTATTACAAGTTGGGTTCTCGGCTTAGATGTCTGCAATATCTGCCGAAACATCCCCACTCCCTGAGAAAGGTGGGACTAAGGTCTATCTGCCAGCACCTACAGTGTCATTTTTTATTTCAGCTGTAGCCTGGGCTACTTTTGGCACCATTAGTATAAAAGTTGGTTTTACTTCATTTCATTTCTGGAGAATTTTAGAGAGGAGAGCATTAACCGTGCGTGAGAGCAGTGTCTCAGAGCAAAAAGGCTGTGTCACAGCTGTAGCCCTGTGGGTCTGTCCTGGGGACACCATGAAGTGGACAGAAGCCATCACCCTCATTGTTAGAGCAAGAGGAGGTACCAGTGAGAGGTTAGTAAAGGATGCAGAAGTTGTTGGTAGGACGCAACATCCCATTGTGCTCCAGAAATATTTTGTTGCTTGCTGCTCAGAAGCAGCCAGTAGGAAAAAAAAAAAAAAATTGGTCGGTAGCATCTCAGTGAACTTTTAACTGTTTTCCTCAAGCACTCTTGTCAAGAGTTGTTTTTTTCTCCCCAAAATGTGGAAGTGGATTACATACCACAGTGCAAATAATAGTTTTTATGAAAACCAATGCTTTTAAGAAATCAGATCATGAACAGAAAATTACAGTTCTGATCTTCCACTTATCTCCCTCTAATTTGAAACCAGCAATAATGCAAAAAATAATGCATACGGCAATAGAGCCTTACTGCTCTCCCTGACCTCTCCGATCTTTCCTGAGACAACATTTGCATTTGGCTTACTGAATAAGTTTTGTTTTTCTGGTAAATATTTAGTTTGTTTGAAAAAAAAAAAAACAACGCCAAAAACCCCCTGTCAGGTTAATTGTGGTTAATAGTTAGCCAAATAGTGACAGGTAAGTAAATAAAGCTTTACAAACAAGGTGTACAGGAAGCAGCACTGAGTATTTTCTGAGGCATTGCAGATGGGTAATTTATCAGGTACAGCTCACAGAGACCAAGTGACACAGATATGACTGTCTGTGTTTGGTTTTTGTTTTTTTTCTTTAATCATATTTGCCCTTAAAAGTTAACTTGGATTTAAAATACCAACCTCCTTCCTTATTTCTCTACAAAGGGTGTGAACTCCAGAAAGTTGCATTGAGTAAGAAGGAAATGAATCAGAGGTTAACTCCAAATTGTGTCAGGCTGGATTTTGCCACCATGCAATGTGTTGCATGATACTGGAGACACACAGGATGTACAGTAGAAGGTACATGGCCAGGAGAGTATCTGTAGGAAAGTAATTCTTGATGGAATTTCACAAGCTTAAATCTTCACTGAGAGAAACATATCATCTCCAGTTTTCCCATCACTCCCCAGTCACAGCATAACGGGGTCAAGCTCCTATTGCATATAGTTTAGGAGTAACAAATGCTTTATTTAAAAAGCAAGCAACTTAATCGGTCATCGGGCAATTGTGGTTCCACATTTCTTTGCAATAAAATCAGGTCCCCCTATTTTTAAGGAATGAAGAAAGCCACAGAGCTCTAGAACCATTATTCTGCCTTTGAGACCATGCACAGCTTCAGAAAGTGTTTTGAAGGAAAGGAAAATTGAAGTTAATAAAGTAAATGAAAAATAGTCAAAAGCTTTAGTTCTATTAGCAAAGATCAGTCCTAGCAGGTTGTCTTTCTTGTTGAGACGGTTGGGTTTTTGCTTTGGTTTTATTTTAGGGAGATAATTACTTACTTGGGCTTCCTTAACCCAAGTAGAATAATGAAACAGTGGAAGCTACTTCTTATCTTGAAGGTGAAGTTTAGTATAAGAGTTTAAATTTGGATGAAGAGCTGATTAAAGAGGACACAACGGATTGTATCAGAAAAGCTTTCAAGACAGGTGTCTACTGGGTGTCCTTAAGGATTGTTCTTGGAACATGTCTAATTATTTATTTTTATTAAGTTTGTCTCAGTGATATCTCACAATGGAGAGCTGAGAGTGAGAAGAAACAGGAAGGTCTGGGTAGCATTTAAGTAGAATTAGAGGATACTAAGAAGTGGAATAAGTTAGATAGTTAGATAAAGTTAGATAAAGTTAGATAAAGTTGTGCAGAACCCAAAAGTACATACTGGCTCTGCTTTAAGCTGGAAGAACAAGGCAGTCCTTGCATATATGCAGAAAATAATAAGAGGAAAATGGGTAAAAATACACCATTTTATGAGACAGAGCTGGAGAAGTCTTGCTATTTGAATAAGTAAAATTACTGTAGGACTTGCTACATGCATTGGAAAAGATAATACCAGAGTGGGGAACAAGCTGCTTCAACGTAAAGAGCAATGCTGGTGCGATTTATACAAATGGTATGAAAGGTAAAGCCTGGGTTTAGGCTGACCATTTAGAAGCAAATTTCGTAAATATCAGAGAGGTGAAGGTCTGAAGCAACCTCCCAAGAAGCACAGAGAGCCCCACTGCCCCTCTGGAGCTCCGTGCGTCTCTGAAGGGAGGTGGCATGGCACAGCTGAGGATTACATGGGGAACCTATAGGAATATTATATGTCCCTAGAGATTCCAATGGGTAAGTAATTTGCTTATAGTTATAACTGATGTCATTCATTCCTGTTAATCTAGTAGTTGTTTATAAATTATCAGATCACAGGCAAGTTAGGTCTCATTATAACCTAGATGTTTGTAGTGAAATATTATTTATGTCATGTATCTATTGAAATATTTAGCTTTCTGCAACGAAGGGCCACAGTATCTTATGCAGAGGGGAGGAATAGTTCTCTGGGTTTGCTTATCTCTTCCATTGACTGCAAAGGCTCTAGCAACAGCTCACGTCAACTAGTCCTTTGAAAGCAACTGTGACTGCTGCTTCCTTTTCCCTGGTGTGGATGATTCAGCAGTACCCAGTCGGCAGGAGCGGTACATTTGGGGCATGACATGGGGTTTTTGCCCTTGCAGAGGCAGGGACTCAGCCTTACAGGCAGGGAATTGGTGGAGCTTGTGTATATTTGCAGTGCAGTTGGACTTATTTGTGTGTCCTATGGCTGGCATAGCAATAGGTGATCTCTTCCTCCTTCTGCAAGACTTTGCATATCATAGCATAGCATAGCATAGCATAGCATATATCACTGCTACGGTCCCTTTGGCTCTTCTAGGAGGGGAAATAACCTCGTTAGCTCTCCATAGACGCTTAGAGCACACATTCAGTAATGCACTGGTGCTAGTAAGGTGGTCAGAGGAAGTGTCAATTTTTAACATCCCATGTGAGTGAATCACTTCGAGAATCATAGAATCATAGAATGTCCTGAGTTGAAGGGACCCACAAGGATCATTGAGTCCAACTCCCGTCCCTGCACAGGACAACCCCGCAGTTCACACCGTGTGTCTGAGGGCCTTGTCCAGCCTCTTCTTGAACACTGTCAGGCTTGGGGCTGTGACACCTCCCTGGGGAGCCTGTTCCAGTGCTCCACCACCCTCTGGGGGAAGAACCTTTTCCTAATGACCAGCCCAAACCTCCCCTGGCACATCTTCCTGCCATTCCCTCGGGTTCTGTCATTGGTCACTAAAGAGAAGAGTTTGGTGCCTGCCCCTTCTCCTCCCCTTGTGAGGAAGCTGTAGCCACCATGAGGTCTCCCCTCTCCCCTCAGTCTCCTCCAGGCTGAACAAACCCAGTGACTTTAGCTGCTGCTCATACAGCTTCCCCTCCAAACCCTTTACCAACTTTGTAGCCCTTTCTAGAAACACCTTAGTCTTCAGGAATATTTGTGAGATTGTGAAATGAAAGCATTTCCTGCAATTAGAAGGCTCTCAGAAAGCATATGTTATATGCCAAAGCCATATAATAAGCTTACATTGTAACTTTTGACCTCTTAGCCCTCTTGAGCAAGAGCTTCCCAGGCTATTAAATTGTGTTTATTGCTCTGTCATATATTTGTTGCATTTGTTCAGTAGTCAATATCTCATCTCATAACAGCATTAAAGTAAATCCTGTGCTTTCAAAAAAAACCCCAAACCCACAAACAAACAAAACCCTTCTCTTTTTTCTTAATCAAGACAGGAGCATGACCCTAGAGGAAAAAACACCGGCTGAAGAATTCACTCTTTGTTTTTAGTCATGGTATTGTGCCGTAGAGGATAAAGTACATTTTTAAGTCACTGATAAATATGCTGACTACTTTTATTTAGGAACATGCTGTTACATACTAGTGGTAAGAAGTAATCATTGCACTTTCTAACTCAAATGTTTGTCATAGGGAAACATAAAAAAATCCCCTGTATTTTCCCCTCTTCTTTTCTTCTAAGCAGTTGTTGAACAAGGAAAGAAGCTTTTCATGTCATAACAAGGAAATAGTTACAGCATCTGGGTTATGTGAAGATAAACTCCTGTGGAAATCAAGACCATTGGTTTTCACTTGCAGCCATGTGTGTGTTAGTATCATATATAGCTATAAAATGTATTGAGTCTCTGTTCTTTCTGAAACTGTTCCAGAGAACTTCCTAGCATGCTGTGTCTTCAGCATCAGGATTTTCATTATACAATTTGAGGAGTGTTCATGCCTCCGATCTGGAACTTTAATTGCCCTGTATAAATTAAAGCTGATGACATGCATTTGTTGAAAATAAGAGAGGAAGACATGACAGCAGCTCCATAGGGAGACTCATGTAAGTGTGTGCATGATTGGGAGTGTTTGCTTGTTGATGGGTCTGTGTATTTGCACCCAAGGCTTTATGGGTAGAGACTCGTAGGCACTGTGCATGCACAGAGCATGGGGAGAGCTCAGAAATCAATGCGCAGTGTTTATATTGCCTGTGTGCCCCTCATTGGCCTTGGGGAACATCTGCCCAGGCTGCTGGAGCACAGCTTGGGATGAGCAGCTCCATACTGAGAGCTATATGTGGTACCCAAGCCTGGGCTGGACTGGAACCCTCCGGGGAAGGGACATGGCCTTTCAGGGTGTGCTGCCTGCCTCCCAAAACCAGGCTGTTGGTCGCTGTGAGTTGTTAGCACTGAGGTTAGCACTGAGGATTTGCGCATTCAGAAGATGTCAGCTTCTTTATGTGGGTCAGGACATGAGGCTTCATGTCAGGAACCGTAGGCAGGAGTAGGATATAGTTACTATTTCCTTTTTGACACTGGGCTATTAGGATGACACAGAAACTTTTGTCTCCTTAAAGAACTGCAGTCCTTAAGAGAAAAAAAAATATCTATCAGTTCAACAGGGTATGAGTAGCCTGTTCACTTATTACTTATTTCCATCGTTGCAAATTTCAGCCTCACCTTGCCTCTACAGTCTGCTCATGCATGTGTTTCCTGGACAAGAGATGTATTAACGTGGGACAAAGAGCATTTAGCACTATCTGGCAAAGATAAAGTGCCTAGCAATGTCCTTTTTACAATAAAACACGCTTTATCTCTGGACGACGGAACTCCACAGGAGCGAGGTAGCATGGTGGGAGCAGGACTGTCGCACTGTAGCAGTGGTAGCTCTGCAGCCCTGTGCTTTCATGGGGAGTATTGATGGGGTCAGTGAGCAGGGATGCCAGGGGCTTGCGATGGTTAAATGGAGCAGAGCTGACATTCTAGCAACTGAGTTGTTTATTCCCTACATTCACTTTTCTATTTTTAATTGTAATTAGGCATGTGTATTCTCTTTGTCTGTGAAATGAGAATTCATACCTCTTTTCCAAGCTCGAGAATTGCAAGTTTAGTCTCACTTTTAAGTACTTCAGGTAGACTTACAGTGGCTTCAAGAGGCCACTTAATATATTATATATATAAAATATATATATAAAATATATATATGTATGCGTATGCAATGCTATGAGGGGGAAGGCAGTGGAAGGAGTTGCTTTGAAGGAGTTCACAGTACGTTTGTAGTCGGATTATGCATACCAGTGGTTTCCAGCCTTGCTCAATATGCAAGCTCCTACAGTATTTCTAAGGGAGATGGGGCACAGACCTCTGTCTAGAGAATGTAAGCCTGCTTTTCATTATTTACCTTTCATGGGCATGAAAATAGTCCAGGGACTCCCAGGGAGATGAAGAGCACAGGTTGAAAATCACTGGTGAGGAAGCACTTTAAATGATGCCTTGGAATGAATGAGGTAATACATTTATGCAGTAATAACCACAGAGACCTAATAACATCCCTCTACTAAAATACAGGCAAAAATTAAGTTTCCAGTACTCTGTCTGAGAGATGTGCATATTTATTCACTGCTTTTGAAATCCTGTTACCTCTCTGTAAGTTTTCACATAGCAACCACAATGAAAAGCTTTCCATCAAGAGATGGCCTTCCAGTTCTGTGGTATAAGGTTGCATTATTTATAGCCAAGTTTGGATCTAAAAAAGAGCTTAAAAACAAGAAGAATGGAGTAAGGCAGAAGATTCAAAAGTGGCAGTGTTGCTATCAAAGCTTCAGCGACATCATTTTTACATGGTCACTAATCTAGGCCAATGCAGATTTTCCACCATATGAGATTTTTATTCGTGAAGCGTAAAATGTTCTTTACCTTGCTGATGGAAAGCCAAATTTTGAGATTAAATGCAATTAAATGGTAAAAGAAGAGCAGACAATTTTGCATGCTTGAAGAGACATGCTACTAGGAGCAAGTAAGACTGTGTTTTCTGTTTATGAGGATCCCCACAGTTCTGGGTAGGACTGCTTCCTCCCGAGAATGCAAGCTCAATCCTGACGTTTCAGAAAATATTTTACTGTGTACCAATGGCCTGCAACATATGATGTGGCATCCTGCAGTTACATCATATGAAGTGCAGTTGCAAGAGCTAGGGGACTCTTCCATGCAACTGTGCGCTCCAATGTGCAGAGGGAAGAGCAACACCCTAAAATCCACATTGGATTTACTGTTGGACCCACATTTTCTTTCCTGGGTTGTGTTAGTAGCATATTATTTGGAATAGATACACACAGAGCTTCTTCCTGCAAGAATAAACTGTACTGCCATTTATTGGGAAAGTTCAGTACAGTATATAAAAAACTTTCCATAGACTGTTTTGAGACTTTTAATGGAAACTTATTTTGGCAAAGCTCTGAAAGCACTCAGTAGTTTTTCCTTATGAGATCCGAGAGCTAAAACACAAAACCCTTCAATGGGAGGCTGCCTCGTGAAAGCAAACCTGGCGACAGCAGAGACATCCTGTAGCTGTATAACATATTCAGATCAGAAGCTAGATTTTCCCATGGGTTTTCTCAGCTCCTGTACCAGAACTTCTTGGGAACTTGTAAGCTGAGTGAGGATGTAATACATCTGCCAGCAGCTGGTCTCTGTCTCTTCTAAGACCATTTTTCTTTTTGTTTTGTTACTGCTGTTATTTTTAAGGCTGCGTTGTGTTCTGCTTAATAGTGAGGAGATTGCTTCAAGGTCGTGTGGCCCATGAAAGTAAGCAAAGTCATTTTGGCATGAGACAGATTCTTGAAATACCCTATACTATATTGATATCAACACAATAATTTGGTGTTTGATGCAAACTTTGTGCTCTCATTCCTTCAGAAAGTTCTTTCATGAAGGCATAGTAAGTTTGGAAACTTTACTTTTCAATGGCAGAGCTTCCATCCTTGCTTGAACAGTGTTGACCCATCTTAAAGAGAAGATTTTCAAAAGCCAGTTCTGATGTCTACTTCCCACTGCATGCTGTATAACTTGCACGCTGAACTCCTATTCCCACTATGGAAAACTTCCACCTAAATTTTGTACTGCAGACCTTTATTTCTAGCTTTGGGAAGATGATTTTTCTGCTTTATTTTTCCGAGACTGGCCGTACAGTCCAATGTATACCACAGTCAAACATTCAGCACTGCAAAATTTATTTCTTAGCCTATGGAAGAAATAGCTTCATTTCTTCAAGATGGATAGTTCCTTCCAAGTTTGTTAGGGTGGGGTGAAGACAAAGGCAACCCAAAGCTGCTAAAACACAAAGCTGCTCTGTTCTCTAGAGCTGGTAGCAGCATTTCATCGCTTGCAGCGAGGTGATTTACTGGCGTTCCAAGAGCTGCTGCAGCTCCTCCATGAAGCGATAGATAGAAATGGGAGACTGGCAAATGCATCAAAGGCAGCCAAACAGACCCACGGCTTTAAAAACTTGCTAGGTGTCATTTTTCCCAGATAAGATTGGCTCTGGTTTTAGTAAGGCTTATCAGAAGTTACTTAACACAGGGAACAGCTTTGCAATGGAGTGGGAGAGTTGGTGGAGTGACGTGCACATTTGCTCAGAAGGCAACTGTTTTGCAATTTTGGAAACTTTATGGGGATGCAGTGGCCAAAGCCAGATCCTTCCAAAGTTAATGTCATGTTGTGGAAAACTAAGTGTGGTGGGTTGTTCTTTTTTTTTTTTTTTTTTTTTTTTTTTCCCCAACTGGGTTACTAAGTGCCTGCTTTACGTATTTTTTTTCTGATATTTTTAGTCTTTAGTAAAAGTCTTTGAAAGCTTAAAGATTCGAGCATGCAAATTCTTGTAGTGGTAGATCACAAATCTTAACATTGTTTGCCTTCAGTTTGTTCACAGATTGCTGCTCCACCAAGTCTGTCTTTCTTTGAATTCCCACCTAAGAAATGGGCTAGAGAAAAACGTGGCACCTCCACACAGTGTACACGCAATATGCCATAATGTGATTTTAATTCTCCTGATAAAGAAACCTCTCACAACGAAAAATTGAAGGCAAGGAAATGCCAGGGACACGAAGCGCAGTGCATTTCTTAGGCAGGTGCATTTGTATTATATTTTGGAAGGTAGGAGGCATCCTAGCAGTGTTAGAGTGATGAGCATGTACACAGTGTGTGCCTTGGCAGATGAGCAAAGGCTGTCCTCCTGCAACAGTGCCGAGATGCTCCACAGCAGTAATCCCGGTTCTGGAGCTGACACTGGGGTGTTCCCGGCTCTGTTCCCCTCTGTTTTCTCCTACATGCAGGGGAGGGGTGGGTGTGGAGCAGGACTTGCACTCCTGCTCTCACCCTCCTGTCGCCTTGCTTCGCTGTTCCAAACTTGTGTACAACAGTGAGTTTTCAAAGTGCTGTAATACAGTAAAAGACAAAGATCAGTTATTTCTAGTCAGAGTGTGTTAAAAGGAAGAAAAAAATCCAGCAGATTACAAAAAACCTCTCGCCATCAGAATACTTGAGTGCAATCTTTTGTAGTAGAAACATGGTGAGGACAGGGGAACAGATGGGAACACGGGTGAATGAGATCAGTTTTACAGTCAGGCTTTCATGTCTCTAGAGGAATTATGCTGCACTAGTAAAAAGTTTCTTTTTTTTTTAAAAAAAAAAAAAACCCTCAGGACATCTTTGGCAAAGATAAGCACAGTCCAACCGACTGCTACCGATAACATTTTTACATTCTGTACTGGAGCTTAGGTTGTAGCTAATTTACCAGCTTTTTGTATTAAAGGGGATGTTTATTCCCCCATTCATTGAACTGATGGAACAGTTTCTTTCTGGCAACTTCTGCAGGGAGTGGAATGCATCAAAGCAGGTTTGTGGTGTTTATGAAAGGATTTTTTTTTTTTAATCCTTATCTGCATGTCGTCTTCTGGATTTTCATATTTGCATGTAGGGTTTCTTCCTGTGTTTGAGAAAGCTGCACGGCATTTTGCCTGCCTTGTTGCTTAAAACAGGCCCATGAGGAAGACAGAACTGGTACCAACCCTTAAACTTGGGAGACAAACGAGTTGCAGAATCAAATTTAGCAGCTGCAGTCATCTTCATAATGATTTTAAACTGCTCACATCTAAACAGCCACAAATTCTGAGTATATATGAAATAATAATATGACCTGAAAAGACTGGTACAGGATGATGTTTCGACTTTTGACAAATCTGTATTTTTTCATTCTTTTCAGGAAAGAGAATAATTTCATTTACTTGTTTGTGATACGTTTCTTTTATTAGTATTTTCAAAGATGAGATAAATAAGGGCTCCTCAAAAGTCTGCCACAGTAGCAGTTGCTTTACAGGTTTTTGTGCAGCCCATTGCGTGTATGGGCCTCAAATACTTTACACAGAAGTAGAAATGTTTCTTTTAAAGGAATGGAGAAAAAGATGCAGGAGGAAGTGGAAGAGCTGTTTTGACAAGGGCAGAGAGAAATAAAACCTGTGCCTGGGCCCTATTCTATAACCAATCAAACAAGAGATAAACTCCATGATCTCATTTTCTGGGACCTGTGTGAATGTCTATTATGATGATACAAGTCTGAGAGCATTAGCAGAGTTTTATCCTGTATAACATCATACTTCTGCAGTTCAGATTGCAGAATTTCTGGGCTCAGTACTAGGCCATGGAGCACTTGCTTTGCTGAAGAGGGTGAAAGAGCATGGAGAAGGCTGCCTGCCTTCCAGCTCAGGTTGTGTGGCAGAGGTTCACCATGCAAATCAAGAGATGGAAAGGGAACTTTTTCAGAGTTTGAACAGCATGTAATATACCGTAATCGTGCATTTCAAGTATGTTTAAAATGTCCAAACTTGTTTACATTTCTTCACAGAACTAAACTCCGATATTAAATGTGTCTGAGATTCCCTATTGCTAAATAAGACCAACTTTAAAAGCAGTCCACTTGCTGTAACATGCAACATTTATAGTACTGACAACTAAGTTCGATGTTTTTTCTTCCCAGACTTTTGAAGATAAATTGGTCTCCATCTTCAAAACTTACCCAGGTGCTGTTTAATCACTTTGTGGCTTTTTTGGCTGTGCTTTCAAAATGTAATTGTAGTTCTCCTACTTCCAGAAAAAAAAGGGCGGTAGAAAGTCTGTTTACCTCATTTATTGAATTTCACACAGTTAAATTAAGTGAAATAAGAGCTTGATTCAGGTCCCGTTTGTTTCAACAGTAGTCTTTCCATTGAGTTTTAGTCAAGGCTTAAATGAAGATCAGAAGGTAATCCAGAGCTCATTTACATTTAATATGCTCTTCAGCTATTCCTTTTAAATATTATTGGAGGCTTTTGAAACCAGCAGCGTGTATTAACTTGCTTGCTTGTCAACATGTGCAAATATCCAAATTTCTGCTGGAAGCCTTAATGTAAGTGTTAACTGCAACATTCATTCCCATGAATGTGTAGTAGCTGGAGACAGGCTTTTAAAGCTTTTTATCGGCTTTTGCTTGTTCTTTGTAGTCAGTTGACAGGGCATTTGCTGTGTTAGTACAGATAACTTAACAGTACCTTTACTGTTTGAAGCAGTAAATATTATCTTAGTCCTGTCTGCAGTTTTCACCTTGTTTTAGCCTCGCTGGAGAAGGGGATCTCATTCCTAAGGGGCAAGATGACTCCTGGGGAATTGCAGGCCATAGATTCTTCTTTCTGTAGCTTCCCAACTTGAATCCATAGGAGGCTGGAACTTGCTACAGTTCCTTGCTTCGGAGGAAGTATCATGCAGTGACGCAGCTGTATGGACCCAGAGGCTTGATGCAGCATGCGCTGTGGTTGCTGGCAACAGTCGTGACTTCAGTGGGCAGAACCGTGCACAGAAGTAGATACGGTTATCATGGAGGTGGGCATGCGTAGTTCAGGCAGTGAACAAAACTTGCACCATTACTGTTGTGTTTTCAGTACTTCTCCAGATACATTGCAGTTTCTAGAGATGTCAGTCTAGTCATCTGGGAGAGCTACATATATATGCGTATGTGTAGATATATATTTATTGGCAAAAATACATGAGTGTGTTGCATTTGTAATAGCAAGCTTTTAGTCTTCTACTTGGAATCAGATGCAAGGTGTTTCTCTTGACCTTTTTGAGTCTGAGTGTTCACATAGAATTTACACCTTAAGGTGTGAGGGATTTGAAAGTAAATATGTGTGCATGACGTATTGTTTTGACATAAGACTCAATTTAATATAGATAAAGAAAAATATGTGATTTATTTTCATTGGACAGCACACATTTCTTAAGAAATCCCATGTGGTAAAATGTTCACAGCGTAGTTTAATGCTTTTAAGTGTCGTTTCTCTAACTCATTTTAAAACAATTGTAAACAATTCAGTGCTGATGTAACTGTAAACTCGTCCCACATTTTCATGGGCACCCATCTTCAGTTTCTTTTTATTGTGCTATAAAATCCTGCTGCTCCATTGATGTTGCCAGAACAAACGACAATGAAGAATGCAGTTTTTTTAGATCACAGAGCACAGGGTCAGGTATCCGTTGCCATCCACTTGTTATCCCAAATATCCTGGTGTAGATCTTGAGATGCCACACTCCCGACATACATGTCTCCCCAGATTGAAGGTGTGGTAACCCATGGCTCACTGTTAGGGGTCTCTCGGCCACTTGCTGCTGCCCTCTCCACAGGCTTTTTATACTACTTGCAGCAACACAGTAATAACAAAATCCACCGTGGAGGCCAAGAACCACTGCGTTTCTCCGAGTCATTTCACAGGGCCTGAACCTTGCATGAATGGGGCTGTGTGACAGCCCTTCTCCCGCTCCAGAGCTCTGCCCAGCAGATGCGTATGGCTTTTTCGTGATAGGTGTCGTAGCTATGCTGGTGAGCGAACCTGGAGGGCAGGAGGGCTGCAGCCATGGACTGTTAGCCAGAGGCTGCGCTACCTGGTGGGCCCATCCTTGGGGGAAACCATCAGAGGACGTGGAGCCTGTTTGGACTGACAGTGAGGTCTTTTGCCTCTTGCATGGTCTTGTTTGGATTTGTCTTCCACAGTACAAGACATACTTTGGTCAATATATGGGTTTCACACAGCATAAGGATAACTGTCTTGAAACAGGGGCATAGGCAATGTTTTTTCTTGGAGGACCCAGCATAAGTGGGATGGCAATATTTCCGTCCAGGACTTGGGGATAGTAAGTCCCCCTCCATGATTTCCTCCACAGCAGTTTCCAAAGCGTTAGGTGGTGTTCCTTTGTGCTGTACGCCGCTTGGATGTCTAAGCTGCAGCTGGCGTGTTTTGACTTGAATAGCCACATTTTGCACCTTAAAATATACGCCTTCAGTTGCTCTGCTGTATGTAGGGAACCACAGGCCTAAAAATGGCAAGCTATGGCATGTACTCATCACTTTGCCCATCCTGGTCTTGATAGATTTGTAGGCTTAAGCTTGTTACTCTTCTCTGTTGAGCTCAGACAGAGAACCTTCAGGAGGGGTACCTCAAAGTCAATGCTGACTTCAAATAATCTGGTGTGGCCTGAGTTTTTATAAAGAAGGTTAAAAGGTGGGGGTGGGAAAGGGTGCCTGTGTGGCTTTCTGTACAAAACTTACCAAGTGGTGTGTATGAAATTTATAAAGTGTTTGTTATCATTTGTGTATATATGTGTACATTGGCATAGTGGTTGATAGATGTGAAATTTCCTTATTCTTGGTTTTCCTCACTAATAAATCATAGGAACAGCTCATTATTTGAATTCATTGATGACTGCACTTGCAATAAATCTGGCCATTAACCTTGAGCAATATCTTAACAGAGAATGGTCCACTCCTTCATAGCAGTCATCCCAAAGGGTGCCAGTGGGAGGAACAACCCAGCAGCAGCACTCCACCTGCTGGTGAGGACATTTTGGGGGCTTGACTTTCCAGCCAATGCTCCAAATAAAAAGCCTGCAAAACTCAAGGCAAAGTCGTGCTGCAGTAGCCATTGGCCGTGTGGCGGGGACAGAGGCCGAACTGCAGCTTGGAGAGGGGTTGAAGCTGGGGTGGAGCGTCCAGGTGAGGTCGGGAGTTGCAGCTGCACCTGGTGACACTTTGGTGCTCTTTGCCAAGAGAGGGGGGGCCCCTAGTGCAGAGGCCACAGCTCCTGGGTGTGCCGGGGCACTGCCAGCCATTCGTGCCGGCTCCTGCCTTCCCTCTCTCAGCATTTTCCCAGTAATTCACCCGGCCGCCGTGGTTTTCTGTTGCATCAAGCGATGCGCTGGTCACCTCTTACTATCCCCAAAGTCCTTTTCAGGGCGATGGCATGCCAGCACCCCATTTTATATCTAGTACATGTTCTGCAGCCTTTGATGTAAGGCCTTGCCTTTGGCTATAGTTTAAATAAGTGTTGTTCAGAGAGCTTATTTTCCTAAATTATGCAAACCAGCCTGTGCAGGTCACCTGTCCCTCTTCATTATTTAGAACCCCAGTGATGTTTGTGTCATCTGCAGGCATCCTAAGCAATGATTTCATGTCTTCTAATAGATCGTTAACAAAGTCATCAGAAGAAAACTGATCTAAACCCGTGTTATCTTTCAGTGGCCCACTAGGAACACTCCCTCAAAAAATCGCAATTTATTATTCACCTTTAGAACTTTTCCCAAACTATAGGAAATTGGTGACAATTCCCATTAGTTTACAATTATGCCTGTACTTACAGAAAAGCTTGTTTTGTGCTGTAGCTCTCCCACAGTTGTATGCTAAGGCATTCAGAGGGGAAACCTCAAATGCTGGTCTAGCCCACCCTGTCCTTGTAGTTGCTCCAAATTTACACTGGCGTCAGCGAGAGAAGAATTTAATCCCCCATCCAGTTCTCACTGAAGCCAGTGGAAAGACTGATTTCAGCCCATCCCAGTCTGGCCTTAATCTGGAGGATTAATGAAGGTACATGCTGAATTAAATAATGGCGACAGAGAAGAAAAAAAGAAATATTACTAAATGATATTGGCGAGAATAAAAAAACACTGTAGGGAATTAGTAAGGCTGAATCCCTTGTTGTCAGAAATACTGTGACTTTGGAGAGGTCTTCATGCAGGAGCAAGTTGGTTTGTATATAACTATTTATTCTTCCAGGTGAAGGTGCACACCAGCAATCGGGTCATGCAACTGTTGTGCTGCCATCATCCCTTGCAATTCAGGACATTACTTTTGCCATCAGAGGGCAGATCTCCACTCCTAGCCAGAGCAAGGGAAACTTAATATTAGATTTATTAATAGCTGGAAAAGTTGCTTTCATCAAGTGACAAGAAATAAGAAACCATCTGGGAAAGCTTTCCCTTAAGGCATATTCTTTTTCTGCACTATGGCGTTAGTTTTGGGTCACTTCGGTAATTACAGTTTACATCTAAGTATTTTTAAGAGCTCTGTCGTTGTTTTTTTCCAAGTGTGTCTAAAAGTCGGAATTAATCTCAGTAACTGCATTACTCAAAACCGCACTGTTTGAGCAGGGACTTGGTACAGCCACACAAGGCTGTTTTTCACAATGTTTTAAATTAAAGTATTTGAATATATGCAAAAATTATCTTCTGCAGCAGCATTTCCAGTGCTCGGATGCTGCTTTTTTAAGCTGAAACTGGACTTTTTAGGCATTGTATGTGTTTGCAGCCACTCTTCTCAAGGCAAAACATCTCCCCACATCTGAGCATTGTTTGTATGCCTCACCTGTTTCTGAGCTTTTCCTTTCCTTTTTGTAACTTCCCACGGTACATTGCAGCAGATTTGGGTGGGGTTTTTTGTGTCACATGGACTTTCCTCCCTCTTGAAATTCTTATTATGTAAAACACATTCAACCCAGTAATGCTGAAATTTCTCTATCACATCTCTCTCTAGTGTTGAGGAACTGGTTAATGTATGAAGTGTTTCTATTTAAATGGTTAATCACAAATAATGAAATATTGCTTCCTTTTTTCCAAACTCTTGCATTTCATTAGGGAAAACATTGCATCGTTCTTTAACTTTCTACCAGAAATGGCGTTGGTCAAAATGACAAATGTCCTGTCCGCTCTAGTACTTCCTTGTAAGCTTAAATGCCATTATTTTGATCATTTGACAGTACTAGCTGCACTTCCCTGGCTTACGTGGTAGTATGGAGAGATTATGTGGGTCTATTCGATAGCTGTAAGGGAATGCTTTGAGGTCAGTTAAAAGAAAATACCTGATACACAGGACCTGCCCTTATCTCTGATGTACAGATTTGTAGTTGAATGACACAAGGATTTTCATTTAATTTCTGAGCCCCATTAGGTGAAGGTCAGTGACAATCCTCGCAAGGGGGAAACAGTTTGTTCTCCTAGGGAGGAGCGCAGAGGCACAGGGCATGGCCAGGATCCCAAATGCATCGTGCAGGGCTGACCCGGGGGTGCAATGCGCAGGATTTTGAGGTGGTGTGATTGCCCATACAGACACATGTCAAGCTAGTATTTTTTACAAAATGTTTGCAGTTCACTCTGATTAAGGTGAATTGGTTGCAGACAGCACTGATGGTAGGACATCAGGTGCCATTATGCCCCCTGACCTTTGGAGGCAGCTCTGTGTCTGGACCAAGTGCCCTGGAAGGTACTGCTCTTCCATGAAATATTGAAAAAAAAAAAATCAAAGGTGAAATTACTGCCAATGAGCGAGGAGAGAGTTTATAAACATGCTGGTAGATGAAACAAGTATCTCTTGTTTGCAAGTTTTGCATTGTTGTCAATAATGGCTGGAAAACATGCAGAAAAAGTATATAAATTTATTATGCCAGGTCATATAGAGTTATAAGTGATATATGAAGCATGGAAATGGACTTGCGTATCTCTGAAATTGCCTTTGCAAGCTATTATTTTCATGTGTCTGTCAGAGTTGCAGGGAGGCTAACACAGGCTAAGCACGGACAGAAACAGCTGATGATTTGGGGATTGGTGGTAATTTGGTTTCAAAGCATTCTCAGGGGGTTTTCTGAAGTCTGGGACAAATATGCATGACGGGATTGAGACTTCAGTAATCAGATTTTCTGGGGAAAAGATGAAAACAGATTTCACTTGTATCGGGGCAATTGTTGCAGAGACCACTTTGTTTAATCTGAGCTTGTATGGATTTGGAAGAATACAGTCGCTCAGCATTATGGCTGGATGGATGCATTCTGTCTCCCTACCATCACTCGTGGAAAATGCCATTTAGAAAATGCTTTGATTTCACTCAATTTCTTTGGACTGCACAAGAAAAAAAAGATCAAGAAGCAGAGAGCTGCAGATGGTGAACCCATTTGCATCACTGACAAATACTCATTTAAGGCTAAGTTTGAGGCAGAGAAGGAAAGCGAGCATGACTGTGGACAGAGAGGATTTTAGTATCCAGAGCAGCCAACCCTGCACTTTCCATAAGCACTGAAATTCAGTGAGTTTGCATCTATCAGTACAGTGTGCCTCTTTACTCAGCTCTTTGATTGCTGCTCTCTTACGTAGCACCTGACATTTCGGGTCATTTCAGCATTACCTGACCTTTTTTAGGCTGTCTGTTGAGGTAATACTGTAACTGCTTCAAGATCAACAGTACTTTGGCGTTTAGGAAGCACAGCATGTGTGCGAAGAGCAATAACAGATAGAAATAAAATGGTTTGTGGTGATAATCCCATGCTGCTGCCCTGCAGACTTTTGGGGATGCCTCCACATCACAGGGGCGATGGCTGGGGCTCTGGGGTCTGGTGGGTCACCTGGGCTGGAGCAGGAGAGCCTCATGGTCCCGGCAGGCAGCCCCATTCCAGCACTACTTCAGACAGAGGCCTCCTGGGATGTCCTCTCTGTGTCAAAACTTTTCCAGACTGGATGTATTTTTAGTATATTAACATCACAGATAAGAGCAAAGCTTGCGTCTTTTATGGATCAGCCTGTACCCTGAAGTTCAGATCCGGATCTCAGCTTTTCTACACGTCAGGGACATTTCTCATCCTGGATTTTGATCAGGAAACTTCTTGGATTCTTTTTTTTTTACTTTTCTTTAGAGCTAAAATGTGCTGCAGCCACGTGCAAGTGTTCACATGGGATGTATATTAAGTGGCACATACTACCACAGGCCCCAGCACTACCACATAAGTATCCATACCCACCACTGACTCCAAAACCTGGATAGTGCTGGCTTTGCTACGCATTGAAACAAAAGTATGTAATGAATGTATGTGGCATCAAAATTTGTCCTTTGGAGGGCAAATAGGTCAAGCTTAATAGAGGTTAAATCATAATATAATCCATGCACTCATGCATGCACGTCTCACTTAAAACTCTGTGGAGTGAGGCGAGCACTGCGTTGTCTGTACTTTTGCCTCTGGCCAGAATGGCATTCACACTGGAGTATTATTAATATATACAGATAATTATAGCATCTATGTTTTTCAGAATATGGTTTTCGTAAGTGAAGAAATTGCAGGAATGGTATTATTCATGAGATGCAAGCTGGCCATTTTCTTTCTTTGCAAATGTTATAGTTGGAAAATTATTCAGCACCTTTGCCTGAGTTCGATAATACTGCTGCAGGGGTTTAGCTTGTTTTGTTTGATTTGGGTTTTATTTGCTCAGCATATACTGCTTATGACCCAGGTTCTCATACTGCTCTGATGAAGTTCACTTTTTGTATGTACTTAGATCTCCTTGCAGCAAACAAGGATTTGGCATTGTAGCTCTTTGAGCAAACAAAAGATTGTGCATGGGGGGAAAGCTCCTATGGGGTGGTCCGACTGATGCTAGCCATATACTGAAGCAACCCATTTTCTTTTGCTCTCTGGATCTTGACTAACATCTCAACTACATCTTCTGTTTACTGTGTAGGGGATGTGATGAGATGATGAGCCTGGTGGAGGGGTCAAATGGTTTTGCATGTGGCTTAAGACACCTTTGGTAGAGAGCCATCAAAGTGCTCGCTACTCCCAGAACAGGGAAAGAAAGTAGGTCCTGGAGGACCAACCTGAAGCCTCTTTGGAGGGTTTTATGTCTGTGTTTCCCTCTGCAGCTTCACAAGCTGACAAGATCCTTCTCTTGACCGTTTGCTCCTGCCTCCTTGCTGTCCTTGGAGCTGTTTCCAGTGCAGCAGTTCATGGGGCACCATGGTGAACCAAATCAGCGAGCTTTCCTGAGCTAAAAATACCCTCTGTCCATTTATTTATTTCTTGCTCTGCGTTATTTGTAGCTTGGATCAACTCTTTGGCACGGTTTGCTGAGCAGTCCCATGGGAGAGGGAGAAACGCAAGAGTAACCATGCCCCCCGCCTGCTGCATCGGCCTTGGCCTAGTAAGCAGTGAAAAACTGCGTTTCTTGGGACAGCTGAGCCAAGTTCAGAGCTCCAGCGCTTGTCCAGTCCTAAGGGAAAGACGTTCAAGTGTGTGCAGTTTCTCCTAGGGCTTGTTTCAGTGAGCTCGACTGTGCAATCCAACCAGTACCAAGCTGCGTAGTGTCAATGGTGGGTATAGGTGGCCAGTAGGATGCTGCCGCAGAAGGCTCCTCCTTCCAGCCTTCCTTCAGTGCAGATGTAGCTTAAACACTGCCCTCTAAACTGCACCTGCTTCTGCGTTGTATTTCAGTGCATTTCAGAATCACACACCTATAGATCAAATCTGAGATGCCTAAACTGAGCATCCAAGCTGAGGCTTTGGACCCTCCGAAGATCTTTTGTCACTGGCTTTTTCCTTCCTTGGAGGAATGTAAATGCTGATTTTAAGCATGGGCACATTGCAACAGTTAAATTTGAAACTGGAACAGAGAATTCTGTGTAGGAATTTCTTGTCCATTACAGAAATTCAAGGCAAATGTAAAAAGGGTAATTTTCTACACTTGATGCTCATGTAGTAACAAGCAGCTTACACAGTATAATCACAGCCCCTTTTAAACTGTACCATTTACTAACAGTTGCCATTCTGATCCCAAACATCATAATGTTCATCTAAACATATAATGAAAAATAGCTGAGGAATGTGAGTGAATAGCCTTGCTTTAAACATAGACAAAGAGTATTTAATCTGTTATCACTGTAACTCCTTAAGGGTGATGACTGTACTGAGAAGTAACACATGCTCAGCTGCTCAGCGAATGGTTTTGATGATTGATAATTGTTTCTTGATCACTGCTTATTAAGTTATTTTTCCTACTAATAAAAATTTAGTTGTTTGGTAAATCTTCAACAAATATCTTACGTTACTAGCTCGGAAACTTATTTCCAGCTTTGTCAAGAGTCTTTGTTTTTTGCTTTATAGCACCCCACACCATGGTATTCCAGTTTGTGACTGGTGCTTCTAGGACTTATGGCTCTACAAGAGTATCACTTCATGTTTTGGTGTTTTTTTAAGTTAAAAGAATGCAATTCTTTTGGTGTCTTATGGAAAGATATGAGGTCAGGCTTGGGTTGCATTACAGCAACGATGAGATAAAGGCCTTCTTGTGCTCCCACTGAAGAGCAAAGTTGGGCTCAAGCTTTCCACCTGGAAGGTGTTGTGAAGTCTTTTACCACGTTGCCTTCTGAATCATTCACATTTCCTCTGTATTGACATAACTCAGAGATGTTTTAATTTTAGTTATGTAGGGATAGCCCAGAGGATGACTGGAAGAGTAGAGAGTTTCTGAGGCTTGTGTGTGGTGTTTTTTTCTTTAAAGCAATTTGCATTTTGCTCTTTTATTGCAATTGAATATAGTGGTGATAACTTGACATTTAATCTGGGTTTGTTAAGTCCGAGTAATAGAATTTCAGGTGGGGATTAATTTTTCCACTATGCCATTATGAATGTTTGTAATCTCAGTGGTGCTCTGTATGGCACCACTTCCTTCCCTCCCAGCAAGACAGGCCTAGGTGGATTTGTGTGCCAAAGCTGAATATGCCAGGAATCTCCTGAATCTCCATATGTCAGAGTGGCAAGAGATGTGTGAGCCCTGGAGGTTCAGTTTGCTCTTAAAACCCAGACTTCTAATTTGAGGTGTCCTGCAGGAAAGCCCCACTCCCTCCCACTGGGCTAACAAGGAGATACAATGGCCCCCAAAGTAAATGAGTCCTCAGGGAAATTGCCTTTGCTGATCCCTGGCAGCATACTGTTTTCAATGGTGTTTGATGGTACTGTATCAATACCCTGTCCTCAGGAACTGATTTACGTTTGTGGCACAGAAAGCTTAGTACTACTTATATACAAAAGCCTCATTTTGGAGTTTTTGATATAACAGAAAGTGATGAAGGATTAGTCCAGCTCTTAATTCTGGTACCTCTCTGTGCTTGGGAAATGTCGCATGCTCCCTACACTATTGCCATTAGGGTCATGTAAGGTAACATTTGTGGTTTTTGTGAATCTGTGCTGGTGCTTCCCTTACTGTGGTGCCTGTAAAGATAGATGGGAAATAAGTCTTTACCCTGTACTTTTTGCTTTCCTTCATGGAGTTTTCTTCTTTCCTCCACAGTTTGTCAAGGGACAAATAACAAGCTGACTCAATTGGGACATGTGGAAGACCATTTCACCAGCCTGCAGAGGATGTACAACAACTGCGAGGTGGTACTCAGCAACCTGGAGATTACATACGTGGAGCATAATCGTGACCTCTCTTTCCTGAAGGTTAGTTTTCTTGGCCAATATAGCTTTCCCTCCTAAAGGAATCTTACTTCATTTTTTTAAAAGCAAAGGATCAGCTACCTATAAAATTCTGTGGTGATCCAAAAACATAGAAATTGCAGATCACAGATGCAGTATACATGTAGGCTGCAGGATACCCTCAAACCTACAATACTAAATCAGGTACTTTGAGAAATAGCTTTTCAAGCACCTGCCAACCTGTGCTGGCTGCCAGGCAGATAGGTTTCTTCTTATTTATAAATGTTATTCCATCTTTTCCCATTGCCTCTACTCCTCAGAGGGCAAAAGGCTTTGTGGTGCTGTTGGGCAAAGCAAAGTGCAAAGTGAGTAGCAATGCACAGATGGCAAATTTTGAAGTGTAGAGGCTCTTACCCTGCCCTGTAAACTCTGACCCCTTCCCCTGCCATGGTGGTGAGTTCCTCTCCAGCCTGCAGTGCCCGCTCCCCAAGCGGGCAGGTCCTATGCAATAACTTCCCATGTGGACACTTAGAGCGATCTTCAAGATAATCCTCTGGCGTTGACACTTGGGCCACTCCCATCTCAATGTTTGTTTGGGCAAGCTGAGAGCGGAACAGATGGGGATGGGTGGTAAAACACAGCTATGGCATGAGGAGGAACACTGTCCTACATGGGCACCTCCAGGTTCACCACCAGCAGAGACTGGGCAAGGAGCACAGCTCTGCTCCCCCATTGCCAGGATGCTGCCAGTGGAAATAGTGTCACACCTTAGGTTATATTTTTTTTCAATAGATGGTTTAAATGCATTGTTTTACGCATGCCTGGTTGTGAGATTAGGAGGTTTTCAAAGAAAGAGGCAGGAGAGGAAGTTTTTTTGACATGGTAAGTCTATGTCTGGTATCAAGGGCTATTGTATAGTAGCTTTGAATATAAAGGTCAGTCCTCTGGGTTGATAGGAGTAATCTCTTTATGTGAGCTTTTCTTCTCAGGGAACAAAGAAAGGGAAAAAAACCCATTTCATTATAGTAACAAACAAAAACATCAGAAAAGAGATGGTTCATACATATGAGTTACAAATATGATGGTATTGCCGTTTTTCTTTCCCAAGCACAACTTGACCACAGAGCTCAGCGTTCACAGGAACGTAACAGGTCTCTTGAAAACTCACTGGTGGCCTTCATAGAATAGGAAAATATCTTAAGTGGTAGCCTGAGATTTTGTCATTATGGTGATTTTTGTACAAGATGATAGAAATGCACACATTTTATAGTTCAAGGCAGGGATTAACCTACAGCCAGGGACAGTGCCTCACTTGTCCTGTAGCTGTTACTTAAGAGGGAGGTTACCTGATCTTCCCCTCTGCTGAGCATTGGAGAATCAGCAAGGAAAGGGGCACAGCAGAGAGAGTGTAAAAGCCTCAATCAGACGGCGTCTCTGTGCCACCAGTGGTTGGAAGCGGGGCAAGTATTCAGGGGAAGCATCACACTCGGTTGCTGTATTATACATGCTTGCCCTGTTTTCCTGCAACTCCTAGGCAGCCCCACTTGCCCTTACTTGGGGAGACCACAGGGCAAGCTGGGCCTTTGGAATGAGCCCCTGGTAACTGCTCTAAGAGTCAGTTTATAACCACTTAGACAGCAAAGTTTTCCACATAGTCCCTTCTTATTCTCAGATTTTTTTTTTTTTAATGAGATTAAGCAGTTTATCGTTCCTTAAAATTGAAAGATGGTGGATTGGAGGGGTGGGACGGGGAAGGTGACTTTGTCAAGAGCAGAAGAGTGCCATGGATTAAACACCTTGTTTCTTCTGTTGTTATTTCAGACGATACAGGAGGTTGCCGGCTATGTGCTCATCGCACTCAACATGGTGGATGTCATTCCTCTAGAAAACCTCCAGATCATCCGAGGCAATGTGCTCTATGACAACTCTTATGCCCTGGCAGTTTTATCCAATTACCACATGAATAAAACCCAGGGACTCCGAGAGCTGCCAATGAAACGGCTGTCAGGTAAGAGGAGGGCAAGAGGTAGAGGCACCTGTAAAGCAAACTTCAACTGTTAGGTTCTTAGTATCAAGATCAGATTTAAGATCTCCTCTCAAAGTCACATGTCATCAAATCCTGCTTTAAAAACAAGGGTCTGAATGTAGTTTCCCAGCTTCCTAATTGTTTTCCTGCTAGCCATCCTTCTTCAAAAGATGAAGGTAGTTCATAATTTCCCATTGCAGAAAAATCCAAAGCACCAACAGACAGTGAGATTTATTTGTGTCCTTCAAAATGGCAAAGAAGCATCCGGTCATTATTTTGCGTTAGTTGGTTCCAGCACGCCGGTATTTTCAGTTAAATTCCAGTGGGAGCTGGTAGTATGTGAGTTAAGGTCTTACACGGTCCCTGGCTGTGCAAACCAGCAGTGCCATCTCTGCTGAGTGCAGTGGCCTCTGGAGGTGGCACTGGGCAGAAGGCCACGTGTAGTGGCATCTTAGTGGCATCCAATAGCAGCCGACCCTCCAGAACCTGTCAGTCTGAGCCTGGTGTTAGTTGCACCACCAGGAGTGCTGGTGCCATGCAGATTGTCCTTTTCTGTCAGCTTAGTGTGACTGAGGCAAAGAAATGTGTTTTATTTCCCCTTCTTTAGATCAGAGACAGAAGACACAGGCAGTTTGCTTCACTTACTGATTTTTTTCTTTTCATGGCAGAAATTCTCAACGGAGGTGTTAAAATCAGCAACAACCCCAAGCTGTGCAACATGGACACTGTTCTCTGGAATGACATCATTGACACGAGCAAGAAGCCTCCCACAGTGCTTGAATTTGCAAGCAACCTGTCTTCTTGTGAGTATTAACTTAAGCAAAATGCTATGTGCTCCCTCATTTCAGAGTGAAGAACAAACATCCCATCCTTCATGTGGTGTGTTTCAGATCCACCAATTCCTGCACATTCATGGCCACCAAGCCGTGTTCCAAGGGAAGCCCTTTCATTTCTTCACCACTGGCCTAAGATGTAATTTTTCACTGAGCTCAGTCAAGTTCTCGAGAACGCATCGCTTGGTTTCAGACAGTACCCTATGTATGTGTGTCTTCAAAGACAACTCAGAATAATGTGCACTCATTTGTTTTCCAGCAGTCTTCTGTTTACAATATAAGGCTCTGGTCTAGAAGACCCATATGGGTACTGTCATGGAGTTAGTGTGGGACTTGAAACCTTTTTGCTGCTAAGGACCAAGCTGAGTGCTATAAAACTGCGATTTTGGGCTGCACAGTTTATCCTTGCAAAATTAATGATAAATAAGCAGATAAATCTGATGCTTTAGATGAGCAGAGAGATGAGCATATATTTAAAAGTTTGTTTAGCATATGCTTTCAGTGGGCTCAAGCTAATCCCTCAGTCTTACGAGTCCCTTGTAAAATCCCCAGTCATTTCACGGAAAGGAGGGTTTATTTTCATTTCTGAGCATTTCATTTCTGGCACTGTAAATTGGCGGAAAAGCATATTTTCTTTATCTTCTTCCAGTTGCGTAATTGCTTGAGAGCTAATAGCCAACTTCTGTGTTGACATATTTTTTCTGCAGAGCCTTAGCCTAATCAGGGGGCTGTGAAGAATACGAGTCATCATAGGAGTTTGGCTCTAAACATCACAGAAATGTTAACCTTTAACTTTTCAACTTAAAAAAAAAGTAGTTCTTTGGTCTTGCACCAAATCAATCAACTCTTGGACAAGTATTGGCGTTTGTTCAGCTATTTGATGGGGGCAGGGGAGGGGGAATCATATCACTAAGAGAAAGAAAAAGAAAGAAAGGAGTAAGCAGGGAGGGATGGGAAAGAGCCCGGCACTGAACGTTCAAGGACAGGCAGGGTGTACATCCATCCTGCCACCTCTCCATCAATTTTCTTTCCGCTGCAGGAGGAGTATTTTTATATATGTGCTGAGGAGTATTTTTGGCAGAGGGCAGGAGGAGGGTGCGAAGCAGACAAGTCGAATTACTTTGTGGTTGTTATAGCTGGCAGTTGCCTGTGAATCCAGTTGGGTTTGTTTTCTTTTCAGAACCACATTGTTCAGAAGCAGTGTTTTACATGTGGTCTGTAGCGAGCTGCTGGCACATGCCCGGCTGCAAGCAGCCGGCGGTGACTTGCCATTGCATGCAAACTCCAGCAGAAGGGCCAGCCGGGCAGTAGCTGAGATTCCTGTTCCTGGGAAAAATATGCCTCTTTCGTAAACTAGACTGTCTGGGTATTGCCTTCACTTGCTTAAGGTGTGGAGAACTGCACGTAGGAAACCAGAGATGAACAAAGGATAAGGATTTAAGGTGTAGCTCTCAAAATTTCTGAGCACTGTTATATAGGTGCTTCCTCCCCTGATTTATCAAAAAGGAAAGCTCAAATCTCTTGTTTTCTGTGACTCACGTGATGTTGTTGTTCATATTTATAGAATATAATACTCTGCTTTCATGTTTTAGGTCCTAAATGCCATCCAAACTGCACAGAAGACCACTGCTGGGGCCCTGGTGAACAGAACTGCCAGACATGTAAGCCTGCAGATTAATTAAGAAATATCTTGTCTGCTCTGACATACTAAATTTCTATCTACCGAAAAACTAACCTATCAAGTATGAATTAGTGACATGTATTTCATACTCTTCCTTCTCTGCATCCCACTATGCTGGGGGTCCTTGAAGTGCACCATGGAGGGATGTTGCCTGCTTCCCACTCCGCAGAAGTGCAGTCAAGGGGAGGGTGGCTGTGCCCACTACCCCGACATAGCTCCATTTCAGGAGGGGAAACCTCGAGGTAGTTTGACTTGGGTCTGGGTTTCCCTGCAGATGTGCTCTTCATCCAGAGGGGAAAGACTGCAGCTGTGTCCTGCATTGAAAGGTTTTGTCTGTTGGACACAACTTTCTCCCATCTGCACTTGAGAACATTTATTCTTTAGATTATTTTACCAATAAGAGAATGCAGTAGCTGTGTGGTCAATTGTTTGCCTTCTTGCTGTTTCTCGCAGAGCGATTCGGCAGGCTAGTTAAAGATATTTTGGATTAATTTCTAACTAACTAAGCGACAACATAACCCATTTTTGCTGGCTTTAATTCCTCTTTTTGGAATCCCTTTAAGTTTCTTTTGTAAACATGGGAGATGTCACCTTCATGTGGGTAATCGCACCACATACTGTATTTGGAGGACCTTTGGAAGGCTCTCATAAAATGCATAGCCATTTTTAAATTTGTAAATTGAGATATTTGGCATTGTGAGGTTGTTCGGTTTGGCCACCTGTGCTTTACTGTAAAATTTTGCAGGTAGGATGCTTGCCTGATATTAAGAGGGTGACAGAAACATCCATTTAGATGTGCTTGAGATTTTGCAAGACTTTATTCTTCCTAAAGTAAAGGCTGAGGAGGAAGACCACGTCTATTTGTTTCTCTACTTCATTATTTCCTTTTTCTGTATTAAGTAGGGAAATGCACTGCTTCTGATTCTTTCTTCCTGTTGGTTCTGTGCAAAGTTCAGTGCAAAGACTGCTGATCTGGACATAACACAAATGAAAGCTACATCCTATCTTTGTTTTTCTGAAAATAAAACCTAAACCTAAATTTCTTCTTTGCAAGTATCAGGGCAAATCTGTACAGCTTCTAGAGCTTAAGCAAAAAGGAACATATAGCTTTTCTGTCTTCATTTAGTAAAAGCTTTAGATTTTTTCAGTCAGCTCTGCAGTTTGACTCTCGAGGTGTACAGTGACTGCTCAAACAAAAGCCCTTCCCAGGTCAGTCCCCACAGTTGAAGCCACACAGCTGTCCCCGAGGCTTGCGAAACCTCAGGTCTCAGACCTGTAACCTTCCAGCATTTACAAACTCTTGCTGGCTTCTGGAGGATGACTAGGAGTGTATAAAACAAAACCATCTGCAGGCACTGGCTCTCCTCTTCAGGCATTTGAGAATCTGGCCAACTGAAAATTTATCCCACATTTCCATATGTGGGAAAGTTTGGGACGACATGTATCTCTCTCCTTCGACGAACATGGGATATTCTGTATGAAAAATTTGCCGTGATATATGTTTCCAGCAGGAAGCTCTAGTCAATAGCTATCAAAATGACGAGCTATTTTACTCCCCTGCTGATGCTCATGAAAAAAATGTTATCAAAATGCTGTTCATGTAAAACAATGTGCCTTTTATTCCCGTTTCTAGTTGGAGGAGCTGCTATCAGAGAAGCTAAGGCATATTGTGGAAATAATCTGTTTCCTTGAAAATATAATATCTTGCTTACAGACCCACAAGAAAAATGAAATAATATGGTTTGGATACAAAAGTGTGCAATGGAAGAAAATAGAAAATATTATTTTAAAAAAACCACTGTTATATACCCTGTAGCAGGCTACATTTTCCAAAATTTTTCTGTTAATTAACAACCGTCTGTTTCAGACTTACAGGAGTCCCTGATGATACTGTAACTCATTAGTGCCAACTGTGCCATTGATAACGGTCACTGTAGTGCACAGCTGAAGTGCTCAGGGTGCTGTAATGCAGCAGATATGCCATCAGGTTTCTCTGACACCTAATGCCAGGGTCTGTGGACCAGTAATTTTTTTGTAGAGAGCGTACAAACCCATTTTGGGTCTCTGATACAAACACATGCTAGCCATTGATTTCTACTGGGTTTTTTTAATTGTTCTGATTATCGTTTTCTCTGCTTTGATATTCAAATGGAGGCAATTTCCCGATTCTCAGCAAAACATTGCAGGCAGTTTTTGCTTCCCTGCAAAAAGCTGAATCAGGGCCAGTTCTTCCTCTGGGGTGCTGCACTAGTGCAAACCCTGTGGGAATTGGGTAATGGAGATAAAATTTGGCCAAGAAATTGAAGTCTAAAGAAAAATAATACAATATGCATACGAAATTGGTTTGCTGGGTGGGTCTCCCTTCTCTCTGCAAATTTCAGAAATATTTTTAGTGCGTTGAAGGGATCCTAACACCGCACCAACAATGTACAGTTTCCCGTTATAGTACAGGGTCCTGGCAGTTCTCCTGTTGTGTTGTTTTTCCCAAAGCTACCACCAATAATACCAGATTTTCTCAACAAAATGGAGAGAGATCCTGCTCTATTGCCCAGCTGTAAGATGTAGTGAGTCCACGGAGTTTTTCTTGGTTTAGGCATTGATGCCACAGGGGCCTGGATGCTCTTTCTAAGCAGGACATGGTTTGCTGGCTGGGACCAGAGTGCTTAAAGAGCCAAGATAATTATGGGCTGAATGCAACCTCTTCTCACCACCAACCACACCAGCTCTCACCCCTCCGGAGCTTTGGCCTTCTATGAGGACAGAATATGCATCCCATGGGCAAAATCTGGCACTGCACCAGTACTTTTCTCCATATTTCTTCATCTCATTGCAGCAAGTACAGATTAAATGTTCTTCATTCCTGATGTTTTTCCTTTTTTTCTTGTGTCTTCCAGTAACAAAAGTCATCTGTGCCCAGCAGTGCTCTGGCCGGTGCAGGGGAAAGGTGCCCAGCGACTGCTGCCACAACCAGTGTGCTGCGGGGTGCACGGGGCCTCGGGAGAGCGACTGCCTGGTAACAATGCTACCCCACCACCATAATTGCATAAATCCCTGGCATGGCGAGGCAGGCTTTCAGCTGCATGGCCTCTAGCCTTCTTCCATCCCAGAAGGCCTTTGAGAGCTGCTGACCTGGAGAGTGCTCCAGGGTTTCCCTGCATGGGTGGTCTATGGGAGGGAAGAGGACATGAACTTGCACAGCACTGTTAGCTGGTCTTTACTGACTCTGCGAGAGGACCTTCCCAGTGCTTGTCCGACCAGCGTCAGTGCCTTCAAGAGCCCAGTGAGCTCAAAGTTGTTGCAGAGCAGCTGAGTGTTTGCTGTAGAGCGACTTCCCCATCTAGGCAGGTCCCCATGTCCTCAGCTACCATGACAGCGCAGTGGTTTTCCGTGCCAGCACAGCTTTGCCTTATGTTACTTAGCACTAGCCAGTAATAATCTTGGTTTACTAAAGCAAGAACCTGTAAGGGGAATGAGATATGATGGATCTTCACTTTTTTTGCATTTCATTGAACTTCAGACATTAAATCAAGGTTTCCCTTTCCGGTTTTCACTTGCCACAAGAGCACTGTATTTGGGGGACCCAGGGACAGTGGAGGGAGAAGGAGTAAATGGAGCCTTTTTAGGAAAAAAAAATCCCATTGCTTTTCTACAAGAGTTTCAGGGGGTTGGTGCACACTGTGGTTTTAACTCTTCCCTGTGTTTGCACTGCACTTCGTTCTGAATTAAGTGACAACTGAGTAATTGCAACAGAAACCGCCCAGTCTGGGATTTGTTGTTGTTACCTGTATTCCTGGTCCTCTTATAATTATGTGGCTATGATGCCCTTACTGGCTCACACAGTTATTCTCTCTCATCTGAAAAGCCAGGGAAGAGAAGAGGGGAAAAGAGGGTGATTATTAATTTAATGCCGAATTAGATTGGAGGAACCAGCTTGTCCTTCATAAATGCCTGCTAAATTGTTCATTACCTGCAACCAAATATAATGGCTTCAGTTTAATATTTAGCCAGAAAAGTCAGTAATCGGCAGGAAAGGACTTGATTTGATTTAGGTTATTAAAAAGTGGCCAAGAAAAGTACGTTTGTCTTGATCTGGTTACTGCTTGTAGGGAAAATTCTTCTGTCTAAAGCATGCAGATTTACTCCTGTTCCCACGTGAATCCCAGCAGCTCTCTGCCAGAGTGCCAAGATTTCTTGTTCAGAACAAGAAAACCTCATGTTCTCTCTTTATTTTTTTCCAAATACTAAACTTGATTGCCAAACCTGAAGCAACCTTTCACATTCAAAGCATGAGGGACCATCCCTGTAGCTGCTTGGGGTTTCCATTAGGACCAAGCAGGAAACAGATGAGCCCATCACAGTGTTTTTAAAGAGCTAATGTAAAACCATTATAGCTTTTTAAGCAGAAGGTACTTTAATGTTGTTCAATGACAGGCATGCCGCAAGTTTCGGGATGAAGCTACGTGCAAGGATACGTGTCCGCCATTGGTCTTGTATAACCCCACCACTTATCAGATGGATGTCAACCCTGATGGAAAATACAGCTTCGGAGCCACTTGTGTGAGGGAATGTCCACGTAAGTTTGTTTCAGGTTGCAGCCACAAAGGAGGTGGGGTGTTTGACAGAGGTGGGAAGGGACCTGTATCATCCCTCTGTGTTATGGCCAAGTGAAAGAGCACTTTCTTGTTCCCCTCAGCTTCTGTAGTAACTGGGAACAGGTGGCAAAAATCAGAGAATAACTGGTAATGAAGATAGCCTCTTCACACTGTCTGCATCCATCTCCTTCCCTGATTTTTAACCATTAAATTTTGGCTTCTGGGGATTTTTCTCTTGATGGGAAGAAAAACATCTTGTGAGAATCACCAAACTAACAGCCATATGGGATCAATCTTGTGGATTACCGAAGCAGCATCAACTCTTAACTGGTTCTTTATTAGGACTGATAGAAAGTCATCGGTTTAAATGCACCCTCTCAAGGCCTGTGATCATTGCTTCCTCTGCAGATGCTTGCTTTTTCTTTCATGTTGTTCCACGTCCATGTTTTTTTAACCCATCAAGACTTAAATGTAAAAGAGAGTTTAGCATGCAGAATTGGTATTCTTTTCTGAGACTGCCCATTGCCCTGCCTGGCCTGTAGCCTGGAAAAGTGAGTAAAGGTGAGGGATCAGAAGTGCCGTGTATCGATCCCGATTATGGCACTGCTGCACAGCCTGACCTTGGCAATGTTGTTTTATCCTTCTGTGACTGTTCCCCTCTCTGTAAAATGGTGATAGCACTGTATGTCCATCTAACTTCAAAGGATGTTCGTGAGAATTAGTAGTTAATGCCTGTACTTTGCTATGTATACCCGAAGTTCAAAAACCCTTTTTCTTCCTAGTATTGAAGTGCCTGTGCAGCCCACAATGCATCCCTCTCATATTTCAATGACCTTTGTATCCTTGTTTTTTCCAGACAACTATGTGGTGACAGACCATGGCTCCTGCGTTCGCTCTTGCAATACCGATACTTACGAAGTGGAAGAAAATGGTGTTCGGAAGTGTAAAAAGTGCGATGGGCTATGCAGCAAAGGTACAAAAACCATGGAATAAACCAGTAAGGCTTTGAGATAATAGGTGACTTATCAGAAAAAGTACATAGTGTTCTGACATTAATTAAGTGCAAATTCAATATAAATATCCAGTGATAGTTTGGAGATCTGACAAGTGGTTTGATCAGGAAACATGGCTGTGGAGCATCCTCTCCAACAGGGATACACCACAAGTACAGTAAATAAACTGTGCATTGCGTGCATGTGTATCTTGCACATCAGCCTTCTCTTTTGTTTTTCCTTTCTAGTATCTCAACAAGGGGAATAAAATGAAAATGGGATAAAGAAATTGAAGGGCATATGCCAGAGGCTGTGTGCAGAGATGCTCAGACCAGAGCTGCACAGCTGGGCAAGCAGAAAGTAGTTATTCTGTGGTGCTTTCTGAAAAGCAAAAATAGGCAAAAGATCTATGAAACTTACCTTGCAGTGGTAGGTTTCACCATATGGGAGTGCTTTCTGGACTAATGTCATCTCCATGTTTATTCCCTTACATGTGATTGGGCTTCACTCTTCTCCCCACTGAATTCTGTATCTCTCTTTTAACAGTGTGCAACGGCATCGGAATAGGTGAACTTAAAGGGATCCTCTCCATAAATGCCACAAACATTGACTCCTTCAAAAACTGTACCAAGATCAATGGGGATGTCAGCATTCTCCCAGTTGCATTTCTAGGGTGAGTTGCCTGCTGATCGTTCAGCACTGGAGGAGAAGGGCTAGGGAGAAGTTCAGGCTGAGCCATTCTTTTCCCAATTCATCATTCTGTTTGTTTCAGTGATGCCTTCACTAAGACCCTACCCTTGGACCCCAAGAAGCTGGATGTCTTCAAAACAGTCAAAGAAATATCAGGTTAGCAACAAATTTTAACCAGAGATGTTCTCTGAACGGTACTGCCAAAAACACAAGGGGAGAGTTGGGAAATTTTTTAAGCACATGAAGAGAAGTACAAGCAAAGGGTTTCTGTCGCTGAGCTACCAGGGGTCACTCTTCACAAAGGTGGTCAGCAGCACCTCGCCAGCGTTATGCCCACATAACCCATACTGGCCTCCTGTCCAAGATGTGTAGTTTGGCCAGACCATCCCTTCTGCTGAGCTGACAGCCCCAGCAAAGTGTAAAAGCAGAGGAGATTCTCAGCCACCCAAGAAGTATGTGGTGATGCAGAGGCGTGCCACTCTAGCTAAAAAAAGCCAAGTATGTTTCTATTTGTGGAAAACCTTTCAGCAGCTCCTTAGGGAAGCGTGCTCAGTGGCTTGCGTCATCCTTGCAGAGACACCGTCTCCAGCCTGAAGAGCTCTTCCTTGGGGTGAATGTGTCTCCACAAGCACAAAGTGGCCAGTGGAGCCGTGTCTTGCACCAAGTATCAATTAAAAGTAATTTTATTCAGGCCATTATAAAATGAGTGTAACATCAGAGCTAGGTCCACAGATGTGACTCTTGTTGCCTTTTCCCAGTCTTTTACCTGTCTGGCTCCCTTCAGGGTAGCAATGACTAACCTCAGAGCTTCATACGGCAGCCTGCAATTGCCCAAGTTCTCCCCCTCATCCTGAGCGCCTCAGGTGAGCAGGGAAATCTACTTGCCTTAGCAAATCCACTCCAAGCGTCTGTCTGTCCTGCTCCATTTCTGCTTTCTTTTTAGTTTTTGTATTCCCTGAGGGCAGCTCGCAAATGGGACAGGGATGCCCTTTCTCCTGCAACCTCTCGGCCAGGGTAAGAGCCGTCAGCAGCAGCAGCTTGGTGTGACAGGATGTGCAACTCACTGACACACCATCTCTCGAGCTCCTAAGCCCTCATGGTGGGCTAAGAAGTAAACTGTTTATAAAACAGGGTTTAAAAATACCTCCCTGTTCCCTAAAATGTCATGTTTCACTTTGAGATGCTCAGATAAGCATAGGGACAGCACAAGCGCCTTCTCCCGGCACAGGAGGAGCTCAAGGAGGAGGTTCTGCTGCCAATACTGACCGTAGTTTTAGTGTTATTATTACTACTATTTTTTAATCTTCTTTTCCTCATTTCAGGGTTTTTGTTGATTCAGGCCTGGCCCGATAATGCTACTGATCTCTATGCTTTTGAAAATCTGGAGATTATACGAGGCAGAACCAAACAACAGTAAGTAAATCACGTAAAAGAAACTCTGTTTAGAGCTGCATTTGTCTGAGCACACCAAGGTATGTGGGTATCCCCAAAGTTATGCAAAATGGGGAAAAGCCCATGAGAAGTCGAGCACCATCTTTGTAGCAGTAGATAATGTGCCCTGGGGGATGAGACCCTCAGCTCTGTGCTGCATGTAAAGGGCTGCCCTGAGCCTGCTCTAGGACCAGGGTCTGCCACCAGCCTGGCAGCACAAGCGGGAGAGCTCTTTGCAGTCTAGGACAAGTTAGGGTAGGATTAGAAGCAGTTTGGGATCTGAGGTAGCAGGGCAGACAGGGATGGAGACCATGGCTGCCAGGCAGTGCAGACACCAGCAGTGCACCCAGTGCCCACCTGGGCTTACCCAAAGAGGAAGGGTGGCTTGGTGGACCAGTGCAAAACAATAGCTGCTTTACCTACAACCACTGTTGCACATCATTTACTTGACGGAGCACACATGTCCTGCCAGTTTTAGCTTAAAATTCTCATGCAAAACCAGATATGAGTATTGCAATTGTTTCATGGTAGGCATGTCATGTAACAGGCATTAAGCTTAGAGGGCTGAGCAATGCCTTGCTTGAACAAAACCAAGTTTGCAGCAACACACGTTTGTAAAACAAAAGAAAAATGTTCTGAGTTAAGCCCTGCTTACTAATTCTTCTGTGTATTTTTCTTTTTGTTCATCTCCATTTTAGTGGCCAGTATTCCCTTGCTGTTGTTAACTTGAAAATACAGTCACTAGGGCTGCGTTCCCTCAAGGAAATAAGTGACGGAGATGTCGCCATTATGAAGAACAAGAACCTGTGTTATGCTGACACCATGGACTGGCGCAGCCTGTTTGCAACTCAGAGCCAGAAAACAAAGATTATACAGAACAGAAATAAAAATGAGTGTGGTAAGTCAGTTCTGCCTTCCTGCTCCCTGCAGAAGCTTGTGCTAAAATGCAAGGCTTTTTTCTCTTTATTTCCCTAGCTGCAAAATTCATCAGTGATACTGCTTTAATGAAGGTGATGAGGGAAAAATGGGATTTTTTTCCACCAAGGATGTGTAATTATTGTTGTCCAGCAGATGGGAAGGAGCAGCTTCACCACTATGGGCATAGTGAAGCCACAGAGGCTGAAGGACACAGAAGCTGACTCCAAACATTGGACTTTTTTGACAAGGTCGAAGCTGTTGTTCGACCATGCTGCTGTTGACTGCAGTGGTCCCTGGAACAAAATCTAGTTATTTCTCTTTGCAGACTATGAATTTGTTGTATTTTGGAAGCTGATCATAGACTCACAGAATGGTTTGGGTTGGAAGGGACCTTAAAGATCATCTAGTCCAACTCCCCTGCCATGGGTAGGGACATCTTTGACTAGATCAGCCCCAAACAACCTGACCTTGAACGCTTCCAGGGATGGGGCATCCACACCTTCTCTGGGCAACTTGTTCCAGTGTCTCACTACCCTCATTGTAAAAAATATCATCCTCATGTCCTAGCTAAACCTACCAACTTTCATTTTAAAACCATTGGCCCTTGTCCTGTTACTACAGACTTTGGTCGAAAGTCCTTATAAGCCCCTTTTAAGTATTAAAAGGCTGCTATAAGGTCTTCCTGGAGCCTTCTCTTCTCCAGGCTGAACAACCCCAACTCTCTCACCCTGGTACTGGTTTAGCTTTATTACACAGCTGTTAAGCTGTCACAGAGGAATTTGTTTTTATTTTGAAAGGCCAGAAGTCACTCTTAATTTCAGGCTTTAGGAATTAAGAGAAGCATCCTTATTCCTCTTCCACACTGCTAGGACCTTTCACATCTGCTTTGGAACAGGCTGGAGAAACTGGCTGGTCAGGATGGGGTCACTTGCAGTGCTGTGTTTGCCCTCTCTCCTGCCTTGACATCCATGGCCCTTTTTCTTCTCTCTTTCTCTCCCAGCTGCTGCCAGGCATGTTTGTGACCCCCTGTGCTCAGAAGTGGGCTGCTGGGGCCCTGGACCCTTCCACTGCTTCTCCTGCAGGTTTTTTGATCGTCAGAAGGAGTGTGTGAAACAGTGCAATATCCTGCAAGGGTAAGGTGTTTGGGGGTGCTTGAGGTTTGGCGATGATTTGGGGGTTTTGGATTTTAGAACATGTTGTCGCTAGGAGGAAAGGATTTCACCAGCTTTGCACAGCTAAAAAGAGGGAAAAGCCAGGAGCTGAGGTAGCTCTCATTCCCTGTTCAGCATTGCTTAGGAGTCCTCAAGCCTGCGAGGAGGCTGTTTAGAGGCCCAGGGAGGCTAAGCCTTATGCTTCCTTCCCCTAAGAAATAAAGGAGCTTAAATCCAAGCTACGCCTGTCAAGCATGCTGGGTGAGAGCCACAGCCAGTTGCAGTCAGTGGGAATTCAGTCATCCCGGAGCCAGGGCTTCGCTGTTCGGTCGGCTTCCTTACTGCAAAGGGGCTCTTACATTTGCTCAGATGAGCAGCTCGCCCTTGCAATTTGCAAAGTTGCTGTCAAGGGAGAACAAGCAAGCTTTCATCCGAAAAGCACTGGGAGCAGCAATTTCAGGCAAAATTATTTCTTCGGTTTTGCTCAGACCGAGGAAAATGTATCGCTGCCTGTGTGTCAAGACTGCGGCTCAGCTGGGTTTTTCGGTCAGTTCAACAGGTGATGTAGGCAGGAAAGGCACAGCTAGCACTGAAAATTACATGGATTTTTTTAATAAATGTTTTAAAGTTTGACTTTCAAAAATCATGAGTGTTAAGCAAGTACTTGACAGGGTTCTGATGCCCCTGATGTTTGTATTTGTCTAGCAACTTGCAGTTCAGCAGCTGTCTTTTTTGTAAGTGAATTTCCTCCAGCAGCAATTATGACCTGAAGGGCAGATCTGGGCATTTTTTGTGTCATATGATGGGTAGATTTAGTTTAATTAATAACACCATTACTTGAAGTGGAACAGCTTTATTGCTATTGAAACCATCTGTTCCCAACTTTCATATTTTAATGATTCATTGTATGTTGTAGAGAGGGCATGAATTTAATTATCAGTGTATTGCTGTTTAACTTTTGTAATTATTATTTGGAGCCTTGGAATCACATTAACTGTTTTTGCTGATCTCTTTGCATCACTACCATTTAAAAGCCTTTGGAAATCATTGCGAATATTCTGTGTCATTAACTTAAAAGGGAAAGCAAACTAATTTGAAGTGCACAATCTGGGGTGCCATGTGTTTCACCGTCAAATAAATTTCCCTTATTCTTACCTCTCCCTGGTTGTGCTGAGCAAGTGCTACTGGTGTAACTAGGAGGGTCCCCCCTTACCTCCTCCTGTCTCAGTGCTATCATCCTAATCTATTCAAACTGGAAAAGTCAGGAAAAGGAGAGACAACTACAATTTATCACCCGCTAATCAGCCTGTTTTTTAATTATTTCTCTTATTTTTTTGTTTTCCAGTGAGCCGAGAGAGTTTGAAAAGGACTCCAAGTGCCTCCCCTGCCACTCCGAGTGCCTGGTGCAAAACTCCACGGCATACAATGTGACCTGCACTGGACCTGTAAGAGCAGATTCAATTTAGCAAACCTGCTCCTCAGACCATGTATTAATACGTATTTCACATGTTGAGATAATCCTTAGGTCTCATCTACCCTTCTCCACGATGGAGTGGAGGTGGGGGGATTAGAAGGCAAGATGTCAGGGCAGAGGAACAGAAACAGGAGGGGGAACCTCAGGGAGTTGTCTTTCATGTCACCCATCATATGTGTAATCCACAGCCCACAGGCATTGCAGGACCTTTTGGTTTTGTGTCTTTTTACAGAAAAAAAATGCAAGGCTTACTTACATATGTGATCCTGTGGTAATTTGGTGACCATTTCAGGAACATATAGTTACTGAACAGCCAAGTTGGCGTGAACAAATTAAATTTCCTTATTCAGAGGGTAAGAACTGTTAAAAATAGTGGATTGAAACAGTAGCTTTTTGCCTTTTTGAACAGCCATGATAAAATTGTGATCAAAACGAGGCATTTACTGGAAAATATTCAGGAAGCAGTTTTTACTTGAAACCATGTTCCCTTCTATAACTAGGTTGCAGTAAATACCTACATTAATGTAACTACAGGTGTAAATTATGTTCAAAGAAATGTGATCAAAACAATTGGATTTTCAAACCAGTTTAAATATTCCAAATTCATACAAAAGCCAATACAGTGTAGTCTTGCTGGTCATTCAGAGTCTTCCTCAATTTTGTTCTTTAATTTTTAAAATGCTCTTTTGCATTAGGAAAGGTCTGGTTTGCCAGCAATGCAATTGTTTCCTTTTAATCAGCTCAAACTCATCTCTTAATTAGCATACTCTAATTCTGTCTTTTTTTTGGGGGGGGGGAGGAGGTGGGTAATACCCTGTTTCCCAGAAAATAAGACCTACCCCAAAAATAAGCCCTAGCATGATTTTTCAGGATTTTTGAGGATGCTCGAAATATAAGCCCTACTTCAGAAATAAGCCCTAGTTACAGTTCATTAAAAAGTCAATTTAAATAGTATCCAGGCAGCTATACATTTTAAAAAGTAATAAGTTCTGGAGCAAAAATTAACATAAGACCCTGTCTTATTTTCAGGGAAACAGGGTAGAAATTTAATCTCCTGCTTCCATCACAGGTCCTCCTCTGTGCTCCTTAACCCAACTCTTTAAACACCTCTTGCCATCCCCTGCAGCCACTGTGTTTGACCATTGCCCATCATCAGTCTGCAGAGTCACTGCTCAGTAATGTGAAGAATTCCCATTCTCTCTTCTAGCTTAGACCACCATGTCCTAAAGGATGTTATTAACATTATAATCTCCTTCAGGCAGTGACCACCCCCTTGTTCTGTATTTGCCCAACATCTAGTAATCAGTGTATTAGTGTGGCCCTTAAACATTACAGTAATTAAAAGAACCTTCCTGTAGCATGTCTTGCTGTAGTCCCATTGAAACCGGCACTGTGGATCTGGTCTGGTGTTTCTCCATAGTAGAATTTGACCCAGAATTGCTGGTTTAACTGCTTTGAAATATTTAGGGTATTCCTGGTGGTGTTACAGTCTGAATAAAAATAGTTCTGCCAAAAATGGCCAAAGGCAATGCCTTTAAACACCAACTAAGTGCTCTTCAAAGTGAAAAAATGCGTGGACTCCTTGGCTTTCCTCCTAATCACCTACTTTGCCCTAACTGAGCAAAGAACCTGAGCTGAGAAACAGGAAAATAATTATTTGAGGCCAGTACTTCAGGGAGGTGTCAACATGTCCAGCTCCATTGTTTTAAATTGTGTGGTAGTAGATTGCACCAGGCAGTAGCCTGGCTCTCTGCTTTTGGGCTTACCCCTTATCAAGGTGTCATTAAATTATTCCCCATTTTAAATGAAAAATGCAAACTTTCCCAACAGGCGGAAGGCAGGCAAAAAAAAAGTAGCAATACTGAAACTCAAGAAAATATTAGCTTTAAACATCAGGTACTACCTTTTGTACAGTCCATCCTACAAGAGCAAATACTTGGAAGAATATCAAGTAGCAAGGCAATAAAACGAGATGATGCTGAAAACTTCCAGCAGTGGAAGGCATTTAGATTTATCTTGTGAATTTGCTTCTGAATAGGCTGATGTAAGGACATTATAAACAAGCTCTTTCTCTTTGCAGGGCCCCGACAATTGCATAAAGTGTGCCCATTTTATAGATGGCCCCCACTGCGTGAAATCCTGCCCGGCAGGGGTTCTGGGTGAGAATGACACACTCGTCTGGAAATACGCTGACAGGAATGGTGTTTGCCAGCTCTGCCATCCAAACTGTACCCGGGGGTGAGTTAAACCTCGGGGTCAATGGAAACAGGGAGGGAAAAAATAGGGAAATAGCTCATCTCAAGCTCTTTCCTTTCCTGATGGTCCCATTTCAAACCATTGAGAAAAAGAAACAGCAGGGAGCAAGAGAGGTCGGGAGTACACAGATAACGTAGGCAGAGTGCAGTGGACTTTGTATATAGAAGTTCAGTGGCACTTCATCTTTACACAGAGGGCAAAAAAAGGGAAAATGTTTTAGAGAGCTTGAAACCAGTTGTTGATTTAAAGGGGAAACTTCCTTGAATTTTACAGAACTCACCCACCAGTGATGCACATTTTTTCCCTCACCTGGTTCAGAGCTGCATCCTCTGGTTTTGGGAGGAACGTCAGTGACATCTGGTGGATGCTGAGATTCCCGGGCCCATCTTTCTCACACCTTTCATTTTTCAAAAGAAAAATCCCACTGGGGTACCACAGTGATTTTCTTCCTTCTTTCCATATGGTAGCACTTGGTCTGAGTTTAAAGCCTTGCTTACCTCCTGAGTGTGGCTTTATTCGTGGGCATCACAGTAAACCCCATCTGTATGAATAATTTTTGTCCTTATTTGGAGTCACACTTAAACAGTCACCTGTAATAAGCTGTGAGTTGAGCTGTATTTAACCTACATGACAATAAGTAACAGCCGTCTGCTCTCCTGGTTTCCAACTGCAAGGAATGCACAGTAAAAGGTTTTATGGTTTGAGATTTGGTTGTTGGACCATGATACTTTCGTAGCAAAAAAACAGCCCATGTTTGGTGTCTTTTACTTCACCGGCCTCTGCCCTGCATGTCTGTCTGATGCAAAACCCTTCTGTAGTATGCCTGTAATACATGTTGCAAGAGAGAAGTTATAACATATTCAGAGCAACCATCATGCAATTGTATATAAGCTAATGCAACTGCCAGGTCATTAAAGAGGAGAGTGCTCAGGTCCCCGCCTTCATGGAGAAAAGGAGATGAAGAGTTAAACCAGCAAGTGACAGCCCTTCCTAGTGCTCTGGTTTTCAGATGGTAGCTGTAACAGCCATGTGAGTTTGCTGTGATTTACAGCGATGGCTCCTGTGTTTTGTTACAGTTGCAGTCAAGGCTTATCAGGGCTTCCCATCACACTCCTGAGAACAAATGATCTAAGTTGAAGAGGGTTCTTAATAACTGCTCTCTATTAATGACCTCAGTAGCTGCAACCATTAGTCTCTGTTGATACAAACTGGCCATGGGGATCTAATATCCTTCTAACTGGCCACATGAAAATGTGGCTGATTACTGGAGCAGCATAATGGCTAACCACATCTGAACGAGGCTTTGAGCTGTGCAGCCTCGCTAGCAAGATCAAACACTGGACTCAAGTGAATGCAAACTTGGGGAACATAACCTGCCAGATGTGGATGTATTAATAGCTCCAAGCCATGCAGTGGCTCTTTGTGCACAAGCAAGTCCCCAGAGCAGAGTTCATCAGAAAAGTCCACTCCTGCCTGGCTTTAGCAGTGGATGGCTGTACCACAGGAGCCTGGCAGGTGCTGGAGTAGGGTAAGGAGAGATTTTTTTAAAATTAGGCATGCCTCAGTGTATTTGGCCCTGTGTTATTAATGCAGACATTAAAAGTAGCATCCGTTTCATCTCTTACATGAAAGAACTGGGCTAAGTTTGCCACAGCTGTATTGTAGACATGCTCAATGGCCCTGCTGGAGTTACTGCCCAAATGTGGCAGAAGAAATAGGCTGTATTCCTGAAGTGCTCAAGAGAGCTAGGAGAAGGTAGTGTTACTATTTTTGCTTTACAGATGAGACACCTGAAGCCAACAGCATTGATGGGTAGGGAGCCAGTGTCAGAGGCATAATCTTGGGAACATGAAGTCTGGCGCAGCATTGTCCCCATGAAGGCGATCAATCAGTAATGCCACTTCTCTTCATGCCTTTCCCTCATTGTGCTGCAGGAATGGGATCTGTTCAGCAGTGGGTGGAAAACATCTGTCTCATGAAGTTTTGCATCCTTAAAAACCAGTCTCAGTGGTTTCTGCATGACAAGAAACAACTTTATTTCTATCTCTGTCCAATTTCACGGCTACAGCCCATGAAATCTTATCAGCATGATTAAATGTGCTGACTTCAATAGTCATGCAAGTAAGGTTTCCAGGATCTGGCTCTATTTTCCTTATTAGAAGAAGCTGCAAGTAAAGAAGACTTCTCTTCCCAACTGAGCTTTGTCACTAATTTTGGTCTTTTACTTTAGGTGCACTTACTGGTAGTGCATTGCTTCCTTTGTATCACCATGAAGAATCCCATCTAGTCTCTTTTTCTTTGCTGAGTCAATTTTTCAGCCTTCATTAGAAAACAGAATGGAGGAATCTTTCTCCTGCCCAGCCCAAAAGACCCCTTTTCTCCAGTTTCTCCTGTAAACTCTTGAGGATTTTGTACACAAGCTTCTTTGTGCTGTCCCTCTAGTACAGCTGAGAAAATATGCTCTGATAAAGACAGCCCTGGCATCACCCCATTTATACCTCCAGCAACTAAAGACACAGCAGCTTGATTAATTTGCGTGGTGCTAAAGGGTTTGGTTTTCCTTTGCCACTCACCCAGAGTACAGGCAATAAATTCAGCCACAACCACTGGGATGGAAGAGCAAAAAGGAGAGAAGCCACCGCTGTAATTCATAGCACCGTCTGACATGTCCTGCCTCCGCAGTTGCTACCAACACTACGTGTCTCACCAGTCTTCACGTTAAATGCCAGGGGCTTTCAGGGGGGCAAGAAAGCAGCCAGCGGGGCTGAGTGGAAAGGTTGCAGCAGCATGGCACAAATGCAATGCCTTTGTCACAGTCTGAAGGTTAATGAGAAAGAAAGGGCAGAGGAAAGTTCTTGCAAGGCTTTAAAATGCTCAGTGGTTTTCCATTTCTTTTGTGACTGTGAAGTAACGTAAGGTGTTACAGTGTGAGTTCCCCCTGGAAGGCCATAAGTCATAGCAATATGCTGTATTATATCAAATTAGGATCTACAGGTGGGAGAAGGTTGTGAAAATCTTGATGGATTTGGGAAAAAAAATAGCTATGTCTGTACTGGAACGAGTAATATTTACATAGACAGATGAAATGCTGAGTTCAGGATGCAATAGTTTTCAGGGACTGCACACAGCACTAATTTTCCAGTAAGCAGAGAAATGTTCCACAGACTACAACTGCTACTGGATTCCATCTGATATATCTGTAAGATCTTGGGGCAGCTCATAACACAAGGTCACATTTCTCATTTTGGTTTCTGTAAGCGGAAGAAAAACGATACAGAAGTGGAAAAAGTGATTGTCTGGATTCCGTAAAACCTGGGTTACTTATGTTGGGTGTCATAATAAAATTCTACATTAAGAAAGATGGTTATATTTAGTCCTGGATGGATATTTGTCATAGGCTGTTTTTCTCCTTTGACTTGTGCAATGAATCAGAAAATCACATGGGATTTGAAAAGCACAAGCTGATCTGTCATTTTCTTCCCAAACACCTTTTTACTTTATCCCACTAGACTTGATATGGATGGATTTGTGTGGGAAATGATTTTTAAAAATAAGGTGACAGATGAAAATATACACCTCTCCTGCTTCTACTTTCTGGTGTAGGAAAGTAACTATTTGGTCATTCCTCAGATTGTAGATACTGTCACCTCTGCCAGGTTTTTTTTGCTGTTAGGAAGCACGTGGAGGACTTGCCATCATAAAGTAGCACGGTAAATCAGTATTTTTAGGAAGATATCATTTGAGGGACCATTCTGAAATAATGCAAGGTCTTTTATTTTCACATCCTTATCAGGAGAAACTCCCTATGCTTTGTTGCATTAGCATGTAGAAATTCAGATCTGGGTGATAGAGCAGGATAGGATGAGGTCTTGGGTCCTAGATCTGTTTTCTGTTGAGTATCCGAAGAGAGATGCTTGTACAAAGCTAGATATGTCTCCTGTGACTGTAAGCATGCTAGTGGTTCGGCTCTGCATATGCGGCCTCTCTGTGCTTAGTTACACAACTGAGCAAACAAGCCAAGCCATAGACAGACCGGGAGCACTAACAAAGCTGAGTGCCCAGGATCTGGGAACCGGTTATGCACAGCACTTCCAGTGTGTCTAGGACACCAGGATGCACATCCTTGCATGGGAGCCCAGTAAACTCACAAGACCTTTCAGATTCCGGGTCTTGGAGCATTGTGCTGGCCCAGAAACAAGTCAAATACACAAGGAAGAATCAGAGTAATAAAAACAAACAAAAACCCAATAAAATGAATAGTTGCATCACCTCTTCCTCCCCAAGACCTAGATCATGTTATAAGATCTACAGCTCCAGCTGCCATTTTTAATTTTTTCTGGTTTCTCTTTTTGGCGAGAGGGAATTCAGAGCAGTTTTCCAGGCACAGGCTCACTCCTTACCCCCTTCTTGACCTCCTCTGGAGTGTTTTGGGATGATGCATTTTCTTTAAGTCAACGCAGGGAGTGGATACCGCAAAGTGGACTTTTCTTCTTGCTGTGCTCTTTTTTTCAGAGGTGATGTAACCCTCTCTGTAATGCTCTTCTTCCTCGGTAGACACCACAAAGACCACAATTCCCATGAAGAGCATATATCTTGTAGCCCAGCAGCACTGAGGGAAGGCACGGTGCCTCTTACGCCCATTAGACCGTCAAGTGAATGCAGTCACTGTGTTTTCATCCATGTCGTTTTTTGCATCAGGCTGCCAAAACGAATTTCAGGCATTTCAAACTCAAATGGAGGGTGAATGGCTTGCTAGTAGAGTTTCTGGCTCTCTGTATAACTGTTATACCTGTTTACATTACCAGGATCTCTAGATCTTAGACTCTGAAATAAAAATATAATGGATACATACTAATAGACTATAGTCAAAGCGAGTACTGTCAAATCCTGTTTTCTGATGGAAGCGTGTATCTGCTACCTAAGTTTTCCACTGAAATAGAAAGTCTGGAGATTGGAATCTTTTGCTTTTCAGGAAACAAGGATTATGCAGGAGGGTCTGCAGCGATGCATTTCCATGTGGCTTTTTGCCGTTGTGTGGAGGAGAGGCTACTTCTGTTCTCCTCCATGGTCAGCCCTGAGCTTCTGCACCGACGCAGGTGTCCACACAGAGCCAGAGAATCCAGATCCATTTGAATTTTGTGTATCTATGTCCTATTCCCATTCTATCACATGATAGAAAGCTGTTTTAAAATATTCCTTGTACTGAGTATGCAGCATAACTATGCCTCTAGATAAAAGATTTTGGAGCAAGGCCATTGGCTGATATTTAATAGAGTATAGGACTGTTATAAATGCCTATGTTAATACTTGGACTGCTCTGAAACAAAACTTTTCAATCAGTAGCACTCTTCGTAGTTGGATTTATATGAGTATGTATGGCAGAGCTAATATGCTTGTAACGTTCATTTGTTTTCACAGGTGCAAAGGGCCAGGTCTTGAAGGCTGTCCAAATGGGTGAGTATTTAATCTGCTACAATCAACAACAGAACTGGAAAGAATGCATGCATGTTTACATTTCCATGCTGGGCACTGCAAGGCTGGGACTAAAGTCTTCAGCTTTGTACAGGGAAGTGACAGATTAGAGCAGGCTCTGAGGTCTAAAAATGATTTAAAGGACTGAGAAATATTCCTGCTGGCACAAGACTCCAAAACCTTGTTCTGCTTAACTTGTTTGTCAAGGTGAGACCTGGGATCTGTTACTGAAGAACAAAAGTAGGATCTGGAAAAAGAAAGGATTAAGAGCTAGTGGCAGAGAGAGATATGTTTAGGATTGATGTGGTTACCTGCATTATAGGGACTTCATCTCAGAGACCCAGGAGGTCTTTTCCAGCCCTGTGCTCTGTACATCTCTAACTGCTTTGTGCACAGATGGGTGTTCATTCTTCACACTAGATCTTACATTGCACTGTTTTGCATCATGACTTGCTCAAGGTCATGCAACAGACGAACAGGTTTCTCTGACTGAGAGAGAGGGATTTAGTTTCTGGCCACAAAATCATGCCGTGACAAGACAAGTTCAGCCTAGAAGTACTGTTAAAGAGTTACTCTATTTAATAGTAATCCCTGGGGCAACTTATAAAGAGCCGCGATGGCTCTCTAAATACGGACCAAAAAAACCAAACTTGGAAAACAGGTTTTTGTTTTCAACTTTAATTTGAAATGACCCAGGCTCTAATAAACAGTCAGCAATCTGTATGTACAATGTGGTGGTTCATATACTACCTGTTCTCAGACATTTTGTGCCTGACGAGGAGGACTGATGATCTGAAGTACATGGTGACCCTTACAGTATGCCCTCCTCTCCTTCTGCCTCCCTGGACAGACCATCAACATAACTTCCACTGTGCTTTGAAAAGGACGTGTACAAAGTTATCAGTACCTCATCTGTTTGGACAGCCTTTTCACTTCTGCTTTACTGTCTTAAAATCAGTAGTGTATACAAGCAGGCCTATCTCTGCAAGGCTCAGTTCCTGCCACAGGAGTAGTTTTAAAGGAGAAATAAAAGTGCTTTGGTTTATTAAAAGGAGACTTTGCAAACATGGGACAAAATTAGAAACCCAGCAAAGCAAACAGCATCAAAATGGTAGGTGCAGGAAAGATTGACAGAAGGAGGAGATGGCTGAGCAGCGGAGCAGAAAGCTTCGCTGCCAAGCACAGTAAAGATCAGGATGTTCTCATATAAGTTCAGTCCTTTTGATCATTCACTTTTTCTTAAAGGAAAAAAAGCAACCAGTAAATACAATGACTAGATGAGGAACTTAAAAATGCAGATGCCCAAGATATCAAAAATGTCAAATGGACTTAAATGGATGTCCGGAGGATGTGTTTGATCACAACCTAAGGGTTCACGCAACCTCTATAGGGTTTTTTTAAATCTTAACACTTAAACATTGTTTTCTCTTTCTCATCCCCTCCTGTCTTGCAGCTCCAAAATCCCATCTATTGCAGCTGGCGTCGTCGGGGGTCTCCTGTGCCTGGTGGTGGTCGGCTTGGGCATCGGCCTGTACTTGCGGAGGCGTCACATCGTCAGAAAGCGAACCCTGCGCCGGCTGCTGCAGGAGAGGGAGGTGAGCGCCACTGGCACGGCTGCAACACCAGCTGCTTTATTTGGGGAAATGGGTGCCCACCTCCTCCTACCAGAGTATTAAAGTACCTTGCATCTGCCTTGTCACTCAACAAGCCCTTGAGTTGGCCAACAGGGCGTCTGCCGCACTAGTCAGAAAAGAGGCAGTGTGCACCTAACACCTTCTCACTTAATGTCAAGTCTGATCCCTCTGGATATAATTTTCAAAAGCTTTAGGAGATTTAGATGTCTAAATCCCAACTGAAGTCATGGAGACTGTCTACTCTGGGAAAAAAACTATGCCTTCAGGGTGAGGTCATGTGTTTGCTGATCCATATTGCCTTGCCATGTAGACTCCCAGCCTCAAATTATTTATCCCTCCAGACAAGCCTTGAGGCTGCTGTGGCAACTTGGGCGCTTTAGAAAATTTTACCCCCTTGATCAGGCATATGTCTGATCCTCAGAAAAAATGAAAAAGGAGAGGAGGGAAAGGAATTGAGGGAAGTGTTTGTGTCATGTCTTTGATTTGTTTTTAGCACAAAAAACCCACAAAGCCATCAAAGTGAATAGTTCAACCTATTGGACATGAGCAAGGTTTCTACACCGCTTTTTGTTTTCTTCTTGGTTTCATATACATTACAGCATCACCCTCTGGGTACCTCACATATAAAATAGCAAAATTCACTATCCTGGATTAAAGATGCTTTTTTATGATTAGCCCTCTTCTCTTTCTAGTCCAATCCAAGTACATAATTAGCAAATTGGATTTAGCATTCTGCTAAAAGCCCAGTTGCAGCTTCCCTCTGTGCTCCCTGGCTTTGCAGAGTGAGCTGCTAAAATCCTTAAAAAAAAAAAAAACCTGTCCTGCTTTCTGATGCACTACCTAACAATATTTTACATACCACTGTATTCTACAGTTGTGATAGTAGAGTTCAGTTAGTCCTCAGCTCATATTGTATGCCCTGGACTCCTCAAAATGAGGATATTTCATCACAACAGAAAGGTTGCTGGCCAGCAAAAATCAGACTGCATGTAGCTAAAAACAGTTTTATTCAAAGGAGAGGAAAAAGAAAAAACACTTAAGGAAAAACCTGACTTATGCATCAAAAAAAGTGCTAAATATCTCTGTTTGGAGGGCATTACTGCTGTTTGCAATAAGGCTTAGATCAAATTTTGGAAATATCAATAGACAATTCAACATTGCCTTTTTGTATTGATTAAAGAATCATGCTCAGATTTTCAGTTGCTGCTTGTAAACCCTGTCGTCTGGCAGAGCCACCTCCAGAACCATGGGAATTTTATCTAGTTAAACAAGAGCAGACCTGAAAGGTTGTGCAGGTGATTCTTGCCCAGTATTTAAAACAGTTTTGTAATTGATTCACAGGTTCAAAAAATAATCTTCTTTAGGATCTGTGGTAATTAAACTGTTCTTCATGCCATGTGTTTTAAGGCTTTGAACTCTTAAGTCTTCATTTGAACAGCAGTGTTCCTTCATTCTCCTTCAAAATGTCAGTCACCACTCTGTGATTGATATTACTTCTGAAATTTGGAGCAACTCTAGATATTTATTGCTGTAAGTCAGAGTGGAGCTGTCCTCCCATAAACTTCACATGAAATAAAATGTTCATTATTTTAAAGGACGGATTTATTTGCTTCCCCAAAGCACTCTACTTGCTGTCCTCCTAGACTCTATATTCTTCTAATATTGTCTTCTCTCTACACCAGCTTGTCGAACCACTGACACCCAGCGGGGAGGCACCAAACCAGGCTCATCTGAGAATTTTAAAGGAAACAGAATTTAAAAAGGTCAAAGTTTTAGGGTCTGGTGCTTTTGGCACTGTTTATAAGGTAAGATCACCATCTCACTCCCTCATGCAGAAGCCACCCAAACAGAGCATGAACTGGCAGCTACAATCGTTGTGTAGATTTTTTTTTTTTACTAGGTTTTATAGCATGTGTATATTGAATGGTTGAGAGATGACTCAGTTCCCATTAGTTGACTTACAAATTGGGTAACATGGGAAGTTTTCCATAAGATGTTATCAAAGCCATACTGCTGAACCTGGAGGACAAAGATCTCTGCTTAAAAGCTACCACAGCCAAATATGCCCTGTTGTGAATATTACAAAAAATTTTATAAAAAATAAATGCACTTTGGTCAGCTCAGAGCTAAGCTGTTTTTCTGTGTGGTCTGGGATCTTGTTTTTATAATTGTCAATCACTATTTCATTAGAACTGACTCAAATGTGTGGAAGTGTCTACACACCTTCAGGTGTTTAGGTCCACAGGGTATTTTTTATCTTGGTATTTTTTATCCTCTGTGTTTCTTCTTCACCAGGTTCCATCTTCCTGTTATCCTTTTTTTCAGGATATGTGTTTCAGGCTTTGCTAGCAGTAGTGAAATGCAAACTGTAGATTCATGTATCTTTTTATAAAGCTCTGTATTCTGAAGCAGGCTTCCGGCTATGGCCAAGATCTGCAGGGGCACAAATCCCATTGACCTCTGAAGACGTGCACCTACATTGCTGGGTACTTCAGCAGAGTGGCCTCACAGGGCTACACTGTTCACCTGCTGCCTAAATGGCCTCCTGACACTATAGATGTAGAGCACTGAATCAGTCAGACATAAACCTACCTGCCACTACATATGCTTAGTACTGGATTATTTGTACAGTACAGATGCCATCTCTAGTTTTTATGAGAAAATGCCAATGCTTTTCATCCCTTGATTTATAAATTGGAAGTGGCGAGGTTTTGCACATGTGGTTGCTGTGATGCAGTAATTAATTAGATTTCCATCCACAAAGGTTGCTCTTTATACGTCTCTTGGGTTATTTGTACAGGGACGGTAATGAACATGGTTTTTCAAAAAAGTACAGTAGAGGTGACTGGAAGAGAAATAACACTCACTTCATTAACAGGGTTTTGTTAATGCCCACAGGCCATGTTTTGTGCATATTTTTGTTGTCTGCTGTGTCTTCCCATTGCTCAGAATATTTAAATCTACTCAGAAGATATAAAATGTATATGTAAGTGTGAGAATTAACCTGTTAGATATGAGACTAACCATGTACTTCTTTTTGTTAGGGACTTTGGATCCCAGAAGGGGAGAAGGTTAAAATTCCTGTTGCTATTAAAGAGTTGAGAGAGGCCACATCGCCAAAAGCCAACAAAGAAATACTTGATGTAAGTTTTCATGTTTATTGTGTCAAGTTGTCAGTGGTCTGTAAATTTGCCTTTGTAACAACTAAATGGATTTCAGGATTTTTGGTGGGAAGAAATATTTTGCACCTCAAACTGCGTTCTTCATATGGAAGTACTGGGCTTTGCAGCCCACTCTCCTATGAACCCCTTGCTTGCAGTCCAAATACTGATGTTATACTTGTGGTGTAGAACCTAAGAAGAGGTCAGGAACCGTACATTTACAGCTACTTCTGTTTTCTTTACTCTGATGTTTCGGGCCTTAAACTGTGGCATTCATTGCCATCATGGCAGTAGAACTAAAACCAGTAATGACAGATCTAGTGATTTATGAATCCTGACATTGCAGATTGTCATAAGCTAGTTGCTTGGTTATATAGGATTAAGTTAACTATAAATCCAGAAGAAAAAAAAAATCCCAGCTGTCTGATTTCTCTTCCATGAACAGCGAGAACATGAAAGAGGCATGGGAGTTTTATTCTATTGCTTGGATATAGCTCATCACTTCAGAAAATGGAGAAAAGGCTGTGGGGCACTGATTCAGGAGTTTATAAGTGTGTGAGTTTACAGTGGGTGAGCCAGAGTCCTAAACACAAAGTTCCCTGACCTTGGAATAGCTAAAAATCTGAACTCTTGTCACTAGATCTGAAGCCATACAACATAAAGCATCAAGGATATATGTTTATATAGGAGGAAAGGAAAATGATGAGTGCAGAGAGAAGCACTCACATGTTCGGTATACATTCATTTCAGCTTTCCTGCGCTGTGGTTCAGTCCTCAGTGGCAAGAAACACCGTGTATGTGTCTCTGTGTGTGTCTGTCCGGTGTGTTCAGCCCTTCAAGTCCTGAGCTGGAGCCTGCTGGGTCACTCTGGAGGACTGGTTAGTCCAGGGGCTCCCCAAGCAGCACAGTGTATTTGGTGCAGATGAAGTCTTTAAATCATCCTTACTATACACGAGTGTGCCCCTAGAAAGCGTAGGTTGGAAGCCTGGATTTGACAGGGGTTCATCTATCAAGTGCTTGTTTGCAGGCACAAGATGCTTGTCCCAGGTAGATCCCAAATGGACCTGTGAAGTGCAGGTCCACAGCTTGGGACAGCCTGTTTGTGTGGAAGTGATGGTCCTTCAGCCATGGGCAAAACTGTGGATATTTTTAATTTTGGTAGGAAGTGAACCACTTTAGCAGGAAATTTATTTTAAAAGATAACAATAATCCAGCTCAGACAGCAAATGACACCTCAAGTAGGAAGGCTCATCTCAAATCATTCAAGCTGGAGAAAATCTGAACAAAAGGCCAAGTCTCATAGTGAGAAGTGTCAAGATGAATGGCTGTGAACAAACCTACCTGTGCTATTGATGGTAATAAAGCACACTGGATTTTTCCAATCACTGTGAATAAACAGTGTTATGCCAATACATTACTTCAACAGATCATGTGTTATGTACCATATGATTTGATATGTGTATTGCAGCAATGCAAAAAATATGTGGTCCATCTCAGAACCTGTACATGAAGCAATATCCATCCTGATTTTAGTTTAGTTAAACTCCAGGCCAGCCTCAGCTCTTCCCCAGGTCCATGCCCCTCTCCTGGCTGCGGCCAGGCTGTAGTCCCTCCCATCCCCAGTATTCCCTGCACTGGGGACCCAGCAAAGATGCTGCTCAGCTGCCTGCTCTGAGCTCTGCCCCTCATTTCCCTCTTCACAATGATAAGGAACATAACACAATCCTCACAAGGGATGCTTTGGACTTAACAGCATTCAATTCCTGCGTACTGAAGGAAGGGTTAATGAATAAGCCTGCAGTACTGCATGCTGCCTTCAGCAGATCAAGATAGTTGCACGACAGGGCAGTTGATGCAGGGACTGCATGCTTTTCGGTGATATCAAAGTACTTTCTCTTTTCAAAGAAGTTTCCGTAGCATATCTGCACATGATTTTTTTTTTCCTTTGAATTATGATGCTTAACAAAAAGCTCTTGCTTTTTGCAGTTTTGTTCATTTTTTAGATGATTTGGTTGGTGGAATTCATTCCATATTTTGGAAGAAAATTTTAAAAATACAAAACCGGTGAACGAAGTCAGAGGGATGACTCCAAAAGGTCCTCTCAAACCAAACTTTTGCTAGACAACCAACTTTTCAAGGTCACTGAAGGCTCAGAGATAATAATGTCCAATTAAAGATGATTTGTCTTACAGAAACATACTAGATATAGAACAAGCACAGCGGCTTTAGCTCATATAGTCCAGGCAAGCTCTCTCTGGCTTTATTAGGGTAGGGCTAATTCAGAAGATAGTTGTTGAATACCAAGCATACTTGGAGCAGGTCAGAGCGTACCACAGAGATTTCCAAGATAAACAGTTGAAACAAAGGCCCACTTTAATGTCTTGGGCTACTTAGAGGGACCCACGACCGCACAATAGCTGCCTTCTGCTCCCTGTGAGGAGGCAGTGACCTATTTTACTTTGCAGTATCAAATGCAATAGGCGGTGTCAACACTTGGATGCTCTCCGAAAGCTGTGTGGCCCATACGCCCACCCTGCTCTTTCAGCATCCCAGTTCTCAGCCCCCAGGTCAGCCCCATGTGGGCTGTGCGGCAGATGGGCAGTGAGAGCAGCTCCGACTCTGCAGATTTTTTCTCCCCCCCTGCTGAAATGAATTCAATATGGATCTGAATCCCAACAGGAAGCAAGGAAAGGAACAGACACGCTTCATCGGTACAACGGCTCAGTTTGGAAGCCTAGGGAGATGAGCGTGTTTTTGTCTCTGCTGACATCTGAGGATGACACAGTGAATTCACAAGGGTCTCTACAAAACACTGCCACAAATATCTCTGTAATTGAATAGAAGATTGTATTCTTGCTTTATCTTTCCTCAGACTAGCCCACAGAATCAGTGACGTCCATGACAGAGGGTTGTTTTTCAATGCCCTGCTCACATTCTGCAGTAGGTTGAGGAGCACTTATACAGTTCTGCCAGAGATCTTCTTTAACCTGACTACCTAGAGGCCACTTTCACCCCAGGGGCTCCAGAACAAGGACACCAAATGCAGAATTAGCACTTCAGAAGAAACTACGTGACATAATGTTTTGCTTAGGCTGGCACATCAAACAACAATACCAAGGCCAGAAAGTATTGCTTAAGAATTGGGGTTGTTTATTTCTTGAACGTCATTGCTTTAATAACTTTGTTTAATAATAGCTCTTACCAGCTACACAGCTATGTGACATCGATGGAAAGCTTGTTAGATGATGAGTAAAGTGCTATGGTATTTCTTTTCTTAAGCTCTTAGAAAGTGCAGATTTGCTCCTTTCCCTGCCACAATAGTGGCCTGACTATTATTTTAAGCTTGGAGGCGTTGCTAGCCTAATGTTGAATTGCCGAGGGATGATAAATTGGTGTCACTCAAAGTCATACTGTGGGTCCCATCCTAAATCACAACTTTTGGGTTTCTGGGTTAGTATTAACCTTGACAAAGGGGCAGAAGTCTCAAAAATGCTGATTTCCAGTCAGTGTTGCAAAAAGATCTGTGAAGGTAAAAAGTCCTATGACACATGTTCACAAGATGTGTTGCCCTTGCAATTAAGTGCTCAAAGTGATGAAATCCCATCAGCTTCCCACTGATGTTCAATTTATTAATTCCCCCTAAGTCCATAAGTTTTGTCACTAGGGTTTTATGTCCAATGTTTACTTGGTGTACCAGTAGTGAGACACTGGCTCTCCTGTGGCCTCTCAGTGATGTTTCAGTGTTCCAAAATCTGGACCTTCCACAAGGAAAAAACTTGGTCCACAGGATGGGAAATACAAGTATTTTATATGTGATATGAGGCACAGAGTTTGCATGTGGTATTTTAGCAACCTCTTGACTGACAAAACTTATTTTAAATTGCTTCCAAACATTTCTGTGATGCCAAAGGGAGTGTTTCACATTGCTTTTTTTCCTTTCTTCTCAGGAAGCTTATGTGATGGCTAGTGTTGACAATCCTCACGTGTGCCGCTTGTTGGGAATCTGTCTCACTTCTACAGTTCAGCTCATCACACAGCTGATGCCGTACGGCTGCCTCCTTGATTATATCCGAGAGCACAAGGACAACATCGGGTCCCAGTATCTTCTCAACTGGTGTGTGCAGATTGCAAAGGTAAGCAGACCAGCACACCACCAGGTCAGCTAAAACTCAGACTCTAATGCAGAGATCTGACAGTGCATAATGTATTCGTTGACTTACTTATCTCTGTAAGTCTTTATATTTCAGCACATGGTTCCTAGATACCTTATACGTGTCAGTAAACAGTTACTTTGTCTTAAACAATTTACCATTTTCAAGCTACTGTGTGAACCTTAACTGTTCTCCAAAATACTCCTAGACGGCACACTATTATCACCAAAGCGTTTATGTCCAAACCAAACACCCTGTAATGAGACAACAATGTGAGGCAACGAAGCTGTGGCAGGGAAGGGAGTAGAATTTGACAACTGCCATATCGAAGTGCTACTTCCATCAGTGGATTTGTTTGGGCTGTGCCATGGGGCAAACAGTGATGTTGTTGAAAACTGCTTCTTATTAACTGCCTTGGAGAATACCATGCTGAAATTCTGAGGCCTGGAGATCAAAACTGATGATTAATAAATACCAGCTCTGTTCTAACACAGGCTGGCTGTGACCAAAAGACATTCAAGCACCTCAGTGCACTGAGTTGGTGCTTGTAGTCTAATTGCAGTGGCCACGGTGACAAATACAGGACTCATTATCACACCTGGCACTGTTTGCCAAAGAGAAGAGCAGCAGACTGAAGTATAGCCTCTAGCCCTTAGCAGCAATATGCTGTGTTTGGAAGGTGGCTAGCCATTTGCAAGCATGGAAGAATGGAGCAAAACCAGCAAAAAAATAGCTGCAGTTGGTTGGAGATTTGTCATATGAGATGGCAGTATCCGCAAAACCCAGCTGATTTAACGCTGCTTATTTCGGGAATGACGGTCTGCAAGCTAACCACACACTTACAGCCTTATCCATCCCTCGAGACCTTGTGTACATCCCAGGCTCACCTGGCAGTGGTTTGCTTTCAGGAAACATGCTGAGGACCTCAGAAATGTATCCACCAAAGAGTATACAGAGCACATTTTTCATCTCAGTGTGTGTACTTTTTTAAAGCACACTCCGCAGCAAGTGGATTTTAATTTACGCATCCACCCGGGATGTGAACTGCCTTTTTCTGACTCTTCTGCTTTCTTGTTTAAAATCAATTACTGCTCTGTCCTGGTTTCAGCCCCTTTGGAGGATGAGCTGGAGGCCACGTTTCCCTCCTCCTCCTCCTTGTTAATTTTTAAGGTGGCAAAGTCATTCTCCGAATTGATCCTTGGGGCAGCTCTTGCCCAAAAGGTTGCCATTCACAATTGTTAGCTTCTGTTTTATTTTTTTCTTGTCAGTTCAACATTCGCCCATAGCAACCTCTACCCTCTCCAGTGCTGCCTGACCTTCAACGTACTCCTTTGTGCTGCTCCGCACTGAAGTTGCCCTCAAAGCGCTCATAAATCACTCGTACAGCTTTTTCCCACCAATGTGTCTGGTGTTACTAGGCTGATAAAGTCGTGCCAGATTTTTGGACATTCTCTGACTCTTTAAAAATATACTTTTGGAGAGGAAAAAAAATTGAAACAAATATATTTATGTCTGTAACTAACCAGCAGGAGGCAAGTTCCCTGGGAAGCTTATTTTTGTTTCTGTTTTCACAGCTTTGAATTAAGTTTTCTTTGTATCTTTTACAAACATTATCTTTCACTGAGGTACAGAGTCCTGTCTTTCAGAAATACTCCATGTGCAGAAACCCTGTGAAGTAACTCTTTGAACACATCGGTCTCACGCTTAATGATGGAAAATGCCTTAAACCCCAGGCCTGCACACAATTAAAGATCTGCTGAGCAGTTCAACATCTTCAATGTACAGTTATGCATGTGCACAAGTCTTTTAGCCATCAACATCTTAAACAGCTTAGTGTGAAACCGATATTTTGCCTTTCAGCAGCTTTGCATATTAATAATTCTCTGCAGCAAGACGTGTTTAGCAGGAATTTTTTTGTCCTACTGGGGCTAGATTATGTGATTATTATTATTTTTAAGATAGCGTGTTTTCTGTCGGCAACTCAAGATTTTTTGTTTCGAGAGCTCTGCTTGCTAGAGATCTATTTGTGTGATGAAATGCACACTCATAGTGGCGTTGTGCCAGTTTGTTTGGGTGGTTTGTTTTGGCAACATGAGCAACACATGGGTGAAGTTCTGCTGAGGCATTTGAGTGGAGGATTCGATGGTGGTCCAGGTTAGCAGTGGGCTTAGGAACGGGTGGAGGCTGAAAGGGAATCGTTCCCTCCAGTGCTCTGTCATCACATCAACAGGATCATTTTGGTGTTGACTTTCTAGGTTAGAAGTACTTTTTTGTTAATTCTCTCTTCATAAAAATACAAGTGCATAAGCTACTGCCAACAGAAACCTATGGACTGGGAATAATTGTGGGTTTTAGAAAAGTTCCTCCAGGAAACTTAGAAATCATGAACTTTTTGATTCCATGCACCAAGAGATTGATGTAGGGGGAAAGGGGAATAATTGCTGTGGTCAGAAACACAGCTGTTCATTTATGCTTTAGAAGTCAAACCGGCACAATTAGTTGTATTCTTCCTCGAGAGGCAGTTGTACCAAAAAAGCACGTATGCTATGGCAAACCCAGTCTAGTCATGGGAGACAGTGAAACTGGAATAACATGCCTTTTCAAAGAGGACTTGAAAATAGATGCAACTCTGAGCTCAGCAGTAAAATGAATTTCTGGAATTTTTTTCCTTTTCTCACATTTGCAGTGGGATGCCTCATTGTTAGCTGGGAGAAGGCAGAGTACACTGTAACAAGACGCAGAATTGGCAGCTTTGAATGATTAATTTACTTTTACTTGGACTCTTCTTCTAGGTCATTAATGTCTAAATACTCTAAAAGGTTGGCCTGTGTGCTTTTAGAAGGTGACAGTTAAATTCTGCACTGTGCTTTCCTGAAGTCACTGGCATTCCACAAGTGCACCTGAAAGAAGGGTTTTCCCTCCTATTTGCAAGTCCTATCCTGATTTTATATTTCTTGAACTAAATCCCAAAGTAACCACATCCCCTGCTATAACTGCTACTCTCCGTTTTTTCTCCATCACTGCCCTGACATATGGACCCACAAAAAGGTTCCTGGAGAATAAAAGTTGCTTCTCCATGTAACTGTGCAAGCACACGTCCTCACCTTGCAATAAGCGTCATGTAATTGTAGCAGCAATTTTTTTCTTTCTGAAGGGGGGATAAGTTACCGTGTGTTTACGGTGGTGTGAGTAGAGTTACTACAGAGCAGCTGAAGCTGGGTAACTCGTTTGTGCGTCCAAGCCCAAAATGATGCTTACCAACAGTCTGTTGTATTGCAGGGAATGAACTATTTGGAGGAACGTCGCCTGGTGCACCGTGACCTTGCTGCCAGGAATGTCCTCGTTAAGACTCCTCAACACGTGAAAATCACGGACTTTGGGCTGGCAAAGCTGCTCGGCGCTGATGAGAAGGAGTATCATGCCGAGGGAGGCAAGGTAAAGCACATCGGAGAATGAACTGCTGCGCGTTCATCGGTGTTCGTGCTTGCGCATGAGCCTTAAACACAGGGAAAAAAAGGAGAGTGGGTTTTTCAAAGCGCTCAGTTGCCGTCTCAGCGTGCTGCCTTTGAAGCCTGTGGGAGACCTCTAAAATCAGCTGAAGCAGCGTCAGGCCAGTGGGACTGCAGTGGCAGCGGAGGTAGCTGAATAGTGAATGCTTTTGAAATTCCCACCCGGAATGTCTGGGAAAAAGCAAGTTTATTAAAAAAAAAATTAAAAAAAAAAAAAAAGGCATGGCTGAATTCATCAGTGTAGCCAACAGCAATGACACTGTGAAGTTTATGAAGGGAAAGGGAATGCTGTATATTTATAGCAGAAGAAAGACATGTCAGACTTGGTTCAACACGCCTTCATGTTGTACTACGTGCTGATGGAGGGAATGTGTCCTGCTGAGAAATTAAAGAGAAGCTGCTTGCAAATATTGCAGAGACCATAAATGGAAACCATATGAGCGCAGATCAGTCTTTGTCATACAGACTGAAATTGGATTTGTGTCCTGTTATGATAGGAGAAGGTTAAAAAAGTAGTAATTTGACTGTTAAAAATATTGTAAAACTAATTGTAAGAGATATTTCTAATACGCCTAATATTTCACAAGTTCCCAGGTTCAACATAATAAATGAAAATAATAATGAGGAATTCAAAAGTTGCCTGCTCTACCACTCAGATATTTGTGGTGCTGGTTGGTTTTTCTCCCTTCTGCAACCGAACTATTGATTTAAACACCACCTGGTGGCAAATATCGCTAATAAATTTTGGGTCAGCCTCTTAAGGCTTATTTGTGAATTTTCCCAGGTTCCTATTAAATGGATGGCTTTGGAGTCAATTTTACATCGGATTTACACTCATCAAAGTGATGTCTGGAGTTATGGTGAGTCTAAAGCCAGATAAAATTTTTGCAAATGGATTGGAAAATTGCAAGATTTGCTAGTGACTCTACACAGCCCTTTTTTCTTCCTATTATGAGAAGACTGAGAGATTAAACATAAACAATGGGCCCAAATCACCTATTCAACAAAGTAAAATTCCCATGAAATGGCATGCTAATGAGGTGTAAGATGTTTTTCAGAATATGCTTTCAGGTGATGAGCCCTCCCCTGAAAGGGGCTGCGGGTAGGAGACTGCTCCGTTTGCTGAAGTTCTGCTGACACTTTTCTTCAGCAACTTCAAATGAAATATAGCTGGGCTGACATTAAAGCCACATAACTAGATGGAGGACTTAAAACCATTGGCCAGTTGTTCAGTGTCAATGAGTGTAACTCTGCTGTGGCCTAAAAAGTTTGTTCTGTCCTGGTATTGAGAGGACAACGCTAAAAGGGAAGCAAAGTGATAACCTCCTTAGATAATTCATTTTGTATTTGTTATAGTTCATAAGCCAGTTTCAAAGAAAGAGGAGCAGAAAGGAAATCTTCAAAGCAACTTATTCCGAAATTTCCATTCCATGGGATCTTATTTTCCTGGAAAATACTTAGTGCAGATGGTCAGATCCTGTGTCGTTTTAGAAAAAGTACAGCCTCTGGTCCTCTTAATCCATTTGTATGTTGGCATCCAAAATCTTGTTTTGTATCCTAAGCTACCAGACAATCAAAATAGCTTCCTCACAAGAGTACGTGGTGTGTCGGCAAATGACACTGAGGCAGCTGGTTTACACATCTTTCCAAAACTTCTTTCGCTCATCTCCAAAGAGATTGTTTTCAAACAAAAAGACAATTTCCATTTTTAAAAACATTTGCTGAGTTGGAGTCAGGAGGTGCTAACCTGCATTTCCTTTCTCTGGGGCTGGGAAGTTTGTGAGATGTTCAACACTGAGATACTAGCTGAGATTTGGAAAAAAAAAAATTAAAAAAAAGGCAACCCCCAAAAACTTAAAGGAAAGCAGGATGATTTCAACCTGTTTTATTAATTTGTGTCTCTTCAAAATCATGGCAGAAAATGCTTTTCCTAGGTGGGGCTCTGGCGGCGCAGTGCTCCGGGAGAGTGCTCTGCACCCAAGCCAAGCACCGCAGCTCTCGCCAAAGCCTCTCTCATGGTCTTCTCTTTCCACCTTGCAGGTGTGACAGTTTGGGAGCTGATGACATTTGGATCCAAGCCATACGATGGGATCCCTGCCAGTGAGATCTCCTCTGTCTTGGAGAAGGGCGAGCGTTTGCCCCAGCCCCCTATCTGTACCATCGATGTGTACATGATCATGGTCAAATGTGAGTTCACATTTGGGGTTGTGTGTGTTCACCTAAGTTGAATAAGTAGCACAATTGCCACGATTGTCACGTTTGTATATGCTGTGTTCTTGGTGACTGCACAGAAATGATGTTATGTGAAAAGACTGGTGACACCAGAGTGTGTTCCTGCAACTTGAGCTTTGGCTAGGAGCACGGGATATGGTTTCAGTAGTTGTTGATTCAGCCAAACTAATATTTTTTTCACCATTCACACCACTGGCTGATATTGTCAATTGTTTTAAACTCATATTGTCAGGCAGTATAAATTAGCATAACACCACCCACTTTACCTGAAATTCTAGTTTTGTATGTCTAGAAAATAGAATTAACACTGCCTTCTCCTCCATGCTCCCCTTTAGTTCAGCAATATGCCCCCTCTTGCAACCACGCACGCGGATTGTGTGCTTTTTTTACTAAAGGAGTTCCAGGACCACAGGCACCACCCTAACAGCAGATGCCCATGAGGATCTGTATTTTCTTACCCTATTTCTTCTTCATTTTTGGGTGACACTTTTTCAGCACACAGCTGTTGCTGTAAAGTATATCACAAGGGCTGGGGTTCTCTGAAGCACTTTTTGGCCATTTTTAGGGCACATCAAAGGGCTTCTGACCCCCAAACCCCTTTTCCATCTGTGTCAGCTGCTAAAATGTCAGATTATTACCTGGCTTCCCGTGCACCTCTGGGCCATCACTACTGTGAGGATGCTGATAAGCAGCCCACTAGGTGGCATTTTAGACCTTCTCACTGTAGCAAAATTTACCTGTTCCTGAAATAGGAGCCATGCCACCATGAACAACACCCCATAGAGCAGCACTTTAGGGGAATTCTGGTGTGCACACATGTTGCTTTGTCGGGACAGGCACCACACACAGTGAGCCTGATCCTGTGCTCAGCAGGCCAAGCAGGAACTAGATCCAGATGTGTGCACCTAGCCTGGGAGGTGCCCAGACCCAAAAGCAGTGTGCTGGAAACTCATCCTCAGAGATGCTGAACCCTGAAATGCTCCACTCTGTCTAAGAGCAAGAAGGATTTATTCTTGAATTAGCAGATCATATTTCTAGCATGGTAAAAAGTCACTGCAAATTATGAGATTTTTGTCTCATGCAGATTTCAGATGGCATATTATCACTTCATTTCTCCATTTCGATGGATAGGCTGTTTCTTATGAGTTCTTCCAGACACACTGAGCTTGACCTTCATTATTTTTAATTTTAAACACGAGAGTCTCTACATCAATTCATTTGTTACCTGGTAACAGAAGTATGGGTTTCCTAAGTAACATCGCATGTAAAACCACCAGTATCTCTATTTGAAATCTCTTCTAGCATTGATTCACAGTAAGAGATAGTATTTGTTTTTGTTGACGTCCGTTTACTAATTAAATACAGCTTAGATATAAATGTCTCCAGTGAGGATGTTTTGAATTTTAGAAGACAGCTGGTACAGAGGGAGGCTTCTGCTTGAGGCTTCCCAGAATTTCACAAAGCAGTGCAGTGACTAGACAGTCAAATCACCGTACTTCTGCAGGTGCCAACTGAAGTTGTCTGCTTTCCCTCCTTCCAGAGCTTTTTCAGAGCCGACTGGCCACCCATTTGCTATCCTCAGGACTGATGCGTTATTAACACTCCGGTGGGACCTGCCTGCCCACACGGAGACAGGCCAGCAGGAGAGGAGACAGGCTCAGCCTAGAGCTTTTCCAACATGGGGTTTTATTACCTCCTTCATTCTTCCCAAAACTGCCAAGGTGTGCATTTTAAATGCTGAAATCCACACCAGTGGCTGGTGAATGAACTTTTTGTGGTGGTCCTTTATGAGTAATTCCTTCCTTTGTTCCACACATGGCATGGCTCTTTTTGCTGTTACATTTTAAGCTCTGTATTTGATCACCCAAACAACTTTATTTGCGCTTTGCTTTCGCTGTCATCCCTCTAGGCTGGATGATTGATGCAGACAGCCGTCCCAAGTTTCGTGAACTGATAGCAGAGTTCTCAAAAATGGCCCGTGACCCTCCACGCTATCTTGTTATACAGGTACTAAACCCAATGGTAGGAAGATGTCTGATGGGCATTTAAAATGATTCATAATGCATATGAAAACATAAAATATGGATAATTTAAGGCCAGATTTATCATTGCTTTCCATGTCTTAACACATTCAGCTAGAACCACAAACAGAATTTCAGCAGTCAGTATTCTCTTAGTACTGGTCCCAGTTTAGGATCAGTAACAGTCCATACTGCAGTCCTAAGAGGAGAACAGAATTTGATCCTCTTAAAAATGCAGCTGTTTTACAGCAGCATAGACAGAGATTGCAGGCCCAAATTGCCTTAAACTCTAGGTAAATTTGGTTAAACACGCAGATCAAGATTTTGCATCTTGGGCCTCTTGCTAAATTAATTTGTCTCTCAGATAAGGGGATAATGAGGGCTTGAAGGAAGCCTATAAGTCCTCTCTCACGCTGACTTGTCTCACAGGGAGATGACAGGATGCACCTGCCCAGCCCTACGGACTCCAAGTTTTATCGCACCCTGATGGAAGAGGAGGACATGGAAGATATAGTGGACGCGGATGAGTATCTCGTGCCCCACCAGGGCTTTTTCAACAGCCCTTCAACATCCCGCACTCCTCTCTTGAGTTCATTGGTATGAAACTTTTCCTCTGTGAAAACATGACAAGCAATTTTAAGAGTGAACTCCTTCTCAGAATGTCTGTATTTTCTTTCTCTCTCTTTTCAAGAGTGCTACTAGCAACAACTCTGCTACAACCTGCATTGACAGGAACGGGGTAAGTGGGGTGACCTTTAAAAAAGGAGCGACTTCTCCTGTCTGGGTCAACTTCTACAAAACAGTCCCTTTAATATTGATTTTCTCTACTTCCAACCTAGCAGGGGCATCCTGTGAGGGAAGACAGCTTTGTCCAGAGGTATAGCTCAGACCCAACAGGAGCTTTCTTGGAGGACAGCATAGACGACAGCTTCCTGCCAGCCCCAGGTGGGTACCTCTCCTGTGTTTCCATCCCACAGCCACTCATTCACAAGCCATTTGGGTGTGAACATAATTATTGTCCTTCCTTTTCTGCAGAAAGGAAGCAATCCAGATGCTTCCTACCTTATTTTGCATGGCAAATAGGAGGGAAACGTGTGCACAAATAATTTTCCTAGACTTTATGCTTCTACTTCTGGCCATTTCTCATTTCTTTTCCTTCACCAGGGGGGTTCCTCACGTTTGCCATGTGTGCCATCTGGCTGGGGAGTTTGCATGCGTGGATATGTGTTTAAAGCTTTCTATTTGGGAAAACATCCTTTAAAAAACAGGCTTCACCCCTTAAACCATTTCAGCAGTATAAACAGCTTTCTGGCAGTTTCTCTGCTTTCAGATGTTGATACACAGAAGGCAGCTCATGGTTTTACATGGACTTACAGCATAGGCAGTCGAAGAGTGAGCCAGCGAGCACCAAGGAAGCTGCTGCTGGGTTATACAGTCATGCTGCTTTGTGCCCTTAAAAAATCCCAACTAACCCTTCCAAGAATATGCCACAGCTAAAAAGGGTGAAAGACCCTGCAAGGGATGCCACTGATCTGAAACATGGAGTCTCTGTCACTGACAGTCCTGTATTTTCAAGGCATTTTCTTCATCTCTAAACATTTTTCTAAGGAAACAGCTTCTGGCAGCGCAGCTCCCTGACTGCAGTTTCAGAACAGTTTCTGGGACAGCCACCCACACGTCACTAAATTCAGTAGTAGCTATCTCACTCTTTTCGCGGTTCAAGCTGTCTTTCTGTTGCTTTGCAAACCGAATTCCTGAAGGTGAACTCCAGGGCAGCGTGTTTGGTGCCACGGCACGGCAGTCACTGCCTTTGGCTCTCTTCTGCTCCAAGAAGTTCAGTGAGATGCTGCGCATGAAGAGCAAATGGCAGATGGGTTCAAACTACTTCTCAAGTGATGCAAATGGCTGCATTAGTTACACGTCTTCATTTTCATTCCTTCTCATTTTTATTTTCTTTTTATTCCAGAGTACGTAAACCAGTTGGTGCCCAAGAAAGCATCTGCCTCAGCGGTCCAGAATCCAATCTACAACAACTTCTCTTTCACAGCAAACTCTAAGGACCCCACGGACTCCAGCTACCAGAATTCACACAGCACAGCTGTGGACAACCCCGAGTATCTCAACACCAACCAGTCTCCACTGGCCAAGACTGTCTTTGAGAGCTCTCCTTATTGGATCCAGGCGGGCAACCACCAAATAAATCTGGACAATCCTGACTACCAGCAGGACTTCTTACCGAAGGAAAACAAACCTAATGGTCTCTTGAAAGTTCCTGCAGCAGAGAACCCAGAGTACTTGAGGGTAGCAGCACCAAAAAGTGAATACATTGAAGCCTCAGCATGACCATAGAGAATTTCTTCTTGCAGCAAGGAAGGCCAGACTCTTGGTGAACCACCTGGCTGCTGCAAGAACAGACTCTTGTTTAGAGTGAACAGTGACCATAATGCATCAATAAGCACATCTTTCCTTTTCAGCATGGGGGCTGAAACTGCAAGTCCTATCTGATGGTAGTTTGGGTCTTTTCATGCCCATTTCCATGTAATTACTGAGGCACATAGCTTGCACTCAGATGCATGTTGGGATGGAACGGGATATTCCTGGACAGAAAAAATATGGATGCATTCCTTTAATTTTCAAATGGTAGCACGGTAAGAAGCCACTCTGGGATGAACTTGAGAGCTGTACACATTGTACAGTCAAATTCCTTTCTACAGTCTGTATTTTTATAAATGTTTCTAAGAGAATTTTTGGATCTTTTACAAGATCAGATTCCCGTACTGCTGGTCTGTCTCAGATCACCAGCGGGAAAAAAAATAATGTTACTAAATAGTTTTCAAAAACTCCTGGAACAGAAAGAGTTATTCCAAACCATCGGATTTTTACAAATTGTCTCCATTTACTGCTTCTTGGCACAAACAGGAGAAGTGCATCTGGGGGACTTAGGGGAGATTCTGCCCAGAGCACTGTGGAGTGGATCAGCCTGTGGAAAACTACCACAAGGAGCAAAATGGCATCACCTACTGACGACTACTGCTAAAAACTGACAGGAGGAACTCACTTCAAAGTCATCTGTACGTGGTTATAAAGTGCTTGCTAGTCTGTTTTCTGATGGTCAAACACAAGACTTTTTTTTTTCTGATCCCTTATGCAGCTGCCGAGTTGTCAAAATGCCTTTCTTCTTCAACAAAACTGTTAAAGATGTTGCCGTAACTGAAAAATGAAGTGTCAAATAATGTTTAACAGACTTAATTAAATGTCAAGGAAATGCAAATGGTGGCAAATTGGAGCATTCATGAGACAGGCTGGGAGAACTATACTAAATTAAACTTGACTAGGGCAAGAAACACAGGTAGCTCTAGCCAGGCAGTTTTATTTCCCTTCTTAAAGGAACTCAGAGCAGAAATCAGTTTCCCGTATACATTTGGCAAAGAAAAGGGGTATATCAGTGTTACACTTTACTCACTTCAAGGCAGAATACTGCCAATTGCTGTACCACACTGGGGCAGAGACCAGGGCTGGTTGTCTGTCCCTTCAGGGTTACATGTTCTGGCAATACAAGAAGGGGCTATGAGGATGAATTAAGGAAAGGAAGAATAATCTGGAGTGATGGAAAATAATATTATCTCCCTCTTCTGAAACACAGGGGTGCCTAGTTCTTCTTTAAAATACCCAGGATCATCTTCTGTTTTCAGTGTAGAATAGGCAGACTAGTCAAGGCTCAGATTTTAGCGTCATAGTATAGATCAACCACAGCAGGAAAAGCTGCTACTCTTTCCAGGGGCCTGTGAGATAGAAGTGTTAATGATTCTTCCATTGTTAACATTTATTATTAATGTAGGAGGAATAAAATGCCTAAAGTATGAATTTAGTTAGTCATTTAGATGCGTTCCACCAGCAGCTTGGCAGTGCTATTTTAATCAAACCAGTAGATCGGAAGGCAAATGCATATTGGGTGATTTTGGAACAAAGACCCTTAACTAGTTGAATATTGGCAACTTACTCGAGGGTAGCATAAGCAGCTGAGTTGCAGAGGATATGTAGTCTAAGTAAGTAGCAAGAAATAGTCAAATTTCTGCTGCCACTGTGTTTTGAATGTATCAGTATGTTTCAATTTAAGTATTGCATCTGGAGTCCAGGATCAAGCAGCAAATCCTCAGAACATTGTTTTTACAGATTTGTTGAGGAATGAAGGAGAAGAATAATCATGTGAAATGACCCCTTTTATAAGTAACACGGTGTAAAATGCATTAGCAGCTTGTGTGAGTGTGCAGTAGTTCATCAGCTACACTGCAGTCTCAGGTAGAGCAGTATATTAAGTCAAAATCCAAAGATTGTCTTGTTTGGTACATCTGTGTCACCATGACCAAGTCCCAGGCACAGCAGTATGGAGAATGCAATGTTTGACTTTGATTATTACTGGTTTGCATTGAAAACACTAACCAAAATTCAGTTCCCACGTCCAATTAGTGGCAAATTTCTCCCTGCATTCCTGAGAGCAGATTTGTTGTGTTGCTCTCACAACTGTGCAACATGTACACACAGGCAGTACTGCTTTTCTCCACCCACCGCCCCAGGAGGAAGGTACATGAACACAAAAAAAGATTGTAACGGAAATCACAGATACTTTTCTGTTTGCTAAATCTGTTATGTTTCTAAGCAGAACAGTAGAAAATCACATAGTGCACGTTTTCCTGCAGAATCTTTCTGACACTTGCACAAAAGAATTTATTTATATTTTGTTTTAATCTGTTAGCTAAAACAAGAAAGTGACCAAGTAGCAGCAATATGCATCACCAGCATTATGTAGCATGAGCATTATTTAATAGAGGTTAATATGCTTGCCCATAACAGTTTAGGACGGATTCAGTAGCAGCTCATTGCTAGAAACAGGGAGATTCATCTTAAAATCAAACAATGTAAGCTTGAAAGAGCATCACTTTTTGAATGTATTGTTTTTGATGAGAAAAATAGGAAAGAGGGCATAGGACCACAAACTGTCAATACAAATGTACAGATTCCAGATGGGTGAGATCAGCTATATTGTAAAGTAGTAAATGGTAAACATGGTAAATAACCATCCTGTAGGCCATGATTTGCAAATTGGCAGCTCAGAAATGATTCAAAAGCAGGCAAAAAAATAGAAACTGGACAGTGTGCTGTAGTTTGTGGGCAGTGCCTGCAGCAGCAGATAGAGTGGCACTGGGAGTGGATGGGATCGCCCAGCTGCGTGGCTGTTGCTGGAGGCATGGGTGCTACCCAGGGTGATGCTCGCAGGATAACAGACGTGAGCAATTTACCAAATGATACACATTGTGATGGGGGAAAAAAAAAATAATCAATAAGCAGCTGAAATGGTCTGGTTTTCCCACTGCAGCACACTGGTCATGTAACAGCAAGGAGCCCCGTGCAGATCATAGATGCTGATAAAGGCAAACATGGTTAGGCAGCATTTCATGGGACCTTGCTGCTGCAGTGTTGCATGGAGTTTAGGCTACTGAATGGGACATAAAAGTTGTGTTTTTACAAACATTACGAAAAATAAATACACTGCATCTTGAGAGCTTACACAAATCAAAGTCCAAAAATAACTTGAAAGTTCTGCTGTTGTCTCTCAGGAGGTGTGGGTAGAAAATGCTGATTTTTAAAACACAATGAAATAGGGATATGTAGCAAGCCACAGCTACTTCTAAAAGCTAACATGGTCTCACCAGCTGAGAAAATAAAAATTTCCCTTCTTACTGTATTTCTCATGGAAGGGAAAATAAAACCACTCACAAGTTAGTGCTGAGCATCTCTTAATCATGAAGCAGCAGTTAATATGGAACTTCTTTTGCAATAATAATTTAAGACTTTTAATAACTGCTAGGTATATGAAAATGTAAGCCAAGAGTCTTCATCTGTCATGTTTTCCAGTGATCTCTGTACAGTGTCAGTGCACTTGACTTCATCTGGGCCTTGGGTTGTTTTCTTCTGCTGCAAAGGGAGTTGGCTTGGGAAATTTCCCTCATGTTGCAATTGGTCTTGTCAGGTAAATTCATCCAAGAGGCTGGGGGCTTGCTTTTGTTTCCAGCTGGCAGGCAAAAATGCATTGAGTTTTTCAGAGGGAGCAGTTGGAAAGAGATGGTGGTTTCTGGAATACCTCAGAGTGATGCCCTGTCCCACCAGTGTCATTGTCAAGATAGCCACGTGAAGCCCTGACATTAGAAAATACAGTCCCATGGTTTATTTGAAAGGAAGCGGCTTGCGTAGGGAGAGTGATGCCAGGTAAGGGGTGCAGCCAACCAGTCCATATCTGAGATAGCTGCTGAATTTACTCAGGGACATCACTGAGGCTATTTACTGTTCCTGCAGGTGCAGGTGGGAATAGACATGTGGCTCCTGTCCCTGCTACCAGCTTGAAGCGAAGCCCTCTTGCAGAGATTGCTTGCACGAAAACCAACATGTGGTATTCGTACCATGGGATAAATCTCTTCCCTGGGAGATGCAGTTAGGGCTACAACAGTGTCACAGGACCGCAAACAGCTTAAAGAGGTCCCATCACAAGGTGCCTGGGGTGTCCTCCGTCTGTCTGGGGGTGCTCCAGGGTGCCAAGGACAAACTCTGCATTTCCAGACGAGTGCTCATTTTTCAGATTCAGAGTTCAACATCTTCTGTTGAAGCAGCTGAACTTCTATTGAAGTACAACTGCTACCTCTCCAAATGAGCAGTTATGGTACTCTGGCTTTTGTTTCTCTGTGAGAAAACATCTGAATCAGGACAAAGTATGAAAATGTACCTGTGTCCTTTTACCTGATGGAAACCATACACTCACGAAATGTCAAACCCTGTGTATGACACTTAGCCAGAATGCTTTGTAATATTTTATCACCACTGGTTCAAATTTTTATATTGGGATCCCATTTTCTACCTTTCTTTTTGTAATTGTTATCTCTTTGTTCTGACATACAACTTTTAAGGAGTCTTTTTAAAATAAGTTTTTAAAAATAGAAAAAAAATGTTTATACAAAAGAAAAACATGGCACCTTCAAGTAGCTTTTCAAGTGGGCTGCATTAGGACCAAAGATGTAATGTCTTGTTTTCTTGCTTTAAAGGAAGAGGGTATTGATCACAGCATCCACAGCCTCTCATCACAGGGAAAAGCTACAGATCTCCACTCTTCATTAAAGATGGGCTAGACCTCCACTGAGCCAGGAGGGCTTGACAGGATGGTGAGGCCTGTCCATAGAAAACCAAACCAAATATCAGGACCAGGTATTACTTCAGGGCCAGACCTACAACCTCTACTCCATTTCAACTCACTTTCTACTCAGTGCAATAGCTAAACAGGGACACAGTGAAGAAAAAAAAAAAAAAGCATGATGTTTTGTCTCAGCATCAGGAAAAAATACGATGATGTGAAGATGAGACGTGATGAGATAACTGCTTTTTTTGGTGAGGAAGTGTGTAGGCAGGCAGTGAGAGTTTAAAATGATAACACTTTTGGTTATGTATTACTTTAATTACGTGGGGGAGTTGAAATCACAGTGCTTCCATGATAGGCTTTGCTTTCTGCCACACATCCTGTGTCCGTTCAACATCGTGTGCTTCGGCAGATCATTCGTGTTACCGCGGCTGCGTGGACTGAGAATTGCAGGTCGGTCAGAGGTACTGCGTGCAGCTCCTCCTTCTTACACATGGGAGAGAGGAGTACGGCGATAGTAGGCTGTACCACCATCAGAGATCAAGCAAATCCTCAGCAGCATCCAAACAAAGGTTTTCCTGAGGAAAAACTGATAACTAGAGACCTAGCTGGCAAAAGACAAGCCACTTCTTGCACCGCTGAAGTTAGCTGGCAAAATGCCTTTGGCCAAGATTCAGGGCTGGTGCTCCACCAGCTTTGCACTTTTACGTGGTGAAGATGGGCTGTCCATATGCATGACAGCACGGGCTTTGTGGTCTCTCTGTACCTCTCACCTTGAAGCACTGGATCTTTCTGATTAGTGCGATGAAAACTAGAAATCAAACCCGCAGCTAACAGCTGAACTGGTTGGAGGTTGTTTTTTCCTATGCAGCTGATACAGTACGTTTCCAATCACACTGGAATTCATCCAGACCCTTCTTACCTCTCACAATCTAGCTGAAGAGTGTGCATTTGATACCACCATCCATGTTATCCTCATATTCTATGAAAGGGAATAAGTGAAGTAGTCTACAATGGTAGGAGGCTTGGCTCACATACCTAGGTTGTTTGTTTAATCTTCCATTCCTAATATCATTCCCCCTGAAATTAATGGGATGTTTAACTTGATTACGTTGAAAGTATAAAACAAGGCTAACGTTGAGTGATTTTTTTTAAAATCCCTCGCAATAATCAGAGATCCTATGGATCCATTGCCCGTTTCAGGCTGCTTTTTATTGATACAATCAACCGAGTATAAGGTATACTGTCTTGGTTTTAATAAACTGTAAAGCAATATATCCATAGATACAGACGGTACCCTCACAGCATTGTAAAGTTACTCAACTATGAAAGCACTATTTGTACAATAACAAACTCTTGACTTTTATATGGTTTTAATGGTTTATACTGTTGATCAAAGATTGTTTGTATATTGAGTGATAAAAATGAGGTGTATATTATTCTTTATAATTGTTTTTAATTTTGGGGAGAACTTTTATTGTAATATACTGTTGTATTTGGGGGGAAGAAAAATCAGTGGCTGGCTTGTAGGGTGTGTAGCCAGAGAAGAACTCACATTAAGGGTTCTTTATTGATGGACTTAGATTTTTTTTTTTTCTGGTAAAAGTTGTAACTTTAGGGATTTATCCAGAGCTTAGTGAAGCTAATAATAGGACCCTTTCCTCTCTCCAAGACTCTTTGTCTCTCTGCCTGCACAGTTCTGTAGTTTCATAATGTGAGCAATAATACAGCTAACACTTGTGACCATTGGAAGTGCAATATGAAAGCCCCTGTGCTGCTTATTAGGGCACTAATAAAAGCTGCTCTTTTAAATTGCATGGCAGGTTCTCACTTCAGTTTTATGACAAAAGCAGAAGTGCAGACAAAGCGATCCCTCAGAAGCTCATATGTGTGTCATTTAGCAGATGAAGCCGTACTGCTGGCCATTTACGAATTGCGTAGCTATGAGCTGTGCATATGAGCAATGCAAGACTCCCTTGTCAGGACAGGCAAAATAAAGTCTGAACCAGAGCCACACCGGTGGTGTAAATCGCTGAACTACACTAGGCAGAAAGAGAAATTCTGTTAGCAAAGCCAGTCAAATGAAGCCCCAGGGTCCCCTGAGTTTTGGTGTTTAATTACACAACTGGTGGAACACGTAGCAGACAAAGATTAAAGGAATTACAGAGTCTTCATTGTAATAGAGCAAAATGCACTGGGTTGACAAAGCAGTGAAGAAGAGAGGAGCTGGAACTGACAGTATGCATTCAGCCTGGATAAGTCCCCAGTATCACAATTAGTAAATTAAATAATTTTTATCTTTCTAGATGAACTTTGTACACAGAAAAAGAAAAAAAAAGCCACTACCGCACCTTTCTCATTTTCACCTTTCCGTCCAGTCCCTTCCAATACATAGACTGCATGTTTTCCCAGCTCAACTTACTTTATGCAGAAATGACGTAGTCTTAATCTTCATATTACTAGTTCTCAGAAATGTCTAATGCGTATTAATGCATGGTATTTTTATTTTAATAAAAGTAATTAAATAAGTCTTTGGTCTTTTGGCACGTGATTGTTTTCCCCTTTTGGTGACCAGCTGGCTTGGGAAGATTCTATATAAGTTAGTATTAATATTATGAAGAATAATATATAGTATTAATATTGAGAAGGAAACTGAAGCATATGTTGTACATCAATATGCCTGCTGTGTGAGGATCAGAAAACAACTTAGAGATTCAAGAGTCTTTATCAGACAAGAAACTGCTATTCTCCATATTTCACAGAATAATGGGCAGAGCAATGCCTCTGTACTTACCCCCGAAAAGGTGGGGCCACTGATTGAGATAAATCTGCTGTTAAAGCACTGAAAGAGAGGAAGTTAAAATGAAGAATGGTGTAGGTATAGAAATGCCCAGGTATTTGGGAAGGACAAGCATTCAGAAATTCCACTGAGCTCAATGCTGCCAACTTCAAATAACTGAAACATAAAAAGTGACAAAGGGCGCAAGAGGAGAAGACAGCCGAAAAAATACAGCTGCAGTCTAACCCCCTATCTGCCTGCACAGGATATGGTAGGTTAAGATAAGGTAAATAAAATTGCTATTTAAGGTTAAGAGAGGAAAATGTCTCTTCCACATGCTCTGTCATTATCGGCAGCAGCTCTAAGCCAGCCTTGCCCTTCAGCGCTCTTGAGCTCTAACCAGCAAAGAAACAAAGCCAGGCTCTAGGGAACTAAATCTGAATGCATGATAATTACATCAGACCACATAAGAAACTTCCAGGGCAACCAATAGAAGAGCCGACATGCTCTGAGGGGTCCCACAGCTGAAGTTGGACCACCTACCACAGCAGCTGGGGCAGACCTACATGCCTACTACAGCACTGAACGTGGAAGGACTCCATCATTGCTCTCCGAGGCAGCTATAACTGGTCACAGGTGGCCTTGCTCATTGCTGTCCTAGGCAACACTTTTGCAGATTCAGGCTAGACATGAGGAAGAAATTCTTTACAGTGAGGGTGGTAAAAGACTGGAACAGGTTGCCCAGAGAGGTGGTAAATGGCCCATCTCCGGAAACATCCAAGGCCAGGCTGGACAGGGCTCTGATCGACCTGATCTAGTTGAAGATGTCCCTGGTCACTGCAGGGGAGTTGGACTAGATGACCTTTGAAGGTCCCTTCCGACCCGAACTATTCTATGATTCTGTGTCCTGCCTAGGGTGGCCAGTGGGGTGGCTGGTCTTGCTCCCCACATCAGTGCCCACAGGATGAGGTGACCTGCTTGGAGCTCACCTGTAGGTACATATGGGGTAGGAAGCCCCAAGTCCCATAATGTGGATTATTGTTGCTGTTTAGTTGAGAGAGGAGCTGGAACTACAGACCGGGTGGTGCTTTAAATTGTTCATCGAGAATTTAAATCCCTCTGATAAGCACTACTGTGTGAAGCTCAACACCAGAGCTCTTGTAGCAAAAAGCCATTTCCTTTAGAACCTGTTTTCTTTCTAAAGAGAGCAGAAGGAATGTTACTTAATGCATGTTCTAACCCCACAGACTGCTGCCTTCAGTGAGTTACAGCCTCACAAAACTGAACTAGCTCAGAAATAACACGGTGTTTGTCCCCTTTATCCAGTATCATATGGGCTGGTTTGCATTTTTTTTCCCCAGGCAGGCCTCTGAGGTACATCTCCCTACGTAACACGTAACATTACAAGAGCAGGTGCAGCTGCCTTCCTCCGGAAGGTCAGGCTGCTTTCTCTCAAGTTTCATATCAAAGCAAAACCATGCTGATACCCCTGCAGAAGAAGTCTTTGTATACCAACAGGGTGTTACCCCACCATGCGATAGTCAATGGCAAGGTACACCTTCATAGTTACTTGACGGTGAGTCTACTCCAATGGGCACTTGAAACCAACACAAAAAGACAGACAGGCACCAGGCAGATCCTGGGAGAAACAGTGATCTCTATGTGATTAAACAACATGTGATTAGGTGATAGTTATTAGAGGCAGCATCGATCCCAAATTCATCTTTGTAAGCATCCTTGTCAGAGTGCTAATTGCATTGGCTTTTCTAATGCTTCCCTTCAACAGGAGCTGGTTCGGATCAATAGGTCACTTCTCCCAGGGGTACAGTGCTCACTGGGAAGCTTGAAATCATTATTTAGACAGAGATGAGCCCATTCCAATGGTGGTAGCTGGGCCAGCTTGGAGGATATCCACCAGGCTGGTTGCAGGGGGAAGCCAGTGGTAGGAGGGTGGAGGTGGCTCATTCAGTCTACCCAAAGTAATCCTGCAGAGACCTCCATGGTGGCCCTGGCTGCTTCATGGCATGTCACAAAATTTAGCCCCATGAGGACCCAGGCAGGTAGGAAAGCATATTACACACAGGTAGGGAAGCAAGAAAAAGAAATGCAAACTGGGCTGATGTGAGATGACCTAAGGGGAGGGAGCAAATAGGTGATGTGGCTGCACAGAGGACTATCAGGATGGAAGAATAACATCTTTCTTAAGGACAGAAAGAAAACTTCGAGGAGGGATGAGCTAAGAAAAGACATGTCAGAGGCTTCTGGACTGGCTCTAAAAAACTGACATTATTCTGTAAAATAAATCTGCATCAAAATTTTGTCACTGTTGAGTGTATTAGCACAGGCACCCGCCATTTTATTTCCTAAGTTATTAACTGGACCCCTTTATACATATTGTTATTTTGTTTCATGACAAAGGTTTGAGCCCTCTGGAGATGTTTTGGATGGGATTAGGTGGACTTGCTCAGATGGTCTGTTGAACTTGCTTCCTTCAGTAGAGGAGGATGTAGCAGGTGGCATTTTGGGCAGTGCCGCAGGAAGATAAGTGCCTGTGGATCCTACCTGGGAGTAGGGAGGACAAGCATAGGCTGTAGGAAAGAGACAGTTTGGAGGGGGTACCTATAGAAGTCAATTTTTGAGCCCATGTTTTAAGACTTCAGCTGCAGTGATGGCGGCCTGTTATACACCTCCCTTGGCAAAGGGTCAGTGTGATTTCACAAACATTAGCTCTGTAGCTGAACTACACAGAGGCTGCAGGCTGCTTTGTGTACTGCATGTTTCTTAGCAAGGTTTCTTAGGTACCCAGCTCAGTTAGGTCCCTCTAAAATTGACCTGTTAGATTTTGCATGAAAAAGAAGATCTCTGTACAAAGCATGATTCTACAAACAGATGCTGGATATGTGGCCTTCTGCTCTAACCTTTCTATGCAAAGAGGTTTGCTCAGCAGGCAGAACAGGGCACAGGCAGGTATGTTTCCCCTTTCAGGATGCAATTTCCTATTTTGCAAGCCTGTCAGCTGCTTACATAGAGAAAGTACTACTTCAAAGAGTGTTTAATGGGCTCATAGGTGACAATCCTGATTGATGGGTCACTGAGTTATTATTCAAAATGTTTGCTCAGAAAACTTCCTTGGGTGAAAGACTGCTATTCTGTTAACATCTATTTCCAACTAATTTAATGACCACAACTTAAATTTATGCTTTCTTACACAAAGAAACACCAAAAAATTACCCAGAGGCTATCAGGAAATTAATAAATAGTTTCATTACAAACTGAATTACCCCAAGAGCTAAACATGCCCTCTTTTCATACACTTCCCTTGAGCACCTACTATTACACAGTGGGAGAGGAAAAATGTTTTGCTATATAGACTTTTTGTCTGATGACACCCAGACAAAATTGTAATAATACTGATGGAAACTAGAGGCCAAGCCTGGCTCCAGTCACCTTGGAAACATTTTTGGCTGTTCACTCCCATTCACTAAGCAGAAGAGTTATTCCCTGGTCCTGGGGTTGCTTCAGCTCCCCACTGAGTATAAAGCAATGGGGTCTGACTGAAGCCCTGCTGATTTACATCCACTGAGCCACAGTGCTTTTAACTAGTTTATGAATTTGTGGTTTGTCCTCCATTATGTCCACTATGCACTCAAGTAACTAGTGGTGGCTAAGATGAAGTCCAACAGTTGCTGTTTGCATCTTCTCCAGGTATTCTCATGTCTCAGGTCTACACGTTCAAGTGTGTAAATGCCCCAAAACATATTTGTACCAACATTACCTGTCTCATAAACCTGTTAGTTATAAAATTTTCCAGTGCTACACTGGTCTGCCTTAATGAAAGCTTAATAAATTAGGCACATCAAGATTGCTGGCAGAAGAACATTAACTAATTTTATTGAATATGAAAATATACTAACTTGTGTGATGAAGGAGACTGCTGTTTGCCTTGTCACATGCTTCAGTTCCTGTGGAAGCATATGGTAGATAAAGAATAACCCGATGAGTCTAATGAAGATAAAGGGAAGTTTCTTTATTAAAACAGCAGAAAGCTCTGAGAATTAGACTCAAAGCCTGTTGTTGCTGCTGAGTTATTGTGTTTAATTGAATAAGATACACTAGTGCACACTGTGTAGCACTTGGCTCTTCACTCTAAATACTGCCATTTTCCATGGGATTGCATGAAAAGAGGGTATTATCAAACTTGCCAGTGGCAAACATGCTGTCACATCTTTTCTGTCTTTCCGGGATAGGATGTGTTATGCAAAACCGAACACCAGCGTGGGTTGCCTTCATTTATGAGAAGAGCTAGTCTCACAGATCTTGTTCAATAAGCTTAATTTCTTGGGTTGCAAGGTTATATTTCTGTTCTTTGTTGAAGTCAAGGAGAAACTCTGAGGGACTTCAATGTTACAAACAGAGAGGTTCTTCCATTTGGTGCACAGTGGTGGTGTGCTTGAGCCCAGCCTCCTCCTGCACCAGCAGGCACCCTTGGCAGTGCTGGTCCATGGGAGAGGCAGCAGCATCACAAAAGGCAGCAGCAGCTACACTGGCAAAGCTGAGCGGGTAAACTCGACACTGAAAACCTGGCAGCAAACTGGATTCATAGCAAACCACTTCAGTGCAGCATGCCAAACCAAGAAGCCGTCAGAAATCCCACCTTCATAATCATCAGCAAGTTTGGCATTAAAAAAAAAGAAAGAAAAAGAAGTTTTCATCTTCAAAGTCCTTTAAAAACATTCACTAATTAACTTCCATGTCTCAGTATTGCAGCTATCATGGGAAGGGCCTCAGGGGAAATGGTAGCAAAGTTTTAAATATCCCTTTAAGATGTCAGTTGTAGCACAGATTCCTTTTTTTTTTTTTTAAACTCACCACTGAATGCAAGGCACTTCTATAAATACTTCAAACAGCACTAACAATGCTATTGAAATGTATACCTCTGTATACAACCTCTGTAAAAACTTATGCATCATTTATGTTCCTCTTAAGTCTTTAAAACATGACTAATGACACACTGGTCCTCTCTGCTGGAGTGAATTTCTCTAGGTGGGTCTGTAAAGACTTGCATATATGATTAACTTTGTGAAGTAGCCCCACAGAAGCTCAGCGAAGCTGTTCCCAGTGTAATATAAGCATTTATCATTTGCATGAGCAAAGCCATAATGAGCATAAACTGGCAGTTGGGCATCTTGTTGGCATAGACAGGCTTTTATGCACAAGTAGATCCTTCAGCCATGCTGCAGTTCCTACTCTCACTTGTTTTCTTTCTGGGCAGCCTTTCATTTTGGAGAAGCAACTTCGTGGCTCGCTTAGAGGCCCAAGCTAGAGTGTGCCCAAAGAAGCCTCACCACAAAGGAGTTTACTGCTGTGCCACTGATAAGAGCATCAACCATTTGTGCATGTTATAAAAGCTGAGTTCAACTCACTAGCTGATGATTGTGATCCAAAAGGTAAAACTGTAGTAAAATCTGTATTTTTAAATGACACAATTCTGTATATATTTCCTTTTAGTACGGTATACCATAATGTGAATCCCTTTATGAAAGCTCAAAGGAATAGTCTTCTAAGTGTCTTGGTCTCTTTTGCAATGGGATTTTGAATAACCAGATTACTTAGGACCCAGTTCTTCAAAGTACACTTACACTGAGACATTCAGATAGTCTCCTAACAGATGGCTTGCCATCTGACTCTCACTGCTTTCAAGATGTGGTCCTGATTCTTTTATGGAAACTTTTCTTTACTCCCTCATAAAACTTAAGCTGTTTTAGGAAAGTGGCCATAAAGTTTAGTTTCCCGTCACTGGCTGCAGTAAGTTCTGAGAACACACCGAAAACCAAATACTGAGTAATGTGTTCATAGGAGGGGGTTTCTTCCTGCTCTGAACTAAACTCTAGATGATTTACGACTTTCTCATAGATTTTGTTTTCTGATGCAGTTGTGACTGCTTTAGTGTCACACAACTTTGCTGCAGACTATATTATTTAATTCATTTCAAATGCAAATTTTTAAAGGCTCTGCTGTGATAGAGCCCCTGCATGTCTTCAGTGACAAAATTATCATTAGCAGGCATCGCTGACAATTAAACAAGAGCAGCAGGATTTGCTATTTACTAGTTCACTTGCAATTTTTACCAGTTTCAGCAGTTTCAGTCAGTCAAAGGAAAGTGTGCAAGTGGAAAACCAGATCCATAAAGTTGTAGGTGAGTAACTAGAAACATCAGAAACTTTTATTCGGGCATGGTATGCTAACAGTTGTTGCTAACAGTCCAAATGTGGTATGACCTTTTCAGTTCTGTGGTGTGGAAATGCATGCAAGATACACACTAAAACATGAAATGGGCTACTATCAATGGATTTTTTCTCTTTAACTTTGCTGCAGGAAGAAGGGTACATCTGTTGAAACAGATGAAAGCTTTTATGCAGGCCTCCACAGAGGGATCTCAAAGTTCATGATATTCACTTTCTGAAAAGTTTTCACTGAAGCTTTTGTCTCAGCTTCACGCAAGGCAACCTTCACATCTTTTACTTCTCTGAGGCATATAACTATCATTTGTTTGAATCATATAAAGGGTTAACTCATCTTTCAGGGACACTTGCATCACCAGGATGTTCAAAGAGAGCCTGAGCTCCTGTTGCACAGCTGAAGGGCGTCTCCTTTCCTCATATAAATCCACACCATCCCTTCCTTCTGCAAAGCTCTGCAGGACTACTGAAGCTCCCAGACTACCAGCACATTTTCCTGTGACAGCTGATTTCCACAGCGGGACCATTTTGCCTGACTTACAAGCTTGGCCTGGAAGATCGCAGCGCTACTGTATGCCAGTTGGGTGTCTGGGGATATTTGAGTTTAAATTCCTGTCTGTGATGTACTCTTTATAAAACTTTCAGGCCTTGAATGAGTCCATGCAAATTTTGATCCACTGTTTCATAATTGCAGAGCTATTGTTTCAGAAAGTTTGGTACTGTACCAAAGAGAATTTTCATTTCCCACTGTGTGACAAGGAGCGAAATACAGTAAAGTTCAGAGCCCCATCTTCCCTCTTTCCTCTAAGCGATTATGCATTTTGTTACCAGACAAGTGCTAGCACAAGCACTGTAGGTTGTAGGTGAACACTGTCCTTCGAGCTGCTAGGCATTTATCAGCAGCAGGCACTGAAACACACACTGGGCACAGCTACACATCGCAAAGACAGACCACTCAGGAAGCAAACAATTTCAGGAAAAAGTCAAATCAGTGCTAATTTTGAAAAAATAAAGGTTCAATAGTTGGAGATGAGGCTAGGTAAGCTTCTTAAGAGCTTACTTTAATCTATTGGAAATACTTTATCTGAGTATTTACCAATAGCTAGAAACCACACAGCATTTCCTTTTTATTTTTCTAAACCTGCCATCTGTTTATATTCAAAACCAGAGATGGAAAGAAAGAGAAATACTCGTACAGAGACTTGGAAAACCTATGGAATTGGTAGAGGTCTAGGATGAATTTCTGAATTAGTAGTACATGGCTGCTTTGAAATAGGGTTTGCTGAAAGCTGTCTTCTGACAACTGTTTGACATATGTGAAGCAGGTAGAGGGATTCAGTTTAATTGTTGGAATAAAATGGTGACATCACCAGAATGCTGGATCTAATAATCATGAAGACAGGTCTACACAGTTATCCTTGGAATTAGCCCTTAGGAGACCTTAGTACCACAGAAGCTTGCAACTTCTGATTGTATCTGAATAGGAACAATTTCAGCCTCTGCAGCTACCAAAATATAACTTCCTGTGAACATCAAGGACAATACATGATCAAGAAAACATACCCATTATGCCCACATCTTGGGTTGGAATGAAGGCATCAATATACTCTTTCCTTTTCATATCCCCCAACAGCTCTTGGCTCAGAAATCTCTGAAGTGGTGCAAGGAAACGCCTCTGGTGAGAGGAGCATACCTCGTCTCCCCATCCCACCTTGCCAGGCTCAGGCTGCTAAATCTGTAACACTCGTGCCAGCAACATGTCTGGTCCTCTTGTTCCACCTGACACCTCACTTGCCTCATCACACCTTGAACGGCTCAGTATGACCCTAAAAAACCCCCTTCTGCCTCCATTATTATATTCCTTGAGCAAAAACTGCCTCTTTGGGAATGTCTCCCATTGTGTTACATGACCAAAGAACTCCTCCTGGCCAAGACCAAGGAACATTTTGTGGCCAAAGCTAGAAAAAGGTTTTCTTTTTTGCTTCTTTTCTCACTTTCTCTTTTTTTTTCTTTTTATTTTCTCCTTCACATCTTCAGTTTACTTGCTTTTTAGGCCAAAATCATCATCTTCACCTTATGAGGTCCTATTTCCTCTTCGCACCTTTCCTTTACCGCCTCAAACCACCCATAGGCTCTTCGGCTTCACGTCCTTTCCTACTCGCTAACCTCAGTCTTGTGCTCTTTCACACTAACACGTAGCCCTGACTAGAGCCGTATGGCCTTTGGGAGGCCAGATCTGACAGAACTAGAAGGAGCGTGCACCCTGCTGAGAAAGAAGATCTCATAACCAAAGCCTGCAGTTCCCTCCATCCTGTCAAGCACTGAATTACGCTGACGTCACCTTCTCTTCTCTGGACTGCTTTGTTTGAAAGATTTTTTTTTTTTTTCCTATGGAAAGCAGATAGCTTAACCTACTTAATGAAGTGCTCCGCAGCCTGATGACTGTGATTTATTCTGCTTCCCGAGTGGTTTAATTCTACACTGGTAATCCTTCATTTGTCAAAAAGGAACAGTAATTGAAACAGGAGTCACAGTGGCTGCTTTAGATCAAATTGTGCAAGAATTCCCCTCAGTCTTCAGTGGGCCACAGTTTTTCTCTTTTCTGGCTGCATTTTTTTTTTCAGTGTCTGCCAAAAAAAGCTTATTTTTATTGAAATTTCCAGCAAAAATAGCTCAGCAGTTTGGAACAGGAATGTTGTGTCAGAGGTGAAGTGAAGGATGGAGGGCATCTTGTGAGCAAAACAATCTCATGCTCTAAACAGTCCTGAAAAACAAAGTAGTTAGCCACTGAACTAGGCTTTCCTCAGCAACCGAGTTTCTAGGTATCACAGGAGAACCTGATTCTGAGTGAGCTATGGGAGCTTCCGAGCTGTGCACGTCAGAAGCTGTTCACTGCACCAGACTGGATACAGCACTCATTGGGCTGTGAAGTGTGGCCAGATGCTGTCAGGACATGGAGGGTTGTTAGGAAATCTCCATTCTTTGCAAGGCAAAGAGATCCTCCCAGAATTTGATCAAGGTAGGTGCTGATTCAGAGATGTCCCCCGTGAACATTGCTGTGAAAAACCTAAAATAGGTCTTCCATCACACATTGCTTCTGAGAGGGCTCTCTGAGCACAAACTTCTCTCTCAGACCAAGTGAAGTGAGATATCACTGCTCATTAGAGCCTGGACACCTTAGGGTGCTTTCTGATGGGCTGAATCCAGAGTAAGTGAGATGAACTGGACTATCAGAAAACCATTTTTATTCAGGTTTGGTTTTTTCACTGAAGTAGAGATAAGATAATTATGTTCATGCTCAAATACTTGAAGATTGAGATGATACAAGTCCAGTATTTCATGGATGTCTAATGTAGGAAATACCAATGTGGGTCAACATGCAACGTCTGACAACCACTGAATGCTTTCAACCCAGAAAATGCTGTGAGGAATTCAAGGTGGCTTGTATACTGAATTTCTATATTGCCAGATTGCACTTGGTCTTCAAATGAATGCTGCAGATAAGGAAAGAAGGATAAAAGGAGCATTTCCTCAGCTTTTCGAACTGCACCTAGAAGAAGAGAGTAGCCTCAGTGCTTCGTGATCTAATAAGAATGTCAGTGCTGGCAGGAACTTATTTTGTTGCAAAGCCTTCAATGTTCTATCTCATGTATTTGTAAGACTCCGAAAAACATTTCCCGATGCTCTCCCAATCTGCAGACCTGTAGCTCTCCTTAAATCTTGGCTCTTGTATGTGGAAGACTTACTATCCCAAGATCTCACATTCTCAGCTCTGCCGAGCACGAGAAAAAAATTAATTGCTCTCCTAGCTGTCCTTGGCTCCAGATATTCCCAATAATTCCCTTTGTGTTCTAGTTCTCCTGCTGTATCCAAACACGAACCTTCACCTTTGTTAAAGTAAGGACTTGGAAGTATTCATAATAAGAAAATGTACATTGTTGAAAAGCTCAAACTCTACAGCAAATAGCAGTGCAGGGAGATGAGCACATGAAATTTAGGAAAAATTAGAATTACTATATGGGTATATTTGCACTTTTCAAAAACCAAGATGTTAGTCTATGTTAAGATGTCTGTCTAGCACATGGTATCTTGCTAAGATTAACATCACAAGCACAAATGGTAGTAGTGTCACTAAAAAGGGCATTTTCCTTCCCTGTGACAAAGTTTTCCCAAGGATCCCTGTGTAATTGCACAGCTTTTGACTAATGCTATTATAGACTATCTCCAAATGATACAGTCGAGCTTTGGCAAGATTTGCATCCAAACTCAGATCCATTCATCTTTAGGTTAGAAAATGCTCAGAACAAAACAAGACTGAACTACAAAATGTGTTGTGAGCAGACACTTTTTATTAGTTCGAACATTGCACTGCCATTCAGTGTGTTAGAAAACATCAGGCATCAGAAAACATCTACTTGAATACTGGGTGTATAAAAAAGAACTAAAAAATTGGGCAAGCAGAATATATCTGACAATTCTGTTAAAACATAAATCTTAAGTTTTAGTCCTCCTGTGCTTAAGCAAACTCCTGACTTGAAGACAGATGTAGCGAATGAGTATTCCCCAGTACCCAATTCAGTCTGGGCTTGAACACAAAATCTATTCCCAGATGACATGCCTGTGATTCCTTTGCATCCTGAGGCGCTTGGCAAGCATCCTGACAAACAAGGTTAAACTCAAAAGAGACTCAAATTACCTGAGGCAGTGGTTTTCTAAGCCTTGATCAACTGGAAAAGAGAGAAGGATTTCTTAGAAAAAGGAACAAAGAGAGGTCATTTAAGCAGTGCAAACTCAATACAGATACCAAGAAAAATAATAAAAAAACCCACACAAAACACACAACAAAAAACAAATAAAACAAACAAACAAACAAACCCCACACTGACAAACCAGGAGGCAGTAGGCAGAAGATATCACATCACTGATGTTGCTAGTAGATCCAAAATCGCACAAGAATGAATTTCCACTGAATGCAAAGAAAAATCTAGGGATGGCACAGACTGTAACCAGCTTTAGCAATCAGTGAACTCTGAGCAGTCACCATTGATAGCTGTTTGGTACTGTTATGACATAATGCTTCCTCTAAGAGTAACGTGATATCTTTGATAAGGGAGGGATTACTACTAATGACAATCTTTTCCACTACAGGCAGATCTTTTGAGAGATTAAATATCCATTTTCTGTATTTTACTTAATACTGTAAATTCTGAAAGTGTTGCAAGCACAACATATGCATGAAGTTTTTTTTTTTTTTAATCAGTGTCCAATGAGAGGCCAGGCCACAGCAAAACAAGCTGATTTTCTTGTTACACCAATGCCCTTCAGCTCTAATCCTGGATGAGATGGTAGCATCACAAGGATGTCTTTGTGCTCATTTAGGTCTTTCTTGAAGTTGCTACCAGGTTGCTCCCAGGTGTGGAGTTAATTAATACCATAAAGATACTATATGTAAAATGTACATCTTAATTATCATAAAGTTAACGTATCTTTTATTTAGAAGAGAAGCAATATATACGCATTTCAATGAAAGATATTTCTGTTGGGATACTGAAGCACTAATAAAAGTCAAAATACCTCCAGATAAGGACTGAGGCAATCAAACAGAATTTGTAACAGTGAGAAAAGCAAGCCAGGATGTCTTTTTAAAACATGCTGTAATTCATTGTCTTCTGCTAGCTGCAGAAATTGCTTTATGATGCTCTCTGATTTGCATTACCTAGGAGGACTGATACACAGACATCCATCGTAGGCACAGAAATCTGAATGTCAGAGATGAACTGGTAAAACCTAAAAGCAGATAAAGAAGTAATGAAAAGTGTCTTACTATGTCAAAATACATTACAACTTCTGAGTCTTCCTAATTATTTCTCATAATACTTTTACTTTCAGTGAAATCAGGAAAGTAGCCATATATGTAAGATCTTTATTATTCAGCTGGTCTTACACAGGCATATATTTAGAAACTTCTGTGCTGATTTCAAGATAAAAATACCATTGTGTGAATCTTAGTTGCATGAGCTCCAAAAATGCTATACAGCTGGGAAAGCACAAACCAGATTCTAACTTGCTTTGTTTTCCATTGAGAGAATTGTTTACTTAAATCCCAGACAAAAAGATTCTACAAGTTATAGGCAAGTTTTAATCACTGGTGATGACTATTAAGGTAAGGAAAACAAAACAAAAAACAAAACAAAAACGAAAACCAAACACACTCAGTTCTTAAATATCATGTTGAGTTTTTCAGGATTTGTGAATCATCAACATCCTCTTGTTACAAATCCTTCCTCCCTTCCCTGCAGCACTCCTGTTACAAAAGATGCTCAATTTATTATTGGATAAATAGGGATGCTTATACTATTTTGGAGGGCATTCTTAGAGTAGACATCTATTCAATAGCTCCTGATATGAGGAAGATAAGCAGATCATGTTCTCTGGACAATGTGCTGCAGGGTGTTGACTAAATCTCCACCTGTCTTGGAGAAAATGTGAGCTTAACTAGCTGTGGTGCAGACTACCTCATTGTCTGGAAGTGCAAGAATAAGCATCCTGGGTGTAGAAAGCAGAGATCACACCATTGCATATTAACTTTTCTATGTTGAAGTGCTTCAAGTTGCAGATTAAAAGGCTTTTTCTTAAATTTTGATCTTATTCACTAATGGGGAAGGGCTTGTTTGTAATACAGTAAGAAAAATACCCAAAGTTTAAAGTAAGCACTGTGCATAAATCCTTCCCTTTGTAAAGAATTAATATGTCCTATATACATTAAGTCTTTGCCTATTTTATTTCTGATGGTCAGTGAGATCTTCTAAGGCATCACTAGCAGAAGAGCTAACCAACTCTGTCCTTTAGCTAATTAAGATACCATGTCTTCTGTCTTGACAGGAGCAAAGTTTTGCTGTTATTTCTGCTAAGCAAAAACCCCTGCTATTTAACTCCTCATAGGTAAAGGATAAATGAGCACCTTGAATAACACTTCAAAGCCTCCGGCATTAGAAGGCAAAGATGCTGACCTTATGGCTGCTTTTGCCTCTTTTTAAAAAATCAAGTGGACTCATTTAAGACTTATAGGTCTCTGTGCCTCGGGGTCCAGCTCTATTTCATCCCCAAGCACACACCACATGGGATTCTTGAGTCCCTGTAAACTAGAGTAGACATACATCAGATATTTTAGGCATTCTGTTTTCCTCAGTTAGATGCAGAAAAATCACAGCTTTTTTTTTTTTTTTTTCTTTCTCAGTTACAGCAGGAGTCTGCTTAAGAACAAAGAATTTTCAAATCCCATCTGCTAAGGACAGTTACCAACCTCACTCGACCCTTATTACTCACTATCACCGCTCCTCTGAGGTGCAGTCATGGGGTGTGTACTCCTGTACCTCTGCTCAGAGATGTAAGAAGGGTATTTGCAGTCACTGGTGCTTGAGGATAATGACCCCAGACTAATAGCCAGGAGATTAACATGGAATAAAGCTAGAACTCATTTGAACTTAATTCCCTTTGCTTCTGAAGCTTTCTCAGAAAACACACTTTCCTCTAAATCTAAATCTAAAATCTAAATATGGCACTATTAGTAGCCTCTTATGTCAGACTGTCAGATTTTTAAACAGCCTCCAGGAGGGCACCACCTTCATATTTCAGCTGTCTTCTCATTATTGTTAGACCTGGAAGCTCAGTGCTAGATGACAGAAATATTTGCACAGTTAAACACCAGGAGAGAGCTACGGAAATAAAAACACATGTCAGGAAACTGTCTGAATGGGGAATTCACTTCAGACAGGAATCTCCCTTCAAGCCATAAAATGGAAAGCTGCCTAGATCCATCCATTTCTAACTTTCTCTTATCTGTCAGGCCCGCCATTTGGCTTGCCATTCCCCTGGCAGATTTTAAGCAAGTTTAGATGCCTGATCTCCATTCTCACGTAAACACCACATGTGCAGAACTGTTAATGACAATTAGACCTTAAAAGCCTGCTGTAGGAAATCTCACCCAGAAGCTCAGTGACTATTACAACTTTCTCACTTGCTAATATACTTCCCTCAGCTGGAACTTTATGACAGAAAAAACCCGCAAAGCTATGACCTCTTAATCACTGGCTACTAGAAGCTGTCAATTAATAAGCCAAGAGCTCTTTCACGTCCTCTGAGACCACTGTACTTCCCAGAGGCACAGAACTACAAACCTCTTGCTTTACTGTCTCACAACAACCACATTGTAGCATCTTATTTTGTTTGTTGAGGTCTTTCTAAAAAAGACTCAGTAAGGCTGCTTCAAAACTCTCCTCCTCTGATAGTTAAACCCCTTCTTGTTTTTAGCCTGAATTCCATCATGGGCAATGTACAACCATTTTGCTCGGTTGTGAGTATGGTCCTTAATCATTCTGCCTTCCCCCTAGTACAGATACAGATCTATATTTATATCTCACTCATACTTATGAACAGCAACTATACACCATTTGAGCCTTCATTCTATTAAAAAAGCCAGAGTGATCTAGGCTATCCTCATAAAACAGACTCTCCATTCCCATTCTCTGCCGCTGCTCCAATTTTAATGGATCTTTTTTGAGCATGACTGATCAGCTGTGCTGCAGGCAGAGTTATTATGACCTTGGACTGTGGTCAATACACACCCCTATTAAAACTACCAACCCCACACTCACAGCTGCCCATTTCTATCACTTAAGTCTTACACTACAACGTTCTGATTATTCTCTGCAAAAGTGGGGTTTTTTTCTTATTTTCTGTAAAAACACCGTTAATACAAATGTCTATTAGGACCAGTCCCAAATCCACTCCTTTATTACCTTACCATCAACTCTATTACCTTTCCTCTAGCCCCATGTACCCTTTTGACAACAGCACATTGTTGCCTCCCCTTCTGCTAGATCCTTGCTTACTCTATAATAATGGTATTCATCTGCTCTTGGGCTACATGGGAAATTACCAGTCATGCTATTGCAGCTGTACAAATGAGTAAGAGCTATTGTACATCCTTCAGCTTACAGACTTGGTTTTCTTATCAAAGAACTGTAGTGAGTTTCCCCAGTGTGAGCTATGTATTACAAAATCATGCCATGCTTTTTTTTTTTTCCATTTATCTCCATCTCCCCTATTAATCCTTTCTTCAACATTTGTTCTAAATCTTTGCATCCTAATAAGGTCATACTAATGGTTGATAATGGAGGCCTTCATTATTTCTGTATTCGTTAACCAGGTCCTTTATGTGCCGTTCTCCAACCACACAGTATTGCCTAATTCAATAACTGCACAAATAAACATCACTAAGGGAATTACAGTTTCATTTGCCAACTTTCATGATCCCAGTCAAACTGAGTACTAAATAATAAAAGTTTTGCTTGAGCCCTAACCCAGAATGTGGTAATTTGTTCTCCTTCACTTGTTTGCATCGCCCTGTTTCACTGCCAGCTTCTCTAACTGCTGTGTTACTGAAAACTGAGCCAAAATATTAATTTTGCTTTTCGCTAGACCTAGACCACACTTAATCTCCTTAATGCTTTTTAATCTTCTCCTTACCTATTCAAAAAAGCAAAACATCTTTTTCTTTGCTCTTTGTTACTTACACAGCTAAAGGAATTTTACTATTGTTACAGCAGTTGTTGATTTCTTTTGCAAGATCCTAGTCACCTTAATTTTAGGAACTCTGGCTTTTTTCTTCATACTTTCTGGCAAAATAGGGCTTTTTTTAGAGATGCAAATCGGAACTTGAAGACAGGTTACAAGAAGAATTCAAAACATAAGAACATCCAGGCACATTTGGCAGAATGGGTTTTTGGTTAGTATTGACCCAACACATTCCAGTTACTCACGAAAAAAATTGAGCTGCCTCTTTTTCTGTCTCTCTGTCTCCCCAACCTCAAGAGACAGAAACCTGGGGAAGAGCAAGGCTACTGATGCAAACTGTGCACCCCATGGAGGCTGATGAAGCCCTGCACTGACTGGGAAGAACTGGAAGGGATGAGCCACTCAACCTTGTACCTGTGACTCCATCTTATAACGTGTGAGCAAGATTGCACCAGGCAATGATAATAAGGGGGCTGTGACTCCTTTGGTTGTCACTGCTGTTCTGTGGAAACACACCAGCTCCCCATGCTGTTCCCCACAAGGTTAAAAGAGGGATGTGTCATACCCAGATTGAGAGACTGGTATCCACACGGAGTCTCTTCCTGTATGAGGGTTGTGTTAGGAACTTTTCCACATGAATGTGGTTCTCCTTTGGCCTTTCAGCTAAGGAGGGAAAAATGTTTATCCTTTTGTTGACCCCTATGTATCTCCCTAAGCAGTGATTTCAGTTCGGGCTTGGACCTAAAGTACCAGATGAGATAGTTCCTGCTTCCATGACTAAGGCTGGGGCATGGACTCCACAGCAAGGGATGAAGAGGGCACTGCCTGGCGCACTCCACAAACATCAGAATGTTTCCTCCAGCAGATTTTATATTTCTAGTAAAATATGTGAGCAGTATACATCAGAAGGACAGAATCCTGCTGAGTACCAAATGCTCCAATAACATCTCATTAAATTGGTTTCTGATCCAGGCTTCTGAGAATTATATGCTCATCTGAAAAGCTCTCCACAGACTGCAGAAACACATCCATAACATACAGCAGAAAATTAGACTATGTTTCTACAAATGCTGCAGTCCCAAGGGCTCTTAGAGTAATTAGTTGTAATCAACTGAGATACACAAGTAGGTTTGGCACTTCTTTCACCTTAGATGCTTTTCTGATACAAGTTTCCAGTTAAATGCGTGACCCATCAGCCTTTCAATGCTGGTTGCAAGCCAGGTATCTTCAGGGCTCTTCTGGGAGATAGGTGCAGATAACAAAGGGAACATGGTTATCTGGACAAACCAATAGCTATAAAACGCATGGCAGCCAAGGGATCCAAAATATCATACTACAAAGGTGGGGGGCAGAGAGGAAGGTGCAGGGTGCTGTTCAGCCATAGGCCCATTTCACTCCTTGCATTACAACCCACAAATCCGCACCATATTGAGGTAGTTGTACCTGTGCTAGTTCCGTTTTATTAGCAAGGCTGCAGAGGCATGAATCACAGTGTAAACTCTTCTCCACATGGTCTGAAACTGCAGGAAAGGACTTCCCGGCTGGATGCAGGGAGTAACTTGCTCATGGGAACAACAGAAGTAACGGCCATTCTTCTTGGTGGTGGTTTTTGAAATCTGGTCAGGCAAATGTATCAGGAACAGCCCTGACCTCTTGCAGCCAGAAGGTGGGTGAGAAGTTTGTCCTCCCTCTCGGACCCGTGTTGCTGATTCTGAAGGCTGGTGACTACCCACAGTGACAGGTGGTGGATGGTACAGCCTGTGTTAGAGACTTTCTTGCCATTTCACTACCACCATTATCCAGGCTGTACTATCTTAAGCAATACTTTCTGTATTTGCACTTTCAGTGTCAGGGTAGAGATAAGCTAGCTGCCTCATTTAAAGTCAGTGAGATCTTTATTTCCTTTAGTAGGAGCAGCACAGCACTTCACTAGTCCTTGAAGGTTTTGTCTTGTCTTCCTTGCATTCCCTTGTTTCCCCTTGTTTCTCTTCCTTTTTGTACTCTTGTAGTTTGTTCTCATGCTGCAAAAGTTATAAAGCTGCTTTGCTTGAACGTGCTTGTGTTTTGCATGTTTAGTCCCCCAAAAAACATTAACCCACTATGTCCTGATGCAGTGAAAACCACCAAAGATAGAACCCAAATCTGTGAACTTGTGAGCACATTTTGAAGAATGCAAACCTCACTAACCAAACCTTGAACAAACAGGACTGAGATCATCCAGCACATTGTAGCACCATGTCTATTACTTCTGGTAAATCCTGGGCCTGGGTCTTTCACCTATCCCTACCTCAAGATAGAGAGCAGAGCTGCTTTATAAGCCACACTGACATTGTGTCATTCACAGGACATCACAAGAAATCAGAAAATAAGATATAGCAGATTTGAAGTCAAATTTGAACATCCAGCTTGCAACAGCTTCCTCAGGCAAAGGGAATCCTCTCATCTAACACCTGTTCTGTTGCTCTTTTTTATAGATACTGGCCAGCCACAGGTATCCTAAAAGAATGCATCTTTCACCTCTGTTCCTCCTGCTCCTTGCCTGAGAGTTACATTTATTTTCTACTAACTGAATTTTTCTTTCCCTGGGCTTACAAACCTTGTCAGGGTTTGATATATTTCCCTTGAAAGTCCAACACTAGACCGATGGTTATTAAGGATACACTTTAATAACAGTGACGTGGTTCCATTTTCATCAAAGACAGTAAAGACCTATAAGAACATCTACAGGCGTCTTTGCATAACTTCATTATTAGCTGTATTCCTCAGGATGTGCAAATTGAAAACCACTGGGATTCAGGGGATAAGGAAAGGAAATGTTTGATTATTACAAAATCCATTTTTTAAAAACAAGCTGAAGTGCAACAACTGCTGCTCAGACTTACCATTTATTAGTGTGAACTCATCAAAAGAGAAGCACAACAGACTTCACAACACTGCTTTTTCTTCTACAAGACACAAGGTAAGAAGAGAAAATAAGAAGATAAATATATTAGATGGAGTTATTATTAAAACTTTTTTTGTGGTTGAGTAGCACAGTGTCTTATCAGATTCACAAAAATCTCCAAGATCTTAAATAGCAAGATTATGCTATCATACAAATCAGTTACTTACAGCACCCAGAGAAATTAGTTGCTACTGAAAAGCAATATGATAATAACATCACACGAGCCCATTCTTTTTACTCGGGTTATACTCCATCTGAAGCTGAATTGAAACACAGGACTGGATTTGGTCCAAAATCTGTAAGTCTTTTGCAATTAAAATGCAAAACCTGATCCTGCAGATTTTATTTTGTAATATCATGTTTATTATAAGAAACAGTCCCCTGTAGCTTATTAGGCTTAAACAGTTTTAAATAATTTAGTCGCAGAATAAATAATATTAGACAGCAGTGGAGGAAAAAAGAAATTAGAAAGTACAACTAAGGGGAGGGGATAGTAATGGTGAGGAGGGATTAGGAACTCCTTATAGGCTATTATATGCCTATGGTTGTGCTAGAGGAGAAAAAGGCTTGATGCAGAGCACAAAGGATGCAGCACAGACAAAGCACAACCTGAAGGGGAGATGACCAGAGAAAATAGGAGTCAGTACAGAAGACTTATTGCTGTTGAATAAAGGTATGATCCTTGATTTGCAGTAGGTCTAAACTACCCCATTTCCACTGACCTGCTGTCCTAATTAATGCCAGCTGAGAAATTGCCATACCTTGTTCTTCCACAGGTAAATACTAAAGAAAGCAGTGTACAGCTTTGTTCTCCATTATGTATCACATTAGCAGGGTCCATTCCTAAAGCTCTCGCTTCTCTCAATTAATTTCAGCTGAATCTCACAGATCTATATTTAGAAATAAAATGAGATGAATGCCAGCTGCTACACTGGTTTCCCAGAATTTACAAGACACTTTACTGCGAGTGCTGAAGCCACATACTCATCATCCTGTCTCTGTGAAACAAAATATGGATGAGGCTGTTGCTTGCACATACCTGGAGCCATTGCTCACAAAAATAAATAAGCACTATGATACTGTAATAAGAACGAACACAGCTGTGGAAGGAACCATGAAACATGTCACGGCTCGAGATTTGGAGATTCCTGATGGTTGTTTACACTAATTCTGCAAGCTGTGTCACTTTGCAACATGATGCAGCCCTCATGGGGTATAGTGTGAAAGGCAGCTGTGTGCTAGCCCAGAGAGGGCTGGCTCTGTGATATACAGTGCTCCTTCCCTCCTTGTTAGTTAGGATAATTTACTACACATACTGAGAATCAAACAGCAAAATACATTGGAAAGCACAGCGTCCTTAATGGTTTATGCATAGATTTTGATTATTTAGTCCTGGCCCAAAAAGTAACAGATACTTTATTGTTTTAAAAATTGTCACTAGTCCCATCAGGAGCACGATATCAGATGCTGTAGATGTAAGGAGGGTTAGAGGGAAGGAAAGGCCGGAAGAAGTAAAAGAGAGGGGTTTATGAATTCATCCTGTGTAAAGAATGAGTAGCCAAATAATCCGTTGAGCAAAACTTTTAAGAATTGCATGAAGAAATGGACATCTAAGCAGAAATCGGGCCTTGGTTTAAACATTCACTGCAATTTCACCTACATCACAGAAAGGAAAAGGACAGCTTTTGGCTAGATCAGCCTGCTGCAGGGTTGCACGTTTGCCAGTGCTGCAGAAGGCAGGTTACAGGAGTGCATAGCTGGAGTGGGAAGAAAGGATGAGGACTCACTGCTTTCAGTAGCATTTAGATGAAAGCACACAGGAATTCATGGTTTCAGTAGGCAAGGCCTCCTGCTCCATACTGTTAGAGATGAGAGATGTTAATATATTCTTGCTTAAAACCTATGTTAAAGGTTGTCACCTCATTCAGCCCAACTTTTTTCCTCCTCCTTTATCTATGATTCCCATTCAGGCTTGTGAGAGCTCTGTGTGTATCAAAGGTAAAGGAGCAAAAGGAAAGCCTAAAATTCTTTTGAACTATATCCCACCAGCTAAGAACAAAAGACGACCTTGTAGGCTTGCGACTAAATATACCACATTGCAATAAATGTGAAGAACAGTGAACATGGACAGAAGTGCCTCAGAAATAGGTGTTTAATGGGGTGCTAAACACAGCAGTGTGCACATAAACAAACAGCGCAACAGTGCACGGTGCAAGAGACACAAACCTACCACCTCTCAACCCCACTGCTGTACAGGAACAGAAGAACCTGCTCCTGCAAGGTGCCAGGGAGCACCTTCACTCCCCATCTGTAGGCCTTGAGCAGGTACAGTTGGTATGATCTTGCTTTTATATTCCCACCATTTTGATTCAAGGAGAGTAGGTGTAAGAAAACAGAAGTCACACACATTTGTATTGAAGGCTTAATTCTGATCTTTGTTATGGAGATGCAGTTACTTGCACTCGTGTAGCTGGTGTTCACTGAGGGCAGGAAACAATTCAAGATTAAAACACGTTCTTTGCATAGCAAAATGTCTACACAGAGACTAGAGTTTTTTTAAAAAGGGTTCCGAATTTACCCTTTCAGGTTCTGCAACACTGAACAAAAGATCTCCCCATTAAAGATGAAATAATGCATAGTTATTTTTTTTAAATGATTACTGAACAGGATATTTTATAGGTGATTGTGTAATTTTAGAGTGGATGGTTATTTTCACTTCCAGAGCAAACAGGAGGTACCTCTTGTTGGACATGCTGTTTGGAATTTCTGTTTTGTCATCAGGTCAGTTTCTAAAAATACTTGAAATGAAGAAACTACTTCCTAAAATTTATCCTTCCACAAGATAATAGACATGTCCCATTTACTCACACATATATTGCTGCAAACAACCATAAACTGAAGCCAGTGCTGGGAGAGGCATCACCTATATTTAATCTTACACATTGAATATGTATTTTGATAGCAATAAAATTACTCAGCACAGAAAACCAAAGATCAATAAGTCTGCACAGTGTCCAGATCTTGAATTAATAGTTCACAGTCTGGCCGAATTACAATTACTAGCAAAAAGTGAGGGCATAGTTGGGAGTAAATATTTAATGAGATAATGAGGTCTCCCATGTCCATATTTTTACACAATACTGTGTACTGTGTTTGGCTGTATTGCAGGCTTTCTTACAGCCTGTTTCTACACAAGGGTGTTTCAGTATGCACTACGAACTCCTGAAGATACAATATCGACAGCAGGTGCTGTTCATGCATGAACAGAAAAGATTTATCCTTGATTATTGTTCAGCGCCCCTTCACCCGGAGCTCTTCTAGCTTTACACGGAGGTGTCCCTAAAACGGCGGGCTAAACTTGTGACATGGTGCCCTGGCATTCAGCCTCCCCGCCCCGGTCTGGATCCCAAACAGAAACGCTCGATCCACCCGGAATCGAGCCGCTGCACCTCCCGAGCCGGGGTGCGATCCCCCTCCTACACGCAGCCTCCGCCGACCTCCTCCAGTGCTGCGCGGTTTTATGGCGTTTGGGGTTTTTTTTAATATGTTTTGCGTTTGGGGAGCGGGTTTTCCGTGAGCGGAGCGGTGAGAGCAAGCAGCGCGGCCACCAGCAGCTGCCAGGCCAGCGTTACAACCCGAAGGCGCGACGAGGGACGCAGGCCGCCCCCTCCCCTTCTCCCCGGGGAGCTGCCTCCTCTCGCCGGCTGAGGGGCGCACGCCGCCGCCGCCTCTCCCCGCCCCGCCGGTCCGCAGCCGAGGGCCGCCCCCCTGCCGCCGGCGCTGGTCCAGGGCCCGGGGGCTGCCAGCGAATGAGCGCGGCCCGGGGGACGCTTCGGATCACAGAATCACAGAATGTCAGGGATTGGAAGGGACCTCGAAAGATCATCCAGTCCAATCCCCCTGCCAGAGCAGGAACACCCAGATGAGGTTACACAGGAAGGCGTCCAGGCGGGTTTTGAATGTCTCCAGAGAAGGAGACTCCACAACCTCCCTGGGCAGCCTGTTCCAGTGTTCCGTCACCCTCACTGAGAAGAAGTTTCTTCTCATATTTAAGTGGAACTTCTTGTGTGCCAGCTTGAACCCATTGCCCCTTGTCTTACTGTTGGTTGTCACCGAGAAGAGCCTGGCTCCATCCTCGTGACACTCACCCTTTACATATTTATAAACATTAATGAGGTCACCCCTCAGTCTCCTCTTCTCCAAGCTAAAGAGCCCCAGCTCCCTCAGCCTTTCCTCATAAGGGAGATGCTCCACTCCCTTAATCATCTTCGTTGCCCTGCACTGGACTCTCTCCAGAAGTTCCCTGTCCTTCTTGAACTGAAGGGCCCAGAACTGGACACAATATTCCAGATGCGGTCTCACCAGGGCAGAGTAGGGGGGATGACCCGGGCCAAGGAGCTGGTGGCGTGCTGCCTGCTCCTGGGGCTGTCCTGCCCCCTCCTGCTGCTGCTGCTGCCGCTCCTCTGAGATGCGCCGGGCGACGGCTCGTCCCCGCCGCGGCGGGACGGGAGGGAGGAGCCGGCGGGAGCGCCGCTCCGCCGTCCGGCGTGCGGCCGCCGGCAGCAGCAGCCCGAGGGACTGACGCCCCGGTGGGGGACGATGAGGAGCCTGGGCGAGCTTTGCTGCGCTGCCACCCAGCCTGCGAGGGCGGGCGGGCTGCCTCTCCCCGCGGGGGGGCCCAGCCGGGGCCTCGGCCGCGCTCTGCCCCTGCCCCTGCGGGTGTGATGCCGCCGCCGCGCTCGCCGCCCCCCCTCTCCGGCTGACGGGGACGCCAGGCAGAGCCGCGGCATCGCAGCTTCCCTTTTTCGCCTTCCCACGTTGGGCTCCGACGGCTCGGGGCCGGCGGCGCCTCTGCCCCGAGGCGGCCCAGATGGGCCAGCGGCCGCGGTCGCTGCCACCGCAGGCCCCTCAGCGCGGGGCCGGCGGGCTGCGCCTCGCCGCGCTCTCTGCCCCAGCGCCGCGGCCCCGCCGAGGGGCCCTCGCCTCTGAGCCCGCCGGGCGGCGGCTGTAGCCGGGGACAGCTGCCGGCCGCGGCGCTCGCGTTGCTGCAAACCCGCCGCTCGGCGGGGCGGAGTGTGTCCCCGCCGGCTTGCCGTGCGGGGAGGCGGGCCGGGGGCCGGCTGAGATGGGAGAGAGCATGTCCAAGAGACTGAAGCTGCAGCTGGGCGGCGAGGCGGAGATGGAGGAGCGGGCTTTCGCCAACCCTTACCCCGACTACCAGCCCCACGCAGCCGGAGCCGCGGCCAGCCCCAGCGCGGCGGACGCCCGGCGGGACAGGGCGCTGGTCCCGGCGGAGGAGGAGTCCCTCCCCTTCGGCGACGATGGGAAGGTGAGTCCCGGGCGGGCGTGCAGGCAGGGGCCGCGTCCCGGTCCCCCAGGCCTCGCCTCACCCGCGGGGCGCTCTCTCACTGCAGGGGTGGCCCCGCAGAGCGGTCGGCCGTGGGCGCTGCCCTGGGGCGGCCTCCGGCGGGGCCCTGGGCCCGGGCCCGGCCTGCGCTGGGGCGGCCTGTCCGCGCTGCTGCGGAGCGCTGTGGCGCCCCCTGCCCCGGCCGGGGTCGGGCGGGCCGGCGGCCGTTCCCGCGCGGGCGGCGTGGCACAGGCAGCGGCCGCCGGGTCTCCTGAGGGAAGAGGCGGGTGAGGTGACCTGAGGGAAGGAGCAGGAGCTCGGCTCAGCCCGGCCGCACGGCTTGGAGGTGGTGGAAGTGACTGCCATAAGCCCTTTATTGTTCCCCTGGATGCGAATGAACACGGTACCGGCCCTGGAGGTAGTGCTGTCTGTGCTGCAATTACAGAATCACAGAATGTCAGGGGTTGGAAGGGTCCTCAAAAGATCATCCAGTCCAATCCCCCTGCCGGAGCAGGAACACCCAGATGAGGTTACACAGGAAGGTGTCCAGGCGGGTTTTGAACGTCTCCAGAGAAGGAGACTCCACAACCTCCCTGGGCAGCCTGTTCCAGTGCTCTGTCACCCTTATTGTGAAGAAGTTTTTTCTCATATTTAAATGGAACCTCCTGTGTTCCAGTTTGTACCCATTGCCCCTTGTCCTATCATTGGTTGTCACCGAGGAGAGCCTGGTGCCATCCTCGTGACCCCCACCCTTTACATATTTATAAACATTAATGAGGTCACCCCTCAGTCTCCCCCAAGCTAAAGAGACCCAGCTCCCTCAGCCTTTCCTCATAAGGGAGATGCTCCACTCCCTTCATCGTCTTCGTTGCCCTGCGCTGGACTCTCTCCAGAAGTTCCCTGTCCTTCTTGAACTGAGGGGCCCAGAACTGGACACAATATTCCAGATGAGGTCTCACCAGGGCAGAGTAGAGGGGGAGGAGAACCTCTCTCGACCTACTAACCACACCCCTTCTAATACTAATAATTACCATGGCTGTTCTGTTACCACTTGCAAGTTGCAAGAGTTTCACCAAAGCAAGCATGCAGGGAAGGGAACAGATGAGCATACATCTAGAAAAGATGAATTTCTCCACAGGTGACAGCAGCACTCAGGTTTTAGGTGATGCTGGACTGTTCTCTCCAAGGCACATGTTTGTTGACATGCGCACATTTATAGATTTGGGTGCACCATGACAGGCAGTTGGCAGAGGGTCTGTCTGGTGGCACTGGTGACATGAGGTTCGCAGCCCTTCCTGCTCTGCTTATCTCCTCGACACCACACTCTGCTGTTTGCAGAGTCATGTGCATTTTAGGCTTTAAGCACAGAAGCTGGTCTGGCCTGTTACCATGCAGGCTGGCTTATGCTGTAGAAGGAGTACCAGCATATGGACCTCCTATCATTTTAGCCCCTAACCAGCCTCATCTTTTAGGACTATGCTGCTTTGCCATCTTTCGGATGAAAAACACTGCCTGGTGACATTGCTAGAAGCACAGATGCATAGGGTGCAAAGCTAAGTCCTAAGTCACTCGGCTGTACACTGGGTTGAATAAAGGAGAGCCTTTAATCTCAGCTCTGTATTTTCCTTCTTGTGGCAATAAGGAATTACCTTGATTTACTGATAGGTTGGGCTGAGGATGGTGATGCCCAGTGGTGAGAGCAGCATTCTTCTGGAGCATCTTAAGAATGAGCAAGACAGCATCAGCTCACCATCAGTCTGAGACAATGAAAGGTTTCATTAGTTCTTGCAACTGAGGTTTATGAGGTTGTGTGCAGAGAGCACGAAAGAGAATACTTTGGGGGATTGGTGTCTTACTGCTACAGCTAATTGCAGCTGTCAAAAGCAGAACTTGGCACTTGAAAAGGGTTAGGTTTGGAAATGAAATCTGATTTGTTTTTGTGAAAATCCCTAGTAGTATATACTCAGTATATCTGGCTCAGTATATAAAAACCATTCAAATATGATGAGTTGAAGTATGAAGGCAGAGGGGAGATGGAAGAACAGCTATAGCTATACATTGTTGCTAACTTGGTAAAAAAACATACCAATAACTTTCTTCTAGGGATTTATGTAGGCCAGTCGTCGTTCTTATGTACCTGCTTTAGATCTGACACTTCATGTCCCTTTTTTTAAAGAGAAAACAAGCCTTAATTTACTGCTGATCTAGGTTATTACAGCTTTCCAAAGTGAGAACTGATATTGGAGGAAGGTGAACTTCCTTAAAATTTTTGTTAGAGAATACTATCTGTATTGCAGAATAGTTCAACTCTAACTTACTTCAGGTTTAGTTCTTGAATTAATCCAAATTCAGAGACATTCTTCTATGGCAGAGCTGAAATGAGCTAATCAATGAATTTGTAGCCTTAGATTCATGTTAGGAATGTCTGTTCTGCTCTGCTTTAGATGAGTATGCTGTTTTACAGTGAGTGCAAATGTTTTTTTCCTGGCATCAGTGGTGAATGTCATTCCTTGTTACTGTGTGGCAGTTGGCAGCTATTTGTGCAGTTTTGTTTGGAAAATATCTTTGAGCACCAGTGTAGCTGTGCATTTGATAAAAGGTGGTGTCTGGGCTTTGTTACATTCAAAAGTAAGAAGCTCCTCTGGAAGAACAAATCCTCTTCTGTATCACATCGAAGCAATGTAACTACAGCAACTTTCAGTGGTCTTTGAATTTTTTCAACTCCGTGCATTTCATAGGAGAGAGCAGATGTGTGTGTACATTTTCTTTTGTTTCTGCATCTGCAGAAACCTGAGGAATTGTCCTATATATTTCTGGGCTAGAACATGGCCATGAGTATATTTATGTGTATTGATATTCTTTGCAGCCTTTGCATATTGTCAATCCTAGTACTGTCCTGAATTTTATGGGACTTCCTGATGAGTATTTTGAGATGCTTTTGTTGTTTGTGTTCTCTGGTTTGTGGTTTGTTTGGTTTGGTTTGGTGGGGGTTTTTTTGCATTTAACAGGCTCCAGTCCTGTAAGAGAAATATCTTTGCCTGCCTAAAGCCACAGTGAAGACAGAGACTTTACACAGGTCAGGGAGTTTGTTCTGTATGCTGAGGTACACAGTAGCACAAGTTTCCTAAAAATGAGAGCAGCTTTCAGAAGCCCTCAGTGCACTACATAATTTCTTCCTCCCATCTGCTGCTGTGTGGAGTGGTGAGCGTTGAGTGACTCATGTAATGACAGCTAGAGGTGTGCGGGGCTCTGCTGTTGTCATGGAAGGCGATGCATTATTATTCCCTCCATTTGATTTCATAAACTGCCATGATTGCCATCTAAAATTCATCCAGCTGATAAAAGGACAAGAAACTCTTCAAGTCATTGTCTGCAATGTGAGACAATCAGGACAAAGTGCTGTATATGAAAACGTGTTTATATGCTTCAGGAAGCTACAAGTTATGGGAGCAGGAGAAGAGAGAAAGTTTGGGAATGCAAATTTGCCTTCTTAAAAATAGTCACAGTAAACACTGCAGTTATCCAGGTGGGCTTTGCTCGTCTAGTTGAAATCACTTTTTCTTAACTAGATTTCTTCACTGTGAAAGTATTGTGGACTTTAATAGCTCCTGTAACTTGTCTGAGAAAGCTGAAGGTAATAGTTCATGAGACTGCATTAGTTCTAGATTAATAAGCATAATTTTAAATGTAAAACTTTGCTTAAAAATTGACAAATATTTCAATTAAATATATATCCTGTAGCCCTTTTCCTTTTGATGTGAATCCCATAGTGATACCTTAGCCTGAAAAAGTATCTATAGATGTTATCTTGAAGTGGTCCAAAAGTTTTCAAAATGGAAATCTAAATGGGTCAGGGATGTAGAGAAATGAAGAGACAACTATAGAGTCAAAACAAAGCATATTCCCTAGTTCATGGGAAAATCAGTTTGTCTGTTAAGTTTCATTTCATTTTTAATTCTCTGTAATTGTTTATTGGGAAAAGTATTACTATTTGAAAAGCAGATGTTCTTCTGATAGTTTCCCCTACATTGTAGGCAACTACCGGTATAAACTCACCTATTCTTGCATGTGGCAAATCAGGCTGCCTGTGCAGCCTGGGAACCAGAAAGTAACTGTCTGAGCAATATTGCGCTTTGCTTCCCCACCTGAACTGGAGCAGAGGCAACCTATAGCTGCAATTAACATCAAGACTTGTTGGTATTGTGTTGCCCGTTAGCTGTGGGTGGGGACCGAGAATGGAGAGGTCTTCACAGGTTTGCATAAAGCAAGGGCAGCCAGTTGTCCTGGCTCAGAAACTGTTTATCAAAACATTTGTGGGGTAGGGAGTGTGATGAATTTCCTTCAAAGGGGAAGGGTGAGGAGAACTTGCTTGTAAGAGGCGGCAGTGGCTTGTTCAAGGACCTGACTGTATGGGTGACCCACCAATATCAACCTCAGATTGCCCACTGTACTCAGAACAACTCCAGCTCTGTGGCTACATCCATAGTGTAGTTAGGTGTGATTTGGGAGACACCTTCACACCCTCTGGAGGCCAGTGACTTGGGAACCAAATGCAGGCCAATCTTACCTGCTTATCCAGGGGAAGGTGGAAGCAACCTTGTGCCCAGGCGACCTGGTGTGGATTTGGTGTGTTTGCAAGAAAAGCACCCATGGCATCGAGATATTATCGCACCTCAACCCTTGATTTAAGGTTGTCTGGATTTGTTGTGGAGTCACAAGTCTTTGCACTGAAACTGGATTCAAACTTTATGATAGGTGACTAGGATGCCCAAAAGGGTAACTTCTTTTTTAGGCTAATTCTTTAATGATAATTTTTTTCTGATTGCCGTAATGTTTTAAGATATTAGTAAAAGGTTATGTGTTCTGACAAATGTATACAGTGTACTTAATTAGGCTTTGCAGGGGATTCTTTGCAGGGAACCTGTTTTAAAGCTAGTGATGCTTATTGGCAAAGATTATCACTTAATGGAGATATTCTGTCAGAATATTTACTTAGATTATCTTTTGAGTGATTTAGTAGTGTTTAGTTTCCTGGTGCTTTCTCAATCCCCTGTTAGTTCTGATAATTCCTTTATGTTGCTTTTCAGTCGTTGTCTTCTTTTTCTAAAATATGCAAAAATAAAAAACCAAAAACTAAAGTTCTTTGTCATTGCCTCATTCATCCTTCCTCTCCCTGAGGTATTTTTTTGTATTTATTGTATTGTCTCCCTGGGCATTTTAGTTGTCTCGCTGAGAGCAGCAAGCTCTCCCTGTTCTGGCACTGATTCTGCAACCACTTGCACTAACAGGAATCGTATGACTCGTTGCACTGCAAGCAAAATCGAATCTCTAGAGCCAGTAAATATTTCTTCTCACTTTTTTGCCACAACTGTGTGATGGGGTAGCTTTGTTTCTTGAGAATACCACTTTTTTGCCACTTTTCTGGCACTCCTATGTGTTAATGAGTTGTTACTCTGGTTAGTTACGTGGGCAAGTGCAATAACAGGTACTCATTTTCTGGTGGAAATAAATTATATTTGGGGTCTAACTGCATAACACCGATATGCTGTCAAGTTGAATATGTGGAATGTACCTTCTGTTCTGTGCATCAAAATAATTTAAACTGTACTGGTAGAGGTTTTAGCTTTTTTTACAACTTGTGGACCACCTAAAAATGTCCCAGCTAGGGTAAAGACCTCTGTGTAGTGAGTGAATTTAAGTCCCACTTAGAACAGAGTTTGATTTTCATCATTTTCAAGAAGTAGCATGTTGGTGTTGGGCTATCTGGAGAACCTCAGATTTTCAGTATTGCCCTTTTGCTTTATCAGCCTCCATTTCCCAAAACATAGGATAATGTTCCTCAGTGTCTTTTAATCATGATTATTTTTGTTATCAATAATCTGAAGTCTTTTGATGATCTTTAGGCTTCGGTTTTTTTGCAACCTAATCACCAGTGAGACAAATAGCTCCTTTTACACACAAATGCATTAGAGGCACAGTCTCATTATCTTACATGTTTTAAACAATTATTTCTGTAACTTGAATGGATTGCCTTTTAGTGCTGTTTTTCATGCCCTCATCTCCTCTGAGGTAGGGTGATGCCTCCATTTAAAACCTGTTCCTAAATTGGCATTTGTAGCAGTGTATTATTTTGCCTACAGCCACCTTTTTTGCTTTTCTTCCTTTTTTTTGTCTTTTTTCTCCCACTATCACATGTATGGCACTAGGTGTCAGGTCACTGAAAAACAGAGCAATGTGTTCCAAAGACAGCAGTGTTTCAAATCATTTATTAAGCATGTGGTTTTGCAGAACTGGCATTTGTTTCTGGACCTGAGTACTAGCAGAGAGCTGTGTTTAACCATTTCAGAGGCTGGGTGATAAGGTTTGTTTGTATGTGGTATTTTCAGAGAAGAAAAAAAAAAGCTGCTCTTGGAGCTGCAACAGTCTTCATTTAGGTAAAAAACAAAGTAAAACTTGTTTTTCTGTACAAAAAGGCAGATCACTTCCCAGCTGACCTTGCTAGATTCTGCATGTGGGATCCTACAGCCATCCCTTCTGGTCTGCTCTTGCAGGAGCTCTGTGGAGGTGAGCGTGAGACCTCATGCTGCTTCAATAAACCTGTGTGCTACAGCGTGTGGGTGTGAAACCTGGTTCCCGTAACAGTAAGTGGCAAAGTTCCCGATGATTCCAGTACAGCCGAGATTTCGTGTTTCTGTAGAGCTTGTGAGTTGTCCCCCACTAGTGTCTGTCATGTGTTCTATGCAAGTTTGGGTTTTGAACGAACCTTGCTGCAGTGCCAACTTGAGCTGTATTTTCTTCTCTGTGAAATGCACATTGGCTGGAAGAAACCCCAGCACCATGTTAGTCTCCTGTTCTACACATCACCAACAATAACTTTACGATATATTCTCTTAAAATGATTCGAACTGAGATGAACTAAAAGTGTATTTTGCTTGTTCAGTAGGCAGCACTATGTGCATAGGCTTCTGTGGAATCAATTGTTTCCTCTCCAGTCTAGTTTTTGCACATAGCATCAGTCCCCCAAAAGCTGAGGAAGTAAAATGGAGTGAACAGTGAAACTGAGATAGTAGCAAGATGGTTGTTTTGGGAGCTGGTGGTAGCAGGAAAGACTGGTATGTTGGCAACTGGTGAAGAACCTGAGCTCAGGTTTCCCTTGTCCTGCAGTGACAAGGACTTGGCATAGATGTGTCATGATGCAAATAAATGCTGAGAGGTGTTTGTGAAAAACACGTTGGTATCTAAATGCCTTTGACAAAGGCAAATGAGATAACTCACCCTGTGTCTGTCAAACTAGAGTGTTACTTCTGACCACAAAACAAGTGACGTGAAGTCTCGCAGTTGGGTTGTCAGACTTACATAAGCACTGTGATGTCTGGTCCAAATGTGTGTGGAAGACTAAGTTACAGGCTTCTCTTACCTGCGAGAAATCATGGTCTAAACCACTTACATAGCAGCTGCTTGTTGCCTCATCTGCTCTTGGTGCTCGTTTGTTTTAAAACCACAGCTATAAAGCTGAATATGGCTGTAATGGAGAGGTAGGTCAGAAAGACTTAGTATGTTATTGTAATATCAAATGCAAGTGATAATGTGTGTTTCTTTTAGGAGATTTTTATTTGCATCATGGTGTATTTTTTGTAATGTTTGTGTAGTTTTAGTGCTGGATTTACAAAAGAAGATGATTTAAGTTCTTTTTAGGAACCATACAAATGAAAGAAAATAGATAGGGGGAACAGGTATTGCTGACAAGGACAGCATAATTTGGACACTATGCCATTAGAGCCAAAGGCGAGCGATGTTGCATATACATTTACATTCCTCATGTTTTTGTTGTCTTTAAAAGGCTTTGGATTGGGATGTAGCTTTGTATACCACCTCATTGCAATGGAAAACTTGATATGATTTGAATAAATCAGGGAACAATTAATTTGCAAAACGAACATATTTGCATTTTTCTGCACTTTTTTTTTCACGCTGATAATGACCCCTTCTTGTTACCATAATCAATATGGTGCAGGGTTCTGTCGGGTGTTGTGGCGAATGAACTGGCATTTTTTGTGTATGTGTGTGTTTTGCTGATCTAAAACTTGAGCAGTGGTTGGGATGACAGTGCTGTTCTTCCTGCAGCAGCAGAGGAGTAATGCAGCAGTTGAATTCCTGGAGAGGACCATTGCTAACTTGTTAAAGATACTCTTCAGCTCCTGTTATCACGCAGTCTATTGTGAACCAGGAGTAAATGTAGTACTGGATATCAGAGGTCAAGCTTCCTGGTTTTTGTTTTCTCCAACAGGAATTACGAGAGTCACCTGCAGATAAGTATGAATGCCAATTGGAATCATCCTCATGAACTGAATACGCTTCTCATGAAAATCAAGCTGTGCTCAACGTAAATTAGCGTGCTTTATGCTCAGCTGTGATGCTGCCATAAGATTCTTTGAAGGAGGTTTATAAATCTTCTAAACCCACCTTTCAACATCCATTTCTTTATGTAATTGATTTATTCTAGTGCATGTAAGCATCTGTTATAAGCTTATAGTGGAATCTTATCAAATGAACAGTGGTGGTGTTCAATTGTTAAAGCTTCAGAGCAACCAAAAACAAAGGCAGTGGTGGAGGAGTAGGAAGGTGGGGAAAACTTTGTTGCCACTCATAACCTATTCACAGTGGCATAAGCTTGGGAGTAGCTTTGTTTGGGCTGATAAATAATTTAAAAATCCTTTCATCTGTGCTTTTCAAAGCACTGAATCAAGATAGGCGAGTTACAATTCCCATTTTAGAAAGAGGGAAATGCCAACCTGAGCTAAATTACTCATATGGGACCAAGCTTTCAAAGCAGAACCCAGGTGTCCTGATGTCCTAGTCCTTCCCTCTGGCCTCTAAGTAATTTGATCTGGTGTTTGATAAAAAACATCCTGATTTGGTAACAGCAGGTGTATTGTCAGGACAAAAAGATAACCAGCTTGCTTGTGATATGCAGTAGGTAAACAAACCAGGAGTCTGAAGCCTTAGATCGCTCTTGCCAGATAAACGGAGTGCTATGCCTGCATGCATCCATGTGGATACCCTCACGCTGTTTCACCATATGCCTTAACCTTGGCATAGCTGTCTTTTTGAAGGAGAGAAGCCCTGGCCTTGGGACAGGTTGTGGTTTGTGTTGAGAATTCACTGAACCAGTTAAAAGGCAGGGGGTGTTGTGTTGTATGTGCATGGTACAATTTCCTAACAAAAAGATAATGCCATATTAAGGCTAAGTAGATCTCGGATACTTACTGTGTTTGGTTGCTGTCATGGAGGCACCCCAAAGTCAGTTTTAGGCAGACAACAAGTTCCAAAACAGACTTTATTCTAGCTGGAAAAGTGCAGCCAAGAAACCAAATAGAAACAGGGCTTATACAATTAGTTAGTACTCCAACAACATAAAATACAGGTTCGGATATCGGTTGAGGAGTTTATTGGGGTACAGCAAAATAAGAGTAATGAGGATCCACAGTGTGCATGCACACACAAGAAACAAAACCAGAGCCCTCTGACTCCGGGATACCCACAAGAAATAATCACTCATGGGAGTTAGGCAAGGACTCCCACTTGCCTGGTTAGGCAAGGACTCATTCAAGGATATATCCAGTAAATTACGACTCACCCAAACAAGGAGGTGAGGCGCTCTCAATCCCAGGAAGTCTCCTTAGATGGCATCCGAGTCTAAGGAGAGGCCTCCAGTTCACAGACCTGCTGCTCTGAGAAGACCACTCCAAAGGGGGCCTTTGGCAGGAGCCCCGTTTTATAGCCTGGTCAGATCTGGCTGTGGGCATTTCAACATGGTCCAGAAGCTTTGCAGCTTCTCTGGGCACCTCCTCTGCTAACGACCCTGTCAATTGACTCAGGGTCCCGTTAAGGACCCTCTCAATTGACCGAGGGTCCCACCCCTCCTGCCCCACCAGCTGGTGGAGGTGAAGTCACCCTGCCCTGGGGTAGGAGATGTGACACCTTGGTACCACCCTAGGTGGCGTGTATGTGGAGATAGGCACAGTGGGACACAAAAGGTGCTAAAAGAGCCATCAACTGCCCCATTGAAGGCTCCAGATCTCAGGGGGATGTGCAACTGCCACAGTTGCTACTTCTAGACTTCCTGGAGAAGGTTAAGGGGCTGTAGCTCTTTCCTAGAGTGGTATGTGTGCGACATGAGATATAATGACACAGTTTCCTTTTTGCTTCTTGTCCCACCATAATAAAATTGATTTGAATTGTTGACTCTGGAGGCATCTGAGTGTGTCAGAGGACTTGTGTAATTCCTATTTTCTTTCTGATTTCTGAGTCCGTTGAATGGATGTTTGGATTCACTGTTTTTTCTTTGAAGTTCCCCTCTGAACAAGAGAACAAAATGTGGTGTATTTTGAGTAATCAGTTGCACAGTGGCATTCAGGACCTGTCATTTATCTGAACCCTTCCCTTTTGGGATGTATTGTAATCAAATAGAACTTGCCTTCCTAGTGAGCTAATTTCTCCTTCTCTGGTAAAACATCATAAATGTAGATGTGTTTAACATGAAACTAAGCCTTCACGAATCTGTTTTGTTCCAGCTGTCATTTAGGAACAGATTGGGGAAGAAAGTGGTGGAAGGAGATCAAGCACTGTTCAGAAAACAGTAGCTTATTCTCAATGTAAGCTGACGGCTAGCCAAATTTCATAATGCTGTTTTTCTGGATGACAATGACCATCGTGTTGTGATTCTTGGTTTGGGAGGTGGGGAAGCTGTCCTGGCTTCCATAATCCTACAGAGTTTCTCTTCTAGATACTCCTGGATAACTGAGACTTGGGTGACAAGTGTTGTATGGTTGGGGCTTTCTGTAAATAATGGAAGAAGCACATTCAGAAAATACTTTTGAGTGGCACGAAGTTTGTGTACATGACTGTTTTGTCAGAGTGATGCAATTGTCTGGTAATGGTAAAGCTTTTTCTATAGCCCAGGAAGGGAGAGGAGGTTTTTTTGTTCCTCCTTCTTTAGCTCCATAGTAGGCAAATTGTTCTATAACTTAACCTAGACCTTAGGCTCTATTTAAATATAGGGAAAAGCTTTTAATAAATGTGTTAATAGGAAAAGCTGATCAATAAGTGATACTGTTTACAGGAAAAACAAACAACATTTTTGAGTGTTATTCTGATGTTCCCACTCATATGTGGATGTGTCCTGTGAAGGGACTTCTTGAAGTTAATAGGGTAGTAAATTCTAATTATTTCCACATTCCATAGGTTTAAGTGAGTAATCAGTAATGTATCTGCTCATACACTGTGCTTAATGAGAGAGAAATGGTGGCTAGAGTAAATTATCCTGTGTTATATTCCATATATAGCATCAATGTAAACTTTTCTTGGTCAAAAGTAAAAGCAAGCAATGAGTAAAATCAAAGGATAGTTTCATCAACTTCCTGCATGAGCTCCTTTTACTCATCTTTGTGTCTAGCTCATTATGTTAGGTAGTTATTCTTTAATAGTTCATTTAACAACTTCCTTTCATGATAAAGCATGTCAATCCTGATATTGTTTGGGGGAGAGGAGAGAGAGCAAGAAGCAAGAGGAAGGGCATTTTGTGGCTCTAAGCAACTTGCCTTCCATGTGGTGATCATAAACTGGGACATCAAAGAGAGTCTTGGATTTGGGAAGAAAATGTGAATGTGTCATGGATGATGCGATTGAGCACGTCATTGTAGATGGTGGCTTGGCTTTGATTTGGTTGTCTCAAATACGAGCATTTATTTTCCTTTAGCTGTTCCCTGCTCCGTAGTGCCACAAAGGATGCACAGACACCTTGTGATGAGAGCAAGCACCTATTACACAGGGCTTGTACGTTCACTGTGCTGTGTTCCTCCATAATGTGGTCTTGGTGCCAGGATCCTGAATGGAGTACTGGCCCATGGAGTGCCAGCAGATGGTTGTCTTCTGTTTGCTTCTATTCACTTTTTACTCAGCTGAGAGAAGCTTTGCTTACTTTACTAGGAGCCTTAGAGGCAGCATATAATTATATACTGTCACAGTGTCTGTAACTGCTCTTCATGTGACTTCAAAGCATCCTCAGGTAATTTTTGGCTAATGTAGATACTAGTAACTTATTCTAATATGTAATCAAGATGCATTACATGGGACACACTTAAGATGGACCACCTTGCCACTGCTGATTACTGCCTGTAGTATTTATTCCCTGGTTATATTTTGTTTCGCTTTGTTTTGGTTTTTTTCCAAACAAGAAAGCAGAGCAGCCAGCTTGTGTTCTTGGATTCTTTCCTTTTCTTACTCACTCCCTTTCTCCCATCTCCTGTTTTCAGGTCAGTGCTCGGTTCTCAAAACGGATCCAGACAAAAATCAAGGACCTTCTGCAACAAATGGAGGAAGGGCTGAAGACGGCAGATCCACATGACTGCTCTGCCTATACTGGCTGGACTGGTGAGAAAGCTAGGATTTGAATGAAGCATGTTTGTTAAATGGCATGACTGGGTTTGTTCACAGCAGGAGGTTCTGATATTCTCACAAGAGCAGCAGAAATACTCTTGATACTGACATTTGTGTGAGTTGTTTTCTTTTAACTCTGGACCCTTGGTCACTGCTGTCTGAAATGACTTGCATTGATTTCAGTGGGCAAGGGATCTAGTTACAGAGAGATAATTGGCTTTTGTATATGGAGATCTTTATCTTGCAAAAAGAAGTGGATTTTCTAAGACTACTCCTTCTTTTGACCTACCTCTAGTTTCTTTAATATTTTCTTAAAATGGGTTATTTTCACCTTTTTCTGTTCAAATGACCAATAGTTAGCAGTCGTCTGACCGTAACAGTGTCTTCTAATCATTTGGTGGTGGAAGCTGGTTTGTGCTTCAACCCTAGAATCTGGAATATGAATAGTTCGGCTCTGCTTGTTCTGTCTGTCCAAAAATGGTAAAATGCACATGTGAGGACAAGGGAGTATGGGGGTGAAGTTGCAAGATTGTCAAGTGCACAAAGGTTAAAGAAGCATGTGCTGGTTATTGCTAGGTACTGTTGTTCATTTAGCATTGCATCACTGATGCTGTCCAAATGTGAATGAGCCCTTCTGATCGTTTAAGCAGAGCCTGCAGTTGTCAAGCTGATGTGGCCGCTGGTCTTCAAGCTGCCAAAACACTTTTCTGTCTTGACCTCTTAAGTGCCACTTTGCTATTACAGTGGCATATTCTATTCCTGCTCTGTCTAGCTCATGCTTCAGACATTTATGGTTTTAGTACAACATGTTTGAAATAGGGCTACAAAGTTGGTGAAGGGTTTGGACAGGAAGCTGTATGAGGAGCAGCTAAAGTCACTTTTTTTGTTCAGCCTGGAGGAGACTGAGGGGAGATCTCATGGCGGCTACAGCTTCCTCACAAGGGGAGGAGGAGGGCCAGGCACCAAACTCTTCTCTCTGGTGGCCAGTGACAGAACCCAAGGGAATGGCAGGAAGATGTGCCAGGGGAGGTTTAGGTTGGACATTAGGAAAAGGTTCTTCACCCAGAGGGTGCTGGAGCACTGGAACAGGCTCCCCAGGGAGGTGTCACAGCCCCAAGCCTGACAGTGTTCAAGAAGAGGCTGGACAATGCCCTTAGACACATGATGTGAATTTTGGGGCTGTCATATGCAGGGATGTTTGACTCAGTGATCCTTGTGGGTCCCTTCCAACTCAGGACATTCTGTGATTCTGTGAGCCTCAAGGAGCTCTATTTCACCGTTGTGTTATGAGGAGGAGCAGCTTGGAAAAACTCTCCAGGCTTTGCCTGTGGTCAGGCTTAATTCTGGCAATGAAAGGGTAACACTTCTTTGCTTTCTTCTTAATGTTTGAGTACAGATGGTGCTGTGGGTGGATGGGTGGGGAAGTTCTAGATAACTCAGACACGTTTCAAGGTCTGAAAGTGAGCGGCTGCTAAGTGAGTGCAGAAGATCTCAAGTGGTAGGCATTCTCACGCTTTCATTACAGAACGGCTGTGTTCTGACACTGTGACTGACAACTGAAGTTACGGCTGATAAACCAGAGCATGCAGAAAATGAGTCATAAGCTAGAAGCAACACAGCCATCATTAGCTGAAACAAGAAGATAGATGAACAAGTAACACAGTTAAATGAGAGTGGGGTTTTTCCATCCTGTAGAAGGATAACCAACTACATCTATTCCAAATGGTAAACTTCTTTCAAGGCTCCTGTGGAAATGACTCTGAATAAAAATATTTAAATGATCTGGCTTTTAAAATACTTAGTGCAAATACTTTCTCCCCAAACTTGCTACTTGCAGCATTTTACTAGTGTACAAATCAGAAGGTAAAAACAATGCTGCAAACAACTGCCATGCTTGTTATGTACCAAGTCTAGACAGATCTTATTGACAGTGCAGTCCTGAGCATTGGCTGGTACTTTGTGAAACATCTTTAAAATCTTGGAGTGCATACAGTTGGCACGTAAGAATCATAGAGTCGTGTTAGAGTCCATATTGCTTATACAAGTCCTCTTTCTACGTGCCACGTACTTTGGAGGGGCCATTTTAAGGGTGTTGCTCAAGGAAGGGTTGGATGAACTGGGCCTCATGGCTAATTTTCTGATCATCCTTTGATCAAGTCCAGATATCTACACATTTGTTGCAATATAAAAAAGGGTTACAGAAATCCCAGTAAGTAGCCCCTAAGTTCCTGTACTACTGAATGGGGCTAACCAAGTTCTGCAGCTCTCCTTGTGGACTCATCTGGAAAAGCCTGTTCAAAGCTGGTTCAGAGAACATCTGAGGATCTAGCAGCACTCTTGTGGTGCCATTCTTCTCATACTCCTCAGGCCACCTCTCTGTGGATCTAAGTGGGCCTTGTGTGTTCTCTGCTTTAGTCGTGGCTCAGGAGAATGCTCCTCCTGTTCAGAAACAGGAGCTTGGGACGCAGTGTGGTGTAGAGGTGAACGTTTTGCTTCTACATGTGTCCATTTGCAATTGGCCAAAAAACATCCACTTAGATGTATTTGTTTCACTTTCTGCAGTCTCCATTGTTGTAATTTTTAAGGTTTTGGTTTGTTTGGTTTTAATGGAGAACTATGTAGTGAGTTTAATGGAGTGAAGCTTGATGTTACCTTCTGGCATTCTGTGAGGACTTGTTTGCTTTCTGGCTTTTACAAATGAGCTTAACTTGTAGAAACTTATAATCTTGTTATGAAATACATATAAGTGTTATAAGGAACTTGGCAAGTTGAATCCAAAAATTCATCAAAAGATCCTTTTACAAATCGAGTGGAAAATTAGTAACTTCTTGCATATAATAGATGAGTATTCTACGGTCAATGTACTTGGTCATACACATGCTTGTTAGCCCAAGATTTTGAGTCTTCAGTGTTTTCTTCACCAAGTGTTGGAGCCTGTGTCATGAATTTTCTTTGTTCTATGAGTCTACCATTGGGCTGCAGTCTGATTATTTTTTTTTTTTTTAAATTTTTGTCACAATCCAAATTGAAATGTAATCAAAATAGATGGCCTGATGCCTTCCCATTGCATAGGCTAGGAGCCTCGACTGACGTGTTTTAGTTGTCCAAATGCCTGTTTGCATTTGAGTTATTGGTTCACAGGCACTAAGGAGCGGAATATGATATACTTAGAAGGAAAAGTAAATTAAACTGTTTTTTCATGTGGTTGTTCCAGGTATTGCCCTCTTATATCTGCAATTGTATCGCGTCACAAAAAACCAGAGCCATTTGCAGCGATCTCTTGATTACGTGAAGAGAATCCTTCGCAATCTGAATGGCAGAAGAGTTACTTTCCTCTGTGGTGATGCTGGGCCACTAGCAGTGGGTGCAGTGGTTTATCACAAGCTGAAAAACGATGGTGAATCTAAAGAATGTGTTGCCAAGTAAGTGGTTGATGGTGGAAAAAGCCATGCCCTCCGTTTGTAGAGAGCATTGGTTCAGTAACATTAGCAAGTCGAGTTTTGGAGGTCAGGATTAAAAAATGGAGATGCTTTTTCCCCAGTACATTTTCTGTAGAAGATTACAAAATAGGCTTTATCTTTATTAAAGCTGGCTTACACTTGATTCGTATTTAGCGAGTTATCTTGAGTCCTCTATTGCTGTAAGGACAGGATGTCCTGGCCATATCTGTAGTGCATGCACATTTTGATTTTGTCACATTGAAGTGACATTTAACAAAAGCCATACGCTTGTCATCAGCAATATGTAGTGCTTGTGCAGTATGTGATGCTTCCTGTAAAGCGTGGGTCTTAAATGTAGATTCATTACAAAACATGTACACTGCAGGGATCTGGAAATATCCAGACAGAAACATTGTACGTTGGATTGATACGTAAAAATTATTTAATAAAACAGAGGCTTTAATTAGGTCAGAGCATAAGAAAGGTAGCCTGAAAAAAATCCAGCCCCTTTTCAAAGTAAGCTAAGTGTAACAAATGCCTTGAGAAATCCCATTTAGACGTACAGCTTCCATGGAGAACTGACTGTCCCTTTGCTGGTATGGAGCTGATTACTGTCCTGGCGAGGGCTGGAAGCACTGGGACCCTGTGGGGTTTGCATTCAGCACCAGCAATCCACCCACTAGTGATCCAGCAGCATACTTTAGGCTGCCAGAATTTGTGGGCTAGCTTTGTGTCCTCATCTCCATTCTAGTTTATATTTGGAAATATATTTGGTCTCTTTCTAATCTAGAGCCATAGTGTGATTAATCTCTGTTGCTGTTCCTGAATATTTCAGTTTTGAAATGGGTGGTAGGTTTGGGTTTTTTTGCTTTCAGAACTGGCAGTGAACTTGAACATGTCATTTTGGATGCAGCTAGGAAAGCATAAAGCATGAGTGTAGCAAAATGAGATTAGCAAGAAATCTTTTAGTCTCAACTCTGCTTGCAAAGTCATTTCTAGGAAGAGGACTGAAAAGGAGGTTAGTTTGATTATTTGTTCCTTTTCTTCCTTTCCTGTTTACAAATATAAAGACACCAATGGAGTGGTATATTATAGATGTCAAAATGTAAGCTATGACTGCACTTTCAGCTTTTTACCTTGTAGCTGTCAAGTTATATGATTTGAATAATAAAATAGTTTAACAGAAAATAATTTAATTCCAAGTCCAAAGAATACTTCCAAGAAAGGAGTGATAATATAATTTTTTTTTTTGAGGGAGAGTGGCTTTTCTCTGGTATTAAGCAGTGGCAGCATAAACAAGCCATTGGAGTCAGTGTTTTTCTTCAACATGATGTTAATGCTAACATTTCTGCTGAGTAATGGCTGCTGAGGGGTCTGGGAAATGAATTTAGTCTTAAACCAGATTATCTTGCCCCCTCCACCAATTTAAAATATGGTCATCTCCATGGTTTCATTTAATTGCCAATTTAATCACAAAAGATAGAAAGTGACAGGGAGGGAATGGCCAGGAACACAGGTCTCTGCTCCACCTCAATTCTAACAGAGACTGGTGCAGTAATAGCAGGGAGTCTCTTTGGAGCAAATAAAAGTTGCAATGGCCAGCATGAGGTTTTTTCCAATCACTGAAGGCAAGCAAAACACTTGTGCGTAATAGCAGTGCCCTTTACAAAACGGAGCTGCTAAACATTTGAGACATGTTGTCTAGGGAGAGGGAGTACTGAATGGTGATGCTGGGGTTTTTGTTTTGTTTTTGTTATTTCCCTCTTACATATCTACAACTAAAGGTCCTTGCTCAGGTAAAATTTCCAGAGGCTTCAGGTGATGCTCCCTGTTTGTTGGAGTATTTCTTCAGTCTCATCCTACCCAACTCTATACCCATACACCTTTTTCTGTCTGCACAAAAACCTGATAGTTGCACTAGTACTCTCCTGGCTCTGGCTCTGAGTCGCCTGTTTGTCGGGCATGACAGGCACGCAGAGCTCCTGTGTGTAACCCTGGCAGCTGCCTGAACTGGGGATGACTGAAGGAAACTTGGTGGGGCTTCGGCACTCATTCTGCTTCTGGTTGGATTGGTGCCTTGTGCAATACGTGATCCAGTATGGTCTCTAGAGAAGATACTCTCTCTTCCTACCTTCCTTGTCTGATGCAGGTTGTTGCAGCTCCAAAGGACAGTTGTAAGCACAGATGCTGAACTTCCAGATGAACTGCTTTATGGCAGAGCAGGTTACCTATACGCCTTGCTGTACCTGAATACTGAAATTGGGCCGGACACTGTCCCACAGTCTGTTATCAAAGAGGTAAGATACTTACTTTTCTCTCTCCAGTGCCACAGCATCAGTGAGATTGAACTGGAATCACTCCTTCACTTAATTCAAGGGATTGAGAGGGGTATGCTGGAGAGGAGGGTGTTCTTGAACTGGGAACTCATTTGTCCCTTCAGTCTCTTCCTCCTTTCCCTGCTGCCCAGGTGGGACTGAGACAGGCCAGTGCACATGGGTCCATGGCCAGCCATGGAAATGACTCTAATAAGTAACTAGTTTTGGAGCATTTTAGCATGACAAATTGTTATGAAAAACTTTGAGGCAGAAGTGTGGAAGTACTTCAGTGAAAAGAAGGAGAATTCAGTGTGGAGAAAATGCACAGCTGTTCTGCATGTACCAGAACCAGAGAAGGCAGACCTGGAAAAAGTGATTTAGAAGTATTTATATATTAACTTTCTACTCTTAGAAAGATAAGTGATTCCATAATTTAGGAAAAATTCCATTTTTACCTCAACACTCAAGTCCAAATGAATTTAATATCTTTGTCCTATCACTGTTTATTGTGGCTTGTTCTTTACTGTGGTTTTAATTATGACAAAGCAAAACCCTCTGAATCCAAGCAAGACAGACAGAAGGGGTGTGTTCTCTTTCTTAGGTAATAGATGCTATTATTGAATCGGGGAAAAACTTTTCGAAGGAAGAACGGAAAACAGACCGTTGTCCTCTGTTGTACCAGTGGCACAGGAAGCAATATGTTGGAGCAGCCCATGGAGTGGCTGGGATCTATTACATGCTCATGCAGGTAAGAGCATCTTCCATGGGCAGGGGTGAAACACCAGTGATTTCTCGTTTTGCATCAGAGGTTCTTATCTTCAGATTTCATGAATGTCCAGTGTTTTACTGGTCATGGTCTCACAACTTGGTGTGAGACTGCAGCACAGAGCTGTGCAGAGACGCCAGATCAGGCCATGGTAGCAGAAGTAAACTGTGACTGGGATATCCTCACATTAGAGTGAATTAACCCTTAAGTTGTGGTTCAGAGCACTGGCATTCCATGAGCTGAAGTTTCTTATCTTCAGCAGAGACAGTGAGGTGCCTTCCCTCATCCTCATACTTACTACTTCTGGTGCCTGCAGTTAGACCAGCTAAATAATCACTTACCATCCATCACTCTAAATCTTCAATTTTCTCCTATTTTTAAATGAGTACACTGCTGATGCCTCCTGCCCTCAATGCCCTTCCTCTCTTCTCCAGTAACTTGTTTTTTTCACTGTCTCGAAGCTTTTGGAAGACTATCCTTAATCACACATTAGTCTTCAGTATGCTTTTATTCTTTAAATGTTCTTCCTCTTCCTTATCTCCCCCTATTTCTTACCCAAAAAATCTGATGTTTCCTGTGCATTTATGACTCCTGCTCTCCCATTTCTCTTGTCCTGAGTGAAACTCCTCTCTTCTGTATATCTCCTCTTTCCCACACTTCAATCTATTCCCCCCTGCCCTGAGATTCTCCAATATGATTATAATGTTTTTCAAAACAGACCTGTATATCTTATTTCTTTTGTACAATCTGGAAAAAGAGCCATAAAACTCATTACAGAAGATGGCCATAGAGCTGCAAAATTTCTGTTGTACCTGTTTCTGTTTTTCAAAGGTGCTTCCAGTCTGTGCATCTTTGTCAATATTAATTTTCTTACCAGCTAATGGGAATGACCTCCCTTCCGGCAAGTGGAAGAATCATACATCCTTGCAGACTGAAACTGTGTAAAAATGTTCATTGCAGAAGTGACTGAGTTGGTATTTGGTGTTGTCACTGCTCAGCCGTTTCTCATTTGCAAAAGATGCTGTGACTTCTCTCCATCTGTTTCAGATTAGCTCACATTGCTTCCATCAGTAGCTGAGGCTGAAGCGGCTGACTTTGCTGTGGAAGTGGCTACTGCTCTCCTACCTGGGGGCATGTCTTAACCTTGCTTTACTCCCCATTTTCTGTAGTGACCATCTCACTGGGGCCTCAGGCTACTCTGATTTACTATGCCCTTGTCTTCCCACTTTCTTCAACAAGGTGATCCACCCTCTTCTAGCTCCCTCATCTTTCTGGCTTCCATTCTTCCTTCTCCAACTTGGCAAGATTTTCTAAGAAACATCTGGTCCTTTAAAGAAGCCTCTTTAAAGGCTCCGTCTTTCATTTACTATTCAAGGCTGATAGCAGAAATAATTGCACAGTGCTTTTTGGTTTAAGCAGAAGCTACTCTGTCTACATGTTAAAATCGTACCTATCTTTTCCTTTACATATAATTGTTGCTTTTAAGAATACCACAAAGCCATTGTTTATGCAGCATTAGATTACTGCCTTTCCACTGTACATTAAATATTGTGAGTCATGCAGAATTGAGTCATCCACTGCAGAAGAAGATGGCATATTAGAGTCTATCCTTTCCCCATCCCTCCCACGCCAAATGAGAATTTTTCTGTATTTTCAGCAAAGAATTCAGGAGGTGGTTTGTTGAGTGGTTGTTTGATAACAAAAAAGGGTGTCCAACACAGCACCCAAGATGTGAAGGTCACTGATCATCTTTTCTGTACGACATCTTTGTGAGGAAACATGTATCGCTGGATTTACTTACAGAAGACTACTGGAAGAGCAAGAGTTCAGCAGTGTTAAATAACTTATCCAGGAGATAAAGGGGGAATTCTGAAGTACTAGCTAGGGAATCTCTAACATAGCCCATTTCACTAACCCTGAGGCAAAAATTTCTGTTTGCATGTCATTCTCTTGGCCAGAGTCAGGACATGTACCTGTAGGTGCCTTTTTTGCTGTTGGAAGTAAGTACTGGGAACCTCAGTAGCTTGGGCAAAGAACTTCCTGGTACTAGATCTTCTCAGAAGCACCAGGTGAGAAGGAGGTTTGTAAAGAGCTATGCTCTTCTTGTTTTACCTCCCAAGGACGCATGGACTGGGCTGGGCCAGGATTGCACAGCTCAAGACTGAAGACATTTATTGCCAGTGCCCATCTGCTTTGCCTTCTGCTCCAGGGGTGCAGCATGAAATCAGAGCCCCGAAACAAAGCTTCCCCGAGAGCCTCCCAACCCCACAGGTCAGCATCTGAGTGAGGGCTGATCAGCTCCATGGTGTTCTTCATGATAAGCTGACCTGTATTCAGGTGTAGATCTGATGAGCAGTGTGAAGGGTTCTGTTCCATTCAGAAACTCAGTAGAGTTTGCTTGAGGGACCTGGGAGGTAGAAGTTTGGCAAAGCTTTCCTGGCTGAGGTCAAATACAAGCTTTTGGCTTTTTCAGGTTACTGAAAGTATAGCTATTGAAAGTCTTCCTTCATTTGGCTGTAGGACTGCGAATTGTAGCAGTGTGCTGGAGCTGGTGGGAAACAGTGAAGTTGTATGACATTGAGTCAGCAACGAAGACAAGTTATTTTAAAAAATAAGCTCAGCTATTAGGCTTCTGTAGACTAAAATTTCTGCAGTTGTTCCCACAGCTTGAAGGAATTCTAGAAATCATGCAGGCTGTGTTAAAAGAGAGAGCTCTGTTAGGAAAATACTGTAAAATGGGCTGATAGGGGAGGGAACATCCCCAAAGAACAACAGCAGACACAACAGATACCTTTACTTACAAGGAGTGTACAGGTTGGCGGATCTATTAATAAATAGAAGAAATGAGAAAGAAAATTCAGAAGAGCAATCTAAGGATGAGTTTCTAGTACAAAGACATTTAGCTACCTGGAGAAGTAGCTATTGCTTCTGAAGTTGGAAATGCAGATTTATAGCCCATAGCTTCAGGGCGTTTTGTTTATGACGGAAAACTTGAACTTACATAAACCTTTGCCGGGTAGGCATTACGTACAGTTGTCTTCATTTATTGGGAAACAGGACAGGTTGTCTACATTAGCTATTTTAAAAACAAAACGTGTCACTGGTTGTGTTTTAAGTGTGTATTATGAGCAAGAAAGCTATAAAACCATCTTTATCCTGTAAGTGTTCTCTCTATTCTAAGGTATTAAGAGAGGCCTATGAGTCCTGAAATCCGTATTCTGTTCTCAGTTCTTCCATAGTCTTTCTGTGTCACCTCCAGTAAGACAGGTAACAACTTGGTGTCCCAGTTTCTTTGTCTCTACAGTAGCTGTAAAAATGCTCTTCATAAGGGTATTGTAAGTAGACATTAATTAAATCTGTATGAAGTGATTCAAAGTAATATTTGGATCAAGGGCACATATGTAGGATACTTGAAAATAGATCATAGAATTAAGTGTTGATACACAATTTGTTACTATTTCTGTTTATGGTTTTGGTGGTGGGTTTTTTTATGTTTTCTTTAGCCAATTGCAAATGTGGACCAGGAGACTCTGGCAGAGCTGGTGAAGCCAAGCATTGACTATGTGCGTCATAAGAAATTCCGATCTGGGAATTACCCATCGTCACTGAGCAATGAGACTGACAGACTGGTTCACTGGTGCCATGGTGCCCCCGGAGTCATCCACATGCTCATGCAAGCTTATAAGGTGAATTGTTCTGTGTTCATATAGACCTCTATTTCTACAGAGAGACCTATATGTGGGCCTATTAGATTGTAAGGCTTGCATTTTTCATCTTCCTAGATCTAGACTTTCAAACCAGAACCCCAGGCTAGGCACCTAAAAACCTCAAAATACTTACATAGGTTTGTTTGTAAAAAGGAAATAAGTGGGTAAAATTGCTTCTCAGGATGCTGGTAGTTACTAGACTTTAGGCTTTCTTGGAAAAGGGCCATGTATTTAAACAATCTGGTATCAGAGTCCTGAGTGTGGGAACATTGACCTAAATTCTTTGAGTCTTCATCTCAAGAGTTTTAAGAATTATGTTGGTTTTCAAAAGCGTAGGTTCATGTGTCGTGCCAAAGAATGTCTTCCATAAATTACTCCATTATTAACATATAGCTCTTGAGAACTTAAAAGTCAGAGCAAAGATCCCAGGCCCCTTCTAGGTCATAAATATAACCGCTGAACTACCACAAGCCTACTGTTTGCTCTTCTCTATCCTTAACTAGGTTTACTGTCTCTCTTGTGTTGTGCACTTCTGATTTCCATGACATTTGAAAGCATGCCATTTAATTAAATTTATGCAAATTGATTCCTGCTCTCAACAGCCCTCCTTGGCATATTCCCTGGTTGGCTTCTGGGTGGGCTGATGAAAAGCAGGCTTGGTTTATGGAATAATTACTCTTGCTGCTACCTGAAATGTGAACTGTAAATCTCTTACAGCACTGCTGAATGAAGCAGCAGTCACAGTTTTTCCTTTGGACTGTGGTAGGAGATTGACTTAACACTGCAGACAACTTTTTTTTTTTCACCTCCTTCTTTGCCAATGCGATGCTTTCCCCAGCACAAAATGTTTTGCAGAAGATAAGAGGGATAGGACCAAGTTTTGTTTAGCAGTCTCCTTTCTGGCCTCTTTCTCTGTTAAGATGATGGGGCATATGATGCTTTTTTTTTAGTCTTTATAATCTGCTTTTTGAAGACACGATAAGACGAATTGGAGTGTGTTTTACTGGCTGTGCTTTCATAGCAAGCACAGGGACTTGTGATAACAAACAGAAGTGTTTATCCTGGACATCAAATACTGCTGTGCTGGGGCTTCATTTGAAATCTTACAGCTAAGTAGCTGACAGACCCTGTTCAGAGAGATGGACTTTCTTTATTGGTCTTGTGGATTTAAGAATCTTGCATGTTAATTGCTTCTGTTACCTTATGAAATAGCATCCTTGCAGGGGATGCCATCTCTAAAGGACGAAGTGTACAGTCGTGCATCAGTTACTGTTCTTTTTTGTTTTGTTGACCTGTAGAGTGACTTAGGCAAAGGGGAGTGAAAAAGTAGTCTTCTAAAGATGGAAGTCTGGTGGTGTTCAGCGAAACTGCTTGGTTTTGTTTTCTGCTCCCTTGATGGGCTCTCTGTGTCCAAAATGCACTTTGTTTGCAATAAACTTCACAAAATTTGCCCTTTGCCCAAACTAGCAAGTGCTTCTGAGTATTTCCAATACAAATGCTAATCGAGATGATGAAGTGTTCCTACTTGTACCTGTGACAGAGAAAAGAGCCCTGTGCTGTGCAAAGACACATTCTTCTGCATTTTCGACATGGAATTGAAGGCAGATGGTGAGCAATCAGCAGGAATTACTTTAAAAGACCAGGACCTAGAACTTTAGGACCAGATGTGATGGCCAGTATTCTGTGTTACATTTCCTGGAGGCAAGAATTACATTTCTTTATTTCAAATCAAATGATGTAGTGGTTTGGGAATGAAGAGGAGAAGCAAAAAAAGTGCCATGTACCCTTACAAAATAGATTACAGGTTGTAGAGCCAAGGGCCTTGAACTTGAGGGTTTCTTTCCCTTTGGGGTCCTGATTTCAGAAACAAAACTTTAAAAGCTCTTTCTTTTTCTGTGCAGAGAATTGAAAAACCACTAATAAGAAAAGAAAGGCAAGTCTACGATGAATGGATTATTAAAATTCAAAATAAATTGCATATCAAAAAACACATACCAACAGCGAAACATCTCTCAGGTCGAGTTTCCTTTTGTTTTCATTAATATTTCAATTTATGTGTGTTTATTTTGTTTTTATTCCACAGACCTTTAAAGAGGATAAATACTTGAAAGATGCTATGGACTGTAGCGATGTCATCTGGCAGAGAGGTTTGTTGAGAAAAGGATACGGGATCTGCCATGGTACTGCTGGCAATGGCTACTCCTTCTTGTCTCTCTATAACCTAACTCAGGACAAAAAGTACCTCTACCGAGCTTGCAAGGTGAGCTCTGCAGCATCCCAACAAAATTACTGTTCCCTTTCACATCATGATGCCTGTGCAAGAGTAAACTGTGATCAGAGTAGGCTGCTGTGTGCTGGATTTGGAGCTGGCTGGTGGAACAAGTGTCCTGTCACTTGCTCCCCTGTACTCAGGCTTTGACTGAGCAACTTCAGCTGTGTATGTGGGGCAAGCACTGTCTCAATACACAGAATGAAATGCACAAATGTTCTCTAAGGGGGGAGAAACTAAACTCATATTCAGAAAAAAATAAAGTCTGAAATTCAGCCTGCCTGAAGAATAACAGGCTAATGTTATGTGGTGCTAATTATTCTGCTGAGACATCCAACGTCGTCCTCAGCTCCTCAAGCAATGCTGTTTGTAGTCTTTTGTAACTATTTGTTTTCAGACTCCTGTCTGTTTGGGGCTTTTAGAGCTCGGAGTTGCAGTTAGTAAATTGCTCGCTAAAATTTCTTTCATTAATACAAATTGCAGAGAAAGACGCATTCAGAATTTTTCCACAGGAATTGTCCAAGTTCTGCTATCAGCTCTGTGCTGGCAATTATAATACCAAAGGAGAAGGCTTTCTTAACTTCTGTTTCCTCATCTCATAAGACTTTGGGTTTGGTTTTTTGTTTGTTTTGTTTTTGTTTGGGTTTGTTTTTTCAGCCTAATGCATGGATATTTGGTTTCATATTGCATACATAGCTAAGGCCTTTTTTAAGGCATTAGCTAGGCCTTTTTAAAGTATTGTAGTGGGAAATTTGATGAGTTGCTTGTTAGATGCTTTCAGATGAGCACTGGCCACATGCAAAGCTGTTCTATTCATCTCCACTGCCAGACTGTCCTCTACCAGCAGAGCTTTAAAAAGTTGCTGCTTGTCTCACATCTAGCAAAGCATCACGCCACGAGGACACCTGTGGGTGTACCGGCATCCTAGAGAAGGTAATAGACCCCAGGCACTCCCACAGCAAATGTGTGACTTTGTTAGATGTGGACTCACCTGCTGCTGACGAGCGAGCCACAGCACCACGCAGGCATCGCTGGCAGCACAGCTACCAGGCTCTCCCTGCCACCCTCCCTGCTCCTACATCTTCTGTGGCTCTGTGCAGCACTGGCAACTCCTGTTGGTGCTGCATTTCTGGCCCAAGAGAGCCCTGATGTTCTTCCATACGAAGCCAGAGAAAAGCAAGCATATCTATTTCTAAGCCAAAGAAGGAAGAGATTCAGTTACGTACCTGAAATCCCTTTGAGAAGAAAGATGTGGCACAGTGGCCAAAGACCATTTGCTGGAGGTGCCCAGCATGGTCTAGTCTGCCAATGTATTTGCAGCCCTTCTGCATTTTAGCATCTCCAGCACTCAGTCAGGCCCTTCAGGCTCTTGCAGGGCAAATCTTAAAACAGGCAGAGGAATTTCCTTGTCTGGCATTCTAGAAGTCTTTTCTTTTTGAGCCAGAGCATGCAAGGGAAGCGAACGTGCAGTTATGCTGATACCTAAAGGCATGTAACTGAGAGAACTAGATGGCTCCCTCCCAGGGGTGTTTGCTCACCCCGAAAACATGAGGCCCAGGGGAAGGAGTCTGCCTAGGAATCCCTAGTTACCTCTCAGCACCCATGAAACTGTTTCACGGATGAACCAGAAGAGCTTGAAAGGCCATGGCTCACAGAGCCCCCTGGTTTGTGCTTCTCACTTGGCTTCACAGCTTTTCTCCAGCATTACCAGGCTCCCAGGAGGCTGAGCCGCTCCTGGCTGGACCTCTGGGAGGAGAGAGGGGCTGTGGCATCTGGGGCTTCTGGCAACAGAACATCCGAGTCCTGTGCTGCTCAGCATTGTGATTAAACCACTGCTGATGGCAAGCATGCCCAGTCTGTGACAAATAATGGCAGATGTCTTCCTGCTAGAACATATTTCTTTTTTATTCCTCCCCCACCCAGTGTTAGTGTGGCTTACTGGATCTGTGAGCTGTGCTGAAGCTATGTACTTGTAAACTATGGTTGTGCTACAGTAGCCTGGGGTGCATTTCTTAAATTTCTGTTGCAGTTCCCAAGCTGGTAGTAATAATAAAGGCTAGGATGCAGTAAGATGTGGATGTTGCAAGAATTGATTGTAGTTTAGAAACATGGGATAAACATATTCTGTCCTCACACGTAAGACAAGATTACATGGAGAATTAAACCTCAGTTTGAAGATTCATACCCGTGGGGGGACCAAAAATGTTTCATCAGTTCTTAATAACAGTGTAGACCACAATGTTTGTAGGTTTTTTGCTGGATATTGTCAAGACATTCACATGCACACAGCCCTAGCAAGAGAAGAAAAATCCATCCCCCAATAAATATTTAAACAGAACAGAGTGGGGGAAGAAGGAAGAGATGCCACCCTTTATCCTCCTGTTGAGCAGATTGATGGCTCTGTGGGCATGCTCACTCCCCGTGTAACTCCTGTGCTGGAGCCGGGGCACCCTCTAGTAATTTTAGGACTGTATAAATGTAGCAGTAGTTACATTTGTACAGTCCTAAAATTACATTCGGCTCTTTGAAGGCAACCGCGAGGCTGATGTGGCCCCTTGTGAAAATGAGTTTGACACCCCTGCTCTAGTTAGTAGAATGACCTGTTTGCTAGCAGGTTGCCCAAATTGAAAGGGAAGTGGGGAGAGACCTCTCAGTTCTTTGCTTTGCAGGAATCTTTGCACTGTATCTTGAATAAGCAGTGATTTGCTTCCAAGTACAGAAATACCGAGGGAACTTGTGGCCCCTGTGTGCTCTGGGGAGCCATAAAGGAGAAAGAGGTAGTTGCTATTAAATTGATCCAAATGCAGTTCATAAGTCATGTATGTCTAATGTAGCTACTGCAGCAGTGTTGATCACACACAAGAAAGACACCGTTAACTCTTTCTAATGGTGTTCCATCTGCTGCAACAAAATATTGATGGCCGCAATTGTGTAACTGTATTTATAATGATTTTTCACAAGGCTTGGGGAGAGCAAATAAATTAAGTAATGGCAGTTGGAGATTTAATACTTTAAATTGGTGCACGGAAGTGAAAGAAAACCAAAATGCAATTAACAACCCTAAGTCCTGAGAACATGGATAAATTAAGCACCAAGACAGATAAGGAACTGGTATTACAGTATTAGAAAGATTTTGCCCTTGAAATTGAATATGTGTGTTCTCACAGCATTTTTCGTTGACCTGTAGCAGGGTTGATTTACAGAAAACAGAAGTTCAGTACAGCCCACCTAATTACATTGTTATGAAACTGAAACTCGTGCTGTGGAAATACATATCCTAAAACCTAATTGCAGTCTTGTCATGGTTGAAGTGGGACAAATTGACCTTGGACAGTGATTTCTGTGTTGTGTCGCTGTTTACACCACTTGATATTTAGTACCTGTTAAAGATATACAGATACTTAAGCTTGCATTTAACAGTCTTTTTTTTTTTTTTTTAAATATTTTCCCCAGTTTGCTGAATGGTGTTTGGAGTATGGTGCACATGGATGTCGTATTCCTGACCGACCTTATTCTCTCTTTGAAGGTAAACTGATGGTGTTGCAAATGGTGGAGGAAAGAAGGGCAACTTTGCAATTTTGGCACATGCTTAGGAGCTGGGAAATCTTTGGTGGGTTCCTCTCCTATCAAAAATAGACCCACCCCCTGTCGCTACCTCTGCTTAAAAGGAGGTGCAGGGGCAGGGAGAAAAAGACAAAATCATTCACTATCACAGCTTGGACTTTTGGTTGCATTTTCAGCAGTTTCCGATGTAAAGCCGGTGCCACTGTCATCCTTTGATAAAATTCTGCTGTGCTGACACCTCTTGGCTTAAAGAAAGAGAACCTGGGCAACAGTTTTATTGCAGGGGTTGTTGCAGACGGACTGGGCAGAGGAGCAGCTGTGGGCAGACGAGATCAAAGTCACTGCTGCTTGTGAGAATGAGAGCTGCTCTGCTGCAATACCAAAGCAAGGAAAAGCTAGTTCTAACATAAGCCCAAATCACTCGAACAGAAAAGAAATGCAGAATTCTTAGGGGCTTTTCTGCAAGTTCAAAGATGTTCCTAAATACTTTCCTAGAGCTCTGTATATATATTTTTTGGTAGTTTATTTTCTATTCCCTATCTCATCGTTATGTTTTAGAAATACAGTAGCAAGGAATCATAGACCCAAGCAGGATTTAAAGTAGTGCTGCTGTTTCCTGAACAATGAGCCTAGCGTGCCACCTATCACAAGTACATGAAATTACAGCAGACCAAATAAGATTATTTAACAAATAAACCAATCCAAGGTGCGAACACAAAAGAGCAGTAGTAATATACATCTCTTCTAAATACAGAGTCATTGTCTTAATGTTTAAGGGAGAAAAGTGTAAGTATTCTTATTCCTGAGAGCTCTCTTGCATGCACTTGTAAAGGGAAAATGCAGGCATAAAATCTGATGTATAAGAGCTTTGAAATTTGTTGAGAAGGTGAAGTAATGCCAGCAATAGGATGATTTGTGCTTTAATGCTGACATGCAGGTTTTATTTTAGTTTTTTAGTGTCAGTGATTTTGATTTTTTTTTTTTTTTTTGAGAAAAAACTAGAAGTCTCAAATTTGAGACAAGAAAAAGAAGTCTTAATTTGGCGGGTAGTTTTTGCTTAAAGTTGTCCAATTCTGCATGTATGTCCACTCTTTCAGTGGAAGTTGCATGTTCATCTTACGAGATTGTCTTAGCCGTTTCATGTGCACCAGATGCATTATTTCAGGAAGGTTCCTTTGTTTGTATGTGCTTAGCCGTTGATAAAATAGGAAGTCAACTTGGTCATAGAAGTGAGCTTGTATGCTCCCTTGCTGTAGGATGCCTCTGTCTGTCACCCTGAGAGTTTTATTAGGTGATGCTGGTGTTAGTGCTTCAGGCTCTGGATGACTGGTTTATGAATAGCAAACAAAAGAATCTGTACATCACAAGTATAATAAAGTTTTGCCTTTGTTTTTTGCACCAGTGAAATGATGAGCAAGAGGTGCTCATGTTCTGAGGGACAGTCCAAATTGGAATTTACTTTTTCTTAATTGAAGTATCATTGAGGTTGTACAGCTGAAAAAACTGGTAGCAGAGAGATCTCGGTTCTTTCCTTTGATCTTTTCAAGTGAAACTGGGTTTCCTGAGAAAAGTACAGATGACCTTGCCTTTCTATAGGCCCTAAGTTCACCTGTTAAAAAAAATATCTAGTGAAGAGGTGTTTAAACAGGCGTTGTTGCCTTTGCAGTCAGCTGTGCTACTTTAATGTCAAAGATGCACAAAAATGTCTTTCTCATTATGTTTTAGGTATGGCTGGAGCTATTCACTTCCTCTCAGATATTTCAGTACCGGAGACTTCCCAGTTTCCAGCGTTTGAACTTGGACCTCAAAGGAGCGAAAACAAAGTGGAACAGGACAGCTAAAAGATCATTTTGAAAGGAAACTCATGCCAAAAGAGATGAGACTGTTTAGTGCCTCTGATACTGAACCAACTCGACCCTGAACCGACAGATGGATAAACCCCTTTTTTCACCCCTGCCCCAAGGGACCATGAGGTCGTTCGAGCATGAATGGGAGAAGCCACAATTAAGTTCTGTTAAAATGACACCATCAGACATAGGACAAGAGAAGTCAAGTTTTGAACTTTCTCTCTTCCATTGTATTTGTCTTCTTCAGGTCTTTGACATGCTCTGCATGTTTATTGGTGTTGTCTGTTGATTGGAGTCTTTCATTGTTAGCACAGCTGGTCTCTGTGAATCTCCATCCTGTACCTTGGCGCATGACTCACAACAGCAGTGTTGCTTTCTGAAGTGTGGTTACCCAGAGAGTTCCACTTTATGCCAGAGAGTTTGCTGCAGGACAGTGCCCAGCTTCACTGGTGAGCTGGCACCTTTAAAAAGAGTTGAAAAACATTTTAATGTTCAAATTTTTCTGCATTTTTCTCCACAGTCCCTAGAAGCTAAGATGTTGGAGATGAGCCTTTTTTGATGAAGAGGTATGAGGCCATCTCAGTTTTCAGAAACTCAGCAGGTTGGAAGAGACCTGACTTGTCTTTTGCTGCTGTTGTGGGAGGTTTTTTTAAAAGTCTTGAAGGGCGGCTCCCTTTGATACCTGCACCTGATTAGTGTGTTGGGCACTTAGAGCAGGCTGGAGATGCTTGTCCCCATCTCTGCAAAGCCTCATCCCATAGCATGAGCTTATCAAAGTGAAGGTGGAGTCACCTGTACTAACCTCCCACTGCTGCCAAGAGCAGAGACAGCATAACTGTGCTTCTCCTCTCCTGTGTGTGGACTTGTAATAAACCTGTCCTGCAGCATCTTGCATGCAGATGAGTAAGAGAGGGTGTCAGGGCAGTTTCTCATGCTGCTTAACTTGGGATGAGTGGTGCTTCCGAACCAAGGCAGTGATTTCTTTGGGGCCCTTCCCTCCCTCTCCCAGCCCTGCTGCATTTAGCCCATATAGTATGATAGGAGCAATAAATACCAGCTGCTTGTGGAGGCTACAGAAGATTAATGAGCAATATGAAACAGTTGCTAGAGGCTGTAATGGAAGTTGATTTCATCTTAAAATCCAAACAGGAAAAGCCTTTTGCCCTTAGTTTTAACTTTGCTGCTAATGCTTTGCTTCCCCTGGTAATGGGGTGTGGCTGTGAAATACTAGACCTGCCTCCAGGTGCTCCTGAGTATCAGGTGGGACATACTCTAAGTACACTTACAGCAGGCTTACATGTTCCAGACAGTAAGTAGTTTACTGCTTGGGAAAGGTAAGTCAGTGTGGCGCCCTCTGACCTGCTCAAGTTCTGTTGTCATCTTTCCCACAGGTGTCCTTGTGTTCTGTCATTCCAAGTGTTTATTTTAATCGATCCCTTCTATTGGGTGGCAGTGTGACAGATGGCAGAGACTTTGACCTTTCAGGCATGCATTGGGATAGATGTGACCTGTGGGCCATCTTTTGAGCTCCAGTGTTTGTAGTTGGGCTTGGGGAGGCATTGCTGCTCCTGCACGGACCCCTGAGTGACTTCCTTTAACTTCATAGTGTCTGTTGCCAAATCCATTTGGATGTTCACAGTTTCCACATTCAGTTCTGCTGGGCAAGAGCAGCAGTGCCAGTGAGGGACAGCTTAATGTCACAGTGTAGCTCCTCTGCTGGTTTGGCAGGTAGGACTAAAACATGGGAGCATTGGCAGAGACTTTTCCACCCCTCTGGCAAAGGGCAGAAGATGGGGGGGGCACCAAACCCAGCTGCATCTCTACAGCTGGGCATGAGGGAAAGTGCTGAAAGGCAGGGGGAATGAGGGAAGCAGCCTGGCAAGTGGCTGAGGTGAAACAAAAGGGAGCAGAGCACCAGAAAGCGGAGGGATCACTGAGCAATAGGGAGAGCAGATTACAGGAGGCAATGCACAGAGTGTACTGGCAGAGGCCATCTCAAATGAGATGCTCCTCCGTGGCAGGCATGCTAAGGTCTGTGTTTCTTGTTTCAGCCTGTGCATCAACGATCCTGCCCATAAATCAGCCAGGGAGGAAACTGGCCCCGGGGTGAAGTCTCACAGAAGTCCTCGCAAATGAGGTATAATAGATGGCAGCCCTGATATTGTTTCACATCACATCACCCCCCCCAACCCCCCCTTTTTTCCTTCCCCTCTGCTCTGACTTCAGTGGGTTAACAGGGAAGGGACTTGCCATGTGTGCAGGAACCACCTGCAAACAGAGAACAGAAGCCACCGGCCCTCCCAGCAAATCCCAAGCATGTGTTATATTGATCGCTTAACTAGGGGCTCGACAGGCAGGTATTTTCATTCACTGGTTATAGACACATATGCCGCCTTGGCTGCTGAGCTTAGAATGGCACCTGTGGGAGGTGATTTTGGCTGGCTGGACCCCAAGGGGAATTAAAACTTGCTGGTTTAAAAAAGTATATAGGTGTATACACTTAGAATGACTTAATACTGAGCAGATCTCCGAGATGCTTGAGTGTACCTGTCAAAATAATGAGCAAGTCAGCTACCAGCTCTTTCTGTACCATAGCCAGCCGCCTGCTGCAGTGGGGCCAGGCACCATCTTTCTCTGCAGAATCCTCTTAGAAATGTGCAGGACTGGAAATGTAACGTATCGAGTCAGGAAGTGTCTTGACAGTGTGTCTGCCTCATCCTCCTGACGCGACTTTCCCTGTGGCTCCTCCTTTCTGTTCGTCACAGCGTTGTGATATCTAGGTTGCCAATTAAGAAAGGGTATTTTGTGAAGGTGAAAAAATGCATTTCACCAAGGCATTGTTTTCAGAAATCACATCCAACTAAAAATGTGGAAGATGTCTTAATATTCCCTGGTTTGCTTTGTCCGTGTGTAATAGGCCATCTGTTGCAAAAAGCAGTAGTGTTAAAAATGGAGATGCTCTTTGGGCAGAAAAAGAGGAAAAAAATTGCTGATGTTTTGTTCTTTGGCTTTATTAGTAAAGATCAAGCTATGTGGTGGTAATTTGTGTGATTTTTTTTTTTTTTTTTCCTGTTGTACTGCTTCCTTCCAGTGCTGTAGTGACAGCTGTCCCACTGATCCAGCGCTGAACCGCCTCCTATCTCGTAGTCCTGCAGGATGGTACACATACGAGAGTATGGGCAAATTGTTGGGGTTTTTTTGTTTGTTTTGGGGGTTTTTTTAACCTTCACCTTTTACTAGCATTGCAGACCTCACTGCTGCTTCTCCCAGATGATTTTTAGCGTACATTGCTTAGTGCAAAGCACTGCTTTCTTCTCTGGTCACACAGGTCTTGTTGAACACTTTGCAGCTCAAGCCTGACTCATGACTAGCTGTTTTTTAGGAACACATGAAATGTCTCTGTCCAGCTGTCTAACATCTGTTTTGCAGTTTTGAGGAAACTTGATATTTTCCTCTAGGCTTTAAAAGAAGAAAACGTCAAGTATGCTGCAAGTGGTGGTCAGTATTTCACAAAGCCCCATGTGCCACTCAGCATTGCTTTTTTGAATTAATAGCATTATTTCTGATCTGTAGATGAGGACCTGAAGGATAATCTGTACAAATTCAGCTGTAGCTAGATAAATGTGCTGGGGCTTTTCTAGCACAATAGTTCTCTGTAACATCAAAATAGGGTAGGACAGACAGGTGGGAGGAAGCATGTGTGCTGGATGGTGCCAGAGCCCTGTCCCATCAGGGTGTTGTGAGGCAGCAGTCTTTTTCCTGGTGAAATTGTCCCCTTTCCCCCATTTGCTTTCATTGGTTTCACATCAATTCATAGGAACCTGGTCTCTGCCTTGGCAGAGCTGCCATGATTTGCACGTGGGGAACAGCAGTGACCTATCTTCAACCACTGCTTCTTAACATCTGCAAGTGGGCTGCTGTAAATCCGGCTGTAGCTATTAGGTAAGCTAGCGTTAGGCAGCAGGAGAAAAACAGAGACACAGACACCTAAGAAGCTACCTCCATCTGCAGGGGCTTGGGTGGAAGGTCTGCTTGTCACTGTTCCCTCTGCTTTCTCTGCTGTCCCTTTCGCCTTGCAGCCTGGGACGGTGGCTGCCAGCTGCACCTCTCTTTAATAGCACCTTCCAGTCTGCAATGCATTTGGCAGGCAGCTCATGACCAGCTGCCTGGCACTGCCTGCATCTCTCCCCTGCTGCCTGGGTTTTGTGGCTGCAACTGCTGGCAGGCTGGTTCACACATATGACACAGGCAAGGGGAGGCCGTGCCTGCCCACCCTCCTTACCTTCAGCTTGCCTCCTAAACCAAGATTTAAGGTGAGAAACCCCAGACAGCTGACAGGAAAAGAAGCAAATGGGGCCCTTTGGTCTCACCAGCCTTGGTGGAAGAATAACTAGCAGCTGGAACCTGCTTGGAAACATGGCCAGGTCCATGGCCCTAAAAAAACACCCCCAGTCAGGAAGGTTTGCTGTGTGAAGAGATGGCTGACTGTTGAGAGTGACAGAGTCTCAGGAATACCACCTTCAGAGACACATTTGATGATGGTGCACTTGGAGTCATGAGCTGCACACAAGGATCATGGGGCAAGGTGTACCAAGAGTCCCTGGTAGTGCCTTTTCTCTCAAAGTGGCATAGTTGGAGATTTCATTGTGGCAGAAAGAGACTGACCCCCTTCTCATTCCCTTTTCTGCCTGGGTCACAGCAGAGCAAACTCAGAAGTTTCCTTACCCATCTAAGCAGGTTCCTCCCGACCACTGCTTCCTCACAGGTACATCAGACAAGTTTTGAGGATGCACAACTGAAGAAATGACCTCAAGGAGGTACTGTTTGTGTTCTTGCCCCCCACCCTGGGCTCAGTGGCTCAGCTTAAGCATCTCCATTCTACCCAATTCCTGCTCAAGATATTTAAAGCCCCTGTATCAAATACCTCTGTAAGAACTAGGAGACTGATCCCCACAACATGTTAAATCAACTTTCTGATGTAGATGGTGAGATCTCAAAGGCAGGTGAGGAGTCAGCCTCACACCCTGCTCTGGTGGCCCCTGGAAGGGGCAGGGGAGAGCCCCACGCATCCCCAGGGCTCCCAGCCGTCGGCACTAACCTGGTTTTGCAGTCAAAACACCACCCTGCCTCATCAGTGAGGCACAAAAATCTGTTACGTTACAGAGAGGACACAGTAGCAGCACCCAGAGAATCCGACACGGGAATCCTGATGGATAAAGCATCAACACACCACGCCAAAGTTCACATTAGTGAAGCTGCAGCAGATGGCAGTTTGGAAGGGCATCACTACTGCCAAGTAAAATCCTGTTGGAAAATGTTTTCCTTCACCTTTGGGACTACACACCTTACGTGTCATCGCTGCCTGCTGGTGAAAAGTAACCCTGTTCTTCCCTGTGGTGTTCCTGCAGCCTATGTTTCACATCTGGCTTGCTAAAGTGATACCAAGTACAAATTTCTTGGTGGCATTAGCCTGGCCATCTTTCCTCTTCTGCACTCTTTACTCAGTAATATAGCAAGCTTTAAACATCCAGCTCAGGAAAGAGCAATGAAGAAGGTTAGAGATACAGCAGCATCCAAGCTTACTTTAATAAAATGCATTTCTAAAGAAAGCCTGCACAAATTTTATGAACAACAGAAGCCTCCAAGACTGTAGAAAGACCTACTCCTGTTATATCCATCGTCTAACCCACCAACCTAACCTTGCAAAACATACAATGTACACTCTCAATCAACTTCATATTGTTGATATCACCCTACTGAAAGTTACAGGGCTTCTCCTTTCTCCCTGCCTTTTTTTTTTTTTTTTTTCAAACTAAAAGGAAAAAAGGAAAACCTAAAAACTTCCAAAAGCAAGACAACGAGAGGAAAGGCATATAAACAGTTTGCAAGTAATTCATATAGATGCCCACACAGGTGCTGCATTTTCAAGAGAAGATCAAGCAAGCTTGCTAGCAGAGGAGTGCATGTGTTGTAAGAGGTAGTGTCATCCATCAACACCAGCAAATAAACCAGCCAGACTTCAAAAAACATCACCATAAGTTGAATTTCAATGTACAGCGTAAGAATTCACTACAAAAGGCTTCTATTCAATGTGTCCAGTAAAATGCCAGCTGTCACAGATACATTTCATAATATAAAAGGACTTAACAGCATCTATCTACTAACATGAGGTCTGTTGTAATTTCTATTGACAGAAAAAGAAAGGTTGGATTTCGTTTTAAAAAATTATGTTGCATATACACAACTATATTCAGTAACATACGCAGCTTTAACCTTTAAGTCCACACTAATTTAGAAAATATATACAGTTGTGGTGTGCAGATGGACCTAGTGATAAAAATGTACTTTTTTGTCAGCTTCAGTGCCCACCAAGCCTACACTGCACACACAGATGTACTTCGCTTTGTCCCTTACTATGATGCACAGTAAGGGAAAGCCTTAGTTACAATTTCACCCAAGTCAGGGCTGCAGGAATGAGCTCCTCAAAAGCTAGCTGTGCTCCAGACAACTATTAAGTCCACGAGCAGCTTTTAGAAATAGTGACCCTTGGTGTTTTTTTTGTTAGAGACATGTTCATAATAAAAAGGATGCTCTTTTCTGCCAGTTCTGCAAATCCAGCTCGCTGCCTCGGCACAAGGTCTCACAAGCCACTGGGATGCACGAACAGCACAAGAAAGCTTTGGCTCTCTGTGCAACACAGGTCTTCAGCTTACTCCAGGTCACCTCGGTGGCCTCTGTGCCTTGGTTGGAGTGACACAGGAGCAGTCGTTGCATTGGCAGACTCAGCGTTCACCTGGTACCCAAAGGACCATATCGGACTCCTAACCCTCAGCTATGCTGTTCCTGCAGGTGCTTCAGCAGTAGAAGGCAAGGGCATCTTCTTTTTGTCACTCTTTAGTGACATGGCTCTGAATATGCATGGAGGGAGAAGGTTCCATGAATGTGTAGTCATGTCTCAGAGTAGCTTTACATAGATGGGTGTGAGAGCCCCTCACACAGGGGCTCGTGTGCGTATTTGAAGGTGTTGACTTGTGGTCACTCCAAGAGTGAGCAACAAGCATGAGATGGTGAATTTGGGAATCCTGGGGCTGCTCACAGCAAAACACATGAAGAGCTAAGAGTCATTGAAAGCCAAACCATCTGCACATCGCGTCAAGGAATTGCTCTTAAGCACCACTTCCAAGAAGTTGTTTATTTGCCTGAACTAGAGAGGAGAGCAGTTTTACAGATCTGTCACCTGGAGATGACAGCGCTGCCCAGTACTCTTTGTGGCAGTAGTAAGACCAGGGACAAAACTCCCATCAATGTCAAAGGGAGCAGACCTAGAAGTGTGCTCCCATTCCTTCTTACTGTGATAATTTTCCAATTTAGGGAAGAAAACTTACCTACGTATTTCAGTGTTTCTAACTGTTCTGTCACGAGGCACAAGCAGCTCCAAGGTTATAACACCTCCCTCTCGCTACCAACATTTAGGTCATCGGCTGTTTCACACAATCTCACTGCTGGCAAAACGAGGGGAGCGAGGATGCCGATCACACAGGTAGAGTCCAGGTGCTGGCCAAGAAACACTCAAGTCCCCATCCTTCACTTTTCAGATGCATCATTTAAAGTAATGACTCCCTCTTTTCTAGGGCACTTGGCAAAGTCCCTGCCATGACTCGACCAATGCTGGTGCTCCAGTCACAGTGACTTCTATCACAGCATCTTTCTGTTGTGCCTCAGAACCAAACTGTACAAGAAAATCGTAAGAGAAAAAGATGGTGGTCAGCATTTCTGGTAAAAGCATTGCCCTGCCTCTTCTACATCTACCCTCTTTCTCTTTCATTTCCCTTACATGAGGGCATTTCTGCTGTGGGGTCTTAGGAGAGTGTACATCACTCTGGGTTTGAATAAAGAACTGCTCCCAGTAGCCTGCCACAATGCAGTTAAACCCAGGACTGAAACAAACAATAAATAAAGAGAAAGACATATAGGTTTTAAATATAGGTTTCCATTAAAAGCATTACAAAGACAACTTCTCTCATTCTGAAGACAAAGAAAAAATCCACTTCTACTAAAAAAAAAAAAAAAAAGAAAAAAATTTAAAAATCACCCCTTTGCAAGTAACTTTAATGAGGAAAGGCGCAGGGAAGGGAGGGAGGGAGGACCTGGAGAACTAGCAAGTGTTCAAAAGGGCAGATGCCTTCCATCTCACTCATTTTGCAATGGCACCTTCTTCTCACACAGTCAGGTCAGAAAGCCAGAGAGTCCTCACGTGGAGGATTTCACCACCTGCTCGTATGGGGGAGGTGGTGTGTTGCAGTAGGAAGGTGGGGGTGGGTAAACCGGGTTTCCTTGTGGGGAATTGGGCTGGACGTGGAAAGCCATAGCCATGGGATTCATCACAGGTCCACCTGGATCTGTGTAATACGGCACTCCAGGTTGTTGTGACCCTGAAAGAAAGAAAAGGAGAGAAAAGGTATCAACAGCAGCAGCGGCATCAGGTCCTGCTCTTCCAGGGCCTGTGCTCTGCACACTCAGACAAGTTTTCTCAAAGTGCTCATCAAAGCAAAGACAAGGAACCACGTTCTCCTATTCCAGAGAAAACTCAGGCTTGCAGAACTGCATGCAATGGCAATCAACTAGTGAAATAAAAGGCACCGCTGCCCCAAGCAGCTACCATACGAAAGAGAAAACAGCGAGACCCGCTCGGTTTCTCTGACAGAAAAGTTCTTGTGCCTGCAGAGAGGAGAGGCGTGGGATCCCGGGTGGACGACGGGGTTTCCACTGCAGCTTTGACTCAGGTGTCAAGTCTTATGAAAGGCTTTCACAGATTATTTTGTTGTGTGCTGGATCTGTAAGCCAGAGTGCATCTCAAATAGATAATTTCCCTTCTAGGCATGAAACAGCTAAAGAATAAACATGTATGAAGCAAAAACCCAAGTTGAAGCCAATTATGACTGGCTAACACAATGAGACAAGATTGCTTTGCACTGATTAAATTTAGGAAATGATGTTGGAGCCTGCAGGGACAAGGAAAAAAGTGTATGCACAACTGCAAAATTCCTTAGCCATGACACATGGGGAATAACAGAGACTGGTGCCATGAGGAATAACAAAGGTGGCATGTAACCTTCCTCAGATATCACAACTGATAGTGGAAGACAACTCAATGCAATTCCAGCAAGTAAAGTCACATACTGTCTTTATCTCAAGATGTAAATTAGTTTTCTTCCCTTTCTCTCTGTTTATTTAAATAAAGCTGGACTGAAAAAAAATCATGGCTGAGCAACAGGTTTTCTTCTTTTGTTGCTAGTCTGTTTTTCCTATAATGACACAGCCTCTAAGGGATTTTCCCCTCAATCATTCTCTTCTGTGACTTGGTGACACTAGGACTCAGCATTGCCACAGATGGAATACAGGCTTCTTGAAGCTTAGTTCTTCAAGCACTCATGAAGGAGCTACATACCAAACCCAAAAAGTGTCCCTACAATATTAAATCAGGTAGGTCAAGCCATAAGGCACAGGGATGCCAACTGTCCCAGAGCCTTGGGGGGGGTCTGTCTAGGGAGATTTGTTTGGACACTCAGGAGGCAAAGAGTAAGGAAAGCAGATTGGGAATGCAGCTATTTCTTTCTTAACACAACGATTTTTAACACACCACGACAATAATTTTAACTTTTGCCCGTGTGACCAAAGCGGGCTGCTCTGTGGCCTCTCTCTCTTCGCCACAGTGACGAGAAGCACTTGTTCTGCTTCCGTGTACAGCATCAGTGCGTGGCTGCGGGAGAGCCAGGTTGGGAAGAGGAGCAGAGTCCTACCTCTCCAAAGTTTGGGCTAATACCCTCTTTTGTAGCCTTTTTCTTAAGCATTTTTGTTTTAAAGTTAAATCCTGCCCAGCTCTGCATGTCTGCAGTTTCCATCCGCATAGAGAAATATGGGAGAGGCCGATGCAGCTCACTGCAGTTTGCTCTTTAGGCAAATAAGTGTTTTCATTAAAACTTCTGAGTATTATTAATATTATTGAATTGGGAGGAGTAAATGTGAACACCAATCATCTTTTGAGATTTTTTTTTTCAGTTCGCTAAACTCAGCAGAAAACAACATCTAGATATCAACTTCCTTGGGGGATCAGCTCAGTAAGCATTTGTTGAGTGCCTACAAAGGGACCTAACCTTCTCTAGCACCTGAACTGCCAGTCTGGGGCTATGTAGGCTAAGGCTGAAGTGATAGATACCACCAGGTCTGCAAACTGCTGCTTGTAGGTGAGGTGAAGTTCAATGCATTTTCCCAGTCAGGCCCACAGAAAAAGCACTCCCACCTTCCAGGCTGCTGCTGGGATGGCAGAAGATGCTGCTGTTGTCCCTGCAGGGAAGGAGGGAGATGGGCAAGGAGCCACGTTTCAAAGGGTCCACCTCAACAGTGAACTGGCTACTGCTACCAAATCCAGAAGAGGAGCTAGCAGAAAATCACAACTTGGTTGACTACTAATTCCCATTGCAGTTGAATATTCTTAGAATAGTAGAAAAAAAAAATATTGGCAGGATTAGCGCAGAGCCCAAAACTTTTAAGTAACAGTAATAACAGTCTGGAAGCAGATGGCATAAGCAGGTCAAAGGGCTTGTGCTTACTTTATATTTACCCACAACTTGTGCTCCATGAAGTGTCAAGAAAAAATAAAACTGTGCTCTAAAATTAAATCTGGTATTTTCCAATCCAGCCAAAGATGCTCCCTGTTCACATAATCTTGAGGTTATTTTTCAGGCTTATAAATATTAGTTTAGTTAGTCTGGCTTGCCCCCAACTCTCCGCTGCTGAAAAATAAATACTCTCTGCAGAAATGCTTGTTCAGTCAAGCAGAAAAACAGATACAGAATGGAATCCCTAAAAAAACCTCTTAGGATTTAAACAAAAAGAAAGTGAATAAAGTGACAGTTTGTGTCTGTAACATCTTTTTATCCATTCAGGCCTGTGAGAGAGAAGAGGAGGAAATGCATGTCTGTGAGTACAGGCTTAAGGACACAAGAAAGAGCATTTCCAAAGGCTGCAGAAAGCACAGAGGTGTGCAACAGCTGGCATGACAGCGGGGAGAGCCTGAATGGTGCATCTCTGCACAATGCTCCTAAGCTAGAAATGGTTTCAGGACACTTTTCTAAGGAGGTTGTCTTGAGGCAGCCACAATATTGCACAGAGGTGTAATGGCTCAGAAGACAATTTTTGATAAAGAGGTCGGAAGCAGCAAATTTTCAGAGAGATCCCCCTTCTCATTACAAAACAGTCTGTTGTATTTCCACTTCCAAGCCAGTACGAAACAAACTGACAATTCCCAAAAGTTCTCAGAAAAGGTAATTATTCTGTGGCTTCATCTCTCTCTTAATACAACATGTGACAAAACGACAGCCTGGGAGAAGAAGTGTCAGGCTACCAAGCATGCCTGCATGTGTGTGCACATGCTTTTTGGGGACACAAATTAGCACCAGCTTATGCAATCAGGCCAGTGGTTAAAAACGTCTCAGTTTGGCCTTGCTGAGGCAGGAGGAAGACAAGCACCTGAATGTACACTCAGACATAATCTCAGCACTGCAGAAGGTCTTCCAGCTAGAGACAGTTGAATTCAAAATGCACCCTTAAGGTACTAACATCTGCTTACAGGTGGGTCTCATATTGCAGGCCTCTCCCAACTAGGACTATCTAACAGTCAGAGGGTAAGCAATATGAAACCTAGAAAGCAGCGTTGCTAGAGAAGCCACCACTAGGTAGATCCTCCTGATGCTCACAGCCACTGCTGAGCAATCAGACTGACAAGAGAAGGATCACTTCGCTGCAGTAAAACTGTAGCACAGAGCACGGAAGGCAAATAAAAAAGAAAAACATTAGGCTTTCCTTCACCTCTACCAAATGTTAGCAGCTGTATTTAAAACTCTTTCTTCATGTCACTTTTATTTTGGATACCTATCATTTTGTCTATGCTGCACAATGAGAACTTGCTGTCCTCCTTCCATGCACGGACACACAGCTGTAAAGGTATTAGGAACCACAACAGAAGGGAAGTGGAAGTCCTCTCATCCTGGGTTTCAAAAGCACTTCAGTACACAGCAGTTGAATTATGCTGTTTGGAAGGCAGAAGATGTCACTCATCACAGGAGGTGGCTGCACGGTTTAGTGCAGTGCAATCCCTTGTCCAAATCCCACAGTTTCCAAAAACCAACCAAAAAAAAAAAACCCCAAACCCACCCTTTTTTAAATGCCATGGCAAACGTAAGAAATTAGTGAAACTTGTTTAATGAGCAGTCTCTGACCTGATGCAGTGTTGACTGGTTGTCTGGTGTAAGACACGTTAAAAGTAGGTTCTTCTACTAGTGGAGGAGGGTACATCCGCCTTCGGATAAAGAAACCAGCTCCGCAACAGAACAAAACTCCCATCATCAAAAGGAACCTAGGCAAAGAGAAGAGGGGAGTCAAAACCCACCCACATTCAGGCAGCTCTCAAACCCAGACTGTTAGTTGAGAGAAACAGTGTATTGTCCAGTAATCAGCCTATGAGTTTTATCAGGATTTCTTAAATCTGTTGTCTCTTGAGAGCAAGCCTATGTCATTTGAGATATAGCCATTACTTGGGGCACCTATGGATATAATACAGACATCTTTAGCAATTAGTACTATTGGCTGATGTTTTGTGGCATGTAAGATACGAATCTGAAACTAGAATGCCCTTGAATGTTTGGAAAGTCCAAGCTCCTTTGCCACTGGGAAGCTGAACTCAAATTCCAGGTCCCTACAGTTTCAAACAGCACCTCTTGGACATACACCTCACTTTTACAGCATTGAGGCTGGCCAGGAGGTTTGTAGAGGACTGGCTATACAAAGAGGAATACTATTATGCAGTTGCTCTTAAAAGAATATTCTTAGATGTTCTTCCATTACTCAACACCGTAATTTTGTCTCCCATAGAAATGTGGTAGCTGGCATTTAAGCTCAAGCCAGAATACTGAAGCATCCAGCATTGAAGATGACAAGCTTTGTTTTGTGCTTTCGAGACAGCATACACATTCTCAAGGAAAAGGACATTATTTTGCTTCAGTTGTTCTTCTCTCAGCTCCTTTTCCAACCTGACTAAACTGTCATCATTTCCTTGCTGTGGAAACAGGCACATGCAGCAAGAGCACGTCGGAAGATTTTATTTTTCAAACACTGGCTTTCACTGTGTTTCCCTGATTAGCTATCAGACAATGCTAGTGACTGATTGTGAACTCCCGTAAACCCAAACGGTTGTTCTGCCTGTAACTGCCACCCCACTTCAGGGCCTTTTACTGGAAGACAGTGACAACTGTGCTTTTTTTGGAAGGGATGGAAGTTGGCCAGAGGCCACAGAAGTTGGCCAGGGGTGAGCCTACACACCACGCTTATCTCCTCTGGAGCATTCCCAGGTGCTCGAGAGGAAGAGTGTGATACCCTGCACGGCAGCGAGAGGTATTTCATGCAAAGGGTCAGAATCTGTTCTTGTTTCTAGGGTGGAAATGAGAGCAGAAGGAGGTCCTGTTTCCCTCAGCCAATATTAATACATTCCCTTTTGGCAGCGTTCCTGCAAAGGATTTGTTCTGAACAGAAAAACAGATTTACGACGTCACCCCAGGGATTGAGATGCAGAGCTCTTTGGTTATATCAGTAAGGATTGTACACTGAAATCCCACAGTCAGCTTCAGGAAATCTCTGTATTATAGTATATATCAGGCTTCTGGTTTTCAGTGTTTATTCGTTTTAATTTTGAAGGCTCTTTTTTTAGCAGTCTTCAACTTCTCCATAAAAAAAACATGAAATCAGGTTTTCTAGGAGAGCTTTTGCTTTCTCTCTACTGTAATGAGAAGGTTTTATTCAGGTGCTTTCTTAAATTCCTCTCCAAAAAGAATTTACCTTATTTTTTCATTATGCATATAAGAGTGATTAGTTTAAGCTTTATCCAGATTACTGAGCTGCTGGTTTCACAAGCTCAAATATTTTTGCCTTCTTTTCCCTTGCTGTCATCTACAGCAAAATCCTCATAGTCATAAACGTACTCCTCTTCCTTTTTAAAGGAAGCTTCAGTTCTGCTGGCAAGAATATCTTAAACCCTGCATAAATGCACAAGGCCCCTTATACAATCCTCTCTTAAAACTGAGTGCCCAACAAAAAGTGACAAATGCTGCCACGTGGTAGTAGCTGGAACAGGCATAAGGAATTCAGCAGTTTTGGATAAAAGCAGGACCGCTGCTTATACAGACAAGCAGATGCAGAAGCAAGAAAGACCAATCTGACAGAAGTAACCTCCTTTTTCAGTGTTTTCTCTCTACATCAGGAGAATTTTATAAGCAAAAGAAAAAAGTCCTTGCATTTATATGCACACATACATATTACTGAATACTTGTACCCACTTCACTTTAAAATACTAGGGCTGGCAATACCCTGATTCAAGTCCTACAAACAAGACAAGAACAGGACAAATATGTAATTCCCAAATGCCCTGACCTACCAAAAATACCATAGTCGCTGGATAGAGAGAGCTCTTACACAGCATCTTGAACCACAGCAATCCTCATAGGAGCGACATCTGCAGAAAAATAAAGAGAAAAGGGCATTAGGTGAGTGGTTGTCACAGATTAAAACGGCATCTCTGATGCGGTTTGCACCCCTGCCTGAGATGTTATTTGCGACATCAGCATAAGCCTGGGAGGCAAAGCCTCCTGGAAGTGTTCAAAGCCAAGGCTGGAAAAGGCTTTGAGCAACCTGATGTAGTTGAAGATGTCCCTGCCCATGGCAGGAGGGTCAGACAAGATGATCTTTGGAGGTCTCTTCCAGCCCAAACCATTCTGTGGGTCTGATTAAGAACAGACTGCCCTTGGCCATGTAAAGTTGTCAATCACATGTACACATCCATGGCACAGCTCTATCACTATTGAAACTACCTTCCTATATACTACTTTCAACATCATCTCAAAAAAGACTGAATGTAGTGCTTGATTCTATAGAAAAGGACACATTATTAAAAAAAAAAAAAGCAGTACTATTGTGTTTTCTTTCACAGTAAATGAACACTGAAAACCTCAAACATGAACCATTTGGGGGTTTATTCACTGCAACAGACAACGATTGCAAGGTTAAAACTGCCAGATCACTCATTCTTTGCAAATCAGCGGCTTTCAAACAGAGAAACAGAAATTGCAAATTTAATGTCATTTTTGCTTCTCAGAAGTTGCACTGAACTGCAACTGCCAACAACTCCCATTATTTAAGTAGGCATTCCTCTAAAAAAACCAAACCAAACCAAAACCAAACACATTTTGAATTAATATTTCATAAGGAATAGAATTGCTTTAAAGGTATTACAGCACCAACCACTGTAAGCACAAGCTACAACTCCACTATATACCAGCAGCTACATTCAGCATCCTCTGAACAATTTCTATGGTAACTGCCATTCCCCACACCAATGAAGCAGTTTATGTATTTAGTAGGACAAAGGGCAGAGGTATCACAGAAATCATGCTATGTGACAGACTCAGATGAACACATTCAGATTATCATATCCATATACCAAAGGAAAAGAGGAGGTTACTACCACTCGATCAATGTTTTTAATAGTGTTCACATCTGCATGCTCAAAGCACAGATTTAATTAAGCATCTGTTTTTGGAAAATTTGCCCAACTGCATGACTGTCCTGTATTTGTACACGAATCTAAATAAAAAATAAAAATCAATTGGATAATTGTACTGACAATTGCACATTTACACGCTCAATTAACAAGCCTTCACTCACAAAAGACATCAAATCACATAGGCTTCAGCCTCTAATTTGGGCCAGAGGACGATGCTCTATGGATACATAATCAGTTGTTTTGCAAGTGAAAACAGTTACATGCTCTTCTGATGACAAGTAGGCAGCATTTAGTTAAGCAAGTTGAAGGATCTGACATGATTAGCAAGGCAAGGTCTGTTAATATACTCAGGCACTCAGTGTGAGACTCAAGCAGAGTAAGTTGCCCATGCCAAAGGGCAAAATAACCACTTTGCTGTCCCAGAACTTGAAGGCATCCCTATCTCCAGCCTTTCTTCTGTAAAGCTTGTCAGGGCCCAAACAACTGCTCATACTCAAAGCTACCAGATCTCACAAAACCACTAATAAGACTTAGCGAGTCAGCACTAACTTCAGTCCCATCAGGATCAAGAAATTCAGCATCCCTCCATGCTCCCCAACTGGCTCAACCCAATAGGAGCTTTCAAGACACACGTTAAATGCATGGGCAGGATCGGGCCCCTTATGAAATGGAGTGGCAGCCACTGCCTTCTGTATAAACAGTGGTCATGGTTCCCTTTTGCTTTTTAACACACTTGTGGTTGGAGTACCTCATCCATGTTGATGGGCACTCACTCCTTTCGCTGATACTGCACAGCAAAGACTTTAAGGCTTGTCAGGTCAGAAAAGCAGAGCCAAGGCCAGGAAACAGAGCCCATGAAGCTAGAAGGAAGGAGGTGGAGGTGATGACTGAACGGTGATCTCTTCCTTTGTGGGCAACCTGTGCTAGCAAATAAAAAAAGCTTCCCACCCCTTCCTGCTGCTCCAGGTTTTAAAAGAAAAAGCCACACTCTCATCCATGAAAGAAAGGGAACGAGTTTCCAGCATCATTGGGGTCTGCGCTCTTGTAGCTTTTCTTGAGGCAGGTAAGGCCAAATTATAGAATGATTTTATGGATGTGAACAGTCTTTATCTCTGCCTCTACATGCTGGCTCTGTCAGCCCAGACACCTATGCCCAACCATAAGTGGGACAGGGAGCAGATGCACCAGGCAGGCCTCTGGCCCCAAAGCCATTCTCCAGATCAAGCCCCAAGAGGTGGACTTGTATTAAAAGTTAAACTAAAACAGAGAGCCTAGGGAGGCAGCACATACACCTCCCTTGTGCCCACCCTTGCCAAGCATTTGCATCTGTTTTCTCCAGAGCCAGAAGAGATGGGAAAAGGCAATTTTAAAATATGTAATTATGGTTGTTCAAACCACCAAAATTAAATCAGCATCTGTATGGTGAGCACAGTACTTGAATTTACTTTTTAATCTCCAAATTGTCTAGGCTACAAGTCAGCACCATTTTTAAGCCTCAGTGGCTTAGCTTTTCTTCCTGCAAACAAGGACTAAAGCACCAGCTGGAAGACAGTAAGGCTCAACTGCTGAATGTTTATGAAGCTCCTGAGACCACTGATGGCAAACAAACAGGCCATCAAAGAGAAGTTTCGTCTCCTACATGGATGACTGCACTTTCAAATGGCTGAAAACGATGCAAAAGCTGGAGGAGTCTCACTACAGCTGTGTTTAGAGAAGCTCCATTTTCCAACAGCCAGTAAGCTTTTCGAGGTAAGTCATCCATGGCTAAGCACTGCATTTGCTGGGTGGATCTGTGAAGCTAAATCAGTATCATGACTTGGTGGGAAATCCCTTTGAGATTTGACATTAGTAACCCGTTCACTTTTTACCCATAAAACCAAAGGAGCACTTGATTTTGCATGCCTACGAGTGTAGACACAGGTACCTGTATGCAGGAGCCTGGAATTGAGCATGACAAAATGATAACAACCTGCTGTTTGGATTCCCCAGAAGTGCCAAAAAAGACTGAAAGAACAAACAGCCCATTTGCTGATACTGCGGGCAGGGTACTGCAGAAGATCTGCTGATCTCTTGCTCTCGATCAATGCACCATGAAAAAACCAATGCAACTTCTGCTAACATTGATCCCAATTACAAAAAGTTAACTTATAAAAGCCATATTTATTAGCAGGCAAAAGATGACAATAAAATCAGCTTATTAATGTAGTAACACACGAGCTCAAGTATAATCAGTCTTTGATGTACTATCTCTTACCGCCTGACAGCAGATCCCAGCAGAATTAAGACCCTAGTTCAAAACAAACAAACAAACAATTAAGCACACCCATATGTATTTATTGAATTCATATGCATATTCTTTAAATTACACTCATGCTTTGGCTCTGCTTAATTGGGAAGGACTGCTTCTGTCCATGCCAGTTGAAGAAGAATGAGCCTTACTATCCTGAACTGGACTGAACACTTCACCTACAGAAGATGTTTCTAAAGCCATTTTCCCTCTTTCACACAGAACTGCATTTCCCTCGGGCCAATGTTTGTTTCATTGATGAAAATTTAACCCATTATGTAGGACAAGACATGATCCATTAGTTAGTTTGGTAATCTGCAGCTTCACCAAGCATACGGTCTCTATTTGAAAACTGTCTGCAATGTGATTTACGATGTACAAGGCACATCTTGTCATTCATAATTCAGTAGAGTGAAATGAATGCATGTGCATGTCCAACAACTTGTTCTGCCAGCACACCAAGGAACCACTGTGTCAGAGATCAAAATTACACTGCATGTCAGATCACAGCAACAAGCTTTTTGTCCAAGTTTGCACTTAAATCATGATGCTGAACTTCTTTCCTTAATGGACAAGCAAGGCACAGTTTCATGTAAGGGTATATGGTACGACCCAAACCCCACAAACCAACGCCAAACTTGCATGTGTTCTCTGGATAATAACTGTTTGGTGAAATGGTCCAGGAGCTCTTATCCGTTTATATCTACATCTAAGAAAGGACTTGTTCAGCTGTGTAGGAGAGCTACTGCAGGAAAGAACTGCATCTAAAAATAATTCCCTGATTGGGACTTGCTGAAAACTAGAGAAATTAAAGAGGTAAAGGAGGGATTACAGTCTTCAGCAGACTGCATAGCCACAGTGGTCTGACAACATTGCCTGTTCTCACCCAACCTGGCTGTTCCCCATCAATGCCATCCCTTTGACATACAGGCTGTAATGTTCTTAGGTTTCCTGCCTAGACTGTTTGCATCATACGTGCCAAAATCTGGTTTAACATTTAAGATGTTTGACTGGCAATATCTTTTGGAAGAGTAAAATAGAACATGAATTGTTAATCCACACGTAGTGGCAGCAACCCTACTGCAGGCACAGGGACAGAGGATGGGAGGGTAAAAGAAAACCACAAAACCCACACAACAACCAGACACCATAAACTGTATGAGTTCTAACCAGTGTCCTGTAGACAAGCATGACTTTAATTCCAGAAAATGTTCCACGCCAGTGAAAGGTTAAATGATTACTACATGTGTTTATTTTTGGGGGATGGCTAGTAGCATCAGATGAAGCTAAGGAAGTCCCAGCTGTGGTCTTAATACTGGCACAGGCATAAGGCCAGAAGAAGAAGCCCAGTGTTCACAAGAACTGGAGGGGATAGACCACTGAAGACTGCATCACCTCCAAGCAGACCCAGTGCTGAGCCCTCAAAGCCAAAAGGCTCGGGTCTGCTACCACTGAACAGGCGAAGGCAGACAGCTGAAGTGTGCATATGTATTTACTTGTTCTAGGACAAAAAATCTTAAAAAAAAAAAAAAAAATTAATCTACTTGGAATTCAACTGCCAGGACACAGTAATGCTGAACAGAGAAAAATCAAATGAGCCATGAAACAAAAAGAAAAACAAAGCAGGCAACCACCACTAAGTGACTAGCAGAAACAATTGTGTTGAAGCTCAGTGTCTTGTCTGTGCTATGAATGAGGAGTAATGCCACCAAGTTCAACAGGATTACACTGACACAAGACTCAGAATTAGACCTGAAGGATGAGGAATGAGGATCAATAGAAGGTGCACCAAGCATCTGAGAGAGAGTTATTTTTCTACCAAGCTGATTTCACCATTGATTAGTTCATTTTAGACCATTCCGTATGTGCATTTCCATCTCCCAATAAAAAAGCAGTTTTCGAAGCCAAGCCATTGCCCATGCTGCTATGTAAGGAAAGATCGGGTTACTGACTGTATATGTAGGGAAGACCACCACACAAGTGGAGAAGCTTGATGCTACAAGCATGGTGGAGACATTATTCCAAGGAATCCATTTTGCTACAGCAGCCCACTGAACATGGAAATCCACACAGAGTCCAACTCTGCCCTCAGGAGCCCGATCTAAGTACCTGTTTATGAGTCCCAAAGCAGTTTAATCTCTCTCCAGAAAGACACTGCAACATGAAGGCCACATGCCTGCACTACCGTTCGTTTAAATGTTTGAGGAGCAGTAACACAGGTAAGGTCTTTGGCTGGTGGAGCAGAGTGATAGGCAACATCTGCTTTCCAACCTTGGTCTTAGAGCTGGTTGTGTCTCCTTGGCATGTCTCCATACATGGCCTAATTCTCAGCAGAGACACGCCTCCACCACAGTTACCTGCAGTAACAGGTTCTCAGCACCCAAAAGCATTTATCGTCTTTTCTTATATATAGCAAAGGTGATCACTCAATGCATGTAAGAACAGTGCGGGTGCTGAGGGAGCTGGCTGAAGTCATTGCTGGACCGCTCTCTATGATCTTTGCCAAGTCTTGGGAAACGGGAGAGGTGCCTGAGGACTGGAGGAAAGCAAATGTCACTCCGGTCTTCAAAAAGGGCAAGAAGGAGGACCCGGGCAACTATAGACCAGTCAGCCTCACCTCCATCCCTGGGAAAGTGATGGAACACCTTATCCTTGGTGCCATCTTAAGACATATCAAGGATAAGAGGGTCATCAGGGACAGTCAACATGGCTTCACCAAGGGGAAGTCATGTTTGACCAACCTCATAGCCTTTTATGAAGACGTAACAAGGTGGATTGACGATGGCAGAGCAGTGGATGTGGTCTACCTTGACTTCAGCAAAGCATTTGGCACCGTCTCCCACAGCATCCTCACAGCAAAACTGAGGAAGTGTGGACTGGATGATCGGGTAGTGAGATGGACTGCAAACTGGCTGAAGGAGAGAAGCCAGAGAGTCGTGGTCAATGGGGCGGAGTCTGGTTGGAGGCCTGTATCTAGTGGAGTGCCTCAAGGGTCAGTTCTGGGACCAATACTATTCAATATATTCATCAATGACTTGGATGAGGGAATTGAGTGTACTATCAGCAAGTTTGCTGATGACACCAAGCTGGGAGGAGTGGCTGACACACCAGAGGGCTGTGCTGCCATCCAGCGAGATCTGGATAGGCTAGAGAGCTGGGCGGGGAAAAATTTAATGAAATATAATAAGGGAAAAATGTAGAGTCTTGCATCTGGGCAGGAACAACCCCAGGTGCCAGTATAGGTTGGGGAATGACCTATTAGAGAGCAGTGTAGGGGAAAGGGACCTGGGGGTCCTGGTGGACAGCAGGATGACCATGAGCCAGCACTGTGCCCTTGTGGCCAAGAAGGCCAATGGTATCCTGGGGTGTATTAGAAGGGGGGTGATTAGTAGGTCGAGAGAGGTTCTCCTTCCCCTCTACTCTGCCCTGGTGAGACCTCATCTGGAATATTGTGTCCAGTTCTGGGCCCCTCAGTTCAAGAAGGATAGGGAACTGCTGGAGAGACTCCAGCACAGGGTAATGAAGATGATGAAGGGAGTGGAGCATCTCCCTTATGAGGAAAGGCTGAGGGAGCTGGGTCTCCTTAGCTTGGAGAAGAGGAGACTGAGGGGTGACCTCATCAATGTTTATAAATATATAAAGGGTGGGTGTCACGAGGATGGAGCCAGGCTCTTCTCGGTGACAACCAACAGTAAGACAAGGGGTAATGGGTTCAAGCTGGAACACAAGAGGTTCCACTGAAATTTGAGAAGAAACTTCTTCTCAGTGAGGGTGACGGAACACTGGAACAGGCTGCCCAGGGAGGTTGTGGATTCTCCTTCTCTGGAGACATTCAAAACCCGCCTGGACGCCTTCCTGTGTAACCTCACCTAGGTGTTCCTGCCCTGGCAGGCGGATTGGACTAGATGATCTTTTGAGGTCCCTTCCAATCCCTAACATTCTGTGATTCTGTGCCTTGCAGAATGTAGGTCTGATTTTGGCAAATATATAACTACATATATATAAACTGCCTCATTGATGAATGCGGCCATGACCTCAGTGGAACATCTGTACTTGAGAGTAAAGCACTGCTACTGGTACCCAGGAGAGCACTAGAGATATAGTTACCCAGGCACTTGATAAATCACTCAGCCCTTAACTACATAAGAAAAGGTAAGGCAAAAAGGAGGGAAGGGGCTGTGAAGTCATTTTTCTACAGAGTAGAAACAACAGAGACAGAAACAATATTTGCTCAGATCAGAGTCCTGTCTGCTTTGACACAACTAAAATCAGGAGTTGGACTCCATGATACTTGTGGGTCATTTCCAACTCAGGACATTCTGTGATTCAATTCTATGAAAGTCTATGATGAGACAAGATACTTGGCTCCTGCCCTTCACATAGACAGGAAAAACAGGAGCAGGCAACAGCTGAAAAAGGGATTATTTCTTAATTATTCTTCAGGTGAAGAACCTATAAACACAGTCTGTGCAAGAACTCAGCAGAATATGGTAAATCCTCCCTCACTTCTGATGGGATGAGAAGTATTTGCTTAGCTGGTCCTATCAAACCGACCCTTCTACAAACCTTCTGCTACCCAAAAATTTGCTGTAACTCCAGCACTTTCTTCTCAGATCCCAGGAGGAAAGCTACTCTACAAGAAAGACCCTCCTTGTTGTCTGTAAAGGCAGCAAGTCTCACTGCATGGCTTTCTGGCCAGCACATATCCATCCAGAAATTTTCTCTGCTCCTCTTGTGGCAGAACCTAGCAGGAATTGCTGTGGTTTAGACTTTGTGCCACGGCAGTATATGGTACCTTAAATAGCCATTTTTCAACATGAGATCCAAGCCTTTCTTTTGCACAACAAAGCAGAGAAACAGCATAGCTTAAGGTTCCGACAAAAGTAAACCACAGATAACCTGTATGATGAGTTTTAATTTTCTGGAGGTGGAACTGTGAATTTCTCATATGAACAGGACTGAGGACTTCTAGTTAATCATCAGGTCCCTTATTAAACACACAATTAGCTCTTCATATGTCAAGCTGCTCCCAGTGGGTGAGCAGTCCTACTGCACCTAATTGCTGCTCTGAGAAATTATAAGAAATCTGCTGGTAGGGGGCGATGGATGTCCATGAATTTGCTACCTGCCTGCACAGCAAATCTTTTTTCTTCAGGCAGCTAGAGCAGGATCATACACAGAGAAGGACATAGGTACTAATGGCCAACAGTTAGATGCCACTAAGTCTTTCAAAATTTTAATTCTGGGTCTCTCTATACAGAAAGGGATAGAAGGTTTAAGATGACTTTGAGGTCAAGTGCTCCTTGATGCTGTCCACTGGAGCTCAAACCAGGCACAAGCCTTCCTGTTCCACTGACATGAAGCCAGAAGAAATGGCTTCTCAGCCTCACATTAGGGTTCTTACCCAGGACATGGAAGAGTTAATGCTCTGATGAATATTTAAAGTCAAACAGCCCCAAGAGGAAAAACACATGATAAGCCACAACTGTGGTTATTGCATCTTCTGGAAGTGAGAGGGGCAGCACTGGGTTCCCTGCTCCCTCTGAGCCAGAGCAGAGCCTGGTTTCAGAGGAATACTCCATAGGAGACTGTCCCCCCTTTTTCCTTCCTCTCCTTTCTCAGAATAGGCTGCCTAAACCTCGTCAGCCTCCAACTCTGAAATTGTTCAGGAGCTTCAATTCTCAAATTAGGTCAGTCACCTGCTTGATTGCCTGTGAAGGCTGAGATATTAAATCCCCCTCCCCTCCTCAAGACTCACTCCTAGCAAGTTGAGTTGGTTGTTGATTTGGTAACCTAATTCTCCCCAGGTTGTGCATTGGACAACTGATCCATCGAAGTAAATTCAAGTGCTTGGCAAGGCGTCTAGTGGCTGGGTCATTACAGCAGTCAGGACTACAACCTCATCAGATCCATCAACATCAAGGGAATCTAGTGCCTTATTTGAAGCAAGGAATATATCACCTTAGGGCATAGACTAGTGAAGCTAGTTGCAATGTTTGTACCCTTATTGTTTAAGGCCACGTAGGACTGAGCAATGGTGGTATGTTTTTGCTACCTTTATATACAGATGGTCTGATAATGACTGCTGTCTTCCTTCAATGACTGCTGTCTTCCTTCACGATACAAACTGTGCACTTGCACTCTTGCCTTGAATGACATATGCAATCAGGTCCTTCCTGTGGCTGCTCACTGCTAAATTGGTGGCCCTGGCCTGAATCCAGGTCTCCGCTTCTGTACGGTGCCGGCCATTCAAGGGCCCTGGAAGCGTGCAAAACCCTAATGCTGCCTCCCCTCTCCCTCCTCCATGCTGGCTTCAAATCAAATGGAAGATTAAATCAACAGCTAGATTACTGCCCTAAGCACACACCTGCTGACACTTCATGCAGCTGTAATTGCAATGGGAAAGCTAAGTGTATCATCAGAAAAGCCAACTTAATTAATGGCAGTAAACATAATAGGATGCGGAGTACAGAAAGTAGTTCCCATCCTGCTGGGTGTCTGGATTGGGGGCTTTTCTCAGCCTCTTGTACCTACATTGATGGAAGAAGTGATCTCTAAGCTATCTGAATAAAAATAACTTTTTAAAATATTTTCATCTGGAACATTTTGCAGGTTCTTGATAATGCACAAAATTATTATTATAGAGTGACCACCAAGCAAGTACGAGATCACATTCAAAACCCAGATGAACACGACTGTGTGATAAATCCCACAAAATTTAATCTGAGAAGGAAGCGAGGTGTGTGGAAATGCACAAGAAATTTATTTCAAAACCCATAAAAACCCACAAACAATAAAATCAGTATTGTTCTCCACAATAAGAAAAAGAATTGACTGTTCCCATGTAGGGCAGTAACATGTTTTAAACATGAAGAATATTAGCAAACATTCCTTTTTTAGGTTTGCATTAATGTTCTCATACTAATTCTAAATGAAAAACAGATTTAATCAACACACGTGCAGCTGTCTGCTGTATGCAGTAAACTACTTTCTATGGCAAAAACACATTAGCCTAAAAATACAGCACTTCCATCTGCACATGCTTTTAATATTAATTCAAGTCCTGCTTCGAATAAGAATTGGAAGAGGTTACAAGATGCTACTCCCCTATGTTTATTCTGTTCTTTGTGCATTTACCAGCAGCGATGGTTAACATTTTTTTCTAGAGATAGTTTCTCTGTTTATTTCTGGAGGTCTTTCAACTAGTAGCACACCAGTGAACAGTCAAAACATACTTAGCCAATGAACCCATGGCTGAGCTCCAGTGCGAAAAGTCAGTATTCAGGAGGGGGAAGCAGGTACAGGCTACCAAGGAGGAGTTTAGAAATCATCACATGCACAAGTAGGTGTGATGTTAGGAAAGCCAAACCTTGCCTACAACCGATAGTTGCAAGGGACACCAAGTGCAGCCAGAAGAGCTTCTACCACTACACTGGCAGTGGATGGTATCTGTGGACAAGTCAGGGAGCAGCTGATGTCATTTACCTTAATTTCAGCAAGGTTTTCCATAATATTCTTTTACCCAAGTTCAGATATTAAAGTCTGGAGAGGTGGACAGCTAGATGGGTTTACACTGTCCCTTCCCACCCCCCCACACACAAAGGCAAAAACCAAACAAATAAACCCCACAAAACCACAAACTGGTTGTTTGGTGGTACTCGGAGGGCAGTGGTCAATGTGTCACAATCTTCCTAGAGAGTATGAAGTAATCACTGTTAGCACCACAGAGATCTGGACTCGTCAATAGGACAAACATGTTGCTGGAATTGGTCATAGAGTACTTTCACCAAGTTTTGGAGATGGTCCCAAACTGAGGATCAGTCAATGAGATCAGGGGCAGGGCTGCCACTCAAAGATTTATAGTGGTTGGAGGAATGGCCTGACAGGAACCTCATGAAATTGAACAAAACCAAAGGCAAAGTCTTGCCTGTGGGAAGGATGAACATCTTGCTGGCTGTGAAGCAGCTCTGCTGAAAAGGCCCTAGGGGTCATGGTAGACAGCAAGATGAACATGAGCTAGCAGTGTGCCATGACAGCAATAAAGGCCAACAGCATCCTGGACTGCGTCAACAGAAGCCTAGCCAGTGGATCAAGGGAAGTAACTACCACCTTTCGCTGAGAACTTGTTGGACCACATCTAAAATACTACATTTGGTTTTGGCATCCCCAGTAAAAAGGATGAAATTGATGAACTGGAGCAAGCTCAGCAAGGGACCACCAAGATAGTCAGGGGCTAGAGTACTTGCCCTATGAGGAGCGCTTGAGGGACTTGGGCTTGTTCGGTCTAAGGAAGGAATGGCTTCAGAGGGACCTAAGAGCAACTTGCCAGTACCAAGGAGGGAGTTACCATGAAGATGGAGCCAGATTGTTCCTAGTGGTGCAGGGTGGGAGAACAACAATGATGGATGTAAACTGAAACAAAAAGAGCTTCTGACTTGGCGTGTGGGAAAACCTATCCACCATGAAGACAGCCAGGCAGCAGAGAATGTTGCCCAGAGAGGATGCGCTATCTTCTTGCTTGGAGTTTTCCCAAGACCTAACTGGCTAAAGGCCTGAGCAACCTGGTCTGACCTCATCGCTGACCCTGCTCTGAGCAGGAGGTTGGACTGGAGGTCTCCTGAGAACCCTTCCCACCTGACTTATTCTCTGTTCTCTAATCAGCGTTAGTCTCCTTTCCTCACTACTTCTCTTAGAATATTACTTTATTAAAAAATTCAATACACAATAATCCAACAGGATGAGCTGAAATAATGTTAACTCAGTACTGGACAGCATCAAAACTCTCTCTTCCCTCTAAGACAGCCAACCCCCCCTGCTGTGTGGGCAACTACTTCACTGACCCAGTGACATCGGCCATGCCATTTCTAATTCTGTGGAGACGTGCCTACCACTCATACTCAAAGACATTCGTGCTGCTTTATAAACATGCCACAGAGCCTGGGAAGGAGAGGATTAGAAACACGCAGGTTCTAGCATCTGGAATTTATCACCTCATTAAAAGCTCCGATGTGATCGTAGCTAACAACAGGAGGAAAAATAAACAGAGAAGACCTATCGGATTGGTCATTCATATCCAGGAATATGCTTCACCCTGCAATGAGGGAGACATTCACAATAATTCTAATGAAACTATTCCCATCAGCAAAATGTAAGGCAGCCTTCCCTCTACTATTAAATCACAATTCAGAAGTGGAAAAAACAACTAGAGTATCTTAAGTGCTGCTGGCATCTGCATACACAGACAGTGATTTCACAATCTAATGCATTCACTATATCATTATTAACATTATTGCCAAGTAAGAGAAGTATCTTGATCATCTCTTCCACCAACCATCAGCACTTCAGGTACATCTACAATAAGACTGAGCTGGCTTATTTAAGTGAGAGTGGGATGAGGATCCTTGTAGAGGATCAGAGTCAAGTCTGTAAGACAGCTTTAATTCTGAATTGCTTTCTGTGCATATACACAAGCAGATGTATGATCTAGCTCTTTAAGCAAAGTCAGGGATAACTTGGCTCCCTGATTTTCCAAAGAATAAGAACTAGACTCCAATGACTAATTCCTTTCTCTGCTTCATATTTGTTTACTTATTTTTCCAGGCCACATAAATAAATGTTTTTTGCTGAAGCAAGAGAAAAGTATCAACTGACAACATCTTGTGACTAGGACACAGAGAAATGGTTGGTTTGGTTAGTGAAGTAAGCTAAGAGCAGTCTGGGAAATTTTCTGTATCAACACTAGAAGACCAATGCGTGTCTCTAAAATTCTCGGGAAGCTTTACATCATGGCTTCTGGTCTGAAATAAGCTATATCTTAAATTAACAGATTCACACAGCAGAGGTGGAAAAGTTTGGAAAATTATCAATTCCTCAGACTAGCCTTAAGAAACATGCTTGAAATAAACTAAAGCTTACTGTTGAGCTATGAAGGCTAGAACAACTATGCCCACTGGAAATTTTAAAAGGTACTAATACCATTAACTACTTGGACAGAGAGATGTATCATTAGTTCTGTAACAGCGACGTCCAACATTTACCCTAGCTGTTAATACAGAAAGCATAACCAATAAGTTTTAAGAAAGCTTTAAGAAACCTCTTTAACAGGTTTTTCTTTTTAAAATAATTACACCACAAGACAGATTGAATCGAAAACTAAAAAAAAAAGCTTAAGCTCCAAAAGAACAGTCATATCACTGCAAGTTTTACCCCTCAATCTAGCTGAATTTCCAGTACACTTATTTTGGCACACTGATTTCTTATCCCATGTTCCTCTAACTTAGCAGACACAGTCTTATCTCTATGTTTGGATGGCTGACGTAGAACCTTTACAGGAAAGATTAACTCAGCTATCTTGCCTTTAAACTTCTGATAAAAGCAACAAACCATTTTATGTGACAGTCCACCTTGGACTTCTATTACTCTGAGCAATTGAAAAAGAAGCAGGCACCTTCAAGGAGGATGTGCCTGCTCAGAAGAGATAAAGCATATGGACATGCCAGTCCAGGGATGCCTTGGTCTGAGTATGCCACACTAAGTCTGTGAATAGACACAGGATGTGGTACTTCTGAGCTGACAAGCCAACCTTTTCATTATAATATAAAGTGTCCCCAAGAGACACCCGACACATGGGACTGAAATCACAGGGAAATCGTTAAAAGGAATTACATTGCTGGGTTTCATAAATCTCCAAAGATAGCCTCAAGACCAAAGGACAGACTACGTACGTTACCTGGGTAGAAAAAGCCTCTGTCAGAAAACCAGTGACAGAAAGGAATGGAAGCTATTGCAAACTCATTTGACTAAATATATCTGCTTCTTTCCAATTGTTGCTCCAGAAATTGTAGGATAAAATAAAACCTGTTTAACTATAGCACATCCTAGTTCTAGATTTGCACGGAGGATATACTCTCAGGATGAAGTTACATATTATGCCTTTAGATGATTTAACATGTAACCATATGCTAATGGATAAGATCCTATTCATACCTCCTCCTCCGCAATATGCAGAATACTCCTTTCCCATTTCACCAGTGTTCGCCAAGAACTGTACCAAGCTGATTCAACACTGACTCAAATGTGCTGAAATGAACAACTTTCTGTGGGATCAGCAAGTTGAATTAACTCATTGAAGGGTCAAACAAGTGCCAAAGCAATGGGACTTCACCCTAAGATATTGAGATTGGCATTGTGCCTCTCCTCCACCATACAGGTGTGAAAAGACAGCACAGGTAGGAAGCAGCTGAGAACCATAGACGAAAGAAACTGAAATTGCAGAAGTAACAACGTAGGAAACCGCAGGCACCACATATATCAATGTCCTTCCTATCATTTTGGTGCAAGTCCCCTTTAAACCTACTGGGCTCCTATGCACTCAAATACCCTCTCTTCCCTCTTTTCCACATTTCTTCACTTGTCACACATTATCTATTCTCTGAGCTTTACCGTTCCCAAATCCTTATTGTCTTTTCTTAGTGTTCCTTCTTCCCCACTTAAACTCATAATCGCAATAACAACAATAGCATTCACGTGACACTCATCACCATCGCAATCATCCCTCAGCCCAAATATCCCACCCCTTTCCCCTTCCTTTTTCCATTTACTTACACTATCCAGGGCACTGGCAATCGCAACATGCTCATACAATGACTCAGATAACAGGGTGCTGTAGTAAAAACCACACACAAAACTACTACTAACAGTCTTCTGATTGACCTGACATAGTGAATATACAACAGTCTTCCCTCCACATCAAAATGTCTCCCACACCAACCAGCAACCCACCAACACCACAGCCCCTTCTACAACTTTCTTCCTGCCAATATTTAAAGCTGTGTGCAATTCCAAATAACCTCTTTGACAGACTGTAAAATAAACACACCACACTATTCTGGAAGATACTCCATTTCAGCACATGAAGAAAACTGTGAACTAGTTCCCAAAAAGAAACCAATTAGAAAATAATCTTGCATGCATCACATCTATTGCAGACAGCGAGCCTCTCCCTCGTACCCCTTGCTTTTGCAGCACTCAGTATGTATTTACCTGTGGCACAAAGAGCCTGAGCTAACACCCCGTATCCAAGTAGCTACCCCTTTGTATTACAAAGAGAGACAAACATGGGCTGCAAAACCGTGTGGGCAGAAACGTAAGCAGAACACCAAGGTGACAATGAATAACGCACTCCTGAATGTCAAGGTGCAGTGGGATTTTCATAATTTCATAACATCCCAGTTTCTTTCCCACGTTGCAGCAAAATAAAATAAAATGTAGGTGGAACCAAAGTCCTCTTGTTATTAGCATGCAAAGAAAATGAATTTATTGAAATTCACCCATCTGTTCTGGCCGACCATTTATGAGTAATTCTCAACATTTCAGTCACCTGAAAAAAAGACAGTGAGCTCTATGCACAAACACTTCCTAAGCAGTTAATAGTCAGGATCACAGATGATTAAGCAACATAGTGTTTCTTCCTTTCAGTGAGCTTTGTTTCTCGCCTGGCTTCCTGGCTGCTTTTTGTCTCTAGCATTTCTCTCTTGTTTCTGGCAGATGAAGTGGAGGTGGAGAAGAAAAGGGAGGAAAATTCTTGGGCAGCATAAGGATTACAGTAATTTCCAATCCTTCAGCAAGGAAGAGCTTGCTCAGGGAACAGATGACCTAATGCTGCTACCTACTTCTCAACCCCACTTTATTTTTTTTAAACTCATGTTTACAGATATTTGCAATTATAAAGTTATACAACCCAGGGACAAAGTTTAGTACATTCATGTCCTTTCTGCCCCCAAATCCACAGGGAAGATACCTCCCACCCACACTTTTCCTCTACCTTTTTGGTGTTGGTGTGGGCAATTTAAAACAGAAAACTGCAATTCCGAGAGATCCTCAGCCATGAACCAACAGGTCATTGACGTATGGTTCACACTCAAGCCTGATGTGAACATAGATGCCACTCATTAAATGGACAGGTATGCCACAGATAACAAATCATCCCAACTCCCTAAATTAAACAACAGTATTAGCACAGAGACAAACTTACTGTCAAAGCATTCTTGGTATTTTGCTCAATTACCTGCCCTTGCTCAAAACAAAGGGAGAACTGTCCTCACAGGGCTCTACTCATGTTTCCCTTCCAGTGTTCTGAAATAAGAGCTGTTTAAGATCTTGCACTTTTGTTTTCAAATTGGAAAGGTCACCTGAACTGGGTGGCAAAACGAGTCTGTACACTTTTTTTAATAAGAAGAAAGGGAAAGAGATGGGACACGGCAAAGACGGGAAAGTTTATTACACCTTCATTTTAAGTTAGAAAAAGTCTCAGAGAAGTTATGAGAAAAATATAATTAGCAAAAGGAAAGAACAACACTCTAAAAGCCTACAGATTCTAATTCTCTCTTCAGCACTAGAAAACACAACAAGGAAATTGATGACTACTTACATATAATATGTAGGATATAATCCTTCAAAGTACCAGCAATGCTTTTTGGCCTCTGTACACTACAAAGAAAGAAAAATATGGTATTAATATTTACATAAGACAATGGATGATTATAAATACAAGCATAGAGTATTTATAAATACTGTGACTTTGAGCAATTAGAGAATGTTTCTATTGCCAAAGATTTCACAATCCTGACACACACAACAACTAGGAAGTCAGTTTATTTGAATGGCAGCATGCCACGTTAGGGTTCACACCCATCACATGGGGCTTTGTCTGCAGGGCCCCATAGCTTCCCATGATTCATGACCAAAGTCAGTAGATTCAGTGCAGACACAGGATGCCTGGAAGAACTGGTGTTTTAAAAGACCAGGGAGAACTTAATAGGCCGTTGTGGTTGTAATGACTTAAGAGAACTCCAAGGCATAAGCTATGCATTATGACTATACAATAAATTCAATAATTGCAGGGAATGATTCATCTTTCTGGAAGTCTGTGGTGTGCAGGGCCAGGCTCAGAAAGGAGCAGAGTGGAGAACCCATCCAACCCATCTAGTCTTCCTACAGCTTGGAAATATCTCAAGTGTTCATTAAAGTACAGGGGAAATGAAACTGCTTTCTGCAGCCCAGCAGTATTGTTCTCTTTTGCGGATTGCCAGCATATCCTTCTTAAAAGATGACGATGGGCATTTTCTCAGCATGTGGCAACACAGGAAGCACACATCGTTACACACACTACCAGAGCACAGACGGCAGCTCAGAACACTAGCAGCGCTTAAAAGAGAAAACCAGATGTCAGGCCCAAACTCTGTATACAATGCACAAAATATTTCTGTGTATCCCGCTGACACCGCTAGTGTAAAATGCCATCTTCATTGCAAATGTAGCTCCACGATCTCCACCACAAATTGCATTATCTGATCACACGCAGCCAGGGCATTGTGGGACACCCTCTGCAGAGCAGCAAGGAATATATTGCTGAGGTTTTAGCAATAATTCCCTCTGGTGCTCACACCTGACACCCCATGTTGGAGAGCACTCAGCACACCGGCGGTGCTTGGATCATCCTTCACGTTCACTTGGCAGCTCACCTTTAAATAATAGCTCCTATAAGTTCATTAGCTTCCCCGAATCCCAGAATACTACATGAATCCAGTTAAGATGAAGACAAAGTGGTTTTAGATCCCCAGCTCTCACTCCTCATGAATAAGAAAGGCTGCAAGCTCTTTAATGAGTATCTGATGAGCTAAATCACAGACAGATCAATTATAGCCCATGAAGACAAACTGCTATGGATTACATTGTTACGAGTAGTACAGGACATAGGGGAGGAGGAGAAGACTCTTGATGCGTGTGATCAGGCGTTTTCACTAATATGACAGGCTCACACCGGCCTTCAAGATGCACAAGCTTTAGCTTCTGTTGAAAGGCCTGGAGCTTTTCCCTCATGATAAACGCTGTGGCAGCCTCATTCCGCTCTCAGATCAATGCCCTGGTCCAGGCAGTATATGCAGGAGGGCTCCATAGCTCCTGCTGGAGCAAGTGGTGTTCAAAGATAAATCTCCACATTTGTCCTATTCCTCTTTTCCCTGCCCTCCTTCAAAGCTTCCAACTTCTTAATGCTTCCTTATGAATATTTTCATCAGCTGGCTGTTTCCTCTTACTCTAAATATGCCGAGTTTCTCTCCATAACACCCTGCAAATGTATATGTATCGTAAACCCAGCAGGTCTGCTGCCGAGTCAGTGAAAAATACTTTGGCTCTTCAACTTTGAAGGCTGCATATCAGCAGGCCCTGGCTAAAATCCCGGTGCCTGCAGGTTGACCCCTTGGGAAGCTTCATTTCAGAATCCATCCTGGGGTGTACACTGTTAAGTGTTTTTCCTTCCTGCTTCTCAACCAATGAGTCACCATTTACCTCAACAGCCTTAAAGCCTTCGTCAGTCTCAAGCATTTTAATTGATGTTTTCCCAGCAATGTTTCTGAGCACATGGAGCCTGTGTACCCTTTACAAGTGTAAAGGAGACATTTATATTCAGCACTCATTCTGCTTGCCCTCCTCCCTGTGTTTTAATCCACTTTACGAGTTCTAAAATGCATTGGGAAGATTCCTCCTTCCCACATCTCCCAAGCTGTAAGATTTCTGTTTCTGCCTCATAATAATTCTCTGTTTTAGACAGCCAGTATGCTTACTGCAATCATCTGCTCCAGCCTAGGAAAGTTTTGCCAGTAACAGTTCTCTCTAGCTTACAGGACTTAGACACCTGTGCTAAAAATTCTTTGGTACACAGACTTTGCTTTTATATGGGCCCCGGAACAGTAGGTACCAATCTCAATTCTGCCTTAATACCACAACTCTCTGAATACTGAATGGCAGTTGTCCAGCTCTCCTACAAGACAGACAAGCAAGTGGACCTCAAATGTGAGCAGCACAGCCAAATTCGATACTCACGACATGTCAAACAGATTTACATGCACAGGGCAAACTGTTCTACTTCCTGCTCTGTTAAAACTCCTACCAGTCTCCATGGCAACTTTACACCAGTAAAGCCCAACATACAGCAGGTGGTTACTAACCACTGTCTCTATTGCTGGTTAGCAGACCTCGCGAGTATTGACTGCTAAGAATAAAACCAGAATGTCATTGCCTCTAAGGATTTGAGCCTCTTAAATACTCGGGTACCAGAGAGATGAATGGAGTAGTCGGGACACAGATTAGTTTTTCCCATCCCATGCACATCCTCTGAAGCAGACTATGATCATCCATCTCTTGCCAAGATCCAGGTTATTCTTCTGAGTGGTACTGGCCTCTCAGTTAAGCTGGTGGAAAGGAATACAAGCATGTGAGGGGATGTACACCATCAGCACCAGGCTCTCATCCTCACAAACCCTTTAGAGGATGATGTCCTTGCAGCTGTTTGAGACTATTAAATCCTCAAGAAACCACAGCTGCAGCAACTCATGGCAGTCCACAAAACAGAAACAAAAGGAAGGTAAGTTGTCTTACTGCAACACAAAAGGACCTCAGACACCATGGTTGGTGCCCACTCCACTAGCTCTTGTATGAAGACAGGCTATACCTCAGAGTTTCTAACAAGGCCATGTCTTTAAAAAGTCATTTATCCATTCATTAATAGCAAAAAAGTGTGTTTACGGTTTTTAAACTAAACTTAGGTACAACCCTGCTGATGCTTTCAACTTTTCTAGAAGGACTCCACATTTTGCTTATAAAATTCCTCCTATGTCCTTTAATATTTGTCACAGCTATAAAACATAAACACAAGACTACCTTCATTTTTTTAAAAATAAATTATGTAGGCCTAATTGGGTGTGCATATGTAATCTTTAAAGAATTATTGGTATGTGAATTAGCCAGATGCTTGAATACATTCTTTAAGATTGCACATTGGGAAAGAGAAAACACACAAGACTTGCTTTTTGTTTGTTTGATTTTAAACAAATCAGCATCTGTCTTGTAGCCTTTTTTGACAGACTGCAGCAATGCGAACTTGTAAGCCATCCTTTTTTGCGGCCTCTATATTTATGCAGATTTCCTTTAAGAAAGGAAATGTGCTTCCTGCCAGAGATTGAAATTGCAAATGTTACCACTGCTAGTAAGAACAATGTGAAAGAAGTTACTAAAACATTAACCAAAGACTGGTTTTGATCACACCATAAAATACAGAATGCAAGTACATATGTATGCACATGGTGTGGGGGAAGACAGCAGGCAGCCTGCTCACTGAATGTCGGATGGTACTCTACAGATCATTAGTTATGCTTTGCAGGATTTGCAGAAATACTATCTCTAGCAGAAATATCCTCCACATTGCACATCATTATCTTTCAGTCCACAGGATCGTAAAAATAAAACAGATGAAATCAATTAATTACTCTTCGCAATCAAGGGAGTGGTGAATTCATGCCCAGTGCTTCTACTGCATGTTTAGAAAATAATAATAATAAAGTAAAAACTATTACAGCCCCATCTGCAGATAGTAAATATTTTCCAATACAAGTACCGTCCATTTTTGTTATGGATACCAATGAAAAAAAGCAGCCTGCTGTGAAGGGACACACTTGTGGAGGGCAGGGGGGAGGGCGATTGCTATCTGTATGCTGAAGGGACATTCAGAGTGAGTTTGTGACATCTCCTCCTCAAAGCCAGATTCTGTAGGAGGCACAGGTCTGCTATCGATCATAAAGTCAATGAAACCCTATCAGTTAACAGCAGTAAAGAGTGTGGCTTTTTCTTTTTAACCAGACAAAAAGCTAGATGCTACACACAAATTCTATTATGTATTACAGTTATAAGGATCCAAATAGGTAGATTCAGAAGGTGGCATGGGGAAGTAGGAATTTAACTGAGTGATGTGCCATGCTGATATCACAGAAATGGCTCCTAGCATTCTGGGATGACCCACTTAGTGGCTGCTACCTCCCATTCAGCTGGGTATATGCTATATGTTAGTAGGGTGCAAGTTGATCCAAATGTCATTCTTGTGGCTACAGGGTCTGCTAGGATTAATTCATAGGTGATCAGGAAGAAAGAGTTAAAAGTATCTAAGATACAGAACAAGACCTCATAATTTCTGAGCATCAAACAATCCTATTCCAACATACACCCACAACTCCGTATTCCACACAGCTAGATCAAACTAGTAATTGCGGTAATCAGGACACGTTTCTGACCATATGGCTCCACAGTATCTGAGAAACAACTGGCTACACCTGCTGCCTCTTACAGAAAGCCTCTTGCAAAACTCACCTGCACAAGTCTCTTCCAGTTTTATTGGGCACTGCACCTGGCAAGTACTTGGTGGAGCCCAGACAAAAGGATGGGACAGTCTACAGTGCAACTCCAGACTAAATAATCAGTTCCAGAGGGCGCATTATTGGCTAGGAACCACAATGTTTTATAGGATCTGGCCTTTAAAATTGTATCAGTTTTCAGAACACTCTCCATTTCAGTGCCTAGACAAGAGCTGAAAGCATTATGAAATACAAGGTGCTCATTAGATATGGTGCACTGAAATCAGAAGTACTTCTGCATGCTGCAAGTTTGAAAGATTGGATTTGCAGAGACAAGAATATGAGCATACTGTTCTTCCATAGCCAAGAAAAGGGCAAAATATCATCCATTAGAGTTAAGAGACAATGTATACTGAAACTGAAAAGTGCAGCCTAAGGGTGAAAACTATTTACTGCAGAAAATATGTTTTGCTTTAGCCTTGCTCGAATCCATCAACATTCATCCCTACTTCTTCCCTGGTGATGCTAGCAGCTGAGGGTAAAAGCAGCCCATCTCTAAACTATTCTAAGAAACTGAGCTTGCAAGCATACTCTTCACACAAGACAGAACCAACCCTTACTAAAAACCAGTGTTGTGTTAAGGAATTTTAATTTACTAAGGTAGTGAGGAAACAGCAGGAAACTCTTGTATAGTAGGATGCTGATCCTTTACCAATATTTCCCTCCCATGTAACAGTAAACAGAACAGATAGTATTCCAGATATACAGTTATTTCATCAAGACCAAGATTACAAAGTCATGTAACTCACAATATAAAGAATGATTTTCATATATTTCAGAAGGAGTTGTGTCTAGCCAGTCTTTCTGATTGTTCTCCAAGAAAAAAAAAAAAAAGGGAATATTTCCCATATAGGATTCTTAAAAGAAGCAATTTTTCCACCTTGAATTAATCAGTGTGTGTTTTGCAACAGTAAAAATTTTCAGCACAAGCAGCTAATTCTTATTAATTCTTCTGGTGCTCAGAGCACATGCATTAATCATCATATTTTTATTTAGAATTAATGTGAGTTTAGCACTAGATAGCCTCCCATCACAAAGCATTACTTTACATTTAGATCTATTAACCTTTCCCACAAGAGAAATACAAATACCCCATCCACGCAATTTCATTTCAGGAGCCTGACTTTTTTTTTTTTTTCCCCTCCATTGTAGAGCAAATTGCAAATGCACTTCAGTTGCAGAATGATACAATTTCAATTTAATATAATCCTTTAATCAGTCTCCTAAGGGAAGAAGAAAAGGAAAAGCAAGAGATCCTCATTTTTCGGTGCCCCCACAGAGCAGGATGGGACCTCTGCCTGGGGCACCATCAGCACAGCGGACAGCACCCTCTCCCCTGCCCCACTGCGCAGAGCTGCACACCCGGCTCAACACACTTACTCCGTGTCGTAAAGCAGCTTGGTGTGATAAATCGCCTATAGAAACCCTCACCCACATACATCACCTCACTCAGTTCTCATGTGCGTGCAGCAGTCACACCCGCTAAATATTTCACTGCATATGGGAGTGTTAATATGAGCTATTAATAACAACAATTGACTGTCTTGGATGGAATAACCATATTCAGTCTTCAAAATGTTTGGGAAACCATAGTTATGATAGTTATTGTTGTTATGTGAAATATCCAACTTGGATCTACGTCAGAATGTCAAGCCAGATGCTTATGAAAGTACCAAGAGAAAAGGTTAGGAATTGCTTTACATTCTTATTTCTACATCCATAAACTCAAACATTTGTACAAACATAAAAGCTGGGAGGTTTTAAACCTTTCTGGTGGGTCTGACCTTACACTTAAAATTCTTATGGCAGATCTACAAGAAAGCATGAGGCATGCCACATACTGAAAGCGTTTTCACCCAAGAAAAGCAAAAAAGATTCCACATTCCACTGGAGTCTCTGCAGCTTTAAGGGGGTAGCTTTTTTGTTCCAACTCGAAGGAAACAGCTGTAACATTTTCCCAACTCCACAAGAAGTGGTTGATCTATTCTAAATGATACTGCGCAGGTTCCACAGCTCCAAAATTGTATTTAGCTTCTGCAATTATTTGTTTCCTTTTATATGTGCATGAGACATAAAAGCAAGGTTATTATTTGCATTCTTTAACTACAGAATAAGTCATAAATCATCTTGTAAAACAATCCATAAAGTAGGGTGCGTGGGGGGAAGGGATCATTTGGCAGGGATTGAAAGTAAGACCATGTGAAGAGTGAGGATATTTGCTATTTCCACCCTCAGTCTCTTTAGAAATAAAACAAAAGAAATGCTAGGTTTTACAAACAAAAGGATTTGGTGATAGAATGATTTTACTTTTAAGCCTCTAATGAATGTAGGTAACACTTTCAGTGTCACCATCAAGACACAGATACCAAACTTGCTTTCCTTTGACTAAGAACTGGAAGCTCGGTTCATCTCCAGCCCACACCCTAAGTAGCCACTTATTCCTTGCAGGAGCTGATACTGTCTAGAGCACTATTAAGAGCAAAGTCTAGATTTGGGTTTCTCCCATTTTTATCTAAAACCATGCCAGCATTCATTCCCTTCAGTTCATGCTGAACTGGCAAATTTGCCTGTTTCCTATGTGTATTGCATTCTTCTGCTTTACCATCCCAAGAATGAAAACAGTGTTTAAATTACCTAGTACTTAAATCCTCAGAGGGCATCTTTCATCTCCCCTAATAATAAAAGCAAAGCAAAGAAAGACTGAGCAAAGGAAGATGGATTCAGAAACCAATTTTCTCAGTCATTTGCTGTACAGACAAGATCGGGGCAGTAGCAGCATTGTACTATAGATGCCAGCTAGTTAAACTATGACAGCCGATCCAAGACTCCAGGAAAATAGATTTCTTTGATGGTCGCCAGGACTAAGGACAGTTGCTTTGGGAATTCCCAGGCTTTGTTCTGTTGATGTTGTACATCCCCCAGATGCTCATTTGTTCTGCAGAGAAAGAGCATGAGCTGACAGGACAGAGCGCAGATGCATAATCACAGCAACTCTTGCTCCCGTCCGTACTACCCTTGTTTTTCATTCTTGACATTTAATCCAGTGATGCACATTTTCCTCATATCTTTCTTACAAGGAGTCATTGGAAAACAAAATACTATTTTAGTCAACTAAGACTTTTCCCTTTTCAGTTTTCTGATATATATGTATTCCAAAACTGTAAATACTGGATCAAAATCCTTTATGCTTTGAAGTCCTGAAAACATCTGTAACACTGAAGGCAGCGACTACTCTGTCCCACGAAACAAGATGCAGAGTCCTATGACCAATCACACAGCCAGTGCAGGGAACAAAAGAAATCAGTAATAATGAAATATCATCTAGAGTGCTGTTCCCCCGGAAGGTATGCAAGACTAAGGCAAGTTCTCTCCTTCAAGAGTTCATTCTAGAAACCCATCATGTTTAGTGTTAGATTGTTGTTAGGAGCATCTGTTCATTTTAAATCAGATTACACATGCCGTGTGTGTTAAAAAAAGTGAGCATCTGCATACAGTGGAGAGTAAAGAGGTTACCTTGGAAACATTCTGATATTTGAAAACCAGTTTCTAAAAAACCCCAGCAAGTCAGAATCCAAGTGCTTCTTTGAGCACAAGTATCTACTTCAAAACTTTACTGCGGGAAGGTTTGCTCTCAGTCAACCCCCATCGGCTTCACAGTGAATTGTCAGATGCTTACTTACAGATACTTCCATGAAGAGCCATCATTACTATGTTATTTACATCCTCACAAGGCATCTCAATCTCTCACGGGAAGAGCACAGATGCATGATTTATGGTGCAGGCCCAGTCTGTTTTAATGACCAAAGTGGGACTGGAGAAACAGTTCTAAACAAAATTTCAGTTCATTTGGCCCAGCTACATTAGACTAACTACCTTGAAGTAAACACTGAGACTCAAATAGTAACACAGCAAAGGCCAGCATGGTCTGGTCTGCAAGACTAGCTCATTGACCAGGGCTGAATTAGTGTGAGTATTAGAATGCTGAAATATGATCATCTCCACATTACAGTCCAGAAAATGGTTTGCTTTGGGACTCAGTTCCTGGAACACTGGGAGGAGTTTATACATTTGAGTTCATCCAGGCTAATAATCAGGTTTTTCTATTTTTGCACATAGTCTATTAAAGTTCCTACTGACTGGCAGCAAACATCTTTCTCAGGCCAAAACTCTCCTCAAAGAAAGAAACAGCAGAAGAGTTTAACCAAGTGTAATTTGAATTTGTTTAACAGGTCAGTTCAAGCTTTCAGGGAGATGCTCTGTTGTGGCTTTTGAGCAAACACTCACCAGGTGGACTGAAATATCAATGCCTTTTAAATTAAACTAAGAGCCTAAACTGACTCCTACTCAGACAGTCCAATACACTGCCATGGTGATGGCATATGATTATTAAATTCCAGTGAGACAAATCCAACGGTTGTACCTCACAACTACTTATTTGAGCAGGAAGAAACACTAAGCATTTGTCCTTGGAGTATTTCCCATGAAAGGGCTAGAATAGCAAATAAATAGCCACCCCTTTCTGGCAAGTAATGATGCCTACTAACGGCAAAGCATTTTTCCAAATGAAGCAACTTCCTACATAAGACCATAACATTTGCTTTTGTTCTATTAGGAGCCTGAATGTACCTAAACAATAATCTCCGATGTCCCAGTTTGACAAATTTCAACATAATCCACTAAGAGTGTTGACAGATCTCTTCATTTAAATCAAAAGCATACCAGCATTTGGCACTTTTCTAACAGGATCTTTTCCTTGGTTTAAGTGATCACTTGAGTTTTGCCATACTTAAAATAGCTTCTTGGAAGGAGAAGAAGAAGAAAAAAAAAATCTACTGCAGGTTCCAAAGATGACTATCTAGATAGAGATACTGGATATACATAACCAGACAAATTCAAACAAACAATCTCTTAGTTTAGCAGCCACGTCTCAGCTCATACTGCTTTTCACTCCTCAAACCACCCACTGCACAACTTGATGAAGGACACGCTTGCTGTGGATGCCTCCTCTCTTGTTCAATCAGTGCATGCTCTTTGCCCAAACCTACGTCCAGATATGAGAATTTTCTTGGAACTCCATCAAGCTTTCAGCTTTCTCTAATAACACTTACAATGCACATTTCCTGGCCATCACTGTTGGACCTCTAGTTACCACTCCTTTGGTCTGTGGTTCATTTGATGTTGTGTTTTCCTTTATTCCTGCTTGCAGATGATACATCATACTCGCACGTGAGGAAGTTACTTGACAAGACACAAAGAAAAGTCAGGATGCTGCAATGAATTCCATTCATACCTTTGACACAGGCATCACAAATTTCTTCACTAAGGTTATTTCCTCAGAAAGAATATCTGAGGCTACCTCAGGGGTGTCCAGTAACTGAGAACTGTGAAAGCGAGATGAGGTATAAATGAAACATTCGCTGTCCATTAACACGCAGTCTACACTCCAAAAAAAGCTCAAGATCCCTGCCTGGAAGTATTGTTATGGATGGATAATAGCATGAGATATGGCTATAAATGTTTAATTTATAAACCTAAGAACTAGACAATTATTCAACTAGACTGAAAGTGTTGAGGATTTTAATAGTGCCTGCCCACACTAACAGATGGAAATAGCACCAATAGCTCAGAAATGTGCACAGATGCATTCACATACTTGGTCTGCATTGACAACGTCATGCAAATTGAACTTTCAGATAACATTCAATCTCTGTTTAAGCAGTGGGCAACTCCAGAGGCACTGAGGGCATTGCTTCTGCTTCCATAGGACACAGCTTGACTTGCTGCCTCTCTCTTCACAGGCCTGCTGGCTCATCTTCCAAGTATTACAAGGTCCATCCCAGAGGGGAAACAGCACCATAGAATGAAGGCACTAAAGCAGCATCATAGTTCCTATGTTTTTTCAGAGAAGTTCTGTGCAGCCAAAGGACCCTTTAGACTGTAACCACAAATGTCAACTCAGAATCACAGAATCACAGAATGTTAGGGATTGGAAGGGACCTCAAAAGATCATCCAGTCCAATCCCCCTGCCAGAGCAGGAACACCCAGATGAGGTTACACAGGAAGGCGTCCAGGCGGGTTTTGAATGTCTCCAGAGAAGGAGACTCTACAGCCTCCCTGGGCAGACTGGTCCAGTGCTCTGTCACCCTTATTGTGAAGAAGTTTTTTCTCATATTTAAGTGGAACCTCTTGTGTTCCAGTTTGAACCCATTACCCCTTGTCTTACTGTTGGTTGTCACCGAGAAGAGCCTGGCTCCATCCTTGTGACACTCACCCTTTACATATTTATAAACATTAATGAGGTCACCCCTCAGTCTCCTCTTCTCCAAACTAAAGAGACCCAGCTCCCTCAGCCTTTCCTCATAAGGGAAATGCTCCACTCCCTTCATCATCTTCATTGCCCTGCACTAGACTCTCTCCAGCAGTTCCCTGTCCTTCTTGAACTGAGGGGCCCAGAACTGGACACAATATTCCAAATGCGGTCTCACCAGGGCAGAGTAGAGGGGAAGGAGAACCTCTCTCGACCTACTAACCACCCCACCTCTAATACACCCCAGGATACCATTGGCCTTCTTGGCCACAAGGGCACAGTGCTGGCTCATGGTCATCCTGCTGTCCACCAGGACCCCCAGGTCCCTTTCCCCTACACTGCTCTCTAATAGGTCATTCCCCAACCTATACTGGAACCTGGGGTTGTTCCTGCCCAGATGCAAGACTCTGCACTTGCCCCTTGTTATATTTCATTAAATTTTTCCCTGCCCAAGTCTCGCTGGATGGCAGCACAGCCCTCTGGCGTGTCAGCCACTCCTCCCAGCTTGGTGTCATCAGCAAACTTGCTGATAGTACACTCAATTCCCTCATCCAAGTCATTGAAGAATATATTGAATAATACTGGCCCCAGTACTGACCCTTGAGGCACTCCAGTAGATACAGGCCTCCAACCAGACTCCGCCCCATTGACCACGACTCTCTGGCTTCTCTCCTTCAGCCAGTTTGCAGTCCACCTCACTACCTGATCGTCCAGTCCACACTTCCTCAGTTTTGCTGTGAGGATGCTGTGGGAGACGGTGTCAAATGCTTTACTGAAGTCAAGGCAGACCACATCCACCGCTCTGCCATCATCAATCCACCTTGTTATGTCTTCATAAAAGGCTATGAGGTGGGTCAAGCACAACTTCCCCTTGGTGAAGCCATGTTGACTGCCCCTAATGACCCTCTTATCCTTGATATGCCTTAAGATGGCACCAAGGATAAGGTGTTCCATCACCTTCCCAGGGATGGAGGTGAGGCTGACTGGTCTATAGTTAGCCAGGTCCTCCTTCTTGCCCTTTTTGAAGACTGGAGTGACATTTGCTCCTCCAGTCCTCAGGCACCTCTCCCATTTCCCAAGACTTGGCAAAGATCATAGAGAGTGGTCCAGCAATGACTTCAGCCAGCTCCCTCAGCACCCGTGGGTGCATCCCATCTGGACCCATGGATTTATGGATGTCCAGATTGCTTAACTGGTCCCTAACCCAGTCCTCATCAACTGAGGCAAACTCCTCCATTGCCCTGCCTTCCTCTGGGGCCTCAGGGGTACGGGGCTCCTCAGGACAGCCTCCGGCAGAGTACACAGAGACAAAGAAGGCATTCAGGAACTCTGCCTTCTCTGTATCTTCTGTCACCAGGGCACCCACCCCATTCATCAGTGGGCCTACATTGCCTCTGGTGTTAGTTTTATCTGCCATGTCTTTGAAGAAGCTCTTTCTGTTGTCCTTGACCCCTCTTGCCAGGTTTAACTCTAAGGAGGCCTTAGCTTTCCTAGTTGCCTCCCTACATCCTCTAACAACAGCCTTATATTCTTCCCAAGTGGCCAGCCCCTCCTTCCATGATCTGTAAAATCTCCTCTTCCACTTGAGCTTACCCAGCAGTTCCACGCAGGTCTCCTGGCTCCCTTCCTTGACTTCCTAAACAATGGGAGAAAAAAGTGGAATAGAAGTAGCAGGACAGAGAAGCAAGCAAGGGAACAATGTGTCAAAGACAATCAGCAAGATGAGAAGTGGAATAAAATTTGCATCTAATTCTTCTTTCACCAGGGTGCACACCAGCTGGAATTGGCAGGTCAGAAGCGAAGCATCAAACCAGAATCATGTTTAGTCATCCCTGTGACCCCACAGGCGTAGTTTTCAGGATCTGGATTATCCAGAAGGATGTCAGACCCCAATCAGGTCATCTCACCTTCCCCCTCCTGTTCCTCAGAAACAAAACCATCAGGCAGCAGAAGAGGCAAACCGAAATAAACAGCAACAGCTCTGAGCCACAGTCAAGGCTTCTTCCCAGCACTTTTCCGAACAGGCTTCAGAGGTCAAAAACCAACAGGGTGGCAGCCAAAGAAATCAGAAAGGCAGACTCTTAATAACAGGTAGTAGGACCACCACAGAAGAATCTGCAGACAGATGACGGGTTCACCTCTCCTCCATGAGAGGCAGCAGCTCCCATTTTTCACCTTCAAAAGAGTTTCAAACCAGGAGCCCTTTCTGACACAGAAGCATGACACCATGAAGTAGCTACAGCTTCTCATGCCAGCCCAGGGTGGAAATCTTGTTATATATCCCACAGTGCATGGCAAAACAAACAAACCAACCAACCAACCCACCCACACCAACCAAACAAAACCAAACCCTTTGTTTTGCAGTGTGCTTAGCCTCTAATTTGGGTGAGGAAAAACCTGGCACCTCACCATTGAGAGGCTGCTCTCCCCTGGCTCACGCCTGCCACAACACTGTTCTTTTTCAATGAAAATATGAAAAATTCTAATAGTTTAAATGCAGCAGTTCCCACTCATGTCAATAGAGCTGTGTTTCTCTAAAGCAGCAAAAATCTTTAGTTTACAGACTCTCAAATCAGATATCAGATACCAAGTAAAGCTTAAGTCCTTCAAATATGTGAGTAAGATTTCACAGACGAAGACGACTCTGTGTTACTATTCATGGTAGTGAAGTTACGCACTTGCACAAGTGTTAGGGGGAAGTGGTTTGGCTTTGCCATTAAAGTTTTAGGTTACTGAGTAAGAACAGCAAACCACTTCCCTTGTTCATTTCCACTCAAATTCAGAAATACAACAACACATTTTCAACATTTCTAAAGGAATGACTATGCATTTTTCAAAAATGAACTCCAGCCTAAGGAATGGATGTCTTGTAATGAGCTGGGTCACATAAAAAGATGAAAGAACTGGACCACTTCTCTCTCCAGTTAAAGGAAAAAAAAAAAAAAATCATTCTTGCTAACTTCCTTGTTAAATTGCTTTTCAGGTAAACAAACAATTCACTTATGTCTGGTTTCTACAGTTGCACAATGGCAAGGCTTCTAAGGAGCATCTTCTTGTACTTTCAGAAAGGCTAATGCTTCAGGATGGGCTTCCTCTCATTCACTCCTGCATTCACCAAGTGCTTAGTCAGAATATTAAAATGGCCACAGATTAAGCGAAAACCTGATTTTTCCCCTCAGTGACCCTTCCAGCTGCTGTTTCTTGCTGTGTTCCAAACTTCAAGACGACATCCTAAGTCCTTGTGAGGGATATTAATTCTAGGTGCTCCAAAAAGCAACAACAACTAATGCTGTGATATCCATTCTCCCCCAGCATCATCTCCCCATCTTCCCTCTGCAGCCACAGAGCTGCCTGGCACTGTGGGAAAAGGAGCAGAGCAGGAGCCTGAACCCCTTTGGTACCGGGGCAAGATGCCAATTCATGGATCTGACCTTTCGTTTTAAAGCATGGTCTCTGCCTTGTCATTCCTGACCCATGATCACGCAACTTCTGGGGAGAAATCTGACTCACTGGAATATCGAAGGATAATTAAGAAATCGTATTTTACAATCATCCTCTTAAGCTTTCTTAGCTTGATTTTAGGGCCTCATCCAAAGACCGCTGAATGCAGTGGCTGCCATGGATTTAGGCTTATGTCTCTGGCTAGGAGCATAAAACATAAATAAACCAGAAAATTACTTTGCTGCCACCAATCTTTATGAAACGCTAAGATAGATGCTACTAGCAGTAGGACTTCTAAAGGAGAGAGCTGACTATGGAAGGTGCCGGTTACCTCACCATGTGTTGAGATGCCACTAAAACCCCGAGAAAGTCATATCAGCAACCAGACTAAGGGGCCCACATAACACTGAATAAACTGCTAGGCTGCCCTTGGTACTATTTGTTTTATGGATGCTTTTGTTCAGCATGGCCTTTTTTTAATTAAAAACAAAAAGGCAGTCTCTTGGGGGATCTATTTTCCTTTCCTCTTCTGAGTTCAGCTCAAACACACCAGAAAAATTACAACCACAGTACAAATAAAAATAGCTGAAGAACTTGCAGCTGTTGTTGATTTCCAAAGTATTCAACATTGCCCATTTAATGATGGAATAATACGCTCTAGTTTCAGTCCTGGCACAAGGCTATCTGAGCAGGAGGCAGATATTTTAGCTCATGCAATTGCCAAAGGCAAGTCAACGACTACAGCAAGCAGAAAAAGGGCAGGAGGATAACATTATGTAGACCACTGGATGTCCATACCAAACATTTTCTCCTGCTTTTTCTTTCTCATTTATAATTGTTAGTCAACTCGCCAGCTGACTAGGTCAGGCTTGCAGACTTACTAGTGTGTATAGCAGGAAAAAAAAATCTGCTTAATAAAAATTAATGAAGTGGAAAACATTTTTACAGCTGAAGAGCTAATTTTTCTTTCTATCTTAAGTATTGAGTGTATCTGGTGTGTAATGCATTACACAGAGAGGTTTTGCTTCCTTATAGAATCATAGAATAATTGTGGTTGGAAAAGACTTTTAAGATCATTGAGTCCAACCATTAACCTAGCACTGTCAAGCCCATCACTAAACCATGTCCCTAAGAACCTCATCTACGTGTCTTTTAAACACCTCCACGGATGGTGACTCAACCACTTCCTGGGCAGCCTGTTCCAGTGCTTGACAACTCTTCTGCTGAATAAATTTTTTCTAATATCCAATCTGAACCTCTCCTGGTGCAACTTGAGGCCATTTCCGCTCATCTTATCACTTGCTATTCGGTAAAAGAGACCGACACCCTCCTCGCTCGCTGAATAAAGTCTTTAACCAACTTGTCTATAGTCTGGATGAGTGGATTTCCCTAATTTAGTACAGAACAAAGTAATAGTATGTATTTGTAGGGAACAGAAATGAATTAAAACATTACTCTTAAGCTTGGCAAGGAGAATCTAAAAACTAAAACCACATCTAAGCACAAAACCCACTTTTGAAGCACTGAAGTCAGATGCAGCAGAAATGCTTATTCAGTTACATCTCTTGTAGGTCTGTCTTCAGTTGCGAAGTATCTTCTCATGCTTACAAACTAGTCTGAGCAGAATTAGTAGAGAGACAATGCTTATAAATTCACACACAACATCCATGAGTAGCCATGAAGTGCAAAAGAAAAATAAAGACTTAGGTACAGGAGTAAAATTCAAAGGCTCAGAAGTGACAGGGAAATTGGGAAACTGTTGATTATAGTTGGAAATACAGAGCTTCTGTCTCTGGTTTAATTTGCCTCATTCACATGCATAAAGGCACAGTTAGAAGTCACAATGCCAGAGCATTCAGCAGATAATATTTAGCAGAAAAAAAAAAAAAAATCTGTTCTCCTCTTGTTAAGGGCCCACTGGCAGAGCAAAATTTAAAACATGGTAAGTAACAGTTTTAAAGGGGAAGGGAGGGGAATTAGTTTTTTCTAAAAGTCAAAGCTTGCAACATTGCCAAGACACCACTATTATGCTCAGATACAGTTTTAACCTACTCCAATCAAAAAAAAAAAAAAAAAAAAAAAAAGAAGAAGGCCCCAACAACCCAGCCTTTGGGCGAGACTTCCCCACCACTGGCCGAGGCAAGCAGTGCTGCCCTTCCTTGCAGAAAAAAAGGCTCAATCCAACACTCAACAGATCAGAGACTCTGGTTTGGACCTCTCTAACATCAAATAAACTGCCTGGTGAACATGACTGAGGTGGGGAAGAAGATCCGGGGGAATCTTCTGCAAAGGGACAGAACAATGGTGACAGCCGTAGAGAGTCTCCTGGAGACAGCTCAGTCTCCAGCTGTTCCTCAGGCTTTTGGTCTCTCCCCTACTTCATCCTGCTCATAGAAGGTGTCGTGGGTCCTTCCTGCTTCCTTCCTCCTGCTGTTTAACAGAGCAAAGCCAAATCCCTCTGGTGGCTACAGAGACAGCAGTAATACAGCTGAACTCATTATTCATGTTAGATTAATTGTTCTGCCTGTCTGCAGCTCGCTCCCTGCATGCATGTGTGCTCCCATGACAAAAGATGCCTGTGCATATTAGGTCACATCACAGGACAATAAATATATCAAGGCATGAAGACACCTATCCAGCCAGGTAAAGGCCTATAGGCTATAGTCCCCAGTGCTAAAAGACAGGGCCTTCATGGTTTGAAGCAGACATTGCTGCTGCTCAGCGTTCTCAGACAGGGTTCGTTCAGTGCATATTTTTCTGAGAAGATACCAGCTTGCTGGAATGGCACAAAGAAAGAAACTAGATCACAAAAGTGATTTTATTCAGCTTTTAAATTTACTACTAGAACTACCAATAATATAAGCAACCACCTGTGCCACAGAGCAATTGTAGAACTAGGTAAATGAGACAAACAAGGAAAACAGAGGCAACATCTCCACAGAGAATCTCACACCTGGCATCACGGCAATGCTCCTGCATGCACTGCAACGTGAAGCTGATGCATGGAAGGGGTGAAACTAGACCCTGGTCATCACTGAGATCCAACAATCCACTTAATACAGAGGTTTCAGAAGAAGAACGTAGCTGGTATTACACCAATATGAATGGACCCTACAGGTCCACAAGCATGCAGTATGTGCATCCATCTGGACTAGCTCATGTGCCATCAGTGGTACTTCTATGAGAGTCTGGAAACCTTTACACTAGAGGATGTTCTTCACACTTCAAGCCTAGTCCAGACAGAAGCTTCCAATGAGACCTTAGGGCTTGCAACTATACTGCCAGGTAATACAACTAAAGGGCTAACTTAGGTTTTCCTTTCAGTAGGATGAGGAGGGGAAAACAAACAAACAAACACACACCCACACCCCATATTACACAGCTATTTTACCATGGCCCCATGTTCACAAAGTATTTTTCAGAGAAAAAAAACAAAACAAAAGAAAACCCAGCATCCAGAATGACTACACCTGTGAGATGACTCAATGACTTCTTCCAGGCACATCCATGTGGACTGCTCTTGGAACAGTACAGTGTTCATTTAAATAAAAGAAAAAGGAAAGACCGACCGAAAAGGAAAGACCAACGGAAAAGGAAAGACCATCAGGAGAAACTCTTCACTTTCAAACTGAAATTAGTGGGGCTTTCCAGTGGGACGCTGTTGGATTTTTTTTTTTTTTTTTTTTTTTTAACACAGTATGTTCTTGTGTTGACTTTTATATCTCTGTTCAAAGAGAATGATATGTCAAACTTTTTTGTCTGCAAAGATCAGGCTACAAACCTCCCTGTTCATTCATGAAAATAATCATAACCCCATGACTCTAGCAGCTCATCTTGGTGGGGAAGAGGAAGGTCATCAGTGTGAGACTGACAAGTAAATGACAAAGATTACTAAAAATAACAAATCCACAATGCACTGAGAGTCTCAGGATGATCATTTGGAAATTCTTGTCCTATTTCAGGACAGCTCTACCAAAAAATGCAGATTTAAAAGTCTAGTATAGTAAAGGCATTCTTAATAGCTTAGAAATGTCTCCTTTAAACCAGAACAGACATCAGGAGACTGGAAACAATAGGACAAACATTCTCCAAGGGTCCACAACTACAAAGGCCAGTCAAAAGAAGCAAGGAGAGTAGCGTATGGGACCAGGACACCAGATTGCGAACTCTCACATTGCTGCCAGTGATACTGCTGAACAAAAATTACTCACAGAATAATATAAATTTTTAAAATGTACACATGCAACCACATCCACCTAGATGACTGGCAGATGTTCTGCAGGGAAAGTGAAACAAATCTTAACAGAGAAACAAGATCTGGACAAGAGGGAAAGGTGACGATGCTGTGCTGTCTACCCAGTCCTGCAAAAGCAGAGAGATGGAAGGGAAGAGTCCATACAAATTTATTAAATGCTCTTCCAGGTTACAGGAGCACAGAAAGAAGTCTCAGTTTCCTTATTTGTAGCTAGTGCACAAATACTAGAACATAACACAAAATAGCGGGATATTAACGCTTTTCCCAAGCTCTCTTTTGAGATAATTTCATCCTCTCTCCTATCCTCTCGCTCACTCCCAGGTCCTCTACATCTCTCTTCCAGCATCTGCCTTGTTCTAGCTGATACTGCATTTTTAAATTGCTCCAGCTGACCAGACAGTTTTGGGAACACCCATACTCAGTGAATGTTTTAGGACAGTTTAAAATGCTGAAAGCTTTTCCTGGAAAAGAGTGATCATGACATCTTTAAGTGAAATGAAAAAGGTGGGGGTTTTTTCAGCTTGAAAGAAGGAAGATGAAGGAAGTGACGGGGAAGAGGAGACCAAATCTCTCAGAACCAGGTATTGCCTCTGCAAGGGGTTTAGGCACAGCCTAACCACAAACCATCCAAAAAAAAGGGTGTAAGCAGAGCTAAGGTCTTCTGACCTGCTCAGCTTGGAGTTTTACCATTCATGAGAAAGTACCAGGGTGCAACCACCCTGACAGGTAGACATGTCTGAAACCAGTCCACTGGCTGTCCATGCAGTGCTTTTGTTTCTTAAAGACAGCAAAACACCAGAGGATAATATATAAGCAGGAGGTACTAGTTTATACTCAACGAGGGTTAGTAGGTAGTTTCACAGTTTCTGTATACTTTGAAATACACAGTACACTGATTGTATAGGCACCTTTCACGGTTCACTTAATGAAGTTCCCAGGATTTTTTTTTTGTTGCTCAGTACACAAGTCTCCGTGTGCTGCGTCCCATGAGATGGGCATGCTTCCTCTTCTGCGCCCCCACAACTGGTGAGGTAACCAGGGGCCTCGTAGCATGGACATCTTGGGGCTCCTTTGGGCCTTATGGGGAGACTCCTGCTCTTCAAAGCCAACACACTGTACCTGGCACATGGGGTATAATGTTGCAAATACATTAGCTGCTAGTATTGCAGTGGAGGAGCATAAGAGGTGGCCATATGAGCCATTCTCATGCATAAAATGCAAAACCTGTCAGGTCTCCACTCACAGGTCTCCAAGTTAACTGGAAAAGCTCCTCGGGCACCTGGGCAGTTGCCAGCATTGCTGGAAACACTGCAAAGGGTATTTACAGGAGACAAAGCCAGAATATAAAACGAATTATAAGAAAGTGCCGACTTCTCGACCTCATAGAGCTCATGGCAGCCAGCATGCATAAGAGTGGGTCTCTGGATTCACTGGCACTTGGTTGACTTATTTTTGGAGCAAATTCCTGGACTTGTCACTGGTGTTTTTCTTTGTCAAGAGCCAGTAATGTTGTTTTGCTAATGGCTTACGCAGGAGTACTGGAGCCAGCAGCTTGCACGCTGGTTGCTTTTATTGGTCTATTAAAATGAAATGAAGCTGGTGCTAAAGCTTTTATAATCATTTAGGTTATTCCATTATGAGTTCAGGGCAGAAAAGCAAGCAATGGTGTGTTATACAACTGTGCAGGCATAGAGCATCTACCCCTAGGTCTAAGGAGAAATCCATATGGACTGAAGGGAAATGAACAGTGGGAAAGTTAGTACTCCGGAGTTTCTCCTGGTATAATAGAAGCAGCTGTTTCCTGTGCTGAGCACCACAGAAAGAAATAAAGGGGAAATAAATTCACCAGAAAGTACGTCAGGGTGACTATTGTTTCATATTTGTCATTAGTTGCATCTAGAAGCCCTAATGATGAACCATGACATCGCTGCACAGTAAATACACAGAAAGGGAACAGGGAATATTAAAATACAAAAGAAGCAACAGAAAGCAAGATGCAAACAGAGGGTAAAAGCAAACAATGAAGCAATATTCCTTGTCATGACAGCAAACAATTTTGATACAGCTGATCAACTGCTGTCATGTTTTGCATTCATGGCACAGAGTTTGCATAGGACCTGCAGAAAATCAAAGGAGAAAATCGTAGGTGTTTACTGAAAGCCTTCACCAATGGTTAGGGGAAAAGGCAGCATGAAGGAAGCTTATTGAGGACTTCATAGATTTATTTAAAGGTTAGGCTGGCTTTATGAAGAACTAGGACGAGGACAATAAGACAAAGATGCAACAAGCCTTATTCTGACTACCCTATTTACGTTTTTATCCAAGCAGCAACAAAGCAAGAACATCTTGCAGCATCAGGAACATCAAGGAGTCTCACACCAGTTTCTTTTCTGATACTACATCCAAACTAAACACTGCTGTTCATGTCCCTGTGTTTCTGCAAGTCTTCTTTGGAGTGCAGTGTCAACAAATACCAAATATTCACAGTAAGTGCATTAGACTTGCAAGCCTAAAAATATATTCATTTGGGATCTAGTTCTCAACATGTCACCACTATCAGCATTCTTACAGAAACAGTGATTTTTTTTTTTTCCAATCCCATCTGCATTGACAAGTTTGCTACTTGATTTTCTGGGCCCATGTGAACAGAAAGGACTTTATTTTGGCATTAGGCTGTCAACTACTCATTTCCTCTCTCTCTTTTTTTCTAAAGCCCTATAAGAGGCATTCTTGAATTTGTAGAACAATTTTGAAGAGACCTAGGAACTAAGTAGAGGGTTGGTGGCGTAGTACTATTTCCAATTGATCACAAAGGAAAAAGTGTACCTATGGTCATAAGTCTCAGAAGAATTTAGAGTTGGGATCAAACCAAGATTTCTGTGCTTGAATTTCACATGTCATTCATTCAACTAGCTCAGGTCTAAAGCATGGTAATAAACCACTCTTAATTTACATGACTGTCGTGGTTTAACCAGAACTAGCAATATAACCATGATAGCCGCTCACTCACTCCCCACCCTGCCAAACAGGGGAGAGAATCAAAAAGGGAAGGGAGAAACTTGCAGATTGAAATAAACACAGTTTAAGAAAAATAACAAAATAACACTAATATACTACTACTAATAACATATGTAAAATGGAAATAGAATGTAAAATAAAAAGATACTCAATGCAATTCTTCATGAACTCCGTCGGCAGGCAGCAGCACCTGGTCCCAAACAGCTCATCCCAGAGAGAGAAGAGAGAAAAAGGCAGAAAGGCCCAGAGGCCTCTGCAAAATGGCGGGATGGCACAAGGCCGAACTGAAGAAACTCCTGAACAGAACTCCCCCAAACAGGTGTCTGTCCCAGCTGCAACCCAACTCCACGCCTAGCCAGAAGATCCCAGCTCTCCTCAAATACAGAGCACGATGTTAATGGCATGAAATATTCTTATTGATCGCTCTGGATGTCAGTCAAGCTCTGCCCCATCCATGCCTCCCTTCCCAGCTGCCTCACACCTGTGGGCAGAGCTCAGAGGCCTTGGCTCCCAGGCAACAGCAATTAAAAACATTAACTCTGTCCTGGTATGTTATCTTCTTACTCTCCAATTAAATCCAAACAATGACTATGCTAGCTGCAAAGAAAGGTTTCTAACTGCACAAAGAAAAATTAACTCATTTTCAGTCAAACCAGCACAATGGCATATAAACCATCGGTGTCTGACTTTAAGTATCAGATGTGCTTAAAACAGGCCTTCTTAAAAAAAGGCAGATAAAGTTTATAAAGATCTATGTGAAACAGACTGTATGTATTTGTATTTAAAAGAATGGGCAAACAAGAGAAGCAGTACGTCTCTGAGGAAGTGACACCCAACTTCTGGTTTTCCACAAGGAACATTAAAATCATGGGCACATGATTTATGAAAAAATGTCTATATTGATTAAAAAGCCCTTTACAGTTATAATACTATAGGCCGATACCTGGAGCTCATCTAAAAAAACCCCAAACAACCCACCATGTAAGGTATTTAATGTAAGATACACTCACAGAAGCATTAGTTGTTAACAGCCCAACTATGTATGTAATCTGTTTGATAGAACACACAAAGCACATAATCCAGTTCTTTCTCCAGCAGTTTGTGTTCAGATAACCGAGGCTCAAAAGCATCAATTCTCTTTATTTATAGCAATACTGAAATGGGTAAAAGTGACATGGATGCGAATGCTAACAATCTGTAGATGAGTTTCAGTTCCATCTGCAGCAGTACCACTGTGGTGACAGGGTTAGACAAGGAAGGCAAAATGGGCAGCAGAATGCATTTTGAGGATATTCCATTCATCTCTGACTCTCCATACACACACATCCACAAGTGGTCACATTTGCCTGAAGTTTCAAGGGCAAAGCACAGTTAGGAGACCCAAACAGCTTGGAGGTCTCACTTCATCCTGCGGACTATGTGTTGGCATGGGTGCCTTTGCCATCTCTCAGTTCAACTACAGCATGAACAGATGTTTGTGATATACCATAAAGGCTTCGGTGCCTCAGAAAATCCAACAGGCACTGAATATCAAAGTGCATTTCCTCAACAACACATGCTCAAAAAATAAAAGACCAACACCCACCCAAAAATCCAAACAACAACAACAACCACCAAAAAAAAGCCACAAAAACTTAATAACAAAAGAAACCCAACACTTCCTCTCCACTCTCTACAAGAAAGTTTCATATGATACAAAATTGAGCTCAAGAAATTGCCATGGTCTGAGCTTCTTATCTGAAAAGTCACTCAGCTCACTGGAAGATCACCCAGCTGGTGATCTTGCCCACCTGACTCTGGGTCATTGTCTTCACCCAACTAGGCACAAGGCTCTCTAGCAAATCATCTTAGCTCATCTTCAAGCAAGCAGGGTGAGACAAGCTTCCCCTCTGATAGTGGCCAAAGTCTAAACTCTATGATCTCTCAAGCCTTACTGAAAGAAAGACAGACAGAAACCTTCACGAACACCACTGCTTTTCTTTCCAAATGCACAATGCATCTCCCTGACTTTGCCTTTCCAAAAAAAAAAAAAAAAAAAGAAAAAGCACACAACAATGTATACATTAAAAAGAACCAACACACCCAACCAAACTAAGAGCTCCACCACAAAGCCTTCTCCCTTGAGAGGCACAAACACCGTAGGACAGATGTTAGCTATGTTGCTTGGTACGTCCCTGGAAAACACCGCAGCAGTACAGCCATAAATGTGGGACAGCTATATAAAACAAAACTTACTCCTAAACAATAATGTGAGCTAGAAATCACATAATAAAACTTCTATGTATGCAGTGCAGCTCTTATGAGTCAGTCGTGATGATAAGCAGCCTTCCTTCTGATGCTCAGGCCACAGAAGGCAGATGAGCATTTGCTGCAGAAGCAGAACGTGTATTACAACCATCTTCTGACAGCTGCACTCATCCACAGTCCTTCAGGCTAAAATCTGTCCATCTCTTCCTACAGGCACACTCAAGCAAGCCTCTGAGCACTAGGTTTTGAAAATTATGCTAGACTAGTTTATCTCTTTCCAGTGTCAACACAGGAGGTGAACACATACTAATTTACCCGCTGGCCAGCCCTATCAAAAGCAATGAAGCTTCACAAGGCATGAGTCAACAGGTATTATTCAAGGTAGGTTTCATGGTCTTTAGCTCTCCGTGTTGAAAAGTCCTTTACTCCACTAATAACCCCATGGAGAGTAAGTTACAACTAGAAGTCAGTAACACTACTGGAATGCAACTCAAACCGGAGTTATTTTATTACAGTATGATAGAATCAGAGAATGTCCTGAGTTGGAAGGGACCCACAAGGATCATCGAGTCCAACTCCTGTCCCTGCACAGGACAACCCCAAAATTCACACCGTATGTCTGAGGGCGTTGTGTTGTCACTTCTTGAACACTGTCAGGCTTGGGGCCATGACTGCCTCCCTGGGGAGCCTGTTCCTTACAGTTCCTTAAAAACTTAGAAATTAAAATTAGCTTTATTTTAAATATCAGTTTGAGCTCTTTTTCCATATAGGAGGGCAAGCCCAAATTTTCATGAGATACTAGAGACCAGTTTCTCTCTTAGGAATTTGAAGTGCACCTCCAAGTCCTTATTTCTGCTTTCCAAGAAGTGCTTGTAGCTAGGAGTCCGAAGTACAGAGAAGGGCAAAAACAATGAATAATGAGATGGAGCAGCTACCCTTCAAGAAGGGGTTAAAAGATTTCGGAACCTTCAACTTGAAAAATAGATGCCTGGGTGACAGGCAAGAGCAAGGCTGAATGCACAGCTGAATGAGGCTGAACACAGAACTATTATTTGCCAAGCCCTGTAACATTAGTTTCAATGAATGTCCTAGCAGGAAATTAGTTTAAGAAGTGCTTCTTTACACAGCAGACAGACAAAATCCGAAATCTGTTGCTGCAAGAGATTGCAGAAGCAGACAGATTCAAAAGGGACTAGAAAAAAATCCATGGAAGACAGATCCAAAACAGTAATTAAAGGAAATAAAAAGGAAGTTACACCCTAATATCTCTGATGCATGTGGTCCATATGTTGGAGAAGTATGAAGGGAAGGGACAGGCTCACAGCCTTTCCTGGCACAGCAGCTGCCACCGTCCAAGACAAAGCACAGGTCTAGATGGACACTTGTCTCAAGCATCTTATTTCTTTCAGTCTTGCAGTCACATATATTTCTCAACATGCAGTTAGCAAGAGCTCAATTAATAAAAAGTGTGAACACAATACAACTTTGGTCTGTATCTGCAGGTGACAAGGCAAAAAGCCTTTATAAAGGTGCCAGAAGCATCCTTACAGAGCAAGACAACAAAATCCCTTTTAAAAAATCCTCAAAGAAATATTTGCATTCTTCACACAGAAAAAATTTAGGATACAGAACAGATTTTTAATGTGCTAGTCTTAATGTCTTTTGAAACAAAATCGTCATGGCAGCAATATATTTTATTTCCTATTTCAAACCAAATAAATTAAATATTCATCTTCCAGTCTAATCACTGTATAATCACCACTTAATTGAGTTTTAAGCACTACCACATATCTCAGAGGCAAGCATAAAGTATTAATTACCTAAAACCCACACAACATGTATAAAATATTTCAGACACATGATCTCTGACCCTACAGAGAGTTTGAGAAACAAACCAACCAATTCATCAAAACACCTTCTGCAAGTTGATACATGGAAAAGCTATGCAGTATTCAATACTCCATTAAATATTCAGACTCTTCCTGTATAGCTGCAGTCGAAGAATACAAAAGCCATGATTATGCAGATTTAAAAATCCATAAAACAACCACAAAGATGATCTTATGCCTGCAAGACACAGACCATCCCATTTAACACAACAGCTCTCCAAGTAGGAGGAGCATCTCCACTCATCCATGTAGCAGTCCCACTGAACTTCATGGCCTGAGAACTGGCTGGATGAGGATTTAGAATGGTATCTGATTTTGACCTAACACTTTCCAAACAGCAACATAACATATAGATGGGTCTGTGTGGTAGCTTATTGAGGGTGCTTTTCATGAAAGCATAATGCTAAAACCAAAAAAGTATTTTAGGTTTCAAGACAAATTGAAATCTCTGGAAGACCTTTCTCATTTAAAACATTTTCTGACAAACTTGGGCAAGCATCTGGGAAAACACGAAGAATCCATAATTTTGAGATAACATTATGACTGAATTTTGCTTGGAGCTAGAGATTTGTCTTCAAATAAATTCAAATCAAAGCTACATGGATTTAAATAGGAAGAGTTTACTTTTTTCTTGCAACATGATGTATCCAAGTTCCAGAACCAAGATGCAACAGAAACAGGATAGCCCTGCTCTGATAAACAATGGAGGAGAGTCTAAGACTACTCAATGGCAATGCCTGTGGCTCCTTAGGATACAACCCAAACTGTATCACAAGTCAAGCACTGCTTAAGGCTTCTCAGGCCAAGAGGAAAGTTGATGTGACTGATGCCATGAAACAAAGGTAAAAAGAGAACCCCAGAAATTAGTATTTCTCAACAGAAGGAATGAAACCAATATCCAAATTTTTGTTGGTGGTGCTGGTTTTTGTTTGGTTGGTTTTCAGTTTCATTGAAGGCCTTTAGGTTCATTAGGAAAAAAACCCACAAACTATGAAAGAGAGAGGACCTACTAAGAGAGGACCCCAGCCCATACTCAGAGTGAGCATTGTTTGATGTAGGTTTGATGATGGCAAGCAGTAACTCTGTGGTCCTCGGTCCTCCTCCTTAGTACTCAGAAATTCCTCTTCCTCACCCCTGTTAACCGTAGAATCTGCTCAATTTTCTTTAAAACAAATTTTAATTAAATAAAACCGTTCAGTCAAACTTATCTCTGTCTTTCCTATGGCTTTTAATCCATAGCTTCCAAGACTACCTATGAAGAGAAGTTGATCATTCCTTAAGCTTTAAAAGAAGAATATGGGACAAAGATGGCGAAGAAACATGCCCAGGTCTGGCAGCAGAGATGAGAGCAGAACCCCACTTTTCTAAGTGACATTGCCCTTAGCCATGGGGCCATACTTTTATATTGCTCCCTACGAAGCATGGTAGATCACAGATAAGAACACTGGTTGGAAAAATATCTTCCAATATATGAAGAAAGGAACAAGGTAACTGATTACTTCTAACATAAACTGAGCTCTAAAGAAATAACACAGGGTTTTTTTAACTGTCATATCACCACACTAAGGTCTTCTGCACCCAACAAAAACGTCATCTCCATCACCAAGATTCATTATCGACTTTGTCGACAGCCTCAGCTCTGGCACTGAGGAGGTGGGAAGCTTGGGCTGTGTATCCACCCACAGATATATTCCCTCCAGGTCAGGTTTGAGGTGTATTTACAAGGCACACACGTAGGCAGCTTGCTTCCACATTGCCTGCACTGCATCTGCCTGAGAGTAGAACAGAGAAAACTTTGGGGACATTGTACAATCTAGCGCTATTTGTGTGCATAAAATTGTGATCACAGGCTGAAGCTGTAGGGTTTCCTCCGAGCCTAAATCCACAGTGTGCAACAAGAAACCTTGAGGGCCCATTCTACAGGTTGGTACAAGGAACTTTAGGATTGATGTTGCTGATATGCATGCTTTTATTTAAAAACTGTTTATCTCTTTTCTTTTAATTTCACTGCATGGAGCCCTTGAATGGTCTCGCTTGACTATAGAGCTGCCAGGACTAAATCAATCCTGATTTACCAGCCCTGTCACTGGCCACAGAAACATCAGAGTGGAAAACTGGACTAGGTCAGAAAAAGTGTAAATCATTGGATTATTTTAAAATATTAGGAAAAAAACCCTGTCAAACAAAACCAATTAGAGCAGCAGACATAGAAGAGACTTACACAGGAATGTACAAACTCACCACTTTATGTATTAAACATCCAGTATCAGGGACATTTGATCAGCTCATATAAATAACTTACTTTTAAAAAGTATCTAAGATTGCCTTGAGATTTTCATTAAAGGGAAAAGACAGCCCCAAAACCAGCCTCAGCATGAATTCCCTACCCCAGTCCTTATCAGATAGGAAGGCGCTGAAGCAGGTACTGTCAAAGCAATGTCAGCAACACCACAGCTCCACAAAAATCTGGTGCATAGAAAAGACACTACCAAGACTCTGAGCCCAAATGTTACGCAGATCTGCTTTATAACAGTCTTTAAGGTTGGGAAAGGCACACTAGGCATTGCCTTCTCTGCAGTCTTCATTGTACCACCTTCCCTCTCCCCCTAGTTATTGCAGAGGAACAGTGATTATTTGAAGTAAATCTCTCCAGTATTGCCACACTCCTTGCCTGGATGTGCAACAACATTCATAATGCTCCTACAAGACGCTTTTAACATAAAAGGAGGAGGGGAGACAGATTTTTATGAGCTATTTATTAAATATAAATATTTCATATCAGCATATGAATTAATTATGTAGCTGCAGGTAAAGTCCAGATGGTGCCAGCTTGATCTGAAACTTTAACAGAAATCTTCTGAGAAATCCACTCATATTAGGCAGTTGGGCACATAAGTGCATTTTTGGGACTTCTGAAACTAATTGTTTCTTGCATTCCTAAAACAGAAAAATATCTTTGTTTTCTTGACATCTGTTAAGTGCCCCAAAGGGCACATTTGCAGAACAGAGGGGTAAGGGAAATGAGGCAGTAGTGACTGTCACCTTGCAGTCAAGTTCCACTCAAACCAGTTAACGTGCTCTTCCAGGATACGGCAAATTTGTGTTCAAGTCTCTCTCCCACCCAAAAGACTCAAACCTCTCTTGCTCTCCTAGAAGTGAACAAATACCAACCTGCAGGCAATCGGAGGCAACATCTCAGATTTTTTTGTGCTGGCAGTGTTTCTGCTTGCATGAAATGTGTAAGTATAGGAGCAAATGCCCATCTACTCCAGCATTCTATGTCTACCAGGAGACAATAGAAAAATTTTTGGGACAACATGTAAAAAACAGCAAGAACAGAATTACCTCCTTTTCTAACAGACCCAAGCAGATTCCCCAAATCCCTCACATAAGCACTTCCCATGTCAAGGCCATGGTGCTTAACGGTAATCAAAAGACGTAATATCTCATCCTTTTTTTGTCTTTAACTTCTATGTTCTTCTGTCTCTGAAGGGGTACAACTGGAACAAGCATTGCAAACACGTGTCCCTGTTCAAAGAACATCTAAACCACTGAGCTATTGTATAGCTTTGACCTAGCTTAGTGCATATTTCCTTTGTATTTTACACAGAGGAGAAGAGGGATAATGTCAACAATTGACATAAATCAATTCCGGTATACCCTATCTCCTGCAGGCTAGGAACTCTTCCAGAAGAGTGATACACACTTAAATCATCCTGAGGACATAAAGGAGATAAAATCAGCCTCCCACACGCTGGGTGAATGCCAGGCTTTCCAGAAAAAAAGTTCCACTCTCCTCTGACCACATACTGTAAACCTATACTTCCAATTCCTTAGCTTTCGGAAGTATTTAAACAAAACCAGCCTTTGAAAGTGCTGAAACTGTTTCAATGTGCTGTTGTTTCTGTTTTGACCAAAACTAGTCTGTGGCATTGACCCAATTTCACACAACTTTAGACTGTCCTAGGACTGCATGTTTCAATTAATGATTAATTAAAAGAAAAGAAAACAAAAAAACCCCTTAAATGCAGGTCTTAGTTCCTGTGGTGTTTCAGTGTGAGTGAACACAGCACTAAAAAGGCAACAGTAAGTTAAACAGATTTAGTCAGCTATCCAAAGGTGAGACGCAGGTGAAGACTTTTATTAGTTCATATTTTACCCAAATAAATATTGCCATCACTAACAGTCTGAGGTTAATTAGATCAACAGAAAGTCATGAAGTCAGGTATACAATCCCAATACAAGTATAGCTCAGTGGTAAATCTCCAAATGCATAAATCAAAAGACTAGGATAAAGATGCCTATAGGATAAGAGTTTGGATGTATTTGTTGATATTAGGTGCACTACTAACAGGACGCACTGAAACAAACATTAGGGTGACAACATGATAATTCTGCCAGGAGAGGAGTCCCAAGCCAAGAAACTTTCCTCCAGACCACTCACATGCCTGGATTGATTCATCCCACCTATAAGATCTCTAGCATGTGACTTCCAAAAATGCCCATATTTAGAAGTCTGTAAAAAGGAAGGGCTTGTTGCAAAGCATGCACTTAACTAAACCAAAGCAAGTGTTTACTGTGAAGTCAAAGCAGTTTCCTTATACTGCACTGGAGTGGGAAACTAAGAGTCAGGAATATTAAGCTTCTAATTCTACCACAAACATTGTGCATGACACTTTCATGACTTTCTGCCCACTTACTCATCTGTACAATGCCTATGCATCTGGCCTGGATGTGACTGGAACATGCTACAGCATATTAAATGTTTAAGTACTATGAAATCCTTTTGTGAGAGGTGCCAGACAAGCACATTTTTTGTCATTACAAATAATTGCAAAATGCTGGTTTCCCATAAAAATCTAAGTACTGTCATAGACTTCTGAAGCATAACAGCTCGATTTGTTCTTTATTTAATTACCTGTGTTTGAATAAAACATAAAGAAATACCATAAACGCACAAATAGGTTTAATCTAATTTGGAAGATGGATATTTGGAGAAGCCATTACCATGATCAAAGTCTAGGACATCATTAAGAGAGACCCACACCTCCAGAACAATGTACAGCACTGAAAGTGAAAGGAATGGTAAATTTTTTTGCAGTTGAAGAGCCAGGCATTAAAGTCAGGTACATGATTTAGTTTTGCTGCCTTCAGCGCGTGTGCGAGGAACAAGCATCTGGGCATGAGCACCACAGGACCTCTGTCCCTGCAGGTCCCTGCAGACCTTGCAAGCAGAAGTTGTAAGCATCACGCCGGCTCTGCAGGCAATTCTGTGCCACGCTGACAAACGTGCAGCTTCCAGGCATAGAAGTGGCAGATCCCGACCATTGACCAGCTGCAAAAACACCTACCAGGCTGAAGGAGAGCCAAGTCCAGACAAATCTGACAAGTCTGCGTAGATAGAGATCAAACACCTTGGAAGAGTCATTTGTTCCTGCAGATGACTCAGGCCTCAGTCCTTCCTCAAGACCCATATGTTTACAACCCTTACAAGCGAGGAAGTCACCTTCGAGGAGATGTCCAGGGAGTCATTAGCAGTTCTAGAGTAACACTTGCGGATGCTGACAATTAAATTACAAGTGCCACCCCTACCGCTGTGAATAAGGCTGCCAAGCTTTCTCCAGGTGGTATCAGGAAACCCAGTATTAATTGGCCCTTCATAACCTTGCTTCACACCGCATTTAAATGTTTTCACCTGAAGGAAAGACTTTTTACAAAGGGTGCCTGTTTCCAAACCTCTTTTAAAAAAGCTTGCTGCAGGAGCATTTCAAAAGCAAACTTCTGAAAAGTTATTAATTTGGCTCCATCAGGCACTTCCAGACAGTGGGACATTTGCAGACAGTGCAAATTTTTTTTTCCTCAGTCAGACTTGCTTTTGGAAATCTATTTAACTGAACTTGAACCTTCATAATGAATTTAATATCTTCACAGCCTATTTCTTCAAAGGGAGAAAATCACTGATTAAGATTAGAGTTAAAACTCTGAAACACACAACCCATTATCCTCCATGCCACCAGTGAGCGTGTCTACCAAATCCCATACAACAGGCACATGCCAGCTGAACTCTGGGGTTTCATCCATGGACTTAGCAACCCACATTATCAAAGCCTGCATCTGGAGGTCCCAGAACACAAAAGAATATACCCTCCTACTAAAATTAATATGATTACACATGCTGTATCCAATACGGGCAACACAGTCAAAGATAAATAAAAATCTTGTCCAGTGTCTCTGCTCCAGATCTGAAAATTGCCCTCATACCTGCTTATACCATATTTATATACCCTGAGCCCTCCTATCCACCTGAAATTAAGAAATAATGTATTTCTTTGATCCTAGGCAGGGGGTTACAGACATGCCTCTGCTCCTGATATAAATGAGACACCATTTCAGTTTCATAGGTTTTAGCAAGTTAATACAGTAGATGAATTTGGTCTTCCTCCTCCCTTCACTACTTCACACTTGCCTCTCAGTTCCATTAGGATTATTCTTATTGTACCTGCACAGCTGCAAATTAAACAGTTTTCATGTTACAGAAGCTCCCACAACAGCTCTCACACATCCTTACATGCCCTTGCACAAAAACTCTCAACTCACATCTTTTTCCAGATATGTAGTTTGAGACTGAGACGTTAAGTTCATTAAACATCTGAGAATTTACACAATATCATAATAATTTCATATTACCCGTGGCCTGTGCCTGCCCACATTCTCTACAGTTCACAGAAAGCTTACCAGCTGCACGCGCAATCTCTTCTGCCTATTTTCCACCTACATTATGCAACAACCATATGTTTATTAAAAACATTCCCCTAACACTTCTTTACCCTGACAGCAACAGCAGTGTATTCCAGGGTTGATATCCAACTAAAAAGAGGGAGCATAAATATGAAGGAGAAAGGGTCTGTATACAGGGTAGCCCACTGTAATGAGGGGTTGTCCATGCTGCAAAGGGAATTTTAGGCAGATGCAGCAAGACAAACTCTCAAACCTCTATCCCAACATACAAAAAGGGGAAAAAGACGCAAGGAAATGGATATTCAGGCAAAAGGGACAGGATGAAAATCTGTATCTTTCAAGTAAAAAGTATTTTTAATTATTTTTTTAATCTGTATCCTACACCTAATTGCAACACACAAGAAATGGATTTACAGGGCACTTCTAAGTCAGATGGTGCAGCCTTTCCCTCTGCAAATAGGAGAAAGTAAAAAAAATGAGAGGCAAAATCCATACGGGAAGTGGATGTGCCAGGGCTGAATCATAGATGGGACTGAAGACAGCCTAGAAAAGAAAGAGAACTGGAAATTACAGAAAAAGTTAGAGCATTTTAAAAAGAAAACAGGGTCTCAGCAGCCAAGGAAGTGGAAACTATTGCAAATCATTAAATCAATAACATGCAAAAGAGAGAAGAAAGCTATCCTAAGCCAAGAAGGGTGAAAAAACAGACCGGAGCAAGGCTGAGAGGAGGAGGAAACCAGGTCAGAACTGTAGGTGGAGGGGATTATGTGGCAGCTTGAAGGTAAGGTTAAACAGCCTGAGCTTCAGGCAGCAAGAGATGAAGTGCCAATAAAGCATTCAAGGTAGACAAGATGATGTTGCTGGAGCAAAGAGAAAAGGTGGCAACTATACCTTCAGGACAGTGTACGGGAGGGAAAACTAAAAACCCGCAAAAGCGAGAACAGGGGAAGCTAAAAGAGAAAAGAAAAAAAAAAAAAAAAAGAGGAGAGGAGAGGGAAAAAAAAAAAAACACAAACACACCAGCAGCTACCTAGACTCTGGCAGTCGAGCTGAGAACTGTGGGAACATTTTCAGATCCAGGACTGCTGTTCCTAGATGAATCACTGGCACTCAGAGAGCTCCTTTTGCTTGCTTCCTCTCCCTGCCGCAGCCTTTCACCCCCATCCCGCTTTCTCCCAAGCTATCCTTAGCCCACCTCTGCGCAACCTTCTCAGGGCTAAGAGACTGCAAAGAAAGGCACCCACCTCCTCCCCAGTTTCTCCTCGAAGACTTCAGTTAGCACTAAGGGAGCTCTTGCTGGCTTTGGCGGCATCCAATTTTTTCATGAGTCACCTTCTCTGCAAGTGAGGGATAAACCCACAAGCAAAGACGCAGGTAGGATCCAGGCTGAAGCACATGTGGCCTTCTCAGTAGTCTCAAAGTAGCCCAGGAGGCTCCTTGCACCTCAACGGGATCCTGGAAATTGTCCTACACCCACCAATACCTCACAGGAAGGGTACTGGCAACTTGAGCACAAAAAAACCCAGATAATCTGGGAAACAAGAGAAAGCAAAAATGGCCTTAATTAATGGAGAAGCAACATGTGTTCCCTTCTCCATCATCTGCTCTGCCTACGCATTGGGCATCATTATAAAGATGCCACCAACAGCTAGCACAGATTCGTCAGAAGAGCCAAGACAACTTACAGTCAGAGCAGTTTTACGCCATCACCGTACCTGCATAGCAGGTCACACCATGCTACAGGGCAAGGGGAACAGGAGCTGACATTTCTCACCAGAGTGGCACAGGGGGTGATGGAGCTGAGAAGTCTAAGTGCAAACACACACACATCAGGTGCCAAGTATTTCACCCTGCGCCACGTCCCGACACCCACTGTTTCCAGCGCTTAATCACTGTGGATGGCTATCACAGAAATAAATGCATATTCACAAGCTATTCTTAGCATTCACTGGAGAGGCGATTACCAAATTACCCGGTTACATAATCCCTTTTATATAATCACTACGATGCTCTTCTCCTTATGCAACACGGAGGGTGACCGTGGCCGGCTGAAGTAGCTCCTTCCCCAAGGAAAGCTATACTGGCAGCACCATGAGTGGACGTGCTGGCTGCTGCAGGTATACGGATGAGCAACGGCAAGAGCCGACTTGAGGCAACTGAGCTTTTCAGAAGCAGCGATATATAAACATCTGCCTTCAGTCCAGGGAAGACATGAACATCCCTGCCCACACTGTTCCAGAAGATGCACAGAGACGAGATCACCTGCACCTCAAGCTGGTAGAGACAGCAAAGTCAAAGGCACCCAGCACCCTTTGAGCAACCTGACCCAGCACTCACTGGAAACAACTGGGATGTCTCCATTGACTTTTAATGGACTTCGGATGGGACCGAGGATTAGCGCTTTAATAAAAATAGGAGGTCAAGATTACTACAGAATTAAAACAAGCTTAATCCAAATGCCTCTGGCTTTGTGCCATAGCCATGCCTGCGGTTTCCGTGCACAAGGAAAGCCAGGCAAAGCAGCAACCAAAATGTGCAAAATGTGTTCCCGCAGGGCACCGCATGATGGGCGTGCACACACATGCTGGCAGCATAGGACGGCATAGCCACTCTGGGAAGTTTCACCCACTGGAAGATTTTGGGCATAGCACAATGCATTTCCTAGAGCATTTTCAGGATCTCCTTTGATGCCTTCTAGGAATACTGCAGACATCTATGCAGACAATTGCCAGCTGTGGAGCATAACGAGACCCAATTTACTAGCATTCACCCAGTGCTTTAATAAGCCAGCACCAAAATGTTCCCTGCAGTAAGCGAGAAGCACAACTTGAGTCCTCTATTTCAGAAAATACAGCCTCTAAGATCTGCAGATCACCTGCAAATCATGGGACGCTTTTACATTACCACACTGCAGGTTCAGCATTAAGCTCAGCTCGCTGCGTGCTGCTGCCATTCAGGGAAAAATCCAGAACTCTGAAGCCCCTCAACAACAAGGCATTAACACTGCTAAAAAAACAAGTCCTAGTTCTGTAAATACCCAAGGAATGGAAAACAGAACAAAATAATGACACTGATCTCAATTCACCTCTTCCAAATGACACTCAAATCCAAAGGCATCTGCCTTAGCTTTTTCTCACGGTTATGCAACTAGTAGTATTTGGCCATCATTTGGCACTTACTGCCTTCTCCTGTCCCTAGTTTCCCTGGATATATAGGTCATCCCAAGCAATACGCAGGCAAACCTCCAGCCTTAGCATGGCATTATATACTTTATGCAGGGACACACGTGCACGAGTTTGGGAATAGAGACTGCTATCTTTTCAGCTACAAAAAAAAAAAACCAACCTAAGCATAACGTTACCTCACACTATCTCAAATTACAGGATGACGCAGTTCTAGAGAGGTTTAACCCAATCCTGTATGCTATTATTACTTCTGTATGACAGCCAGGAGATGTGAGTTGCCTTAGTCAAAAAGCAGATCAGAGTTTTGCCAGTCCCTCACACAGAATCCCAGTGGCACATGTTAGTGCCTGTTGTGATGGCACTGCTGATAGCTCAGGACTGGCAGGCATCCTCAGCACTCTTGCTGCTCAAAACATAGAAAATAGTGATCTTTGTTAGGGATATTTCTTTGGGACAGAAAAGGCAGCACACAAGACAGGAGCAGCTTATGTCAGCCTTCAAAAGAAAAGCAGCCATGTAAAAGCAGATTTAAGACCTTTCACACAGCCCTCCTCCCCCCCACCCTTTTTTTTTTTTTTTTTTAGGCTAGGCAACTGGACAACCACTTGAAAGAAGCATTTTCAGAGAGCAAGGTTTCCTTCTCTGTTTTGGACTGAAATCCTGCCAGACTTAGTGGAATTTGAACAAATGAACGTGGACTTTTACACCCATTACCTTTTCCTCTACCGGGTTGAACCCACTGCTCAAAACGTTTTGGGGAAGTAGGGCCCTGAGCTGGGAACTCGCACTGTAAGAGATCCAGCAGTGAATTCCTGAATCTCACTTACGCCAGTATTGAGATAATTATCTGTAGCAATGAGCAATACGTTTTTCCCCCCAAGGAGCAGAAATGAAAGAAAACACTTGCTTGACTCATCCTTGCCCAGTTCTTGCAGCAAGAGCTGAAGCGTGCTTACAGTCACCCGCCACAGCGAGAAGCGCCTGCACCCACCTTCTGCATTTACAGAGATATTGTGGGGAAAGCAGAAAGGAATTTGCCATGTTAACAAGTTTTCTATCCACTTCAGTGAAGAGATTTCATAAAATTTGGAGAAATGAAACATTGAGTTACACCTGGGCAACTCCCTAGGTAGAGACCTTTACATTGTCTGTTGTTATACCACCATACTAAATAGTCACTGTGCAGAACAAGCACTATAATATCAATCTGTTGTGTCAACACTAAAGGGATTGTACAAAAACCAATGTGGTATAAACAACTAAACTTGTCCAGTTAGGCAAGGCATGTCTCCTGGCCAGAAAGGGAGAAACACAAATGCAGGCCAGGACACACAAGAGAATTTTGTTGGCCTGCCTACATCCATCAGGTGTGCAAAAAGACATAACTGTGCTAGCAAAAAAACCCAAGTTTGCAGTGACTTAAAACAAGCCTGCTTTTGCTACTACAAACATTGGTGTTGTGTTGTTGTGGTTTTTTTTCTAGCATACATTCTCTGACAGAGCTCCTAATTTCTTGAAAACCAAACCTTCTAGATCACAGCCACCCTACCAGCTCTTAGCCCCATGGTAGTGCAAATCTGTCACTGCAACTAGACTGCTACCAACACTGAGCTAAGCAGAGCAGGTCTACAGAAGCATCACCTTCCCTTAGGTGGCAGCACCATTGAGCCCCAAGAAGAACATGTGCAATAAAATACGCCCCTCACATCAAGTGTAAGGTTCTTGAAACACGTGCTGCCCGTGGTCTTTGGTCTGCTGTCAACAAGAGCCCTGCCACCCTCCCCCATGCTCACATTCCTCTCATATTAATTTCATTCCAGGATTGTCCAGTTCCTTCTCTAAGAGAGGATCCAAACAGACCAAATGTCTGTAACTAGAAAGGCGTAAAAACACATTAAATGTACTTGCCTTAACTTAGCATATTGGAAAGACAGATTTGTACACATACGGGCTGCATACTTGAGGTCTGTGATCCTCACCTCTAATTCCATCAGTGCAAGGAAGGATCCACCCTCAGGCTATTGCCAGCAATTTAGTTGCATGGTGCCCACCAACATCAGAGTGGGAGACAAAGCCCACCCTGGCACACCATCATTCCTACTCTGGCAGGCAAGGAACAAGCTGCTCACAGAGGGCTTGAGTGCACCCTCCAACAACAGCAGCTTTCCACTGTCATTGAACTTCGAACCAAAGGTGCCGATCACTTCATGGTCACCTCCAATGAAAGAGGTGTAGCCAAAGCGTGGTTTGTTAGGGTTTTTTTGTGGTTTGTTTGTTTGTTTTTTCAGACCTCCAAACAAGAGACATAGAGGGAATGGTGCGCTGAAGGACCACTGGGTTCAGTTATCCATCAGCTGGACTGGAGGATGATGGTCCCTCCTGCGCTGCAGCTGATGGTGGACCTTCCCTGGGGATATGGCCTCCAGTCACAAGCCTCTCCCACCCCACAGACAAGAAAGGCCCCCAAGGTCATTAGCTCTGTGTTGAGAACTTCTGCTCTGATGGACACTTGGCAAGTGATGTGGGAAAACAACAGGACACCATCTGGAGAAGTTAGTCTTAGCTAACAGCATCTTTCAGGGGAAAACAAGAAACAGACTCAGCTAGTCTTTCCTTCTAGCATTGCATGGAAAAAGTCCGTAGGATTTTCTTTGTTTACAAATGCAGTATTGTCTGTCCTGTAACTCCATCTAATGCACTGAAACAACAAGTGTGCTAGTGGATTAGTCTTCCACAGCATCAGTGGTTTGCTCCAATTCCTCCACAGCCACATAGTCACTAGACCTGGGGAAGAACACAGGCAGCAGAACAAGGGGTTAGGGACCACCCTTGCCAGCAACAGCCTACCCCTGCATTGGATCAGACACAGGCTAGAAACCACTTCTTGGTAATTAGTTTCCTTCTAAAAATCTATGAGACTGAAAGTTGAGTCATTGAGAAAGAGGAAGAGGTTTTTGAGTTACTTAAAACAAGGGTTTAGTTAACACCTATTCAATGCAAAGCCGAAGACACACTTGAGAAGACATTTTTCACTCAGAAGTGAAAACTTTTCCACTTAAGATGTGAGAAACCTGTCAAGATACATTGTTCTCAAAAAGAAAGAAAAAAAAAGTAAAAGAAAAAAAAAAAAGAGCATACAATAAACCCAGACCCCCCCTCTCATGCCCCCTCGAAATACCAGGCATGGTATTTCATCTTGTGTATTACCTTACTGATGTTAGGAAAGTGATCATATCCACCATTTAAGACCTTATGTTCCCTTGTCTTGGAAGGGCTGTTTAACACCCGGGATCCCAGGCTGTGTCCCCAGCCTTCAGACAGACCCAGGATTTGTTGCCCAAAAGGCACTATTCCAGCGAAGAAAAAAAGATTGGTTTAGAAAGGCTTTACCTCTTGCTAGTCAGAAGAAAGTTTGTATTTGCCATAATAAACACTAACAGGATTTCAACAAAGCCTTCAGCAAAACACAAAAGCTGTGGAAACAGATGCATTGCTGAGGATACGAAGCAATGCAGCATCCGCAAAAATTAGGCTTAAAAATTCCGAAATGCTAGCTTTCTGCAGTTTTTTTTACTTATATGGATTTTACTTTATATCACAGCAGATCTGAAGCACATCAGTAGCTACCTTGTCTCAGTAGGAAATAAGAAATTTTTATTTTAAATTCTGTAGAATAAGCTCAAGCATTGATCTGTTCCTGCCTGTAAACTCAGCCTACACAAATGAGCAGAGGAAACCTGTATGTTGGCACACTCATTCCAGTTTTCCTAAATCTCTTCCTAGTGGAGTAAACCAAAATAAATTTACAGTAAACCAAAGACAGTTTCCATTGAGCCTTTTTTCCCCACTAATTTTAGCTAAATCCACTTTAAAAAAAAAGTAGCTGAAGACTAAAGCCTTGCTTTGGTCAAGTTTAATACATCTGTCCAGACACCTGCATTAGCCAAGTGGGAAGTACTGAGATAAAAGAGAGACAGAGGACTTCCCTTTTATAGAGAAAGCATAACGGAAGGTGCTAAACATTTTTGACTGCTGTAAAAAGGTTTTATAGATGCTTCTTCTGATCTAAAAAAAACCAAACCAAAACACACACCCAAAAGTCCCCACCACATAGCTAGTCACACCTCCCCTTAGAGGATGCAAATGGCACTCGGCCACCGTTCCCTTCCCATGGCAAACATGAATCCCTCTTCTCTTCAGCAAGAGCAAAGTGAGAAAAGTATGCAGGCTCAGTCCTCCTGCCTGGAAATCACAGCCCATCTCGCTGCTGTCAAGACGCAGGGAAGACTTGCCAGCACCAGTTGGACCCCCAAACTATAAATCATAAGCAAGCTCTTTCCTGCCCTTGCTCAGCAATGTAATAGCTGTTTTTCAACCAGCGCAAGAAGGTAAGGAAAAAACCAAAACAAACCAAACAAAAATTGTTTAAGCTGCTAAGCCCCTACATAATTAAAATTAACAAGCGGGAAAAGGTTAGTGGACACACCTGCACTAAAAACTCCCTTGCAGAGTTTTGGACATCGACGTTTTCCAACTAGTTTGGACAGGATGATTCCTCCCACCACCCACTGATGCAATGGCCACAAGAGTTAAAACATCAATAGGACATTATCAGTGGGCTTCCACAGAGATGGACATCATGGAGACAGCAACTTTAGTATGCATGCACATTCGTACATTCAAGGGTATATACATTCCTGTAGTTTGTATGTAAAGGAAACTCTGACAGTTAATGGATAGAAAAAAGTATCAGAAACTCGGGGGGTGGGTGTTTCCTCATAATCCTCACAACTTCCTGAACTCTACCTGTGCCTACTATGATCGAAGCATTGACCATCTTTATGTGTTTGTACAAGGGTAAAAACAACAAACAAAAACCCCCCACCAAATTCTGCAGAGATTCTAGGTTTGTCTTATTTGCTAAAATCCATCTTGTTGAAGTCCACTTACAAAAATAATACTAAAAAGCTCCACATAGCAGTTACCCAAGTGGGAAGCAGCTAGTAAACTTTGATTTTATTTAAATAAATCTTGTACGGCAGACTGTCAGGAGTGTTTGAGTTTTCTTTCAAGATAACACATTTTGCTGTTCATATGATATGTCCATTCTTTTGTTCTTTTAAAAAGGCACTTGACTCTTTTTGTAGTATCTTTCATCTGACAAATTAACAAGAAGAGGACTATACTGATCACTTTTTTCCAAGTACCCAATTATCAGTATTTCTGTCAGCATCCACATTGATATTTCTACATACTCAGTTTCTCATTACTAAAAATTACAATGTGTGATATCAAAGTGATGATCTAAATTTTATATAGCCATGTGGAAACCATAGGGATGGGATTCTCACCCATATCTCACACCACCTACAGCAACCACCAAAGGCCTCAGCTTACCTTAATACAGAGCACTAAAAAGCTTGACTTACACATTCAAGCAGATGCATTAGTTCCTAGGTTCCTCTGGGCACACACATGGGCCAACCAGAAGCTTAGGCACCTAAAATTATTCAACAGTTTGAAAGGTGAAGATGATATCCAGCAAGCTAGTCAGCAGTAGTAACAATAAAACACCTTGTTTATTACCACTGTAGCACAGGCAGGGTCCTCTACTGGGCTTAAACAGCTCTGCTCAGCCTCTCCATCCTTGAGCTGAGCCTCAGCCACTCAGCTCTCCTCCTCCCAGCAATTCTGCAGACAGTGGGAGAGAAAGCAAGCACTCAGCCTGAGAAGCAAGCCACACCAAGATACTCTGGTGCTCTTGTTCAGGCTGAAAATAAGCTTGTTTCATCATCAAGGGGGTGGGGGGCTGCAGGTTTGTTTTTTTGCCGCACCTCAAAGAAAATGCTACTCATTAAAGTCACATTTAAGCTCAGCTGGCCAAAGCCCTTGGGATATCTGATGAAATAAAAGCAGAAAATCTTGACCTATACCCCAAACAGACATCACTTTAAAGACCTCCTCAAAGCTTTCCATAAAAATGAGAGCTATTTACTCATACAAAACTGAGACAAAACACAGTCCTGTCCACAGAACCATGAACTGCACTAGTAAGCAAGACCACTGGCTATTTGTGAATGTTGGATCCACATACCTTGGTACTACGGGTCTACCAGACAATCAGGGTCCTGGTGAAAAACAGCTTTTCAGGCAACTGTGGTTAGTAACACACTGCTACCTCCAAGTAGTCAAAATAATTTGAAAAGGACAGATGGATGAAGATTCAATAGTATTCATTTCTCCCTGCACGAACCAAAATTACCTGTTAACTTAACCACCTTAAAAGTTCTTCATTTTAGCTTATGTGTTAAAATTTTCAATGATGCCTAAGTTGTGAGCAAAACTCATGACATCTCTGGCTTTTCTCCCCTAACAGCAAGATCTTCTCAGAGCAGAACTGGAGAGGTTGAAGATTTTTCTTCCATCATGGGAGGAAAACAACATCTTTGTGGTTGTGATGGAAAACCCTTGTCAAACACAAAACCTCAGAATTAATCCCCCTTTCCTATCACCACAGTGCCCTGGGTGTTTCTGTAATTACTGTATCTCAAGCTCTTCTGAAGACCAGCATCCCAGCATCAAGAACCAGCAATTTCTTATGTGTAAATCCTGCTTCAATAGCAATGCCTTCAGTTGTCTTCACGAAACCACCCGTGAGCACATGTAAGCACCTTTCCCTGCCCCTCAGTCCCTTTTACATCTCCTGCCTTTACATCAGGAACAGCAAACCATCACTTCCCTGCAAGAACACAGCACAGCCAGTTTCTGACTTGGCTTCAACCTGAAAGCCACAAAGAAGCGTTTCCTGCATCCAAACTCACACCCACCTTGAATTTGATGTATATTTACTTGTGAAAGAGTTTATATTCCATTCATCCGTATAACCAGAAATAGCGCTTTCAAATGAACACGGACAGAAAATACATTAACATCTTGCAACATGTATTTTGGGTCATTTAAGCAAGGAGAACTTTAAACATCAGTAAACTACTGCAGATTGGTCTGAAGCGCTAAATGGCTTTTTCCCCTCCCATTATTTGGATAACAGTCAAAGCCTTTTGCAAAATGCTGAATGAAAAATATATTCCTCTGCTCACACTGTGTTAAATATTCCCTGACATCATGCCAAAGCTGCAAACAGATTTAAAAATATGTAACAATGCTTTTTCAGATAAATGCCAGTATGGAAGTTGGTGCAGAAGACAGCAAAAGTCTTAAATACCAAAAAAAATTTTAAACAACCAGATGTCTCCAATTCAGTTATCTCCCAACATTCTGTTTCTGGACCTTTTTTTTTTTTTCCTTCTTTTTTTTATTTTTTTTTTTCTGTAGGGTACAACTTATAGCAATTTGTAATACTTATTTACATAGCACCTCATTTAAAAAGGTGTCCTAAGCACTTCCAAAAAAGGAAAACAAAATCCACAAAACCAGATGGCAAAACAAACATTCTAGATTACTAAATAAATAAATAAATAAAGCAAAACCAGTATAAAAGCTTAAATAACAGCAACATGGGCTACATCCAAAGAGGATTTACGCAAATACTTTTTTCAGGCACGAAGGATCTTTTTCAGAATACGCATTAAGAGAGCAGAAACATCTAATCAAACAGATCCTAGAGGGGCGAAGCCTTTCACACTCTTAGATGAATAAATTCCCTCTGGGAAATGCCAGTGCCTGTTTCATTTAATCAACATTTTGCCATTCGTAGAGCGTCTGCAGAGTCAAGGAGCAATCACGGACCAGGCTCTGGGCCAGGTTTACAGCCAGGGTAATGAAATGCAGCCCAATTAACTTGAAAAGAGTTACATTTGTTTACATTAAATGGTGATTTGGATCTGAGTGTTTTAATGGGATGATGCTAGATGATATAGTGGGCAACATACCAGGAATCGTTCATCTATGTAGGTGGCATAAACACATAGTAAGCATCATTTTCATGAATTATATCCATTACTGAAAACAGTAATTACACAGCCAGCACTCTAGTTTCCATGTATGGCTTTGGTGGCACGTTGGTTTTTTTAAAAAATTAATTCATTTTTTGTCTGAACTGCTCCATCACAGAAGCAACCCAGCTCTCCACACCTCCAACACCTTCAGCTAGACTGCTTCTGGGCTTTATAAATGTAAAAGATGTACCCAAGACAAGCCCACAAGCATTTCTGAAGTCACCCCAGTACGCTGCCACTGCATGTGTCCTGGTGATGACTCGGGCACGCTGACAAACTTGCCACCAGGAGCTGCACATGGCAGCATGTCCATGACGAACCCGTTCCAGGGTGGTCACCGATGCCCCCAGCCTGCCCCTAACCCAACCCCAAGGCTAAACAAAAGAGCGAGAGACAGCGCAACACCAGGAAACATCTACGGATCTGCCTGCTAAAAATGGAGTTGATTTCCTAGCCCCATCACATAAATGCGTGGCACAAATCCCCTCTTCAATTAACATAAGCTACTAGGGGATTTTTTTTTTGCCTGTTTGCTTGTTTGTTGTAACTATTAAAGCTGCGCTACTCAGGCTTCCCGAGAAGTTTAACCACGCTGCTCGGTGCCACCCGGGCTCCTCCTGAGCTGATGCCATCGCACCTCTGCCTCGCAATGTACATTGTGTCCACTAAAGGATACTTAAAATAAAAATTTTTAAAAGCACCTTCCGTTTAACCCTTGCTGAAAAGCACACGTTTCGTGTCCCTTGGAGAGCTAACCAGTTTATTACAAAGAGCGTCCAACAGCCTGTGTCCCTGCCTACAGGTCCCGGGTTACTCCGCTCCAACACACCACAGATAATCTTTTCCTGCTCCCGCAATAAAACATTAAAAAGACAGCAAGCCAGGGCGCTGCTAACAGCCGTAACTACTGCACCCCGGCAGCCCCCTCCTAAGGCAGCAGAGCCGGGTTTCGCCCAGCCCGGCGCCGCTCCCACACGCTCCTGACCGGTCACTGCTCGGGAGCTTGGGGCGCCCAGCCCGTTCCGGCAAAGACATTAACCCCAAAATAAATACTGCAACACCACCTCCCGCCCCGCGGCCGGGCACGGACTGCCAGCTTCCCCTCCGTCGCCCGCCCAGCTCCAGGTCGCGACTGATGGCCGATCCCCGCGCCGCCCTCCCGGGGTGAACCAGCCGCCGCGGGGCTGCCGGCACCGCCGCAGGGAGCCAGAGCCGCGCCGCCCCCCGCCCCGGCCCACCTCACCTCCCACAGCAGCGAGAGCAGCAGCGCGACCCCGGGCTGGAAGCGGTTCATCTCTCCTCCTCCTCCTCCCGCGGCGGCGGGGGGCTCGCCCCTGCCGGCTCAGGCGCTCACGGGCGCTGTCAGCGGCGCCATCCCCGGCGGCGGGGCAGCTCCGCGGGCGGCGGGAGGGACACGGACACAGGAGCGGAGGGGCAGCGAGCTGGGCGGGCTGACAGGCAGCCCGGGGGACGAGGCGGAGTAAAGCGGCGGCGGGGCGAGGACGGAGGCGGGAAGCCCCGCAGCAGGGCGAGGGCGAGCTGACCCGCCGAGCCCCTCGGCGGCGGCGGCTGAAGCCGAGCGGGCAGCGCCGCGGCGAGGCAAGGCGACACGGAGGGCAACGCGATGCTCGGGCGGGCGGCACAAAGAGGCCGGGCGGCGCCGCGGCTGAGGGCGGGGAGAGGAGCCGGCCCGCCCCGGCACCGCCCCGCTGCCCGGCCGGGAGGTGGCAGTGGCGGCGGCGAAGGGTGGAGGGAGCGGGATCGCCGCCCCCTCCCCGGCCCCGAGGGGCAAGCGAACGGCGTTCCCGGTCGGCTTCCCGCGGTCTGCCCGTGATGACGAGCGCCTGCCGGCCGCGCTGCCCTGCCCTGGCCCCACGGAGCGGCGGCCCGCCCCGGGCGGCGTTGTGCGTTGTCCCCCGGGGGAGGTGACCAGCCGGTCGGGGCGTCTCGGGTGCCGGCCCCGAAGAGGAGGAGGAGGGGCCGTGTGAGCTTCGTGGAGTTCAACGAGGGCAAGTGCAGTGGGAGGAAGTGACTCTCCCCCTCTGCTCTGCTTTCCTGAGACCTCACCTGGAATATTCTGTCCGGCTCTGGAGTTGCCAGCGCAGGAAAGAGATGGACCTCTTGAAACGAGGCCACAGAAATGATCAGAGGGCTGGAACACCTCTCCTTATGAGAGAGCTGGGGTTGTTCAGCCTGGAGAAGTCTCCAGGGAGATCTTGTTGCAGCCTTTCAGTACCTAAAAGGGGTCTATAAGAAAGATGGGGACAGGCTTTTAACCTGTAGTGACAAGATGAGGTACAATGGTTAGAATCTGGAAGAGGGGAGATTTAGACTGGACATAAGGAAGACATTCTTTAGAGAGAGGGTGTTGAGACATTGGAACAGGTTGCCCAGTGAAGATGAGGATGTCCCTTCTCCAGCCAAAGTGAGGCTGGTCTGGTCTTTGAGCAGCCTGATCTAGTTGAAGAAGTCCCTGCCCATGGCAGGGTGGAACTGGACTTTGAAGGGCTCTTTGAAGGTCCCTTCCAACCCAAACCATTCAGTGGTTCTGTGATTCTATGCCAGTGCTGCCTCCATCAGCCTTATGGGTGGGAACTGGAACCAGGCAGGTGGGCTTCACCCCCACTGCCTACAGGGTGCATCTTTGGCACTTCAAAGGAAAGATTGTGCCCCCACACTGGTCCTTCATTTCCTCAGCATGCTTGGTAACAGCCCAGGGTTATCTTCTCATAAATGTCTCAGGACTAGTCCGAGACCAGATTGGAGGTGCTCACTGACTACAGCAGTGAGCCCCATGACAGGTGACTGGTGTAGTTATGTCCTGGGTTTTTCCTTCACTGTCACCTTGTCCAGGTGCTTTGAGCCTCCTTTTCCAAGCCTTTTCCCATCCTTACCACAGCTAGACACAGCACTGTGTGTGGTGGGAAGGAGGCTCAGCTGTTCTTTAAATTTAGGAGGGATCAGAGTTTACTGAGGTCTCCTGCCCTTGCTATAAAGCAAGAAGAGCTCGGTGCTTAGTTCTCAGGAAAATATCAAAATAGGTAAGGGCGAGGGAAACTCTTTTACCTTCTCCTTGTTTCCCTCTGAATGATAGACCTTTCCCAGCAGCATTTCTAAAGGAGGTATACCCTCCCACTGTCCTTTTGGGGACTGCCTATTTAAAAACAATCAGTCCATCCTTGCAACACACAGCTCTTTTGTTCAAGCACTTCCCTGTTGTCATAGTTTTCAAGGAAGTGACTTGCTGTCTCCTGATGCCAAGTTTCCCAGTGAAATGTCATCAGGTAGTTACTATTCCAATACACTGAACTTTGGGGGAGTTTAGGAGCAGCTTCCAGCTGGCACTGTTAATCATGCATCCCGGGTCATGTACTCTACATAAGAAGTAAATGTAAACTTTAACAAATTCTTGCACGCTGTGTGACGTTGTGTACTCTGAGGCAGTCTGTACAAATCCTTCCTGAATTACCACTGATTTTGATACCTCATTTTGCCTCTATTTGATGCCAACCAATCTGAGGCTGTGAAATGCGTTTTTCAGGTGAACACTCACATCTCTTACTGAATTTGCTAGAAGGTGCCTGAGGTGATGTCACAACCATCACTTTGTCCAACAGTGAAGGCTAAATGAGGCAACTAGACACACAAGTCTCTATATATATTCTGAGCTGAAAAGTCACACTTTCTTATAGACACATTGTACACTGAGTATCATCTAAGATGGATCAGGTCATGTTGCCTCAACACACGACTACAAAGTCAGGCATCACTTCAAAAAGGCTTCAATTCATACAAGTCTGAAAAGGACAGTTTTAAAAGCTCTGTCCTGACATACGGCTTTAATACTGAAGTCCCTTCCCATTCCCAGTTTCTGGGTTGCATGACCCAGGAAGTGGCATTTTAGAGACACACTGAGACGTGATGACTCTTCGTGGAGAAGCCAAACAGCCTGACCCATTTAGGGACACCAAATGAATCTGAATGTCAGTGCTGAGCACTGGTGCTCCATTATTTACTGACAGGGATGCTCTGGCAGCCTGGAGATGGGCAGAAACCCTGATAGCACAGATTCCAGGAAGACTTAAGAAAGCATTAAGGCATAAAGAGAAGATGGGAGAGGAATCTGGAGTCTTGCAACCTAGGACACTACCATGCTTGAAGACCAAGGCTGCCTGCACTTTCAGCTGATGGCTCACTACCCAATATGCATATGCAAGAGCCAGCTATCAGATACATTTCAGCTAATTATTAACACATAAATCACTACCAAGTTTAGGTTGAGAACCAAGAAAGCATTAGATTTTTTTTCCTCAAAAAAGAAGGCTTCAGCTGGGGCAAAAAAAAGGGGGGGGGGAAAGAATGCTGATTTTATCCAATAGAGAGATTAGCCAGAGTGAGATGTAAGCAGCGGGCTGGAGGAAGAGAAACCACACAGTCTGGAAGGATATGCTTCCCAGTGCATAGTTTATTATCCAGCATAGATAAGGGTATGGATATCCTATGCTATAAAATGCTTTCCAGGCCAAGAGATAAGCTGAAAAAGTAAAACCAGCTCCTGACCCAGGAATAAATGGTTCTATGTTTCATTTCAGTCATATCCCAGCTCCCTTAAGTGACGTCTTCTTTCATTTCAGCCTAGCCTCAAGGAACCATCTTCATCCCCGGGGAAAACCCATTAGCCGTAATGGAGTTTGAGTACAAATGAACTTAGCCCAGCACATGGCATTTTCTCAGCAAAAGTGCGAGTTGCAGCAGAGCCCCTTGGAGCCTGTCTGGGCGATAAATGAGTGCTTTCTCTCCACCGCGCTGCAGCTCGTTGCGAGGCAGGCAGGGCGCACACACCGTGCCGGTTTGACACAACAGTGAAATGAGATAAGGCTTTTGTTGGAGGTGAGGTCCCTAGATAAAAATACATCCCCTTCCTTTACATCCTGATTCCAGTCTTTCTTTGGACACAGTGTTCAAAGAGCTTAATACTGCAGAGCACCCAGAATCTGCGAATAGAAACAAATATATCTGTTGTAAAAAAATGAAATCGTTTCAGGAGCAGTAGCATTAATGAAGCTTTATTTTATCTGATCGAGGCTTGCACTGTATCTGGAATATTCAGAATATCCCTCTCCTCTGTGCATTAAGTGTTCCTCAGTAATATTGCCATTGTTCTCTCAGTGGAGGTGCTAATATGAACATATTTCTTTTACTTGCTATCTCTATTTCCTGAAGTGTAAAAGCATATATTATTCTTGAGACTGCCAATCCTTTACCATTTTTTTTTTCGAATCGAGTAACAGGTACAAAAATTCCTAAGGGGGGCTCACAGTATATGTACATGTGTGTCTTCTGTAGGCCTTATTTATTTTGAACCCAGACTGGTAAATATTTTTTTAAAATATAGTGCTTACAAACTGCTTTTTATTGAGTGTTTGCTTGTTTACATTGAAACAGTTGTTTCTAATACTATTGAGAAATACTCAATTCCACAAGGGCTGTGTGTGAAGCAGGTAACAACTTTATTACGAACAAACAAACACAATGTTGTCATTTGCTCCTCTGCATGAACTGTAAATAATTATGTACATCCACTATTTTGTATTTATTAAAGTATGCCACTGCCTCTTTCACATATGCTATTAAAAATCAGTCAAATTCTTGTGTGCTTTCCAAACTTTGTATTTTAAGTGTAGGATCACCTCAAATACATTTTGAGATTCTGTTTTGTTGGTTTTTATAACTGTGTAAAGGGTGATAGCCTTCAGTAAGGAAAATAAAGCTCTTTTAAATGACATAAAATATTCAGTAAATGTCTCAGCCTTCGAAAATCGTCACTGATATCTGTTGAGAAACTACATTAGCATTATTCATTTAAAAACAGGTAGAAAAAATATTAACAAATGCAATAACCAGCCAAGACAAACATAATGTCATATTTCTGCAGCTTTTGTATCTTGTTCAAAGCACTTTGTTTATCTATGGTGTGTTTTGGTTTGGTTTTTTGGTTTTGTTTTGGTTTGTGGTGTTTTTCTTTTTTTTAATCCTGTGCCTTTAAGACATGTGGGACACTTTCAGAAAAACCATGACCATTTTTTCTAACTTTCTAGCAGTTTACACAAAGATGCAGTGTCTTGGCAGAATAATAGTTAAATTCTAATCCAACTTCCCAGAATAAAAATGATTTTTTTTCATCACTTGCACCAATTACTACTCACTGTGACTGACTTTAAATGCAACTTCAGAGGAAATCTGACTCAGAACTTGATCAAGTTTTAAGAACCTACTCCAAATTCAGTAGCATGTTACTCCCAGTGCCTCAATTATCTTCAGTAAGAGTCAGTGGAGGTTTAGAGAGATGATCCAGGCATTCTAGCCCTCCTTCAAATGATAATGTAAATATTTATACCTCCTACAACTTAATTTTAGTATGGAAAGATTTATTGAACTGAGCAGCACCAGTCAAAAAACTGTACGTGATTTGTATTTTAGTATTCCAATACATCCAGATATTAATTTTTTAATGTAATGCCAGCATCATCATTAATGTCTGCAAGGCACACGAAGAGGTCAGTTTTCCATAACTACTGAAATTAAATAAAATTCGCTAAACAGAATGACCACTTACTGGGTTGTACTTGGAGACCTCCAAAGAAGAGTCCATAGGAGTCATAGTCACTATCTACTACCACACTGGAAATCTGTGGCCACTTCAGACGCCATTGCCAAGAAAACATAACAGATATGCTAAGAAACGAAGGGTGGAGTGATTATTGATAAGGCACCCTGCCCGGGCTCCCAGAGAACAACCCTGCTGCTCACATGCTGTGAGTTTCAGGCTTTCTTGGTGGAGTCAGATATTTGTCCATCATATTAAACAAATAATTCTATAGCAAACAGTATTTTGCGGAGCAGCAAATACAAGATAAGCATTAGTATTCTCAAAGACAGAGCTCATTGATTAAACATACTATCCAATGCAATGAAAATAGCCGTGTCTATCAGGTCAAATGCTTTTTTGTTCGGTTTTCTCAATCAAGAATGAAGTTTTATCCTCTCAGCAAAGATACTAATGCTTTATGTTAGAGAACTCAGGAGCTAAGAGGGATTATTTTTTCCTGCAAGATGAATCATTTGTAAACGCAAACTCTTTGTTTGCAGTTCGTGGTGAAAGGTCAAACATTGGCTTGATGGAGGGATTAAGGAAGGCTAAGTTCATTCAGAGGATTGTTATAGGACCAAAGCTCAGTGCCAACAAAACGTTTAGGCTCTGAATTCCTATTTGAGCTCCTATTATTGATTTCAATGGATATTCAGAAGTCTGAACCCATGCTGTTGGAGCTAGACATAGTCCACACTGCTTCAAACCTGAGCAGAGTAAGTATGAAATGCTGCCAAATTAGACAGTAACTTTCTATGCTGCCTTCAAATGATTTGTAAGGAGACAAAAGGAACAGGTCTTCAGGGCAGATGATTATGTCTGCCAGGGGAAGAAAACAGGGCTGAATTGCATTTAAGGGAGGTAGGGAGATCAGATGAAACAGTCTAACTTTGGCCAGACAGAACCAGGGTCAGAAAATGAGTAAGATTTTGTCGGGTCTGGAAGGCACAAGAGGACGAGGAGATGGAGTGGGGTGGGACTCCGACGATAAAAAGCACAGCACAACAAAGCATGGTGAACATAAGCAGTATAGTACCCAAGGATGAAAATGGTCTGAAATGGAGATTCCTAGTGGTGATACATGTACCACTGATGGCCTGCAAGCCATGGAGTGCTGGTGACATGGGGCAGATAAATGCAGTTTGCATCCTCCCTTGGGAAAGTGAGAGCCTGTGGTAGGTAGGCAGGGTAGGGGAAGAGGAGGTGGCAGTGCTTCTCCCCTTATGGCCAAGCATGGAACCAACAGCCACTGCCTACTATCGCTGAGGCTGAGTAACCCAGCTCTAATTTATTTCTAAATATGTACTGAGCCACTTTTTGTTTCAGAGTCTTTATTAGGTGGTACAGTAATGTGCAAATGGAAAAAAGGATGATCTGGCTAAATGTCTATGCAGCCCTGTCAGCGCTTGCTTGCCCTCTGCTTTTTTCGCCACTAATTTATTCTACTGAGCAGCCACTTGAGGTAAAAACACGGTTATTCTCCCTAAGTGTTAAAAGAAAAGAGATGAGGAGAGGAAAGAGATGTTGGCAGAGACTAAGAACTAGAACTGATCATTGTCAGGAGTATGTCGTGTATCCAGACACTGTCAGTGAGCTCTCTTAGCACTCTGGAGAAAATACCTAGGGAATGCAATTCTGAGCACATGGTGGCATAATGGAAATGCAAAGCCATCCCCTTTGGCCTGCGAGGACAAGCTCCCTGGAATGAAATACTCTGAAGCACTTAATTTTTGCTTTGTCTTCCTGTCTGTGCCGTGAACAGTCTCTCAACCCTTACAGCATCCTCCTAGCCAGAGAATAAAAAGCTCTACCAGGTCAATGGTTACAGTCTGGAATAATGAGACCTCAGTGATCCAGTTCTTCTCATATCAATTTAAATTAGGATTGATCCCACTGAAGTCAACAGAACAAATGTAAGACCAGTGCAAGTGGAGAACTAGGTTTTAGATTTCAGCTTGAAGTCAAACAAAAAGCTGAAGTGAGTTGCCTAATAGGGGTTTTCCTTCTCTGTTTAAAGTAGTAACCATTTCCTGCTTTTTTTCTCTTCCAATGTGAATTTATCTGTAGCACAGTGAGAATTTCTCCACTGCTATAGCTTGGATATTTCAGTGTGAGAAATAACATCCCATTAAATAAAGATGGAAAAATGCATCAGTTGTCTGGGAACTACAGGCAATGTGTTTATTAACTAATATCCCCCCACCAATCTCAATTTTCTCATATTGTAATGAGATGGGAACACGATTAAGCTGTTGCTGGACTGAAAAAATCAACAGTAGATGTATTCTAGAAATCACAAGGGATAAAATGCAACTGATGTCGGAATGACAAGAAATCGTAACAGTACATAACAAGGACATCTGATCTGTAAAACAAACCATTTTCAATAATGGACAATATGTAGGGCTTTTAAAAGGACTGTGCAATGATGCTGTTCACTCGGTCTGTTGGAACAACCCTAGAGAGCCTCATGGGGTCCATTATGAAAAGGAATATTATTTAATCTTTAATCAACCTTCTTTGAGATGTGCAGTCTCCATCTACATTCACACACATGCAACACTGTTAGTCAGGGAATATTTGCCTTAATGGTATCTCCCCAGTGGCATCTCCATCCACCTATTCTCCCATGTTCTACTGCTGCTACTACCACCACCACTACCAGGGTTACATGCAAAACCAAAAGAGGGGATCAGGCATATCTCCTTGCTTCCTGAAAATTCAATGGGGACTAAACTAGAAAACAGAAGGTCAGTGGTGTTAGATAAGTAACCTTTCCCTCTCACTTGGGAGACAGTCTGCAAGTGTGCCCAGTGGGTGACTCTAAGCCCTTCGATAATACAAAGTCTACTTACCAGCCAAGGTTGTGAAGCAGTCTTGATGGCATAGATACACAGCTTAGATAAAAATATAGGGCAGGTAGATCTGCAAAGCTGGCTGGCATGAACAGCATGAGGTATAGCAGCGTCACGACTCATGTTGTTTAAACTCTGGAGAGGGTTGTCCACCACACACTCTTGTGAAGTGAAGAACTGTCAGGCAAGGAAATTTTCAAGAGAGGCGATGAGTCAAGGAAAGCGAGTAGGGATTACAGGAGGTCGAATGTAGGTTTTGTCCCTTGGGCAGGGTTTCCAAACACTAGTCTCAAAGCTAAGTTTCATAGAGCTAAACCACTCAAGCATGAAGCGCAGCATTGATGTGAGTGTTGTCATCTGGATATCTTTTGCTCTCTAAATGGATCCTGAGAGGCTGCGGGACAAGGAAGCTTTAGCTTTGCTGGAATATGAGCAGTGAAGTGATTTCTGTGTCAAGAGTGAAAAAAGAAGCTCAATGGACTGTAGATTCAATATGTATAAGATCTCTTTGGTGAAGGTACTAGATAGCGGGTTTTTTCACCGTTAAAAGAACTATGTCCAATCTTCTGTTTCATCTCCAGCCACCTTCTTGAGGAAACCTGAGGACCAGAGCCAAGAATTTCTTCCTAGCAGTAGTGCGAAGGGGAGCGTGCAGGCAGAAACTGAGGCATGCAAGGCTCTGCATGAGGAAACTACCTTGATTTTCTTTAAGTGTGCATAGTGCTCTTCACATAAAGCAAGCTAACTCCTTCAGCTGAGGAGTATCAGTTCACTAACTCAAGAGGCATTCTGTCAGTCTGGGTCATTGAGTAAATCTAAATGCAAGGACTTAGTCAACAGTAAAGCCTGTTGAAGTCAGTGATTTATTATTCACTTGGCCTTAACAAGCCGCTAATGCTATTCAGTGCGAACAAACATCTCATACTTACCTAAACTCCACTACAGCATTTATTATCCGAGACGCTCCTTTCCTTGCTGTTCTGAACCACTGCAGTGTGCCATGCATTGTTAAATAACTTTCAAGCAGATTTACTTTCAAACATACTAGATTTTTACCAGCACAACTTGCCTTATGTTAGCACATATTTGCCTGGCCCTCAGTCAATTTCAAGTCCGATCATTAAAATCTGTATTTGTGCTCCTGTGCCCATTTCTTGTAATGCTCTTTCAGCTAGCCCAGCCTTGAGAAATCACACTATGAGCATGCTCCAGGGCATCCTTATGTTTTAGGAAAGAATTCTTGGTTTTTCTAGGCTTGCTGATATTGAAGCAGAGGTAATGTGTGCCGATCTATAGAAATAAAGCTACTTCTTGAGCACAGGGGCCAGGATGTGGTGGGGGTAAATCACAATGTTGGGATATGGGGATGCAAATAGTCCTACCGAAAGCCAAGGGAAGCTGATAATCTTACACAGCACTCTGTAGCAACTGCTGCTACACAAGGTTGGATGCTATGAGGGGCAGGTGTCTCATCAGTGCTTCTCTCTCATAGTAAAGACTACATTGCATTCAGATAGAGCATAAACTGGTGAAAATTTGAGGCAGAAACCTAAGATGATGCAGACCGCACAGAGAAGCAGAAACTTTCTGCTGCAGCCACTCAGAAATAGTACAAACATAAGATGGGTTCCTCCAAAAGAAAAACTGAGAAAAAAAATATTTCCCTGTTCATTGCCACAAATCTTTCCATCCTCAGTCATCTCACTCTTTTCTTCTTCCTCTCTTTTCAAAACAGCAACTAACTATGCAAAAGGAATAAAGAAAACAGCAGAGTTGAAGTGTCCCAATACCTTCAAGATGACAGCCATAATGCAGCCATTGCCCAAAAAATAACAAAACCATTCGACAGTCAATGCGAAAACCATTCCCAGGTGCAATTTCTGACAGATAGATTGAATTCTTAGTAACAAACAGCAAAACACACAAAGGAGCAGAAAATAGGTTTAAACCAATAAGTTTCCACATTGAAAAAGTGGATGCAAAAGAGAGTGTCTTTGGGCTGCAGCTATGTTAAAAGTTGGCTTGAGAAGAGTTCTGGTCTAATACAGTGTTGTGGGGAGTTGCTTCCACATATAGGAGAAGTGTTGGTATCCTACATCTCAGTGTAACAACCTTTACACACCCATGGATTAAACAGTGGAGTGACAAACAGCCAGATATCAACAAGCCAAAAAGCAATAGAGCTTTTGCCAGTGGAATCAACCATTCAGCTGACCATGCACATAGCAGAGCTATCCGCAGCAGCAAATGGCAATGTGAACATCAGTTATTTAACAATTATTATCTATGTATTATTATTAATAGACCTTGCTTTGATGTTTGCAAGGATTCTGCCTGGAAAGAGTGACACAGTTCCCAAGATGAAGTGCTTCTGGACTCCATTCAGGATGAATATCCACTATCCTTTTGTACTTTTTTAGTGGTGGTGAGAGGTATTTACAGGAACAATAGGACTGACAGGAGAAAATATCCTTCTTAAGGAGACATTAGTCCCCTTTTCACCGTACAAAAAACAACAGGTTTAAGGGCAAGCATAAGAAGACTGAGCCAGCCATTATTCCAGCAGTAGCTCAGCCTCAAGGTATTTACACTGTGCTTAGAAAGAGTCAAACTCAAGATATTTGTTGGTAGATGAGGCTGGTAACACACATTCCCCTTCTTATATCTGCTGAGGCCTGACTGAGAGGCCTCAGGCCTGTGCTGAGATATGGAGATCAAGCTATCTGCTCCTTGCAGTCTCCAAAGCTTGGGATAACATGTTCTTTTTATCTTAGGCTAGAGAGTTCACAATATAGATGGTGTTAAGAAGGTAGAAATATCCTCAGTGTCAGTGAATGGTGTTGATTTATTACTAACTAGATGCATATGCATTTCAAATGGCATGTGAAATCTCACAGCTAGAAATAAAACAGTGGAATTATTATTTTTCTAGTTGAAATAACTGATCACTTGGTCTTGTTGCGTCCTAATAGAATACCATCAGGCCTGTAATTATAAGTGTAAACCAAGTATCTCTAATAGCTGTCTTTTCAGCCAGTCATTCTTACTCTCAGAAATAAAGACAAACACAGCATGTTACAGTGTTTTTTCAGATCACTAGACCAACCTAATCTAATTTATGCTGGCAACCTTTAATTTTAACTAGGTCAATTCACTCTGTGAAACCACAGAGAAAACTATCCTGACAATGCAAAAATTATAAAGTATTACGAACAATAAATGTCTGAAATTGCATGCGGGAGAACAGCAGTGTACAAATGAAGGTAGTCACAATTGAAAATATTGTGCAAAGCTGCCACAGGAAAGAGAAACTCACTTTCCAAAAAAAAAAAAAAAAGAAAAAAGTCATTTACTCGCATTGGGTGAGATCCAGCAAGCTATTGAAGTTAGTGGGGGATCCTCGTCTTGGTTTCAGTGGGCTTTGGCTCAGAGCCATTGTTTCTCACAGTTCAGAGACTCAATTTAGTTCTTTCACTCTCGAGACTGAACGGAACAAGTAATACTTGCTTTGATAACGTGGAAACCCTGCTTGACTAATACAAGGATGTTTTGAATGATTGTGTGCAGGCCACCTTTATTGCTGGTGTCAGTGAGCTTTACTGAGCTGGGACCCCAAGGGCTTCTCGTGCCCATCTGCTACCCTCCGTTCTCTGAGCAGCACAGCGCGCAGAGGCAGGCGACACCGTTTTCAGAGACCTCCTAGAGCTAGTACGCATTTTAGTATTCCTAACTCACAGATTTTAATTAAATCAAATGTCAGTGGAATCATATTATTTTCTGCTGGTTAGATTTTAATGAAGTTTTAAACCGATCCTTCACTTTAATGAAATAATTATATAACGCAGGGATGTGTGCTACTATTCATCTGAGTTAATAACGCGATTGCTTTGTGTGCTGTCACTTTCTGCCGAGGAAGAAGAATATAAAGCAGCCTTCTCAGTCTGCAGATAAATGAAGCAGAATTCTGCCTGTTTGTGTTTACTGATACAAGATACGCGCTCTCTCTTACAGACTATGTCTCACTTTCAGTGACTTGTCTCCTTCACCTTTTCTTACTCCCAAAACTCATGGAGTCTGTTTTGTTTCTGGCTGAAGAAGCCAAGTTAGCCTTGTTGGGGCAGATGACCATTCCATGGCTGCTTGAAGCAATGCAAGTAGAGTCCAGAAAGCTTACTCGGTTCAAAGGAATGAAGCATTAAACCCTTCTGTTGCAGGCAGTCAACAAAAATAGACAAGTTCAAGCAGCTTTGTGAATTAGGAGATTTGGTTAGGATAAAAAGCTATTTAAAGGAAGTGGGCACTTAATGCTGAGATGAAAGGACAGGTCAATAGGAAAGGAGGAGGAGATGGCAACAGTGTTTGACCTGGTGGCATTTTTCAAGGGCCTCTGTACTTCATTTGGGCTTTCATCCTTCATTTTCTATAATTATTCTGTATGCACTGAAGTAATTAGAAAGATATTTGGTGCTTTGGTGAGCCTTTGTAAGCCATTCGTTTCCTTCAATAGTACTGTCTTTGCAAGGGGAAAGACTCTAAAGAGAAACGATGTAGAAACCCAGTGAGCTCACCCCAGGGAAAATTCCTCCCTGTCCTGGCAGCCACGCACAGTTTGCCTTGCACTTTTAAAATTTTCATCTCTAACAAGGAAAAAAGCCATCGAAAAAGAGACAGTTTACAACGTAGGTACACATGGAAAACGCCGTTGCCTCATTTCACCTGTGGTTAACCACTCGCTATGCAGGGTGTCACAGGGATATTCCTGAAGGATGAGATTTCTACATGACACCAAGCAGATGAATTCACAATCTAATCTTGTCTTATTACAGTGCTGTACACAAAGATTGCTTTCCTGAACAAAGCAGAAGAAATTGCCTCCTGTAGCGTGCTGAGAGTCACAAGTGATTATCACTCCAGCGACACCAAGTCCACAAAATCCTCTCCCTTCCCACTTGAGGTCATGCCTTCCTCGTGCATTTTTTTAATCTTCCCTCAGGAGTTGGAAATGTGGGTAGGCTAAAATGGCAACCATCTCAAGAGGGTTTTTATAACTCAGATAAATTCTGGGTTCCCCTTTTTCATACACCGTCATAATGATTTTGCAATATTGATAAAGCTCCTGTGATAAGATCTGAGCTCTGTGTATATCTGCTCTGAGTATCTGGGGAGTTGGCCCAGTGTCAGCAGTTTTGCATTTCTTTCTGATGGTGGAAATTTCTTCTTTTCTGATTGTGTGTGATAGGCAAAGTTTACTGTCACAACTCTCACGTCTGATTTTATTTTCAGAACACCACCTTCACTTTTTTCCACAATCTCTAAATATAGCTATTCCTACTCCCAGCTGTGGCATGTGCTAGGACACGTAGAAACATGCCTGGTCCTGCTGTGAAGCTGTTGGTGATGTCCCCTTAAGGACCATTCTTGGGTTTTCAAAAGCCCCTTCCAAGTGTCGAGTTTGGATCTTAGAGGAAGAACCTAAACCTTCCTGGGTGCTGGAAGGGAAAAAAACCCCATGTGATGAAGTGCCAAAGTGAATCAGGAGATAGCAGAGAGAAATCATGGAACTTGCAGAAGTTTCCTTAGAGAGTGGAGAAAGCTGGATGAACAATCAAGCAGAAGGCTGTGTTCCAGAAAACCAAGAGCAGTCTTCGTAAGTGCATTTTGAATGTGTATATTGTATGGTCCCAGATGCATATTACCATTGAAACACTGTAGTAGATAACAAGGGCCAAGAATTCCCATTGTCTTTATTTGGACTTCTTATTTGACAATAATTTCCTGTCTGCCTCTCAGTTGTCAGGCATTCTCTCTCTCACATTTGTCCAGCAATGCTGTAAAAGGAAAGGCTCAACTAGCCTAGGAGATTTTAAAAACTGGTTTTTTCAGTCATTTCACTTTGGCTAACTGAAATAGGCACATACATGCAAGACTGGTAAGAATCCGAAATGGAACTGTATGACACCTGGGTTGGAAAGTGTAGAGGCTCAATAAAGTACTTTGCAGTTACATACATTTCAAGAAGTATTAACATCAGTCAAAGAAGTCTCTAAAATTAAATCCCATTCTTTCTCTTTCAGTTCCTGATGACCAGAAGAAATGGTGAGCAGCTACACAGATCATCCAGGCATCTGTCTGCCACACTTCTGACTGAGCAGCATTTTTGTTGGTTCATCAGTGTTGTGCTCTCAGCTTTAGGGAGAGGAGAAAGAGATTAACTTCAAGGGTTCAGCAACTCCAGGATCCTAGATATTGGCTGTAGTGGTATATACTGGTATGCTCTGTGTTGAGGGCATATAAAAAGAGCTATGGTGGCCATTTCTAAACAGTTTTCAGTTCACAGCTCTGCTTATTTCTCTTGATGCCTCAGTGACAGAGCTGGTACAACACGTTTCTGTCCTTAGCTGGAGATTTATGAAGTTTCATTCACTTCAATTTGTATTCCGGAATTAGCCTAAAACTGCCTCTTGATTAGGGTTTTCCCCCTTTTAAAGGCTGTGATATTGTTATTCGTCCTAGTGCCCTACATTGGGTTGTGTGAAGAAAGGAATTTGTTATGTGGACAACTGGATGCTGTTTCCCACATGGTGTAAAAACTAGTGGTTTGAAAGTGCCAGAGGGCTTGACCTCTGCGTGATGAGTTTTTTGAGTCACGCCACAAGTTAGTCCTTAAGCAGTTAATGTCATTGTCCATCATCCCTGGGTGATAATCCATAGCAGAACAGGGCAGAAGAGCAAAGGAGAGAAACTGAGGGTCATCTATTGACAGAGAAATCATATCTTAACAACTTTCTTAAGCACTTTAAATTCACAGCAAATTTCAACTATAATTCGTCTGAGACACCTCCAAGGTGTTTTTTGTCTCCTATTGTTGTTGGAACAGATGATTAATGAACCTCTGCTTGTTATGTAAAAGTGAATAAGCATGTGTTTCCTGATTTGTGTAAGGAAGAAGGGAGCTATCATCACTTACCAGAAACTGTGTGGTTCTCAGGCACATTCCTGTCTTATACATTTTTTGCTTTTAACGAAGTCCAGATCAACCATTTGGCTATCAAATGTTCTTGCTCATTTGACACAGGTCTACAGTTTTAATGCAATTTCCTCCTTTTAAAACAGATGCAAAATCCCCAGTCACTCTTTCCCTTTGCAGATGAACAGATAGTTCGTTTCTAGGTCTCTTAGTATTTTTACATTGATCTGTGCTTATAAGAATCCAAAACTCCTGCACATTTCACAGTTTCAAGGGGTAGCCAGGTTGCTATCAAGTTTGTTAGCTTTCTCAGCCTGAGCAAAACTCTACTTTCTGTCTCTCTGTCCCATTTTCCACATTATTTGAAGGACTTTTCCTAAATGTTTGTGATTCTTATCCCAGGATTATCTTACATTTCAAATGATCCTCCTGACTGCAACTAATTTTGTCACAGTAGTAGTATTTACCTGAATTGCTTTTCTCTGCTTTTTTCTGACTGCCAGCTTCCTGGCTTAAACCCAATTTAACACTTTTTCCCAGCTGCTTCAAGCACTATGAAGCAGATGAGAATCCCTCTTCTCCACCCAACTTGACAGCGTCCCACTCTTACAGCATTGACTGTGGCAGAGTCCCACACTCCTTGCTTTCACAGGAGCTTCCTCTTCTCTTGCCAGTGCAAGCACTGTGATGAATATCGCAGGCTCCTAAAACCTTCTCAAGACTCCCATGCTGAGCCCTACAGCCTGCCTCCAGCTACATTTGCTTGTTAAACTACACTGCAAGCCCTCTGTCGCTCCCTGGTCCAATACACCGAGGATCAGGCTGGCCTGATCCTGACCCACTCACCCCCGTGCAGAGGAGAGCCAGCCATGGAACACATCATGCTAAAGTCACAGTCAAACACCCAAAAAAGTCCCATCTGGGGACAAGTTCCCTGATTATGTGCTGGGCACTGCTGGGTATATATGCTGCTGCTCAATCAAGCCTTGAAGAATCATCCCTTGAACCTGAGCTGGCTCCTCATGGATCAGGAAAGAATATGTTGCTGATGCTCAAATGCAGCTGAGCGTTTATTAATTGGTCCAATAAGAGATTCCCCATATGGTCTATATATATGGATACATGAAGAGCACAGGTCTCCTCACGTCCTCTGTTGTTCTGCGTGGCTCACTTCTCTCTCTCCAGCAATAAACTAAATCTGCTCTGCACCGCAAGGATGTAACCAATCTATCCCTACCTTTGACGTTCAGCCTGAACAGATGTGAATAAGCAAACATTTTCAAAGAGTGAAAAGGAAGTAGCTTTGATTTTCTAATCAAGTATCGATTGCCTAATGTCACTAACATTGAATGTAAGGGTGTTTTTCTACCTTGAAGTGTTATTTGTCTTTCAAGCAGGCAGTTCTAGTCGATAGATGAAAAAACAAGGAACGACAGGTTTATACCAGGAGCAAAATAAAAGACCATATCATGCGTAGCCTGCTAAAAACTCTTCCCCCTCGCAATAAGCAGGAATTCTACTTGAAAAAGCATTTAGATTTTGTGCCTGTATGAATAAGAACTGACTTTCTTACCCACAGAAGAGCCTTTTCCACAGAGGGTTAAATAACTAACAACATAATTTGTCTTTTCTTTGATCAAAGTTTAATCAAACAGTAACCATGGGGATGCAAAGATGTAAAGGCAGAAAAATCAAACACCATGCATAATACCTCTTAATAGAGGTTTGGCAACCATAAAAATAAATAGACTGTCACTGTTTCTAGGTTCCTTGATCCAAACAGATGAAAACACAAGATTTTATCTACATTGCTAATGTCACAAGATTGCAACTAGAAGAATACCTGGGCACGTGATGTTCTATAGAAATTATTATCTTTGACTAATTGCAGTGTTTTCCTGGAGGAGAGGAAGGCACTTCCAATTTTTTATTTTATCCCCCAGGTCTGTCTAAAATAAATACAGTCCTGTATTAAGGACGGAGGTTTGAGTTAGACACTGAGGGTCAAATCCTGCAGTCCTCATTCAAAGAAAAACGTCTTCTTTCTGCTTTAGGACCTGAGACTAATAGACTGGCCTCACTTTCACCACACAAATGCACACAGAAACACAGAAATCTGCAAGCTTTGTACTGAAAACAGAACCGCAGACTTAGCAAACAAACAGCACATAATTATTCGCTCAATTACTCTCAAAGCACAACATCCTGTTACCCTTGAGCTGGCAAGGGAAGGACAGTGCTCAGTTCTCATTTTTTAAAATATTTTTTCCATAGGTTTATAATATTGCCAAATCTTGGCAGATCACCAGGAAGACTGCAAATATCACCTTCCCATTTCAAAGTATTAAAAAAAAAAAAAAAAAGAGTTAAACTTTTAGCTTAGATAAAATAATGTATATTCTCCAGGTAACACCTCAAAAAACCCCTCAAAACAATGGCTTGGAAATTTTCCAAAACTGTTCCATCTGAGCCAAGTATCTGGTGTGGAAAATTACAGTCCAAATGTTAAAGAATTGTTAGAAACAACTGAAAACAGCTTTTCACAAAGGAAAATATTAGGCAACCTTACTGATAGGCAATGCAACAAGTTCTGCATGAAATAATAATAAAAAACTATACCAAGTAAATAACTTTCATTTACATTGGTCCTGTCTCCTGCTGAGAGGATGAGTGGTAACCACTTAACGACTTACTACACCACTCAAGTAATAAATCAGAACTGATGGCTTTCTCTTAGAGTAGGTGGCGAGATTTTGCTGGTCCCCGCTGATGCAGCCCGCCGCCTCTCACTTCACTCTCCTCCACCACCCCAGCGGGTGCACTAAACATGCCACCGCCTCGCTCAGCCTCATTAGCAGCCACAGCCTGACAGCTGTTCAGACCCTTGCTTTTTGAGGCAGGGGGGGAAGAGGTAACAGAGTCATGCAATTTAGTTTAATTGCATGAGGCGGGCAGCCGAGCTGCACCCTCCTGCCCCGGCTCTCATCTTCCCCCTCACGGAAAGGGGCTGCTGCTCTGCAAAGATCAGACGCGCATCACCCTCAGCCAGCTCTTTGCCTTTTATTCTGCTATTTATTAACTGATGCCTGCAGATAATTCCAATGTACTCGGGCCTCATTACCAGAAGGCAGACTCTCAATTCTGTTCTCTTTTATCTTGGGAGATTACTAAGAAGAGGAGAAAGTCATTTATGTACTTCAGGCACTGCGCTGAGGCTTGAGAAGCGTGCGCTGCTTTCACAGCTACCACAAAAGGAATCCATGGGCAGGAGGATGGCCAGTCTTTGTCAAGATGTGCCTCAGCCTGCCTCAGTTCATGCCTTGGTGATGGCACACTCATAGTTTTCTTCTCTTCCCTTCTGAGCCAGGCACCATCTCTTAGTTGTGCTTGGCCACCCCACTGCTACAAAGGGATGGATATAGCACAACGGTGACACCAACAATTATAAAGAGATGGGATTATTATTGATTGAAAAAAAAAAAAACACCCAGGCTTTTACTTTTGCCTTTGTTTTCTTTCTGTTGCCCGCCCTACAAGCCTCAAGCCCAGCCTCCCCTTGGCGGCTGGTCAGAGGGTCGAAGTGCAGAAGGCCAGAAGCGACCATCATCTCCTCCTAACCTGGCCTCCTCTACTGCCCCAGGGTAGGGCTCTCTCCCTGTAATTTCTAAACTGAGCTCATAGAAACTGTGAGTTAAAACACGGTTTTAACAGTTTAACAACAACAACAACAAAAAGGGTACCTTTTCCCAACCTAGAAGTGTTGAAAACAAAAAATAAAAGCAGGTAACTCTTCGTGGAAAAGCAGCAGCCTTTAACAGTTAACTTTTTCAGTTCAAATCCAGAACAATGACTTGTAAAAATAAAACCGCTGAAGCAGAGTGAGATTTGCCATGTTTCCAGAAGCTGAGCTCACAGCAGAGGCTAAAACCCAGGCTCCACGGCCCCGCTTGAGGCAGCTGAGACCGTACCCTGCCCTGCAGCGCGCTTCCCTCCCACTTGTGCCTTCCTGACTTTGAAAGGCTCTCCTGTTAAGCATGAATAATGAACCAATCTGGGTTAAAAATAACTTTCTTTTTCCCCTCAGCTATTTTTTTTTTTAAACCAGATCATCCTCACAAATCCCATCCACAAAGTAGCTCTGCAAATCATTCATCTAACAGAAGGGCTGCTGCCCAAATGCAAGGGCAGACCAAGCAGTCCCGGGCTTAACACAGCATTTGCTGATGATCCTCTCTCAAGAAACCATTCCTGCATGCAAAAACCCACTGATTTTTTTTCCCCCCCCCCCCATAAGGCTAACCTTGTGGAAGAACAGAGTGGCACCTGGGCAGAGGAGAAACTGCTCTCCATCACTTGTTGCATCTTTATTGAGGCCATTACTCCCATGTATCCTTGTCTTCATCTAATTCTGCGACTAAAGTGAAAGCCAGACCCCATGCGTTTGTTCAAACCCTCCTTGCATCCACATTACATGAACACAACTGCAGCTTTTGTGGGACATCAGGTCCCACAGTCACCCTTAGCAAGGACCCAAGGCCATACCTTTCCTGCATAGCACTGCCTGGCAGATTGGCTGGTTGTATTTCCCTGTCCAGGCTACTCATCTGCATCCTACCTGTGCTTCCACATGCTGTAAGGCCTTCCGTAGGAAGGTGGAGGGGATTTCTTGGTAGCCAGAGCACTGCCTGCCCAGCGTGCCTGTGCCCAGCATAGAAACCTGCAAAGCTGCTCTGGGGCATGTGGTAAGCATGAGCCTGCTTTCTGGCTCTGACAGTCATTACAAATGTGGCTCCTCATCTCTTTATACTTATTATACTTTCCAGTACCACCTCCTGGTTCCCTCTTGCAGCTTATGAAAGCTTGTGAGCATTTTTCATTAATGTCAGGATGTGTATTCTATAACTATCTTTGGGTTTTATCTGCAGGCACTTATTAAACTGCCTCTTTCTTATCTCTCCTCCACTGCTAAATATGTCACCCATCCCAATATCTGCTCTACCATGCTGGCTTAGTACCTCTCTCTTTCAGTCAAGTATCAGCACTGTCTGCTCTCTGCAGTAAAAATAGCAGAGATCCAGACTATGGGGCATTCCCCCCCACCCCAGCCATTTGCCATTTTCACCCTGAGTCCTTTTCTAAGTCTACTTGCAGTAAATCAAACCCTTTCCCACTGCATAATCATCTCTTTGTTGCAATAGTCTCTGGGACTGATGGATTCCCTATCACTTTTGCATAATGCCCTTCTCAGAGCCTGTACAAAGTACTTTGTTATCAGATGTGAGGCCAATTTAAATTTCTCCTGCCATACAAATATCTGCCACCCTTCAAAGGTATGTTGTAGACCTTCATCCAAAAGTGGCTGTGCTGGCAACCCATAACTGAAACTGCTTCAGCTAATTTTATGGGAAAGGTTGCTTAGTAATAAGTACCATTTCTGTCCAGAAAGAATATCCAACAACCACAAGCTGGTACAATTGCTTATTCTTCCCTACAACAGCACTGCTTCTTCAAAAATCGTGTTTTCCTTTTCAATCCAAGCAGAATGCAGGACTTCCATCTCAGTTTTATAAGAGTCCCACTATTTCTTTTTTCTTTTTCGCTCTTTACTCCTACACCATAAAACATCATGCAGCAACATTTATCCTGGAAGTCATTAATCTGTAATTCTTCAATATACAGCAAATGCACTGACTATGCTGTAGGATAATTGCTCCCACCAAAGTAGTCATTCATGTACATTCATTGTTAGACATACATTCAGTTCTAGCTCCAACACTCAATCCTAATACACACAAAATGAGCATAGTTTAGTAACTTCTAGCCAGCCTCCGAGTTTTGCAAATGAATAAATTTAGGAACAAGATATTGATTCATTTCAGCTGGGATTTACAGTGGCTTTTTTGCACCCACAGCTCCTTAAGCTGCCATCACTCTTTGAAGTATCTGCAATTGGTGCAGCCCTTTTCATAAATTCCACAGATGAAATTTTGCTCTGCTTTTACAATTTATCCAAGTGCTTTTTACTGGCTTTTGCAGCACATATACCACAGACCTAGATTTGAGAAATTTAGAAATGAGTTTGTGAGTATGTGACTGCACTACATGGAGCTCAGCATTTTACTTTTAAGTCTTCCTCACATCCAGCACATTTGGGTCCAGTTTCTACCTAATTACCATTACCTCTAAATACCTTTGGACAAGTTACCCTAACAGGAAAGCTGCTTCAGCTTTGCTTTTAGCTGTGAGGTTGTAAAATCGTGCTCACTTACCTTAAGCTTGACCTAGGGCACTTCTGTTGTCCAGTGCTTCCTGGACCCTTGGAAGTAGAGATTTGCTACTTCTACAACTACCTCTATTTTCAATACCGTACTGTGAATCCTCATATTAATGATATATAGGCATACTGTCCCCTCTTTATACACATATGCTCCTAGGGAGCAACACTGTAACTTTTTAGCCGAGAAACAATTTTCTGCCAAACATCTCTATTTTTGCATCTCAACTGGGTGGCAGAGTCACCCCAGCTCTGGACCAGCTGCTCTACCCTGCAGATTTTCCTAAAAGTGCTACCAAAACTCCTAAACGCTAAGCTCTAACTCCTAGATAACATGGCTTCACCCATTCTTCCGAACTCCATAGAATAACTGGACCTATACTGGGCCACATCACCACCATTTTTTGGTTTATTTTCAAGCCCTTGCTGAGGCCTTCATGAAGCCAGTGATGTTCCAGCGTTGGAGCCTTCTGTAGGTGGCTTCAGCCAGAGCCGTCTACCCACCTCCTGCTAGCAACAACTCCTCTTTCTACACAAGCACTTAATTCTCTCTCAATCCCAAGCATTTTAGCCCAAACGCAAAATATTATCTCCCTAAAAAAAGCCAACCAACCAACCACCACCAAAAACATCAGGCTACTAGTAGGCAGTTTGGTAGGTTGCTCTGTAGCAGGCACACAAAAAAAAGTTCGTCTTTATAATTCATTCCCTTCCAAACTCACCGTTCTTGAGGAAGACATGTCTTTCACTTGAGAAACTTACTCTTTCCAGTCCATGTATGGCTAGCAGCTCTTTCTCTAGATTCATCTTCCATAGCAGGGGTTTCTTCCATCTGCATGGCAGGTCCACCCTCACAACATTTTTAATCAATTGGCCACAATCACACCATAATAGATAGATATCTGCCTCTCTGTAACTCCAGATATCTACTGTTCCCACCTCACCTCCTGTCCTTGCATATTCTCCCACTACAATATGAGCCCTACCTCCATTATGTGTGTATTTTCTTATTTTATTCTCTTCACAATTGTCTTAATGACAGTTTTATAAGTCTTTGTATAAGACACTACACAGAATTTGACAGGTGTTTTGCTTGCATAAAAAGGGAAAGTATTTCTGGTAAGCAATGTTATTATTACATTATGCCTAGTGAGATAATCATATAAGCATTTCAAAGTTTTAAGCAACGGCACAACACTCATTTCAGCAGAAACAGGTATGGCCTCCTCATTGAAACTAAACAAGACAACACAAATGATGCTGGAAGAATTAAAAACTACATCCGCCGAAGTAATTTTTTTTTCAGTTGAAAATAGGATATACTTGCTTTTCTAGGTGCTTGGCAGTTTGGTCCCTCTGTATTGTTTAAGGCCATGTTAATTGTTAGCAAAACTCAGGTGCAAACACTCAGGCTCCTGTGGCCAAAGAAGCCCTGCAGCTGCACATAAGAGAGCAGGCTCTGCTTTTATAAACCTCTGGTTTGTTATCATGGAAAAAAAGCCAGAAGATCCAGGTTTAGGCATCATCTGATACAAAAAGGTCTTAAACAGGAATTGGCTCTGTTGGTGAAGAAAACAAGGGATGCAGAATGAACTTTTCAAAAGGTCTCAGCAGCAGCCCAGCTCTGCTTCCCCAGCCTCCTGCCTTTGACTTTAAAAGGACCGATACCGACCAATCCAAACACTTGGAAGATGTTTTCTATAGGACTTATAGCTAAGCTGTTCAATACAAAATGTTGTATTGTCTTTTGGGAACCATAAGGAACAAACATATTTTGATAAATAATTGCATAAATGGTGTCACAAAAATCCATATTTATTATCTTAGCAGTTTCTCAGTTAAACATCTCAATTTACACCTAATACGTTTCCTTTGGCTGCCAGCGTAACAAACGCAGTCTGTGATGCAAGAGCAAACCTGGCTTTTGGTGATTCTCATGTCAATAAAACAAAAATATAGCAGATCAGGCTCTGCCTCCAGATGAACTTGTGCATGAGGGAGCTTACTTTCATCCTGCAATTGGCTGTTAATTAGGTATGCTATACTAAGTAAAACATAAGGCAGAAAGAAAATCTTACAGAATTTTTGTAATTAGTGGAAAAGTATATTTAAGACCACAACTTGAGTTAACACATACACAGCAGAAGAAAAATCTTTCTTTGGTAAATTCCAGACTACTGTGATGGGTATTTTTAATAGGCTGAACCAAAGCATTTGAACAGATAAGATCTGGATTTACATTTTGAGGCATAGATCTACTGTTATTCATGAACTTTGGTAGTATCTAAACGGTTGAAAAATATTTATAAGGCTGTTACATAGTGCTCATATAAGCAAGGAAGAGCCAGGAATTATTTCAAAATAGCATGTTGCTACCAAGTGAGAATATTATACAAAACAAAACATCCTCAGAGATCATGGCATGCATCTCCAGCATGGTAACACAGGATGGTCATGGGTTTTGAACAGTACCTTCCCTGTGGCTGGAGTAGCTCGTCTTTTCTACTTTTTACTGCAGGTCTCAAATGGGAACACTAAGTGAAATATGATTAATTTTTTTATCATCTAAAATAGAGAAAGGGAAGAAGGACACTGATGAAATGTGTGCTGGAGGTTGTGATAGACAACGCACTAGAAAGAAGGTACCTACCAAGTATGGAGAGGCAAGAATAGAGCAAGAGTCAAAGAAAATGGATAACACAGAGAAGGAAGCAGCATGAAGGGTTTTTAGTATATAAATGTGTTCAACTCATGACTGTGATTCAGTTGCAGTTCCAATGTAAAACAGGAGCATCATGGTTTCTGTTTAGGGTCTTAATATTGCAAGCAACGAGCCCTATTTGTTTATAAGAGCCAGCTTAGCAGATGTAAGCTGAATATCCTGTATCATTTTCCAAGCCTTGTTCCCCTCTAGTGAGGTTCTCTCTGCTGTTACTGAGGTGCACTGTCACCAGCTTGAGTGTGGTTGCACAGAGGCACATGGTCAAACAGGCTGTTGATGCCCAAGCAGTGATAGACCCCACCTCTCCAGCACAAATTTAGCTCAAGTCTAGCCCATTATTTTCACAGTTAGAATAAAATCTTTAAAGAGGAGAAAATTCTATTAATGTAATAGCTAGGTAGCATATGTGTGACACCAAAAATAAGGCCCCCACTAAAATAAGCATCCTATATGTGTTGTCTACATTGAAGTCAACGTAAGCAATATACGGCAACTGGCCCACGAGCTGAGGATATGTTATTGCAAGGCATTGAGGCTTCTCTTGCTATGGTGGTTTATAAGAATGGTGTAAATAAACACTAAGAGAAAAGAACTAAATACTCTTGATTTGGAGATTTTCAGTACTTTATGAAGGACTTTGTGGGTGCCAAAAAGTTTTTAACCGCCTTTCAACTAAATAAATAAGACATATTTTTCCTAGGATTATTTTTCCTGTGTGAGGAGGAAACTCAAACAATTACTTCAGACTTCCAGAAGGAGAGTCCTCAGGCTTTTATGTTCATAAATGCATTAAAAATGTCACACTTTGAGAAAAGAAGGCAACTTGAAGTCTAGAAGTACTTCCCCAGCTATCTTCAAGGACATCAGAAGGCCAAGTGAATTTCAGCATATTTATTTTGGAGTGCTGAAATGCCATTTGCCCTTGTGACCTGGATTCTCAGAGATCCTAAACTTACCTTTAAGGATTTTATGGCACTGTTTAGAATCTGAAGAGATAACAGATGGGATATTTAGCTTATTTGCTGGGTGTCCTGTTATTCAAGCTAACACTGGAAAGTAATTTCAACAACACAAAATATTCCATTTGTTTGTAAACCTGATAGCCAGCTCAATACACCAAAAATACTGTATTGATTTCTGCAAATCTTTCATATCGGTTTAGATCTTCAGGATACCGATTACTGCACATAGCTCCTTTTTTCATTGATGTCTTCGGAGGGCTATGGTCCAGGGTGGCATTAAGGTTTTAGCTAGCACACTTACATGATATATAATCCCATGGTTTATCTGTTATATACGTGACTCAGAGTTAACTTGTGCAAGGTACAGGTCTTTCCTACCACAGGGTTTTGATGCCTGACAGAAGTCAGACCTAACCCAGTGTTTTTCCATTTATGAACGTTTTGCATAGCCCACCCTTTCCAGCATGAGCAAAGCTCAACGTCCAAGCTTTCATCTCCACCTCCACAGCCTCCTGGCCGCTGGCAGCACAACTGCTTGGCCACCTCCTGCCTACTGGGAAGGTCTGGGATCTATTCCCAGACAGGAAAACCTGTGTGGTGACTGGAGAATTAATGATTTCCTTTTATTCTAACTTTAAGAGAAATTTATGGATTTCTGAATCCTGTAAATTGAGCATTTCTACCTGCATCATTTCTCTGCCTGCCTTGTATTTACCTCCTGGTCAATGCACCTCAAACTTCATCTCAGGTGACCTCAAACAGAGAGGATTACAGAGATTGATCCTCAAAGTCCCTGAGGAATTATACGCACTCTTGCTTATAAAAAGCACTGTCATTTTAAATAATAGTTTTCTGCTTCAGTAAAGTCATATGAAGGCCACAGTCTCAGCTCCTTAAGCTGAATTACTCCTCTGGCTTTAAATGAGCTCATATGACATTAGTGGCATATAGTTGATGTGGTCAGATTCCCTTCCCCTTTGCTATAGCCAGGTGTCAGGCTGCTAGAGAAGCCAGGACCACACCAGGCTGCTATTTTAAACCTCAGCCACCTACCTCACAGCTGGATCCTAAAACACAACATTAAGAAGCCAAGCATCACTGTCTTAACCCTGTGTGAGATAAGGACTTCCCCATTCCCATGAGGGCAAAACATTTTTCTGTTACTCACCCTGTCCTAGCCCTGATTATAATTCCCTTCTCTTGTCCTCTACTATTTTGTGCTTTTTTTATACTAAATAAGTCAGATGACAGCCTTTTTGTCTTCCTGTCTGCTGCATCCTCCATTTTCTCACTGAAGCTTGTGCTACAAGTAAAATATTATACTACCACCGTATCCCCACAGTCACTTTCTCCCGGTCCAAAATCTGCAGGTGTTACTCATGCCTGAGGTCACAGAAAGGATCTAGCAGCCCTGTCACCGACCGTGTTGTTGACACCTGCACCATGTCTCCCAGTAACCAGTTAATATTCACAAAAAGAAGAAATGAGAGGGCAGCTGCTTACACTTTCCCACACTAAGTGCTGCTGGTGTGTCTTCCCAAAAGTATTACAACTCAGAAAAAATAAATTCAAAACATGATAATTCTCTCTGGCTAAAAAAAAAAAAAAAGAAAAAAAAAAAAGAAAAAAAAAAGAAAAAAAAAAAGGTAACCCCCAAATTAACTGGTAGGTTTATTTAGGTTTATTTTCCCTCTGATTTTTGTTATTTCCAGCTAGTTGGTATTTTTTCTGAAATTAACATATTAATTTAAAACTCTGACCATCTTAACACTGAAATTTCACATGTACTAAAAATTATGAGAGCAGCTTTAATCCTGCACATAGTTTTAATTCTGTATTTAAAAAAAAAAATCCTGAGCTAATGAGTATGCTATCTTTGCTTTTATGAATGAAAACCCACGCAGTTATTTGGGACAGAAATAACCAGTCTTGTTATTTTCAACACAGCAGAAAAGTGACAAAAACCTAGGGACAACTCCAAGGACTGTGATACTGGAGCTTTTGCACCCTTTTTTTCCCCTCTGGTGGCTGCCGTAACTGGCTTCCAAGCTTTGGACTCAACAAACCATCCAGGCATAGGGGCAGCTTTCCATGTGAAGTGGCACATTCAGCACTGTGCTGGTAGCTACGCTGAGGCACGGCAATCCTGTGTTGCTTCTTCAGCTCAGCCCTGTGGCGCTGGAGGCCACTGCCTTTGGGTGGGATGCCTGCTCCAGTAATAATAAGCACAGTCCATTGCAGTCTGCCAGCTAAATTGCCAGTCCAACTCTTTACATATTCTTCTCTACACAAGCATGAATATTTATCCCACTTGGTTGCTATTCTCTGGTTGGCAACTTCCTTCAAGATGCCCACATGTTCTCCTAGATTTCCACCATAATGAGGAGAGCTGAAGAAGCTGCTTCTCTTACTGCTCATGGGTGCATATATCAGGACATACCCAGCTCTCTGCCTAACCATATTTCATCTCAGATGGTGCCAGGCTGGCACTTTTCACCAACAGCAGGACTAATTTGATGAGGAACATGCTCTTCTGAGGATGAGTCACTGTGTAGTGGGGTCCCTGGTAACCCTAATACTTTTGGGGGCCATTGACCCATTTCAATCACATTTGAAAAGGGGAGGAAATTGTTTCATACCTATCTGGAGTCCTACAAGTCGGGGAAAAACAGGGAGCTAGAGAGAGACACTGCAGACCACAGCACACTTGGTCTCTCCTGTGGGAGGCATTTTACAACAGGCTTTCTCTGCAGAAAAGGGAGTAAAGGGACAACATGCACAAACAACATGGCAAAGCAGGCTTCATTAGCTCTGCCAGTCACAGAAAAACCTTGTATTTGGGCAATTATCCAGCCAATAATGACATCTTCAACTCAGCATAAGTCTTAGATGAAGACAAGGGAGGTTTAGAGGCTGCTCAGTTACGTGCCATCCTACACATATAAACATGCTCTACAATAATTTAGTGTATTGGGAAAATTTTATTTTACTGTTACATACAAAGATCCAAAAGATAGCTTAGGTAAGGAAATCAGCTATGAAAGTGAGGAAGATAATTGTCTTCCAAAACGGCTGAAAGAAAAGTACTATGGTTTAAACACTTTGTACTGACCAGAGGAGTTAGTATTTTATTTTCTCCTTTTTTTTTTTCCTGTCAAGAATACTCACAGAATATGCCATGAAGTTTTAATTCTCATAGCTTTCCTATTTTTATCAACAGTATTTTGTTTGTTTTCTTGTTTTTAAACTTGATGAAAACAATTAAGGAGGCTGTTAAAAGACTTCTATTGCTTTTGGCTGGCTTCATGCTTAGGTTTGTGTTGACAGAAGAAAAAACTGATACTTGTTAAAAGCTGATAAAGGCAGTAGTTATTTCAAAAAATATTTTAAAAAAAAAGAGAGAACAAAAACAAATACAAACAAAACCTAGAGAATGTTCTAATTTAATCTTTTTTTTTGTACTTGTTTTTAGAGGTCACTGGAAGTTTCAGGAGTGTTACCACATGAATTACCAGGCTGTTCTGCAGTGTGGTCCTCAGCTTATTTTGTGGCACACATTCCTCTGTCAACTCTCCTAGCATGAAACAGAGGAAAGCCAGGTGCAACGAAGAGCAACATCCATACATGAGCTTTGGCAGACATATTGTTTACAAAGAATTTGTGTGTTGAATCTGTATGGAGCCTGTCCAAATGCCCCAAAGCAAGAAATGTCATTTATATTCACATCCCAGAAAGGAGGAGAAAACTATTCCAAAAGATTTACAGGCTGCTGAGCATGGAAGAACACCAGGCTTTCAGATGAAATCTGCATTGCTGTGTGTAGGCACAAGAAAGGTATTTTTCCTCTTTGGAAAGCCACTTATTTCTACATGGATGCTGTTTGTCATCAATACCCTTAGGTTTCAGGATGCTGCACTCCTGTAGTATAGTAACATTTTTCCGTAGGCTAAGCAATGAGATGCTGCAGGGCATGGGAGGAGGAAGAACAATCGGTACTCTATTGCCTTTTTCTTACTATATCCCTTAGCAATGGCCTTTGTCCTTACGGTCTGTTCTGGACCATTAGGTGGATTTTCTTGCTGGTGCGTCAACCAGTTTTTCCTGACTACCTGTGGCTGTGGCACAGTGTCAGTGAGAGACCTGATGCAGAGCTAGGTCAGGCCTCAGCAAGCCCACTGCTCTCTCAACCCTCCTCTGGTCTCTACAGAGACCTCCTTACATGTTCTTCAAAGATTAACATACCAGATCTGTTCTTTTGGCCTAAATCATATATGAATTGCATTATGCATGTCTTTCTTGCCTCTGAGCTATGTTGTTCGCCTGCAGAGCCCTGAATTACTGTGAGTGAGTACTATCCTGCTGATAGGGTCAAGTGTATTTCATTTAAAACCTGCAAAAATACACACCTCACCACTGTAAAGGGTCCAGGATCACCTGAATTCACACCAGTGAAGGGTACGGGCTCAGACAGACAGAAGCAAATCTCCAGCTGCACAAAAAACTGAAGGCTTTGCATGCTGATTTGAAATTGTCCAAATATCACCTTACTCAGACGAGAGTTCAAGTCTTTGGCTTTGGCTGTCTCACAGAGGAACACAGAGAGAAGGCAAATGAGACCAGCCCTGCTCTTCCTGGCACCTTCGGAGGTGCACGGAGGGCGATGGACCATATATATGATTCCCTGGCATTCAGGCTGGTGTTCTGAATCAGTGGGACGTGGGGGACAGGCCTACATGTGTGTGCAACATTAGGACAAATAAGGCCTTGATTTGAGTGATATTAGCATCTTCTCTTAAACCCATTTTTCAAACCCTGCAAAACTGTCCCTGCTGCTCCTGCCACTTCTAATCTCCCTTTCACTGCTTCGGAGGAGCACCCAAGGTAATCCATACGCCAGGAGCAAGCCACTTTCGTCTGGGTATTCTGGAAGGTGCAGGTTACCCTCAGAGCCAAGAAACTCTAACTGATGGGAATTAGGAGACTTGCACATTTCAGTCATTTACCACAAATGTACAGCAATCCCTATTCGGCAATCCACAAAACCAAACCCTAGAAAACAAATACGCAGTAATATGAAAATGCAATTGTTTGATTCTGCAATCGAGAGTTTGCCATAGACTATGTATGCAAAGCAAGTTGAAAAACTTGGTTTCCTCCAGTTACCTGGTCATTACCCACACTATCATGTTCCAATGAGATAAGGACTGATTTTGTTCTTTGCTGGCATGTCTCAGTAATATTATCCTTCATCTTGTCCTGCCTTCTAGAGGGTAGATGCTGACCTGCAGGTGTGAAAAGCCTGGGAAAGCCAAGGTACCTTCTCTTCTTCCGAACATACTGCTTCTCTCCAGCCTGACCTTATCAGTGTGGCAATACGCAGCAGAGAGAGAAGGGAACTAGAGGACCAAGGGAAGAGACGTGGGGAGCGGGAGCAGTAGGCGTAATGGAGGCACCAGAGGCCAAGGCAGGAGGGAGCAGGAAGGAGACCCTAGTTCAGCAGTCATCCTTCCCTGAACTAAATGCAGGGATTCCTGGCAAAAACTTTATTAAAGGAGCAATTTAGCCTGAATGTCGAATAAGCAGAAATCGTCATAGCTCTGCTTTGATGTGGCAGAACCAGCCATAACTGCCTCTCTAGACACAGTGGGAAACACGAAGCTTTGTGTCACCCTGGCTACAAGGGCTGAAGGAAGGGAAAATCTGAGGATGGAGGATAATCCACTGGCTGGGGCTAGCACAGAGACAATTTAGCCATCAGCCCAGCATAAGCCTCTCAAATTTCCTAGAACTTTGCTGCTTTCAAAGCAGTGGGCCACACTTTGAAATACAGCATTATATAGCCAAAAGCAAGGAGGTATCTGTAAGGAACTTTTAATGAAGGAATGTTGTTTTTACATAAGTGGGGACCTGGCGCCTGACCCCAGCTTGGGGGAAGGACTGGGAGACATCAGACTACGAATTCTTAATGTAAAACAAAGTCTCTTCGAACTAATCCCGGAATGCAAACTGATTACTGTATTTAAAAAATTAAGCTAGGGGGAAGGGTAACCGAAGAGTCAGGAATACACATTTTAAATAAATCAATAAGGGGAGGGGATTGTTAGATGAATGAAACATGTAAACTGAGACAGGTGTCAGGCAGTCCGTAAACCCTGAAGTACCCAACCAATGGGGAACATGAGAGGGAATTTGCAGCCGGGATTTGGGAGGGGATATAAGCAGGGACTTTTTATCCTATTCTGTGTGCCTACCTTTAGGTAGAACACCCAGTCTTGCAAAATTGTTAATAAAATATGCTTTGCTGAGAGATCCTGCCTGGGCCTATTATATTGGTAAGGTGATCATTTCCTACATACCTAAGCACTTATTTGCATACAACTGGCTTTTTAAAAACATTTTCTTGCCACTTCTGAGGCTCAGCTACTGAGCACATTGAAAGAAGAAAAAATGCACCTGTGAAATTTTGCATATGGCAGAAAAGAAAAGCTGATGGATTTCTTGCATTGTCTAGTTTCTATGTTTCCCTCGGCTTTCCCCTCCCCTAGGAAAAAGTGGAAAACAATAATCAAACTGGGGCAAGAGGGTCACATAAGGAGTGTCTGAAGTCAGCATCCAAGGTACAGTCTGCCCTGTGTGTAAAGGCATACAACACGTCCAGCTGAAACAACTAACTGAGCAGAATCACACCCCGGAGTTTTTAGTACTAATGAAAAGATTTCCATTGATATCAACTACAAGTTGCAGAGAGATAGAGCCAGCTGGGCTCCACACTGAAGCACCTTTGTGTTCCTATGTGCCAACTCAACAAGTGTCATCTGCCAACCATAAAATCAGTTTGTTACTGTTTTTTATGCATCATGATCTGTATTCTTGTGGGCTTAAGAGCAGATTTGGGGCATGCTGACCAATAGGCTCAACAGAGGATGCACAGCATAAGGCAGTGGGAAGAAATCATGACTAAAGGGCATTTCTGTGAGTTCTCTGAGCCTTGCCAGTTCTCTTGGCATTGAATGCCAAAATGATACCATTCCACAGGCCAGAAATTGTGAGGGTGGATAAACTGGTCGTTGTTTATCTCTTCAAAGAGAAGTCAAGCCACTGGCACTGTCATTAGTCCAGGATTTGTGCTCTGTGGGAACTGCTAGATATCATGCTCCGGAATAATAATTTTCTTTCTACAGGGGTACCAAGCTGGTAAACTAGGCCCCAAGGGGAGCAAAATACCAAAATTTTCCAGGTTTGTGTTTCATGTGATCTTTCCTGTAAATGCAGCCTCTCTGTCAATTCCTTCATTCACAATTCCCTATTCTTCCAGTCTCCCCTCACTCCAGGCCTTTGCCCCTATGGCATATTTTAAACCTCACTGGTGCAGACAGTCAGTCGGAAGGAGAGATGTTTGCCTGGGGGAAAAAAGCCAAAGAGGACGTTTTCATGTTTTTCACGGGTACTGAAGAGTGGAAAGGAGAGTTCACAGCAGCTTCTCCAGCAACACTACTTTTTTTCCTGCCTCTCAGTAAAACAAGCCTTAAGAAGTAAAAGTAATTTGGATCAGATGCCTATCTAAATCTTCTTCCTAATACTTCACAACCTCATCTTACAGACAATAGAGTCAACAACAGCCTATTATTACACTCATCGAGCAAGAACTGCCCCGGTAAATTTTTACTCTTCTGTGTTTTTCTGTATTTTCTGAGTAGGTAAATAAGAGCAGAAGTTTCCTGAGATTAAGAAAGAAACAGGGCACCAACATACTACAGAAGTGCTGCATTGTTCAAACTGCTTTCTGTGGGAAAAATAAACTGGCTACTGGAGCTACTTCGAAGCAACCAGAATATCATGTGATTCAGAAATGCATGTCTGGGGAAAATATGCATCCCAAGTGTAGCTGAATAGGAGATATCCAGATGTCATTTTTTTCCATTCTGGGTAAGGGGAAAAGGTTTCCTACAAAAACGTATTTTTTTCCTCTGTCTCAGGAAAAGCTGCATTAATAAATAAGCATCACAATATGAATCTCTGCCCTGGCTCCATCTGTTAAGCCACTACAAGACTCCAGAGAGAGTCTTCACACAAATAAGACTAAATATAAATTTCAGACTGCTCTTCATTTCTTTCTCAGAGCAACAAAATCAAGAAGAACAGCTAAGTCCATGCTGCCAAGGTGAAAGATGTAGCCTGAATAGTTACATTTGCCTAGGTTCCTTCGTTGGTAGCTCCTAGTGTACAAATGGACCTTACTGAGCATTGGTCAGATTTTTTACTGAACAGGTCATGTTTTTTCCACCAAGGAAATGCCAGGCAGTTTCTGCTTGTCCCAGAGGTGCAAAAAGGTTATCCTGAAGCACGTTTTCCCCCTGGAATGTGGTTAACAACTGGCAGCACAGACAGCATGGACGAGAACCAAAGCTGATAAAGCCTCTCTAGGGAAATTCTCTTCAAAGAGTCTCTCGGCTATGTTTTCTGTAGCACTGTCCTGATGCACTAGGGTTTTGCACAGTTAAGTTGCAGTTACAGGACAGCAGGGTGATGAGGAATAATAAGCGGATACCAGCACTTTGGAGGTGAAATGGTCAGCTGCAACTGGAGGATGAACTTGGGTGAACTTGGCCTTAGAGAGTAAATTATGCCTTGGCAAGGCTGTAGGTTGCAACTTCAAAAGCAGGAAAGGACAGTTTTGGGAATAAAGTTCACCACATAAATGAGCTATGGGTACTGTTTTAATTGGTTATGTAAAGTAACTCACAAGTACACGTTGACAGCAGGAGCACAGTCCTCTGGGATCAATCCCAGGGACTCCCTCTGTGATCAATATCTCCTGGGCATCCCAGCCCTTCACTATATTAATGACACCTGCGTTTTAGAAATTCTTAATTTCCATATTTTTTCTACTCTTTTTTGTTGTTGTTGTTAATAAAAATCCTTCTAGTTCACATTAGTTCCAGCTAACTTTCCAAGTGTTCCTTCTCCTCTTGAGTTTTCTAACTTTTCTGCATCCTCACCAATCTGGTCCAGTTTCTCTCTGTGCATCAGCCTTCTGCAACTTTGCTAACATTCATTAATATTTTTCCATAACTGTTCAACAAGCTCTCATAATAATTCTCAGTATTTTGGAACTTCCAAATCCTTTCCAGGGATTCAAGATCTGTGCTTTCCATGCATTTCTTCAATTTTCTTTCTAAGCCTTCAGCTTTGTGCATGAGAATAACCAGCAGTATTATGTCATTTTATTAGAAAAAGCTCAGTAAACTCCTGTGCACAGTACCTATTCTGATTACATATGGGGTAGCTCTAACCAAGCAGAATTTCCTAGCAAATCTACATCTCTGTGGAGACATGGACTTCTTAGGCTATCAGCTCCTTTATCCATCTGCTCACTAACTTGTCACATCTGACTGGAGTGGAAGGGGAACTCCGTTCTGCTGACCCACTGCTTCCAGAGTAGCAATAGCAAAAGGTCAACAGCTGAATGTTGTGGGATTTGTGACCACGGACTCCATGTCTCCTGCTTGTGTTATTTGTTCGATTGCTAAACAAAACCCCCATCGGTCATGTCAGTGGGCTTGTGCCACACACTGGATGTGCTCTACACCACAGGTTACCCTGTTCTTGCCTTGGCTGCAATGTGCAGGCTGGGGGCTCTTCACCCAAGAGAAATCACTTGCCAGCGATGCACCCTCCAGCACCTTAAAGCAGCATCTCCAGGCACCTCTCTGTCTGTGGAGGACATGGACCTGTACAACACAGCCTGGAAAACACCTCCACCGTGTCTGTAAATATGAAGAATATCCAGCACTGCCACAGGTGTGTTGACAAGTCATGCTCCCTCCTGAGCAGAGCAGACCCCCAAGGACTCCTTTTCCCCTCCATCAGTTCACATGTATTATTTTGCCTTGTTCCAGCATCTTGTGGTTTATGAACCCAAATACTTTCTTCCCTCCCTGTCCCCCTGCTGGCTTCTCTACATCCTGCTTGTAACCTTGGTACTAACTAAGGTGCTGTGTAATATGCAGGAACTTGTTTTTCATTTATTGGCCTGGCACACAATGCTCTAACAGCTATTTTTATACTTCTTAACTAGGTGTCTTGCCTCTCGCATTCTGAACGGCTTTTAAATCTTCTTCTATGTCCTCCTGCTGAGAACTATTAACGTCCATCAATAACCTCTGTTCCTGGGCCCTTACTCGCTGCTTCTCCTCCCACCAATGCCTCCTGCCCACAGAGGCCCCAGGCTGACATTCTCCCTAGCATCCCAAATGTCTTTTTCCTGCTGTTTTGCAATATTTTCCCTTTTGGGATGCCAAATTCCCTCCCTGGCCTCAATACCATCTGATCTACTGATTACTTTGAACTCATGAATCACTTCTGTCACCATTTCCACATAAAAGTACGCACAATTTTTGTGGCAAAGCTGTCATGGTAACTTGAAGTTTGTCAGGTTTTCACATTATACATAATCTGCAAAACTGCACATTATTAAATATGTTCTAATGCTCACAATTACTTATAAATTATTCCATTGCCAGATCCCACTGCTATATTCAGTCAACATTTGTCATCCTGAAGAAAACTTCCAGATTAAGTTGCCATTGCTTCAGGGCATTGAGGGGGGAAGGTGCTGCTCCGTCATGCCTGGAGCAGAATTAGAGGAGATCAAAGCCTCTCGTACTTTTCTGGATCAGCTGGTGGATGGACTTAAGAGCTGCCATAGGCTGGGCTGCTAGGGGACACGATTACTTTTTGCATGCATCTACTGAGCCTTAAAAACATGATACAACAGCTGTTGTCATCCCTTTTTGAGCACTTCTTAACACTCACATTTTGGTCAACTAGAGTCAAATAAATGTATGCTGATAGCTCTAGACATAAGTCAGATAATCCATAACATTATGCTGAAACTGTAGTAGGTACTAACAGCCCTGCGCTCCCCAGCTTGGAGCCCACAGTTCTATTAATATGTGAGCCTGGCAGTCAAACATTTCACACACATCTGTACTGCTGTAAAGACATTTAATTCACTAATTTCATTTTCCATTTCATTTGACTTACAAACACCTATTCTGAGTCTGGCCCAGCCTCCGGTTGATGGCAGATGGATTATCCTTATTTTTTATTAGGCAATGAGGCTTAGGTGTGGGGAGACAATTTTATTTCCTTTCTGATCTTAACTTCAAGTACCTGCAAGTATTTTTCCATCTGTTACCTGATTTTCTCCTTCATAGGCTTCAGATATTACTGGAACTACTTCATCTTGCAAAAAAATCTTGCTTTAAGAAAGAATACAGGGACTTCTAAGGCTTTTCCCTCCGGAAATCTAAAAGGTTAACCAGGTATAATGCATTGACTGATTTACAGTTTTTAAATTCCCAATTTTTTAACTCCAACTACACTTTTTTTACTGCACAAAACCTATATAATAAATTAATAATTAATGAATCAGTTGTAAAGAATTAAAATAACAAATTGCTTAATAAAAAATTTAATAAAGTAATATAGCAACTTACTTTTTCTCTTCTATTTGCAAAGTGACTCCTGGTTTATTCCTTTTTTTTTTGATGAAAAATTACATTTGTTCTGCATTCTCTGAACAGCTTTAGCCATAATATTTTGTATTTGATCCTGCTGGGACATCTTGGGATAAAAAGCTCATAAGAAGGTATAAAAAACTGTATTTGTCCCTGTTTCACAGAATCACAGAATCACAGAATGTCAGGGATTGGAAGGGACCTCAAAAGATCATCTAGCCCAATCCCCCCGCCGGAGCAGGAACACTTAGGTGAGGTTACACAGGAAGGCGTCCAGGCGGGTTTTGAATGTCTGCAGAGAAGACGACTCCACAGCCTCCCTGGGCAGCCTGTTCCAGTGCTCTGTCACCCTCACTGAGAAGAAGTTTCTTCTCAAATTTCAGTGGAACCTCTTGTGTTCCAGCTTGAACCCATTACCCCTTGTCCTATCATTGGTTGTCACTGAGAAGAGCCTGGCTCCATCCTCGTGACCCCCACCCTTTACATATTTATAAACATTGATGAGGTCACCCCTCAGTCTCCTCCAAGCTAAAGAGACCCAGCTCCCTCAGCCTTTCCTCATAAGGGAGATGCTCCACTCCCTTCATCATCTTCATTACCCTGCGCTGGACTCTCTCCAGCAGTTCCCTGTCCTTCTTGAACTGAGGGGCCCAGAACTGGACACAATATTCCAGATGAGGTCTCACCAGGGCAGAGTAGAGGGGAAGGAGAACCTCTCTCGACCTACTAACCACCCCCCTTCTAATACACCCCAGGATGCCATTGGCCTTCTTGGCCACAAGGGCACAGTGCTGGCTCATGGTCATCCTGCTGTCCACCAGGACCCCCAGGTCCCTTTCCCCTACACTGCTCTCCAACAGGTCATTCCCCAACCTATACTGGAACCTGGGGTTGTTCCTACCCACATGAAAGGCTCTACACTTGCTCTTGTTATATTTCATTAAATTTTTCCCCGTCCAACTCTCCCGCCTGTCCAGGTCTCACTGGATGGCAGCACAGCCCTCTGGCGTGTCAGCCACTCCTCCCAGTTTCTGGAGTAAGATCAGGCAGAATCATATACATTGCCTTCCCACAGACATTAATTCTCCACAAAGCTCTGCAGCATCCTGAGTTCCTTCTTTGGCATTACTGAAGAGGACACCATTACAGTTTTCTCCATCATTTCTCAGGAGATGCTACTATTAATATTTTGGAGTGTCTGCAGGATGGCTGCTGTGATATGCTACAGATTCATTTCCATGTTATTGGATTCTGAATGCAAGAGCAGCTATTGATAAATTATTTTCAACTCAGGATTATCTGTCTTGAAACCTGCCCCTCTAATCAAGTTGGAAATTGAGTCTGGTCTCTGCACTCTGTTGAAACACTCCAGGACACCCTCCATGGCCTCATCCCAGTGGCAGTACCCATTTCTCCTCTATATAATCCCTTTTCTTCCTCTCTGATTTTACCAAGCGAGCAGGAAAATAATGATGGGAGTTCTAGCTCACTGCCTAAGGAGGTATCTGTAGACAAACGTCCATTTCCCAGGTGAATGCCTTTTCCTTCTAGCACTTCCATCTCACAGCAGCCTCTATGAATTTTCCATCCTCCGCATACTCTCCAGTAACTACCAAATTACCCACCTGTAACTACCAAATTACCTGCTTGCTTCTTTGATATGTCACAGCATTTCTCAGCTTTTTCTGCCAGGGCATCAGAAGCTGTAGCATGCACCAGCTCTCAGTTCTGTGATCTGCCTGAGTTCCTGATTTTCACCTTCATCTCTTTCATTATCTGTACATTGAACTTTTCACATCCTCTTTCAAGGCTTCATTTGGCTCTGCTATAGCCATGGTTGGTATCTGCCAAACCCTGAACAACTGCAGCTGTGCTCTATTCTTGTCAATATTCTGTTAAAATACAACAACAAAAAATATTTAGGGATTTCCAGCACATGTTTCAAATACATTCTGATTCATTTGTAGAACAACCTTTTTGAGGGATTCACAGAATCACAGAATGTTAGGGATTGGAAGGGATCTCAAAATATCATCTAGTCAAATCCCCCTGCCAGAGCAGGAAAACTTAGGTGAGGTTACACAGGAAGGCGTCCAGGCGGGTTTTGAGTATCTCCAGAGAAGAAGACTCCACAACCTCCCTGGGCAGCCTGTTCCAGTGTTCTGTCACCCTCACTGAGAAGAAGTTTCTTCTCAAATTTCAGTGGAATCTCTTGTGTTCCAGCTTGAACCCATTACCCCTTGTCTTACTGTTGGTTGTCACCGAGAAGAGCCTGGCTCCATCCTCATGACACCCACCCTTTATATATTTATAAACATTGATGAGGTCACCCCTCAGTCTCCTCTTCTCCAAGCTAAGGAGACCCAGCTCCCTCAGCCTTTCCTCATAAGGGAGATGCTCCACTCCCTTCATCATCTTCGTTGCCCTGTGCTGGACTCTCTCCAGCAGTTCCCTGTCCTTCTTGAACTGAGGGGCCCAGAACTGGACACAATATTCCAGATGAGGTCTCACCAGGGCAGAGTAGAGGGGAAGGAGAACCTCTCTCGACCTACTAACCACACCCCTTCTAATACACCCCAGGATGCCATCGGCCTTCCTGGCCGCAAGGGCACAGTGCTGGCTCATGGTCATCCTGGGTCCACCAGGACCCCCAGGTCCCTTTCCCCTACACTGCTCTCTAATAGGTCATTCCCCAACCTATACTGGAACCTGGGGTTGTTCCTGCCCAGATGTAAGACTCTACATTTTCCCTTATTATATTTCATTAAATTTTTCCCCGCCCAATTCAATTCCAGGTGCTGCCAAATACTTACGTGTGCACCTTTGCAGAACACCTAGTATCCTGTATCTCTTATCTACTGTTCCCAACAACTTTAATTCACATTTAATTCACAAGATCAATAAGAGCCCAATCTGCAAACTAGCTGCAAATAGCACTGTATTTATCCCTCTGGGATCACCAGCTTCTTGATCTCCTTGAATCTTGATCTTTATAAAGTCTCTGAAAATCTCTTCCTACATCTACAGTACTAACTTCAACGTTCCTTTTAACATTTGCAATGTTACTGTAGGTGGTCTCTTTAGTTTTAGTCAGTTATGATTACTTTGTATTACACAGGCTTTTCTAGCAAAAGACATTAGTAAGGTTTTCTAGCGTAAGTAGCATTCTCACTCGGAAGCACAATTTAGCCTTTGCCCTTTCTTACCTGTAACACCATTTCCTCTCACTTGCTACAGCTGCATTTGTATTTATTGATCCTTGTACACAAATGGTCTCTTTTTATTGCATTTGCCAGTGACCTATGAAGTTTCTCCCAGCACAGAAGGATTTCCAGCTGTTTGCAAATGTTGTAAAGAGCCACTAACACGAAGAATTCAAGAACGTGGAATTTTTTGGAGGAGAAACACCTGTCTCATAGGTCACATTTTCCTTGCTGTTCTAGTCTCTTCCCAGCCATGAGCTCTTTCAGTTTCTCTGAAGCTGATTCAGAGCAGCAGTGCAGGTGGAGGAACGCCTCCCTGGGGACATGAGCCAGCTCCCGTTTTGGAAACAGAGCTAATTTTCAGATGTCTTTCGTTTTCCCACATGATGAAGGGGCATCCGTTCTGCCCCTTCCTCCTCCCTCTGAGAATATAATTTTTTTAATGTGTCAGAAAATAAGCATTAATAAATAAAGATACTAAAATTAATTCTTGTACTGGCTGAACCTTCTTGCAAAACACAGTGAACTGCTGCCTCTTAGGGAGTGAAATCAATGGCAAACTTCAAGTAATACTCTAAATGTAAATTCTGTTATATGAATTTTTTTTTTTTGGAGTTTTGATGGGGTTTAACTTCTTTATTTGTTTTTTAGAAGAAGAAACAAAACAACCTTGAGATTTAGGAAGAAATATAACATCTTTTTTGGACTTTTATTATCAAAAACAACTTTTCATCAGAAATCCACCTGAGTACCAGGGCTAACAATTAGAACAGTGTTTAAAGTCAGCAATATCTGTTTGGAGAAAAATTGTATAATTGTATCCAAGTTTCTGTTGCACAGGGAGTTTATAGATGTCTTTCCCGCCCCCATCCCCCCCCGCCTCCATTTAGATCATTCTCCAGCTTTCTCTGCTCCTCCACCTCCACTTCTCAGGAAAATTCTGCCCATAAATGAACATCCTGAAGATCCTAACATGAGTCTCTGTTCTGAGTCTTGCTTCAAAGCTAGGGACTCCTCTCACACAAAATAATTACATTTGAGGCTTCTTTTTTTAACCCAACTCAAAACCACAGGTATGAGGCACTACAGGTAAGCCAGCACCACTCCTCCATTAACAGATCTCCTTACAAAACCTCTGGAAGGAATCGCATATCTCCAGCCAGCTTGAGTCTAGAGAGGAAATTTTTTTCTTACAGGTGTCAGAGGACTTGCTTTCTGTCCTAAGTCTGCACAGATTTGTAGACAAATCAAGCTGGAGTTACTAAAAAAACCCAACATAACAAAAGAAAACAAAACCAACCAAACAAACAAAAACACACACGCACAAAACCCCACCACACAGAGAAAGAGAGAGAGAAAATAAAAGAATAGAAAAACCAACCAAAAAAAAAAAATTCCCCTATGTCTTATTATGTCTTCACCACAAGGGCACCAAGGCAGCTCAGTGACCTGTTGCCTTTCCCTTCAGCGCAGCTTCAGCACAAAAATGCTCCTTCACCAAACAAGGTTTCAGAGAAAAGCACTTAAGTGTTACCTGGACTGGACTTGACTGAGTGAGGAGGTGACAAACTTTTCCTTCATCTCCCAACCCCTCTCCTGGCTGCTGGGCCTTTGGAGAAAAAGAGCCTCTGGCACAGCTGGCCCTTGTTAGCCATGGGCAGAGAGCACAGCCAGACACGAGCCCCAGGGTGATGTTTGCAGTGACAGGCCAGGAGAGAAGAACCTCTCTTGAGCACAAGGAGAGAAGACGGTGTGAAAAGAGGCAGAAGCCTGAAAGAAAGGAGTGGACTTGATCTCAGAGACGCAGGGCAGGAAAGTTAGAAATCCTTGATGCCACAGTCATGTTACGGAGTGAAAATGTATTTTTTGGAGGAAATATACCTTTAGTCATGAATAAATACATAGGTTACATATATATTTAAAACCACTTAATGACGATTTCCAAAACAAGACAAATGGTCCCCCTGCTTTCTGCTTTTACTTGGGCTGGGTGACACAGGCAGGAACAGTTTTTATATCCCTTCCCTCTACCAAATTCTAACTTCCTTTTCTCTTAATTACCACCAGAGTCTGCAAGAGGTTTTGATTCCTCCAAAGAGCCTGTGCCTTCCCTATATCCTGCCCACACTCACTGCTGGACTCCTCCTCTCCATCCTTAGCTGAACAACAAGAAGGTTGTCATACTTTAAGAAGAGCAATTCTTACAAACAAGAAAGCTAACTGTGTTTCACAGTCTAAACTCTACAAAATCAACTTCCCAAACCTGTGACAAAGTGCTAAAGTACCAGAAAGTATTCTGACAAAAGTATTACAGCAGAACTACAAACCACATTTCCAAATAGGGTGGTTTGAAAATACTGGGCAGGGGAAGTATTTATCTAAAACATGAGATAAAACAGAGCTCAGGTGAAGTGCAAGTATTAAATACAAAAGATGAACTTTAAAACTATTCAACAAAACTATATCAAGCAAACAGTGACCTCAGGAACCACAAATATTGAAAGAAAAGCTATTGATCATCCTGGCAACATGAACATGAGGACATCTATGAGGATGGGTGAATGTACCCACCCCCACACCCACATAAAACTAAACACCACAAAAAATAATACAGCAGAGCAGAAATTAATGTACAGTTTCTATAAAACACTTAATATTTTTTTTAAAACACTGCTGCTGATGGTTTGGATAGGCTCCCTTGTTACATGTGACAGGGCAGGCTCAAAGTCCATTAAAGTTCCTGGGAAATCAAGCACAAGTATCCCACCACCCTGTCACTGTCTGTCCAAAGAACAGTGAAACATCCCCATCTGACAGTACTTCCTCTGCAATGCTTTCTGTCTCTTGTCCAGAACGTGTGCAAGTAAGATGATTATAACGATAATCTTCATTTTAAAAATACTGGTGATCTCTTCATTACATTTATGAATGCATGTCACACCCTGGATCGAACATCACAACAAGTAAATCTGGACTTGAATTATACAATGCAGCTGAGTGTGGCTTCTGTAATGGATTCACACAAACCCAGTTCTACTCCAGAGGTTGCAGCATTTCATGCTCATCTTGTTGGGTTGCGCACCTGAGGTACTCAGTACTTCTACATATTGCCTGCCCGTCAATACAGGTAAATCGAGAAGTGGGAGATTGCAAACATATGGCCTCTTCAATAACTGTCTTCGAGACACACTGGTTGCAGAGGTTGGTTTCTGCTATACTCTGAGAGGAGAGCAATAGAACAAGAGTTATCCTTGGCATGTGAGTGGCGGAGGAGGCATAAGAAACACCCAGCGGCTGTGTGTGCCCAGTGCACAAACACAAAGGGCTAAAAGAGCCACCTGGATCTACTGAGAAGAGAGACAAAGAATGTAACCAAACTTTTCAAAAAAACAACATACAAACAAAGAAACTACAAATACAAAAGCTACAAAAAAACAGGATAGATTCAAATAAGTAACATACAAAAAACATACAAGAAACCTAAAAAAAGACAACAAAAAGAACCAGTTACTAATCTACGAAACCCAACCAACAACCCAGCCTCAATCAACCAGCTTCAAACAGCCAGCCTCAAATAAACAAAACCAAAATATTTAAAACAACCTAAAATAAACAACCGCAACCAACCTAAACCAAACCAGCTTGAACCATCCAGGCTGAAACAGCCAACCTAAACAAACCAAACTCAAACAATGAACCCTAAACAACCTGCAAACAACTTGGATGGCAAAGGAGGCATCAGGTCCACCCAGCAGGTGTGCCCAGTGCATGGCCACAAAATGCTAGGGACAGCCCCCTGGGCCTCCTGAGCACAGGGACTGCCGCAGGGACAGCACCTAAATAACGTCATGCACAAAACCCCCGTACCTAAACCAGAGAACCGAAACCAAAGCAAACTATGGAAAACCACCTACCCAAACCAACCAAACTAGAACCAACGACCCAAATAATCCTAAACCGAACAGCATCAACCAAACTAAACCAAACAACCTCCCCCTCTAGTCTGCCCTGGTGAGACCGCATCTGGAATATTGTGTCCAGTTCTGGGCCCCTCAGTTCAAGGACAGGGAACTGCTGGAGAGAGTCCAGCGCAGGGCCACAAAGATGATGAAGGGAGTGGAGCATCTCCCTTATGAGTTAAGGCTGAGGGAGCTAAGTCACTTTAGCTTGGACAAGAGGAGACTGAGGGGTGACCTCATTAATGGTTATAAATATATAAAGGGTGAGTGTCACGAGGATGGAGCCAGGCTCTTCTTGGTGACAACCAATGATAGGACAAGGGGTAATGGGTTCAAACTGGAACACAAGAGGTTCCACTGAAATTTGAGAAGAAACTTCTCAGTGAGGGTGACAGAACACTGAAACAGGCTGCCCAGGGAGGTTGTGGAGTCTCCTTCTCTGCAGACATTCAAAACCCGCCTGGACACCTTCCTGTGTAACCTCATCTGGGTGTTCCTGCTCCGGCAGGGGGATTGGACTGGATGATCTTTTGAGGTCCCTTCCAATCCCTAATATTCTGTGATTCTGTGAACCTAAACCAGCCTAAACTAACACAAAACAACCCAAACTAAAGCCACCCTTCTTAAAACAAACCTAAAAACCACTAGCTATTCTGCCCTATCCAAAACCAACTCAACCAACCTAAACAGAAACACTTCAACCAACCTAACCAACGCAAAGCAAACCCACTCCAACTCACTTACCTAAAGACACATATATACACCAACCTACCTAAGTCACCTACCAAGAAGGACCAACCTAAAACACCTAAATAACTTCAACAACCTAAATCCAATCACCTACACCAAGCTAAACCAGCCAAACTAAACCAAACACCCTAAGCACACCTAAAACAAAACACTGAAAACAACCCCACTGAAAACAACTTCAAACATCCCACCTAAAACAACCAACCTTCATTACCAACCTAGCACAACAGACATTAAACAACCTCAGCCAAAAATCACCTCACCCAACCAAGCTCAACCAGCCAGCCTTAACCAACCAGCCTTCTAGAACCCGCCTCTAACAACCTGCCTCAAAACAACAGCCTCCAACCACCTCAGCAACCTGAACCAAGATACCTAGACCAAAACACTCAAATCAGACTCTAACAGCCAACCCTAAAGAACCTTCCTAAAACAACATCAACCAGCCTCATCAAAGCAAGCAATACCAAAACATCTGAACCAAACAACAGAAATCAACATTCAAATGACACCAAACAACCTCAAGCCACCAACCACGCTAAACCAACAAACCTAAACCAAGCAACTTAAACCAACCAACCTAAAGCCAACTTCAACGGCCCCAAACCAACCAAGCTTCAATGGCCTACAAGCACACAACCTGCAAACAAGCAGCCTCAACAAAACACCCTCAAACAACTCAGAGAAACCCAGCTAAAGCAACCAACGTAAAACAACGTTCAAAACAAAGAGCTTCAAACAAGGTAGAAACAAAGAAGCTACAAACAACCTCATCCAGTGTAAAAAATGCAACCAAAACCCACCATCTGTAAACAAGGAGCCTCAACCAGCCAACCAACCAGCCTCAGCCAACCAGCCTCAGCCAACCAGCCTCAGCCAAGCTATACCAAAAGACCCAAACCAGCCCAGAACATACAAGCTCGACCAGCCTACACCAAAACAGCCTCAACCAACCAACCTGAAACAACCAACCTAAAACAAACAAGTCTGAAACAAGAAACCCTAAACAACCAACCTAGAACCAGGAACCTTCAACAGCAAGCCTTCAACTACCTACAAACAGCGCACAAACAATTGGAATGGCAAAGGAGGCATCAGGGCCACCCAGCAGCTGTTCTCAGTGCACGGCCACCAAACGGCAGGGACAGCCCCTGGGCCTCCTGAGCACAGGGACTGCCTCGGGGACAGCACCCCAAAGGCTTCCTCCATAGGATGCTGGGCGGAGGCGGGGCTGGCGGGGCTGCACACGTGTGGCTCTGCCACCCCCATGTCACAATGCCAGCACCCGGCAACGCAGCACAAAATGATTATATTTTTATATAGCTAGTTCAAGTATAAAAATAACAACATATTCATATCAAAGTGATTTAAAACTGAAAATTTGGAATTAAGTCAGTAAGGCAAATCAGCTCATTTCAAAGAGCAGGTTTTAATCCAGTAATGTGTACTTTGTACTTATTTTTGAAACCACGATTGAACTGCATCAGTGATTAACCATGGATAACACAAATAACTTTTGCGCAAAACTTACATTTCACTTTTACTTAACTTCTGCTACTCAAAGAGATATAATACAAGGGATGCACTTCTCATATAACCTAGAGCGTATGCACTCAGATTCCCATTGATAAGATTTTATTATCTTACAAAAATTGGCATTTTTTCTTTACTGAGCTATTAATACTTCATTTATTTGCTTTGGATGGCAGAGTATTCTATTTTATAAGGGCAATAATCTAAAACGATGCTGAATGCACTGAACAATGAAGAAAATTAGTAAATTTACTCTTAAAATGTGCTGTATTTAAAACTGGTTTATTATAAAGGAAGTATAATCTGGGGTTTGAGCCTGAAGATTTTAAAGCTGTCATATAGCCCCCCACACCGAGTTTGTAAGCACAGGCCCAAAGAACCAAGCAAGTATTTCTGCTTTTTAAACTTCCGCCCAATTTTTTGTTGTTGTTATTGCTTAGTTATTATTTGGAGGGAACTACTACACTGAAATAAAGACAATAAAATGAAAAAAGCAGTATTTGAGAAGTTATGGCTATAGAAAGTTATTTTATCAATTCAGAAAACGCTGGCCCCAGTCATTCTGCTAAGAGCTTCCCACAGTCTCAGCAACTTTTTCTTAAACTTAAGTGGTAAACATGCACTGGGGTTTTTTGCTGATTGTATCACATAATTTTATTTAATTTATATAATAACTACAGGCATTGCATTTTAATTTCAAATTCAATTTTAAGTAGATTTATGTTATAAATTTTTATTAAGTTTTTTCTGTTCGTGTTTTGGTTTTGTTTTTTGGGTTTGGTTTGGGTCTTTTGTTGTTGTTGTTTTGTTTGTGGGTTTTTTTTCTTTTTTAATTAAAATCTGATTTAACTCATTTAACTATTTTTTGTCTTCCATCCCTGAAATACAAACATTGAGCTGGCTCAGAAAATTGAAATCTCACATGGTGTTGCTCAATCCTGGAAAAGCATCCTTCAATCTTGCAAATGGAATTGTTTCATATTTTCTGTTTTGTTAAATATTTTCTCACAGAGACATAGAGTCTGCATTGAATGGCAAAAAAACCTGGCCTGTGAAACGTGCACTTGGAGTGGTCTGAGAAAAAGAAAACAAACAGCTCTGCTCTGAATGCGGTAAAGCGTTACTTTGGGTTTTACAGATCTCAATCACTATTCAAGCTCACTGTCTGTGTCCACAGAAATTGGTCAGAAATTCTGCTTTCTCCCAGTCTGGATAAAAATATGTTTTGGTGCCACAAAAGGGAATTTTTCCCAGGCAAGCTCAGGATGGCTTTTATTCACCAGGCATTTATTTTGTCACAGCCAGATGAATGACATGATTCTTTTTCTGCATCCGCACACTTCCACTGAATATCTTCCTTGAATAGCTCCCACTCCTTGATGCTCCTGGGAGCAATTTTGTTGCATCTTCAATCAACAGGTGTCCCTTCAGCTTTGCTTTTCCCTTTTGCTGTGATAAGTGGTACAGCTTACCTGAGAGGGTCTTAAGTGGAATTCAAATAGTCAAGTACCCACTCAAGAGGCTCTCCGTTGATTTGCACTTTGAAGAAATGGCTGAGATGTGGTTCATTTTGATGTGCTTGCCCTTTGTACTCTTTTGCACAGATAGGAATTACTACATGAGGCTTAAGGTGTGAAGACTATTTCTATGTCTTTAGTCTGAATGAACTGAACAGCCAAAAAGAAAATAGCTGCAAGACATCATTTAAAACAAATCTGTTCCCTGACATAAATGGCTAAAAGCAGACAGGCAGATTCAACTGTAATTATTTCATGCATTAAAAATCAGTGGAATATGTTCATGGGATAGTCTGAGTTCTTGATATATCTTAGTTTGGGTCCTGAATTTCCAAAAGATCAGAGCTGCATTGATAGCAAGACATTACACTGCCAGTAATAACTACCTGACTAAGATTTACTGCAGTTTTCTGCCTAATAAACAAGTCTAAACATACTCAGTGACCAGAGCATTTTGAGTGACACCTTATTATAAGCTGTTGCAAAATGAATATCAACGCAAAAAAAAAAATCATTTCAGCTACATATGAAGAGGATACATCAACCGTGTAGAGTATTTTACTGATGTGGCTAAAAGTACACGTAAAAAATTCCCTACCCTTTCTTTATTGGAATGATTTTGTTTTCACTCTCTTATCCTTTCCCATATACCTGTGTTGTAATAACTTCTCACCCTCCGGAACATCTGGTCATGGCTTTGTCCCAGGGCTGGCAACCTGAATCTGTACAAAATTCACATTCAGTGCCTTGTAGTATTTGTGGTGCTACAGATCAAGCTCTAGTTTAAATTTTACTTGCAAAAAAATAGATACTTACCCAAAGGTGTTGTTAGAGTGTAGGACTTGCCTGCCACAGCAGTATGGCCATCCGAACTCACATAGCCTGGCAAGGCAGTGCTTCTTCCTTCAGAGGATGGCTTTAGCAGAGCTCTCAGAAAGAGAAGGTACAAATCCTGCTGTTCAAAGGGTGATAAGCAGAGGTGAAAGTGACTGTGACCAGCCCAATCCCATGTTGAGTCCAGAGCTTCAGCCCACAGGGAAGCTTCTGAATTCTCCACTCTAGACTTTCCAAAGCCAGAGGATGAGCTGTCACAACTGCAGTTCACCCGATAGGAACTTAGAAGTTAGAAAAACGGCATGGTGTCCAGGTGAAACCCTGTTCCTGAGTGGGTTTCCACTGCTCCCCTTGCTTTCAAGGTGAGGCATAACTCCTACTCACAGCAATAGAAAGCAGAGGTGGTGCTGGGCCCTGCATTGTTCCACTCCTCCATCTCACCTTCTTTCCCAGAGCCAGACAGTGCTGTGTGCTGGCAAGGAGGAGCACCTTGTGTGGCTGCTAAAAGGAATGTGGTCCTTCGCTAAAATTCAAAAAAGAAAAGCAAGGTACACCTGAGGAAGGTGTATATGAGGTAAGGTACAAAGGGAGCCTTCCTCTATCAGGTTCGCCTTTGTGACTGATAACCACCTTCGTGGACACTTTCCCCCTTCAAAACCACCTCTGGAAAGACATCAGGGAGATGACCCGATCCGAGGCAACCTGATATGCCAGACTGAAGACAGTAGCTCAAGAGAAAGCAGTGAATGGAGGCAAGTCCGCACTCAGGCTGGCATACGAAATCCCCCGTGGCCCACTTCGCCCTCCCAGGTACCTCTGTACAACAGGAATGAGGCTCTGGATGTGGAAGGCCAGTCAATGGATGAGGAGGATGAAGGTCCATCTACATCGGAGGTGTTGACAGGATCACAAAGTCCTACTCGCCATATTACGACCATCTCCACAAGGAAAAAAGACACGTTAGGGTTATAGTTGTAGGTGACTTTCTTCTGAGGGGAACAGAGGGTCCAATATGCCAGACAGACCCTCCCCTTAGGGGTGTCTGCTGCCTCCCTGGGGCCCGGGTTAAGGACATCACTAGGAAACTTCCTAGCCTGGTACCTCCCTCAGACTACTACCTGTTACTAGTCTTCCATGTGAGTGGCAATGAAGCTGCGACCCATAGTCCAAGGGCGATCAAAAGAAACTTCGGGGCCTTGTGATATTTGGTAAGGGAATCAGGGTAATGAGGGTAAAGGAGGGGATATTCAGCCTAGACATAGGGAAGAAATTTTTTACAGTGAGGGTGGTAAAATACTGGAACAGGTTGCCCAGAGAGGCGGTAGATGCCCCATCCCTGGAGACATTCCAGGCCAGGCTGGACGGGGCTCTGAGCAACCTGAGCTGGGTGAAGATGTCCCTGCTCATGGCAGGGGAGTTGGACTAGATGGCATTGAAAGGTCCATTCCAAACCAAACTGTTCTATAATGATTCTATGATGATGAGATCAAGAGCCTGGGTTGTGGGACTGGGTCCCTGAGCCCAGTCCCCCACAATGTCAGCTCACCATGTAGTAGATAGATGTTTAGTACAGAAGGATCCATGGTACAACCCGTGTGTAAGCCCTTGCCCACTTCAAATGCAAAAAAAGCCTCCCAATACCTGACAATAAACATAAAACTAGACATGACAACAGCTCCTGAGAGAAGATGAGTAACCAGTCTGAAGTAGGTTTGCCTGGCAAGGAAACTTGAGCTCATGAGCCTTCTTCTTCCTTTGTTTTCTCTTGTTTTAAAAGCCATTCTGCCACTGGCCCTTTCTCAGTACAGGAAAAGGTGCCTCTGCGTGGAGAAAATCTATAAATGCAGAGCAGCCAAATTACAGTGGGACTTTTTACCCATGGGCATTTTACACATGAGAAATCCAGGCATCACCTACAGAGAGATGCACTTGGTGGGGTTTGGGTTCTTGCAACTATTTTCAACAGTAAATTTGAGCAGCTCTGAACCTTTCATAAAGAAACACCAGAAAGAAAAATTATCTGTGTTTTCTGACTTATTTTCCACAAAAAAAAAAAATGCCCTTTACTGGATTTTTTCTTTTTTTCTTTATTTCTTTCTTGGTGTGGGAGTGCGAGTGAAGTGCCAACTGAGAGTGGCAGCTCAGCCTCCTCCCTCTTCTTTCTATGTTAGACTCCATGCCTCTGGCTGCTGCCCAGATTTTGGGTGGAGAATTGCTGCTGCCTGTTCCTCCCTTCACAGCCCTCCCCACCCCTGCAGTAATCTCACGACTAATCATCTCAGGGATGCACCCTGAGGCATTGGAAAAGTGGCCACAGCAACAGTAGTAGCACGGCACATCTGGGAGAACATCAACAGGTACGGTGAGAGGGGCCATAGTTGCATGTAGGCAGCTAGGCAGGGACAAGCCATGGGCACTTGGTGGTCCTGACTGAAGAAGTTGCACCCTAAAACACCATGGCTAAGCTCTGACATGTACAGGGCTGAATTCCTGAGAGGATAGTACCTGTGACTGGATTTGCAAACAATAAAAATAAGGAAAACTTTTTGCTTTACCCTGTCCTTCCCTTCAAAATCCATGATGCTAGAAGACACTTAAAAGAGCTTTTCATGTGAAGCATTGGAAGAACATGCTGGCTGCCATGGTTTTTTAAACTGGAAGGACTGCAGAGAAACAGACTGCATATAAGCAATTAACAGACCTGATCATCTCATGGCTGTTGGTAGATGTAGCCCACATAATGATATGCACCAGGGAAAAAGGTACAGATACCTGCAGAGCCCCCTGTCTGCAGTGACAAGTTCACTGAAGCAGAATAGAAAAAAAACCCCCACACACCTAGGTGCACCGCTTGAGCTACACGAAACCTCATTATTTTCCAGCAAAAAACACCTCCATGCAAAGAGCATCTCTGATGAGTGAAATCAAGGACATTCCAAAATGATTAATGAGTGTGTAACCTGGCTACAGCTGACAATAAGATGACTGTGCCTTGACAGGTTGAGATGACAGGCTGAAAGATGAGATCCTAACAAAAATCAAGCTCAAAAGCAGAAGTAGAGAAAGCTCTAATAGCTGAAAATTTAACATAGAAAACCTTAAGAACCAACAGCACATGGGAGTGCTCTGAGGTGTGCAGTCATCACCTGAACGGTCATGTAATAAAACAGGTATCTGTAATAAAGCCGATGTGAGTAATAGTCTCATGAGCACACAGAAGTGAAGGTACAACAGCAAGACACAGTATTACAAGAGGAGCAAATGTATCAACACAGCAGGTTTGTGGCTGAGGTGGATTGCACTGTGCAAAGCAAAAAGCATGCCCAGTGAGAGGCAAGATAAAACTACATTTAAGCCCATTCTGCCTGAGTTCACTGAAGCTAGACTGGCAGACAAGGTCAGGACGAACAGGGTAGAAATGGTGACATTGGTGGTTTAGGTCTGTTTGGTTTTTACCATAGGGCAAAATAAGACAGAGAGGGAGAAAAAGCATTTTTAAGTCCCCATTTTAACAGGTCTTAAAGAAATTTCCATAGCATTCAAAATCTGGACACAAATAGACTTCAGCATAGTAAAAGTCTAAATACAATCACCATGTGAATGAGACTAGGAATTTAAACAGTCCTCATATGCAAAAATGCTATCTTAAAATGCAGGTACAGTCAATGGTAGGAAAATGTCAACATCCAGGCCTTTTCTACAATAAAAGTGTATTTTGCATCAGTACTAGAAAGAAAAGTCTTAAAACTGTTGAACTTGATAACAAATGGAGAAGATAACAAATTGGAGAAGAGGAGACTGAGGGGTGACCTCATCAATGTTTATAAATATATAAAGGGTGGGTGTCACGAGGATGGAGCCAGGCTCTTCTCGGTGACAACCAACAGTAAGACAAGGGGTAATGGGTTCAAGCTGGAACACAAGAGTTTCCACTTAAATTTGAGAAGAAACTTCTTCTCAGTGAGGGTGACGGAACACTGGAACAGGCTGCCCAGGGAGGTTGTGGAGTCTCCTTCTCTGCAGACATTCAAAACCCGCCTGGACGCCTTCCTGTGTAACCTCATCTGGGTGTTCCTGCTCCAGCAGGGGGATTGGACTAGATGATCTTTCGAGGTCCCTTCCAATCCCTAACATTCTGTGATTCTGTGATTCTGTGAAATCCACTGGCAGTGGAATTCATAACATGAAATCTCACATCAGAGGAAACTGAGAAAGGGTGTCCTGATTCATTTAAAACCTTACTGAGACTTTGCAAAGCCACATTATCTACAAATACTGCAAATAATAAGGACCAGAATAAAGGAGAGAGGTCATTTCACAAGGGAATTTTATATTTTCAAAAAGGCAGAGGAGCCACTGCTGTAGGCAAGAGAGAGACAGAGATACATACACATGTATAAACAGCTCCTTAAGAGCCATGTAGAACAAGGATACTGCTGCCTACCCAGCCTAGGACACCAGCTATAAATCAAATATATCAAATACAAAAACCAAACACTGCCAGTGTGCCACTTCCCAAATAATGGGAAAAGGTTGTTTGAATTAAAGCTATATTTGAATTACAGATGAGATTTGAATTACATAAGAGAAAAAGAGGGCTAATAGTTTACCCACTGCCTCCTGCTACACAGAACTATCCCCGCTCTATTGTTTTCTGGACCGTTTTAGAAATCCTGAGTGACCGATTATTCACAAAGAGATATTATTCCTGACATTATTATTACTCTTCTGTTGAGCTTCTTTCTTGACTTTCTGCTAATATTTAACCTGGCATCTTAAAATTATTTTCACTTGTCTGTTACTTGAATAACACTCATGCACAAACCATCAGAAAGCCCTAATTCAGTGAATTAGATATTCACTACGTTGAAGTAATCTAGCTGTTTTAGAGACATGTTACTGGGTTCTTTGTAAATCAGCCTTTATCAGGGAAAAGGGATGACTCACTGGAGATCAGGCAGGATGGCAGGATGCAGTAGGTGTGGTAGGTAGGAACATTAGTAGGCAAGTTGTGACATTAACAGCGGCAGCAAAATCAGAAAGTCAGCTCACACTAAATGTGATCTAGGATGCCCTCAGTATGAAGTCTTAGAGAAGGCTATTATTTGGAGCTTCTGGTGGTGGCATTTTTTACTTATTGTTTTGAAGATTCCCTCTGTATTTATCTGCATGCAGCTGGGACCCACTAAGGTGTGTTTATTGCCAAGACCTGGAAGACAAGCATTAAGCCTGGAGCTCTGCTAGCTGTAACACTGGGATGATTCCAGCAGCTTTGTGGGCATCATCACACAGCAGCCCCGTACCTCCTGAGCTTTATGTTTCTGATTAAGTGCAAGAAAAATGCTGTCTGTTTTAACCAGGCTGGGTCAGCAAGAAAGCAGAAGCTACAGGTTGGAAGCTGTGTTTGGATTCTCTCTGCTGCTCAAGAGATAAGTGTAAACAGGAGAAAGATACTATTGATGCTGGCAACCAAACAGGCACTTAGGCCTGAGCTGCAGCTATGTCCAATAAGTTAGCCCTGTGCTCCACCCAGGCCAGCTAGCTCTGCTGAGAAGCGGGGCACATCTGGCTAGATGAAATTGCACTGCAAATCGGCCCTCACGGTAGCTCAGCTGGAGCTGGCTCCAATGTTTTGTACAGCACCATATTGTACTCCATGGACATTTCTCGTCTTCCCATTGTGAGGCTTTGTTCTGCTGGGTTAGGGCTGAAGCTTGCGCTGATAATACCTTTGCTGCATCCCTTCTGTGAACAAAAACTCTACCAGGTCTCTCAGCAGTGTCCTGTAACCTCATTTAATTCAGCCTCTAAAGATACCAGCTTACAGCATTTAAGGCTAAACAAGTATCTTGCTACGTTTGTCAAAAGTCTGGAGTTATTATTTTGCTGGAGTTCCTTGGGTCCCTGGTATTACGTTTTATTACCATTGAACAGAGCATACCACGTACCTTGAGGAGCAGTAAATACTACTGCATGAAGCACATCAGCACACAGGTCTGCATGTCTCACTGCAGACACCATCATGAAGCCAGACACCCAGGCCTTTGGTGGGTCACTCACCAGCCAGCCGGGAGGGTGCTCAGGGCTCCAGATCATACTGCCAACCTGAAGGAATCAAACACCTTGAGTGACAGCTGAAAATATGTGCACAGTTCAGTCTTTACAACCCTGACCCCTCTGCAGACTGCTAGAGGACCTGCAATCCCCGAAGTGCTTTCTGTAACTCAGCCCCGCAGTTTTACTGAGATGCCATACATGTTATTCATTTTAAAACAGCCATTTTTGACATATTAGGACCATTTTTAAAACAGCCTCGATCTACACAGCTGCTGCCCCTTGCCTTCCCCCTACCTTGTCTGCTTGATCTGCTCTGGAGACTCCAATGACATCCTCCTCATAAATAATGCCAGCTCAAACAGCTCCTGCAGCATTCCCTGCTCCTCTTTGCCTTTCCCCTCATCCCACCTCCCATATTCCCATACTGTTCCTAACAGTCCTCAGTAATCACACAGTTAAATTAGACCCCATTCCCAGCCCCCCACTAACAGGCTCTCAGGTAAACACGTGATCCCAAAATCACATACACCTTATTTCTTTCTTTCTCAGCCAAAGCTTCCCACGCAGCTTTGCAAGTCCCAATATCAATAGCTAGCTTCTTTGCTCTTTGGAAATTTTCCATTCCCCTGATCTCCAGGCCTGTGAAAAGGCCTCTGGATCAAACAACCTCTTCCAGGTTTCTGCTACCATCTTGCAGTTAGTGACTCCACCGCAGAGACACCTCTGCCAGAGATAAGCTTCAGCCTGTGGCAGCAAACTGAGCATCCCTTCTTCATGTAGCAGCATTTCGTATTACAGCACTTTTCATAACAGCTCCATAGCATCAGGCAGAGTTAACAAAGTGTACTGTAAGGGACTTCCTACAGTGTCGCACAGGAGCAGGGTGATTTCCAGCAGAAAGAGTAGAAAAGCAGCAACCTCCAAAGAATGTGATAAACCAACCTGGCCGTGTCACACCTTATACTTAACCTTTTATACTTCTGCATCTCTAAAACTGGCTGGTTTCAGGCTATACCCAATACTATCTCAAAAACTCTTCTGATAGTATTTCTGCTATGATAAAGCAGTTCATTAAAACCACAAGAAAACCCATTTCAATACCCATTTCAGATTCTACCGAACGAAAAAGGTTGCTCAAATACATCAGTTGTTGAATGGGAAACTGGAAGTGTACAGCCAAGATTAAGGCTTGCCAGTACTCCTGGGCAGCAGTCAGACAGGACTGAAGAGCAGGAATTTTGTGGGAGGGCTCACTAATTGAGACAAGGTCACAAACCCCGCCACATTTGTATTCAAGACTTTGAAACAGGGGAGGGAGACAGTTGAGGGCTTTAGGACAGGATCAGAGCCTGTAGTCGCTGGCAAAATTTCACAGGGCTCAAGGGACAATAGGGGGGAAAAGAACCTGTTGGGACAGAGACACTTGCAGCACGGCCAATGGAAATTTCTAATGAAGGACAACGAGAACTAAAAGAAATGATTAAGAACTGCAATATTTTTATTGGCGAGTTCAACATCTGGTTAAACAGTATGTACTTTTCAAGTTTGACATCCAGTAGCTCTCATATACAAACCATCGCGGTACCTCAGCAAATTCACAGGGCTGAAGGAAAAGCCATTTGAACACTGCAGGCTCCCAGGAGCAGGGCAGACAGCAGTAAGCAAGCAGGTTAGCTAGGAGGAATGAGAGGGGGGTGGAGGAGAGCGCAGCATATCCAGCTCTAGGCATCTGCCTTTCCTAGCTCAAATTAACCAGCTAATTTCCCCAGGCGCTCTCTATAGAAACAAGCTTCTCCAGAGGGTGATTCACTGCACAATGTTATGCTGCTGCTCTACAGAGTTCCTGTGAATTTATTCTCCATTTCTTAGAGGAATGCTGCTCTTCCCAGCAACTGCCGAGCACACCTGGGGAGACGTGGTGGCTAATTTTGATGCCTATAGATGGGGAGTGTGAATCTCCCTTCCCTTTGTCCTCTCTCCCCAGCTACCCATTTTGAATTAGTGTGTAAACAAGTGGCGTTCACCCCATATTCACAGCTGAGGAGTTTTTCAAGAAACAGGACCTCTCATGTCCTGTCATACATAAAAGATAGATATACACACTAGATTCTAATTACATTTCCAACCCAGATGGACTTTTCACATTTTGCCGCAAATCCACTTTTTCCCCTCTCACACATCATCTGATCTACCCAGGTAAGGTCCATCACATCAGTAAAGAAGTCCCTATGAACGGGTGGACAAGTGCATGATCTGCCTGCACAAATCTGTTGGCAACTCACGTGGATTTCAATCCATTGAAGTCAACAGGAGAGTTTTCACCAATTTTAACAGACAGAGTAGATTTAAACAAATTTCACACACAGAATTAATTCGCATATCAAGCTCCAGTTGCCCCTCAAATCTGACTGAGTTGGGAAAATATGCAGTCTTTACTTCCCTGTTTCCAGCTAACTGAACTGTATCCAACTTCTGAATGAACATGATTTACCCAAAGGAAGACTTTTTTCCATCAATATTGACTGGCTATAATTATGTATACATTCACAACATAGATACTCCTTTATTAAAAGATTGCCCAAGTGATAACATGGAAACAAAATTACGGTTCTGCGTTTCAAAAAACAACTGCACAGACTGAAGTTTGCTGCTATATTAATATAGCACCAACAGATGCTGTAATTAGAAAGTAAAAGGCAAACAGAAGAATTGTTAATAGTTATGTGCACTGTTTAGGCTTCTCCTAAAACTAAAATGCTTCTTCAGGGAAGTGGTAATGTCTTCATACGTGACCCTGGGACTACTGTAAAATGCTAAAGACCCATTCCCACAAGTGTCATCTGCCATAACCACATGGCTATATTTGCAAATTGCTCCATTTTCTACAGTTCTATTTTAATTTTATTGCGTTTTCTAATGAATTCCACTGTTTCCAGGAGTTACGTAGTTTTTTTCCTAGAGGTAGGATGTATATTATTTTTAGCAGTGAGCTGTTCACATGCTGATTTAGGTACAGAGTACAAATGAAGGACAATAATACACTGCTTCCAGTACAGAAAAATATTTAGATTCAGTAGAAAGCAGGCAGGAGATGCCTTAGTTCAATGTACTGTTCTAATCTCTGCTGGAAAATTATTTCTGTGTTAGCACAAGGCACCAGAGAAATTGAGTAGACTCAAAGAGGCATCTATCAAGAGACAAGATATTTCTTCTGTTCTGGTTTGATACCAATATAGGTTCTATTTGAAGGTAGATGATTTCCAATGCAAAAAAAACCAAACCAAACCAACCAACCAAAAACCCCACAAACAGGTGCAACTAATTAGAGCAAACACACAGAACAATTCAGGGCATCTGGAAGAAAAGGTCAGGACTGTGGTGGCACAGGTTCTGCAGATCAAGTAATGAGGTGAAAATCTCACCTGGAACTTCATTCTAGCTAGTACTTCTTTCTAGATAATACTACATGAACACTACTAAATAGACAGATGTCGTTTTCAGACTTATCTAGAGGTTGGAAACACCTCAGGAGGGAAAATCATATCTAGTATTTGCAGTACTCCAGGATCTGCTGTCAGGGACATTTCTAACTTAATCCCAGGAAAGCTTGTTGCTGCTAGGTTCCTATCTGCCTGGAAGGAAGGCAATGCATTGGAGCAGGGTGACGTTGCTTCGTACTGGTGCAAACCAAAAGGCACGGCGTGTAGCCCAGGCTCTCCAGCCCACCCAGAGAGCTAGGAATCACAACTAGTCAAAAAGAAGGCAATGAAACAGAAATAGCAACTGCCTGGTGGCAACAGTGAGCTCCAGCCCTACAGCTTTCCCATCTGCCACGTTCCTCCTTCCCTAAGAGCAGTCTCAGGAACAGATTTCCTCTGGCTCTTCACAGTGCTGTTGGATCACCTCGGCAAGGTCAAGACACCGCAAAATTCGCCATTTCTCAGCAGCCAGCTCTTCCTTGGATACCTGGCCCAGCAGTTTTTTGGCAAAGAGGTTCTGATCCTGCATGAAAAGGCCCACAGCAGACCTTGGGGCTTGAGGGAAGTCCTCCAGGCAACCACTTGTGAAACAGAAGTTGATTTTCTTTTCACGTCTCATCCCTGGTCCCCTTTCTTCAATCCAAGTCAGAGGTCTAGTGTGGAGAAACAGAGAAAAAGAAGAGTATTTATGAAGAAATTGAATCAACAGTTCTGGTTTATGCTTTCTTTTTTTCTCAGCACTTACAGAAAATGCCCTAATAAATGCACCACTTCTAAATTTCAGTCATTGCATATTCAGGTAACATGTTCTGACCAACATGTCTTGTGGTTACAGAGTTGAACACCAGGTAGTAATCTTAACTCTGCCACTGCCTCATGCCATGACTTTCAGCACGTCATCTAAGCTCTCTCTAGCTTTGTCTTCCCTATGTACAAAGTGAAGACAGCAAGGTCTAGCCATCTCACAGGGAAGTGGAAAGTTTAATCTGTTTGTTTGTGGACTTGGATGAAAAGTGCAGTTAAACAGCCAAATGTTTTGTGCATGATTCTCACAAGGCCCTCAACATCTAGTCATTCCTCCAGATACATAATGATGACCCAGGTGCTACTGTGAAAGCTGAACACCACTCCTCTAAGATGAGCTGGAGAGATGGCAAGTTCACCCATGCAGACACTAGCATCAGTACTTCCTGAACTTTTCAAAGGCCTTTCTTTCTCTTCAGTGAGAGCATCGAGTTGACCCTAGAGATTACACCAGAAGATGTCAATTTTGCCTGTTTCAGCTACATAGACTCTCAGGCAGGTCTCTCCTAATCAGAGCAAAGTCCCGCCTTATGCCAACGTGATAGCCCCGGTCTTCAGGCGGAGCATTGGTGCTGTTGGCTATTAACTGGCATAGCTCATAGGTCCTCACACTTTCCTCCCCAACTTTCCACTTTGGCTGAGTAAAGAGGAGCCATAGGACAGACTCCCTAGCCCAACACGGCAAATGTTTGCAGAGGCTTTGAGGAATGGTCCTGAACACCAGCAACAGTCACGATTCTCCCTTCCTGCTCTTTTGTCAACTGCCTAAAACAGACCATTAGCTTCCCACAGATCATTCATCAGCACTCACTACTGCCTGTGTTTAGAAGATGCACATTATTTTTCTTACTTTGTTATTGATGGCCCTTCCACAGTCCTTTATGGCCCACTTTATTCTGCCATTCACAAATTATGAGGGCATAAATATCACGGAAGAAAAAATTCTGTCTCCAAGTACTGCCCATTAAATCTTCAATATCATTAGAACTTGAAAATCCTTGTCACTCTACCCTGAACACATTCTGCAGAGCACTTAGCTTAATGATTCTGCATCTCTCATCTTTTATGCTTTAGGATCCAATTTCTGTATTTATATCATTGTATCAACTATTCTTTGCTCACCTGTACAACCACACACACCACCTACAAATTCAGCATGGCCAGGTGAACCTCACTGAACAGAATAGAACAACTGGAGGGGAAAAAAACCAACCAACCAACCAACAACAAAAAATCAAATCACAGCCTGCAAAAACGCATCAAAAAAATCCTCAGAGGACTAATAAATGGACTTCAGGAAGTCCCAAGACTACATGTTGCTGCAGGCCAGAAGGGTACTTGAGAGCCATTTCACTTAGTGCTTTCTATGTTCTCATCCTCCTTCCCCGAGGTGCTGGCTGTTGACCTCAGTCAAAGGCAGGTTGCTGAGCAAGCTGGGTTTTGCCCTGACTCAACAGAACTGGTTTTATGCTCTTATGAAAGCGAACAGCCACAGAGGGTTCAGGTCACTGCTACTCCAAGCTGCTTTATCTCAGGTAGGCAGGTATGAAGAAACCACTGGGCAGGCATAGGCAAAGACCTCCACCATGTAACAGAAGGGAGTCCACGATATGATCCAAAACAGGCAGTGTCAATGCAGGGTCACCTCCCAGGGGTGATCTAGAGCAGATGCACACCAATGACCAGGCTCAAGCCTATGTTGTCTTCTCCTCCAGCTTGGGCAAGCCACTGAACCAGAAGCACAATCATGCAGAACAGGCAGAATTTAATCAAAGTGAATAAAATGACTGATTTACATCAGCGAGCAGGAAAATGTTGATTTTACTAACACTTTTATCCTCTTCTGTGATTAGATTTTTAGTTACTTTCCCAAATAAAGGTTGGTTCTACTTGATTGGTAACCAAAACAGGTTAATTTTTAATTAACAACAACTTCTACATTAAAACTAGTCGATTTTTTTTGCTATAAAGATACGTATGCTGCAGGTCTGCACATTATTCATGCAATTTTGTAGCTTAAGAAACAGGTTTGTATTTTATGGCAGAAAATTATGAAGAACTTCTGGTTTTTAATCAATAACTTACCCATTTACATTAATGATTTACATCGAAGTATTATCTGCCTATGGATGTAGTTAGTTATTTAGTTCATAGTATTACTTAGAAGCATGAAATGCAGCATTTTTGGTAGCTGAATAAAGCCACACTAAATATGTTGGACAGTTAAAGAAGAAAAAGAAAGTTTAGCCAAACACTAACAAACCACTTTTATACTGACTTCTTACAAAACAAGGACTATCTGCAGTGAAGAAACCACTCTGACTTTAAGGTCATTTTGTCTTTCCAGATTTTAGATTGGTAGAGCTCTCCTAGCTACATTTTATTCAGAGAGTGGAAAAGACATTCTGCTTTTCAGATTCCCTGTTTCTTCAATTAATGAGTGGCCCTAGTTGGACTGTCCAAGTTAAATAAACCAAAAAGAAGCGAACACACTTTGTATCTGCAGAAGAATTAAGCTGGTTTCACACTTTAAAGAATTCTGGGTTTACTCAGCTTAATATTTTATACAACAACTTCCTGCAGAAAGCATATATTACATGCTTTTTAAACTGGATGTTCCATTTGAAGGCTTTTTATTAGACTTTATATGCTTAGATCTCAATACAAACAATTTCAAACATTTATTGCCAGAAGACGTGTCCAGAAAATGTCTTAGATTTCTTTTAAACATCTTCCTTTTCACACTTTGAAAATGCCAATATTGTTTATTTACTATGCAATCAGAAAGGACTACCTTACCTTGGATGTGAATTAGACAATTAGACCCCAAGCCTAGTAAATGTCAAAAGAGATGTTGCCCAAATCATTATCTCTCCAGCTCACACTAAAAATTCATTTTTGACATTTCCTGAATCGAAGTGCTGTAATCTTGGGACAAGAACTGCAGTCCCAAACCAGCTGTGCTGTCAGTAGAGGTTTGGCTTTTCCTGGGTTGCTCAATCTTTTATCATGGAGAGCCTGTCAGCTCGACTGTCTTGGAAACACAACAGAGGCAGAGGTCATCTCTCAGATAGCTGGGCACCAGAAGTTATCGTGCACCCCTCCAAAATCCACCCGGAGACAGATGAGCAGCCAGCGCCGACTGTGCAGCAGAGACAGACTGTAGCCTTTGCACAAATCCCTGCTTAACAAGCAGAACGCAGGCTGCTGCTCTCTGCACCTGCTGGATTTTCCAAGGCAGAAAACAGGCTGAATTAACCTGCTTTCTCAAGGTTAGTGTAGTGTCTTTCAGAAAAAGAAGGGATTGCTCTCAGGAAAGATGCAGACCATTCCCATCCTTCAGTAAAATAAAGGTTGGGCAAATCAGAGCTGGAACACCCACCACCATGACTGGCTGGGCCATAACTTCACTTGATGGAGAGTGGGCCAAATGCTCTACTGCTGTAACTCCACTGACGTCAATAGGGGAAGGTCAGCAGGAAATATGGCCCTGCCACTGAACAGCATACAGGAACGCTATGCAACTTTCCAGCCGGCGTAAATTACCCCAGAGACATAAAGCTGAATGTCCTCAAGGTCATTATAAAAGCTCATGGTGACAAAACGCTGACCTGAACCATACAAATAGCAGTGGGCTAAGAAAAGTGGGTATCTGTTAATGGTGTAGAGTAGGAAAAAAAACCAGAAATCCAGAAATGCTTCTGTATCTAGCGAATATCATACATGGCAGCTAAGGACTACTTAGGACACAGGACAGCCAGGGAAATGTTTAAGCCACCCGCTAGTTCCACCTGCTGGAATTAGTTCAAAATCTCACTCTATACAGATCTTTACAGCTACTCATGTTACTGGCAACCTGCTAAGAGGGTAAACAGAGCTTGTATACTGAGTTCTGTTCTCTCACAACTGCATTTTAAAAGGAACTGGAAATGATGTTTTATTTAAAGAGAGAGCAAAACTGCTAAGGCAAGATGTTAATCCCATGGTAAACTGCGGTGGGCTTTGTAGGACTGGTTGATAAAATCCTTAACTAGACCCGTGGTGAAACTAACAGATCAAATGAGCCCTGATCATTCATTCCTCAAATAGCTAGTCCTTTGGGTTATTACTTTTTTTAACTGAAGGCTTATCTAAAATTCTTAAAGGAGTAAGCATTCATGTTTGGTGGGGTTTGTTTGGTTGGTTGGTTTTTAAGTGTTCTAGTAGTATAAGTGCAACAAAAAAGAGTAATTTATTTCAAGTGAAGACAGGCCAGAATATTTTCCCATGGGGTCTTATCTTCTCCTGCTCTCTCTAGTCTTCTCATCTGCCTCTTGCCATATGCCTATAAGGGGGATAATCTGTCTCAAAGGCAGAGTCCACTATATGGAAAAAACAGGAAAATAGGAGTGAAGGGAAAGGAACAAATTGTTCCATGACCATTCCTATCTCCTAAGAAACATATAGAGCTTGGGTAACTTCTCTGTACCTTTTCATGTCAGACAATTCTCAAGTTGCATCTATAGCATGCAATAAACTGTCGTCGTAAGTCACTTCAAACTATCTGAAAGGACATGACCTTCATGTGGATGGCCCAGAATGATCAAACAAGAATGATCAAACCAGACTTTGGACCAAGTTGAGTACTCAATCCACAGTATGAAACACTGGTGACTTGCTTCATGGTCATATAATATTTAAAAATATACTATTTTATAGCAAGGCCATTAAAAATATACTATTTGATAACTAGGCTATTGTTATCATACAATAAAAGGGAGATCAAACTCAGTATTATAAAATGCATCATCAAAAGAGCTTTCTGCAAGAAAATCATAGTGCAATGACTGGAAAAAATGACAAGCAATCCTGGCTGCCGGATTATCACTCAGCCTGACACACTCATGCAACAAAAGCAAAAAGACAAGAAATGGGAAACTGGCTGTTGTCTTACTCAGGAAAAATTGTGGAAACTTCAGGACTGCAGATTAGGCATTAGTCAAGAGCAAACTTTGCAGGCTGGCCTTTCAGTAGTTTATTACAACTCTGCTTGAAATGTGTAATTTTCTCTTATCTCCAGCTAGTACTACATATTAGCACAAACTTTATACTGCTATAAGCTAAGTGTTATAAATAGTGCATCACCTTTTCAAACAGTCATATATTTTCAACCTTTAAAGAAAGGTTAGGTTTCAATGTACAATTAGAATGTCTGATGCTAAACTAAAAAGATCCTGCTTCTGAACAATTTTTCAGAGTGCAAGAGAAAGGTCTTTCAGTCTTGGGCATAGTAAAATGCGCTATAGGCACTTTCCTACACTCAGACATCAGAAAAGAGCTTTTCAACCTCCTTGTGCTCTTCAGCAGACATTGTTTGGTGGTGGCTCTTTTTACCGTGATTACTATAGGAAGCATTTTCAGGTCTGTTTCTCCTGTACACTTTCATGCCAGCATCCACCTGTTCTGTTTCCACAAGAGGAAGAGAGGATGCAGGACTCCTGCAGACAATACCTGAGAAACCTGGCTCACCTGCTGCCATGGCCATTACTCACTTCTTGTTTGTCGTCTCAAAGTGAACAGTCATTCTGGAATAATTCTTATCCTTCTGCATTACTCTGGTGGCAGAGGTGACAGTGAGGTCTCCAAAGAGGTCAATCAGCCAAGTCAGTCGGGCAATTCCACTGAAAGCTGGGAATCCTGCTTTGTTTTCATCGAGGACACTACCTGGTGCAACATCAACAGAAAGTCTTGAGAAATGGAAAGAGAATAATTCCCTCTGCATAGGAAAGGCTGAAAAAACCGCAGTGTCGCAGGCTGAGAGATCGGGCTGTAGGAAGGCCATGAGTGGATGGATGAGCTGAGCAGGAAAGTCAACAAACCTGGTCAGCCTTGAAATGGATCAGTTGGTGAGCTATGACACAGAAGGCTGCATAAAGTACATATAGAACAAACCCTTCAGGACATGTTGAGGACAGGAGGGTGTATGCAGATTCAACAAGAGAATAAAGTAAGGAGAAAACAATGGCTCAAAAATCCCAGCTCTTCTGGGGCCAAACACCAGTATGGAAGACTAAAGATCCCCAGTAGAAATTGGGAGACTTCCTCAGAGCTCATATTCCTCTCTGAGACCAATATGAATGAGAAACTGGTCACTATCACTAAAGTATAGAAGGGATGAAGACGTGCTCTCTCCTCCATACAACAAGGCATGGGCTTCTGTTCTTCACCAGAAGAAAGAGATTAACAAAGCAATAGCCCATAGAAGACAACTGTTAAGGCAAAGGTGCTTTCCAGATAGCTCTGTAATTTCATGGGAACATCCAAAACTGATATCCATGTCTCTAGTCAGTTTAAAGACAGACTCTCATCTAAAAGGACTGAATGAAGCCTGGAAGGACTGGCATCCCTGTGGAGCAGGCAGACAAATCCAGATGGACTTTGATTTTGCCACAGCTACTGACCTGTGAAATGCAATGTTCCCTTCACAAGGTCTTTCCCAGCCACTTCTTTTTTCAGCTCCTTGTACTCTTCGGTCAGAAGCTCGATGTGCTCCACATGGAGTACTTTATCTGCCATTAAAAAAAAAAAAACAAAACCAAAACCAAAACAACAAACACCACCAAAAATGAGGACATATTAAATAAGAGCTTTCTGCACATCTAAGCAATAGAAGCTTCACCAGCCACCAGTGGGAACTCACTTAGAAATGTTTTCATGCATGGCTGGCAAAATGATGTCAGGAAGAAAACCAAACATGGGCCCTGCACTGAGGCATCAATCTGGGTTAAGGATTTTCAGGAGATAACAAATATAGAGACTACACAAACAGTAGTCACTACGAAAACTAGAAACTCTGTAATGAAACTCAATACCCCACTAAGGCTGAAACATGAGTCTTCAAAGTTAAAGACGGATTAATTCTTGGTCTCTTTCCCCTCACATTTCCTTGTTCTGCATTTTTCCTCCCAGGGTAGTAAGAAAGAAAAAGAAGGGGAAAACATAGCATAATACTCAGACCCAGATTGTAACAATATGTTAAGGAGTACCTCCCTCCCTTGCAATTAACTGGGCTAGTTTGGAATAGAGGCTATCCAATACACATTGAATGTGGCCCTCATTCAATATGTGTTTTTCTGGAAGGTTTCCAGGAGAGTTAATTTAGGCTGCTGACAGTAATGCCTGCTGCTTCAAGAGAAGAGGCATAAATTTTGCTCAATGGGAAGCCATTTGGCGAGAAACAAGGCACAAAGTGGTGTTGGTACAGGGAAACAGCAAAGCAGAAATCCTATACCTCTGGTGCTTTAGGACAAAGTTCAGAAAGGAATTTCTTTAAGAAGAAGTGGTATAAACAGTGCAGCTTGTCCAAAGAGTTTGCACTCTGCTCCTGCCCAGCACTATTCTGTTCCTTGCAGCTCCATACATCCCCACGGGCCTCAACTGAATTGTCAGCTTCTGACCCTTGGCACTGCAGGGATGGGACCACACACTTTCCAGAAATAAAGAGATTTTGCTTAGAGAGATGTCTTTCAGACAGGGATGCTTTGCTGGCCCACATAAGCACATCTCAAATACTAGAAGCTAGGAAAACTGCTTCCTGTTTTATTTTCAGGGAGAGAGAGGACAGGGAAGCGCACAGTTCCAATGGCTACACTCATTAAGTGCTATATTATCACTGTGACAGAAGTTTCCTTCTCTATCTGCATTCTTAGTGCCACAAGCAGAGACCAGGGCTTTTGCGAGGGCAAACATAGCTTACTCTCAAGACTTGACATTTGTGTGTTTATTTCCCGATTTGCACGTGCCTTAAATCCTAGATTGACACATCTCTGAGACAGGCATACTCCCTTGTATGTCATGATTAATAGCAGACTGGAGACCTGCCTTTGAGTTTGATGCCTTTGTTGCCACCAAACAGGTAATACTGTTTACATCCTTAAGAACAAATGCCATTACCTTTCTGTTCAGCCATCTCCCAAAGCTCATGGGCTGCCTTAGCAGACAAAGCCATGGGGTACTCAACGAGGACATGTTTCCCAGCTTCTAAAAACATTCTGAAAGGGATACAAGATAAGTCTTTAAAAAGTAGATCATCATAATCGTCTCTCTCCACTGTGCAAGCTGCTTCTCATTCCCACAGTCAGCCTCATATGGAGAAGTGCAGAACATGGAGAAATAGGAATAAATGGAAAGTTTCCTAAAAAGGATGGTGTGGTGGCTGCATCACACATTTAAACACCAGGAGAGTTGGCTTTTAATTCTCCTTTTTCCACAGAATTCCCTCACTCACCTACAGCAAATCACTAAAATGCTGCAGCATTAAGCATCACTATTTCTAACTTCCAGACATTTGAGTGGCTGTAGTGGGGCAGTGGAATGCTCTTCCTCTATATAATCTGTGAGGAAAGGCTTTAGATCCTGTCTTAAGCTGCCTGTCAATCAAACACAGGCCTAGAGGTATGCAATTTGAATTACTTGGGAAATGAACACATCTTAAATCCTACTCTCTTCCAGGGCTTATTGGGTGCTCTAGTGAGCTCACTATCATTCACTTCAGGCTGCTACTCTGGCAGTCTCTCCTCCAGTGTCCACATCCTCTTATGCAACAGCTTTACACAGCTCCTCTGTGCTTCTATATTACAGGGGAAAGGGTGGGAAAAAGGGAAGAAAAACAAAGCAAAACAAAACCAAAAACCAGCTCAAAATACCTGATGGTTTCTTCATGGCTTCTGTTCTCTGTGCTGATGAAGACTGCATGGACCTCTTTGCTTGTTAGAGCATCTTCCAGGCTAATCTGCTTGGCCTCATTAATATTGCCAAAACTTCTCCTGTGCATTTAGCATAAATAAAACCAGAGCACAAGCATCACAATACTTTCTTTCCAATTGCATGTTGTGCAGCAGCACTTAAAAACTGTTCCCATGGACCACTGTCTCACTGCATTGAACCGGGGTAGAACAAAGGCAGCTTCTAATCCAGGAAGGGCAAGATCACTTACAGACAGAAGTGGTGTGCACGAAGGAAGAAAACAGATGGGTCAGTGTGTGGGTGGTGGTGTCAGTACAGAAACTGTCCTGCTATTGAAGTGTACAGTGTTTGGGGTTTTGTTTGTTTATTTGATTTTTGCTTGTTGTTGTTATTTGTTGTGAGGGGAGTGTTTTGTTTTGGTGTTTTGTTTTATAATAAGCATTATTATGAAGGAGCAATTTTAAAAGCATTACTTGAAAGAGGACTGTGCTCCTATGGAAGAACTCTCTCCACCATGTTGGACAACGTGGGTAAAAGCACTTGAGTTGGCAGGGCCATATGCAACTACAAGAAGTACAGACAAGCAGGAGAGGGACAAAGTAGATGCTTTGCTATGGTGGCCCACTCCTTGCAACACACACTCCATGTCAGTGTTAAGGGGAAGGCTCTCTCAGCCACCACCCTGAGCACATCTCCACCTGAATATGAAACACACACACACACTCCCCCCAAAAACCCTTTGCATTAAGAAAGACTGGAGCAGACACCTTGACAGTCTTAGGACAGGTGAACAGATAGCATGAAGGTAGGCCACAAGCAGGACTTGAAAGCAAAGACAGGTAATGTTTGTATGTGATTGGAAGGCAAAGGGCAAGGCAACATATCCAAGCAAGCTGTCTGTGAACCGTGCATTTCAACAGCACTGTGTCTCAACAGAAGCAGTAAATCCTGTCTTCAGTGTTCTCCAAGGCTAGCTGTAGCACTAGCAAAGGTATCAGGGAACCAAGAGGGAATTTGGCAGTGAGATAAATTGCATGACCTAACGGGTCCTTTCAGCCTCAAACAACCCTGACTGCATGATTTAAATATAGCTGGAAAAAATACATTCAGAGTCTGAGATCCATACATGTACCGCCTAACTATTTAAAACCTTTATGCTCTACTGTTATGGGGCAGACAGTTTACCAGGAATGCTCAGAGGGAGGCATAGGCGTAACACAGTCCCGCTAAACTTCCATGGCTCCAAGCTCGTGTGAAAAAACATAAAGCTGCTCTCTCAGAGGCAACCTAACTGCATGTACGAAATTATGAGATTTTCTTTAAAGACATCTACAGGTTCAGTATTTGGTTTTAAAAAAAAATAGAATTTTAGGATGCAGTTGCAGTGTTAGGAGCTCTACAACATGTGCTTTTGTAGAAAAAAAAAAGTTTTAAAAAACTTCATAAAACATCTTGTGTTTTTTAAACATTTCTATAAATTTAATGCAGACATTACCTCATTAATGCAATTATTGTCTGCACCATCCTAAACCTACAGGAAATTTCAGTCAGACAAAATTGCATTTCTTTTTATCAAATGGATTCTGCAGTGAGAATGTATCTTAGCTTTTATTTTAGTCATTTCTGCAAGGTATCTCACTAAGGTAACCTATTTGTTCCCTCTTGGAAAACTTTCTGTGCTTTTTTCCCAGCTGCCACTCAGAATGACTGGCATATTTGCATAAACTTTCCCTTTTCAGACAGCCTTAATTATAAGAGAAATATAAAACTTTGGATACTAATCCACTGCCCCCTTCAAATAATAGTCCTCCACATGGAAAAGCAAGTGCACCAGAAGAAGGAAACATTACAATATCCACATGAAACATGCTAAGACGAAATTTCTAACCTGGATACAAATCCAAAGAGTTTGAGGTGCTCAGAAGGGCTGGAAGGCATTGGATGCATCAAGTCTCGGATCCGTGCTAAGCCAGCGATTCCAACTCCAACCACCACGGTCCCAAACATTTTGTTAATCTGATCAAAGGAAAAAAAAAAAAAAGAGCAACATTTTTTTCTTTTAGCAAGGAGAGGAGAAGCTGAGAGGGAGGTAGGAGGATGGATTACTCTTAAACTGTGCTCTCTTATAGCCAAACCTTATTCAGATGTCAGCGAGCAGCTAACAGAGATGCTATAGGCTACTGAGCTCACTTGCATCCCATTGAAATCTGGTCAAGTGGTTCAGTCTGTCATAGGACAAGTCTTGAGGCTTGTATTTAACAGCTATTATATCACAGCTCTGGCGCAAAGTTCTTCCCTTCTGTGAATAGAAGGCAGACTTCAAAAGTGAGACATTCTTCTATTTATATCGGCGCTTCCATGCTGGAAAGGAGCCAAAAGGTTCTGCAAACCCAGCAGAGCTTTATATAAACCCTGCTGACTTCCTGAGCGTCTGCAGCACAGCCTGCCCTGGGCTTCCACACAGACACTCACAGCACACAGCAGCATAGCCAGAATACTTTGGGACAGGAAGCAAAGAACATCTTTTCTTCCCCCATGTAACCACCGGCACGTCCTACAATGTCACGATACAACCAACCATCTGGTAATTTGGTCAAGATGCTTGCTTGACATTTCCACGCACAAAGAAAGCTCTGCCATCTCTTTAATGACAAGCAGGCATGGCCTCAAGATTTACATCTCCCAAAAGCACATTCCTGCCACAATTGCATCATACAGAGGACAAGCTAGGTACTGCACTCGTTGGCCAGGCTGCTGGGCCACTGATAATAAATTATTCTGTTGATTTTAAGATTTGCCTTTGATTTGCGGAAGCGCTGGGCAACCGGTGTAACCTTTCAAACCTGCACTGTTCCACCACGCTGAGGACTAGCAAAACTCTGTGAAGGAATTGTAAGATTTACAGGAAAAATGGCCTAAAGCCAAGCCAAGTCAGCCCCTCCGCATTTTTTGTTCCTCCCATCCTATGACAGCATCCCTTCAAACTCTGTTTTTTCTGTTTTGTTGTTTTCCTTCCTGCCACTGCCAACCTCTTCACCTGAGTGAACTCCTTCAATCACTTCCACTACCCAGCTGCAGCCCTTCAAATCCTTCTGACACTTAAAGGGATATATGGACAATCCCACTTCACTCCTCCTTGTGCCTCTTGTCTGATGGGATCACAGTGCAGTAGCACAACCATAAGTGACTGTTCTGGCAGTGCTAGAGGATGACAGCTGCTAAGAAATCACGTCAACTGGCACAAAGAAAAAAAAAGTAAATAAAGTCCCTCTCCAATCACATGTCACATCTGGATTTTGTTTTTCTATAAGCTCCTGCCTATGTATATATTCCTGTCAGTGCTGAATCCTGCTTACTTTATACATGCCAAAAGGGTACAAGGGTAAAAAACACAGTGGCATGTTTAATATAAAAGAAGAAATGAGTGATATTGGAAGAGTTCTCTAGGGGGATTACAGTGACATGTCATTACCAAATATTTGAGGTATAATGTGATGACACTGCTCACCAGGAAGAGAGATGTGTAGGGCTGAGAGAGGTGGTTGGAAAGAAAGGTAACGTAACCATACAACCCATTTTCAGTTCCACCCACAGGCAGAGTCCTGCTCTGGGCTCTCAGTTACACTTGCTTTTATCTATGGCCAAAGAGGAAAGAGACTGAGATTTCAAGAATGATCTTGGCTGGAAGGAGCCCCTGGAGGTCACCCGATCAAAACCCTACTTTGCCACACCAGGGCCATGCTGAGTTCTGACTGTTCCCCTGTATGGCAATCTAGCAACCTCCCAGGGCCTCTGCTGCAGTGTCTGACCACCCTCACAGCAAGAACTTCTTCTTAGTATCTACTCAGAGTTTCCTGCATTGCCTTTTGCTATTTCACTGCACTTCTCCCAAGAGTATGGCTCTAGCTCCCCTACATTCTCTCATCAGAAAGCTGTAGGCAGCAATAATATCCCCCTTTATGCTTCTTTTCTGGAGGCTCTGAAGCCTCTCTTCATTCATCATCTAATCCAGCCCCTTGACCGTCTTGGTGGCTTTCCACTGGACTTGCTCCTGTATTAAACTTATTTCTCATACCACAGTACACAAAACCGGACACAGCACTGCAGATGTAACCAGGCTCTGCTGGCTACACTCTTGCTAATTCAGTCCGGGACACGGTTGGTCTTCTTTGCCAGAAGAGCATGCTGTGGCTTGAGGTTCAACTTGTCCACCAGCATCTGCAGGGCACTTTCCGACTTTCCAGTCAGGCAGTCCCCAACCTGTACTGGTTCACAGGGTTATTCCACCCTGGACAAGGGACTCTTATGTTTGCCTTTGACGAACATCATTATGTTCTTGTTTGCTGTTTCTCTAGCCTGCCCAGGCCCCTCTGGTGTATTGACCTCTCCCTCTAGTTTGATTTCATTCATAGACTTGACAAAGCTGCTCTCCATCCTGTCGTCCAGGTGGTAATAAAGACATTTAACAGTACTGAAGGGAACAATACCTGCCCTTTTCCAGTCACCAGGAACCTCCCTTGATCACCAAGTGTCTTCGCAGTGACATCAGCCAAGTCCCTCAGCACCCTTGGATGTACCTTGTCTGGTGCCAGGGGCTGCTGTACATCCGGTTATCCCAAGACCTGCATCACTGTCTTCCTCTACTGTTAGCAGACTCAAACCCAGGACGTCTGAGGACAGACCTTGCTAGTGAAAGCTTCAGCAAAAAAAGGCATCAAGTGCCTTTAATTTCCTTCATCCCAGCCCCACTGAGCACCAGGCTCATATTTTCTCAGTGCTCTTTTTGTTGTGAATGTACCCAGAGAAACTCTTCCCATAGCTCATTTTCCAGTTGAGCTTTGCCTTTCCCAGCTCCATCCCTGCAAGCTTGGCCACTGTGTCTATGTCCCTCCTGGATAGTCCCTCCTAGCTTGTGCACTTGCTTTTTGTGTTTGAGCTCAGTCAGGAGGTCCCTGCTGATCCACACCAGCTTTCTGCCATGCTTGGCTCTGTTTGCAGAACATGAGTGGGGCGCCTGTGCTCCACGAAGGTCATTCCTGTAGATCAATCTCAGCCTCTCAGCACCGCAGGGCAGTCTCCCATAGGACCTTGACAAGCAGAGCCATTAAAAAGGCAAAAAACCTGCTCTTCTGAAGTGTATGATTGTAATCCCTTAAAATTTAGATTCACAAAGGGCTCCAGTGTGAATCAGGACCAGGTCAGCAGTGGTTTAGAAGCAGTCCAGCTGATCTGGGGCTTACTTCAAGTTCAGTAATTTTCCAGGTTACTGGAGTGTTAGGCTGTTAATATTCTGCCTACTGCCTTGAGGAGGATTGGAAGCGGGAGTCACACAGCATACAAATTCCCCTGAAGCTCCTATAGTCATCTTGTTTCCAAGAACTGCTTTTTTTTTTCTGCCGAGCTGCTGACCTCCACTTCAGCGAAGTGGAAAAGGTGGGGGAGCTGACTACCTTCCTCAACTGCCATGAACAAAGAACACCTCTCAGCAGATGCTCAGATTGCTGAACGTCAACATTTTTGCCTCTCATTTAAAAAACTTTCCTAGTTTCATCTGATGAACAACTTCTGACCTCCCTAAAAGTCACATTTGAGAGAAGCAAGATGATTTCAAGCTAGGAACAAAGCCTGTTACTATGCAACCTGTTGCCATAGCAACCAGCCACTGGTCCAGGTCAAGGGTTTGCAGGTTAATACAGTATCCACATGGAAAGAGACAGCTACAACATGTGCATTACAAAACCTTTCCTTATGCGTGTAGCTAAGAGAAAAATCACCACATCTGCAACCCTGCTGCTGCTTTTTATTATCCTCATTTCAGTCACATAACAAAACCTGGAGATGCTCAGGGAGCAAAGTAAATTAGATGGGTTTTGGAACTGTCATGAACCAGGTAAGAGCAGAATACAGAACACTCATCTGAGATTCCAGATGAATATATGAAAATTTACTCCTTAGTTCATACCTTTACACTAGGGTAACAGCTACAGTTATCTTTCAAGCACGAAAACCATGAAAGAGGAAGCCCAAACCATAAACTGCCTGTCTTCCATGCCTTTTTCTTAAGATAGGTAACCTCACTTAAAGCTTTGAAAAAATATTTCAGAGGCATTTTAAAGGCTGCTGAACTTTGACTCCTGTTGTACTGAAAAATCGTACAGTAAGTGCTAGAACAGTACATCAGCCAGGGTCTAAAAGCATTTTTCTCCACCCTTTCCTAACCAGCTATATGAAAGCAAAGGGGCTGGTGGGAAGATGAGAGACTGATGTCCTTCATGCTCACAGCGCGTGACTGAAGAGTGTCTCCCACCACCCAGCAGCAACTGCCCTGGCCTGGTCACAGGCAGCGCTGCCAGCCCCAACAAGGGTCCCCTCGGAACTGGGACAAGGAGCACAGTGGCTGCCGACTGGTGTGGGAGCTCTTCCCTACCAACAGCCACAACAAGTGGCTCCTCTTACTCAGGGAGATGAGCCCTGCATGGCACAGAAGCGGACTCAAGAAAGGCCTCCAGTTGAAGAATATCATCCATCCTACACCAACATATCATCACTCCGTATCATCACCCTGTCACTCTTCTGCTCTCTGTTGAATTTTCTGTGCTTGTGCTGCTTATTTCCTCCATTGAATAGATACAACTACTCTACAGCAAAAAAAAAAGTGCCCTATATCCAAGTATTCTTGCAAAATGTAGCAGTAAACCGGGAATATTCAGCAGCAAAACAGACAATGTCCAAAGGGATTGGTCACCCAGCAAATGTGTCTCTTCCCAGTGCAATCACAGTGAAACTTCAGTCCCTATATCTCAAAACTGCTAACGCTCAGAGGTAAGCTTTAGGGAATTGAGGCTTACCTCTGTTTTGTGCAACATCACTAAGGCCATGCAAAGCCAGTGCAGAGGCAAGATAAAAGGCAGAGCTTAAAAATTATCTCCCCTTCAAGAAAATTTTTGTGGCATCTCTAGATATTACAGGGTGAGAACAGGTACTTGCTCTCGTGATATATAGAGAATTTCAGTAAGCCTCATGCACTCTCCCTGCAGTTTTCAAAATCTTGTTCCCACAGCTATGAATGAGTGACTTGCACCTGAAATAAAAATATTTTCCAATTAATGTCACCTGCAATAGCATAACAGTAATGTGGGAGTCTTTACTGAAGCTCTCCCAGCCTGGTCTTTTTAAGTGTGCTACTTCAAATAACTACCACTTTACTGCCACACATATCTTAAGAATAGCAGAAACTTCACAAATGAGCACTTAATCTGAAAATACTGCTGTCAAGGTTAGTTGACTTTTGCATACTCAACTGTTGAACCATTTCATTCCCACAAGTAATTCTTCAGCAATTTTCACTCCCTCCAACACCCCCCTCTATACCTGTCAGATCTTCGCTTATAGTTCTACCAAACCTGAGTGCTGACATATGTTGTCATTTCCTTCCTGCCACTTAAAAACACACAATACAATCCATACTGACCAAGTAATGGGGGACTCAGATGGCCAGGGACCAGCAGCTGAGGACAAGGGGATTCAGGGGCACCAGCTGCCGGAAGGATCCACCTTGTAAATACGTACATACATATATTTTCACTAGCGGACCTCCATCCTGCTCGGCCAGAGAGGGGAAGAGGATGTGGCTGCTGGTGCTGTCTGTGCTTTTGTGAGTGCTCTGTCTATGATCTGTGTGGCTGGCCACGTACAAGTGTATATACACGGTGTACACGTATCCTCTGAGTACATCTGCTGATTGGGAGTATGTTTTCAGCCTCGTTGCTGGCTGGATCGGGGGCCACAGAGCTGCACAGCCTCGACCCTCTCAGGCTGCCCAATTCAGCCAATATTTTCCTGTAACATAAACCAAGCTGGACTGAGGAAGTTCTCCAGAGCTCCCTTTGCAGCAGACTTGTGAATTAGACACCATAGAAAATGTTTTCTCTGTTATGGCAGCAAAACCCTGAGCAGGGGGTTGCAGAATCTCCCTTGATAGACATTTTTACAGCAACGCTGGACAGACAGCAACGGTCACTGTAAAATCAACAAGTTGAAACCTCGAGGTTCCTTCCAGCCCCACATCTCTGATTTCAAATACCCAGGGCCCTGGCAGATGCTGTACATGGGGTGTTAGTACATGTTACAGACAGCGCCACCACATCTCACTCTCGTATTGTCTACTCCTAGCAAGATGCATCTGCCTGGAGTAGACAAAGGAAAAACTGAACAATGTGGCTTTTGTTAGTGTTGGTTTTTAAAAGGGAAGAGCTGCACAAATGCTCCAATTTAGCAGCCTATTCAAAGGCATAAATATCCTTTGCTCTGCAAGAATCCACTTATGCGCTTTAACCTCTGCATGTGCTGAAGTACCTTAAGAAAGCAGACTCAACATAGGCTGTGTTAATTCTAGCTAAAGACAGAACTTGAAGAAAAAGGAAAAACAGAAATGGAGGCAAAGAAAATAATTGTTCAAATGCTAACATGCTAGAGTGGGAGCTTATGCCTTTGCTGCAACCTAGAGATAAAAGTGAAGTCCTTCTGCAAGAAAGAGACAGTCAGGAAGGCAACTCCCACCACTCTCTTTGTTACTTCTCTTTAAAACATTAATTGGACATAAAATGAGAGTCAGAAATTTTCTTGAAAACCTGCCAAGACCACTTACAGTCTCCACATTTCAGAGGAAAACAACAGCACCTAGAAGCTGTGAGCAACCACATACATTTTCCTTGAGAGTTGTTTGTTACGGTCTTAAGTATCAACCCTCCCCAGCATGTCTCTGTCTCTCACACCCATCTCTCTCTGGTTATCACAACCCAGGCATGCAGGCTCTGGTAGGTGAGTTATACCTTTGAGGCACCAAACCTAGCAGAGCTTTGCCAGCAAAAAAGTGTCTCTCATCCTGACTGGCACCACTGTACCATGGAAACAGCCAGAATGGGCTTTTAAATGCTGGCTTTTAAATGCTATTTGAACAATACACCTGCATTGATTTACATTTATATGCAGGCTTATTTGCCGAGGCTTACTGATTAAATTCTGGTTTTCCAGCTAGCTGCCAAAGTTGAAGTTGATACAGGTATGGCCAGATGCTGTGATACAGCTACTGAACAAGCACCTTTATTATATACAGTAATGGTTAATAATAAATGACTGCCCTCGTCAGAGATACTTGACAGATATACTGTCTCCAGCATTAAGTTGAAAGGAGAACTTCTCTTAAAACATAGATCTGCAACTTTAGTACCTCCAGAGTCTGCAACAGTTCAGAGTCCAGTCACAGTGAGGTTGCTCTCCACAGCCTGCAACTCCATACTTGCAGCAAAAACATTTCACAAAACTAATGTAAAACCATGAGAGGTACTGGAAGAATCTGAAAATCTGTTTTTAATATATGACATATTCCACCTGGTAGAGGACTGAATCAGATGTGCTATGATGTACATGCATGGGTATGAATGACCATTTTGTCCTGCTCTCTGTCTGTAGTTACCCTTTGTGTTTCAGATTTGTTTGTTAGTCTGAAGAGGACAAAAAAAAGGCAAATAACCCATCTGAGATAGAGTCCCAGAGATGCACAGAGAAGCTATGTCCTCGGTCTGTCTCATTTTGTCTGAAACTCTGCCATTAGACAACCTGTATCGTTTCAGTTTAAGGAGAAAAATGGTGATTTGTGCAGACAGTTCATATGGTGGACCTTGCCTATTTCAAGTGTTTTGCATGAAACAACTGATTTCTATAGGTGACAGCTGAGAGCCAAATTACATTTGGATGTAATTTAGATAGTACACTACTAATGCTGAAACTATCCGGGAAAGAACTAAGCCCATTTTTGGGCACCTGGGAGGAAAAAAAAAAAAAAAAAAGACAAAGAATTGAAGAGCTCCACTTTTTAATTTATAAAAATATCCCCTTAAAAAAAAAATACAACAACAACCACCCTACTTCTAATGTTAAGTTTCCAGGAACTACCCTGGAGTGAATTACTGAGAGCCTTATGAAACTTTTGGTGGGTAAATAAACAATCCCACATAACTGAAGCCTCATCACAGCTATTCTTTAATCAAAAGGCTGCTTGTATGTGGCTAATTAGTATATGACTAAAGCAAAGAGAGCCACAGACAGTGCCAAAAATTTCTTTCAGGCTTTAATGTGCTATAACAATTTTTGAAAGTGAATGTGTCTATGGTGGCAGAAGAAGAGAAGAGTGTTTTAACAAATGACTGTCAGTTACTTTGGAGTAAAGTCCAGTTTTAGATGAGCGCTCAGGAGAATGAGCAGCGGTATGGAGCTATCAGCAATTCACAGATCCTAATTTTCCATGGAACCAAACAACATTATTGCTGTAGTACCAGCCTGTGCCTGAAAACAGGCTGGAGAAAATAACCCTGAGTAAAGCTAGAAGTGGTAATAGCTCAAATTAAAAAAAAAAAAAAAAAAGAAAAGAAAAAAAGGCATGAAACACATCCCCCACCACTTTTTTGACTGAACACCCATGTAAACACTAAAGCTACCACAAAATTGAACTCTGTCAGGTCTCTGTGGACCACTAACTATGTACCCTGGCTTCCCTGCAGAACAATAAAGCCACTGGAGTAAAGTCTCCGCACAGCTAAATAACTACTGAGACTCTGCTTAAATGCCTATTGGATACAAAGACATTGCTGTTTGTGCTGACTCTTACATTTTTTAAAATCGAGAGCTTTTCATGTTCCATTAAAAAAAAAAAAAAATAGGACTACTCATCTATATCTGCATTTTTGGGAAAACTTTACTCAGAGCTAATCACGAGAGGTGTAGCTGACAGGGCAGGGAGCTGAGACTTGCCAAATAACCTCAGCACATTCCCCTCCCTTCTTACACTGGTCATTTTCTTTTTGCTATGTTACCTATCAAAAAAAGAAACTCCTCCAGCTCACTTGATAGATTCACAAGTGCCTTGCAGGTAAACTCCAATGCTAGCAGTGCCTTCCAAGCCTTTGCTGTAATACAAATGAAAGTGATGACGGACAATTACAGAAAAACGTTCAGAAATATTGTTTCAATTACTACATCAGCCCCTGAATTTACCCGCCAATTACTGTAGGACTTTCTACAAGCGTGTTCTTCTGCAGAGGACCTAACGAATGCAGAGCCGGGCTGGGTAGAAGTAGGAAAGCTGTGTTTCCAGGCTGTATTCCTGCCTTCTCCCAGAAGTTTACTGGGTGACCTACAAGAAGCAAATCACATCCCCTTTCCCTGTCAGTCCTTCCAGTTAAAGAGCAGGGGAAATATGTCTCTTCTGTAAAGCACTCTCAGACCTTCTCATTGTGAAATGTGCTACTGTGATTTGCATCACTATGGGAGTGTATCAGGGAACAGAAGTAAGTATTAATGTGCTGACATTGCAAAACTGCGCCAACAAGAAGTTATGATAAATGCGCAAGAATAACCAAATAAGGCATGGAACAAGGACACAGGATATTGCTGTTAGGTATCACTAATGATTTACATGAAGAAAACCTGCTTTACACATGCACCAAATAAAGGGTTAAGAAAAGGATACTGAAGAAGAAGAGAAGCCTTCCTCCCGACAACCACCAGGAGGGGAGAGATGACCACTTAAACCTCTGAGACATGCGCAGAAATTCCATCTCCACGTTAATCTGAGGAATCAAAACTAGGAGAATACTTCTGGGGAAACAGAATTTAAGAAAGTCTAAAAGACCAAGGGAAAAGTAAGCGGTGTGCGTGTTGGTGGAGCGGTGACTCCCCACGCACCCAGCGCTGTTTGCTTGCCTTTTATTGCCTAGCCTTTCTCTTTGATATCTACTAATAAAGTGACTGATTCTGATTGAAACTTGACCAGACTCAAGTCATGTTTATCACATTATGATAAGTGCAATGTAAGAAGCAGGTATTATTACAACCTTTCTTCTTCGCTGTAGGAAATCCCACACAGATCAGACATCTAGAAAAGGTGGCTATAATTTAACTTTGTATTGAAATATCAATATAAAACAATGCCACACAATGCATTACACATTTTTTTTCCCGTTCTCTTGCTGTCAAATTAATCTGAAACCTAAACTCTACAAGGACTTATAGGCATGCTTAGCTTTAATCCCAAGTAATCCCACTTATATCAATGAGAACACTCCTACAAGTATATTAAGAAATAAGAGCTTTTGCTGTTTACTGTAATATTAGTAGGCACAAGAACAAAACACTTATCCAGCCACAAGTATCTTTTAATATCTTTATGGACTCAATCCAACTGATGATACCTATCTTCCGGTCCACTAAAGGTCACTGCATCCCAGATCTGTAACAGGCTGACCTATTTTGAGAATTCCCCAAACAAAAAAAGCACTCCTGCTACACGCTGCAGTCACGATAAAGATATTCCTCACCCTGGCTGATGGAACCCTCTGACTCCATCATAAGCATGATGGCAATTCAGAACACCAGAGGCCTGTCCCACACTCTCTTCAAAGCAAACAAATTGTAGCTGGTCAGACAAGTGTATTTTTTTTAGCTGACTTTCTCTTCCCCTATCCCAGCAAAAATGTTTTCACTCTTCTAAAATAAATTGAGAGTGATAGATTTTTTTAAATAACTAGATAGAAATAACTTGAGAAGTAGATAACATTTTGCATAATGTTGTAACCTTAAAAATGACACATGCAATGGCTAACATCTCTGTCATTTTATCAGTCTACCACTCCTCAGTAGGGCCTGAAAAATGCCATGGGTGCTCTCCATTCCCATTAAATTTTGGAAATCTACCAATGGCAGCAATTGCTTGAGAGAAAGGGGGAAAAAAGTGCTTTTTAAAGATTAACAATTGAGGTTACTCAAATCCCTCCTAACTTTAGAGCTCAGTATTTTTCATGTTATTGGGCATTGCAACACTCAAGAATCATACAGGCCAGCCATAGCCTGCTCTCTCATGAAGAGTCAGTCTGCAGTCCAATGTCATTTAGCAGTCAAGTAGTCCTGACGTGCTACTTATCTGTTAAAATTGTCCCTAGAAACTGAAAACACCTTTACCAAAATATCAGCCACTAGAGGGGGCGTTTGGTATCCTTCTTAAATCATACTGATAAGAAAGTTAATTAAAAACAAAATTAAAAGTTTACAGGAATGCTGTAAAAGCATATTTCCCACAGTGCTTCAACTGCACATTAAGTCCCTTGCAAAGTTTTAGGAAGAACAATGCTTTCTTTGTGTATAACCAGACGCATTGCAAAAGCAAACTCCACATTTTCCCTTCCAGTTCCTAGGTCTACCCCCATCAAACCCTATGATTTCTACAAGCAGAGAGGTAGTTTTATAGGCCAAGAAGATGGCTAAATTACCCACTACTTTTGATTTGCCTGTACAGTGAGGCAGCTCTAAGCATGCCTAAGCCTGAACCTTCAAGTGTGCCAGCCTAGAGCCTGACATGCTCGGGCTCATGCTCAGGCTTGACAAATAAGCAAAAGAATGACCTACAAGACAGCTCCTATTTACAGGTGTCTGCCTCTTTACAGATCTGCCATCACCAGATTCAGTGTTCCAAAAGTCTCCAAAAGGACCTAAAAACCAGCCATCGAGTTGGCTCCAATTGCAATCAAAGCAGAAGATTCTATTTGGCTCAAGCCACTCCAACAACTACTAAATTGAAAACTTGTCTAAAGAGAAATGAATACATATTGCAACTCCCAGTTCTTGTATTCCAGTCTCGCACATGGATATGTAATGAATATGAAACTCATAAAAAATGATAACCTGACTTGATGGTTGGGTCCACACAGTAAATTAGCTGAAGAAGGATACAGGAGGGATTGTGCCAGTGTATTAGGGGCACTGTAGGTTCTACATACTTCATTAAATCTTGTTGGTTTCAGACGGGTGAAGCTGCTGGCAGCACCTACCAGAACTCATGACCCCCGCCAATATGTCTTTAAAAATAACTATAATTGGTGAATAGGCTTTTTAAAAGCTTTACTCCTCACAGTATATCTTCAAAGATGTTGGGCTTGGAGGTTTTACTGAAGCTGAATGCCTGCTCAGAGCAGTATTTTAAATACACAGCCTACCGAGAACCAGCATGGACGTGTAATCAGGACAAAACAACCAAGTATGACTCTTTTCATTTCCTCTGACACATGGATCTGCTTACTGTGGACCAGTATTTTATTTACAACAACTGTGGCTGAATAAATGGATAATATCCCATCAAAGGCAGGATCAGCACAACCTCCTAACTTTGCAACAACTCAAACAGTTACTGCAAAGGTTCAGGAGCAAGCAATATGTAGTCCACTGGACTTTTTCTGCAATATTTTGTTGAAATAACAGTTACTCTTATAAGAGCTCTGCCCTTTCCTCAAGTTCATGCCCTAAACTGCACCATCCCTTTAAGTGACCAAAGAGGTCACTGAGTTCTGAAGAGAGTGGCTGTACTGAACCACCACCATTCTATTGCTACCAGTGGTAACATTAAAAATATTTTAAAATATAACAGCAATCGTGCTCATTACTTTATTCAGCCTTGCAGCTTTAACAAATCTCAGTCTAAATCCCTTCTTTACTCCTTACCTTCTGCTAGTGTAACTCAAAGCATTGTAAGGTTCTGGAAAAGAGATCCACTCTATAAGACAAATTTCTATTATTTAAGTCATTCGCATCTCATGCATGAGTGTGGCCTGTTATTGTTTAGCCCTGTGCTGGTGGCCAAAACAGTAGACAGACACTCCCTCTTGCCTTTCCTTCCCTAGGGGAACGGGGGAAAGGAAGAGAAAAGGAGAAAAGACTTGAGGATTGAAATGGAAGCAGATTTAACAGAACAATAAAAGAAGAGTGATACAGGGCAATACTTAGCCACTGGAATGCATGCTACCAGCAATGAAGGCCTGAGAGTGGACAACGAGTCCAGTAAAAGCACAGATATCAGAATGGGCATCAGGAGCAGGAATAGGAGCAGGAACAGGAGCGGGAGACCCCCACCCCCCGAACAGCAGCCATCAAGGAAAGAGATCAGACCCTGGCAATTTCCCACTTATATATGAAGCATGATGTTCATGGTATGGAATATTTGTGTTGGCCAGCGTGGGTCAGCTGTCCTGGATCTGCTCCTCCCCAGTGCTATCTTGCACCTGCAGCTGGGCAGTTTCCTTTCATACCGGATCCCAAAGACTGGAAAGCTACTTGAAGAAAACATTAATTCTGTACCAGAGTGAAAAGTGTCTAAATGTATGAAGAAAATTCACCCAATTTCAGTCAAACCAGTACAGGCCTCTCCACAAACTGGGTTTCAGACAAATCATCTTTTTTATCATTAGAAATGGAAAACACCATCAGTATCACAAACACAAACACTAAACATAGATATTTGTAAGTCGTCACTGTTCTGTCAATGCCTGCCTTAGCTATCAGATGATAAATGTTTTTTCCTCCCATGGTCAGACTTATGTAGATAAAGGCAGCAATAGAGCATCAGAAGCTCAGAATATGTAATGGAAAACTGTCTGCAACGATATGTCCTCCAAGTTCACTTGGATCCATTGGCTTTAGTTAGGATTAAATAGAGTCAGAGAAAGACCGTCAATAGTGTGGCCAAACCATGGCTTGTGAGTCACAAGACATTTGATTACACTTGCTTTCAGGCTGGTTGCTTTTTCCTCCTGACCACACAGATTCCAGTTCTGCAGTCGGGAAAGCTTATTCCAAATAGGCATATGAGCAAAAATAAGGGGATGTGGGAGCTGGAAATTAAAAATAATAATAATGAGCACACTGTAAAGTAATGTACTTTGAACTTCTTTTTGTTAGAATGACAGAATGGTTTGGGTTGCAAGGGACCTTTAAAGATCATCTAGTCCGAACCCCCTGATCTAGTCCGAACCCCCTGACATGGGTGTGATGTTTCCCTTTCTCCAGTCACTGGGGACATTGCCTGATCGCCATGACTTTTCAAATATGACAGAGAGTGACTTGGCAACTGCACCAATTCTTCCTACTCACGATGATTCTATTGATGAAAAAGGCCATCTCTGTCAGCATGGCAGTATGAGAACCCAAAGGCAAAAGATGAAGAGTTGAAGCCTCATTTAGTAGTCATTTAATCAAAAGAAACTTAATCTCCAGGGTTATCAGCACCTTCAGGCTTCCTTAGGAGCTGATAACTTGGCAGCATCTAGGATAGGAAGACTTCCCCTCCCATGTTTTAAAAACAGGAACATTATGCCTCTGATATTACAGGACATTTGATGCTAGGAAGATGCCAGCCAATTGACGGGGATGGTGGTAAGCTGCAGTGAACCAGCAGTTTTTCTGAAAGGTGCTCTTTCAGCCTGAGTGCATGAACAAAAGAACACGGCTGACCTTGCATTTGAAGAAAAAAAGAAGGTGCATCATGCATTTCCCTGGTGCAAAATTAGGACTTCTTCAGAGGCAACAGGGAATAAAGAGTGTGTTCTCCATCTCTGCCCACTTGAGAAAGCAACATCCTGTCCAGTGGAGTCTTAGCAGAAAAACTGGGCTCAGAACAGCCAGAGAATTATGTTGCCACATTTCCTGCTCAGAAGGCAAGATGAAAAAGGATGTGAAGCTTTTCTCTCCCCTAAAACAGAAGACCAGCTGCCATCAATCCGCCTTAAGTCCTGTTTATATTATCATATAACATGGATGTTTTTATGGTTCTTTTACTGTGTTTTCTTTATGTCTATATTGTGACTGTTACTACCATCAGGCTCGTTGTCACCAGGACCCATCCAGGAAGGACTGGGTTGGAAACACCTGTCAGAATACTGTTAGTTTTAAGCAGTAAGCAGAGCCAGGCAAATGACTTTATTCAATAGCCCTTAGTCTTAAGGCCTCATTACAGACACCAAGCATATAAGAACAGACAATATGTCTTATCTTTCTAAATTCTGAGCTAAGTGCAAGGATAGCTATTCCACTTTACTATGGAAGTAGGTAAATGTAACATAGATTTCAAAAATCAAAGTTTTGCTCAGATGTTGCCATTTGAAAAGATTACACAGTCCAAATGAAAAACATGTTACCCAGATCAAACATTTCCAGCAGTCACCAGTACTAGTTATCCTGACTTTTGGATGACAAACCTAAGACATCGGCTGTTTCTAATAGACTGTACTCCAGGTTACTAAGACTGCAAATTCAAGTATTCCATACTGATGGAAAAAACAGGCCTATTCTGTCTTACAAGGGACACCAAGAATGAAAGCAGACAAAGCCCATAGTCACCTCCAATGCCAGAAGTACCACTCCAGTTCGCAGCCTCATCACTTGACAGTGAGTTGTCACCAGTACAGAATCCATCTTTACCCTTTCCTGTGAGATCCTCACGGATTTCTGCCTCTGGAGAATCATAGCTTTAGACAATGACAGAAGTCAGGAGACAATTTGCCATCTCCATCCAAATTTTATGAATCAGATTTAATGGAGACAAAAAAAAAAATCTCAGTCCTTTATATATTTGTATCTGTCAGTAAGACTAAACCTAGAGAGATCTATCCAAACATGCTGATCCCACTTCCAGCCGCATGCCATTGTGCTATGCCTGGGAAAAATTAGCAAATTACTCCGAAGACAAGTACAAGCAAGCCACTGTGGTCTCTAAATTCATCACCAAAATTAGAGAATAACCAGTCTTCTGTTGCTAATCCATGTTGGAGACTGCAAAAGACAGTAAATACTGACTAAAGGCTGTTTTGCCTAGCAACAGAAAGGTTCAGAAAGCTTTATAGCTGCTAGCATAGCTAAAAGACATCCATGGTGTTTCAGCTGTGGTCTCAACTTTTCCTCTCACATCCTGTACCAGTTCCTTCTCTTACTGAGGGATTATGGAATTATTTAATAATTCCATATTCTTTCTGGCGGCTTTCCTTTGCTCTCACTCACAGAACAAAGGTAACAACGAGACAATAAAAGTCCCTTTCTGCTTACACATTTCACTAAGAGGGAAAGCTAAGAAATACAGTAATATCACTTGAGCCATAAGAATAGCTTGCTTTATTAGCCATTGTAGTGCAGCCTTTAATTTATCATTTAGGATATTTACTATAACAGGAATGCCAGTTGCACCAAACACGGTCTTTCTAACTGGTTTATAATGCTATACTGAGAAGAAGGGGGAAGAAAAAAAATGGGAGAAACTTATTTTATGCTAACTGTTGAACTCATGTTATTAAAGTGGTGGATTGCACTCATCTGGAAAAACAGGATTAGCAAATGCATTTCATTATCTTTCCCAGCCAGGTATGTTTTCTGAAGAGCTCTGTCTGGGTTGCAACATTAGCCTAGGGAACACTTAAGTTCAGCTAAATAAAAAGCCACAGATCTTTTCGCTTAGTAGAGAAGAAACAGGTCAAATGCATAGATTTATATTTTTATTACAGTTGCACCTATTTTACAAAGTTTCAAGATGTAAGTCAATACTTTAGCCTTACATGCTGCCCTGGTTTCAGCTGGGATAGAGTTAATTTTCTTCCTAGTAGCTGGTGTCGTGTTGTGTTTTGCATTTAGGATGAGAATAATGTTGATAATACACTGATGTTTTAGTTGTTGCTAAGCAGTCAAGGACTTCTCAGCTTCTGAGGCTGTGCCAGGTGCACAAGAAGCTGAGAAGGGACACAGGCAGGACAGCTGACCAAAGGGATGTTCCATACCATGTAATGTTATGCTCAGTATATATCTGGGGGTAAGAAGAAGGAAGGGGGTATGTTCAGAGTGATGGTGTTGGTCTTCCCAAGTAACTGTTACGTGTGATGAAGCCCTGCTGTCCTGGAGATGGCTGAACACCTGCCTGCCCATGGGAAGCAGTGAATTAATCCCTTGTTTTGCTTCGCCTGTGTGAGTGGCTTTTGCTTAACCTGTTAAAATGCCTTTATCTCAAGCCAAGAGAGAGTTTGCTCACTTTTACCCTTCCGATTCTCTCCCACATCCCGCCAGGGGATAACAAGTGAGCGGCAGCGTGGTGCTTATTTGCCAGCTGGGGTTAAACCAGGACACATGCACAGGAACACTTTCCATGGTCCAAGGCAAACTGCAGAGGAGAGGGACAGGCCCTCAGCAACCTTCATTCTACTGAGTTACAAAAGGGTATGTATACATTCAGGGTGCTGGGGTTTTCTGTGTTTGTCTTGTTTTTTTAACTACAGGATTAAGCTGCTAAGTGCCTTGGCTTTCAGACTGTTTTTCTTTCCTAAGCCCCATTCTCTACCCTGTCAGTGAAGTAACCTTTTTAACACCTTGCTTAATAAAGTGCAGTACAAGCATAACGTAAGTTCTTTTACTACACTGTGCACTACCTGCAAGCTTCAGAAAGATCTACAGTTGCTTGAAAATTAGAGGTGAATGAGTTAACCCTGGTCCTGCATATGCTGATGCTGGTGTACCACTGTGGCAATCACAGGAAATCCTTTCCTGGGGAGTAATTCTCCCACTGCAAACACTGCTTTATCACATTTAAGCTCTTTCTGCTAGTTTTTCCGCTTCTTTCCAGTTTTGGTTTATTTTTTATCTCCTGTTGCCCGGCTGACGCTAACCTAGCCAAGGATGGCAGCACAGACAGACCTTCAATGAACCACACCAGTGGTAATGGAAAACACGTACTGAAGCTTCCTACAACAAATCTGCACAACATACAGTGCAATATCCTCTCTACAAACTATATGAAACTGAGGTGACTTCAGAGTCATTATCAAAAAGCAAAAATGCCAATGTGCATTCCACTCCTGCATCTTACTGTCTTGACATTCAAGTGCAAGATTCAAAGTGATTCCAGTTTTAATTTGAAAACTGATCAGTTAATTTATCCATTCATCTTCACTTGTTTTGACAAGGAGGGTTCATTTTTAGTGCAGAGATCAAAGTGGCCCTTTTCTCATCCTGTTCTCATCTGCTGAGTTTAGTTTCTGAAGTCTGTGGATACAGCAGACATTCTTCATTAAAGAAAAAAAAGTTTGGCCCTTTGACATTTAAAATCAAGTCTTTCAGAGCTGAATGCGGTGGTCTTTTGGGTTTGGTTTTGTTGGGGTTTTTTTTGGGGGGTGGGGGGGTTGGGGGGTGAGGAGTGGTTGTTAAAACACCCAGTTAGAACTACATTTGGAAAATACTGAGGATACTAAAGAAGTTGAAAACTACAAATATTGATTCTCCTTTTTAGCTATACAAAATAATCATTGCCATTCCTTTAAGGATAACACAAAGCATACTTCATTGATTTAAACTCCAGTTACTCATAAATGGTAACTCAATTCACTGTCTAAAGAAACTGTGAGGTTGGTATTAGAAAAAAAAAGTCTGTTGACCATGTGCATGTAAATTCAGGACAAGTCCAGTATCATCAGCCTTCCAGTATATGGGAAGCTCCCTGATGAAATAGTAAGAATCATATCAATCATTAACATTTTACTATCAATTATTGAATATCTAAGTTGCATGACCTGTTTGTGGCAACAGGTTTTAGTAAGAGTTTAACTAAGGTTAAAGTGCTGAAAATAATTTTAAATATTTACCTATTGCTTTTTATTTTGTGAAGAATAAAATTCAAGTTAGATTTAAATTATTGAAACAGATTTGTCTTTATTTTCCCATTTATCAACAAGAATGACAGAAAGATGCTCAAACACTATGTTACTGATTTTTAGCACAGTGTCATTCCACGTTCACGTGTGTAACCAGAAGACCAATAGTTGAATGACTATCATCTTTCCAGGAAAATTAATTTGGCAAATCGACGCAAGGAGTTCGATAAAAATTATTTCACACAAAATCAGTTAAATAATTAATTAATTAACACTACCTTGTTTTGTTTGAACAAGCTCTAACACAGAAGTCCAGCATGATGCCAGGAGAGTTATATAAAGGCTGAGCCTCTTTTGTCTGTGTGTAGACTGAGCCCTGATGCATTTTTTTTAAGATAGATAGAGACTGGTAGTAGCTGTGACTAGAGCATAAAGTAATTATTAGCGAAGTGTCAATGTGTTTTACACACAGATTCTGTACCATATCTGAGGACATAATTATCACCTTTCTCCCACCAAAGGCTGACTGGAATACAGCCCCACCACGTTCCTTTACAAAAGGAAAATATTCTCTCCACTTGTCACATGGGTAAACTGAGGCACAGCAAGGTTAATGATCTGTTTCAGAAGTGGGTGTCAAACATCTGCAGTAAACATGGATTTTAACAGGATTTGGAGGAAGATCAGCACTTGTGAAAACAAGCCCATAAGACACTTTCTAGGGAAGGTTTTAAATGACTCCTCATGCTCTCACCATGCAGTGCTCTGGCTACTCAATGATGCTACTTGGCTATTTCCACATAATTTACAAGGTAATACTCTGCTTCACTGCACCTTGAACATTCTTCCAAACCAAGGGCTTTTATCTTTTTCCTTTCTCTCTCTTCCCCATCCCCTTCCCGAGTGCTGGCCTGTCCCCTCTAGTGTGGTGGGTGCCTTTGGAGCAGCGAGGACAGCCTGACTCGCAGGACTCCTCCACTCCTTCACAACCGAGGGGGAAACGCTGGTGACAAGCAATCCTGGGAAGGGTGGAAGGAGGCGGGGGTCAGAAGACGAAAGCGGTGCTTCCAAATTCTAATTACAGTTAGCAGGGATTAAGTAATAGTCACTAACCTCTTCAGCTCACAGAGGAGAAACGCGATCCTGTTTAATTCTCCTCCGCTCCCTGCAGCTCCTTCTTATATAACCCTCCGCAGCTCCCGCATATCAATGTACCGCTGCTATCAGTGCAGCAACACCCCCTCCGCCAGGAATCCAATAAGGACTCTATAGGGGCGGGCTATAGCCAGGAGCAGCTGCAGAAAGGCTGGTCCGGGCACTTTCTGCTAGAGAACATCCAGAAAGCTGCACATGGCTAGCAAGGGGCTGAGACCTCCCTGGAGACCCGTGCAAGACCTCGGTTAAGCCCACGCAGCGGTCACCCCAGAGCCCAGTCACGCAATGGCTTGCAGACACCGGTACATCGGCAGCATCCATAGGGTTTAAGCTGCAGGCTGAGCCCGTGCTCAGGAAATTTGGGAGTTTCAGCAGTACCAAGCTGAAAAGAAACCCTCCTGCGCCTGGCTCCCCCCAAGCAGGCGGTATACAGAAAGCAGCCGCTAGGACAGCCCAGGACAGATGTTACACAAGCTCTTACTCAGGACTATTTGTCTCCCTTCCTACGGGGATTGCTTCCTGGCCCATTACATACTGGGCGTAAGCACCAGCTTTTCCTTGAAGAGCCACTTTTTACCCAGATCTTACTCCCAGCCTCTTTACTTGCCATTTCTTATCTACGTGCAACAGGACATTCAGCTGCTTCATTCAGGACTTGGAAGATGAAAACCTAGGAGGGTGCAGCTATTTTCCCCCAGGCCAGCAGTTCCTGCAATAAACAGTGTACGGAATGAGGATGGTCTGAATTCCACAGATCATTCTATACCATGCTGACGTTGGGCATTCGCAGACTTTGACAGAACCTAAAACTGTGTCGCATTGGGACTACACGTACAAAGGATCACATTCTGTACTCGTTCACCTCAGTAGAAATAACTCTGCAGAAATCAGTAACTATTTTTGCACCTGAGTGTGTTCCATTCAGCCTGTTTCTGGCAAATCTTGGGGCATGCTATGTGTAAGTAGTAATACCTTAAGTAGTCTGACTTCTTCCTATAAAAGTTAAAAATTCAGTGCAGCTCTACATTTCTTAACTTCTTTTTCTGAAATTCTGCAGAAATTTTAAGAGTGATATACCCTTCTTTCCATCTTTTCCCACTAATTTCTTCTGGCCAATTAACTTACCAGCAAGACTTCAAGAACTCACTTGGCCTCCTCCCAGCCACATTTGCTTTTCCAGAGGGACATTTAGAGCCAGTTATGGAGTTTTAACTCATGCAAAACTTCTGTGGTCTAACATAACTTCATCCGAACATGGGTTTTATACTGACATTACTGTGCTGGATGTTTCAAATATGTCACAGGATGTTTTAAAATTCTTTCCTTCCCCTATTGAACACATTGTATTACCACAGGCTACAGCACAGATCTACCTATCAGCAGCTCTAATTACAGTTGTTACATAACTGCAGTAAGGAGGAACTCCAGGGAGTGACTGAAGAATTCCATACAAGACTAAGGAGCAGGAATTTTAAAGTCCCTCAAAGCATGAATGATGGTCTGCAACATATGTATGGTATTGCATTGGCATTGGCAGACCAGGAGATACAGCATTTAAAGACATACATCATGAGTTCAACATATGGGATTGCTAATGACTAGCACAGTGACTGTATGCTTAGCAGAAAGTAATGAATCAATTAGCACGATAAGAAACCGTAACGAAAAGCAGAACATATGAAAGAATGCATGTGGGAGTGATTAGAGGCAGATGTTACTCGTAGCCTTTAAATTCATTAACAGCACTTACCTTTGTACAGCCACGTGTTCTACAGGATGCAGGACCTATCCAATCTCATAATTAACCTTGTACAAAAAGAAAGAAAGAAAAAAAAAATACTTCCCAGATCGATCAGCTCCCAAAACCAAGTGGGAGTGGCAAAATGCAGCCAAACAGGAGGGCATATCTGCCTCTTTCCACCACACTGTGGAGTTAGGTTAGCGTAAACCAGCCAGGTAACTACTTGCTGTTTGATCCCTGTACACTGCCTCAAGCTCGCTCTGCTATACGTTTGTTTATTTATTCAGGCAGCCAGATAACAAACCAAACATACCTGGGCAAGATTGGGTTGGGGGAGCAGCTCCTCCAGAGGTGGAATGAGACATGGGGGAGCCATTTGTGGCCATGAGATGAGCAGCCGGCATGGCAAGAGAAGCTAGGGTCCCCAGGGTGGTAAGAGTGGGCAGGGGCAAACGCCAGCCTTGGAAGAAGCAGCAGGAAATATCTCACGGTGTGGACATAGCTCTGCTGCTGTATTGATGTCTTACACAGTCTGTTTCTCTTTTCATATGGAAATAGCAGAGTGAGTATCTATAAATAACGAGTGCCTTTCAATAACAATAAAACTTCATTGAAATTGGATGGATATTGTATAGCTTTCATCATTACAAAATTACAAGGGGAAGGCCTGCAGGGGTAGTTAGGCCAACACAGGCATAGCTGGGAACCACAGACAAGTTTTTGGCACAAAATCCTTCTTCAGGTCTGAAACGTATGAAATAGATTTTTTTAGAGAGTAATTGGGTATGTGGGAGTCCGACCACCCCGGAAGGTAAAGGCAACAGGTTCTCACAAAGAAGAGATGTTAGTGGAAAGGCAGGAAGAGAGGTTAAAAAACCTGCAGCTTTGCATACGAAACAGCCTCTCACCAGACCTTCTCAGGAGTGTAGGAAGATTTCCCACTAGCCTGGGTCACCCGCTCCCTTTTTTGTCCTGTATTTCTCATTGTCCATTTTTTTGTCATATCTGCACATTGTTTTGTTCTGCTGATTTTTTTTCCATGCCATGTTTCTCCCTGCTCTCACCTTCTACAGTCCCATGAGTGTTACAAGTTCTAGCAAGCAGATGTATTAATTAAGCTACAACCTAGCAACCTCCCACTTCTCAATTATTTTGTTAGGAACAACTAAGCAATGCAAAATAATGTAATGATTCTTGTGACGACAGGGGTTGACTGGCAACCACTAGAAGCCCTCCACAGGAAGAAACTGTTTTATTTGGGATAATTCAATAGTGCATAATATTCCATTAAATCAGAATGGTAAGCCAAAAAAAAAAGAAAAAAAAGTCAGAAGCTGGAAACTACTTGGATAATGGAAGAAACTGGCTTGGGCAAGAGCCCTGAGAGGAATGGCTGATTCGACTCCTCAGCCAGGATGCACAGATAATAAATAAGAAAGCAGGTACAACGCGGCAAGAAACAGCAGCGAAACACACTCTGAAATTGTCAGTACGCTCAGGGATTAATTTCAGATGACTCTGAATTTGCGAGTGAAGACTCAGGGCCCTGTCACCCAGCAGTGCTCACGCACACTTTGCAAATGCTACAGCCTGAGCGCCGAGCTCAGTGACAGCCCTGGGCACCCCGCTTAAATAAACACCGCCGTGGTCATGGCTTATGTGGTACAATGACGAGGGATAAATTCGGAATGAAAAAGATAAGCTAAAGACAGCAATAATTAAGTTAAATACGCATATCGGTGTACGGAATCAGATCATCAGATAAAATCCAGAAAGTTATCTTTGGGGATTGCTGGAAAGATGCTTATGGAAATTGTTGGGCTTTCCAATTTTAATGCAGAAGAGTGTTTTTATGGTGTCCCCGGTTGGGGCTTGGCCTGGAGAATAATAAACCACCGCAAAAGAGAGCAGATCTCAGAACTAAGCAGCAAGTTCAGGTGTATTCGGGACTATCCGTATGGAGCTGCCAGGATTCGGGTTAGCGGGAGGCGGGCGCTTTGCCATGGCAGCCGGCTGGGAGCCGCGGCCGCCCCCTCACAGGTTTCCTGCTATTCACCCCCGCAGCCGAGGCCACGGCTACCGCCGCATTCCCCCGAAAACGCGAGGCACAGGGCGAGGAAGCCCCCAGCCGTGCCTCCGAGGAGACGACCCTCAGAAAACACCCCCGGCTCGGAACGCAGCGGGCCCGCAGCCGCCGCCACAACGGCCGCAGCGCCCTCCCCTCACCGCCGGCAGCGCCCCCTGCCGCGCCCCGCCGGCATCGCACGCCGCGGCAATGGCGGCCCCCACGGCCCACGCGTGATGCCCTTCCGCTGACCGCCGCTGCCGTGAGTGGGGAGGGGCAGCCGAGCCCGGGACGCGGTTACGGGACCTGTGGGCGGTGGGGTACCCGAGTGAACCCCCGCCCGCCGGCGGGCTCGGCGCTGCGCAAAATGGCGGCGCGGCAGGGGCGGGGGGAGGTGGTGGGGCAGCGGGAAGGGGGCGCGGGGGTGGGTTTGCACCGGGGGTGGGTTTGCACCGGGGGAGGTCGAACAGGGCTCCTCTGGCTCTGTGAGCAATGAGTACAGGGAACAGCAGACGCTTAGGAAGGCGGTAGGGGTGAAAAACAGAGGCACTAACCGGGTGTCATCGCGGTGAGGGGAGCCGTGCGGCCGGGTGGCCACAGGCCTGCTAAGCGAGGGGTCTTACACCCGTAAGAGGATGAACAAGGTCAGTAATTACACACACATCACCTCACAGTGCGTTGACGTAATTGCGCTTTACACCTCACGTGCTTTTAGAAGTGGGGTGCAAGGCAAATTTATTTAGCAAGATAAAAACAAAGCCTGATGCGCGTGAAGTATTCAAGCTGCTGCAAAGGCATGCTCCTCTAATGCTGGTTTCACCTATTTAAATGTCATTTCCAGAGGAGGTGCCGCCCAAGGGAGCTCCCGTGCAGGTGGGTTTGAGATGGAGGGGGCACGGGGTGCCATCACTTCTGCCCCACGGCCAAGGGGCACAAAGGGCCACGGCAGGCAAACCGTACCTCACCCCAAGGAAAGGTTAAAACAGGCACAGGCCCACAGTACTCTGAGCCCTGGAAAACCTGGTAACAGAACCACAGGTATCAGAAGTTTGAAGAAACAAGGCAACTGTGAAGCGATTCATTTTCAGTAGCTTATCCACATAGTACGAAAACTATAGCAAGTTTGCTTCCTCATTTGGTACAACTTGAGAAGGGATCGAGTTGTCTTGAGCATGTTTAATATTTTAACATAACAAATAAGAGGAATTGCTATATTTCTTTCTCTAAAAAACTGAAACTCTCCAGTTTAAGATTGCTTCCATAACTAGATCAGACAAGGCTTTTGCCATCCGTTTTGATTGGAGAGGCTAGCACCTTCAGCCCCCCAGTTTAGTTCGTTTTGACTCGAATCAGCTACTTTCTGCCGATTTACATTAACTCTTGAAGCACAAGAAGGGAGCATGCAGCATGAGGTATAAGAGTGGGCTGGATTGCTTCTTCTAGTGCCAGGTTTCGATAAACTGAGGCATTGAAACGAAAAATGAGCAGCCCCTGTTAGGTCAGCCTCAGAGTCTGGAGCAATAGCAGGCTGTGACAGCAAGATGGCCCTATTCCACTGCCCAGCTGTACATCACACTCTACCTCTTGTATCAGATTTAGGGATCAGCCGGCTTTTTGAAAGTTGGTTTTCCGGTACGTCAAGGTTTTGTGGACATGGCGTACACTGCAGTGGCACGGTCCAGCAGAAAGGAGGGAAAGTGAGCATGAGTACCCCTTCCAGCAGCAACTCACAGCTGCACTTAAATACAGTGTTAAACTGCACCTACTCTTTGTTTTGAGTCTAAGCTTTGACACAAAGACTGATGTTTCCTGTCGTGCAAGAGCCCATGTTAAGGGTTCTTAAACTTGACTGGGGGTGTGGTAGAGAAAGATGTGTGCATGTTGACAGATAACAAAATGCTGCCTTTCTGGCAGCTTAGTCCCTAGAGATCATTTTGTCTTAGTGTGAGCAGTAATTCTTGTGAAGTCTTAACTTTTCTTTGCACTTTGCATTTAATGGAATTTGGCTGATTTGGGATATTTCAGTACCTTAAACTATTATGTTGAGACAGTTATCTTAAACAAGCAATGTAGCAATTTTAAAGTTGTTGCATTTATTCTCCTGAGGAAGAAGGAGGGTGAAGAGGTTAGTCAAACTTAATGTGTCATGTTTTTTGTTAGATGAGCTTTAATTTAGATCACTGTAAATTGAATGAAAAACATGGAGAATAGAGATAAGGAGCTTTTGGGATTAGAAGAAAAAAATAAACCCCAAACCCTTCATTACTACCTTACAGCTTTTTCTAAGTAGTCCTTTGCTCTTGCAGTTCTGAAACTAATCAAGTGTGCATGGATTATTGCTGCACATATTTTACTTCAAAGCTGTTTATTCCCCAGAAGTCAGAGGCTTTGCATGTCTGTTAATATAGTACTTTCCAGGCCACTTTTCTAATACAAACTTCTGGGTTTTGACTCAATGCCAGAGGAGCAAAAGGAGCAAAATAACATTCTTACCTTTGCAGCTGTGACCACAACATAAAACCAAGCAGGAGGAAGAGCTGATGCTGGGGTTTGTTTTCACTACACTTAAGGCACCTGAAGTGTTGTAGCTCACACAAAGAGACAGGCCCACGCATGTCTTACCTAACAACATGGTGGTTAGGGCACTTGATCTTGCTTGAAGTGCCACAGTTAAGCCAGCACAGGTGAATACAACTTATCTGTTAATAACAGCTCTATGCAGGCATTGTCATTGCACAGCAGTTTCTCTTACTTGCCTGTACTACTGTCATGGATGAGTAGAATGCATCTCACTCAAAAGAAAGAAGCAGCAATACATTTTATTGTGGTAAAATAATAATTTGACAGAGTCCAATGAATGCAATGGAGGAAATATACAGAGGAAATTGAATTAGCCTCAAGTTAGAGTGATGTGCACAGAGACTGGAGATGCAAAGCATAAGAAAAACCCTCCCCATTGAGTCATGAGATTTGGAATGGACCCTCTTGCTTTCTAAATGCCTTGGGAAGCCTAGGTGCAGCTAGGTCCAATCTTAGTCCCAGACTGGGTCAACAGTTTATGTCTAAGAGTAGAGATATAAGGAATAAGGGTAAGGAATACAGAGGCTCTAATGATTAATACTGAATAGCCACATAGTTTTATAATGTGTCATTTTATAATGTGTCATCAGCATGCAATCAAACTTACCAAGGCAAAAATCAAAGTTACCATACTACAAGGTTATGCATGATATCAGTCACTTACCAAAGATCTGCCATTGGCAACAGGTCTCTGCCTTGAGGAGCAACCTTGAAAGGTGTCCCAGCAGCTCAAGGGGAGATCACCACTGTGCAGCCAGGCTGCCTAGCAGGGAGAGCTCAAAGAAGGCTCACGTAGGCTGTCATATTTATAGATTAAAGAGGTTGGCTTGTAGTCAAATCATATGCAGTGGAAAGGTACGCATGAGATTCCTTGTATCCACAGCTTTCTTTGTTCCTTGATAAATGAGTCTTGGAAAAGCCACTCACTATTCATACGCCTACCGCATGATCAATGTTCAGGCTCATTGGCATTGGTGATCCCTGTGTCACTGCTCCTTTGTGGTGAACTGGAGGAGTTCATGGGCTGGCAACAGCTCAGGCCTTTGCCTCCTTTGGAGCCTGCACCAAACCACCACCAGTCTGGTCAAGGGGGTGAGCGCACCCTTCACAACTACCTTACCTGGTCTGCAGCACAACCCTTAGAGCAGCTCCAAGGATGATTTGGTGGCAGCCCAACTTGTGGTTGTTCTGAGAATTAGCAGAGATACAGATCTGAAGGCCACATCAGCTCTAGCCTACTTTTGTGCAGGCTTGCCCAACTCCAAACTGTGCAAGTGCCACAGAAACAGAAGTCAACAATAGATGCATGCAAACATTTGATATTGAAATGCTTGCATATTCAAGTTAGGAGAAAGGAAGAGGCAGGAAGAAAGGAACTTAGCTGGATTTTTCTATTTGTCTATAATGCTGTTAGTGATTCAGGCTACAGCTTTGAGCTGTGATTTTGCATAACTGAGGAGGTTGCAGAAAAAGGCTGTATTGTTTCTTAATTTCTGGAAATAAGCAGCAGTTAAATGACCATAAAGCTAGTGTGGGAACTAACCTCTTGAATATGCAGTCTTACTTTTTTCTACTCAGCATACCATAAGGAATAGAAACAATTTGTGTATGTACTTCTGAAAAGCTACTTGATACACAAGAAATCTTGAAATTTTACTAACATGGTTCCAGTTGTCAGTTCAGCATTGCTTCTTGGTCTTTTCGCTGTTGTGAGCAACTTGAAAAGCACCACCAGCTACTTACATGACATTTGCTTTTAAGCGTGTTTCAGGTGATGCTTCCTGGCATTAGTGTGTCTTTAGTTAAGTGATAGAATACTTTCATCTGCTGGGGTGGCAGTGGTGCTTTTGTTTAACAGCTGCATAGCAGTAATAACAGTTGTATTTAAACGCCCTCTCTTCTCCCAGGGCAGAGTAACTTGCTTTTCTTGGTATTTACATACTTTCATTAAGTGATTGCACAGCATACCGCCAGCTAAAATAGATAGTCCCTGTTTCCAGAGCTGCCTCAGAGTACTGTGCATATCCCCTGTACATAGCAGAAAATTTAGAGGGTTTTGCCCTGCCTTTCTCACCCTTCCCTACACCAAATAAAAACTCATTCCTGCTATTAATTTGATTGCTACACTAAACATAGTAAGCCCAATTATCCATTACCTAAAAATGGATTCTGCCATCATGTTATTAGACCTCTCATGGATCAAACTGGAGGCATGTGATCAGGGAATGTTTTCCTCTTCCATATCTGTAGCTGTATCTGCTTTGAAGAATGGCTTTGCAAGCTTCTCCCATTAAGTAACAAAGAGATAGAAATCTTCCACATTGCTGTGTGCCTTCTCCAGATGCGGATTAACTTCATTAGTGGCAGCACTAATCTCCCAGTCTGTCTGGCAGGTGTTGATCTATGCTCCAGCACTAGCATAAATTCACTTTGATGATGTTAAATGAGTTAGAGCCAGAAGTGTGCTTTTGAAGCAGATTGTCTCCATGTACTGTGCTTCAACTTGAACTTGAGGCTTTAAGATGGGCCACCAGAGACGGCACCACCAGAGGATGCCTAGCAGACTCATAGGTGGGAAAGTCTGTGAGAACAGGCAAGAGCTAGTATAAATGAACTACACACACACAAAACCCATACAGTGGGAACACAGCCCTCAGCATCATGTATTTTGATTTACAGACCTGTACTTATTCCTGATATAGCCAGCAGTAGTTATAAGAGAGATCATTCTAGCATTAAAATAATTAGAAATTGATGTATTGAACTCCCCCAGAAGTAAGACCCATAAGGAAAGGGAATATCCATGGGGAAGTTTGATCCATCAAAAGTCTAACACAGTCCCAAAGACCTCAGACCAGTGCTTTCCAGTCTTTTAGCACTCTACAGAAGTCTCTGCAACTGGTTGTATGGTATTGATGAACACCACAAATCGAAGGTTTAAATACAGAGCAGTACACCAAGTTCTGGACTACTTGAAAAGACATGCTCATTGATCTGAGCAACATTCATTTTAATGTAACGTGAAAAGTCATTCACCTGAGGCTGCGAAATGTATATAGGGTCCTTAGAAGATTGGAGAAAATAAGAAGATACTCAGAATGCAGAGACGTTTGTAGATACAGGGTGACGAGGCTGCCTAACAAGAGTTCACTTTGGCAGGTTGTAGGTAAAAGGAATACAAATCTTGCCAGAGACACAAATTAATAGTAAAGCAGGAATTTGTGTCCTGTTCATGGCATAAGAGAACCATAAAAGTAGCGTTAGCATTAAAACCAGGCACAGGAAAGTTAAAAGATGTAAGAATTGCAGAAACCTACTTTGGAAAGCATTCTAGGTTAAGAGTTATTAGGCTTGATTAGATGTGCTTAGAGGCGATTCAGATGCTTTCCATATAGGTGTGGTTTTTTTAAGAGATTGCTACTGTGCTGCTCTTCAGCCTACTGGGGAACAAAGTATAGGCCAGTAGGAGAAAGCCAGAGCTAGCCAGGTTACAAGTCAAGGATAATGGAGATGGAAATAGAGTGAGAAGAACAAGCCATGAAAAACCTTATTTAGCAGCATTGTGGTTTTTTTCTGAAGTCTTAAAATGAGGAACAGTATTGTCTGAAAAAATCCTACAGGTCTTGTCAGCTCAATGCAGACATCACCAAGTTAAGGTCTTTGACTCATATGTAGCCTTTCATACTCTGATGTCTTGTATCATTTTCTTCTGTCCTCTCTACAAAACGACCTCTCCAAAACACATAGTAAGCATCCTTTCAGTGGCCTTCCCTGACAGCAGCCATGCCAAGCAGTAGACAGAATCATCTTTCCTCTCTGCTGCCTGCCCACCATTATCTCCAGCCATAATAAAAGCAGACTCTAAAGAAACATTTGTCATGTTTGATGGGACTGGTTGTCCAGTAAACATGTTATTAATGAGTATTCAGAGGAAAGAGTCACAGCCTATGTGTCTAAACAAGTGACATGGCACTCTTCGCACATGACTTCAAGTATCAAGCATTTAACTTTCAGTCAAAAAAAGCTTTAGCTTTGAATTTTTGCCTTGGCCCCCTAACATCATCTGTCCTTGGTCAGAGAGCTGCAACATGATGTAGGCCATACACCAACCCATTTTAACTACTGAGTTTAGATGGAAGAATGATGTTGCTTATTCCACTAGGACTGGAAAGCAGCTGTCAGCATTTAGAGCTACAGCGTGAGCTGCTGCAAGAAGTTTATGAAAATCTTCTGTTAAATAGAAAGCAGTGAACTGCATGTGAGTTATTAGAACTGCAGCTATCTAAGCTTAATTCTGGCATCTAGGAACATTTCCTTGGGTTTAACTGCATATGTATATTCGTGGACACAGCTGTACAAGCACTGAGAGTGAAAACTAAAAGCCTATGTGCTTCAGAACCAGCAGTACAGTTAGGAGGACACAGCAGACTAGCACATGTGAAGAGGGAAAGTTGCTATGTGTAACTTCATCATTACATTTGGGCATGGCAATTGCATAGACACAAAGCTGCTTTGGAAGTGCTAGTTTGCTGTAGTACAATATTTCTACAGGTAGCATAGTTGGAAAGCCTGCCTTAAGAGATGGTTTACGATAAATAGTACCTCTAAGATTCCCTGTGCTGTATAGGAGTACATTAAGAGATCCTTGGTGGAAGCCATCACACACCACTTGGAAAAAGGCAAGTAACAACTTACCAAGGGCCCTGTATACACCAAATAACAGGCTTCAATACTTTAAAAAAACCAACACAACACCACACAAAAAAACCAACAACTTGTATCCTAGCACATTTTCACTTAGTTTCCTACCTAAAGTAGCTGTAGAATCCTGCTATAAAATGACTTCTCTTAATGCTAGAAGCTCCCAGGTACTTTGTCTTTGAAGTCCATCACCTGCTACTCTTTATAGCCTTTCTCCTTCAAGCCTCCCAGGTGCAAACCTTTCAGTTGAAAAATGTGCTCTTTAACTCTGCCTTACCCAGAAGTACTGAGGAGCATGTTTCTACCAGTCTTTATACTGCTAGGTGTGGAGGACTAACTAATTCTGAAAAAATAAGTTGTCTATATTTCTGTTGCTTTTTTTTTTTTCCTTCAGTCAGGGATTAATTACAAATTCTATGGGCTTCTGAGTAAATTAATTGAGCTCCAGGGGTGTATATGAGTTACAACCACTGTTAAACACAGTGTGTTTTCTTCCCATCTTTGTTACAAAATCTACAGTGATCTCCATACTGCTTCCATTTAATTGGAGTTTTGCCACTAACTTAAATAGGTAGCTCAGGTCCAAATTCATTAACAGAATGGAAAGATTTACTCCAAGTGTGGGATGTAGTAGAAAGATGATTAGAAGCTGAGCAGTTGCTTTTACATGGTGAGCATGCCCTAGCTTGATGAGGTTATTTCCTGAACCTAAACTGTAAACAAGCAACTGTGCAAAGTCGCAAACCTGTGTATGGGATGCTGGATGGATGTCTTGGAAATTATGACAAAATCTAACAATCTTCACCTCACTGAAATTGCTGAAACATTTTCCGTGTACTCGACTGGAGCCAGGATTTTGCTGTAGGCGCTTACTCTCTGACTTTGCAGCAGTTAATGCACGCTGCACAGTAAATTCCTATGAAAACTGTTTTAGCTCCTCTTCTTCCCATTTCTCCGTTTTCCTTTAGGATAACTGAGTTTTAAAATGTTTTCCTAAACCTTCTCCTATTCCATTCCCCTTTTTACATGAGAAACTAATAGATATCCTTGCAGCGTTCTGCTTGAGCAACACCATTGTCATTACTTTTACACTGTATTAGTCATAATGCACACTAGTATGACGTCTTCCATCAGAATTTCAAAGCACCTAACAAATATTAATTAAGTATTGCGTCTCTGTGAGGTACATAAGTAATTAATTTTATAAGCCAACATCATAAAAAGGAGAGAGGAAGGTGGATTCTCACATCAGTGCATAGCCTCTTATTCATTTACAGTTATTTTCTTCACAGGTGTCTAGACTTGAAGTGAGTTCCTTATGCAGCTTTTGTAATGGCCACAGTAACAGGAACATTTGTGAAGCTGAACTGCAAGACACCTCTCATATATCCATTATGTGAAAGCATATCCCCTCGAATTTGGTGTAAAATAGAGTTATGGTGAATCAAATCAGTAGAGAAGACAGGAGAAGAAGGTGAGACTTGAACTCCAGCCTTGCCTTCAGTTCATCAGAACAGGCATTCCGAAACTTCTGTTGTCCTATGTTTGCTTTTCTACAGGTAGCAAATGGCTTTCTGGATATTGCAGGCTTCCTTTTCCCAGACACATTTCACTCTTTCCACCTGGAAATCACATTTAGGCAGATTTTGAGGACTTCATAAATTTGTCTGGGCTTTCCAGATGTCTGGTAGCTGTAGGGAGCAGCATACACTCTGAACTAGTTGCTCCAAGTCTGGAAACTCTGGACATAGCACTGTGAGCATGCACTGCAGTTACAGAGCATGAAGCAGCCTAAGCAGGAGCAGCTCTGTGTATGCTGTGCTGTCCAGCCATGCATAGTAAGTGCAAAACTCTTCAGAAACAGCAGCCTTGATGTAGACATATTGTGCATCTACTAAGACTCTGTGCAGTCAGCCCCATGCTTGCATGGGGGAACTACGCAGTTATTTGCGCATAGATTATATAGCCGCTGGCTCCTGGGTGTGCTGCAGCTGGTGCATAGGCACAAACTTTTTTCTACTCATGAAATCCTCTGCAGACGTATGGGATTCCTACTCCTCTAGTTTGCATCCTTATGCCCACACTCCTCCAAAGCAACAATGATCAGGATCTATACTTGTTCCGCTTCTCTCTTTGATTCCCCCCTGTGACACCTGGAGATGATTTCACAGTTTGCTACCACCAGGAAAGAGAGGTGGCAGTCCTTTCCCCTCCCAGCAGTCCTTGCTTTTGGTCATCCTGCTGTTTACCCTGTGCTGGTTCTGGCGTGTGTTGGATCCCTCCATTAGCCACTTGGGCCTATTAGCCTGGAAGAAAAATAGCAGAAAGGTGGGTAGCTTTCTCTGGAATAGCGAGGTAAATCAGCTGACAGATACAAGGTAAAGGATCAGAGGAGTGCATGAGCTGCTGCAAGTGCAGCCAAGAGGCTGGGAAAGAGATTGAGAGACTTGACCTCGCACTTTTGCAACACTGACTTGTTAAATCAGCCTAGCTGCCCATGAAACAGTAGTTTGATTTCTTTGTTTTACAGAACAGAGGCCCTACTTGGCCTCTTTTTCGCTTCTCATCATTTATAGCTATGTCTTTCAATCTAGGGAAATTTGGGTGGATTAGCAGTTTTTGTCACACTACCACATAAGAATCATATTTTTTGAAGGGTTATCAAGGATTTTCTACATAATTGCAATTGCGTATGAACTTTCTTTAATATGCTTCTGTGGCCTCAAGCCAGTTGAGCTATTTGTTTTCCCCAGCTATTCATATGTTGGAGGCTAAAAGTGTTGCTATCTTCATGTTCAGAAAACTCTGCTTTTTAAACATCCTTATTCTGATGCTAAGATATTATCAAAAAAAGCTTTGAATCCCTTGTCTTGTTCCCTTGAATTAGTTTTGAAATTGTACCTAAGGGTAAATACAGCTCCCATATTGTGTGGAAACTGCTTTGAAATTAAACAGAAATTTGAGAAGCTTCTGACAGCTGCCTCCGAGAGTGTCAAGCACATGATAGCTTCTTCCCAACCCTCTGGAAAATTAATAAATAATTTAAATTGTCAGGTTTTTTCCCTACTGCATAACATCTAGCCAGATTTCAGCTGGAAGAGCAGAAAATGAAAGCGTGATGAAATTCTGATTATTCCTTCAGTATTGTTTGAGAAATGATGGAAGGCTTCAACACATTAATAAAGCAATTTAGACATCTGTCTGCCACAGTGGTGGAGCACAGAAGATCAAAAGAACATTCTCATCTGCTTGATACACACACCCAGTGTTCATTCATTAATGGTATACTTTTAGCGTAGGTTATAACTGTACACATCTTACAACAAAGCAGTGCCATGAAGTCCCTTGTACATAGGGAACAGAGAGAGCAGGAAAAAAAAGAAGTCTGGTTGATTAAAGCATTCTCAGCAACTGAGAATGTCACTCGCTCTGACGCGATTTGCTGTGAACTTTGAAAGGGTGGGAGGAATAACTGCACACCACTGTCTTCGTTCGATCGTATTGTTCAGAATTAATCCCCCACTGATAATTCCTGATAAAACACACTGTAGCTTTCAGAAGTCATGCACTCAAAGCATACACAGTGGGTGTGTGTTGATGCATCCGTGCTCTCTAAACTATAAGTAAATTAGCAGTTTGGGGCTGCCAATCTGTTTTGGTGACACACAGTAAAGGTCTAAGGATATGTATTTTAAATCAAATATGACCCATTTCAGGTTCTGAAGAAGAAAGAGGGTCCATCCTTTCCAGACAGAGGAAAGAGAGAAGACACATTGTGTTTGTCCTGATATTCCACAGGGGTCTCTCTAAAGACCTAAACTTCAACTGGAAAGCAGAAAGCATTTGCTTACCGCTTCTGCATTTTTAGGAAATAAATTTCCTCACCTCCTCTTAAGGAAAATCCCAGTTGTAATGAGGCTAACTGAGCAGACTCCAGATCAAATTTGTTCCTGGCATGATGACATTGACTTAGTGGCAGTGCACCAGAAACGAATCTGGCCCTTTCTCTCTTTGAAAGCGAAAGTGTGTTAGCCAGTTGTTCCAGAGGCACACAGAGTAAGATGCCTTTGGATTGTACACAGCTAATCCTCTTTATACTTTGCTAACTGTAACCTGCTTAGTCTTACATGAAATGTATTCGCCGTCTTTTCATGAGCCTGATCCAAAGCCTGTTGAAGTCAGTGGAAGGAGTCCAGATTTTTTCAGTAGTTTTGGAGCTGGCTCTATATGAACAGCTGGTCTAGCAGTGAGTCTTCTAGTTGAAAGACAAGGAAAATAAGCAGCACCAAACCGCATTGGACTCAGCTGTATTAAAGATATAAATGAAAGTAATGCGAAACTTGTAAAACCAGACTGGACAAAACGCTCTGAAACATGCTGCAGGGAGCAGTCTAGTGCTAGCAGAGGAATAAGCTAGCTATTTAATGATTTCTTTTCCATAGCTTTTACTTTTCCACCTATTCTGTAATGTAACAGGCAAATAGCTGCCAGACAGCAGTACTGCAATGAGAACATATGTAGTGTTTGCTTTCATCTTACATTACAAAAGAAGTATGAGTGCCGTGTGTTATTCCAAGTATAAAATTACAGGTGTCAAATCATTTAGTGCTTGAAGTGCTGTGCCAGAAAAGTAATCCAGTAAAAATAGCTATGTCCTGTTGAAGCTGAGCAGTTAGTATTGTTATTACAGCTCCTTGCTTGCATGGCAGTGTAAGATGGCACAAAACAAGCATAAGAGACCAGCAAGAAACTTGCCTGGAATCACCGAGAGTATAGAAAGACAGGGGAATGGAAACCAGATAAACCTAAGAGCCCAAAGTGAGAATCTGCGTGGTCTGCTTTACAGTTGGTTTTAACTTTAAAAAAACTGTTAAACGAAAGCTCTTTAACATCTTAGGAGGTGATTCTTATCCAGAGATCCCAAAGAATTAAAGCAAAGGGTGATTTGTGCTTGGTTCTGGTTAAGTATGTGGTCAACCCTCTATCCTAAGGAGTGTACAATTTAAAAAGTAGAAGAATATTTAGCTCGAAAGGTGAAACATTTTTTTCATCTCCATGTTACAGGTGAGAATGCAAAACAGGGATTAAGATGGCTTGGCTGGGCTAGGCGGTCGGCTCTGTTGCCTGTGGCAGAGAACCTGCAGCTTGCTGTCAAGTACTTTGCAAGCAAGCCATCTATCGAGCTGAATAAGCCTTGAGGAAAAAGCTCGCTGTGGACCTGAACTAAGGCAGAAGGTACTTGAACAGGACATAGCGGAGCACAACACGGGTTTTTGGTACATAGATTTCCCCTCAATAGAGCACGAAGAGCCACACACACTTTGTGCAGCTTCTGGAAATTGAGTTAATGCTTTTAGTGTCCATTTCACAAAAATCGGGTCTGAAGAAAATCTATTTAGTACATCATTTCCCTAAAGGGGGCAGAAGACTCACTGCATTTAATACTTTTTCCAGGCCTCCAGAGCTGCAGTGAAACCTGGATGGAGATAGCCTGGTTTGCTAAATTGGGGACACGCTGCTTCTGTCAGTATAGATGTTAAGAAGCTTATTAAAGGACATAGCAGCTAACAAATGAATCTTTAATCCCTGCCAAATCCCTTTAGTTCACAATCACTATAAAGTAGTTCATGTAAAAAATAAACTTTTACTCATCAGTTCTTGTGTGTTTCCAGACAAGATGTGTTTTTACTTGCATGATGATAATCAGAACACATTTTACTTGTAATTTTCAGGATTAATTTTGGCTGCCTTTAAAAATGCTCCCCAAAAAACATCTCTCTTCCCCTACTTCGTGAAAACCATAGGAGTCATATTCATTGTCCACACTGGTATTTTAAGTAAGTGGCATGTAGGGTGTGGTGGGCTACATAGTATGCCACTGAACAGCAGGCTAAATCCTGATGCTGAGAGGCTGCAGTTGTGTTAAAAGGTCAGAAACAACAAGGGCGTGTAGTGCACCAAAGCTTGCCTGTCCTGACTGAGATACGAGTAAGGGGTTAACAGTCACATGTGTCGATTTACAGAAAAACTTTTACTTTGGTTGCTCTTTTTTTCTTGCAAATGGCATGCTCGCGCTGAATGTAAATATCTCAAGCTGCAATGAGTGAGTAAATTTTAGGTTCCTTTTTCATGCAAGTTTCATTGCTATTAATTCGTGAAGAGACTCAGTACCAAAAATCAGAACCAGCTATGAAGGAATATTTTTTTTTTTTACTTTATCTCTGAAAAAAAGAACACTGCAGTAGGGCTGTCAGTCATTAGATCAAAGGATGCATCTAGTGTACCTCGGTATGCTGTAACATGAGCTATTTGTTCAGTAGTTAGCTCTAGTTAACTAACATGACTATTCATTCTAAAATAAGCACTCTGGCAGTGTTTGCTCCCAGGCAAATACTTGTTCTGCTACAGTTCTTTCTCAGCTCAGCTGCCTCTGATCCCCTTTGCAAGTGCCGAAGTTGTTAGCCTTTGTAGTCATGAGAGTTAATTACTGCTCATTTTGCTCCCTTTTCTGCATGGCCAAAAGCTTTTATGTCCTTTAGGTGGTTCAAGAGTGGAAAGCCTAGCTTGCATTAAGGGACTGTTTTCTTATGCAACATATGATTAATAGTTGCCAAGAAGTGGTCTGCCACATGCGTACTGGCAGGTTGGTGGCTGTGCAGCTGCACTGCTAATTACATATCTGGGCTGGTTGAGCGCAGTGCATCTGACAGTGGAGATAAGCTCTGGGGCCCAGCAGGAGATCGAGGTTGGGTGAGCTGGGCCACCTGGGAAGTGGTGGCTAGATGTGACACCTGGGGACAGATGGGGTGGATCTGCTGGAGATGGAGGCTGGACATGTGGAGAGCACAGCTACTAGCCATTATACAGGGCAGTGAGTAAGGAGCAGAGGAAGAAAATAGAAGGCTAAAGCAATTTGTGTAGCAACCAGCTGTGCCCAGCATGGCCCTTTGGTATTGGGCTGGACTCCTTCAGCTTTGGGAGTGGTTGTGGTAGTAGGAGAGGAGCATATATTATTGTTTAGCTTTCATATCAGTCCAAGAAAACTAGGTTTATCTCCCAGCCCTGAAGCATTGTCCTCACCAAAGCGGATATTCAAACACAGTGCTCTTTAGAGGTTGTGGCCTGCAGTAGCAGGAAGCTCAGCAGAGACCACATACTTTTAGCATCTCAGATCTCTGGGGTTTTTTACTTGAATTATGTTTCCCCTTTTCAGCTAAATAAACCATAGCGAAAAGCCTTTCACTGTGTGCTAAGATATTCTCAAGTGCTCTTGTTTCCAAGGGCGACTTTACTGGGGGCAGCGATGCAGTCTCAGAACAGAGTTCTTACGTGTCCCAGTTACAGATTTACTTCCCGTGCTGCTGACAGCTTGATTTGTGAAAGAAAAAAGGACAAAATAGCAAAACAAAACTCAACCCGCAGCCTGTTCAAGAGAGAAAAACACAGACTTACTGTGCTACAGAGGAAGTGTCAAACACAAACATTTCAAAGGAGGAAAACTTCTAGTCTTCAAGAATATTCTTTACAAGAATAAGTCTCATAACCATAACTATTTTTAAGCTTTAAAAGTTTCCTGTTTAATACCTGTGGGATAAGTCTGTGCAGCTAGCTGGAGGCCAATTTTAACCTTAGACCATTGAAATCTATTGACCTGTGGTTTGGTACAGAGCTGGCCATTGTTTTTTTCCTGCTTTGAAATAAGGGATATCTGGGAAACCTCTAGCACCCCACCCCTCCCCCCCCCCAAAAAAAAAAATCGTGTGACTGACTCTGCACTAGACCTGTTTTACTTAGCTGCCTAGTTTTGCAAAGTAGCCAGATCCTGAAAATGTTGCTTAATTAAGCAGATGTCAGATGTGGAAACTCACCATTATGCTTTTACACTGAATCTGGTGGATACTAAGAGGACATTAAGTGCACATGTGATTCCAGACCTGTTTCATTCTGGTTTGAGACTTAGCAGCAGTTGTGGAAAGAGAAGGCTGAACTGGGGTGTTCTGCTGTTGAACAAACAATTTTATTTCTAAAGCAAAGTCTCATGGCGATGCACTGCAGGGCTCATGATTCATAAAGCCAGTCGAGCGCTGAAGGGAGCTGTGTCTCGATTTGCGGCTTATAAAAACAGGAGTTCGCTAATAAACGCATTCTTCAGAATTGCAGCCCAGCACATTCTTGAAAGTGGAGTTTATGGCTTTGTCTTGAACAGTATACTCCTATGATTACTGCATACTGTGCTTTTATGATAGGTGAGACAGCTTCCTCCTGGCCACTTAGTTACGTCACCATTAAATGAAGAAAAAGAATCGGGATGACCCAGTCTAGAAGGGGTAAAGCAAACAGCAGAGCATTGCCATTGACGAAACAAACTTGCTTTAAGCGCATTCTCTAGTTACTCTGAGTCACCAGTCCTCAAATTCTCTTCTTCCTCCTCCGTCTTTCCCTAAACTGTATTACAAAGCAGTGCTTTGACTAGAAGCTGGGGTGCAATACGGGGGCGCTCCTGAGAGCAGGCAGGGATGGAGACTGTGGGGAAGGACTGAGCTAAGGTACTGAGAAAGAGATGGAAGCCCAGGTTGCAAAGCTGCTTGAGTCGAATGTTGCTTCTTAAGGCATCTTAGGAAGTCCCAGGCTGGGTGTTCCTCTCCTTGTCATCTCCTCATCCTCAGTGCTGGGTATTTCGGTTTAAGTTCAGAATCTTCAGAGGAAAAAGGTATTCCCTGGTTATGAAACTGAATGAGGCAAACATAACTTTGAATTGCCACATGTATTTCTGACAAGAGGATCTAAGACCTGCAGATTAGAGTCAAGTGTGTTGAATAGTGACCATCCACAGAAACCAACCTGAATATGGCCATCCAAATGGTTATATTTTAAAACTAAGTAGTACAGGTGAGCAGATGTATTTTGCTAAGGCTTAAGAGAGACACAGAGGAATTTATTTTCCAGAAATACTAAACTAGGAAGCGTTTCTTAGTTGTTCACAGTGCACGTTTTTTCCTAAAATCAGCCCAATATACAGTTTTGGGAATGTACTTCTAGTATGTGTTGAGCTCAGGAATCTGCCTTCACCAATTTAATTCCCTAATCAAAACACATTAGACATGTTTTCTTCTCTTAGCACGTCTGTATATGCATGTGTGTTTGTATATGTATCTGTGTGTGTGTCCCATTACAGTTAGAATTAACTGTAGGCATCTGGGATGAAATGGACTGTAAAATTTCTATGCCATCTGCTCAAACAGCAGACTGCCTTCAAAAAGAATACTCAGATGTTCATGAACTGGGATGATGAAGATGATGAAGAAGTCTCTGTGTGAGGAAAAAAAATAGTTTCTCAACTGGCAAACTTTTTTTAAAAAATCAGAATTTTCTGCTATCTGAAATGCTTTTAAGTGCAGGATTCCAGTTTTCTGCTTCATGAGAACTGTGTTAGAACAGCATGTAGACTGAGCAGAACAAAGTTAGTGGTATGATACAATGTTTTGATATGTTTTCCTGATTCGAGAGAGGGTTTCTCACTCCTCCATGGAAGAGAGCTGCTTGTCAGCATGGGCTGAGGCTGCAGCAAACTGTGTTTCAGTAGCACTAGCCATGTCACTGATTTCACTCTTCCATGAGAACCACAGGGCAACAGCAGCACCAGGGGCAGCATTAAGGTGGCAAATCTATAGATGAAAGAATGCAAATTTGATTGCAGTATTGGTTATGCTGTTAGTCAAGTTCAGCCAATTGCATTTATGTTGAGCAACACCTAGAGCCTGCTGGAGCCAGTGGGAGTTTTGCCATCAGCTTCCCTGAGGGGTAGGATTTTGCTCATTGTTTGAATTAGCTGTATCTTCACAGGAACATATGGGAGCAAATGCAAAGGTTTAGGATTGAAGGAGCCAGTAAGCAGCTTTATGCATTTACTTTGTTATACAGGTAAAAGCTGAGACAGTATAACCCATCTGCTAGACTTTCAACACATCTCTGTAAAACCCATGTTAGAGTCAGAGCATTCTTTTCTATTTAATTTGTGGCCCTGGCTGCCTGAATGAGTGCATCTGGAGCTCAGAAGTCTTATGCCCTTATTGTAAATTGGTTAACTTGAAAAACTGCACACGTTGTCGGATCTTTGCTGTGGAAATGCCAGGCTCTGTAGTTGAGGTGGTTTTGTGTGTGTGTATGTTTTTTACGTGAAAAGGCTGTTGAACTTTATGCATAAACACTGTTCTCTGTTTCTTTTTTTTTTTTCCCTCTTTTGTTACAGACTGTGGACTAGCATTGAATATTCAGGGAAAGCTCCCCAGAGAGATTAGGGACATGGACAGATTTTAAACAGGGTCTTAATGCATGGACACGAAAGGACAAACGTTCTAGTGGGAATACTAATGCAAATGCCCTGCTTTTGAGTCAAAATGCATTAAACAGCTGCTTGAATGCTAAAGATGCTTTTAAAATCAATACAAACCGGAAATTATCAAATTTATAAATAGAGATCTTGCCATTTCCTCAGTAGAGTAGCCAAAGAGAGTAAAAGTACTTCACTGACCGCCTTTGTTATAAAGCATACAACACTTTCAAGTACTAGTGCTCAAGAGAAGCACATCTACGAAACCCTTTCTGCAGGGCTCAGAATCCCATATCCTACTCAAACTTACGTCTGTGTCCTTGCTGGAGAGCTATGGGAACTAAGACTTAACATCAGTAAGAGTTAGATGCTTTGACCTGAGTAAACTGCTGTTATCATCAGTTACTCTGATTACACCATTGTGGAAGACAGCCTATTGCTGTTTTTTAATAAATCTACGTTAAAAGAAATTCAGTGAAGCCATTGCAGAAACAAGCAGTAACAGTACATATATTTGGGCCAGCTATGCCGCAACTAAACTCAAGTGGAATCCAACTGTAAAAACTGACAACCTAGATGGGTCAGAGTCTGTAACTGGGTTGCGTAATATTAACATGGCAATATCAAAGTCTCAGTGCGGCTTTAATCACCACATGGTTGGTATTTATCATTAAGCTATGTGCATATTAAAGGAGGGTTTGACAGATTTAATATAAATGTAGTGAAAAAATATTTCAAGTACCTTATGTTTCTGAAATAAATACATTGCCCTACCTTTGCTGTACGTTTGCCTTATGAGTCCTTCAGCCTGACTCCACATCACTGTTGTGCCCCAGTCTCTGAAATGGAAACAAGTATCATTTGCAGTATAGAAGTGCAGCAGTGTCCATATAATACTTAGATCATTTAAGTTCCCATTGTGGACCACGTTTCATTACCTGTGCACTTCATATGACCCATTGCCTCTATTGCCACTGTCTCATGTTACAATAATTGCTAAAAAAGCTGCCACTAGATCGAGGCCCTTTGGCTTAGGTGCTGCATGTTTGCAGCTGCTGCAGGTATTTGACAGCTTCAAACTCCACATTTCTTAAGCTCCTTCTTAGTTTGGGGCAGAAGAACAAGTCTTCAGTGAGGAGCCCTGCATTGCTGTGTGCTGCAGCCTGCAACTTTTCATTGCTGCCCGCCTTCTGCATCATCCCCGTACCGCTTCCTTTTGGCTCCTTTTTGCTTTCTACCAATTCAGACATTTCTTTCCAACCTCGCAGTTTTTCCTGGTCTGCTCCTCCCTGTTGTGCTCTTTAAACCATTCTGTGGACACTATAAGTTGTTTTCAGGTTTATTCTGCAGGCCAGTTTTGAGGCCATGTTAGGTGTATGCATCCTGTTTGCCACTTGAAAGACAGTGGTTGGGTCCCACTCTGCAGCTATAAGACATAGATAGAACTGCAGCTGCTGTCCGCGGGAGATGTAATTTTAGATTCTTTCAGGATGAGGCGGCCTCTCTAACCTTAGCCTTGCTTTCAGTAATGCCTGTGGTGTAACCACGCTCAACAGTTTGTGGTTTGGATGTTAAAGAGCACAATTCCCATTGAGAAGACGGCTGCCGTTGACATAAATGGCAAGATTTCTGCATTTGCGCATGGCCTTTAAAGCTAATCGGACAGCAAGACCAGTCAGACCCCTCTCCACAGGCTGGTCCTTGCTGGAATTAGTACTTTATGAGCCCCTGAGACTGTGCCATTAGTGTTAACCAGGGTGCTCTGGCATGCCTCTGCTCTTCCTCCCTGGCCTAAAACTCACAGATGTCTCGTAAGACAAGTGCCACTGTCTTGTCTCCACTTCTCCCATGCTTGGCTGTGTCTCAAAGATGCTTGGAGAAGACGAAATGCCAAGGGGAGGGAGCATTTTTCCAAGCTTGCAGTCCGTACTTTTCCACAGAAGGTGGGATGCACCGCACAGCTGTCTTGGGTCCTGCAGGGGCTGCTCCCGCCTGATATGCGCTACATGGTTATGGATTAAAAGGTGTGTGTGTGGGGAAGCAAAAAGCAGGCTGGCGATTGAAATGAGGACACTTTACTGCGTTGCTTACATCCCAAGGGGAAGGTGAATAACTCTTGCGCTTGTATCCAGAAGGTGGCACCGGCAGACCGAGCCTGCCGGCAGCTCTCCCTGCCCTGCCTGGCCCCCCCCGAGGCCAGCACCGCCACCTCAGCTGGAAACAGCCTCGCTCATCTGGGCTCTCAGCCCTTTAAGCCTGCATCCAAGCCAGTGCTCTCTTTGCCTGGCCTCTGAGCCCACGAGTGACCAACGTGGGGGTGACCAACAGTCATAGGTGTGACTGGGGTCTTGTGTCTTGAATAAGCAACTGAGCCCAAGGACAAGCAAAAGCTTTAAGCAGTGGGATCTTTACCTCCTCGTTACAAAACCAATTTTGCTGTTGAAGTGGGGAATAGCCCATCTTAGGACATCACTCAGGGTTTTTTTCAGAAGATGTCTTGCAGCAGCTGCTCATGCTGTTTGGGCACTGCCACCTCTGTTAGTAGATGTGCATGTATTGGTGTGAGCAGCTGAGTTATCACACATGCTGGCAACTGTTTCTCAGGTGACACAATTCTAAATACTAAATTAAGAGACGGTTCTTTATCTTCTTTGTTTTGGGGGGATTTCTGTGGCTGTGAAAGGCAGACCAGGAACAGGGGTTTGGCACTGTAAATCAAGGCTTTCAGCCAAAGTGCAGGCCAGGGGGACACCTTGGTGCTGGAGAGCGCTCAGCTCACTGCCCCTGGGCAGTGAAACTGTTTCGCTGCAGAAGGGAGTGGATACAATTTTTAAACATGCTTGAGGAGCCAGACAAGTCAGGCTTTTCTGCAAGAGCAATTCTGGCTTTTATGTTTCCTTTTTTGAGATGGAAGATAGCTTTCTTAATTTAGGCAATGGTTTTCCAACCTCAGAAACCACAGGGATCCATGCTGGATTTTGGAGATATCCGTCTTTCCATGTTGGCCGGTCTGTCCCCGTTTTCCCTTACTAGCATTATTGCTCTTGGTTACAAAAATAATCTTTTTTTCCCCTCTCTTTTCTTCATCCCATCTCACCTCAGCAGGAGCCAAAACCAGGCTCCTGTACCTGCCACGCAGAGCCAGCTGCTGGGGTGGGAAGGGGGAGGCAGGCACTAGGCCAGCCGTGGACTGTGGGGCTGCTGCCAGTCCTCATCCTCCAGCTGCTGCCCTCTGCTTCCTCTGTGGCAGCCGTTCAGTCATGAACCCCAGCAGGCAGGACGAGATACTTGGGGGAAAGCAGCAAGCTGCCTGCTGATCACGTTGATCACTTTTGCAAAAAAAATCCCAACAAAACAACACCCAAAATAACCCCCAAACTCCCAGAGCTGTCTTCTGTGCTGGTTCTTAGGTGCTATTAGTTGTCATGCGGTGGCATGAAATTGAAAAGTAGGCTAGAATAAACTTCTGATATCTGGACACAGTGTGTTTACTGTGTGACTTTAGTTTAACAGTGTCCTGAAAGGACCTTTGTTCTTTATAGCTGTACACTGAACAGCTAAAAGTAAGGCTCTTTAAAATACAGATAATTAAGTCCATTTAAATTTTAAAGAGGTTTTACACTAAGAAGGAAACACATAGGTTGAAAATAAGGAGTAGAGGAGAAATTATTCTGAGTTGTGCAGTTGACTCTGTGCTGGAACAGCCTGCTTTTTCCCAGATGCTTGTCTGCTGTTGATGACTCTTGGCGTTATTCATATGCAGGAAGGCAGAACATGCAGCTGGACAAAAGGACTGCATACGGAGTGAAGATTTTTGAACTTGCAGCCATCTCAGATGTTACTGTTACTTCTTATTTCTGCCTGTGTCCTTTGTTTCTTATATAGTCCCCTGGCTAGACAATGTTAGGGGCTGGGCCTCTTTTTTTTTTTTTTTTTGACACCACTTCTGATAGATTCTTTATCACCTGCTCCCTGCAAGGCAAACTGCAGGGCTGCTTCCCTTCTGTAGCAGCTGTGCTGGAGAACTGCTGATGAGGAACAAAATAGGAGCTACTGAGCAAATCATTTGGAGACCGGCTATTAAAAAAAAAAAGCCAGCTAATTAGAGCTTAGAGAAAGAGGCAACACTTTGTGCAAAAACACCAGAAGGTAGGCCCTCCAAATCCCATACACTCCCTGTAAATAGCCGTAATTAACCCCACAGTATTCAATTTATTAATTAAAATTTAATTAATATTTTCTGTTCTTGATGATCGTCTTAGAGGCAGTCAGGAAAACATAGAGGCAGCTGTGTTTCTGTAGAGCAGCAGTGACATTCAAGAGGATAGAGGCATGTGAGACTCCTCTGAGTCTTCCAGTCATACCTGTGATAAAACGGAAGTGAAACTGGTCTCTGGATTGCTGGCAAAGGAGGGGAGGATGAGAGCCTGTGGAAGCCCCAGTCTTCTCCTGCACACTTCCAGGCATTACCCTACAAATGCAGCACTCACCTGGCTTGTTTGAAAGTGTGAGAGGGAGGAATAGTGAGAAAATTAATGTCATCATTACTTATTTGACCACACCAGCTGAGGGCTGCTGTACAGCACTGTGTTTCGCTTGGTTTTGATGTTTTGCTTGTTGCTTAGTCTGAGTAGAGTGAGCTCAGCAGAGATACCTCTCCTGAACTTCTTGGGCCCCATCAAAGTAGCACAGTTACTGCTTAAAAATGCTGTATCTGTAGCTTGGCACAATCCTGTTTTACTCCAGGGGTGAGTTTCCTGGTCATTCATACTACCTATGGTCAGCATGTCAGACGTCTGTCAGTGTCAGAGCTCTCTTCTGGAACAAATCCATTGGTATCCCTAAGGGGAAACGTGAGTGTTGTCAGCCATGTAGTTCACTGCAGTGTTTGCTACAGACAGACAGGAGAGATATGGAAGACACTAAATGTATTTCCTTTAAGGACAGCAGTTCAGCATTGTTCCAGGTTAGGCAACAGCATTATTTGTGCCCTCACATGTGCTTTTGCTAGAGCACGCAACAATTTTTTCTGACATTTTAATGTTTTTGATCCAGCACTGCTCTGCTGAACTGCAGCATACACCTGTTAGGATTGTTCATACTTGGAACTGGAAAAAAACCCCACCAAGCTCACACAGAGAAAATAACAACTCTTATCTACAGGTTCACGAGAGTCCACGTGAGCTGAGCACTATGCAGCCTGGCTGCAGCCAGCACACTCAGGAGAGAGCAAACTCTTAACAGTGTGACCATGAGCTGTCCTGCAAAAACAGGCCTGTGGGCAAATGCCCACTGTACAGGCCTGGTGAGAATGGCCACGAGGTAAAGAAGGTCTTTTATTCCCCATTTAACAGAAGGGTGCAGACTGACTCAGCAAGAGAACATACTCAGAGTATGTGGAAAACAAGTCTCACAAGTCATGGGGGAAAAGCTTTCAGTACAGAACTGTTAGACAGAAGAAGCAGGCAGAGGAGATGGGACACAAGCACTATCATCACCACCATCTTCCTGTCTTCTCTCTGCTTCTCTGGATGAAACATGATGGGTTAGGCAGGTTTTTTGATACACCTAGTGGATCAGGCCCTTCTGGTAGTGAAGTGGCATGCCATTTCTCAATCCTAAGGAGGCAGGCACCAAGCTGTTCAGTGCTATGAGGTCAGAAGTGCTTTTGAGCACACCCAGAAGCAGAACTGGAGGTTCCTGGTGAACATCAGCATTAGAAAAGACTAATGTCACAATCTGGAGTCTCTTCAGCCTCCAGGCTTTGGTGCATAACTACAGCTTTAGGATCATCACAGACCTTGCCCTTGTGGTCTTTCCTACAGTCACACAAGAAACCAGCCTCAGGGCCACTAGACCAGGGGTCTAGTTTAGGACTAAATTATTACATTACAAAAATTACGTTTGACCCTCTGAAGGCAACCACGAGGCTGATGTGGCCCCTGGTGAAAATGAGTTTGGCACCCCTGCACTAGACCGTGAGCTACATTTCCCATCAGTTGTGTGCTCCAGGCATGGACAACGCTTAAGGGTGATGGGGGACTAGAATGAACAAGTTCTTTACCCTTGAGGGGAAAGAAGTGCCTCTCATGCTCCGCAAAGTTACTCATGCAGGGATGTCCCCAGTCTGCCAGTAGCAAGGCCAAAAGGGTGGAGATGAAGATGCCATCACTATTGCAATGGCTCCATTGGCTTCAGGCTGGGACACCTGACATGACGATGTTGAGTCACAGCAATATTTAATCTTGTGTTGCCACATGCCACATCACTCATGTGATGAAACAGGCCTGATCCATTGTTACACTGTTGGTAATTCTGATGCTGAGAATTACTGCAGCCTTCATCTGAAAATGAAACTCAAATGAGCACAGTAACTGTCCAGCAACTATTGCAGCTGTTGCCTGACTTCACATACATCATTTATCTCTTCCTTCCTTCCTTCCTTCCTTCCTTCCTTCCTTGCTTCCTTCCTTCCTTCCTTTCTTTCCTTCTTTCTTTCCTTCTTTCTTTCCTTCTTTCTTCCTTCCTCCCTTTCTCTTCCTTTCTCTTCCTTTCTTCCTTTCTTCCTTCCTTTCTTCCTTTCTTCCTTTCTTTCTTCCAGTCTAGTAAATGAATTTTTAGAAATGTACTTCCTGCACCTCTCCACAATTCACCAGCTTCTCTGACCTTTACAAAAAGAAGGGCAGGGATAAAAAACAAAACAAAACAAACCCTAGGCAACTCACTACTGTTTTGAATTCGACATTCAGAACAACAAATACATCCAAACGATTTTTGCTTTACTGTTAGTCATTTGTAGTAACCTGCAATTAAAAGGCTCAGCATTTGTCCTCATCTCTTTCTGAAATTACATTTTCCACTTCCTAGGCCCTGGCCTCAGGCAGTGGATTTTTGAAGCAATCATGCCTTGATAATTAATGCTTAAAGATGAATGTTGCAACTTTTAACACAGTGTGTCACTGAGTAAACATCCAGCAATGCCTGGTACCAAAAAAGAAAACAAAAAATACAAGGCTTTTACTGGAAGCTGCAGGTTTTGCAGGCACAATCCTTACAGCTTCCAGCTGCAGTACGTTTGGTTACCCCTTCTTTTATACTTCTGGATGGGAGTGACTGCCACACTCAAAAAAACAGAGGAAAATAAATACCACATCTCATCTGTCAGTTCTTTGTGCCACTGACTCATCACCCCAGAAAGCTTGCTGGGAATGATTAGCTCATACTGAGAGGGAGGAGACCGATCTTTGACAAATGATCTGTAGTTGTAATGCGATCAGTGTCATTTTGGATTTTTGCGAAAGGGCAGGAGGACAAGGGATGGACTGGGAGGAGAGGAAGGGGTAAAAATGGAAGATGAGGGAGCAAGTATGGTTAGAAGTTCCCTTTCTCTTTCATATCCCTTTGTTTGTCCTGAGTCCGCCTTTTCTTTGTAGAAGCCATAGTGTCCAGTCTTACTAACACAGTTGGTTTTACCTGTGATAGCAACCGCTCCAATAGGGGGCTTCTGTATGTGACACCACATGCTCCTCAGTAGCGTTATCTAAACCTCTCCTTGAGGCATTTTTTGGTGCTTTAGAAATTAAGTCACTGTATCATCCCTTTCTAACAGAAATCTATAGCAAATGAAAAGGCAAGTGGGAAGATCTGCAACTTTAGTCACCTAGGAAGGGGAAAGGGGGCCTGGGTTGAGATTGTCTCCTTGGTTTAGCTATCTGACTTGGGCGTTCCAATCCTGATTCAGACCTTTTGGCAGACACACCTCATGCCTAACATTTCCCAATCGGTTGGCAAAAGGCAGCTGCCTCCTCACCTGAGACTACAAAGAGAGGAAAAGTGAGAAAATACATGATTTTGTGAGTGGGCTCTGTCGAAAGTGGCAGGGGGATCACACTGCACTAACCCCATACTGCATCCACTAGGCTGGTACGTCCCCCTTCTGATCTGATCTCTTAGTGCTGTTTCTCATACACTGAAGCCTTTCCTGCTCTGGCAGAGGCCGGTAACAAAATTCTAAACAGATCAACTGGAACAAGAACAGAATACCACTTTAGGCTAGTTCCCCACTCCTTTTTTTTTTTTTTCCCCTCTCCTTTTCTACCTCCCAGAAGAAAGAAGGGAATTCCCAATCCAGCACACGACTAGCAGGTTGACAAACCAACTTTGGAGCTGGTGGTTTGGGCTATGTTACTCTTTAATGTTCTTTCTGTTCAGAAGAAACCAAAACCCAAAGAGCTCCTGGGAGAGCTTCATGTGTCTGATTCTGCAATTAAGTGTGAAAACGGAACCTCCCAGATAATCTTGCCTTTCTGGAAGTGAAGTTCAGGCTTTAAGAAAGATTAGTAAGAGAAACATTCAGCACTAGTCATACTCATTTGGGTAACAGGCAAGTTTCTGCCTGTGCTCACTTCTAGGATTCGTTATGAATGTGTATTAGTGACTTCCTAAGCAGTAATCCCAGCTGAATAATAAATGAAGTATTGCATTCTGCTGTAGTAATTTCCTGTTCTTTTAGCATTGTTTGCATACCATCAACAGCATGCTGATACATTAACTGGGTACCCAGAGCTTGGCTATTTTATTATCCATTGCTTTAGCTATCTGCCCAGATTGCTGATACTAAAAGTATTAAGCTATTTTTCAGATGATTTTGCTGTTGAAGCATAGTGGTTTTGAATTATGTTGTTGTTGTTGTTTATTGGCTCCTTTAAAAGTTTTCCAGTAAAGGTGAAGACCGATTTGTGCTAAGTTTAAGGCTCCTCAAAATAGCTTGCTTGCATTTTTTCTGTTGATTTTTCACAGATTCTTTAAAAAACATAGGTCCAGAAAGCACTGCTGCAGGGTACAGTGTTCTTCAGTTACACTTCATGTTAAACATGACACGGATCGTTCAGCATTTTGCTGAACTGAAGGATTACCAAGTCCCATGGAATGGAAAATGCTTTGTGAGTAAAAGCAGTGTGTTTTTCAAGAACTGCTTAATCCTAAACAGATCATTCCAATGGAGTGCAATAAAGACGCTACTATAGCTGATGAAAAGATTTTGTTCAACCTCAGTGGGCTCTCAGACAGGTGGAGATAATATACTTGCCCTTGCTAACAGCATTCATTTAGATGTGTTTTATTTAGCTGTGTTTCATTTCCTAGACTGAGAATTAGATTTTCTTCTCTGTTGTTTGTATAGAAAGACTCAAACTACTCCAGAAGATCATGTGGGACCCACTGTGTTTAAAAGAAGGAGCTGCATTTGAATAGAAGATACCTCCCAATTTCACATTCAGCCATTTAGCTTTAGTCAAAATAAGCATCCTTACCATGCTTTTGAGCTGATGCCCTGCAATGGACCGTACTAGTCTACTGCACACCCTGCCTTGCTGCCCCACATAAACAGCAAGAAGCCGTCTCACGTGCCAGCTCACACACGTGTGTGCATGTGTTCGCACTGGTGAGCATGTATATTAAGCCATTCAAGTTTATACACCTAAGGCTGGAAATGTTTATCTTTTTTCTTTCCCTTGGCTCCATTCCCAGCTTATTCAAATCCTGTCCCCAGACTTAACATACTTTGTTCTTACATTGCCTACTTTGAAGTCTATGGACCTGAAGTGGGCAGGCTCCCAGCACCTTCAGTCGTCTCTGGACCAGACTTCAACTAGTACATTTTATCTAGAGGACATTTTGAAAGACATATGACTGTAGACTTCCACGGCCATTTCATAAAGACCGGGACTTGTAAAGAAGAAAGCAGAGGAACAGAGCAGTTTGATCAAAAGCACAGTCACCTAAGTATCAGGGTGAGGGTAAAATTTAGGGATCTGACTTCATACTTGCACCAGAGCATAATTTGCTGTCTTTGTTTTGGTTTGTGTTTTGCTCTTTCTCCTCCTTACTTCTTCACTGTTAGAATTAAAATGACCAAGGTAATTTATGCTCCAAATTCCTTTTCTTGTTCTGAAACCAGCAATGAATACTGTAGTATTTTCTGAAGGAAAACCTTTCTCTAAAGGTGTCACATGCTACAGTTTTTTCTCTGAGAGCATGGGATAGGGAGAAAAAAGCTCCATTAGTGACCCTTTTGCTATGTAACCTTTCCTTAAAATGCCAGCAACTGAGCTTCCACAGAGAGAACAACAAATATTGAAAGAGGAATGTGAAGGACATTATGAAAGAAGAAAGCAAGAAAAGGGATCTGCTTAGACAAGTTTCTCAGGCAAGGTGATGTAATATGTACTGTAGAAAATCCTAGCGGTTGACATAACTTTCTTTCTAAGTAGCCGTGACTGCCAGCATGCAGGGAGGAACAAAACATACAGCTGGGAATACAGCTGAGCAGATTGTTTTGTCCAAAAGAAATATAGTAGGTGTAAAACTTGTTTTCAAAAGATGTCATTGAAGCTTAATTGGAAAGTGTCTTATGAATTAAGGCTGAGCGACCAGTGTCGAAAGTCTCGTTTCTGTTGGGACTGTTCATGTTGATACTGTAACATTAACTCGTGCATGCTGGGAGTACCCAAGAGGCTGCTGTTGGGATTCCACAATACGCAGTTCTGTTATAAACATGCAGTTTTGTTCCTACAATTTGGCAAATGTTTAACAAGCTTTTTAACAGCTGTCTTGAAAATTCCCTGGCTTTGTATTGACTGACTTGCACATATTTCAGCTTGTTTTCCTACAGAAGTGAGACTTACCTGCATGCGTGTTGTGCGTGTGTCTGCATCTGTGTATGTACAGTTTGGGACCCTCCCTCTCCGTTGTACAAGACCTGACAGACAGGCACAGAGTCTTGGAGATATTGAAGATACCAGAATTTTGTGGGAGCAGGTGTCTGGATACTGAAGAGTGTCCAAATCTTCTCTGTAGGTGAGAGGCTGCAGGGAACTGTGCTCTCAGTTGACTTTAGAGACTCCAAGAGGCCCAAATCTGGAGGATCCCAGGTTTTCTTATTCCACTCCTCACAGAGTTTACTAGTTTAAAGATCTTGACTGCAACCTGGAATGTTTAATCTTTGAAGACACCAGCTCCTCTACTTTGTTCCTCCTGGTACATGTACAGAGCAAAATGCTGCATGTGCAGAGACTGGTAAACACAGAGTGGGTAAACTACTAAACAAAAAGTTCCAGCATGTGGACTATTGTGGATTTATTCATCATTACCAACAGATGAAGAGCTGTACAGGAAGAAAGTCTATTATTAAAATTATATTTAGTTGCAGGACTGAAATACATCGTCTGTTACCTCCTTTTCACAAATACTGCTAGTGCTGTTCAGACAGCCAGCAAGCATGGTTTCATGCAAAAGAATGTGTGGTTATTTTTGTAAGGTTTTTGTGAATAAGGCTGGACAAAGCTGCAGAAGATCCCTGATGTTTTTGATGGGACTACTGTTATGTCAAAATGCCTTATGCTTACTTCTCACTTTACTGTAAATTGGTAATAAGGAAAACACAGGCAGTAGGGCTGACAGTACGAGATATTGTTTTGGAGTGGGAGGGCGAAGGACCCCGTTGAATCCTTCAGAATGTCTGAATATTCTACCTCTGCTACATACCCACTCCTTTGTATTTTCTTTTTTTGTTCTAGGTGGTGTCTGGATAAGAACTGTCAAGAGAGCTTTAATAGCTGGATTGAGGCTACCAAGTGATAGTGATTTTGAACCACTGTTTTACAGGAGTGGTTCCAAAAAGCCTGCTGTTATGCTGAGTGCTTTACGGGACAAGTAGCACTCCCTTCTTCCTCAGCTGCCCAAAAATCAAGCCATAGGTATTGAGCTTCAATCTGAATACGGTAAGTCAGTCCTCAGAAGCCTGCATCCATCGCATGATTAAGTTTAAAATAATTGTATTATAGTTATCAACCTATCATACACTGTTTTAAACAAAACCAGGCAAAAATCACTTCAGTACAATCAAAGAATCATAGAATAGTTTGGGTTGGAAGGGATCTTCAAAGGTCATCTAGTCCAACCCCCAGTGTAGCTGACGCATTGCCAGATGTCTCCCTGTTGTACTACAGCTGCAGTAAATTGGGTCTTATTAGCACATCCCAGCTCTGCGCTGATGTTGGGTTGGATTTCAAGAGCTCCCTCAGTTACAGCAGTGCTGAGGCCAGAAAACTGCAGTATATCACTAGAAAAGCCCTGCCTGCTGCCAAAACCAGTCTTGCTTCTTGGCCATGACAGAAGCTCAAGATTTCTTTGTGCAACTTCAGTTTACTTCCTAAACTGGAAAGTGCAGAAGACGTCTAAGCTGGCAGGTTACTTAAGCAGATGAAGTGGTGGTCTACTTTTTTCCCTAGAGTAGAAAAATGGGATCAGAAAGTGATGTTACAGATCAAAGTGACAACTATCTATCCCTAAAGATACAGTATCCCTAAGGGTTACTGTATCCCTAAAGAGACAGTAACCTTTCAAAAACCTCTCTATCCAGGATACAGTATCCCTAAAGTATCCCCTGAAGTATCCCTTTCAAAAACCTAGTCTTGGGTTTCGCTTGCAATTTGCTGGGCTCCTTAAGAGAAAGTTTCCCCCAACTAAAACCTTGGTGACTAGAGAGATTGGGGAGGAAGGGCAGTGTAACTGGCTGCTCTCTTTCTGCATAGAGATGAAAACCAGCTGGTTGCTCCAGTTGGCCTTTAGGCCAGCATTTGATAAAACTTTGCTCCTTTGCCGTTCCCACTAAATTCTTTCTGGTGTCACACTCGCATATACAGCCCTTTCCCACTCCCTCATAACCTCCATGCACACTCTTGCTTCTTTATAAAAGTCTATTTGTGGCTTGAAAAGCTTGTATCAGAAACAGAGCTATTTAAATCTCTTGTGATTTCTTATGTTTATTCTTTTGGCATCGGAGTACAGTTGCTGAAAGTCCAAGAATGGTTGCTGCTTCAATATGAATTACTTCCCCTTCCCGCCCCTAAACCAGGTGACATTTTCAGCTTCACATTGTATAGCAGGGAGTACATTAAACATCAGGTCTGACAGAAATGGGAAACAACAGGATGGGGCTGCAACTTTAGGTGCTGCAAACAGGCCAACTCTCCATATTAAAAACCAACCACTTTTTTGGTTTAAAGTGTGAACAGCCCATCAAAAAGCTACAGGAAATCTATTTCCTGGGTGATGGAATGTATGCCTGCCTAGTTTGCTTCCTATTAGGTTATTAACACTTACTGCATCTGTAACTGCTGGTTGTTGAGGGAAGAGCTTAACTCTCTACCAGAACTCTGGGACTAATTAAAACATTCCCATTAACATTTAATGAGAAAGTTGTTACTTTCACCAGTAAACTGGCTTATACTTTTAGTCCCATAAAGCACAAATAGCACATACTGAATCATAATTAACAAGCAGATTTAGGGAAGAGTGCAGTCAGAAGAGTGCAGCTTGCTCCTTAAGTTAAATGTAATTGGTTGGTTTCTTCTTGCTCTTCCCACCAGTACTGGATATTATATATGCTAACTAGTATTCATCTCTCAGCAAGGCATCCAGACCTTGTAGGGCCAGTTCTGTCTTCCAGTAAGACCTTTACATCATAAAATGTCCCAGACAAAACATCCCCAGGGGAAAAATCCCATGCTTTTAGGAACTTCCAAGGCAGAGTATCGCACCATTTGCTTGCCTAGCTGCTTGTCCTGGGTAGAGGAGAATGGCCTGTTAGAAAGAAATAGCCAACACAAAAGGAGAAGGAGAAAGGAGACACTTGAGGGTGTGTCTAAAGGATCCGAATATGGAGGGCAGGAAAGGAGGAAGTTTCGCTCTTCTTCTGTGCCAGCTTTGGGCGGAGGAGCAGGTCTGGTAAATTTTTGTTCTGTGTATCTGTCAGCCAATTCTGCTGTTGTACTCTGGTACTGAGTTATACCTCATTTTAAGTGATTTGATTTACACTGAAGAAATGTCAGGTAAGGAATATAATGTTGGGAGAGTATGGGTCCTCATTAGTAATGTTATAAAGGTTAAAAAAGAATAATATCTCAAGCCATTTCACAATGAATTTACAGAGAATATGGTAAGAGCAGTGAATAGTGTGTTTTATTCCAAATGTTTCATTTAACAAAGATCAAACACACATCTGAACACCGTTACTTTGAGGCAAATTCCTAATCTGGCCTTGCTCTTGCTTGTAGCTGTATGAATCAAGAATTACTCTAATGAAGTGAGCAAAATCATTACCCTATATAAACCATTACCCTATATAAAATTCAAAAGAGAGAGTGAGTCTTTTTACCTCTTCAGCAAATCCCATTCTATTCAATACGAATACAGCAGAACATTTAGGTGCAATGCAGGAACAGAGTCAATTGGTAAATATTGTTCAGAGTTCTTGAATTGAATGTCCATCTGAGTACTCTTGAACACTGCAGCACTAAATCTTCTTTTCCTGCAATGTAATCTAGTTTATTTTCCCCAGAAATAATTATATTTCCTTTTTGTAGACAGAGGCTACGTGAAACACATAGTTGCCTTCTGAGCAAAAACCACGGCTTGTATAATACATATTAAAAAAATGACAACCCACAAACTTCTGTTTTGAACTTAAATGCAGTTTTTGAGTCTATCAGCATTTTTAATTCCGTACCAGTTTTCCGCATAGTGGAAAATATACAGCCTTAGGAGGGTAACAATTGTCATAAGTTGTTAAAAAACAAATTATCTAGGAAAGTAATTTTTTCCATTATGAAAATGGCTTGTCATATTTTAGTTAAATGAATTAATCACATAGTACACCTTTCACAACCTCAAAAGACTTAGATTATGGTCCATACGTTCCCACATGTAGCAAGAGCAGCTCTCCTCTTTGTATGTGCACCACTATCACTCGACAGTTTCTGTTATGTTTTATTGATATGTAATCATAAATCACTCACAAATCAGTCCAAAGCCTAAAACTAACCAGACCAGTTCATATTTCTGGTGTGAGCCAGTCTATTTGCACCTCTCTCAAGATTAAAGCATTTCTTGTGATATGGCAAGATTCCAGGTACGTGGTGTTCAACAGGGAAAGATGACAGCATGACATTTTAGGAGAAGTATGCAGGGAGACAGGAGGAAAAGCAACAGGGACAGAAAAGCACATTTGCTTTTGGCTCACCCAGCAGAAGAAAGTCAACTGAGCAATAGCTACCCAATTCATCCTTTGATTTAGCACTCTGCTTTCTGGGACTGTTCGGAGTAGAGAAGGCTCAAGGGAGATCTCATTAATGTACGTAAATACCTGAACGGAGAGTGTGAAGAAGAGGGAGCCAGGCTCTTTCCAGCAGTGCCCAGTGACGAGACCAGAGGCAATGGACACACACTGAAACACAGGAGGTTCCCTCTGAACATCAGGAAACACTTCTTTACTGTGAGGGTGACTTAAGTGCTGCCACAGGTTGCCCAGGGAGGTTTTGGAGTCTCCATCCTTGGAGATACTCAGAAGCTATCTGGACATTGTCCTGGGCAACTGGCTGCAGGTGACCCCATTTGAGCAGGAGGATTGGACAAAGTGACTCCCAGAGGTCTCTTCTGAGCTCAGCCCTTCTGTGATACTGTGATGCCACTTTGGTCTCCTGCCAGTGAGAAAGTCAGGCACCTAATTTTCTTGGTGGCTCCATTCAATCATGAACAGCAAATTTTAGAAATGTGAAGGATCTCCAGCAGGCAGGAGCTCTGGAAGGACTTTGAACAAGCATGTAGAGTTTGCAGTGGGAAGGAATTAAGTGCTTTTGGGGTCAGGATGGGCAACCTTATATCTGGCAAATTAATAGGAAAAAAACCAGGAGTGCAAGAATTACATATTACTTCCACTTCAGTCACTCTGAGTAACATTCCTATCCTTTTTGTTTCAAGGAGGGAGAGCTGTGACATAACTAATAAATATACTTCCAAGTATCACCTGATGACTACAGCTTTGTGCCAGTGGCACTAGGAGCACAGGAGGGATGATGAGAACTGATGTGAAAGGACTTGTCATGAGCAAAAGCAAAGCAGAAAAATCTGGATGCCTGAATTTTATGACATTTAATTTCAGCGCAGACTACTGAGGCCTCGGTGGTTTCTGGGGTTATAACAATGTTTTTCAGATTGATTTACCATGTCATTCTCCTGCACAGGATGAAGATGAGCACATCAAGGGGTGCTTAAGTCCAGGAGCTTTGCAGTGCCAGCTGCTGGTGCTCCAAGCTGCAACACTTAGCTCCAACCATAGACAAGAATCCCAGACTTTGGGGCTGCACTGCGATCACACTGAGGGAAACACAGAAAAAGGGACGACACACCTCCTCCATCTCCTGTGACTATCTGGTCTTCTTGAATGCCAGCTCTCCGACATGCTAAGAAATAGCTGATCTGGACTTACTGTAGTGGTGGGCAGCGCAAAAAGTTAGAAGGCGAATTAAGCACCAGGCTCAACAAGGCCTTTTCTCTGAAGGTGACCTTCCTGGAATGGCTTCCCATCAGCATGGCAAAACAAAGTGGCAATTTCTTTTTCTACCTTAAGTGCATTTAGCAAAAGGACATGATAGAGGAGGTTGAAGCTTTCACAAACATGAACTCTGTAATGCTAAGCTGAGTTCAAGCAAAGGCGCAGTACTTTCAAACCATACCTGGCACATTAGGGCAAACCTGACAAGCAAGATACAGAAGTGCAATTTCAGCTTTAATGTTGAAGTCGCAAGTTTCTGTTTGCCATGCTGAAAAAACAGCATCTTGCCAAGTTACAAAGAAGGCAGTTTTTCATACTCTGCAGTAGACAATCCTATTATCAAATAATAATGCCTTCATCTTTTGATAGTGCTGTTGGAAGTGGAGAAGGAGCTCTTTTCACATCTTGCTGTGTTCTGCTTCCACTTTTAATAAATACAAGTGCCTGCAGCTGAAAAGCTCTGTGCTAGAGTGCCCAGGTTTCTCTAACAGAGACCTCAGAAAAGCAGTGCTGGGGTTAACATATTGTTTTGCCCAGGCATATGCAAGTGTATTGCAGGAGGCACTATGCAAATAGTGTTCACAGAGTTTATAATTTCCTGTTGGAACAGCAAAGAAAAGAAGGTCATTGATTTAAACCAGAGAATACAAATGATTTCCTGCCCACAAAGCTGCCAAATGCTTGGAGTTATTGATTTTTTTTCTTCCCTGCTGCTAACCAAACACTTCTGGTCCTGTCATGGGCATCATCAGCTTATTGACTAAGTAAACATAACCCATTAAGCTGAACATTTTAAGAATAATAGAAAACAATAGTGTAAACAACAGTAAAAAAAAAAAAAAAAAAGAAGAGGAAAAACAGTTCCTGAAGTTAATTAACTTTTATGTAGATTCAAGTTTCTGGAATTTAGTCTTTCATCCAAAAGAGAGAGAAAGGAATAAATTGAAAGACTGTGGGGAGGAAAAAAAAAAAAAAAAAAAAAAAAGCCCTTTCCTAAAGAAGCCAAAAAGGTGGGTACTTCAAATTTTAAGATCCTGAGGAAAGAAAAAATATTGCAAAATTTAGATTGAAAGGGTAAAAAGGTATGGCAGCAGCATGGTAAAGACGTATTTTTATTTACTTATTAGCAGCAGGAGGTCTGTGCTGTTGTCTGAGCATTTTTTTTTGAAGCCAGAGTTGAGCACAGCTGATGCCTGGCCTTGGAACATGTCAGTTTGAAGATGGCACGTACAGTATTAATAAATGTAGAACAATACTTGCTGTCAAGTTGGTTACAAGGCAGTACTTCACTGAAGGGGGCCTGACAATGTCAAAAAGCATTAGACCAAAGCCAGCAAATGCTTTATACGCTACAGCTGAACCTGAAGGATGAATTGATGCCCTGGATCTGACTTTAAGGCATCTGTCTCCTCTGGAGAGCGTGTGTTTGTCTGAAGATGCAGGGAAACAAGTTGCTTTTCTCTCTTCTTCCAACCATCTGCCTACACATGGAAAGCAAGGAGGCGGACGCCAGAGAACAAACCACAGTGTGTTGTAAATGGACAGGGATGCCTTGCAGACAAAATAATCTTCAGAAGTAGGAGCACAGGCTCAGGAGAGGTGTTCAGAGGCTGCTGTGAACAGCAGGGGGATGGCTGCCAGGCTGGGACACCGCAGAGAGGGCTGCCCTTCCCCTGGGGCTGGCTGTTGCAGGTGCAGCTGCTGGCTTCCCTGGCCAAGATCCTTGTGGTCTTCTGATGTGAGAGCTATAGCAGCAAGAGATGAGGCAGTGAGAAGAGATACCAGGAGGGAAGTAAACAAGTAGATTACAAAGTGATGAAAAATAAGGGTATCAGCCTTCCACAGTGACTTAGAAGAACGTGTGACCAATTTCTTCCACTCCCTCACCCTCATGCCTGTTGACAGAAGAACACTAATAAGGCAGGTAGTCACACATTATTAATGACCTGTTAACAGCTTCTTTAATTGCTAATAAGTGCCAACTGTGGCTGCTGTAATTATTCTGCTGGTCCTAAAACACACTCTGTGCCAGGCTGCAAAATACCCTTTTTTTTTTTTTTTCTGGAACACTCTGTCATGCCTCTTCACGTGTGTGTACTGCACCAGGCAATTTCATACCTAAGTAAAATTACATCTTAGGCTATCAGAGCATTTTGCAGACATTAAATGTTGTTGTATTCCAGAAAAGTAGTAACCAGGAAGTATTTAGTCACTTATTTTTACATGCGTGAATTGAGACACCCAAAGTTTATGGTTTTAGCCACAGTGATACATTGAGTTGGTCCCCGAGCTGCCTATGAAACCTGAAAGCACTGTCTTCTGCTTTGCCTGTGCTGGTGTCATATGAACTGCAAAAGCCACAAATAAATTTGAAGTGACACCGAGTAGGGGCTTTTTATATCTAAGCAGAGGTCCCTAGGAGTATGCTGTGTAAAAGCCATGGTACCTCTTTATCACTTTTTCTAATTCCCACGGAATAGAGAGCTGAGTAGTATGCAATGGGAAAAGAAAACAAAAACACACAGAAAAATGTGTGTATTGTGGTCAAAAGCAAAGTCTTTCCTCGGCAGCCTTCAATTTAAGAATTCTGTGAGCATGGATCCCTGCCAGCATCATTAAGCAGCAGTGACTCCCTGCTAACTGGTCCTGTTTCCTTTTCTAATGGATCACAGCACAACAATGCATCTCATGTATGCCACGGTTGTCAGATTTCTTTGTCTTTAGCTCTTGGTAATCCAGCATTTGATCAACAAACCCTGCAAACACCTATTTGAAGATTACAGTAGCAACAAGTTTATGAGGAAATAATATACGTTCTTAGCAGCCCTGTGTGAAAGCCACTAGTGAGGGTATGCCTTGAAAACGCCATAAAGCAGCCTAATTTTCGAAGATCCCAGCACTTTTAGGAAACAGTGATTATGTAAAGGTATTGCCCGTTTTGAAAAATGTCACCCTTCAACAGTACATAGAAGTGTGGTTTGTGCTTTTGTCCAGCTCTTGGACTGCCACATCTCCTTGTTGGGCAAAGCCCTGTGCTGTAGCTCCATAGGAAGACCTTGTCCCTGTATCCCTAAAGGTATGTTCACTGTAGGAAACAGCCCCAGAGTTGTGCTGAACCTGTCTAGGCTGGTATGTTTTAGGGTGAGAGAGGGGATGGGGCAGGGGCACAGCCCAGGTCTCTGGAGACAGAGTACCTGACCTGGCATGGGCTTCCTGTGAAGTCATACAATGTTTTTCTGCCATAGCTCTGGAAAAAAAAAAAAAAATACTGCCTTCCCTAACAGGAGCTATAGGAGGACCTAAAATTTAATGAATAAAATAGAGACATCATTTAAAGCATTAGAGAGAGATTTTTTTTCCCTCAAATCTTTTCCCACACATGTTCTCAGCAGGAAACTATGGATTGTAGTCAGCTGTTCTCTGAAATTCCTCCTGCCCTGACTCATTTTTGGAAGAGAAGCTGATTCACATCCAACTGTCTTGTGAGCATCCAGCACATCTTTTCCTTTTTCCAAGGGTGGATGGATAAATTGGTAGCTACTCCTCAGAGCAAGTTAAAGGTCTGACCCCCAGATGCAGTATGTGCAAATGGTGTGGCAGGTTCCACCACTTCCTTTGCCCTTTTGCTTTCTCCATCTTGCACAGCTCTGTGCACAAGTTAATAAGCTGGATCTGTCTGAATGGAAACATTCAAGTATTATGAAAGTTTCTTTTTTTTTCTTTTCTTTTTTTTTAAATGGTTCCCATCATAACTGTTTCTTCCCCTTTTTGTCTTTATGAGAATGGAATGTTTCTAGGTCAGAATCCCTGATGGTCTTGTGCTGGTTTTGTTGTTTGATGCTTATTAAAAAGTCACGAGTCTTTGAGGTTATTTTTTCCCCAGATCTTAATTTGTGTTAACAGATTTAGCTGATACTGAACCAGTTCTGCTCATGTGGGCAAGGACCAACTTCTGGAAACAATCCAGGTGTCCAAGATGTTAGAAAGTAACTAGTTTTCCTCAAAGTCTTAGGCTTTAAGTGTTGATCTGATGTATTACAAAGGGACTTGACTTCCAGAAGAAGGGTAGGGTCAACATTTTCTGGGGGAGGGAACCTTCTGAGGAGGGTGTAAAGATGGGCACTTGAAATAAACTTACCACATCTGAGAATCTGGGGGGGTTTAGGGCAGCATTTTATTTATTTTTGGTTTTCAGTAGGAAGTATGAATAAGAGCAAGGTGTTCGTGAAGTGCCGAAAATATGTATAATACTATATAATAAAAGGCATTATGTCAGCAAGATGTTTGGCCTTAGGGCTGCAAACCTTCCCATCTCCGCTGATATTTTTAAAGGCTTTGTAAACTGGGCTCCAAGCTGATCACGGCAGAGTAGATCAGATCTTTTACCTCCTCATTTCTGGAATGCATTACAAGGGAATAAGCGTCATATGATTTACACTACGTTTGTGCCTTAAACATTTTTTCCTGTGACTGCCTCCCCCGGCATTCTGTTCCTTTAGGTCACCATCTACTTCTTGCCTATTTAATGCATGCATGTGGATTGTATTATTGAAGCTAGTAAGACTACAGACAGGCATAAACCTTATCAGAAGTGTAGATGGAGACCGTAAACTTCTAGACAGGTACTAACTTTTAACGTAGCCCCATATAGTTCCTAGCCCAATGACATCTGCAGTAAATGTGACCTGATTGCCAGGAAGGTTATTGCAGACTCCTTGTATTTCTTGATGTTTTTTCCCCATCTCAGGATTTAATAAGGTGACTTAAATCTAGATAGGTTGTTGGTTTTGGCTTTGAGAATTTATCAGTTTGGCATAACTACTGTACTGGACACAGATAAATGGCAGCAGACTGGCAAGAGAGCTAAGTAGTTACCGCTGCAGGCTCTTTGATCTTTCCACGAGAAACAGTTTGGTAGTCTCCACTGATCATTTACCTTGCAGGTTCAGTGAACCTATTCTAGGAAACTATATACAGAAAATACGCATCACACTATGAAAACTTCCCCGGCTTGACAGTCCACTTCTGCTAAGCTCCTGCTAAGCACAGAGTGCTATTCCCTCTCATCCTGACAGCATGAGACTGTCAAAGGACTATATTTGCTAGTTCTTTATGAGATTCTTTTGTTTTAATGTGCCCATTTGTGACGCAGGCAGTGGGTAGGTGTGCATAGAGTGTGGAGTAATTCTTTTGAACCTTGGATTGCAGTGTTCATGACTTCCCTGCCAGTGGCAGGGAAGCCAAGAAGCTGTCCTATAGGTTTCTCAGGTAAACCACTCACTGTTAAAACCATAAACACCACTGATCTTTTCTTCCTGCACCTTGGATGCAACATTTTCATTTGCCCTACTTAAGAATTCTTACTCTTAAATCCTTTGCAGTTCACCTCTAAAACACAAAAAGTGAATTCACACCTTCCTCACCACTCCGTGGTGTCCAATTACAGAAATATACAATTAGGGATGTTAATGACAGATTATTAGGCATTAACCTATAATGCTGTGCTCCAATAACAGCAAAAATGGGTCACACTGTAGGTATAATTATCCTGCTTCTCCACGCCCTGGTCCTGCCTCTTTTCTGTGATATCCCTTGTATTTCAGTACAAAGCGTGGGCAGCTCTAGTCTTGGATGATGGTCTGTAGTGAGTTGTTGAACTGTCTGGCATGTGAGCCTGGCCTTCTAAAAGACTGAACAAGCTAGGATGTAGCATCTTTGCAACTTGGGAGAAAAGCAAAAAAGGATTTAGGCATCTGCCTTTGTTATCTGCAGTTAGGAAGAAAGAATCTGTTTCACAGAGGGATAAACTGAGGGACGGCAGGAGAAGTCTCCTTGGACAGTGGGAACAGTGGCCCCACTGTTTCTGTCTGCTTGGCACTGGGGCGGTGCAATAGTCTACAGGGGAAGAGGACATGTGGAAGGGTGAAGGTAGGCAGGCAGGAGGAAAAGAAATGTAGTTCAGGCAAGCCTGCTGGATGAGACCCTGTAGCATAAGAGCACATGGGGAAGTAGACCGTGACAGTGGAGTACAGAAGATGTACGAAGATATATAAATACGTAGAAACGTGCAAATGAGAGCACCCAGGAGAGGAGGAAAAGGAAATGAAACTAAAGTATCTGTAGGCACCATGTCAGGTTTTGTGCTAACTGAGCAAGCCTCGTGCATTGTTGTGTGTGCCTCAAGAGATGTAATACAAGAATAGGGTGGCTGTTTAGTGTTCTTCTTAATCACTCTATTGTCTGCTTTCACTTTCCTGGTTAATTAGCTAGCAGCAAAGGCATAGTATAAACTTATCATGGTTTCCTGACTTGCCTGGAGTTGTCCCTTCAAAGAATTTTAACCAGGTTAAGTTAACACCTTTCTAGGAATCAATCCACGAGACCCTTGAAAGGACCATTTCAAAGCTCGTTAAAAAGGTGGTTTACCTCCCTAAATGCCAAAACGTGCCTTTTCAGTGCATCTAGAGAAGAATTGCTGAGGGGAAAAAAAAAACAAGAGAGAGAGAAAAAAAAGGTGCCACTTTTACTTTTTGTTTGACTGTGAATTGAGCAAACTTATTTTCTGCAAGTTGCTGAGCTTTTGGTGAAGGCGGATCAGACATGCAAAAGCTCGGTATTTCTGAACATACTGGCAGGGGCCACAATTTGTGCTATTAATTCTCAGAAATTAGGTAAATAGCATGTTAAGACCTGAAAAAGGGGAAAATGACATGCTGAAATGATGATCCTGCCAAAACACTTGTGCTGTACTGTCCTGTCTTTGGTGACAGTACCGATGATGAAGGTATTTTGTAGACAGTGAGTGTCTAGAAACTGTCTCTAAATTGTTGTCCTGGCATATTATTAGTATAGGAATTGGCTCACACCCAGATGCCTTATGGATCTTACAAGATCAATGGATGGGCAGGAGAGCAAGAATGTGAAATACAAGTGTGTGCTTGTGCTTGTCTGTGGTTTGCCTGATGTTACCCTCATCTCCTGTGACTTCCATGACTACCTGGGTGGCTTGCAGAAAAGCTGGACCTGGGGCCAACACAAATCCCACCAATCCAAGGGAGACTTTCATTGCAGAAAGGTTAGACAACAGTTCCAGTCTTGAAGATAGATGCTCAGATACACGTTCAGACCTATTTATGAGTTTTAATTTAATGTAACGGTAGTCTTTTGCCACACATATATTGCATGTCATGCCGACACCTCAAAGTTTAAAGGCTCCCAGCTGCTTGTATTGGTGGCCTGGCAGTACATTGTCTTGGCCAGGTGAGAAAGCCAGCAGTGATCCCACTGAGTTTGCATGGATCAAGTCACTTCTCTGAATTCAGTACCATATTATTGTTTACTGTTTGGACTACAATAGCACCCAGAATCCAGACATGCTGGTGGAGCTTGGTAGCGCCAGTAGGAGGAGGACGAAGAGGAGAAGTAGGAGGAAATGCCATCCCCCAAAGAACCTGCAGCCCCCAGCTCCCTCGCTCGAGTCTTAGGCAAATAGAATGGATAAATGTGGCTTGGTGAAAATGCCCGTGCATCACCACTACCTGCCTTTGGTGGAGATGCCTGGGATCGACCTCTGCCACCACTGGAAAAATAATTACCTACACATACTTCAGAGACCAAACCAGAAAATATGAATTTGCTGAAATAAGGGAGACTCTCTTAAGCCCAGCTTATTTTTAGAAGAACCTCTGTGGAGAAAACAAAATCTAATTAAATCCAGACTTTTTTGTTACAGTAACCCACCATTTCACATGTGACCCTGGGAGTCTTCCACCTCTCCGGGTTTGTTAAATCTCATTGTTAACTGCCTGAGTCCTGCTTAGCTTCAAAGTCAAGCCTGAATACTACCTTTTCCACCATATCTTACTATTTGCAAGGCACAAAATGAACATCATTCTTATTAGGAATCTCTGCTCTTTAGTATTTCTTATTAGAGAATGATTCCTTTGCTAACTGTAGGCTCAGTGTTTGTGTGTGATGATTTCTACTTGATCTTTCTTACTGCTGCAGATAGCACAGGGGAAGAAAAAAATCTTTTTTTCAGAACAGCATAGCTTGGAAATTGTGCTTTTTTTAATTACCGGCTGTGAAGAAATCTGGTTTTCCACCAGTTGACTTGCATACTTTTTAGTGGTATAACAGGTTCTGAGGGGAGATCTCTGCCACAGATAGCAGCGTGAGCTGCCCTCGTTAGGAGGCAATTGCACGCTGTATCTGTAAGATTCTCCTAAATGCATTGTCTTACAGTTACTCCCTTTGTGTCGAATGAAGTCAATGGGGTTTGTTCCTTCCCTTTAATAGTCTCTGCACTTTGCAGGCTCTAATTAATTTTCAGAAAGGCTCAGGACAGAAGGCACTCCTCTCGGCATGTCTCTGCTTCCCTTCCCTAGCGAGTCACCTCCATGGCACTTCAGCAGAGCAGCAGATGGGAGCAGCAAACACGGTTGGCCAGAGGGCAGAAATCCTAGCCACGAGCCCTCGCAAACAACAGTTCCTTACTATGTTTCCATCTTCCACAAGGTGACACCATTAATCTCCAGTGTCATCATCCAGAAGTCATGAGCAGCTGCATGCTGAGGGATGCTCAAGGATTTGGATGCAATATCCGGACATCCATGCTGCAAAGGACCGTGATGGCAAGGAAGGGGAGCAGCAGCTTCTCTCTGAGGGCTGCACTGGGCTCCAAGGACACTTCTGTCCTTGCTTTTGGAAGCTAGCAGGGAATTGTGGCATCAAAGAGGAGGTTTGCAAGGTCTTGAGACGCTTGCTCTGAACCTCTTCCTGCAACATGCTGTCGTAGGACTGGCTTGGGGAAACAGACAAGAGAGAAGTGTGAGGAGAGTGTCAAGGGCCAGCCTGGGGATGGGTTGGTCCATCCTGCAGGCCTCCCACTGCTACTGAAAGCAAGCACCAGCTACATTCTCCCTGTTACAGCAACGATGACCTTCACAGATCCAGTGTGGGCTGCACAACTTGGATGCACCTCAGCACCACATCCCTGCCTCACCAGGACCAGCAACGTGCGACAGCTGCAGGCAGGGGCAGCACATTAGTAGCACTGCATGGGGCTGCGGTGCTTACCGGGATCACCATGCTTTGGCTGCCAAGCTCCTCTGCCAGATGGCACCATCTTGGCACAGCACCATCGGGGTGCTCGCGGCCACTGAGTTGCTGCAAGTGAAGGGGGTGATGAGGGCGTGTGCGAGAACGTGACTGATCGGCACAAAACTCCTCTTACTTTCCATCCCCTTTGTCTGGGTGCAAGCAGACCGTGAGACCTAACAAACCTCAAACCCACTGACAGCGAGTTGTGGAGCCTCTGATTTCCGTCCTTTGCTGGGCACGTCCCATGAGCCTCAGTCAAAACATCCTCACTTGTGCAAGAGCTCTGCATTTTCCCATTTTAACTCAGCAAATTGCCAGCAGCACTCCTCCACCCCCAGACGTTTGTGTTCAATTATCCTGAATTTCATCACAGAAACCAAATTTTGCCTGGCCACAACTTTGAATAGGGCAAAACCAAATACTGCAGGTCACAGCCTGTTGTATCTGATCTGCTCTCCAGATTTACCACCTTTTTTGTTTTCTTCCTGTTATGTGGTGGTGTCAGATCCTCCTCCTGGCCAGACAGATCTTACAGGAATATCTTATTAATCAGATTTTGCAGTTTCGGGGTGTGGGGGTTGAGGGGTGTCAAGAAATAATGTTGTAAATTGCGATTTAAGGAAAGTTGCAAACACAAGCGAGGAAGCAGAAAGCTCTCCCTGTCTTTGTGAAATGACTGCTGCTGTTTCTCTGTAAAAACACACTTGTACTTCCTCTGCTGCAGCTTCTCACACTACTCAAGTTCCCCAGGGGAAGTGAAGAAGAAAACTCATCAGAGAAGCAGATCAGGAAGGAGAGATGGTGACTAACTGTACCAATGGCACAATTTGGGGTTTTTTAAGGCATAAAATAGACATAATGCACACATGCCTCTCTGAGTTGCTACCATTACTAGCCATCCCTAAATTTGAAGTAATTTAAACAATAAATGTAGATGTTAAGAGCTCTTAAAATCAACCCGGGTTGCATTCACAGTTTCCCTTGGTCTAGAGGATGCAAGAGATGGTGTACAGGCATATCAGCAGAAAGGCGAATGGAGGGAGGCTGCCCGTGTCACCTGACCCAGCTACGATGGGAAAGACTCCTGACATTTGCCTCTCCACCCTTCTCTAAACTGTGGTTGTCAGCTGAGCAATGCCTGACTAATGCGTACCTGAGGGGATCTAGAGGTGGTTTTCACAACAGGACTCAAACAGCCTTGCCCAGGTCACATTTCTGTAACTGGTTTAATCAGGTCTCGCTAACCGTAACCCTTAAGTGACATCATCGTGGCCACAATGAGCACTGGCAGCCCAGAAAGCTAATTGTATCCTGGGCAGCATCAAAGGGAGCGTGGCCAGCAGGTCGAGGGAGGTGATTCTGCCCCTCTGCTCTGCTCTGGTGAGAACCCACCTGGAGTCCTGTGTCCAGCTCTGGAGCCCTCAGCACAGGACAGACATGGACCTGTTGGAGAGGGGCCAGAGGAGGCCACCAAGATGATCAGAGGGCTGGAACACCTCTGCTGTGAAGACAGGCTGAGAGAGTTGGGGTTGTTCAGAAAGAAGGCTTCAGGGAGACCTTACAGCAGCCTTCCACTACCTGAAGGGGACCTACAAGAAAGCTGGAGAGGGACGTTTTGAAAGGGCATGTGGACAAGGGGTAGTGGCTTTAAAATGAAAGAGGGTAGATTTAGATTAGATGTAAGGAAGAAATTCTTCACCATGAGAGTGGTGATGCACTGGAACAGGCTGCCCAGAGAAGTTGTGGATGCCCCATCCCTGGAAGTGTTCAAGGCCAGGTTGGATGGAACTTTGAGCAGCTTGGTCTAGTGGAAAGTGTTCTGGCCCATGGCAGGGGGGCTGGAACTAGATGACCTTTGAGGTCTCTTCCAACCCAAACTGTTCTATGAGGTGTGAAGCCTTTAAGATTAGAAATCCCATACAGTTTCCCCAGGTATTCAGACGCCTACATCAGAGGGCAGCCTTCTGCTATTTTTTATCCTTTTTTTTTTTTTTTTTTTTTTTAATAATTTATTGCTGTCAAGACCACTTGTACTTACCATCCCAGCTGCAAGAGAAACAAGAGCATAAACCAATACTCAGATGCTTGGTCAAGTCCCATCCTGCCACAGCCTGAAGCAACGTGCTACTCCCCCACTGACACCTCAGCTTGACACTTGCTAAGCTGCTGTGGGCAGGAGCATTAGCTTGAGCTCTTCAGGCCACATGGTCTCCCTCTTACCCAAACCATAGGAAGTGTTTAGTAGATGGACTTTCTCAGAGGTGTTTCTTATTCTGCTGGGTCATTCATTCAGATGCCAAAATTGTGACTCATTAAAAGGGCAAGCTTGGGCTGGGGGGAGGGCAGGAAGGAAGAAAAATAGGATTGCAAGAGCCTTCCTGTTTACCCATGGCTTGGGAAAAAAACCAAGACAACAGAATACCCACACCCTGGCTCCATTATCTTTGCTGGCACAGTGCTGGCTTGGCTCTGTCCCTCACCGCTCCAGGCCAAATCCAGCCCTGCCGCGAGCGTGTTTACTTTAGAAGAGTTTACTTGAGCGAGAACCCCGGCCCCCCGAGCCTGAATGCTCACAGTGTGCGAGCGAGTGTGCAGGCACCATGAGCCTCCATGACAATGTGCCCCGGTGCTGGCCCCCGGCCACGCTAAGGAGGTCATTTTCTTCTCGGCAATTAGTAAAGTGGTGGCATCACTAAAAGAATTGAATAAACACATTCAACCCGGCTGGGTCCCCAGTTTGCTCTGTTCTCACCACCCTTCCTTCTGGGCGCATGGTGGGGCCCCAGTGAGCAAGAGCATGATGCTTGTGCCCTGCACTTTCATTCAGGCCTGCTTGGAAAGGGCTTTTAGGAAAGAGGAGAAGGGGGGAAGTAACCCTTTAGCTTTCTTCTTTTATAACAAATGTCTTCCCTTTTTGTTTTCAGGGAGGAAAAAATGCCAGCTTCCCTAAGAAAACTGCAGCAAATGGCTGTTTTCATGGGTCTGTTCAGTGGCGGGGGATGCATCGTGATGTATAATCTTATGCAAAGTAAGTCTTGGTGCTGTTAGCAACCTTATTTCTCCTCTGCCCCTTTCATTTGCTTTTGTGTAGCAGGGAAAATAGCAGCATGCAAGATGTGAAAAGCAGATGAAGTTACAGGAAGTGTGGTTGAGCCTCTGGGTTCTGCCTCCACGGGCTCTGCTTTGTTCAGCCCCAGGGCTGCTGCTCTCCCAAGCGCTGCTGCACGCATCTCCAGAGGTGGGTACTGCATAGGCTGCTGTGGTCAGGAGAAAGTCTAGTTTCTGGGGGGTTTCCTGAGGGTGAGGACAAAGTGAAAACTTAGGCAGGTTTCGTTTCTTACTGAGATTTTACAACTGGGCAGGAAAAGATGACCATCTGTGAGAGGGTATTAAAGTCCAGCGGTTTTATCTGCAAATCTCTCTGTGGTGCTGGCCCTTACACACAACATGCCTGTGAAGCGCTAAGACATTAGTTTTTTCTGAATGAAGGGCAGATAAGAGTGCTCTTCATTAAGAAGATTAGGACAAGGAGATAAAAGCTAAACAGGTGCCATTACTGTTTATAGACAGCTCTAGTTGCCATATGTCTTTGGCCAAGAATCCAAATTATTAGTCCAAATTATAGATGTTTATTTTTTTCTAAAATTGTTTCTAGATATTTTGCATCAGACCAGAAATAGGCTTTGCCTCTCTCTTAGGGGGTGCTATAGGCTTCTTGGCCCTATGCCTCTCACTTGCTGGTACTATCAAATTACACTGCTTTTCACTTAGCCTTATATCAGAGGATGCTGCCAGAAAAGTGTAGCCAAGCCTGTTCCTCAAGCCCTCAGATAAGCTCTGAAACCTCCTCTTCATTTTACACGTATTAATAACAAATCAGACAAAGCTGGAAAGCAGGCTTTAATTTTAGGCAGCTCATGCCCTCAAGCTCTGGAGCACATGACAGATATGTGATCCTCTTACTCTGTAAAATACTGAATCTGGCTTTAACAAGGACATTAGCATTTTTTAATTTTCAGCTTCAGCATTGTTATCTAGAAATCTCTGGGAGAAAAAAAAAGCCACTCTCCATACGATACAGAAAGTCAAAGGGCTCATTCCCCGCATCATGTAGCTGTGTAATCAAGTGGTGCAACGCAATGGCTACTTCTTGCTCTGTTGCAATAGTGGTGGCCACCGAGTAGCTGTCTGATAACTTGGTGACAAGCCAACCAGGCTGTTGAAAGGACACTTTGTGCTGCAGAGTGCGTCCTTCTGCAGCCTCCAGCAGACAGGAGGCACAGTAAGACCCTTCCTCCCTTGGCCCACACCCAAGGTTATCCCAGTTCCTTCTGCTATCCCAGTGCACATACCTGGCCTATACTGGGACCTGTGAGGAGCAAATGGCTTCCATAGTGGTGGGAGCAGGGGGAGAGGTATGCTTCAGGCTGAAGGGAAGTTTGCATGCACATGGTGTCTGTGAAAGCTTGTACCAACACTTGGGTAATCCTATTTCTGCTCACTCACTTTACTTGGACACCCTTCTCAAGGGAGCAGCCTCCCCAGCCAACACCAGCATCCTTTCAGCTCTCCTGCTGAAAAACGTGTGGACGAATGGACTGGTAGGGTATTTTATGCATTTTATTGTGTCCAGTTCTGCGCCCCTCAGTTCAAGAAGGACAGGGAACTGCTGGAGAGAGTCCAGCGCAGGGCAACGAAGATGATTAAGGGAGTGGAGCATCTCCCTTATGAGGAAAGGCTGAGGGAGCTGGGTCTCTTTAGCTTGGAGGAGACTGAGGGGTGACCTCATTAATGGTTATAAATATGTAAAGGGTGAGTGTCACGAGGATGGAGCCAGGCTCTTCTCGGTGACGAATAATGATAGGACAAGGGTAATGGGTACAAACTGGAACACAGGTGGTTCCACTTAAATATGAGAAGAAACTTCTTCTCAGTGAGGGTGCCAGAACACTGGAACAGGCTGCCCAGGGAGGTTGTGGAGTCTCCTTCTCTGGAGACATTAGAAACCAACCTGGACACATCCCTGTGTAACCTCATCTAGGTGCTCCTGCTCTGGCGGGGGGATTGGACTAGATGATCTTTCGAGGTCCCTTCCAATCCCTGACATTCTGTGATTCTGTGACAGGAGATGCTAATGAGGAACAGCTGAGAAGCAGCACCAGGAAACTTGAACCCGTTTCCCCTCCAACCTGCAGGATAAGCACAACATACTTTTAACATTGGGTGGCTGAATGCCATGATCCATAGGCACTAATGGGCTGCTGTGCTGCCACCCCTATTGCTGGAGCTCCTTAGGATGGTCCAGAGGGCCAGGGAGGACCAGCGCAGGCTGCAGCCTTGCAAAGCTGTTTCTGTGCCAACTGGATGCTGCCTGCTCACAGGGGATGCCTCTAATGAGGGAGAGGGGGCAGCATCCTTCTGCCTCATGCTCCAAGAGTAACACCAACAGGCAAGAGGCCAGGAAACGAACCTTACACCTTGTTTTAAACTCTTTGGAAGGCGAGAGCCAAGTTGCCAGAGTGGAATTTTCACATGTGCATACTCCTGGCTTAACTCCGCCCTTCTTGAGTGAGGTTAGGCTGGTGTGAAGCATACCTAGAAGTCCCAGCAGACAAGCCTTACGACTGTTTATAAGCAAATCTCTGCCTCCATAAGGAGGGTCGGCATGTTCCCAGCCTCACAGCTCTGCATTGTCCATTGGTGACCACTGCACAGCGTTTCCCAGCTATACATGGCAACCAGACATTGATAAATAACGATTTACCACAATTGTCCTCCATATGCCGAAAGTGCAGCATCCAGACTACTGTGCTATTGTTGCTGCTTGACCATTAATGGCCCTTCTTTGTGCCTCCCTTTCAATGCATCCGTCAGTAGAGCTGCAGCTTCATGGCTGCCACTTCAAAAGCTGTATGGAGACCACAGCAAGAGTTTCACAGCAGCAGCAGCTGTTCCTGTCTCACACCAATGTCTGCGAAATATTCTCCATTCTTAATGTATTTTCTGTACCTCCTTTAAAAAAGAAATTAATTACCTTCAGAACATTTTCAGTTATTCGTTCGTGCACCTTTTTTTTTTTCCCTTTTTTTGTTCCTTTTAGATGACATACAAATGTATGAAAAGCAGGGAGACACAGCCATAAGCTGAACTGTATAGCAGTATGGAACAGGCTATATTCAGAGCCCTCTTTACTTAAATTAGCCGAATAACATTACAGTTCAGCACTGCTTCTCTGATGTGTTTCCTCCTTTAGCCAGATTTCTCCTAATTAGTAGTTTTGGACTGTTTTTCAGGGAGGGTGTGGTAGTCTTGGTAGTCTGGAGGAAATGTCTTTTTTTGGTTTTGTTTTTGTTTTTTTAAACTTATGTTTTGATTTTAAGTGGACAGTCTCCTCACCATCCTGTTTCTCTCACCTAGAAAGTTTTGCCCGGACCCAGTATTACCAGCAGGCCTTGGAGCAACTGAACAGCAATCCTGATGCCCTGGAAGCCCTGGGTGCCCCACCTCTTAAGGTTCACAACATCCGACTGACAGATGGGAGTAATCGTGTGGACACAGAAAGAGCACAGGTAACGCTGGGGAGGTGGTGTCACAGGGTGGCTTCCCAAGGCATCAACTGACAAGAGGTCAGCCAGGGGATCTTCAGAAGGCCATGAGTCACTTGGGTGCACTGGAAGGCAGTAGGATGCGATGCCTGTTGATTTGGAAGAGGAACAGATTTCCAGAGAATAAATCTACACTCACATGAGGGACTAGATACAGCAAGAGCGGCATCTTTGTGTTGTACTATATGGGCACATCACAGAATGCCAAGGGACTTCCCAAACCAGTCAGTCCCCCTCCTGCTACTGTAAGTCACAAAATAGTTTTCAGAAACATATCAGATCCATCTTTAAAGTAGCAGCTGCCTCCCTCATCTCCCTAGGTACATCTCAGGCTAGTTTTTAAAGCTTTGTTCAGAACAGAGTTTTATAGCTGCTTATGAGCTATGCCGTGGTACAGCACAAATGATGTGGTTTCTAAAAATCACCTGTAATTCTGTGCCATGGAGGATGGCTGCCTGGTGTGGGACTGAATGCGTGGGTTACGTAGTAGCTGGAGAATGCTGTGCTGGGTGCTGAAGAGTTGCACAAGGCTGCCTTGCATCAGCCCAGGGCTGGGCTAAGGCAAAGCTCACAAACACAACTCCGCTTCCACTCGGAGTTGCTGCCCAAAAAGGACTTCCCATCAGTGTTTTTCCCCTTAAACCAGGAGTGGCTGCCTTTCCCAGGTTTTGCTGGTAATGCAAAATGCCCCTAGTGACCTGTGCAGGTCCCTCACTGGGGCATCTTATCACATTTGAATCATTTTGTTCCTCCTGGTGAGTAGTTTTGAGTCGTGGGGACCAAGCAAGGGTATTAAGGAATGGGGTAGATGGTACAGTGAATGAGAGAGGCTGTCAGGGCAAGAAGAAAAAAAAAAATTAAAAAAAAAAATCAACCTTTAACCAGCTCACAAAATTCCATGTTCCATCTCACTCCAGAGAGGATTCACCCATGTGATACCCTGGGCCAAAACATTTCCCAGTTTCCCAGGTTTTAGAGATTGTACCAGCAAACATATCTAAGGCCAAAAATGTGCAAAAAAACCCACGCAACCTCTTATGCTGATTGAAACAAAGAAGAGAACCTGTCCAGTGATGTTTTCCTCTGTCACTGTTTAAGAATGCTGGTCGCTTGAGTGACTCAGGGTGAAGTCAAATCCTGCCTTCTACCGACCTCACCCAAGACACAAACCACCAACTTTCTTCTCCGCTTTTTCATGCTCCTGACCATTCATGTTCTCATGAAATAAACTGGTTAATCATCACTAATGATTATATCATAGATTAGTTTACTGACTCCACAACATTCCCAGCTTCTGGGGCTGTTGGACAACCCTTGACATTTTCTCTTTGTGATTGCAATACCACCAAACGCTACCCCTGAAACACATTTATTTTATTCAAACATTACACTAAGTGCAATTAGCTGTGGTCACGGCTACAGCTCCTAACTTTCTTTGTTGATGAACTGAGTGGTACGATTTGTGACACTGAGAAAAATCATTGAACATCTCTTATTGCCTCGATGTGTGTTAAGGGACTTATCTATAGAGGATCCGAACCTACAGGCTTGTTATGGTTATGGGAAGCTCTAACACAGTGCAGGTCACCTCTGGATCACCATGCGTTCTGGTAAGGAAAGGTGTTTGCTCATAAATATTTCAGAGAGCGAGTGGTTTTCCCTGGGGGTTGCAGCTGTAACACAGTACATTCTTTCAGCAGAGAGAGATTAATGTACGGCAGAACAGACATACTTGTATAGCCATGCACACATTAGCCATTAGAAAAGCTAAAGCTTAGTGAAACTCTACAATACAGTAAAAAAAAAAAAACCTTAAAAAGAAGGTGTTACATCTTTGACTGTAGAAGGAGTAAATGTCCATTTCATAACGTTTCACTGAATCTTTGACATACTTTCACATTTGCAGATAAAGTTACCAGTATCTGGAACAAAATCAGCGGGGTACCTTTACATTAACTCAGAGATGGACCACTCCCGTCAATGGTGGGTACTGGGGAAGGTGCCGGGAGAAACGTACAGATGCAAGAAGAAAAGTGGTGGGAGAAAAGAGCAGAGCAGGACATTTGCTTTAGTCATCCATGGTGCTGAGATCATGCACACAAAGGAAGCAGAAAGTAATGTCTGAAGGTCTTGTGAAAGGTTGTTACCATCGTTATGGCAAAAATATACATTAGTTGAGAAATATATTGACTTCATCCCTGTGAATACAAATAGCAGAACAACATGAGCCATTCATTGTGTAAAATGTGTTGTTCAGCAAACTATAGCTCAGTATACATATAAATACTATGAGCCAAGGTAATGTGTTGCCCCCTCCCAGCTCTCCTCCCCACGGAGGTGCAGAGGCTGTCGCACAGCAGTCTGAACTCCAGTCTAGTATTACATGTTGCACTAGGGGAATTACACATTAGGTCAGAGTCTATCAAGGTCAGCTAAAAATCAACGCAGGACTTTTTTTTTTTTTTTTTTTTTTCCCAAGCTGATAGATACAGTCCTTATAGTTAAAAAAAAGTGCTAGAACAAATACATTATAGCAGAAAGATGCTCTGATTCCACATCACCTAGTAGCAACTTTACATCTTTGTAGCACTGCAGCCTGAAAACCTCCCTTGTCAAGGGTAAACCAATTTCTAGAACCAAGCAAAGAATCAGTACATGAATTTGAAGTCCATCTTCCCTTGCAAAAGAGGAAATTTTACCAGATGCAAACCTCTTCACATGTTCTTGGAGTCTGTTAGGCACTTCTGTTAACTCTATTTAGAAACCCAAAGCTACAACATTTTTACTCAGCTGCCACCAGCCATATGGTAATGTTTTCTTTTCATAATTAGATGAACACAGCTTACTGTGTTTCTCTTCTGAATAACTGTGGGAAGTAAGGTGTAAAACAATGGGAGGAAGACACTGGGCTGGGACTTGAGAGACTCAGGGCCAGACCTGGCCTCCTCCCTAGCGACCAGAGATATCCCCAGGGATCCCCAGCCACCTCTCTTGCACATCTACACTTGCCCAGGGCCTGGGCTCTGATCTCCTCACTTATCTCCTCCTGACAGATGGAGGGAAATAACAGTTCCCTCCTGTTTCGCTGAGTTACTGTGAAGATAACTGAGGATTGCAAGACGTTGAACTACAGGAGAATTTGAAGTGCATACACATCTCTCAGAGATATCTTCTGTAAAAGGGTTTGTGACAGACGAATCTGTCAGACTCAACCATCTTTGCCTACATGCGGGGTCCTGCACACAGTTCCACTTGGGGCTAGGCAGGACTTGGTGTCCTTGCACTGGGCTGAGGAACTAAGAGTAAAATGGCTGGTTCCCATCTGGTCCGTGGAGAGGAGTTCCTGAAGTGCTCAATAGGAATAACAAACACGTAAGCAGGCCATCCTGGTGGGGCTCTGCATAGTGCGCACATGGGCATTTCCAGTGGAGACCACCAGACTGATAGACACAATTAAATGACACCAGGAGCGCTCTGTGCAAGTGGTTTAGGCTCCTAAGCCACCAAAATACTTCTGACTCCAAGTGCGGTCTGTCCATAGCAGTTTATTTGTTTATGTGGTTATTAAAAAAGAGGGCAACTTCAAAGAAAGGGAAATTTTGAGTGCGTGAGCTGGTTTGGACCTGCAGAAAGAGGCACTCACTCAGGTGCAGGCAGCGCAGGGGTCGAGGGGGTGCCCGGAGGCGAGGGCCTCCAAAGTACCAGCCCTGCAAAATGACACTTTCCTGCCCTGAAGTGAGTGGAAGGAAGGGCTGAGACCCCAGGCCACGCTGGGGAGAGCGAGCAGTTGCTTCTTCAAACTGTTCTAAATGAAGCCGCTGCTCATCCCAGATCAGATGGAGTGGAGGGCTGCCGAGCGAAGAGCCCTGCCACAGACCCATCACACAGGGGTGCAGCAGCTGAATTACCTGATTTTGTGTACTCAGCACCGACTGCAGAAAAAGCAGAGCTGGGTGAGCACTGGGAGCTTTTGAAAAAATCCTGTCTTAGTACCCTGAAACACTAGTCCTTCCCAGCTGAAAAAGCAGCACGAGCAGTCTCACAGAAGCAGGCTTGGAACAGAGTTTAGAGGAAGGAAAAGGCTCCCCCTCAGTCTCCAAAAAGTGCAGTTTTCCTCCTCCTTTGACTAACCACTGTCATACCCTGTCAGAGTTTCAGCAGTCACATTGAGTGATCACACAGTGTTCAAACTCCTCCAAGGCAGGATAATTCCTTAGCAACACAGTCTGGTTCCAAGGCTGGAGAGGAGCTGAGCAAGGAATGCACCCGCAGGATGGGGAGGAAGAAAGGCACCGGGTCGGGGGAGGAATGTCCTCTCTAAAAATAGCTGGCAGGATTTTATTTGAGTTGCAAACAACAGGAACACGCATCCCAGACCTTTGAATCTGAGCTGTGCTATGCTATTAGGGAAAACAGCTTTCAGAAGCTGGCACTCACAAACCAAGCTTTAAAACACTTGAAAGAATTTTTAATAGCACTGAATGCATGGAATGATTTGTTTATTTATGCCAGCTGTTTCTATACCTTTACTACTATATTAAAAGTAATTGTAACAAGTTAAAAATCTCTTTTGGTTTGTATCAGCTGGTGCCTTCAGGATGTCACCTTGAAACTGCGAGATGGTCAGAATATTCCTGTTTACCACTCCCCGGTGGAGACCAGTGGTGTCCAAGAAGGCTAAAACTCAAAGGCAGCTGCTTCTCCACCTCCCATTGAGCCGAAGGATCCATTAATCGATCGCATCCCACTGTGTTTGTGAATGTATGCAGTTGTCACAAGTGACAATTTCACTTAGGTGGGTGCTCTCAAGACAATTTTCTCTCCAAGATTGACCTCATCATTGTCATGACTGTAATTTCTTTCTTTTGCTGGTTTATTCATGTGTTTAGCAGAAGACTAAAATAAATATATTGCGAAAGACTTGCTGTTGTTCCAGAGAAGTCATGCCTTATGCCCTGTGCGTGCTGGTATTACGAATTTGAAATAAACAAACAAACTGCCAGGAAACTGGGCTTTTCTACAATTACAGACCAAAGTCAGGACAGTTGGGCTGCTCAGTCATGGCTGGAAGGCTGAGTCAGCTTCTCATAGTCATTCCTGTGCTACTTCGGTTTCCCCCATTTCTCAACAAGGTGTTACCTAAAGCAGAAGGGACAAAGCAGTGAAGGCGAAGCTCAGCACCTGTCTCCTCCGCTGCTAATGAATGTCACATATCAGGTAGATTTGCACCCTCACGGTTACCATTAAAAAGCTCACGAGATAGCAGGGACCACTCACCATAACTGATGAATTCCAGGAAAAGTCTTGCTACTCGCGCTGCTCCTGCTGAAGGTCGGTATAACAGAAGAAGCCACTGTTACACACCAGCGCTGCCCGACACAGGCTCGGGAGAGCACCTTTGCTCTCCCACTTCTGCTCAGGGAGGAAAACACTCAGGAGGTCCAGAACAGGCAAAATACCGCCACAGTCCAGTCAGACTACAACAAGAGATTGTGGTTGCGCCTTGATTCTCTCAATGCAGCCGCTCAACCGACAGAGGTGGAGGATTGCCTATAACAGGAGCAAGTCGAGGAATAAGCAAAAAAGCCCAAAATCCCAACCCTCACCAAACTGCACATTCTAACTAATTGCAAAGCCTAAGGCACAGTCTGAGATAGCTGAGAGACACAAGTAAGCGTCCTGCTGTCATACCATGAAATAACATGCAAGCCACTAAGAACATCCAGAAGAAAGAGTATCTTGGATTTGTTGTAATAGAGCAGGTTAATCAAGATGCAGCTTCTCTTGAGCCGGCACACACAAAATCCCTGGTCTGGCTTCACAAAATGCCGCACCACGATACCACCGCCCAGCACGGCTCTAACCCCGGGTACCCAAAGCCTGAGGGAGATCTCCCACCACAAACCTGACCAGTAACACTGGAGATTTTACTTTGCTTGGGGAAAGCAGAGCTCGCAAAGAAGTTTCACCTCTCACTTTTCCCCCTAGAGACCTAGCAAAGCCTGGCTTTAACTGGAGGCACTCCTGATCATCCTAACCAACCCATGGGTTCCCCAAAGCTGTGAGAATGGGCGGTATCATCATATCAATGTTTCTCTAAGTCCAATCTTTAAACCTGGAGAAGGAAGAAATCAATGGGTGGAGGCTGGGAGCCAGACAATCACTGGAGCGAGACAAAAGAAAAGTCACATTAAAATCCCTGCTTTTGTTTTGCTATTTGATAGTCAGTAAACCCAGAATCTCTTATCTCTTGACCTTAAGTGCCTCAGAAGACACTTCCTCTCTGTGTTGATGCTCATATCCAGAGGGAGAAAAAAGCAGCAAGCTGGTGTGTTCAGTGCTGAGCTGCTTTGGCCATGTGGCTCCCATTAGATCCACCACAGCCTACGGCTCGTGCTTTCAGAGAGGACACAGGTGCAGCCAAAAGAACTGGAGCATGCCGGGAAAACAGAGAATGCAAAGGTCTCAAAACCACTAGCAGCTGCTGAAAGCCCAAATAACTTCAAGAGGGTACCTGGGCACCCCTCTTCCCTTTGCAGTCTTTTCCACTAAGATATGCTGGAGCAGGTTAGGTTGCTTTTATCTTCATTAGGTCGTTAAAGCACTAATTAATTGTAATTACATTGTGTTGCATGTCAGTAAATACTGGTCTGGACAATAATTTCATTTTTATTGAGAAAATATTCATCTTTTATCAAAAGACCCTAAAAAAGCCAAACTCCTTCAGAAAGCCATTCTTTTCTAATCCCAGAAGGTCAGGAGGAGCCTCTGGAGATCGTCTAGTCCAACTGCCTCACTCATAACAGGGTCAACAAGAGCGGCTTGCCTGGGACTGCATCCAGTCAGGTTTTGAAGATCACCAAGGATGGAGACTCCACAACCTCTGGAGACACTGTACCAGTGTTCAACCATTCTCACAGTAAAACAAAGCAAAACAAAACAAAAAACCAACAACAACAAAAACAAACAAAGAAACAAAAAAAGCTTTTTCTTATGTTTGAACAGAATTTCCTGTGTTTCAGTATGTGCCCATTGCCTCCTGTCCTGCCATTTGGCACCACTGAGAAGAACCTGGCTCCATCCTTTTTACTCTTCACCCACAGGTATTTACACACACTCATAAAATCCCTCCCAAGCCTTCTCTTCTCCAGGCTGACAGTCCCAGGTCTCTCAGCCTTGTTGACAGGTGCAGCAATCCTTTAATCATCTTGATCATTTTAAGCATGTTAAATAATTTCTTTTAAATGGGCTTGAAAATCTGCATAGTTCCCTTTCCAGTTGGTGTGGTTAAAACAACCATCATCTTTATGACCTTTGCTGGATTGCATGTTTGTTTCTTACTCTCTAGTTTGATCTTAATAGGTTCTGCCAGGCGGTCATCACCCTCAAGGAATCTATCAAGGCTGTTCAGGGCAAGAACTTAATTTTCAACTGAGAAACAACAAATATTGCTTAGCAGATTATTACAACGCTTATGCCTATTTTAGCTGGACCCGACTAGCACACAGAGGCTGTATAAAACCAGATGTTTTAAAAACACTAGTTTCATAAAGGCTCAGCGGGCTGATGCCTTTCCTTTTGAGTGTGTTTCTCCAGGTAGTATTAATAATGTGGTTTTGTCCAATTTGTGGGCCTGTCAGTTCACTGTGTAGCTTGGGCAGATGCACAAGGAACGTTAGTCATTTGGATTCACCTCCCGTTTAGAAATGAGGCCGCATAAAGTTCTTTCCCTCCATTTGCCTGCATCTTGTCTGCCTGACAAAGCAAAATCGTTTTCCTGCATGTTTTCTGCAAAATTTGCTACAAAATTCCCTGCAGCATGGCCCAGGCAGTCCTGTAACACTGGTAGCAATGGAGACCTGTCACATTCTTGGTGTTACTTTGGAAGACATACCACACACAGCTAAACACTTCTGATTCATTTTATGTAGCACCAAGTATATCGAAACACTGGAATCACAACATCTCTTGACCAGTCAAATGCACTTTCTGTTAATTGGCTTTCCTAGAAGATTTAGAAGCAAGCACCTTCATTCAGTAACTTTTGAGAGAGCCTTGCCTCTCTTTGCTTGGTAAGGCGAGAACTTCCATCCAGCAACCAGACCAGCTGGATCTCATAGGGTGCTACTGGAAAGCGGCAGCTGGTAAGGCGATACCCCAACAGCTCAGGAGATTTTCCTCTAAGGTTTGGCTAAAGGGCACCTGTGTCATTCAGCCTCTATGCTGGGATTACAAATTAATTGAAGAGATGGGGTACACTGGTTTCAATGCATTACCAGCTTAGCTGTGATTCTGGTTGCACAAGCAAGCAAAGACTCAATGCAATTAAGTTCTCTGTGTTTACACAAAAAAAGATAACCCCTTCAAGTAGTTACGTTCCCTTTCCTCTCGTAATTTGGTAGTAACTGTTGTAGTCCTAACACTCTGCTTCTCTTTGACAAATTCTAACCTTTTCTTAATTAAGAGAGATTTTTATCATACCCATATGGACATTTTTTTTTCTGTTTTATAAAGCTTCAAAGTTGTATTTTTATGGAACCGAAATATTCTACTTTTACAGTTGTCAGGTGTTTTATAACGGGAACAATTATTGAAATTAAGCAGTGTTAGAAGAAGAAATACTTTTCTCACTCAGCATCTAGTCAATGCTCTGACTTTCCTCACGGGAACGCGTGTCAGGCAGATAACACATTTCTGGACACAGTGCCCTTTGGAGGGGGTGTGAAAGTTTGTGTCACTGCTTCAGAGGACACATTTTGGTGTGATTTGTTAAACGTGGATTAAAGCTGATTTGCATCTGCCTCACCCTGTCCTGGGTACACAGCTGTCCTACATTGCACACCATTTGCTGGCATTTACATACCATCTTTCCAGCCTCACATCTTCAGGCAGGTGATTTCCCACCTGTCAGACATCTGAAATAACAGTCCTAGGTTTAATGGCAATAAGTTTCTATGTTACACATAGGCCAAGAAAAAAAACCCAAACCAAACAAACAAATAAAACAAAAAAAAAAAAACACAAAAAACCTCCCCAAAAAACAAAAAAACCCAAAAACCCCAAACCAAAACAAACAAAAAACCCCACACCCTCCCGAACCTCACAAAACAAAACAAATCCCAAACAAAACAAAACAACAAACAACAATAAAAACAACAAAACCCCCAGGTTTACATGGATGATGTGACTGTATTTATTAATCCCAGTAACAGCTTAATTCAACGGCAGTAAATGCTGTATTGTGAAGATCTCTTTGGTGTAAGCATAGTGCTTTTTCGGTGCGTTTTAATATTTGCAGCAAAAATTGAACAGGTGTGTAATTCAGAAAACTAAAATATTAGTAATCCTGCTATATGAATGTTAAGAAAAATAACTTTACAGAATTCCTTGGAGAAAAGCAAGGACACTTGTGTGCTGGTTTGACTGAAAATGGGTTAACTTTCTTCATGCAGTTAGAAACCTTTCTTTTTCATAGCTAGCATGCTCATTATTTGAATTTAGTTTGAGAACAAGAAGATAACACTCTGGGACAGAGTTAATGTTTTTAATTGCTCTGGTCTGAGAGCCAAGGACACCCTGAGCTCTGCCCACAGGTGTGAGGCATCGAGGAAGTGGGGGAAGAGATGGGGCAGAGCTTGACCGACACCCAGGCTGATCAATAAGAATATTGCATCCCATTAGTGTCATGCTAATTATTTAAGAAGAGTCGGGACTTTCTGGTTGGCTCTTTTGCTCTTCTCACTTGCTCTGGAGCACAGCCAGAGGACCTTTTGGTGTGGGACATTTAGTTCAGCCTTTTGCCATTTTGCAGAGGCCTCTGGGCTTTTCTGCCTTTTTCCTCTTCCTTCTCTCTTTGGGATCAGGGTGCTGCTTTCCTGGGACTGGCTGCTCAGCATGTATGTGAGGAATTGCCTTGGGTACCTTTTATTTCTATTTTGTATATATATATAGATATATATTTACTAGTAATGTACTAGTATTTTGTTATTTTATTAAACTGTGTTTCTCTCAATCCAAGTTTCTCCCTTCCCTTTTGATTCTCTCCCCTATTGGGGGTGGGCGAGCAGCTATTGTGGTTGTATTGCTAGCTCGGGTTAAACCACAACGTGAGACTTCGTCTCACATATTACAGCCCGGTTCCAGCAATATATTTCTAGCTGGTGTGCAAAGCCAAGTGTGAAGGCGTGCAGTCATCAACCACAAAAGGGTTTGAGTTGCAGTAGTTTGCAATGCAGCACTGCACTTTAGCTTCACTATTGATTTCAGCCATCACGCAGTCATCCTGTACCAAAGTAGTGTAAATTCTGGAATTCTGCTTCAAACCAGTAATGCTGTCTGGAAGAAAGATTATAGTTTCTTTTAAAATATATATATGATGTTTTAAAGTGTTTCCCAACACATAAAGGACAAAAGACCCATCAGCTGCTCAGAAAACAAAATTTTATTTATTGTAAAGTTCCTGAAACAATAAACACCTTATCAGAAGTACAATGTACTGGCACTATTTCTTTAAAATGTTGAACTGTCTTCCAGGAACAGCACCGGGAATATTCAAGAGAGCTCTTAAGCCATGGAACAACTTGGTGCGAGGCCCACCTTCCTCCCTGTCCCCTGCCAGCATCACCAGTGGAGAATGGGCAGTTAATTTTTATTTGCATTTCCTACCTAATGGCCCTCAAGCTTCACCTGGCAGACTGCAAGCTGGAATTCAGCCTTTCATATTTACAGATCCTCAATTGAAGAGTGTAAGAAATGAGACAAATCACAATGCAAATTCAGCTTTGGACAAAAGGATTATTTTATAGCAATTTTAGTTTAATGACTATAAAACCTATGGCCTCTTGCTTAAAGAGGTGAACATAGCAAGACGACAAGACTTTACTTTCAGCTGGATGTTTGCTGTTTATTCCAACAACTGCAACAGAGGCAAAGGCCTTGACCCGCCCTCCCCACAGATGTAGATCACATCTCTTACATCAGAACCACAGAAATAACAATTCTCCAGCAATTTCCAGGAACATCTGCACTTCCATTCCTTTCAGGTTCCTGCATTCAGGCAACAGCAGCCCAGCCTTACAAAGGCAGCCAGCAGGTGCCCAGTCTGGAGAGGGGGACCAAGGGACAAGAAGTTGGTTGCTTTTCCGCAACTACCCCATCTCACAAACACTTTAAGGCAAAAGCAGCTTTTTTTTTTTCCGGATGAACTGCATATGTACAACACAGCCCTTTGTATTCATGGAGCTGCAAAAAACCAGCTCTTCTTCACAAGCTGGTGATTTGTTCCCAGTCTTAATGTGTTACTTCACTAGTAACTAAGCGTCTCAAAAACGTTAACCTCAATAGCCCCTTTCTACAGCTTTACCCACACTTACAGTGGAACACAAATAGCTTGAAGTGTGTGGGACTGACTGATAGTCCTGCAGTTAAACCTTACTGAAAATTTTTCCTATTATAGGGCCAACCTAGGATGCCTTGTTTATAACTTATACTATTAAACTTTCACAACTTTATACAAATTCTTAATGATGTTAAAAAACACTGTACAAAACCACCTTAAGGCACAAAAAGTTAAACAGAAATGCAGCCCACTTGAAGTCTCAAAGCAGCCAATTCAAGAGAAACTGGCCTTGTAATAAGTACATAGTTCATTTATACATGTTAAGCTTCATTGTCATACATTAAAACCAGTAAATATAGGACAAAATGTATGCTGCTCAGCATCTACTGTCTTTCTTCAGTACCAACCCCCATCCAAGACATGATCTGCAGCTACAAATTGGAACTGAAACAGCTTACAGGTCTCTCAAGTGATTTGCTTTGAGCAACCATGAGCTATTACACATTCAGGTGTGCAGATATGGCAACATAAATTTGTTTTGTAAGGGTGGCATGTGAACATACACCTCAGAGTTTTGCTCAACTTTGTAAAAGCAAGGACATAGAAATGTGAAAAAGTCAAAATGGCAGTGATGGAGGCTGGGAGAATTTTAATCTTGCAGAAATGAATTTCATAAGTTGATGTCCCTCCTCCAAGCAAATTGTCTTGGGTAAATGACCAAACAATAAAAGAGATGCCCATGAAATGTACTGCCCTGCTTCAAAACTCTGAAAGAGATCAGCATTGTAGGTAGGGTCAGCAAATGTGTAATAATGCAGCTGCCCCCCACCTCCAGAAATGTCCAGACAACACAACTACTCTGTTGGCTCCAAGATTCTTGTTTAACATCTGCTAATGGCCACATAGAGCTATCCAAGAAAATCTTGCATGGTTGCTTCTCAGTAGGAGCCTGTAGGTTACTGTCTACAGGAGGGAAAAATCCAGCAAACAATCCATTTCTCCTGAGCGTGAAAGGCATCTCTGCATTACAACATAAAGCACATCCAAACTCAATTATTCAGGTACTATTGGATGTTTTCTTATATGAAGGTCTTCGAGGAGTGGCAAGTTGCCCTACCTACATCAATATTCAATATACAATTCCAAGGGGGAAGAAGCCTGATAGAACAGTTTAATTTGGGTGCAATTTTTCTGATGTGGCTTCAAGTGAAGGCAAGCAGAGCACTGGCAATGAAGCCTCAGGGAAAAAGGCTCACTGCCCCCGCTCAGTGTCACGCTGCTACTTTTCAATTGTCTTCTTTACTAGCGCTTTTTCTCACACCCGTACACCAATGCTAACTAGATCACCCCAGGACTGCCTGCGTTATTAATAAGCCATTTACCTTTTGTGTGGAGGAGGAACTGTAATAGCACAGAGCACTGAACTCCTGTTCACTCAAAAGAGTAAGAACACTCTTGGTACATTTGAAATCGGGAAAGTCTGTAGCAACATGAAAAAACTAGCTTAAGCGTTTCTATTCATTATTTTACAGCAAGAAAACTTTTCTGAGGGTTTATTATAAAGGAACAGTATAAGGAAACCAAATAAATAGTTGAATAGTTAACAGTACACAATATAATCGTACTAAACTTCAATTACATCAAAATTAAACTTTGGAATAGCATCAATATGAAAGATTACTTGGAAAACCAGGATTCAGTTCAAGATCCTCAGACCTGTGCATTGCAAAAACCAGTCAGTTTTGATGCCCAATTGGTCCCAGCTTTGTCCCCCACAGGACCATGCCCACTGAGAACTGTGACCCGTCCATGCAGGTCCCTAATCCCACTCAGCCCCATCCTCCGCATGCTGTTTCTCCAAGTGTCTAAGGGAGAGCGATTGGGAAGCACGAGGTACGAGTTGTGCTTCATTGTTTCAGAGGAAGCAGCATCTCCTTCCTCATCTGATAGTTATATTGAATCAGGTTATGCAATTTAGCCTAAGGATGCTTCTTTCTTCTTTAAAGCAGCAGTTAGAGGAACAGAAAGAAGGCAGCAATGACCTCATGCTCCCAGTAAAACCCCAGCTGGGTTCTGGGTGGGAGGGGGTGGAATCAAGGGCTGATTTATCATTAGGTGGATAAAGTGATCTAGCATGGTGAAGTCAGTGGAGAGAACTTAAACAGAGCTACATCAGACTCTCTGTCATTTTCTTTTTTCCTACTCATTAACACTGTGCAGCCACACTGAGCTGGATTCTGTCAGCTCATCTCACCCAACACAGGAGGGGACAAGAGTGATCTCTGCTGGCTTGCATGAGTGACCAATTTAAGCAAATTCATCACCCTTGGGAGGAGGATTTTGCTGTGCTCCCAAATAAACAAGTATCACCGCTGTGTGGTCTGGAATTGTTTGCTGATACAGATTTCTTCACCTGTGGGACATGTGCATCTCTTAACAGAGAAGCACAGCTCACTTTGGCCATACACCAGGCCAGTCTGAGTCTTGACTTGATGTAAACTTAAAGAACTATATACACAGTATAGCTTTGAAATCTGTATGTCAAACCTGTTGATCAAATTCTCTTCTCATACAATTTTCAGATCAGTAGATACTTCCACTGAAGTCAGGAGTGCTAAAAGGTGTTTGAGGAAAACTCAGCATTATATATTTGCATTAAATGCCAAAATATATCCTAAAATACTCCTTTTGACATCTGTCACTGAAACACTTCCAATGTCAACTTCTCCAGAACACTGGAACAATTAACAAAACCTCTATCAAGCAACAGAAAAACAGAAACAAAAACTACAAACAAAGATAAGCTTTTATCTTTGTTAAATTCCTGTCAGCCACTTGAAATCTTGTTTATCTGTTCCATGAAATAAAAACTTGGCACATTTTCTTGGATGCCATTTATCAACATTTTCTTTTATCTAGAACATTTATTGCATATCAGAAATTCACTTGGCTAGGATATTTGTGTTTAGGAGAAAACACTGCCTTCCAGTTATAGCTATGAAGCTTCACACAGTTCAGTAAATGAATTCTCCCGGTATTTCTTGCAGCAACGGTTCCTCAAATTTAAATCGTTTGGAAATGGCTTTCTGCTCAGTTACTTTTTCTTTTTCTGACTGCCTACATTGTCCCAGTGTATACGAAGCCACTACAATTAGTTCTTCTGTCACTATGGATTCTTCCTCTTCAGTCTTCTCAGCATCTACTGACTTTTCAGAGGCAGAATCTGCATCTTTCTGGGCGACATCACTGGTCTCCCCTCCTGTACTCTTACTCCAGGCCCTGCCAGCAGGATTATCGCTTTGTTCTAACCATGGATGTTGAAGACATTCTTCGGCAGTTGCCCGGTCCCTGCAGAGGAAGAAAAGTGTTAAATTCAATGTCCAAATGAATTTGAAATCCAGTGCCTTGTAGAAGATCCGTATCAACTACTCCAAGGATATGACTGTATTAAAGACAGACTGACAGAACATCTAAAACACATGCCGACAGCTACCTTTTACCCAAAAAGACCAACAGCAGTCCAAGGAGATGAACAGCTAACATTGAAAATAAAGGAGTTCATAGATCCTTAAATATCACAGTTTACACTCCTGTGTTTCCAAGCAACTTTCAAAGTTTATACAGATGATTTTAATACAGGAAAACTATCTAAACCTTACATTCTTGAAGTATTCCCACAGACAAGCAGTAGGCAATTTCAATAGTTGACATGCCTCATGAAGAACTGGTGAAGTTCCACTGGAAACCCCTCTTCTTTTGAGACCTGGAATTTCCAACTTGCTGCCCATTGAGAAAAGCACACTAACAACCCAGAAAAGACAAAGCTATTCTACCAACTCATCAAGAGTAAGAGGCTCAAAACACAGTTCATTTAAAAGACATCAGCAAGGTACCTGTAAAAACAGCCAGTATATTGTACCATATGCTACAATTCATATACAGTTTTCTGAAAGGAATTTGAGTTTTAGTTACTAACAGCTGGACACATTCAGAATATGCAAGTTCGGAGGGAAATGGAGAACTTCTCTTTTCATGTACATGAAAAGTAATAGCACAGTGAAATGCAAATAATCAAAGTTCCCTTTTACTTTAAAAATGAAAATACCAGCACTTGGTATATTTAAAATTAATCCAGTCAGACATACTAGCCTACACAATTATGTATTTTACTTACTCGGGTTTCTTAACCAGGAGAGTTTTGATGAAATCCACGGCAGACTCTGATATGAGGTCAAAGTCTTCTCCAGAGTAACTTACATTCATTTGAGATATATTTAAGAATGTTTCTTGTTTATCATCTCCTAAGAAAGGCGATATCCCTGTTAGCATAACATATGCCAGTACTCCAATGCTCCTAAATTCAAGTAAAAACCAGAAAAGCAGTTTAGTTTAGTGTTGTGGGGTTTTTTTGATTTTTTTTTTAAAGGTTTGGTTCTAAACCAAAACAAAACACCTTTTCAGTGAAGTTATGATGACCATTAATTTCTTCAACTTACCACATGTCAGTTGCTGTACTGATTGGGTCATAACTCAGAATTTCAGGAGCTATTCAGGGAAAAAACAAAAAACAGTTCTATTTTTTTTGTCATATGCAGACATATTTTAGTTACATAGTGCAATAACAGGTATGTGGTAAAATTTAATATAAGTAATTCGCAGCATGATAGTCTTTTGAAAGAGATATTTCAAGTTATTTAAGAGATTACTACCATTCACTGGTTTTAAGTGAAACTGATTGTTTTCCTTTGATTGTCCTCTTCAGAAGCCAGGCCAGTATCCTTCTCAATTAAGGAAGCTATATAGAAATTTCTTATGGGAAAATGAGAAATATCCAGCATTTATATTCCAGCACTGAAACCCATACCCATATAGATATAGAATATATTTTCAAGTACATTTTCAAGGCCTGGAATGATTTGCTTTTAAAAAAATGAAATTGATACAAACCTCCACAAGCTAAAATATTATATTCAAAGACTGAATAAGTAATTCTGAAGTTTTAATCCACGTAATACTTGTGATCACTGCTGGTAAGAATCATCTAAAGTGTGAACTCATCTTCAACACAAGCCCACAATTGTCACGCATTAGACTGGCAAACCTTGCCAGTTTTAGCCTTTACAGCAGTATCACATCCAAGTAATAACCTGATCTCTCAACACAGTAACTACCCAGCTAGCCTGGCACATTCACTGGACTGAGGCAGTTTCTCATCACTCCCCAAGGCCTGGGCAGTCCCCTCCTCAGGGTGACATCACTCGTAGTGACAACTTACCTACATATTCTGGAGTTCCCATAATTTCTCTTAGCTCCTCACTGCTCTTCATTATTCTGGAAAGGCCAAAATCCACTATCTTAATGTCTCCCAGAGGAGACTTACTGGTTAGTAGAATATTTTGGGGCTGAAAAACAAAAGAAGGAGACTTTCAGGATCACCCAAATCTAATGCCTATGACACCATATTGCGTAACTATTTTATATCACAAGTAGCAATAATGCATTTCACAGCAAGTATGAGACCCAGGATGAGTCATTTATTTATTCGTGTTCCTCTCTACCCCCGAAGGTGAACTTGAAGAAACGCAGAGGCTAAAAGGAGTGGCAGGTTTTTCTGCTTATAACTGAGACCAAATATCTACCTTTATTAGCTTAGAAGACATACCAGTAACTGTGATTTAACAATAGCATATAAATACCTCCACGTTTGTACCTTTAGTCCTTCATATCACCCTTTAAATTCCCCTTTCCTCGTTGTGTCCTTCCAACAGATGGTGCAAAATACCTCCTGTTGAAGGGTGTCCAGAAACACCCAATCATTTTAAAAGACCTGAACACATAAAACCATTTTGACTACACCTGTTTAAAGTCTGTTGCAACCGACCTCAATCTTGTTCAAAGTCCAAACAATTGTATTACAGAATACTAACTCAAGAACAGTTTTAAAAAATACGGCAGCCTGAAAAACAGGTTTTTAAGAGCAGCACCTTTGGATAAACTTGTTTGCTCTGACGTCACTAGATCTTGGCTGTCATCCTTCAAAGCAACTCTGTGGTCATTAAGAACTTCCTTACTGTCTACTTTGAATGCTTGCTCAGTTAAAAAAAAGAACCTGAAAACTAACTTTCGACAACAGGTCTTAGAGATTTTTTTTTTGTAACTGAAGCACATCCTTGCCAAAAAAAAAAGTGTGACACTCCCTGCCCCCAGGCCAACGATCACATTGGGTTCTAACATCAGCTTCTCCGAATGGTGATACTGACAGTTGACACTACGCTCATGCCTCTGGCGAGCACAAGTTCTATGAAAGTGAAGAATCCTTTATTGAGAACCTGGATCATCTTGCATTAGGGCTGGTTGAAAAGAGAGGAGGGCAGAAGAGTAAGAACATTGAAGCAATCACTGACTGGTAATCCACCTGAATTAACACTAACATTTATAATTTTACTTGATCCTGGAGCTGTTCTCTCCTCATCCCCTAGTCAATCCCAAAGGCATGTTTTCACATGAACAGCCTTGCTTTTGAATACAGAAATAAAATTGTGCAAGAACATTTTCAAAACCTTGGGCCAGTTCTCTTTGCTGCAAGACCTAAATACAGTCAAGTTCTTTCCTTCCTGCAAACTTAAACCATGGTATTTCAAAATAACTCCATTATGTTGTCAATCTATCTCTTGTTTGTAAATTTATGCATTAAGAACATTTTTTTTTTAAATTTTTGTTTGCTTACAAACTGGGTGCTGGTGGCCCTACAAAGGCTTTTGGAACTGCACATTACCATATGCTTTATAGCTCACATTTGTTATTCTGTATTTGTATTAGAAAAGCAAACATCCAAAAATGCTGACTATGCCTCCCTAATTAGCCTCTCAGATGTTCTTCCCACTGGGAAATTTAGTTACTTTCTGAAGAGGCAAATAAAAAGCATCAGAAAAGCATTTGTTTTCTATATTTAAACGAAGAAAAGTTTTTGATGGAAGTGTTTTGTGAAACCCTTAAACCCTGTATTATAATATTTTTGTAGCTAATGTGGTTGCCAGAAGTCTTTTTTAAAAAACACACAAAAAAACCAACCAACCAAAAAACCCCAAATAATTACCCAAAGCACACATATGCAGAAAAAAAACCTTTCTAAAGAATGAATTGAGTCATAAGCCTAAATCAATTCATAATGAAATAGTCATTTTCTTCTTTTAGAGAATCATTAAGGGGTTCAAGAGAAGTGACAGTCTAAACATGAGCATGAAGCCTTAAATAAACTGTAGCTTTGAACTTACCATAGCTTTTAGCTCGACACAATTACTCTGAAGGTTTAAGAAAAGGAAGATCACTTTCTCACATCTGTAAAGCTGGTTCTCTTTTGCTTTTCCACTGCTACAATACATCTAGTTTTGCCTAATGCTAAAAAGGGCCTTTCACTCTCACCATCAGGCGGTAATGAAATGGCTAATGATGGCTGTCAAAGGGCAACATTTAAAAACCTCCCCCTCTGCTGCAGCAGGGCTTAAAGGTTCCAATTTAGATCCTTTTATGTTGTGCACTGAACAAAAACAAAAAGAAAAGAAATCCCTGCCTAAACAGGCAATCCGAATGGATGCACTTTACTACAAGATGGGTATGTGCAGAGAAACCACATGACATGGCCATATGAGTCTAGCCCAATGTCATGTTAGCATAGCCAGAAAAAGGTACCTTTGGAAAGATCATTGAAAAAAGTTTTATTTTTCCAGGCATACTGTCAGCAATCAAACCTGTGCTTTAAGAATTTGAGATGTTGGTTATACCTGTATCATCATGTTAGACTAATAGCAGTGAAAAGCATAATTTGTCAATGCGAATATACCTCACTTAAATTGGACTAAACTACTGTCACATAAAGAGAGCATAGCTATCCTGACACTATGAACTCCAGTGCAAAAGCCAAAGTAAGGCAATATATACAAAGATCTGTTTTCATCTAGAAACTTATTCTGCAAATCACAGTTTGCAGTAAGTATACTTAGTGAAATGAAATAACCTTCAAACCTACATTGCCAGAAGGTTTTGGAATCTTGTAAACTCACTATATAATGGCACTATATATAATGGCAAAATCCGTACATTGCAAATTTGCCATTATTCTAGAGGCTTCTATGAACCTTTGGTCCTAACATTTCTTGTAACTTCAGTTGTTTTCAAGAATGGTGTGACTAAGGACACATAATAAAGGTCATGCTTTTAATCAATGCCTCACCTCAACCTGCAACATTAAGTTAGCCATCTAATTTTATGATACTGTCAAAAAGAAAAGTCAGATCCCTACAAGACAGGACAGGAATTGTCCAAGGAATAATGGGCAGAAATGGGAAAAACAGACTAGGTGGGATTCCCCAGCTACAGTGTATGTAAAAATACTAAAGCAGGCTGAGCAGTCAGCCCTAAAAACAGTTAAAGGACTCCCATATCTTTAAGCGATTGAAATGCAAGAGCAGAGCTCATTTGGGGGTTGGGTTGTCTCCATCCATGTGTAAAAATGGAAAAAAATGCAATGGTCACTAAAAGAATACATATATTAGACTGGCATCACACCTTATTCCCCAAAATAAGCAATGCAAGTCTCAAATTAAGAAATAAAGCTATAATCAAAATAGGTCCTGTAGAACCTGGATACTCTATACCTGCCTATTAAGTAGTTTTGCTCTAATTATTATAAAGTTTGAACTCCAGATTAAACTGTTCTTTTGCCTTGAAAAAATGATACTTTAATTTTTAACTCTTTTCTTAGTTTCCTAGATGTTCTTTAGACAGGAATACCACACTTCTATAAATACTACACTTCTGTGTAATAAACATTCCACCTTAACCCCCCTGGAAAACTCAGCTGAGAAAATTAAACTGTAACCTTCTTGTAACAGGCTACTTCTTTTGTAATTGCATTAGCCTGCTTTCTGAACACTGGTGTAAAGTGACACCCAAAACAATTTCAAACAGTGATTACGCTCATTGTCCTCACTGTACACACCACCTTGAAAAGTTGTCTGCTGGATAACCAGGGTAATATATACTGTAGAAGAGTGCTGCATGGAGCATTCTCCCAGATGCCAGGGCGAGGTAAGGCTCTTTACCCATCTCCACTGCACACAAGAGGCAGCAAGTCCTCCCTCAACCCCCACGCCTTTTTAAAATGCTCGTCCACTCCCAACTACTTTAAGCTTCTACCAAACACCAATTCAAGATCAAGTCAAACAGCAAAAACACAGAGAAAGGAGTCTTCCCTTACTCTGCAGCTTTTATGCACCATTAAGTGGAGATGAAAGACTCCTGACTACAATCCACGCACACCCTGCAAATTAAATAGCGTCAACCCAATACTGTCGAGCGATACTTAATTTGCACTCAGTAGCACTATCTTGGCTCTTTCTCCAAGTCAAAACTGGATTACATGATTGGATTTAGCTATTAACAAGCTATTTTTCAACCATCTTTCTGAAGAATCATTCTTTTGGGAAGAAATGATCAGGTGGCAACCCTGCTAAACCACATCAAAATACCTCATTTTTTCCTGCAGTGTTTAGTCTCATAGGAAAAATTTTGCGTATTAAGTGGACAGACAGAAGCTAAAGTTAGCTGTCAGTGTCATAGATCTGGTTGATTAGATTTGTAATACGGAACTACAACAAGCAGCTGATAAACACATACTGACAACCATTTTGACTTAAATTCTTCCAGGCATAGAGCCTTTTTTGAAGGTGCAACACAGAGAAACTGGATGGACCTTTCCAAAGGTATTTGTACCAGACAAATGAAAGGGAAACCTTTAGAGAGCCAAATGTGAAACTAATAGCACAAGCAAAACATTTTATCATGTATTTGTAAACTTTTCGATATTGGCAAACACCTTGCTCACCAGCAGTACACTTTGCATGAGTCTTCTAAATGTCACCCCACAAAACCAAGTATTTAGTAAATTCCATAGTGCTGTAAGCACTAGGTAAAGCAGTGTGAGCCACAGAACACAACAGAAGACAGTTTGAGGCCATAAAAATGCTGCCAAAACCAGCACTAACTTCAATTTTTTAGTTCCTTGAAAAATGGGCCTTTTTTTTTTTTAAAGTCTTGCAAGGCACGTAGGTCAATCAATCTTCTCAAGTCATGGTTTTTAATCCTATAGTTTCTATCATCCTTATTTGTCAATATTCTGAAGACTTTTCTAAAACTTATTTCGCAAGAGTCTCATAGATCAGTGATAACACTGCAATTAGGACTCCTATTAAGATCAATTTTTCGAAAACACATTGCACACTGCAATAACGCATAAACATATTAAACTTCAACACGAGAAAATTTGCTCTCCTAATTAAGTTTTATAAGCCAGCAAAGCAATGCTGGATCTTTCATTGATAACTGGAGATGCTCAATTTTATAACATAAGTTTTCTGATCAGTTGGAAAGAGTTCTTAAGTAAGCTTTTTCTGAACTCCAAAAAAGCTGCCTGTCCACAAGCTGTAATCAACACTCCAGTCTACTTTTGCCACCAAGTACTGTAGTCAAATAAAGCACAACATATTTCTGATTACAGATACCCACGTGATAGTGTTCAGGAACACCACAGCTTTAACTACAAACATGTATGAATATATACTGTCCATGAAAGACATTTTAATTTTATACACTTTGCTTCAAGGACATTCAATGGAAATATTTTTGGCCAGCCATAATACAGACACTGAATATCTCATGTAAGTGTACTGGAACTTTAAGGAATTCTAACTGCTCATTTTCAGTCCTTCTGAGCACTTATTCTCACATCACTTACTAAACATTTTCCATTAAGTATTTTAATACAATTATTAAAATATTACGTGTATGACAATCAATGGACTACAGAAAATTTTAAAGGATTCCAGAGCTAATTTGAATGAATGGTTGGGAAACCAGGCAGGTGAGGTATTTGTGTGCAAATATTATTCATCATCTGCTTTAGCTGATGAATGGTGCACGATGTGCTAGGTTATATATTAAATATGTACAGCTTGATACTGGAATCTACTGGCAGCTTTGTACTACTGCCAAAAAGCAATTAAGTATAAGTAAGGATCTCAGCAACAGAAGAAACATGTAGCAGCTTACTACATACTTAGTAAATATGGTAATTGGACATGTAAAAAAGAATTCAAAAATTTTAATGCAAGATACTTTCCATACTGCCTTGCTTAGTAATAATATAGTAGTTCAACCTCAAAATCAGACAAAATTGCATCTTCCATATGAGTGTACAAATGGAAGCTAAAGAAAATTAATTGCAGCTTGCTGCCAATTGGAGATGATAGTTTTCTGGATCTGTGTTACAACCATAAACAATACTCTGCAATTTGTATAATGGCAACTATATTTCTCTCTTGCTTTGGGTCAAAACTATTTTTGAGCAAGAAAAAGATTTACTCCAGTAAGTCATGATAATTGATATACCAATAGGGCGGTGGCCAACTGTTTGGTAGTAAATGACAGACACTTAAATTAACTTTTACAGTAATTAAAAAAACCAAAACTCTGAAGTGTTAGAAATACATTTAACAAATTAGTATACTGTTTTCCAGTCCAGTATGAACACTTAATTCTGAAACATTATACTTTATAATACCACTGCCTCTGCCATCCTTCTGCTTCATTGAAACTCAAGTCAATACTAAAACCAACCTATTTTTCAATGATCATATAATTCTCAGACATTTTTACTGCACTTTAAAAATGAGCCAAGTCTTACCCACAGTACTCATTTGCAATTTAAGGGACAATGCAAATCCATTTTTGACCTCATTACATTTTCCTTAATCAAACAAAGTTTATATTTGACATAATCACAGAAATTCCCCAAAATGCTTGCAACCCCTCAAAGGTTGAATTTTATCTTTTGAAGAATAACTAGATAAAAATTGTGTTAATTACAAATGAGTATTAGTATGACATATGACCAAGAAGTCACCAGATAAGAAATTAATGACAAAAACACAGCAACAATCTTACCTTTAAGTCAAGATGAACCACATTGTTTCTGTGCAAGAATGAAACTCCTTCTAAGATCTGCTTCATAAGTCGCTTAACATCTTTTTCTTTGAAGGCTTCCTCTCTTTCAGCCACACACTGGTCAAAGATTTCACCTCCAGCAGCACTATGGAACAACATGAATTTTATTATTTCAAGGACTCAGTTATAGCACCCATTTTGTTCTACTCACACTATTTTATTCAGCATAAGCAAGATCAGCAGGCGGTAGCATTCAATAGTGATACTTTCAGTTATTCAACATTTGGCAAGCTTTCACTAGGAAGGCCTCTGCAGTGTTGTGGCTTTGGAGAGAAGCAAAGATGAGTCATTAGGCAGTTAGGTTAGGGAATATGAGTACTACAGAAATTTTTGGAACTCTTTTGGAAACACTACTGACTATGCTTTAAGATGAATGCCACATTTGTTTGAGGGCAGTGTTTGCGCAAAAGATGTGCCTTTTACCATTTCTATGAAACCACCTGGAAATTTGGCCAAGGTGAGCCTTTGTAAATGCAAAGCAAAACAGCACCACCCCCAATCCTCCTCAAAACACTTTGTGCCTGCTCAAAATTTTAAATGTAAAGTTTACAGTTTGTTTGTGAGGTCTCTGGTACACAGGGATGCATTCAGTTTCCAAATGGCCTTCATCTAAAAATAGTTACGAAAATTTTAGCTCTTAGCTTGCTTCCTTATCTTTTGTTTGTATAATTTAAATAAATAACAAAGTAACAACAACAAAAAAAAAACCCCAAACTACAGATGAATGAATGTTTTAAAGTACTCTGAAGCCGCATGCAATACCGTCTCCATATAGGAGTGACTCTAGATAACAAAAATTGTTTTAAAACATAACCATGTAGCATCAAAAGGAAAATGAGCATAGCAGAGGCTCCATGTTAAAACAAGAATGGGCATTAGAACGGAACCATTTTGCATATGGATTGTTGAATTACTACTTAGCAAAGTATAAATGAAATCAACATATACACACTTTGTTCTGCATGAAATTCTATAATCAGCCCTTAGTGAAAGATGTGAAACCCCTGAGGACAGGATCTTCTCCAGTTACCTCAAACTGTGACAAGCCAAACCTGACTTTGCACAAGCGTTAATCTTTATTGATGCACAGCCATCTATTCTGCCTTTGCTTGCTCTTTTCTAATAAATTATATTACCTAGGCAATCCAGAAGACAGAGTAGTATTCAACAAGGATGTAACAACAAATGAGAGTTCTATAAAAATGGTGCATTTGGATTACATACCCACAGAAAAAGAACACAAATACATTCAATTTTTCATTTTGGCAATACTAACTTTACCGCTACAGTCATAGTACCTGAAAATGCATCATGGTTGATAAAAATTTTTTTCCTTCCTAGATATTCTCATTATTTAAAATTATTCCTGTGGACTGTTTTACAAGCAAAAAGAATTTAAAAGAGGGTTATGTCTTTTTCTGTTCTATATGCTGGCATACTGGTACAGAAATGCAATTTGATTTATGAAACTAAGACTGTCTTTTAAAAAAGAAAAGTCCATGAAATAATTATTTTTCTTCATCCTGTATCAAAGATGATAGAACTCAGAATGAATTTCCATCAAAGCAGTATTAATGCTTTAATTCCTCTAGAAGAATTGCATATGCCTGACACTTTATCACATCTTTCATCAGTATATTTTTATTTAATTCAAGGAAAAGGTTAATATTTCAGCTTTGAACAGATGTATTCTAGTATTTGAAAATAAAATAAATTTTAAAATAAATTCTTCTCAAAAGCAACATCATTTGGATCTTCAAGATAAGGATAAAAAAACATCAACTGTAATCAATAAATTAAACTTTCTCCTTTAAGAATTCCATAATATGTTACTTGAAGAATGATTTAATGCCTTGTAGCAGTAAATTATAATGTAAATGCAGTGATAATATCTACTACCAAAATTACTAACATAATATGTTTTACAGTAACAACCCTGGGATTTTTCTGGTATTGTTCAGCCACTTAAAATAAGTGAAACAGTACTTCCGCTATTTAATTCTATGTGAAATAGAATTTATTTCAACAAAATTGCTGTTGTCAACCAGGGATCACACTGCATTTTTAATAGACTCTGCTGAAAAAAAAAATCAGGAGGGCCTTATAAAGCCCTGTTTGTTATATGTCTATTTGGCAGACATCTGTTACAATTAAGTGACACTAATAAACATATTAACATGGAAGTAGACATCAAGCTAAAATGTAAGCTACAGAGGATTTTAATATTATCCTTAAAGTTTCACATGGAAAGGTGGTTTCACATGCAATGTTTCATTTTTCAATCAACTTTGCTAATTAGAACATCTTTTTCCAGACAATTCATTTCATCAAAAAATTACCCCATTCGAACAAGTAACTAGTGACCCTTTACAAGAACATGGTGAAATTTGTTCCTGCAAGACTGTTTCATGTATTGTTGCTGTGGAGTGAGCTTAACTGATTGGCTTAAGCACAACAGCCAGCTTAGCTGTGAGCCAACCCAGTCACAAGTGGTTGGAAGTACAACATCAAAATGAACTCTAAAAAGATTCTCCCGCACATCTATGCCAAATTCTGCCAAGCTCCTTAACAATACTTTCAACTCAGTTATTTTGTATTGCCTAGCTGGAGTTCAGGGAAAAAACACACTTCAATCAAAACACAGAAGGGTTTTGATACCTGCTAGGAAAGTACCACGTGCATCTCATTGCTGTGATTTCTGTACACATGCAGACCAAGAGTTCTCTGGTGTTCACAACATTTACACATTTTTCCTCTAGGAACACATTTTCTATTAAGCTGTAGCTTTTCTAACAGTCATTATGAAATAACTTTGCAAACCACTGGGCACTCCCACCCATCTCCATAGAAAATGTTCCTATAGGATAAAAGCAAAGAATTGTCCTTAGGACAAGAAAGTCTTTAGGAAAACAAGCCATCTTAATCTGAATAAAAAATAAGGAAATATTTAAGAGCACAACATCTTGAAATCCAGTGTTACTTAGAAGGCATTATTTCTCCAGTACACACTCCCTCAGCTATTAACTTCTTTATAGTTTCAAGTGAAATCCAACTGCTCTTCATTAACAAAAAGCATGCTAACATTCTATTACTGCTTATCAGCATAAATGAGCTAAGTCATTTGGAAGGCTGGAGCATTAATCTTGGTTACGGTTATGTTGACTTTAAATTCAATGGTGACTGCTTGTCTTCCTTCAAACAGCTTAACAAAGCACTGTACAGAATTCAGCGTCCTACTTTTCTCAAGGGCACTTAAAATACACCCGCAGAGTCACTTATCATATCATTAGAAAAATATTGAAAAAAACCTATTTCAGTGCATCTGAAAAAATTAAACATTCCCTCAGCTTTAATGGATCAGACATTAAGATAGTCCTCTGAAAGACTCAGAAGTACAAATCCTCAGAGTACAGATACGTAGATACCAACTTCCTAGACTACACTTGATTTCAAATGCTGAGTGAGAGCATATACAGTCTGCAAGGGTCAAAAATTTACTTCCTAAATGTTATGGTCTGTCAAAAGCCTTTCTTGAAAGCATTGTCTTTGGAAGATAAATGGAAACCCATCTGCTTTCTGTACACAGAGCTTATATTACAAGAAGATCATACCAAGGTGGTTGTAACACTATCAGCAAAGGTTCACGTTCGCTACTGCCGAGAGTCGCACCCTCCTTTCCTTGGCTCGGCACACCATTGGATAGTAAACAAGCAAATGAATTTACTGAGAATTTTTCCAGTGTAAGGCTACCATGACATACCAATGTCCACATAGCCTGAGAAAACTGTACACCTGTATCTGATGAGAGGACATATGGGAAGATAAGAATCCAAATGCATTAAGTTGTAGATACTGTTCTTTTTTAAGTTCTTGGTTCTCAGACAAATATACCTTTTTTTTTTTTTTGCCTTAACCTTTCCAATATGGCAGCCCAAGAACTGAAACACAAACAGAAGGCAACTAACACATATGAGTAGTTTTCCCCTAAACCTTTTTGAAGAGCTTCCGTCTTGATTTGAGACTGCCACTTAGAACAGTTTGTTAATTGCTCTAATAGACACCATGCAAACACTGGAGCAGCAGTTATTTCTGATTACAGTGGTTTTACTTCAAGGTTTATCTATTGAACACTATGCTAAATGACAGCAGACTCTAACCAATTGCACTTCCAGTGAGTAGGATAAGTAATATTCAAGACAACATAAGTAGTAACATTATCCAGGTCTGAACAACTATAGGTTAAAAAAACAATTCATCTGGCATCATCAAATAATCCCTATGTCTTCCAGATGATAAAGACAACTTTTTTCTTTTTTTTGAAAATATAACAAAAATCTACTACATCTACATAAGACCCTGGCAGGTAATTACTCAGTTAAGAAGCTCTTTACAAAAGAATACTTAATGGCTTAGACTCTGAAGCTACACATACAGGTTTCTGTAATATTCAACCCACTAATACCATCTATCCCTTCCATAGATGTATAAACATATGGTGACACTTATAAAAAACCACCAGTTCTAAAGCATCAGATGCTCTGTTGCTCTTTCTTGCAAAAGAAACTGAAAAAAGCCAGGTAGGTTGCATACAAATATTTAGCCTGCAAGTTATCAACTTTGCTTTTTTCCTATCTGATGTGTCAGCTTTCCCAGACTGTATTGCTACCTTTTTCAGTAAAAGTCCAGATTTCTTTTTCATTCCTTTAGTTTTCACTGATATATAGAAACATGACTGACCCACAGATCAACTCCAGGCTTTACATACTACCCCTTCAGACTTACTTACCCCTTCAATCCCTACTTAAATCCTCTGCTTCAGGTCTTGTGCCAACAAACATAAGTCAGAGACTGTTGTAAGGGTGGAGGCCAACCACCACCAATTTGCAACCCTCCAGCTGAAGCCAACACTGTAATGCCTCATTGCTTCCCATTCCTCAGCACTTAATATCAACAGTTAGTGGCCAATTTTAAGTTTGTTTTCTGTCAAAAGTTGATAGTGCTTGAAAGACAACCCTCCATGTAACATTAATATTTCTCTTCATGAAGGCAAAGCACCAGGTGTCCCCCTCACCCCTTACGACAGATTCAACATCAAGACAAGAAACTTCAAAACCTTAGCAGATAAAGTTAGTAGCCAACAATTAAGTATTTGTTATTCTCCTTCCCAAGATAAAGCATCTACCACACAGACCATCAAGCTTAATAGAAACTGAAATGTCCTGGAGAAGCTTACAGTCTAGATATGACCTTTAATCCTCTGCGTACAGAATGTCAGAAATTTACTAACCTTCATACCTGTTTTGTTGCGACATGTCTCTGGAACATGCTGACATTAAAGAAGCATCCAGACATACTGGCTGGAGTCAGGGAATGACTTTTTGTAATTTACAACTTAACACACAGCTATTTATCTGAAACAAGGTATGACTGATGCATATAAAAACCAAAATGTTGCTAATTAGTAGACAACCTGGTGACTATTGAACAAACTAGTTAATACTTTGGATTTAAAATGTTTTGCAATTTTAAGAGATTTGAGTTCTAAAAGAAAACTAGCAATTTTGTATTAAAATTAGCACAAAATCCATTGCTGATATCAAGCTTTTGATTCTACTGCTCATGTCATATCCTTACAGGATTCACAAATTTAAACTGTATTCTAGTTAGATCTGTGCTGCTAGGGTTTAAAGCATGTATTTCTGAGTCTCCAATAGCAGCAGTTAAAACTCTAGAACCTATGTTACACCTTTGCATTATAACAGATACTTGAATATCCCCTAAATCATGAATTCCATAAGGGCACAATCAAGTTGAAAAAAAATGTACTCTGGAAGGAAGTTTGCCTTAGCAGACACACTCTGATTCCATTTCACTAAACATTAGAGATACAGCTTCTTTTCATCTCTAAACAAGATCAGATTGGGACACGAGATTTCTCACTATTTCTTTTTGTTATCAAGCAAGAAAAGAGCTGTACAAACTAGATTTATCTTCACAGACAGGTTAAGTAACTTCTGAACTCTCGAGCCTCCCTGTTCCTCTCCTCATTATTTAAAATCCATAAAGCTTGAACAGAATCTTAACAGAGTTCAGTGGCAACAACCATTTGGCTGCTTCTTGACACCTACATGTCAAACATAAGCCATTGGCATATTATTAGATGAACAATCACAACAGCTGCAGAGACACCCACCTGAGCAAACTCAAGGAGGAAAAAACAGACAAATGAAGAGTCAAGTTAAACGTCATTTGAAATCAACTATTCTAGGTCTGAATCCTCTTCCTCTTTCTTCGCCAAAAAGATAATGATTTAGAGAGCTTTTCATTGTAGGTCATAGGGGATTTTGGTAGTTTCTTTCTAACAATGAGGTTGCTTCAATACCTTTTCCAAAAGTGGTAAAAACCAAACAAACAGATTTCACCCTGTTTTGTCACAGTCAGTGAAATAAACTTCACTTTTTGAACAGATGCTCATTGCTTTCCTCTTCCTCTTATACAAGTGTACACAGGTCATACTTCACTTAAGATTTTTTTAAGTACACAATTTATAGTTCAGCTTTGAAAGATACTACATAATTGGAAAAAATTATTATAACCTGCAGTAGTTATGAGACTGCATATAATTTCTTGTAATACTGATTTTCTTAGCGATTCTTTTTGAACTCATGCAAGTGTAACAGGCAAGCAATACGATATTTTCACATTATTCATACTGACACACAGCATTTTTACATTATTAGTTTTAAGCAAATACTGCAGAATGTTATTCAGGACTCATTAGTAGTACTTACTATTCCAGGACTAAAATCATCTCTGTTGCAGTTTCATAAACTTCATGCAAGTTAATGACCCAAAGGTTGCATTGTGCCAGCTCAAGGACTGCAATTTCATGGATTATTTCCATCCGACAGTCTTGGCCCTTTCTTCTTTTTCTCATGAATTTTGCTGCAAACTCTCTTTCAGTGTCTTTCTGGATACATTTCCTCACCACTGCAAACTTTCCCCTGAAATTGAAGAAGAATTTAAAGTTAAAATTAAAATTAAGTCTCTTAATGACAACTTTACTATCACCCTTATAAATTAACATTTCAGGAAACCTGAACTCAATCACTGTTAATGGATACATTTAAAATATGTTCTAAATTTAGAAAGATGCCTTCCTGAGTGGTAATCCCTACACTTAAAAGTTAGGAACACCACACCTCAGAATGCAATTTAATCTCCATGGAAAATAGGGAATTAAAAAACCTATCAATTCAAGGAACCGGGATTTTGAAAATACAGAATAAACAATCTGTGCTAGTTCATAAAATTATGTTACCCTCAAAACTTTCATTAAAAAGCTGGCAAAACCAAAGTGTACGAATAGCCATTTTCTACTTTCTATGTCTACATCACAATAACCCAGTTAGTTTTCTAAAGTATCCCACCATATTCAAGGCTACAGCAACCATCACTCTTATTGAATAACTGCTCAGAATCCTGCTCCATTTGCTATATAATATCCAGACTCTGCTCTATATTTTCAAAGATAGCATTTTATTTTCACCATGATGTGTCTCAAATGATGAGTCAGTTCTTTGACTATTTAACAGTTCTCAAAATTCCTTATTCTTAGTCTCACTGTGTAAGGAAGGAACACGGATTTTTTTTTTTTATTAAGCACCTTGGCCAGCATAAAGCTTCCTAACAAAATTTTTGCAACAACGATAACATGAACACAGACACGCACTGAGCAGAACTGAGCATAGTGCTAAACCCACATTAATGAGCGTCATCTCCATCTCTGACACAACACATAACCAATGAGTTACAGGAAGCCAGCAGGCTGGCTAAAACCACGCTGCAGCACTTACGTCAGAAGATTCCCCACAGCATTTTGGACTGAAGTGTCTGCTCTAACTTCCTTGCAGTAGAGTTCCACGCCACCTGCTCCACTAAGTTTTGTTCATACAGTATGAATTTTTAAACCAAAAAGGTCTATTAATCTGTAATCTAATGCAATGACGAATTCTCATACTTTAAGGTACAGCAATCTTTTTTTAGTTATTACCATACATGTATAATGTTCAACAAATCTATCTTTTTTATTTATAGGCAAAAAAGTTCTTATAAAGCTGCAGGAATTGCTTGAGGGGCTTTATTTTGATTCTTTATTTAACTGATTGAAGGGTTGTTGAAACACAAATGATAGTCCTCATCTGGTTTGGAATACAGTTACATGAGCTTTGCCTCTCCTACCTCCAAGCTGCGGTTCACGGATTTAACAATTCAGCTCATGTCAAAGTTTTCCCTCTCACAGCTCCTAACCTATTGGCAGACTGCTATCCATGAAATGTAACTGCTAAAAGAGGCTGTGGTCAGCTTACTTAAAATACGCATTTGTTTCAAAATTACCCAGTCTAAATGAATGAAGTCAAATACAATCCCACAAAGTGGGTATTCGCTAGGCAATCTCACCAAAATAATCTGACTTGTAACCGCTGATATAGCCACAGTTTTCCTCTAGGAATAATATTTCGCATAAGCACAAATTATCTACAGCACAATAGGTATAAAGACTAGATCAGAGCACAGCCCAGATGGCTGTGAAGGCAGACAAACAGTAAGAATATGCTTTCAATGTCTTGAATCCTGTGTTTTGGAATAAAGTTCTTAATTACTAATATATACATTAGGACAGTATTATAATATTAACCATTTGCAAAACTATAGGATTTTGTAGCACTATGATGGTGTGGTCAGAAGATCACTATGAAATGTGTTCATCGATATAGAGTTACCACAGAACACCACAGGAGGAACAGACACCTAAAGGCTAACAACCTGCTAGAAGCCTGGTACACATCTGTCAAAAACCACGTTGGAAGAAATAACAAACACAGACAGTACAGACAGCTCATCAGGAAACATTGGAATGTGCTCTCGATCCCCAAAATATTGCAAAGACAGTGTTTCTTTTAGGTAGATTTCTAGGAAGCTTGTGACATTAGTGTTGGTAGCTACAAGTATAAACGGCCCTCCAGTATTGCAATCTTAACCACAACAGAGAGCAACCTTCCTCATGTGGGCAGCGAAAAGGATTTTAAGTTGCTCCAAATGAAGACATGCATCTGTACAATCTGTGTACAATATAAAGGTATAAATTGATCAAAAGCGTTAAAATCCTTGCTGAAATTTTTAGCACCAAAAACAGCACAGGAAAAACAAGCAAACAAACAACAAAAAAACCAAACCAAACCACTATTGATTACGCTGATAAGAAAAAACCCAACAGATAACTGAGAGACTAACAGATAAGCTCTTTAACAGCAAATTTTTTTACTGCCTGGTAGATACTAAGCCTTTATTACCAAAAACCCAGACCTCTGGGTTCAGCCTTGTCTATTTTTTCTTAAATAGTCTCTGAATGGACTGTTTCCTTACGGTTCAATGTTGTCTTAGCGCAGAGTCAAAAGCTTTTAATTCCAGCACCAGTGAAGGACTTAGAGAAAGCAGTTTAGAAAAGTTTGAAATCTCTAGAATACAGCTTTCAAGAAGCATGGCCTTGCTTTACATTGCATACAAACCCATCTGGAAGCATGCTAATTAGCCTAATGAGTAGCAATGTTGCCAATTCATTGCACATTAGTCACTGTGGAAATAAAACAGTATTCACCAGGCAGGAAGAAACAGCAAGAGCCACCACTGTGTGTGGCCACGCATGTCCTGTTTAGCTGAGCTGGCCAGAAGCCTGACGGGTGACGTAATTAAAAGGACAGGTTACACGGGAGTTCAGACAACTGACAAATACTAATTCTCAGTTGTTTAAGACCAAGAATCCTGCCCAGATCCTTTATGGTTATACCTATAATTAGAGCTGTTATAACTATAGACTGTAGAACTCATCTTTTCTGAATACAATCCCCTCAAAAGATCAAACTTGACAAACCTGATGTTTATAGCCAATAGAACTAATTACTGTGCAGCAATCTAGATTTGTGCCTGAGACAACTTGAGAGATCCAAAGATATCACCCACTGTATGGTTAAGATAAATTTGTAGAGAATTATTTGTAGAGAATTTATTTTTGATAGAGATAGAATAGTAGACAAAACAGATGGAAACAAGCTTTCCCTTAAAGTTCACATGGCACAGGCTTCATCTTTGCTTTTCTTAAAATCCTGCTTTTCAGAATTCCTTAAAAAAAAAATTCCTATAAAATAGTGAAAATAGTATTAGATCAGAGCACTGCTTGTTTAGCTATATTGAGAAAAGCCAGCAGGGAGAACACTGCATTGAATGAAGAGCAATACTGAGAGAAAATACTGAATGTGCATTTCCAAAGTTAAAAACTGACTATCAGTCATCCAAACGCAAATAAAAATTCTTTGAAGGGAGACATGAATAGGACAGTAGAAGTAGTTCAGTCCTCACAAGAGTCTCATTCAGGAATTATGATTTAAGATAAATCATATCTGATTTCAAAGCAGCTCAATGTCATCTTTTCAGATCACAAACAGAATTAGCATTGTTTTATCTGGCATACATTATGGCTTAAAGCAAAAGCCTCAAATCACAAATCAAATGTCAAATCAGATAAGCAGGAACATTTATGCCACACCAGTTAATTTTTGTTGTCATAAGCTCAGAAGAACAGAGAACTAACCTTACTTTGATAATTATTTTTAAAGTGACCGATAAAACTCTGTCACTGTGACAAATGCAGGAATAACAGCAACTCCTGTGAGGATATTTACTTTTCATAAAGTTCAGAAAACTTTTCTGAGACCCACAAAACAATATGCAATTTATTACATAACTCACATCAAACATTTTTTCTGAAGTCAGATTCCCCACCTCCCCCAAATTTCTGATTTTCAAACAGCAAGGTGTGGGGATTCAATTTCTGATGTTCATAAATAATTTACTTGCATAAATTTATTCTCAAATAGTGGAATCAGCTACTTGCAACTCTTCATTTTTACCTCTTTTCCACTTTCACTTAGTTCCACAACTGTTTCACCCCAGCAGTGCTACTGCAGAGAGCAGCTGAGGACGGAAGTGACAGCATATACATTCCTACTGATGCACAAGATTGTACAAATGTCATGGGCCTCTAAGATGCACGTTAATGAAAGCTGCCCGAGAAATAAGCAAGGCCATGCCAGAGTTTGTGGAAAAAAATTCAAGACATGGGTTATCTGCACATGAAACTACAACCAGGTCACAAGCTAGAAACAAAGAATATTTCCTTATTCTGTTCAGTCTCCTAAAATTATTAAAATACTTGTTATTCTTAGCTCTGGTGGAGAATGAGCTTGTCTGCTTTAATAAGAAACTGAGAATGATGAGCATCAACTGAATTGCACTTGACATACATTTACATGTATGTGCTGCATACATTTTGCTAGCAAAAGATTGCTTATTTTAGAGAAATCACTTAAGGTGACTGTTACCATCAAGTGAGAAGAAAGCAAGGCCAGTCATTTACACCTTCTTCCAACCCAGCTCTAGCATCAGGAACATTATTTTCTGTACACAAATGATGATTTCCAATATATACATAGTTTGTTTTATATTTAAAAAGAGTGCAATACTCCAATGAGCTGAAGTAGTAACTGTCTAGTAATATTTTGTGTGCAATTAGTTAGAAATTTTTCGTTGAGGAAAAAGAGCAAAGCAACTAAATACAATTATACTAGATTCTTTAGAGAAGCTCTAGGTAACACAAAATATATTGTTCCCCATTTTACAGCACGATTATGGCTTAAGCATAGATGGCAAGGGGAAGAAGAGTTAAGCAATTGGTGCCTTGTCCTCTGCGAAGGTCACACTACTTCAAACTAACCTGACTCAAGCTAGCGCCATCTGAAAACACTTAAGTCTGAGTGAGTTGATGAGAAGTGGCACCTTTAAAACACCCATCAGAGGTAAGTTTGATTTTAAACATCAGGCAGATGAAGATCTGTGTGAGAACATTCTAATTTTAGGACAGTAAAATTAATAAGGCTGTGAAGACTAGCCCAAAGTTTCATTTATTAACACATTTCATTAAAAAACCTGCCACTTCCATGTCATCTTAAGCAACTTACAATAATTTCATTTCCAGAGTAGCCATTATAACCAAGTTTTGGGTATTTTTCCTACATTAACCTGGTTTTCCTAGCAGCTCTATTTCTATAGACTTGCAAATGCCTGTTCAGCTACTGAACGAGGCAGCGGCCTTTTGAAGCACATAAGCTTTTCAGTCCCAAAGCAGTTTTTTCCCCCATGAGCAGAACTAATGAAGCCTGATTTCCTATGGCTTTGCACCCAAGTCCCTCTGGTGACATTGTGACAAGGTTCCTCTCAGGCTCATCTACAACTTTCAGCAATACTTCCCTGGGACTTCCACCACTAACATGCCACTGGCACCAGCAGCCCCAGTACCTGCCTGCCCTGCATTGCTAGAACTAAAACACCTGAATGTTTTCCCCATGTTCTCCCCTCTTCACACCTACTACACACACAAGTGACAAGGAAATGGAGGACAGAGGCCCCAAGTGCACTGGTGAATTCAACATACACATACTAGTTGACTGGATCAGAGGCCAAAGAGCACACAAACCTGCTGAGCCCATGCAGCAGCCTTACTCTCAGCAACAGTGATAAATCTGCTTTCTTTTATCTCCCTGCTGTCAGTTTTAAACTCAATTTATACAAGTGGTGTTATTCCCAAAACCTCTATCTAAAATTCAGCTTTTAAATAGTTTTCCCAATTCTGGAAAGTGGGATGGACGAATACAGAGTGTATAAACATTCTTCACTAGCAAACTCCACTACCAAATTAGAATTAAAATAGACTATGTTTTGTTCACAAGGACTGCTTTTCATCCGAGACTAAAATCTGTCACACCTGAGTGATCATTTTTTCATGTCCTGTGTAAATATAAACTCTATGCATAAGCAGAGACTTACACATTTCATGAACAGTTAAAAGTGAAACAATTTCTGCGAAGCATACGTTATCAATAAAATGACAGAGACAGTTACAAGTGGCAGATTTTCCATTTACCACCTATGCTTTGTCACAACGATCTAGCAAAAAAAAGTTTTAATGCGAGTACTTGAGCTGAGGTATCTACTGTTTCTATAAATCAAAAGGTAATGAAAAGTAACCACTCAGACTTATTGAATAAAAAAACCCAAGCACATACATTCAAATATATACATCTCTATATTCTGAGACAGGGAAAACATTTGTGAAGTTGAGGAAAGAAAAAGGTAGTAAGAATCAAAATATGTGCAACTGTTGCACAAAAACAAGAAAAAACCTCAAAATAGCCACTTAACTCATTTTAACGTAACTACAGTTACAAAATCACAACCTTCATGCAAAGGTCATCTTTAAATGTAGTTCTGACCAAAAATGACTCCACACAAAAGCCACACTGCGATTTACTCGTCTAAACTACAGACTAAGATTTGCTGTAGGACTTAATTCTTGTTCACAGTGTAAAGCTAATAACTTCAGTTGTACTTTTGTGTGCCAGAAGGAAGCTTCATCCAGTTTCTTTTCTGATTAGGCCAATGAATATCACGCAGCTCTAAGAGAAGCTCTCACTCCATGGCAGAACTGCAAAATATTTTCTGAAAAGTCACCTGATCTTAAAATTAAAAAAAACCCCTGAACAGTAGTGCTACCAAGACATCCTGTGCTGCACTGCTCCTATGCCTTCTTCACTGTTGCTTAGAATTTAGACTGTTTTGTAGTCTGCATTTAGTTAGCTTCACTTTCCAGTCCCTGGACATCGTGGTCACATCATGTTAAAAAAAAAGCTTTCTCACTTTGAGATGTTTCTCCCACCTGCTTCCCATGTGAATGCTTTAGGCCACTATGTTTAAGCAGGCATTATTCTAATAGTACACCAGAAGTACTAATTAAGCATTAAGCGGACACCTACGCAACCTAAAAATTTGTTAGAGGTACTTAAAGAAGCTACATTTGTTTTGAAACTCCTCTTTAGCTCCAAAGGAGTTGTTTGTGCTGCTGTATAAGCTGAGCTACACAGCTAGCATAACTTGGAAAAGAACATGCACCAAGGAGTGTATCTTGCCATATATCCTATAGCATTTCATCTAATCTTCTTTATCTGAATACTCTTTAGATAAAGAACATGTGATTGTCAGTAAGAATACTATAATTCTTTTAATAAGTGACAATTTCAGACAAAAATACTGGTTTAGTGGTGCTGAAATTCCACATATGTAGTTCCCAAGATGCAAAAACCTTTTAATGAGACTTTCTGCCTCAAACCCTGCTTGCTATCAGTCAGGTGTTGAAATTATACATCAGTTAAACATTATCTGTGCAGTGACTTTCAAACACTTTTTTTAACCAGCTTTTTAATATTTTCAAAAGTTCCACCATGATTCTCAAGCATATGCTACCACAAACTAGTCTTTTCTAGGCTTGTTTTTCCCCATGTCAAAGCTTACAAAGATCAACGAAGGAAAAAAAAAAAGGGAGGGGGGGCAGGTTTCTATCTCCAAAGGAAATCCAGAGCAATACTCTCTACTCCACACTGGCTCCCGAGGAAGAGCACAGTCTCTCTCCAGCCGGCTTCACAAGGCTGAGGATGACTTGTTGGCCAGACGGAGGGACAAGCAGCTGCGGCCAGCAGCTGGGGTGCAGCTGCCTCCCAGCAGCCCTTCCAGCCAAGCCAAACACCACCCGGCCAGTGCGATGGGCACGTCCCCGGGGCTGACCCCCAGCAGGGCGAGACCAGCAAACAGGGCAGCGAGCCCCTCGCTCCCCCCTCCCGCTGTCACCCAGTTCTGCCCACACAGGGCAGCAGGGGAAGCGGCAGCAGGTGACAGCGCCTGGCGAGCGCCCGGCAGCGAGGGCGGAGACGCGGAGCAGAGCGAAGGCACCGACTGTGTTCTCAGCCTCCCAGGCTCCGCCGCGGGCACACGCCTTGCGCCCGGCGCTTCGGGCGAGCGGAGCCGGCGGGGTGGCCGCGGGGGGACACGGGACAACTCCCCCCTCCCTCCCGCCGCCCCCGCATCCCGGGGACGGGCCGGCAGCGCCAGCCGCCCCCGGCTGCTGCGCCTCCCGCGGCGCGGCGCGCTCACCTGCCGAGCTCCCTGCCGGGGCTGAGGCTGTAGCGCTCCTGGAAGGGCTCGGTGCGGATGGGCGTGCGGATCTCCGTCAGGAAGCCGCCGCGCCGCCGGCCTCGGCCGGGAGCGGGCTGCGGCGGCCGGTCGCCGCGGGAGCGGCCGGGTGGCGGCTTCTCCTCGGGGCTCATAGCGCGGGGCTTCTCCCTCAAGGAGGGGGCGCCTCCTCCTCCCTTCCCCGCTCAGGTCTGCCTCCCCGCCGGGCCGGGCTCCCCTCAGGCGGCGGGTGCGCTCGCGGCCGCTGCCGCTGCTGGAGGAGGGCGGCGTGCAGCACGCGCCGCGCCGAGGGGACGGAGGGGGCGGGGCTGGGCCGCGGGGCCCCGCCCTTTAACGCCTCACCTTGGTGGCAGGGGGGCGGGGCGGGGGAGCGAGGGGCGGGGCGCCGCGCGGTGCCGGGAGGGACGGTTGGGCAGCGCCACCTGCCGGCGGCCCTGGGGAGCGGGGAGGGAGGGCAGTGACGGGAGGGGCGGGTGGCGGGCGCGGTGGCCCGCGGACCCTCCCGCCAAGTGGCGAGATTTAAATAGTCATTAAAGCTGAGTGACGTGTTGTGGGTGTCAAGAGGATGGGACCAGACTCTTTTCGGTGGTGCCCAACGACAGGGTGAGACCTCATCTGGAATATTGTGTCCAGTTCTGGGCCCCTCAGTTCAAGAAGGACAGGGAACTGCTGGAGAGAGTCCAGCGCAGGGCAACGAAGATGATGAAGGGAGTGGAGCATCTCCCTTATGAGGAAAGGCTGAGGGAGCTGGGGCTCTTTAGCTTGGGGGAGAGGAGACTGAGGGGTGACCTCATTAATGTTTATAAATATATAAAGGGTGGGTGTCACGAGGATGGAGCCAGGCTCTTCTCGGTGACAACCAATGATAGGACAAGGGGCAATGGGTGCAAACTGAAACACAGGAGTTTCCACTTAAATTTGAGAAGAAACTTTTTCTCAGTGAGGGTGACGGAACACTGGAACAGGCTGCCCAGGGAGGTTGCGGAGTCTCCTTCTCTGGAGACATTCGAAACCCGCCTGGACACCTTCCTGTGTAACCTCATCTGGGTGTTCCTGCTCCGGCAGGGGGATTGGACTGGATGGTCTTTCGAGGTCCCTTCCAATCCCTGACATTCTGTGATTCTGCGAGGGGCAACGGGCACAGACTGAAGCATAGGAGGTTCCATCTGAATATGAGGAGAAACTTCTTTACCCTATCAACCCCAGCCATTCTGTGATCCTGTTGTTGGCTCACCTGGCACCGCCGTTAGGACTTCACATCTGTGTGACCCAGGAACTGATTTCGTGGGTGCTCAGGTGCGGCCTGAGGGAGTGGTAGGGCAGAAGGGCAAAGCCTGAGGTAGAAACCACAAGGGCTGGACGTGATGGGCATGCCCTTGTGCAGAAACAGCCCCCAGGCCCCATGGGGACGCTGAGCGGCAAGGCTAAGGGAAGGCGAGGACTAAAGGGGCAGTGTCGTATCTGAAGGGGTCAAGCACCCCTGAGCCCACCTGATGAAATCCTGGCCTCTGTGGTATCTGCGGCACAAGCTCCAATTAAGCCTTTTCCACGGCTGGGGCGTACTTGGCTCCTCTCCTCCATGCATGCCTGAGCTCCCAGTGTTTGCATGAGGTGTGTAGGAACTGCCTCCCAGACACCCGTTTGTCTGGGCTGGTGGAAATTGTCTCATGGATTGAGAAATGGCTGTACTCCTCTCACTTCACAAGCTCTTCACCGGCCGGCTTACTTAATGTACACGTTCAAGAGACTTATTCAGCCATTTATCAGGGCAGCGCTTTGGCATTTGTCTCCATTAAGGTCACAGAATGTGTTTGCTGCTGCCCGCCAATATCCAGAGCACAGTGGAGATGAGACTAACGAGGAAACAGGCCAACAAACAGGAAGGGATTCAGCCCAAACTCCAGTCATTGATCAGGGATGGGAGTACAATTGCTGATGAGGCATTTTGCTGGAATTCCCTCATTCACCCAATTTGCAGAAATAAATAGTTTAGCAATAAACTCCAGAACCAGTATAGAGAGTAATGGATGGTTCAAGACCTACAATATCAATGTGCTTCCCAATGAGAGCATTGTTTGTGCTGTAGCAGGGACAGACTTACCGCTGAACAATAAAACTCGGATTAAACAAGGGTTGAGAAATTGTTACATCTGAAAGTAGGTATCAGAGGCATTTACTATGGAGAAAAGATTGTTTCCTGAAAAACAGATCATGTCTTATAAGTATGTTAATCCTAAATGAGGGTTTGGATACTTAATTCTTATTATATTTTCTACTTCTTTATTTACTTTCAAAATCACATTTTCCTGGGGCAGGAACCTGCAAAAAAGGATGAAAAAGAGTGCAATTACTGATTCTGGAATATGAACAGACTTTCCTCAAAATACTTCAGGGCTTTTAAGGTTCTCTGTTCATATTTTAAATAATTATAAGTTTTAGATTATTAAATGCCTTTAAAAATCTAGCAATTGGTTCTGTTTGCCTTACATTTTTTTCCCACATGCAGTTATTTTATTCAGAAGAATTTAAGATATATTTGTAACTTATGGAGAGTTTCAAGTATATTGCTTCCTCCTATCTGGAGGAACTTTCATTCCTTACAGTATGTAAGTTTAACTATTTTTCTTCCATAACATGAAACTACCAAAGACAACGAGCAGTGTCTTAATACAACAGGAAGATGGATTTGTTCCATTCTTTAAAAGAATTAGGCACAGAATAGGAAGGCAATGACAAAAAGAAAAATTGTGCTTTACTGTCTTGAAAACTGACCAAAATAAAATCTTTTCTCACAATTTTCTATGTGCTAGCCATAGCACAGACTATGCTTTGCCCAGTCGTACCAGAATATTATGGACCTGATATATGCTGTATTAGTTTAATTTTTCCCTGTAGAAAGAATAAACATAAGCTTTATAACTCACTTGTATATCAAAACACCACAGGTAGCCTTAAATACTGCAACCCACACAGGGAGAAACATACGCAGATATGAACAAAGCTTGATTTATTCAGAGATAAGCTAACAAATGTTTTGGTGGTTACTCTCATATGCTACCTACTGAAAAAAAAAAAAAGCTTTTTTTTCTGTTGTTATATGCTCAGTTGCACTCAGATGGCAAACAAATATTGACTTCTGCTTGTACAGATAACGTTAACTGTTTTACATTGCATTTTTTTTTCTTTCCTGCCAGTAGCCTTCAAGGAATTCATTCTCATGAACTGTGTTTGGCCTGTAAGCTATGAAGTGGGAGGTGAGGTGGAAGACACCAGCACAGGTACTTTGTTTAAAAGAATGTCCTTTTCGATTTATGCCCGCATGCATCGGAGTGAAAGAGCAATTTCAGTTCTTCCCTGAAGAGGTGGATCAAATGCGCTGCATAGGGCTATTAGCTTTGCTGAGTTCTATCAGTGTGACTCTAGCTTGATCTTCACAGGACATGGCTCTTCCCAGTATGAATATATTCAGGCAACTTGTACATGATGGAAGAGTTACCCTACCTATATCATCATCATGGTCCATTTATAACAGAAATATGAAATCTAACCATCCGTAGCTCAGCACATATACATAATTTAAGGTTGTTTTTCAGGTGCTAAATTCATCCTTTCAACTTCCATTATGACAGAAAAACATGATCTTCTGTGGCTGGAATTTCTGCAGGCTGTTTAAATTCCATATGAAGCTATCTTTTTTGCATTGATGAGCTACTTATGTCTTGATGTGATTGTTTTACATATGAGGCAGCAGGAAGAGTACACATTCCTCACCTGGAGTGTTTCACTCCTGTATTCCTCAAATGCTTCTGGTCATCAAGTAAAGCCACTTACACAAGACCTCCAAGTACTCAGCACCCCTGAAAAATGGTCCCATGCTACACTTCTGTACAAACTGAGATTTCTTACTAGCTACAACAAAAAATATCTCCACTTTTCCAATTTAAGGAAGGAAAGCACAGCTCCACTAAGTGGCAGCACTAGGCATCATTAGTGCCAGCTTTGAGTTATTTTTGTATTTGTAAGAAATTTAATATAAACTGGTGCTTATGTAGCAATAATATGTATGCCTCTTTTTTTTGCTCATAGTGTTTGATTTTATCATTTCCAGGACAGATGAATAAACTTATGCTCAGAGTTACCTTTCCAATTACTTTCACAGGTTAATATTTTGCAGAAATTTCAATTTAACATGAGTTTTACTATAATAACATGAGTTTACTATAATAACATCAATTTATGAGTTGAAAAAAATTCATATGAGTCCCCATGCATTCTTTGAGGTGCTCCTCAGATCACTTTCACAGCTTCTCTGCAGTGCCAAGGCAGTCCCAAAGACTGATTCATGGTTCACAAACTAGGTAGACAATATTTTACAAAATCTGTGGTGCATCCCTACTTATTTTATGTCTGTGTCCAGAACATAGAGATAATGCATTTTGGTTTGTGCATTGGGAGGACTGAAATATGTAGTCGATGAACAATTATGATGTTCAGAAAGCCCTGGTTTACATACCATGGTAGTAGGGGTTAAACTCTACGGTCCCAGTTATATGAATAAATGCACGAACCACTAAAGCTGTTAACTTACATGCCAAAAGCAGGGAAGTTTATATTCGATTGCCAAAGATGCCAAAGCTGTCATTAAACATGTCCTCACACATTGTAAATATAATCTTATATGGTAATTTGTATTATTAATTTCAGTCATTTTTAAGTCACTGATCGTACTTAATACTAAGACATACCTAATAGGTACTGAAGTCAAATCACAGCTTCTAACAATGTTCCTGAGCAGATTCCAGTGCTGCCCCAGCTGCATTCCTGAAAAGCTGTTATCTAAATACGATGACTCCATGTGGCATGCTGGTTAGGTACCTACACTGCTTTGTCTACAGACTGAAGCATATTAAGTGCTGAAAACAGAAAAGTAGAAGCATCTGGAATTTATTTTTGTATGTTGTTTTGACTCTGGAAAACCAGCATTAGGAAATCGCACACAACAATAGTTCTTTAACTGATGTCTGTGGTCCGTTTTGAAACTGTCTGAACAGATTTTCAGTGTCACACTGCAGAGTATTCACAGCATTTGTTTTCTTACAATGGATTCATTTTGGAACTGGGAAACAAAATAACCCAAACTAGTCTTTTATTTTCATACTGAAAAATGTAAAAGGTGAAGGTATGTCTCTAAAGTGTATTACTCTTCAGAGAAGGAAGGGCAAGTAAACTTAGTATTACTATCGTTTATTATTGACACAGAAAACTTTCCCCTGCAGCTCCACTATCTTCTCATATCATAGGAGTTAATTATATGAAATCCTAAGTGCTAGCAAGTCAGGAAAAAAACCATCATCTTTGTGTTCTCCAGTGACTTCTGTTCTTTTCAGCCTCAAAGAGCTGTAACATAGCACTGTGGAGATGAGCTTCATTTACACTAGAGTAAAAACAATATAAATGTGCTTTACACCAAAGCTTAATCTGAATAAGAATTGGGGCTTTGTTTCAGACAGAATCATGTATAATTTTATTTCTTCAAAATTTAATTCCAAGAGGGTAGGAACTAAACAAACAAAGACACATTCTCTTCATTTTGATATATCCATGACGGGTATTTTCAGGCAAAAGTGATTTTGAAAGTTATCAGAATTAAAATAAAAAATAGTAAAAGAGTGTGGCTTTGTAGCTCAAGGAGGATTTATGATTAGAGGAGGCACAATAGATCCTTTGTCACTTTATTGTCCAGTCAGGCCTCTTATACAAAAACAAACTTCAGGCCACAAGTGGATTTATAGTTCATTGTAGTGAAAAACTATGGCTTTGCTACTACAGGGTGGGAAGGGATTATTATTGATTTGTATTATCCTGTAAGATTATGGAATTTTGCTAGCAGGCCAGGAAAGACATCTGATGTACCTATGGAGGCTTCAGTATATTTTAACAGAAATTCAGTAACATATGTCATAGAATGGATTCTGGTAAAAGACATAGTTCCAGTCACATAATGGATCACTGCTGCAGAAACTGACATACCCTAAAGATTTTTAGTAAATATTGATTTTCCCTGCCTTTATACGTGAAAAATTCAGATAAATGTAGCTTAGTATCACAAATACCTTCTCCCTCCGCTTCCTCCTCACACACTTGCACAATCACATAAACAAGTTTTGAATAAAGGCTGCACTATGAGACCCGGATTTCTTGGGCATGTGCATGGGTAGATGCTACTCTTTCCACCACCACTGTCCCTGCCACAGGACAGTCAGAGCTGGCCTGGGGCTTGTGGACCTGTGCTCCTCCACACATGGTGAAATGCTGTGCTGACTGCAGAAGGTCTCTTAAGAGTTGTTACAGTCACATGGTTTCAGATTTGCTACTGATTTGTCTTGTGCAAGATAGGCTTACCATTTCTGTTAAAGTTTCTTGCACGGGTTTGTATTTTTCCTTATAAAACCTGCTCCTCATATTTCAGCTTTCCCATCCTTCATATTGTACCATAATCCCTCATGAGGTGCCGTCTATGTAAGAAAACAGGTATGGTCAGCAAGGTGTCTGCTGACTGTGTATCTGAGGCGTGTTAATCTATCCTGGAATGCGCAAATGAAACACGCCTGAGATATTAGAGTGAAGAGCAGTAGAGAAATGTGTGTGACATACTGAGAATGCCAGAGCATCTTGCTATTTATTTCCTGTCAACACTTAATGCAGACCCAGTACATGCTATTAAGAAATCATCTTCACACTTGCATTTCATGCCTAATGCAGTAATTATACCTAGAAGCGAGGTATGTGTAAGTAGTATATACATCTCTTTTGGACCTCTGTTTGTCTGGACATTTTCTACAGTGAGAAATAAGCTCACATGCTTTCAAAGGCAGGGCTGGTCTTCAGGTAGTCTAGGAGAGCATGGGGGATTTGGTTATGCACACTCTTTGGAGAGCCTCAAGTTTTAGACATGCACACTGAACGACTGGACAAAAGAAATGGAAGAACATGACTGCAGTAATCAGAAAGGATAAGATACTGGAAGAGCAATTCCTTAAATCAGTGGACTTTCACTAGTGCCAGTTTCCACTCAGTGCAGTAAAATACGTCCTCTACGAAGTAAGTTATTTGTAATAGACAGTCCACACAATGCCATAACAAAGTGATTTTATTGACATTCCTCTATAGTGTTATGGTTGAATAGAAAGCACAGCCTGAGTATCATGTGACATTTTTCTGTCAATATAAGCAAAATCAGTCCAATAATGAGGACCTTTCCTGCCATTGACTTTATGTAGTCTTTAACAAAAACCGTAACAGACATTTCTGTTAGATAAATTGGAAGCTGCAGGGAATTTGGCTAATGGTACAATATTTACTATACCTAGTATCTACTATCTACAGGCATCTGTTTTTCTACTAGAACAAAGGAACTACATGACTCACTAGAGAGAAAGTAACAATCCAATCTTTTGGAACTTACGATAACTGGAAAACTTATCCCAGACTTAGTATATTGCAGTCTTTTATTTTATTTTAATTTTTTTTTTAATAATGAACACTGAGGTACAGCAAGAATAATAATAAAAAAGCACCGCATTTGTTGTAGAAAGATCTGTTGGTCTGCATTTGACTGAAAGTGTTTAATCTTGACTGGGAAGCCCTATTAATAGTGCTATGGAGACAAGACAAATAATTATTGTTTCAACAGAAATTAAACAAATCTCCAGTCAAATTTGTCCTTCTGGAATTCCATAGACTGTCATAGGACGAATAGCCAAGGATGAGTTTAACTCATCCTCTGCATGTGTATTTTAGCTTATTTCTCGTTTGATTTTCATGTCCAAATTCAGTATCCTACTGTTTTCAAGTAGAGGTATGTCAACTATTCGTTACAGTGAACTAGAACAACAAAACACAAACCGAACAAACACTGCCTCTCCCCACAGGCTATAACTCTCACAGACTAGACTACAAACTCAAACCTTAGCTACAAGTTCTTTGAAAAGTTCATGGGCACTTGAGCAAACTGGGTGAAAAAAGTCCTCTCTGTCAGACCTGTACAAAACTCATGATTTCTCTATTAGATGCTCCGTAGTTTGGACCACTCACTTCTGGCCCTGTGATAGCCACGAATCTTCCAAGAACATAAAAGTCAAGTTCTGAACATGCACAGCCACATGATTGAACTGAACACTCCTGTAATGTACTGCAGACTGAAGTGACAGCATTTGTAAGGTTTATACCCAACACAATTAACAATAAGGTACGCTTGTTTGTATTGGATCAAATCCTGCATAGCTGATGTAGTCAAACGGTCAGTGAGACTGCTTCAAGGTGGAAGACCTACTGGTGATTTAAAATTCCTATTTTCATTCTCATATCTTCAGCTTAATGCTACTATGACAACAGGATTTCATAAACAGAAATATCACTTTCCCTCCCTCTACCATTAATGTAATCACAACTGTCACTTTGAGAAAGACACGGGCCCTCTGAAACGAAATGTACAAATTACCAATATTCATTGCTTCTGTCAAAAACTGCAATTCTCAAAAGCTGTCAGATTGCCTATTCCATTTTTCAATTGCATTTTAAAATCTGTTGATATTGATGTCATATCATAATTTAGCCACCACCATGTTTAAAGGGAACTGAGGTGAAGAAGCTGAACATATTATTTCACTGTAAATCTGTCCTATGGAATATCTTCTATTCCCTCCTGTGGGAACACAATGACACCAGAAATTCTCTAATTAACAATTGGTGTTTAACACATGAAAATTCAGACCTAGAGAGAGCAGAGATGATTAAATGAGAGAGTAACTATCGAAAGGTGAACAAGGAAGGGTATATGCCTTGCATATGCCTAACAACAACGTCATCAATTAATTGCATAATGGGCAGGTTAAATAACAGGGCAAGGGCGATGGGTTCCTCCCTGTCTCCTGTTAGCAGCATTCACTGCCTCTCTCACTCTAACATTATAGTGCCACTTAGATGCATGGCTTGCCCTTCACTCCAGACTGGGACTGGATTCAGCCCATGCCATGATGCAATGACTGGAGAAATGCACTGTGAAGCGTCGATCTGGATACCCTAGAAATGATGTCAGTGTTTGAAAACCTATTGGGGTAGGGCATCTGGGAAGAGAGAGGGATAGGTCTGGAATAATAGAGTGCAAGAAAAGCGTATTATGGCATTTTCTTTCTCTTTGTTTTATGAAAATAGTCAACTGTCTTCCTCTATTCCTGGCTTTGGATCCAAATAACTTGCAAGGAAATCCACATGACCTTGTTACTTCAATGTCATCACAGCCACCTAAGAAAACAACCTTTAAAAAATACTAGGCTGTGCACTTGAAAGACAGCTTGGACCAAGGATTTGGATGGGAAGTAGCCGGCTATGCTGCACGTTTCCCAGAGCAGGAACACACAAGGTGCTCGAGATGGCATCTACCAAACACAGAGATGCAGAACACCTAATCTACCTTAGAGTGTGTTGAGTGCCAGAACATGTTGTGAAGAAGAATTTCAGGAGAAAGCCTTCCTTGTTTCAATCAGTGGGGTTTGATGCTGTCTCTGGAATACAAACATCTTTTATTATGCTACAAAAAATAGTTTCACTTTTTCTTAATAAAATATAGTTTTTAAATACTTTAAAAAAATTAACTATACAGTATTGTAAAGATCAATTTTTTTTTTTTTTTTTTACTATGTTAATGAGACAGCTCTTGATGCACTATTTTTCTTGGCCAAACCTGCACCAACTGGTTGGATAATTTTCTTTCTTGTCTTCTGTTGTTAGAAGACATCCAACATTTGACATAGTGCAGGTAACTTTGTAACATCACCAGGAATAAAACAGGAACCATACAGGAATTTCTGGATTTTGGGGCGCAGTGGTGAAGAGACAGAAACTATGTATATTGGAAGATTTTTGTTGTTCAGTCTGTCCTGGTGTGACTCGCTCTGATGTAATTGCTGTGTATGTGACAGACGGTCTCAGAAAAAAAGTTAAGATTTCCACCTCTACTGTGCAGTGGGGAGGGTCATATGGAACAGGGGCCCAAGAGCTCATTTGTGGAAATAATAAGCATAATTTTTGGTGTCTGGTGGAATGAAAGCTGGCCTGTAGCCAAGGTCCCTGTACGCAACTGTAATATGAGTACTCAATATGGATAATAACGTATTACAAAAAGATCCTCAGTAAAAGCCATACAGCAAATTACTATAAAAGCAACAGAAATGTCACAGAAATGGAACAAATGGAGCAATTTAAATATCCCAAATGTTTTACATATCATTAACAAAAGCTACTATTTCTGCTTAGAAACATGTTTTTAGGTATGTCACCTTTCAAATAGCTATTGACCAAAGCATCAAAGCAGGAGCATGATCTAAAGCTCTCAGAATGCAGTTTTTCAAGTGTGATGAGTTTCTCTATAGCCACCATAAAAATATGGGGGAAAACAGGGTCCAATTATTTTCTCTGGAGAGAAAACTTACAGGAATTAGATGTGTCAGACATTGAACTGATCTCCTGATTTTACAGTTTTCTGAAGCATAGCTAACACAAAACTACCAGTAACAAGCCCCTAAGGGGGTGTGGTATTTCATGTGAGCTGCTAGACACTATGATGTTACCTTCTTACTTACCTTCACTCAGCCTTCACAAGTCTCTCACTTCGTATTTCATGCGTCCTTTAACTTATTTAGTGTCAGAAGCAAAGATACTTATTTCCTTTTCCCAGTTAAGACAAACACTTTCAATCAGAGATTAGTCTTGGAAAATAAGGGCAGCAAAGATTAATAAATAGAACACAATTAGAGCAGTGAGGTTGACTGTAACAGCATCAGCAAAATCTATCCGAACACAAGCCTACTGCTGTTTTCTTTTTGTTCCCTGGCTTCAGAGTTGGAATGCCAAGGACACCAAACTGAACAGGGTTATGTCTGCAGTAAGAAGAGCTACATCTTTAGTTTAGTGGTACCTTAGATGACTGGAGGGCCTTTGGGCTTCAATAGCAAGTACGTCAAATTCTTGACCCAAAGAGAGTTACAGTCCCCTTCATCCCTGACAAGCACTCTCATTCACTGCAGCTTCTCATTTCATAGACTGTAGACTAAAACCTTCTGCCTACAACCAGTCTTGAGGTTATGGAGATTGGCACTGAACAAGAAAAGAAAAATGACAGAAGCAAAAACTGCCCCCAACAACCATAGTTTAGCCCAGCCTGATAGAAAATAAATGGCTTCTGACACAGGGGATGGGATTGTCTAGACTTCTCATTTGAAAAGGAGCATTTTAAACATCAGAAAACAAAGATCTGGTAAACAGAACCCAAGGGTATTCATAAGAGTAGAACATTCTTCTTATTTCCCCTTTTCCTTGTTGTATACAATACCAAGGTAAGGGAGCCTCGTCCTTTATGCTACATAAGACATCCTTCTTGAGCATGCACAACCTTGTGCTTCTTGTGTGGTAAACATTACAACGGAGATGCCCCTTCCAATATCTCTGAAGTGCAAGTTCTCTCCAGTACTGGCAAGCAACAATCATAACAATCACTGTTATGCTTTGCATTGCATTACAGGTTGGTTTTTTTAGTTTTTGAAGGTCTTATCTGCACTATGTATCTGGGCCCGTTCCAGCTGATGCAACTGATGTGGATCATGAGTTCGTATATAAAAATTTCAGTTTTGCTCATAGGTGTCTCTCAGATGGACAATACATACAGGGAAAACAAGGATGGATGAAGATATATTTGACCAGCTCCTAGTGCTGCGTTCAACAGTTAAGAAGTAAGATGGGCTGTGAATTGATTTAGAAGATGTGGGCATATAAAAGCTTGGAATGCTTGATGAGGTTTTTTTATTTTTTAATCAACGTAGGTGGAAGTAAACATTTATTAACATTTGGTCAAGTGTAGTGTAACTTGCATTTGTATTTTCATTGTTATTAATGGAGGTATGTAGAGATATACAGAAACCTTGAGACAGTTGTTTTTCTATTGCATACAGACTAGCAGTCCATTGGAAATAGAGGATGAAAGCATGAAGGTTAGATCTTAAAGGGTGGCAGTTCTTCATGCACAGCTTTTGTCAATCTTGATTTTTTTTTTGTTCATTTTGTTTTAAAAAATAAAAACATGGGAAACCAAATGATGGTGGACAGGAAAGGTGACATCATCAGCCAGAAAAACACCAGAAGTGCCTGAACCTCCTCATTCAAGTCCAAAGGTGCTAGTTTCTTCAACAGCTGTCAGCAGCTTTTCATACAGCATAGAGTATGAGGGGTAAGGTGGAAGATCCAAACGGTTGAAACATGTGTGTGCCCTGCAAAGGAAAACATGCTACATGTTAAGTTTAATCTAATTAACTTGAGAAATTAAAAATTGAGAAAACAAGTTCCTACTGACATTCAAATTCACTCAAAAGAGATAAAAAGAAATTCTAACTATTAAAGTAAAACTCTCAAATTCCACCAAAAATCTGCGGTACCGAAATGTATATGCACATGCACACGAATATTTAAAAAAGAAGACACAGCTAAGTATCAACAGGCATTGCAGGGATCTTGCAGGAAGCAATCTTCATGGAGAATGCTGGAGGTCACTGAGGAGCTGGGGTCTAGGCCCTGACAGAGAGAAGACTCCACTCCTATAATTTTGGTTGCTTTGGGCTTTTCCAAAAAAATTGCAACTCAGCTGTATAAGTTTTGGACCAGTGGATAAGCATAATGTGATGAACCATATGGACAGAATGGGCTCAGCAAGTGTTCATAGTGAGGCAGGGCTGACTGGTGAGAGACCACTCAGGGATCTGCTAACTGAAGAAGGAAGGTTGCTGAAAATGTGCCTGTAAGTCAGCTGTCAGCCATCTGCTGCAAGTCTGGCCTTCAAATGATATTTATTTGTAGTAGCCAAGGCAAAAGCAAAATATTTTGTGCAGAGCAAGCTGCCAACTTGACGACCCTCTCTTCTCCCAGTTTTATTATTGTATTTACCCTCAGTTGGCAGCACCTTCAAAAGGAGCCGTGGAGCGGGTTCCGCGCATGCCTCTAACCTTGTTGCAGCTTTTCTGTTAGCAGCAATTAGACCCAGATGCAGACTGCACTTCACTGTGTGAGGTGCTATACAGATGTGAAGCAAAGAAACAGTTCCCTGCCCCAACAGTTCATCCATTTCAACTGACTGAAAAAATGTAGAGCTCATTCAACAAACAGGGGAGCACATTTTCATTAAAATTGTTGCATTTTTTTTCAGTCAGCTTGGAGGTTTACGCAGTGCTAGAAATATTTTTGTTTTCTCTTGCTCTCTTTGATAGATGGGAATTGACAAAAACCCTACAGAAGGAAACGTAGCCTCAATGGCTAACAATGTCTAAGCTTCTGGCCCCTAGCATTTTTAGAAGCCATGAAGTTGTTCTACTTTTAGCTTTTTTATCTCATACTTTAATTCAATGTTACTTCTTCAAAACTGAAGCAGAAGAACCATCTTGGAGAAACTATTTGAAACCACACTAGTCAACTCTTAGACCACCCAGAAAGTGAGAAAAACATGATACCGGTATATGGGCTGGCCTGAGACTTGTGGATTCAGAGTTTTATCAAGCACCAATGGTGAATAATTAAAAGCAATCAGGCAACTGAAATAGCCAGAGGCAGGTAATCTTCCCTGCATCCCAGAACTTCAATTAGGAGAGGTTTTACCATTCTTTTTCCCCTTCTGAATGAAGATTTTTAGCTGGTCACTCTCAGAGAGAGTGTACAAAACCCACAGAATTTGTGGAAATGAGCTGGGAACACGTGAGTCAGTGAAAAAGGAACATTGATAAAGCCATTATTTAATACATCTCTTGAAATTACACGTGGCGGCTCCTACGTATTATCCATGAGAAGCCCTGCACTATTTATTGTTTATCTCAGCGATCTTTGGCAGCGTGAGTTGTTTCTACAGTCTATTGCAAATATGTATCAACCACTGGGAGTTAGTAACTGAAGGATTCTTTTAGTCCATTCAGAATGTATTTATCATAGGCAAGAGAGCACCATCCAGAGACAGCCGGTCTTGAGGAGCTCAGCTGCCTGCTCCAGAACTGGAAGCAGCATAGTCATGGTGGCTCAGCTGTGGATTCTGCTCATATGACTTTGCTGAACCCAAAGCAATATCTCTGTATGGTACTTAACCCTGGCATATTTAACTGTATGAGACCACAACATCTCACACATTGCTGTCATGCATCCTGTTGTGTGATGCAGACATATCCACAGCCACTGACGCTGGTGTTTACTTTCTTGCAGACATTCATCTTGACTGATGATTATCCATCTCATTCACACTGGTTATGAAACAACCTTGCAATGCTGTTGACTTTTAGTCATTCTTGACTTAGTCAAACTGAGAAAAAAGACCAACTCCTTTTCCTATTATGAGGTTTACAGAAGTGGGCTCTTCTACAGAAGGTCACATGGAATTTATTGTAAGGAGAAACTATTACAAAGAAAGGAAAAACAAGTTAACATGTTGAGAAACACTGAAGAATTTTGCCAAGCAACATTCTTGTGTTCTCCAGTTCAAAAACTATAGAAAAAAATCCTTTCACTCCAAATAACGTCACCAAACAAAAAATGAAAACTAATTTTCAGGAGTACTATGCAGGTTAGACTTACACTTCTACTACTTAAGGTGCAAAACACAATATATTGCTAAGGACAAAACCTGAGTTCAAGTTCTAGTCTGTGAAACTAATGTGGATCTACTGCAACTCCAATGATGCTAGTGAAGCCCACTCAGTCTTACAACAAGATAATTTCATACAAAATTGTCTGGCTTACATTCAGAAATGGGGCTAATTGGTTCTCTTCTGCAAAGATCAGACATGATGTCTGCTTGTGTAACTGAACAACATATTCTGTCTCATCTGAAATACAAGAGAGGGTTGGTTTGGACTCCTCATTCAGTGTTCCCTCTCTCCTCAGTACTGCTGTGCATAGCACCTTTGCCTCTTGCAACTGAAAGCTGAAACCTTTATTTTCCAAACCAGACTAAAGACGAATTGCTCCGTCGCCAGCCTGTTATATCATATGCTGTGTGATACAGCAGTACACAGGGCAATTAAGAGGGAAGGATATTTTCCATAACATTCACTGTTGCCTAACTCTGTGCCTTGTCCTCCACAGGGGTAAGTTCCTCCTGAATGATGTTGATCTCCTGCTACTGATCCCAGTGAGATTCACTACAGCAAGCATAATCCAGGGGACACTTGCTGCACATATCGGGGTGCAGTGCAAAGAACAGTCATAGCAAAGAGAAAAGTCTTTCTTCCCTTGATTAAGTCTCCTACCACATAAGCCTGCTGACATTTGAGAGGGTGTTCAGGGAGTGAGAGGTCTGGTATAAGAATTAGATTGGTAAGAACTTTTATGGAACGGATTCTGGCTTCTATAGAAGAAAATGCAAGATAAAGTCATGTAAACTAACTCTGACCCTCATGTGCCCTCATCCTCCAGTAAGTAAAGCAGTAAATGCACTACTTAAAATTTCATTCTTCCTGGCAGTCTGTCTTTATTGCTCAAAGTAGATTTGGTGGGTCTGAACCTTTAATCTTGCTCACTGTTCACAGTGCCGTGCTATTTCTTTTCTTTTAAGAATTCTCTCTAAAAATTATGAGTATAAGCTTTTAAGATTTTTGCATTCTTCTTTTCTTCATCATTTCCTTTAATCCCCATAATGACGAGAGTACAAAGGCAGTAAGTGTGCACAGAACCCCCTCCTATCTTATTTATAACTTTAACCTATCAACTAAAATAAGCCTTGCATTCTAACATAACCATGCCTGTCAGGCAGAAACCAGGCATTTCTCCTTTTCATCTTGCTTTCTTTAGATGAACCCACAAACCACTCTTTGATCAATCTCAGGATCCACCGGTATCAACTTTTGTTCCTTTTGTCTGTGAGAAGGAACGCTTATACACTGTCTGGGAACCACTGCTTAATAGATGAGTGTAGATTTGTAGATGGTATTTCTGTTGTATGTAGGAAAAGAGGAAAGAGAAGAAGGACAGGAGATAAGGAATGATAAAATACAGTGAAACACACAAAGTCCACTGGGAAAGAAGGAAATGATGAGAACAAAGTTCTTTGCAGTCACGCATAATTATTTTTTAATTGCTATATGGGATTCTGGGGTGATTAAACACTTTATCATCTAATAGAGAGGGACAGAATTCTCTTACAAAAGATCAGATATTTACTAGCACTGGTAATATTTATCATACATAAACCACAGACAGTATGGTGGTCATCACTAATATACTCTGCTGAATGAAAATCTCTTTTGATGAAAGGGTCGTTGCAGCTCAGCACAGATTGGGTAAATTACCTCATTGCGTCAAATGTGATTATTTGAATCTCTGGGATACATGCTGAGGTCCCTACTTAGTTAATACTCAAGCAGAAATAACCTAGGAGCTGACAGGAGTTTTGGCCAGGTGAGGAGCGCAACCAGAAGATGAGGCAGTGGCATTTGTAGGCACTGGACACTTTTGCAGGCTGAGGTTTGAAGAAGAGGGAACTGTTGCCTCTTATAGCTATGGCAGAAAACACTGCTAGTTCTTTGCACAGGTTTGTTTTGGGCCAGGAGTTCTGCTCCCACAATATCAGATGAAGCTATGGTATATGTTATTCCAGCCAGAAAGCCACTGCCCGTTCATTTATGTTTGGTGGGGAACAAATAATAAGTTCTTGTGAAACTACTGCTAAAACTGGTTCAGTGTTAAGTATCTGCCTTACCCAGGAAAGGTGAAGAGAGGTTTCCTGCTTCAGAAAAGGCTATAGCTGGAAGAATTCTCCATCCATTCTTACTCAGGCAACCAGTTACAAGAAGTAAAATATGTAACTCCTTTATTTTGGGAGAAAGTTTTGCATATTAGATAAGGAGTCTAAAACTCAACCTTGATGAACAAGTGGTTGAGCCTGTTACTTGTTCAGTGTTATTCCATTTGACAAGCTACATCAGCTTGGAAGAAACCATGCTGCAGATTTACGCTGACAGATCTGTAAATCTGGCAGTCTCTTTGGAACCTGCTTTAGGGTCATCGTCTAGAGATCTGGGATTAGAGCAGAATCTCTGTGCCATTTAGTACTTTGACTTCCTAACGTGTGTGATCTCAAAGTAAATATAGATAGGAATAACGTGTCTGGTACACATGCATACTCCAGAAATAAACCTCTGGTGTAATCTAACTCTTATTTGTCTTACATGAACATATTACACCATCATTACCCTGTTCATGTAAGGAAACTGGTATTGATGAACAAGTGCACCAATTTAGGAAGAAGTTCCTGGATTATCAGCCTTCCTAAAAAAGTCTTGTTTATCCTCAGTTCTTTCAAGAAGCACTCTATGTGTTACGTATTAGCAGTTATTCTTTGAAAAGTGTTGCATTTTAGAAATTTACACCATGCCTATTTTCTGGGAGTGCCACATCGCTGTCCCAAGTGCAAAAGCATGACTGGTTTAGGTATAATCACATATTTGCTCACTATAAGCAAACGGCAGTTGCGTGCTCCATGGCCAAAGTGTAAGGACAAGATGTAAGGGAGAGTCACCTTAACTATTTCGGCCATCTGGAGCAGGAGTGAGAGAATGCAGAAGGAGTACGGGACTCTCCTGACAGAGCCAAACGTTATCTTGATACTTTGTACAGCAGTTGAAAACCCGAAGGCCAGACTAACCCATCCCCAGTGACACACCATCACTCTGGATGTCAGGAAAGCCCAATGCATCAGCTTTATGCAAGTTCCCTAACACCTCTCACAGCATCACATTTATTGGGTCAGAGGTTAAGAACTAAGGGCAGTAATTAAGACGTGCAATCCACACGTAAGTACATAAATTACTAAACTGCTAAGAGACAAGAAATATGTTTTTTTTCCTAGGACTTTGAAAATGTGGAGCAGGAGTAACTCTCACTGTGAAACCATAGGAATTGTTAGAGAAGGGAATTTGTTGTGGTTTATTTTAAACAGCTAAAGTTTGTTACACTCGTATTCTATCACAGGGGCCAAAAGGCCTACAGGATATGACATATGACTTTTTTTTAGCCTCTAAGTAAATATGTAAGTAAATCTAATAAACACAAGCAAGCCATAATCAGGAATTAAAAAAAAAGTTTAAAATAACATTTATTTAGTGGCTTAACTAAGGATTTAGGGAGCCTCCAGGTTTAGCCTGTGTGTTTTATATATTTCTTAATGCTGTGTATACTTGGCAGCACCCCATAATTTTATAAAAATGCAGGTAATAATTCAAGGTGATCAAGCAGTGTTTATTCCCCATGAGCAAGTGTTGTTTCTCTTTCCCCCGGCTAAAATGAATGCAGAGCTCTAAGACTTCTAAAAGGTGCTAACAACTTTCACCTGGAAAAGAGGCCTCCTTCAGGGAGGGTGATCAGCAGACAAACATGAAGTCGTTAATGCGAATATCTTGGGGCTAACTGAATCTAGGTCATAAGTAATGCCTAGGTTCACAAAGAAAGTTAAGCAGAGCAGAAAGAGGCCAATTACCTTTTCAGAACTTGATGGGTCAGCCCAGGGCATTTTTTGTGCATGTGCTAAGGTCTGCCCTCCTCTCTGGCCCCTTCCCATCTGGAAGAAGCGCAGAATGCTCTGCAGAAATGCTGCACAAGTCTGTGACTTCCAGTTGCTGCCTGTCACAGGCCAGGAATGCCCTTGGTCAGCTCTGAAACCCTAACATAGAAACAGACTATATATATGCTGCAAAAGGAGGACCTTGCCTACGCAAAGCAAACTGTAGCTCTCAGGCTTTCCACATTGCTGGCTGAAGCTCAGAGGGCCTGAGTCATCTCACTGACCATACATGTTTTTATCAGTTTTTAAATCTTGGTGCCTAAATCTGGCTTTCATGTAGGCTCTAGTTCTCCATATTGTCTCTGTAGAGACATTATAGTTGATGGACATAAATCACAATATACCCTGTGTGCTTCAGCTGAGCCATTTTAAAAGTCTATGTTCAGCTGAGATGAGCTGTGACTTAAAACCACTTATTTCCCTTTTTCTGACTTTAGGGGGATTCCACGCGAGATGTCAGCTCAGACTGTCTGCTGCTATAGCACCCTGGTCCAGCTCCTGTCTCTCCCCACTGCATAAGCAGGAACCTGAGCAGGCTTGTACTAAGAACGTGACCATATTTAGCCTTTCTCTCTCCAGAGGACTCTGGAGGTCTGCTCAAGTCCATGTCTTATAGTATGCTTCTGGGCAAACAATGTGGATGGTACCTAGAAAGCTAGACCAGACCCATAATTCATTGATTGTCTGAATATATCTGTAAGGTTTGTGAGAAGAGATTTTTGCTCTGTGCCATGAAAGTAGCCTCCTTTGGACTGCAGCTGAAAGCAAATGATAAGAGGAGGAAGAAAGCATCCTTTGGAGGGCAAATATTATGTATACAGGTCACGTAACAAAAGTATCTCAGAGGTGCTGAGATGCGGCCCCATGAAAAATGCTTTGTAATTTCAGTGGAGCAGAGCCTCAAACAACTTTAGGGACATTCAAGAAAATGTGAAAAAGGATGAGTCCTGGTTACACATAAAGTGCTGGAGCAGAACTCAAAGCTGAATGGGTCCCTGGCTGTGCCATGGTTCTCTTGGGTGGCCTTAGGCAAGTCAGACCATCCCTCTGTGCCCCAGTCCCTTTGTTCTGAAAAGAAAGACGTCCTCTCCTTCAAGAATCACTGTGAGGTCTGTTGACTCTGTATGACATACAGACTCTGTATGACTCTGTATGACATTATGGCTCATTTGCTCCTACTTGGCTGACTGAACTAGATGTAACAAATTGAGTATTATCACCATATGGGCTGAAGTCCCTTCACTAAGCTTCCTTGTGATGAAAAAGTGGAACTATCAGAGCAAATGAAGGGATTACACTCAGGTCTCTGGCCAAAACTCAGAGACAGGTTCTGGCTTTCATGGCTCTGTAAACTCACAAGTATTTTCATTAGTATTTTGGAAGTAAAGGGAACAGAATCAGCTGACGGGCTCCTGCTGATCTGGATCTGTTCCAGAATCAAAATAAGAGAACAAGGTTTGGACCTATGGAAATCTTTATCTTAATCATTTCCTAGGATTCAAAGTAGTTTAAATTGAGCCTGCAAATCAAAAAGGCAGCACAAGAAAACACTTTTCTCTGAATGTAATTACAGAACAAATTGATAGTTGTTCCTTCTTGTTTAAAGATGTCTTTATTGTATTCATTATCTTTCACTGTCACAGCACTTCTGGTTTTGTATCCTAGTTGGGACATACCTTGGAAGCGAGGTTATTTTCCCCCATTTCTCTATGCAGAAGCGCCGTAGCCCATTGCTCCCTCGGAGAGCTGCAAAGCCCTCATATGGCACACTTGATGTTCCAGTGACGAATTGCAACAACCGGAGTCTCTGCTCATTGTTAAATCTCTCCACTGCTGCCCAGAACCACCGTATTACTATGTGGCCATCATGGTAACCTAAACCAAAAAGCAAGAGAGAGAAATTAAAATGACCCCCTCTATGTGGGAAGTGTAACATTGAAATATGTTCCCACTGGCATAGGACAGTAGATCTCTGACTGAAAAGATCCTGACCTAACAATGTATCTTGCGACGAGCAGTAGGTCCCAGCCCCCATCTTGTCCTGGCTGTGGATACTACAATATTACTAACTCATTTGAAACCCATAAACTCAAATACATATTTGAGGTACATTGGCCTCTCACAAATCCCTTGGCAAGAACGGGGGCTACCTGCGTGAGACATAAAAGACCAATTGTGATATGCCGCACAGTGAGAGTCCTAACGACTTAACAATTTCTAGTTCCAAAATAAATTATTTTTTGGATTGCAATAGTGTCCAACATAGGGAGTGGAGTTTGCAAGCCCTTCCCTGGCAAAATTCCCACCTGAGAGGCTCTGTGCCTTGGTTTGTGCTAGTGAAAGCCAGCATAAACCCAGGCAGAATCTGTTTCAAGAGCTAAACAGAAAAAAGTAGGACAAAAATAACTTGGGGGACAAACTGTGCTTGTGGTAAGCTGCATATTTCAAGGTATAATAACACAAAGGCTGGGTAGTGAGCAGCAAAGACTTAAACCTTGTATTTCAGGGGAGGATATGGGAGCTTCAGGGACTTCCCTTTTGTAGTGCTGAACTTGTAGATTTTACATTTATCCATCATCCAAGACAGCCTGGATAAATTGTGCTCAGCATTTAAAGCAAAACCAAGGCAAGTATTAGAGAAGGGGAAAAAATCCAACTTGACATAGTCTAGGCTGAGGGGGTTAAGCAAGATCTGTATTTTGATGAAGTGTAGTTGGGAATTGTGAAATTCAGCTCTTGAATTCAGCTCCCTGCTGAAGCCAACAGGACTTGTTACACCACCTTCAGTGAGGCCAGAAGTTCATTCACAGTCATCTGAGTAACTTTTAGATCTAATATTACAAATCCTATTCAGTCCTTAATAGTCAAAACTCCTGTTAAATCATCAGGAATTGAGTGTGTAAAATCTGGATAGAAGTAGCAGAAGCAATTTCAGTATTATTACATCTCTTGATCCAAACCAAAGATCTTACTTATTCTATTTCATGAGTTATTCTTCACAAAAACTTCCTCATCAAAATAGGGCATTTCCCTCAGGAAAGACAGAAGGAAAAGATGGACCAACTCTTTCACACTTTAGGCTGAAAATGGTCAAGATATTAGTAAGCATCAGCAGGCAGTTTACCTCCACGATATTCTGTGTTGTTACGCCAGTCAGTGAGATCTATTTCTGCAGTGCCAGCTATAACCAGCTCCAGTTCTCTGGCATCAAAAACAGAGACAAGCCTGGAGTCTACAACCTGGAACAAAAACCACTTATTAGTTTCAGACTGGAAATAAAGCAGATGCAATGTCTTGTAAACCTATGAATTTTATGGCCAGTGCTTTATTCTGATGAAGTCTGCATGCTGACAGCTAACTTCTACTCCTCTGCTGACAAATCCACGCTCTTCTTCAGGGAGCCTGCTGATATTTTGAGCTGCAAGCAATGATGACATATGAGATTTGACCTGAATGAAATAATACAAGTGACAGGACATAATCTGTGCAGAACATTCTTCATTGATACATTCCTTCTGACAGGTGATTTTGATAGTCAAATAAAGACTGGATTTATAATAGGACAATTTATTTCATATTTGTTTTGCATTGGAATTTGATTACAACTGTGTAGGAATGACCTCAGGTCTTCATCCACTGAAGATGCAGCTGAGGTTCACTTTCTTCATTACATGAAACCAAAAGCTTTAATGGCGTGCAGTATTCACAGGGAGCAAAAGCTGGTGAACCACATGCACACTTCAGTAAACTGTATGGAGTCACTTAGCCAACCCTTTTCCACAGGAAGGGGCTGACCAAGTCTCTTCAGGTACAAAGCCACGCTTGCTGGCTTCACCTCCAGTAAATGCCAGTGCATGACTGCTTGGAGCCATCAGTTACCAGTACTATTCTACCTGTCCATTATCTGCTGTTCCATTTTCCAGGGTTACCACTCTTTCAGTTTATTTCACTCTGCAAGACAGCCCTCAACTTCTATTATGCAGCTGCCAGGGCAAGATACATGTTTGAATATGATAAGTAAGTGGTGCAAGAATAGGTGATTACACGGGTTGGTCAGCGAAGCCACAGGTTTTCATCCAGTCTTTGGCAGCCCTTGTAGCAGCTCTGCCAGAAAGATGTTCTCAGATCCAGGTCTTCAGCAAAGATAAATTAGCAAAATCCAGGGACAGCAATGGAGCAGCATCCAGGAATACCAGCAAGATAACAGCTGACTGCATCCTAGGACCAACTTTACTGCAATGAGTGCCTGAAGATACAGTATGTCACACCAGCTCCTCAGTGAAGTGTATGATTCTTCATAGTCTTCTTTTGTACCACAGCAGGGTAAACCAAAATTTGCAAACGCCTACTTCTCTTACTATGTGAATGCAAAGCAGTATCTTTCTTAGCTTTATCATATTCAGAACAGGCATTTCTTTCCTTTCTCTGTTCATGCTAAACATGCCATACCCAAGGTCTCTGTCTCTACAGGTCCACGCACAACAGTTCCTTGCCATCTCTGTCTGTTTAGCTATTTCCTAGGGTACCGATAAAGCACAGTTTAACCATGGGGTCTTCTCTTTCAAATGAGGAATGGAAGACTGTGGGAGCATCGCTTTGTTACTTACTTCGTAGAAGCCACGGACCAGGGCCTCTGTTTGCTGAACCACTCCTCGTTCCACTCGCCACTTAACCATTCTCTCGATGTACTCTTTTTTGTTCTTTTCTGTCACCGCTGTATTTGCCCCTCCAGATTTCAACTCTCTTTCTGTCACCTACAGAACAAAGACGAATAGTAGTAGTAGCAATGTATGGATCACATTGCGTCTCAATTTAAGTTATATTTCGAAAATGTTAGTGAAAAATACAACAACCATATTTCTAGTTCTGGTCTTCTGGCCTCCTGTCCATTTGCAATAGAAACAAAAAGGATAATGAGGGACACCCCCTCAGCCCCAGCCCTAGCCTTATCCCCAGCTGAAGCTCCACTGCCCTTTACATTACTCCAAACTCCAAAGCAAAGACTGATTTGGAGAGCATCATCCATCAGCCATCTACAATGTGCCACTTCGGCCTGTCTTGTCATCCTTCTCCTCTCCTTTCCCCCCTAGAAGCTGCAGAGCAGGTGACAACCATACCAGTTTGCTACTTGCTGTAGTTATCCAAGCACCAGTATGGGAAACAACATGATGGAGAGGCAATCACAGTATTGGAATAGGCAGACTGTTTTGCCAGCTGGAAGGGATATCTACTCATCTCTTAAGCAACAAGTGTTACCCTTCCCCAAGTGCTAACAGAAGTGTTTACTCAGAAATACCAACATCCAAAGAAGTTATCACAAAATTAATACCCCCAACACACTACCTAAACAAGACCTGTACAGCACCCTGCACAGACAAAAAAATATCGTCACTGTGGGATCCAGAGTTTTGTATCAGCCATACAAATCTGAGAAGTGTTTGTACTGTAAATATTTTTTTTTTTTGTTTAAACCAAGAGCCATAGCATTTCATTGCATTTTAACGGTTAATTTAGTTGGCTTTGGTTACTAAGCCTTAAGATTGAGAAGAGATCTAAGGAATCAATCTAGATTCTAGCCAGCAAGCACATACGCCTTCTCATATGTGACAGAAAATAATATTTATCTTGCAATTATTTTCACATTTAACCTAGTGGATTTAAAATCAGGAAAGTTTTGCCGCCTCTTCAGTTTTCTGCTGCTATAACAATGATGTCTAGCACAGATAGTAAATGAGCTGCATGAATACATACTTGTTATTTGTATTATTTACATATTATTTATCTTATTATCTATTTATTAGCCCAACAGACAGCACACAGCATATGTAGTATGTAGGTCACTTTGCTTGAGGGACCTGTTGTAACATTATGAATTATGGAAACACTCAATGAGTCATCTAATCTGTAGCTTTGTTGAGAAACAGCAAGAACAAGTAAGGTTGGATGTAATGAGTTAGGAATTCTTAGCTGGTTCAGGTTAAACTCCCAAATGTAAATCACAGCATCACCATTATACAAGCAACGCTGCAGTGTCCAGAGGATAAGACTCTGGCCCAGCTGCCATGCTGTGTTCTTCAAGACTGTGTGGCATGCAGATACATCTGTTAAAACCAACGACTAAACGTTGTCTAGATTTAAGCACAACCGTAAGTCCAGATGTTCTAAATCTCCTGCAAGATTTCCCACAAACACCCGGACATGCTGGTGATTTCTTCAACTTGTCATCATCCATATAGTTCCAAGTAGTTATCTAGAATTGGAAGCCGACAATCAATAACAGTGTCCCAATTTTTTCTTTCTTGTTCATAGAGAAATTAATCACAGCTGCGAGCTACAATTCAGAATCAGGTTTCAGAGCAGGAAGGAGACACTTCAACCAGTCTAGCCCATTCCTTTTACCTGACTGGAGCAATTGCCGGGCCTCGGAGACATACAGCTTGGAGAGAGTCCTGGGAGAATACTTTCTACTAGTGAAAAGCATGAGAAACTACTTGGGGTCACAAGCAACTGACACCTCTCTCAGTCTTACAAGTGAAATTCTCAAATTGGCATTCAGTTCCAACCAGTAAAAATGTCTGACACTTGGTCTGACATTGTATCTTTGCTATTAGAGTAGTGATCTGGGCACCAGTACGCAAGAAGGCTAGAGCTCCTCAGTAGCACATTCTAATAAAACAGGCACCAAGAAAGAGGATTTGGCCTGAAAGGATTAAAAGCTATACATGCATATCAGAGATGAGACAAGAGAGAAAAAAAATTAAAATTGTAGTGACTGGTCCACAATAAAGTCATTGTGGAAGCAGGACAAAAGAGCTGCAACTCATCTACCACACAGCTTCTCAAGGAGCCACTATTTCTTGTTTCCCTTCCCCAACCCTTGAAATCCAGGTTCCCAAACATTAGCAGAGCTCCCACTGTGATCTACACTTGCACATGTATCCAGCAAAGCAATGTTCAGATGGCATGTAAGTGGTCAGATACTCTTGGCATGCAAGAATTTCCAGCTGGGATCCACCTGTGAGCATGAAATGTGATCGTGATTTCTTCGTTATTTTGCTGTCACCACTTAGCAAATTTCAGAAGGGGGAAAATCTCACTTTCACTTAGGACTCTTGGATTCTGACAGTCGTAATTCACAGCAAGAACCTTTTTCCTCCCGTCATTATTAATAGATCTAGCAAGGTTAGTACATATGAAATAAAAGTACTAGAAAACATGTGAGCTGGCAAAAAAATCTGGCTTTTAGTGTTCTTTTGCTTTCATACCAAAGCATCTACAACAGATTGTGATTTTTTTCTGTTCTCTTTGGAGCCATTTCTTATCTTCCACAACAGACTCCTCCTATGTAATTGTCTAGCTCTTTTCTTTGGGGAGAGAATAACAAGTAATGAGTACGTGAAATGTTACCTTCAGGTGCATTAGGGCAATTCAGGCTGACATTCTTATTCATCTTTGTAGTTTCTCAATGTAAAGACAAACTCGTCTCATCTGTCTTTGTGAATATGTCTGTATGCTTCTGTCTGTCTTTGTGTATTAGTCTTATATAGCCATACCTTCCAGGGAAACCACTGTCAATTGAATGTCATGCAAGCTCTCAGCTCAAAGCCTTTGAAAACCCTCTGCATTTAAGTCTGTGAAAAAACAGTGCTACCTCTTCTACAGAGGCTTCTTACTTCAGTTTTTCTGTCCCATCCTTTTCATTTCATCCACCCTTGACTCTGCTCATCCTTCATAACCTTGTACTATAAAAAATGTTTGACCAACCTGATCTCCTTCTATGACAAGGTGACCCACTTAGTAGATGAGGGAAAGGCTGTGGATGTTGTGTACTTAGACTTCAGTAAAGCTTTTGACACTGTATCCCACAGCATTCTCCTGGAGAAGATGGCAGCTCATGGCCTGGATGGGTGTACTCTTCTCTGGGTAAAGAACTGGCTGGAGGGCCAGGCCCAAAGAGCTGTAGTGAATGGAGCCAAATCCAGTTGGCGGACAGTCACGAGTGGTGTTCCCCAGGGCTCAATATTGGGGCCAGTTCTGTTTAATATCTTTATCAATGATCTGGATGAGGGGATTGAGTTTACCCTTAGTAAGTTTGCAGATGACACCAAATTGGGTGGGAGTGTTGATGTGCTGGAGGGTTCGAAGGCCATACAGAGGGATCTGGACTGGCTGAATCATTGGGCTGAGGCCAGTTGTATGAGGTTTAACAAGGCCAAGTGCCAAGTCCTGCACTTGGGTCACAACAACCCCAGGCAGCGCTGCAGGCTTGGGGAAGAGTGACTGGAAAGCTGCCTGGCAGAGAGGGATCTGAGGGTATTGATTGACAGCTGGCTGCATATGAGCCAGCAGTGTGCCCAGGTGGCCAAAAAGGCCAACAGCATCCTGGCTTGTATCAGGAATAGTGTGGCCAGCAGGACTAGAGGGGTGATCATTGCCCTGTACTCGGCACTGGCGAGGCCCCACCTTGAATATTGTGTTCAGTTTTGGGCTCCTCACTGCAGGAAAGACATTGAGGTACTAGAGAGAGTGCAGAGGAGGGCGATGAAGCTGGTGAGGGGCCTGGAGCACAAGTCTGATGAGGAGCAGCTGAGGGAACTGGGGCTGTTTAGCCTGGAGAAAAGGAGGCTGAGGGGAGACCTTATCGCTGTCTGCAACTACCTGAAAGGAGGTTGTAGCATGGAGGGTGTTGGTCTCTTCTCCCAAGTAGCAAGTGACAGGACAAGAGGAAATGGCCTCGAGTTGCATCAGGGGAGGTTTAGATTGGATATTAGGAAAAAATTCTTCATGGAAAGGGTTGTCATGCATTGGAACAGTCTGCCCAGGGAAGTGGTGGAGTCACCATCCCTGGAGGTATTTAAAAGGTGTTTAGACGAGGTTCTTAGGGACATGGTTTAGTGCTAGAGTTAGGTTATGGTTGGACTCGATGGTCCTGAGGGTCTCTTCCAACTGAAATGATTCTATGATTCTATGATAACACAAGCAGACTAAATTGAGTTTTGAAAATATCCCCTGAAGTCTTACTTGCTTTCTGTTACTTTTAAGCTTATAGTGGAGCAGCCCTTTTCCCTCAGGGCCAGAATTCCTCCCCTCAGAAACTAGTCTCCCCTAGCTCACAGATCTACCCTAGCTCTGTGAAAACTCTTCTTGTCAACTTTATTTTCAAGGACTAAGAGTCACTCTCTGTATATTCCACCTCATCTCTCTGCTCCCTTTGACACATCCCCTGAGCTTTTGCAATACTCGGTGAGCTTAGTTCTTTAGTCTTTCTAGTTTTCAGTACCTAAGGAGGTCCTTAGTCTTGGTTTGAATATTGCTTTGGGTTCCTTCAAGGCTTTCTGGAGACAGTTATAATATAGCACAGGTTACAACACCAGAAAGCACCAAGGCTTCAGTGCAAGCTAAAGAATCCCACAGGAGACACTTGTTCTGGTTGCCAGACTCTGCTTAAGCCAGAGTTGCACCCTATTTAAGGCTATAGTTATCTAGATCAGCTAGATTAAAGAGAATTGTCTGACTATGGTAGAGTTGAGTGGTAGAAAGCATAATAAATGGATGCACACACCAAGTTGTTAAGTAGGTATGAGGTAAGTTAGAAACACAGAATCTAACAGGGAGATATCAGACAAAATAATTGTGAGAGTTCTCAGGTCTTATACCACCTGCCAAATATTTTTCTTCCCTCCTGACTCCCCCATCCTTTCAGTCACATCAGCTTTATGTTACATTGCTTGCATTCACTGAATGCCACATCTGTGTGAACTACACCCTGGAGAGAAGAGCTGCACTACATGTGAGAGAATTCCTCATGTTCATCAGTGTGTGGCTCAATAGGCCTGTAGGGGGGCTGGTATTTTATATTATATACCCTAAGAATAAACATCTGCATTGAAACAGGTGGCTTGAAAGAAACAGAAGGTAGGAGAAGAAAATTATATTGAAAGGCTAAAGGATCTGTTCTGACAGAAAGATGTTCATCATGCTCAATTCTGTCAGCTTCAAATTTGCTTTTCAGATGTTTTGCATAGCTGTGCTCACCTGTCCAAACACCTCCTCGTTCACTGTGAAGGTGAGATCCAGGATATCTGTGATGTTATTATCCTTCATCCACTGCAAGCTCTGATGGAACTCTTCATCCAGGTACTCTAAGTCGCTTAAATCACATGGCCTGATTGCGAGGCAAGAAAAAAAGATGTAGCTGAATATATGACTCCACAATTACTGGCAAGCTGACTTACTTCTAAGAATGCGAACAAATTTACACTGAAGATCCAACATGAAGCTGGTGTTTGTTTGGTTTTGTTAACATCAAAGCCTGTTACACAGATCCTCTTAAAGCAGTTCTGCAACTGTCTGCTTTGTGTGGCTGGGCTCAAGGCCAAATCTGTTGGCTGCCTGCACTATTTGCTGTCAGAAAGCATCCCTGGGGCTTGATTTTATGTGACTCTTCAGGATGCCCAGCACTTCAGAGCAATTGCTTACCTTCAGTCCGGATGGGCCCTGCCATGTTGTGCCGGGCTGCTTCCATGTCTCTGTCATCCTCGAGGTGAGCGCACAAGACTGACATAAGGCAGACCAGGCAGCCTAAATTTCTGCTAATAAGGACTTGGCCTGGTTTGCTGAAAGGGCAGGTGGATGTTGCGAGCAGCCTGGTTTCAAATCCCCTAAGGGGGCAATAAGGATGTAGTTTTCAGGCTATTTCCAGATTAGGTCAGATACGATATAGATATGAGTGTTGGGACCCGAGCAGCATTCATTGTTAAAAAAATAAAATGAAATACAGTTAAAGAACTAAAAGGACTGTTAAGACAAATATCTTTGCTGATTTGGAATCAGCTTAAATGATAAACTATTTTAGCTAAGCTTTATTCTACTCTTCATCCTTTAATTGCAGTCCTGACTTACTACTTATGGTTTTTCTTATTGCTACAAATTTTATGTATCTTGTCTTATTGCAGTCTATTAGTTGAAGAGGGACAGACTGTCAATTAAAGTTAACCTTATAAACTTGACGTTGAAAGTAATATATTAGTGGTAGCTTCTGCTTACTAGTGTGAAACACAGTAGAAGACCAACACAAAACATTCACTGGTTATATCTACATTAGCAACCCTAATTAACCTGAGCTGTGTTTAGAATGAAAACGTGTTCAATCAGTGAGGCATGAGAAATTATGTTTTTTTCTTAATATGACCCCCGTCTTTTTCTTGTTGTTGCTTTGTTTTGTTCCATCAAAGATGCTTTGCAGTCTTCCATGTATCATTTTAATTGCTTTGATAACTTTTCATCCTTAGTAAACTCTGGAATTATGGGTCAGTACTTTCAAAGGTGTGTTCCTAAATGTCATGCTTATTATGCATTTTTTTCAACACAGTCAGTATTTATGTTCTTAGAGAAAGTAAAGAAAATTTAAAACGTTTGTTTTCTATCACAGACCAATGAACTAATAGCAGAAAGGACTTGAAGGTCAGAGTGCTCAAAACAACTCCAGGAAGGTCTGTGTCTCTGTAGGACTCACTGCAGGATCACAGTTTCTGCACGGTTTCTGCGAGGCTGAATGCTTTTACTTACAGCCTTAGTAGTGCTTTGTAGAACGGCCTTGTGAAGAAAGCATCAAGAAGGTACTGATGAATGAGAGCAAGGCCCAGAATACGACCGCTGAACCTGAACCTGGGATAGAAAAAGGCAGAGTAAATGAAGTATAACTCAAGACATTCAGCATAGAAACTTACACAGGTAGCAACTGTTCTTTGTTTCTGATTTGGTTCCTTATATTTATCCATTTTTTCCTGAGCAGATACCTAAGACCATCCCTTGCCCCTCTGATCAGTAATGGATCTCTTCTTGATCCATCTCCTACACTACCCACACCTGCTGCTGGCACGTTATATGCTCTCCTGTGGCAAACCAATAAACACTCTGAAGATTCACCTTCTGTGATCTTTAGTTGAATGTTCTGATAGAGACTGTCTCCATCAAACACAATATTTAGCCAGTGAAATACTGTAATACTCCATCTCAGCAAAAAACATACTATCAAAAAAGCTGCAAAGGACATTTGGTGAGTCAGTATATGCAGTTTCTGAGTGGTTACAACCCTTTCCAAGGTGGGCCTTTGAAGTATTTAAAAGGGTAGAGAGTTGACTTCATGGGGGGAACTAAAGTGCAAATATAATTAACTGTTGTGACCAAGGACACATATTCAAATCAGTATCTAAAGCTCAGGCAAGGTGTTCCCAGACCACTTGCTTAATGATGATGCTCAGCTGTCTTCAGTATTTTCATGCTCTTGTGTTTGTTTCTGTTTTCTAAGAACAACAATCCCTAGTCCTGCTCCAAGTACACTCAAATAGTGCCCTGCCCATTGCAATCTATGACCTGTGATGATAAGCCATTAAATTTTCCTTTCTGTGATTTGTTCTCTGACTCATTAGATATTCTTCCATCAAATCTGGTTTAAAATCAGTAATCTCGGACAGAAAAATACAGAACTAGTGTGAGACCAGGTGAGTTTGTTTTTTGTAAAAACAAACCTCATCATCCATTCAAAACTTTCTTATTTGTAAAATAGGAAATGAAAAAAATCCAACATCCCAAATGTAAGCTCTCCAAGCCTGAGCTGACTGACATCAAGGTCTTATTGCACAAAAGATGGGAAACAGATCAAAAGGCCAAGAAACCATCCCTTCCACTACAGGAACCAGTGCGAAGATCCCTCCCTCATATGAATGAAACATGAGTCTCATTGTAATAAAAGTGGCGCCAAATACCCGTTCAGTCAACTTTATGCTCATGGGACAGAACAACAAGTGCTTAGTCTGTCAAATGGGACACAGAATAGCATGCTGTGGGCCCAATTAGCATTTACATCACCACGGGACCTGCCCCTGGGTCCCTTGCATCCAAGAAAGGTGCTTATGATATGCAGCTGACTGCTAACAGAAGAGTGATTATATAACCCCCTTACAGCTGTTTCCACAGCAGCAACAAAAGGCAGCTGTTGGGCCTAGTTAGGACCTGCTTCACTTCATTTGTGCTGTGGTGCAATGTTTCCAGCAAAAAGTAATGAAAAGAGGGGGAACTGACACAATGAAAGTACAGTGGAAGCCAGACAGCTCAAATCCCAGAAATGCTGAGCCTGTAATCCATCAGTTTTATAGCACCTTCAGGATCTATAATCAAGTCCATTTGTGCTAAATAACGCATGTCGGCTTTTTTGGTTTTGTTCTTCACCATCCCCCCTTCATCCATCCCTGTACATTTTGAAAGCAAATGCTGAATGAAAATACTATTAATATAAGCACTGGGTGTTCCGCAACACAACGCTCATCCCATGGCTACTTGACTGTGCAGGCTGGGTAGGCAGGAGCCATTTGGAATAAAGTAAAACTGGAAGTGAATTGCCGAGAAAAGTGTCAGGCATTTGGGAATGCTGTTTCTGCTAAGAAATTGCTTGAATGTGCAGTGTCAGTTTTCTCCTTGCTGCTTGTATCACTTCTGTACCTCTATGTGGCTTTGAGGACATTCAGGCAAAGCTGACACCAAAGGGTAATGCACCTAGACCGAGGTGTTTACAGTCACGAGCATATGTTATGGTAGCCGTTAATGGCACGTTTAATTTGAATCAGTGCCCTATGGCAGAACTGTATCAAACCATCCAAAAGCCATGGGCAGTGTTTCTGGGTGAACGGACTAAGTCTGGTGGGTTAGCATAGAGCAAATGTGGGTAGAGCAACTCTAGGTTGTGTGGTCCATCAGTCTGGCCTGGCACTTGCAGCTCTCTGGGAGACATCAGGACTTGCTCAAGCTAGGGGCCCGACTGTGGTTTCACAGTCCCTGCCCTTGCAATGGTACTGTGTAGGAAAACAAGCCCAGTACTAACTGGTCTGGATAAAGGAGATGAAATAATTAACAAGATATTGCCACTCTGAGTGCCCGTGAATACCATGGATAAAGAAGGTACGTTGCCGACTGTATTTCTTGGCAGCTCCGTAACACCCCAGCAGACACACTGCTTCATGGCCAAAGCGTGTGAGCTCTCCAGCTCACAAACCCTTCTTCCCCTGCACAAAGCTTTGGTATCTCTGCAGAGACTTGCTGTATATGACTCTCCAATCTGAAGAGTGGTGTAAGAGAAGGTCCTCTGGCCCCTTATCATTTCTGGACAGAGCCTGGGACCAAAGGCAACACTACTCTGGTCCAGCAGTGCGGTGAGAACCATGGGCCACGGTGAGTCAATGGATGCCTGCCACAAGGGAGGTGTTTGCCACTGTCCTCAAAGGACAACTGTACAGTCTATCTATGTATGTGTCCATACAGTTCATCAAGCTGCCACCACGATCAGCCAAGCATAACAGTCCCACTTGAAATATATCAACACTTACAAAAATGCAAGAAGAAACAAATTGCCCTCCTTACAAAAGCCAGTTAAAACAAAGCAAGACTTTTGTGTTTATTTCTTCCTGAAGGATTTAAAGCATGGGTGAGACTTAGAGATAGGTGAGATAGTCCCTTCATAAAAAAAACCCCAACAAGTTCTCTTGACAGAATAAGCAGCACAAAGGTAAATCCTATCTGGAGGGCACGTACCTTCCCTAAGCCTGACTTATATTTATCTTTCTAAGGAAGTGTAAAATGCTTGCTTGATTTCTTTCTAGCAGGAAGGATAGCTTGGCAGAGTTGGGAAATGTGAGGTTTTGCTCTGGCCTTTTCTTTCAACACCCTTCCCTTTCGGAGACCATGATTGAGTCTGAGTAATACGCTCCAGCATAGAGGCAAAACACGGGAGGGAATTAATGAACAGGAAATGGTGGAACAAGAGACAGAATTAACGAGCAGGAGAGGTGCTCTGGTTTGCCTGCCTATTGACACTGTTTGTCCACTCAATAAGAATATTGTGTGCACCTGCTTTCTGGCTTTTAACTACACTACTCAAACCATTTGCAGAAATTTCCACACTACCCAACTAACTTCCTTTCCTTCTGGAGGCTGCAGGTGCCCCTGAAATAGCCTGTTTTCACAACAGCCTGTTGCAAAATAACAGGTTTGTTCTCCTCAGTGGGACTCTCTGCATACTTACTGCATGTCAGTGTACTCAGGGAGAGACAAATCCATAATGCTGTAGCAGCAACTAAGCAATATATTTTCTTCCAATTGCAGGTGAGTCACAGGAAATTTAATTTACTCTGGTCCTTATCATATAGCAGTGGAGTAAGGCAGGACACATAATGGCCCTTTGTCAGAGGGCTCTCTGAACTGGTTGAATGAATGCAGCTCTGCTTTATATGACAGTCCTTCCTGGGATTCGGATGGAGAATGATGTACCTTGACAAAATTGTAATCTATGTGTACAGCGGAAGAATGTTTTTTATCATTCTATGGGGGATGCTTTGGTAAGTATGCCTTGTAGGCTAAACTGGCTACGATATGAGAAACTTTAACTCCTAAATAGAGGAAGCACCTGATGGGATTAAAAAGACTGAAAATCTTGCCAACCTTATTTCACTCAATCACATCAGCTGGGTTTAAGCGTGCCCTTCTTGATGCAGTAGCTTGTGAAAAAATATTCAAAGGGCTTGAGAGAGACGAATATAATATGGTTCACATCAAATTTGAAAATGACATTTTCCTTTCACGAGACTACTGAAAACTCGCTTTCATCTGTAAGACAAATCACACATTCTGTTGCACCAGTTTTAAAGCTTTTGAATGTTTAATCGTGCAGATGAACTGTTGGCCACCTGAAATACAGGCTGAACAAATGAGGCTGCACTGTGGTACAGGATTTCTGCCCTTGGCTGCTCTTCTAATGGAGAATGCCATTTGGCAGGTGGATGCAGCTGGAGAGCCTATTAGTCCTTCCACAGTGGGAGAGATTGGACCTGATCTCAACTATTACTAGATACCAGAGAATCTAAAAATGGGAAAGTATTTAGAAGGGCCCAGTTGTGGGAAAAGTCTCACTCTGAACATGCATCTTATGAGACAACAGAGAATTCAGTCATGAAACCCGAATTTGTAGGAAACTAGGCATTATGGGTTCCAGAGGTTGTGGTAAAGCTTATTTTAAAGGGTAGTTAAAACCTCCATTGTTATGAAGACCATCGTGAGCATCCTGAAAGCCAGAAACTATTGATTAAAGGAACTAAAAATCCATTCTTACAGCCAAAAATATTGCGATTCACAATCTTGTGATTTGGAGGGTGAGATGAGATGCAAGGGAAAATATACTGATTCCTGATTTCTGAATTTTGGTGGAATCGCTAGCACTAGCATTTTTAAAATGAAGAACAATTATTTTTTTAAATGCAAGAAAGTTCTAAGAATGTGTATTTTGCAAAAAAGGCGGCCAGATGGTTACAGCAACTCTGCCTAGCTTCAAACACTATGAATTTTAATCAGAACTGGCAGTGTGTCAGGCATATGTACCAGAGGTGCGTGTCTATATATTAATCGCATTTATCCTTGTGTCGGCTCAGTTCAGGACATGATCAACGTGTCCTGTAATGAGCTACATCTACAGAGCAACAACCTAGCAATAGATCAGATCATCTTTGCAAACCCTTGGCAGCAGATCAAATCCACACCTCTATCAGCCTTCATTAACAAAAGTCTTTCTTTAGTTTGCTGTGCACATTTAACCTCATCTCACGTAGATGACAGAACATTTGAATGGATTAATGTGATGACATGAAGCGATCTATTGTCAGAAAGGTTAGTCACGTAGGCTGGGATAGCTAACGCCGTTCTGTTTATCCAACTTGCATCTGCAAACTTTGCAGACTGCCTCTTTGCTACCATGTTATTTGGTATTGTGGTAAATTTGCTCCGCATATCTGCAGGCTCAGAGGTGGACGCTGCGGCATTCCAGCACGATGCCTCTTCAGTTCAGGAATCTGATGAGCTCATGTGTCATTAGTATGAAAGGAATGGCTCTTAAGAAGGCCAGGAGACAAAAGTCCATGAAGCCTCAGCACATTAAAGAGAAAAGGTAAAATAATTTCTAAATTAGTCCTGGAGGAGAATTCCAATATGAGGAGTAATAAGATTATTGTTAGCTTGTTTTCTTTTCTTATATTCATCTCTAATATGAAAAATTCTCAGAGAGACAAAGATATAATGGTGTTTCATTTACACATGGCATTCTCTAATGTTGTGCTGAGAACTTATCCCACCTCTAACTACACCAGCATCCCACCTGAGAACTTACTCCGGATCCCCACGCACTTCTTATGAAGGAATAGTAATGATCCACCAGACCAAGCTTTGTTGTTTTCTTTTGAATCTCCTTTGAGTAACATTCTAAATACTGAAATGAATCTTATCTCATATATGGTCAAAATTAATTCCAGGTTTTCAGGCAGTTACTGAGTTTTTAAGGGTAATTTTCATACTTCCTCACTATGAAACCATAGAAAATTCTGTCAGATAAGCTTCATTTTCAATCTGTTTTCCAAATTAAAATCGAAAGGAAAAACTTAGGAGTGCTGACAGGGAGCAACTGTTTGTTCAGATTTCCAGCCTGGAAACTGGTGGATGTTAAATAGTTATACACTACAGGGATCTACCCCCACAGCCCCTGCAAATGTTATTGGGACTTAACAGAGGATGTATTCTACTCAGAGCCAAGGCATGTTGTTCAGGCATCAAAAGATGAAGAAGCATATTCCACCAGCCGCTCTTTGATAATACTCTGTCTGCTTACATATCTGTAAAAGTTATGATATTTAATTATATTTTAAAGGAAATTTGTAACACTCATTTAAAGAAAGCACTGGCCTTTCTTCAGTAGCCCCATTTGTAAAGCGTATGGAAAATATAACAGCCCAGCAGGCCTGCTTGCAGATTGTCATAAAATGTAAAGAGGGTGTTCAGAGATGTGTGAAATATATGCGCATCACCCAAGAACTGAAATTAAACAAGATTAAAAAAAAAAAGGACGAAAACTGATTTTCAGAGAGAAAAGCAACCTGGTACAAATAAACTTCTATTAAGCTTCAAATCCTGAACTGGTAATTCTCTTCAGGTGAAGATCTACAGAAGTGAGCCTTCTCCTGCCAGCCTTCCTTTAGATATTTTCACTCTTGCTGGGCACCTGAGTTTCATATGATGAACATGCTTATGTGAGCCAACCTCTCAGCTAATTGCTAAATGGTGTATAAATTTTCTGCTGCAAAAGGCAAGTGCAATACTGACACTCAACTAAGTGCTTGCCCTATTTGTATTTTCTGGATCTATCTGCAAATGGAACACAACTCTCAGTACTAAAGAGTAACCACATGAAAAAGAGCTATTGCTTACACATGATGGAAACATGAACTGTCCATGTCCTTCTAAATCTCTGGAGCTCGTGTACCTTGAATTAGCAACTAAGCCTCAAGCCATTCCTGAAGCTTAATTTACCAGTAACTGAAAAACAATGAGATAATGAAAACCTTATTGCTTCTTTATTTAACCTAATCAAATCCTTCAAGTTTTTTCCTTGTCTCTAACCTAGCTATGTTGCATTTTCACTCAAAATGTCTTTTCATCTTCCCTATATCCTGGCTATACTCACCACAAAAGAAGCGTCAGGAAAAGTTAAAAGACTAATTGTGCCACAGAGAAAAAACATAGGTAACGGAAATGTAGGTAAGGGAAATTCACATCATCTCCTCAGGTTTCTCTGAACGCAATCTATCTAATAGCTACTTTCAGGAGGACTCCTTAGTTTAACCACCCAGCGGCTCCAGGTAAATGCTCACAGAGAAACAGTTACAGCTACATTTGCACAGCGCTGCATCCGAGTTAACCATGCTGAGGTAGCTGCATCGGCTCCTTGCACATCAGCTGAACTGTGTCAGAATTATTTACTGCAGACACAGAACTGAGAAAATCCAGCTCTGGGACTTCCACTGTGCGGAGTCACCACAGGCTGGCCAGCCTCCATGTCCTGGGTTGTCAGCACCAGAGACTCCAGGCATGGGAAATGGAGATTTGATTTCCAGTCCTGTCTTTAAACTAATAAGGAGACTAATAAAGTAGATGGTGTCTCTGTAAAAAGAAATCTGTGCTATGTGTCATTTTACCACTAACAAAGAAGTTCCCTGGCAAAACATGGCAGCACAAACATGACCAACCCTCATCAGAAATTGTGCTGCTGGCAGGGTTTAGCTTTTCCTGCTGGTACGATGGATTAAATGCATTGGCCTGTAAGGCTGTTGGCAAAATCTCCTCCAGTTCCACTCAGTAATTACAGAGGAGATGCAGACTGAGGTATGAACTACAAACATCTACAATTTTGTGATTCCCAGATCCTAGATTGTATTTTTGACTGGCAAATCTCAAAGCAGTTTACTGAGGAGATCAGCGCCAATACTTCATTTGACAAATGAGAAAACTTAAGTTCAGAAGTAAAATGACTTATCTAATGTTATCCAGAAAAAGAGTGGTAGAGACAGCAATGGAATTATAGTCTTCTGAGCTCCAGCTCCATTTCAGTTGTTTAGTTTATTTGACATTTTTCACTTTCTTACCTTCTACAAAACAGCATGTAATTTTGTGAATCAGCACTAGCTTATGATCTGTTCCTTATAGATCAAGTCAGTCTGATGCTTTTTTTTTGTTTGGTTTTTAAAAAATTTTTCTAAGCCAGCAAAAGAGCATTTTTATCAAGAGATTTTGATTTCTCGGTCAAAAGCTGGGGGCAGGGGGCACTTTGTAAACCTATGAATTGGTAACATTTTGTACATTGCATGATTTATGTTTGCTTTCCATAGCTTTGCCATGTGTTGAAACAAATTAGTCAAGCTACAGGGGAAAATCCACAGATTGAGTCATCTGCCAGACAAGAGGGCCATAAAAGCACAAGCCAAATGACTGCACATTTTCCTTCAATGGCTAACTACGAACACTGAAGCCACAATAACTGACTTATTCTCACTCAAAAAAGGCACATCCTTTCCAGCCTGTCTGGGGTATTTAATCACGAGAGAGACTGCTCATCAGAAACTCAGTGGTGAGCACCCAGGAGTGTTTACGCCGTGTGCTGAAGCACGATGCAGATTTCCTTGAGCTCACTGCAAACAGGGAGCCCGCAGTGCAGAGCCATGGGGACTCGCCACCTCCAGTACAGACGCCGTACGTGTGGGTTTGCACCGTGCTGCCGTTCAGCTCATGATCCCTGCCTCTTGAGATGAAGCTTCTCGACCGACTAAACTCAGAAATCTGTGCACTAAAATCCACACATCCTATTATTGTTTGAAAGTCTATTTTAGGTCTGGTTTTGCAAACCACTGAACACCTCCAACTTCTATTAAAACCACTGCAAACTGACAGCTCCAATCTTCTCCTGGGAACATGCAGAATGCAGCAGACCTTGACCTTTGTGTTGCTGTTCTGAAGTCCACAAAACTTATTTACTTTTCCTTTATGAATCTTTCAAACAAAATTAAATGATCGCAGTTTCTAGTCCGTCTTTTCCAGAATGCAAGTCGTAAGTCACAATGTAAAATCAATCAAAATGTTCATTCAATCAGACATAAAATACCAAATTTACAGTTCTGTATTCCTGTTATTAAATACATCTTTTTTTTCACAGGGGATGGAAAGGTCAGGATTTTTCTCATTCTTCATAATTTTATTGAGATTTTGAAAAATATTCCTGTCCCAAGTTGGGGCAAACTGACAAACTTGGCATTGCCTTTCTCCCTTTAAATACATTCAGATCAATTTAAATCTTTAATCTTCCCTTTTACTGCATTTTAACGTAACACTAGGGTAACATACTGAAATGAAGAATAATTTTCAATGGACAAATGAAACTTCTAACTTTCAAAATATCCCAGGGAGAGACCTACACAAAGAGAAATGCCTTTTCTACTCAAAAATACCCAAAATGAATTTGAGTGATTTACCGAAAACAATTCTGCTCTGCAAGCAGTCTTTCTTTTGATGCATGAATTATGTTTACCAAGAAAAAAAAAAGGTTAGCTTGGGAATTTCTGCACCTGCTCTGACTTTTCTTTACCTCACCAAAGTCTGAAGAAAATGCAGTGGGGAATAAGGAGGGGCAAAGATGGCTGAGCAATACTTCACAGTGACAGCTCAGCCTTGCCATTCCAGTGTGGCTGGAACAAGAGATTCGAGGACATTCATCACTCCCTGGGAGTTTTTCATCACTAGAAATAAACACATAATCACTGCCCACCCTGATGCTTCCCTGCAGGCTCACGTGCTCTGAGTCAGTGTGGATTTTACCCTTTTCTCCTCTATCACATACAAGGTGGAGACACACTACGGAGATTTTTCATGTGGAGCCTCCCATCTCTGGGCAAATTTAATCTGCAAGGTTGCAAAAGACTAAATGGCCTTAAGCAAGGGGAAAAAAATATAAAGACGACTTCTGTAAAAATACAACAAAACAGAACACCTGCCTTTCCCTCAAACCAAACAGTAATTATGGCAGCAGTGCTAGGCAATATGAGATTCAGAGAAGGGAAAATGAAGAAAGAAGAGACATCTTTACTTTCAACCTGTGTTATATCGCCATTCGGGTCTTCAAAAGAACTTGAAAAAAATCCCCCATTAAGAGACAAAGTCAAGAATAAGGTAAATATAAAGCAGAAACTTTTTAAAAAAACTGGTTGCTGTAGAAGCTCAGGGAGAATGTTTTATTTTTTTTCCTCCTTCACTTTGGTTTGCCTTTAATCTTCCAATTTCTCCTGACCCTTAATAAATAATTAACCAGCTGTTGAGGCAGGCTTTATGTGATGTAGTCATACATCAAACTTAATAGGAAAATCAAAGTTTACTTAAGTACAGAAGGCATTGAGAGAGATCACAGTGTAGCAGCAAGAAGGCATTTCAGTAACTTACTCTTTTCACATATTGGAAAGGTCTTATAAAATGATTTCAGCTGCATATTTATTTTAATATCATTCTTGTCCAGAAGATTTACAATAGTGCTTGAAAATTTCTCATGCAAACATAATTTATTTATAGTAAGATATTGCTAGTAATTAAAATTTATAGTGTAATGTAACATTAAAAGCTTTGGTGTTCTATGGTGCCTTTCATCTGAGAATTTCAAAGCAGTTCAGAGCATTAGCATACATCAAATGGGTTTCAAGTTGATTACATACTAGGAAATCTCCTCAGTTGGAAACTGAGGCAAAGAGGTAATGATCTAAATTTCAAAACCAACTGGATGTAGCTGGATGCCCCTCTGGGGTGATATATTGGATTGGACTTTCAAGACTATTTGGGGGTTAGCATAAACAGGTCCCTTCAAGATGGCTGCAAAATTGGTCTTCTGAATTCGTTCCTTCCCCAAACACAGACCTACACAACTGGCTCATTTGAGCCCAAAACGAAACTCAGTGTTTCTGACTCCCTTGATAAAACAGGTATTGGGCCATATGTAAGTTGCCTGCCACAACAGCTGAAGCATTAAAGAGATAAGTGAATAATTTGGGCCACATATTCCCCGGAGCTACTTTCAGTCATTGGAGAGGAGTAATGGCTGTTTGCAGACCTCCTGCTTAGATGCTGTGACTTTGTTTCTCCACTGTTTCTATAAAGAGCCACAGAATGTGTCTAAATCCATCCTATGAGCTGGTCAGCATCTGAATACAACCCACTAGGTCATGAAGCCATTTGCCACTTTCTTTAAAAAGACTTGAATTGAAATAAGTTCTCCACGAAGCAGGATTAACAGAGCTTTGTTTCCTATAGATCTGTCTCTGATGGCCCTACGTTACCACACTGCGATGGCTTCAGTTCCCCCTACACATCTCTGCTAGCACTTCCCACACTTTGGCGTATCTCCAGGTTCTCCCTTCTGCCTCCCCTAAGCTTCCACAGCTCCCCCTCACATCCTCAGGCTACCGAGGAAGATGATACAGCTGCTTCACAGCCTGTGCCTGTGATGGACCTGTCAGCTCGCTCGTGATAATTGGCCAGTCAAGAGGCCAAACACAACAGGTAACTGTTGAGCTAACCAGCCTGCCCTCGCCGCGGCACTCTTCTGCATCTCTGCTCTTTACACAGCCATAAGTTTCGCAAAGCTTTTAGGAAATTAGTATCTTTGAGATGTTTACCTTCCTGTCAAATAGGTCTCAAACTGATTAGGAAACCATCTGATGGATAGGCAGGGCAATTGCACAAGGCACAACTCCTAAGGGAACTGGGTTAAGAAAACCAACCAAGCTCTCCCAGCAGAAAGGACAGCTGAAGTTGCAACATTCTTGGTTCTTCTTGGGTTTATTAAAACTAAAAAAGGGGAAAATAATGCCTTGCATTCTTTGCCATGCCTGAGATGGATAGCGACGGCTTGTCGTTTCTTGTTTACACAAAGTAAATAGGAGGTCAGAGTTTGTCTGGGGGTATACTCACACAGCCCTGCGCAGGCAAAGGGACCTTGCTCTACCCATGTGCCATGCTTGCCAGAGCATGTAAAAGCAACCGAGGCAGCGCCAAGCCTGAAGTTATCAGCCCAGATGGGAGGCAGTGTATATTTTCTCAGCTCGGTGTTGCAGCAACCACGTCAACTGACTTGGAACAGAGGGAAAGCAAGTTCACGTCTGCATGGAGAGTGGGCGCCACAGGCTTGCATCTGCCTGCAGAATACCATGTAGAAGTACATGCAAGTTTTCTGTCTGACTCTGTTCAGCAGCATGGACTAGAATACGAGGGGTATTGGAGGGCAGAAAGGAAGGTTAACTATAGGAACTGAATGAAGAAATTCCTGCCCTAAAGCAGTTCTAAATGAGTGTTAAGTTAATTGAGTTCATTAGGACATTGCAGCCAGGAATCAGTCTACAGCTTCTGGGGACATGGGCCACTGAGTCTGACTATATCATCATCTTTCAGGTCTTCAGTGGGGTTCTGTACAAAAACATTTTACTCCCAGGTCTTCAACTTTCTAGTAAGGTTCTGATACAGAAATGTACTAAATTTCATTTAAAGAAAAACAAACAAAACACAACAGGACTTTTCTGAGATGGATACAGAATGCTAAGTATGACTATCAAGCTGTAAATACCTCCAAAATAACTGTGATATTGGGGTGCTGCTTTCTGGTTGCATAAATGTCACAGCAAGGTCCGCAAATGACTAATTGTTACACAACCATGCTGTCATTAATTTGCTATGAAAACACAGAAGAAGATGTTTCAAGTTAGCATCCCTCAGATCTCCAAATGAATGCCTGTGAATTATTTTATCTGTCAAAGCCATCTGGTCTTCTATGCAGAGACTGGGCTGCTTTTCACATTCCTGGCTGTGGTTCTACATTTACAAACATGCAATGAACTAAAAATTCAAAAGTAGATGATGTGAAAAGGCTTGCTGGGGCGAATCAGATAAAAGACCAGGCAAGTGATCTGGGGACAAAAAGTCTGGTGTAGATGACCATGCTGTGAGTATAGTGCTGTCTCTCAAAGAGAGTGCGTCGCATTACATTAACTTACTGGATTACTCCTGGGGACAGGACTGCTCTGAAGGAAAGCTCTGGCCCACTCAAAAGATGTGAAAAAGAGAGACTGGATTTCCACCTGACAGCAGTTTGTGAACACACTGTTTCGTGAATAGAAGAGACAATGGAACTTTTGTTGTCACTATCTGATCAAGTACTCACAGCAGGGAGGGAAAGTTCATGAGAAAACACTGAGAATTGATTTATTCTAAGAAGCAGTACTTCATATGTGATATTATGCTGACAGCCAAATCATAAACATCTGAAGTTGGTAGCCACAGGAACAATGAAACAGAATAGAGATAATACTCTTCAGGTTGGGTGAAAATGATACAGAAATCATCACAGAAACAAACATCCAGTTTATGATTTTTCTTACCTAGAGCTAAGCAGGGAAATACTACAGAAAATCATAGACAAAACAAAAACCTGAGGAAAACCACAGTATATCACAGCATGATTAAACAAATCATTCTGTGATAGAAACATATAATATTCCTCACTACTCTGTCTTCCAGTACATTGAGCAAAACCTGAGAAGGATTCTTCAATGACTCACCCTACTTCAGTTGCCCAAAACACCTGACCAAGAGCAAAGACAAGGATATTCTTTCTGGGCTGAACCGTATTCTTTTCACTGAAATAATATATAGCAGTTGCCACCACATTTTGCCTACTTACTTGGAGAAGTGCGAAATACCTTAAGTGGGGGTGTAATCAGTATTTTAGAATATGCTTTCAAATAACCAGGCAAAGAGCTAGACACGTTACCTAGATGAGATAGAATGGCTCCTTACTGGCAGGGATAGTCTTCAGACTATGAGCTTTGGGAACATCCTGTAGTTTGCAGATAAAAAAGTGTATCATCAAACTTCTTAGATCTAGAGAGACATAACCGTGTCTTTTCAGATACAGGGGGATTTAAAATAAATTTTTAAGTTTGAAAATATGTGATATCTTGTATTTTGTGTGTTCAGCAGGCACATGTGTTAACTGAAGGAAAAAGTCTAATTCAATGCAAGCTTGCAGGAAAGGTGTTAAATCTCAGTTTCTCCATACATGAGAAATATTTTCCAGTCATTATGACTCTTTCTTAACTTGGCATACATACAACTACTCCATGCTTTGATGTGCTCATTTTGGACTCAGAATGCTGTTTGTACAAAGAGCAAGGCATGAAATAAGCCATTAGCAGGGGCAAAACTGTAACTTTTAGGCCAGGGGAAAAAGAGCAGTGTATTTCTCAATTCTGCCAATATAAACAAAACTTCACATATTTGCCTTTTGTTGTATTTATCTCAAACTCACCACTGTTCACTTAAAGAAGATAAAATGTAAAATAATCTTGAGGGATATTTTCTGCTAGCCCTGTTTCTTAATATAGACGTGTCTGGATAGGTCTTGCAGAATTCCTATACAGAAAAACATGTCAGGGGTAGATCCCTCATAAATGATAAGCCCCACAGCACCAAAAGACATATAGTTCAAGAAATCTGCAAATCTAAACCAGTTGTGGTTGTGTGGTTTTCATAACTGGCATCAAACTTCCAGCTTTGAAAAAACTATGAATATTAATTATCTGTGACCTTTGAACTCTCAAAACTGATTCATCCATCTATGTTAACTGATGTCTCATAACAGATTTGGGAACAGGAAAATAATCTTTATTTCTTCCATGTTAGAGTGAGGAGGCTTTGTTGGAATCATGTCGACAAGTAAATCTGAGAAACAGAAGTTTTAGGACTGACTTTGATGAGAACAAAGTTGGAGAAAGACTGAGAACTTCATGAAACCCCATTTCTCATGAACAAATAATGACAAGCAAGCTAGCACAGTGCTGTCAGAGAAGTTACTCTATAAAGCCTTTAGGGGAGATACATACTCTTCGAGTTTTAAAAAGCTTGCTCCAAAACCCATCTTAGCTGGCTGCACAGACTTCTGAATACAGTAGTCTAAGGTTACACATGAATAGCTGAGATCAATCAACACAGACAGCATAAAAACATTTAAAATGTCTAGATATCTAACAAGCCAATCACGAAACCTTTCAGGCTAATTATAAACTGCTGGTCTCGGCCAGTTATTTCCATAACAGGTTCAAGAAGTATTACCAAGCACTTACTGGATTTCTTATCTTTCCCTTGCGCTCTGCAATCTTGCCCTATTTACACTACTTTATGTACAAACCTCTTAATTCATAGCATTTATTTCCTTCTGCAGTCCAAGGGACTTCACTTCTCTTTCCTAAAAAATGCCCAAAGCCCAAATAACAAGTATACAAGAAGCCTGCACAGATACATGTAGTTGGACAAATATGATCCTAAGTGTCTAACTGCTACTGATTTCTGACTTAAATGCAAACTGCTATTGAAAATCATATTAGGTGTCTTTCTGCTGTTCTACATGCCCAGGATACCTTTAAAAATCTGCCTCTTCCATACTTTAATCTCTCAATGAACAGAAGAACAAAATGAGGAGATCAAATAAAGTATATACTTTTTGCAGTAGAATTTATCACTTAAGAAAATGTCAGCTGAACTCTTCACAATGACAGTATTTATAACAGATAAGAGTCAGGGTCTATTTCAAATACTACTGAGATAACAGGGCAACACCATTTCTGGAGAAAGAGGCCTGCATCCAGTTTGCTCACAGTGTGGGTAGAATGATTTTGGGTTTGCACCTAGCTAAGTAGTCCTGTGCCCTGAAATCAGAATGCATCTTCACAAATACAACCTCCTAAATCAAAAGTTTATTCATGCTGCCTGTTAAGCTGGTCAAAAGACAGACTGTATTTCCTCTTGAAAACTAGAAAGCCACCTCATAATATCTAATAAACAGGATTGTAGTAGGAGATGGACAAGCTCTAAGAACTAAGTCACTCTCTTCCTGCAAATGTCAGCAGATAAACAGTCTAATGCAAGCATCATGCTAGGTCCCAGCGATATCCCTTTTTTCCACTGCAACCTTAAGAGTGGTGACAGTTGTTCTTGACCTCCCGCCCACACTAAACCAAAGCAAAGGAGGACCTGTTGACAAGAGTAGAAGGGTATGTGCTATTTGCAATTTAAAAGGGGCCTGAACTGCCTTCCATTGTAAAAAAGGATCTCTGAGAAGAGACAGTGAGTTCAGTGAGGCAAAAAAAACCATCATAGGAACACACCCATGTGGCAGTATTTCTTTGACACACTGAAATCCCATAAGGGATCAAACGATGCCCAGGGCTGGCAGCCCATGCTCCACTGAACCACATCTGAAACTATCAAAGGGAAAACAACTCCCAAAGACAGACAGATAGAAAAATGAGGAGATCACAATATGCATTCAGAATTTTTGATAAAGAAACAAGATCAGCAATTTGTCTGTTTGCACACATACTTGGTGAGGTGAAGTACCTGCTCACTGCTGGTTTTGCAACACACAGGGAGGGACACTCTGACAGAGGAGAAAAGGGAAACTGCTTTCACTGGGCCTTTCTCAAGGCCTGTAGTAGGTACAGAGTGGCGATGTGGCTCATATAGAACATTGTATAGCTTCCAAGCACAGTGTTACTTGATGTACAGAAAGACCACACTTGCTATTCTTAGAAAGGGACCAAGGAGAAGAGGCCTGGATTAAGCAGAGATCATCTCCATGTCCTTTTCCCACTGATGCAGAAGTACACGAACACCACGTCCCAAGTAATGCAAGCAAGACAATGTAATAGTAGTGCCTGCTGTTATATTTACTCCCTTTCTTCCTTCTCCCAAGCTACTTCCCACTTCTTCCCAGCAGAAACAATGATACTTGTATGTAGTCTAGTCTAAACCAGCAGCTTTTGTGGTTTGCATTTCCATTTTTGTATTGCTCAATTCTGCATTAAATGTCCTTACCATTCCAGGTGATTTTCAACAAAGGCAGACATGGGGCTGATCTGTACAGTGTAGGTGTCATTGGCTGAATACTCAAAGAGCCCATAATAGGGATTGAAGAGCTCCTGAGACAGAAGGAAGAAGAATTCTCGGGAGGGGCCACTGTAGTCCAACCTGGAAAGGAAGAGGTAAAAAAGATAAAATGAGGCTCATTCCCATTTCAGTGAATTTCCTGGGTTTTGCCTACACTGGCTGCTGTCTAATACACCTTTGTGGTCAAGTGTTTCTAACATGGTGTATCTCCCCTCTCAAGAGTTGATTCTGAGCCCTGAACCAGTCACGATGCTGAAACTTCAGCAGCATCCACCTTGATCTGGGAGGAATCACAACTCGGACACATGCCTTAAGTAGTTTCTTTTCCTTTGTTCCAAATGCTTAGTAAAGCACAGCTACAAAGCTCAGCCTTGCCTTAGCTGGCTGGCTAGCAGAGGGCTCGCTTTTCAGTGAGTGGGTTTGAACTGCCTATGAACACCTGGGTTCGTAGACCAGACAGCCCAGACTGAGGCAGAAATTGCTCTTAAGCTCCTACTCTGGGATGTAACCAAAGATGCAGTCTAGCCAGAAAGATACTTTCTTAGCTATAGGCATAACCTAAAGGTCAATGCTAAACGAGACCAAATCTCCACAGAACTGTGTCTCTTAAGATAGAATGGTGATTCCTCAGTTGTTCCATCCAAGGTCCTTTACTTTTCTGATAGTTTCAAATACATGTGGTACCCCTTCAGCTGGGCTTTGCTGTTGCATTATTTTGCTCTGCAGAGAGTCACCTTTCTTCCTTGTGTTTGTTTTTTTTTTAACTCAACTTTTAAATCAAGCAGTTTCAAGCTATCTCAACTTGAAAAACAAACAAACAAAAATCAAAAAAGCCTCATGAATGCGTTACACCCAACTGTGATGGATTTATTAAAAACAGACCATCCTCTAATAATGGTAGACAGGTTTTTCAATCTAAAATAAATCTACATGTAGCAATATGAACAAATGATTTGTAGCCATATATCATGTGTGCCAAAGGATTTTTCTGAAGTGGGCACTATTCCTCCTACTTAACAAATGTAAAGTAAGTGGAAAACTCTGCGGCTGCATTGGAATGCTCTGTTTTATGTTTGAAGTTATGGAAGCATAACCACAAGGGGTTGAATGATTGATTTGTGCAGCTAGAAAGATGATAAAGGGCAGGCTGGCCCATCCTCCTCTGTTTTACATCTGGAGATTCAGTACTTTTCTCTTTGAGCAGCTTTAGCTCTAGGATCATGTGGTGAGTCTAAAGCCACAACAGCAAAAGGGGATGGTAATGAGGCCACATGAACCACTAGTGGTAATCGTGTAACAGATCTGGTTCAACGGACATTAAAATACTAGGCTAAGCCTAATGGTGTCTGGAGTAAAGAACTACAAACAACACCTGCCTATATTCAAAAACCTCCAAGGAGAGACAAGGGATTGCATTTCTGGGCAACACATTAACTCATCATAAAGCCTTCATAGTTCATTTTCAATGTCATTTTAGCTTCAAAACACGTGGGAAGCTGTGCCCATGCAGCATCACGTGGCCATACAGCATCAGCTCTTCAGTGGGGAATTGGTATCTTGGACTCCCTCCAGCAGAACCTATATTAGCATTAAAGAGCAGAAACCCTGGGGGAATGTATCTTCAGATGTAAATGAACCGATGAAGAATGAATGAATTTGCAAATCAAATTGTTTGTAATTTCTCCCAAGGATATCGTGCTTCACACAGTAAAAGTTATTAGAGATGTGAGGAAAACAACATGACTTTGGCCAGTGTTAGCATACTAGAACGCTACTCCAAAAACACAAACTGAGGTACATTGCATGTCTATGCTTTACTTGCAAGCCAGAAGCAAAACTAGCTGTGAAAGATGACCTCTGTCAAATAATACTGAATCCACAGAGTATAAAAAGTAAGAGTTAAGAAAACCCCTGATACTGAGGTCACCAAGTGACTCTCTTTGAGATTGGTGACTTCTGTTTTCCATTGGACTCAGACAAATTCAGCTCAGCAGAAGCTCTTCAGGTGACATGCCACCTCAGAGCTGACAGTTTCAGCAGTTGCTAGACATGCCAAGAGCTGCCCCAGAGCCTTCCTGTTCTGGTATTTTTGGAATTGAAATCCTGTCTGTATGTTTTTTGTTTGTTTTTTGGTTGTTTTTTTTTTTAAAGAAACTTTGTATGCAAAACTACTGAAATACGATTTCAAGCCTTCGTTACATGGAACACTGGAAATACGCACAATGGTCTTTCCATTACAAAAGTATGTGGATTAAGCCTCAATTACAATATAGCTCTTGAGGTGAGCCAGGGTGGCTTTGAAAGGTTGTTTAGATTTGGAAACAAAAGATCAGGGGCTGGCTTTAATCATACAAGAACGGCTCATGGATTTGTAAGGCTGGCAGAAAGTCTCCTGAGAAAAGACCTTCTCAAGAGACTTCTATTACTTTCAGCTTCCAACTGGGTGAATTAAACTGCAAGGACTGAACCAGTATTCATGTTTCTCACTTTAGCTAGAAACAAGAAGTCCACATATGGATAACAAATGATCATTAGATGGCATGCAAAGTAAAAAAAAATTGAAGCAAAACCAGACTCCCTTTGAAGAGTTAGAGTAACAAAGGGGATAAAGGTCTTGTCTCTAATTATAGTCCTGAGACTGATTCAGTGTATAAACATGGGCCCGCAGTTCAGTTTTGCCTTCCAGCCAGTTAAAATACCTATGGCAACAAGATGATATTAGATTTAGCCACTTAAATTGTCACTTTGAGACATCTAGATGGAAGATGCTATAAGAAAATGAAGCATTATTGGCTATTATTATTTTTAACAAATGTTTGAGCTGATTAAGATGAATCACTTACTCAGAGGTAAAACAAAACCGAGGAAACATTACATAACAAGGGAGGCTCAGCCTTAGTCAACGCTGTGTTTTGCACCATAACAGCTACTTCAAAACTGATAGCATTTTGTGGTTCCCTACCCTTCCTCGCCAACAAACGTGACGTAGAGTTTGTTCCGCTGGAGCTCCTTGCGTGAATATGCCATTACCTGGTTGAAGGTGCCTTCCAGTAAGTGGTCACGTCGTATAATTAACCTGCAAAGGGAGGCAGAAATAGAGATCTAATGATTGAGTCTCATGTGAGCCCTTACGCAAACAAGAGCTCGTAAAGAGAGACATTCAGCCCGGAAAACAGAAGGCTCCAGGGGGACCTTATTGAGGCCTTTCCATACTTAAAGGGGCCTATAAGAAAGATGGGGACGAACTTTTTAGCAGGGTCTGTTGCAACAGGACAAGGGGTAATGGTTTGAAACTATAAGAGGGGAGATTCAGGCTAGACATGAGGAAGAAATTTTTTATAATGAGGGTGGTGAAACACTGGCCCAGGTTGCCCAGAGAGGTGGTAGATGCCCCATCCCTGCAGACATTCCAGGCCAGGCTGGACGGGGCTCTGAGCAACCTGATCTAGTTGAAAATGTCCCTGCTCATTGCACGGGGGATTGGACTAGATGACCTTAGATGGTCCCTTCCAATCCAAACCATTCTATGATTCATTCTCAGAGAACTTAATAAAGCATCCACTGGTGTACATGCTACTTGACCATTATGGGTTTTCAGGGAGTTGTTTCATTAGGCTTTTCTATTGGCCTCAGAGGTGAATTTCTTCACAATGCTGTGATTAGGTTCAAAGTGTTGCTCTACTGCTAAAACCCTCTGTAACACCCTCGGTGTACAAATTTGTATGGTAGAGGGGGCTGTGAGTTTCCTGTGTATATGAGGTCACAGCTGTCTGGGATTGGCCCCAAACTCTTCCTGGATTTAATCCAGTGAATGTCCATGGAAATACTGCTTCTGTAGCAGGGTAGGGAAAGGGATTATCAGCCTCTGTTTATATAACAGACCTCTCACTCCCCTGCCAACCTCTAAAACAACTTAATGAATTGTACATTTAAACACCACCTATGCAAGAAATCCTTCTTGTTCATACATTCACAGACATTTTAAGACAGACCTTCTAAAATGTATTTCATGTCTGCCTTGGACCCAGATGAGCAGGACACCAAAAGAGATAACCAATGGTTAGGACTTTCCAGCTCTGTAAGAATATTTTGATGACGATGTTTGCCTGGAATAAATTGCTTGGCTTCACACATTTTTTTTTTCCCCACAACAGATGTGATTTGGTAGGAAGCCAACCTGACGCATAAAATCAACCAAATGCCCAGGAAATACCTTAGAAACACATAATTCCTTTGGCCAAGTTGGATAACTAGATTGAGCACAAGTAGGTACAGACTCAAAAGCCAACTAACAAGATGTCTGGAAAGCAAACTCTACAACTAAGTGAATGAGATCCCCAAAATACCTGAAGAGAGGCAGAAATCTCTCTAGTTCAAATCCAGGAGGGCTACCAACACCAAGAACTACTGAAAGCTAAACCTGCATGTACAGGGTAACTTCTGCAGGGTCATACTCAGATCCTGAGTTTTACTGATATGTAGATCCAAAGGATTTGGAGTCACTCCGTCATTACAATGGCTGTTCATAATCTCTGGTGGACGTTTGACTGAATGCATTTCCCTACTAGCAAATTATAGGTAGGAATACCAACCTCCCTGTTAAATAGGTAGGGAATGGCAGTGTATGACAGTACGAATCTATAAGAAATAAAACTATAACACAAAAGCCTCTTGAAGGTCACTTTTTTCCAGGATATACTAAGACCTTATCTTGTCCTGATGGTTCATGTACAAAAATGTAATCTCTGCTGTGTTTCCCACTCCCTATCAGAGTCTTCGTTCATGGATAATGACAAAAGACACCATGTTAAACTATTTGAGTAACCTATCATAATACTCACTTAATTTTACCTGGACCTTGCCCATACCCTTTGGCTTCAAGTTTTCGATAGAAATTGCGCAGCTTGGCTTCGAAGTCCCTCCGGTATGGAGAAGGTGCTCTTGCACTTGCTCGCTGCAGTCCTGGAGGGAAAACGAACAGCATCCTAAAGCGTAAGGGGCTTTAAATTTTTCCAAATCATGCAGCTGATTTTCCAGACAGAACTGCCTGACTAATGTGTTAGAAACTTTATACAGGTATACTGTGCACTCTGTATTATTTTTGTTCTACCTGGCATTAGTGCGGTTGCAAGTTCCAGGGGCTATATCTTCTTCACTAAAAGAATCATTAAGCTTGCCTTGTGTGTGCCTTTGTGTTGCCTCAGACTTTAACTGTGATTGATATGAATGGAAATTCAAGGATCGGAAAGGTATGAGAAAGACTTAACTCCCACTCATGGTCTACGGTATTTAGGTTTTCTTTCCCTTTTGCAATTTTAAGAGACCTTTCTCCTCTGCACTGTGTAGGAGATCTCCTTACTTGGCAGGATTAAACCTCTGGAGCTCAAAGCAACGCTTCTCACTGGAGCCTAGCACCCTAGCCAAGCTGGGAATCGGGTTTCCCTGAGTTAATCTGACTGTATATTAAACACTTCCAGCTATCAACACAAACCTCTTTGTGGCATTGAGAAGGATTTCTGTTAGCAAGAAATGCTACATTTTCCTATTATGATTCACACATACAGCAGATTTTTAGCAATTTGGGACCTGTTTTGTTCTGAAGCCCACATTCTCAAAGCAGTCGATTAGTCCTTTTGTATGAACAAGTGCCATGCCATCATGGATCCATAAAATCCCATTTCCCTATCTCATTACAGAACATAATAAAAACAAGCTCTTTTTATGAGAAATCTAGCAGAAAATCCTACACAGGAAGGAAAAAAAAAATCACATTTAGTGGGAGCACAAAGTATCATGGTTGCCAGGAGGGAAGTACGTTACTAATTGTCTCTTTTGGTAGAACAGAAAGGCATATTTACACACAGTGCACAAAGAATCCTTCGCAACACTTCTTTTTCTGTTAGACTTTTTTTCCCCCAAGACACAAGAGAAGGGGTGTTCTCATGGGCTGTGTAACCAGTAGCAGAAATAAGCAAGCAGACAGCATGTTGCTACAAATGAATATTTGCCCTTATCTTTTCACGAGAATGGGTAAAGACCAATGCAGTTCTTCTAACATTCTCTGAAGTCACATTCTTAGCAAATATTTAGGTTTTCGTCTTGCAGGAGACTTGCTTCTGATCTGTCCTGATGCTCACGTAGAGGAGGGGAACTGTAGTTACAATGGTGTTCAAACTCATTAATGACAATAGGACATTCCGACAAAACCGTCCTCCTATAGGCAAAGGTTCAGCATTTAACTTCTTCACATCAAAAAAACTTTCAATTTTCCAGAGCCACCTCCAAGATGTGAATGTTTCTTGTCCATTAATTTTATTTGAAACCAGATAATTTAAATGAACGTTTAAAAAGCTCAACCAAAAATGGATTTTTCCAGATCACATTTCTGTCAGTTCGCTCAAAGTGGCCACTGGACACAGCCATGCAGTGAGGCTGTGGCGGGGGTTGTATATCTTGGCAAAAGGGAGACATCAGCTCCTCAAATTTCTATAGCATAAACAATAACTACAGAGACATACCACAGCTGGAAATAACCTTCTCAGACAGAATGTCTTTCTGGAAAATATGTTTCCCGTCAAACTTAAGTTAATGGGATCAACACAGGAGGTCAGACTAGATGATCATGATGATCCCCTCAGGTCTTAAAATAGAGTGTTTAAAAAAGATGGTCCTAGTTTCAGATATATAGTGATTTCAAATTAGGTCCATCTTTTTGAAACACCCTATAGATAAGTCTTGGGAAGGAGTCTTCAGAACCCCAAGCAGAGGAGACTGAACTTTCCAGGAGTACTTTATGGTACTTTACAGGTGCCACAGTATAAAAAGGATATAAAGCTACTAAAGAGAGTGCAGAAGAGGGCCACAAAGTTGGTGAAGGGTTTGGAGAGGAAGCTGTATGAGGAGCAGCTAAAGTCCCTTGGTTTGTTCAGCCTGGAGAAGAGGAGACTGAGGGAAGACCTCATGGCGGCTACAGCTTCCTCACAAGGGGAGGAGGAGGGGCAGGCACCGATCTCTTCTGTCTGGTGACCGATGACAGAACCCGAGGGAATGGCAGGAAGATGTGCCAGGGGAGGTTTGGGTTGCACATTAGGAAAAGGTTCTTCCCCCACAGGGTCGTGGAGCACTGGAACAGGCTCCCCAGGGAGGTGTCATGGCCCCAAGCCTGACAGTGTTCAAGAAGAGACTGGACAATCCCTCAGACACACGGTGTGAACTGCGGGGTTGTTATATGCAGGGACAGGAGTTGGACTCGATGATCCTTGTGGGTCCATTCCAACTCAGGACATTCTATGATTCTACTGGAAGTATTGCAATACGCCTTCGATTTGGAAGCTTCTCTTTGGTCCTGTCACATAACATGAATGCTCTTCGATGTCAGTGAGTTATATTTGGAGTGCACCATTCTCTTGCCCTAATCCTTTCCAACCATATAAAAAGCAGGAAAACACCTTCTTCCATATGGGCAATTTCTGATCTCTGTGTTTCAGCTACTGTTAATGCTTCAACAGATGCATAACAGCAATGGCAAAAGATCCAGCAAAAATCAGCTGTGGTCAGATTCAGAGCGGGCACTGGAATTAGCAGGCTGACAACTAATGCTAGCTCTGAATCTGCCCCTTTGTTTTTATTAGGAGAAAGGGTACAAATGCAAGGTTTTGTATTATTTTTCCCATTCCCTTACCTGGAGAATTTTGGGGTGATGAACAGGGTGAGCAGCGAGGAGAGAAACTGTAACCAGGATGGAAGGCAGCCTGCAGTGGTATGTAGGACATAATATCCTCTTCAAAAAGGCTGCATGGAAAAGCGATAGGGAGAGATTTGGTTCACATTCATCACAGGAAGGAATGCAAGTCTGCTGTGGTCATAAGTTTGAATCCATGAACACATGGATTCATAAAATCCACAGGTTTCTCAAATCAGGCGTGGTCACCAGTAACCAAGAAGAACAAAATGAATTTTATTAGATACTTCATGCTAACACAGTGGCTCAATCTACTGGTAGAGAGGTAAAGATCTGAAGCTATGTAGTAAACAGGGACAACTTCAACACGTTAGAAGCGAGAAGCAAAGATATACACATCTGTTTCACAGGTTGTTTTTCTTCGGTCATACATTTTCACATAGCTCAGCGCTTGCCCATTCAGATTAAGTTAATAGGAATGGATTAAGTTGATGGGAATAGGTGGTAAACTCCTTGCATCAGGCAGTGCTATATAGCACAGCAAAAGCACCTCAGAAATGCAGTGTCTTCCATGTAAGACCAAGACAATAAAGTAAGTCCTTACCCGTGCTGAATAAAAGGCGCAAGGACCTAAAGGGCAAGCTCCCTGGTCCCAAATCTACATTACCCAAACAATGCTCAAATACCCAAACATTGTATGTTGTGGTTTCATGAGCGTGGGCAGTGTGCAGGTGTGAGCAGCACTGCTGCAGTAAAACTAGCAATTTCACGAGCACTTGCATTATTTACTTGTACTGAGAAAGACAAGATTTTTCCTCCTTTTTTTTTTTTTAAAGAAAAAAAAAGGGCAACAAGAATTTTTCCATTAAAAGGGAACATTTTGACCTGATTCTTTTTTATCTGCTACTTGATGGTAACAGCTATATTGATTGAGCTGGCTGGGGATGGAGTTTACTGCACTGATAGAGGCTGCCTTCCAGGAAATAAGAGTTGACAGATATACTCTGGCAGAATTACTATTTTGGATGACTATCAGTAACAATGAATCCTATTCTAATCATAAATGACCTGGAAGATTTAACAAATTTTTTTCAATTATGCTGAGAAAGAGCCAGCCAGCTTCTCTGGTGCCACAAGTAATGACATTATGCTCTTGATCAAATTGATTACCTCAGCAGAATTACTAAATCTGCATCACAGGACAACTTTTCAAGCCCATGTGTACCCTCTGTCCGAATGTAATGGATCTTCTCCCTGAAACATAAACAATATTGAGATGAGAAGAAAGGAAAAAAAAGAACACGTCATTATCAAGGCATGAACTATGCATAGACTTATTATTCCTCGGTATTTTGCCAGTTCCTGTTTCTCTCCTTACAAAAATGGCAAACATCTTAACATCTTGATCCTTTCCTAATCGCACTAACAAACTTGCAAAAATTAATCTATTTTATATCACTCAGTTTTCTGATCCAAAAGCAAGAGATTTTATACCATATTTTAGAAAACAGAATGATTCTTAGTCCTCGAAGCTTATGTGTAGCACTATAGCTAAGGTCACTGATAGACGTTTTGTTTAGGGCTACAACTAGTATATTGCCTTTTGTTAACAGAATTTCACATAATACCACTTCCTTTACCTCTGTCTGTTCTATCTGGCAAGCAACACTAACATACACTTGATATTAATTGATCATACAGAGGTTATACAGTACATGAGTAAAATCATGCATTTTGTTGTTTAAATGAATGCCTGTAAGGCATGGGAAACATAGGACAGGATCCTATCAGCAGATTAGGACCATGGAAGATACAGATCTACACCCCCATCTGGCAGTGTGTTTCTAAAGCATCGCAGTGTCCAAGAATATTTATTCTAGTTTCAAGTCAGCGGATTCTACCTCAAGTCAAGGATGTGCTTTAGTGCCTTTCTGGGTGGGGCTGCGACGTATTGCAGAATCAAGCCCTGTAAAAGATGGACCTTTGTCTCCTAGGGGTTTGGTTAAAACCTGCTGTATGAGCATTAGATGGTAGCTTGGGATCGCTCCTGACCTAAGGTTTAATCAAAGCAATGACCTGGAGGCAAAGGGCTCAATATCCTGTTACAAATCTCATTACGCACTGGCTAAGCCGTCTAGTCCATATCACTAGTCAATTTTGTTCTCTGCTCAAAAGGAGATAAAAGCATCTTCTGTTCTCTGCAAAACAAGAATTCCAATTACAGCTAAGAAAGAAAAATAGTCTGGAATAATTTGATGGTGAAGATAAAAAAATTCTCAGTTACAGAAATTTACATCTTGAATTCTGGGAGCGTTTTTCATTCTGTCTCCCTCACTTTATTTGAATGTATTAATTCCTTCAGGAAGGAATTCTAATTCTTACACCCAAAGAACTCTTTGTCTGGCCCTCACAGGTAAACAAGTCAGTAAGACTATCAGCAGAAACTGCACTGCAGGAACTTGAATGTCCTTCCCTTGCTCTTCCTCCTCTCCTTTACCAGTCCCGCAGCTGCAGTTTTTACTGCACTGTACAAACTAAATTCTTGGTCAAACTCTTAGCTGGTGCACACTGGTATTGCTGAGACTGACTAATGCCAGCTTAGGTTTCTGGCCAAAACAATTAATTTAACCTCTGGAATTAGAATGAGTTTAAGTTGTACTGGCTTTCGGTTCTGTTTTTTCTTTTCCCCTTTTTTCGTCTTAAAACCTAGTAGGAAAGGAATGGGCATAAGAAAAAGAAAGATGCAACATAATTACTTTAGAAAGGACTACCATTAAGTCATAAGAAAGAAAGATTAAAGACAGGAATACAATCTACTTCATAAAAGTTCATATTTCTTCATAAAATCTAGGGTGACTAAGTCCATGGCATGGGTGTAAATCCAACCATGAGAAAGAATCCTGATTCTGCTGTAGTTACTGGAGTTTTGCTGCTGACTTCCATCCAAACACAATTTTAACCCTATTTTCTGAAAAGCAAGGTGATCATTATAGGTGAAGACAGAGCTTCTGCTATTCAGTAATATTTCCAGCTGAAATCAAATATGACACTATTTGCCCATAGTTAATTTGGTTCTTACTTCTTGGGTGTCTGTGGAAAATAACTACAGTAACTACATAGATTCTAGTGGTCCACACCTAGCTTTAACGGTCACAGTTACACATAGGGCTCAAGTTCATCTTTTGTACTACAGTTACCACAATTTATTTCCCCCCCCTCCAAGAAGTTCTTCCTGGAACTTGGTTTCAGCAGTCTGGAAAAAAGTGGTACCTGAGTGCATGGTTTCTGGCCAAGCTGGGCTGACGCTCCTGCAGCATCTCAAAAATGTTGGGTTGGCGTAGAAATGCAACAATCTTGTCATTGTAAGCTGGAAAAGGAAAAAAAAATACAGAGGCTTTATCTACCATTGAGGAGTCCTGGTCACATCACTGTGACCGTGCAGGGGCACACTGGCTGCACTGCTAGCGAGGCACAGGGTGACATGAAGCACTACGTATGGTCGATGAGAAGTTCTCTAAAGCATCTTTGTGAGCACTGCTTTTAAAAGAAGAGAGAAATTTGGCTTACCCAGAGGTAATGCCTCATGATGGTGCTGGTTTCGAATAGCTGTTACGAGACTATTGCCTGGTCTGGCCAACAGAGTAACTCCTCTGTTTCGAGAGACTTCGGAGGCCTACAACATCAGAGGAAACGGAAAGAATGATCAAAACTGACCATCAGTAGCATATCAGTCAGTAAAAATGCTTGTCATCTTTACTTCTGTGACCTTCAAAATGGTCCATGACGCTGAATGACTGAAGGACAGAAAGCCAGCATAAAATTATAGCCTTATACTTCAGCCAAATTAAAAAAGGCAGGTAATTCTCTGCTTCCAAATGGAGGGACACCATTATAAACAGCTATCACACCTCTTTGATGCTGCAGTGAAGGCACAGAATCCAGAAGTAAACGCAAGTTGATAAAAGTATTGCAGTAATGGAGTTCCTTGGTTTAATGAAAATAAAATCTCTGTAACATCGTACAGTCTCTTGCTCTAGCATAACTGCTTTTACTTCAAGGTTTTTAAAGCAATGCTAATTTGAAAAAAGAAAAAACCCCACAACACTGCAACATATTCACTCAGCATTGTTGAAGAGAAATTTAATATTGGAAATAACATGAGGTAGGTATATCTATGTAGATCACAGGACAGAAAAGGGCTGTATCATTGCAAAAGGAGGCTGCCTAACGTGCATAACCAGAAGTCGAATCGTATACATTTAAAAAAGAACATAAAGCAAAGAGCTGATAAAGAGAGTAGTAAGAAGGAAATTTATCACTACTACTTAACTGAGGCGCTGAAAGAATGCCACTGTCCTAAACACAGTACCTAGTGAAGGGAATCATGTCAGGAAGGCAGAAACATTAACAGGTCGGAAAACACTTAGGTACGAGGATATGAAAAGCCATACAATGAGGTCTGACAATCTGTCTTCGGTAAGTCATTACTTGCTGGGTAACTCTCTGGGGACTTGTGCAAGCTGAGGGGAACCCACCTCTCTCTCACACGTGTTCCTCCAGAATATGGCCACGGTGAAGCCAACAGAGAAACACTGCTACAAAACCAGTGTGAGGACACCCTGTCTCAGGACAATATGCCTTAGGAATTCCAACGGCCATTCTACGAGGCTAACAGCTGCTCTTTTCTCACTGCACAAATTGTAGTACTTCGCAAACACTTCAGGAAGAAATTGCCCCTGCTCCAATATTTTAAATGCTTAGCTCTGCATCCAAGAAAATGGTGCTAACCTATTTTCCGCGGTACAGCCAAATGCCAGGTCTTCCAACTGGATTTAAATGAAAACCAAGAAGCTAAATGTGACTGGCAAGTTGCCTTTGGAGCACATAAAGCACAGAATGTTTATATGTAACAAGATACCAGTCGATGCACTTGATATGTGTCAATACGGAGGTTAAACAATGAAAAGTCTTAATGGTTCTAATTAAACATACTATAATTGAAAATACGAAACTGCTGTGAAGGTACATGGGGAATGTTTTGCTCCATCATTGAACTATGATTTTACTTGCACCCATTTTATATGGGTATGCATCTGCTGATTACCATGGTGTCAGGGAGAACAGTCAAGTCTGCAGTACTCAGTGGACTGATGTGCTAACTTTGGTCCAACCCTTCTCGCCTTGAAAACCAGGAAGAACTTTCAAGTAGTTCATACAGAATTCGCTAAGTCCCTCTGCGCTGTGCTAAATCTTCTGCCTTTGTCTCCTTCTCACACCGCCATGGGCCACCTGACACTGCAAGTTTGGCTTGGGCCGAGTTTGGCTCACAGCGCTCCCCCTGTGAGGCAGGCATCCACCCTGCCAGGCACCATATGGCCTTTATGGCATTGACTTTATGCTGTGGAAGGAGGAGGCAGCTTAGGTGCAAGAGGTGCCCAATAGTTCACTGCCACGGTGGGCATGAAGCCCTTCTGGGAAGGGCCAATTCTTGGGCAGCACAGTCAAGACCACACTCTGGCCTGTGGTGGGCTGTCAGCAAGCATGTGAGGGATGGTGCTGAGGCATCGCCTTGTGCTGCTCTTCTCCACTTCCAGGTCGCTCTGCAGACCAGGTGAAGATGCCTCTGCCCAGCCCCTTGTAGAACGGGCTTGTGTGCAAGTGCGGGTGGTGGGTGAGCCTGTTTTTTAAGGGTTGTCTCTGACTCATGTTTGGTAAAGACAAATCCTGCGCCCTTGTTGCTACACATAGCTTTACTGAATAAAAGGAAGGGGGAAAGGGAGGTTTAACAGAGGAGTTAAACCCCCTTCTCCCACAAAAATTAGCACCAGCTAGTATTTGCTTGTCACTTGGGAACTGCACGGTACTTCTGCCCAGTCTGTGACTGGATCCTCTCCCTTGCTCATGTCACTTAATTTTTTTATTTTTTTGGCTAGCTTTCCAGTGCTGCTGAATTGTGTGCTTGAACATATTTCTCCTGTAGCAAGAATTCTGAAAGGAAATGTGTCTAGAGCCTGTGAAGAGAAACCTTCACTTCCTCCTTCCCAGTTCTGGTTTAACAGCTAGTGTCATCTAGATCGTAAGAATTCAGCTCTGTAAGCACCCTAAAATAATAAACTGTACACTCTGTGGTGCCATACTTCTCTTCATCACCATCATTAGGCATTGCTAGTGCTGCGTTTGGATCACGATCTTCACAAATTTACACCTCTAAACAATTTTGCTCTAGCAACACAACAGGAAAATTCCCAGCCGTCTAATTAACTTCCGTTTTGCTAACCTACTCCTTCCAATCTTTTAGCTAATATAGTACAAATGATTGCTCCAATTCAGCATGTAATCACAATTGCCTTGTCTACTTTGGTTTTCTAATTGAATAACTCAATCTAGATTAGCAAACTATTATCTAATTTAAAAAAAAAAAACAATGATCCCTCTAATGATTTAGTGACCTGGTTCATCTAGTGCAGGGTAATCCGACAGATTTATGGCAGGGTTTAACAGCTTTGCAATTGATGCTGGGATACTGCAACCGGAGCAGAGAGTCCAGCCTATCACAGGAGCCTTTCAATGGTATAATACCCTTTCCTGGGTTTTATATCACTGTTGGGTTTGAAAGGCTCCTGCCTCTTTGAGTCCTGCTGCTTGCTTGTGGCTTGGGTCAGTAAGAAGATTTATATACTGCTATATCCCAGTACCTCCTCTGCTTTTCTTGCTAACCAGAAACTCTTGCTTCTCCATTCTGGATGCCTGCTCCTTTCTTCGTTTTGTCTTTAAAATCTCTACCCTGTAATCATACATGTTGATTTCCATTACAGATGGAAAGTCCCTTAGAGGGAATGGAAAGAGCTTTTGACCTGTTCCGTTCACAGCAGTAGCAGAAGGAAATGAAGCACTTAGTGACTTGTGTTCTTTTACTTACTGATGGCCAGTGTAGCTGCTTGAACTTTCCTTTCAAAAATCAGGTAATCAAGAGTAGCATCAACCATCTTTTTCCTGTAAAAGACTGATACCCTTAAAGAATTCCTTACTAAAGAATCTGCAGCATTTTTGTCACCATGTAATATCAAGAAACTACTCAGGTGGACACCAAATGTTTTTACAGAGGTCCTTCATTTAGGAGAATATTTCAACATGAAGAAAAGCATAAATATTACAGAATAATTCATGAAATGGATGCTTTCTTTCTCGGAAGAGGGAAATGGACTGCCATTATACGCATAGTTTTGTTGTTTTTTTTTTTTTTTGAAATAGCCTACTATATCCAGATTAAGGGAAAAATGGCAGTTCTAAACTCTGCTTGGCCTGGTAATAGTTGAGGTAGGCCATGAATAAAAGTACTTGGAAGCAACAGCCAGCTTTCTACAGAAGCTGTGCAATTGCTATTTCTATTCTTTATTGAAAACGAATTTTAAATGTCATCAAGCAAAGAAAATTGCCATATTCGAGAAAGCATATTTTTATGTTCCAATTTAATGAGGGAGTTTTAAAAGTACATTTGAAATACTAAAAATCAATTATTTATTAGCGTTGCAAGGTACTCTGTTCAACACCACAGACTGTTAGACAGGAATCAAGGCCACATTTGATGAGCCAAAAGGATTTAGAAGATTCACGGATGTCATAGAAGGGAGGGCAGGAGATCACCATTTTTACTTCAACACCACAACCTATTCACTGGACTGCCTCTGGCCAGGGAGCTCAGAAACTTGTCGGTGACTAAGACAAAACTGGCTTTTGCGCTATGTTTTGGCCTGAAAGTATGAAGGAATGGAAACCCAATCCCCACATTATCATTCATTCCTATGGTTAACTGTTCTCACTGAATTTCAACCTCACCTTTTGATTGAATTAGTTTGGCTTTTACTACCAAACTTAGTTCTTGTAATGCCTGTCCTCTCCTGGATTAAACACATCCTTATTTATTTTCTAAGAATTACAGACATCACATTTGCTTCTTTTGTCCACTGTTGAGATCACAATTTCCTAGAACGATAATAATTTATTGACAATGATGCAGCTAAGAGCCATTGCTGGCTGTGTGAAGCTGGGGTATTTCTTTTTTCCCCACTTTGGGCTCATCTGCCTGTGACTTCTGTCTGCTCTTTCCTCAGCTGATCACTCAGTGTCACAAAGTCCCTGGGAAGTCCACACAACACTGGCAACTCCTTTTGGCACTTGGGCAGGATGTCAGGTGTGCATGTCAAGGCAAGAGGTAGAGTTTTTCCTCTCATGACCCTCACTCTTTTCTATACCCTCCCTGGCACCCGCAAGCAGTCATGACTGAAGCTGCACTGTTCCGCTCTCCTTCAGGCTCATTTGACATCTGTACATAACGTTCAAAACTGGTGGTTGTCTTCCTTGGTCCTTTATACTGTCCTGGTGACAAATTCCAGAGGCCACAGGACCTGCTCAGCCAAGAAACCAGCTGGACTGCAGACAGCTGACACATGACCAGGACGAAGCCCCAAGTGTGTCCCTACAGACATGATTTATAGGACAAAGCACATCCAAATATACTTGGAAGAAATGGCGTGGAACATACGGCTCTTAATAAACGGGCTGAGTTGCAAAAGGTTGAATCTTTTCCTTGAAAATGGTGAGCTTTCAGGCACTGATCCAAAGTCCTTGGAAATCCATGGGAGTCCTACCAGTGGAGCAGTAGATACTTCCAGAAGGGAAGCTACTGACAAGGGTGCAGAAACACTGTGGGAGCTGGGCCACTGGGGCTGCCAGATGAACGCACCAGTGCTGATGGTTCCCTAGACAGACAGCCCCGTTTCACTGGCTGATCATACTAAATCGGTGGCCTCGCTGAACAGTGTACAGGATCCCCAGAGAATCATTACTCAGAAGTATTCAATGCTTTTCACTTCCTTCCCTGTGCTTGATATTTTGGGTTTATTGCAAACTGTTCTTTGCCAGCACTTGTGAGCACTTGCAAAATCAAGTGTATTTTTGTGGCTAGGTCATCTGAGTGCTCAGCAGTGCTTCTGTCCCTGACACGGTGAATTTGAAAACAAGCCCCAGGCAAGCATGAACCCAAATATGAAACATCATGCAGGTGACTTTCATGTTGCTGTCAATAATTCAGTCACAATAACAACGCTAAACTGCAGGCTGTTGGCAGGGGGAAATTGCTAAGTTGATGGGAAGATATGATTGAAACGGACCCATTGATACACTTCTATCTTCAGAAAATATGGTGCTACTTGCTTGACTGGTCTGCCTTTGGTCCTGAAGTACTGACCTCACACCCTAGTCACCTCCTGATCACAACCCCATTTGGCAGTGGAAGGTGTTCAGTGTCCTGCTGCAATACATTTTAATGTTAATTTCACAAGCATTTCTGGAAGAAGAAGATCCTTTGGCCATAATTCATCTCTATTCAGCTTCAATCTTCACAAATCTTCAACTATATGGATTTGCTATATGAAGTTTCTGATTGCTGCTACTTTTTCATCCTTATATCCACAATACAAATCCAGGATTTATGCTTTACCAGTCCTGCCCATGTCCCTCAGTGATAAAAATCATTCCCATGAAACACAGGAGAGATGTTTAATGTGACTGAAAGCTAGGGAAGTAAACCTTAATATCCATTACCACATCTGCTAGGGAGTATATCATCTCTTCAGAGCCCAGTGTCACAGCGGGGAATGAAGAAAGATATAAGGCTGCTGAAGTATCAGGCTATAAAAATGATGAATGGCTTTCCTTTACTAAAGCAAGACTAGGATGTCAAATACGGATTCTTCTTTTAAAATCTATTTTGCCATCATTTAGTTTTGGTTATTTAGTTTTACTTGTTTATTACTTTATTCTGAAAACAGTCAAACTATAAACCTTGATTACCAGAAAGCTCTGAGATAAGCCTTTTAGAAAGAAGAAAAAATCCTTATTTCCTTTGGAAGATAAAAATCCACAAGACAGTCTGTTTAAACACATTTCAAAGATAACAAGTGCTTTTAATTCTACAAAAGATTGCTGTCAAAAGTAACTGTATTGACAGTAGCACTGTTACCTCTCCAGCGCTGTAGCTACGAAGCCGCTGAAGATGTTGCCTGTGAGTCAGGTGGTTCGGGAGACGACCATTCTGCAGAGGGATCCTGGGATCTATGAAAGTGGTAGCACGGCTGTTGTGGTCAACGAAGAAAGACTGAAACACACAGGAATGATTTTTTTTTTTTTTTTCGTAAGAAGATTGCCCACACTGTGATGGAATTGTGAGATCATAAAGTGAAAACCACTGGCAATTGCATGTCAGAGATACCCTGTTTAGGCACAGTCCATGGAAGATATCTGCAAACGACAGGACTTTCTTAGCTGAAGCTAGAATAGCTCTTGGAAAATACCTGAAGCTGCGTAGGTCATAATCAATGTGTAATGGCCATGAAGTACACAAGACAGAAGAGAATAAAAGTACGAAGGAACACGGCTTTAGCCTGTTTGGTGGTTCCAGAAGTCACTCAGCAAAGCTTCATTGGAGGCAGAGACACTAAGCCAAATTTTGCAGTCACAACAGGTCTAAACTTGCCTGAACTTTTTTGTAAGTGCAATGCTGCATTGGCTATGGTATGATATTCCACAGAAGGGTAGAGGGTCACCACTACGCTTTGAAACGTTTGTTCTCAAAGCTTTTTTCTGCTTCTAAAATAACTCTGCTTGCTGCTTGTGTGGTTTAAACTAAACCTTCATCAACTTTGAGTCAAGAAGGAAGAAACCTTTAGTGGTCAAGGAGCCTGATGTGCTGTCTTAAACAAGTGATAAGTTTTGCTAGCGCTCTTACCTTGCCCTGCTGGTCAGTTTTTATCTCCCAGCCTCGTGGAAGCTCCAGTCGGGTATCGGCAAACATGTTGATAAAATTTACCAGGTCTCTGTTGTGCTGGTAGCGCTCAAAATTACGAGCATCTCTACGGATCTTCAGAATCATATGCTTCAAGCAGGTACTGTTAGTGAAGACTCGATAGGCACTCTATGAGATGGAAAACAGAAGTGAGGAAAACCAGTTCTAACGTCAAAAAAACCGTTTTTGGTTATTTCATGGGACATATGCCCAAGGAACTGAAACAAATCCTGTTAGAGTCAAGAACCATCTCCATCTCATTGTTTTGATTAACTCCTTCATACAAACACCTAGAAGTAAGAAATATAATCTGGAAAGCGAAACATCCCACACATTATGCACAGTTAGCTTGTGCATAAACTTCCTTTCTAATGCACTCCAAAAAGATGGTCAGCTAAAGCACCACACTCTCAAGATGCGTTGCTTTCATTGGCCAACAGAAACACTGCTTGTGTGACTGGATGATGCCAGAGAGATGCAAAGACAGCTGTGAACATGTATTTATGCTATAATTCAAATCCAGAGGCTTGAGATAAGATTCAGGAACTTAGGAGGACTGCAGTGCAGTTGTCTACATCTAAGCTTGTTGCTTGATTTATGGTCACTTTCTAGCCAGAGGATAGAAACAGACTCTTTTAACTGTCTATTTTTGGAAGATATGAATCATTTCCTGGAACGGAATACTTTTTTCTGCAATGGCTACAAAGCATGTCAGATGGAGATGTTTTCATGAGTCAGATGAACGCCACCCCTCAGGCAGCTAGTTGTATCTCACAATGGGCATTAAATACGCCTCTTAGAGGAACATGCCTGGATACAGATATGAGTTAGTGCTGATCTGGTTGCAGAATAAAGGCCAAAATGAACTATATTTGTTGCCATAGTGCACTCAATGACAGAGCACCACAAACTACACTTGTGGTGACAACACTTTTTTTCTCATCCAGAGGCTACTCTTGGGATCTTTTACTTCAGGGAAAAAGGCTCCTCAAGACAGGGTAGGAAACTTTAAAAAAATCTGCAACCCTTTTGAGTGTTTCACTAGAGAGAAAATGAGTACATTGCTTCTGCTGGTCAGTGCAAAGGATGCAATTACTCACTAGAGCAATAAAGGATCTCTGGAGGATTCGTGTCTCCCGTGAAGTGAGCCCCAGTGTGCGCACCTGCCATCCTCCATCCAGAGAATCTGACCCAACAGCTTTGCAGTCTCAATTTCTGTGAACTTCTAGTGCATTTCAACGACTATAATGCAATAAAACGTGTCAGTATTATCTTTATTATATAAGGATTTATTGTGGTGGTAGCGCTGAGAAGAGAATACTCCTTGCAGCACAGGGTCCCTAATTATGATAAGGGTTGGTAAATGTTATGAAATCACAGAGATATTATCTCTGCCCTGAAGATATGACCTGGTTATAACCCAGGAAACCTTCATGGTCACAAATTGCTAAGATCCCAGTCTACCCCACGACAGAAGTTGTATTCTGATTTAATGTGTGATCAATGACTGAGTATCTCTTAGCTGCACTAGGGAAACAAAAAATGTAATGTAGTTTTAACCCTCCATGGAAATAAAATATTTGAAAATGGAGAGTCTCTCCCTTTTAATTCTAATGGCTGGATAATATTTTCCAATCCCAACTTCACTGGCATAATTAATAGCTTGAAATTTTAATAGGAGTTTGTGGTTAAAGTATTACAACCATATTAAGCCAAAAGTTATGTGAGCCATTATTTCTGTACAAGTGGAATTTGTATGACCATTTGATAGATGTTTCAACAAATGATTCTGGCTCTCATGTTAGAGAACTTTATAAGCTCAAACTGAAGGCCTTTCTTGGCTTTTTTTACTTCAGTGAGAAATAAAATTGGGGTTCAGTCTCTTGTGAGCTGTTTCTTACACCACTATGGATTCAGTTGCTCATTTTGCAAACAAGTATGCCAAATGTAAATGGTATTGGTCCCAGCTATAAATCACCATATATCTTTCTGTCAATGCAAGAAATTATGGGCATTCCTTGATCTAGTTCAGGTAATGTCAGATGAGTTAACATATCCCTTCCTCTGCAGGATCTCATGAACAATAATCTCTGAAAGATGGAGTTGGATGGCTGGTTTCAAACTGCAAAGCACCACAGCCAAAACTTGAGGCCTGTAGTTAGCTAAAGACCTGTGCTGAGGCAACTCCTGAAGTGTTTTAATTTCTTTTCCTTTCAAGAAGAAAGGTCATTCCTACCCAGAAATGGATGATTTTCCAAATATCCAGAAGTCACATGTAGATGCCCAGCAGAACTACATCCAAGGTATGGAAAACTAGGACTGCATCTGCTTGTGAGATTTCCCTATCTGCTTCCTCATGGTTGACCTATCATTACATTTCTTCCACTCCGCATCAGGCTGGCAAGAGAACATGCAGACTTAGAGCATTAATGAAAAAAAATAGTTACTTGAATTTTTTAAAGTGGTTTTTTTTTTTTTTTTAACAAAACAGCTACTCTGACTCGAGTTAGTATTTCTTTGACTGCATTCTGCCCACCTGCTTCTTGTGAGTGCAAACTCCAGGAGTTAATAATTTTTCCCTCTATTTCCCTGAGACTTGGTGGTATCTGAATAAGATTTCTCAGGAACGTGGCTGGAAAGGCAACAAGCTCACTCCATGCAGCAACAGGCAACAGAATCAACCAAGCTGAAACCAAGGGTTCCTGCTTATTCTGGAAGGATAATATTAATGAGCTTCTCTTTACCAGGGAACTCCTGTGTGAGACAGAAACCCAGCAAGAGTCTCCTTGGAGCAACCTGCCTGTGCTGTCCTCAACCTGGTCTGGTGCTCAGAAAGGACAACTGAGCCCTGAGTCACGCAATTCAAATTCACTGTGCATTCTCCCTGAAGGCCTGGGGCGCAGAGTTTGGATTCAGAAACCAGCAGTGTGAGAGAGCAAATCATAATTACTCACATAGTTTGCATGCAGCACAGTGAAGAACTCGGGATTGGTGATGAACTTCACAGCTGGAGACTGCAGCAACAAGGTGATTTTTTGAGAATTCACAGGAGAAAGGGAACCTTCCCTCCTAATCTCTGGACAACAACAACAAAAAAGCAGCAAAATCTTATTAACGTAGTGGCAAGTGCAGTCTATTATTTAACCTTCACTGAATGCCTGTGAAAGTGATGGTATAAAAAAGTCACCATTCTGCCCAATGCACCGAACTTCTTTGTTTTTCCAACACAAGCCTGCTGGTACATTGGTAGATGTTCTCCTTATGGTTAGTGACGCAGTGCTTACGGCAGCAGGTCAGGAGCTGGATGCTTTTCTCTACTGCATGTTATAAAATTCTGTGTCATATCTACTACTGTCTCTAAATATCAGTGTGACTACAAAAGGTTTTACCAGCTGATGGTTTGGTTCAGTACTGTCACACAGGTCCTAACTGGTTCCCCGCACTGCTGATTTTAGAGAGATCTGATTTCCCAATCCAGCCTGAGGGGTTCACCAGCAGAAAGCATTTGGCAGCACAATTGGGTTAAGAAAGCGCTCTGCTCAGCCACTCACATCCACGTTGGTGCTGCAAAGAATTTCCCTTTGGTTGCAATTGCATTATTTTTGGCAAGTCCGTGGTTTTGGGGACTTTTATAGTAAAGAAAACAAAACCAGACACAAGGGGATTATTTTTAATCTGTGTCAATTCATGAAGCATAGAAGCAGAATCGAGGATTTAAGAACATAAATTCAGTAGAGCTGGGAACTCCTTGACCACCTACGGCCACCAGAAAAATGTTTCTTATCATGGAATTATGGCTTGAGTTTGCACTTCCGTATTTGCAGTCCAAGGAAATTGGGTGCAGACATCATCAACATGATAATCATAGATTCCCATATTTTCTTATCAACTATTATTTCTTTTCTCCCTGCTAGATACATCACATTATTCTATCCACTTAAAACTGCAGACTGGATCCATTGCCAGAGTTAAACGGATTTATGATGGCTTAGAATCTCAATTAATGTGCCTAAATTGTATTCCTTCCGACATTTTTCATTTTAATTAAAAGTCAAATAGCTAATGTATCATAGTGCAAACTTTCTCTTATTCTAGTGTGGTTTGCCTCACCTCTGATCTCTTAATTCTTGGCATTTTATAAAATATGGACTTTTTCCTCCTAAAAGCAAAGCAATTATCTATAGCAAAAACCATTTCCTCATAACTTGAAAGGACATATGTCATACTCATTAGCTCTTTGGAATTAAAACAAAAAAGTGAATGTCACATAACAAACTGACCTAAATACTTACTGGTAGCAATTCCTATTAAATTACTATTTTATTATGCAAGCTATGATAGTAAATGATTATATGTATTACAAGGAATAGCTACATTAGTTATAACTTAAATACTAATAATATAATGCGTACCTCACTTCCATTTCAGCTACTAACAGAATTGAACTATAGGTTCCCCCTATAACATCCAGTGTACATGCAAGGCTCCCATAAACTGCAATACAAAGGATTGTAAAGAAATTTCGAATATCAAACATTAAACATTCTTGGTCAAAATGATTTTCAGGGTAAAACCACCTACTGGATCAGGAAAATAAACAGGCAAACTTAAGTATTTTTCTGAACTTGTTATAAAACAAAAAAACAAACAAAAGGTTCACTATTTCTCTGTGTAATTCTTCCTATTCAACACAGAACATTAAGAAAATTCAAGCAGACATTGTGTTTCCTTTGCCAGTGCTCTTTACAGAGGGCTGGCAAAAGGATGCCAAGAAGTCAGATTTACTTCCAGTAGACCACATAGAGCACAAAGTTAGATGGAGGTGAGAATGATCAAAAGGAAGAGAACTGGCCATTCATTTTGGTGGCATAAGTTCTCAAACAAAGCAGATAGTAATTTCCGTGTGTCCACAAATTGCATAGTGGGCGCTCGTCTGATTCCTGGTGTTTCTTACCTGAAACAAATGCTTAGGCTATGGTTTCACAAATGTTTTTAGAAATATGAGTACGATGACCACCAAAAAGAGCAGAAGAGCTCCCTGCCTATCCAACCCTGCCTCGGGTACACATTCTCGTCTTCTTTGTAGAGACACTCATTCTTGTCTGGTCATCTAGCAAGCCAGATGAAAGAACCAACCTGGCTGTAGAACAAGAGTAAGTACAAGAAACTAGGTTATCTATCAGAAAGATGAGTTCTCTGCTCTGGTATGGGGTGCCGTCACATGAATTAGTCCTGAGCAAAAGGACAGCTGTGCCTCCTTCAGTGGCAGCCCACACTTAGATCAGCTCATAGCTATCACAAAACTGCAGCTGTAAAAACACAAGTATTTCATACCCAATGCCAGGGTCACCGCAGGTGTGACCATATGGGCAAATGTGGCAACATAGGAGCAATGCCCAGAGAGAATAAACTGCAATGCCTCAAGATGAAAATCACACTGCAGTAAAAATAAGACAGTGTTGTTTTTGCAACTACTAAGCTGAATAAAAACCAGATGCTTTTTCCATGTTGATTTCAAATAGCCCTTTACTAAAGTAAAAATGCTTTGTCTGTCTTAGTAGTTGTTAGAAAAGAACTGAGGACCTTGGTATCTAGCTTTGAGTCTGTAGCTTGAGGTCTAAGACCTGTAGCTTCAAGTGTAAACCTCTTATATTTTAATTAGCTTTGCAACTCAGTATAGTAAAGTTCCAGTCCCCTAGAGAAGTGCAGATATCCCCAGAACTGAATGCCATCACTGAGTAGCACTGAACATGCCACTCAGTAGCTTTTTTTCCCCATACCTGAGCTTGGCTGGGAAGTCTCTGCCTCAGAATCACTTCCTCCTCCAGTTGGAACTCTCTCCACCCTGTTGTTTACTACAGCATCATCTTCAGTCCGCTCTGTTGCAATAGTTCGCTGGATATTTTGGTACCTACATACATTCAGAGAAAGGAACAGCATACTTTACTTAATAGAACAGCTTTCTGGTGCTTTCTACCTTAACAATCAGCACTGGTTTTGAATTATTCCAATAGTCCTGTATTCAGCATACGACAGAGTAAGAGCATGCTCGACTCCTTCAGCTTATGCAGCTACTCACACTTGGGCAAACCATTACTCCACAAATATGGCATTTTGCACTGACTAAAAAAAAGCTACAGGAGGCGCAAAGCATGGAGCACTCAAAGGTCAAATTTACACAGGTATTTAGGCTACAGGTTGCTGCTGAGCTTCCCTTTAAAACATCTGGATGTCTGGAACCCGAAAGTACTGGTATATTATGGTTCCTCCTCTCATTTAGTCTTAAGGTAGCACAACCAATGAAGCAAGGATCAGTCCTGTGAAGCACTGATTACCCTTCAGTCTTCTTTATTACATTATTGGGTGCACATGATCAACCCTAAAAACGTAAAGGCTATTAAGAGTGTTCACAAAATGTTTATTAAATTACTGCCTGCCCAGCAGTTGGGAACAGTTTCATTTTGGTAGGCAATTTGGAATGTAAACTAGTGGGCAGTGTGACCTCAAAGAGCTACAGTCTAATTGATATGACAAGCACAGAAAAGTAGAATAGGATGTAACACATGAGCTGAGTGAAGAGTGTGAGAATGCAAGTGTTACGTCCACTTGTGGAAATCAGTGGGATTGCACATTTAGCTTGGGTGGTGACTAGTTGGAGAAAAAGGAAGAGAAAACAATGTAGATCAAACAGTGAGGAGGATGATGGAAGATAATTCTGAATAAAAATCTGCAAATGCCTTAAAAAATATGTCATTTCCATACTGATCATGGAACTAATTGCCACATTAGTTGATATCAATGGGACTGATCATGCCCTTAGGGATGAGCCCAGTCCTAAATAATTTACCAGATCAAGAACAAAGTACGTGCCTGGCTGTGGGAATAACCTGGAGTGTTTTGAATTCACACTACACAAAACAAACTTTAGTTAATTTTTTCCCTCACGTAGACAGATGAGTAAGATGAGACATTAAGATTTCCTTGGTTCTGCTGGCAAGCTATGAATACAAGTCTTACATATTGAACAAGAAAATATATTTGATATACAGAGAGAGAAATAAAAGAAAATAGAAAGCACAAGGAGGAAGAGAAAGAAAGAAGCAGAAAGAGAAAGAAAAGGAAAGAAAATAGGCTTTCTTGATTATTTTAATTAGCTTTTACTCCACCCAAATATTTTTAATCCTTATTTCTGGATTGCATTTCTGTATATATATAAAACAGGATGGCTTTACTGCTTGCATTTAATCTGATCCAGCATCGTTTGTCTATCATTTTCCTGACTTAGACTCTTTTCTCTTTCCTCAGCTCAAGTTCTGACTTGCAAATTTTTCTTATTTTCTCTCTCTTTATTTGTTAATGCACACTTTATTCCAAATTAGAAGTTAGTCAGAAGTTAATTCCTCAAAAGTGACACAGGTTTATTAAAGACAAGCAGTTAGGATTTGATCTCTCAACAGACAGCATCTCCAGTAGCTCACTGCAACCTAATCTTGGGCAGAAGGGCTGGAGATAATTAAGAAAAATAAAGTTTTAATACATTTATGCTAAACTTTCACAGCACTATGTGTGTCCTCCAGTACTCAGAGTCATTAGAAGCTGCATTTAGCACATATTTTGACAGCCTAATAAACAGTATCTTTAGAAGGGGTTTTTTAAGGTTTGTTTTGTTTTGTTTTGTTTTTTAAATTGGGGGTTCTGTGTTTAAGTAAACATCCATCTTTACAAGGAATTTCTGATAGCAGGTTTCACAACTGCATGGATTTACTGCAGTTTTAAACCCTCTGCTTCAGATCCACATTTTATATTTTTATTCACTTGACTGCAGGCAATTGAATGAACTTTCCACTCCAGTACTGGAGAAGTTTTACAACACCCACATGCAACAGAAAGGGGGGGGGAAAAAAAGCAGTTTGTATAATCAAGGGATATATATAAGCACACATATAAAAAAACCTTGTAGCTTCACTTTAACTAGATGGTAGAAAATCCCTACTGGCAAACCTTAAAGAGTAACACTAGTTGTATGCCAACAAAAGGCTACACTTTTCTTTTGGGTCTCAATACCATAAAATCATCTTATATAAATACCAGAAAATGCCAAAGTAATTGGAAAAAACACTGAAGTGCAAAAGTTACAGGAATGCCTCTGGAAATTTCAGTCTCCTTTTAAAACGATTTGTCAAAGAAATGGAGGTTTAGAAATACCACACTGTGGTTGTCTTAACTATTATGATTACAATTTCTTCTGTTACTTATTATCTTTTAAATTAGTGTAAAGACAGGTCTAGATACACAAATGGTGCAAAGGATCTTTCCAAGAGAGCTTGAAAACAAGGGGCTGTTATCTGCTTCGCTAACAGTAAGCGAAGTAGTAGTAGGTAGTGCTGTAGAAAATGAGCAATAGTCTTTAAAATGAGAAGTATAGATGTGTCTTTGGAGTTTGCCCAACACCTGGATTCCAGTTTTGCATCCTCTATATCCTCAAGCGTCTAGTACAGCTGATGGGAAGCTCGGAGCAGAGAAGGAAGCAGGACTAGGCTCAATCACAGCTATGTGGTTCTTGTGTTTGCTTTTGTTGTGTTGTTTTTCTTTTTTTTCCTTCCCCAAGCTGAATTTCCAAAGCTTTGTGGTTTTGGCTGGACTGGAAATACCAGGCTTCCTTGTAATATTTTGTTCTCTCCATTCCTTTCCAACAAATGAAACCAGGAAAACAAAAAGTGAGTAGATTGGTTTAAAAAGAAAAGCTGCCAAGTTTTTTCTAACTGCTAAGTGATTTTGAGTCCAAATTTTGTATGAGGTTAGAGCAAAAGTTCAAGCTGCTGCTAATTCTATCAGCAAGGCCTATGTTTGCTGTTGTCTCACCTAAAATGATTCTCAGGTGTGTTGGCTGAAGAACATTTCAAATAACAAAGTTTGAAAACAGTATTTCTAAAATGAGTGCTTAAAACAAAGCCCAATCCTCCTCAGTGTTGATAATAACCATTTATGAAAAGTTCTTTTCCTCCAATCCTGAAATCTGGAGACATGGAATATTTGAAATTAGCTTTAGAGAAACAGTAATTTAAAAAATTACATCAGCCAGGTTAAAAATAGAGAAATAACTTGCCACGGGACAAATGCTCAGAGATTCAGTATGAATCTCTTTTACTAGAATATCAGGAAAGGTTCCCAAACTTGGCAACAATAGGAGACCTCCGTATTAAATTTCTCCACTCAACAGAGGTCTTTGGCAGAGAGAATCATCAGCTTTTTTCCTCTGTCCCAAGAAGCCATGACAGTTCATGTTTATTAAGTTGCAAAGTGCTTGGTGTCCAATGGGACTCGAGTAAGGAGAGAGATGCCACTGCTGAAAACCCTCTATACTTCCCACCTTGCAACTGGGGATGTGAATGCTGAAAATAGAGAGATTCAAAGAATGTCAGCCCTTATTAATTGTCAATTCCCAAGACAAACGAGTGGTAACCAAGTCATAACCAAGAAAGCCAGACAGTCTACATGAAAACATGGAATAATAAAGTTTGAAGCAAGGCAGTCACAAAGACAATGCCTACCCTTCAGTTTCTGCTGAGATAGCTGGTTTAATGATTATGCTGCATTAACTAACAGAATGGTAAATTCCTATGCAGACTCTCACAAGCACTTATTTATTTCCTGTTTGTGCTGAACTTACACGAGTTCAGTCTCAAAAAATAATTAAAAATAGCTGATGTATGTCCACAACAGAGCTTTCTGCTTTTTGTAGCAGACAATTTGCTTAAGTGGCAACCAAATAGTCTGAGCTTTGACATGGCCCAAATCACTCTTAAAGACAAATGCTAAATGGCAGAGGAGTCATGTAAATCCTTTGAAATAAATCTAAATTAAATATTTACTTTCTTCAGTTTTTTTTTTTTTTTTAATAATATATACATGGTAGCTTGACACATTCTGAGGAAAGCTATAAGGAAAACAAACACTGAGGAGGTCTTTCACCTCTGCAAGACGTAACGCATGTTATGAAATGCTATCCAAAAGTTTGGTGAAAAAAGCAGAAATTCTTGAAGACTGTGTTGATGGTGTCAACTTATGTTGCAGAACAACCACTTTAAGAATGCTGGTTTGCTCTCCACAGGTTATATTAACTTTCTAGTTGTTGTCATTCAGGGCTCAGTTCTCTTTACACACAGTAACTCCCAAACTATTCTTCACTTTGAAGAGAGTACTTTGAAACTCTGCATCCTTCTCTCAGCTGCAGATCTTTCTCTTAGCACAGAAAAAAGGACCAAAAAACTTTTGTGGCATTTTACATGCTACGATTGAATATAATTGTAGATTTGCTTGTCTTTTTCTAGAAACCATATCATTACAGTAAGCAGGGAATAAAAAACCCCAATCTTTTCTGAAGTAAAAAGGGAGGATCTTTGACCAACTGTTTATTTTTTCTCTTTTTAGTCCAAAAAGAAAGCATGAGAAGGAAATGATACACAAATCTATGCATGGACAAGTCAAACAAAGGGAAAAAGCGCACCCTGTTAAGAGGTATCTCAGCCAGCTCAGAATGAACTGACAGATTTACAGGGCCCAATGCAACACTGAGCAGACCTGTCTATATCTAGAAATGTGTACAGTCCTATTACAGCGATGCTCTGCCCTGGAAAAAGAGACAGACCTTTCAACAGGCCTTGAGCAGAAATGCCACACTGATATGGCGACACTATTTCAATAGCAGTCAGCTCAGAAACCTCTGCAGCGTAGCACTGGATGCTGACCCATCGATACTACTCTTATAGTAAATAGCAAAAGTGACTCCATCTTTCAGAATAACACTCCCTTCTATTCTGGGAGTCATTTCAAAAAAAGTTTTCCAAAAGCTTCTTGCTGTTTGAAACATTTTGCAACGTCTTTCACTCAACAGCGCTTCCCATGTGGGCAAGTTTTTGGGCACCGGACACCCACAGCAGGCACACCAGCAGGCTGACAGACATCAGCGGCAGAGACAGGAATGTGTACATTGGACTCTGACAAGGAGGAAAGATAAATCCTTAGGGAGCCCAACGCGATGCACTGGGGAAGAAAGGAAGCCACTGGGGCAGTGTGGAAAAAGGGGAGCGCAGATCCCAAGGGAACATAGGTGCAAGTGCTCACCGCCGGTTCAGCTGCTCCATTTGCTGGATGGAGCCCGACCTGTGGATCCCATCTGGCGTTGCTGCGGCTGTGGGGCGCTGCCACGTGGTGGTTCGGTTGACGTGATCAACGTAGAATACCCTCCCGTGGCTGTCTATCCGAGCTTCCCAATCTAGGGTTGGAAAAAAAGGAAGGGGTGATGCTGTCAGTGTGATGCCTTCCAGAAAACCTAAATGCGGGAGATACATATACACGCACATACGTACACACAGACAGGGTATATACACACAAGAGATACTATATATAGAGTCTACATGCGTGCAATATATATTATGTGTATATATTTGAAGTATACCTTCAACTGTGTATATATACTATGTGCTTGTGTATATATATGTATATGACGTATACGCATATACATGAACTTTTCACACACAGCACATAGGTAGCCTATGGAACTCATTACCATAGACTATGAAAAGAAGTGACATAGTGGCTACATTTTTTAAAGGGCTGGATAATTTTTCAGTTAGTAATACTAGTTGGCTGGATTCATTGCGGGTCAGGGTAGCCACATAGAACCAACCCTTAGGAGAAATGGATTACATCTGAGCTAATAGGGCAAACCCCATGTTTTCTCTTTTGTTATGTTTCAGAAAAAACATTTCATTTCTCTCTTTTTTTATATGGTGGCTTCGAATGATACCATAGAGCAATTAAAGGCTCCCCTGAAAACTGATCACAGTTTGGTTAGACATATCCTTAGAAATCTCTCTAAACAGATTACTGTTATAAATCTAGAGCTCTGACGAGTGCCAACCTGATTGAAAATGTTTGCAGTGTAATATTGAGCCTTCCATCATTATTGTTTCCTACTAATGTTTAAGTTGTCCCATGATTGAAAACTGAAGGTTATTTGGTATATGATGGCTTGTGGAAAATGGTAATGTTAATAAAAAAAAGTGTTTGGAACAGGAGAAACTCAGAAGTGAGTTAGCTAGCAAAGCCACATATCAAATTAACTGGAATGTATGGAGTAGTGATATAAATTAGGCTTGCTAGATTCATATTTCTACATGATGCATCAGCTGATGACATATCTATGTAACTATATGCACATACTTTCTACATGTGTTTATATACAGGCCTCACATTCACACACAAAATCGCATATGGTGATTACCTTTGGGGATGAACACTTCCTCTTATTCCCATACTCTTACTATGATACCCTCCTCCCTGACGAGTCCATTCCTTCTTCTATGGCTCTCTATGATCAAATTCAGGATCAGCCGGATTTCATACTTCAGGAGAGTAGGACTGAAGTTGTACCTCTTCCTGCTGTCTGGAAACCCATCCTTCATGACCAGTTCCCATCCCCTGAATGCTAACCCTGGCTAAGCTCAGTTCCCACACCTGGGCTGCTCCCAGCCAAGTGTGGGCTGTCTTAAGTCTATGGCAGGCTGGCTGTCCCTGACATGTTAATCCCACAAATCGTAAAAGATGGGTACTGGGAGTCCTTAGAGAAATTTTCTGTAAGACTCCAAACCCACAAGACCCTTGTGCGCCTGTGTTTTTTCTTTCAAAGCTGCCTGTAAGTACCTCAGTCCTTATACATGCAAAACCTGTAGTCACACCACAGGTACACATACGGTGTCTCTCATTGTGAACATCACTATATAATTTTAAGTAGAAGACTCTCTCTTCCTCCCACTAGGTAAAGTTTCCCAAGAATGTTGTAGCTGTTTCAAGAACAAGATCACAGCTTTGTGAAAACAATGTCTAAAACATAAGACAGTGAAAAACAGCACATCAAGTATAACAGATGAACACTGAAGGAAATCAGACTGACACATGAGGCAGGCTGACGGCCAATGAGCCCACTGTCGCTAGTGGCAGGTGTACCTCCATGGGTGGGGAATGGTCCTTCTGGAGCTATACATTATCTGCAATATCCTCAAGGAAATAATCTTGGTCAGATCAAAGGTGACATGATGTACCTTAACATCACTAAGATCTTCATCTTCCTTGCTGTTGTATGGCAAAGAACAAATCCTAGCTCTCACCCCACACTGTTGTAGTATACATGTAACAAGTTGAGAATAATAAAAGTTGATGGATAATTAGAAGCTTATAGGCAATGCTGTAGATCCACACTCTAGGCAGCCTACAGAAGACACTACCTGGTCATATTGGTCTGAAGCCTGCTGATGGACACTTAGTAAGAATAATACTACCCGATTACACAGTCAAACAGGGCTTCTCATAATCCAGCCCTGTGCGCTACTCGCTCTAGAGGTTATGTTGCTGTGTCTCTAATTAAATGCATCTGGGAGTTCCTAAGCTCCTAAGCATAATACTTAGAAATCTAGGAGCAACAAAACTTGTCCAGAGCTTGGAGGTCACAGTGAAAACATCAGGTCAGGATCATGTGGACTGGATTACAACTTCAGGAAGGCTATCTCTGTTGGATATATCAGATATCCAGCAGTAGCACCTACAGACGTGAACTACACCTATCTGAGAGCACTACTTTATTCATTACTTTATGGGTATATACACCTGAAACCATACACTGACATTCGCACTGGCATGCTAAAATATTAGGAACTCTGTGCCATGTGTTTTTTGAGAAACCTGCAGCAGTACTTCTCCTTGCAACAGCATTTCTAATCAGCTGAATAACTCTTCTTTTGGTCACCCAGGAAGGCTGTCAACGGGTGACAGATGCTGATACTTCTGTTGTACACACGTGGCAGGTGCACTTTCTGCCTTCCCACAAGACAACCTGTAAGTCACACAAGTCACTGAAGCTGCATATGATAGCAGATTTGTGGACAGATGGATGGATACCTGCACAGAGAGAGGAATAGGCTGACAGGTGAATTGCCAGAGAGAACTCTGCTTCTGAAATGTGCTCAAGTTCCTTCAAGCTACTTCAGGGGCATAGGCGATCTAGGAAGCGACCAAATCCCCTCAGAGTCTTTTGTTGTTTTTTCAGGCAAAATAAAACTGTGACTACAACAGAGACTAACCTCCATCTAACCTTCACATTAAGAGCATGCTGGAGCACAGGTCGAGGACAGGACAGGTTCTGTTCTCTAGCGATTGTCCTCCATCAGCCAAGTCATACTTCACAGCAGTCTCTGAAACTGCTCTGATCTATACCAGAAGACACAACTTCTTCTGGCAGGACCACAGTCCTCATGGGACAAAGTAAATATGCTTTCCCTTTCCAAGTTCAGCCACATCTCCGGCAAAGAGCAGCTCTGAACCGGGCACAAGCGTTTGTCTTAGCTTTGGTTCTGTAGGGTTTCCAGCAGTACTAGCAAACACATGCATAATAAGGGGTTACTATTAACACTGTCATGAGGCCATACAAACTCTGCAGATCTTCTGTCAGTTGCGTATAGGCCTTCACATTCAGACTGGTCATATAACATTCCTACATAGATAATTAATCTGTTCTACCTTTTCTAAATAAAACCGTCCAAAACGGAATTTCCTTCCTAAGACCAGCTGTTGTGGGGTTATGATGAAACAAAGTTATTCAGAAAAATATTCACAAGAGAAAGAAGATTGTCCAAAAGATTTTCCATCACCAAAGTAAAACCAGTCAACACTGAACTTGCAGCAGTGGTAAAATATCTTTAACTCTACTGGAGTAGCTAATGCTGCATGTGAGAAGTAAGCCAGGTTTAATCATATAACTCAGGTTTAAAGTATAGAGCTTCTTCCTTTCACGGATTGAAGAACTGTTTTTCTAGGATTAAGAGGCATTTAAGGCACTGAGATAGGGAGACTAAATGCTAAAAGAAGAAACATTTCTAGATTAAGGCTATAGTTTTCATTTCTAAGTTACCTTAAAACTTAATGTAGAGTTTTCAGAAACGGGCTTCCTAGGCAATATTATCCAATTCAACTTTTTCCCCTAAAAAATAACTTAGTACAGTCTATTGCTATTAAGATCAATATAGTTAAGCTCACAGTGTCAGCCTTTATTGTAAAAATTATGTTATATGGAAATTCTAAAATAAAATCCCACAAATGGATATCACTTCCATACGGTATCATCCCACATTGCATTTCATGTCCTTAAACCCTGTTGTGAAAGCACTTGTGAAAACCAATAGTAGAAATACTTGCCTTTTGAGGACAATTAAAAGAAAGAGGAAAAAATTATTAAATTGGTGACGGAAGAATACGGAACAGATTCGTAGTATGTTTTGTTTACCTGACTTGGTGTCAGTGTCCTATCATTACGTCATCTAATGGGGAATGTGCCCTATTCACAAAGTGTTGAGATAAGAGTGGGAGGAAGAGAAATATTTGTCTGTTACAGAGGTAACCATTCCCATTTCATCATTCACTGGCAAGCCAGAGTGGGACTCTAATAAGAATTCATTGGGCTAAAGGCATTTGAATCATTCATTCTACTGTGCAGCTGACGCCAGCATTGGGGCTATTTTTAGCTTAGGCAATACTGACGGCACGGTTGGTAAACGAGGAATTATTTGTGGAGGGCACCACAGGCCAAATAAGTGTGCTCCCTGCTTGGGCTTTGAAAAAAACAAGAGTGCTTTGTTTATACGCCTGGTTGTTTTTCTGAGGCATTGCACATTTTAGGTGTTAAATCATGTGCTGAAGTTGATCAGCAGCGCGTTGCAGGGCATAGAGTGCACTCTGCTGGGCACTTAACGCCAATGCAAAAAGCAGGATAGTCCTCCAGGGATATACAAGGGAAAGGCCACAGAGAAAAGTGAGAACATCTCCAGCTGTTGATCCGCTGCTAAAAATCCCATATTTTCAACCTGCTAACTGATCATGTTACTTACGACCCCCTCATTTTTATCCAATGCAATGGGAGACGCCATTACAGTCCACAATGAGCATAAAATTTACCGATTATCAAATCCAAAGACAGCACATTCTACGTGAGTTGCCTATTTCCAGCTTCTGCTGATTTTGCTCAGATTTGGACTTGTCTGTCCTAGGACCACCCTGACTGTGAAAAGTTTCCCACTGGACCTGCAAGCAGAGCTGACAGACCACAGGGACGGCCACCCCGAACCATCTTTGAAGTTGGTTATGGAAAGCCTGGAGACAAGCATTACAGAAAAATCAGAGTACTTTGCTGATACACCATCCAGAAAGCTTTATAGTGAAGCTTCTGGAACACCTGAACGACACCCACTCATTCCAGTCTAAATACACTGACTGGAAACAGGGAAACATTATTTTCATTTCATAGTAGCTAAGAAAGAAGAGGGACCAAGGCAGAGGGAAGGTTATGGAGCTTGTTCGAAATAACATGACGACAATTGAAGGCAGGATCAAATAGGGGAAACAAAAGGGCGTATTGCTTGGGTTCTGGAGATGTATATACAGAACAGATGGGGTTAATTAGAAAGACATACTGACCTCTACACTGTTTGGGTTAACAGGAAAAGCTGAAAAATGCAATAAATTAAAAAACTAAAGCTTACTTGGTGGAAGAGGCTCATCGATAGTTGGGTAGTGATGATGGTCAGGCCTCAGAGAAGGAAGCTGGCTGACTGGCTGAGAATTATGGAGTAAAGGACAATCACCTATGGACAAGATATTCAAGACATTGACAGTCATTCACTGTTTTCACAATGTGGTTTAAAAAATGTGCTACTGTAAAACAAGTGATTATTTTTTAAATAGGTTAGCCTGGTGTACTAGCAGCTCTGGTTATTCCTATTTTCAGGCGCTATGTTAACAACAACTCATATGCCAAAGAATTATTAAAATAATGCAGTCAAGGCTCTGAGCTCAGGTTTGAGTCAATGCTAAACTATTATGGGCCAGATTCTGGACTCATAGACACACAAGTGTAAGCGAGAGAAGAATCAGGCTTGATCTCTGAGAAATACTGTGCATGTACAACCAAACTCAAGCTTCTGCAGAAATTGGCAGGAACACGCAAAATCCTGGTTCCAACTTTTAATTCGTCCCATCAGTGGAATATGAGGCTAAAAGCTGCCCTGGATCTTTCTCTGCTTTTCCAAAAGATCAATGGCTGTATAAGTCAACCAGAGTGGCAGGATTTTGCAGTCTCTGCAAAGCAGCAGATCATCCCCTTCTATAGGTCTTTTTCAAAATTCAAAGAGTCCATCTTGGGTGGGAGGAGGGAGAATGAGAGAAGGACCAGAAACAGGTAGGAGACAGGTGGTAGAAGAGGACAAAAGATAGTGAGATATAGTCAGGACCTGAGATAAAGAAGGAAGACCTGAGATACAGAAGAGGGAAAGAAGAAGAGAGACACAGAGTAGACAGTGCAGAGGAAGTTTTTAAACACTAGCATTGTATATATGTCTATGTATCCAAATATGAAATAAATGAAACCTAAGCAAATGTCCAAACTCATGTTCTGTTAAAAGAAATAAGTAACTTGAGATCCAGTCAATCCTTATAGAATCCTTTAGGAAACTAAGAAGTTACAACAGAGATGAAAAAGCATTCCTTATCTTAGACTTTACTGTGAAAATAAGGAACCTGCACATTAAAACTTCATGGGTTCGGTTCCAGAATTAAGATTTCTTCTTGGTCTGTCCTTAAAACCTTAGAAACCAGGACTGTTTATCCTACCAACAGACACATTTCCATATTGTGTGGTAACAGCTCTTCACTATAACCTCCAGCTCCAGGTGGGCCTGTTAATACAGATACAACCTGAATTCCATAAATATAACATCTCATGCATCGGCAAGATGCAGTTTAGAGGAAAAAAAATATATTTAGCGTTTTCAACATCACCAGAAAATTACACAAAGATACTTCAAAATTAAAAATCATACCATTCAGCTAAGCCAGACGCGCTGTGTGCTGGCCTGGCTTAGCTGTCCTTAATGTCAGAATCTTAACAGCCTAAGAATGAACATTTTATATAAAGAGAAACAACCAACAGCTAGAAGGCAGAAGCCAATTTTGTAGAAAACTGTAAAAAAATCTCACACCATCCAGAAGTGAGAAAAATCACTTAGATCTTAGATGAAAACACTCCCTCTTCTAGGTGCTCTGATGATACCGTATGGCCTGTTAAACATCTTCATTAAACCACTTGTGTACAGGCGTATCTCACAGTTGCATCTGCCGCATGTTTTGAACAGACAGCAGAGTTATGTAAGTTATTGCTCAGTGCTAAAAGTCCACCTCATAGCCCTTCAAAACTGTGCTGTTACTACAGGTGTTGCAGCACCAACTCCCAGATCATCCATCTTTTTTTCTTTACTTACCTCACCATAATTGACATTCCCCTAGTCAAGATAGTTATGCCAAGCCAGCAGAAGCATGGTAGTGTAAGTCACCTGGAGTGGACGGAGGTGACCACATCTACTGTATTTGTAACAGCTGCCAAGTCACGATGCAACGTGCACATTTACTGAAGCACCCTGGTGATATCAGAGTGCAAAGAGCTGGGCTGCCCTTCAGACATACACCCTCTCAGCTAATCAAAGCCAAACCAACATGAACACGGCAGTGCCCTTTGAAGCTCAAGGGGCACGGTCTTGGAGCTGTACTGAATCCATATACAGAAGACACTGTTTCCCCTCACAGCCCCTCTCAGAACTGCACACAGTGCAAAATAACCATCAAATCTGTAAGCATGGTCTCACACACACATATGCTCGTGCCTCCTTAGGTGTATACTTGCACATAAATACTGATCCCATGCAAAGACCTTCGCCTGCAAGGGAGGAAATTGTGGGTTTCTATACCTTTGTGTACTTCTGATAATTTAATTCCTTGGGCTAGATTCTGCTCTGCAGACCAAATAATTGCCAAGGCTCAGCTGTCCAGAAAGTCTTTACACAGTCCAGCGTGTAAAGCCACCCTTACACCTTTCTTTCTGCTGTGACAGAGTTTGCGGCAGTGAGAAGGTGAGGGTAAATATGGGTAAATAAATTTTGAATAGAGAAGGTAAAGGTAGAAGGATGCTTTGATTGGGGTTTCCCAGTGATCCTCAAATATTTTATCCTTTCGGTGCCATTTTAGTTTGGTGTCACTTACAGTGGGAGACAAATGACTCAGGATTTGGAAATACAAAGACTACCTCTTGCATTTGGGAATGCAAAGACTACATCTTGACCTCTCTGTATACTCCTTAGCTGCTGCTGAGGCCTTTACTTCTTCAGCTGGAGAAAAATTATACATCATATAGATGAGTGATCAAACCCACACTTCACGTAACTCCATATGACATAAAATGAGTTACCAAAGGGAGGAATTTAATTTAACAGTTTGGAGGGATTGGGAAAAACAGTACCTAAATGACGAAGACAAAAAATTACTTTCTTAAGTATGTTTTTCTCTAGAGAAGGATAAGGAGATGAGAATTTTGTTCAATATGGTTCAATTTTCAAAGAATCTAAGAAAAAAAAAATCTCTGTTGAGTTGCCCTATGGTCCGTGAAATCTGAGGTAGATTTGTTTGATATTCAAGGAACTGGAACAAATAGGGCTAGAAAACTGGGTTCAAGAAACAAATATTTGCATTTCTCCATGCTTATGACTGTGCATGGCTACCAATCATATACAGACGCTGGCCCCGATCTTTAGCTGGTGTAAATCAGCATATCTGTCCCTTGACAAGGACAAGCTGGTCCTCTCGCTGACTATCAGAGACATGGCAGCACATCAGATACGTGAAATGGAACAATCCCGAGAAATAAGGAATGAGTTGGTGGATATGAGAACGCTGATCTGCCACATAACTACAGTAGCTAATCTTGATTTTCTAATGATGCATGTATATCTACAGGAATCCATATATACAGATCCCCATCTGATTTATTTGGTTTTGCTGGGATTTTTAAGGACAGGCTCAATTATCCAACCCTCCCTGATATCTGGCCCAGCTCACAGCCCCCGGATTTGTGTGAAATAAACCGTGAGCTATCTGAAACCTCGATTATCTGATGCCTTCTGTGACATCCAGATAATCAGGGTTGCTTAGCGCATTGATTCTCAGGATCTAACCTTCTCTTCTGCTGCTTGGACCTGCTACTGGGGTGTCTAGACTCTCTGTGGCTCTTTCTGGATTCCCACCATGAGCTACTAGTTCATCTGGCCACTGGGAGGAGCCATCCACTTGCTCCCTGTCCAGCTCAGGGCTCTGTACTGAATCTGGCACTGACTCAAAAGCACTGTTCTCCTCCTCCTCATCATCCTGTGAGGAAAACACCGTGCTCTCAGAAATCTTTGCACTGTCGACGGAGGAGAAGCGGGTATGGCTGGAGAAGCGATTGTTACTGTCGTAACAGGAGGTGCTGTAGCAAGAAGTGCTGTAGCAGGAGGTACTGTAGCAGGAAGTGCTGTAGCAAGATGGGCTGTAGCAAGACGTGTCACACGCCTCACATTCGTTGTCACCATTGGGCCTAGAGCTTGACTCGCTCTCACTTCCTGTCCTGGAGTGTTCCCCATCCAACAGCCCTTCATTTAAGTCAGAGAGTTGCTCATCCAAGGTCCCAGGAGGCACCGTGCTCTGGCTGAAGTTCTCTTCAGCCTCGTTTTCCAGAGGAGGCTCTGCTGCCACCGTCTCACTCTCACTGACCACCTCCTTCTCCAATGCCTCCTTGACGGTAGACTCCTCGTCGTTCTCCCCACCGTTGCAACCATCTTGCTCTTCTTCCCCATCGCTGCTCATCTGTGCTGAGGGCAGGCTGTGGAGCAGGTTGTGGATCCGTATGTAGTGCGTGCGTGGGGTCTCTGGCTCACCGCAAGCTGAAGCTATGACTGTCTCAAGTTCAGACACAGGCAGAGAGCATGGCCTGTTTTTCCTCTTTGCTGTTGTCCTCAGTTGTAGCCTGTTGTCTTCCTCCTCCTGGGCTGAAGCCCCTTCTTCTTCCTGACTCTTCTCCGTGTCCTTGCCAGCATGTACATCTGCACTCACCTCATTAATAACTACTCCACCATCTCCCTGAGTACCAGAATTGACTTTGTTATTTTCCCTAACTTCAGTCTCAGGAGGAGACATGCAAGCCAGCAGAGCCAGCTGCTCCGTGAGGTCCGTAGCACTTGTAGAAGGCAGCACTTCTCCTGGGATGGATTCCAAGGGCTCAGGAACTGGCAGCGCATCGACCTCCCCATCTCCTGCTAGCTCTTCATTTAAGCTGTTCTGGTTGACTTCCCCAGGTGGTTTGACAGCCCCTGGGCTATCGACACTGTTCACACCGTATCCATTTAGATGTTCTGGAGCTGTACTTTCTGAGGTCACTGTGTTGATGCATGGAGGCTCACCGAGGCTTTCCTCTGTGGGGTTGTTCACAGGGCTTTCCTGGAGGTCAGCTGGCTCAGGATCTGCACTAATGGAGACCTCTTCATCATCTGTACGAGACAGAAAAATAAATTACTTACTCTGCTAAAAAGAAGTGTTGATTGAACCAGAAGCTTGGCCATGGGGACACAGGCATCCACAGCAATCTGAGAAAATTAAAAGCATAAATTACAGTGTGAAGTTAGTGGGCAACTGAGCAACTATCAAGAAATGCTGATTTTTTTTTTTTTTCTAGGCAGTCTTTTTAGAGTGGATTTAACAATCATAGGGCTTACTCATGGTGGTAATCTGCATGTAGCACCCTGCCTCCTTGCAACATAACCTGAAGGTAACACATTCTTTGAGCCAACTGGCATTAGAGGGAATATCATGGGCATGACAAGGCAGCCTTCTCTGAAGTTTTAATGACATTTTTCTTGTCATGCTGAAGCTAACAGGATTCCACAACAGAGAACTTAAAAAACTGATTTTCAGACCCCTGAAAAGTGGAAACCTTCCCCAAAATATCCTTTGATGTGATCCTCATCTGTACCACCTCCTCCCAGATGCCAGACAACTTGGGCTCTTTCGTACCGTTCAAAAAGTCAAAAGACAGAAGTCAGGGTTTTCCAGCAAGGGGCAGATCATGATTTCCAACCAGTAATGCAGCTCCTGTTGGCTTGACAAAGTGTACCTGAAAGGGCACTACCATAGAGAGGCAAAAAGTCCCCAAGCAAGGCTGTTGAGACTTCGACACGAAAACCAAGGTTCAAACTTAAACCATCATGATGGTGACTTTCTAGTAACTACAAGAGAATGTGAACCAAAACCAAACCAAAAGGGAGGGATGGAGGGGAACATTGAATTATTTTTTGTTTTACTTTTTTCATTACAAATAATCAAAATGAGAAAGTTTCTAATCATCTCTACTATTACATTCTCCATTTTTACTTATGAAGTGCTCAAATGCAGATGACTCTACAGATTACAGCCCATCTAGCACTTCACCAGGATAAGTGATAGAGAAGCAGATGAGATTTTAGTTTTCTACCCTCTTCTCTCCCAGTGACACGGCAGAATATTTGAAGCAGCCAAGAACAGGGGTATAAGAGACACCAATAGCTCTAAGCTAAGGGGAAACAGGGAGAAGTTGTGACTCACGATGCATCCTGTGATGGGGGACTTTATGCACTTTCCTTTGCTCATGACTGTACCCAAAGTCCCAAAGCAGCCAGGAATGAATTCAGATTTCTGGGGAGAAATAATGCAAAGCAAAAATAAAATCTAGATAAATGATGGGTTTAGACTGACAATTACCTGGATGGATAGAAGAAGTTATCTCAAATCGGAACTGCAGCTGGCCACTGACATGATCTGTAGGAAGCCTGCGACCCAGAGTGTAGCTTACAACCCTGTCCCTGAAAGAAAACAAATATTGTCACAATAGACTATAATCTACCCAATGTCTACTGTGCATAGATAAAGCTGCTGTGTCCCACAAGAAATATGTAACGTGTTTCAAAGGCTATTTAACCCAGCCATGAGGGCATGTTGACTTGCATACGAGAGAACGAATGGCAGAAAAGGAGAGGACAATGTCTTCAATTACAATGGAACAGCTGTGTCAGTGAACAAGACAGGCTTCTGGGATACACAAGCATGTATGTATATATAGAGAGAGAACGGTGGCAATGGAACTTCTGCAGTATGGGTATGAAAATATTGACATGGGAAGCAAACAACTCCCACTTCAGCTATTGTAACAAGACTTCACTTGCTTGCTGATCTGACCATATCTATCCTTCTGTAGAATCTTGCATTCCTGTATTTCCTTCCCTTCACCACCTGCATACAATTCAGCTTTCCTGTCCTTTCTTTCAAAATCCTGTACAGGCCAGTCCCCGCTTACCACCTCCTCTTTGCAAACTGGCTGAATGACTACTCTTCATCTCTTTCACCCCTCTTACCTCTATGAAGCTGAAATATCAGGAGAACACCTTCCTGACAAGGTTGATCAATGACTCCATTCTGTCCTTGTGCAGGTCCCTCCCTTTGCCATACTTCATCCACCCCTCAGAACAGAATGAAACTATAGAAGAGATTAACTTCCCAGCTGCCCAAAATGAGGCTGAATCAATGTTTGCAAAGCATTTTTGAGTGTAAAGGGTTTGCTAAATAGTAATATTTATACATATTTTGAAGAAACATAGTTCACTTCTAGTTGGGCACAATATATTTGCTAGGATAGTTTCACATGCATCAGAAACTCACATAAATGAGACAATCTCAAGATTCGTGTATGATCTTTCTGAACTTCTGTGTATCCTTCTCACTGAGTTTGCCTGAGACTTAAAAGCCACTGTGGCATTACAACTAAGCCAGATCTAGGTGCAGGTTGGAGGCACTGCTCTTGGCAAACTATATCCTTAAATAGACAGTGTTTACAATAAGAAAGTAAAATAGGAAGATATAATCAGAAGATGATGAGAAATCTTCTCATACAGAGGGAAGCCGGTGATATCAGTTATAGGGCTCTACCTTCCCCAAGCTGGTCTTTTCCATCTGGTTTCTAAAAAGCTACTCGGTCTTCCCCACTTGAGAAACAGGGAGGTAGCTTAGTCCCTTCTGGTAGACTCAGCTGTCAATATCACAGCCAGTTTCTGAACCAGCTGTTCAAAAATGCTTCCAACAAGCTCAGCTTCCTGCTGTTCTGCTGAACTGAGATCTGATTTTCAAGAATGCCTTCTTGGGAATGGCATTGTCTATGCTCTCCTCAGCAGATGACTCTTTCTTTCCTTGCTCCTCAAGGTCTGAACCTTGTAGTTTAGGGCTATTTTTTGGTTTTGTCTGCATACTATCCATCTTCTTAAAATCGGTTTGTTACTTCGGAAGCACAAACCTTCCCAGGACTTTCATGCAAAGGGGAAGCAGAGCAGGTTTGGTGAAATCAAGTGAACTGGTTATTCCTTGGCAGCAGGGTAGGGTCAGAAAGATTTAGTTACAATATGCCACAAGTAGTTTTTATAATATTTCCACTGTCCAGAAATTAAAAGGAGGAGGAACAGATCTGGCACGATTTTAGCCCACAGATAATTCTCTGAAACATGTAAACAGCCTGTTGATAACATTAAAATAATATTCAAATTGAAAATATTGCACTCTCCAGATTTGCAGCCATGATACACGCAGAACAATTTTCTTTCCTAAATGCCAGCTCTCATTTTTCAAAATGCAATGGATAGGGTTACAGAGGGAATTCTTTTGGGCCCATAGTCCTATAAATTCTAATTGCGATCAACATAATTCATCAGACAACTGTCAGTTTAATAACTCCCCCTCAACATCATTATATCAACTATAATGATATATCACCAGGGACTTCAAAACAGCAACACACTTGTTAAACAATGGAAGGTAGCATAAGCAGCAAATTTACCCTATGGCATGTCTTTCTAAGAGGCGCTGAACTGGCATAGAGAGTTTTCCCAGGAAACGCTTGATGATCGGTCTGCTCTTCGCAAATTTGTCTTTAACTTCTATTTCCAGGACATCCGTGGGCAGGGAGACAAAGCTGAATTGCTGCAATAAAGGAAGAGCACAGAACATGAAGTTGGTGGCTGGGCCACAACACCACACAGCTGCTAGCAGCTTATCGACCTCTGTAAGTCTCTGGATTTTTCACGGGACAGAAACAGTCCTTGGACCTCAAGGCATAGGCCTGCAAAATAAAAAGAGCTTGGCCTCACAGCAGGCAGGTGAAAGCACCCTACAGGTATTGAGTCATGCTGCAGAATCAGGCTTAGGGAATGCAGAAATTTTGTTTATCCATGTCATGGTACTATCCAACAAGGCTTGCTGACTGTAAGGACAACAGACCTGCAGAAACGTAATGAACTCTGCCCTGGAAATGATTATTGATCTAAATGCAACTGCGCATATTATATTTTTTCCTAAAGTTCTAAAAACTTTAAATAGCTGCAAATAAGTACAACTGAGCTGGCAGCCTGGACAGATGTTTAGCCAGCGCTTCCCTCCAAGTGAAATTAGTCCTCTGGCTGTCTGTGGTGCTTCAGTTGTAAGGCACACCTCCGCTATTGAGAAGTGAGCATCTAAGGAGGTGAAGAATACAAGATCAGACTTTTCAGATATGTCTTGAAATCTCTCCCTCTCTTGCTCATCCCTGCTCTACCGTAAAAAGGAAAAAGTCTGAACAGACTGTTCATTTGAATCAATCTCCTCACCTGGTCCCACCATGATCCCACAGAGATCTAAACCAGAAGGCAAACCACGACACTGGCTACCGGAACAAATGATACTGGTGAAGACATGCATGGCACCATCCAAAACTGTTGTTGTCACCAAGTGCTTTGAAACATGTCACCACCACCTCAGCTAATCTGGCTTTAAGAACATCCATTTTTATTTGTGAGCAATGTTTCAATAAGCTTTTAGAGACTGTGTGCATGCAAACCTAAGGTAGGAACAAGAAGGGTGAAATTTTAGGTTGCAGGAGCAAGGAAGTTCACATGTACAGCTTCCAAGCATGGGAGCATTAGGGTACCTGGAGATGTCCAGATATCCCCATAAGGAAAGCAAAGCTCTATTTAGGAATAATAGTGAAAAGGAGATCTGTTAGATAACTCTGCCTTGCTTGCTCCTAGATTGGCTAAATTCTGTTCAGTCTGGGAGCTGGTGACACAGGTCACTGAATCCTTTTTCCAAACAGACCTGCTACTATTAAAATATCATCAATCAAAAAAAGCACATCTCTGCTGTGGTGCGCCAGAGTAGAAAAACTGTTAAGACTGCTGTTCACCTAACTGAAAGGTCAGTATTGAACGGGAAGACAACTTCTGTAGTAAGTGAATATTGAGATGGATAAAAGGATTTTCTAGCTTTCCTGCTGCCAAAAGCAATCCTCACAACAGCATCATGCTCTGGGTTATCAGGCCCGGAGTTAAGCCCTAAATTGCTTGCTCTATTGAATCATGATCTAATTTTCAGAAATGCTTAATTCAAACCGCTTCAAGTGAAATGAATGCGAGTGGGATACTCTGTTAATTAGGCCCTGCGAAAATGCAAATAACCAGAGAAATACAATTCAAATAACAGGTTAAGCATTATTGTCTTCTCATTTTCTTCTACATCTCTGCAACGGGTTATCAAAGAGGTTAAACCTAACAAAGGGGAGAACATTAATTCCACGTGCATATTGAAAGTTTCCTTATAAAATGAAATTGTATTACCATTATTGTTTTACCTGCTAAAAACCTTGGGTAACTGCCACTTCATGACACTTACAAGGAAAGCAGAAGAATGGAATTAACTTTTAACCAAATGAGGTTATTGTAATGTACAGCAGCTTGCCATTTAAGGAATTCTCCACTATTATGATGTTGACACCTATATTATAAAAAAAGTCTCCGTGGGGTAGACCATGCACACACACAGCTAAAAGACTGAACTGTTCATAAGTGGAAAGTAAAACATAGGTTTAATGGTCTGCACCTTCCTATATTGTTAACATTTTGTCTTGTTGTACAACTCTCAAGAAAATCAGAATCTGCACAGACATTTGTTTCCATTTCAGATGGAACGCCGTCTGACAGTTCCTTTCTTGCACAAGAAACACATTGACGTTTTCCAGAGCAACTATTAGCACCTGAGCAGCTGGTATGGATGCATGGACCAAGGTGTGTTGGAATCAACCAACGGAACTGTCCTTTTTTCCTTGACCAGCAGTGCCTTTCAGATGCACAGAGATAATGATGTAAAATCAAATTGTGTTCCAATTCCATCACCTCTCAAACACATTGCAGTTAGGGATATATAAGACTGCCCTGTGACCAGCCCCCTGTCTATGGTCACAGTTGGCCAGTGCTTCTGCTAGGAGAATGTTCTGACACCTAAAAACATCAGCATCTTGGAAAAACAATTAAGCCTATAAGACCAGAAGTGTCTTGTGGCAGAGCTCAAAGGTTTTACCTGTTGGAAACAACTGCAGTTTAAGATCAAAAGTGAACTCAGTGAAATAGGTTTGCAGACAGCTTGTAAAATAGTGATAATTTTACATCATTCAGTTTTCCATTATCTATGCACTTGCTCCTGCTGTTGCTCTCATCTAGTTTAATCCTTAATGGAAAAGATTTTCATAAGGCAATCTCTGACTGTGGATGCCTCAGGCTCAGGCCATCCACGCTGAAAAGCCCAAAGGAATCCTTGTTTGCAGAACACACTGGCCTCTGGCCCCTTGAAAAATGGATCCCAGCAAAACACCTAGGTTTGAGGACTCAAAAATTTATAAACTCAATTTCAAAAGTCGTCAATCACTTTTGAAAACATGCAGGTTCATGTGATTTTTGAAGATGAGACTGTCTTCTTTGGATACGGAAGCAAATCGCCATCAAACCCTAATTTATCTCTCTTTGTTCATCTTCTTTTCTGACAAGTGCTGGCCCCTGTACCTTAGCCACAAAACAATGGCTGCATTTATACTGTTCAAGCCTCGGCCTTTACTATCCTATCTGTCTGGAAGAGAAAGGATACTGCGTTTCATGGTCTTCTCCAATTTAACTAACATAATACATTAGTATTATATTACTGCTGTAATAAACGACACCCTTTCCTTGCCTAATATTTGCTAATGGTTACAGAGAAATGGCCACTTTGTGAAGATGACATTGTGAGCTTCATCTCTCAGTTGAAAAAAAAAGAAGACACCAATTATAAATTCTGCAGTACCCTTGGGTTCACACTCAGTGATATGATTAATAATTCATCCCAAGGAGGGGTGAGCAAAGGAGGTATAAGATCACAATAGAAATAAAAAACAACTTCTTCTTCAGGATAAGGAAAGCTTGATGTGGCTTCTTATATGTGCCCACAAACTACACCACTGATAACCAGAAGTGCTGCATTTTAAGAATAAGTCTGTTGCTATTTTTGATGCCACTATCACAATTTTTATTGTTAAGTCTTCCATTATTTGGAACTTTTCTTGTTATCACAACTCTTAGTATTACAGAATTGACTCAGAAATTAAGCTTTCACATTAAAAAGAAATATAATGTCACAGTTGCAGAAAAACAAGAATATAAAGGCTTTAGTACAATGTGCCCAAATATATTATTTTAAAAAGACTTCCGATTTTTCTGACAGTCACTCCTTGAAGCCAGAGTCTTGTATATTTTGTAGCTGGCATCGTCTACCATGCATTTCCTTTCACAATCTAACACAGCAATCTTTAAGATGTCATTGGGGTCACAGCTTATTTTGTGGGCTTGTTCATTGGTTGGGTTTTTTTCCACAAAAATTTAAGTTCCTTGCATGACTACCATTAGTGCAAACTCTGAAGGCCTGGTCAAGAACTTCATGGAACCTGCTGGAATCCAAAGATACTAAACTAAAGTTTACACTGAGACTAACTGTAGCAGAGTGTCCTGAAGTTTACATAAAAGGGCTTTTTTCACAGTCAAAGAACAAAGTGAAAATGTAATTTCTGGCAGTTTTTAAGTTCTGATGTCCTTACTTAACTTTTTCAAAAGGTTTAGCCTCTCCAGCTGTCCAAAGGTCCACCAAACTTGACAATGGCTGCATGGATATCGTTTGTGACTTTGTCTGAGGATTTCTTTGTACATGAATATAAAACTTCAAAGGAAGTAATTGATTTCAGCACAGGTGCAAACTCATCTACCAAACCAGCTATAGCTTCAAGCCTAAAGCCTCACCCAAGGAAAAGAGTTTGTCTAATAACTGATTATGTATTTATTTGGATAACAGCAGAAAACAGGACACATGGGAAGACAACCCACAAAAATTGTAAGTGATGGCTAGAACTTCATATTTTTACTTGATCCTTAACCAAAATTCAAGTAAAATGCATTCTACAAAACACGAGGGAAAAAACTCTTACAAGGTATCACTGGACTCGAAATTTATAGTTTATCTACAGCAGTCAGGGAACGAATGGGTAATAAACAAAAAGCTAAATCTCTGTTCTCTGATTAGCCCAAACCAGTAATTGCCTGCAATGTTGCATTAGTCACAGTGCATTACCCTGCACGTCACATCAACTGTTGCTTGGTACAAAATGACTCTTAGAACTTGAGATGATCCATGACACAGCACGCTGCACAAAGGAGATGGCAGATTGCCTCTACAAAACTGCCAAGAAATTACCATTATGAACAACCTGTTCCTCACAGGGTTCCTGGCCCTAGAAACAGTCTTAGAGCCCATCTTGTCCATGTAGTTCATCAGTGTATCAGCTGTCCCCTTGTCTGATCCTTACTGCCTAGGGATGAGAGGGCTCCTGTTTACAGGTTAGATGTAGGTGACTGGTGGTCGTGGACACCCTCACAGTGAGGAGCACCACTGGAAGGATGAGGTGGTCAACCAGCTGCCCCTGTGTCTGGTCTGGAAGTATCCCAGAATGGAAAACCTCCAGAGTTAGGGGCTTTGGAAGAAAGTACATGGGAGCTCTGAGTGCTGAGCTCCAGAGTGGGAGAAAACCTTTTTATTTTTCTCTAGAAATGTATTAGGACTGCTATAAGAAATGGTTATGTTAGGTGTATTCCTAAAAGAAAGCTATGTGCAGAAAGCCTGAACACAAGGAATGACTGAAGATCACAGAATGTCAGGGATTGGAAGGGGCCTCGAAAGATCATCCAGTCCAATCCCCCTGCCGGAGCAGGAACACCCAGATGAGGTTACACACGAAGGCGTCCAGGCGGGTTTTGAATGTCTCCAGAGAAGGAGACTCCACAACCTCCCTGGGCAGCCTGTTCCAGTGCTCCGTCGCACTCACCGTGAAGAAGTTTCTTCTCAAATTTAAATGGAACCTCCTGTGTTCCAGTTTATACCCTGCGATACTGGGGAAAAAAGCACGTGTCATGAGCAGTGGTAAGGAGGCCTTGTGGTGACCAGTACTTCCTGACCTGTGGAATACATAGGCCATGTCTGCGTCAGGAAGACGTGCGGTACAACAGGAGCAGATCTGGAGAGCAAAGCAGCTGGTGCTGTGCACCTGGTGACCACATCCAGACACGTTGCCAGGGTTTTACCACGAAGTAACTCTGGGCTGGTGCCCTGGATTGAACTCCCATTATCATCTAAAAAGTGTTAGGGTCCCTCCTGAAGCACATCTCTCGGCTTACTTTCTGCTAAGAGTAATTCAGCCCATGCACTTTAGGACTGCCAAGTGGTGTCTTTAGTGGGGAGATGAGGAGATTTGCTTTGAAACTGCTCTCTGGAACAGAAGAAAAATACTATTGTAGATGGACTCATTGAGTCATGAAGAACCACAATCTATAGAATAAGTTGGTATTTGTATTACTTGCTCAGTGTCTTCTTCAATTATTTCCTTTTTAGGATATTCTTGCATCCCTCTGGAATTATGACGGCTAGGAGGAAATGGACTTGCCCTAGAAGCAAAGCCATTGCGTCTCTACTTTCCCCTCTTCTTTAGCCATTTGTCAATGCCTGTCTCACTTCCTAAGAGTGGCAAGAGATCCAATTATTGCTTTGTTCCTACACATTTAATGAAAAGAGGCAGTGGGATAAGAGAGACCCTATTAATTCCTCACTAAGAGAAAAACCGCAGCCTTATAGCACATCTTATTAGACACTGGAGAATCTGCACCAGGCACAGCCTTAGATGCCCCATCTAAAATAAAAGTTTTAGTTCATATTTTATCAGGTACTAAAAATCAACAAGCTATTATTAATTATTTCTATAGAAATAATATTCCATATTTCCACAGAAGGGAGGGAGAGGGAAGAGCAAAAGTGGCATGATGGAGAGAATCACATCAACATATTAAGTATTCTGGGGGTAAACAGCGTATCATCAGTTTTGGCTCTGGTCAGTAGTAAGTCATTAGGATTCTCCTCTCATTTACTCAGATTTTATACAGCCACCACCTGCAGATTCACTCCCACAGAGACACAAATCAGAATCAAAGCTACCTAGGATCAGCTGACACATTCATACTCTCACACCATCTTAATGACCTAAATACATACTTGGTTTTACATTACTGCTGCCATCTTTGAGCAAGATCTGAAAACACTGTAGTGAACACCACTGAAGGGGTTTCAGGCAGTAACCTGCTTCTCAGTGCCTCTTTGCTTCCAGACCCAACAATGGTTTTACATACGCAGATGATTAATAAGTTTCTCAATGCAAATAGATCTTGTGGGGGTTTAATGTGTGACTTATGCTAAAGAAAGAAGGCACATCCTAATGCTGACCTGGTAGAATTCATCTGTATCCATTTATGAGATAATAGAATAGAGAATAGAATTTCTAGAGCTTGAGAATAGTTTTCATAGAAAACCAGCTAATGACGATGATGAATTCCCATGTTTTTAGTTTTACTAACATTATTTGCACCCCCGAATACGGATGGATCACAGTGATCAGCTCTCAGTAACTATCAAGGAAGTTGTTGAAATGAACAGAGTACGTCCATTAGCACCACTTGGACAAATCAAGTGCAAGTCAAGTTCTTTAAAAATAGTCAGTATAATAGCTGGTGAAAGGTATGTAAATTAATACATTGGTGACAGGAAGAATTAGGCTCTTGATTTGGAGTTGAACAAGCAATATAATTAAAAAGAAAATTTATTTGTGATATCCATCATGCCACAGGGACAATACAAGCAGAAGTAAATCTTAAAAGGCTGTAAATTACATTTGATGGATGAAGACAGATTTAGTCTTTCAGCTAAATATTTCATTAGTGGGTTTTTCATTTCAAATAATCCAGTGAAACAATTACACTCTTAATGCACTCACCACTCTCCATCTGTATTATTCTGCTCCCCATTCAAAAACCTGCTCTACATATCACTGCTGTCCCACACAACACTACTCATATGAACAACTGGATAAGCTTGTGGGGAATTCCAGTTTCTTAAACTTACTACAGTACTCCGCAATGACAATACAAAACATTGCAGAGTCAGTAGTGTCAAGCACAAAGCTCCACCGCTGCCTATACATACCCTCAGAGTCCTGGAATCGAACAGTGACCGCAGGGTGCCAGATTCAACGCGGTACCTTATTCTGGCATCACACAATGGTAGGTTGGGTTTTTTTTTTTCCTTACAGTAAAAGAGGTGAAGACAGTTGCTGTTCTAAGGTCAGATTCAATCCTTTCTACTGAATTCCTTCAAAGTTGGATAGGGCCTTCAGCAAACTGGCTTCCTAGATTTCTCCCTCAGATTTCACTACCTCTCTGTATTGGAAACAAGGAATAAAAAGTCCTTCCCATCCATTTCATGTATTCGACAACACTCAGAGTTACTAGTTAATAGTCTCATCAGGAATTCTCTCTGATAGCTTCGATAGTTTTGCAAGAAACCTCTTACTCTATTAATGACAAAATTCAGTCCTAAGACATTAGAAATTTAAAAGAACTTCTGGATAAACCAGGTGCAAACATTGCTTAAAGAGTCAGGGTTTTTCTTCATCTCTCACACATTGTATACAAATTTATTCGCACAGCATAGACTGAAAATATTTGAGGACTCTCATGAGCACAGTGTACAAGATTAGCAAGACTGATAGTCTTCTACACACAGAAGTTGCAATTAAAATGCTTTTCTAGAAGAATAAGATATTTTAAAAAATCTAGACGTATTTTTCACAACATAACCCATTCCTGAAGAAACGGAAGTTGTCTTGGGCTTTCACACTTCAGTCATCACCAGATATTCAAAAAACTGCAGCTGTAAAATCACAGCTTTTCTGTGTAGTCAAACCATGTTTTACACTTTGCCTGGCCATATGTGCAGCTACCACTCACAAGGCTTTACTCATTACAAATGACACCTTTGGCAAAACTCAGACTGAATTCAGGCTCTGCATTTCAGTGCACCTATATTGGACTTAAGCTTAGGTTTAAAGGCCTCCAAGTTTCTGCAGCAGATTTTTTGTATCTGCCAGAGGAAAGGGGGAAAATGTTATCTAAGTTAAACAATAAATAAGTAGTTCAATCTGTATGACACTCCTGTTGCTCTTTTCATATGTTGGACTTCTGCTGAAATCACAATGATTCTGTGAGGCCATGGTAGGACAGTTAGCATGTAGTGCTCTGAATATTAGATCAAAATCAGATAAAATATAACCTGCTTTTGTTTAAATTCATACCATTGACTCAAATATATCAAAGCATAGTTAATGGTTTAACTGTTCTGGAAAGATTCATTTTTGATCAAGTATCCGCTGCTTGCATCACTCTAGGTCTGTGCTAAATCAGGTAGCACCCATCACATAAAGCCAACATAAAGCCCCAAGAGAAGCAGAAAGCTAACCTAAACCCCATACCACATGATCTGGCTACTTTGACAAAGTGTCTTTCAATCCCAGTAGTGCTGGGTGGTCCACCATATACCAGTCCAGCATTCATGATCACAGAATCAGTGCCCAAGTTATGAAGCTGCATAGCTTGAGAAAAGCAGATGCAAACCAGCACTCGGTCAGTTGCATTCATGTCATCTTGGCATCCTTGCAGGCAGCATCCAAGCCCAGTGTTCCTATCACTGACAACAGCCTGCATTACAGAAGCCCTCTCTCCCCAAACCACCTCCCTCCGGCATTCAAGCCCCTGACTGTTTTGTTTTTCTGATTTTGTGTTAGTAATCTGAAGAGACAGGTTACGTGAGAAGTTATTCAAGTGCAGCATTTTTTGAAAGGTTGTGGGTTATCCGAGGTGCTGAGTAGAAGTTACACATGTGAAAATACTGTAATTCTATTTATCAGATCTGACACATTAACTACTATTTGTGAAGTGCTCTTGCAACAGAGTATTGAACACGTCTGCTTACACACATCAACTAATTCACTAGTGAAACGCAGCTACCTTCAGAGTGATAAAGCAACCACCCCAAACAGTATTTTGTGCCTCAGCTATAATTTAACAATATTTGTAAAGTCCAAGGCAAAGAAACAAACAGCAAAGATGCAGGGAGTTGACATAGCTTGTATCCTAGGACTGCGCTCCCACTTTAAAGCAATCTACTCTTCCAGAGCTAGAATTATCAGAGATGAAATTCAGTGCGTCATTTAATAGATGACACTTCCTACTACTTTAAATATGCTGGATGGTTGCAACAGCCAATTTTTGTACTCATCTCATTGTCCATTCCTTGAGGGTCTCTATCTAACAAGCAAATGAACAACAACTGAAGTAGCAGTTAGCTCAAACTGCCACAGCTAAGAAAGAAATGCCATAAATATGTCTAAGGGAAAATCCAGAGGCCTGAAGTCCTTTATTTACAAAACCATCGAGAGAATTTGCCAACCAGCTGGAAGTATATGAACTACTTTTTTCACCACTTTGTTTTGTTGCTTATGATTCCTCATGATCTCTATTGCTTGTCTGAACTATCTATCGCTTTACTGTTTGCTGACAGATTAAATCTTCTTAAAGGAGCTTTTTCCAAAGAATCTGGCTACAGACACATTGTCTCAATATAAAACAACATGGGAATAGCGTCATTACTTTTCTAATATCAGTATTAGAAGAGATATGATCAACATTCACCTTTCTCAGTTCCATTAATATCAGATGTACAGAAGATTTAGGAAGTGGGCCCTTCCTTTTGAGATTTCCTTTGTGTTTTACCTTAAATCAGCATGGTAGGACAACTCACCACTATGCCCTTGCAACCGTGTGAACTGCCAGAGCAACGTCTGCTTAACTTAGCAGTTTAAAGTCAAGCTGTCCAGTGGCACACAGTCTCCAGGAACTCACTTGTTTCATTTAACAGTACAGATGTCGCTGAACAATGCACCAGTTTGAAACTAGAGCCAGGAGTAAGAAAACAAGCAGGACCTTTAATCCTGAATCTGTAACAAGTTCCCTGTCTGAAGACATTTGTCATTTTCTGCAGCTGCCTTCTCCTCACTGACCCTGTATTGGCCTAGACACCATCAGTAGCTTGTCTGGACCTCTCCCAAAGTACTTATCATTTGTCATTATTATACACGACAATATTCAGCACTTTGGCTTAGCAGAATCTGATCTTATGCTTCTGTGAGCACGTGAAAACATATAGAAACATCACAAAATGACCTCTCTCTACCAGCAGAAGGTACCACTTGGGCTTTAGCCTGTCTCAGTGAACAATCCTCTGTGTGAGGTCTCTTCCATCTCATGCAGAAGCTTGCTGCAAGTGTCAAAATGTCCCATGCTACTTGAAATTTCTATTTCCTTATGTCCTCTTGTACAAAGTACTGCAAAATAGAGCAATGAGAAGCAGCTCTAAGTCAGGATAACTTGTGCTGAACGGTATTGAAATGGTCTGTGAAATGAAGATGATCATCAATAGTACATGACACAGATGAAAAGCTGCCTGAGATATCATGGTGCTACCAGAGTGTTCTTATAATACAAGTGGTTACTATGCAAATGGAACAATCTGGTAACATAAGGGGGAACACCAGGATTAATTAGTCTAAGTAAATGAACTATCCCTCAGTCTATAGTACTCTAATTTGGTGTTGAGGCCCTACAAAACTGAGTCAACTTTTTCACTTCTGATTTTGTTCAAGGGTAATCAAGAACATATATAATGATCCCAGTCTGCAGCTATTTCTTTAGTGTTAGCTCCTTATTTCAGATTTTTTCAACTTTAGCAGCCAAAAGAAATTAGACATTATTCAACTGACAAGAAAAATAATCTGGGTTCTATTTTCCTTTAGTGACAGAGTACCTTAGGAAAGAATCACCCTTCTGAAATAATATATTACCTAAAATATTTTTCTTTTGGAAAACAAATGATGACTGATCAATTTAATGAAATGGCTGTGATTCCTCAATATTTTTCACTTCATATATTCACATCCAGCAGTGAAAAGGGTGGACAGAAGAATGGCTACCACCACGATTCAGCAGCAGTTTGCAGTCTTCCTTCTCCCCTTGTCCCATAAAGGGATAAAGTTGAAGAAAACCAGGCCTAGGGTCTTCTGTGCGATAGAAACCAATGTGGGTTTTCAGTACAAAGACTTCAGACCAGCTGATGTGCATAGACTGCAACACAAATGCGTGCAGTTAAACATCTCAATATTAGCTGAAGTGAATGCAGAAGGAGAACATGTTGGATGACAGCTCAGCTATTTTGGACTCCTTAGCCACTAAAAGGCTAACAACAGAATGGGAGAGGCAGCGTGCTTGCATGCAATAAAGACAACCAAGGGGCTGAACAGAGAAGCTGGAAGCCAGCTGTGCTCTTTTGCTTTCTGATGTCCATAATTAGGCCATTTCATTATTTCTCCTTTTCTTGCTGCCAAGCTCCACTGGAAAAGAAATGTCAGCCCACAAACTCACCCATCCCGCATGGCCCGAGAAGACACTCATGACATTTTATCAGGGCTACATTCTTACTCTTTGGTTATTCTATCCTCCAGCAGTGCAAAAGGACCTTGAAGCGAGAACAAATTCATTGGCTGAGGGTTGCCTTTATCAAGAGATGATTTCTGACCAGTATTGGGTTCTTCTAAAAAGCCTATTTTCAGCCTCCATTGGCAAAGCTGCTACATCCCTCTTCAGATAAGGACAGCCTGTGTGCCACCTCGGCAGTTAATTCTGGCTGATAAAGAACTGTGGGATCACAGCCATATCCTTGGTCTTCCTTTGAGTGTCAAGTCCTGGCACCCCCACTCGCTGCCAGTTCCCACAATCACAAGTACCGAGCGTGACATACACACACAGCAAGTCTCCCCTTCATGCCTGCCCGCCTCTAGGCACGTGTCTTATGCACTTTACTGAAAAATCTCTACCAGCCCCCTGATCCTCCATGTCAGTTCCAGCTCCTCATCTTGACCTGGGACCCCTCAGCCAGATACATCTGATGCTTGAAGCCACAAAGAAGTTACGGCTTGGTGGATTTCTCACGACAGGGCCTTCCACTTAATTAAGTCCTGTTAGAAGGCGTTTTTCTCAGACTGGTTTCAAGGTCATCGCCCCTGCCCCTGTCATATAAGCTGCCCAACGCAGGCTCACCTGTCGCATAACCTGATGTGGTACCTACTTTCTTGACCATCCTCCTCCAGGTAGGAGTATTCGGTGACATTTCTGCTGTCTTTTTTTCCCCACTCACACTTTCATGTCTACACAGTTTGACCTAATTATCCCTAAACTACCTTACAATTTGCATTTTAATTTGAATACATCTATTTAGTCTATTTATTTACTTTTACTCTTTCCTGCAGTGGAGAGATTTGTCTGACAGGGAACACCAGTAAATCACACCCGTTCTGTCAGGCTCCTTTAATTCCAAAGAGGTTCCTTATTCTTTGCTGTCTGTTGCCATTTCGCATGTAATTTAGAAACAGCAGGCAGCAATTGAACTCTCAGATCTCATTAATACCTACTAAGCCCTTCCAACAAGCAGCAGCAGACTGGAGAGTGTTTCTTCAAGGTGATGGGCAAATGTGCCAAAGTTGCCTTTAATTTACATTGCTACTGACGCTTTTCAATCACATAAATTCTTTTTACTTGCATGCTATACTTGTTCTGCTTTATATAATGTCTCCTCTCTGTGTAGGAACACTATGACAATGTAGCGCAGCCTTTCACAATGTCCAAATTTATTTTTCAATTCTGAGTGACGAGCTGGCCTTCAATAATTAACAGCTTCATAAATTACAACCACAAAGTACAACCCATACTGAAAGTTGTAATGTATCATTCATCCTTGTAGCTAATTAAGCCTTTTGCATTAAGACAATAAGTCATGAAATACATCAACCACACTTAGGTCAACAACTATTTTAGCCAAGAAAGTTTTTTGGTTTATTTGGTTGTTTTTTTTTTTTTAAAGGGATACTGCTAGAGTAATTTCCATGTTTTAGAAAAGTCTCAGCTCAACGCTCAGACTGCTTACCTCTCCTTGCCAGATTGGGTTAACAGTATTACACATGATCTTAGATCTCTTCTCCTGTCCATGATGAGGAAGCGCTGGGAAGATGCTATGCTTTCCAGGCTGGATGGAAATCTTCAGATAAGGATCTGGATTGAAGAACATTCCTTTCTTCAGACCAAAAGCCTGGAAATCTGAAAGAAGGTAAATAACCTGATTATTTTTCACATTTCAGGAATTCAAATAATATGGCAGGAATATGAAAACACTCACTATGTTTCTTGTGAGATAATGTAAAGCCAAACCATAATGATCTTGTGATTCAGGATTTACAAAGGACTATATAATGAAATGGCAATTTTTACAATCTGAAAGTGCAGAGTGCTCTGGCTTCTAAATCAATATTTATTCAACTTAACTTAAGTGATCTGCTGATTTTTCTAAGGAGCTAAGCATTTGGTCAGCCTGATTCCAGTGGTAGAACTACTCTGAAAATGAGATCCATTTATTTAATCACATAGACGTGGCAATTGGTACCCAACATATGTCACTTCTAGGTATCAATTTTCTCTTCCCATGAATCTTAGCTTTTATACCACTTTTTTCTATACGCAGTAAGTCATTTTACATTTTTTTCCACTTTAAAATATTTCCTTCCCTGCATGGTTTAACTTCACCTGTAGTAACTTAGGAAAACTCTTGTATATAATGTCCACATTTTAAGCGGGGCTTTCTTGTTGCAGAAGTCCCAGGGAGTGTAACAAGACTCATGCAGACAAAAAATCTCCAGGCACTTATTTCAAAAATTACTCATAACGTTCTAAAGAAAGACAAACAGTCTTTTAAGATTTGTCCCTGTGAAGCCAGTGAAATACATACCAATCTACAGGCATATCAATAATTTTGCCTAAACAGCTACAAACTAAAGCCTCTGGCCTTCTTTTTTTCCAGATACATTTATAAGATTTCTTGGGAAAATATAAGCACTTATTCCTATTAGTGAGTTCAGTAGCTAATTTATTTTCCACCGCTCTTTGCATGGAGATTCCCCTCCTCTGTTTAAAGCTTTATTTCACATAGAGCTATAAGCACTGAATTGCGTTCTGGATACTTGCTGTTTTGAAGAGGTACAAAGTATTAGTCAAGATAATTTCCGAAACTGCTTAGATGTATACCCGAACATGAAATTTAAACACACATTTTTTCTTTTAGGAAGGTTTTGAAAACATTAATTTTCAGAGTCTTTTAATTCTCTTCTGATTAAAAACCTAGTTACTCTGGCGGGTTGCAGGAGACCATTCAAAACCCTTCAGGCAGATATTTTGGATTAATCTGAAAATGATACTCTTTCCACACAAACATCAGCATTTTTTCCAGAAATCAGCTATATCAAGAACAGTGATAAGATTCACCCAGTTGTATTTTGCTTCCTTAACATATGGTAATAGCCAACACAATAAAATGTGCAAGTTAAAAAGAACCAATTTTGTTCTAGTTGGTTTTAATTATCTATTCCAGCACATAATTCATGTTGCAGATATTCAAAAGCTGTTGGACAGATGGTCCTGAAACAGACTGTATTTTAAGAATCTCATTCATGTGACGTTCTGTAAAAATCAACAAAAAATAGGGGATATCACTACTAATAGCCTACTTGAAAGTACTTTACTGACAGTACGTAATGCCATGGTCCTATCAACAGTATTACACAAAGAAAATATCTGGTTCAAACTGATATATCACTGAATTTTTTTTCCAAGTGTACAATCTTTATGTAACCAGCATGCATTGCCTCTATCAGCCCTGCTGGAATCCTATATGGCAAACTCTCTTGCTTTGGAAGTTATACTGTTAGAAGTGCACTCCAGAAATAGAAACCAAGATTGCAAAAGCACTATGAATGACAAGACCCAGCAGTGTAATAGTGTCAGGCTGCTAACATATGAGAGGAGAGGAAGACCTCTGAGATCTTATTTTCTTTCTCTCTGATGTTTCCTCAAAAGATTCTGAAACTGAAATATTTATTGCTGTATATGTTTCTGATTTTTTTTTTCCTTCAAAGAGAGACCACGCTATCTTTGGGTACCACTGTGCAAAGAAATGGTTTATTGCTAGACAGAAAATAACTAGCACTCAATTATGTATACTTATATATTATGTACCATAAAGAACATACATATTACGATGACGTAGCAGTCTCTTCCCACTTACGGGAATTAAGCACAGCCATGAAGGTGAAGGTACTCCTAACCTGAGTTAGTAGTCTAATTTTTGTATTTGGATGAGAAAAAATAATTTAGCTAAAGACACAACAGGAAATTTTATTTGTGTCATGTTCTTGCTTAAATTGCATAATACAACAAATTTTCTAAAAATGTCGGTCAGAAACTTCAATTTTTAATGTCCAAAGCACAAAAAGGGATGGCAGAAATAGCTTTCTCAAGGACAGATGTCCCAGTTATACTTCCATCTCTCACCACAAATTCTCGGCACTGTAAAAAACAGATCATCAAAAATACAAAAGCTCTGAATAAAGCCACACAGGCATCTCCAGATATACAGAAGTCCACTTGATTTGAAGTGCAACCTATGGATGCTCTAGCTTCTTGTAACCAAAGGCTCGGGTACTCTCTTACCACGGCTGGGTAGCATCCTAACAGAAGAATCCCAGCTATTCTGCTTTCCCAAATGGAAATATTTCTCTCTTATCTGTATTGTCTTCAGAAAAAGGCTCTGAAGATACTAAATATTTAAGTGATGATTTAAGGTCAAGTGAATTTAAATCTTTGGTGAAACCAATGAATTCCAGAAGGCTTAGAGGTACGTTGCTGTACACTGTAGTTTTACAACGTATTTCTTGGAGGCATATGAGCAAATACTACCAAAATAACTCATCTATGCTTTGCAAATGTGTATTTTCATCCAGTCTCTTCAAAATGTTATTAACATACCATATGTTCCCATTTACTCATAAATCACGCTTCAGCATGAAAGAGGTTCTACACATCTATCAGTTTAATCATGTCAGGCCATCTTTCATGAAAGATAACAGAGGGAAGGGATCCAGGCGGAGACACACCAACCACAGACTCTTTCACTGCCCCAGACTTTCAGCAGTTGTGAGTACCTGCATCCTAATCTAGGTAGGCTCACTTCATTGTAGAAAAAATGGCTTATACTAACTGCTGCCTGTTGCCGTCCCCAAGTGAATCACGAATTTATTCCAACTTCAGGGCTTCCCTTCCATATATGCTGATCTCTAGGTGTTTGGATGAGACCTAAGGAAGTTTTGCTCTAGGTCACCTCCGGTGGGCCATAGGCTTCCCTGTCTGTCTTGTAAAGGATCATTCTGCAAATCCATTTTCCATGCAGCATTACAAACTTGGAGGCACTGATGACTGCATAACAATGGAGATTCTATTTTTGTGGCAATTTGGAAACCAGCATGAGTTTATTGGCAAAACATGGAACCAGGTGGGGATATCAGTTCTGACAGACACAGCCTGAAAACATTTGTGTTTTATCATGTTTGGTTTTGCCTCAGTACAAGTGACTAAGCTTTCAAAAGGTCAGGGGAGAGGAATTATTTGGGTTTGCAGGTCACATTTTGTCATGCTCAGCAAGGAGATTCTCTGATGGTAACGATCAGCACAACTACGGTGAAGTTGGTATTTCAGTTCCTTGCAGACATAGCAAGGTACTGGTCCAAACCCATGCTTGAAAAAGCATGACAGAAAAGAATGGAGAATCAGAGCAAGAACCAGAGTCTGAAGCAGTCTGGTTTCCAAATCAATTAAGTTTAGCCTGGTAATCAGTCTACTAGTTCTACGTTAAAGAACTTAGAAGCTGTTGTACCTGAGGGCTGAGCTTTTGCCAACAGCTTTTGAAGAACTTTCCTAGAAATAATACACCAAGCTATTCTGTACAGTTTATAAATATGTCCCAAGAAGACTGAGTCCACTTAGTGTCTTGATGGTCCATATTTTACTTCACTGAAGTAGACAAATCTACAAACCAGTAGAAGGGTCAAAGACCAATGAGTACCGGAGCTACTAGTTTTGAGAAACTGATATTGACATTCTAATACAGTTGGCAAATTCCTTCCAACAAAAGACAACAAGCACTTGTCCTGTGAGTTTCCAAGTACCACCCAACCATTTTCAATAGATTACTTGCAGCTAGCTATATTGACACTTATGGAAGAGATCATTAAGCCCCAGTAATTCTATGGTCAACTCACTGAATTCGCATTTTTCTTACTTAGCATACTAGACAAGTGTTTTCAGAACCAGGAAATGATACCTATTCCTCATGAGTCACCTGATCCTCTGAGAATATGAAGACATCTTGAGTTAGGCCAAACCTGCCCAGAACATATCTAAAAGCATAACCAATGAGGGGTAACAGTTTTAAACCGAAAGAGGGAAGATTCTGACTAGATATTAGGAAGAGATTCTTAACCATGAGGATGGCGAGACACTGGAACAGGCTGCTCAGTGAAGCTGTAGATGTCCAACCCCTGGAAATGCTCAAGGCCAGGTTGGCTGAGGCTTTGAGCAACCTGATCTAGCAGAAGGTGTTCCTTCCCATGGTCGGGGCGTTGGAACTAAATGATGTTTAAGGTCCTCTCCGACCTCCATTCTGTGATTCTACAATTCTGCCACAAAGTTACCAGGACAATGGAAAAACCAGAGAGTCACCGGAAAGACCATAGTCAATTTAGATTGTGATTTAGCTTGATGAATACCAAAATGGAATGTAATCTCACTATGATCTGGTCATTAATGACAGAAAGTACAAATACTGTCATCTTGCTGAGATCCTGATAGTTCATGTATCAAGGCACAATAAACCATCTTCATGATCCATCACCACAAGAGAGTTGCTAATTAAGATGTCAACAGACAGCTCCAACATTTGCAAAGTTGTCCTTTGCAAATTCCCAAAGAGCTGTCAGCTCAGGTTCTGACACTGAATAGATGTTCTTGAGCTGGACTAGTATCTGAGTTGACAACCAACGTGGTAAGGTAATCGCCAGCGTGCTAATGTCAGTGTTTCTTTTGCAGAGTGTACTTTACAGAGCTTGACCAGAACAAGTATGACCTGTCTTAGAGGGTAACAGTTTGTATACACGAGCTACCTAAGACATAATGGTGGCTTCAAAGCAAGGAAGAACAAAACTCTGCTTGCTCAAGAATCAACAAGAGGCATGTAGGTACTGCCTCTCAGCTATGTGTTTTTAGAGCAACAGAAATTATTTTAGCTACTAGTAGTGTAATAACCTTTCAAAAGTAAGAGCACAGCAATATTGCATTGACTTTGAAATGCCAGTTTAATTCATGCAGCAGTATATGATACCAAAATTTATCATAAGGAAAGTGAACACATTCACGGAAGTATTGCATCTGGTATTAGATTTCAAGAAGTGAATATTGAGGAATTTTAGAAATCAAATAGTAATGTGCAGTGATAAAAGTCTTAAAATCCAACAGAGCAAAATAATGCAGGGGCACTGAAAAAGATACTACATAATGTACAAAAGATTACTGCCTCGATCAGCTACTGAACCTGAAGAGGTTAAATCACATCACTAAAGTGGTTCTTTCTGCTCTCAGAAATCTACAGATATATAGACAGACTCCATTTTACTTTTTCAAAAAGAAAGAATTCGCTAATGTAGCTACCCAAGGAGGTGCTTAAAGATCTGAGATTAAAAAAAACCCAAACAAACAACTAATTGGAGCAGATAAGCCCAAACATTTCTGTCACATGGGGCTCCCAAGCAAAATATTAAAGACAGTGGAAAAGAGAAAATAATTTTTCTCATGGGAAATACTACAAGGGAAAATGAAACGGAATCTCATTCGTGTAAGGAAGGGGCAGCAGAGGTATCGGGAAGGAAATAGGTCTATTAATAAACGAAGAGGCGTAGAGAATTCGGTTATTCAAAAATGGCTGAAAGACGGGCTATCTTTTTAATTGTCTTCATCAAGAAGGAAAACACAGAAAAAGTTTGAATAGCTTAACACAGCGAGAGAAAGCTTTTATCACTGCAATTAACCCCTGGAGCAAAGTACCATCTCTCAGAATCCTCAGATCTAGACTACAAGCCTGTCTGTAAGATACGGCTGAGCCAAACTCACACAAAGCTCCGCACCATGGAACAAGGTGGCCTGTGTTACAGAGGATAATGGAGCAGTTGAATTCAAAGCCTTCTGAGGCCTTTAAATCTATTCGTTTAGAGCCCTGCAGTATTTTGTAGGCACAGGTGTACTGGAGGTGGTAGAAAGTCACCTAACCTTTGCACAAGCTCTGATGGGTAAGAAAAAGTTGAGTGGTAAGTAACTCAGGTTTATAAAGAATATATCTGGGCAAGTCAGCTTCAGTTGGGGAGGGCAGAAGAACAGGCAGGTTTATAGCAATAGTAAAAAACCAAAATGTAGTGGCTAGAACTCCTGTTATAAAGTCAGCCACTAGGATTTAAAAAAATTGTTGGAAGACAAAGCACATTATAGATCTGCATTCTGATCAAGCATTTCATGGTAACTATCATTGTCAAAACGACCCCTAGCAGATCTAATGCTATTTTCAGTTGTGATTTATACTCTGACTTCCATAAACTGACACATGATGTTACCTGAATGTCTGGTCTGAAAGCCACACAAAAATAACTAAGAACACTTCTCAGAGAGGTGTGAGGAGGATAAATGCCTGAATGTTTTTGAAATATTTAGATCTTCTGGTTATTTGTTCCACAAGAACACCTAAAAATAAAGAGTGTGCAAACACATATGTGAAATATTAAAGCCTGAAAAATGCTATTTGATGCAACACATAGCTAGGAGGCATATCATGCAAACCTTATGATACCACTTTCTAAATATACCAGCCAACAGAATGGTTTCAAAGGCTTTCAGCAAATGCGTTTTTCTGCTGCTAGACCATGAACATTCGCTGAAGTAGTTGGTACACGTTGGAAAGCTTAGCACATTTCTGCTTTCTGTACTTCATGTGAGAGCTCTGACACTTTCAGCCGCCTTATCAGAAGTGTGACATTCACTGGTAACAGCAGAAAAGTCATACCGGAAAGTAAATGCAAAGTAGCTGCATAGCTTTCCTTAAAGACTGTATTTAATCTAGCTAAATTAGGCTTACAATATTTTTCTTGGTATTTGAAATAATTAAAGCTATAATAATACAGTCATCGTATAAATTATTAAGAAGCTTAATCATGGGAAATTATCTTCTTTGAGATCAGTGTTGTCAATGAACCTATTAATCTGAACTAACTTTTCGCAGGACCAACTTCCAGTCTCCAAGGAAGCAAATACAAAGAAAACAAATATTCTACTGACATACTGCAAACTCTCAGCTATTTCCAGCAGTTGAATCTTGTCCAAGCAAATCTCAGTGAAACTACAGAAATAATAAAGCACTTTGTCACCAACTTTTAGAAGGAGACTGTTCCTGTACAGTTCATTTTAATGTAAGGTCTCAATGGAGTGTCTAGGCAGTGGAAGAAGCAATACAAGTTAGTTGAAATGGACTGACGTTCAGTACTTCTTGGGATTTGGCCTACTTCCAAGATTTTTCTCTCCCATTCTAATATATTTTTCTTAAAACGATACGGTAGAAGGCATAGCTCCTGTCGCATCCTTTAGATGATGAACAACTTAGGGCATGATGGCTTTGTGTTGGTGCAGCGCCTAATGCAATGGTCCCCAGTCAGACTAATGGTATTTCACTTATTTTTATTTTTTTTAATTGCAACTAAATCAACCATAATTTGGAAAGCTAACTTTTAAGTAATGACAATGAAGGTGACAGCATACCAAAATATAGCTTTTGAAAAGAAGTCTATATGAGCTGAAATGACTTGTGGTCAGAAAAGCCTATGCTTGTAAAAATTTTGAACTAGGGTAACTGGGGTATAAAACCACTATTTTTCCTCTGTACTACTTCCTCAAAGGATTTCCAAGTCAAGTTCAGGATCTTCCTCTTTGTCTTCCAGGACCTAAAACACATGAAAACCAAATAGCAAGCAGACAACTCCAAAATGAGAGACTTACTCATTACTCCCTTTTGTCAAACTGATTTTTTTCTACAGAAATGATTTACAGATTGTTACCAAAGTCAGATCAAATGGTCTGTAGCTGCTCCATGGAACCATGTTAAGCCTTTAAAACCTCCTGTGACATGCCAAGTTATGAGGCTGAACATTCTTCAGAAACTGTAGAGGACTGAGAACAGTCTTCTGGCTCAAGAAATCCCAGAGTCACTGCTGAGCAATCCAGACAAGCTTGTGCACCACGGTGCATGGATCCGCCTCAGGTCCAGACCAAGACTGTGGAACGTGCTCTCCAAGAAACAGAGGACTACCACAAATCATATTTTGCTCCGCAAGTAAAGCTCGTGCCTTTGATCTTGTTTTCCCTGATCTACATATATAGTACCGCATTTCATGTAAACAGGAGAACCTAACATGACCCCAAAACTCTACTTGAACAAGACACTTCAGCACATAACTCTCATTGAAGGAAGACAGTGTGGCAATAATCATAGACATTAATTATCTTTCTCAGCATCACTTCTACAGCAACAGGCAAAAAACCAAGCATACACATATACATACATACACATACATACATACATAAAAATGAAAGATAAACATGAAAGATTTTAGTAACTTCAGTTTCCCACTCTCTGGGCTTAAAACTTTCACATCAGCAGTGACTCACCTGACAACGAAAAACTTATCAGTCTCCGACTTCCTTGCCCCTGGATTGAATCTTCATTGGTGATGCTTTTAAAAATCTGCTGGAAGAAAAATAATTGTGAGAGAGTAGTCTCCAATAACCCCTGAACAGACAAATTACTTAGTAACTGTCCTTTTTTTACAGATTCTTACTAGTAAAACTAAGAATCAGTTAGATGACCATTAATCAAAACAATGTTTTTATCCAGGTAATAATTTAACCACTAATGGCCTAAGTCATCCCTCCCTGAAGGATTTTCCTTAAGAAAACAGAATGATAAAAAAATTCTACTGTAATTTAAAAATAGCAGTTCCTCACCCAAAAAGGAACTGCTGTATTAAAGAACAGGAGATAAAAATAGCGCATAAGGATGGAGATGTGGCTCTCGCCTCTAAAAACAATTCATGTCTTTATAACATCTTATTACTAGTGTAGAAAAATCTTGTTCCAGAAAGTTTATTGCATACAAGTAAGAAAGACTTCCAAGAGCTTACTAACAGCCTGTGTGAAAACTAACTGTGAATTATTATAAGTATTGAGAGTGATCTGGGGGAAAAAAAAAAAAAAAATCAATAGATGACTCTTTGTACTCCACAGTTTAGGTTTAATGTCAGTCTTTATTCCAGCATGTTTATTGGAGGGCTGCTGTTGTGAAAATTAGGGCCCAGGCTACCTTCTGGCCATGGTCAGAACTGGGAAGCAAGAATGCCTACGAGCCAGTGTCTGGGGCACCAGCAGGAACCCACCATCAGCAGTTTTCACCGCTGTTGCCCCGAACAGAGCAGAGGAGATGCCACCGGGAATCAGGCTCCAAGTTCAGCAGGGAGGTGGTGTTGCTATTACGACCTCCCACCGACTTTGGAGTCAAACCAAGCGCTGCTCTGCTCCCGGGAAGCTGCAGCTCCTCGCCACTCTTGCCATTCGGCTGTCGGGCAAAAAAAGAAAAAGCACATTTATGCAGTGAAGTTCCAATTTCTGCCAGGAAACAGTAACTGAAGTCCCACTCAGCTGTGACTCACTCCTCAGTGTATTAAATATTGTGCATTCAAGCTTAACTTAGAAAACAAGCAGCTCTTTGCCCCCAGAGAGTTCAAAGCCTGGGCAAGGGGGCAATGCTGCCCAGCTAGCAGGGACAAAGCAACAAGCAAAGCCTGCAGGTCAAGAAAGAAGTGAGGCCTAGATCATAAATATATAGGGTGAATTTAGCACCATTATTTAAAAAATTGGCACTATTGGACTTGACTTTTCATCATAATCAGTTTGTTTCTTACAGACTATTTAAATGGGGAAAAAGGGCACTGAGTAGAGCTGGACTGGGAGCAAATTCCAATAGAAATACCCCTGCTGGATCACAGCTGCCCAGTTACAATTGCACTTTAGGACTTCTCAGATAAGCAGGTTTCAATCTATTTACTAAAGTCACCACTGACTTCTAAATAGAGACACATTTAAATCAGAATATTATACATGACTATAACAATTTTAGGACAAGAACTCAGTAACCTTTACCAGCCAAAGCTGTGAACCCACCAAAAACCAATGACGTTTCCTTGTCAAGATGTGTTTTTCATACTACTTCACTGCCTGGCATATATTACACATTATCCTTTAATGCTTACTACTTATGGTCTTGTTCTTTATTCTGTCCAGGGCAGTAACTGGGCCAAATGACCTAGATATGCGCACATTTGCAAAACATGTGCTTTTTTCCACTACTTAAAAAATTCTCAGGGGTTTTTAGATCTGCCACGAATCAGTATGAATAGTTTAACAGTCTATGCTTTGAACAGACTGGGGTGGATCTGATAGGGTCGTGCAAATACTGGCCTGTGGAAAACTTGAAAATACGTTGCTATTATGGGCCATATCTACATCAGTGAAACTGTATTGAGACAGTTATGCTATATATCACACTGGTAAAACTTCACCAGTATGGCCAAAGTTGGACTGGCAAACCTTGGCACTGTACAAAGACAGTAAAAACACATCCAGCCCCATAAGTGAAACAACAAAGAAGAAAAATGATTTGCTCCTAGAAGATCCATCTATTCTGTGAAGCAGGTGTACTCCACACTGTGCTGCCAAGTGCCCACCCCTCAGTCACACAATCGCAGGGCCGCTGATAGTGCTCTCCCAATTTCCACTCGCTCCATGTTTCCCCATGGAAACCAAGGCAGAGGGCGGCTGGAGTGGGGTGAAGAAGCAGGGCCCGTGCCAGGCCTCACACTAGCAAAAAGCTGCGAGGAGGCTGGGGTGCACATCTGCACCCAAGAGTTGGGAAATGCTCCTGCTTTTTTTTTTTTTTTTTTTTTTTTTTTTCACTCTATAGACACAACAATTGTGTCTTATATCAGGGTCAGGTTCTTAAACGGCCTGATTGTCAATAAATGTCAGCCGCGCCACAGGCCTCAAGTGCGGCAGGACACGTGCCGGGGCCTCCGGCAGGCAGTCGTCCTCTCAAAGGAAGGAGCGGTTATGCAGGGACATACCCCGGCAAGGACATTAGGAAGGCTGGCAAAGTGACAAGGCGCTCCAGCCACCACGCTGACTGGGGTTCACGGTGTCTTGAGGCCGGGGACGGGGAAGTGCACAGGTCATACTCTTCCTGCTTGCCATTTATCACGAAATAAATCCAGACTGGTTTTAGTGGCTACAATATAATTATGTTGGGAGTTTTGTCACCGTAGGTAAGCCTTGAATTTAGCCATCAGGAGGTAAAAAACCCTCTGTCTTCTGAACTGCCATTTAAAACATAGTTAGTTGACAGAAAGACGACATGAATCTCATCACTTGACATCCTATGGACTTGAAGTCCTTGGTATGAAAGGAACAAGTGTCATACCTGTAATAGATATGAAGAGATGGGACATGAGCTGCAATGTCAAACCTAGCTGAACCTCTCAGAAAACCCAAGGCTTCCTAAACCAGATTCAAACCTCCTTTTGCTTTCCCTGCTTGTAACCGGAGCCGGTGACATTGTCACTGATGGGACTGCATGCACTCAAGGAGTTGGAGAAGTATCAGCGCTTCCTTTAAAATACCCTCCAGTAAACACACACTGTAAAAAATATTCCCCTGGTCTACTACAAAGTTTCCCAACCTCTGAAGCATGGCAAAAGACAACATCCAGAACCTGTGATGGCTATGTGCGAAACACGGGGAGGTACCTGAGACTAGATCTAAGCCTCTTAGGACTTGGTGAGCTCAGGAAAAGGTCCACATTTGGTAGCGCTTTTCATTTTTTTCAGTACAGAGAAAAAAAGAAGACAGAAGGAGAGGAGTGAAAGCTAAAAATAATACAGTTGTGTCCTAACAGCACTTTTCCTTGTGAGTAGTTCCTGAAAATGCTGGAGGGAAGTTATGTGACCCTGAATGAGAAAGGAGGCAGGTTTCACACCAGGAAACAGAGCCCTTGAGACTCCCTCCCTCTTTAGCCATGGTATGTATTATGAAAAAAAAAAAAAGTCTTGAGAAATCCCAGAGTACTACTGTGCATCAGTTCTCGCTGAGGTAAAATTCCAAGTGCATCACTAAAAATTGGTCTAAGCAGAAGCTAAGAAACACAGACTCTCACAGCTAATTAAAAATATCTCCTAAAATACCTTACCCTTCAGACTACCTAGATACGTGGAAGAATAACAAGGACAACCCTCTTGCTCCTGAAAGTAAAGCGGCCTACAGGACACACCTTGGGCAGCCCTATTTGGCCTCCCTGTACCTCTATGTTACATTGAGGCAAATACTTTTGGACACATGTACAGCATACATGTGTGTCTGGAAGAGGCTGTAACCATGTTTGGCTGGTGTTGCGCTAGAAATCTGCTTTTGGGCACCACAGTGACCCAGTAATAGTGGAATGTGCTGGTAAACCTCTCTTCGCATCACCAAGTCACTTTCTGCGTGTTTGTATGTTGTGCAGCCCAACTTCATTATTTTAAAAGTCCTGTTGATATGTAACAGGATTAACATGATCTTATTACATGATTCTACTGCAGCTAAACATGCACAGCTGATAAATACAAGCACATGCTCCTTTTCTCATACACAGCACAGAAAAACACCGTTATGCCTTAGACTTATAATTCTGTAACACACTTTCCTCCCCAGAAGGGCATTTTTGGCCCCTGTGACCACACGACGAGATTCAACAAAGCTAAGAAAATTTTCTTTTCCTGTAAGTAGCACATTCGATTTAAGAAACTTTACACTGACAGCCAAAGCACTTCTGTAACAGTAGCTTCTGCTACAAAAGACTGATAACAATTAATGACCATAAGTGATATAAATTATCTCACATAGGCCAGTATTTCTTACATTCAAAACAGAGGAAACTGCAGTGATATTAAAAACAGTGCCACACTACCTGTTGTATTTGTTGACTTTATTTGGTGAACATCATGGGCGTGACCTAATGCTCAATTCAATCAAGTTCCAATTTTAAAAGGTGCTAATTAAAACCTAGAATATTTTACACTGACAGCACAGATTGTAACTACAGTAATATTTAATGCAGACTAAATAGTCAGGTACTGTAAACTGGCAAAGCTCTAGCCTGGGCCATACTAACTATTCACAAGAGCTTCTCTTTTAAAAAGCAGATCTAAGAACATATCAAAGTATTCAGAGAGGCTCACACTTCCAAGCAGTATTAAACCTGTATGGAAGATAGAAGTCTACAATGAAAGAAAACTCAAAACTACAAAAGTAAAGCAGCAAAGTATTTTATCTTTATACACACCAGCTCTGAGGATAAAAAGAAGTAGATAAGAGCATTGCAAAAAGGGAAGGCTATGACCCACGCTTGATTCAAATCACAAGTGAAAAATAGCCTCAACTCAATCCTAATTTGTGCATCAGCAGACAGAAAAAATATTGCTAGATGTGTCAGAACTAAAGAAGTGGTGTTGCAGAGCAGGGAGAAAAGCCAGGCTGTTCAGTAACTGCCCGCACTATGCTGCTACAAGCTCCAGTTCTCTGTTCTCTGCTTTTCAAAAGCACTAAACCTGCTCGCAGATTCAAAGCAAAAAAATAAGTAACGTTAATAGCCTCAATTCAACAGTCAGGAGCAAAAGAAGCTGATACTTTGTTCTCTGTTTCTTTTCACCTCTTTGCGTCCCTCATTTGAGATGTAAGACGGGTCTAAAACAACCCAGCCTGACGCAGGGGCACGGCACCGGTTTCCACTCTCTACAGCTTTGCTATGTCAGTTTAATCAGCTTTGAGCTATTGTTTTAGCAGACTTGTACATAGCACAGGTGTCAAGAACAGTTCCCCAAAAAATTGTTCTCCCCTAATCTAGTTTTGTTGGCTTTTACTGTTGCCCTCTTGATTTCACTGAACTCTTAACATTAGGACAACTCTCTAAGCAAGTGGCAAATGGCTTACACTTTCCCCAGCTCAGCAGTGAAGGTCTTTTCACAGTAAAAGAATATAAGACATTGTGCCAAGTTAATGCTTCGTATTGTGCCATCCTCTTGACAGAGGGAACAGTCCTCAATAGACCTGCAAATGGGTGAATACTTCCAGTTCCTCCTAGCGCCGAATTTAAAAAGAAATAGTTTTGGAAAAAAAATTACTAAATAAATACAGACTGAATAAGTGCTTCCTTTCTCCCCATCCCTTGACTTCTTTCATGTCTTGGGAACACAGGGCCCACTGGGACACAAGGGGCGAATTGTGGAAGTAGCAGAGACCTGATCTCCATGTCTGTCACTGACAGCATTATAGATATAATCCCAGGCACCACTTTGAAAGTCTAGCTCTAATTAGCGGCAGTGCTTCAGCTACAACCCTCACTCTGTTAACAGAATTATCCAGCTCTTGAATGCAATATATTCGGATTATCCTGTTAGCTACTTAAGCCACTGTGCTGGCACCACGGTATTTTTCTATGAGGTGCTTCCAAATGGTAGTCAGTTTCTCCAGCAGCAGCCTAACTCCCTGCTGGGCTCTCGCCTCTGAAGGACTGTGACCACACACACGCAGAGTCTTTCCCGTGTGTCACGGTGCCATTCTAGCCTCGTAACACACCACTTTCTCAATGCCATTCCTTAATTAAGGGGAGAATTTGCCTTTTGTGGGCATACGGCAATTGCCCTCTGTCTGCAGAAAACTCCTTTTGCCTCATCTTGCAGCCGTGTTTATTGATTACTACATTTATTCCTGGGATACAGAAATTTTTCATTCCAAAAACTTCTCTTCTAGAAACCCTTAAAATAAGGAGCAGAGAAGAGAGTAAACTTTTTTTTTTTCTTACTGACAAATTTTACAAAATCTGTCTGTAGATTCTAGATAATAAACCCTGGAATCTAAACTAAATTACCAGAAAAAATTGGTGTTTGGTATCATCAGTAAAGTCCTCCAGAAGGCAACTATCAACAGGCTATGACAAGAGGACATTCAGTGACAGCACATACCAAGTGTATGAAGTCTCCTCGTTGGCATGAAGATATTTCATATTCCCTAATCTACCCTATACAAGTATGCTGTTTCAGCATAACCAGCAGCTAGAATAAGGATGTTAAGAGCAACCATTTTCAATTAAAACAAAATTGAGCATTGAGGCAACAATCAGTATCTCCCACACAGTCCAGTATCTTTTTCTTCCGAAATTTCATTAGTCAGCTTTTTCATTGTTTCAACAGTTCTGCCTAATAAACTTCAGCTATCCTTTGGCAACAGAGGAAAAGCTTTGATTAGAGATTCTGATCTTCCATCACCCTTTGAAACTTCATTTAAATAAACTCTTTGATTTTCAGATACTTAAACACGATCACACATGCACGTTGACAGGCTTTGGGTTGTGCTTTCTGGGTCAATGGCTGGACTCCATCTAAGCAGCAGCCATTTTTTCTGTGTAGGTAGCAAACTTCTGGGATGACTGCTTTCTGCAGCATCTCCTACCAAGTGCCCCCACGTTGGCTCTGACACTGATTGCTATTTGATGCCAGTGAGCCTTTGAGTGCTAACAAGTCTCTCAGCAAGTTTAAAGTAGTCCAAAGGATGACAGTAGTTTACAAACCCAAAGTGCAAAACAAACTCTGGTCGAGTTGGCAGGAAGAAGGCTCCTTGCAGTTGCTAAACAGCTTTGTGCTTCTGTGCTGGTTTGACTGAAAATGAGTTAATTTTCTTCATGCAGTTAGAAACCGTACTTTTTTGTAGCTAGCGCAGTCGCTGTTTGAATTTAGTTTGAGAACAGGAGATAACATCCTGGACAGAGTTCATGTTTTTAATTGCTCCAGTCTGAGAGCCAAGGATGTTCTGAGCGCTCTGCCCACAGGTGTGAGGCAGCTGGGAAGGGGGGCATGGATGGGGCAGAGCTTGACTGACATCCAGAGCGATCAATGAGAATATTCCATCCCATTAGCGTCATGCTCCATATTTAAGGAGAGTTGGGATCTTCCATTCGCTCTCTGTCGGAGCCAGGACAGAGACCTGTTTGGGGGAGTTCTATTCAGGAATTTCTTTGGTTCGGCCTTTTGCCATCCTGCCATTTTGCCTCTGGGCCTTTCTGCCTTTTTCCCTCTTCTCTCTCTGGGACGAGCTGTTTGGGACCAGGTGCTGCTGGACTGGCTGCTCGGTGCAGAGTTCGTGAAGAATTGCATTATCTTTTATATTCTATTTCTATATTTTATATATATATTTACTAGTAGTGTATTAATGTTTTGTTATTCTATTTAACTGTGTTTATCCCAATCCAAGTTTCTTCCTTCTCTTTCGATTCTCCCTCCTATTTGGGGGGTAGAGGAGAGTGAGCGAGCAGCTATCGTGATTATATTACTAGCTCGGGTTAAACCACAACAGCTTCCCAGAGCTACCATCATCCAGAACAAAACCTCTAAGAAAATCTGCGTTTATGATCAGATTTATATCAGGCAGATCCCTAGTGCAGGACAGGATCAGCCCTGTAAACCTGACAGGCCCATACACAGAGCATTAATAGGCTTAAGCACTCTGACAGCAAGAATTGCTTGTAAATATTATTCTGTCAGGAACAGCTACGCAAGACCCTACAACCCACTGAAATAACTGGAAGGTTTGCCATTGGCAGGTGAGATAGGCCCATTGGGCACTGTTTAGATCCTGTAATTCTGCATAAAATTTGCTCCTGTGGACTCTAAACTCAGACTTCTCAAGAAAATTATTTGTTTGTATAAAGAACTAAAAAATTGCTGCTAACACCTTTCCTCTGCACTACGAAATGATGAGAGTGACCAAAATGTAGGGCATATACTGGGGAAATACTCTAAACTCTGACACATCCACAATGTCTTCAGAAAGCAGGAGACTGCATTAGGTGGCAGCTTGTGCTTCCAGGCACCCTTCATTAGAGCTTCAGAAACTCCTCACTCTGCTCTTGTAGTTTGGTTGGGACAAGTATGTAGATGAGTAACGCTCACATGTGAGAGACAATCATATCCTTCAGCTAAGCTGTATTTGGAGAACGTCTTGCTGCCAAAGAGTCTGGACGAGGGAATCAAGCCATTGACCTTTTACACCATAAAAGAAGCAGCAAGGCAGCAAACGATGCCCATTCTTCTAAATGAATGCCCCAAATATCAACTCACTATGAATACCATTATTTCCATAAGTGAGTTACAGGCCCTTTACTTTCAGCCTTGGAACCCACTTCAGGCAGAAATGAGGCGACTGCAGAGATTTGTAGTCTGATTTAAAAACCAGAGAAATATATCCGCTACTTCAAATATACCTCGAACTTGCTGAATTACTAATAAAACATTTGCATTCCACAGAGCATTTTTCTAGTTATGATGACAAAGAAAGGGTCAAGCTGAGAAAAAACAACAACAGAAAATAACAACCAATCAATCAAACCAAACCAAACAAAACCACCTCCTTTTACAGTGTCTACAGTCACTTAATGCAGCCTCGTTCATATTCTGTTTTTTCTGTGTATCTTTTCAGAGATCCATCAGAGTCAGCAGAAACTGCTTATCCTATCTCAGTAAACCCATGGCTGTTTTTTTGTTTGTTTGCTTTTGTCGTGGTTGGGGTTTTTTTTATTTTTCTTTTTCAGAATTGCCTTCATCTTCCTATTTGGCTACAGCATTCACAGTTTTGTTTTTCTTAGTTCGCTGCTTTCTAGAGCAGCAGGCTGTAAAATGTCAACAGGCTTCTCCAGTGCAGTGTGCTTGTGGGAATACTGATTGTAATCAAACTGCCGTAGAATAACCAGTGTTGGGTGAGATCTCCTGGAGTCATCTAACCCCTCAGTCAAAGCAGGACCAACATAGAGCAGGCTACTTAGGGCCCTGTCCAGTTGAGCTTTGAGTATATCCATGGATGGAGATCCCACGAGCTCTCTGGGCAACCTGTTTGACTAGTGTCTTGAGAAAAAAAAAAAATATTCCTGAGGTCTAATCAGAATGTCCCTTGTTGCAACTTGTGTCTATAGCCTGCTGTCATTTCACCATGTGCTGAGAAAAGTCTGTCTCCTTCTTCCCTACAATCTCCCATTATGTAAAGACACCAGTAACATCCCACCTAAGACTTCTCTTAGGACTGAACAAATCCAGCTCTATCTCTGCTACTCCTCCTATGTAATGTCAATGACAAATTTGAAGAATGAAGAAAACTGGAGTGAGACTCAACCTGAAAATTACTTGTGGTATGGTGTTACAGCAAGCTTGAGTTATAGCAAAGACTTCAGGGAAAAACCGGCATTTTCAAAATCCAATCTACTGTAACAGCTGAATTCGCTAAAGCAATTTGGTCATCATAGAAAGTCTCATGAAGGATTTGGCCTGCTGCATAATGGATGCAAGACTTCAAACATAACGTCATTATATACGACAGGAGAGGAAAGGGATGTCGGCTACATGCAGGAGTGCTGTCACTGTAGAGAAATCATTAACTACAGTGTGTATAATGATATAATTCTTGTAGATCTTAAATAAATCACATCTTATCAGCAATGGGGGTGCTTTCTGTTGCATGTGTCAGTTTTGATGCAAATCAGTGCAGAATTCATCTCACCCACTTCAGTCAAGCCTGGGAACAGAGCAAGGCAACACAGAGCTTCATGGCCCCTTCTACACACACCACCCACTACTCACATGGAAGAGAAGTGGCTCCCATCCCCACGCACACTCCACATCCCCTGCTCCCCAGACCACTTCCCTTCCTGGACACTCTCACAGGAAAGCAGGTGTGCTCTGCACAAAACATCTCCCCCTCATACCCACCAGGAACATTCCTGCCCTCTGCCAGCCCTGTGCAGGCAGCCCCTGTGCTCACTTGTCTGCAGCTGTGTGAGCAGTGATGGGCAAGGAGAGGAGCGCAGAGCCGGGCTGCTGCCACCTGCCCTTGCTGGAGCTGGAAGCCATGGTGAGCAGAGAGGCTCGTGCTCTGTCATGAAACTGCCCTTCCAGCAGCAACTCTCACTCTGCTTTTCTTCTCTTTCTTGCAGTTGCAGGAGCAAAATTTTCTTGGTTAGCGTCCAAAATTTTGGCGTACATGGAAGCAGGTCTGATCCACGCCACCTCTTTGGACCGTGCCTCCCTAACTAGCTGGAAAGATAAGAACAAGAGACACAACTTTTCCCCTATCTTGGAGTAGGCTGTGCTGCCAGTCCATAATGGTACATGAAGTATGACTGCTAAATCTGGAAGTCAATTTTGACCCCTCTGAAAGTGGTAAGAATTTGGCCGCTGACTTCATGGCATTAATATTTTACTCCCTTCTGCTGCAGAAGCTTATATATCCCTGAACTGCAGGACACTGAAGCAGCCTGTGCTGACCCCCGTCAATGATTATTATATCACTCACAGTAGAAAATGAGGAGGCCATGAAACAGACTCGGAATTTTCCCTCTTCGTTCCTCACCCTCAAAGACACAACTGAAAAATAAATGTGCAGAGCCTGAGCATCCTCGCAGTGGTAGCAGCTTCAAAAAGCATGAAGACTCACAGGGTGCTAACTGCATACTGTAGGGAGGCAGCTGCAAAACCAGCTGACATGCAAGCTCAGCCTTGGACATAACCACAGCTCACCCTTGCAGCAAAGCAGGAGGTATCTCACATGCCTGGGTGCACCTGGCAGCTTTGGCCACCCCACTTTGAGGCTCACGCGGTGACCGCTATTTGCCAGCTGTGGCAGCAAGTTGTCCTGAAGGCTGGTCGATGCCAGAGCCCAGCATGCTTTTCAGGCAGCCTGGACCTTCTAGTCAAGAAGCTCTTCAAAACTGTGAAAGAAAGCAGCCAGCAAAAAGGTGACAGAAGTGAACTAGAAAAGGAAACAAAAAGTGGAAAAAGAAAAGTGGAAACGAGAAAAGGCAAAGCTCTATAGAAGAAGAGTGGAAAACAAAGAAAACAGTAGTGGAGGATGCTATAAGGAAAGCAACCAATTAATTTCTGAAATTCCAGATCTCCCACATCCTAAAAAAATTCCCTCCTTCCCTTTCAGATATATCTCAAAAAACCCAAACACACACACAAAAACGCCTCAACAATCATTAGTACAGCTTTGTTAAAACTCAAACCTGATGGCAGCAGCTCTCAAGCATGTCTACTGGCAAAGGTAAGTTAGATCCTTTTGGGAAAAACAAAATAAATATATAGGCTGCTATTTAAACCAGGGTTTCCTGATAACTAGTGGCACCTCCAGACTTTTCCGGTACTAGGCTTAAATATTCCCATATAGCTTAATCAGCTCTATGGTAACAGACCTTGGTTGCCCTCAAATACCTCATCTCTGGAATCACAGTCTTAGTACCAGTCTGCTAGACAAAAGGTCATAAATGTGTTGGTACCTGAAATATGGTCCATTACACATTTTGTGAATTATAACAATTGCCCAGGATTATTTAGGTCATATGAGCGATACTGCTGGTCCTTTGCTAAGAATACCAACATACGGTCTAATTAATGTGGTTTATACTTATGTTCACCATAAAGTCCTACTACATTGCCATAAGGGTAAACAGGGCCTCAATGTAAATAAAAATCAGAGCCACTGAGTTAAAAAGGGTACTGTGTAAGAACAATTCAGTTGCTTTCCATCAGACTTTACAGATGTAAGAATTTAAGCCTGCTTTGAAACTGGAGATATTAAGTGAGGAGGGGCTACACGCTTTCAGTATGGATGGAAACATGCTCGTCTGAGAACCCAGCTAGCTAGCTGGGAAAAAAACCCCAGATATTTAATGTAAGTGGAAAATGTTTCTCAAGGGATTCAAGGATTAAAAACGAACAAAGGGTTTAAAATTCTATTAAAAAAATTCTTACGCACATCTGCTGATATATTACATACTGACCTACATCAATTCCTCCACTTGAACCTCTGTCGTTCTTAATCTTTCATAGAAGTAAAAATTACAGAAAAAAATATTTAGAAAAGCATGCAATATTATATAACTGCATCTATCAGCAAAACAGTGTTAAGGGAACATGATTATTCTGTTGAGCTGTTAGAAACCAGGAAACGTAAGCCTGAAAGATAACTGCGAAGCATTAAGTCTGCCTCTTGATGAATATAAATTGTAATGCTGCTCTCTTTTTTTTAGCTGTCTCTGATCATAACCTTTTCCTAATATAACATTACAGATATATTTTTGGATCATCTTTTTGTGGGAAGTTAAGTAGAGGCAATCCAAGATATACTTCAGATTCAGACAAAGCATAAACCTAAAAGCTGAATCATGGTAGAAAAAAATTGGAAATACATAATGCAAAAGTAAGAGTTGAAAACATGAGAAGCAGAAAAAAAAAAGCAGTGAGGTGGAAAGGATAGCATGACCATGATAGGGCTTGTGTGCACATGCAAATGGACATACACAGACAGGAACATTCATGCACACTACACTCGAAGGGCAGATATCTGCAGGCACTGACGTGTGCTGAGTTGTTGAAAAGTTTTTCATTTCAGTCACCACCTGCTCTTCTCTTTCACCTCCTTAGGGTATTTTCCCACTGGAATAACCTGTGAGTGATGCCACAAACATTCAAAATAACCTACAAATCCACAAGTTCTAAATGTGCACACGTTCACCTCAGAGTCATCTCTGCAGTCATGTCTGCTGATTTTATATAGGTTATCTCAGGGTATGGGTCATTTCAGGACAGATTTTCAGAACTCATTACTTTTATAAAGGGTCATGCATTCTGAAATTGCAATAGTGTTCTTCTCTTCTCGCCAAATCTTCCTACCATCCCACCCTTCTTCTCAAAACTAAGGAAAGCAGATAAAGAAAAAAAAAACAAAGATACTTCAAGGAAAAAAAACTAAAGATGCTTCAAGGAAGTAAGTTATTTTAGTCCTTTACACTGGCTGCTGGAAAATATTTGGTTACTGAAAATCCAATCAGGACTAGAGTTGATGGCATCTATCAGTTCCAGTAGAGATGAAACTTCATTGCTGGATTGTGCACAGAGATGTTCAGCACAGGCTCCGGATCTGGCTTTGTCAAGTTTTACAACCTCTTTCTTTCCCTCCGCGTCTGTGGCAGTTTGTCTGGCTGCTGCTCTGAGGTAAAGAAATCCTCCCAGTGCTGGAAACAGCCACATCAGGGAACACTAGTTGCTGAAATTTGCTGAAAGATGCTGAGTGAGAGGCTGGGCATGCAATCACCCACCTCAGCTAAAATTCATACCTTGGCTTGTATTCAGATACAGGAGATATGGATGCACGGACACGAGAATAGGACTTGCACCTATTTCCTTGCTTTCCTCCCACTGTGCCAGCTTTCCAGCTGCGCACAGGGAACGCAGCACACTTCAGCTTAGGAAAATGTGATTCCAATAAAACTTACGTTTCATTTGTGAGTGGTTCAGAGACTTTATGATCTGTACATCTACCCAAGAATTTATCAGTGTTCTCAACTATGCATCAAAGCTTTGTAAAATTATACTTTGCTTTTGCAGAGCAAATTCACCACTGATATATTCAGTTCATTCCTCATCTGTGTGTCCTAAACATTTTCCTCACATCTGTAAGCCTGCAGGCTACAGCTCTTGACTGCAACACTGAGCACCCAGCAGCTCGTTGGGTGCATTGAAAGTCCCCAGACAGAGACCCCCAAGAAGTCTCCATGCTCTTTTCTGAAAAAAAAAAAACCAAAAACAAACCACCCAACAAATTTTACTCAAGTCTTGTAAGTTACTTGCATTATACTCCAAAGCAGCTGTTCAAAGCATCATGCCTTATAGCAAATTAAGTAATTCTAAACGGCCAGGCAAAGAAACACAATGTGAGGGACAAGCAAATTGTATCTATCCTATATTTGTGCAATAGTTCTCCCAGGCTTTGAGAGAAAAGACCCGCTGAACCAGCAGGAAGATCTCTATTACTCCAGTGGTTCTGGTTTTCAGGTTGCCATGATCTACACCAATAGATTTAAAAGCCATAGCCACAGTTTTTAAGCATCTCTCCCCGCAGATGAAGCTTCATCCTCCCTTTTCACTTGGCAGCATGTCTGAGACCTAGCAGCAGATACTGTTACACAAAACACCATCTTCAAGAAATAAGATGAGCCTCTGACATCCTGATGTTGTTTCAGAAATCACTGATCTCTTACAAACATAACAGATATTTTAAACATAAACTGATAAACCAATAATTCTGCTGCATTTACCAAGTTCTCCTCATGTCCTATTTTCATACAGTCACAGAGGCATCACAAGAGTTTTACAAAACAAGTTCCTTCACTGCCCCAGCTCCATCTGCTTATTTTGCCTTGTTCATTTTAAGCTCCTAAAGAGTCATTTGGGATTTTATTCATTAGTTTGAATAAGCAGTGAGTTCATGTTTTTCCCTGTACACCTTTTAAAATTCATTCAACTTCATTGGAAGGCTTATCCACACAAACAGTTGTCTCTCAGCTAACATTTGCATTCCTTCCTCAACATGAGTCATTTCTTCTTTCTTCTAATCTAATGACCATGGCTTAGTATGCTAATTTTCCTGGATGAACATGTCAGTCAGTCAGAAACCTGGCCACTGTGCTCTTCAGCACGGCTAACACTTGCTCCTAAGTCCTTTTCTTTGTCTCATCAGCTAACAGAAAATAATAGCAGATTAAAGACTATGACAACAACTTCCATTTAAGTATTTCTAATCCTTTTGGGAAACATTAATTCTTGGCATATAACTGAAAAGTAACACATTGCCACTCACATCTGAGACAAAATACAAAGCTGTCCAACAGCAGTGCTAGGTAACAAAGCCAGACACGAAAAAGCTAAACTAATTTCAAATTGCAGATACTAAAGGTGGATCATAATTACCCAAATTAGAATCTGAAGAGCTAGAATTCATGCATTAACTCAGGTATTCTTAAAAAAGTGTCAGTGCGATCTTAAAAACCACCAGAACACAGGCTTCTTCTCTTGATGAAAATGCAATGACCTCCCAGAAACACTGGACTGGAAATTACTCCCTGGCTCATCGAGTCTAACATATACAGCAATTGGTACATCTCATTCCAACTGATTCAGATTACTTAGCTAATTAACACCATTCCTGCTTTAAAGGTCTTCTGCCTCAGTTGCAATTCTACACAAAATGATGTGGTTATCCACACTCAAAATTTCCTTTCTCTTCCTGTATTGTATATAAACACACAAAGACCTCCCTCAACTCATGCATACTGGAGGATATCAGAGGCTCTGAAAATGCCTGCTTTGGCCTTCAAGAAGAATCTCATGTTGTATTAAAAATTGTGCAAGACGATGCTCAGATCAGAATCACATGATGGTTGTAGATACTTCCAAAGCACCTTAGAAGAACATGCGTAAAAGGAGACATGGTAAAACTGTAAGCAGTCCTAACTGGTAAACAGATAGAAGAAGAAGAGCTGCTAATTTCTGTTCTCCACTAAACCTGGAACATAGGAGAAGACAATGAAATTGAACAGCAGTAAATTCAGGATTGAGGAAAGCAAGGATTGTTTTTCTTGCAAGGCCTAATAGAAGGGCAAAATTTGTTACTGCAAGGACACAGAAATGCCAAGGATTTAACAAGACTGAAAAAAGGAGATAGATGGCAATCAGGAATATCCAAAATTCTATAACATGGCAATAATCAAACAGAATGCCAGTCCATGACCTAAGCAAACTAGGTGTGCCTACCTTACTGATTTATTACCTGGGACTTCTTTTTTAGTGCAGATTTGACTTGCATCTTTATGTGATGGCTTGTGGTGCACATCCAAGTGTACAATTGATAAGCACTGCACAATTTTTCAGGGATCTGATCAGACGAAGGAGGGAGTACGTAAGACTATTAAAGGCCAAAGCACAGATGATTACACTAGTGCAGTGTGCTCAACAGTCACCGATCTTTCCATAATTTACTAAACTATAGAAGGGAGTAATATGATGTGCAGACTATTAGTATGGCTGTTATGTGACCATAACAAGAAACATTCAGAAGGCAAGTGGCTGGGAAATACCAGACACATATTGAACCCATTAACGAATAAATGGCTTGTGTAATGATCTTCTTGGTGTTGCTGAAACAAAATCACCCCAGTTCCCATCTGTCATGCTTTTTATTTCTTCACTTCGACTTCGTGTTGCACTGCAAGTCTGCTAATTAAACCACTCTAAATCTACATTTAGAAGTTCATACTGGATCACATGCCCAGTAAGGTTAATTTTGCCAGTGTTTTCTTTGAAACAATGTCTGCAAAGAAACCAGGGCAACAGGGAGAAGCCCAAAATTGGTGCAACTGCTCTGCAAAGTGAAGAGTAAGCTGTGGCCAGTGACACTTAGGGATAGCTCAGCAGCTCCACAATTAGTGCCGCTTAATTAGAGTCCATAAGGGGGCAAGAAGCTGACATCATTTGAATGGGACATGTGCAAATGGTGGCCTTCACCCTGCCTTTTGTTTTGTCCCTACCCTGCTTTTCTGACTGCACAACTACAGATCAGGCTAGCACAGCAGGAAAAAGTTTGATGGATGAACACTTAAAGAATTATTTTGCTTAACAGTTCAACAGATGCCAGCTTTTTCTTATGTCATCTCTTCCCTGTTTAAAACCATTGCAGCTAAACCTACAGCACTGCACGATGTGCAAAATAAAGTAGGTTTTGAAGCCACCGGGTGCTTAAGCGTGCCTGCACTGGCAAAAGAGGACTGAAAAAGACAACGTCAGGACCTCCGCAACTTCCACTTTGCATCACGCACATTCCACTCTTCAGGGCACCGAACAGGACGCCCAGCCCAGCTGCCCTGCCCGTACAGGCACACAGCCTTTCTCTGCTTCACGTGCCTGCCGCTCTGCCAGGGATACACTTGACCTACAGGACTTCCACGCTCCAGTATATCACCTGGATCTACCACAGGATGCCGAGGGGCACCGGCTTTAAACGTACCAGCAACACGTGCAGAGCTGCCGCTCGGCACAGCGCTCTTGTGTCGGTGGTTTCAAAGCGGCACGGCCAGCGCCAGGGACGGGTGCCGCACTGGGGAGACGCGCTGTGCGGAGCCGTGCTGACCTGCTGCCCTGCCTTGCACTCACACCACGCAGGTGGCTCTTGTCCCTTGTCTCCTACATGTGCAGTCCTTGAAGATGCATGTGAAATATGCAAAAAGTGCAAAAAAGCACTGAAGAGTATTTCGGGCCCATTTCTGGCATTAAAAGGTCTTTTCCAATCCATTCCAATTTTTTTGCCACCAAGCTTAATCTTAGGTGTTTGTATTTAAACTTTCGTTATGATAATTAAATACACTACACCTCTCTCTTTCATACAGACAGATCGGGAAATTGTGAAGCCTGCAAAATTAAGTAACATTTAAATATGCAAACAGCTGTGTTGCTGGAAAGCAGAGGCATTCCTCCTGGCTTGCAACAATAAAAAGAACATACCTGTGTGTTCAATTTACAGGCTGCTGCTCAGGAAATCAATGCTGATGTTCACAAAGCAAATTGTTTGTACCTTCCGCGCTCAATTTGTGTTTGTTAGATAATAAATTCTGAGCACTTATCTCTCATAAGTGGTGTAAATCTATGAGCGGGTGGTGACAGGAGTTTGAACCACACCAAGCTGAAAAAGTCAATATCAGGATAGGAAAAAGAGCCACCAAGTGCACAGAACCGGATCACTTGTCACTTTAGCTATTGACATATCCGAAATCTGTCACAATGACAATGCTGCTTGAAGTGACTCTACTTGCTGGTTCCACTCCATTTTGAAAGATACTGCCAATTTGAAAGAAAATCATTAAACATTTCCAGTAAAGTCAGTGGGGTTTCAGCACATGCTCTGCATCTTTACTGAAATAGGACTGCAAAAGTCGGTATTATTGGACTGTACTCAGAAGAGGCCTTCAGTGCAAATGAGTTTTCTTAATATTTAAAGAAAATCTCCTCCCAACCATCCCAATTTAAAATGTGAGTAGAGGAAACAAAAGGAAGGAAAAGGTTATTATTTATAACACAGTGACTATAGTCATGCTGCAGTCAGAGACCAATTACACCCCGGTTACGCTTTCTGACTCCGCTAATTCATATAAATGGAGTGCTCGCTATATGACAGAGTAATTGCAATGTAAATACAACAGTCTTTATGCATCTGGATACTGAAAAAGTGCCTGCGTTACTGAGGTGGCAATAAGAAATAATTTGGACATGTCATTAACCTTCAAATTCTTTGAATCAGTGGTAATTAGGATGTAGAAAAGCACAACCAAAAATGTAATCACACTGAACTAAGGGCTCGACTGTGTAACTATTAAGAGGCTGCTCATGTAAGTATGCTTGAACATAACCAAATATCATCACATCAGGCTGTAAAACACTACCGTGGTTTTATAATGACACAAAACGGAAGTGAAAAAATTAATTCATGACATTTTTCAGCTGTAACAAATGTGCTGAGAGTTGTTCTCACACTGAAAATCAATCCCATGTATTTTGTAGGTGGGGAGGATCAAATTCTGCCAGGAAATCCTTCCCTCCAAGTCAATGTTAGCTGTAGCTTGTGTAATGGCTAATGTACCCATTCAGTACTTACTGCCCTGGAGCCAAATCCTAGATTAGGGCATCAGGTGATACTACAATATTAAGTGTTGAAAACAATATAGTTTTAATGAAAATATTTTCTATTGCTCCTAAACCTTTCATTGCTCTCTTTTTTAACGTCACCTCTCTAGAACATTTCAAAGCAAGAGTACATTGAGCGCACATAGGAATTTGTAACATAAAAGTGCTAATGTTTACTATGCACACAGTAGAATCTTTGCCAGTTCCCTACTAATAAGTACTATGACACTTCCTTTTTCTACCTCTGATGAGCTTAGTGTGAGCCATTACACCTCCTGAACTCCAAACACTGTAATATTCTGTTGGACACAAGTGACCAAATTGCTCCTTGCATGCTTACAGAAAAGCTACGACAGAGAGAACTTTCTGTTAAAATGCTGAAGCAAGTGCCCAATCATTTTAACTTTCTTTAAATTTGAAGACTTCTGTTCTCATGTTGTACCAGTTCATAATGTCAGCCTACACCAGCAGCAACACATGAGCATGAAAGGCAGGCAGGATGTGGACAGCATTGCAACTATTGTGAAAGAAATATCACATCAGAAGAAAACCACAAATGAGCAGATATTTCTGACAGATGAGAAGCCTACACAGATCACCTTCTTCCAAAGTTTATGGATCAGCTATGTTTTTCAGAATTATTCACTTTGAACGGTTAATCAGTGGAATTCGCACTTGTTCAGCAGTTGTTTCTTAGCATATATATTTTCTGTCTGATGCCCTTTTACCTTGGAAGGAGACTGTACCCTGGCAGAGAGCACTTCATGTTTGACTGCTAGAGTCTATGCTCCTTCCAGCTGAGCGAGTGTTTCCAGTCATTTCCCCTGCTCATTTTGCCTTGACTTTTTCACTTCTGAATGGCTCCATCTCCTTTGCAAGTAATCAAAATAGGAGGAGACGGATACAGAGATGGGTAGAATACAGCTGGTACTAACAATGCTATTCCTTACCCTGCATTTGAAGGTAGCTGCATGTTGGGGTTGCTCTGGCTACTTCTTCTCTTGAAATAAGGAAAGGGGATTCTCTTGCTCACTCCTGACAGACACTTGGTCAACAAGGCACACCCACAGCTTCCAGAGAAGTGCTGCTTCCCTGCCTGGAAATGCTGAGCCTTCCAAGGTACACTACTTACACTTGTTATAGATGGACCTGGCTTCCATTCTTTGCCGTGATTAACGGCAGCAGCCTGATATTGTGTTTCCATAAACTTTTTTTTTACCCTCAATTGCTGAAAAGTGCAGAACCCACTAGAAGTTTCTGCTGTTGCCTGAAGTATAATTATTCTTATACTCTCAAAATCAGACTGTTAGATTTATTACATAGTGATGCCCCATAAACACAGTTTTAAAACTCACCTATCACAGAGTAAGACACAAAGTGAAAAACAACAGAGAGCTGAGATTTTTAAATCCAGCCTTTGGAAAGACGAAGACATACTGCTGCTCATACATGTACACTCTCATAAAAGCCCGGCTTGCAGCATGTATATGGAAATGAGGCGGAATGCTTCATTATCACACACTCCTTGGCAGCCCACACTGACGTAACAGCACATAATGCAAATATTTACAGCAGGAAGTCCTCAGGAATGATCAGTCACCACCAAATGGCAGCAGCTTATCAAGCAGTAATTCCTGCTGTGGGAAACCCAGCTGAAGCAGCATTTCCACATAAGCACAACACAGAGAAGGTCTCTCTCAATAATTAGCTCCAATTTACACAGCTTTCCCCATGATGCTAAGTGTATGTGATGAGTGCCATCGCGATCTATGAGACAGGAACTGTGGCATGAAAGCTCCAGAGGTTCAATCAGCTATGGTTCTTTGCATCTAATATACAGCGAGTGAATGCTCCCAATTTAGTGAAGACATTTGTCCTGAGGCTAAAACATTGATTCTCCACTTACTGTCTTTTAATTGTGATGTATCCAATTTATCTTCTTAGGCTATAAACTCTTAGGGGAAAAGGTTTTTCTTTTTCATTCTGTATGCTGTTTTCTCACCTGCTTTATTTTACTGCAAAAGAGCGGCATTTAGGTTAAATCCTTTTCGCACTAGCAAGATACCATTTTCCTATTGCTAGAATTAATTGCTGTAACTTGTATTGTTTTTTTACAGTGATATCTGATGTAAAGATTAATGGTGACAAAATTATGAATAAATGCAGAGTAACAAATAGAGGATGTTGCAGACGTTGCAAAAATGTTCTTTTCTACTGAGAAAACTTTGCTCATCCATACCATGGTAATGCTTATGCTTTAGAAGTATAAACTACTGCGCACAAACAAGACTGTTTTCAGAATATAACTAGTCCAGAAAAAAAGCAGCTAGCCAGGTTGTCCCTTCCTCCCAGAACTGCAGGTGCTCCGTTTTACTGCAATAACCCCCAGGCCTATCTGCTGCCCCAAATTCACATTCATGCTCCTGCCATGTATGAATTTGCCAAAGTGCACGGCCCTTCATTCCCAGATATTCAAGCTTGACGACTCACAGGCGATAAAATGTGACAGGACTTTTCACCAACTAACGAACTGCAGGGCATCCTAATCAGCAGGAGAGGCAGCTCTAATAACTGGGCTAGAGCGTAAGGAGATAAAGTCAAATGGAGCAGAACACGCATAATACAAGAAATGCGAGATGCTACACAGCCTAAAGCACCATCGGCGCTACACAAAGGCATCCAACTAACACAGCAACTTTTTTTTCCCCTTTGGAAAAAGGATTCCTTTTATCTGCCAGTTAAAGATGGTCTCAGCAGCGCGTGAACAAGAATGGCAACCGCTTTACAGCCGCCAGCAAGACTACTTCCAGCTTCTTTTCCCTTTTCAATTGCAGCGAACCGCAGTCAGACAGACAATGAAGGGGTTGGGTTTTTTGTTGTTTTGGTTTTTGTCTGTCTTTTTTTTTTTTTTTAAATTGTGGTGTTAGGATACTGCTGGTTATCAGTGTTTGCAGGTCTCATTGACAGACAGGACGGGACACACACTGAGCAGGCAATATGCCAGCTGCTGCCCTTGCCACGGGAGGTACCACGTGGCCCGAGGCTCAGACGGAACCTTCTTGGGTGGCTCTGGCATCAACTGCAGATGAGTCTGTGCTAGCACTGTCCCCAGAAGGTCACCTGTCCCCAAATGCTGCCTCTCAAAGGACACCTGTTCTGGATCTTTTTCCCAAGCTGTGCCAAACAAAAAGGTTTGCTTGTGTCAAATACACAAAGCCTCATTCCTTCTGTCCCCCTACTGACAGTCTAAGCTTCAGGGGGAATTTGCAATGCCACCACTACAATGGAAAAACTCCCTTTGGATCCTGGCAACCAGCTTTTAAAAAAACTTCATCCCCTATACCCACAGCAGGAACTCAGTTGAGATTTTTTTCCCTGCAAAACTATTATTTCTAGCACACTAAAGTCCCAGAGCCACGGCTAAAAATCCTACTGACTGCAAAAGAGGGTAAATTTCCAAGCACAGACCACAGGATTCCCTCTTCCAGCAGAAAGGATGTGCAAGAACCTGCCTCAGGACCTGAAGACGGTTCCCTCTGAGCAGAACTCCTCTCTGTGCCCAGGCCACAGCAGTCAGAGCACCACAGCTTTTGCTGGTACTGTGAGAAACGCCACTCCTGGGACCCTGGGGCAGTGCTCTAAATCGCTGGAGCAATGAAAACAACCGAGGAATCCGATGCATCCAATTCGATCATGGAGGGCCCTGTGTGTCAAGTCTCGCTAGGCTAACAAGTGTCAGGGCCCTTGGATGAGCTATAGGCATTGTGCTAGAATGTCACGGCCCTTAACTGATCACGGAGAGGAACAGGAGAAGATAAAACAATCTATCACTTCGCTGCTCAGTCGTGTTCAGAATATGATTCAAGACATAGGAAAAAAAAAAAAAAAAAGAAATGGGGCTGCCCGTTCAGTGCACCTCACTGTGGAGCCGCTGCAAAGGGATGGGGAGGGACTCGGCAACACGGATAAAGCAAGCTGTGCATTTACTCTCTGGTTGATGATGGATAAGCAGAACAAAGTATGAAACAGAATAGCTGCTGCTTCTTTTGAACAAGAAATTTCTGATCACTGTTACAACCTATTATTAAAAAAAAAAAAAAAGAAAAAAAGAAAAAAGTTTTAAACAGATATAGCAGTTTATTTTGGGATTTCTTTAAGATTTTATCCCTCTCTCCTTCCATCTTGGAAAAAAAAAATATGGAGGAGCGTGTCTGGAGTTCACTATTAGTGAAACCACACTCAAAAGGTGAGTGCTTTTTGTGTATTTGCATTTCTAAGGATAATATCGGCATTTTGCATGGCTGTTACCTCTGTCCCAGTGTCAACCAGCGCAGAGGCACACAAGAACCCAGGAAAAGGCTAGGGCTAGGCAAATCCTTTGTTATTCCCTTCCTCATCTGTCCAGTAACACCACTTTCCAATGGTACGGAACACTGTGAAACATTCAACAACTGTAGCAGTAAAGGTTGGGACGTGTATTGCAGAGCGGCAGATGGAGAAAGCCATCTGATGGTTTCAGCTGGGACTGGAGTTTGGAGGATCATACTTTGCTGAAAGCCTTCACACAGGCAAGAATCAGCCCATTATTTTTCTCTACTCTCTAAAGGAGTTTTCGTATCTATAGCATTTTTCTCCCCTTGCATTCATACAGGAGGCTCTCTCTGGGTTCATATCGCATAACCTTTGTCACTAGTCCTTTGCTCTTGTTGTCTTCACTTCTTAGTATTTGCCTTACAATGCACCAAATATTTATGTCACACAGCAAACAATAAAGAGAAAACAACAGAGAATCTGATGCTGCACCTACAACACTGCTGGCCTCCCTGCTCTGCAAAGGAAACTGGCAAAAACCACACAGGCTATTCTGCAATCCAGAAAGGCAGGAAAAATTAGAAGATGATGTGAAGAGAATGCTATTTCCAAGGACACTGGTTTGGCCCTCAAACAGAAAACAGTTATCTGATACCACTTTTAATCATATTTTATTTTTCAGTCATGTACTGTATACTCAGCTGAAGGTCGTGATAGGTCGTTCTTTTTCTCATCTGAGCTCTACAAAGACCACGAGTACTGCACACAGAGGACTTTCTTTTAAATACAAGTCCTGCTCAGCTGAAAGTGAATGGTTGCTTTATTTCCCCATGTCCATACATAAAGGCCTCAACTGAAGAACTTGGGGAGGTTGTATTTGCATGTTAAAAAGGCACAGGTCCTCAGACATTCTTCTATTAACTTAAAACATATTGCTGATACTTAATAATGAAATGTAAGTCTTCCACACTAGACCTGAAAAATGTGCTTAATTGGTTCAAACTCAGGTCTAAGATGTGGAAATGAATTTATTCTAATCTGTCATCCTACTGGTATTTATTGCCATGTTTGGCTGTCTTACCTTTCAGAGAAGACTGGGACTAAATCAATGACATAGATTGTACCCCCCAAACTGATGATAACAGGGAAATGAACAGCAAGTCCTGAGTCAACAAGACACCGCTCACTACAGGCTAAAAAGAACTTTTCGGCATCCCACACAATGAAGATAACCATGGCCACATCATAATGTTCTTCTGCAGACAGCTGAAGGAAACTCTCTAGGCTTTGAAACTGGTGAATGCCTTCCCTGTGAGCAAGTGAGAAAGTCACATCAAGGCCCATCAGCCCCTACCCAGCATCCAGTTTGCAGCTGTTGAATCAAACAAACGCAAAGAAAAACTACAAAAAGTCTTTATATGAGTCAAGGGTGAAAAAATTAATCTTTCCTGGCTCTGGTACAATCAGACAGTCAACACACCACATGGGAGACTTTCCAGCCTTTCTAGAAATGTTAACTTGAGACTGTTTAAAAAAAATAAAATAAAAAGAACAAACTTAAAAAATTTCAGCAACGTCCGCTGAAACCTACATACACCCACAGGTAAGACGGTTCCTTCTTGAATCCATCTTCCAGACTAAACAACATCTGAGCTAGTCCTTTTTTAATGCTGGTTGAACTAAAACTCCTCACCTCATGCAGATCTCTGCCAAGATGAGCCTGGTAGGCAATGAAACTCTGCCAGCAAGGCCAGACAAGCTCTGGAGGTCAGCAAGTCTCTCTGCAGGCTTCTAAAAAATAGTTCACTCTCAGGGTGATCAACTTTTCCAAAACCAGGCAAGATATATAGCTCTTTAGAGCCACTTGAGTCACAGAGCTTTGCTAAGCTCCAGCAAATTGAAACTGCTCTCAGTGAAGCCTCAATCTGTCAAAAACAATCTTTAGTACTTTGACGGATCAGGACCTGAATGCCCAGTTCTTAGCATTGATGGGAGTGTGTCACAGTGTGGCTGTTCCTGGAACTCAGAGACGCTTCATCGCTGCGATGAAAATGCTCACACCTTGATTTTGAAAAAAGCGCCTTAAAATAGGAAAGTCTTATTCCTTTTCTGGACACTTACTGTATTTACAACCCCAGGATCCCAAATCCTCTAGAGTTATCACCCAAACTTCACTGCACCCAGCAGAGAGAAGATAACTTTACAGAACGGGACACAGCTAGGACATGGGACTTGCTCCAATTCAGAGAGGCTATCTGTGACAGATTGAGAGCTGAATCTACATTTGCTTGGTGTACAAACCCACATCTTAACCAAATATGACCCATTTCTCTGTACCACAGTGCACTGAAGAGCAAATATTATGTTCAGTTTTCATAAAAGTACATGAAGCAGGCAGGGAAAGGAAGGCATAGCAGTGACAGCAGGGAACATACATTGGAAAAAATATAAGGTCGGCATAACTTACAGGAGCTGCGTTGTTTTTCACTGTGACACTCGGAGTCGTGGCTCGTAACGCCCCGCTCACGCCATGGTAGTATTTGAAGCAGATCTTTGTTTCAGCTAAGAAAAAGAGAATTATTTTAGATTAGAAGAACTCCCAGGGAGAAGCTGCACAATCAGTTGCAGCTCACAGAAACAGGGCTGGCAAGCAGTTAAATTGTGAGTGATCTGTCTCACGTTGGTTGGCACAACAGGATACCTCCTGCCTCTGATCTTCACCTTTGCCACAGTGAATTTTACAGTTTGGTTCCTGTGACTGAAATAAGTTAAAACCCCAATGTCTTCTGAGCAGCTTTCACGACAGACAGACCTCAGAGTACCTGATCAGCACCCTTTAGCTACATGAAGAAGAAAAGTAGGGACAGACAAACCCTCCCTGTTCAGGCATACCAAACACTAATGTGCAAAGTGAGAAACTTCCTTAGGACAACAAGATTGCATAGTTGCTCACTGAGCCTATGTGTTCTGGCCTTGGTCAGGACAAGGATGTAGATCTACACAGATTAACTGCTCTGACAGTTACTACATTAAAACATTTTTCAGAAACAGCGTAGTACCACGAGACCCATCTTAGTGTACTTCTACTGACTTCCAAAGATTTGCATTAGGTGAGGAACACAAGCAAGACAATGATTTTGGACTCACAGATCTGCTTTTTGCCACATCCATTGATATTCAGATAAACATATTAAGTGACAGAAACCTGTTTTGATAACTGTATCAAGGCACAGGAGAAGTGAAATTGGCTTCCTCTTCAGTTGCAAGAGGCTAGCTTCTCTGTTGGTCTATAAGTACAAGCAGATATGAATTGCTAGTATGTGCCATAATCCCACTCACTCACTTGCCTGGACCTGGTGACTTGCTGAAGCACATCCAGCAGACAGGAGTTTTTTTCCCATGGTAAAGTAGGATGTGAACTGGGTTGGTATGTGCCTATATGCAGCCAGGACACAGCAGATATGCACTGTATGTGTGTAACAGGTATGTTTGTGGGATCTGCAAAATGCCTATTTAAATAAAAGGAGAAATCGCATCTTGCAGTTTTAACTGGATAATGCCATAGAGACTTTCAGCTGCTCCATAATATATTTGAAGGCCTTCTTGTTACCAAGTTTGCGCTTAAAACCTTGCTTTGCAGCTGCTGCTGAGGCCCAGGGAAAACACCAACTTTGCCTCATTGGAGCTGCAGTGCCTATTTAAGAAAATAATAAAGGAATGCCAATATTTTAAGGTACAAATTGCATTGCTGTTTTAACATCAGTAACAAAATAAGCAACATCAGTGCAGCTGTGACAAAAGATGATGAAATGTTAAGAGCTGGGACCTTGGCCACAGATCATGGTGCTGTGATCTGCTGTTTTGTACATCCAAAAAACAACCATGCAGCACCCCAGGTAAAAGCAAAACATAGGGACATGAAAAGCGGTGGAGATCCTTAAAAATATAGGCTTGAATTGCCTACCCTGAAGCTTACAGGTACAAAGGAAGAAAAATAAATCCCAATTTGTTTCTTGAAAGACAAAACAGTGTTAGGAGTGTAAAGCCTTCACAACTTCCAAATGTGACTTGGGAACTGAAAAACAAAGCACTTATGTTCCCAAGTAGTTTGAGTGCTTCTCGTTTCCAAGTGGCTTCTCAGCGCTCCTCTCTGAGGAGGCACCAGGGACATGCAGCCCATCAACAAGAAGCACAGTGCCAGTGTGTTAATCTGCCACCGTATCTTCCATTCCCACACCTCGTTCTACATCAGGTAACCAGGTACACATTTTTGCCTGCAAGGTGAAAATACACACCTCTCCCACTATTTGCACGGATGTGTACATGTGTCCCTTTTACTTCACAGCACTCCACAAGGAGTGGAACAGGCTAGAGAGTCCTTCAGCACCTCCACGAGGGGCTTTGTTGCACATCCTGGGGTTTAATTTGCAACTATGCCCCAAACAAACTTCTGCAAATTCAAGAGAATTACTTGAGGTGTTAGTGCAGCTGAGCAAGCAACCCTGTTGTTGCACCTGGGAGCAGCAGTTGTTTTCTTCTGGCAGCAAAAAAGTTGGATGAGACTGTGGGACTGAAAAACTGCAAGTCCAGACTGAATTTTCATGGTGTAATTTTCTCTACAGGATTTTTAACAGCTCAGCAGCAAACTCATTTACCCACTGAGAAGACAGCAAAAGCTGAGGATATCACAATAGCTAAAACATGCAGTTCTCACCAATTATTCAAATCTTAATTTTCCTCTCTCCTGGAGACTTTTAGCTACAGTTTGCATGGAACATCGAGAACTAGAATAAAGAGAAGTGCGCTTTTTTAAAAATAAAATTTCTTTAACTCACATAGTTAATAAAATATAACATCAGGTATTAGCTTGTGTGACAACATTCAGACCTTACAGCAGGAAATCTCACTGTAGGTTGACAAGCAGGAAATAACTTACCATGTACATTGGGAAACTATGTTTTAAAATAATCTATTTAATTAAACTAAAAGCATTAAACAGAGAGAACAGAAGGAGGAAAGAATATATCCTTATGTAGGTATTCTGGATATTAGTATTGCTTTCAAGGACAAAGGATTACTAAAACGATTGAATATGTATTTGGAAAGAACCATGTGGGTATTGAAGATTCCTCTCACACAACTACTTTTTCTAATTTAATTTTTGGTCAAACTGCCCACGTACAGATGCAAACTGGCAAGAAGGCAACCCAGAGAGACACAGGTGTCACACCCAATTCAAAACCATGGCAGAGGTGGAGCCATTCACCAGGCAGTATTTGAGGTGGTGATTAATGCATGTTAAAGGTTTCATTCAGAGAGCAGATCTGATAGGAAAACATCTTATGAAGACCTTCACAGCTTGAGAAATAGCTCTAGGGGAACAACTTTTTTTTTCCTGATTCCCCCCTTTCTGCCTTTTTCTCTAGATCTTTTTGAGATTGAAAATATTAGGAAAATGGCTATTGTCAATGGATAGATAACACTTCAATGAGTATAAGGCTTGCAAAATTACACACAGTATAGATGTGCAAAAATGCCACTTGGACCCTCGTTGGGCTTCTTTTGGCTGGGAGCTATTCTTTCCAAGTAACATTGTTGGTGTCATGTTTTTTACTTCAAGAGTCCTCTAACATTTTAATCCATCTGAAGATTGTTCTTGTATTTCTGAATCACCTCTAAGACATTTCCAAAAAAAAATGCAGACAGTCACTGGCTTGGTACTACTGCCTCTGGTACAGAAATCACTGTAAGTACAGGCAAGACAGTGATATAAATTAACTTGAATATTGTCCAGCTGGCTTTCATGCATAATATGTAGTTATAAGGGTTGTTTGCATTGTAGTCGTGTAGATTAGCGTGTTGTGAAATAAAGGAGACCATTTAACTCTGTCCTGCTGCCCCAGCTACATGGCACAGTGCACAGGTCAGGATAAAGCATTGTCCACGTAATTCCCAGTTATAAATAAATACATGCCATTGTATTTTCATCTCAGTAATTATAAGTAGCAGCTCACTGGACCAGGTAATGAAGTTATGATGTTAAAGTCAGGAAGTAATGAGGTTAAATTCTCCTTTCAATTAGCATAAATGGCCGTTAGACTGCTAAATCTTCTGAGAGATGATATGTCTGAAGATGCTCAGAAATACTCATGCCCATGACAATTACCAAACTACTCAGCAATTTTTATGGATCAAGAACAAAATGGCATTTTATTCCCTCCACACCAGGCCTGGTATCCCCATTACATCATTCTCCCTTATGAGGAAAGGCTGAGGGAGCTGGGTCTCTTGAGCTTGGAGAAGAGGAGACTGAGGGGTGACCTCATTAATGGTTATAAATATGTAAAGGGTGATTGTCACGAGGATGGCGCCAGGCTCTTCTCAGTGACAACCAATGATAGGACAAGGGTCAGTGGGTACAAACTGGAACACAGGAGGTTCCATTTAAATTTGAGAAGAAACTTCTTCTCAGTGAGGGTGACGGAACACTGGAACAGGCTGCTCAGGGAGGTTGTGGAGTCTCCTTCTCTGCAGACATTCAAAACCCGCCTGGACACCTTCCTGTGTAACCTCATCTGGGTGTTCCTGCTCCGGCAGGGGGATTGGACTGGATGATCTTTCGAGGTCCCTTCCAATCCCTGACATTCTGTGATCATGGCTGTGTTACAGCCTTCCACGCATTGATATAAGTAAGACGGTTCCCGGTTGTATGCTCAGACCTGCTGCTGTAACCATCGCGGGTGCAGAACACAGAGCTGCCCACGAGCAGGGCCCCAAGGCAGGGTCATCAGAGCCAAGCAACAGGAGAGGCAGTTCTGCTTTGCTCCTTGCACCACAGCCCACGAGCACCTCTGTGGGCCACAGAAGAGGGATGCTCACAGGGAAGGGAGACAAGCCAGAATGTAGCCCATCCCCGGACACCACAGAGGCCGCTCCTCATTCAGAGGAAAACTCTGAGAAATTTGAGGCTTGCCAGAGAATTCTGCCACAGAGTTTCAGCCTTCTCACAAGAAAAAAGAGTCCAGTCCACAGAAAATTATTTCTCTATCAAAGACCTGAGTTGTCTCAGTTACCAAATCAGTTTTGCTAATTAACTGGAAGATTAATTTACCAGCTGAACATTACTCTTCTTGGCAGTATTCTATATGGCCTCTACAATCACCCAGCCCTTGAAAACATCCTATCTTCTTACTAAACGAAAGTGAGAGAAGAAAAAATCTAGTAGGGTGTGCTGATGAACAGCAGCGGGAAGTACCGAAGGTTGAAAGCCCATAAGACATGGGGATCAAACTCATTTTCACTAATTACTCCTACATTTATACAGTCCTAAAATTACATTCGGCCCTTTGAAGGCAACCACGAGGCCAATGTGAGCCCTGGTGAAAATGAGTTTGACAACCCTGCCCTAAGACATGTTTCCATCATCCACCTATTTTTCTTTTCTGTCAGTGCTATTGCTCCTGGTTTATTTGATACCCTCTCCCTTTAAAATACTTTACTTCCTACTCATCTTCCTCATTCCTTCAGAGTTGTCAAAAATTGCCCTAAATCTCTTCTCAATCATTACCTTGCACTTATAATCCTCTGCTCCTCACTTACCAAGGTTAGTCTGGTCTTAGAGGCTTAGCTTTCACCAAAAGGTAGATATATTCTCTCAAATATAAAAAGAAGCACTGCCAGGATTAAGTAGTTTCCTTTGATAGATTTAAAAACCAAAACAACAACCCAAACAAACACACACACACACATACACACAAACCCCAGCACAACCAAAAAACCCAACCATCCTACTGAGTATTTCAAGGAAAGGCTAAACGATACTCTTTGGAGGAGGCAGGAAACATCAGCTGGTGTTTGATAGGAATGTGTGATACACCTGAGACAATTCCTCAATCTGGTTGTGGTTTAGTCCCATGATAGTTTTTGTTTCAATTAAATAGCTGAGATGACTAGGCATTAGCATTTCTCAGCACTGAACAACCTCTCAGGGAAGTAACGCCAGTCTTAAAAACTGAGTCATTTGTGACCAATTCAATCTATTACTAAAAAAGCTGTTATTGCTCTTTTGGGGAAACATTTTGTATAAAAAATGAGAGGTGTCAAAAACCAGTAATGAAAAGGTAGCTGTCTTTGGTAAGAGGGTGGGAATCAAGTGAACTAAACCAGAGAGTGAAGCAATTAAGTTATGAGTCAAAGTTTCCCCTGGAGAGAACCCAGAAGTAGAATAAACAAAGATATGATACCGTGCTATAATCAGATTGCTATGGGACCACCTTGAATTAAAATAGCCACAGTGATCTCTGGAAGTGGAGACAGAAGGTGTCTAAGTGGAGACAGGGAGTCAATGGGAGGTAGAACTGATTGAATACAATGGGGAAACTAGGAGAGGTGTATGAAAAAAACAGGAGATTGAATTCCAATTGTAGTCATTACTACTTTCAAGAATGAATCCTGTTGGCAATTGCTAACCTAAAGATATGTAAATCCTTTCAGTTTTAGGTCAGTCTGCTTCTCTAACAAAGATGACTAGAAGGACAAGGAATTACTGGAGAGAGTCCAGTGGGAGGCTACGAAGATGATTAGGGGCCTGGACCATCTTTCTTATGAGAAAAGACTGAAGGAGCTGGCTCTGTTCAGCCTGGAGAAGGCTGAGAGGGGATGTCATCAATGTTTATAAATATCTCATAGGTGGATGTCAAGAGGATGGGACCAGACTCCTTTCAGTGATGCCAACAAGAGGATGAGGGGCAACGGGCACAGACTGAAGCACAGGAGGTTCCATCTAAACATGAGGAAAAACTTCTTTCCTTTGAGAGTGCCAGAGCACTGGAACAGGCTGCCCAGAGAGGTTGTGGAGTCTCCTTCTCTGGAGACATTCAAGACTCACCTGGACACATTCCTGTGTGATCTGCTCTGGGTGAACCTGCTTTAGCAGGTCAGTTGGACTAGATGATCTCCAGAGGTCCCTTCCAACCCCAGCCATTCTGTGATTCTGTATGACTGACTTGCAAAACACCTAATTCGAAACTACAGAGACTATTGACCTTGTAGCTTTAGACATTCTGGAGCCTGCACAATTAGTTGAGTCTTGTTTTATTAATAATATAAATCTTGAGACTGTTGGATAAGGTGTCTAGCTGAATGTTCTCATTATACGCTAAAATGAGTAAGTAACCAATATGAAAATGTGTAACCAATTTGCTCTTTAGGCCTGCCCTGAGTAGTGACAAGCTTTTGTCTATAACAGCTGCTACTTTTCTTTCTGGCATGCTGGCTTTATTCCAGCATCCAGACTTGTGCAACTCTGTAATAAACAATATCTCATCTCTGTGTGCTAAAATTTCCCTCAATTGTTCACCGGGGGAAAAGAACCCTGTTTGTGGGAAAACACAATGGGAAACCAAAACAGAGATTAAAGACAGTTCGTGTGAGGTGTTGCCATACTGGAATTTAGTAAGCAACAGTACCAATGTCAAAGTTGAGCGAAGGAGAGGACTGATATTAGAAGAGAATCACTGTGCAGAGAGTGTGGGTCAGGGGAGAAAGACTAGGACTGTCTACATGAGACTAAACGGGAAGAAAGCAGAGAAGAAGAAACAAGGAAAGGAAAGGCAGAGGAGAGAGTAAGTCAAACCTGAAGAAGAAAGAGGAAAAAAGTGCCCTTTTACCGAGACCTTCAGGAAACATGGAGCACAATGTATGAGCTGTATTAGCAGCTCCTGTGAAACTCGGTGCACAAATGTACGTCCTGTCCACCTTGCATGCCCACCCACCCTTCTCTACCTGCTGCTGCCTCCAGCATCCATCTCCTGCTTTTGAATACTGCTGGAAGTGTAGAGACCAGGTAAACTGTGCAACCCAGAGAGTCAAAATCCGTGAGCCTTTCCCTAAGCATCAACATTTTTAGACAAATTTAGGTAGTTTCTCCTGATACTATACCTGCCCTGTCAGCAAAGAATTAAGATACATAAAGAAGATAAAAGGTGAGGTTATTACTGGCAGATCTAATTTGTACTTACAGCATCGGTACACGGTACCATTTATTTTGACCATGTGTACTTGCTGCTGCTCCATGCAAACAATGGTTCTTATTTCCTGTGCTGTATCATAAAAATTGCATGTTCCAGAAATTTCCTGTCCCATATGTAATGGTGACACTACAGCTGTCACACTGGTTTGCTACTCGGCCACCTATGGACTGTATATTTCCCTAAGCTGTAAGCTGTATCTGCTTACAGTATTTGTTTACTACCACAACCACCTATGGTTTTGCATAGGGCACCTCAGTTTTTAAACAACTAACAGTTTAAAATCAAATAAGGCCTAAACAGATACGTTTCTTTAATCCCAGTTGCAGAATTTCTTCCAATTTTCTGATTACTTTTTCCTTGCCCTGTTCTAAAACGTGCACAAACACATGTGGACAGACTGTTAAAAGACTTCTTTTGAGAAAGTGAGATACAAGATTTTCAAATCTCACCTTTCAGATTATTATAATGCTTCTAGGCAAAAAAAGAAAAAAGTACCTGGAGACAGAGTTAAGGCTGACCAGTACATATCAATAATTCAGGCACAAACCTTTGCTAGAAAACTGTAATAGCTCAAAGCCAAGCAGTAGAATACCCAGTTAAATTCTAATCAAGATTAAATTTAAGCCAAAAATCCAAACTTGTGAAGATGCAGAAAGGCACAGTTAGAACTTTCAAATAACCTTAACTCTGCAACAATAAATAATGTATTTCTGTGTTTGTAGTTGTAACTGGTGTTTGAAGAACAGATCAGATGATTTTAGTCATTTTATTTCATCTACAGGTGGTGTTGTCACAGAGTGCTACTGCTTCACAAGAATTGCACATTCAGGGCTGGAATTACCTCCAGGAGAGCTGATTATTGTCATTTATTATATCATTGATTCTTTGCTCTGCTGTTATTTGTCATCTGCGGATACTCTCTGCTATTGACTTCTGCTTTTATTTCCTTTGCTTGATAGTTTGATTCAGCAGCTACCTGCCTTCAACCACCACAAGAGTAGTACAATAAATTAGTACACTAATGACTAATGGGTAATAACAAATCCTCATAGTCAGTGGGGGGGGTCTCCCCTCTTCTAGCTTCATTTGTTTGAGGCCTCAGTGTTTCATGCTCCACACTACATTGACTTTGGGTCTGGCTTTGTGTAATCGATCTCTATTACTATGCTGTTCGTATGAAGTGCCACGCATCTGCTTACCCATGACTGTGCTGTGATTAATTATAATTATTCAGAAACTTTACAGGTGTAGACTCCTGAGCATAAGACAAACAAAATCATACCATTTTTGCCTTATGAAAATAAAGGTATTCTGGAGTTTCTATGACAGGAGAGGTACAACAAAGTAGCTCTGTAAACTGCTATTTAGGAAGAACATATAGATCTAATTACAATAGGCTGTTGCTTGTGTGCTACCCTCGTAAAAGCTGTCCTATTGGCACAACTCATTACTAAAGAATGCTAGCACCTGGAGTCGATGTGTGCTTATATATTCATTTCCAGCACTCATATATATTTCTCAACACAAGCAGGACATCTGGCCTTGCTGATTAGTAAAGCTGCTTGACATTTTTCATTTTTAACCTTGTTTTCGGTTGCTTATACATTTTCAAAGATAGATACATTTGGAATAAAATTTTGCATGCTGGATGCCCACCTCAGATCTACAGAAATGCACAGCAAGAAAATTTCATCCAGCAATTTGTAGCTGTGAGGGTAAGGGAAAAACATGGTTTTTTACCCATTAAAGATTTCTGAAGACCTTTCCTTTTGCCCCTCATGTTAATATGGAGCAGAAGTCACTATACTAAGCATATATCTTTTGCTGTTTCTGTAAGAGTACATTAAAATTCAGTTAACTTCTAAGCCTAACCAAAAAATTCAGTTTGATATGCTCATTTGAGACATCTTTGATTTTACCATCTAAATGCCCAGGAAAACCTATCTGTGCTGAGCACATTCCAGATTGGCGCTAAGACAGACTTTTTCTGTAACACAGATCTAAGCTCCTCCTGGCTGTGCCTCCTCTGAGTACCACTCCTGGGAGCAGGAGGACTATATCCCTGGGCATCTCCCCGCTGTGCCAAGTACCATGGAAGAGAAGAATACGAATCCACTGCCCATTTGCCCCTTTCGAAGGAAGAGATGAAGGCAGCTGGGCAGATGAGGAGCACAGAGTGGGGAAACAGAAGCCAGGACAAAAACAGGTAACATGGTGATTTGTGGTGGTCATAAGTTTGAGCAGAGGAGGATTTAGGGGGAGCAGGTAGCAGAGCACTGTTTCAGTCTTGCTAGGAAAGATGAACACAGTGGGAACAAAATGTACATACTGGGGGGCTTGTATTCAAGCTCCCAATTAGGCAGCCACAGGGAGATACCAACAGGATTTATGGTCAGTCTACTGGCTCAAATTCTGTCCAGACCAGCAGAGGTTGGAATGCATTCAAATCTATAGCCATCCAGTGGCTCTTGTGAAAGTCCGTGTCATCATGGAGAGGGTCTGCACCACCGAAGTGCCCAGAAAGTCCAGTGTTTAGATGGACAACTAGAGTCGAGGCAGAGGACAGCAAGGCAAAGCTTCCACAAATACCCACCAGAGGAAAGGTCAGTGGAAGGATGCCACTGCCCAGGCAGTAGTTGAAGATGCTAAATGTCTTTAACAAAGAGGTGGTTCAGCCCTTATGTAGCTAGGAACAGAACCTGCAGTTTGCACTGGGGCATATTCTCTGGCTGTTACCCGCTTTTTAAGTTTTATTGTATAACATGAGTAATGGAATTTAAATTTGGTTTGCTCAGATAGCTCACATCTTTGAAAATAATCATTTCCTCCTAAAATTATTTTCAGAAATGTGATATGGGAAAAAAAAAAGGTACTCATCCTTACCATTCCTTGCACTGAGTCATCTCTCATCCCACTGAAACCAACATAACTATTTGCTCCATATTCATAAAGACAGCAGGATCCAGCCCAGAACAGGCAAGAATTTTATCTATTTACTTTCAGTCAAACTCAACAGTGCTGTCTATTCACTCTGCCTTTACGGACTGTTGTAAAAAAAGGACTGACAGGCACCAATCTGAGTGAATGAGAGTTGAGGATGGGGGGGTGTTGTAACAGCATACCTGTCTTTCATCAGGAGAAGGAAAAGCTGTTTGAGAGAGACATTTTAGTCATTGCAAACAGCAAATTATAAGGGCTGCACTAAGATGGAAACTTTAATGAAATTCCAGAGCCTACAGGCAAATAATGTTTTTATGTAAATCAGCTTAACGATGAGTTTTTCACCATGAGCATTAGCAAGTGAGCAATTTATTTGAGCAAAACTTGCAATCATCAAAGCATTTTTAACTGTGTGATAGTTGAGTCCATAATAACTGGAAACCATGCCTAAAGTTTGCTCTCTGATCCTAACCACTCATTCACATTGCATGAAAAACAACATTGCAGGCAAAATCAAGCACGTGGTTCATCTAGTTATGAGGGAGACGGTTTAAAGTAACTTCTGAAACGCAACAATTACATTGGACTAAGTTTTTAGGTAATACTTCTGTTTTAAAACTGCTAACGATCTTGATTACAATGGACTCAACAGTTCTTTATCAGAATTGAATAGCAGAGGAAAAAAATCCCTGTGCTTCCAGTACACTGGAAATAAGCCTTGCCTCACATATGGAAAGCCATCAGTTTCATTGTATTAGTGTCACCTTAGCAACATTAGTGTCACTGACAATATTCAGGAAAAGAATCTGAACTGGAGATATAATGTCTGTGTTCTCAATTACACCAATCTATCTCAAACCACAACATAAACAGAGAGAAAATAAACATACAGAAACACTGGCATCCCCGAGCTTTGTTCTGAGTGTCAGCAGAGGCACTGTGAAGATGACTCAGAGATGACAGAGAAACGTATAAACTCAAAACTATACAATAGATCACAGCTCCACAAAAGATAAGGGATGGGCAGAGCTGGGGACCCCTCTCATCTCTTTACTGTGATATACAGGCACTGGCTTGTCCTAGATGATGCAAGCTCTTCTCCGCTGCCCCTGTCGCAATCTATCCTTTGGGCTTCCACATGTTAAGTCTACCTCAAGTTAATTGTCTCCTAGAGCACATGCCTGTGAACCATCAGCTCCTTGCTTTTATCAGAGCAACAGTAGTTTAAAGTCTTAATTAAATACATATGACTGGATTATGCCTTCAGGCACAGCCCTGGGCAAGAGAGCGCATGAACTTCAGAAGCCTCAGACACGGCCCTCTAACATCACAACATGTTTTTATTCCCCTTGATCTCAAAACATGAGTGGACCAGGCAGTGCTTTTGATTTACAGAAGCAGAGAATAACATCAGCCTTATAATCAGTGATTAGTATTTAGGAAGGTGTAAGCCATAACTTTACCTGGTGCCTGCTTTGTGAAGGGATGTGACAGCATGAGAAGGGACACCTTGCAACTCCAAACCCAGCCAAGTACTGAAATTAGGGAAGATTCATGTTTTCATTTACATTAATAGCTGTTTAATTCAAGACACCTGCTACAGCACTTCTTGAGCTGGTCTTTAATCACGTCTGATAAGTATAACTGAATCACATGTTAGAAACATTACATTCCCTTGAGTTAGTCTTTCATTTTTTTCCCCAAGAAAGTTACCTTTGAAGATGTTAGTGCCAAAACTAGCCATCATTGACCTCACCATTCCCCCAGCGTCCCTTACATGTTAAATCCTTCCTCTTGTTCCTCTGCAAACCCTTCCAGCCAGAAGCTCTATCTATTCACATTTTCAAGTGCTCTCTTCAGCCACCATCAGAATGCTTTACAACAACACTTTCTTTGTGTTTAGCAGCTAGACCATGCAATATTAAAACTCAGTGTTCACTCTGATTGGGAACTATTACAGTCAGTCAAGCACATGCCATGCAGTAAACAAAGAGAGAGTCTTGTGATGGAGTCCTTGTGCAACAAGATATGAATATTACCAGGAAAAAAATCCTTCGCATTGGATGTAAAAGAGAAGCCAAGAGCTTACCACTTTTACTCACAATACCATAATAAAGGCTGCTTTTCTTTTTTTAAGACATTCATCACACTTCAGAATCAGTATGCACACATTCCTTGGCTCTGCTGCGTATCTAAGGATATTTTTAGCCTAATATTTCCATGACAACAAAGCAAGAAATGGTCAATTGGGGAAGATGGCTGAATGAAATCTCATTATGCTTGTAGAAGCAGCTTCCTAGTGCCCAAATTGTTTCAGTTACCCACTACACTAAGCACATTATTGTTTGTTGCTGCTATTTCTAATCATCAAATTTAAAAAACTAATTTAGAGTGATTAAGTAATTACGCATTCTGTTATCATACAAGAAAGACTGTTCGCTGCTGTCATAGTATGAATACCCTAATATAAGTAAAAGGTGACAGCAAAATGCTACTTCAGATTGAAGTAAGAGCTTACAGAGAAGAGCAAGAAGAGATGTTGTGGTACCCTCTTAGGCAACTGGTAATAGGTCACACATACCAAGAGTGCAATGGCAAGTGTGGCAATTCAAACTCTTTGCTTTCCTGACTTCACCACAGCGCAGAACTATTTGCAAAGAATTTTGGAAGAAAATTATTTACAAAATCTGAAAGAACAAAAGGATGGCCGATTCCAGGCAGTGGCATTGAAGGCAAGGAAAATGCACAAGAGAGCAACCCAAGGAAAGGCATGCATCTCTCCCTGCACTTCAGGATTATTTGATTTTATTTGCAAGGCACTTAACAGGTCTAACATGGCATAAGGAGAAAACAAGGACAGTTACACCTGTGTTTTGACACTGTAACTCTACTGAAAGCAAAAGATAGTCAGAGCATGATAACAGTGGGGCAGAGCTTGAGTTCTTTGGCACACTGGTTCCTGGTTTTACATTACCATCTTGCAAACATTTTATTCATTTCCACATTATGTTTTTCCTCCTTTGTGGAAAGAAAGTGAACAGCAGTGAACAATATGTAATTCTATCACTAAGTACTTGTTACATTTTTGAAAAGTGTAAGATGAACAGCCTTGCACTGTAATTATCCAGTGACCAAAATTCCCCAAAGTTCAGTTGTTCTGAAAAACAGCGTTCTTTGAGGTCTTTTCTTAGTATACCAAAGACTTACCTGGGTAGGTCTTGTAAGCATTAATTAAACAGAAGAAAAGAGACTTCTATGTCTTCACAACACAGAGCCATTCTCTTGTTTTCACATCCAAAGCATTTATAATTAATTGAGTTCGCCCACTCAGAACCATGAGCCTTGAATAAAAGCTGCACACCAGCTATGCTGCCGTGGTATGTTTTTTTCCCCTTTCCTTTCAGTCTTACAAATGGTTTGCTTTACAACAGCAGGGCCCATCTTCCTTCCATTTGCTCAGAAACCACAGGCAGAGAAAGTGTGCTCACAGCCTTTGATTCTCACAGACACTTCTGAGTCATGTCACTGGTTGGTGAAACCCCATCAGCATGATGCCTTTGCAAACACAGTGCTGTGTCTGGGTATAATGGATAAAAACTTGGCCTTATTATTTTAAAACAATGCCACCAGAGCTCACAGGGATAGGAGTGTGGCATGTGTGGGTTTAGGTAGATTTACTTTTTCCAGTGAGGACTTGTGAAACACAAACTCAAAGCCCAGGTTACCTGGGGACATGCAGGAGATCCCAGAGATGTCTGCTTAATGCACGGCCCCTTTTGAAGGTCTCTTCTTTCTATGCAACAATACAATCTCTGCAGATCAGAGAATCCTGGATGCTGACAGCCATCACAAGATGCATCACAAACAGAAAAGCCCTTGGCATTCCAGCTTCACGTGCCCTGATCAGTCTCGTTATTGTGGTTTCTATTCCAACACCAGTTCACATACTGCCTGACTGTGGCCCACGTGCTACAAGTTTCAAAATCACCGCTGCTTTACATGATGCTGCACGTATTTGCCACCAGCTCCTCCACAAAAAGGGAGGAGGAACCGCAGCTGGCTCCAGGGAAACAGACTCACACATCAGTGCCTCTGTACCTCCTCTCGCATGCGGCATGGACTTGTTCCTTCCTCAGAGCTGCTCGGGTCTCTGGTTTGGCAGTAAAAGGAAAGGAGTGCGACCAACTCCTTTTCTAGGAACTGGGACTATGCTCTAGGTATGTTTTTGTATATTTGTGTGCCATCAACAATGCCAACACCTGTCTTGCTGCCAATAGTATATGGGCTGTGCTCAGTAGCAAGCTATGTATAAGCCATAAGCTTGGTCCCATGACTCTCAGCATGTGAAATTCCTTTTCAGGAAAGCAATTCACAGGCAGTTCTGCCTGGAGAGATGATGTCCAGCTGTGTTCAAAATCTCAAAAGGAGAGAAAGAAGGTGCCCACATCCTGAGAGGGAGGTTCTGGAGGGCTCAGGATCTGAATCAACTGAGAAAGATTTATATCAGAATGGGAATTGAGGCTGGAGTTAATTAGATTTAGATCTACAACTCTGTATGATGCTTTCTAAACCTCAGTAGGAAGGAAAAACCTACTTATAAGGAAAATTACAGTTTTAGCAGGAACCATGAACTGGACTTCTGGTTTTGACTGCAGTTGGATTCACAACCATATAGGATGTAAAAATACAGCACCAAGCCTTTCTGCTCTCTTTTACAAAGACAAAGACCGACCCATCAAACACTGCTGCTCTTCCAAAGCTTGCCCACCTTCTACAGGAAGCATACTATGAGACTTTTGTGACTCACTTTACAGTTTCAACTGTAGAAGGAAAAAGCAGATAACTGCTGCATTTTGTTGAGCCACTCTACAGTGAAGGATTTCTTGCAGTTTGCCTTGAGAAGGCCAGTATGTGACTGCTCACCCATTCAGAAAACTGTTCACAAGGGCATTTTGATTAGGTGCCACTGCTACGGTGCCTGCTGTTAAATTCCCTGGGAATTTATAAGACAAAGCACAAGCTATCAAGAAGGAAAAGATCAAAAGGCTGCTAAGAAATACATATTATACCTGTTACTACTTTTCACCTTAGAGCTCCCTTCTGCAATGTCCTATTTCAATAACTTTTTTTTCCTTTCTAAAATACCAACTTTTGTTCACTATTTATTTGCAATGTAATAATTAGGGAAGAAAATCTCTGTAATTACAAAATGAAACTTGACTTTTTAAAACTCAGCAATTCCAGAAGTATCTTACTTGTTACTGGTAAAAAGACAGTGCTACAAATGGGTTACATTAAGTTGAAAGGCAAGATAAAATATCCTGACTGTAAAACCATCAGTGAATCTAGTGTTGAGAGCATTGAATGAGTGTATTTGTTTTCAAGTGCAATAAAAATATGGAATTGTGGGGGAAAAATTACTATGAAACATAGGCTGCATTTGTGCAGGTGAAAAAATTACTATCTTGTAACATACTGGAATAACAAGGTATGCAAATACCACATTTAAACAAGCAAGAGGACAAAGAATCATAGACAGACTCAACAAAACACTGCAGAATGAGGAAGGTTTATTCTCTAGCAAAATATATTAAGATGTACATTAGGAGACGTTAAAAAATTGTCTTCAAAACACTGTTCTTGTTGATTATAAAATCGTATACAGATACCGGTATGTCCGTCACCTGAAGGTGTGTGCCAGGTGGCTGGCGCATTCTCTGGCTTCGCGCTTCACTGCTGGGACCCCCGGTGTGAGCCGCAGATGTTCGCTTTGCTGGCTGGGGCTGGTATCTGCAAACCTTCAGAGCTGCCGCCCCGGCGGCAGTAACTCCTGGCTTGCTCAAGCCCATCCAAGCTGAAATTGCTGCAGTCACACATGCAGGTGACAGCCAGGGAACATGCTTATTTTATTTTTTTTTTTTTTATAGTAAAGGCTAAGGTGTCCAACCACGGCACGCTTAACTCCCACGGGATTTGCTGCACTGTGACAAGGAAACCTTAATGCAAATTACCAATAGGCTGAGCAAGATCTAACAGCTGTTATGTGACAACACACAGGGAGATGACTATACAGTCCAGACTGCAGATAACCTAGACTATTTTTAAAACACTGTTTTTCAGAAATAAGCGTGCAGAGAACCTAGACAAAATCAAAAGCAGAGGCAAAGGACACTTGAAAAAAGGAAGCAGTAGTGGAAAAAAAATATGATTCTGGAGTAAATTCCTTTTGAATCATCTGCACATTTGTAACATGTACTATTGCTAATTTATACTTAAGTATATAATATATATGTCTCTTTCTCTCCCCTAATTTGCCAGTTATATACATAAAAATATGACAATCCTAATCTTGGGACTGACATTCATGCCCCTTATCGCCCCGAGCAAGAGATTCTAAACCTTTTATTAACTACCCTGTATGTGGCAACATTGAAAAAGGAAAATGCTATGTCTGTTCCTTGCAGTCTGGAAGACAGATGTCAGCTTCCTGCACCTGGAGTAAGTCTGAAGACTTCAGGTGTCCTGCAGAGCCCGGGCCACCACTTCACCATCTCTGGCAGGAACATGCTGAACATTCAGATAAAATGCTTCAACACCGGGAAACCTGGGTTCTGCTGAAACCGCTGCCACTGACTTACTGTAGTAGTTACACTCTCTCCTGACTTAATTTCCTCCTCTATAAGTTGAAGAAAATTATACTTCTGGCAAATCAACCCAAAGGAGAGAGGAATATGAGTGTTTGCTAGTCCTTCCATACGTCAGTCTTCATAATAACGGGGCTGTTCTTCGGTCACAGAAGAAAAGTATTCTCTTCTGCAAAGCAAAGCTCATGACGACATTCAGTAGGGGCCTTAACAAAGTGCATCAGCATCTGTGAGCATAAATTCCCAGCAGGTATGTATGGTGCAGCTGGTCAATCTGCCTCTGCAGAGGTAAGGCACTGCATGGATGCTTCTCTACTGACCTGAAGGGATTGGATTGAGTGGGTCATCATAGGATTTAGCTCTGCTTATTACTTAAGCTGCAATCAGTCAGGTCACACTAAAATTGAAAAGGACATTCCAAATTTCTTTTACAGTATTTGTTTCTTCGGATCTGCCCTACACCTATTTTCCCTTTAGTCACAGTCAGGTTTGTACTTTAAAAAATGCCTGGGCTGTAACCCTGTCACTCCTGGCATTATAGACCCCACTGACAGAGCACGGCCTCACCAAGCAATCACAAAGGAAGGAGGATGGAATGGAAAGTGAGACTGAAAGTTACTGGTTTAACTGGCTGGCTGTAGGTGCCTATAGCCAACACAGGGAGGGAAAGGAGCATCTACTATGGAAGGAGAGCACTTTTAGGATGCAAATGGTCACATACAACTAATGCGATGATAACAACAGGCACACTGCTACACAAACTCTGCCCTTTTTACATAATGTACTGCAGACGCATTAACCAAACAGTTCCTTTACATCTTCTGGTGGTGTTCCACCGACACCAAGGGAATTCTCCCCTTCTTACAGAAGCTATAATAGCCTCTTGAAACCAATCTCACTTGTTGAGATGCTCAAAAACACATCCAGGCCACCTCCCATCCAATCTTCACCATTGTGTAGCTTATGTTTTAAAACACAGCTTGCAGTGCCAAGGAGGTCATACCAAAGTATTTGCAGCTAACATGTTTTAGTTCACTCACCAGGTCAAAAAAGAATCTATTAAAAAATACTACAAATGCTGGCAGTGTTGAGAGCTGAAAAAGAAAGGGCAAACAAAGCCATGAATGAAGTTTTGAGACCACAGGAAAGGAACAAGGTGTCCTACTGGTTTGAGTTTTTCAGTACTGAGAGAGAATGATTCTAGGATGAGTTTGCAATAGATTTATTTGTAGGTTGTTGGGGTTTGTTTGGTTGGTTTTGTTTTTTCTCTGCTACCTCTGGGAATTTCTAGTCTGAAAACCAAATACTTGAACTCTCACCTGCTGTGAACTGACATCACCTCACACAAACTAATCAATCCATCTTAGTTCATGTGCACAAAATACCCAGCCTCTTGTTTTTCAAATAGAAATCCTTTATTAGCACATGTACATTCTAGATCCAAAGTCTCAAATATGCCCTAAGGTTACACAAATTTACCTCCTAGCAAAAGGCCAGCATAAGATGCGCATTTTTACCACGTCAATTTGGTCTTTCAAAGAAAGCATATGTGCATGTATATTTTCCACCTGTACAAAGCTGTTGTAGACACCCAACTGCTGAGTGCCACACTAGGACTCCAAAAGAGGTAAATGCATTCCCAGTATTGTTGTTTTACAGTTTTGATGGTTCATTTTTCCATCTCCTTCCTGTCTTGGAGAATATAGCTACCATAAAGCAACTGGCATGACCTCAGGGAGGGCTGGAAGATACTACTTTGTGTCAGCTGCCAGCATGCAGGAATCTTTCTGTCAACCTTGACAAGCCATGGCTTCTAAAATGGAAGTGTTTTGAAGGACTAAGTAACTTTTAGTCCAAGGCACAAAATTTTGTGTTTAATTTAACCTTTTAAATATTTTCCAACATCTAGACTATATGCTTCTTCCACACTGGCTGTCAAATGTCTGATTCATCTTGTTAAAAACAACAGAAGAACTCCAACTGATTTCAGTGTTGGAGAGACCACACCTACCTCTTCTCATTTTCCTTCCAAAAGACATAGTCTCCTCAGCTGCAATCTGTTCCTTTCACATCCACATGTCACTCAGTCCTTCTGCCCTTCTCCAAAATATTTCTAAAGCTCCTGCAATCTTTCTGTTTGAAAGTAGAAAGACTAACAAAAAAAAAATAACTCTGCCAAATGCACTACCAAGTGGATTTATATTCCACAGTACATTACATGCATAGGTCAGCTAAATCACTTATGCATGTCACAGAAGTTATTACTTGGCATTTCATTGCATCTCTAATGCAACAAATTTAAGAAATTTAGAAAAAGAAATAGATCTGCTAAAGCAAAACCAGATTCTATTTTCCAACCTGCACAAAACCTAAATGGGCTAGTTCAGAGGCAGAAACTTTATCTTTACACTTATTATATATATTTAAAAGGTTTCCACTGAGTCATTTTCTAACAGAAGAAAGCACAATATGAGATTTTTAATCCATCACAGAAGCTCAGCACACTTCCTAGAGAAGCGGTAATTACAGAGGTGCCTGCTAGCACTGCTACTGTTAAGGCTGTGTTGGAGGTTCATTATTAACCCAGTTTTCATGGTTTCACAGCTCAGTCACAAAACACCCATGTACTGGCCTCAAAACACCATAGAAAATTTCATCCAAGCAGCAATTTATTTAGTTACTTTTTCTTCTTGTAAAAGAAAAAACGAGAATTATATCAATTTCTCATGCTTTTCTATGAATATATACCAGGGGAGAGTTAATAATTGTAAAACAGCAAATTCTGACACTCTTGGGTGTAATCTTTATCCTGTTTAAATTAACAGATAGTTCTCTCGACTGCACTAGGGACAGGATTTCAATCTCGGTGTTCTGGAGAAGTTCAGATCCTGCTGCCCACAGATCTGCTCTGCCAGAGCAAGTGCCTTCTCCCATTTAATTTATAGCCTTCCCAAGCCTGTTCCAGTTGCAACATGATTAGCTCAAACCCCGCTGAAAGACATCACTGTAGATTATTACACTCATGCACTGTCACATGTCTCCCTGTTTTGAGCATTGCGAAGTGTTTCTGGTACAACTAGAGACAGGGTCTTTCGAACAAGATGTTCTAGAGAACAACTGGAAGACCCCTCTGGATGGCTGCTCACAGCTCTTGAAAGACACACTTCACATGAATCAACACGGGGTTAAGCCCTGTGCCTTCCCCAGGCACGACCACCACTGACAGTGTAGTGTAACATGCACAGCCAGGTCACTGGAGTTGTAAGGGCTCCGCTCTACTACTGGCTGAGTACCAGGGGGACTTCACCAACAGTACCGAGACTTTGTCAATCTTTTTGAAAAAGGACCATCTTTTGCAACGAAGTTGAAAGCTGGCATGAGTTTCCAGGATAAGGCTTAAACTAAGCTTTTCATTTGACTTGGCTCTGCCTGTGAATCCTTTGCAAGGTTGAAATCATGGGAACCTTAGTTTGTCTGTACAATTGCCATCTACTTTTTGGTCAGGGAAATCAGTAGAGCTGCAGCTGAGATTTCTCCTGGCTAAGTTTCATTTTCTTTCCCTCAAAAGTCAGAGAGAAACTTGAATGGAAAAGCAGCATGAACGCACAGGAAAATTCCATCTGCACCAGAACGTGATAAACAAAAACCACAAGTTCAGAGCCTTTCTGTTAAGGTGCCACAGCTGAACCTCACACATCTGAAATCTCTAGATGACATGAGCTGTGTCAGCCCCAAATGCTTGCTTATGTTAGCTGGTCTAGTAAAATGCTGACGCCTTTCGGAACCGCACATGGAGATGATCTGAACTACCAGGATTGGGGCAACTAATCCGGTAATTACAATTGATTACAAGGCCAGTAATCAAACAATCACTCCAAAACTAGTGTGGTGGTGAGTGATGACTTCTGGCAGAAAAGCCAACACAGACAACTAAATGCAGTAGCATCGTCTTAAGCACCACAGATGACTCTGCCGTGGCTGTCTCTAAACTGCGCTCCTACAATCCAAAATGCCACTATGCGCCTTTTCTTTTACATTTTCACCTTAATACAAAAAAGGTACATGACGGATTCTCCAAAATCTATGGAGGAGTCAGGGAAAAGAAGAAACGATAAAGCCAAAGTATACTGGTACTGAAATTTATTTCTCATTTTTGTGACATGCCACGCATAGACTTCGTGCAGTTCACAAAGGGAAAGGGAAATGATGAATCTATTAGCTATGTAGATTTAATATTCCTCACAGGCAGCTCATAAAGCTTACAATAATATCTTGTAAACAGGAAAACATTTGAAAGCCTGAATCCAGATGCATGCTAATTACAGAACATCACTTATATATAAATCAAGAAATCCTAGGCAAGCAGTGAGAAGGAAATAGTTCCATCTCTCCCCACAACCATGAGATGCCCCAGTGACAAATCAAAAAAAAAAAAAGTAATTAGTGTTTTGTAAGAGAGCAGGGCTGGCTCATTACACCTCAGGCAAACACCTTTATCAATAGGAACAGGAAAAATGCACCTCTTGGAGGTCTCCAGGCTAACAAAGACTGTAGAAGTTCAGAAGTCAGAAATAAAAGTTTGGTACTATACCTGAGAAGCTAAGGAGAATTCCTTGTTGTAAAGAAAAATGTTCATAATGTATCTGTATTCTGTTTTACAGAAATATATTAAAAATATTCTTTCATCTTTATATCTTGTCTAGCAATTAAGCAGACAGACTAATCTAATACACTGTAGGCATACTGCTTTTCGGTGTGGTAAATCTGTTCAAGTGTTGCCTGACAGTTCAAAGTGGTTAACCGCACATCAGTTTGTGTGGGTTCCCAGGTGCCTCTGGAGTAACCCAGAGTTGCCAGGTTATAAAGCAATTTTACCCTCAGGAAGTGCTGCTCAGAAGGTTGGATAAACAGCAAGTTAGTAGGAAGACAAACCCCGATTCTGAAATCTCTACAAGCCCCTGACAGACTTGATGTGTTCCAACTCTAGGCTTGTTTTAATGGAGTAGAAAAGGAGAAGTACAACTGCAGTCCCTATCTGTAACACCTGTGCTAGAGAACGGCAGTGATAAGAAACATTTCTGTGTGTAGATTGATTTTTGAAGCCAGAGGCAGGAGAGAGAAGTGTCCACAAGACATGGGCTGCACCAAAAGCTGCTTCCCTTCCTAGGATCTGCCTGCTGATCTCAGAGGAACCCACGGAAGCCAAGAGCCCTTACCCACAAGCTGCCTGGAAAGCTCCCTGGGACTCCTCTACTGCAAAAACATTACACATTTGTTCTGAGTGCTTTTTCCCTCTTGTGTTTGCACTCTCTGCTTTTTTTTTGTATTTCTGCCACTCAGAAGTTTCTGTCGGGAAACATGCTGGCAAGTTACAACCACCACAGCTTAAATTCTGATACACAGGCATTGCCCATCTTATTTCTAAACCCAGCCTGCAACATAGCAGCAACGCACTTCATAATGGATTTTGTTTCTTATGGTGTAAATGATCTATTCCCAATATAAATAAAACACACAAAGATAAGATGATTATTTTTCCCCTGATATTTTTTTAAAAGTTATTTCTAACATTTCCTTTTTAGATCTTCCAATGGATGGAGATCATTATTGAACTTGTAAGGTATCCGAGCCATGAAAAAGAAATGGGTCAGGAAAAAAGTAAAACTGAGAGGCATAGAGAAAGATCATCTTTGAAAATGCAATAAGATTTGTTCCACTTTTACATTTGAGGCCAGAGATGCATTTACATTTAGGTTACATCATTACTGTTTTTTTCTGATTAGATGTGAGAAAACAAAAACCACAATGAGAGCAGTTGAACACTGGAACAGGTTGCCCAGAAGGAAACCCCACCCTTGAAGACAGTCAAAATTTGAACAGAGTCTAGAGCAACCTGCTCTAACCCAACCTGCCTTGAGCGAGCAGTTGAACCAAACCACCAAAGATTATTGAACAATCGTATTCATAACTTTTTTATAGTGTGAAGCAGCCACTAAGAGGAAGCAAGATTATCAGCATACACCATCTAATCATGGAAAGCTGCCTTAAAACATCCCCAGAGTGAGAAGAAATCAGACCTGTAGCTCTTAATCTCAGGAATGGGTTTAGAGCTACAAGGAAGCTGTGAAAGCTCACCCCCAGTAAGTAAACACGTCACCTCCCCACATCTCTGCTTCCTACCACTTCAGAAGTGAACAAGTACCTGCCAGGCACAGTGGCTTGGCTGCCAAGGAAAGGGAAGGGTCTGGAAGAAACGCTGCTGTCCACTCTTAGAGGTGTCACTGTAGCAGCTGCTTTTGGTAAGAGAGACTTGGAACAAAATCCGCAGGCAGGACAACTTTTAAAGAGAGACTGCGTAACGAAATTACCATAGATAATTCAATGAAAGCGGAAGGACAGAAAGAAGCATTGTTATGGAAATTTAATTAATAAACAATTACAGTAAAAGTATTTATTTCAAGCTTGATGGGTTTTATTATTTATAAAGAGTTATTAGCACTGAGATATGGGAGGAAATTATACCTGCAACTAATGGGGTAAAGAACAGCTCAAGTATTGGAAAGGTTGGAGAATAGCTTGGAAGTGTAAAACACTATTTGCCCAAGGCTCTCAAGATCCTATTACCAATATCAAAGACCTTGCAGAAAGATGGTTCTGATGGGCAAAAGTGTTTGAGCCCTGTGAGGACACCGCTATTGATCCCTGCTGACCTCCCACTCTCTGAGTAAGTCTATTCTGGATTTAAATGGTGTTCTTGACACCTGGCAGTCCTATAGCAGGAAACCCTGGATCAGGGGTAAGATGACAATAGGGCTAGATTTACTAGCTAGTTAGCAAGAAAAGCCAATTATCAAAAGGCTTCCTGTATCATATGCACACTTTTTCAGAAGTGGGATGAGTTATTGCAGCACTACAACACAGATACAATTCTGCCTTCCTCATGGAAGGTCAAATAAGTTTTTCTGCCTAATAAAATTGTCCGAACACCCTTGTATGAGTTAGATAAATGTTGCCATAATGTCTACGAGGCATGAGAGATGAAGTGGCTGGCCGAAACTGGATGATGACGTATCAGGGTTACAATCAAATTTCTGTATTATGTGAATGGAATTATCTCCCTTTTTACTGAGATTTTTTGGTGCCATGTTGAACATTTAAGATGGGCCCTTCAGATGTTTCACTCCTGCAGAGAGGTATAAAAGAGCTTTCTTTTAGATGTGAAGCAAACTCACTCTCTCCCATAAACTAAGACAAAAATGTTATCTTTAATACATACGCTTCAAGTTCTGTTTTGATTAATTACTTTCACAGTATGCATTAAATAGATTACCAAAAGATCCATAAAATTCTCCAAAACTAGAAATGGTAAATTATTGACACTGATCTATTCTTTAGGACCTTTAAACTAGTGATGGGCTTGGTCAGTAAACCACCTGCTGAGTCTGCCCTCTCAGGCAAGCCCTCGATGCAATTCAGCCTTTGCTCAGAGACCCATGTCCTTGGGGACCCTATCCCCTCCATCAGCAGAAATGTTCAAGTTTGATGGTGCTGAGATCTGACACTGACAAGACAGCCTCCTTATCTCCTGAATAATTTTGCAGCCATGAATTGAACTCATATCCTTCATTATAAAAGCCTGAATGCAATACTTTTTTTTCTTTTTTTAATGTATTTAATAAGAAAATAACTGAAACAAGGCTGAGTACCTTACTACTGTTTTGGAGTGAATATGACCTTCTGATGCATGTGCTGATACCCTTCCAATCACAGCTGCTTCTCATTTCCACTGCATTTTGTCCTGTTTTTCAACAAAGATAAAACCACTTGGACCAAATTCTCCACCTGTACACAGTTGTACATGAAAGGTGCTGGAATTCTTACTGAATTCAGTGGGGACTAACTTGGCTTGCAGCAGCTTCAGAAACATGCCCAATGGAAGTATCCAAAGGGATAGCATTGAGCCCCCTGTGCAATGGAGCAAAGGGTGGGGATCTATCTTCCAGGGCAATTCCACCAGATCTCTAGACAACATCATCCAAAACAAACTTTCCAGAAGCGGCAAAGACAACTGATTTGTGAGTCAAAGATGACACTGTAATCTCTCACTGTCAATCGTAGATGATTATCAAACACAAAACAACATTATCTACGTAAAACTGATCCATTAAAATAAATTATGTGACTGCAGCACCTGTGGTGCTGAATACTGACATCCAAAGTTCAAAGCAGCAAAACAATATCAATCTCTTCAGGCATTTATCAAATGCTAGGTTACACGAGAAAAATACAGCTGCTAGCGACACCACTGGATTTCAGGAAACTCTTTTCATTTCCTCCAGTGCATGATATGCACTACGGTATCCTGATACCAAAGCTAAAACAGAAAACACTTTACAGGCACTGGAGTTCTGAATCTAAAGCAAGTACATTGCTGACATGACTGGAAGAGCAAAATGAACATGTACGTGAACCCGTATTTTCAAACTTTGGCACCTACAGTCAGACTCCTCCAGACCCAAAGCAAAGATGTGACATTCCCCATAGTAAGCTGCCAGGTACACAGTGGTCTGATGGCTTCTACTTAAATTACTCTATCCTGGGGAACAACTGCATGATCAACAAGTGACTCCAGAAGTGAGAAAGGATGTAGGCCATACCTGATATCTTCAGCAGGATCTGGAGAAGAGGGAATAGTGCAGACCAGATCAGAAATTATAGCTGCCTACAAATTTAAATGCTGGAGCATGGAAGGCCACGCATTTCCAGCTCCTAACAGATTCAAGCAGGAATTGCTGTAAGGACCACATACTACATAGCCTCTTTTCAGTCTCCTGGCAGTGGCAGCACAGCTCCCCAGTCCTTACTACTTTCTTGCAAAGGCTGTTAAGCAACAAGCTCCTGCTTGGAAAGAGTGAACTCTGTCAACTTTCCCCTTACCTTAAGATCAAGCAAGCCTGAAAGCACACCAGTGTCCCCCCAAAAACAGTCACGATTTCCTGTGTCCTCCTAAATCTCGTGAGTTAGGAGAGGTAGTCAAATTAAGGACTTAGCATACTGTGTGCAAGAAAAAATGATAACAGCGATGATGAAAACAATATGATAAATGAAGGAGAACAGAAAAAGGCTGTGATTTTTTTTTTCCTCTCCTTATAGTCAAGCATCTTCTTCCCAAGATACAAAATCACATGGTGTTGCATCTCACAATGGGAGGCACATCTGGTGCCTCAGGTACCACTTGGCTGGGCATCCTCCTCAGGCTGCACTCTTCTGCCACCCTGGGAGACAAGATGCCAGGTAAAGCTGGGGGTTGTCCCTATAGTCTGTGTGTCCAGAACATGGGGTCACCCAGCAGCACTGGCACAACAGTGCCGTTCTGCTTCCACACATGAGACAAGCCCAGCTGCAGGGGAATAACAAGGCTGGAACCAGTTGCGTCAGTCTGATGTTCATTCGATGAGATGACTCCACAAATCTTTGTCTTTCCTAGGTAGAGGATTGGCCAGGCAAGAGTCAGGCTGTTGGACTGCAAGAGAAGCTACTGCTGTCCCTCAACCTGACAACTTCTGGGAAGAAAACAACAAACAGATCCAGCATGCTCACAGTGGGCTTAAAAAATAAAAAATGGAACAGAAAAGAGAGGAAAAATCATGGTTCCTTCATTATCACCTTTTCTGAGGCTCATTCCAACTTTGATAAACCATAACAGCCCTACACAAACCTCTCTTTCCAGCAGATGAGCTTTCAGAAACTCTTCCTTAAAGAACAAAAGGAAGATGAACATACCATGCAGCAGGGCACAATTCTTTTCAGGGTGCAACTTTTAAGTAATTCCCAGTAGTTCAGACTGCAAACAGACTAGAGGTGGCCTAGCATTACCAGATGAGAAACTAAGCAGGGAGTATGGAAACTGATATCTTACCTGCAGTTGTACCCATGCATTGGCAAGTCACTTCTTCACTCTGTGCCTCTGTTTCCACCTCTCGCCTTTTAATCTGTCTTCCCTATCTCAGCTTTCAAACATTTGCATTGAACTTATACAAAATCTTCAAAAATATGGTGTTAGCTCTTTAGGACAGAAAGTTAGTACATACAAAAGAAGGTCTATTCTTCATGGGAGACAGTAGACACTACTGTAATTTAAAAAAAAATAAAAGCAACTAGTACAAATTTGAAAGTTATCAAAAAATAATAGATTTGTGCATCCAAACCAGGTGCCACATGTCCCAAGGCTCTGTGTAAATAGCACAAAAACATCAGTAAAATGTTACCACAACTTCTTGACCATTGCTTTGGGATCAGTGGATGTCCAGTCTCTGATGCATTGATACAACATCTATGCTTGTTTAAGGTTAAGTAGATGAGATAAGGGACCACATAAGCTGTGTTCTCTGTGACTGAGAACTATGATTTAGTGAAGAAAGGCTTGCTCTGACTTAAGCGTGCCTAAGATCAGGCATTACTTCTCATTTAAACCTTTCCAGTTCACCTTGAGAGAACTTTCTGAAACTCCCATCACCAACCTGTCAGAGCTCTCATTTTAATATCAGCTTTGTGCTAGCAGAGGTTTTTGTAATTTCTTTAAGCCCTGCCAGGAAAAGTGGAGAGCAAGTAGTGTGGGGACCAGCCAGGCTGTCCCAGCATGGTGTCACCAAGCATGCATGCTGCAACACAAGCACCTTGCTCCCTGTGTGGGAATGCATAATCAACCAGCCCCGATCTCCACAATACAAACAAAATATGTTCAAGTGTCAAAAGAAGTTGTGGAAAAGGAGAGAAAGATGTAGAAAAATCTGATTTGTAGACTGGTCTCTCAGTTAAGCTACCACAGCACAAGCACACAGGAAGCTGAGAAATAGCTGTCTAATGTCTTGTACGGATTGACCTATGTTTCCATTTATAGAGTCATAGAATCATTTTGGCTGGAAGAGACCCTCAAGATCATAAAGTCCAATTGTTAACCTAATTCTGGCACTAAACCATGTCCCTAAGAACCTTGTCTATGAGTCTTTTAAACACCTCCAAGGATGGTGACTCCACCACTTCTCTGGGCAGCCTGTTCCAAGGCCTGACAACCTTTTCTGTGGAAAGAAATGTTCCTAATATCCAATGGTTATCATATTATTATTTTTCTGATAGGTTGCTGCCTACAATTCTGGCACAGAGAGACATTATAACAGAAAAACTAACAGGAAATGCAACAACAAAGACTAAAGGGCTGATCAAAGGATCCAAAGCAAAGGGCTCTTGAGGAACCTCAATGGCCCTGAACTGGGAAGTACCTTCATCTAGGCTCAGACTGTGCTTCTCTTTCCAAAGCTAAGCCTGGTTTAAATATGATTAAACTACTATAAAGGGTATCAGGCTGAGGAAAATAAGGAGGAATTTTAAAATTGTGTGTAGATTAACAGGAGTCCCTGGTATTTGGCTGCCTTCAGCGCAATTGGCACTGCGACTGGCGACCAGTCACTATTGGGGTTCCACAGGGATCCGTCATAGGGCCAGTGCTCTTTGATGTCTCTATAAATGACTTAGACTCAGGACTTGAGGGATTGCTTAGTAAGTTTGCTGATGACACAAAACAGGCGGGAGCTGTTGACACTCTCAGGGGCAGAGAGGCCCTGCAGAGGGATCTGGATAAATTGGAGAACTGGGCAGTCACCAACCGCATGAAGTTCAACAAGTGCAAGTGCCAGATTTTGTAGCTGGGACACGGCAGCCCTGGCTGTACATACAGACTGGGGAACAAGATGCTGGAAAGCAGCTCTGTGGAGAGGGATCCGGGGCTTCTGGTCGACAGCAAGTTGAACATGAGCCAGCAGTGTGCCCTGGCAGCCAAGAGGGGCAACCGTGTCCTGGGTGCAGCAAGCACAGCATTGCCAGCCGGGCGAGGGAGGTGATTGTCCCGCTCTGCTCTGCACTGGTGCGGCCTCGCCTGGAGCCCTGTGTGCAGTTCTGGGAGACACAGGATAAAAAGGCTCTAAAGCTACTGGAGAGTGTCCAGAGGAGGGCTCCGAAGTTGGTGAAGGGTTTGGAGGGGAAGCCGTATGAGGAGCGGCTAAAGTCACTTGGTTTGTTCAGCTTGGAGGAGCCTGAGGGGAGAGCTCATTGCAGTCTACAGCTTCCTCACAAGGGCAGGAGGAGGGGCAGGCACCAAACTCTTCTCTTTAGTGACCAATGACAGGAGCCGAGGGAATGGCAGGAAGATGTGCCAGGGGAGGTTTGGGTTGGTCATTAGGAAAAGTTCCTTCCCCCAGAGGGTGCTGGAGCACTGGAACAGGCTCCCCGGGGAGGTGTCACAGCCCCAAGCCTGACAGTGTTCGAGAAGAGACTGGACAAGGCCCTCAGACACACGTTGTGAACTGCGGGGTTGTCCTGTGCAGGGACAGGAGTTGGACCCGATGATCCTTGTGGGTCCCTTCCAATTTGGGACATTCTATGATTCTACGATAATTCCAAATAGCATCAAAACTTTTCTAGTCGTTTTAAGGATAGCCTAGTTTGATACTGTGCTCACAGAAAGAACCTACATCGCACCTCAGTGAAATTGTTTCTTGCACTCTGCCTCTCTCTATTGCTGTATAAGACAAAAAAAGTGTGCCAGAAATTGCAGTGAAGCAGAGTGTGTTTACTTTCCTGGAAAACCCATTATAGGGTGGTTCTTTCACCGCAGTGCCCTCCAGGCCTTACCACAAGGTATTAATATACATCTCTAGTGACATGTAGCCTCTCTTCCCTCCTCCTTCCTCTCCGCAAACCCCAACAATTTTATGGTTACAGTAGATGGTTACTGTTTATCACTGGCTGTCATGAAATCCCAAATTGCTACAGTTCTGCAGAAATGCAAAACTGGCTGTAGTGCGACATTGCCTCTGCAGCTGTTAAGGCTTTTTGTTTGTTGGGTGTTAACAGAAGATGAGTTCTGTTCTGCTGGCATTCATGCTGCAATTGGGAAGAAATTCCCTATCTGGCTCACACCAATTACATATCTGTCTGGCAGCATTATTTTGCAGGTTCATGATATGCAAAGTGGAAATGCATACGCTTATCTGGGAAAGATATTAATCCTTTTCAAGGTGTAAGAGTAGGTCACTAAAACAAACAAACTTTAAACCTCTGTGGTACCTGAAAATGCTGTATGGGTATGTATTAAGAAATTATCTTTGTTTTGAAAAGTGATAGGGCCTTCTAGATGGTCTTGAACCAGTCTATCAGCAAATTCAAAAGCAACATGTATTTTGCCCAAACACCTCCAAAACACAGAAGCATGTATCAAAAAGAAAAAACTACCTTGCATTGTCATCAACCTATCACACAAAAGGCATTTTTTTTAATCGAGTGAGATTTTAAATATACCTGAAAAGTAACCCTGAGTGACTCAGACTGGTCAATCCACTGAGAATACTGTGAAAGTATAGCTTAAACAACAGACAAGCATCTGAAATTGCAGAATTTCAGTTTTATTTACTTCTGTACAAGAAGTGCAGTTAACACAAAATACCGTTGCAATTTTTCTGCCATGCTTTCCTTTGTGTTCTCCACTCCTGATGCACTTCTACAAATCTCTCACCATATGGCTAGTTTCTTCTGCCCATAGTGCATAATTTCTGTCCAGTGTGGTCCTCCAGGTCGATGTTTTTTGCCAGTAATTATCATTACAACTCTGTCTGACAGAGGATTTCTAGTGTGATAATCTGCCACCACCAAGAAAATAACTTCCAGCCACATTTGCCTTTACTCACTCCTACTCTAGGTCCCAGACCATTGCATGCAAATGTTACCTACAGTGATTAGATGTCAGTGCTTTTATGAACAACGACTGCAAGGCTACATAGTTAGAGTGTCATATTTCATTTTCTTGTTAATTTTCAGAACATGCAAGAAAGAAAGGATAACTAATTGGGGAATGCTAAGGCTTTTGAACAAAATACTCCCCAAAACATTATATATGTCTCCAGACTCAAAATATAGAAAATGAGTAATAACTCTCTATTTACTTGACCTCATTCCTAATGCTTCTTTTTCCATATTAATGAGAATTTCACTGTCGCAAATCAGTCAGTCTTTAATACCTTTGATTTTTCAAGTTCCTTCATACAGCTCTTTAATTTAAAAAAAAAAAAAAGGTTAAAAAATGGCTTTTTAAGCTCTTTATGTCAAGCAGCTGGCTGGTCACAGCAAAAGGGTAATTTCCTTAAATGTGGTACAAAAACACCACATGGGGATCCCTAAAAACTTTGACTTCTGAGGTTGGACAGGATGATCTCCATGGCCCCACAATAATAAGCTTATTTTACCTCACACAATTGCACCACAAAAAAAGTTAAATCTTTATACATCTCAAGAACAGGAACCAAACCAATCTGCACGGGGTGCCTTAAGTTCTTGAGAACTTTAAATTTTCTATGTAAGGCTAATTATTTGGCCTTACTGTGATTTCCCCTTTGTCATGGCTCCTGCCAGCTATGATGGGCCAAACGCGGCAGTGTATACCGTAACATTTTCTGAAGCACTGTGCGGTTGATAAATTGCAAATATTGACTCATATGGTGAACAGATACCAAGGTACAGGTAGTTACAGGAAAAGCAAAAGCAGAACTTAAGGGCTGCCTTTGTAAGTGAGCTACTCAGTTTTATAGAGAATTAATGCTGTAATCAGCAAGAACCCAATCAATAGCAAGTTAAGGGAAGTACAACATAATGCACAGAAAAACAATACAGATACCTTGAAAATAAATTACCATGTTTTAGCTACCTACTGTATGTCTTCACAACCACTAAATAAAAAGTCTACATATCTCAGAAAGTGCCAGAGCTACAGATTAACAGAAGCTAAGAATACTCCAGCTAGAAGACTCACTAACACTTGCTTACCTTTATACTCTCCTCCAGTCAACACTATTGGCCATTTTTGGAGACAAGACACTGGGTCAGGTTAACTTTGGACCAAATTGGCAATTTGTATACCATGTTACCAGTGAACGTACCCTTGCACTGTCCTCCAGGTTCTCTCAGTTCTGTAGTGAATGGCAAGAAAAATAAAATAGATTTTGACGACCAGTATCTTTCCCATTCCTGCAAATGTCACTATATTGTGTGATATGCAACATAAGAGGAAGATATGGTCTCTGTCCAAAAAATAAAAGTCTGAATAAAGGTGGTTTACACTGTCCTCTTTGGACAAAAAATACATGAGGATTTCAGACACTGCGGTTTTTAACATAACATTTAATCAACTGCAAAGCTGTGTACCTTCACGTATAAGTCTCAACAATGAGCAGGAACCCTCAAATATGCCTTTAGATATATAAAATTCACATACATCAACATTTTTCACATATGTGGATACTCTTAGAGCCACTTCAATAGTCAAGTGGCTGTAAGAATATCCACATATGCTGTTCTTTACTACTGCCTACTTCCTTTTTTAAATTTTTAATTCTGGACAAGGCAATGATTTGTCCTTGATGAGTGCACTGGAACATAATCTCAGGGCTGAGATTCACAACCTAATGATGGCAGCATTAACAAATTACCAAGAGGCAGCAACTTATCAAGCATAGGCTGCCCAACTACAGTGTAGTAGAACTTAGTTTTAAGCATGAGTGAAGGATGGTTATGCTAAGTTGCATTTTCTTACAGTAGGGCAAGTGAAGAATATACATGCAATCAATTAACAACAGCTACTATGTCTCAGCTAATGAGGGCAACTTATTAAGCTGACATAATTCATTGTGCAGCCAAGCCCTTAATGAAATGTAGCCCACCTGAAGAGGCTTTCTCCTAAGGATTTCTCACATTGTATTTTTCTTTTCTGTTGCGGATTAGGCAGGAAAACTACTCGAAGCCCAGTCCCACTTCCACCCTTCTTCAATAAACCGAGCTACTAAGGCCTCTTCAAAACCCAGTTCTGGGATTTTATATCTCCTTGCCACACTTCTTTAACAGCTAAAAGAAAGCATGATCAGTCTCACAGATTAGTAACCACAGCTCAAAGAGGCAGTTGCAAATTTGAGTCTGCTTTAAAGGTTAGATTCCGTAATGGATTTCTGCTGTGAAATCAGGATAACTAAAATCAATGTTCTTATATATGAAACACTTTCCCATAAATGTATTTTTCAAAACACAGGGTATAAGCATCCTGTATTTCCTGTAGATATTTCAGCAGTTCCCTTAATTCTTTAGAAGAACATTGTCAATTTAACTTAACACCAGGAATTACAGACCATCAGCAATGCTTCATACTGCAAAGAGATAACCTGTTTCTAGGACTGAGTATCTGTAAAATGTCTGCCTGTAGCATCCTTGCTTATACCAGATACTTAAGCTCAAAGTCATAGATTCATCTAATCAAGTACAATACATACACTTTCCAGATCCTTTAGAATGTAGGTTACATCAATGATTCTCTTGATGGCTCTCAAAGTCTGACACCAAGCTGGGAGGGGTGGCTGACACACCAGAGGGCTGTGCTGCCATCCAACGAGACCTGGACAGGCTGGAGAGTTGGGCGGGGAAAAATTTAATGAAATATAACAAGGGCAAGTGTAGAGTCTTGCATCTGGGTAGGAACAACCCCAGGTTCCAGTATAGGTTGGGGAATGACCTGTTGGAGAGCAATGTAGGGGAAAGGGACCTGGGGGTCCTGGTGGACAGCAGGATGGCCATGAGCCAGCACTGTGCCCTTGTGGCCAAGAAGGCCAATGGCATCCTGGGGTGGATTAGAAGAGGGGTGGTTAGTAGGTCGAGAGAGGTTCTCCTTCCCCTCTACTCTGCCCTGGTGAGACCTCATCTGGAATATTGTGTCCAGTTCTGGGCCCCTCAGTTCAAGGACAGGGAACTGCTGGAGAGAGTCCAGCGCAGGGCCACAAAGATGATTAAGGGAGTGGAGCATCTCCCTTATGAGGAAAGGCTGAGGGAGCTGGGTCTCTTTAGCTTGGACAAGAGGAGACTGAGGGGTGACCTCACTAATGTTTATAAATATATAAAGGGTGAGGGTCATGAGGATGGAGCCAGGCTCTTCTTGGTGACAACCAACAGTAAGACAAGGGGTAATGGGTACAAACTGGAACACAAGAGGTTCCACTTAAATTTGAGAAGAAACTTCTTCTCAGTGAGGGTGACAGAGCACTGGAACAGGCTGCCCAGGGAGGTTGTGGGGTCTCCTTCTCTGGAGACATTCAAAATCTGCCTCGACACCTTCCTGTGTAGCCTCATCTGGGTGTTCCTGCTCCGGCAGGGGGATTGGACTAGATGATCTTTCGAGGTCCCTTCCAATCCCTAACATTCTGTGATTCTGTGATATACTTGCTTGTCATGCAATTTATATATACTTTTACAAAACTTCTGAATTTTGCCCAGCAGGCTAAGGTAGCTCATCGGAAACATTCAGTACAACTGAAAAATGGAAACTGCTGCATGCTAGGCTTCTTCATGCTTAACTCCTCCATGAGGATGCATGTAGCTCTTTTATCGCTGATGTTTTGCTATAGATCTCAGTCCAGTCTGTGTTCTCCAAAGACAACCATAAATTCCATTCACTCTAGCACATGGTAACTCTTTGAAAAGACAAAGGACTCGAATGGTCAGGTTTATTTTGGTCAGGGATGTGTGACAGCCGAGCCTGAAAGTGTTAACCTGCTGCAGAATGTACATAGTACTTTGCAGGAGCAAATTCAGTGTTTCTGTATTTTGATTCCTAAGGAGGTGGAAAAGAGTTACACTGTATTGCATCAGATGCCCTGGGTAATAAATGAATATAATGAGGAACAATTTATCTGAAATCAGTGTACCTTGCTGCAACTATATATTGTTATACTTTTATCAGTCTAGATGATGATCAGAACTCTACCCTTTTTACCTCTGAATGCACCTGAATCTGGTGGAAGCCAGATGCACTATAAAGTTGTCCAATTAAAAGTCAGTGTGAATCTTCCTAGAGTGAGATTACACCCCTGAGTTCCTCTTTACCTTAATATCATATTAAAGTTCATGCGGCTCATTACTAACGATATAGTCCAAATAACAGCAACCGGATTAGAACACATAACTGTATATATATATAAATGTCCAGAAAATACTTTGCTTGCAGAAACTGTGGTTTTCTACTCTATAAAATGTTTCAGTTCCCCTCAATACATTCAAAGGTTTTGGAAACATATTTGGTTGTTCCTAAAGGACTTATTTGGCATAAAAACATCATAAGAACAATTTAAGCAGTTCAATTATCTTTCTGCAATGACTGAAATATACCATAGCAGGATGGGAAAAATACTTACGCTCCACAAAGTAAGAGCTGGCATCAATCTTCCAGATAATCTGACCACGGTGAGAGCCATTGACGCCACGGTTCTTGTAGTCCAAAAAGTTTTCGGACAAGACCTCATCTATAAACAAAGAAAATGGTCTCATCAAGCACCTGTTATGACAATGTGCATAGCAGAGATTCAGGCTAAAAATATGCCTTTGGCTTGACAGAACACACTAGAGCTGCTAGACAGCTTGGCACCACCTGTTGAGAAGTTAGAATTTTCACTCATATTTTTTAAAAGTGCAGCTCTCCTTAAAAATCACAGCATTTCCTGAAATGCAATTTTAAAAAATACATCCCTAGCTTAGCATGGATGAACCCCTACTTAATTAAACATAATTACCTAGCTGTAAGAGAACAGTAGCAAAAAATAATCCCCCCTTTGCACCAACTCTTCCCTTAAAAAAACCCCACAGAAAATAGCTACATGTGAGCATCTGTACCACACTCGCTCCTGTCACAACAGATGTGTTTATTTCTTGCAGCACACAGCGAAGGATATTTATTTTTGAGAATCCCGCTCACTGGGTGCCTTTCCCCTCATAGCGTTTCCAGACACCTAGCAGCTGTCAGGCTACCCAGCTGATTTTCAGAGAAGTCGAGGGGTAATCTATAAATACGAATAACCTCTAAAAAGTTGCTGAAAACTTGCACAGGACTGCATGTATAATAAATATAAGGCAGGCAGATAGCAAGCCAGAGGAATGGCCTTCTGGTTGTCCACACAAATAAATTTTTAGTCTGCTTCCAAACTTCATTTTAGACTGCTTCGACGAGCTCTTTTCCAGACCAATCTACAAGATCTACGTTGCGTAGATGTGAGCAAACATCCCAGTCTCCAGGCAAGGGCCTGGCTCTTCACTCTCTTTTATCGAACAGCTTAAAAACCAGCCAGTGAGGCCATATCATGGCCCCAGGGCCACGCTCGCCAACTTACAAGCTTAGACGGGGCTTTTAAGCAAACAAAAATGCGCATGTCACCACCATACCAGGCCAGCAGTTACAGTTTTGATCATCAATAAATGAAAACAGCATAGCAGAAATAAAATAGAAGTATGGAGACATTTACAGCCTGTCAGAGGGGAGCAGGGCTCATGGGCAGTGGCCTGTGGGAGCCCAAAATGGCCACAAACTCAGGCGGCCAAACCAGCGAGATAGGACGAGCCAGACCGTTGCCTCGTTACTCCAGCTTCGGGGAGACAAAATGGATTTCACATCTGTGCCCTGCCAAAGCACCTGACCAAGCAAAAGGCCACAGTCTCTGCCTGCAAAGACCAACCAGCAATCTCCTGGATTTTTCCTCTCTGCAGTGAGGATGGTTTTAGTTTTAACGGAGTTTTGTAGAAATGCACTTTAAGCAACTCAGTCATGCTGCTGGAACAGCTCTGCGAGGGTGCTGAGAGTCTGAAGATGGCCCTAAAAGCTGAGGAAAAATGTGAACCACTCAATCCCAGATTAGAACACATTTATTGTAAACACTGTGACGCACTCACTCCTTTATCACGTAGATCAATGAGAAGACAAAGACAGTACCACACAACAAGGGACACTGTGCCTGAGGACAGGTTGGTGGTGTGACCAACTGCGGAGCAGAAGAGGCAGCCCAAAGGACAAAGCCAAGAAGCTCAAAGACTAACATATTGTTAAAATATATATATATATATATATATATATATATATATATATATATATATGAATGTTAAACAAAGTAGACTTAAAAATCAAAGGAAACTACACCTTCACTGAAAGAATAAAGCAGTAAGCAGATGCCAGTGGTGTCCCATTGGTTTTACCTAGTTGTACTCTCACAGGAAGAAAATAAGTGGACTACCACTATATATATATAAGTGGGCTACCACTCCGGTCTTCAAAAAGGGCAAGAAGGAGGACCCGGGCAACTATAGACCGGTCAGCCTCACCTCCATCCCTGGGAAAGTGATGGAACACCTTATCCTTGGTGCCATCTTAAGACATATCAAGGATAAGAGGGTCATCAGGGACAGTCAACATGGCTTCACCAAGGGGAAGTCGTGTTTGACCAACCTCATAGCCTTTTATGAAGACGTAACAAGGTGGATTGACGATGGCAGAGCAGTGGATGTGGTCTACCTTGACTTCAGCAAAGCATTTGACACCGTCTCCCACAGCATCCTCACGGCAAAACTGAGGAAGTGTGGACTGGATGATCGGGTAGTGAGGTGGACTGCAAACTGGCTGAAGGAGAGAAGCCAGAGAGTTGTGATCAATGGGGCGGAGTCTGGTTGGAGGCCTGTATCTAGTGGAGTGCCTCAAGGGTCAGTTCTGGGACCAATACTGTTCAATATATTCATCAATGACTTGGATGAGGGAATTGAGTGTACTATCAGCAAGTTTGCTGATGACACCAAGCTGGGAGGAGTGGCTGACACGCCAGAAGGCTGTGCTGCCATCCAGCGAGATCTGGACAGGCTAGAGAGTTGGGCAGGGAAAAATTTAATGAAATATAACAAGGGGAAATGTAGAGTCTTGCATCTGGGCAGGAACAACCCCAGGTTCCAGTACAGGTTGGGGAATGACCTATTAGAGAGCAGTGTAGGGGAAAGAGACCTGGGGGTCCTGGTGGACAGCAGGATGACCATGAGCCAGCACTGTGCCCTTGTGGCCAAGAAGGCCAATGGCATCCTGGGGTGTATTAGAAGGGGGGTGGTTAGTAGGTCCAGAGAGGTTCTCCTTCCCCTCTACTCTGCCCTGGTGAGACCTCATCTGGAATATTGTGTCCAGTTCTGGGCCCCTCAGTTCAAGAAGGACAGGGAACTGCTGGAGAGAGTCCAGCGCAGGGCCACAAAGATGATTAAGGGAGTGGAGCATCTCCCTTATGAGGAAAGGCTGAGGGAGCTGGGTCTCTTTAGCTTGCAGAAGAGGAGACTGAGGGGTGACCTCATTAATGTTTATAAATATATAAAGGGTGGGTGTCACGAGGATGGAGCTAGGCTCTTCTCAGTGACAACCAACAGTAAGACAAGGGGTAATGGGTTCAAGCTGGAACACAAGAGGTTCCACTTAAATGTGAGAAGAAACTTCTTCTCAGTGAGGGTGACAGAACACTGGAACAGGCTGCCCAGGGGGGTTGTGGATTCTCCTTCTCTGGAGACATTCAAAACCCGCCTGGACGCCTTCCTGTGTAACCTCACCTAAGTTTTCCTGCTCTGGCAGGGGGATTGGACTAGATGATCTTTTGAGGTCCCTTCCAATCCCTAACATTCTGTGATACCAACAACAAATTATTTGGGGCCACTGTCTTGAGGGATTTACAATAGAAATCCTTTTAAAGAGGTCATTAATGATTGCAATGGGTAATTATAAATGACAATGCTATCTACAATACATTCTCCCTTTGTTGACTTGCTAATTGTCAGTAATTATTTCACTAGATGTGTTCCATGCTCTATATTGAAGTGGAAGTATTTCAGCACATTCACACAGTACATCTCTGCGGTAACTCTTCAACAGTGAAGTCCTCTGGTATAGTTTCTGTTCTTCCTCCGTACTTTATAGCTGGTTGTGTCTTCTTTTAAATGCCAAATTAAATATAAAAAGGAGAGCGCATAAGTATACAACGTTGCTCTCAGAGCTTTGGCTTACTAATTACTACCTTCAGTAAAGGACCATCCTGGATACAGATTATCCAGAGTTATCCACATCATTCTGTGGAAACAAGAACACTTCCATACACACGAGGTGATTTAAACCTAGGAACTGTCCCTTTTGCTCTGGCAGGGAAAACACTTTATAATTAAAGGTGAAACACTGCACTGAGCTGGAGCCCGGGAACCCTGCCCGGCCCCTCATCCTGACAGGGCACAGAAAGCATCCCTCAGCTCAGACATGCTGCTCTCTGGCTTCATTACTCGTGACATTTATTTGTCATATTTAGTCTCTATAAGCTGCTGGAGATGCTCCAACACCTGCCATATTATTAAGATGTATGGGAAATTACTGCTCCTCAAGATGTATTGTTCATAAAATACCATGCTTGCTTAAGGAGGCTTAGCTGAGCTAGACTGCATGACCTTTCTTAAGAAATCACAGACATTTTAGGCCAGAGTTTGGTGGCACAAGAGAACCCAGAATCAGATTTAAAATGTAGAGTTCCTATGTAGTATATGTGGGGGCCAGCTGGCACTTCCACTGCATCAGCTGCTGTCTGCTTCCCACCGCTGGCTCAATGGCAGCGTGAATGCCGCATGATGCAACCTTTCTAATTTGACATAGATGTCGACATATGCCCACACCCAAACTAAATCACATCTCTATCGCAAGTTGACCCAGCAGGGTGACTGCAGAAAGCCCTTTCCCCCTTTTTGTTGGAAACGTGAAGGAAGCCTGGAAAGCCAGGCTGAGAAAAAGGACCACTCTCCATCTGCATGTCCACGGTAGAAAACCCCCAAAGGGAAGGGATAAGCAAGCTGGCCAATGGTTACAGCTGACAGATGAGACCACAGGAAAATTGGAACAAGCTGCCCCCATCAAGAAACACCTGCACTCTGCATCCTGCCCCAGAGGCAATACAAGGGGTGTGAGGGATGGACAGTCCAGAGCAAAAGGTCAGGTCGCAAAGCACATGAGGGAAGGGATACACACACATGGAGCCAATCATGCACACACAGTTTACAGACAATGGCCACTGACGGAATACAGGCGCAGGCAGTAGAAAGGGTATTTTAATACAAATTTATGGAACTCCGCAATATGCAGGTCATCCCACGTAGGAGCAGTGGAGCCTTTAAGTATAAAAGCATGTTTGTAAATAAAACATATTTACAAATGTCTTGATTTAGAAATCCAGTACGTAGATCCTTCTCACAGCCAGAGGTAAGCCCTGTCTGTCTCTCTTGAAAAGCTAGGTACTTCCCTCTTTCCAAACAAATAAAACTTATTTTTAGCCCAGTAGAAATCTAGGTTCATTGGGATTTTTAAGCCAGACAAATCTTAGTTCTAGAAAAATACATGCAGGTCCAAAAAAGAAATATTTCAGTTTTTGAAGGTACGTATTTTTGGAAGGTGAAAGAAAGAAATATCCCCTGCCGAGTTAAAAACAGCAGTAGTTGAAACTGGTCGGGAGGCTGGAATGTATGAATATGCCTGATCGACCTGTTTTAGTTGGCAGGTGATACTATTCCAGGAATGCTATTCCCTAACATTGACATTAAGTATGTTCCTCATTGACAAAGAAAATTTTGCATGTGAAATACACAGCTGTTTAGTGCATTACGTATATGTGCATATGTGCATATATGTATTTATCAACATTCATATGTAAGTGAACAGACAATAGGGTATGTTAAAGAGTATGTGCAAAGGAAAACAAATTTTATCTCATATTTCTACTGAGAACCCCTATAACAAAGGAATTGACCTTAAAACCAAGTTGCCTCTTAATTCCTGAAGGTAAATGGTGAAATGCTTTGTTTCACCTCCACACGAAATGAAGAGCAGAGTTAATGCTGCTCCCTTTCATGTATTTCAGCCAGCAGCTAATGGCTTTTGACATTTTTCCAATGAAGCATTGTAATGCATCTCCCTCCCTCTGTTTTTGAAATGAGATTGACCTTTAAACTAGCTCTCTGCTTAGCTGGCAATCCACTGCACAGCCTGGGTTTGGCCCCACTTGGTCAAAAAGCAAACACTTTGTGATCACTCTCTGATCTGCAGCTTCATTTCCCTGGATGGTAAACAGCTAATTAAAGAAAGACGTCCCGCATTTTTCCACTTGTTCACATTTTCTCTCTCCCAATTTACTTTAACTGGGTAGGGGGTTAATTTTTGTGGAATTAAAATGGAACCATGTACTTGAAACAAAACACATGCATAGCTCTTAGATCAAGGATTGAGTTTTCAGCACCAATGAAGGATTAGTCCCTTGTTTTCTAGAACTCTTCTCCCTAAGAAGTCGTAGAAGGAGGGGTGCTAACTGCAAATTGCAGTATATTCATTTTCTGTGGCAGAAATTGGCAAATGAATTAACAGTGAAGTTTCGATCCATGTTAAAGCTGTATCTGTAGCTGCTGAAGTCAGTGGAAGTATTCTTATTGACTCCTGTAATTATAGCTGTTATTTGTGATTTTTGTTTGTTTGGGTTTTTTTTACTATGGTATCTTTGTAAATAAGAAATTGGTATCTGCATCTTCTGCATGTGTTTCTCATTAATAGCTCCTCTCCTACAGAGCAATGACCACTTGTATTGTACAACTCTATGGAACCATGGTTTCCAAGGTCTAGGTTTTGCAGTGCTAAAGGGTTGCAAAAGGAAATACTGGCATGACCTGATACAACTCACTACGAGCTGCACATATGAATTGTAACGGCTGTTGTCATCATTTTGCATTCTTCAAGTGATAAATCGGGTGGTAAGAGAAGAAACATCATAAATAGGAAACATATCAATGGATTTCACTTGTATTCTCTTGCAAAATGATTTTATTGATACTCTATGCTTTGCAATGTCCCTTTCCTGCAACTTGCCATGCAAATTGCAAAACAGATCAACCAGAGATTGACCTCTTTGTGCAGAAAATTATTTTTAAAAGCATTTTGCTAACTGTGTTCATAGACATACATATTGGCCAAAAACACTTTTAAATTTCAATCTAAAGAGAATTTGTTCAGCTAAAGACTATAAGGCCTTCTGTAATTTCAGGAGTACAGCGTTTCTTATTCAGAGGGGATCAATACATGAAATGTAGCTTCTATTTTTACGCCATAATTGCATTAAGTTTATAGAAAGCAAGTATTGTAATATGTATTGCTAAATCAAATTAGTGATGGATAAGAGACTGGAATAGAGTACCAAGTTCAGGCGCCTGTCTGACTTTGTGTTCCTGACTCATGTTAATTATTTGTTTCTTTGAAGGTAGCCCAGGTGGTTCTAAATGTTGTAGTTGTTATTCTTGGAGAACATGGAAAGACAGGCTGATCATTTATATCAGCAAAATACTGTTTGAGAAGGGAGAGTAGGTTTTTCAGTTCTGCCTCCTGAGTAAAACCAAACTGATCAAAAGGGTCACACAACTATTTGTATTTGAACTCCGTCAGTACTTCTTAGGAAGTTGTATTGGCTATCTGTTTGCTTCTCTGTGGGAATTTCAGGCAAGCTTTCAAATATCAAGGTCCTGTCTGTTTAGTGTAGGTTTCTGACAGCACTTGAAGTCCCCATTACATTTTTTACAGATCTTTTTGAGGGGTGGCCTGTATCAACATTTTCCCTAACTCCTCTGAAGAACAGCATGCTTTTTGTCAGTTGGTTACTGTCTTTCATCTGAAAGATAGCTTTCTTTGGTGGCCATGTTTATCTCTCTCTATACATAGCGCTTGTGAAGTATATTGGGATCGCTCAGCATGGAAGTGACAGCACAGAATATTTTTAGCAGTAAAAGGCTGCGCTCGGAGGTATCTGGTTTAGTGGGAACAAGCAGTCTGTCAGAATTGCTGCTGGTTCCCAAAGCACTTGCTGAGGTTTGCCTCCAGTGTGCCATGGTGGCCCTGGCCGCTGCTCGGGCCTCGGCTGCCTGGTCGTGCATCACCTTCTCGGTTTCCTCAAGGGACTGTGCGAGATGCGGGAGGTCTGTCTTTAATTAGCTGTTTACCATCCAGGGAAATGAAGCTGCAGATCAGAGAGTGATCGCAAAGTGTTTGCTTTTTGACCAAGTGGGGTGCAGCTCATAGTGAGTTGTATCAGGTCATGCCAGTATTTCCTTTTGCAACCCTTTAGCACTGCAAAACCTAGACCTTGGAAACCATGGTTCCAAAGAGTTGTACAATACAAGTGGTCATTGCTCTGTAGGAGAGGAGCTATTAATGAGAAACACATGCAGAAGATGCAGATGCCAGTTTCTTATTTACAAAGATACCATAAAAAAAACCAACCAAACAAAAACAACCAACCAACCAAAAACCCCACAACAACGGCAACAAAAAAACCCACCAAAAAAACAAACCATAAATAACAGCTATCATTACAGGAGTCGATAAGAATACTTCCACTGACTTCAGCAGCTACAGATACAGCTTTAACACGGATCGAAACTTCACTGTTAATTCATTTGCCAATTCCTGCCACAGAAAATGAATATACTGCAATTTGCAGTTAGCACCCCTCCTTCTACGACTTCTTAGGGAGAAGAGTTCTGGAAAACAAGGGACTAATCCTTCATTGGTGCTGAAAACTCAATCCTTGATCTAAGAGCTATGCATGTGTTTTGTTTCAAGTACATGGTTCCATTTTAATTCCACAAAAATTAACCCCCTACCCAGTTAAAGTAAATTGGGAGGGAGAAAATGTGAACAAGTGGAAAAATGCAGTGAGAGGAAGACGTGACAAGAGAAAGACCAAATGTAAGTAGGGAGATGAAAGAACATAAATGGTAATCAAAGAGGGATAAAGTCGGCAAAGTTGTAACAATTCTTGGTCGCTGAGGGCGGAAGATGCTGTCCTAAGTAAAACTGCTCCAGGCACATGGAAAGGCAGGCATGGTAGGTTTAAAACCTGAATGACCTAATCTGAGGCAGAAAGAATTGCATGTAAAACCCAAAGGACGCCTGCCAGCCACTCTCAAAACCAAGGAGTTACAACTTCCAGCGAAACACTTAACGTTTGAATATCTAGCTTACTTTCAGAGCCATGTATGCTTACCACTTCAGCAGCTTCCAAACTACTGCTGGGAGGTATAATTGCAATCTTTCATGACACCAATACCAATAAAAAAGCAAACAAGACTGCCAGTTGCCGAGACCCTAGTCCTGCCCTCCTCGCACTTGAGCTAACCACACCGAGAGTCTGAGCTCTGTCACTTGAGGGACTTCCCTCTCCTTCCCTGCGAGCCTGGAGCTACTGGCTAAATGTAGAGCTGACAGCAAAGAGCCCTGTTCTTCTATGGTATCCTTGAGGTATTTGGGATCTATGCTGCAGGCACAACCCATCACTCATCTATTTCTCTCCAGTAACCATTGCTGAAAAGGCAGACAGAATGAGGAAAGCGAAGCACTGAGCTGCAGCTCGGCAGTAACAGCGTGTGGGGGGTAAAACACTCACAGCAGACATTAAGTTGCATTGGGATGGGCATCTGTCTAGTAATACCGGTTGTCACTTGGTTCTACATACACTTAAAAGTGCGATAGTATCCACATAGCTCTCATTGCTGCTTCAGCTATGCCTGTCCCAGCTACAGACTCCTGCCTTAAAGCTCCTGCACATCCATATTCTCACCACTGCAGCAGCTGGACCACATCTGGGCTTTAGCACAGCAATGGATGTAATTCAGCTCTGCATTGCACAAACTTCTCCACAATTAATGACAGCCAGCTTGCACACAGAACTGAAGACGGCAGAGACGAATCCAAACAAAGATGGTCAGTGCGTACTAAAAAGCTGAAGATACACAATGTGTGGTGAGGTACAGCAAGGAAGAGTTTTGTCTGCTTGTTTTTAATATAACGACAGTTTTAAAGTTCTCACAGTCAGTGGAAGCTTCCCTGTTGGTTACAGAGCAGTTTGGAAAATGAGGATTAGGACAAAACAGTGCAGCCCTGAAATTTGCTGGAAGATATTAAAATAAGAGATGCTGCAGGCCCAAGGCAATATAAAGACATGATATAAAGGGACATGGGAAGATCTGAAATGTGAACAAGGATGACACTTGTCCAGGTTAACAACATTCATTAAATAAGGGGGAAATAATTTCCAGTATTTGAAAAATGGGCTTATAGGAATGTTGAAAGACATAACAGCAGACCATAAATTAGACAGGCATTTGTCATCTGATACAGCAGAAAACAAACAAACCAATCAAAACCAACCAACCAACCAAAAACAAACAAAAAACCACCAAAGCCAAAGCCCAAATACAACTCATATGAGCGCACTGAAGCGCCACAGTGCAAAGAATCTCTTAAGAACCTGTAGTGATTTTATCTGAAGAGTTGTATTCAATTACAACCCTACTAAAAAGTGGAAGATTTTCAGTGAAGAAAAAATTCAGGGCTGGAGAGATAAATGGATGAGAAAGATTACAAAAGCTAAATGCATACACAGTCATTACAGTAGTTGTGACGGGCAGCACGAGAACATTCAAATGTTATGAACAGCATGTTTAAGTGTTGCAAACACTAAGGAGTGGGAATGCTTTAGTTTGGTTTAGAAAACTAAGAGAAGAAAAACATACGCTGAACCTTCAAATTCCACATGGGCTAACCTGACAACCTCTACAGAACAAATCTTTCTGCTTTAAGCCTTATCCTGCCAAGAACTTTATACTTGTGCTGTCCACTGTTTGTGCTGTAATTGATTCTACCCAGTCAATGGTCTGAACATGCTGCATGGATTACGCTGCTTTTGCAGGATTGAGGCCAAAACCTCGCTTTTGGTGCACCAATATCCCCCACTCACTGATTTCTTCAGAAATACTTTAGTAGGTGATCATTACTGGCTTCATTATCAATCTGGGCTACATGGTGATATTGCCCCCCCGCCTTGCACAGCACAGAGGCAGTTTTATCCATAGGCGTAAGGACCCTGGAAATCACTGAGAAGGCAGGAGGCTGCTGTGCTCCCTGTCTGCATTATTTCCCTCTCCAGATATTCAGGATGACAGTTCAAGTGGAAAACTCTTCTCCACCCATTTACCTAGAAAGAGGTTCATAATATCACAGCTTTTATTTTACGGAGAAATACTAAATGGAAATGGGAATATTTTGGTACACAGTAAGCACCTCTACCATATATTAAATACTTAAGGACAAGAACTGGCAATCTATGAGCTGCTTTACCATGACAAAAAGACCATCAAGCACACCACCACTGCACTAACCCCTCTACAGAAGCTTTTTGCTGCATTGCCACTAACAACATTAACAACACGCAAATGACAGGTGAACCTTGTGAAGCACTGAAAGGGAGAATCGATCAGAAGCCATACGCATTGGGAATATTCAGAGACTCTTGCATTTTAAGCGCTGACTATATCTACTTGTAAAGGAATGAAACAGAGGCAAAAGCTAACTGTGTTCGTGCCACACTTGGCGGGTCTGGAAACAGCGTATTCTGGGTTCGTCTGGCTTAAGTGGCCCATCAGATACAGAACTGGGAAAGGCAGAGTGGCTCGGCCTGATAAAGAGAAGTCACTCTCACTGGATCCAAGAGCAGCCAGGTGAAGGCAAGCCAGGTTGGAACAAAGAACCGATATCATTGCACTAATAGATCTGCCAAGGCCTACAATACCTAATATAATCTCTGTTCAGCTTTTGTGTAGGCTTTTGTTTGGGCTGGTTTTTGTTGGTGGTGGTTTTGTCTGTTTTGGAGTTTTTGTTGTTTAATTGTTTATTTGGTTTTTTAACAACAGGTTTGCTCCTCTGACCCCTTTTGTTCCTGAAATAGTGCCGTGCTTAGCGAAAGCTGTCCAGTCACTGGCCACCTTTGTTAACGTTTTACACAAAGAGCAGAATCGGATGTGTCGAACGAAACTCAACTTGCTGAGGTGATCAGGGCCAGCCACGGCTGCCATGCCCACGCTGGCAAGAGACCCAACTACAAGATGACCTGCTGAGGAAAAGCCCCAAGACCACAGCAAGGTTCTCTTCCAAAGGCCATGAAAGGACAGGGAAGACAGGTAACCCCAGGACACAACAAATCCGAACATCAACAAAATTCACTCTAGGCAGGCACACTGTGGAGAGAGAGCCTGAATCAGGGATTAGAGCTGTAATGTAGGGACCCACAACTCCAAGCCTTATATGCGCATTACTATTCCTATTATAACATTTTCCATCTCTGCTGGCAACGTGTGACACTTTCTGCTTCTATGTGTTGGATGTTTGGTAAAATTGATGTACAAACAAGTTCTGATCCAAGTCTAACATCAGGAAAAATGTAGATCTTTTCACTTGCCTCAGTGAGCAGTGCAGCAACACAAGGCCCTCTAAGCTTAAAATCACCCTGGAAAGTGTTTAAACAACTGTTTAAATGCCTATTAACCAACAGCTTTAAAAATTAGATTCGCAAGATTACAGTGAATTGCCTTTTTGGAAGAGAAATAACATGAAAGACTGAAACGGGGTGGGGGGAAATATGCTGGTTTAAAGCTAAAGTTCAGTCACTAATTAGGTCAAGAAACTCCTACTTATATGAATTTGCAAGGAACTACTCTGTCAAAAGCTGGACCTAACTACTCTGTCCAAATGCGAACAGGAAAATGGACCCTACAAGATTTGTGTATGAAAGAAACTTCTAATAAATAGCCTTTAATAACGTTTTGCTTTCCCATAAGGAAATGCCAAAAGAAAAAAAGCCTATTACATATGGATAACAAGAGTATAATGTTAACCCTGATAAATTCCCAACATCAGTATGCACAGACACTGGAGCAAATGATTCTTTCAGTAGTCTGGTTTAAACATTTCCCATTAGCTACTCTACATCAGACATGGAGATCATGACAGAAGTGAAATCTAGTAGCAGCTAAAATGCTACTGCAGTAATTATTAGATAGCTCTTTATCCACAGGCAGCTGCCAGCAGTCCATATTAATTTATCTAAGAGGCTTCATACTGTAGCAAATAGTAATAATAAATGAGATAAGAGAGAAAGTGAAAACTTTGAGATAAATAACTGTAAATATTCCATCTGTCTCACAGTGGCCACTAAATGAGAGTTCTTTTTAAAAAATACACAAACACGCTATCTTCATTATTCATAAATTTGTTTTGGTTTCGCTTTTTTTTTTCCCCAGCATTTTTTTTTACACCTATCTTTTCTGCAAGGAAAACTCAAATTCCAGAGATTTTAAAAGAGCAACAGAGCTGTGCTATGTTCAAATTTCTCAGATAAGTCTTTTTGAGTGTTCACATGTATTTTTGATTGTGGATATATTTCTGAAAGACTGCTGATGTTCACAATACTATAGTTATCTTGAGGGAAGGCAAATGCACATCTCAGGTGAATTGTTACAGAACTTAGATGTTACCCTGCAAAGCTCAGGGCTGATATATAGTGTATAAAAGAGTAAGTTAGAATATCTCTAGAGTTCCAGCCTGGCAGGAATGAAACGTGATTCTTACTCCTGAAGGCACAATAAGTCTTAAACACCTAGGAAGGCTTGTTCTTCCAATTCCTACACTTTTTGTCATCTTACCATGGCTAATCTTAAAATACATCGAAGTAATTACATCTATATTTTAACAGAACCAACATTCACTACCCTCCCTTCAACTAAGGAGTTTTTCTATGGCCCTTCATCATAATCACATAGGTGTGTATGGATGTTTTCATGCAGCTACAGGATGGATATTCTCAATACTATTTTTTGCCATGAGACAAACAAGAACAATTTTTTACACTGTTTTACAATAGACTGACTGGCTGCCTAGACCATTTTGTGAGACCATGAGCAAAAGTTAACTCTAATAACCAATTCTAAACCCAGCTTTTAAGTGCATCTACAAAGACTGTTTCCCAGTTGGTCACCCCTAGGAAGGTGCACGAGGATTGATGAGAAGAAAAATTGAAGAAAACCAGATACTTTTTGATAAAAGGAGCTGTAGCTCTCTCACATGAGGAGCAAGCAGTCAGAATTTCCCTATAGGGAGGACTCCCTCAACTTCTTTCAGGCTACTTTAACCTTCGAATAGCATCCCAAAATGCCCTACAGTATCAAAACATATGAACTACTTGATTTTTACTCTTTTTCTTTTGCAAGCCTTTTACATCATCTGTAGTCTGTTCCCCAGACTTGAAACATCTTTTTTCCTGAAGTCTGCAAATTATTTGGCATCATCGAAATTTTAGTGATGGCAGGGGTGGTGAGAGCAGCCTAAGTTTTACACATTTCAAACCCAACACTTATACAAAACAATTTGGAGAAACTTCCTAGGTGACTACAATCGCAACAACTAAACTCCTCTAAGGTGAGAAGGACCTTCTGTTCTGCTTTTGTATAGCTCCTTCCTGGGATGCCCAGGAGCTCCCACATGACAAATAAGAAACAATAACTCTAATGCTCCCACATAGAGAAAATCCACACCACACTGCCTGATACCCCAAGAACACAATAATTTCTCACTGTTCTCATGACTCACTGTAATATTGAAGTGTTGCCACATTCAAACCTTTCAGCTCAAATTTCACCAACCCAAACAATCACAAAAACTATTAGGCTGTATCCATGAACTGGCTTTCAGACAACCACAAGAGTGACCAGCAGCAATGCAATAGTTAACAGTGTTCCCATGCAAGTGGCAATAACAGGCTTCAACACTAATCCCCTATTGAGCAGACTGGGAAAAGCTCATAGTTTCTTTGGTTCTCTTGTTCCATCCTGGCTGCTAATTCAAAACACGGTCATATATCAGTTTACATTGTGAAGGTCATACCCACAAGGCCAGGAACATTGCCTTTCTAGCAGGACTGCAGGCTTGGAAAATTTGTGCAAATGCACACACAAATCATTAGGATCCATTAGGATGTCTGGATCTCCCACCCCTACGGATTTGACACACACATTGAATATAGGATGTATCAATGTTTTACTTCAGGTGAGCAGCAAGCTTTGCAATGACCCTTCCAGTTGTCCCCACTTTGTCACCACCAGACCATGTGGTGATCTTTGGGCACACAAACTCGGTCCTGTCCTGGTGAAGCTAAACTGAAAGATGCACTACAGCAACTCAAGGGCATTCAGTCTGCCAGACTGAGACTGCTCTAAAGCCAAGCCTCCAAAATTCATTGAGCAGCTGTTTGCTTTTACAGACCTGTTCCTACCAGTTTCCTCTACAACATTAATGTAGATATAGTCATGGTGCCAGTCACCTTCCAAGACTTCACGTGTTTTCCGTGTCAAACACACAATAAAAGCCAAGTGATCTTCGCAGTCTCCCATGTTCTTTCTTTAAGGGAATCAAAACACCAAATCTCACCTTACATTAAGTTTTGGGAAGGGAGGAAGGGGAAGAGGGGAAGAGGGGAAAGGAAAAGAAAAAATGAACAAGGGGTGCTGCTGTCTGCTATTTCCTCAGTTATTTAGGTTAATAATCTGAGAGGCTGGAGACAAAACACCTTCAAAGACAACAAGGGTCAACTGTTGGTTGCTTGAGGGCTGGACACACTATCTATTTTTCATTTGGCAGTGGTATTCCTTGGAACAAGCCATTGACTATTGACATTAACACCAGGTGTTCGGCTGGCAGGGGCAAGGATCCACTTCACAATCTGCACTTCTAATTTACTGGGGTGTCTGTAGCAACATCCTGTTTGATACAATAAATTACGCAAGAGTAACAAGGTGGATTTTTCTCTCCCAGTTAATCTCTCATGTATTAAGATTACCTATTTAAAAAAAAAAATCAGGATGTGTCTTCAGAGCCCTTGATACAGCGTCTGAGCTATGAAACCTGGCTGAATCAGTTCAATGTGAAACAGCTCTGTGGACTTTTTGTCGACTCCAGATCACCAGAGGTACTCTTTGCCTCTTTTTACTCAAGCAATACAGTCCTTCCTGAGTTGCCTGTGCTACTACAGAGCGGGCTTAGAGTATTGCTTAGTGCCTAGTGCTGCTGTGTCTTCTCAGCTGTTCCAGTAAAACACTCAACTGCAAGACTAGCTGTAAACACAAGTAACTCTGTTAAGGCAAACAAACCAGACTGCTTTCAGAGCATCTGTTTTAAATCCAGTCTCTGTTTTCTTTCAAAAAGATTTTAAATCTCAGAAGCCTAATTTTATTTTCAAAGCAGGGTATTTTATAAGGTTACTTATGGAAACAAGTACTGCAACCTGGCTTATGGTAACCCCCACTCCTTTCCCTCCATGTCCTAAAGAGCCACCCTCGTGTTCCCCTTCTCACAGTCCCTCCAATACACTGAACTCATTTTCCAGTGCTTAACACTGCACCACCAGGGTTCCCCTACATGTTCAGATCACTTATCCAGTCTCTTCTTGCATCACCATCTGTGTTCCAAACATCCTCAGAATATGACCCTTCTGGTCATACCCCGTGAAGCAACACTGTAGCTCCCTACAATGCCTGCTGTGATTGCTGCAAAAGCCCATCTCACAACATTGCATGCTTTACCTGGTTTTGTTCAGCTTTCTATCTGGGCAAGACAAAACATTGCTATAGGAACTAAAATATCTGCTTAGTGCTAGGCATACTTATCCAAAGAGGTATAGGCAGCATTTTAGACTCATAGAATCATTGAATCATTTTGGTTGGAAAAGACTCTTAAGATCATTGAGTCCAACCATAACCTAACTCTAGCACTAAACCATGTCCCTAAGAACCTCATCTATGAGTCTTTTAAACACCTCCAGGGATGGTGACTCCACCACTTCCCTGGGTAGCCTGTTCCAATGCCTGACAACCCTTTCCATGAAGAATTTTTTCCTAATATCCAATCTGAACTTTCCCTGGCATAACTTGAGGCCATTTTCTCTTGTCCTGTCACTTGCTACTTGGGAGAAGAGACCAACACCCTCCATGCTACAACCTCCTTTCAGGTAGTTGCAGACAGTGATCAGGTCTCCCCTCAGCCTCCTTTTCTCCAGCCTAAACAGCCACAGTTCCCTCAACCGCTCCTCATCAGGCTTGTGCTCCAGAGCCCTCACCAGCTTCCTCGCCCTCCTCTGCACTCTCTCTAGTATCTCAGTGTCCTTCTTATGATGAGGGGCCCAAAACTGAACACAGGATTCAAGGTGCGGCCTCACCAGTGCTGAATACAGTGGCACAATCACTTCTCTAGTCCTGTTGGCCACGCTGTTCCTGACACAAGACGGGATGCTGTTGGCCTTTCTGGCCACCTGGGCACATTGCTGGCTCATGTTCAGCCGGCTTTCAATCAACACCCTCAGATCCTTTTCCACCAGGCAGCTTTCCAGCCACTCTTCCCCGAGCCTGCAGTGCTGCCTGGGGTTGTTGTGACACAAGTGCAGGACCCAGCACTTGGCCTTGTTGAACTGCATACACTTGGCTTCAGCCCAAAGATCCAGCTGGTCCAGATCCCTCACTCCCTCACTTCCCTTCATGGGGGCACCAATTTGAGTCTATCTTCTTTACCAAGCCACTGGTTTTCAGGAAACATTTAGAATTTCGTATTTTTAAGACCTGTAATCCACAGAGGAATGTGGCTGGAACTGATCTACCATGTCCAAAACTTACTAGAGGGCAAAGATTTAATAGAGACTTCAGTCTAGGCAGCAGGACTGACTATTTCCATAGAAACCACACCCAGTTAAAAAAATGCTAATTTTATACTGAATTGAAACAATCAGGTAAAAGTCCATTGAAACCATTTCTTACTAGTTTTACGTAGGGCTTGATTTAGCATATGGAGATGCCAAAAATACACTAACGTATGTGGCTTAAAACAGCTTTCAATACATTTAAAAAAAAAAAAAAAAAAAAAGAAAAACCTTTTGGGACAATGCCAGACTGCTTCAGTCTATAATTATTGTTCATACCAAAATATCCTTTGGCTATGTATGAGAAGTCATTCTGTTTCATTGGGTTTTTAAATGATTCACATTTTTGACTTGTAAAACCTCTCATCTGTCACGGATTACTCAAGGACTCACAGGAGGAAACCCTGGAAATATTATGCTTTTTTCATACAGCAGGTATTTTCCCAAAATCCAAATGGATTTAAAATGAAAATATCTTGAAATTTCGTCAACAGAAAGAATTCTCATATCTCTACTAAAGAAAAAGTGAGGGCCAGGATTATAACCTGAAACTCAAGAGCAGAAGAAAATTTGAAGACTACACTCACTGGAGCTGTATTAGCTCACTAGTACCATTAGCTCTTATTACCCTAATGCTTACGACTAAAAAAAGCAGCAAGAAACCCAAAGGAGGAGGAGTAAGGGGGACTTACCTATGAGATACATGCCGATCCAGTCCCCTGCATCCACTTCCTCCTTTATATCCCAGTATATCACCAGGTCCTGTGAATGCCCGATGGAGTAGTAGGAGCTGCTGACCATCAGGGTAGACCGGCTGTCTGAAGTGACAAGGTCCGTGTCACTGGTAGACCTAGGAATGGTGACCGTCTCATGGGAATTGTTCCTGATGTCCATGTTATGGAACTGGTCAGGATTATAGCTGTATCTGAGAGGCTCTTTGCACCGGCGCCGATTTTGTGAGTTCCTAGATGGAGACGCCATGGCTGCCAGGCCCAAGAACCTGTTTTGGTACAGATTCTGTGAAGAAAAAAAAAAAGAATGGTATTTACAGTATGATTCATATTTTAGTGATGTTAAAGCTCAGGAAAAGTAGCACATCAGAATGAGAAAGTAATAGAGCAGATCTTTTTCCATTTGGCATTATAAAAAAAAGGGCATGAAAAGGTGTAGCAGGAAACATAGTGCTAACTCAATTCCTACTCTGTAATTCTTACCCTGAAAACAAGTGTAAAACAAGCGTACGCCACCAAGCTCAGCCGCAACTAGCAGTGTGTGAGGAAATTAATAATAGCTGGCTTCTTCCATGTTAATGCACGCATCCAGACACAAACATAAATATCAGACTGCTAGAAAGCCATTCATTTTCAACACCAGGAGACAGTCTTCCCATTTCTGACACAGAATTAAGTCCTCTCCCTCATTATATTTGCAGAGGAATCTTCCTTAAAATGCAGTCGCCTCAGAGACCGTATTCTATCTGGAGATATTGATCAGCAACAAGGAAGAGTTGTTCCTCCTCACCAGAGATCTGAAGAACAAGAGCCATGAAAATGGTTATCTCTTTTACATTGTTACCTAAATAGAGATGTCTTCACTGAAATGTAAATACAAACTAAATGTTCCAGTGTCTCCAGTACCCCTGGTAACTTCCAATGCTGTTACTCTGCTCCATTTTTTGCAGTAGAGGGTGAGATCCCATGCACACCCAGTCTGGCAGGAATTTGGGAATGCACCTGACAATTAATGGGAATTGCAGAAGTTACGGCAGAGTAGTCATCATCTTAGCAGTTGAAAAAATATTTAAATTCCAACCTACCCCCTTCCTCAAGGCAAACTGAGTACTTGTACAAAATGTGTCACGGTGCATGAATTAAGAGCTCTTGTGAGTTGGCAGAGAATGCTTAAGTTATGACTGGGGTTAATTCTGATGTGAAGACATGCCCTGATACTGATCAAAACACTGGTTATTCTTTAATCCTGTGCTCTTTATTTTTTTCTATTTTTTTTTTCCCCAGCTTTCCCTCTTCTCTCCCTGCAGCTCTGCTATTCCAATCACCCAGCTTTTCAGTATTCATTAGCCTTCCATTATCCATCTGTTGCCAACCATGCTGTCAAGTGTGCTAGATAGAAAACCAGACAGCATTCCAGTATGCTATGAAATGCTTTTCACATGATCAGAAGTCAAATCATCCTTTTGAACTCAAACAAATTAAGCGGAAGGAAAAAATCACAGCTCCTTTGTCCAGCCAAGCAGTTATTTAACCCTGGCTTTGTTAAGGCTATGGTAGCACAGAAGAACAATAAGTACTGAAAAAAATATTTTGTTTATTAATACCAATTTCCATAGAATAATTAAGAGACCTATTGTGTCTTCACATTCCATTGCACAAAAGCTGTACAGAGCAAAAAGTTCAGCTGGCATATTTGTGTATCCCTAGAATATACTGTCCCTTTGCAGACACTGCCCTACAACACTTACAATCCAATGACCCAAATCCTCACTTACTACATTAAACAGAGTTTATAGCGAAAATAGCTCCAGCAAGGACGCCACACCTTATAGTAAGTACCAGGCAGATTGAAGCAAATAATGCAAAAGGCTAGACTAGAGCAACAGCAATAGGAGGAGGAAGGAAGCACGTGGGGGAACAAAGCACATGGTGTTGCATTTGCTACGCATCTCATCATGTCTTTGCTGCTTCTTTTCTGACAGTTACATTCGTTCACTGTTTGAAAGAGAGTTCACTTCATAACATAAAGACAGATATTCCCTGTAAACAGAAAATGCACCATTTTTCATCCAAAGACAGGGTCTAACATGCTGTCAACATTTTCTAATCCGGGAAGCACTCACAGACATGCACGACTACCGCACTCCAGTCAGTAATTTAAAAAAAAAAAAAAAAAAAAAAAAAAAAAAATCGATGGGAGTTTCTGTCACTTAGCAAAGAAGGCATCTGCTGTCACAACAGTACCTGATACGACTACTGTTGGTTTTATAATGGTGAGATGGCAACATGAAGACTTTCAAGCCTACTCTTCTCGGTTAGTCTGTATTATTAACATGGGCTCCTTCGCTCATAGTGTGCTATCCAAAAGCTACTCCAGTTCAAAGGCAGGCATTTTATTTCTGGTGACAAATTACTCCAGGGAGTTGTGGTTCTGCAGATACTTTCATTTTTGAATGTTAATGGATGTAGAGTATTAATTAACTGCATACTTTCAAATTAAATTAGACTTAAACATTTAATTTTTTCAGCTTCAGCATGACTTTAAACAGTTTTAGTGAAAATGGTAAATTCATCACTATGTTCCCATTTTCCTGTATATTGATGCCAGTGGAACAAATGGCATAATCTGAAAGTAATGCAGAAGGCCATGTTCTCCAGAAATCTGAGTCTCCCATATCTCCAGCATAGATGCTACACAAATACATTAATCTGCAAAAAAATAAAACCCCCAAACTGAAAAAATACCAAACAAATGGGACAACAGTTGCACATAATTATCTGGACTAAATAATGGCATCAAAATACAAACACATCTGTATGAATAAGTAGAAAAGAGGTCAGTAAAAGTAGTTACTTCACATTTTATTCCTACCATCTTTGCATGTTTTCAATGCAGCTGTCTAAAGCATGCACACAGGCCCCAAGGCCTGGTGATAGCATCCCAGTCATAGTGAGACAGCTTAAAAAAATTGCAAATACTTCCTCTCTATGCCTTGTAGAAGCAATCTGATCCATCATAGATACCCAGTACATATTAAAAAATTATCTTTTTTAGGGGCTTATTCTCTCTATGCCTTTGCGGAGGTGCGTATACTATACACATTAAGCTACAATCTCATTTCTAATATACAGTGTAAATTACAAAACAAGAACAATGAACAGCCCAACTGTTCACCCAACAGCACAAGAGATGAAGCTTGGTTGTCAACAGAAACAAATCCCTCTTCATTCCTGGCTCAAAACAGTCACTCCATAGCTGCTTCTACAGTCCATCTTTCCAGGGGTGTTTCCACCCATGGACCCTCTGTGCCAAATGACCCCCTAGCTTCTCCTGAAGAGCTGTAGGGCTTAATGTTAGGGATTTTTGGAAAATTATATTTTATTATTTTATTATTATTATATTTCTAATCATGCCAAAAGGGTACATGATGCTTTAGCAATACAGAGATAGATCCCAGCTAAGCATTTGTAAGGATCCAGGTCAGTTCTCTTTTCTGACAACTAAGAGCTGTCTTTTAGATATTCAGACTGACACCAGTTATCTCCTATTGCTGCTTTTGAAGAGAAAATGTATTTGTGAAGTGCAGGATGGTGGTACAACGGTCTATTACTGTCCATACCAAACATACCATACAATTGAAATACAACCCATCACTGGAGCATTGGCAGATGAGGAAATTAAAGGGAACAAGGTGATAATATTAGCCAGCATGCCAGTGGGCTCAAAGTAAGGCATACATAGTCACTCAGATGTCTGCAAGCATCATCACAACCAGAATTTCAAGGGCAAGTACCGAGAAAGACAGTGAGGTAGCTTTGTATGATGGGAAGCTTGGGACACAGCATGTTTATCCATTTGAAAATAAGCCAGTAGACAACTCTGATATCATAAGCAAATCAGATATGGAGTCAGTCTCTTTGTTGCTCCACCAGAGATAAGGTTCTCCTGATAAGCTTTTAGCCTTCATTTGCAAGGCTTATATGTTTCATAAATGACAAGGAGGAGTCCAGACAGATTTTAAAAAAAACAAATAAATAAAAAGAACACCTAGGGTAGCCTGGTGAAAGTGAGAATTTATGACAGCAAAAGTCTTCTGACCAGCTTTCAAGAAGGTAATATAATATGTATCAGCAAGGATATTGTACTAACAGAAATATAAGGTAGTAATGGCCTATATGAAATGTTTAATTGGCTGGATGAGAGACAAAATTAAAAGATTTTTAAAACCTACTCACAACCAAGTTGTGAACACCCAGAGCAAAATCCTGAGGCCAGGCCAGAAAGACAAGCAAGAAAGCAGCAATGCCTACAGTCATCAAAAGGTGATGTGATGAGACTCTGCAAGCCAGAGCGCTCTGAGGCAGACCTTTAACTTAAAGCTGAGCCTACCAAAAGGGCTTTCAATATGTAAAACTGTTTTATTAGAGCATAAATTAGGATCAGGGAAGATCATGAAATTCAGCCCTATTGGGTGGAAGACTAAAAAAACTGGGTGAAAGCAAAAAGATGTAAGAATGAATCTCACTGCTGCTCCTTGCAGAGCAGGACTTGCCTCTCCAGGCTTGTCCTCAGTGCAGCAATGTGAAGTCCTTCCTCACAGCAAACTCTCCTGCTTTTCGTAGCCCTGGAGACTTGTTACAGGATCTGCTCCCAGTTCTTCCCAGCAACCTCCTCATCTCCGTTCTACCTGCAGGCCTCCTGCTCTCTATCTTTTCCACGTCTGCTCCCCCAACCTGTAGCCCACAGTGTTCCTCAGCTGCCAGCAGCTTTCAGGGCAGGTACACACTCCCTCTGTTAAACTCATAGCCAGGAAAAGGCAAATAGAGTACACAGATTTCCTCCTTTTCGCCCAAGGACAGTCGTCTTAACACAGCACGTGGTACCTGAACAGCAAACTCAAATAAAACATTTGCATGTTCCATCACTGCAGGCACAGTACAAAGGGACAAAATGCTAGCCAATGCAGGGATAAGAAAAAACATAGTCTAAAAGTAAACTATAATCAAGGTTACAGTTTCAGCTGTCATCATAACTGCCTCCCCTACTCCCACCTATCTCAGCTATTTTTTTTTGTTTTTCATCCTGTGAGAAAAATCCCTATGGACATTTGAATTTTGGTAGAATTGTTAGTATAACTCTTAGCACAACAAAGATTTTTATAGCATAGCTTATAGTACAGCCAAATCCAGCAAACAAGGCCTTGTAGTGCAAGGAGTTGTACAAAATCTTCTCCAAATGGTTCAGCATCTGACTTGCTGAAAACATGAAAACCATCAAGCTTGGATTTGGAGACTGCTATGAAGCCAAGGATTTGGAGAATCCAGAGAACTTTGCAGGATTGGGTCATTTATTTAAGAAAGACAAGAATGGTTTATCAGAGCTTCAAAGGAATCATTTAAAAGCATTAGAGAGTTGCAGGCTTCCACACTCTACTGGCACCCTTTTCCCTGAAAGATATTACAGTGTACATATTAATAGATGAAACCACTGTTCTTGTCAAGACTGAAATGAAGGTTGCAAACACTTTAAGGGGATGCATGCCATAGTAACACTAAAGAACTTGAAGTGCATTTGTCTCAATATTGCACATCTATGGCACAATATATATATTTATGGCTATAATAAACACTAATTGGAAATCAAAGCCATTATACACCAGCAACGGGGCAAATGGATGTTACCAGGTGCTTCATTTTTCCATTTCCTGACCTTTGTGCGTTTCCGGTTTAGCTGTACTGCTGTGTTAATGTATCGTCTTACATTTAACTTTGCTTCAGTGATGTGCAAATCATTGCATGAATTGGAATCAAAATGAAAGAGTTGGCCTCAAGGTCAACCTGGCAAGGTTCGGTGCGGGTGGGTGGGATTGATTCCCGATAAAGGCCTATTAGTCATAAGGCAGCAAAAGCTAGCAGCACGGTAAATAAACCAAGGTACTCTTAGCATCTACAATGCAAAAATACATTTAAGAGCAGTTCACATTATCTGGGAGCATCTAACAATCTCCTGGGCAGAAAGAGATGGAGGCTGGAATATGTGGCAATGATTGGAGGGAAATTATTGGAGTTCAGAAAAAGAAAAAATTAGCAATGCTTTTTATCTTCACTTTCTTGAAGTAAAAAAGAGCGCTGCCCAATGAACCCGAGAGCATGCTAAAAATATACACATCACATTTCCAATTAAATGACTCCAATAATGAAAACTTTTACTCCTGTAAACATGTAAACCAAACAAGTGTCTGAAAAAACATTACATTTTACCAGTTTTGGATGAGATCACTCCAAGCTTCTACACTGTAGACTACTTAAGCCTAACTAAGGACAATTAACAATCTTATATTCAACACATTTGTATTGACACAGTTTCTGCAACAGAATGCAGCTATGGACAAAATTAATTTCTTAATTTCTCTTAAAACAGTAGCAGAAAAACAGTCTTGTCTCAGCAATTTGGCACAGAGAGGGATGAGAAATCAGACTTACCTGTTAGGGAAAAAAGGATCTGAAAACACTGTCAATATTTTTAAAGACATATTCAGGTATAAAAAAACAGGTAAACATGCAGTATGGCCTGAATATAAAATCTCAAAAAGATAACTACAAGGAAATAACGAAAGGGTCAATACAGTAACATTGTAAACCAAGACAGTGCTGCACAGCTTCACTCCATCCTTTCCACACCCCAAGATTAAAGAATTAACCTTAGGATCTTCTTATTCACTACTATCAAACACTCCGAAGTCCACAACTCTTGCCTTTGCTGATGCTTTCCAGTGCACATAACAGGAAAACTTATATTTTTCCCTTGGTTGGTTTTAAACATCAGAAGCCGTCAGAGAAGTGCTGCTGCAGTACCAGGCAGAGGCAGGACAGTGACCACCTCTCAACAGGTGCAAAATGAAGCACCCGTTGGCAGGACCGCACATTTCTTAACAAGCATTCTCGTGTCCATAATGGCCAGAGTGGACCACACCAGCTTCACAGATACACAGTCCTAGTGACTGCGGTGCCAAAGACGAAGTATCTCCATTCCTCATCTTGTCAAATCCAAGGACAATATTTATGAACAGCGATCATTACAAGAAGAAAAGCAATCATTCTGCACCAGGCAGTGGTACTAGTTTAATCCACTATTTAAAACGGAGAAGCATCACTCTCAGCAGAGAGTTCTCCCAAAAAGCCTGTGTGCCCCACACCAATCTATTTAAGAATCATCACTGCATTCATCAGGTCCGCTGCACAGCTGGACTCTGCTGGTCTCCCAGGAATGCTACTTACTACAAAGGGGTTTTAGGAGGGAGGAAGTAAGAACAGGGACGACACTTCTCTGCAGGCTAAAAACATCGCTGCTTTTCTGGGAAGTGATCAACTGATGCTCCTACTGACTGTATTGGATGCCCTGTTTCAGGTTCTGCACAGCACACAATAACAGACGTCTCTTACCTGATGGATTTTTACAACCAGTGACTTCAGTTCTCCAAGTGCTCTGCCCATGCAAAAGATCAATGTCTCTAATAGCACTACCAGGGGCCCAGATTCATCCAGCTCAAGCTTTGAGTACTTGAGTCACCTTATTTAAAAATGAAGGTTCCCAAGAGTCCCTGTGTTCTCAGAGGGAAGAGAAAGGATCCTCCTGAAAAAGACTGAGACCCAGATAAGGCTTTCCCAGAGAGGATTCAGTTCCATCTTTTTCAAAACTTTTTTAAGGGGTCTATGATGGTTGGGATCCTGGGTTAGGCATGTTAGGGTAGATAGGAAAGAGCCAGAGCTGAGTATGAACCTCTCAAGATGTAAGATTTTATATTCTATAAAGTAACTGTGCAAAGCACTCCTGAGAGTGGCAGAAAATGTGTATTCCAAGTACATTCAAGCACATGAAATTGAAATATAAGGCATATTAGAAAAAAAAAAAGTACTAAAATACTACCTGATTACTTAAAAACGGTTTGATTTTCTAGGCAACTATAAAATCGCAAACTAGAAGGTACATCCAGAGAAAGTCAAAGCAGAGAAAATAAAACACCCCGTATACTGTATACACTTTATGTACACATCTTTTCAAAAGTGTAAAATCAGTAAATCAGAGGTTTACAGGAAAAGCTGCGAAGACATCTTGCAAAATTTAAGAGACTACTCAACATGATGTAAATATGATTTGCAGAAAGATATCCGGTAATGTACAGCGTTTCCCAGAACTGTCAGGTACAGTCATTTCTCTGCTTAGAAGCAGTCCCACATTTCCCATGTCTCTTCCCTAGAGTCCAAAGACTCACCCGAAAACTTTTTGCAGGAAAAAAAAAAAATCTTAATTTCTTATGATATGTGAGGATTATAAAAAAACCATCATTCTCTACCATTAGGAACATATTACACCTTCCACCACGAAAACTGTTTTGCTAAAAAACAAAGCTTATGTGATGTTTGTAGTGTATACTGCTACCAGAAAGAACAAAAGAGTTGTTTAATGTATTACACAGGTATCAGGCATAGCTTATTACATATAAAACACACACACAAAGGCAACAGAATGCAAGCAATCACAGATATCAAAAGTTAAGTTTTTAATATTAACCTCCCTCCAGACATGAGTATGAATCACTGCAGGTGAAAGGCTCATGTGCCAATGTACCAGAGGATTTTCCCCTGCAGAGCTCAGGCCCACCCATGCAGTACTCCCACCACCCACGCTTCCCCCTCTGCCTGGACGCTCTTGTGTGCGGCACAGACGGATCCATATACACGCACCACAAGACATTCACCGCTGCTGCGACCTGTAAAACTTCTATCGACACCATAAGCACCATTCCCTGTAAGGGCTGTGTGTGGTTTCCCTCTCGCCTCCCTCTGTTCCAGGCGGTCAGCAAGGTCCCTGTTCCTCTGCGCCACGTCCCTCACACCATGGCCTAGGTGACCGTGCACCTTCCTCTCCTCCTCATCTCTTTTTATTCTCAGGGCATATCTCCTCCTCGCTCGTCAATATTACCGTTCTCCCCTCACTCGTAGGAAGGGATAGGGCACAAGACATGACTTACTGTAGCAGCCAAAGGACGGGCAGTGGATTAACATGTGAGGACAATAAACACAAAACCCAAGAGGGGTGGAAGGAAGCTCTTTTCAGTCATGGTTGCTTCCAGCTGCCCACAGCAGCTGACCTCCACTTCATAGAAAAGAGAACATTTTAAATCTCCTGCTTCATTCATTGCCCCTGCACTCTGTCCGGCTTCTTACCCCACCTGTATTTCACTAAAAGTGATCTGAAGTGTCAGTATTTTAACTTCCTCTGGCAGGGACGCAGGTAGGTATTAGCAGGCTGTCAAGTATCAATGCCTACATCAACCACTCCTTTGATCAATTACACAAACAACAACAAACCATTGCAATAACCCAGTCTCTCAACAAGACACCAGCTTCAGTGCATGCCCACAGCGCCATCTTCTACCTTTCAACAAGGCCTAGAATATTACCTGACGTTTTGAAACCAATTGGCTACAGAACTCCTGTTATTATCATGTTACCTCCAGACAAATACAGAAATGCCATGCAGTTGAGTGTGCTTGATCCTGCTTCTGAGGAAATTAAAGGCAAAACTCCCCCTGACTTCAATGTGGAACAAAGCAACTTTGTAAACCAAAGGAAAACCCATACAGATGTCAACAGCTGCAGTTAACAAGGGCTCATCCAGACCTGGAAAACCAAGAATTCATATTTTAACTAAAACACTTCAAGCATTGTCATCCATGCTACCACCTATTCTGTTGGAAAACACACCAGACAAATGTGTAGGCCAGCAAGTTGCATTCTAGGACACGGATCATAGTAATTACTTTTAGAATGAGATCTCGACACCTAGTAACAAATATGTCATTTGATGAGTTATCATTAATTTAAAATATAATAATATTTTTAGACCATGATATCTGAATTTTTTTTTCCTATGCCATTATAATAATAGAATCCAACACATTTTTCAAAAGAAAACAAACACTTCATGGATTTAAACTGGAACCTCAGGAACTGAAGCATATTAATCATTACTGCATGGATTTTGCCTGATGTCAGTGGAGGACAGAATGAAAACTGCTTGCAAGTATTAAGAGTTCGACTGCCACATTTAAGCATGCTTGTTCTCAGACTGATTTATGTCTGCATACTTCTGGGGAGATATGACAACAACCCTGTATTTTTTGTAGTTAAATTTTTAAACTGTAAATACCTAAAGTTCATTATGTGTTTTTTGTTGTTGCTTGTGTTTCTTTGGTTTTGGTGTTTAGTATTGTTTTAAAGAAAAATCTATTATAACAAAGGTTTTGAGGATCAAAAGTTCTTATTTTGCACTGAAAAATAGCAAAATAAAATTGATATATGCATAGTAATGCTTCAGATCCAATATTTTATTCTTTAAAATAAACACAATGCTGTTAAAACTTAATATTACTGATAGAATCCACAAGGTATAGTTTAAAGGGTGAGATTTCTCTCTTCCAGGGCAGGTAAAACTAGCCTCAGATACTTATCTCCAAGTCAGAGTGCTAATTACTGTTCCATCTTTATTAAAAGTTGTTTATGTTTTGATTGTGTAAATCATAATAAATTGTTACTATAATTGTATTCATGGGAAAGCAAAGAAACTGGGCAAACTATCCCAAGAGGAAATGAGTAATTCTGGTATTACAGTCTCTAGTCAAGAAGCAAGATTCAGATTTTACAAAGAAAACATGCAGCAGTTTTATCTAGGGCACAAAAATAATCCTACATGAGAAAACAGAAGCTGCGTTCAGGGACTCCGTTTTCCTCTGGATCACTGTAAGAAAACCCCGAACTACATGTCAAAGGCTTTCTGGGGAACTGCTAGCCAAGCTTAGATGAAAGGTAGCCCAGTATTTCCCCCCTAGAGAACAAGCATGGGCATAAAGCAGATTTTCAAAGCTGAAACCGCCCAGAACAACTCGAGGAGAACTAGATCAAGCAGATGAAGAGCAAACTGGTGCAGGCTCCTCCAACCAAATATAAATGTAGAAGACAGACAAGCCCTGCTGACTACCATCACCAAGAGAAACTGGACCTGCACACAGAGACAGGCAAGTCCCATTGTGACAGTATGATTCCTGAGCTTCCCCCATACCTATTTCGCTGGTAGTACACCTCTAATACAATAATTAGATATTACTGTGCTGTATCACACAATTGCATGTAGGTTTGCTCACATTACTGAGTGAGGTTCTAATTTACTTTTTTCTCTGTTAGTCCAGTTCAAAAGGATTTGTGGTCCTATGTTCAAAAGGTCTCATGAGAGTGTTCAAAGAGGAAGAACATCTGCAAAGGTGACCAGAAAAGTTATATTTCACTCACCTGCAGAAAACAGCACAAGAATGGTTCTGAATGAAGCTTCAAGCCATAGTTTCATTTAATATTAATGAGGACCATTAATTAGACTTAACCCAATGCTTCTTTGCTGCCATTTAATCCTCACAGAAGTAATTACAGCTTTTGACACTGCACCTAAAGTAAGGCCCAAAGGAGAAATTTTTTAACCTATTTTTCTCATAACAAGCCCTCTGTCAAGGAAGTGTCCTAAATCCATCAAGGATTAGGTACTAGGGCATTGCAATGAAACTCCACAGTTTAATTAGGATTTATAGAAGCTTGCACAAGTAAGCAAGTCAGAAAAGTTCAGTTCTGCAGGCGTTAAAGCTCAGTTCCAGAAGAAAGACCAAGAAGCAAGGCTGCAGCCACACGAGAGGCCATGCCCTGCTTGGACGTCTTAGCATGGGACTTGGTTCTCTTCTCCTAAGGACAATGAGAATGACCTACTGTCCAATTGTGTGCACAGATCAGTGAAGCACGCTTTGGTCCACGGATGCCACTTTTAAACTGATGGTATTACTTGTTGGGTAAAATGCTTTTCGACTTAACCTTAGGCAGTGAAACTGAATGTCAATGAGGTTAAAACTTGACTTTTGAACAGGTATTTCCATTAGCGGCTCTCAAGTAGCACAAGAATTCATTTGTGTGCAAGACCTGCAAACAGAAAAGACACCAATTTGACAAATTTATCACTTGTAACACATTAGCTTAATGGCCACATACTAATGTTTCTGGTACTTTTTCTCTCAATACTAGTGATAAATTAACTTGATTGCTGTATTTTTTCTAACCTTTAACCAGAAGCTGATTGTTTGTATTAAAGATATTCAGGTCTGATTCCAAAAGCATTCCTGGAAACAAAAACAAACAGCCCTGTTAGCAGTGGAATTAATGAAGCTCTTTTCCTGCAGAGCTCTCTCTTTCATCACCACCAATTCTCTGCTAAAATCTCAGCTCTTTCCTGTCCATTCCTCTACCAAAAAAACACTCAAAGCAAAGGCACAGACAATCCCAGCAACTGTCCCGGCTGCTGAACCAGCTCTGCCTGCCTCTCCCCCAGCCCCAACCTGGATGTCCCTCCTCTCCCCAGCCCATGAGATCTGTAGAAACTTAATCATCTCACTTGAAATTAGCCAATGGCTTCAAAAGTTATTAGTTAAAGGAGTGACAGACAGACAGAAAGTGCAATCAGAGAAGTCTGATCAGCCCAGGAAGATAGGCTGTAAAAAAAATTTATACATAGCCTCACCAATTTAATTGATTACTCACACGAGGGAATTTCAGCCTGTGTACAGGTCTGCAGAAATAGGTATTTCAAAAGACATTACAAAATTTTAACAGAAATCTAATCAAAGCAACTTCAGTGGGAATAGACCCTAATATAACATATAATACCATGCTATTCCCTCACCAGCTCTGTTCTTCCCAATTAGTATTTTGCCCTACAGCAGGGGTGTCAAACTCATTTTCACCGGGGGCCCCATCAGCTTTGCGGTTGCCTTCGAAGGGCCAAATGTAATTTTAGGACTGGATAAATGTAGGAATAGTTACATTTATTCAGCCCTAAAATTACATTCGGCCCTTCGAAGGCAACCGCAAGGCTGATGGGGCCCCCGGTGAAAATGAGTTTGACACCCCTGCCCTGCAGAGCCCAGTGTGTTCTCATCCTGGCAGAAAATTTTTGTCAAAAATGAAACAAAAAACATTTATATTTTCTGTATGGATTTTGTGAGAGATTTCTAGCTTAGCTAGTCAATCTGGTATGATTTTTTTTTCTTGCGTGTTAAAGGAGGCATCAAGTGTGTAATTTTTCTTCAAGAAGCAAAGGAATTCATAGCAGTAAAATGTAGTATCATGAAGAATGGATTAATTTAAATTGCAAAGTACAAAAAAATTCTCATTTTTCATTTTTAGATTCCCAATGCAATTAAAGTCTATATTCACAGAAGAGTCAGAGATAACATATTTGACAGAAGTTTCCCAGAGTACTGTAGAATATTTTTTCATTATGCAAGTAACTCCGTAAGTGGTTTAATATTAACAAAATTAAACATTCATTGATTTTAATTAGTCTTTTATCATATAAAATTTCACAAAATAATGTATTTTTTCAGCCAGTTCCTCTGTAGGCTTTAAAGAGATGAGCCACATTTTGACAACAGACTTAAATTTCCCAGTAAAATCAAAATATTTGTGCATGTCAAAACCAAAGTATTTCCTCATGTCATGCAAGGGCAAAGCTGCAAAATGCTATGAAAGCAATGCTGGTGACCAGTATGGAAATCCTGAAAGTTAAAAGCATATTTGTATTTTACCAAAAGAAATTATAAAGCCTTTTATCTCATAATTTTTAAAACCCCACGAGTTTCTAGCTGATATCAGCCAGTACAGCCCCAAGATGTTTTGAAGCAGCATGAAAACTCCAAAGGCACAGGGCACAGACATTGTTTCTGAGGTCACCAACGTTCCGTTCTCCAGTATGGAGAACAGGTTTGTGCACATGGGTATGGATCCATGTAAAACTTTCCAGTTCCTCTGAAGTGAATTCAGCCTAGACTTGTCTCGCATGTCTTGGACACAATGGAAAGACTCCTGTTGACTTCAACAGACTTTGAAGCATAACGTGCCCCACTGGGTTATTCAGGGTTCCTTTAAATTCCCAGACACTCAAGGATGGAAAGCACCACCTTCACAGCCTTCCACTTCCGTGATATAACGGGAAGAACAGCAAACTCATCACCAAATTTCCTTGCAAGTGCTCTTTTCCTAATAGCCTGAATTACAGCATTATTTGGTTGTGCTGGTTTTTGATGCATATCTTTGTTTCTGCTGGTGCCCTTAAATCCCTCTCATGCTTTCCCAAATGTATAGTTATTCCCTTACAAGGCTGGAGGATAATAAGCAAATACAGATAATTGTTCCTTCAATTAAACTGGTGCTGGAAATAGGGACCGACGTAAACAGGAAGAGGGCATTGTGCCAGAAATTAATCTATTAATTTCTCTGTTTAGATATAACTATCAACCCAGCCAATACTTATATTACTCTAATTAAAAAGACTTCAGGAGAGCAAGGGCTCCGGTTTGCAGTTCCACCTCTCCTCCTGCCACTGCCTCCCATCTGCTGCCTCTGCCGGGACCACCAGCGCCCAAGCTGAGGGTCTACGGGATGAGCGGGGGGGTTTCTTTCATGCCACCAACCCCTTTGCATCCCAAGGGGTTTTTGTGGATCTGTTGGCTCTTCTGCCTATCAGACAAACACACGAGGAGAGCTGCAAAGTTCAAACCACACTCTTTACATTTTTTTGGTTATCATTAGCAAAAAGAAAAGGCAATGCAAGTGCATGAGGTACAGTATAAAACAAAGGGGTTGCAAACCACTTTATTTCGGATACGTGGGAAGGCCTTTGACTTGAAATAGCTTTCAGCACAGCTTCTACCTATGTGTGCCGGTTTATAAAAAATAATTCCTACAACTGATTTTTTTTTGTTTATTTTGGCTCAAGAACTACACTGCAAAAGAATGTTTGAAAGGTTTCTCTATGTTGAGTCCTATATAAACCACAGGTAACAACTCTACGCTAACACTGTTTGGCATAGGAATGCCAATAGATCTTTCTTCCATTTAATGTATCTTTTTGCCTTTTAATCATTTGGGTGATTAAAACTATGAAACTCCACATATGCTAAACAAATTAAAGGCTTTTTTTTTTTTTAATAAAACATTGCTGTGTGTCTTAGTGTAAACAGCATAAAACAAAAAACACATGTGCTATAGTGGCCACAGATAGACCAAATATAACATAAAGCTCACACAGAAGCTGATTTTTTTAAGTGATGGATCAATGTAAGCCCTCTTCCCTAATGAAGGACTAAATCCAAAGCGAAAGGTTAACATACTGTTCTTTGTCTCATCCAGAGAAGATCTTTTAAAAGCCAGAAATGACTTGCAGGAACCACCACATACTAGAGCACTAACTCCTTTCTAACTGAGACCTTATTTCGATTGTGCCATTAGTTGTTGGCGGTTTGTTGTTTTTTGGTTTGGTTTTTTTTTTTTTTTTTTGGCTGTGTTTCTACCTTTTCATTCCGGTCTTTTACAATCTGCATTGAAATTTGGGCACTTGAATGAGACTAACTTTTCTATATTGGTTATACAGTTACATGAGAGAAAAGGGTGATCTAATATACCACTAGGAGCGTGACTATTGGCTATAGAGGGTATATGTAGGGAAACTAATGTAAGAAACTAAATTAGTTACTTAAACACAGGGCCGTGAACAGTGCTCAGGCCTTCCCAAGGATTTGGAAGGGTTCTGCACTCCCTGTGCCTAGCATGTCTTCATATTGGTAACAAATACTGGCACTTTAGATAAAATGCCTACATGCAACTCAAAAGGCTCATCTGGAAGGCCAAGTAAATGCCCCTGCAGATGCATACTGTTCATTGCCATAGTCTAAATCATACATCTGGTTTGGTTTTCCTGAAGTAGTCCATGCTGAGACTGAGAGGAAAACTGTTTTTTTTTTCCCTAATAATGACAATAAAGGAGAAAACAGTGTCCAGTGACAGCTGGAAATATAAACTTGGTTCAACAAGTTTTTGCATAGGGAATGAGGAAAGGGGAGGTGGGGCAGTGGACCAAGGAATTACTTTCTTCAGTTTAAATAGTGGTTTGGTTTTCTTCCTCCATACATAGAGTGGTAGAAACAGAGCCAAAGCTGCATTTTCAGTCAATTAGTTTTGTCAATAAAAGGCAGGTGATGTATCTAATAGACAGCACTTTGTGACAAGTACTTATGATTTGCATCACTTTGGTACATCTGGATACAGCTGTCCATGTAGACTAAGGACCCAACTTATCTTAACCAGAAGACTCCCTTGAGGAAACAAAGCATCAAAGCCAGTTGAATACGCTGCAGCAGGTAGTTAATTTCCTTTCTTCTTGCTGTTGTGTCAGCTACCTATTTCTGGCAGGAATCTTGGTGGGAGGTATTTAATACAACCTCCAAGATCTCCTGTATGTTGTGTGTAAGGGCCCAAAATTTGTTAAGACACTTACGTAGTAGTGAGATGCATTTGTTTAAAACTTGGGAACATTCGTCACCACAGATGAACTTCAAAATGCTGCAAACTAGATCCTTCTGATGCCCAAGTAAAATATCATTTTGCTCCTAAGTTGAACAGGTATTATTTATACACTCTGCTTTACTAAAATAAACCCTATTCTCCATCCTTTTAATATTCCTTCTGCTATTAAACATGTCCTTCATTTTGAATCCCTTCACTTGAGAGAAAATATGCAATCCTACAATGACCTGCATCATCTTTTTGAGGAGACATTTCGTTTTTGGACTGTGGCCTAACTGAAATACATTTTTTGTTTCCATAGTAATAAAAGAAACTGCCAAATACCTCTGAAGATGTACTTACCTGATGCAATAGCTGCAAAATTGACATTATTGTCATGTGAAATGTTAGGTCATGAGCAGTTTAGTTTTCATAAGCTAGAATATTCAAGGATTGTTCTTCCCCAAAGAGTATTCACCACATTTTGTGAGACTGTATGTATGCACTGTATACAGCACACACACCCAGGAAACTTTCACACTGTGAAATTCTCAGTTATCATCGAGAGGCTGCATGGATTTTACCAGCAATTATAGCACTGCTTAATTTGCACAGAGGTTCAAAATGCCCCCCAGCAAAACTGCCAGTGCCTAGGGCTCTCACTGGCTACTACAAAGTGCAAGACTTGACATAGAAAGGATACATCCTCATGAAACTCAAATAACATAACGACCTGTTACATCCATGGCTGTTCATCGAATTCTTACTCTTCGCAGAATTAAAGTTATTTGGATGATTAATAACAAAGAAAAATGTAGAAGCAAACACACAAAAGCCCCAACCATAACAACATTTCAGTGACAGAAATAACACTAGGTATGCTCTAATGCACATTCTATCTCTCTTTGATAACACACAACAATTCAGAAGACTAAGCTGTGCAGGAAGATGCATCCAGCAGCAGTGTGTTATGCATGCACATAATCTCACAGGTCCCCCTAGTAAGTGGTTAGTGCCAGTCATACATTCCTGCATCTCACACATTAGTGTCTACTGTGATGGCTGATTTGTGCGTCGTGATGACTCAGAATTAATTCGCGGTTAGAAGCTGCAGGTTTCAGAAAATGCCTTGTGAAGGTGAGTGGGTGATGCATTCTGTGCGTGCAACTGCAATGTCACAGTTGCCTGCTGCTCCCAGGACCTCCTTGCTATGATCTTACAATTGCCATGTCTTGATTCAGTAAGAATTCTTAGGCAGGCCACACAAAACAAAACCAGCACTGAGATTAGATGGATGCTTAGCAGGTTACCAACAAAAAAACCAACCAAACAAAAAACAAAAACCAAAAACAAAAAAAAAGAAAACACAGAAACAACAAAAGATCACTTCAAATGAAGCTTGATTGGACGTGTTGTTGAAAAGGTGCTCAAATTACCTGAACTGCTTTGTTTGTTCTTAAACATGGACAGGGGGCAGCTGCAATGAGCTCCGAGCTTTGGCACATTCCATTATATGAATGGTAGTGAATTTATAATGGAATGGTATGGATGGTTTTTATAATCAGAAAAACACACTGACCTTAACACTACACAGGTGGAGCAGCATAATGACCCGCCAATTGTAAGCGCATCAATTCCTGGGGAAAAGTTCAATGAGGTTAACTCAGCATGTATCCCATAACCAACATAAGCGACATTTTAAAACATTGTTTTTTCCACAAAAGCCTGTTTGTCTTTGCCAAGATTGAATTGACTTGCTTCACTGTTTGACACTGAGTATATATCTTACCCATGTTAAGAGTGTACTACATTATGCTCCAGTAGACCTGGACGTTGTCATATACTTCAATGCTGAAATACATGTGGTTAAAGAAAAACAAGAATGGTGTTAACTACAATAAACTTTTCAGACTTTATAAAATTAAACATCACATTAATTTAATTTAGAAATGGAAAGAAAACAAGAGGCCTGGATATAACAAGAGACATTATCAGTGGATCTTCAGCTTCATTGTAAAATCCTCACATTGAGTGAGCTTAGATGTGTAGCAGACGATGGGAATGTTTGCTTACCATCAATTTATTGATACCTTTGGATACTCATGGGGACCAGAAGCAAAGGAAGTTAATTTCAATGTACCATACTCAAGCTGACTGAGTATCCAACATAATTCTGATACTCCAGGATTAGACCACAAAAAACAGTGAACAAACCTAATCAACCTCAACCAGTATGCCATAAACACACACATTACAAAACGATACAGAGAGAAGAAATGAAATTAAGAGAAACTTCAATCTGAATCTGGGACAACTAATGAACAAGGACAGAAGGCTCTCCAAATGTGCAATAATAAAACTTTAAACAGCAACATTTACATCTGTATATTAGCTCATTCTGCCTCCTCTTCTGTGACCAGGGCATGCCAACACTTCACAGCTTATCCATGGCACTAGCAGGGAAAGCACTTCAGCAACAGGACAGTCTGATACCCCCATCTCCTCATGTCACACACGTCTGGAGACTGTCATCCCACCCCAACATTCCTTTCCATCGCCAGTTTCTGCCGAGCACTCAGCAGCAGCTGAGAAGGCGTGAAAAAAGTCTTATAACAACGTGGTTGAAACCACTACTAAAATTGTCAGTTCAACAAAAGCACAAAAATTAATACAAGAACCAAAGCTGAAGGGCAAGGTAGCAGATTTTGGAAGAAGTTCTATTGTTTGGAAATGTTCAGCTGAAAAAAAGATTTACAAACCAAAACAATGCCATTTGATCATACTCCCCTGAGATTAAAAGACTTTAAAACCAAATAATAGCCATGAAATAAAATAAATGTACACATTGCTTTGTCATCTCCCTCTGCCTTTCAAAAGGCACTAAATCTCATGGACATAACTCATTTTAGTCTCAAATCTAGCAATGCTCTAGTGGCCCTTCTATTTAAAAAGCAATTTTACACTGGATATAAAGCAGGGTGATCCCAAAGTTGTGCAAAGAGCCACATAATCTTTGGACAAAAATCTGAGAGGTTAATCCACACACACACACTTGTCTGTTTTCAGCTGTCCATTAGGAGTGCACACAACAAAAACAGTTCCAAATAACCAGGACTATAAAACCACTTCTCACAACCAAAGTCATCATGAATTTTCTTCAGCCACACAGAAGCTGCTTCTACAACCAATGGCTTCACTCACAGCAAGAACTAATTTATGGTAGCATTTTCCTTGACATAGTCCAAGACTTTTGTCTTCCTGACAAGGGGAGACAGAACCGCAGAATGTCACCTGAGCCTGCTCATGCTTCAGTACCAGAAGCAACAGTATGGCAACCTAGTGCAAGGTACATTCGGTGCTGTCCTGATCTCTGCCAGGATGTTCACAACCTGACCTACAACGATGCTTTTCAACAAAAGTTTCATTCTCCATAGACAATGTGAAAAGCCCACAGCCCCACTCCTGCCTTCAAAGCCATGCAGACCATACCATCAGGTTACGCAGACCAGGGACACTGCATCATCAAAGCAAAGCTCTGGAGCAAGGAAGAGCTCCTGTGCACACATCCCCACTGCCTTCTGCTGCACTGAGCCTGGCTGCAGCGGACAACGCAACCCTGAAGTGTTTCAATAAATTCATTTTCCCCCCCCATTCCTCAAAGTGTCTCAGCATTACAGAGCACGTCACCTTGTGAAGTAGAAGCAAGAGAATAAGTTGAAACTTCTTCTCAGTGAGGGTGCCAGAACACTGAAACAGGCTGCCCAGGGAGGTTGCCGAGTCTCCCTCTCTGGAGACATTCAAAACCCGCCTGGACACCTTCCTGTGTAACCTCATCTGGGTGTTCCTGCTCCGGCAGGGGGATTGGACTGGATGATCTTTCGAGGTCCCTTCCAATCCCTGACATTCTGTGATACACCTCAACTGCCAGTCTCACACATCATGCAAAACCCAAACTGAGTCACAGAAAGCGTTTTCTTGCGCAGAGATGGGATGTGTTGTGATGCCTTCACACGTTTAAGCCAGAAAGAAGAACATCACTCAGGGTTCATAGCGATCCTGACAGAAGCCCCAGCCACCCTCACCCTGTCTGGCCATGAACACCCACAGGGCCAGTTTGCTCCAGTGTGCGCTGTGGCCAGAGCTCTGCCCACCTGCGGTCTATTTACACCCCAGCTTCAGGACAAGTGGCACGTCTGCCTGTATGTGTTCAAACTTTAGTAGCGATAGACAGGAAAAGCGCTACCTTACATATGATTAGATATACTCAGGGGTACATTTATGTTAAATAAAGTGCTTCAGAAATGTAATTATGGTTGAAGTGCACTCCAGGTAAATTGGAGAGTCTGTGATCAGATAGACTACCATTGCTCTGATTAACACTGTTTTCTGGATTTCTTTGTTGCCTGTCTCTGCTCACCTATGAACTCCTGTCTTTACATTTAGATTGCACATTTCCTGGCTCTTTTGTTCAGTTTTCACGTGGCACTCATACAACATTTGCCCTCTCCCCTACTCAGTCCATGACTGGGTCTGCCTGTTGCTATTGCAATGGAAGTCTAAAAAGCACTTGTTACAATAAATGCATACAAAACCACATCATCTCAAGGGCCAGGAAAATCAGTTGTATTGTGTTTTGAGTCTGTATGATAGAGGTGAGAGGAACAGAACTAAAGAACACAGGAGACGTGTTGTTTGTGTCAAGACTACTCACAGTCCAAGTACCCATTCATTCTCTGGCTGAGAACAGAGGTTTTCAACAAAATTAGCCCTGCCTCCACATAAGATGAGTAGTTTCTTCTGAGCTCTCTGTACTAGATTAGCATGATCCAGGAGACGAGTGAAAAGTAAGGAGACTCCCCTTGGCAGTGAAGTTTTCCTAACCTGCTTCTTCTGCTGAAAACACAGAGGAATTCAAGTTGATTCAAATGATGTTTACTCTCTCTCCTGATTTCTCTTTTTGTCTCTCTCACCTCTAACATTAAGGTTTCCTGTTTGCTATCCAGCTCTGACAAACCCAGCTGTGCATCAACCCCTTTCCCTTTCAGGTTTCTTATCTCCTTCATTTCTGCTGTTATTCCATATCCCCTTCTCCCCCTCCACTTCTCATTTCCTTCTGGTTTATCCTTCTCTCTACAGAAGCCATTCCTAGTCTCTGCAGCCAACACTTGACCCACCATCCTGCTCTTAAGTAGGGTCTAAGTCCCTTCTGTTTTTTCTGCTTATCATACAGGTATATTAACACCATTTATGCATGTCATGCCCTGCCTGAAGTGATCCTAAGACTCATATCCTGCTGGTACCTGCCATCTTGCTTCACACCCCTATTCAAAAACTCTTCTTGCAGTGTTTAGAAAATAAAAAATAAAACTGATCATGGTAAAGCTGGCATGCAAATATTCAAAATCAATACCTGTTTTACATGGCTACATACATGTTCCCACATCTACTTGTACATTATTACATTTTTACGGTATTCTTGCCTCCTGTTGCTGCCCAGGCTTTCTATATTGTTTGCTCTTAGCCCGTGAACTGTTCAGTGCCTTGAGATAGTTTGTAATTAGCCCAACAGATCTCTAGTCATGATGTGCAGTATTGGTTAGTAACAGCTCAGTGTTCCCAAGCAAACCCGTCCAAGGCTGAAAAATCATTTCATTCAGTGGTCAACAGTTTGTTTCTAGAGACGGCGAACACTTGTGCTCAGTATGGTGCTGCTTGCACAGCGGTGGATCTTGCAGCGCAGAGAACAGACAGCTGCCCAAATATTGAGCCGCCACTTCAGACTGAGATGCGGCACCACACCCAGCCATGCTAACAGAAAAGATGACACGCTTTTCTGTCAGTAAACAATTCCGCTAACAATAACAAAAAAAGATGATATGTTCTTCCTTCATATATGCTTTTCTGTTCCTCTGTCGCTCCCCTCTTTGTTCTCCCCTGTCAGCATCAGCCCCAATATGCTGTTAATCAACAGCTGCCTGCTGCATGGTAGAAGCATCCTCTTTTGCATCGAAGGGATCAGAACAACACTGAAGAGATCAGAATGACTTTTTTAACCTCCACAGACTGATATTTGAAAGGTTTTTCAGTTTTTACGAATATCAGAGAAAGAAATGTAGTACTGGTTATTTATGCTAGAACTGCTTGTTCCTTCTATCTCAACAAATGAAAACATGTAAAACAAACTCGTGTATTTTTCAGTTTTGTCAGTCACACCTGCTAGCTGAAGCCACTATTTTAAACACACCTCACTACAGTGGAAAATACATAAAATCCCTTAGAATAAATGCTCAGTTTTGCAACTGCAAGACAAATACTAACAAATTATCATGTGCAAATTAGCTAAATACCTCACAAACCAGTATACAAATTAGACATTTTCTTTTCCCTTCAGCAGACAAAAACAAAAGGAATGTAACACCATTAGAAAAATAATTAATATGTTAATTGAGGATTTTAATTGCCCAGAGACGAACCTCAGTTGCCTTGAAATCTGGCTTAAAAATCACAGTTACATCTGCTGTAGAAAGCACTCTAGCTTTTTCAAGTAAAGGCACAAAGTCTCTACATATTAATATAAAATGAAACCTCTGCTTGTTTTACACCAAAAGTAAATTTAATAGATTGTAATATCTTCATGCTATTTTCAGGCAAGATCTTCCATTTGTGAATCTGCAGATCTACCACATCATTCTCAATTTGCAGCCCAGTCTTGGAAGGCATCAGGTAGTAGTATTAAAAACAAATAGCTGACATTACTATAAATGCTATATTACAAACTATATTATTTGGGGGTTGGACTAGATGATGTTTAAAGGTCTCTTCCAACCCAAACCATTCTGTGATTAAATGCTGATACATTAAGATGAAGTTTAGAGCCTAGGTCCTGAACCAAGACCCTCCATGAAGCAAGAAGACACAGAAGCATAGAACAAACCCCATGGATGGAAATACGGTAGGAAGGGTGTCCACAGGTGATGAATTTCTCTGAAGATGAGCAGCTGTTTGATACATTCTGCAGAAACAGGAGCCAACAAAGCAAGAAGGGGGCAAAGAGAAAATATAGTTGAAGGAACATGCTCTGTAGGTAGAGGATGCTTCCAGCAGTACTGTGGATAGGTACGAAGTGAGGCACATCCATTCCTACAAAGGATATTGCAATGACGGAGGCCCCAGGGAATGAAACACTGGACAACAACAACAAGCTGGAGAGCTCCAGAAAGCCTCTCCTGCAGAGCCCATCTCAACCAATCCATTATTTTCAGCATCATTTCCTATCCTCAATGGAGGGATCAAGTTCTCAAAAAGCACAAAATGCTGCTTGCTTTGACAAGCCTCTGGGAAACGATGCGTCTCAGCAACCTCTCCTTCCTCCTTTTTTTTTTTTTGTCAAGCTATTCACCAAACTCCTTGGCTGTACATACAATACTACAGTTACTGACAGCACAGAACAAAACCAAAAGCAAGCTGGTATTATTGCAGCAATAGGAAAGGTCAACGTTGCTCAATCACCAACATTAGTTATCCCTCTCTCATATGTGGTGAAATGATGCACAGGTCTGTTTCTACCTAATATTTTGGTTATCAATGATATTTTTCCAGGAGAAGTGATCCACAGATATTTTTGATTATTTGTTCCACTTTTTTCTTTTTCTGATGAAGTAAATTTCATGCTGATGACAGGCATCGGCAGTTCAACCACTGGGCACAAAAGACTTCTGCACATTGTAGGACAGTTGCAGGAACAGTAGCTGCCGAACTCCTCCTGGAGCTCTGTCACTGGGACTCAGTGCTGGCCTGAGTAGAAAACATTTTGCTTGGTGAGGTGGAACTGTGTACACCACCATATCTTCAGATAGAGTAATTTCTGATCACTTCACTGGCTCCAATATAGTATAATTAACAACTAGTTGAAGGGACTGGCTTCAAGTCTTCTGTCTCTCCCTGACAATTGTGATTTTCCTAGTGATGTGGATACTTGGCAGTGCACCGTCTTCAGTAGAAAAGCAGTTTGACACAGTCCATCAGCCACTTGCGAAATGAAGTTGGATCTGAACTGCTCTCCTAAAGGATCAGTGGAATACTAACATCTGCAGCTGAGTTAATGCTTACCAAATGAAGTTTAGCACTGAACGGGCTGTAAATGTCAAGCACGAGGAAACCAGACCCATCTCCCAAAGAACCAGGCACGAGAGAAGAGTCAGTGTTTGCATCCCTTGTCCTGTATCTATAATCCTGTACTTGCAAATGCAATTTCAAAGTCTATCTAGAAGTATCCTTTTGCTAGAGCAGAAAAAACGGAGGGAATCAAGCAGACTTCAACAAACAGCACACATAACGGTGATGCAGTAAACTATTGTGGTATTTTGTATTCAAGTAGGATGTTAAAGCTATTAGCCTATGGTGGGAAAAGGTAGAAGACAGAAAACTTTATTTAGCACTGCCTAAATGCCACTACTCCCCTCTGACTGCAACAAATCGCTAAAGCTTGTGTCTGCAAAGTATAACAAATTGGTGCTTGGACCTCTCTGGAGCTGGCAATCTCCTCAACTTATCTGATGAGTTGTGACACGGAAACATCCAACTATCTATTAGCAGCACCAGCAGAATCTTCCCCCAATTGCTCAGTGCAACGATCAGTATCTGCAAACTACAGCTTACATTTAATTGGAAAAAAAAAGGGGGGGCAGGGAGAGGAGGGAGAAAAAGCAAGGAGCAAGCCTAGCAATAACAAGCTTCTACTGTAAATGATAAATACCAGACACTTTTACTCCTGTTTCTAAACCACCACTGGAAATTTTAAGGCTATGCTGCCACGACACTACCCCTCCTAACTGCTACGCAGGCAGCAGATGAGGCTCAGCTTCCTAATTATTTCAATGGAATTACCCTGTGCCTCACTTTCATCCACTTTTCACTACAGATATAACCACACACTATAAAACAACAAACTCACACAACGTCATGGATTTATTACCATATTAAATGCTGGGTTTGGATAGTTTACTAAACATAGAAGTTACAATAAAGAGAGGTGGATCCACTATATAAAAGGATTTTTGTAGCCCTGGGCCAGGCTCTGATACACCACACTTTTATTCGTTTTCCCATAAACAAACAGGCAAAGGTTAACACAACAGCATCTCAGCGAGTCGTATCCAGAATTGCACCATTCAAAGCAATATTCACAGACCAAGTTGTTAATGGAAGATATAAAGAGGGAAAGATTGAAAATCTTTGTCTCTTCCTTGGAAAAAAAGAATATTCCCAAACCAGAAGCATTACTTCTGCTAACTTGTTGGCTCCGGCTTGCTTTGCATAAAATGTCTTAGGGAGCACCTGCACCAAGTTTCAACAGGCATGTTCTTGAGAACCCAGAAAGTACATAAGCAGGGCCATCTCTGTGGTTAAAAGCCAAGTTAAGCATGGAGACAAGCTGAAATTTTCTACACAGATAAAATGTAAAGCCACAATGATTACTGGTAATCACTAATTATTTTTCCAGCAGTCCACTTTCACAGCATTTCAAGCTGGCTATAAGGAAAACAGATTCTTTTACTCAGTAGAAGTCATAAATAGGATAATCAATCAGGCAGATAAAAGGCAATGTTAGGCTTTATAAAAGGCCACTGAAGAAGGCAAGTGCTGTTTCTCAAGTAGACAGACTTGAGAAGGACACATTGAGACAAGCAAGATACATTCACCAGAGGAAAAAAAAAGCAGCTTATCTTCACAGAAACCTGCCCACAGGGACAACAGCCCAGTATGTCCCACCTAGACCGCTAACTTCCCATTACTTGCATGCACCATGATAATTTCCTTGTTTTGGTGTGTTCTTCTGGTCTTTTGGTACTCCTTAGCTATCCTAAAAACATGATATGGTACAGTAAGAGTGGTCTTTCCTCTTCTAACATTAAAAAGGTCTAAAATTGCACACGGTTGGATCCGAAGGCACAGTTGGAACAGTCTTCCGGTAACAGAAAATGAAATTACAACATTGTCTGGTGTAGGTTAGTCAGAGTCTAAGCACCAGATTTGTTAAAACTAAGACTCACTCCATCTCTAAAGAGCACATCATTACCTGACCACAAATGGTGCGGCCAGACAGAGGATTCTGCAGATCGTTCCTGTGGCCTGTGACAGGAGAGCACACTGGGTGCTGTGCTTTTCTCAGCCTGGCATCACCACTTATGAGGACACAGTAGGTGAACCGCTAAGAGCGCATGTGGATCTGTTAAGGGATGGGTAACGTCAGCGAGAATAGAGGATGGCAGATGGCACTACCCGGGCTCTCTTATGAGCCCAGCTCCTGCAGAAGTTGCTGTGCAGAGCGGGAGAACAGAGAGATGGGGCAGGAGACAAAAAACTCTGTCCAAACCCTTGTCCGCCAGATACTCTGGGGCACCAACCTGCAGGACATGCTAAGTTATGAAAGTGATGCAATATCCATTTTATATCAGGAGACAGGGGTTTTTTTGCCCCCCTCTCCCTCCAGCACTGCACTTCAAAGACTGGCCATTCGACTTGACACAAAACATCAGGCATGCTTGTTGAATATCATGCAGCACATCAAGATCACATCCCCTGGGGCCCGCAGTGGCTGGCAGCTATTATTACTCTTAAAGTGCATGCTGTCATCTCAGGGGGTTTGGACTGAAGTGGCTGTCTCCTGGAAATAGTCCATCTCCTCATTTGCACAGCCATTGCTCAAGCAGCAGGGAGTGGAGGAGCCTGAAAAAGCAGAGATGCTCGGGGAAGCCCTGTCTATTGCCTCTTACACAGCCCGGCCTGTTTCTTCACATTACACAGGCACCAAATTTGTGTTGATGACAGTCCTACCTGATCTACCAGCTCCTTATCTCCAATGTGCATGTTTACCTGATGGCATGTGATTGTTGCAGCTACATGGGTTTACAGCTAGAACAGCCTCTGCAGAATGCCGTCTGCAGAGGTGGATATTTTTTACTGTATATTACATCATTATAAATAGACTTCAGAGCTAAATTCTGGAACTAGCCCATGGTATTAATTCTAATTTAGTTTGGGCCCAATTCCAAATGGGTGACTATGCATGCAAACATTCGTCTGAGTGTACAATTGGCTGTTATGAACACAAAATTACTTCTTGTGCTCATGCATGCATAATTTACACGCACTAATTTAGATACCAAAGTAATTCCTTCGCAGAATTCCAGTGATCAGATTTAACTTGAAGACTGCTTTAAAAAAAAAAAAAAAAAAAAAAAAGAAAAAAAAAGTCACAGTAGTATGTTCTTTAGCCACATAAAAAGCAGTAACTGAGACATTCGTTGCTGTTTGTATAACAAAAAACCTTCAGTATAAACCTATCACTCTTCAGCTGATTGCTGGTTTTCTTCCTCCCCCGGATCTCCCAGTTATTTCTGCCATACAATTTAATTTCTACAAATATATATTTTAGATTGTGAAATATAAGCATGGTCATCCATTAAAAATAATCAGCAGGATGAGAATACTGATAAGTAGCATGTTTTCTATCAGGTGTATACAAGTTTCATGCTTATATGGACAAAAAAACCAAAACTCCTCTCAGGAACCAATACTTGGCTTCTCAGTTTTGAAGAGAAATATCAAACAAGTGAACCCAGTGAACCACAAGCAACCTATGAATCATAATCTAAGAAAGATCTAATTTCTGTTAAGGAAATTAAGAAAAGAAGGTTCGGCAAATTGTGCTAACGAACAAGCAAAGTGGAATTACTTCTGTCTAGGAAATTCTCATGATAAGGTTGTTTGTGTCCTTTCCAAAGTAAACTAATAAACATTGGTTAAATGTGTCAGATCAGCTACCTGGAATATTGCATGTTGTAACAAGATCATATAGAAATCATGCAAAATCATCATCAAGCACACAATTAGTACCGGCATACCCTGGAAACAGGAACTATGCAAACAAAGACAAACTGATTTTTCCATACACTGTTGCCACACCGATCTTCCCTTTCTCATCACCTTTATTTAAAACAGAAAAGGAGTATTTTTTAAGTTAGAGAATTCTATATTTTGGAAGGTGTGAGGGTTGGTTTTTAATAACTCACTTCTACCGGTCTAAGCAACCATAAAATGTGCTTGGAAAGTTAATAATTTTATAAGTCACATACTCAAGATGTTAATTTCTAAACTAGAATCCAGAGACTGGTGTTCATTCAAGTCAGGTACATTTGTTCTCAACTATTACACAGGTAGAAACAGGCCTTGTATGTGAAAACAGACATGTATGGGAAATGTTTTCAAAAATACCCTCTCATGAAATAGGCTTCCCAGAGCTACTGATTCTGCATACAAGCAGGAAAATACAATCTGCAATTTCCCCTGCCTCTTCCACTGTCCTACATTACTGTTCACTGTGATCAGAGGATACTTAGAAATGTGCTAACACCCTTTGAATTCAACTAGCAGAGGTGGAAGTTATCTTACCAAAACCAAAGATGCAGTGATTTCAATTCAGCAAATCACGGCATATTCTTAACTATCTGAATAAAACTATCAAAGGTAGTCAAAGCAATTACACACGTGTTTGTAATCAAGCTGGCATTTAAGAATACAATCAATATTACTTGTTAGAGTTTGTTACTTGTGGGGATTTGGGGAAATCTGTGCTGGAAGATTAATTCTGCATCTCAGCCTTTTTAAGGAAATAGAATCCAGCAGTAATTCAGTTTGTAATTTGAACAAATATTTATTATACCATGTGCCATGAGCCTTGGTTTTTTATGCAGAAATAAAAATTGTGTGTACACACACACATATGTATGCATGTATATTTGTATCCTTGTCAGCAAAACTTATATGTGATGTCTCTCAATGGATTTTTTTTTAATTAAAAAGCACTGCATACTGTGAGAATAGCTTATTAAAGTGAGACTGTAACTTAGAAGATAAGGCAGTGCTCGTTAAATGAATTGAAAGGATGCATTTTTCCATGACAGAACACTTCTGAGCATGTCACCTTGCCTTGATTCATACATTGTGTCTGACAGTTTCTCCAGCCAACATGGTGTTTTTCAGTCTAGTGGAAATACGTTCTTTAGGTCTTATGAAGAGGCAATGAAGGAAAAGATCAGAGTTTTGAGCAAGACTCTTGTAAATATTTGGCCAAAAAATGCTGTTTCTATTTCGGAGTGTTCAAGGAGTTTGGGGGTGTGGGGATAAATAGCAGGGTAGCAACTAAGATTTAATCGCAGCTTTTACAACATTTGGTATTCTTAAAAAAGGCAACCCTGAAGCTGTATGAACAAGTACAAATCTTTCAGTATTGTGAGTTTCTAGCTGTAATTTTTCAGAGAATCTGGAAAAGGTCAACCCTAAAGGCCTAAAGGTCACAAGACAAATTTAAAAGAGGTTCTCCTTTCCACAAACCGCATTTTTTCATAAGACAATTTCTTAGCTTCTTGTTCTTGACTCATGTTTTTAAGCACTTGGTAGAAGCATAGAATCATTTTGGTTGGAAGAGTCCCTCAGGATCATCGAGTCCAACCATAACCTCACCTAACTAGCACCGAACCTTGTCTAAACACCTTTTAAACACCTCCAGGGATGGTGACTCCACCACTTCCCTGGGCAGACTGTTCCAATGCCTGACAACCCTTTCCATGAAGAATTTTTTCCTAATATCCAATCTGAACCTTCCCTGGCATAACTTGAGGCCATTTTCTCTTGTCCTGTCACTTGCTACTTGGGAGAAGAGACCAACTCCCTCCATGCTACAACCTCCTTTCAGGCAGTTGCAGACAGCGATAAGGTCTCCCCTCAGCCTCCTTTTCTCCAGGCTGAACAGCCCCAGTTCCCTCAGCTGCTCCTCATCAGACTTGTGCTCCGGGCCCCTCGCCAGCTTTGTCACCCTCCTCTGCACTCTCTCTAGTACCTCAATGTCTTTCCTGCAGTGAGGAGCCCAAAACTTGGGATGGGCAATAGAGAATTAGAGATTAAAGAGACCAAGATGCGAGCGCGGAGCTTGCAGAGGAGAGATTTGTGCCTTGGCTTGCACGCTGCCTGGCGGGATGCAGAACCACACACCAGCTCACACGGAGCTGCCGTGGCTGCCCCGTTGCAGCTCTCAGCATAGATGCACCTGAAAGCCAGGCAGATGAAGAATGGGAGCACATCCAGAAGAGGCTGAATGGGGCAGGCGGGAAGCCTTAAGACATGTGTGATTGATAGAAACACCCTTTCCCAAGCCAATTCCTGTCTTAGAAACAGCAGAAGGGATGGCATAGCATTTCTCATCTAACCATCAAGCATTAACTTCGACTAAAAACACACTGTAAAAGATTAACAAAACCTGTGAGAACTTTTTCTTCAGGAGAGACAAACTAATACCCGTGTTGGAAGAACAGACAGACAAGAAGATGTTTCTCAGGGGATACGGATTTCGGTGATGGTTATTGTTAATATACTTGGGCCTAAGGTAATTCTCCTCCTTTTCACTCTTGAATTTTTTTGATTCTCAGAGAGACTGCCAACTCTGTTGCAAAAGACTGCATCCCACTGAGATCTGTCAAATGTACTCAGCCTAGGAATAAATATTAGTCTGGTTCCTGCAAGCAACCATAGAGGTGATTAACTTAGAGCATGCTTGAGTGCAAAGCCATTTATTTCCACAAATGTTTGTAGGAAGGAGCAATGGGTATGAAAAAAAAAAGTGAAGAAACAACTTTAGCAGTTTATCACTCAAGCAAACCTTAGTGGAGTTTCATGTATGGCAAACACAAGACACTATAACCTCAATTGCCTTCTCCCTTCCAAACTAAAAAAAGCTCCTTCAGAAAAAAATAAGTGGTTCCATTGTCTCAGAAAAGGTTTCCAAAACATTCTTACCATGGAAAGTTTTAATAGAATTAGAGACATCACACATCCAGTTCCTACAACTCTTTCTTCTGCAACAAACGTGCTACAAAAGCAACATAAATATATTGAAACTTACTGGCCATTTAATCCACTTTGTCACACCAATTTTACATCCACCTGTAGATTTGGAATCAAAGCAATTGCATCAGGTTAGCAGTGATTCAATGAAGTAGGAAATCAGACCCTTCACATTTATACATGCTCCACTCCAGGAGAAAGTAAAATGAGCACTACATTTTCCAAAGACTAAAACTCCATGTTTTTTTCCTAATAACAGTTTTAGTTACTCATAAATTTATTATGAATAGCTATAAGGAGTGAAATTCTAAGAGATTTATTTGGCATGCAGAGATCAAAGAGTCCTTTGGCAAAAAGTGTCCAGACTTCCTCATTATGCAGCTTTTGCCTTTTTCCCACCAGTAGTTGTATTTTAAGAAATATGCATCTGTATATGAACCAGGTTTAAAAATAAAAAGTGTCTGGAGAAAACTGGAAAAGCTTCCCATCAGATTTAATCAGACTGAAGATCGTGGGCTCCTTAATTCAAAAGCAGAATACTGCAGCAGCACCAAAAGCAGTGTATAGTATCAGGACCCCATTGTAGCAGTAGTTACAAAGGCACAGGTGAAGATAAAAGAACTGCTCAAATATGCTTCATTTAGAAAGACAAAAAATGGAAATCTGAATCATTCTTGCTTTGTAAAAGGTGAAGTACAGTGTCCCTTTGCACACCATGTTAATCTGACATTCTGGAAGCACTAAAAAATAGACCCCTTGCACTTAAGCCCACTGTATTTGCTTTCTGGCCATCTTTCATATCTTTTGAAATATTTCTACCCTCTGAATTACGAGAGCTCTGACCTCTTAAGATAGTACCAGAAAGCTGTGAAAACCAACATATATTCAAAAGATAATGTGATAAAATGTGACAAAAACCTCCACCATTCTCCTTGAAAATAGTGATCTGGTCATGTAAGTCATGGAAATTCTTGTTATCCTCTAAGTATTTATGTATTTGGAATCAAAGAAACCAAAGGGTTTTCAAGACATTTACTCATCTTCTTTTGAAAAGGTCATTTACTCATAAGTGCTATAAGCCAATAATGATGAAAAATAGTTTTGTCTCCCCATGTTTACTCCAAAATCTCTTCTGGTGACTTAGCAGTCAACCACTACTGAGGTATATAGCTTTAATTATGCTATCACACAGTTATAATTTCACATCTCACCCCTGCTTGCTCTTGCTGTGCCAATAAACAGAGTGGATTCTAGCTCCTAATATTCCCCATGAGAACCAACTCTATTTCACAACTGGTTAACTGAAGCTATGACAGATCCTTATGTGTTACAAGCTATTACGAATCACAGCTAATTAAGATACTCTGAAAAATGACCTACTACTGGTAAACTCCAGCTCAGATAAGGAAATCTAATTTTGTCTTGGCGAAATCCAGTAAGTCAGACTCTCTTTGGAAAGTCACCTACAAGTTCCTTGACAGCTACCAACCATTCACTTGGGATTGGGGAGATAGCTTATTTTTTGGATAAGATCTTAATGGTTGCTTCTTCTTGAGATTAAATGGATCTTACAGAACACATTCCGTGTCACGGCCCTTGGCCTGCCCCCCAAGTTACTACAATTCAGGCAGCAACATTTAACACCACACTGAGCCACAGCCAACGTGCCCTGCAATGAACTGCCTTCATTCTATTTATGAAGAGACAGTGATACAGAGGAGCCGTATAAATAATGTATCCCATCTACCAGCTTTTTTATGAATTGAGCACATGGAAAAAGCATGCAGCTTTCACAGAGACTCTTCAGGACTGAAGGCAGCCCTCTGATCAGGAGCGGCTGGCAGGCAACATCTCTCCTCTTGTGCACCAACACAAAGGCACTTGACTTTCATGTGAAGCTTCCCCTCTTTGCATTTGGCATTGATCCGGGGCTGGTTTTATTTAATTTCATGTTGAATTGTCACTAGAATTTTTGTTTTTCTGCTTTGGGTGCCAGATTTTTCTTTGCTTCTCAAGCAGGTCTGGAGAATGCACTTGGGGTTGGCAGCTCCTTGTCAAGGTTCCAGGTTCAAATGCCACCTTTTAAATTGCCTTTGACTAAACCAGTCTCTACTTACGGTGGCCTAAGAGACACTGTTTGTGAAGCGAAAGAAACCAATTGTCCCGTGTAAAATGAAACCAGAATTTCCATGTATCTGCTTCCTGAGATAGAGGCTACAGAGTCCCTGAAAACTTCCTTTTTCCACAGAATAACATAAATTGCATATATTTCTCCTTTACAAACAACAATACAGACAAGTTAAAAGTTAAGGTATTATGGCCAAAAAGAAAATAAGTATGCCAGGCTGTCTCCTGGTGACTACTCTGAGGTTAATAAAGTTGTAAAAATTAATTTGTTTGTGTTCACCATGTATTTAAAGTTGATTACAAAAATTAGGCTGCCATCAATTTAAAAGTCAGTGGTTACAAATATTGAGCTTTCCTTTTTCTTAAAATTACAACTTGTAGACACCACAAAATTACATTCTCACATACATAAAACATTTAGATTAGCTTCATTGCTATCCTTCTTTCCTTTAAAGCATAAGGCAGCGATTTGCATGTCTTTATGGAAAGAAGTAGTCCAAAAGTGAAAACACAAACTATTGATTTTACAAATTTCTCAGATTTAAAGTTCTGCAAAGCAACTCCAAAGCAACAGGACCCCCAAGTTGGAAAGGTATGAATGACCAGAAGTGATCAAACCTTCTGACTTGCTTTTGTTATACACTCATCTTTGTTGCTACCACCATGGCATTGGAGGAAGACAGAAATCGGATGCTTTGCAAGCTGACCCTAACTCAACAGTACAAGCTGGATAAAAAGCAGACCCAGGAAACTGCCCAAGAAACAGCCCTCTATCTCACAGTAAATCTGTGTGACCTGAGTGCTGATTAAGAGACCATTCCTGGTAAAGTTATTAACCTGGCATCTTCACAGAATCACCGAAGCCTGGAGTTGCAGTGTGTAGCATCAAGCATCTTTAGCTTTGCTCCTGCCCCAGGCGTGCAGCCAAGATCAGCTTTAGCGGTCATCCAAAGGCAAGGGGCTATGTTTCTTCAGGGCTGATTTAAAGCTCTCAAAAATGAAATGAGCAAACCAACAAGTTAGGACCTAGAGACACAGTGCGTGCCTTATGACACTGCCCAATTTCTATTGTGTTTCATGTCAAAATGCAGCACAGCAGCTTGGGTTCAGCTTTTTTGCTTTTCTCCCCACAGCATCTGTCAACCTGACCAATGATTTTGCCCACACAATTTTTTTGCACTGAGAAGATGGCAATACCTGGTGCGGATTGCTCTCCTGGTCCAGTTACTGGGAGTAAGGGAATTATTTAATTGTTAATCAAGCCCTAAAGGATGGATCTGAAAGAAGACAGCCTAAGGCGAGGTAAAATTTAATTCAGTCTCTGACCTAGAGAGAACTTCCCTATTTATATGACTCCAGACACTGAACTCATCTTCCACAATGATAAAACATTTTTGTGCAAACCTTACCAAAGAAGTCACTCTAAACGACAGAGACAAGTCATTATTTTGAGGAGTTGTCACAACAGGGGGCAAAAAAGTAATGAGAACGCTAATGTGAGCCTTAAAGTGCCTCCTACAAAATCACGGAGGCAGCAGAAATAGCAACAGAAAAAGACAAACCCAGGTTTTATTTTACGTGTGGATTTGAAAGCAAGTCATGTTGAGATCCAGGCAATTATTCTGTAAGTGATATGAGAGAATGGAGCTTTTTTTCTCCTCCTGTAGCCATCCTTGTTGTTTTTCTTCCCCCTACGCACACAGCTTGTCACCATCCAAGCTCTGCCTGTGCTTGGAGAGCCATAACACCAGTGTGATCTCTGACAAACACACCTAAGAAATGCAGCAGCTCCTGGCACACACAGAACAGGAACCCCTGTGCCATCTCCCACCATCCCAGAGAGGATCCCATGCTCTGCACCCCATGGCCAGCAGATCAGCTGCCTGGTGAGCAAAGAGGACAACAATCTAAGCCTCACACTGTACCAGCACTTGCCCAGACCCATTCTCAACTCGAGCAACAGGCACTGTAATGACAGTCATGCCTTCCCTCTCCCACCTCCTCACCAACTTAGACTATAACCTTTGGGCCTCCACTCAGAAAGTATAGCTCGGACATGACAGAAAACTGCTGAACGGTGGTTCATTATTTATGTAAGACAGAGTGGCAAAATTTACTGCCTCTGCCCTCTTCTCACCTCTAAATTCATACCTTACACTGAGAAGAAAGTAGATATGTCTATGCCAAGCCTTTAATCCTCATCCCAACACTGAAAGACGTTGTTAGTATCCTCCAAGGAAAAGAAATACTAGCTATTCAGACTGTGACGATCTGTTAATTGTCAATAACTTGATTTCTAAAGATGCTGCTCCACACCAATTCCTCTCACTCTCAGAGGCGCACGCTGTAGAAATACAGAGTTGGAGAAGTTCATCTCTGCCATCACTTGTACAGTCAGTACAATCACTTAACATCCTTTGAGCACTGTTGGAGCAGCGGTGGGCTAACTGCTTTCTGTGGGGTTTCTGGAAGTCCCAAAGTTCACAAAAATGAGAAAGTTTAGAGAGAAAAGTTCCAGAGAGACAACCATTAAAGGATCACAAGTTACAGAAAAGGAATGTCTTACGATACCACAGGGTCACTAACCTCACCTGTTAAATGAAAGTGATAAAGTACTGCTTGTTGTGTGACACTGGAACAATAACCTGAAGAAAACTGATACCCTTGTATTTTAGACATCACTCTGAGAATCACAGAAAAGTAAGTATATTCCTGCAGCATCAAGTTAAATTAAGAGAAGCAGATACCATTTTTCAATTCTGCAGTGTCTCCAGTGTTCATCTTTCTTCTTTTCCCATTTAGGTCATTTCACTGGATATGTTTTCCAGAAGAAAACTACAAACGTTATCTCCATAGCATTCTCTCAGCCTCAAACCTGTTCAAGGTAGCAGCACACTAGCTTGCGTAATTTACCATATCTCATTCTTTCTCAACAGATTTTATTAATGCTTAATTCCCTTCTGCAGGAGTTGAAGCTTCCAGCCACTAGCACAGTGGCCCTGGGGCAGATTTACACACTGTTGTCCACGCACGAGGGTAAAACTGAGCTCACAAATCGCTGCAGAACGCCTGGCTGCACGTGATAATATGTAAGTAACAGTCGGTATCCAGACATTTGGACCTTTTCTTAAGATTAAATGGATCTTCTGCTCTACCAGGAAACCCCAATAGATGACTCCTAATTGCCAAAGTTCACTACTCCAAACTCTGCCTACAGCTCCCAGCAGAATCCACTGGCTTTTGGGCTGGTTGCTTTGTTCTGACAGTAAAAACGGGAAAGATGAAGGGCTGGAGATTAGAGCATGGACAGGGACTCAAAACGAGGCGGTTCACATTTGGCTCTGCCAAAGAACATCCTGCACAGCCAGTTTAGTGTCTGTGCTGCAAAACTAGGAAGATCACAGTGTTTCTGCGACAACACTAGTCTTCAGGCACCTCACACATTTAGACAGTAAACCCTCATAGAAAGGGCTGTGCTTTATTTTGTGACCACAATGCTGACAACATGGAGTGATTGCTGGGGTCTCTGGAAGCACCTTCAGTAAAGGCCATCATTCACAGAGCCTCCATACGTGCTTCCAGAACAGTGAGGTAGTTCACACAAGTGTTTCTTTAAAAATCAAGATCTTGCCATGCCACTGCTACTGTTCCGCATCCAGCCATTTTCCATAGTTTTGCTCTGTGGACAGAACTTTCAGTGACAAGTCTGACATTCAAAGTGCCATACGAAGAGTAGTGACATGAAGCTTAACTTACACAGATGACCAAAAAAAAAAAAGATGGAGTGGCCTGAAAATTGGAAGAGATTTTTACACTTTCTGAGGATTTGGGATATTCACAGCCTCTGTAAAAAGCACAGAGTGCAGTTAGACACAAAGATATTTACCATCCAAACAATGAAGTAAGGATATCAAAACCACTACACCTGTGTTGGAGCTAACATGAACAAACCACTTCCAAAACACATTCACTCACCTACAGATAGCTTAGATATTTTTGCACCCCCCTATATGATGTGGTTCCCAGTTGAATCCAGTCTGGACCTCTCAGGCTTTGTCAGAAATTGAGAAAACCTGACTTGAAGATGCCTGGACTATTGCATGTATGGATCTCAAATGAGCTATGGCAGCAAGCTATCTACAGCATTTCAGTAATTTAAAACTAGATTAAACAGTTTAGTTGACTTTTTTAGGTGAAACCATTTTTATTTTAAATTTTAATTTCTTGGTTTCTAAGGGAGTTTATCTTCACTATGATCTGTTAAAATTTAAAAAAAACCCGACACCACACCTAAAACACTAGCAGCTCTCTAAGAACACTTTTTTTTTTCCCTGTAAAGAACAGTGCAGGCTGCAAAGAACTGACATGGCTGGAGTAAAACTACAAAGCCTGTCATTGAGCATAACATCAGCATCAAAGGATGAAGAATAAAGAAATTAAAGGGTGAAGATGTCACATGTATCTTGTTACACTGGAACAGTGAAAAGGGTTTTAACTAGAACCTTGCTTAAACCAAACAAATGAGTTTGAGGTCTAGACCTCAAGCACTTACAAACTATTCCTTTTGAGTTCAGTTTCTTCTCCCAGGAACATATAAGAACAAAACCCTGGATTCCTCTCTCTGACCTCAAGTAAGAATCAGGCTTATCTTCTCCTCTTCTTTCCTCCAGCATCATGAACTTGGACTGCGCAGTAGCTCCCATTCATTGAGAGGGATTTCTCTTGTCCAAGAGAGTTTCCTTACCCAAACCTAGTTCTAGTCTAATGGTCAGGAATTTCTTTGAGGAAACAGGTGACTGTATTTAAAAAACACAAACAGTAGGAAGGCAAAGGGCCCGACCTCACCCATAATTAGGACCCTCAAAGGACCTTGGCGGACAGATGTGTGGTTTCTTGATCTTTTAGAAGATACATTGCTTTGAGGTTCTGCAAGAGGAAGTTCTGAACAAGGATATAAGCAGAAATCAGGGTAATGTCAAAGTCACATGAAACTACTGACCTTAGAAGACTCCACACTTAAGGCAGCAAAGAAACACAGTTTATTATTTGAGTTTGGATATGGGCAACTGAATTCCAGATGGTCTGCTTCAGCTAACCAGGTTTAACCTTTTTGGTCTGCAAGCTCGACAAGTTTAACTAGTCTTCGCTGAACTTAGCTCTAAGGCCCTAGTTCTGCATAGCATCTGAGGTTCACCTTCAGACATGCCACAGGCCAATTTAATTCAACTACTCATCCACCATTTATTGCTGGTATGGCTGCAGTGCAAGACTGATCTTATGAGCCACCCATCACAGTTTTCACGTGACTGAGAACCAAAACTCATAACACCCAAAAGAGCCAAGAGGCAGCTCGGAGACTGGCTCAGCTCTGGAGTAGGGTGCAGATGGGAGCACGCAGTAATTTTGCAGAGGTTCCAGCACTTCATTAGAGGATGGAGCTGGGTACCCTCAGCAGTCTGCTCCAGCCCTGCCTCCCGATGCTCTTGCTGTGTGCACCTCATGGAGCCCCAGCTGGCCACCCTTGCACAAGTCTGCCCTTAAACCAGGACGTATCCCAACACAATGTGCAAATGTGGAACAAAGGACCAGTCCCAACAAAGCTGTGACAAACACACAAGGACAATGAAGCACTATCTCACAATGAGATGAATCATGACAATGACGGACTAATTACAGCTTAATTTTGGGTATATGGTAAAGAGAAATATGAAGGAGTACGTGAGGTGGATTTGTAGTGCTTTTGTTTCAGCGGGGGAGATTCTCCCCAGCATGAGGGCAGAATATGAGACAGTGTAAAGGATCTTGCTGACACCTGAGGCCATGCAGCACCTTTTGGATGCTCAAAAGAAAGCAACAACATAAAGCTTCTCCCATTTGGACTTCATTCTCTACTTCTTCCACTCGAGGGAGAGAAGGGGCAGGATATTGACAAACGCACAGTTACAGGAGCAGTTAGTATCCTAAGAATCATACACCTTGAAAAAGAAATATGAAGATTAGTGGTAATAAAATAAACAAGTTTTAAGAGTCATATGATTTAAAAAGCAAAACAAAACAAAACTTAAATCAATGGTGGGATTCTGCAGAGACACAATGGAACTCTGCCTGAAAAGTCTGGGAAACAAAACCTGAGTCCAGATTTAAAATATATATATAAAGTAAGAATTCAGTTGTTGGGACTGGAATGATGAATCCTGGTCTGGAACATGTCTCATCACGTTTGGTAAGCCCTTGTAAAAGCTGTTATTTAGTACCTCTCAAAAATATCGCTGCCTCAGCCAAACCACATTGGAGCTCTGAACGGCAAAGATTTACTTGAGAGTAAACCCCAGAAGCCAGAGCTTCACAAACAAGACTGCAGGATCCCTCAATGAGAGATCACCATGGATTTCCCCCACACCTTCTCTTGCAGAAATACTGACGACCGCTGAAGGGTTAATCAATCCCCCAAGAAAAGAATGACAGCAGCCAGTCAACTGGTGTAAATTGTTTCAGTAGATTTTGGTTTCCAAGTGACCTTGGCTGGCTGAGTTGGCCACCACAGCTCATATCACCACTCTGCCTTCATTCATCTCCAAATGCTCCCAAAGTAATCCTCAAGGTCTATCTTCAAGCAACGGCACAAAAAAAATTTATAAGATGAATAGAAAATAGCTTTCTGCTTTCTGCTCTTCTAACTCACACAACAGATGCTCTGATCATCACCTTACCACCCAATGGTGCACTGTAAGAAAAAAATTGTTCTGATGATCTCCTGTGCCCTTCCCATGACTTTGCTTGCTAGGATATTTTTGAAAAGGACAAATTGCCTTCATTAATTGAAGCTGTGCATCCTGCATTTTACAGGGAAGATGCCACAACAATCATGACCCCACTGTGCAAGCAATTACAAAGTTCCCCCATAAAAGAAACGTAGCAAGGAGAAAACACAAGGACTCCACAAAAAACCCAAGAACTCTACAAAGTTGATTAGAAAAGAACAAACCATTCAGGATGGTTATGAAGCAGCCACTGATATGTGGACATATTTGTGAGAAAGTGTTCACAGAGATGCCAAGAGAAGTTTTCAGTTTTATTTAACATCCTTATTATGAATCCAGCTGAGGGGGAGCAAGTACATTCCTTCACTCTGTAATGGAGAGGCAACCTGCACCTTGAGGAGCTGATGCTCTGAAGTGCACAAACCTACCCTTGATGCTCACATCAATGGCAAGTGCCTCAGAAATCCTAAATCCCTGTGCCCTTGTGAGGATCAATGGAGTTACTCAGACACCAGGGGTTAACACACACTTAGGTGCTCAGCTCAGGAGACTTAGGGAGCCTGATCTAACATCCCTTGAAAGCAAGAGGAGTAAAGACTTGATCCGTGGTCTTTGGACGGGCCTCCGGTAAAATTCACATGGGAAAGACTACCTTCAGATGGAAAATAAATCATACAGCAGAATTTCCAAGACTTCAGCTCTTTCAAGCTGGATAAAGCACTATAACATGTGCCAAGGGTAATGGTAGGGAAACATCTTGGATGGCTTTGAGATGGATGAGGTAATCTGTTGGGTCATTTTCATCACTGATTTATTTAATTTTCAGCTTAAAATGAGTAAGCCTAGATAGCTCATCTTTGTACCTTTAAATAACTTGCTTTAAGAAAAACATACAGGTAATGCTGCCAAAGCAGCAGCATTTTCCTTATAATAAAAGCATGAATTGTAATGTACCTGTTACAGCTTGCAAATATGGGAAGAATGCTTTTATGAAGGAATTCCCTCAACTCAAATTTCTTCAATAGATCCAGCCACACCTAATTTTCTTCTATATATGTGTGCTATATGTAGATACATGCACATATAGACATGGACATGAACATGAGAGAGAGGGGAAAAAAAATCTAGCTTTAGATAGACAGATACAAGCTTCAAAAATCAGATCCAGTTCAAAACTTTCAAATACTGAGAACATTCAAGCTCTCACCCTTATGAACCATTCAAAGGAATGCTGTATCTAAAGCAGAGACGACAATGTTTAGATTCTATCCTCACTATTAGTTCAATATTAAAATTGTGAAACTCCACAGGCTGCCTGCCCTCTGGAGAGAAGCTGATAGTTTAAGAATTGACTAGACATTTTCATATTGCCCCATGCCAAACACACAAAGGGTTTCTTGTAAACCACATAAGCACAAGCACTAGAAGCCCAAGCAAATGCAGACATCTAACTCCATTATGAGCCTGAATAACTGAGATTATTCAAATATTCAACCATCACACTCAGCCACCAGATACAGGTATGCTCTTAACCATGCAGACGTACCAAACTGGGGTGGCACACCAGCATGGACACAAAACCACAGGAAAGTTTTTACTGAGTAAATGATAACACAAAGTAATTAAGAACAGCGCTGTTTTGCTAACTGTTTATGGAGCATATCCCTGGCTGCTTTGTCTTGTTTCACACAGGCCCGATTTGCTTAAAAGTCTCATTATCTGCTGATAGGGCATGGAGCAGCTTGTTTTTAAAAAAACACAGAACTACAGCCTTCTGCACGGAGACAGCTGTTCGTAGCACATAACCTCCTGCTTACTGATGGGGCTGTACAATGCACCGAGTCAAAGTCAGAAACCATTCAAAAGCCTAAAAATGTTGACTATTTGGTTGTTCTTTCTCCTCTTGCAGCAGTGAGGGAGGGAATGTTTTTCTCCCTTCACAACAGCATGAAGCGCTGTGCTCTCCAAAGGCATCCTTGGCTGGGGCAGTAGCTCTCAGGTGATTCTCTCCTAATCCTCATCTGCATGAGGATGTTGAACAGCCACCTCATGACCTTAGTATTTCAGCAGAAAGACCCCAGCCCTCAGCTGAGCAATCAAATTTAGGCTATAAACCCCTTAGGGTCCTAAAGCACAGCCCAAGACACTTGTGGTTCTGAGTGCGATCAGCCTGAATAGCACAGCAGGAGACTTTCATATGCACCCTTTCTCCCCTCTTTGAGCTGGCTCTCCTACCCATTTGGTGATTCTCCTTGAACACGTTGAGAAACCCACTTCAAGACTTTAAAGAGTGAGAGATGGGCCCCTCAGTTCAAGAAGGACAGGGAACTGCTGGAGAGAGTCCAGCGCAGGGTAACGAAGATGATTAAAGGAGTGGAGCATCTCTCGTATGAGGAAAGGCTGAGGGAGCTGGGGCTCTTTAGCTTGGAAGAGACTGAGGGGTGACCTCATTAATGGTTATAAATATGTAAAGGGTGAGTGTTATGAGAATGGAGCCAGGCTCTTCTCAGTGACAATCAATGTCAGGACAAGGGGCAATGGGTGCAAACTGGAACACAAGAGGTTCCACTTAAATATGAGAAGAAACTTCTTCACAGTGAGGGTGACGGAACACTGGAACAGGCTGCCCAGGGAGGTTGTGGAGTCTCCTTCTCTGGAGACATTCGAAACCCACCTGGACACCTTCCTGTGTAACCTCATCTGGGTGTTCCTGCTCCAGCAGGGGGATTGGACTAGATGATCTTTCAAGGTCCCTTCCAAACCCTGACATTCTGTGATTCTGTGATCCAAGACTGTCACCTAATAGTGTGAGAATGTAGAACTCACTGGGAGGACACAGAACAGCCCCACTGCCAAATTCATTTATTTTCCCCACTAAGAAATCATTAAACCTTTCCCTTTACTCAAGCATACCCCACAACAAATTAGGAGTCTTTCTTGCCCTAGACCACTGCATTCTGCAGCCCAGCTGCTAACCGACAGAGAAAGGACAAGAATGTGCAGAACTGCTCTGCTTTAGTTTTCACTTTCAACCTGGTAAAAAAGGTAGGTGTTCTGTGCAGCTGGAAAATCTGCATTTGAATGGGATCTGTTAGAGCAGTAAGTTCACATTTCTTAAAAATTACTGCTTTTATGTTAACTGCGACTGGTCAGGAATTTGGCTGTAATTTCTGGTAGTTCTCACGCCACTCATGTTTTACAAACACATTTTATTTTTATAGCAAAACTGACACCTCTCAGTTGGTCAAAATCCTGTCAACTCACCTGGCCTAAAGCAGGACTCATCTCACATGCTGTGTTACAGGATACACAAGAAGTGGCTGCTCTTAAGACTGGTATATTCAGAAAATAAGCCAAATCCTCAGATAGCTCAGACCAATAGAAGTCTGCTGAAATGAGCACCATTATTCCAATCTACTCTTGCCAGTGATTTGGCCCACTGGTGCAACAAGTAGTCTCATCACTTATGGATCTGCATGACAGAAATGCTTATGTATGATGCAGGGAATCTTATGTGCTTCTCCTAAAATCTAGAAACTATCATGAGTGTCCCTTTGAGCAGAGGCCTTCAGTACATTTAGTTTCTCCCTTAATGCACCTCACTAAGACAGAAGAATATAGCGTAACGATTGTAAACCAGACATATCTACCAGCAAAGGAAGGTTTTTGATGGAATATGCTGGCTCGGTCAGAATCAGAATTAATGATTTCTTTCTCCTCTGACCAGTAAATTTTCCTCTTAAACCTCCAAAACACCACAACTTTTAAATTGCACAGTTATGACAAACAATCAACTTGTTTAGAAAATGAACTGACCTAGCTCACAACAAATAAGTGGGCTCAATAAAAAACAGACTAGAGTAAGCACTGGAGGGGCTATATATGAGTTAAACAGAAGGTCAAACTGCACTATCCCAAGGCACCCCTACTGGACTTAAAACTTCATATAGTACATTTTGGGAAGACCTCTCCATTAGCTCCTTTCCAACCACCAAAAAGCTATTAGTTTTACTGTAACTTGCATGTCCTCTAAAAGACACCTACTGGCTCAACCTGTCTTCTTATTGAAAAGCAACGCTGTAGGAGATCTGAGTAGCAATTAACATCCTTTTTGCTGGAAAAAAAAATAAAGCTAACACATTACTAAAGCAACAGATGCATTTGCTCAGAAGAGCAAGGACCCCGAGATGGTTGGCTTTGACTCATCCAGTAACTTCTCTGAAGAATGCACCCAAAAAGTACATCCCCCAGCACTATATGAATCTGACAGGTGACATTTCAGCAGCGCTTTACTGGAATGGAAGAGGAAACCCTGGCTCACAAACCTGCTGCTGGCGAGTGTCTTCCATTTGCCCAATAGGTCTCTAGTTCTGGCACTCGATTATCAGGACTGAGTTCAATTCTCTCCTCTGCTCAAGTGGATATTCAAGCACCAATATCTACACTTCATACTACAGGAAAGTTAACAGTGATGTCCTCTCAGCCACTCCAGATGAAGCTGTTCCCCTGCAATTAAAATACTTAAGTACCAACAGAAAGAAAAAGCAAGAGAATTAGTCTGGCTCTCAACATCATGTGTAAGGATGCTCACTTGCCAAGCAAAATCCTTCATTTTCTCTTTCTGCTCCAATGAAATATTAATTATTTATATAAAATTTAAACAGAGGGCATTGTGAAGATTCAGACTAACTTTCAGCTTTGTGGTTAAAGTCACTAGAGTATGACATGCAAATTTAAATGAATCCTCAGGAAATACGGGAATAGTTTTCCACATCCTAGATGACAACACAAAGCAACAAACTCCAAGAAAAAAGTCTACATGAACACTGGTGATTCTGTGACCACAGGAATTTCCTTCCTTCGTTTTCCAATCAGCTGCTGAAAATGGTGCTATATGGGTTGGTTTGGATTGAGTGAAAAAGTTTTTTTAGAGAAAAGTGAAAAAAATTGTAATTGGCATAATCTGAACTGGGTGGTTTTTTGTTTGTTTTCTGTTTAATTTTATTTTATTTTTCAGTTCATCTGCCATATTTTTGAAAAATCAGTTGTCTGGGCAAGTCAATTATGAATATTTGGCATGTTGATACACCTACCCTCAGTCTTTGCATCAGACATGCACCAACATCAATAGATGTCATGTATGCAGATCAAAAGCAAATATACATAGAGTGTAGCCCTGAAGCAGCTCTGAATCACTCTTTGCAACAAGGCAAGAATTTGCCTTTTTCTTGTAAACGATCTGTCATCAGAACACCTCAAAAAACACCATAAACATGAACACCACAAATTAAACCATACGTGAGACCATACTTGAACAAGTAATAGACAAAGAGTTGCTCCTCAGCTAGGGATAATGCTGCACATGAAGGAATAACCCACGTAAAAATTCTCTGATGGATTCATACCAGGAGTTATGCCTATTTCCACTATCATGACTGCTTAGTGCTTTGTTTTTCATCCAGAAAATAATTCAATGGGCAAGGCATAAGCACGACAGGAGACGCCAGTTCCTGTTCAGTCTTTGCAGTGGCTGTATGCCCAACTGGACTTGATAAATCCGAGGTCACGATCCCAACTCTGATGAGGTTTGCAATATTCCACACACCTCTCAGTAAGGCTCAAGTGGCACTGAATTATATACAGGGGATAAGTGAGCCCAAACGGAGCCAACATTTTTTTTTTAAAGCTCAACTTACTTCCATTTGACACTGAGATTTTGTGTAACAAGCATATTTATATACCCGAGTTGTGAGACCTGGGTTGTACATACTAATATCTGCTACTCGTGTTTTCTCACTTCAGAGTACAATCACTGGCTTTCCTGACTTTTTACAAGATGTTTGACATATTTGTACATATGGTATGACTTGTCATTTTCATTGCCTCAGTGATAATGGAGACGCTAACTCAGTGTTCACTAACAGAACGTGAATGCAGTGACTTTTCATCAAATGGCATACACATGTGAGTAGTCAGGAAAACAAGCGTAAGGCTTTGATGCACAACCTTAAATGAATTGGATAATTAATACCTGATTCTTGAGAAAATGAATCTGCCCTTTGTCTTGCAGTACTGACTCAAATTACCTCCTACGGCATCAAGTACCACCTTGCAATCACTAGATCATTCTAAACTTTACAGCACAATTTTTACCCTTTTTGGTTTGGGTTGTTGTTTCACTTCTTTTAAGCTTCATTTCCCAGGTGCCTGACTTCCACGTTAGCAGAAAAACAGCAGCTAGGACAGGTAAGACAACATCTGCAAACCTCACTTCTCCCAGTGCAGAGAAAAGACTGGAAAGATCTCCAACTTGTATCTTGAACAACCTCCAGGACAGACTTCTCTTGCCTGTTGTTTCTTTAAATCTATTTTAAGCATCACTGGATGTTTTTATTTGGTATTTAAAAATAAAATATTTGTTAAAAAGAAAACAGAACCTTTAAAATACACAGAATAAGCATTTAAATGAGCAGTCTGGTTGCCAAACATTGTGTGGGTAATAATTATGAGAAAACTGAAAGCCTGGGCAATGCAGTGAATACAGATCTGAAATACAGTACTTCTAAACATTGGCAGTCTCTATTATCACAGCCAGTGTTTTTTTTCTAGGACTTGTAAAGGAAAAAACCCTTATATTACAGTCTGCTCTTGTCTCACTGCAGTGGACTAACTCAATTTCAATGCTGTGCAAATAACACTGATTGTTGTGAACAAGGGAGTTTCTTTATCAGGAAAAACTCCGTGATACCCCACAGTGCTTCACAGCCTCCTTTTTGCTGTTGGAATGCAGGAAACCTGTGTGTCCTTCTAACTTCCAACATGTGAAATCCTTCATTCCCCACTGCAAGGGGAAAGGTTATTCTTCTAATATAGAAAGCTTTGCTCTATTCTTTAAAATATATCTGAAAAGCCAGACAGACCTCTCCAGACCACAACAAGGCTGCTACATAAACTCGTATGCCCAATTGTACTTCCAGCCCCCTTCAGCTCATTAAGCGAGTGTACCCCACGTCACAATACATTATGACCGTCCACATTTCCAACTATTACCATTTGACAACGGGGCTTACAGTGTACCAAACCCGCAGCGTGGGTCCCAATGCACACGCGTTAGGGAAACCTTCCACTGAAAACAGCAGTCGCACCTACAGGGAGCTGAATCCTGTGGCCTGCAATCCAGGAGGCTGTCTTCAATGAAGGAGAGAGGGAGAAGGGCAGAAATTCAGATTTAATAAAAGACCTTAGGGAAGCTAAATTCGTGGCACAGGGACAGAGGGACTGAGAATCATGATATTAATGCCTGGTGCACAAAAACTGGTTGCTTAGTCCAGGCACTATGACGGTGTTTCACAGTGTTTATTCCGCTCTGAAAACTAAACTTCAAGTGCTCAGTTTAAGAAATTATTGGACACCCAGATTATGGTTTAACAAACATCATTGATGGAATAATCTTTCCTAAATCTAAAAGCCAGTGGATGAAATTTCAGTTCCAACACAATCGGATACTTTCTAATCAGGAGAGGCATATGAGTGCCTAACCACCGTATTTGTTACACCTCATGACTGAATGTGGCTTTCTTCTTTGCCTCCAGGTAGCAGTCACACATTTACACAGATATCTCATCTTCCATGGATCTTTGCCAGCCTCTTCCCGAGATATATTTTTCCTACCTTCCTATCAGCTCAATAGACTCTCTCGGGGCAGGGCGAAGAGGGAGAAGTAGCCTGGGCAAGCCAAGCGTTATCACATTCAAAATGATAAGGCGCAAACACAAATTTGGGTGGAAAGAGCTCCGTGTCAGATTGCCGCAAAACTGAAAGAACAAATTACATAGAGGTATTGCCCACAGTGTTATCAGTTACCAGACTCTCTATGTGACATTTACACTCGGTAGGAGTCTGAGACTCATGCTCAGGGCGAGATGTTTACAGTTGATTACTTACTCAATTAGAGTGTACTGTAACCAGATTAAGGAGATGGCTGTATCCTTGATCACTTATTATAGTTTTGTTCATACCAGTTATAAAGATTTGGGCAACTTGGGTGAATATATTAAGTTTTCTGCTACCGTTTACTTTCTTCCAAAGAAATATTCCCAATTAATTGAAATAACCTTTTTTTTTTTTTTTCCCAAAACCAGCAAATCACAGCTGTTTGAGTTAAGAGCACGCAATAGCAGTATCACACTATCACATCTCTCTGGTAGCCAGAAACTGCAGTTTCAGAGTAGATATGCCTCAGGATAGAAACTTCATTTTTTGCGAGAACTTTAGTTGTGAGAAGGGGAAAAGAGTTAAGAGGGATAAACTGGAAAAATGAAACTATATTTTAATAAATTAATAATTAATTCCTTAGGAGTTATTAGACAATACAAACTTGAAGTTCGTGAGCCACAGAGTACTGCAAGTTGGGAGGGTACCGGCAAAGGACCATTACAAAGCCTGGGATGTTTCTACCTTGCATTAACTAAACATATGTTAATGGCTCATAAGACAGGAGCTGCACAAGGGGGACCTTTCCTTCTGATACAAAACAGCTGCTCTCAGGTTTTCACAAGGAACTTCATTAGTACACGTTGTGCTGATCACAATATCTATTATTAAATTTACTCAAACCCGTTCTCATACAGAGCGTTTTCGATTGCTCTAACCTTGAACTAAAGTAGGTTGGACTCAAGAAAGCAAGCCTACCTTCCTAGTTCTTCCCAGCTTTAAGTCCTTGAAGCATTTTTTGGCAAATCAAGAAATAAATTGAAAATGTGTTAATTTTGCTTACATAGCCAGGCATCTCTTTGCCTGTAGACAGGATCACAAAATTCTTCTTTTTCAGCAGCTCTAGTATCCAGGTATTATGCCTATATACCTTATAAGAATACATATACAAATACGTATTTGTTGCCCCATTAAAACACAGTGTTTTTCAAAAAGCACTCCACATTTTACCAAAATCTCCTCACAGAGAAGTTAATGGATACATTTTCTCTGATGTTGGTGACAGTGCTGGTACACCAGTCTTTGAAAAAACACTACTCTGAAAAGCATACTTTGTACTGGATACTCAAAAACTCAGCAGAACTTTACTTTTGCACTTTCCCCCTCCCAAATATCTACATGAGGAGACATCTGTTCTGCATTCTGACAGGACTGTGAGAACTTCAATTATTTTTTCCCAAATAAAAAACACTGCATTCAGGAAAATACAGTTCATTGGCAAATTCATATCATGCCCCATTAACTTGGACAATCACCAGGGTACAAGTGGAGAAAATGTTTAAGAAATGTTTAAAAAGTTACCTACATAACACACAGCCTGCAAAGCTCTATTTCTGTTAAACAGATTTGAGGTACTGGACCCTGCCAGCCACATGGCTATCCTGGCAAAGAAATTTGAGTACTGTAGAGGAGATACAGGAGAACGAAGATATTTCTGAGGTAGAAGAGGTAATTCCTGTGGGTAGAGAGAAGTTGGGGGTAAAAGAAAAACCTAGAAGGAAGAGGGGGCACGTTAGAAAACTGCAATCAGATTTTTATACGACAGTGCCAACAAAATAGCTACCCATTTAATCGAGTTATGTATTCTGCCTTAATACATGGTGCATCCTTGCCTCTAAATGGCACATTTTGCAAGTTGAGAGGAACTTCACAGTTACCAACAGCAGAATTCATACACTCCTCAGTGTACTCTTCTGCCTACCATTCATGACTTTGCTGTGACATTGCCCATCTGCGTAACACGCTGCCATGCTTGTCCATCACCACAACATATCTGTTTTCTTTTGCATCTGACAAGCTTTGCTGGCTTAAATGATTACAACTTTTACCTTCTGGGACGGGCTGGGGATAGAGTCACCGGAGTTCAGGGCAGGCTGGCACTTGGGACAGAGGAAGGTGCGCATCTTTTGCTGCATAACGCGGGACAGCAGGAGGGCAAAGGCGGTTCCTGGCTAGAAGCACACGGAAGTATTTGTCCTTATAAAAAACCTACCACACACACTGTTGCCAGTCAGAATCAAACCTCACATCACTGTAGCAAACCCATTTCAGAGTCACTGGTTATCAATGGATTATTAACTCCATCTTCTGTGGACACAGAGCAGTGTTTTCGCCCCTCACGGCTCCTTTCCCCAGCTAGCGCCACAGTGAAAAGTTGCTGTGTGGGCACAGCCTTTTAATTAAAAGCCTTGTTATGCTCTGCACAATGCTTATTTTTAAATCAGTGCATAAAATGAAAAAGGAATATCTCCCAGCACAATGTATTCCTAGGAGCCTGTGATAATTAGGGCAGTCACTTAATTTTCGCATTTGGGTTTCTACTGGGGTATGTGCCAATTAGGAAGCTTCTGTGACATTCCTGCCTCCGAAACTTTTTTCCACCCATCTTAAAAATGCATGCAACTAATGTACAGCTGCCTGCCAGCTCTGTTTATGCTATAGCAAACATTAAATATTAAAGTGCCCCTGAAGAAGTGTTATGTAAGCTATCACAAATTCACCAGCATGAACTTTTTGATCCACTGACCCTGGTGCATTATACCCCCCTATTTGGTGTCCAGCTCACAAATGACACAGGTTTAGGACAACCCTCCTGTGGGTGCTCAGCCATGCAGTCCAGGCTGCAGAGATGAGGATGCCTCCAGCTGTGCCCGTAGCATCAGTCCTGGACACTGCATCCCACAGCCTGAGGGCAGCACAGGCAGAGCATCTCCCTCGTTCCTCCAGGAACAGCCAGGACTCTCTCAACCTTACACAGCAAAAGAGATGAAGGACTGTCTCAGCCTCCTGAGCTGCTCACCCACTTTGTATCCTTTTACCTTCAGTGGTGAACAAGTCCAATGCCTTCAGTGTTATCTTGCACTCATTGGGATTTCACTGTCCTATGTGTGCTGTGCTGTCTTCTCAATATGCCACTGCCTCACCTGTCCTCTCAGCCTTCTCACACAAAGAATCATAGAATCATTAAGGTTGGAAAGGACCTTTGAGATCATTGAGCCCAACTGTTAACCTAACACTGCCAAGTCCAACACTAAATCATGCCCCTAAGAACCTCATCTACGTGTCTTTTAAACACCTCCAGGGATGGTGACTCCACCACTTCCCCGGGCAGCCTGTTCCAATGCCTGACAATCCCTTCCATGAAGAAAATTTTCATAATTTCCAACCTAAACCTCCCGTGGAACAACTTGAGGCCATTTCCCCTTGTCCTACCACTTTCTACTCGGGAGAAGAGACCAACACTCTCCATGCTACAACCTCCTTTCAGGTGGTTGCAGACAGTGATCAGGTCTCCCCTCAGCCTCCTTTTCTCCAGCCTAAACAGCCCCAGCTCCCTTAGCTGCTCCTCATAAGACTTTCATGCACGCAAATAGGGCAGCAGCCCATTTTCTGAAATCAAGACCTGTTCAGCACTGTACTTAAGTATATGCTTAATTTTAAGTAGCCCAGCTGAAGTCTAGTGTTTAAAGACAGACACTCAAGTGTCTTGATGAGGATTACAAAAGAGTGATTTTAGCTGTTAAGGTGAGCTTTTCTGTAAAAACAAATAATACACAGAACTACCACTCCTCAGAACATCTCAGTTTTGACATTTGCTTTCATCTCCAGTTAGGGTAAAAATTCAAAATATCAGCATTTTCAATAGAATAAATCATTTAGAAAGCCCTACGTTTGGATATTAAATACTTCACTATTCCCCAGCTGAATGGGTTAGCATCTTGGACTAAATAGAGAAGCCTTAATTTAAAGTGGTTTGACATCAAATCGAATTGGGTCTAAACTGGCCCCGAGGCCACACACAATGCCGCAGAGCCTCCTGCTAGCATCTCCTGACCTTCTTCTCCCCAAAAAGGGCTGATCTTCCCAGCTGCATCACATCTCATGACACTCAGCACACAGGGAGAACAGGCCGTCTGGTGGGAGGCTGTTCAGCCAAGAACCCAGCGTTCATGGGGCAGGTGGGGAAACAGGGTCAGCTTCTCTCGCCCAAAGGGATGACAGGGTTTTTTTATTTAATTCCTGTACACCTCCCTGAGTGTATATTTTGGAAAAATACACAAAAAGGACGAAGATTTCAGATGCGGCAAAAGCCACGCAAACCTAGAGGAATTATTTCAATTGTTAATTACAGCATAAATGAAAAATGCCTGTTAGAATCTCAGTCCTCAGGGTGTTATACTTTTGCTTCAGATTTTTATTTCCTCTGTATGCATTTAAGACTATGATGAAGTGAACACTTAAAGTCTCTTTGATAAGATAAACATATCAACAGATTAAAGGGGCCCAGTATCTCCAGTTCATCACTCCTCCTTGTGGCTCTTCTCCAAATTCCACTTTCAAAACTTTTCCTGACCTGTGGGCACAAGAAGCAGACGCAGCACAGAAAGGAGTGGTCGCCTTCTTTATGTCAGCAATGGTTTTTTCTACGTACCATTACATTTGGTGACCTCAGTTATATGGTTTTCATCTATTTAACATGTCACGTTGATTCTGTATCAACCTAGCGTCTCAATCAAAATCCTGTACAGCAGCAAGAGAAATGCCTCATAGTAGTCTTGGTGTATTAAATCAATAGTGTAACTTTCCTTAACCAGACTTAAAATGTCATAAATTAAAAAAAAGTCCAGTTTGACATGTGTGGGGTTTTTTCATGTGTGTGTTTTCTTTCTTCAAGTCAACATCCACGTGGGCTGGCTTTCCTTACGCTACCATTCCTTATAGCTGTATTAAATATATCCCAGGCATTCCATCATTTCTGCTTGGCACAAATAACAGGTAACAGACAAACAAGTAGCTGGGCTGTCCCATTCACCCTTCTTAAACATCTACAAAACAGGTCCTTTTCCTAGCTCTCCTGAAACTCTCCAGCACTCCGATACATATTAAAGCTGACATCAGTGGCCTGCAGAACACCCTGATAAGCTCTTTTAAAACCATCAAATGTAAACCTCTGGATTTGTTGACTTCCTTAAATGTAAATTTTCTGTTCCCCATCTGGTAACATATAAGCAATATGCCTAAGAGGCATACACAAGGCAGACAGCTCAAAATGGTTTGATCTAGATAAAGTAAACTAAAGCAAACTATCTTGCTCTAATTGTGCAGGTCAGAAATCACAGTATTCCCCACCCCCACCAATCCCTCCCAATAGTGAAATCTTCTGGAGGAATATAAGTTATACATACTAAATTTTCTTTAAAATAATCTCAAATGAAAATTACAGATGTCTATTCCTAAATTAATGGTTGCATGCACATTATCTGTGCAACCTTGCTAATTTCTTCCTGTATTTTACCTCCCTACATTTTGTTATCTCTCATCTATATTTCATTTTAAATGATCTCTTGCATGTTTTGTGAGTGGATAGAACAGGAATCTCTACCAGGTCTTTTAGCCATTACAATTTTCTTTTTCCCCCCGCAGGTATCTGCCCTTGACCTTAATGTCATTCTTTTTTCACTTATGAGAGAGAGATTAATATAAAAGACACTCATGTATAGTGCCCTGCAGAAAGGATTATCCTCTTGTTCTGGCCATGTCCCAATGCTTACCAGTGAAAACTCTTCAGGATGTTTTAGTCATAGAGAAAAGCTCCCATTGTGCATTCCTGTAGCTAAAAATAAAAATTGCTGTCAAACACTAAAAGGTAGAATCGATACAAATTTTCCCTTCTACCTGCTCCTCTATTGCACAAAGCTATGGACAGCCTGAACAGAACAAAACAAAATGAGCTGTATGCTCTGGCCTGGTCTCTCTGGGCTCTACTAGAACATCAGGAGCAAGTCAAAGACGACAGAATATGGGTCTGAGCTGTACAAACAATAATAAATTCAGTTTCAGTGGTTAATCTTAAGCATGTTTTCCGTGAAGAATGTGGGGAAGAGTCCAGGGTTCATTTGAGGAGGACAGGAGCAGTGGCCCCAGGCTTCCTGCACAGGCCAAGAAGTCAAAAGACAACTTAGCTCCTCCTGGTTTTCCTGTGGGAAATCTGAGCTCATGATCAAAAACTCTGCCTCAGAACCTGCCCAGAGCCTTACCCAGGGAAACAGGAAAGTCAAGTGCATGAGTGGAAACCACCCCATTAGTTTAAGAGTATAAGCAGCAGTGTGATTCTTGCACAAAACTACAGCAAGGTATAGTGGCTACAGTAGTCTCTACCATGCAGATGATTTTTGTTCTCTTTCAGAAGATAGCAGAAAACTCATATTAGGGAGGTCTATCCAGCCCTTTTCCACCTCTTCACCAGCCTATTCGCCTCTTCTTTTCCAAAGAGCCATGCAAAATTCAACCTTTCACATGACTGTATGTTATCAGTCATGCACAGTGAAAGAGTAGTGTAAGTTTTCTGGACTGAAGAAGACCAGATTCACCTCTCCACCGATTAAACCTCATTTCTTTTCTTCAGTAAAATGGAAACAGACTCCTAAAGTGAAAAGACAAATTTATCATATTCCTTGAGCTACTCAATGAAACCAGTATGGAATACACATGGCAGCCATCCCTATGCAATTCTTCTCATACCGATGTGAGGTTTGACCAAGTAAAATCCCTGCAACAGCCAAGCAAGCTGCTGCAGCATTAACTTCTTTTAGACTGATGTACCAGTGTTCACAGTGGATTGCAGCGATTTAGCTAGTTGGGGTATTTTTCTTCATCATTTTAGTTAAGCTAGTGAAAAAACAAGCAAACAAACACTCCAAAACCCACAGGGTGGACAGGAGGCAGGAACCAAATAGACCATCACCCCCAGCTACAAGACTGAAGTGGACTTTTCATCACTCTGTGCCACCAGTCCTGTATCTTATGTGGTAGATGGGACTTTGAACAGGTTCACCACCCAGGCACGTGTCATTTCGCCAGTGACTTTTGCAGCACCAGCTATGCCACTATGATCACACTGCCAACAGTACCCGAAGAAGTTAGATAAGACCCAACTCTGTCTTCACAAACCGGTCCCTGCAGTGACTATACAGTGAATGCAACTTTCATCACCATCTGAACTCCCTGGCTGTCACTTAAACTATGTCTTTCTCTCATCTAACTCTTGACACTGATTTTTTTCTGTACTTTCGAAACCTTTTCCATACAATATCACTGTTCAGAGATCTCATAATTCGTTAAAAACAATGCCTTTAGGGGTATATTGGCAATAAAAATGTGAAGTGACAATGAAAGTAACTATTTTGGAACCCCTCAGAAAGCAGATAAAGTAAACCCAATGTGTTTTAGGACCCACAACTGTTTGTGAATAGAAAAGAAACTAAACTTTGAAATTCAAGGGATCCCTTTGGTCTGCATCAAAAAACCTGAAATTTAAAACCACACAGTCCAATTATACACACATACACGAACTAGACCTGTAACAACTTTACCAGCCATCCACACAATTCAATATGGTTCAAATTTTTCAGTAGAGATAAATTAAATTGGAAGGTTTATTATTGCCAACATCTGTTTAAGTTTTTACAATGACAGGAGTTTCTTTCCCTTAGTCTTTTTGAATATAGTGCAGACATTTTGGAAGATGAAGGCAATTAGAATATGCTGCCTAGAGACTTCATGAGAAAAGCAAGATAAATAGGTTAGCTATTCCCTTTCGTGTTCTACTCATGTTAGTTCAAAAAAAGGCAGGAAGGAGAAGCAGAAAAATTTAAGTGTTAAAAAGTGATCTATAAAAGTCTAGTGATAGCAAAAGAAGGTGTGCAGATGTGGATTACTCAATAACCAGCTATTCCTAATTCCCATTGGACAATGAATGGAAGAAACTGTATTGACTCATTCACCAATGAACACCTCCCTCTTTAATCATGAAACGGCCTTCTGTTTCAAGAGGTCTGGAACTTGTCACCTTGTCAACTGCTAATTACTCCCTAGGCATACTTTATCTTCTCAACCAAGAATTCAGCTTTGCTGCCCACCTACTGGGTAAGTAAAAGACTCCACCTCTGGGAAGTTTTCTTAGTACCTGACCACCTTCAGATATTCTGACACACATCTAGGTATCCTCCCTACCACATGTGCAAAACAATGGGGTCTCAGGCACATACCTGAGGAGGTGTGCAGATCTCAGGACGATGATTCCCATTCTGTGGTGACTTGATTCTATAGGTCTTTGAAGGAGGAGTACTTCAGCTGCCTTTTCAGCATCAGACATTTCAGTTCTACTTGAATCTCTAAGCCTTAGCCAGGAAAAAACAAATCCATTGGAACAGGAAAGCCAACCCAGAAGCCTTTTATTTTCTAGTTCATTCAAGACAAAGATGGCACTCTGCTAGAGCTTCCCAAACTATATTGCTCCAATGACTGGTGTGGGGTGGATGAGACTGGCTTGAATTCACTCAGTCTAATGGGGCTTTCTCATAAAAGTTTGAGAAGAATCCAGGATGGTCCATGAGAAATTGAAACTTGACAGTCATCCATTTCCAAGAGGTTGCAGAATCACTGCTACAGACTATGAGCAATACTAGGTATGATTACAGCCTCATGCCTCTTGCTCACAGGCTCAGGACAAACTCACTCAGTTTTCTAGCGGAAAGAAATCATTCCCTGCAAGTAACAGCCACTTGGTGCTGCTGAATAGGAATCCAGCAGCTGCAGTGCTGGCCCCTACTAGAAACAAAGCTGTGCCTTTAACAACCATTTTGCCTCACAAACAAGTCTCATTCTCAAACTGCTTCACTTTTTTGGCATATATAGTCCATACTGTCGCCATATTTCCTGACGCTGTCTTTGCTACATCCTACCCCTTTGACATCCCGTCTCTACAGAGGACAGAAGAGACAGCTCAAGAGCAGCATGTTCTCGGGGGTAAATCACACACATTTATCTACTTGTGCAATGGGAAGCAAATTTTGCAGGTTTACAGATGTGGTACATGCGTCACGTGCAGTACCCCAGAACTCAGGACAAAAACCATTGCAAAGAGGCACGTAGCAAGAGAGAAAGTCCTAGTCAAAACGACAAAGTCTAAAATAAAAATGCCTTCCTAAATCACCCTGTTGGATTCTACTGGAGTAAGAGGCAAAACACACTTGTAAAACATTAACTGCTTTCCCTGTTAAACTTACACCACAGGAGCTACATGGAGCCGAGTAATTTATTGTGTTTTGTTAATAAGGGATCTTCCCAGTAAAACAGTAAGTAATTATTTTTTGTTTAATAACAGCAAATGAAGCATCACAGAAATACACGTCCTTTATGTGTCTATTGTAAGGTAGACAAGGAAGCCTGGCAGTTGCTCATTATTATTCCTTATGCTGCTTCTAATGAACAGATCTATGCTTTCACTTTTTATTGGCTTCATCAAGGATTCTCTATGATACGCAATTAATCTTTAATATGAAAGCGATTAGGGAGAAGACAGAAAATGCAGCTGAACATCCTGACCACTGACAACCAGTTTAAGGAATTATTCAAAATCCATTTCCTTTATATTGCATTTTTATATTTGCAAATCTCTTGATACATGAAAGCTCAATGAAAAAGTTTATTTTTACAACCCATGGAACAGATTCACAGTTTTCATTCAGATGGGTACGTTGGTAGTTCTTCAGCAGTGAGCCCACACTGCAATTTTAACACTCTGAGGCAAAGCAGAAGCAGCAAGCAAGACATTACCATAGTTCAGAGTCTTAGGAAAGATAGACTGCCTTAGCTTATTGAACTATTTGGTACACTGCTTTTTATGGAATTTCTTCAGAAACTGCTCATATAGAACTTGCTTAGCAACTTGCTTAGCACAAGAAACTAAGTTTGCTTAGGCTGCAAGTTGTGAACTTCCAAACTTTCTGCCTAGTTAAACAAAGAAGGGCCCGAGAGTCAGTTCAAGCCACAAGGTAAGGGAGCTTTTGATTGTCAGCAGGAGCTACATCCCTGGAGATAAGTAAAGGAACAGAATGGCACGTCTAAAGATGAGAAACAACAGAATATGAGAACTTCCTAATGTTTTGGCTAAAGGACTTATTTTTCTTCCCAGCTGCAGGTGCAAAATAGCAACGGATGGACAGGACCTACACTGACATCCAGCCTGGTTGGTGAAAGACAAGCAACCACGTGCAGAGATAAGAAACAGCCCGCCTAACAAAAATCAAGGGATCCAATAAAGAACAGGGAGACTCCAGACTCCAATTTTGCAGTTGGTCCGAGCTGACACACGAATGGTGAGAAACTTAGATTGTAAGGGTGTAATTGCCCAAGATTTTCTTTGCTCAGGGTCCCCCTTCTGGAGGTACCCAGCTCAAGCTGCTCTCTCTACTGAAACTTGTAAATAAGTTATTTTAGAGAAATTTCTGGAATTCATGCCTGAGACTCCGCTTTGGGATACCTAAGGGCGAAGAAACTTCCTTAACAACAGAAAAATATTTGGAATAGATATGGAAATCATAATACTGGCAAACCATGCCCATCAATCTTGTCCTGGTCAAACGTACAAAAAACCCAGATGTGAGTTTAGTTTACCCTGCCTTGCTAAACCTTGCCTGGATCACAGGTCTTTGAATACGAGCTTAAAAACGTGGAAGATGGCAGCTGGGGAAGCTGCTCTTGACTGAGACAGGAAACCAGCAAAGACTCTTTAGAAGGATGGATGGGCTTGACCACCACTGTATATCTAATTCAAGCTTGATAAACACTGACAGGGTTTGGGAAGTTGTGAGGGCAGGAAGGAGGCTGAAAGCTAAGCAGGAATCAAACACAGACTGTTTTAGTGGGTTGCCAGTCTGGAAGGGGCTAAGGCCTCTGTGATGCCTAGGCAGGGTACAACATCACCACCATGAAAGGGTGTCAAATAAGAATGTTTGAATTTCTATATCTACCCTCCTAAGTATTTTTGTTATGAGATGACACCTCAGCTACAGAAAAATTCCAATATTTGTATTCTGGAAGCTTAGTAGTTTACCACAGGTATTACTATTTTTTTTTTTTAATCCAAAAGAGAAGCGTAGCATAGGCTCGTTATACAGTTAACACTGCTATAGGCAAGCATTTTAATATCAGTAGTGTTTGCACGAACCTTTGTTTCACCAGAAACTTCAAAGGACTTAATTTTCAGAACATGCAAGCCCCCTAAGAACTAGCTTCTGAAGAGATTTAGGGAAACCAAGATCCTTAAAAAAAATAAATAAATTAATTTAAAAAATCACTAGTCACTTTTGAGAATAGTAACCAGGTAAGATTAAAGGGTAGGCAATAAATCGTGACTGTGCACATCTTTGACCATTTCATTTAACTGTTCAAACAACCAGGATCATTTCCAAGAGTCAGAAGAACAAAACAGTTCTGCAAGACGACTGTTTTCCTTTCCTTCTGAAAGAGTGTCTTGACACTTTAATACTTTGTAGGGTAAGCAGAGGTCTGCAGGGGGTAAGTCACCTCCGAACCCCAATCTATTAAAAGACCCAGCCCTCTATGACCCACTGGAGCAGGATCCCATTCCCTGAGCAGGGCAATGCCCCCAGCCTCAAACCACATATCCAGAACCTGCCTCTGCCCCGGCAGCTCCCCACCCTAACACTGCCTTCATTCATCACACTCTCACCTACAGCAATACTAGTGTGGGTTATCTACATTTAATTAATCAAAAGATAACTTTGATACTGATGAGTTCCCTCCTGCATTTAATGCTGTACAGTCATCTCTATAATGTAGCCTAATAATTGTAAATAAAAAAGAAAACCAGAAAATAAAAGCTCCTCCTATTTTCCCATAAAAGCTCGCATGCAAAATAGTATGCCATACTAAGTTTGATGGGAAGGAATGTGGTAGCCTTGCACTTCTAAGCCAGGGTCAATATAAATCTTCAAGCTACTTTTGCATTCTTTCATTTTTTTTTTTTTAAACCATCTCCAATACAGCTGAGAAATAGACTCTACCAAAACACCATCACCTTTGCAGTGACATAAATGAAATAACGCAATCTTTCCCATGCATGTGGAACTGCATCTTTCAGAGACAGGGTAGATGTGCACAGCCCAAATAACAGAGCAGACTACTGAATACACTGATTTATCCTAGCCTACACTCCCAAGCCCTCTCATTACAAGCCCTTTGTTTCCCAACTCCACCTTGTATTTTCTTGGTTGCCAGTAGCAGCCTGACAAATACATGGCAGGGGCCAAGTAGGAACAACAGCATTTGAGCTTCCTGACCAGACAACACACAACACAAGCACAACACAAGAAGCCTATTGCCTGCAATCTTTGCATTGTACAAACCTGAAGTATGGATTATACTCAGTCTATAAGTGAAAGCCCCTTCACAATTTGCAGTCCTCATGGATTTTCCCTTATGCCTTCCCAACACCATTATCTCGAGAAAAAAGTAACCTTAACTGTTTCCGAGAGCATCAGCCTTTTATAGTTACCTTACTTTGTGGTTTAGAAAAGCATCTCATGAGAAAAAGAGACATCAACCACATGCTTAAACATTTTTTTAATTCAGACCAAAGGAAGTAGGCTTTATACACATTTATCTTAGATGGCTGTAATTCTCCAATTCTCTAGTGCCCACAGCCTCCTTCCAGGGTCTGAACAGGGAGCCTGAACGCGGCTTGTCACAACACCTACAGGAACTTAATTACATCCTCAACTTTGGCCCCTTTGTCAAATTCAAATAATCCAATCAATGGGTTCAAAAACTATGGCAGAGAGATGACAGGAGATGATAGGAGACATCAAGAGAACAGAGGATTGTTATTCCATAAGCCTCATTTCCTTCCTAAACCAGGCTAAAGGAGTATCTTGGGACAAAAGACTTGTGACAGCACATCACTTACCTACTCTTGTTCAGGAATGCAGCTGGGTAGCACAGTAATTATGGAATGGAGAATTCAGGGGATTTTTTTAAAGTGATGTGCTTACCCTGGAGCAAAAGCTTTAAATGGACAAATTGCAAGAAGTCATTATCTCAGCCAACCTCTTTCCATGTTTCCTCCCTTCCCCCTCTTTTTAATTTTAACCTTGATCACAGCCTGCTCCAACAGTCTGGCTTCTCCTTTTGTTTGACACTGTAGTAAAGTTGTAGGGTTGTTTGTGAAATATGTTGTCATGGAAACTAATGTGTGCTGCCATGGAGATCATGTCAGATCCAGCCTCACATCTTCACCGCAGACTCAAGAAAGGAGGAAGAGAAGGCCAAGGAGGAGAAATTCTTCCTTGAAAAACCAAATGTTTTGAAATATTAGCAAATCTAACAAGAGAAGTGGCAAAAATTGAGCTCTACTCTTAAGCCATCAACATTTACTAACAATTCACACAATGTTTTCCGACATGTCACTTCTTTTAACAATGTTCTCAGAACTGGTGTAGTTAAGGGCTCCAAATTGTTGAACAACCTTATGTGAAAAATCGAAAATTAATTTTTAGGCTATCTACATACCAAAAAAACCTTGCTCAATGATTTTTCCAAGTCAAATAATTTCAAAAAGCACAGAAGGAAGGAAAAAACCCCACTATTAACTGTAAAAGCTGCACAAAATCCATGTGGTTTAGTAAGATAAATGAATCAAACAATGATCCATGACATACATATATGGTCAGATTAAGACCTTTATTAGAAAGACTAGGGAACTGAAGTTCTTTCTAAATACAATAACTAAAAATCATCTGGACATATTTTTAAAGTGAATGGTGGATACAGAAAACTCGCATTAATTTCCCTGCACTTCAAAACTCTGATACTGATTTTTCCTGCATTATTTAAATGAAAAGGAGGAGAAGCTGTAACTAAAAGCCACCACTAAATTACTTCAAGGACTTATGAGGTATCTCAAATCCTCCCAGTAGCCAACACAAACTCAGCTTTAGCCCATTCAAATTAATTTTAAGCAGAGTCTCTTTAATCAGTGTGCATAGTCTTGCTTCAAAATTAAAGATATGTCTAAATCTTGGCCAGATCAGGGACAAAGTAAGTTCATTGGTTCATGAAACAACCTGAATCACTGACAATAAAATCTCTGAATGAGGAAACATATAAATTAATGTTTAAAGCCCCATCATGATGAGCAATCCCTTCCTGAATTCATGCTAAATCCTGTCAAATAAAATATCTATTACGTTTTATGCAAGATATATTGCATCTCCTAATCCTATCAGTTCTCCACACTTGATGGCTCTGTACCCAAGCAGTGACAATTTGCAGCCGTCTATAACTCACAGCCACAAAACTTCTGTATTTTATAAATGCATTTGAGTGAAGATTAAGAGTAGATATTTAAAATTCAACCGGTTAATTTTCTCTGGAAGAAATGCGAGCAAACATTAAAAACATGGAGACACATCATCTTCCTCGAGCTGATATACTTCAGAAAAAAAACTAAGAGTTAAACTCTTGACAAAATATTTACAGCAGAGAAAACTTTGCAGATCCATCAGTCTAAAGGCTTTGCCAGAGAAAAACAGTACAGATATCCAAGTGCCTGAAACCCATCCTGCTCTAACTCCACACAGGCTGCAGAGACTCTTCTCTATGATCTTTAGAGATCTACATGTTTTCTTGTATACAGAGGGTATTCCAATGTGCTTTTCACAAAACTAATCATCAGCACTTTGATACTTACAGTGTTAACATGCAGGCAGAGAACCTGCCTTCCATCTGAGAAATCAAGTTGTGAGGCAAGTAACACTATTTTCAGAGTTCCAGCAAGAAACAAAACTGATTAAGGTGGCTAAGCTGTACAAAATGAGAAGCTTTCCACAACTCTACAGCAATAAAGTAATTTTGAGTAAATAAAGTGTATTATAGATGGAATATCATTCAGTAAATAAAGTATATTTTAAACAAGAATAAATTTTAGGATTCATAGATTCAGCTCACAAAAAAGTCTTTAAAAAATACACCTTAAAAATGGATTCATATCCTTCAGTGCCCCTGCCCTCTGAAAACAGATGGGATCTAACATCCACGTTGATGAGGACAGGTCAAAGCCCTGCATAATATCCATACAATGAAGACCTGATTCAGCGAGATGCTGTTACTTTTATAGTTTCTTTTTCACACGTCAACTTTCTCTCTATAAACAGGTATTGAGAAAACACTTTGATACTTCTCATCCATGAAGTTTTTTCCCCTACACAGAGCAGGGGAAAAAGCAGATCGTAAAACTACAGTGATTTCATTTTAGCCATATCACGACTGAAATAAAGTTTATGCTACATATTGGATCCCACTTTCTCCCTATCTCATTCATTTGGCTACAAATACATGAGGGATCAGAGGGAGAAAAAGAGATTCTGTTTATCTGCAGAATCAATGTTTCTTCTACTTGGGTGCAACCTAAATAAATATAGGAAAATGTTCCAGGTAATAGTACCAAATACTCTTTTCTAACTGGCAACTGCTGCACAGATCATAGGGCCAGCTGACATGCTATGCACCTGGACAGTTTATTTAGTTCCTGGATCTTGAAATAGTCTCTGAGGAAACAACAACAAAAAAAAAATCTGTTTTTTTTAATTCCCTTTATATTGAATTTGTACAGTCTTACTGTTTAGACTTTAGGAGGGCTCAGGATTTACCAGATACTTCGCCAGAACACAGAGGTAAACACATAGCCTTGCCCAGAGACTGCAAAGTCTAGACAAAGAAAAATAAACCTGGACTATAATCCCTCTCTGGCAGGTGTTTACTCTGGTGAGAGATCCCAAGAGCTCTTTGAGTGGGCCAAATCCAAAAAGAGCATCAAGGAACTGGGGACAGGATGTAACAAGAAACAGATTCATCAAGAACAAATCACTTCAAACCAGTTTAATTTCCTTCTGCAGCAAAGTAACAGTTTTTGTGGCTCAGAAGAAAGCACAAATACTTTCTAATTTGACTTTAAATAAGGATTTTTATATAGTCTTTCACAACATTATTTTAAGAAACTTTGGAAACCATGGTCTAGGTAAAGTTAATTCAGGTTGGTTGGAAGACTTGGAGAGCTATATCTAGCAGTTATCCCTGGTTTACATGAGCAGACAGCACATAGCTGGATGAATTCTGTAGGCTAGTCCCGCGCTGTCTTAATTGGAGGACAGGAAAGATTCAAATGATTAAATCCGTAGACCAAATAGAACCAAGGAAGACCACAAACGTGAAGGATGGGATTTAAACCCAATATTACTGTGACAAATGGGACAAATTGGGGAAGAAAAAAAAAAAAAAGAAATGCAAAGCTGTACACATAGGCAGAAATAACTGCATAAATACAGTAAGGGGAACTTCTGGCCAGGTAAGAGTCCTCAGAGAGGATCAGTTGGTAAGAGAGGGTGACACTCTGAACAGGAGTCAGAGTCAAGCTATTGAGCACAAGACAAGCAGGCTGGGACAGAGAAACAGGACTGTGTCCCACATAACACATGGAGTTATCCTTCCACTCGACTGAGCATCAGCAAAGCTTCAGCTGCAGCTCTACATCCTTGCCTGGGTGCTGCATTTGAAGAAAAAGATGAGCCAAGTGGAGCAAGACCAGAGAAGAGCCACAGGAAAGAGCAGAACTCAGGAAAACACAAACCATAGAGATATCAACTTAGTTGGGATTGGTTAGCAAAAATGTGGAAAAAAGACAGGAGACGGAGTGGGAAGAACAGTGCAAGTGACATAATTTAGTATTTAAGATGCTACTGCAAAGAGGAAATTTTCTCTTGTAGCCACAGTGGATGGGCCTGATTACACCACAGCTTAGACATTACAAAAAACTTACTGACAATAAAGAGCAGCACAGGTACATGCTTCACCTGTGGACTCTCCATCCTGAGCAGCCTTTGCGAGCAGCCACACAAGCTCCCGGTGAGCACTGCGGGTATTGTTGCTCCTGCCGCTACAGGTCCCTTCCAGATCTGTATTTCTATGCCCTCCCTGAACAGACATAGCAAGCAGTCACTTGTGCTTTATGAAACTTATTCCCCCCACAACAGGACTGGTAAGGACTCATCTATAGGCACTATATTTCAGAAAAAGACAGCCAACAGAAGGGCACAACAGGAATGGGCACGTGGGGAAAAAAAAAAAAAAGCTTATTTGTTGAGTTATGTTTTAAACCCAGATAAGATGAAGCAGGTCTGTAAAAATCACTGTTACTTTGCAGGAAAAGACAGTGGGAGAGCTACTGTATGTATAAGTAAAACTTTTATTCCTCTTGCATAAGAGATGGCTTAGAAATGATCAGTACTCCATTTTATCAAGTAGCTACTCGAAATCTCACTTCTAACTGAAAGATAAATAAATAAAAGCCAAGTAAAATGACTGCTTGTGATGAGAATGTCTTTTTTGCAATTGAGGAATTACATATGGCAAAGTAAATGAATGTGGGGGTGTTTTTATTTTTTTTTTCAACTAGCATTTACTATTATTTGCATAGTTTTAGTAAGATTTGCAGAAGGTTGTGGGACACAACAAGATATGACAGTTGCTCTAATTTCTTGTCAAATTCTCTTTCTATTTTCATCCGCAACAAAAGACAGATGGGACAAAAGCAATGACAAGTACCCTCCTCGCCACACGAGGAGGGGGAGAAAAATTGCACGCACAAGCCATCCATTAGTTTAATGCAAAAGAGATTATGGAAGCAGTAGTCACTCAAGAGCAAAGAGATAAGTGATGTTCTTGCCAGCCATTAGGCTAATGGTGAGAGTGAGGGAATGCCTGCGTAATTGCCAGAGACGCGGCTGAGAGAGACCTCTGGGGATCCAGGCAGCGCACAGGGCACCAGAGAAACTGCTTGGCCCCGGCACAGGGATGACTGCTGACTTACAGAGTCACATGTGTTATTACAGGCATCGGACCCATCCTTGCAGCCTTTATCCGTTAAATGTCATTCTCTGGTTTGTTCAAGACCCCATGAGTCAAATGTATTTCAAAAGCATTGCCTAGGGGAGTAAAGGGTCAAGTGTTAGGTTCCCTACATTCCCCCCGCCTCCTCAGTTCATACACTCTTTCCAGGGAGTTTCCCAATTCGAACCTCAGCTGTGAATCAGGAAACAATCCTCACCTGCAGAGGCAGGAGCAGAACCTGGATGTACTCCCCTCAATGCACAGCTCAGATTTACAAAACCCAGTCACGCCAAGGGAAGAAGTAGGCTCCTTCGTTTTCATGCCCCTAGTAAACCTTGGGCAACATGACCCCAAGAGAAACAGCTTTTGCTGCTTTCTTAACATCTGCCATCACACATAAGTATCCCACTCTTCCGCTGATCTTCTGGCAACCAGTTAACTACCCTTGCACCTCCCAGGTTCAGTCAGTGCAAAACTGCATCTGGCCAACACGCCTGAAAAATTAACCCCATCAATTTAAAGTGACACAAACCTGCTGCAATCTTAGTGAACTTACTCACTCCAGGCACACCTTCACGAGAGGTTTGTGTGGCTATTGAGCAGTATTCTTCAGCTGATGCCACACACCAGAGAGCAGCTCCCATGCAGCCAGCAAAGGCCAGGAACAGTTGGTATCTCTGACCTGCAGGCGACTCATGAGTATGAAGTCTGAGCAAGGCCTGAGCAGACACCCACACATGGCCACATGCCGTGACCAGCCCTGATCACAGAATCACAGAATGTCAGGGATTGGAAGAGACCTCAAAAGATCATCTAGTCCAATCCCCCTGCCAGAGCAGAAACACCCAGATGAGGTTACACAGGAAGGCGTCCAGGCGGGTTTGGAATGTCTCCAGAGATGGAGAATCCACAACCCCCCTGGGCAGCCTGTTCCAGGCTCTGTCACCCTCACCATGAAGAAGATTCTTCTCAAATTTAAATGGAACCTCCTGTGTTTCAGTTTATACCCATTGCCTCTTGTCTTACCATTGGTTGTCACCGAGAAGAGCCTGGCTCCATCCTCCTGACACTCACCCTTTATATGTTTATAAACATTAATGAGGTCACCCCTCGGTCTCCTCTTCTCCAAGCTAAAGAGACCCAGCTCCCTCAGCCTTTCCTCATAAGGGAGATGCTCCACTCCCTTCATCATCTGATCCCCAGAACCTGCAAGCCACTTCACAGACTAGATGTGCTCCCTGAAGTACTGAATTAAAAAGACAACCTTAATCAATCAGGTAATTAAACATCACTTTAAGCCACTCCAAGCATATCTCACAGGCTTAGTACACTGTAGAAGCTCTTACTGATGAGCAGACGCTGCTAACAAATCTTTCTCTAATTTGTTGGCTTTTTGGCAGTCCACAATGGGTCACTCAATGCAATTTCATTTTCTTAATTAAATCTTGCCTGAGGTATCATCATAGGGTATTATTTCCCTTTGATTCCTTTATTTAATATTTCAGAGCAGAGACAGGCTCACCCTGCTTTCATGGGTTAGAAAGTCTCTCCCTTGATTAACCCTCAAAGATGAGAGGATTTTTCTTAAGTGAATAACATTCACATTGGTTAAATAAACATAAAAGGCCACATAACAAGGCTTAGGAGACTGTAAAGGAAAAAGTAAAGCATAGCAAGTTTAAAACAAAAAATAAAAAAGGTTGTTTCTTGCTATCTCAAACTTCATTGAGCAGTTTGTTTGCAAAAAGAGGAGAAAGGCCCCCAAATCTAACTGCCTTCCAGTGCAGCAACACTTTTGTGAGTTCAATAAAAACTGATACTTATCCTCAGGTACATAGTACCTGTAGTCACAGGGCCAAGAAAAAAAAAAAAATCTCAACTTTCCTTTCCAGAAACAAATCTCCAACCAGTGTGTACTGCAAGTCTTCAAATGATTTGTAAGCACCCCACTCCCATAAGAGAAACACTCCAAACCAGAAGCCTTGAAAATTCCTACATTAGCAGGGAGTCCAACTCCTGATTTTTCAGTAGTTACGGACAGAAATATTGGCTGGATATGTGATTATCCTTTGTACTTTTGTTCTGAATAGTTATGTGCTGGTGATTATGAGTCAACCATTACTGCTTGTGACACCTTCCACTGAACATAATGAGATGTGACCCCTCTGTTAAAGCAAAACTAAACAACGTTAGCAACACACACTTGAAGAAAACGCTAATATGAATTAGCACAGAAATAATGTCCAGTAATTCCAGTCCTCTGTTGCCACAGACAACCCTGTAGTAGATATAAGGTGATATTTACACTATCCAATTCTAGCTGTTTTGCTTAAATTTGCATGGAGGCTCTCTCTCAATAGCACCATTGCCACAGGAAAACCCAAATTACCTTAAAATATAGAATGGTTCATCCCAAGCCCATCTCTCTACTACAGAGAGTCTAGTTATTCCACTGACACAAGAGGGCTCAATTCTAGACAGCTCAAGTAAGGTGAGATATATGTAATAAAACGGGGAGAGAAAGATCCTCAGAACATCTGCCAAAAAGGACGGGATCCCTCAGTTGCCTCTAACAGGCATAATGATTCCAATAAGCAACATGTACATGAAAATCCCAAGCCAAACTCATTGAGGTCTTCAGCACTTTAAAGCAGGAGTGTCAAACTCATTTTCACCGGGGGCCACATCAGCCTTGCGGTTGCCTTCAAAGGGCCGAATGTAATTTTAGGACTGTATAAATGTAGGTGTAGTTACACTTATACACTCGTAAAATTACATTCAGCCCTTTGAAGGCAACCACGAGGCTGATGTGGCCCCCGGTGAAAATGAGTTTGACACTCCTGCTTTAGAAGATTTAAATATCATATCAACTACTAATAAGGCAAAATCAAAAATATCCAAAACATTAGAAACAATTGTCTCACAAATTGCTAGGATTAGACACAATTTTGTGAAATGCAAGGTATAGCACTGAGCTACAAATCATCCAGTCAGTGTCTGCACACCAAAAACCTAATACCCTTATACAGATGAGATAAATACATAGCAGCAGTTTACAGATATTATTGCAATAGCCATTTTGTAGTTGTAAATATTTGGGAAGGATCTGAAGGAATAAAGTAATAAACAGCTCAGGCAGTCTCTTTACCGCTGGCTCAGTGAGTACAGTAGCACGAAGAGAGTTGCCAAACCAATGGCAGAAACAAAGGACTTCAGTCATGTTAATTATCTCACAAGAGAAGGGACAGAAGGCATGAGAACATATATTTAAGAATCGGCAGTATTCAGCAAATCCAGGATGATAAAAAGATAAATCGACAAAAAATTGACCGGGGATTCAAATAAAATGAACAGAGCAGAAAAAGGCCCTCACAGCAAAAATTTAATTTGCAGAAAGCTGATGCGGTGAAGACTACAACAAAAAAGGATAAAAATGACCAAGTAATGGGCAGAGATTTTTGGCGGCAGAGATGAACAGAAAATTACATTCAATAATAACAGGAGAACAGAGTTGAATTTGGTCTAGTAAAAAAAAATCAAAGACTAAGTCTATGACCAAAATATGGGTGGCAGGAGGAGAAAAAGGAGAAAAGGGGGTCACGTACAAGAAACTGAGCTAGATCCAGATGAAAAAGCAGTGAAACAGGACCACTACAAGAGATGCAGAACTGCACATTAGGGGGCTGAAGTTAGAGGAGAATTACTTTGGGAGCTAACGCAAAAGGAGTATCTGAAAAATAGTAGTGCATAGAATAATGGTAGTAAATCAGGAGAGGAAGGGTATGCAGGTACCAAAGATGAAGGCAGGGGAGAAGACTAAGAGAAGATTCAGGGAAGAATAAAAGACAACAGAGAGAAGATACAACAGAGCTTCACAGACTTGTGAGAGGAAAGAAAACAGAAAAAAGGGAGGCATTAAGAGAAGGCACTAGGAGTCACGTTCACAACATACTAGAGGTGGTGATTCTTAATGGAATGGGTAGCTGAGCTGTGAAATTAATTTTCAAATTACAGTAAGAGTGTAGACAGGTTCAAAGGAAAGCAGGAAAGATTTCATGGAGCAGGTCTCTGCTAAAGGGCACTAAATGCACAGAAACACAATCAGTTAAGAAAGTTCCTGAGCAGAAAATGGTTGGAGTGAGGCCAGCAGTGTGCCCAGGTGGCCAAAAAGGCCAACAGCATCCTGGCTTGTATCAGGAATAGTGTGGCCAGCAGGACTAGAGAAGCGATCGTGCCACTGTTTTCAGCACTGGTGAGGCCGAGCACCTTGAATACTGTGTTCGGTTTTGGGCTCCTCACTGCAGGAAAGACATTGAGGTACTAGAGAGAGTGCAGAGGAGGGTGACAAGGCTGGCGAGGGGCCTGGAGCACAAGCCTGATGAGGAGCGGCTGAGGGAACTGGGGCTGTTCAGCCTGGAGAAAAGGAGGCTGAGGGGAGACCTGATCGCTGTCTGCAACTACCTGAAAGGAGGTTGTAGCATGGAGGGTGTTGGTCTCTTCTCCCAAGTAGCAAGTGACAGGACAAGAGGAAATGGCCTCAAGTTGCACCAGGCCAGGTTTAGATTGGATATTAGGAAAAAATTCTTCATGGAAAGGGTTGTCAGGCGTTGGAACAGGCTGCCCAGGGAAGCGGTGGAGTCACCATCCCTGGAGGTGTTTAAAAGGTGTTTAGACGAGGTTCTTAGGGACATGGTTTAGTGCTAGGGTTAGGTTAGGTTATGGTAGGACTTGATGATCCTGAGGGTCTCTTCCAACCAAAATGATTCTACAATTCTAAAGAAATAATATAAAAACAACATTTTCTCATGGCACACAAAAATCCCTGCCCAAACAACACCTCCATTGCCTTGGTTTCTTGGTAAGTCTAGACCAAAGATTTTTTTTACCCTCTTCACAACTGTTCACAGTCCACCCAGGTGACTACTGTCACAAACACTTTAAGCCAGCATAACTAAGACTTTCACAAGGAGAAACACCTTGCCTTCCTCCCACTCCTTGCTCCCAGCCCTTGCTGGGTGTTTGCTTGCATTACCATAAGCCTTCGCAAAACCCTCATCTGGGTTAAAACCACATGGCATAAACAACAGGTTCCTTCTAACCCGGGTCATTTCCCTGATGCAGCTCTCCATGCAGCCACACAAATGCACGTCCTGACCCGAGGAAGTGACTAACATGCACGAAAGAGTAGCTAGAAAAGCAAAAGGATTCACTGGGATTATTTAGCCTGCAGAAGAAAAGCCTCAGAGTGAATCTTATCAATTTGCATAAATAGCTGGTGGGATGGAGTGAGGCTCTTCTCGGTGGTCTCCAGTGACAGGACCAGAAGCAATGGGCACAAGCCAAAATACAGATAATTCCCTTTAAGAATTTTTTTTTTTTTTTTTAAACTGTGAGGCCTGAAGAATGCAGCTACATAAATAATTGAATGGCAGATATGACGTGACATTTCTACGAGGGAGGTCACCTCCCTGCTAGAAGAGCATTTAAGGTCTGAATATTTAGGGTCCATAAACTGAAAATGGCTAAGCATTCCTGGCAGGGCATAACAAGGATCTCTGAAAGATTCCCATTTTCATCAATGGACAGCAGGACACCTTAAAGGTAAAGGGGAAGAACTTTTCAAAATATAGTTGTTTTTCATATATACTTGGCTATCTACAATCAACCTATAAAAACATTTAGCACAGTGATAAAGTTTCTGCTATTTCTCTTTTCCCTTGTTCACAGGCAGACAAAAAGTTTGACACCTCCAAGTTTTTCCCAGATGACAGAGCACTTCAGGACTAGTTCTGCCTCTGGATATGTGGACACCTGGAGCCAGGGAACCAGTGACATGGCAGGGACCTCCTCCAGCCCACCAGCCAGCAGAAGGGGTGCAGGGCCAAGGGAAGACTGAAAGGGATCTGTATACGCAGGATGCAGGGCAAGTGCTAGCAAACAAGCACAAAAAAATCAGGGAACTAAACAGAATGAGAAATAGTCTCAGTATAATAAAAACATCCATTAACCTTCTCTTTTGTCATCTTACTTAGCAGATGACAAAGCTGCTATGTTATTGCTGCACAGCATGCTCTGAACAGGGAACCGCTCAGTTGTCAAACAAATGCGTTGTTGAGTGTTCACACCAAGAAAAACGCATTTTCCACATCCACGTTTCAACAGACTAAGCAGCTGAAGGATGGTCTTCAATACACCGGAGCGACCCACAGGCAAAGGGTAAAAAAAGGTCTTTGCAGGAACAAGACAAATCACCACAAAAGGGGAGAAAGAAAAAGCCATTTAAATGGTAAGACTTTAATTGAAGCCATCATTTTTCTGTCCATTGCACCAACACCTGGTTCGACTGGCACAAGAGAAGTGAAGGCAAAACAGGACATTTCTTTCCTTCATGAAGACCACTTTTGAACAACCTGCTGCAGAGAGTTTGCCTTTGCTGTACTGTACGTAAGAGAGCTCGGCTGTGCCGAAGCACAGGCCTTTTTTGCAACCAAAAATAAGAAGGTCCCAGCACCACTGAAACCAGAAGGGCCTAAACGGTAGCACTGTGCCTGGTTTGCACCAGCTTAGGCTGGAAGCCCAAACATTTTACAGGCTTGCTACTGAGAGAACAGACATATTAGCCTCCAATGGCTATAAAAAAGGTGTTTGTGAAGTTGAAGGAAATACAGATAATGAGAAGAAAAAAAAATGCTCCCAGCAGTCTCAGGGGGAAAAAAATAAATAAAATAAAATAAAGTTTTGTTTTTTGTTTTTTAAAAAAGAACCTTGCTAAAATACTTGCTAAAATAACTTTAGTATCTACACTGGAAAAAATGAATTCAAAAAGGGAGCGGGAATCCCATCCAAGGTGATCTCGTCAAGCCAAAACGCAAGCATTTATGGGGAAGGAGGTCCCTTACTGACATGCTTTTGTTTTCCAGTGTGTGTTACAAAACTGCAAGCTGAAAAGTCTGTGAACCTTTCCACAGTTATTTTAAGACCTCACAGGCCAAATGCATCCCTAGTGCAAGATCAGTGATTTAATGAACTCGATGTAGCAGTGAGATCAGCCCCAGGCTTCCACGAAGTAAATACAATAGTACAACATTATAATGACGATGTGTGCTGGAGACAGGAGATAGTTTTCAAGAGACAACTGTGTGAAGCAGAGTAGGTCAGGTCTCTTTTTCTACTTGGTGGGAAATGGAAGAATTTTGAAGTTTTCCTTAGAGCTGAAGGATAACAACAACAACAACCACCTTGCCACGCCTCCATCTCTGATCTCTCCCAACTGGATCTGATCACTAAAGAAGGCTGCAGGGCCCCAGGTCCTCTGAACAGCTGCCAGCTGCAGTACAAACACATTCTCATGAGGAACATTTTGATTCTGTTTAAAACAGGTTTATCTTTTTGATAGAAAACTGTTCCGCTGGCAAATGTTCATGCAGCTCCAGTATTTAATATGCCTCGCCTCCTCCCACACTTCCATGCACCAGAGCTACTTCAAGAATATAATTACGCTGCATGTTTGCAGTGCACTGGATTGCTCCTGCCAGGTCACCTGTCTTCACTGGGAGTGAGAGACTCCAAGAAAAGGAGTCATCAATGTGAGAGTGATTAAATGTCTGCACATAAATGACATATGTATTCTCCAAAAAAATACATGCAAGGAAAAAATATATGGATTTTTTTTTTATTAAAGAGAGGCTCGGTAGCCTCAGGGTGGCTCACGTGGCGACAAATTCAGCTCTTTACTCAAGCAGCCAGCTACTTGAAAATGAACATCGTAATTATACCACCAAACAATCTCGAGCAACAACTGAAGAAGTGTGGGTGATTTGCGGTGGGTCTCTAGTTTTCAGCTAATAATCCAGCAGTGCTGCGCAGATCCAAGTAATACTTGTGTCTCCGGCTCTTCCCTGTGACTCAGCAGGGCTGCTAAGGGCTGGTCTCAGCTTCTGAACCACACCTGAAGCTGGACTGGGAAGACAAGCCCAGCAGGACAGCACTGCAGGAACCCAAAGTGCACACAGCAAGAGGAGGAACATTGCGCGTGGTTAGTGAGGTTTCCAGGAAACTCTGCTCAACAGCAAGCTTCTCTGGCCTAAAATGGGATTTTCCTCCAAAGCAATTACATAAAAATTGTTCTTTATTAGGCAGAAGCCCGGCTGCCTCCAGCAGATCCAGAATTTGCTTGCTGACTGAAGCACAAAAAAGTTTGTTACACCCTGGCTCCCTTTAAAACAAACAAACAAACCAAAACAAAACCAAAAAACCAACCAACCAAAAAACAAACCACAAAAAACCAACCAACCAAACAAAAACCAACACCAAAACTCAAACCCCTAAAAGGTCTAGGAGGGAGCTAACTTTTTGATTCATTTATCATGAACTTCCATGTTAACTCTGTTCCTGTGATGAAAATCCTCAATTTACATGAAGTCCAACTGAGACCTCTTTGGCTGCAAAGTCTCCCTCCTGCCCTAGCACCTATCAGAGACCATGAACACAGGATCAAGGGAAGGGATTATGGAAAGGCAGAGGTTTGGCTCAGTAGTGCAGCTGTAAAGCATTTTTCAGTAATCTTTCACCTACATCTTCTCACTCTTAAACTTACAGTCGTGAGCCCAACAGCCTTCTTAGCTCATATCCTAAGTCTTCTGAGGCTTGAAGACCTGGTTACCACATATCTGTTAGTTATCAAAGCTCTAACTGAATTGTATTGGTTATCCTATTACATGGGAATTTGTATCTGAATGCTTTCATATTCACCATTAGCTACCAGGATTCAACTCAGAAAACTACTGCATGAAACAAGCCAAACAAACATGCAGATCTTCATTGGACACATCACTGAGCATGGATTAAAACCGTTGAGAAAATTAAGACCAAACATAGCCATTATAGGCCAGATCAAAAGAATGGGACATCAATAGGATTGATGGACTTAGTGTTCTGCTCCTGTGCATCCCAGAAACACCAGTCTTGACATCCCACTTACATATAAAACACATGAACCAGCCCTTGGCAAAAGAATCCAGGAACTCCCCTCTGTACCCATTAAATCAGACTATCCTCCCTCTGGCTATTTGGCTCAATGATTCTTCAAATCTTCTATGCAGAACACAATTACTTTGGCCAGACGGATGTAAATCATGTCCCATACTCACATACACTCAGAGCAGCTCCCTGCCTGTTAGGGCACATTCCTGGAAAGTCACAGATCTAGGTTTGATCTAAATCAGGTGCAAGAGAAATAACAACACACCTTCCTGGAGAGGGCAGCTCCTCCAAGAGGCCCTACCTAACACACCAGCTTGGGGTATCTGGTTCTGAGGACCTGCCTCCCTTCAGGCACATAAGCCAGTTGCATGCAACCAACTCCAGGTAATCTGTTACGACTCTTTCTGGTGCAGTGCTGCACAAAACATAGTTATAACGCCCTGGATATAGGCTAGTAAGCTCCCAGTATGCCATGTAGACTTAGCAGCTTGGATTTTCATTTGCTTAAGGCCCTCTTACCACTTTTTATTTCAGCATGTGGGTGTCCCCTCTCATGGTCCCACAGGGATTATTCGGATTAGCAATACTACATGTATAACCCTTTTGGTCCAGGTAATGAAAGGAGATGAAATGGGTTTTCCAGTGAGTTATTAGAAGGCTATCAAGTAAATTATCTCCTGTCTATCTCTCAGAGCTGTTACGAGGAGGTCACAAGTCAACCGAATACATTTATTCACAGTGACCCTTCCTGAGCTACTAGATGATACAGTGTTAAATCAGTGGACGACTCCTCAAACATCCTATCCCACATCTTCCCCTTGCTGTGCTAGCCTGGCAGCCCATCTAATGCAAACACTGAGCCTGCTACCACCACTTACGTACCAGCTTTCCTAAGGTGCGTTGTGTTTCTGAAGTCAGTGGGACTCCCCAAGCAAGTAACATCATGTATGCACACACAGAGCTGGCAGAATTAGGTTGGGAAAAATAGGTCATAACAGGCATATATTTGGACTTAGAGTCCAAACCTCAGAATCATATTTTACAAACAAATAATTTATACACGCATGCACAAAATCCACATTTGATAACCATTATAAAGTCATTCTGATATGAACTTGGCAATCAAGATATTTTACAGAAGCAGAGGCTCTGCCAGAAACATTTCTATTCCCACTCTCCAAACAGAGATTTAAACACAGAACCTCTCCCTCACAACCCTATATCCATTGTTTTTTCTGTAATTAAGCAACTTCTTCATGTACAATTCTTTGGGAAATTGTTTCTTACTCATTTCCTACTAGAGCCTTAGACATTTTTGGTTTGGTTTGTTTTTAAGATGGTGAAGGTGGAGGGCTGAGACCCCTGCAGGAAGCCTGGCTTGGGTCACTACCCCAAGCTTCAAAAAACCACCCTTGCAGGCAGGTCCAAGCAAACATAAAAAGAAAGGAGAGAGGGCACAAGGGCAGTCTGCCCCTTTCTAGAAGTTCTGCAGCAGCTTCCCTGGGCTTGTTATGATCTTCCAAGGTGGACAAGACAATACCAGCTGACATCTAGAAGAAGATAGCATGTGGCTCCAACAAGCAAATCAAGCAGCTGATCCTAAGATCAGGTTTCTAGAAGGTGCTGTCTGCTTCCACCCTCCTCTAGGATCTACCTGTATCGAAACCTCAGCAGCACAGCTGGCAAGTTCAACACATAGAAGCACCCAGAACATTTCACCACACCTTTGCTACAATTTTGCTGAATTTCCTGTGGCCTGATTACTTGTTATTTTGCTCCTATGTCTCAAACATTTTCATTCCCTCCCCAGCAACTCTAAAATCTTTCTAACACCAGGTTTGTAAACTGCTTTAAGTACTTTAGGATAAGCAAGTACTCTGCACCTGCTCCTGGCTTTATACACAGTTGAGTGCAAAAGACAGATATTTAAGAATTCAGACGCTTACAATTAGGTGATATAAGTTTTTAATTAGAAATGTCTCAATATATTTGCCCAAATACAGACACTAAGGTTTTAGGCTACATTAGTCAGAGTTATTAACCCACATTTTATTTGTCTGAGACGTAAGATTTCATGGCCTTGGAACAGCTATCTGTGCAGCAAAGTACATTGGAAAGAACAGTACTTCGCAATCACCCAGTTCTAGGGGAATGGGGATGTTAAAGTGGGAGAGGAGACTACCAAAACAAATGCGAACTCATGTGCTGAGAGAGGACCTTTGAAAATCTGCAAAGAGGATGCTCTGAGAGTGACAGTTCTGAGGAGCATGAAGAAGTAACACAAAGCCAAATTTCAAGAGCGGGTAATGGTTTTACATCAGCATGCAGTTTCTTGACCAACATACAAAATTCCGCCTTTAGTCAGGTGGGATTCCTTTAATGAGAGCCTTGCTCATATTAAAAAAAAAAAAAACGGGTAACTTCCTTTCACACACAAGCCAAAATCCTTAAGGAATGTTAAGTGGAAACCAAAAAGAAGGTAAATCAGGGAACATAACTCTTATAAGCCACCATAGGGATGGGTCTTGGAAAGGAGTGCTACCACAGAACCAGGTTGGAATCCTTTTCTAGCCTAAGAAGAAGAGCAGGAGAAAATAGAGTTCATCAGCCCTTAATACTTGGTCTGGGTAGTAACTCCTACGGTTGTTTTCGGCTTCAGCCTGCTGCTAGAGCAATGAGAAAGAAATGTCAGTGTTTCACACTGACACAGCAAACAGCCAGCTTGCCTATGATACCCAGCTCTGTAAAAAAAGAAGAAAAATCACGAAAGGGCAGACAGCACTGCCCTTCATCAAGCAAAGCTCCCAATAACTTCAGGAGGAACATTGCTCATTTTTAGACCAAAGGGTTTGATTCAATAATACTTTATCGCAGCATCAGGTCTCTACTATGACTCAGGGTATGTATGTAGTATTTCTGAATCATGGTATTGACCTCACATTGATTACCATTTGAGAGCACGGTGTAGTCAAATTAAGCAACTTAAAAGTTCATGAAAAGATCTCACTCCTAATCTCTACGCAGCTTCCACAGGCCTGTAACCAAGGCAGCAGACAACTTAATGTCTAATGGGCCTTTCATGAAATCTTGAATGGCATCATCTTGGAAACATGTGTTCTGGTTCCAAGATTAAACATTTCGTCCACTTTTCCCCTCTTTTCATGTTGCATGTTGCATGTAGCAACTAAACCTTGCTATTTAAATCAACATGCTACTTCAGAGGGTAAATCTGTGGTCATCTTTGTCTTCAGGCAATCACACAGTCACACACGAAAAGTATATAATTTTTATATTAAAAATCCTAAGGCCTCTCCAGTAGCTTTTTTTTTTTTTCTTTTTAACACACCATTAAGGACACTTGACAAATAACCCAATACTTGAAGGATGTTCTGCATTAGAATGTGAATTCTAAGTTTAAAATTTCCTAAGGCTACATTAAGATGTAGGCACAAGACCGTATCTCCTACGTTAACACCACTATCAGTCTTGACAGGGCCCAGATTTCAAAGGAAAGCACCTAGCTGCCCAAGGACCAGCTTGGGACATTAGATGGCCCCATCCATCCCACTAGTTTGTCAAGCACGTGTATGCATACCCACAGATGCCCAGGCAGGTACCCCCATGCATCCATTGTGTCCAGCTTGGAGAAGGACTGAAGATCAGATGGTTCGGGAACAGGCAACAACAGCAACCTTACAACAACAACCTTACAACAGGCATCCAGCTCAAGCAAAGCTGGATGATACCCAGCTTCATTGTTTCTTACCTAGCTTAGCAAGGTCTGTACAAAATACAACGTATGTTCTGCCAAGGAGACAGAGTTTGGCAGGACAGTGTGTTTCAAGGAGGAAGAGAAGTCACAGCAACACTTAAGATCCAGAGAAGAGCTCCTTGACCTGTCTGCTCCACACAACCAATACTCGGGCGTTTCACCAGCACACAGTAAAGAACTTGTTTGACCATCTTGTCAAGCATCCCCCCTCTCTTTCTCTCCTCTCCCCCTTGGGAAAAGCAGACAATTTCCTGCTCCACCTCTTCTGCTTACATGTTTGGGAGGGGTATCCATCGGTCTTCCCCTCTGCAAAAAGTATACAGCAAGTCGCACAACATCAGATCTTCCCAAGCTTGCAGGATGCCACCCTAAATTTTACACAGACGTGTGAAAGCACTTTGTTGGCACCAGAACAGCATACTCCTCCTTTCTCTAAAACAATAGGCCTCCTGACCCACGCATTTCAGGACCTGAGAAACCTGATTTGTTAATTGAAGGTGCACATGGAACATGTTTTCCAATGGTATGGAAAACTTAATTATACCACATGACATTTTCGTCCTGGTGTTCAAGAGCTCATTAACAAAACTACTTTAAAAGGTGCTAATAGAAACAAATGCCTTTAACATCACAGACTTCCCAGATGACTCCTGCTATAGAGATACATGACAAATCACTCTGTCTTCTTTAAATTCCATATTGACTACATTGAAGCAATTACCCATTTATTTTTAGAGCATGTTCCATTTTAAACACAAGTGATTCAGTCCAAGAGACATTCTATACTGCATCACTATTTCATGGGTTAACAATTCTCAGATTTAAATGGATTTTAATTCTGGGAAAAACACTTGCTTTTTTCTTTTTTCATCTGCCTCTAGACATTGGTTGGGAATTTTAATTCAAGCTTCAAACCAAGCAAATGTTAGTGTTCCACAAGCATCTGCAGAGAAATATAAAAATATCTGGAAAGTGTGAAAGAGCGAGCCTGTTTTGCTAAATGCATAAAATGAAACCTCGGCCAGGGTCTCAATAATAGCCTTCCTAACTGCTGCACACACGATCTCTCCCACAGACCTTCTGCTCTGCAGCACGGGAACGCTGCCTGCGCTGCTGCGTCCTCAGAGAACTTTGCAATACAATGGAGTGCAGCGATTCCCCAGGGAGCACGACACTGATCATTTATTTTCATATTTCAAGCAAGAGCACCAGGGTTTCCCCTTTTTTTAAGGTCTAAAAGGGGCAGCTTGCTGTATTGCTCCCCACCTCCGCAGCCTCCAAGCCATCTCAAGTTTCATCTGCATTGTAGGCGATGTTCTGGGCAAAAGGATATGGGGCTGGGATTGAGGTTAGGCAGCTCCTAGCTCATGGAAAAGGAGGAGGAGATGATAAAGTGGAGAGGTTAAGGAAGGAGAATCTTGAGGATCTGAGGTTTCTGTTGCTGCTGCCACCACAGGAAGAGGACAAACAGGAGCTGCAACAGGTACTGCAGCAGGGGAGCCCCACTTCAGGCTCAGCTCCTGCCCTGCTCAACCCAACTCCTCCCTCTTTTCCAAGCAAAAACAGGCTGTGGGCTCAGCCAGCCTCTTGCCCCCAGCAGTCTGCTGCCCATGACAACACCCATTTTGCCTGTACCTTGGACCAGTCTTACCAGTCCATGTTCTGGTGAACCCACAAACATCTGAGATGAGGACATCATCATCTTGCCAAGGGGCAGTCCCAGCCCCTCCTGAGAAGCCCTGTCTGAAGAACCTAAACCTCCTACTTCAGAATTGATGATGGGATACCCTGGCCATGGCATAGCTGATCAAAAATTCCACGACTGACTCATAGCTACCTAGCCACCATTCATTAACTGTAAAGAAAATGACCCCAGGCTCCCTACATCAAAGAACCTTGCCATTTCTTCTTAATTAATTCTAAGTACCTTGCTGGCCTCAAATCTCAGCTGGAAAACATCAGCTGGAGTAGGTGGCATCTCAGCCTGCCCTTTGCTGCTGGATGTACTTCTATTTTTCCCATGTCACATGCCTCCTACCCTCCTGAGATTATCAGTATAAACCAAAACATTGCTGTGTTTTAGGACAAAGGCATAAGTATTTAAGTTCTAGCCTGTTCTAGACTTTATTAGAATTAATGTTCATGATATCTAGGGCAAATAGAAATGTATTTCTAAGGAATTAAACCAAACCCCTGCAGTATTTGCTGCTCAGCCATTGCAGAATCACAACAGCACATGAAATGTTACAAGAGAAATGGGTAAAAAAAGCCTTAAACAGAAGCAAAACTGACTCATCTCCTTATTGCCAAAACTGAGAAAGCCACTGAGCGTAAATAAACAGCAGACATCCTGAAGAAAAGGGGACATCACAATTCCTTTTCATGCTAATAGGCAGATACACAGACTGGTATGAGCAGGACCATCCTCCAGCTACTCCCGCAAGCTGATCCGAGGGAAACAGCTGATGCCACAGTGACATTCCCAGCAGCGCAGGTGCTGCTGCTGGAGGCTGGGGAGCATCTCAGGTGCCGGTGACTCCCAATCCACCGACGGTTCCTAGTTATATATGCTGGAAAGCTGTGACAGCTGCAGGTATAATCCACTCACAGAAACTACGCATATATTTGGATACCAAATGAAACTGGTTTGAGTGGTGTTCATAAAGGCACGCTGGCTCTAGGCTGGCAAGCATCCCCTCTACAGAACGGGAGGCAGAGCGAGCCAGAGCTCTTGCATAAGGCTCCAGCTCTCCTCCCTTGTCTCCAGAAACCCACAGAGACTATAATCTATGCATGCTGAAGGCAGACCTTGCAGGTACCCCTAAGTTTGGAAGAAACTCAGTAGGTGAGACTTAGGACCACAGAGACACTTAAGGAGAACGAAAGTCATTGTGAAGACAAGTTGCGTTGCCTGGCAAAATCCATCATCACAAACTAAGATACTTTGGAGTAATTGCTTTTCTAACATTACTAAAGCCCTTCTGTTTAAAATTTGCAACATGTCTAAGTGGTGGGGAAATGAGGAGGTTGCCTTGCAGGATACTTTTTAAAAGTAGCTTTCAGAGTTTAAACTACAGGGGCAATCTCAATGCCTGCATCCACAAGATGGATTTCCAACAACTTCAAAAAATAGGTAACCCAACCTCTTTGTTAGGACAGCTCTTGGCCCAACACCAACAATTCAACACTATCACTCTCCTTACTTGAATCTTACCCCACTATGCCACAACCACATCTTTTGCAGTATTTGAAAGAACAGCTAATAACCTAAATTCCACTCATGCGATTTATTCAAGTAATTGCATTGCTTGTAAGAAGACTATTCAAAAGGAGACAAGGAGCAGGATTTCATAGAATCACAGAATGTCCTGAGTTGGAAGGGACACACAAGGATCATTGAGTCCAACTCCTGTCCCTGCACGGGACAACCCCGCAGTTCACACCGTGTGTCTGAGGGCCTTGTCCAGTCTCTTCTCGAACACTGTCAGGCTTGGGGCCATGACACCTCCCCGGGGAGCCTGTTCCAGTGCTCCAGCACCCTCTGGGGGAAGAACCTTTTCCTAATGTCCAACCTAAACCTCCCCTGGCACATCTTCCTGCCATTCCCCCGGGTCCTGTCACTGGTCACTAAAGAGAAGAGTTTGGTGCCTGCCCCTCCTCCTCCCCTTGTGAGGAAGCTGTAGACTGCAATGAGCTCTCCCCTCAGGCTCCTCCAGGCTGTACAAACCCAGTGATTTTAGCAGCTCCTCGTATGGCTTCCCCTCTAAACCCTTCACCAGCTTCGTGGCCCTCCTCTGCACCCTCTGCAGTAGCTTTAAATCCATTTTAAACTGTGGCACCCAAAACTGCACACAGTACCCAAGGTGATGCTGCACGAGTGCAGAGCAGAGTGGATTTAGCACTGCCTTGAATGAACGCTACTTAGCATCAGATGTAGCACATGCGAAATTCCACAAAGCTTCACAGGGATTATCTCACAATTGCAAAAAAGCTAGATCGTGTGCCACTGAAAGATGCACTTAACCAGTTTTAGCCAGTTATTTATTGGAATACAATAAATACCATGTTGTTTATTAGAATGCATTTAAAATACTGAGCATATGGATTTTGAATCCGTTCTTTGGGATGTTCTGAGTGAATGTCCACAGTTTGTTTTCAAATAAATCACTGCCACATTCAGATATTGATAGTTCCTGATAGAGTCACTGAGTGCATCAGTTCATGCTCTGGCCTGCTCTGGTTTCAAACGAGAAAGCTGATGAGAAAGAGCTGACTGATGCCAAAAAGGTTAGGAGTCCAAAGCTCAGGTCACATTAAGTCAGCAACACATTAGCGTATGTATCACACCAGTGATAGGACACGCCATCTACCACCGACTTGCACGCCACTCGCTCCTCACAAACACTGTCCATCTGACCAACCTCTCTTTGTTCTGAGCTAACTGCCCGCTCACCCTCCTGAAACAAAAAGTAAATAGTCCCAGTGTTTCCTCCATAAGGACAGATACTCTTCCCCCCGCCCCGCTTCCCAGACTGAGACTGGATGAGTGGTGTTTGTTGACTAAGTGTACACTGCTTTTTACATCTACTTCTGGTTCCAGCATGAAAATCAACATTGCACCTCTGCTGTCCAAATGGGTGTGCATCTCAGAGACAGAGAGAAGTAGAGAGAGCAGCCAGGACACATACAGTACTGCACTTCTTCATAGAACACACGTACTACATGGAGAAATGATAATCCCTTCTTAGTGGAAAATCCAAATTTTCAAAATGAATCCCCAGGCTAAAATGAATTACTGTAATAACTGCAATCCTTGCCTGAGCACTAATCAGAAAGGCGCAGCTGACCACCTGCCATGTGGCACTGCTGGCGCAGCAGCACCCTGTCCCTAATTGCTGCCACCATCGGACAGGGCTAGCTGCCCCACAAAATGAGACAGTAGTGCTGGGAAATATGTGGACAGGAGCATAGCCTGACTGACTGTTGTACAGTCTTACTACGCACCTCTGCTGAGTGCAGCATAAAAAAAAAAAAAAAAGAAGCAGGCACTACTGCAGCTCCAAACAGCAGGATGCAAAAAATCTAAACCCAGGCCAAGTAATTTCTTCTGCAACTATAGAGAAACACACAGGAAACGACGCAAGAGACAACAAAATGAATTGTATGTGCCTGTGTCAGTATAAATCCATTATCTATGCAGGCTGTGAAATGAGAAAAGCAGTATTTGACAATGCTACAGGCTGGGGCAATGTTCTTAACATACTTATAAGTTATTCTATTTAATTGCCAAGGAAAAAATGCAGTTACATAATAACACAAGGTAATAACCAAAATATGAAATCACAAGATTGGCTTACAGCAGAGCGGGGAAAAAAAAGGCAGTTTGAGCTTTAAATTTTGCTGCATTGTCAAGGAGCCAAGAACCAAATCTGGGGGCTTCTTCTTTTACAGGGAAGGGATGTAACCACCTAAAATTCAGCACGGGACTCTTCATCACCGCCTACGCGCATCCACATCCCCAAATGATGTCAATCCCTGCCGGCACATCGCTCATCATCATTCTACACTATTTGTTCGCTAGTGAAATTCAGCTGCCAGGCCGACAGCTAAGCCCGTAACCCACCAGGGCCCATATGCTGCACGGAGAGCAACACCCCTCGGCCACCCCCCCCGCCCCGCAGAAGTGCCCACGGACACGGGGGGTCCCGCTGCCGCACAGCCCGGCCGGCCCCGAAGCACAAAGGCGGGCAGCCGCGCAGCCGGGCGCGGATGACAGCGCACACCCACGACCCGCCACCGCATCTCGCCGGCCGGGCGGGGGCTGCCGGCCCCGGGAAGGGCCTTTCCCGGCGGCGGGGGCCGCCGACAGCCCCATCCCGCCTCGTACTTCTCCGTCGGGAGGTAACAGCGACCCACTCCCTCCCTCCCCACGGGTCTCCCCCCCTCCCTCAACCCGGGGCCGGGCGGCACCAGCCCCTCGTACCTGGACAATGCCGGCCTGGGCACAGCTCATGCTCCCCCGGCGAGGGCAGGTCTCACATCCCACACGTGCGGCTCAGGGCTCGCCGCCTGTCAGCCGGCAGGGAGGGAGGGGAGGGGAGGACGGGGTGCGGGCGCGTCAGCCCCCGCAGAGCCTCACCATCGTCCAGCACCGGCTGACACGCCCGCAACGCCGCCGCGCTCCCGCCTCCTCCGCCCCGCCAGCCTCCTCCCACCCGGCCGCCTGTCGCTGGATACCGGCCGCCTGGAGCCACCCACACACCGCGGCGGGCGCCCGGCAGCGCCGCCCGGCCCGCCCCTCAGCGCGCCGCCTCACGCCCGGCCCCCGCCTCCCGCCCGGCCCGGCCCGGCCCGGCGGCGTCCCAGGCCGCCCGGGGACCGGCCGGCGGTTGCCTCCCGCCCGGAGCAGGCCGTGTCCCGCCGGCTTCCCCGCGTCCTCGGCCGCCGCGACCGCGCTCCTGCCAGGCGGGCGCGGACCGAGGCGCGACGCTGCCGCTCCCTCCCTCCCCTCAACCCATGCCCAGCACCCCGAGCTCTCCCTCAGCCGATCTCCCCCCACCCAGGGGGATCTACCTTGCTGCACATGGGCACGGAGGCAGAAAAATTAACCCATTTTCTTTTTCGCCCTCTCTTTCAGGCCTGCAGCCTTCCCACCGACTCTCCATCAGTGTCCTGGTCTTTGGCGCGAACCTTAATTCCTTTTCCCTTGCACGCACAGAAACAAAAGCTCGGGCAGCGCTGCTGCCCTAGGAGCTGTACCTCCTCCCCTGGGGGGCACGCACACTTACACACCCTGATCTCCAGCCTCTCCTCCCGGACCGTGCTTTATGAACTGCACCCCTGGACAAAGACGGCTGCAGGACCACAGCTGGGAAGAGGACAAGTTTCAAAAGGCAGTCCAGGATCTAGGCAGAGGTGCTAAACACTCCTTTCTCCCACAGGTCTTGCATTGGTCCTGTCCCTGGGCAGATCTGCTCACCATATCTCCATTGAAGCGAATTTTGTCCCTAAAACCATGTTTGCATCCTCCACTCATACAAGTTTATTTGGAACTAAAGATTACTGTGCCTCCTATGAGTGCAAGAGATATTTTTTCTTCTAATTTTCTAATCAACACACTCTGAAATACTTTGAGACATTGTGGCCTATAATTTCCATTTGATCATCTCATTTCCTTTCTTAAAGAGGTGAAACAGGAGAAATTAGAACTTTGTATCAGCAGAAACCTCGGAAGAAATATCTAATTGAATTCGGGAAGGAGAATGGCTTGGTATTTTATTACATTAGTGAAAGAAGAAATACATCTACAACCAGAACTACTGGCACGCAAGACCAGGGAGTGGGCTTAGGTCCCTGTGCAGTCTGGTGAAGCCATCCACTCACCATAGATTGCAGGAGATCATGCTAACAAATACCTACAACAGGCCTCCAGCCAGGTATTTGCCTCCTTGTTTTAAAGCTGTATATCAATGCTTGCACTGAAACTGCTCATGGTAGACATGTGCTTTTGCTCTCGCACTTTGGGAGTCTAAATAAGGAGCAATAGAATAAAGATGAGGGACGGAGTCAGAGGCATGGAAAAGTGAAGTAGTTTACCCAAAGGTCACACAGCAAGTTGCTGGAAGAGAGCAAAGAACTGATCCAAACCTCCTCACTCTTAATTCATTGTGTTTCCCCAACTCCTTCTGCTCAAGTGGGTTACTACATCATGTATTAATCTCAGACACGCATCTCATCCTCAAAGGTGGACGCATACATTCATTCTATCAAAGACATTAAGTCAGCTAAAAAAGGAAAAATTGATAGATGCACATGCTCTAAAAAACAGTCTGAGTTCAGCAACTCAAACTCCAATCCTGATTCTGAGTTGCAGAGACAGCTTAACATTGTGGGTGTGCAAGGAGGAACCAAAACCCTTATCAGCACATTTCAGGACCATGAGACTTCAAGCACAAGACCTTGCCGTGCTCTGTGGAGCTGGAGAGAGGAACCCCTTTAAGGAGGACTGAGCATGTGCTTTCCTCTTTACTACCTACCAGCCCTGCTTTCCTTTCAGACTGAAAAGAACATCCTGAATCTCCTACAGGAGAAGGAAGTTGAAAATTGTCCTCTGTTGGAATTCAACTAAAACCAGGGAGGTCAAAATTAAGATCAAGAGGCAAAAAGGCATACATACCTCCAGATGATGTACATTCAAATACTGAGCGAAGAAAAATGTGACAACTGACTCAGAAAATGAACCAGGCTTTGAAAAGGATATTTTGCCTTCCTGTTCCTCAAAAGAAGAAAATTATACATATAGGAAATGAAGTGCTTTCCATTGTAACTTTGCATTTTACTGAAAAGAGAGTTGCATAATGCATAAGGAGCTTTAAAATTAGACTAAAGTTTGGCAGTTCAGATGCCAATCTATATTATAAACAAACTTCTGAATTTTATACGCCTACCTATTGTAAACTCCCCAACCTCCCACAGCCTAAGAAAACCAGCAAATTTTGCTGTCCCACAGGCATGTCAACAACTTCTGGTATCTTTTCAGCTAGAAGTTAAGGCATACTCATGCCTCAGGACAGGTCTACAGACAGCATAAGGTAAAGATGATTTGGGCAGCTGGTGACCAAGATGCACGCCTGTTTTACAGGGAATTTTGCAGAGAATTTTGCAGAAGTTTGGCAGCCAGAGAGTAGTCCTGTGAAAGTGGGAAATGGGAGGAAAAAAAATTTGGCTTGAGGAGGGTGGAAAAAGATGAAGCAATGGTATTTTTCCCTACCAAATATTTCTGGGAGACATAGGCCAACATTCTTGAGTTGGCATAGAACTGATTCCATTGCATATCCAAAATCTGTCATTCTGGTGGCTCACTCATGAGGAACTTCTACTTAGTATAGCATAGTATTTTGAACAGTTTATAGTTATTTTAAAATGCTTTGATCAAATAAGTGACAAACTGGGAAATTTTAGTTATTCTTAAGTAACGCCAGGTACATTTTCATCTGGAAAAACAGACAGATATGGTGACGTTGTCGTGTTACAGCCAATAAAAAAAAAGCCACATCAATGTCCTCCTCGGCAATACTCTCGACTTGAGCTGATCTGGGTGATGACAGAAGGACTGAGTAAGGCTCTCACAGGGTTTACTCATATCTTACATTTGTAGATGGCCAGGTGCAAACAGAACAACTTCCCCCAAACCCAAAAGCGCTTTTGTGAAAGAAGAAATAGTCAGCTTCTAAATCCTTTACTAAGCATGCTCCTTCCTTAAAGCTGTATAAAACCTGTGAGTAACTTCAAGCTGCTTAAGCTTTATATTGCCCTTTTAATCTGTCAAACATAGGAGTTCAGCCATTATCCTACCACTGGTCCTGTGTGGCCATTGTATGAGTGAAGACCAGATGACTGATAAATAGAAATCCACCACCTTGGTAGAAGTGGCAGAAAACACTGCACTGAGAGGGTTGTGTAATAGTTCAGATGCACATTTGGGCATATCCTAACTTTTTTGCTGGATTCATCTCCAGTTGAGCTAGATAATATGTATGCAAGGACTTCTCTTTCTTGCAAGACAGTATTCATTAAATTTTACAAATAAACACGATTTTTGCAGATAAAGAGACTGCCACTCAAGTGATATACCGCATCATTTCTGGATACTAGAATCCTTTATGTCCAACTCATATTCTCATACCTGGCTCATATGGCTTCTCATTTTGGATTATTCACTCTGTTGGGACTCAGAACTCCGTTACGGACTTTGACACACACAGGCTGTCTTTAAAAAGGCACTTGGCTGATGGTGTCTAATGTCTCTTACTATATTTTGCCTTACACAGATGGGATTGCTCATATCTCGGCTGAATGCTGTGCTTATGCAAAGCAGTAGATCCTTGTCTAATATAGGTGCTAGGACTTCAGGCTCTGTCAGAGTGCTTTCTTTAAGCAGCTCTTGGGCACAAACTGCCTTTTTCTTGGACACTATGTCCTTCCTTCCTTCCTGGCAGCCCAGATCTGAATGTGTAGTGAGGTGACAACAGACTCTCTCCTAAAAAGAGATGACCAAGGATTATAATTGCTGGGTAATGACATGGGACAGGGCAAGAGTGATTTCTACCCCAGCAGGACTGCAACCCCGATAGCTACCAACCCTCTTCCTTGCAGGAGTGAGCAGCACGTTATGCAATAGCCTGAACTTCATCCCTGTTTCATCCTGGGTGTACAGAGGAGTTTCTTTACGCAGGTACTGAATTATTGGAGCTTTTACCTGACTTGATCAGAAGAATTCCAGCCCTTCAGCTGCAATCATCTGCATGGCCTAATTTTTGCTGTTTCACCTAATTGTTTTACATGTAGATATACGCTGGCTTGACATTTCTCCCTGCTAAGTTCATTTTCTTCTACCTTGATTCTCTTTCTGGAGCAAATGCTAACCAGCTTCAGAATAGAAGGAGGTTAAATATTAGCATCCCTGGCAGAAGAGATACACAATGATTACGCAACATTATTCTACATGGGCTAACATACTGCATATTTTTTCCTGAATAAAGCCTGTGATAATCCTACTAAGAGACCAACTATTTTTACAACTAAGGCTCCACTTAAAGGAAAAAAAAAATATAAAGCATATTCAATGATGGAAAGATTGAGCCCATATCCCAACAAGTTGTTCAGTCAGCAATGAAATGATTTAGATGAGTGTCCCTGTAGCTCATTTGATATGTCCTGTGAATGATGAGTTCACATCATAGCTTTTTCTCCCCTACCAGGAAAGTCAGGGTGGGAAGACACATTATAAGGGTCTCTTCTCTACCTGTCTGGCACAAAACTTAAAAGAACTTGATTTGAGACTCCCCCATCTAATGTGCATGAGAGGTCTAAGCTGGTTTAAAGATTACATGGGTTGCATGTAGTCAGATGCTCAAAGTAATTATGTAAGTCTTATTTTCTTAGGAATCCACACTAAAAGAGGGGAATAATTAACTCATTGTCTATGAAAAAAAGTCAGGAGTCTAAAACGTGAAAACAACAATGAAATCAGGAGAGAACAAGAGACCCCTGGAGAGTCACAGCACCAGACTGATTTGGCTTTATTAACATATATTTAGTTTTAATTTCAACTGGAGACCTCCTCTGAAGGGGCAAAGTGAAAAAATATCTTGTTATAGGAGTGGGTTTTGAAGGTACTCCCCCAACAGGAATAATTCTGATAAAGACTGACCAAGTTCACCTTTCACACAGGCAGTACTGAGGAGACAACTATTCATGTGCTTAGACACATGTTTTGACATTGTGTTAGAACAAAGCCAGAGAGAGGTTTTTCTTCTCTTGATGAGGGTGGGTATTCAAAAGGGATGAATGAATCCCCACTGAAAGGGGATGCATCTGGTTTTGCTGTGCACCCAATTCCTGATCTGGTGGTCCTACCCCTTCCTGCCCAGGCTTTCCCCTGGCCTTTTGGTAATTAAGTTCAGCTCGTTAATCCAGCAGACAGTAACCCACTGTTTTGCTGGTTTAATTTTCTACTAGCTGAACTGGGGTAAAACCAACAGCTCCTACTGGTACATTGGAGAGAGGGGTGAAATCACTTGGACTGCAAAAGAGGAAAAAAAAAAAAGTGAGATTTCCCTTTTATGGGGCAATTAAGCCTGTTGGATCAGTCCAGACTTCTCGTGAGATCCCTCTCAGGCTGAATTGGAAGATCAAGGCCAAGACAAGCAGGGATATTCCTCTTAACTTGTGAGAGTATCCTGAGCCAAAAATCACTGCATACTCAGTAGGGTGGTGAAGATGAGACTTGCTGCCTGCATCCAGGCTCTGGAAATTTTCTTGAAGATGCCAATACTCAGTTGTTCTGGCTTCTCTCTCAAAGGTTTCCAGACAAATCATTAGTAATTTACGTTTTTCTCAACACTGGCCCACCACTGAGTAGCAGGCCTGTTTTAACTAGGTTGGAAGGACTAGAGGAGCTCATTGTCTGTGCTCATTTGGCTGATAAACAATTCAATAGTAACAGAGGGCTGAATTAACAGATGAAGGCAGATGGGTTTATGAAATAAGGAGGGACTGGGAGAGAGGTTATGTTGAGAGAGCAGAAGGATTGGAAAAAGATCAACCAAAAATAGGCCAGCATGTTAAGCCATATGTCTCTTCTAAACATTTTTTCTGCTCTTGTTGTTTGATTGTCACAGTGCTTCACAGATATCTGTTGTTTTGTTCTGAGATTTTCAGGAGTTTTTTTGGGGTTGTGTTTTTGGAGTTTTTCAGTCAATTTTCCACATGAGCCCAAACAAGTGACACCACGCACACTCCATTTTGTATAGGGTGAATACCTTTACTATTTTTACAAATACGTAGAAACACATTAGTATGAATACAGCTATAGTAAGCACAGATCCACAGCCACCCTCAGTAGTTCTGCAATGTCACATCCAACTCCCCATGCAAATACTGCGGAGATAAGTCTGGCATGGGTTCAGTTGCTACTGTCTACCCTCATCTGTCAAACTATCCTACTGAAAAAAGGAAAATAAGCAGATATGCACTTAAATAGCACATCCCTTCCAATTTCAGCCAAAGGAACCTACTACGAAATGTCTTAATCACTCAGGACGGATGTCCTGAGTTTATATGCAGCCCGCTGCAACATTTCTGATGGCCTTTGATTGATATCAGCCACACCAGGTTTAAACTGCAGTGGCCAATAATAAAACACCAGCTTGAACTCCCAACCCAAAGCTGGCAAAATTAAGCTAAGCTGTCTGGTGCTCAAATGCCTATTTTTTCCACACCTGAACACATATCAGTTTTCTTAACAAATTATTACTTCGCTGAATGGTAGAAAAGCATAACAGGAAGACAAAAGCAGTGAGATACAATACCTCTTTGTATGACAATTGTAATTGTTTACAACCTTCCTCCCTAGCACCCTGGTGTAGCCATCTGTCTGTTTCCTCATCTTCTGCACCATCACTCCCTTCTCAGCTTGCAGTCAGCAGGTCCCAGGGCTTCGTCACCTGAACAGCAGGATAACAAGGCTTTATCCAAGCTGTTGCTGGCCCTCCTGGCCACAAGTGCTACCTGCTCTCCTGGTTGAATCCTTGCACCCCCTGATTGAGCCCTGCCTGCTCCTCCAGCTCTGCTGTTGTCCATCTTGCTCTTGCCCTTGCTCTGCTAGCTCTCCTAGCTAATCATGAAAACTTTGCTTGTAGCTGCTGCTCTGTTCTATCAGCATTTCAGCTCCTCTGTCTACCAAGGTCTCTGCACACACAGCGACCTCTTTTAGTCCTCAGCCCCCAGACTGACACCTGCAATCGTGCAAACTTTAAATTGTGCCACCACATCACTGTACCTGCTGGATACTAAGAAAGAACTAGGACATATACATAATTTGCCCACCTCCACCTTTGAACTACAAGAGACAAGACAACAGCTCTCGGCTAGGAAGACTGAGGGCCATGTTTACAGAAGTTAGACATATCAGCTTGCAGGGGCTCTTTGGCATCTAGTAGGTTTAGAGAGCACCTTTTCCTGCCTTTAAACACTCATACAACTTCTGATCTCTAGTTACAACCAACACACATTTACAAGGAATTCTTGCTGCAGAGAAGTCCCTGAAGTTTTCAAGAATATCTCGCTATTTTTGTAAGGTGCACAAATTATACCAGGGATGTTCATCAGTCCCAACAAACATTTCGGTTTTAAACTTAAAGATCAGCCTGAAGAAAAAAATCACAAGGAATGTTATTATACTCAGTGAGAAGTACAACTACGTCCTTTGCTTTCAACAGTTTGACTTTGTCTTAGAAAGAGACATTACCATTACCTGTTTTAGTAAAAGCTAATGACTAAGAAAAATAATGAAGTTATATCTGTATATAAAATAAATGTGTATGTTATGTACCTCTGAAAAATACATCAGTGTAAGAGAAACATCAGATCTACTGCATGTACACAAACTGAGTACAAAAACTGTCTTCTCATGAATACATGAGAAGTAGCAGCAAAAATTAAGCCTCAACAGTTCTGTGCAACTTGAGTTACACCTGGGATTTCCTTTTGTGTTTATTTATGCTGGGCATCTTTAAGCCTATACGATCTCTGAAGCACGGCACTGAGAAAGCCCACATTCATGACTCCAGTCCACATGTCAGGTAAACACAGAGAAAAGCTGCTCCCTGCCCAGCAACTCTACATCCAGCCCCACATCAGAGAGTCCACGCAGGTGCTCATCTGACTCGCACAGTGCTAGCAGAGACTATTCTCTAGGGAGAACTCAGCAAATGAGCTGATAATAACGCACTAGTCTTGCAGTTTAGCTATATTAGCTTTGCAGAGAAAACGGGAGCGAAAAGCAATAAAAACTTCTGACACTGTTAGCGGGTGTGACTGACTACATATTGTTCTGTTGAGCAAGCAGAAGTCGTACATGCTACACCATAAAGCTGAACCATACACAGTCTGAAACAGAAGCAGCAGGGACAGAATTATGGACAAGCCATGCACAGCATCAGCTGAAGTCCCCTGTGAGCCACAAGTACAGGGCAAGCATCTACAAGTATGAGTGGTGTACCAGTGTCTCTACAAGCTACCAAGACACCTGTGAAGAGTCACTAGACATTATAAAGTGGCAGCCTCTCATACTATGCAGTTATAAAGGGTCTGTTCCCAGGTCCTCCTGTCCCTGGATTTCCTCTTCCATTTGTTGCATAAAGGGAACGAATGGTCTATACTGCAGTCCCGTTTCCGCCAGCACGGCTCACTTTTATGCAAGAAGAAAATTGCAGTGATTCTTTCTGTAAGTCTAATGATATAGAGTACTTGCATCTTCCTGCCAACATAAGGGTTTTTACAGACGGGACGAGAGTAAGTGCCAGGAGCTGTGTCTGAATCCAAGGTAAAAATGGCATCTGGTGGGAAAAGTAGATTTGATCCACAAGTGATATTAGAGGACAACTGACACATGAATAGGAAGAATGTTATAAGAGGCACTGAACACCCAGAGCTTGAGTACGTTCATTAAGGTGGTGTTCTGCCTTTAATAATCTTCCAGTCTTAAAAGCATTTTAACCACCTACAGTTGAAATAAATATTGTCCCTGTAGGGCTAAATTCAGATCTATCACACTGCTTTATATCCAGAATAGTTCATCACTGAGACCAGAATCTGTCCCTAATTATTATGAAAAAGTAGCAGTATCAAAGTTCAGCATTACTTTGAGATTCACACAGAGGAATAGACTTAATTCCTACATGAGCAGCCGTTCTGGTGCTCTAGCACTTCCCAGGCAAGTAGTAAACTATTGCTGGTTTCAGTTTTAACATTTGAGATAAGCTGTAAGATAACTGTAACATTTAAAAAAGTATTAAAAACATTTAAGAGAAGTCTATAGAAAAAAAATTTCCTTGTGATTAATATCTCCCAAGCTCTGTACTTCAGAGCAGGGATAAGGAAGTAGCGGAAAGGAGGATGTCTGGCTCTGCTGTAATCCAATGATTTTCGGTAGAGCTTGTACACATCTGACCACAGATGGATTAACTTTGTGTATATAATCAAAGTATTTAAAGAAAAGAGAACAAATATAGTTTCCACCAGTTAGCCAGGGCTGTCTGGTTAACATCTATGTAGACCAGAGTTCCTCGTGGACTTCAGGACTCATTCATCTTTGGCTCATCAAAACTCTCCAAGGTGTAGGGTGGCACACATGTACGTGGCTGTGGTTTAGTATGGCAAGAATTTATCCTACAACAAATTTTCAGGTGCAATCCATTGGCCTAGAGCACTACTCTTCCACACACTTTTTTCTCAGTTTACAAACTCTAACATTCCTTGCTGCCAGTGCAATTTGCCGTTCCTGAGAAGCCTGAGGCTGCTCATAGGAACAAAACTTCTCCTGCTAGATTGTATCCTACTGGCACATTATTTCTTTTTGCAAAGCTGATCAAATCCTAAGCCTGACTGACCTACAGAAAGCTGCAGCATTTCTCTTGGAAAGTGACTCCTACCGAAAATAACACTACCAAAAATAAAATTCATAATGCAACATCCCTTTTACTCCTAAAGCTCACTGAGACACCCTGCCTGATGTTCAGGCACTTCTGGGTAATAGTGCAAGAGCCTTAGGACAGGAGTTATTTTTTTCTACAGCTGCTTTAAATAGTGTAGTGATATTTTTAGTTTTACTGTATGGTTATGCTGTTTAAAATGGTATTGTTCTACAATAACCTCTGCAGTACCAGGTTCCATGCTGTGGAAGGAAAACCGATTTAAACTTCACACTCAGTATTTGTATAAATCTGATGCTTTATACAAAATATACTGTGCATCCGATTATTCTTCTCTCAAATTTCTCATTTGATCAACGTGTTTCTGATAATTTTCAACTTTTACCCAACATAATACAACTTAAGACACCTAATATAGATCAGAGCAAGCAAACTAAATACAATCAGGAATATGGAATAGGAAAGGATTCTTGCAAAAGAATCCCATAATTATTTTGGCCAGCACCCAGCATCAGTTATAGAGTTATTCTCTATTCACTATATTTCAGTACCATAGGAAAAATGATTTTTTTTCACCCACTCTTGGAATACACTAGAAGGTACTGTAAGCAGATGACAACAGATGCCTGCTGACCATGCTGCAACTCCAGATACCTGGAGCCAGGTCCTGGCTCTGTCAGATTTCCTGTATAGCCCTGGGTAAATACTTCAATCTACCTGCTGTGTCTGTTCCTTATGTGTAAAAAATGAAAATACAGCTTTACCCAGGGAAATGTCACTAAGCAATAAACCAGGAAGAATTGTGAGAATGTCAGGTCGGATGCATGTTATGAACAGTGAGGATCATGGAAGTATTTGGACAGACAGGACAGACACTGAAGTGCACAACAGTATGGGAAATTAACATCTTCAAGGGTATTAATAAGGTAAACAGTGTAATTAGTTTTGTGGGGCAGACCTTGCTTTTCAAGGCCTGAAAATGAACAGATTATTACATACTCAAGATTTTTAGTTTCCAGTATTCTTAAGGTAAAAAAAATGTGAAATATCACAGGAAAAATGTTTGCTTCATGACCTCTCATATTATTTCCAAGTATCTTGAAGAAGAAAATAAGTGACAGGCACAAGATGCAGAACTGTAATTCGAAAATAAGCATTACTGAATTTCTTAGTTCTACAGTGGCAGACTCCTTATCAGTTAACTGGGTAGTTCTGATTTTACTACATTAAACCCTCTTGATTTATTAGAGTTACCCCAAATATGCCCAGCTGTATTAGAGGAGTACACAGAAATTCTTCAGGGAGAAGTGAAGGATAGAGGCTGAGCTGTCCAATCCCCATTTTTTATTATAGTATTTAAATTTTTTCAAGTGATAGAGATGTACAAATCTCAAAAAAAAATCAAGTCTGCCTGCAAAGAGGAGGGTCCCTGATGTGGAGATCTTCATTCTGAACGTTTCCAGAGCATTTTTTTATTGGAAAAAGTGGACAACTAGTGCAACCTCACTAAGCTAGGCAAGTTAAATAATGGTAGAATTGTACTTTCTTCTATTGGATATGTTATTACCAGACAACTGGATAGGAGTCCTTGAGAAGCTTGACTGCCTATAGTAAAGCAGCTTAACAGTCACAGAGCATTTATTCCCTTTGCACTTTCTTTGTGTTTGGTTTGTTGGTTGGGTTTTTTTTGTTAGTCATGATGTTGATACTTATGCTCAGTGGTTGCGATTATCATCCATATGGAAAATACAGCCAGAGAGGATCAGACCAAAGGCCAGCTAGCCTGGCGTCTGCTTCCGAATCGCCATGAGCAGACAGGCAAAAAAACCCCAGAGCAAACAGGGTAAATGCTACATGCAGTGCAGATCATTGCACTTCGTGACCCAATGATGCAATTTAGCAGATCATTTATGTTTGTATAAAAATGCTGAAGTCTGTACATAAATGTGCTTATTCCCCTTCAATTCAATCTCTGGAAGTATGTGCATCCCTGCTGTGTGGACATGAGTGTTGCCATAATTCCTTTAGACGTTCTTTGAATGTTTCACAGAGAACCAACAAAAGATATCCAAGGTCATACCCAAGGATGCTTTCTTCTGTACACTTTTAGAAGAATATCAGGAAAGTGTTTCTGAAGAGAATAGCTAAAAAAAATGCATCAGATTCTTGCCTTTCTTTCCACTGCTGAATTCCTGTCTCCGAAACAGGATCCTGTAAAATTTCTAAGTAGGAAAGCTTTACAACAAAGAGTTAATAAACCCAAACTTCCAAGAATCGTTTGGATTGTGGGGATGTCTGGGACAAATCACAATACTTTAACAGAACATGGCACAGTAGCCGAGCTATTTCTAGGAGACAATGAGGGGTGAGAGGGGAAAAAAACTGTCAGTACAACCCTGCTCAATTTAATGCACCACATTTGGAATAGAAACCGAGCTTGTCCGTCTAGTGACTTTTCAGTTTGTCTCTGCATACATATATAGATTAAAATCTTTTCTTAGTTTAGGATATTACAGAATACATCTACAGATATCTAGAATACTGGAAGTGCTGTTTATTGTACAGGAATTGTTTTATGTACATGTTATTCCTAAACAGACTCATTCTGTGTAATCCATTGTTGTCATTGCTATCTAATCTGCTATGTTTCATAATACTTTCCTAATCAGGAAGTGTCCTATTTTATGATTAATCCACAGAAGATATTTGGAAGTGTTTTCTCTGAAGAACATTCTTTTTTCTAATCCTTTCTCAAAATGTTTTCTAAAGTATATCACAAAATAAAGACCTGGAAGTGAACAAACTTCAGATTCAAGACTAGCTTTTACAAGGCTAACTTCTTCATGGCTTGACAATAGACTTATTCTGGGTTATGATGTACACTTTGGATTATGCCATCTGATTACTTCAACACTTGCACAACTCTCAATCCTTTATGAAGGGATGTGCTCATAAAGTGGGGAATTTGGAAGTATTTCTTTGTATTTAAACAATTTCAAAGCTTTCTTTGGTCCTAAAGAAAATATCTAAGTTTGGGATAAGCTTATTGTTTAATGGCTTGATTTTTATTTTTAAAAAGTGTGGGCAAATAGCCAGGCCAGAAGTACTTCATCTAAACACATGCTGTTATAGTAAAATACAAAACATTGACTTTTTATTGATTGTGGATCTTTTCCCAATTTCTACACATTATTTCCTTCATTATCTCACATCATGGCTAAAGCTCAAACTTCAGTCTGTTTCAATCGGCTTGAACCTCTCTTGACATTTCATTTACTGACAAATTCCAGATCATGGTATAGGACGCCACTGCCATTTCCTACTTTCACATATGTGCATTTCTTGCACTTGAGCTGTTCTAGAAAACTCAGGTTGAACCAAGCTAGCACAGTTGCTCTCTTTGTAGAAAGAGCTGTCCTTGAGATATGGCTATCACACAAAGTCAGTGACAGCAGGATAGCTGAGGAAATAGAAGATGTGTTATAATGAGAATAGATGTTATTCTCCAAAGTTCAGAGCAACCCTTTGCCAAACAATAACATTTTTTGAGCAGTCCTTGTTATTACTGACTCACTCAAGATCCAATCAATTTACTTCAGCAAGGAAACTTTGTTTAGAAAGTAATTCAGTGTTCATAGTGTTAGGAAAAGACTTTGAAAGTCATAGCTACAGAGCAGCAACAGCCATTTCTCAGGCTGCATGAAAAAGTGTTCGAGGGACCCTATTCACTGCCTGGAAAGCCAGCATACTTCTATAGCAACATAGGGTCAAGAAGCAATCTGTCAAAAGGTAAAAGTACACTGTGAAATACCCAGTGGATGTTACAGTCATTGAGCCTCCTGACTCAGCAGTGATACACACTGTTCTCTGCACTGCAGAATTTCCTCTAGTATTTTAGTTGTCATGAAATAGTGAGTATCACTAACACTCAATTTGAGCAAAATAACGGCTTTGATGTAGTCCTACATCTACTCTATCTTACTCCTGAGTGTTCCCTCCACAGATCCTTCCTTGTAAAAAGCACACACATCCAGATTGTCCCAAATGGACAATTCATAGTTGTAGAGTAGGAAAAAAAAATACCACATGAAAATGACAGGTTAGTAGAGTTATGGAATGCTAAAAATGTTTGGCAACTCAGGTGGAAAATAGGTACCATTTATTAGCACTGAAAAGTATAATACTTTCAGATACTGCATACAAGTGAAACGGAGAGCCAAAAGCAGAAGCTGAGATCTTGGTCAAAACGAGTCCAGGAACCCAATACATGTTGGGTTCATACTCAGATGTAAGCACATTTTAAATGCCCTTCAGTTCTGTAACGAGCAACTTTCAAATAAATTGTACCCAGCTGCACATAGAAAGCAGAGCCCATATTACTACAGGTCACAGTGGATCCCAGGTGCAGTACACTCTGCTTATGTTTTCTGACCCTGAGGTGCTTAAAGGCATTTCCAGATAAACAACAGCCAGCTATTTGGTCAATCCACGTCTAGTGGGACAGGAACAGTATGTCCCACAAATAGCTAGCTACGCTTTAGAATCCAGTAGGGTATTTCAGGAGCACAGGTAAGATGAAAGTGTATGGCAGAACAGTGGAGCTGTGTCACCATTTACAAGTCCCTGTTAAGGCAGCTGAACCCATGTACCTGTCCCGGTTTTGTTTATACTTACATTTGTGTCACAGATAAGTATAAATATGCCAGAAGCACACCCTTGAATCTAAGAACTTCCAAATTGTAAGGATTTCTACAAGCAACCACCAATTCAGTGGGCTTCCCTGAAAATAAAGTTACTGGTTTTCTTTAAAAGTGCAAACTTTGCAAGAATTCCCTTCCTTTACAAAGTCTCAAGGTGAACAACCTCACACAGAAAAGCCCTGCAACTCCTTTCCCAATAGCTTTGCATTTGGACCATCTCTGGTCCAAATCTGCAACAGCATTTTCCTTCCTTGGCTGCTTCAGAACATCTTTTCTACAGAGGTCTGTTTTGCAATTTGAATCACTCTCAAGGCGATTCAAGCAAAAATCTTTGTTGTATTTTGTCAGCTTCCAATGAATGTGGATAACTAGGTCTCAATAGGAACCAACAAACAGTGAAATGATCTACTAACACAATTAGAATTTAGTAGTCCTATCTTTTGGTCATTAGACCGACATTTCAGGATCAGGGTTGGGGGTAAAGAAGAATAAAGATGCTTGAGAACACCTCCAATTATCCTATCAGCTAATCAATTGGGGGTTAGGTTGCACTTCAAGTAGTAAGATAGCCAATCACACCAGGAACTTGCGTTTTCCTGCCAGAGTGGCATTGGAATCATATGTAGGCTCATGACTTGAGCTCTGCATACCACACCAGTCTGACTACAGGAAGCAATCTCTCCCCAGCATTATGTTCTGCCATCCTTCAAACCAAGCAAAACTTTGTCACAACACTGCCTGCCCTGTGCTGATGCAGAAGTAAGATTTTCTAACTACTTAGACCGTCCCGATACTCTTTGAAGTCTTTAGCAGTTTTCCTCACCCAAAATTAATGACCCAGATGTCCTCTAGGTCCAAAACTTTCCTATTGTTGTTTTGATATACATTACCCTAAGAGCCTCAAAAATGTAATATCGAGATTTTAATATTTCAGTAGCTATTTAGAGCAAGTGAGCATTTTTAAACAAAGATACGAATTTGTATAAGTTCACTCCAGCTGGACAAGCTGGAACAGAAATTGCGCAGTGTGCTATCCAGCCCACAAAGCCTTAAGATAATGGATAGCTGTGAAGCGAGGGAAAACAATGCTGATGTGAAGTTTGGTTAGCATCTCAGACAGTTTAAGTATCCTTCCTGTAAGTCACTGTACTGATACACATGCTGTAGCCAAGGTCATGCAAAAAGTTGGCAGAGAAGTTGGAACAAGAACCCAGAAGTTCTAATTCTCTAATTCCCCTGTGAGAGATTTCATTTTCCTCAGATAGTATTTTAAGTCAGACAGCTTAAAAGTTTTTTAAATATTGCCTATTATTTTCAAGACACAGAAAAGCCAGACATACATTTCTTCCTTGCTGCTGCTTCTCCTTCAGCATGTTTTTTCTGTGTCTCAAAATTTGGAGATTTGTTGTTTAATTCTAGCTTGCAAGGTAGTATTGCAAGAGGTCATAACATTGTTGAAATCAAACCAAATCCTATACCAGTTTAGTGGGGCAAATCCTTCATGAACATCAGTGGTACTGCTGATGTGATAAATGTGAGTGGGATTTAGTCCAGTATAGATGCACTGAAGAACAGCACCGCTACAGCCACTGGGACTTGAAAATACCATAGGAATGGATAACATATTAGAAAAAACTGTTTCTGGTCATTTCTTTTTCAGGTTATAAATAATAGGGAAGCCTCTTCAGGAATTTTTAAGATGTCTTAACTATTGTTCATGGGAACCAATTTATAATTATAATACTTTAACTCTGCTAGTGAAGGATGTGTATCACAGACTCCCATCAATATTTGTTAGTTTGCCATCTCACTAGATTATGCAAGGCATAACAAGATATTTTTGTCCCTTCTGTTGCTTCATTTGATGAAAACGCAATTTCCTTCCAGCAGGCATAGTACTGACATACAACAATAATGGCTCATAAGACTTCTTTGTAAAACATCTGTCATAACCTATACTATAACCACCCAGCTTGTTTGTCAGAAAATTATACAGACAACCAATTTTAAAGTCTCCAGTGGCTTCTGTGACTATCAGCTAGAAAAATTCTCAAGCTGTATTTAAACTATTTTCCACAGTCTCCCTCCCTGTCATCCCCAAAGACTTAACCTCAGCTTCTTCAGCCTTTATCTTAACTCTTCAGAAAACCAACCCAGAATTTGCTTTGCTCTTGTCCTTCACCTTTCAAAAGCAGACTAGCATACTTGAAAGTACAGTCTACCACATGTTTGCCTTTACAGAGTTTGGGGATAATCAGAGAGCCCCCACCTCCAGTACTTCTATGCAAGCTAAATAACGGAGGATGTCAGCAGCTGCTTTGAAAACCCACAGCATGTGGAGTATTTGTCTGAAAAAGGGAGCAGAGATTTGGAGTCACCTGCTCAGATTTGCCCTTCCTCAAGTCTGGCAGGGTGCTCAGCAGAGGAGCAAGGCTGCCCAGACCTGTCCTTGTGCCACCCCAGCTTCAAGCCAGAACACCACAAGCTCTGCCAAGGCACTGCAAAGAGCCTTTGGGAACACAGAGCCTTTGCATCAGTTTGGTACATTTAGGTGGTTCAGAGCATAGATAGAGCAGACCTCAGTCTGTCTACATAGGGCTAAGCAGATGGATTGTCCTATAGCATAATCCAGTTTAAGCACAGACTTCATTCAGACATAAGAGTCAAATATTTGGGGCACAAGGTTGTTAAGGATATTCACTCACAGCACTGGCTGATATAAATGCAGCAGGTAAGTTTTGCCTATACGTCAAGCTGAGACCATTCCAGATTTGGGCAAGAGTGTCTAGTATGCTTATGTTACTTTCTTCAAACTCTCCTTCATAGTCCACAAAAAACACCTGTATCAGGATGCACCAAAAGTATAACAATGCTACTCGAGTCTCTCCCCATCCTTCTGGAAATCCTGAAGGATGTTTCAAAAGGCAAAAACATTTTTGATTAAAAATAATTCATGTCAGCATAACTCACAGGCTGCATGAGAAGGTAATGCACACTTCCAGGGTACAGCACAAGTGCAGACACAAGGTAGCTAGGTTATTATATATGTAGCAGCTACTATAGGTACAGGGTTGAAAGAAAAGTGCTATTTGTGAGCCAGACCACTCTTCTCTAAGTTTTAAAAGGGAAGAATTCCTGAGAAGCTGAATATTTCTACAGTCCTAGCACTTCACTTCCAATCCATTTATTCCATGATCAGAAGAATGTGACCATCATAAATCCATTTGCCTGTATCTTAAAAATGAACTGGTGCAAGTGAAGGCCTGTGGATAAGAGACATAGGTTACTTGAATCAGTGATATCTAGAAGCATAGAGGGCTGTTACCACCAGACTCAGTGCACAGAAATCCTGAAAGCCTCAGGTCTTTCACAGTCTCAGAACATTTTCATGAGATGCCACAGCTCATCCCCAGCAATGACCCGTTACGCACAAGGCTTCTGCACAAGCCCTCATCCAGTCTGAGAAGTGTGGGAACCAAACCGTCCTTTCCCCCTTGGAAAGGCTCCCTCTGGATCACGATAAAAATAAAACATATGCAACCTTCTTGGAAAGGGGGATGGAATTAGATGCTCCATACCACCGCGTCACGTGAAAAATTGATAGAGACCTGAATGAGTAACAGCTTTCAAATCTCTGGAGGTGGAGATCTGCTCTAGTTTATGCCTGAACAAACCTGGATGCAGCCTTAACACTATGAAGTCTATTGTTCCCTACAGCAGTTCAAGTGAATTTTGCCCATACACTGCCTACAGAAGGTGTGCTGACATGAAAGTGCCACAAGTAATCTATTTTGACGAGAGCTGCTGTAACAAGTCACAAGTTCTTATCATACCTTTGAGCCACACCATTAGCTCCAGGATACGCTGTTTTCAGAGCAGCAAGGTGCAGCCCGCACCTCTGCAATCCTAGCTGCCTCTCAGAAATAAAAGACGTTTCCCGTCCGGCTTTGGAAAGATGATTATTTTAGAAACTCTGTCTCTGAAGACCTCCTCGTGGTCAACTACATGAGTAAGACGTGCAATCACTAAAATAGATGCTACCTCTCCCCTGGGTATTTCTATACTAACACACTGGGCAGGTATTCTGTTGAACTGGTGCTCTAACCTTTTGGACTATTCTTGTAGAAACTCTGCTCCAGCTTCTTGATGTATGTGGCAACACATCTTGATTTTATTTGATGGAATTGGCATTCCATTTTTTTGAGTGGCACTAGCTGGGTGAATAGTAACGTCTTATCATTGTAACATAACTTACGAAGTTCTGTGTTAAAAAGCATGCAAACAAACAAAAACCCTAAACAAACACAAAAACCACCAACCAAACAACAAAAACCGACCAAACAAAACAAGCCACCACACCAAAACACAAAATCTGGTCAGATCATTGGCCATTAAGGCAGGACCCAGCTTTTCAGCTGTCACTAGTGATTTTGAATGCCCTGTGTGAGGCACTTTGAAGGATCCATTTTAGCCAAAAAGGAAATCATTCAACACTGAATACAAAATACAAAAGCACTAAAACACACTTCTGGAAATAGAAGTCATCTGAAATAACTGCCCACCATCTTTATCACTTGCTGATGATGCATCATGTGATTTCCTTCTTCAGACAACTTTTATTCTTATAATTCAGCTTTACTTCTATGTATTACTGATAGGTTTGCAATACTACTTCATCGCCTGTAGTAAGTCTTGCAGATCTCCCTGCAAGTATACTGCGGGTAATAAAAAAACCCCAACATTCTATTTATTTAGCTGCATGGAAAGGTGGGACTAGACATTCCTTGGCATCACATCCATAGCTTGGGTGGAAAGGTGTGGTTTATAAAATTAGATTCTGACTTCCATTAGCCTAGAACTATCCTACATTACTTGTGGTAGGTTTGTAGCAGCTAAGGACCAGCCCAGTGCATTTTAACAAAAAATGTAATTAACCTGGGACAGAATCATACGCCTAGGTCCCAGCACTGATTAAAAATGTGTGGCAGCAGTTAGATGTTGTGTTTAATAAGCATACAAATGCAAGGTATTGCATCACATTGGTTTGACCACCACTACCACTCATTACTGCAATCTTTTCTTCTACAGCACAAGGTTTTGTTTCTGGTCATGTCTAAAAATATGCGGCCCCAAAAGCATTGCTTCTTAGAAAAACAGTACGGCTATGCAAGCCAGTGACCTTTTTGTGGCTTTCACAGCACTGACAATAGCTGTGAGCTTCCAAGTGTGGGGTTTTTTTGTAGCTCAAGATTTTAATTCAGCTTTTAGGTACAAGAGGTTGATTAATAAAAAGTGAGGGTTTACATGGACACTTATGCAATTGGTTTCTGGAACTTTTATGCCAGAATTTGTTTCATGTGAAAGGAAAAGAGATATAGTCTGACATTTGCTGTCATGAGGGGGAATTAAGTGATGGGGTGGGCTGGTTCAGAAATCAGTTGTGCAGGAAATCCATTCCTTTCCGAGGGTGTAGTGGGACTTAGTCACCATGCTAAGCAGAATTGCCACTAGAAAGAGAAGTAGTCCCCTTTTTGGGTGGAGGACAGACAGCTACTTTTTCCATGTGAACAGAGTATAATCAGAATTTAACCTGCTCCTTACTAAAAATATCTTCAGATTTATTTCTCCACCCTCCCAGGTGCATTTTCCTTTCCTAAGAACAACTTCCTCTGATTTAAACATCAGAAAAATAATGCCAATATGCAGAAGAAATTGCTTCCGAGAAGAGCAAAGATGGGGAGTGACAAGGCTGACCTAGACACGTGGGCAAAAGACAGGAAGCTGCCAATACCACCTGAGAATGAGGCATTTCAAAAGCAGGTGAAAATTCATAAGGCAAGAAATCTTAGCAAGAAGTCCAGATAATTCACTCAGAAAACTACCATGATGTTCTGTGCATGTTGGGCCAGTTCTGCAATCGATTCATTAACGGAATTAATGATCAATATCAGCCAAGGATCTGCCCTTTTACTTTTTGGTTTAAACACAAGAATCTCAAAGAAGGAGATTTCTGTTTGCACGCAGACTATGGATACATGGTCTACATATACACATCAGAGAATGCAGATCAAAATCCATTTTCAAGAACAATTAATTGCATTTAAAAGTCACATTTGAAAAAAAATAATTTGTTCAGGAAATGGTTTTTATTGGCAGAAGAAATATTTAAGAGAAAAATGGCCTCATGTTGCACCAGGGAAGGTTCAGATTGGATATTAGGAAAAATTTCTTCATAGAAAGGGTTGTCACGCATTGGAACAGGCTGCCCAGGGAAGTGGTGGAGTCACCATCCCTGAAGGCGTTTAAAAGACATATAGATGAGGTTCTTAGGGACACGGTTTAGTGCTAGAGTTAGGTCATGGTTGCACTTGATGATCTTAAGGGTCTCTTCCAACCAAAATTATTTATAATTCTACATCCCATTTAAACGCAAAGGTTTCTGGTCTCACCCTTTTCCTGAAATAGTTCATACTGCTTCTCTGGAAGAGTAGTCCACTGCAGCTTCTGCCACTTGCAGAAGCTATCCTATATGACTGACACCACCCAGGCATGCTGGGAGCACACTGTGCTGTTAAGATCCTAAGGACAAACACTGGGTCAAACAAGATCCACCCGTATCCTGTTTTTCCAGCAGTGGCAGATGCTCAGGCAGTGCCACAGATACCTCCTTTAGACATTAGAGCACGGTATTAGCTTTCACTGTTCCCTCTGTGCTCCAATAGTCATATTAGCTCCCCAATATCCCAGCTCCCTTCCCTTCACTACATTGTGCCACATTCTCCCACTTTTTACTTATCAAAACAGCAGCCTTCGTTTCACTGCGACTTAGCAAGAGCAGGACAGAGGGCGGCTCCACCCCATCACTTGCCTCTTAAGACTCTCACTACAGGAAATTTAAAAGAAACACATCCAATACACAGTGATGCTTTTCCCAAATGTGCCCCTCCAAGGCAGTAAGAAGTCCAAGGGCTTCTGGAGCTGAAAAAAAAAAAAAGTGTTGACACTATTTTGTTCAACATCTGCAGCTGATCTTGTTCTCTTACCACTTTTTCTTAGCCTTTCTGTACTTCTGTACTTCCAGCATCCTCTACCTATGAGTTCTGCCACTTCACTATGCCCTCCCCGGAAAAGTACTTTTCCTTTTCAAAGCCACTTGCCATCAGAAGAGCCCAATGAGTAGATATGAGTAGACATTCAGTGCTGACTCTCTCCAATCCATCCATGACTAAGTCCGTACCACATCCTTTTTTCAGCTTGTGAGAGAAAACTGAAGAATCTCAATTTCTACCTCCCTTGAACGGAAACAATTCTGTAGCAATCCTGTATCATAGAATAGTTTGGGTTGGAAGGGACCTTCAAAAGTCATCTAGTCCAAACCCCCTGCAATGAGCATGGACATCTTCAACTAGATCAGGTTGTTCAGAGCCCCATCCTTGCTTTTACTCTTGTTTTTCAAGCAGACCTGTAGAAGCTCTTGTGATAACAGCAGCTGGAACTTGCATTCAGCTGATTGAACTTTCCTCATATCCTGCACACCACCAGCTCTTAAGTCTTCATTACTTCCTAGGCTGCTGCATCGGTTTGTTCAGCGAGATCCTCTAGTCAGTTCCTGCTCTCCCAGGTTAGATCAGGGTCACCTAATCCAATGACCACCCTGCTGACTGATAACTGATTCTGAACAAGGAGTAATAGACCTCGGCAGGCACAGAACCACACCTTCCTAGGATACTCTCTTCACTTCCACCTACTTCCAGCTTAGAGACTGCCAAAGTCCCAGTGCCAGCTTCTGCCAGCTTTGCTGAACTATATGGCCAAGAGACCAATCTTCGCCTTTTCTACTGTACAAAGCAAGAGAAATTAAGAACTTTATTTTCCTCGTTTCAAGACTAATTTACACATTTTAGGTGACATTAAGCAATAAGTAGAAATAAATACATATAGACTGGAGTGATACAGTGAAAGAACTAAATTGCGTTTTAAAGTTCTCTTGAGGACAACTCTGCAGCCTTCAAAAATCATACTGAAGCATTTGAATAAGCTTTGGATGTTTCAGCATGAAGTTCCCTTTAGCCTTGGGCATACATGAATTCCTAAGGTGGTTCAGTGTTAGGAGAAATGTGTATACCAGCTTATAGTAGCTCTAAGGTTGCTATTTGACCTCAAGCTGAAAGTAGGATTATTTTAAGGATATTATTGGAAATCAGTGCATTTATCAAATGTTCAGAAATGCTGTCTGTTTTATTTAAAAGAATGGATGACTGAAATATATAAAAAGAAAATGGAGTTCTGTTTACAGTAAACTTATATGAGGTCACCATGAGCACTGGGAGTACAGCCATGATACACTAGATCATTCAAATGCTGCTGGTTCTGAGCACCATGGATTGATTTCTCTTGCAGACTGCCTCAGCTATTGCAAGAGCCCTCTATAGAGATTTACCAAGTGTAGCTCTTAACATAAATGATTTAAAACCTTGTGATTGTCTGGTTTTTATTAGAAAACCTTACCCACTTTTCTAGTTTTGAATCAGCAATTAGAAATCTAAACCCAAACCAAGACAGCAACTGAAAAATAAGTAGCATTGGCCAGTTTCGAGCAAGTTTGACAATAATACTATAGTATCCTTGAAGACATTCTATTTGTCACAGGTTTCATGGCGGCAGGCAGCACTGGGGGAGAAGGGCATGTATTAATGACCTCTTAGAGCTAAAGGCTGCAGCAAGAGCTCACGCCTGCGAAGCAACAGCAAACGCCAGGAGGAGGACAGGCGTTGTTTCCGAGTACTGGAGATTTTAATACGAGTTTCAGGGTGAGGGTCTTCATAGCTGTTTTTATATAGTTACTATCTCATTTCCAGTGCCTACATTTCTCACAAGAGGCAAGAGTTTCAGCTCTTCCATAAGTTAGTTTCCTGGAGTCATGAGGTAGTAGGAAACATCTTTTTAACTTAAAGTGAATGTCAACTCTTGCTATTGGACAGGAACCTATAGATGTAAAACACTGCAAAGCAAGTAAAACCCTGTCTTTCCCTTGATGTGGGAAATAACTTTGAGGGCCTAAGAAACTGGTATTGGCAATATTGTTTTTAATAAAGTATAAAAGAAATGCTAAAACTTTTTTTTCCCTGAAATAATGGAATTAATATTTACACATTTAAAGTGATTTAAGCTCATTTATTGCAGTCCTCATCCCTTTATTCAAATTGGAGTAACCTAGGAAGTCATCTAACTACTTTCTTATCACAAAATATTTAAGATGGCAAATAAAACCCAGAAGCCCCAGGGATTTGTCCTCCAGGAGATGTAAGCCCCCTGCTCCACCAGTACGTTTATAACATTTGACTTTCATTTAATCTTACCCAAATAACAGGAGATTTAAAACATTCAAATGGGAGAAATTTATAGCATGCAACCAGTTTATGAACACTGGCAGAGACATTACTAGCTAACCACTCCAGAAAGGACATTACCAAGCATTACCAACCAGTCTGGCAAGTGGTATTTGCTTCTCTATAGGTCTGTTACTTGCCAGATGTTGGTAGTGCCTTCCCACAAGTACCTCGGTACGGTACATTGTACCTCAGTACAGTACATTGCAAGTGTTATTACTTCTATTCTACCTGTAATTTTTTCTAACTATATACTTAAATGGTGACAGATTTTTATATTTTCTTTTTAATTCATACATTAGTAATTTAAATAATTTGAGTCAGGGTAGCTGGAGCCAGCAGGTCAGCAAGAGGTCTTGGCAACTCAGGCAAATCATGGGGCTGTAAACCAAAACACAGCCCTGCTGTGATTGCTATGATTTTTCTCTATCAGCAAATTCCTTCTGGTGCCACCTAGGACTACCTCAGACTTGCACCTTCTTTTACTACTACCCTATTTACATGTTTCAGTTAAAGCTGATCATAGAAGTCTAGTGAAAGCCAAAGAAGGAATTTTTTTTAAATGCACACCCACGATAGATATCTATTTTAGAGCCAGATCTCAGTACAACTTGCTTGGCTATGACTCACATTAGTCACTTCAGTCCAGTGCTGAGTTATATTTATATGCCTTGGCTTTGATACTGCTTTACCTGCAGTAACAGGAAACAACAAAAATTCTACAGTGCTAGCACTGGATTTTAGGTAATGTGAACTGTGAGGCTTCCTAGCAATAGAAAACATTTAGGACCCAATGCAAACAAGGCTGTGACAACCTTGAAGTGGTCCTCCCATCCTTAGCAGAACAAAGGGCTACGTTATGCCTTAAACATCTGGTTTTTGTTACTTTGGGAGGAAAAGATAGATGGCTGTGGAGGCAGGTGAAAGGCCTCATGGTCTAATTGGGGTGATAGAGATGAACGATCTGTTGGACAGCCAACTACCAGAAGAAACCCCTGATGGGCAAAACAACTCACTTCTGGTCAGTACTGTGAACTTGCCCCTAGTTTGAAGACTCCAGGCCCATTTCCAGAAGAGTCTTCCTAATTAGCATGAAGGGCAAATAGAGGGAGGAGACGAACTGCCCTCTCCTATCTCACATGTAAATGAACTGGGTTATAAAACGACCTCACACATGATATGAGGTGGTGGCGTGTAAATCTTCAACTAATCGCTGTAATGTGTGTTCCACCAAATGCTTTTAGTAAATCCATAATTGAATTGGACCTCTGGAGTGATTGTCTGTCATTCACTTTGCATTCCCGTGCAGAAACACGCAGAGTTAACTCACACCTGATCTCATCTGTTGGGACAGGGCACGTATTGCGTTCAGAGTTAACTCATCCCTAATCCCATCTGTGGGGACGGGACAAAGGCACACCATAGAATTTTAAGAACCAAACCCAAAAATGGCCAGTTCTGAAAGATTCACCCAGAAAGTACCTAATCTGGGGCCTCATAATGAAAGCCTCAGATGCATTTCAGCAGCAGAGGGGCTGCTGCCTTTTGTAAAATAGCTAGATGGATACAGCAGTCACCCTTGAAATGGGAGATCCAGTTCCTTTAGGCCTTTTTTGTTTTTCTTCTGACAGCACCTCCAGCTACCTTGTCCCAAGCTTCAACTTAGCAGTATTGGGCAGGAGGGGACAGGGAGGTGCTTCCTGCACCTCCCACAGAAGCTGCATTGCTGTGCAGTGAAGAGCACAGAATCACTGGGCCAGCAAAGAGCCAGCGACAGTGCAGCGAGAGCACTGAGCTTGAGGGGAAGACCTGGGTTGTAGCCTCAGCCACGGCTGTGCTTTGGACAATTAATATTTTAGTGCAAAATAGCTAGCTCTGGGAGCAGGGATGGGAACCTAAGCTTCCTGCTTGGTGGGTGTCATATCCAAGAGATTAGTTCCAATTTCCCAGTTGTACTTCCTTCCCAGAAGCACCCCTCCCTGCCTTTCTTAAGAGGGAGAAAGAAAGCAGCTTTTAGAGAAGGGAAGTTGTGGCTCTGACTACTCAGGGTATGCCAACCAATTAAGATGAGAAGTCAGGCACCCAAGCTGCAGGATTTGGAGCTCAGCCCTACACTAACATTTCCTATCGGGTACCTCCAGACTGGTACATATTGATTTTCAGTAGCTCCCAGCTCACCATGGTGGCAGTGATGAGCTCCTCCTTGCATCACCTTCCCTCTGTCAGACACATGCCAGCCTCCATGGCAGGGCTTCAAAATACACCCCAGTATTTTGGGACTCCTCTCCTACAATGCATACCACGTGCCCAAGGTGGACAAAATGAATGACAAGATCTTGTTGGAAGCTCTAGGAAACTGTCCTTCCTTTTTCCTTCTGCTTGTTATGAAGTCTTCTCAAGCCTTTCTTCCTTGAGATTTGTGCACTCTACATATGCTGCCAACACATGGAATATATACTTGTTTTTGCCATCAGAATGGCAAGGCTAATAAGTAGCTTCAAAAAAATTGCTTTGCCCATCTAACATCTTCCTTTCCATCCAGGACCATTCCTGAGACTAGTCCTTGACCCCTGGCCAGAGGAGAACAATCTTGTGCATAATTATCAGTCTGTAAGTCAAAGGACAACATTGTACCATTCATCTTTGTGCCCAACATGCAAACAGGAGGTGGCAATCTGCCCGCCTCGCACGGGCAGTAAACCTCAGTCTGCCACTTTAACTCACCAGCCAGTCCACCAGGCTATCAAAGGCTTTTGTGTTCAATAGGAGGGAAGATGTTCCTTTTCCCTTTTAAAAAAGATATGAATTAAAGATCAAGGTTATAGCCTCTGGCTTTTATTTCTTCTGTCAAAGAGCACATTAGATTCATCAAATAGACTGAAAAAGACCTTACAAAATAATGACCAAAGCCTTCCAGTTGTCATAACAGTGGATGTAGAACAAATGGGCGGACTGCACCCCTGTTTACTTAGCAGCATGAGTCCAGGTTGATAATGGGAAAAAGTTAAGTGGGAGAAAAAGAAATATATTTCTGTAGCTTGTTGCATTTGAGAAATTAGAAGTGCACATTTTGACTCAAAAGAAGTCCAGAAAATTTAGCCAGATGTCAAAGGAATCACAGGCAATAATCTCCACTATTTTTCTGTTTCAATAAAATAGATCAAAGTATTTCCAAATGAAACATTCACAAATACTGTCAAGATTTGAGAATTTTTACTTTAATTCTGAAAATTTAAATAATTATAAATTATCAACACACAAATTTTAAAAGTAGCTCTTAACTGCAAGTGTAACAGGCATAAATGATAGCCAGAAGTCTTTAAGAATAAAAGCCAGGCCTTTGGAACACAGTATAAGCTTCGGAAGTATCTGAATGAACAACTAAAAGAAAAGGAGCAGAGGTGTTTTGGTACATGAAGCCCTGCAGGCATTTGAGATGACCCTTCTTAAAGCCTAACTTTCCATCCAGACAACATAGTGTTTCCCATGGCCCAGCCAAAATAGATGTGTGTAGGGTGCCAGCAGCCTCAGAAAGCCTCTCCTATGCCCCAGAAGTGTATGTGACTAGATGGCAAACAGCTCATAAGAAAAAAGCTTGTTTTAAAAATAGCTTCTAAACCTCCTTGCAGCTTGCCTTTAAGTAGATTTAAGATCTATTTAAAAAGCCTACCAAGGGCAACTCCTACGTATCATGTATTTCAAAGGTAGTTGAAAAAAAATATACCGCCTCCTTTCAGGCCAAAATTTTCCATTTCAGATATGAGATTTTTACATTTCTGTGGAATGTCATAGGCATAGAAGTCTAAGAAAGACAAGTCCTGCCCTGAACCATGCAGTTTGCACCCATGCTGACTCACCTGGACAGCTTTCCCTTTCTAGACTTGAAGCAGTAGATGTGAACTTAGGTGGACGGTTGGTATCTGTGTTTTCAGCTCTTATATTTTTGAAAGTCTTGAATATTTGCATTTTTTTCTTAGAGCTGCAGCTTTTGTTGTGAAAATACCAGATTTCTGTTTTTATTTAGGGGATTTTTTTTTCCCTCTTATTTGCAAGAGAGAGAAGGCAGGACAAGCCCAATGAACATGATTAATAGTCTGAAAACCCATGTCAAATGAAAAAGGGGAAAAAATATGTGCATTTTTAAACTCACTCACGATTTCTGGGGCTGACTTAGTTTTCACAAATTCTTGATTTAGCAGTGGAATTGAAATACAATTATCAAAGTACTATCTGAAAGGAAGACAGTGAAACTATTGCTGGTGAGTCTTTTGGTGTTTAATTAGGTTTCCTGGAAGTATTCCTCTTCCTTCTCAACTCTAGACATTACACTTGTGTTTCATAAAAAAAAAAAACCCAAACAAAACCCCCCAGCTTTCCTTCCCCCAAAGATTAGCAAGTTCCTCATAGAAGCATTTAGTACAGAACAAACACTAAGCTCTCTCCTACCCAGTTGCCATCTCCCTTTCCTACCCATCCCCAGGGCTACTCCTAGAATTTTCTAGTCTCTGCAGCCTTGCTGGAAAGGAGAAGAGTGGGATCATTTCGGAGATGCCTCCCTGCAAGCAGCAACTGAGATTTTCTGCCCTGACTCAGCCCACATTGGACATCCCTGGATTTTCAGAGGGACACTGTAGGATCCTCTCCATACCAACGCTGGATGCTCTATCCCATCCCCATGCCTTTGAGGGGTTGATGCCAGAATTTCACTGGCCGAATTAGTCCTCTCTGCAGCTGTGGAGGCTGCCCAAGAAAGCAAGGATACCCCACAAAAATGAGCTCAGCCTGAAGCAGTTCCACTGAAACCAGTCTGCAGCACGGCTAAATACAGCTGAGAAATGAGGCCCCAGCTTCAAGTTTTTTATATGAGTTACCCTGACAAGTTCAGCTCTGACAAATTACTGCTCCACAAGCTACTATACAGGATTTAGCACATCTGATCTGAAATGGTACCGCTGGCTGCTGATACAACTGCTTCATTAGGAAAAACAAATTAAAAATTTAAAAAGCCCTGAATCTGAAATAAGATCAAGAAAGCTAGGTCAGAGATGGTTTTTACTATTGAACTCTGCTTGGACAGAGACTCTCTCCTCTTATTTGTGTAAGTATTTAGAGAAAAAAACTAACGCGAAGTTATACATCTGCATGCCTTTCACTTATATAATATAGGTATCCCTGCACCTCACTTTCTGGGGAGCAGTATTTTCTTCCTCCAAGTAAATTAATATTCTTAAAACAGAAAACTGAGAATAGTTTTAAACTGAAATAATCCAATGGCTTTCATGAGAATGACCAGACTTTTATAATACACAAGTATGGCAAAATCTGTTTATTTTTTGAGGGTTCTGCAATAGGGAGCTGTCAAAACATAAGAGAAAGTACCCAGCAAGACAGTGATGTCCACAGAGGGGTGACCTTTTCAGGTGATCCTTTGGGGTCACTGGTTCTCTGCCAGTACTTCCAAATAACATTCCATTCAAATAACATATCAAATTACATTGCATCCGTAAGAATTTGCATGTTCCTGATCACACCACTTAATAGGGAAGCTTTTTCCCTTCCCAAAGCTTAAAGCGAGTTGGATTATTCTTTGAAATCTTTTTATTTATTAATTTTTAAGTCCCTCCTCCACAAACATACTTCTGCTGAATTTCTTTCATCTTGGCCAAGTACATGTTAACTGATAAATAGAAAAGACTACAAAATCTGGTGCTTCAGAGTAGCCAGTTATTAGAAATAAGGCCAGACCTATGTGGGGTGACAGTCAAGAGCTACCAGGATTTTCTCACGAGGCCATGAAAGAAATTGCTGCAAGTTAACAAGAGAGTTTTAGGTTTCCAAAAGCCTGAGTATATTTAGCCTTTATCCACCCAATTTGAGTACGAAAAAGAGACTGATACTAGGGACCCCCCATCACATTTTTTTTAGCCTGTTGTGGCCTCTTTGATTCCATTTTTGAACTGCTGCTACCATCCATTCTTCTGGGTGTAAAGCTCACCAAGTTCATGTGTCTCTGAAGCTGGAATCTTAGCAATCAGAGGAATTACAGCAAAGCGTGGATTTTGAAACATGCACTTTAAAAATAACAAAGTTCTGTTCTCCCTTCACCACTGCTTTCCTAGAATTCACAATAAGGTAGAGATTGCCTGCTTAGTGCCATTCCGTGAAAGCCCAGGAAGCGCCCATCCTGTGAAACCCTCTGCACAGCAGTAACCACACCTGACTCCCTGGAGCAATTTTCCACTTGACAGAACAAGACCCTGCTGAAGAGACACGAGAACCACTTTGCTGAAACGGGGAGAGCAGTGGGGATACAAAAAGCTGCACAGAGCTCTAAGGAAGCCCTGCAGCAGCATACTCAGCTGCACCGTCATGGTCCTGACACTAGCAAATACAAAATCCTGACCTCCATTCCACTCCAGGGGCAGATGCTCTTAATGATCATCTGCACTGTATGATCACACCCCTTACATATAAGTCAGTTACTTGTCCAAGTCATCCCTGTTGTGCAACCTAGATGTCACCATCTCTTGTTTTCCAATCCAGAATGTCCTCGGCGTGGTAACAGAGGAGTGAAGCCTACACTTACAGTCACAATTTCGGACTAATCACTTAGAGAAGTCAGGCAAATACACACCTCCCTATCTACAGACAGAGCAGTTAAATGATTTGATTGTGGTCTGCTCATGTAAGTAAGCATCTGCAGGATTAGACCACAAATGTTATGTTACAGAGAAGAAAAAAATAAAATGCAACCCCACAATCCACTTTTACTACTGTTAAGAAAAAAGCAAAAGAGGGGCAGGGAAAAATGCCTGGATTTGCTCCTGTTCTTCAGAGATAAAAGTTCACATTTCTTGTTTCCATGGAGAAAGAAGCAGCTATTCATCTTAGTACAGAAGACTGAGATCTGAAATCTGTTCGTGGCCATCAGACTTTCTGCATGACCTCAGGCAACTCATTTATGTCTTTCCATGCCTGAACGTGCTCATGAGTAAAATGAGGTTCGATTTGAAAGCCATGCTATTCCCTTTCTAACAAGGACAGAAACATACACCAATAGGTAGTACTGAGCAACAGTTAACAGTTCTGGACAAAACCCAGGAAATGTCTACTTAAACTCAATGAATGGAGCCTTGGCCCTGTAGAGTATTCACAAGTTAATAAGCATCTTTCACTGCACTTTTCATGCATATTCCATTTAAGATTCCAGGAATACTTTAAATCCTGGACAAAGTTCACCTTTTACAAGACACCCATGAAGAAGGAGCTCAATTTTCTCCTTGCAAGAAAGGGATACATGTTAAATCAGATTACGAAGTAAGGCTATGTAAGGCAGGAAAACACTTCTTGTAGGCCAATCCTGCCTGCAGTGAGGTCTCTAGCAGAGCGCCCATATCTCAGGGGCATCAAATCAGATTCTTAAAAGCTTTCAGATTCCATCTCAGTTTTCAGCAAATTGTGGCGTGTACTACACTCTGAGTGATGCTTGATCTTTGAGAAAAGACACATTGTTTTGTGTACTCTTCAGAAATAGACATCAATACAGGAGGCAACTGTTGCCTGCTACGACATACAAAGTGGAAGCTGTTTTGAAATAGTTAAGTGATTTCTTGAAAGTACTCAAGCTTGATTCTTTTAGATTAATTTAATTTTATTTAAATCTCCTTTCACTGCATTACCAGGTTGAAAAAATCTTGCACTAAATTATTTTTTACAACAGTTATTGCCCAAGTTTGTTCTTAAAGATGACAGGTTCCTCAACTGAACTCCAAGGAAAGCAGGCTGGCCCTATGTCCAAATTTAATTGTAGCTCTTTAAAATTAGTACTTGTAGCAGGAGAAGCAACTATGAAATTAATAAATTCAGAAATTAATGAAGTAACTATAGGGTTTCTGAAAAACAGCATGAATGATTCATTGCTTTAGTTAAACTACTTATCATTAGCTCAAGTGGCAAAAAAATGAAGACAGCAGCTGGTGCTTTAAAATCTTAAGAAAAATGCAGAAGATAAGGCAGCATTTGGTCTCTTGGGAAAGGAACTTGACTGTAGCGTTCCCTCCCTCAAGGATTCAACTTCTAAAACCTCAAGAACAAGAACACACACACTCTTCTGGGAATGTCTAACTCTGCATGCATTTGATAAGGCAAACTTTTTACTTTGTTTGGGTTAAACTGGGGAGTTAAAAAACCACACATCACATTTTTACTCTCCTACTTTAAAATGCAGTCTGTAGGTTCAAATAAGGGAAAGCAATCACTCGAAATCTTCTAAGACTTTTCAGAATTGAATATATTAGAGAGGTACTAAATAGATGCTCAATATCCAAAGCAGCTTAGAGCACACAAAAAAGATAGAGATGATAAAGCCCAACTGAGATGCTTATGCAGATTATCACAGTTCTGAAAACAAAGCCATTTTTCTCCTAATGAGCCTGAAGCAAGCCATCACTATGGCAGCTGTTCTTTCCACCTGTTGATACTGGCCAAGAGCTTGGAGAATCCGGTCCTCCTAGTACCCAACACCCATCCTGGTGTACTAACTGTTCACATCATTGGACATTACATTTTCATTATCCTAGCCAAGAAATCCTTTGCTTCTTAAAGGAGAGGTTTGACTTCTGAACAAAACAAAACAACAAAAATGGAGCATTTGTACCATTTTACTACATTGAAAGAAAATGCTCAAGTTGAAAAACACCTTTCTTCACCCCCCTCCTTCATCAAGGAAGATATAAAATATCTATTTCTGCAGGAAGTTTCAATTATAAGGCACAAAGTTAAAATTTGACTGAGACATCTAGGTAACATAATGGCAAGAACTTAAAAATGCATAAAACCAATTAGCGGATATCCATTGTTAGCTAAGTGTTTCACATTAAGCATTAGAGCTTGGCATGTTATTAATAAAATATTTCCATCTATATTTATTCTAGTCTAGTAATAGGAGAGACATTTCTATTAACAAGCATCTAAGCAACTGTAGTGAAGTTACATAAACCAGCATTTTCATGTGCTTAGAAGCAGACCAAAGGGGAAACAGAAGCCAACTGTTGATTCATCCAGTTCTACCCCCCTTAGTACTCATTCAAATCCTATTTCATCTGTCCTGCCACTTGGCCAGGTTGGGTAATTCACAAATAGCTTGTAGGAATTTATCTCTGAAATTGCTACTTGTCTGCTAAGTTTGGTTACATTGGTCAGATGTTTCTTAAATATTAATGGAAGAGCTAAGTGGAGAAGAGATGAACACCTTGAAAAACTGTGTGCTTAAATAACAAAACCAAAGTCAGAAGCTAAGTAAGACTTCAGAAGGTGTCTTCTTACATAAACAAGGAATAAATCTCATTCTCAAAGAATCCGATAGAATCATTGCACCAAAACACAGAAATTGAAATGCATCCTATCTATTTCCTTAAATATACATGTGAGATAAAGCTCACAAAACTCAAAAATGCAAGGCTACTAAACCAAAATGTTTGCTGAGATGCCCACATCAAACATTAATCTCAGCCAGCATCCTGACTAACAGCACACGGGTGTACATAGCCATGGATGAACCAGATGAGTATGTGGTAACATACCTCCAAACAACTCACACAACTTCCCAGGTCCATCAAGCAGCAAGAATTGGGCTGATCCATGAAGGAAGATAAGCCTGGAGCTGGGGACAACCACAATGACCAAGGCCAGGCTGGTGACAGGGTCCATCAACAACAAAGACGAGACAAAATTATGAGCCAGGTCCTGCATCCAAGAGCAGCAGGAAACAGGGCTACCACATAGGCCCCAGGTCTGTCCAGGATAGATGACCAAATGCAGGACTGAAGACAAGCAGCCTGTAGCACATGGACAAAGCCCACTCAGAAATACCATCCTCAAAGGAGAAGCTAGTAAACCTCACCCCGGGCTTAAATAGGGCTCCTGCTTGTGGAAAGCTCAAGTGGGGCTCATCTGGGCCATTAAAACTAATCAGTGCCTTCAGGGCCTTGCCTATAGTCAGTCCTAATTTGTTTTCTCTGTGTATGAATCTTGCTTTTGTTATAGTGTAGATCTTTGTTGTCCTCTCTGACAGTCATCTCTTCTAATACCTAAAGACTAATAGTCTGCCTGATCATTCTTCCTATGGAAATTGTGTGATTATCCTTGTCACTGCTCTCTGAGCTCTCTCCAGTTCTATATTCTCCTGAGGTGGAGCAACAAGAGCAGAACTTCACATGATATTCTGGAGACAGAGATACTATAAATTTATACAGTGTGAAATTATTACCTGTTGTTTTGTTCTCCGAGCCTTTTTAATAGTTCCAAAACATTTGGATTTTGCTGGTTTAGTCACTACTGAGCACTGAGCTGCCATTTTGATAAGGCTGTCTATTGAAATCACACCAATATCCTGAATAATAAAAATCTAGAACCCTTTTTAATGCACAAAGTTAAGATTGCTTTACTCTCCTTTGCACTGAACTTCCTCTGCCTTTCATTGCTGAGCTGGATAGGATTTTGAGGTCATTCTGCCTGTCTTCCTAGCCAGCCCGCATCTTCGCTAGCTTGACTAACTGCACATCTTTGTCAAAATGGGTTCCCTGGCTATTCACCCTTTTCTGACCATAGGTTATATCTGCCTTTCAAATCACTCAGACTGGGAGAGACTTCATGGTAAATATGTTTGGCAGGATGGTTGCAAGAGGTCTCCACCAGCAACTCCTAGCCCTGCATCGAGCTCTGTGGTCACACCAGCTGTGAGGCCTGTTAGCAGCGGATGCAGTGAGGACAGGAGTGATGTAACACAGAGCAGGTACAGTCTGGGGTACTCATAAAAGGCTTTAGTATCTTCTCCTCTTACTGTGTTAATCCACCTCTGTATTGTCACCGTTTCGGTAGAAATGATGCATCTGGCTGGCAGGCAGAGCTGTAGGAAGGAGACATTTTCAAGCTCTGTTATATATAGTCTGAGGAACTGTTGCTATTCATCTCTATCCTAGCAGCAATTTTCCTGCAGCAGGGGAAGAGAGAAGCTTGGGGGCCATGCAGTTCCTGGGATATCATACATGCTCACATACATCATACCTCCTTACTTGAAAACTTTAAGTTTGGCTTTAGGCTTTAGCTCGGACAAAGCCTGCTCCACATCTCTCATTCTCACCCGTCAACCTTTCTCTCCCTTTGCCTATTTCTTTCAATCCTTGTTTCCATGGATCAGTCTCTTAGCTGGGTTGCCTGGCGGGCATTTACAATTTTTGGCTTGTGTAGGCAGCCCACCTTCTCCTCCAGGTAACCGTGTGAACACACAAGGCCTGCCCTCTAAGCTTTCACATCTCCTCTTCCAGCTGAGGATTCATCCACGTCCCCTCCAACAGCAATGAAACACCTACAGCCCCAGCTCCCAGCCATGTCTGTCATCCCTGCAGCGCTCCAGGCTTCTTCAGTGCTATTTTAGGAGTGATTATCATGTCCCCCTGGGTTTCCAGTGTCTTTGAAAGTAGGGATGAGAAAAAGAACAAATCCTTCCATTACCCCGCAGGTCTCATTTGCTCTTGGGCTTCTTGGAGTTTTCATCCTTTTGCATGAGTCAGCCCATTTTCCTCCTCAGTCCCAGCAAACAGTCTGCTGAATACTTCATTTTCACCACAGGTTGCAAAATGCCTGCCCTGTTGAGGACGTGTAGTCTCCAAGCAGATTGCAAACTACAGCCCAAACCTTGTAATTTAAGATTTGCAGTCAAACACATCACCAAGCAACAGACAAAATATCATGTTACCCCTTGCCTCACAATCACTCACCCTTCCTTACTTCAGGATTAAGAAATCTTACAGAATCTCAATCTCCATTATATTTTATTAATTTATTTTCATTTTTCCAAGTTCTGCATTGTGTACCAATTAAATAGAGTATCTTCCATCTAAACTGATACAATCTTCACATTAGACCTTTACCTCTCTTGCCAGTGCACTTTGCTATACATATTGAAAAAATTTTAAAGGAATTTATTCTCAAAAAGATCTTAGGTATTTAAAATTATGTTTTTCTCTTTCATAAACTGACTGAAGTTTAAGCAACATTTCCCAGCTGAAAAAAAGTAGCTACTGTTACTATTGCAGGCTTGGTTTCACTTTTCTGTTCAGAAACTACGGTATTAGGAGTGGAAACGGAACTCAAACATCACGTCCACTGTTATGCTTACATCTGTTATCAGGAGCAATGTCTTTGATGAATTAAATAAATATTTTCTTTTAAACACAAAACCACACAAAATTATCAACCATCTGTTAGAGAAATTGCACTGCAATTTTCCTCTCTGAGATAGCAGCTTTTGGTGAGGCACTGTAACTTTTGTTTTTGCTGTCCCATGGGCAACGTTATCCTTTGCTGACAGCATTCCTGAATAGCTGAGAAATGGCTTTATGTGCATCTTGTAGGCAGCCAACACTAGCAAGAGCCACTACAAGAATAGAGAGGTTTGAAGACCTGATTGTACACAGGGCTTATGAACAAAATTTCTATCCACACATCATCGTGTTTATGACAAAGGCTTAAAGAAGACACAAAAAAGACATGTATTTCCTTCTGTAAGCAAGAAGTTATATATCATGTAAAGCTAATTCGGCTGGACTGTGAAATAGTTCCTGGACTAGAGAAAAAGATACAGGGTGTTTCAAAAAGATGAACCCAATTTCAAAGCAGTATATTTCATGGTGGCAACATGTTACAATTACAAAGCATTTACAGATGGTTTAATGAGTTATCAATATTTTGTTTTTGAAACTCTATGCCTGGCCCTTTCAAGTGGTAAGAGTTTCATTCATGGGTAGTTCGTAGTTGCAGAGATACAGTGATTTCAATTTGGGTCCATCTTCTTGAAACACCCTGTAGCTTGCAAAGTGACACTCTACAGACCTCCACTTTGTTCTCTGGCCCTTTCCTTCAACCACCTTCCCTTCAGTGTGGAAGCTGAGTTGCAGGATGGGTGCAGAGAAGAGAATGAGAAGCCCAAGAGCATCCTCTTTATTTACTGCAGAACAGTAAGGTGGTACCATCCCTGTAGAGCTTAATGTCCTCCGTGACAAATGTCCAAGCAGTAGACATTACCTTTCAACATGTCACCTCTGAACAACGAACCAGGTGGTTATTTCACTGACAATGTTCATCTGTAAGCTGTCAGAAATACGTCCCTCTGATGCTGTGAGCCATGCCAAGTCAAAGCAGTCCTCTGCTCTGATGTGGAAGTGGGAGGAAGTATTTTCTCAGTCTTCTCTTTTTTGGCAACTACTTTTATTTCATTGATATTTCATAAGAATTACTGAGAAGTAGGCAAATATTTGCACTTACAACCTAAGCAGCTGCAGGACCCATCAAATAACGTGCTAAGGTCAGGCTACAATCAATTCGAAAAAGCTGTTTAATAGGTACAGAGGTAGAGACAGGGGTGGTTGTTTGTGCCAGTATCAGGAGAGAAAACTAATGGAGCAAAAAATGTACAATCTGCTGAAAGACTTTACTGCTTCTTCAGACCAAGGCTGCTATTGTTTATTATGAACACAATCCTGAAAGGCAAAAAGTACCTTCCAAGAGACACTGAGGACATTCATTATCATCACTATTCTATCGACCTTCTCGCAGGTAGGTTTTTTGGGACTGGAGGAGATGCCACCTCAGGAAACTTGAAAAGTGCAGTTTATCCCTGTGGGATGGAAAATGTCATTTAAACTGTCCATCAGGGTTATCAGGGTAAAGCTGTGGAGAACCTTGGATCCAAAACCGAGTCTCACTGCTTATACCTCATAACAAAATAAAAGTATTGATGATATTTGTAATACTTTCAAATTAAACATGAGTAGATCTAGAGCTGGACTTCAATGCAGAAATCCCAAAATAGCTCGCATAAGTTTGTCCTAAAACTATCTGACTTCTCAAGCTGGCTAAAGATATCTGATGAGCAGTAAATATTTCCCAAATGCTTAAAAAATTTAACGTAATTCCTTTGAAATTTTAAAGGCTGTACTGACACTCCCTCTGTAAGTGTTAAAACAAAAACAAGCCTCAGGATTTAAATGTCAAATATACTATTTTCTGGATGCTTTGTGATCCAGCAGGTTCTTTTGGCCCAAACAATTCATCCTGAATTCGTCAGATGAATTGCAGCACAAACACTTGCAGGTATAACCTTTGCTTTTCAAGATCAAAGAAATATGTAGCACGAGACTTTATGAATCAGTCACAGAAGTGAATTTATACTTAACAAGTGAACCTGTTTCTCTTCAGTCTTCAAGTGAAGCAGTGAAGACTCATTTTCCATTTTCTATAGGGCTGCCTGTTTCAGCTGAAGACGAAAACATCCTAGCTTGTGGATAAATTAGTAGCATACTCAATTCAGAAAAAATAAGGACTTGCAATTTTCAGCCTGGATGGCAGATATTTGTCTTCTATTTTTTACCCAAAAGTAAAATTTGCTATGTGATTACAAGCAAATCACTTCACCTATATCCTGCCTTCATCTCCAACCCCACTAAACCATAACCACACCTGCATCTTCCTATCACAAGGTGCCACTGCAATGCTCAATATATTTTTTTACACTTAATGAGCCCTACCCAAAATGCTTCCTAAAATGCATAAAGGTTTTTAAGTTCCCTGAGAAAAGACCAAGAAATAGCAAATTATTGTTTGTAATTAAATGTATAAATGTTTTATTTACAACTGTGAGCATGTGCAGTTACATTCCTCAACTAATTAACATACATTATTAATACAGGCATGCAATGCCATGGCAACTGGCTGTGAGAACAACAATGTTCACCAGAATGCATGTGCGCATATATGAATATATGTACTTAATACTGGAGATCATGTCATCAGCAATGGTATATGGTAATGTGATAACTAGTTTCTCATTATTTATTAAAAATCATACAAAACGGTACAGACACACATAAAATCAATACATTCCATAGCATAGAGTACCAGCCATTTCCTTCAATATAAGACCCTGTAACAGTCTCACATTCCCTCTTTCACCCTCTTAAGCAGCAAAACGGTTTTCCAGAGTAGGAACAAAATGCCTAGAACAGCATTCTACTCAGTGACTGATACACTTTGAAGGGGACTTCCATCAGTTCACATGTACTTGCTATGTATTTGTATTTTATACAAATGCTGAGGTAGAGGTTATCAGGAGAACAGCCAGAAAGGGTCTGTGCTCCATGCCCTGACTGCCTGAGTTTGGAAGGTGGTTTCTGTATAAATACCACCAGCAGGCACATTGTCATTCTGTGCAAAAGCAGAGAGGGATTTCTGCTGTCTTCCTGTCCCGTTAAGGTGGGGCGAGCTTTCAGCCATCAGCAGTACGCAGAGGCACACCTACCTACCCAGTGTCAGTGTGTTTTTGAGCTGCCACCTACAAGTTCATGGCCTGTGCTCTTAGCCTTCACTCTTCTGAGAAAGATACAGCGCCCACAGGGCCTGAGTGGTAAGAGTAAAGCCAAGCTCATTCAGCAGCGTCCTTGCACACCTTCCATCAGCACGAAGCAGCTCGTACATCAGCGCAAGCAATGGTGATGAACAGAGAGTGAACATCTCCTCAGCATCTCAATTGGTCCTGTGCACCCAGGAAGGGTATGAGGCTGCAGCTCGAGCAGGATCATTCGAACGAGGATTATTGGTAGTTCACTGCAGCACGAAAGCCTGGCATTATCTCAACAGGTATGCCAAGGATTTTCATATTGCACATTAATCACAATGCCAAGTTCTTTTCCATCTCTGTCTCTTGGGAACGATCAGAATCATAAAAAGGAGTATATTGATATTCCTTGAGATCAGAGGTTTCTCACTCCCCTTATCAAGTACAGCATGATCAGTTGTAACTTGCAAACATGAATCTTACTAGGCTCTCCATAATAATTGTCTTTATCCCCCCTCCAACTCCTGTCCTACAAGGTTGCTATATACAAAATTTTGCAGTGTGCATTTTGGAGAAGGAGCATTTCACCACTGGAAATGAGAGGTGGTCCTCAGTTCCTCCTGGACTGGTCAGACATTACAATCTTTTAAGTCAAGCCATAATGAGCTCCATTCAAAATGGCAGCCTCAAAGGCCAAGTTTTATATTCTATTATTGCGTTTAAAGAGCTCATTAAGTCAAAATTTCTATTTTGTAGATGCAGGTACTTTTAATAGAGATATTTGAGGATGTTTTTCCCCTTTTGCCACTTCTTTCATGGTTCATAATTTCGTGAGGGTTTTAATACAGTCATAAATGTATGGTATTACAGACTATTAAAAGAAAATATAATTTAACTTCTATTTTACTTAGAAATTAGCTGATCATCAAAAGTTTTAAACTGTGGCACAGGAGATTCATTTCCAGTTCCTGCTAAAAAAGCTTTCTGCATTATAACATGCAAGACATTTGATTGCTCTGTTATTTCCCTATTTGTCTAAATATGTCCCTTTCCTCTCTATTAAATTGTCTTGGCTATGTGCTGTGACAGTGCCTAGCTCTCTTCTCCCTGTGTCCCCACACTTAGTTAGGAACACACAAACCTGTACAATACCTAACAGCAAACCCAATAACCTAGTAGAAACATAAACCTTGTATCCTTATCATCTTTATCCTTATCCTTCACCATTCCATTGACTTCTCTATACAAAACATACCTTGACATGAACAGAATAAGCCCACCTGCCTTTTTTATAAGAAGAAGACTATTTTATTTTACTCTTTCTGTCATTTGTCCATCTCAACCACAACATCCTTCTTATAAAAATAAGTTGTCTTGAGCAGATGTAACAGAAGCAGATGCAACTGATTACAGGAAATCTTTCCCACTGGTCTATTAGATATGAAAGTAAGGAAGGTGCCCACCTTGCTTGTTAGTCTGTACAGATGTGCTCATGTTTTCACATCCAGTCTTGTTGATTTTAAAGGGACTTCTTGCCTGGCCAGTCTGTCCACGCAAATTTCCCTGCAGCATCAAGAGCCAAATTCATGGAGAAATCCAAAAAGCAGGTTCTTGCAAAACGCAAGAAAAATGCATGGGTGAGGGGAAGAGGTTGAGATAAGGAACGTGGAAGAGTGCTCACATCCATTTCTTGCACAGGGATGAAAAGCAAAGAATTTATTTCACTTGGGATTGCTTTTAAACATATACAACTGCTTTGACTATTTAATTTCTGTGCAAGGTAAAACTGGAAGTGAAAAAAACCCAAAAGCTTAACAGAAGCTGATGAAAAACGATTTGCCTCTGAGAGAAAAGCTCTGAGATAAAACCATTTTTCTGTAGGTAGCTACAGAAGCTGTTAAGACCATGAACTGCAGTTACCAAACTGCATCCTTCTGACCAGAACATACAGTCTGCCTTGGCACTGGTCACTGGAGCTTTCGAGCGAAATTATATATTGTTGGTTTGTTCTCCTGGGGCAGCTCCAGATGCCAGTCTGAGGCCCTGAGGGCTTGAGTGTTTGATAGTAAACTCCGCTGGTCTTTACCAGACAGTGACTCACAGGTTTTGTCTGGCAAAAGGAGGGAAGGACCCTGGCTTTCTGTTTTGGGACTGCATACAGTGGCCAAGTGGTTTCCTTAACTGCACCTGTATGAGGCTGACACTAAGCAGACATACGTTGTACCATATATGCTCTTGAGTTACAGCCAGCTCAGTCCCACTGCCCAAATCCAGCTCATTTTCTGAATATACGTTATGTATCAACATCCATGTGTTTAACCACTGGCGCTACTTTGGTGTATAAACATGAATTCTCACTAGCAAGGAAGCTGCCAATACAGATAATATGAACAAAAAGAGACGTTCAGACTGTGATGGATAAGAGCAGGTTTTACATAAAAAGCATTGCAGATACAAGGAGAAGATCTATTTCCTGACCGCTTGCAATATACATACAGTAAATCTAGTGAGAATGAGACAGAAAGGCCATACACACTTCTCCAAACTAGCTGCTGTCACATGCTCTGTATTTATAGTAGCTTATTTTGGAAACATAGTCTTTCACTTTTCATGATGTATAGGGCTTGAAGGATGGACCCAGCATGAATATATATACAGATACAGCGATGCTCTGACTCGTCCCTTATGAACATACCATGCAAGTTATCTTAGTTACAAGTGCATTTGCAAAACTATGCTCCACCAGTTTTACAATATGACAAATGAGAGCTGATGGTAGTTCTCAGCAGCCCACCTTCCAACCAGTAATGAAGCAATTGCATGTTTCAGGTGCTTTAAAAGGAAAACACTGTGGACTTGAAGATGAGTGCCACTTTGAGTCAACAGAAAAAAACCGGAACTATGAGACATTTGGAGGTGGTGATTTTTTTTCCTGAAATGAAACTTGTCAAAATATTAAGCAATACACTTGGTAGCAAATGATTGGTGGATTAGGTCCTAAAAAAGATGCTAATTTTAGGATGTTTTTGTCATGGTCTAAACTGAGAATTACTGTGAAACCTAAGGTACGGAAATACCAGCTGGGAGAGGAGGAGAAAAGTGTGCATCACTTCCCATTTAAGCCAATAGTGTCAGGCTTTTAAACAAGGATGTAGATTGGAGTGAAAGTAGACCTAATGTTGTAAAATATCAGTATTGGTTCTGCAGTTATCTAAAAGGAAGTCATTGCAGATTCACAGAAAGGCAGGAAGTTCATCTTTGTAAATATGCTACTGGCTCGGGACTTGGGCTAATACAATTCTTGGCCCACAGATCTTCTGTGTGTACTTGGACAGGCCAGCTATGTGCTCTCTCTCTCTCAAAACCACATCTGTACAACAAGGATGCTATTTCTCTGTCTCGCTGTTTGGGGAAGAGGACAAGGATTTTTGCACACGTTGGAAGAAAAGTCTCAGGGAGAAGGAGCCAGGAGAGCAGCACTGGCAAGTCTGAGCTTACGTGACTAGGGATGGGGAGAGGGAGCTTGCCACAACACTGAACAAAAATGATGTGGCTTCCAGGAAAAAGGGGGCTGCTTGCCAGAGCTGTATTTAAACAGGTGGCTTAAAAACACCATCTGTGATTTCAACTGCCAGTGCTGAACCAGAATGAACTGCTTTTTGGGAGGAGTATATGAAGATGGAAAGCCATTTATGATTCTCTGGGACTATGATATCAAAGATCAGCCACGAGGATTTTAGACCTTGTTCTCCACAGCAGTTGTGTTTTGACGCTGTGTCACCAAGCTGTGGCACAAGGAAAGGCAGCAATAGTAAGGCACATATTCTCATAGCATCCATCATAGCAAAAACAATGGTCTAAAGATAAAAAAGAGGTGGGATTTGAAGGAGGAAGTCATATATTTTATTAGCTCAAAGGGTACAGTTGTGGGAGGAGCAAAAACCAGACAAACTTCTGAACACCAAAGCCCATGGCATAGGCCACTCCGTTAGAGTCCCCCAGGGCTGTGAAAATCGTGCAGCAGGTCAGGGATGCGACACAGAGACTGCAGTTTTATGACCTCAACAGCAAAATCTAGGAGAGCTGGTCAGGAGTGTTGATTTTCAGGAACAAGGATCCAGTCATTTCTCTAAAAGCAGACATAAATAAAAAACATAGCCCAAATTGGTGGAAGTTCTTTGCTTCGGGTACAAGGGCAATGGCCTCTGCAGCAGCAAATGTTGCATTTGAGTTGGAGGGGAGGCTCTATTGAAGCAAATAATGACTTTGCAATGAGTTTAGCAGCTGTGCATAAACCCGAGCTACTAAAATGCATCACCTCTAATGAGATTATCAGACTCATGCATGTGTATTTTGTGAAAGCCTCTATAATTTTAATTACTAAGGATCTCAAGTCAGAGGATGATTCGGGTGAGAAGAGTATTTCAGACAGAGGAAAGATTACTTCTCCCAGCTGGGGCTAGTAAGGTGGGTTTAAATACAGCTGTGTTTTGAAAAAAAATGAATAAATTGAAATGTATGAGGTACCCATTGCCTGTTATTCTTGCAAAGCTTCATATAAAATGAAGAGGGAACGAAATGACAAAATCCACTGTGCACCATTAAGGATTGTGCTGCAAACACTGGAAGTGTTATTAACCTGATAACGAAATATGCGGGCTTTCATACAGGTGGCTAAGCAGAGGGAAGAAAGTAATTTATCTAATTAAAACCTGAAACTTGTCAACTTTTTCTTTTCTTGAAAGTCATGAGCACTTGCAGCACCTCATACTCAGTTTTGGTAGTTAAATTGCCTCAGGAAATAAAAAGCTTTTAAAAAGTCACAGGCAGGCTAGCTTTGAAATTTCAAGCTGCCTCTATAAAATAAGAACAAAGCAGATATAAAGCATCATGGGTTTGCAGCTTTTAATTTACTTCTTCAGTTCAATTGGCATAATGTGCATCTCTCCTTTGTACATTCCTCTAAAATACTGAATTGTCTGACATGGAAATTTATGATTCTTCTGGCCTATTCTTTTATAAAAAGCTTCTAGCATTGCCCAGTAAGGTTGACTGACACTTTGCATTATAGGACACAGTTCCTTCTGGCTTTGCCAAACATTATCCATTTTGGGTAATACCACCTCTGCTGAATGTTTGCCTCAGGCTGATTATCTTTAATTAGAAACCAAACAAACAAATAAAATAGAAATCTGTCAAAGTGGCTCAACTGTTTCTATATAAAATACTAGAAAAAAATACTGGTTTGGACATTAGAAGAATATTTTTTTTCTTCGAAATTCTAAGGTGACTTGCTATTTTGAAAGAGAAAATTGAAGTTTGGCAGAGATGGCTTCTGAGTCAGACAAAGAAGAGAACCTGGCCAGGTTTCAGGCATAAAGAAAATAACATTTCAGAAGTTCAGATTGCTAAAAATTACACTCCCGACCGAGCACGCAATGCCCAGGCGTACAGCCAAGCTGCCCGAGTGCCACCCTCCCGGAGAATTACCAGGGCAAAGCTGGTCCTTCCCGTTAGCCCACACGGGTGCGGAGGCGAGCGGCGGAGCAGAGCCCGGGCAGGCCGTGTCTCTCGGGAGAGGGTGCCCCATGTCCCGGGAGCAGGGAGGAGGGAGCCGTCTGGTCCAAACGCAGTTAACAACCTGGTTCAGTTGGGACATAGAAGAGTGCAGTAAAATAAGGGGTGAAGTGAGGGCTAGGAAAGACAAACCGTGGTTCAAAACAGCAGGAAAAATGAGACTGCACAGGGCTATACAGCACCTGGAGTCCTGCGTCCAGCTCTGGAGCCCTCAGCACAGGAGAGACATGGACCTGTTGGAGAGGGGCCAGAGGGGGCCAGGAAAATGATCAGAGGGATGGAACAGCTCTGCTGTGAGGCCAGGCTGAGAGAGTTGGGGTTCTTCAGCCTGGAGAAGAGAAGGTGCCAGGGAGACCTTATTGCGGCATTTCAGTACTTAAAAGGGGCCTGTAAGAAAGATGGGGACAGACTTTTTAGCATGACGTGTTATGATAGAACAAGGGATAATGGTTTTAAACTAAAAGAGGGGAGATTCAGGCTAGACATGAGGAAGAAATTTTTTAGAACGATGGTGGTGTAATACTGGAAGAGGTTGCCCAGAGAGGTGGTAGATGCCCCATCCCTGGAGACACTCAAGGCCAGGCTGGACGGGGCTCTGAGCAACCTGATCTAGTTGAAGATGTCCCTGCTCATCGCAGGGAGTTGGACTAGATGACCTTTGAAGCTTCCTTCCAACTCAAACTATTCTGTGATTCTATGAAAGGCTTAGGCTGGAAAACCCAGCAGGTCCACAGGGCTGCAGTCATTTGGTGGAGGGAGGGAAAGGAGGTTGAACCTAAAACTGCACTGAGACTGGGGCTAGTGGTAACAATGATGAGAGATTAGGACTCAAATAAGTCACTAGGCTTTTGTTGCTCATAATTTAACTGAGTCTGGATGGATTTTCAGGGATGGTGAAGGATGTGCCGCCTCCTGACAAATCTCACTTCCCTGCTCCAGAAGTCAGGGTTGCTGCAGCTGGCCAAAACGCCTGCAGCATCTCACACAGTACGGTTTGGGTTTGGTTTGCTGCATTATCAACAGGTTTATTGTGACCCTAAAAGACAAAGCTTTGAAAGCACATTAAGACTCCACAGCTGCGTTCCTCCATTTTCAAGGTCTACCAACCATTTTCTGGCTTATGTTCCTACAGTAAATTATTAGAGGCAAGGGCTGTCTCAGATGATATGTTCAGAGCTAAATATGAAAAGTCCCATCACTTGATTTCTAGGTGCTACAGTAATAAAACCCTATTTTTCTCCACACTGCTAATGTTAGGGTAGGATTGGCAACAGGGCTGCAATGCCAGCTCCTTCTGATCCCCAGTCTCCATAAAAATTTATTGCATCTTGAGTTGTAGCCCCCTTTTCCATCTTGCAGCACCACTTTCAGGCGTGATATGTCAAATATGCCCACGTAGAGATTCCATACGCCATTTGTATTTTAGTTTGCTTTGTCTTTTTAAGAAGTTTTTCCACCCTGCACTTAAGAACATAATGAACCACAAAACTTGCATTGAAGAAGTCAAAGAATCACTTTTCCCACCTCATATCAACTGTTCTGTAACTACACTTCTCACTCCACAAAACCTTTTAAAATGTTACTTCTTAAACAGACAAGTGGTTTGTTCATACATGATGGCATGAGGTCAGCTGAATTCTCTTGAGCTGATGGTGGAAAAACGTGATTGTTCTTAAAGCTGTCTTTGCAAACTCCTTCATTTGAGCCACAGCACAGAGTTTCGCTGAAGTCTGGTCAAATGGTTAATTGCAAAGACAAGCCCAGCCCATTAAAACTATTGTTCCTCCATCTCTGAGAATGAAGACCCTTTAATGTTACCTTTATATATATAGTTTCACCCCAGCTAACCCACTATATACAAAGCCCATAATTTTTGTGCATAAGAATTGCCCTTCAAGTTATGATGATCACTGAAGAAAAAAAAAGGCAAAGTTTTAAAACCCAAAATGTGTGGTCACACAATCTGAAGTCATATGGTCAACATATGATGATTTCTGCCAGGAACGCAGTGTGTTTTACTGTAGGTTGGTTTCGAGTGCTTTTCATTTCTTCATCCCTAAAAACTCTGATATTTTCATAGGAATAAAAGCAAAAATCGTATGTTGCCTTTAGACACCATATAATCACATTAGAAACTCTGAAACCACCTAGCTGGCAGCTTATTTTGTCCTAAGTCCATTCACACAGTGAATTTTTGACATGATTTTGTACTCTCTCTGAACAACTTTACATAATATGACCTTCCTGTCACTGTTTGTTCCCTTCAGAGCATTTGAGGTTTTAATAAAGACATACTTCAACAAAATGCATCAGATAGAAGCTTGAGGGTGCAAATGTTTTAAGGACAGAACAGATTAAAACCAAAAAAACACACTCCCTGACTAGCAGACATAGAAAAAGGAATAATATTTCAAATTTTCAGAAAACAGAGCTTGATAGCACGATTCCCAGATATCCTTGGGCAATTTCTCAACTTGAAGAAGATGCTGCTCCCCAGCCAGACACTTCCAGGAAGCTAAAATAAAAGAGGCTACTGATTTATTTTTCTACAAGGGCTCATGTAGAATAAACATAACTATGCACCAATGCGCACAAAGCAGCAGGTGGTCTCAGAGGTCCATCCACGTGGTTCTTGACATCACATATTACAATGCTCTGCCAAATTTACCACCTTCCACATCCCTGTCAGGCAAAGATTATCTTGTAGGTGACACGCAACAGCCAGCAGGCACCCGGGTTGTGCTGTCAGCATCTGTCCTTCATTAACAGCTCCCGAACCACTGGCCCAGAGGAATATGCATTTCCAATGCAATTAAATTGTTAAAAATAAATTAAAAAAAGAGAATCATCTGAGAGACCAAAATTACTGACCTGCTGAAGAGAAAGTGCAGGGCTTGACTGTCCTGCACTCCCAGAGAAACGAGTGTGGGGCACGGTGGCAGCACAGAGCGTGCAGGTGTCCCCTGGCACAGCGGTCAGGATGGCATCACTGCAATGGGAGGAGAGCAAAAAGACACCTTGAACAGGAAGGCAAAGGACTGAAAGCCACAGGAATTTGGGCTGCGTGAACTCCGTGGCTGACAGAATTGCTTGTTTTCAATACGAGCTAGTGAAACTTATCTGTGTCTTCCCAAGCAAGTGTAAAGTATATCTGGCCTGTAATGAGGTATTCTTGGAAGGATGCAAAATTGTGCAAGAAGAAGCAGTAGTTTATAAAAATCCTTCATAAATATCTCAAACTAATCTGAAGAAAGAAAATTCAATCCTTTGAAATCCTTTTGATGCCATTCTTAATCAAGAATTCAAGTCTGAGGAGGGATGCTGTACAAGATACCGAAGTTGTGTAATAAGATTACCCTGGTGACTACTTTATGAACTCTTGTCTTTTCATAGCTTCATTAATGTTGTCCTGACTTATCTCACTTGTAGACAAGATATTTTTTCAGCAATAAAATCAGAGGATTGTTTACTGACTAGTCTACAAATTTATTTTTGCCTTTTACTTATTTTTGAAAGCAGTGCTTCAGCATGTTAACGCAAAGAAAAAAAGTATCTCCCTCCCTCCTCATTTGCCCCATCAAACATGATCTCACACAACTTTGGATCTTCTTAGGTAGTTTCTAAAGTCAGGTAAGGATGAACTCCGGTCACCAGCCAGGAGAGATGACACAGGCGTCCCAGCCAGACACAAGGTTTTGCTTCAGTCGGTTTTACTCTGTAAGAAAAAGTCTACCAGACAGTCACTCTCAACCCCATAAAAAATTCTGAACTGAGCTTTATCTCCTCCTGGCCAAGTGCCCGGGTAATTCATACCATCACAGTATGTAGTCTTCAGTGAAACATACACTTCTCATTACAATGATTTCATTAGGGTTTTCATGAACTGTTTAGACTTTTTGGTTATAAATATGAACAAGCAGATCAAAGTGACAGTTTGCCAGACCCATGAATGAGACCACACATCAGCTCTTTTATTCCTGTACTACACTCATTGGGTATAAGGTTTTCAAGAGGGATATTGTTAACAACTCCTACTCCAAACCCAAATATTTTGTGGTACTGCAGTGTTATACAATAGTACATTTATGTTAGGGGCACATACTGTATTTTCATTACACTTAACTAAATGGGCTGTTTGCAACAACCAGCCTTCTGTCTTACAACCTTCCCTACTGCTGAATAACATGTTTACTTTTGTCTCTCTTACTCTCAATGATCTCTGCTTTTCATCACGGTCAAAACATCCTCATTCCTTTATCTATATGGGATTAACCAGAGCATGAGTTATTCCTGCAAAAGTATAGGGGTTTAATCCCACAGGTGACCTTCCTCCATCTATTAGTTGTCATTTATTTCTACATAAAAACTGTAAACCAAATTAAGTTTCACTGCACATTACATTGTTCCATTCCATCAATGAGAAAATATTTAGGACTCACAAGACAAGTGCATGTGGTTTAGTCTGTTCAAAATAACGATATATACATCCACTAATATTTGTTACATCCTCCTTATCTTTTGGTCTATAGGGGACCAAAGACAGGAGATCGTCATCAAGAGGAAAATTTCCTCTACTTTAGAAAAATATCAAAGAATGCTACTCTTTTTTTAATATAATTTTCAGATTCTTCCACAAAATCTCCATGACTTTGCAATTGGCAGAAGCCCAGTAAGCTCGCCAACCAATTATCTTAAGTCATCAATGATTTTTTTTTTTTTTTGGGCTGACCTTGAATTTCACAGATTCTTGCTCAAATCTGGGACCAATTCAAATTAGTGATTTAGAAAAAGGAGCACCTTTTCTGCAAAGGGCACCCAGTTCCTGAAATGTTTCACATATAGCTTAGTTCCTCTTGGATTATAATTAGTGCATGAGTTGTGGCACAGCAATGAAGAAAGTGAATCAGTTTTCTATGCCTGCAATTCTTGTTCAGGAGATCTACCCAGTACGACTTTTTCAAAAATCTCTGACCCACTCTCAGTCTGCCCACAGCACAGACCTACCATATTAGCAACTCTAGGACTCGTCAGTGTAAAACAATCTCCAGGTTTTGTACCATTCTGTCAGTTATTAAGTTTTGATCCAATGCCTCCTAAAAAAATTCCCGTGGAAAGAATGACCCTCTGTGGTGAACTTAAGTTCTGACCGAGGCAGCAGCCTTAAAAAATCTTTAAGAGTATTCCATGGGACACAGATTTATTAACATTGCTTTATACCTACTCCAGACATGATGAAGTGCTGGTTTTGGCTGGGACAGAGTTAATTTTCTTCATAGTAGCTAGTGTGGGGCTATGTTCTGGATTTGTGCTGAAAATGGCGTTGATAACACAGGGATGTTTTAGCTATTGCTGAGCAGTGTTTACACAGAGTCAAGACCTTTTCTGCTGCTCACATCACCCCACCAGCGAGTAGGCTGGGGGTGCACAAGAAGCTGGGAGGGGACAGAGCTGGGACAGCTGAGCCCAACCGACCAAAGGGATATTCCACACCATGTGATGTCATGCTCAGTATGTATTTTTGGGGAAGAAGGAAGGGGGGATGGTTTGAGTGATAGTATTTGTCTTCCCAAGTAACTGTTATGCATGATGGAGCCCAGGTTTCCTGGAAATGGCTGAACACCTGTCTGCTGATGGGAAGTAGTAAATTAATCCCTTGTTTTGATTTTTTTGTGTGCACAGCTTTTGATTTACCTATTAAACAGCCTTCATCTCAACCCATGAGTTTTCTCATTTTACCCTTCTGATTCTCTCCTCCATTCCACTGGGGGAAAGTGAGTGAGTGGCTGCGTGGTGCTTAGCTGCCGCCTAGGGTTAAACCATGACAACACACAAAGATACAAAAAATTAATGACAGTGCCTCTTCAACTACAGAGGGAAATTTATAGAGATGAACACTGCAAATATATACTGGGAATTACAGTTCTAGATTAGAATAAGATTTTGAAATTTCCATAGCTTGGCTATTTATGGAGATACTGTATTTAAATGGAAGAACATTTAAATACTATATTTTAACTGGAAATATGTAAGTACACACTGTATTGTGACCAATTCAGCTGCAGAAAGAAATTAAAAAGGTGGCAATAACAATATGATCTATTTCAACAAAGAGTGGTGCTGGAAGTAATGGCCTAGATCACCTTTCTCAAAAAAGCAGTGGGACCAAGGTTTCCTCCTGCTAGGAGCAGAGGTCCTTCTTGCAGCTGGCAAGCAGCAGGCACACTTTCTGTGAACAGGCCATGAATCTTATGACAGAGTAGGGTATACCCAAGAGCATGAGCTCACACGTGGATGCCAGGCCTTCACAGCACTTCTGCATTAACGTCTGTAAACATAGTGAATGTTGCTGGAGAAATGCAGCTTCAGCAGCCCTGCAGCCACACCTCACCCAACAGATGCAACATGTCCCTGCTGGCAGCACCCTGCATGCGAATTTTATGCTGGCTTGGGTAGATGGCCCTTTTCCAGCATCCAAGGAAATGTCCAAATCCCATCTCTGTCCCAAAGGGGTGAGTGGGGAAGAGCATTACTTCTGCACCACGAAGGGAATGGTTGTGTTGCCTTTGCTGCTCTAGAAAGGAGAACAACAACATGATTGCTTTGGCTGTGCTGGGCACACTCCAGGACTGTGGCTCTTGGCTAGCATCAGCATGATCCTCAAAGTGAGCACAACAGGAGGACAGCTTCTTTTGGCTCCTCCTGTTCAGACAGGTCGTGCAATTGAGGAGGTCTGTGTCCTGGCAGAGGAAAGGTCAGGTTGGGCAACAGAGAGCCAGAGAACATCTTTCCCACCTCAGGCTAACACACCTCCCTCCTCCAGGGCTGAGGTGATAACTACAGGGCTACAAGTACTCGTGGCATAAATTCAGCTAAATCACTTAATTCCTTCCCCTTTCCTTTCTCTCCACTTTTCTTCCCCAAATGCTTTAAGAGCTATAATTAGGGCAGTGCCAGTGGGAAGTGGAAGGCTTAACATCTTAACATCATCTTAACATAGGGCAAGTGCTATTACTTTGATGCCATGAACCCATAAAAGAATAGCAGCCCAGGGATAAAAAAGAGTCACAAGATTAAGTAAACTCTCTAAAACGCTATTATAAGAACTATATAGAATAGCCTAACACTCAGGGAGTTTACACTTCTCTCTTCTCTGGCACAATCCTGCCATATAAACTACCTACATCCCTATATTCTACTAGATTATGGGTCAGCTGAGTTTAAGAAATGTTTTCAGAAGCACTGATTTACTAGTGTTTCCACTCTTCTGGTGCTCACCTCTCATGCAGCGAGATTTGTATTGCATCTTTTTTAATTATCACTTTGATCATTAAGGTTCCTGAACAAGAAGTGAAGACAGACATTCACGAACAGCAGATTGACAGTAATGTAGTTTATGGAAAAAATAGAAAGTTCTTTAAGGATACTGTTTTCTCCTGCAGCTTTTAATAAATGTAACTACTTAAAATGACTAACAAAGTATAAAGTACAAAATATAAGTAAAGAATATAAAGTATATAATAAACTACGTAATTAGTATGCACTAAATGCATACCAATGTTGATATTACTGTCTCTGAAATAGAACCTCCGTACTGACTTCTTGTACCTACATCTTCATCTGATTTTTTCCCCCTTCTGTTGTTTCCTCCTGGACACCCTACAATTCCCTGTCCTAGCAAGAATGTAACTCACCTGCCCTGATACCCCATCTTTTCCCCACTGCCATGCTGGCAGCACCACCCTCTCTTTTAAGCCTGAAATTTTTTAACCATCTTTCCCTTGTCTCACAAAAAGGGTCACAATGAGGCAAAATAATCTATTTGGCTTGCTTTTCCAGTCTGTAGCAGTAAGAGTCCTGGAAGCTGAAGTTTGGTCTATAAAGCACGTTTTCTGTCATCCACTCAGCATTTGGACGCTGAGTGGACTGAAAACACTGCTATTGTGAGGAACTTCAAAAGCATAGAATTCACATGCATCTCCAGAGATGCAGATGGGTGAGTTGATTCTTCTGTTCTTATTTTACACGAGTTTGCCCATTTTCAAAAGAGCTGACTGGAGAACCTCTGGTTTAAAGGAGGCCCGTTTGCTTAGGGCTGGTAGCATAACTGTGACATCCCTAGATGCCTCGAGGACTGCAGGACACACGCGCTAAAGACAGTTTTCGCAATTTGTCCCAGGAATTCTGTCAGTTACAGCTGAAAAATCCCATCTCTGCTGTTAGCTGTGCCCAGCGCAGGATGGCTGGTCAGCACTGCGCGTAATGCAGCGTTTCATCACCACAGCTAAAAATGCAGTTTGGATTACAGCTTGTGGAGTAGTAGTCTTAACCTTAGTGCCTGGCCCTTTTCTTTAGCTACAACAAAATGAACAGAGCTCCCTTAGAAAGAGGATAGAAAATATATTTGTAAGCATAATAATCAGCTCATCCCCCACTTCTCCCCCGACTCCTGCAAACACAGCCTGACTGTGAAGTCTGTTGTGAAATCCGCATGTACTGCATGCTAGGAAGGGAGTGATGGGAGAACATCCTTTTCATTTTCTAAATTAAAAGCAGCGATTGAATTAGCCCCCCTCGGCATCACCACTGCCCCACGTAGCGTGTGACCGAGCTGGATGCATCTAAACAATAGGCCCATACAGATGATGCACAATAATTCACTGGTTGATTTGGGATCTGTCTTCTCGGCACCTGCTGCAGCTGAAGCCCCCATCTGTGCTCCCCAGAGAGCTACAGCATGTCAGCACTTAATGTGCTTGGTGTCACTGTGCTTCCTGAGCTCTTGTTTTGTACGCGTGAAAGAGAATTTGGGGAGGAGGGGGCGGGAGGGGGAGGAGGCTCATAAAAGCGCGCACACACGAAGAGCGTGAGTTTTAATTAGAAAACAGGTCAGGGGACACTGACACTGCAGGCAAACACTTAGTGCAGGGAAGAAGTAATTAGGTGCACAAATCTCTGTTGTTAACAGATGCTTTGAGTGCTGCACAAAGAAAGTGGATCCTGTGTGTGAAAAGAGCTGGAAAGCTTCATTTTTGCATCTCTCTGTTTAGGCAGATCAGTGACAAGGAGGGAAGAGGAGCCAGCAGGATAGAACTCTGGACAACCAGAGCATGGGTCCCCCTTCATCCTCTGCACCCCACTCCCTCTCTTCATTTACCACACCATCCTCCATCCCAAACACTTCACTCCTCCCAAACTGTGAGCTTATTTTGTTATAGGTGTGTCACATGCTTGGTTCTGATTTTTGCCCCACTGCCATCACTTTATCATTACAAGTTTCATCATTCTCATTCATTACCACAACTGTATCCCCCAGGCTTTGCTGACAGGTAGGAGGATGAAGCCTACGTCTTTATTTCATATCTCTACATGTTCAGCTTGCTTGTAAATCTGGCCTAAATGTCAGGTGACCACTCTGCACTGGATATGCAAAACAACAGTAAGAAACCCAGAAGCATCTTCGGTACCAATTATTTTATTTCCTGTCATTGTTTAAAACAAAACAAAACAAAAACAAAACAAAACAAAACAAAACACAACTTTCCTAATAGTTCCATCTCAGGGACTCTCAACTGCTTTACAAAAGCAGGTGTGAGGGTCATTGTTGTTACATTAAAACTTGCAGTTGAGGGTAGCTATGAATATAAGGTATACACATTTTTAAAACTGCCATAGCACAGAGAAATCGTATAGTGCAAATTAAGGTATCAATTACCAAATGTCACATTCTGCCCCCTGATTCACACTAAGCCAAACAGCCAAATTAGGACCTTTCATATACTCTGATGATTCTGCTCTTTATATTCTGCCAGAATAAATGAGAAGCAAGTCCCTGAAGATATGAGGGGGATTTCCATGAGATCAAATCTACAAGTAAGTGGCATTCTGGATTCACATGATTAAATTCCACATCTCGCTAGTATTTTAGATATTTTTTCTCTCTGTTTTACTAAAAAGAATATAAGATCTCCAAGATTCTTTTACTGGATTTAGCTAATGGAAGTTAAGTGCTTGCATCTGCAGGTAAACATGAAATTGACTGTCCTGCTTACCATCTTCAGCTTGCACTTCAGAAATGATGATAAAAAAATCTGACTGCTCACCCAGGATCTGCTCCATCACCTACTGAAACACACAGGAACTGTTTCTTTCAGTAAGGCCTGACTCAGCTCCTGTTGGACCTAACTTCAGGTGCACAGGTTTGGAAATAATAGGGAGTCCCTAAAGGTCACGGAAATCATCACTGGAAGAGTCAGAAAAAAAGCTGAATAGTCTGGTCTTCCAGTTCCTTGTCACACTGTCACAGAGCAATACCTTGGTGTGCAAGTGAAACCTCCCATTTACATTGTTCTGCTCATTGGTTTAAATGTATTTATTTATTTTGTAAGCAAATTATCTCTCCTAGGCTAAGAGTGGAGGTCCCATAAAAGAGGTAAGATACCATCACGTAAGAACTGACAGTAAAAAATGTTTCCCAAACTGCAGCGCTCGCATTGTTGCTGAGGTGAGTTCGCATGCAATTGCACAATATGCTACAGTAGGGTATGTGTTACACACAATGAGCTTTGCATCGTGGTGACCCTGAACACCACTGTGGTAGCTCTGTCCCTTGGTCACATATCACAATCCTAATGCCAGTGCTCACCATCTTCAGATGCAAGTGCGGAAGCCAATCACTTTTATGCGCTGTCGGGATGAGAACTGCTCACAAATACCCTTCCCAACACAGCAAATACCACAACTCGGACTGGAGCCATTGCTTAATGCTGCATGGGGACCTCTATGCTGCAGGGGCACCTTTGTCTTATGTCGGGGGTGTATTCCCAGCAGGAAATATCCCTCCTTGATTCATTTGCAGACTATATTATTTCAATACTAGAAAAGCTGAGTTCATGCTATCAATTACATTTTCAAAGCCACTTTATGTTATTTGAGAGAAGTGCTAAGCACATAATGCAAAACCACAAAAGTGCTTTTTTGGCATTCTTTAACTTATGAAAAAATGGCTATGCTAATTTAAGGTTGTTGTAGCCATCCTCAGACTGAATTTCAACCCAGGGAAAAGTTATTATTGTTATGTGCTTTTTGAGAAAAAAAAAAAAAAAAGGAGGCTTATTTTAAGAAGCTAAGATGACCTTCACCAGAAGTAATAGTCACTGTAACACCATCATTCTACAAATGGCATACACAGAAGGGTGGTGCCTCGGGACTAGAAAATAGAAATAGGAAATCTGGACAACTCAGTCAGTACTTTGGTCTGCTATTGACTTATTATTTGGCGTCAGGTAAGTCCAGGAAAGTTAGCAGAAGAATTTTCTTCGACTCAGTTGTCTTTGGGTGAGACTCTTAAACCCTCTACACATGCTCTGTTGACCTCTCTGTAAAACTGAGATACTGAATACTCCCAGAAACTAATTGATTAATCTTTGCAAAACACTTTCTAATCCTTTGGAAAGACTACCTGATGATTATTGCACATATTAAGTGATATATATAGATATATAGGTATCAAGATCTATCTATAGAGATAGGCAGTCATCTCTCTGTGAAAAATTTCCAGGTGAATTATTGATGTTGTTTTTTATTGGCATGTACTCTTGTATTAATAAAAAGGCAAACATTTAAGCACACTTTTATCTACAGGACCACTTTTAAGCTACATGGGGGCAACATAAAAGATAACTATATCATCTCTCAGTGGGTCAGTTCCATAACCACTTTAAACTGGCTTAATGCAGGCTGCCACCACCAAAAAAAGTAGTTCCATCCTCTCCCCTACCATGGTTTCCTGCACGCATCCTTGTGCTGCCTGTGCACTTAGAAATCTGTTTTGTTTCCCCCTCCTCTGGCTGTTTTTTGGCCAGATCTGTTCCTCTGCATGGTTGTGTGGCTGCATGGCAGCAGGGGTGCTTGAAAAGTAAAGCTCTGTGTCAACCCTCACTCAACCTCTATCGCAGATGGTGGCTTTGGGACTTGGAGAGAGGCTGTGACCCAGAGCACAGGTGATCTGGAGTCACAGAAATAACACACCAACCATTTCCTAACCCTCCTCTGCTCGCTAGCTTCTGAGCAGCACCAGGCCTGCCTGCCAGCTCGGTAGCAGCCCAGCCTGCGCTTCTCTATGGTGCGTGGGAGCTTTCAGCATTACTATGTAAAATCCATCTCTGAGTACAAATATCACATGGAGGAACAGCAACATGAGACTAGTGCAAAAGCTGTCTGTGCTGAGGCCAAACACACACACACAAGCCTTAATAATACAGATTTTAAAAGTAAAATAAAAAATGGCTCATTTTGCCAGACAAATGAAGAAGAATAGTTATCCTGGCAGCATGTGTTTTTTTTATAGTAACAGGTAATATCTCTGAGGACTGCCAAGAACTGAGCAAAACACACTGAGTGCAGTGCAACTATTAATAATAAATTTTAACTCTTAGTTGGTCACTGCACTCAGATTGCTTTGCTTCTACTGTCAAAGTAGCAGAGCAAAGCATGCTGACAGCTTCCATAAATAGCAGACATTTAAATAATTCATCAGTAGGCAAACGGGATGCACATTTAAACGGAATGTGAGCATCTCCCTCACCAGCTCTTAGAGCCCAAGTTAGCTGAATGCATCTCCCTGTAGGCATCAGTCAGCTCCGACATAAAAGAGCAACACAAGAGCACAGAATCAAAGGGAGTAGTTTTGTCTGAGGTTTTACACAAGGGACCAAAACTTTTCTGATTCTTAAAGCTGAGTGTGGCAATCACTAAGCTTCTTGCTTGTACAGTGCAAATAACTATATTTCTCACTTGAAGAGCTCTCCTGCATATTGAAAGAACAAATGAAAGGTGTTTAGAAGCAGGAAAACTGGCTTTCCAGGGGGCTTTGGATGCTTAGATACACAGCTGAGATGTCATTGACATCCACAAAGCAAACCCTCAAGTGACAACTAACCCTGTAGGTGTGTAATGGTATGCTATAACAATGGCATACGCTATTTATAATAGCTGTCTATAAGTAGGGTAAGCTTGGAAATGGAAGATGCACAGCAAAGTGTGGGGACTCCTAGGCCAATATATGATGATTCTCCAGAAAGCAAACAGAAGCAGAGTGAAATGCCACAGTAAGATGGCTGGGCTGCTTCCAAGACTGAGTCAATGTATTCAGCAGCGGCTCACGTGTCTTCACATAATGAGTGTTTGCACCACTGTTCAAAAACCCCCAGCACTGAGTCACTAGGTGTCTAGTACACGTCTAGGCCCCATCATGAGCCGCAAAATACTGTGAATCTGCTGGTTTCATCTACCAGGCTCAAACCAGGGGGTGTGCCCTCCATGCACTGATTGCCCTGTGCTGCCAAGGACGCCACCACTTCCTTCTGCTCTGTGACTTAGGACATTCACCTGCAAGGCTTCAGGAATTAGTGCAGTGTCTTGGGCTTTGGGAGATATAGGTCAATTTTTTTAAACAGAGGAAGGTTTTGAACTGAGGTCTGCTATATCGGTGAATGCACTAGCTAACAACCTGTTAGCTACAAGGAGAAGATGCAACGCTCATTCCTCCTCTGGCCAGCTACTGAGGTGAACCTCAGTTAGAGAGCAGACTCATGACTTATGCTCAAGTGGAGCTAGTTGTTTACCACAAACAGAAGAAAACAGATGCTGTGATTCTAATTTGTAGAAGGACCACAATTTCCTCTAGAATACACAGTCAAGCAAAACTGGCTCCACACAATTCCAAGAATAAAGAAAGATTCCTCTTAAATTGGCGAGTCTAATGTGCAAGGATCCAGCATAGCCCTTAAACATACACATATAACTGTAAGGATCAATGTGACTTTGCTTATGCAATGTCTCATGGGATCGGGCATTAAATTTTCCTCTTGCAAACAAATAATACCATTAATAGAAACCAAAAAGAAACACAGGCTACAAGATTGGTCATTTCAACAAAATAACCCTACTATCTGAAAGAAAATGCCCAAATATTCAAGAAAAATGAGTTGAGCAAAATGTGCAATCACATTGGGAAAAGCTATTACTTATTCAGTAGCAAATGCACTAAGGATATCATCACAAGCAGCAGCACTGCCAAGTACTATTAAGAAGCTGTGCATTGAGTCAGGCTGCTCCTCATAATTTATTAAATGAATGCCTCTTTCTTTATCCCAGCAAAGACTGGCTTCTGAGATTAGGATGTTAAGAATGATTGGGTAAATTGTTTTCTGCAGGACAGTTTTCCAAACAGCAATAACTTCTATTTGCTTCGTGCACTGTGGAAACCAGTGCTTGATGTTGATGCAGTCTCCGTAGGCCTGGCTGCCGCTCAGCAGGGTGGCCTCAAGCTCCACGTAGGAGCTGGGAGTGTTTGTCCTCTGTCAGGTGCCGCAGGAGATGTAACCTCCTCCAGAAAAGCCAGCTGACATGCTGGCAGTTCGCTCACCGGCACTGCTAGAGAGCTGAAGGCTGGGGACTCCCAGGGAGCATCACATCAAAGCCAAGGCTGTTCAGGTGCACGGCATAGCCCTAGATCTTCACACCAAGCCTAGAGAATGTAACAGTGTCCCTCCTAATCTCACTGCTCATTTTTTTTCTGAGTTTTTTCAGGCTATTTGGAACATATGTCCTCCAGCAACCCGGCACGGCACTGGCACAGGAGTTGCTACAGCTGCTGTAACATATACTATATGAGGATTCCCCTCAGCTGGAGGAGTCTTTAGGCAGATACAACCCACCAAATTTACATTTCCTTTAGCATCAGAGTCCTTGTGCAAAATAGTGCCTGTGGATCAGAGAACAGGGCCTTCCAGAGATGACTTGCTATTATTTCCAGGAAGCATGTACATCTATACAAGTTTTGTTATTCATCTGCACAGGAAAATGCCCCCAGGTCCCCATGGAAGAAGGAGCAAAATCTCAGAACCACAGAATGCTTTGGTTTGGAAGATCCAAATCTTTAAAGATCATATGGTTCCAGCCCTCCTACCATTGGCAGGGACACCTTCCACTAGACCAGGCTGCTCAAAGCCCCATCCAACCTGGCCTTGGACACTTCCAATGATGGGGTATCCAAAACTTCCCTGGGCAGCCTGTTCCAGTGTCTCACCACCCTCACTGTAAAAAATTTCTTCCTCATGTCCAATCTAAATCTGCCCTCTTCCAGTTTAATACCATTATCTCTTGTCCTGTCATGACAGACATCGGTAAAAAAGTCTCTCTCCATCTTTACTATAAGCCTCCTTTATATATTGAAAAGCCCCCAAAAGGTCTCCCTGGAGCCTTCTCTTCTCCAGGCTGAACAACCCCAAATGCAAAGCCCTCTGTCAGCATCTCCCCCATCTTGCCCAGCTGACTACAGACTAACCGCTTGGGTTGAAGCAGTGGTGTCCATTTCTTTCCGAGCAGACCTGCTGTTATAACCCAAATTGCACTAGCTATTGCTTCTCTTGGTTGCCTCAGAGCAGAGGCTGCTGCCTGCGTGGCCTTGAAGATTAACTTTCTTCTCACCCCTCAAGGCACTGCCTCAAACCCAAGTTTAGGACTGTTATTGAGAAAATGAGGGGCAAGCCTGCACCACCACTGTATACTTTCCTGGGATACATGGGAAACGGCAGTATAGAACACCTCATATAAATCCCATAATTAGAAGATAAGCGCACATTATTCTGTTTTTCCTCCTAGGAAAAATGTTTGCTTTACCAACACAAAACACAGCACAATAAACTATTAAGCCAGAGATTCAGATGACCATGTTATTTCCACGTCTTTGCACATTTGAAATCTGACAACAAAATTTTCTAAAAGCAAAGATGTCTTTTTCTTTTTTTTGACCCTCCAGCTTGTCTTCCAGAGAAGGTCAATTTTTCACGCAAGCTATACAAGTAACTGGCCCAGTTGTTTTGATTTTGCATTTCTGAGTTTTCGTGATGCTGGCACCTGTGGGAAAAGTTCACTGAATCTGGATAAGAGATAAGAGATCTACCTTGGTGTATTGAAAGAGGGCTGGCTGGAAGCTACATTTTGTTTTTCTTTTTAATTTTTTATTTTTCAAAAATAGAATGAAACCTCAGTGGAGACCTAAAACTTGAAAATATTACTGCAAAGATGGAGGGAGCAGAGATGAAGGGATATGTTCTATATTCTCACTCATTATAAATCTTCATTGAGGAGAGTAAGAGGAAAGGAAAAAGAGGCAAATGTTTCTTTTTGGATCATTCCCTCTAGGAAAATTAAATTTGGGTTTAAATAAATATTTTTGGAAGCAACCACAAAATGGACACAGCAGAGAGACCACCGTGGGTATCTGCAATCAAATGAAAAGGGCCTGTTTTCTTTCTTCATTCAAGGAGAGAATAATTTTATAGTGGATTTTATCATCTTTGTCCAGAGCAACTGGTTTCTAGCAGATATGAAAGTCACACTGGCTTTGGGATCTGTTTCTGTTTCTTCTTCTTCCATGGGGAAGGGAGAGTGTATCCAAAAACCCTCAGACATCGGTTTGTAGCTTCAGGTTTAAAGTGCCCACTTATCTGAACATGCTTTGTTTGTTTTCTAACAGGTCACTAGAACAGACCTCTCTCAAACCTGTGGAGGCCCATCAAGGGACTTCTCTTCTTGCACCTCAGGTGGTCATCCACACCACGTCTTTCTCACTCCGTGGTCTGCCAAATGCAAAAGCAGCACTGAGGAGGCACTGGGAGAGAAGGAGACAAAAGCTGGCATCAAACAGTATAATCTATAAATCACATAGTTATTATTAGCTTTTTCTACCCAAAAGACAATTGGGTCAGCAGACTAAGGATGACCAAAGCTGAAAACTGAGCAAGTGTCTGCGTGTCTCTGAGAAAGCAGCTGGAGGCCTGCTGGCAGACTTCAAAGTAGACAGAGTTCTCCATCTGAGAGGCTGATGCACGTCGTAGCACAAGACATCAGAAGAGGCACAATGTCATCTGGAGCTGTGACTGTGGGACTGTTGCAACCTGGATAAAAGGATAAAGTTCTGAAGCTTTGCTCGTTACAGCTGGCAACAGTTTCATGGAGTGTTCAGTAACTTGCAAGGCTGATGTGCCAGACCACATCTTTCTTTCCCAAATTAGCTTGCTGACAAAAGCTCAGTGGGAGACACGCTGCTGGTGTGCTGTGCCTCTGTGGAGAACAGCACCTCTCTGCTGAGTTTGTCTCTCGGTGGGAGCTGCTGCTTCTTGTAAATGTCTCCCTCGAAATACTGCAGGTCTCCTGCAAAATCTTCCAGTGTGCATTTTGGCAACCGTGCTTGAGGAGCCTGCATCCCCGCCTCAATCACAGCAGAAGGGAACCTTCCCAGCCTTCACCATCCCACACCAACAAGGCTGCTGTGGTAATTGACTTGGGTCTCTATCAATATCTGCCTTCAGCTCCTCTGTGTTCATTGTCCCCGTTTTGTTCAGCGTCCTTTTTTGGCTTACCCATTTCTTCACAATTCAACACGAGTTCTCCTATTCCCAGTGCTTGCCTTCCTCACAAGTCCTCACAGCCCTTGTGACCTCCAATGTATTTGGCAGCTGGCTCAGCACAGGCTCAGGCATGATTTTTCTGAAGAAGTTTAGTCTAGTTTTGAGGGGTCAGTAGTACAGTAACTAGCTGAAATGTAACCAAGTACAGTCACCTGTGTAAATGCAGCTTGTACCTGTTTTACCTCAAGCTGGAGAGGTAAAGACTATAAGCTCATCACAAAAAAAAAAAAGGGAAGAAGACTTTGGAAGAGGGACAGTTGATGACATCATGTAGTTTATTTGCAAAACCTGTACAGTTGCCTGAATCACAGAATCACAGAATGTCAGGGATTGGAAGAGGCCTCAAAAGATCATCCAGTCCAATCCCCCTGCTGCAGCAGGAACACCCAGATGAGGTTACACAGGAAGGCGTCCAGGCGGGTTTCGAATGTCTCCAGAGAAGGAGACTCCACAACCTCCCTGGGCAGCCTGTTCCAGTGCTGCGTCATCCTCACCATGAAGAAGTTTCTTCTCAAATTTAAATGGAACCTCCTGTGTTCCAGTTTGTACCCATTGCCCCTTGCTCTTACCATTGGTTGTCACCGAGAAGAGCCTGGCTCCATCCTCGTGACACTCACCCTTTACATATTTATAACCATTAATGAGGTCACCCCTCAGTCTCCTCTTCTGCAAGATAAAAAAGACCCAGCTCCCTCAGCCTTTCCTCATAATGGAGATGTTCTACTCCCTTTATCATCTTCATGGCTCTCTCGTGAAGCACTGAGAATATTTGCTTTCAAGATTTTTGTGGGTCAGATTTAGTCTGCAGAGGCAATTTTAGCTCTGTCAATTGGTTGGAAATGACCTAGGCAATCTCATATTAGTTTAACTTTTCCACTTTATTCTAAATTTTGGGATGTTCTCAGAACCCTTGCTAGCACAGACAATATGATTTTTGTCTTTATATACCTTGGGTGGGGTGAGGGGGAAGCTTAGCTTCTCCCTATGTCAACTGCCCCCACCCCACACAATCACAAACCAAACCATATTTCACCTGCCTTTTAACTGTCTCTGGCAACACCTGGGTTTTTTTTTGTTATCAAACTATATTGCTGGCATATCTCAGGCTATGGGATAACCGCTCAATAAATTAACTTCACCACTATCCCAAGGGGATCTGGAGTGGACATAAACAACCTGTTGGATGCTCTGTTGTCATAAACTGTTCAAAAAAGTTAGATCAGAACAAACAAAAAAATTAAATACGCAACTGGAGAATGTAAATGAAATTTTCAAAGCAGCCTATGCCTACGAAGACACATTCCTGTTTATTTTAGTGCACTTAGACTGGATTTTGGTGGGTTTTGGTTTTGTGTGGGTTTTTTTGGTTTTTTTTGGGTTTTTTTGGGAGAGGGGGGTTTCTATGTTTGTTTGTTTGTTTTTAATTCTGAAGTATTTTGTTTCATTACACTCTCTCAGCTTCTCCACATCTTTTTATTTCTACCTTCTTCCCATGACTACAGGTTTCCCCATGGGTTCTACCCAACACAGGGGAGTTTTGGGTTATTAAGTACAACTAGGAGCTAGACTGTGACTTGGGCCAGCCATACTATGATACAGGATCAAATGCTACTTGGGCTCTGCTTCAACCACGCTGGCAGAGAGGAGGCTATGTCTGCAGAGGAGCAAGCAAAGACAGAACAGATGCTTCTCTGCACTAAAATTTTGTGAATGGAAGGTTATACCAACAGTACCTTATTCATACAATCCTTCTTCCTCTCCAGAGGAACCAAAAAGATCCAATCAAAACCAAATACGCAGCAAAAACTGATGTAAGAAAAAAAAAAAAAAGTAATTCCCTCAGAAATGCTATCTTCTATTAACCATAGTCATAAACTTTAACTTAAGAAAGCAAAGCAGGAAAAGATGCATTTTTTTTAGTTAGAGGTTTTGTCCCATAGGAGCTGGAATAACTGGAACAATAGAGACACCCCTCACAACTTTGTCACAACTTAGCTCTCAGCTGTGGAATGATTAAATCCCAGAATTAAAGCAAGCATTTACTAGACTAAATAAAATCCTGTCAAATCTGATTTCTACAGCTGGATTATGCCTTCTTGGGCTACCGCAAGACACTCAAGATTAGCCAAAGACTTTCAAAAAGGAAGCCCACCTAAGATAATCTCTGCTTCATCATCAGACCTAATCTTACCAAGCTGAATTATATCTTTGTCACAACTAAAGTCACAACCCTGAAGAACTCTGCTACACATAGGACGAAATCATGAACTCCTTATCTCTACCTTAGAGGAACTCCAGGCAGCCAGGAAGCAGTATCACACTCTACATTAATCTTTGCAGTCAAGAGGCTGATAGATTTTTGTATACAATAGCTCAATATTTACCCAGAGCTGTATGGAGGGGCATGACCTTGCCTTCAAACAGGAGCTCACCACTGCTACTACTGAAGATAAAGAAGTGGAGGGTGAGAGGTTTTTTTTCCCTGTAGTGTCAGAAGTTGGTCACCTTCCAAACAGTCAGGTAGTTTTGCTGAAGACTCACTACCCGTATTCACAACTACTGCACTGGTGCATCAGCTATTCAAAGGATGGAGTGGGAACAGGTTCTAAGTAGTAACTGAATTTAGGCGCGACTATTTCATAGTGAAACAGATTTATTTTTTCTCTAAGAAAATGTTTCCATGCTCCCCTCAACTCTTGCCGGTTTAATTACATCTTCAATAATACAGTCAGTAGTTGCTTAACCTTCCTTGTTAAATTATTATGTAGAAGAGTGGAGGGTCGGGTACACACAACATCTGGGAGAGCAAGTCCTGGGGCGATTCTCCATCTGAGCCTAATCTCACATCTCTGAACACACAGGATTTCCCTTCTTCCCTCCCTGCTTCCCTTCCTCTCTGCCTTTGTGTTTTTCCTCCTTATTAACACTTCCCACCACCTTTCCTGAACAAAGTTTTTGGGCATCCTTGTGGTTTCCCCAGTAAACTGACTCGTTTCATATGCTGAATGGAAACGTCAGTTCCAAACACACTGGGAGGTGAGATCTCAGAAGAACAAGGGAAGTTTGTTTTCAGAAGCTAGGGAAGTGTAGAGTATCATAAACTTCAGTAGGGGCAAAGATAAGGGTTTCATACAATAGGTAAGATTAGAAAGATAAAATCTTAGAAGAAAATATAGGAAGAAGGAACATCTGGGTCAGAGATGTGGGAATAGTGCAACAAAGCTGATAGCTTCACTAAGACAAAGGAACATGGAAAGCAAGAGGGAGAATGGATTTGGGATTATACATGAAATGGCAGAGAGAAAGTAAAATGGTACTTTTAAAAGATATAATTACTATCCTTATTGAGCTTTCTTTCAGCTGCTAATTTACATATATTCTCCACATATTGATCCACCTTTCCAGTTATTAACTTATGACAAGGTCATCCACTTGAAAATAATTTCTGAACAAGGCAATGAAGTAATTAATTTTTCTGTTAGAGAACTTGTTTAGCCAGTAACAGTTCTTAATATTTTAAGACAATTTTCCCCTACTTAGAAGAATATGTGGAATATGTGTGTATATGTAGCAGAAAAAACCTTACCCCTCAAGGAAAGTGGTGGGCTAACTAAAGCACTTCTCATACACTGATACAATATTAAAAAACTAATTAAATACAAAATGTGGCTTTCTGGCTTTGAGAAAACCAGTGCATAAATTAGTTGAAAGGTATTGCAGTCAGATGCACTGCATTGCAAGTCAATCAAAACCATACTGGTCATTATGGGATATAAAATCCACAACCAGTGGTGGTCCACAACTAACAGTCTGTGTTCTCTTTGCACAGCCCTATGAGATCAATGCACTTATGATGAAATCTCGACACTTACGATGAGATTTCTGCTCTCCCTATACAGTACCAGCACTGAGTACTCTCCAGCTGTGCATCTCCCTTCCCCCTCCATACACATTTCCATACTGCCACTTTTCTGATAACCTCCCATGCCCTCGGGATTTCCTCTGTAGCTAAAATAAGATATAAAGCCATATTAGGCTCAGCATAATGAGTGATGCATCAGACCTCTACTTCTATATGCTCCCACTGTCTTTCCAGCTGATCAGAAAAATTTGGATCCACATATCTCTGGATGAGCAAATAGAGGATCCCCCTCAGCATGAGCTCCTCATTGTTAGGAGCATTACGTATTGCTGCCACTGGAGCTGTGCAGACACAAAGCATTCTCTTGTAGGAGCTGAATTTCACAAAAGCACAATGGTCTTTTCTTTAAAGGAAAACACAAACTAGAAAGAAGTCAACAAGGTACAGAGAGTCCTCCATGTTTATTGACTCTCTTGGGGACTGAATGCTGAAAGTAATTTGCACCAAGTTGTTCACCAGTTCTTGAGCTTTGGCTCAGTGTTTTGCTTTACTGGAAAATGACTGAGGAAGAGAGCAGGAATTGTGCCAGTCCAGGATTTCGAACTTAAAACGGAGGCAGCCTGAGAATACTGCTCAACCTCTGCCCTGCATGAATTCATTTATTGCAAAATCCAGGGGAAATAATGCAGAACTCAGCAATAGGTTGGCTGGAAATATGGAACCACACTTTCCCCCGTGTACACTGCTTAGATAAATAATTCACCAAAGGAGAAATTAGCACCAAGGCCACATGCAGAAAATAGGAGGATATTAAGAAAACTGGGCTGTATAAAATGTAAGATCTTCTTGTAAGAAAGGTGTCCAACAGTTTGTGTTTTCTTGAAATTTCAAACAGGGAAAATAAGTGATTAGGTTGGGAAGTCACACGACATGCCAAAGCTATGCATATTTTGCAGGGAAGTCCAACGTAGCCAAATTGTAATGTAAAGGTCTAAATAATCAGACACTGCAGCAAGAATTGCCTTGTGGATGGAGTTCAGGAAAGCAGAGCACCAGGCAGTCCATGGAAAACAATAGCTGGCAGTTCCTGCAGCAGGGACAACACTAAAAGTTGGTGCCAGGCCTGTCAAACATTCTCCACACTTCTGTGTATTTAATTGATGGAAGAACTATGGTACACTTCAAATAGCTTAAATTTAAAAATCTCAGCTCCATATTCTTGCTAGTAAGGGCAGCAAGAGTGGGTAATGTAGAATTGCTTCCTGCTGCACTCTGTCCTGATCTCAGCACAGACCCAGGAATCTTTATGCTGTGTGTAGTCCAAGGCCACTGTGGATGGTGGTGGTTGATGGGTGCAAAAGAGACGCTGCAAGGTTCAACTGCCCTCGCTAGGGTCTGCCTCCGCTCCCTCCTGCCTCCTCGGGAGCCGAATCCATGCTTCCTTTGACCACCGGCTACGGCAGAACGTGTTCCCTTACCATGTAGGAGCCACGGTGCACGACATAAGCAGGAGTGCACACAGACCACACACAGGCACAAGCCTGCTGCACCTGGCTGCATCCAGCCAAACCAAGATGTGGTTTGTGCCATCTCCATGAGGCTTTGTACTTGCTTGTTGCTCCCCAGCAATCAGCGGGAACGATTATTTTCCACGACTGCTCCTCTGAGACTGTCGGTGCACAGCTGCTGTTAGTGCTTCTGCACAGACCAGTGATGCTGCGCTGCATGGAGAGCAGGGAGAGACGCTCTTCTGCAATGGGCACACTGCACCTAGTGGCATGAGCGAGAAGTGCCTGAGGAATCAGCTTTAAACATGGTTATTTCTTATGGGAAACTCCTCTAGCCTTTCTCAGAAGCTGAAGTGGGCACCAGTGGCCAACATTTTGAAATCATGCTTTGCAAGCAATGCCCAGTCCACCAGTAAGGTAGACTTCTGGGCGCACCTGTTTTTTCTGTCGATGATGCCCATGTCAGCATTCCGGTGATCTTCAGAAGATATGTGGCTTAGGAAAAAAAGATTCCTGACAGAGCTCCATCAGAGTGTCATGAAATTGGTATTATCCCCATTTTGTAGATGGAAAAGAGAGGCACAGATGGGGGCGATTTTCTCCAGTTACTGGCAACATACCCACTAAGGACCACGGCTTATGGTAACCACTTAAGGGAAGATGCTCAGTGGCAAAATGTTAAAGCCTATTATTTGACCGAAGTAACTACAGATTTTACTGTTGAAGCAGGGATCTTGTAACTTACATTTTTCTTATGGCTTTTTCTGTTGCTTGCACTATTAATGAAATCTACTTGTGGTAATAATTGACATGGACTACAGACATGCAAGAGGAATTCTATGGGGACACAGATATAGCATGCACAAAAAGCAGCCTGCCTGACAATGCTCTCTACAGCTTTGAGTTCAGCAAGGAACTTTCATATTTTTATAACTTCACAGGCTGGGCCTTTTATGAAAACTCAGTGAGACACGTTTATCACTAGTCATCACTTTCTCATTTCAGCTTTATCTTTGGAAAGAAAGGAATCTTGCTTAAAGTCTCAGATTCTCCTACATATTTCTCAGACTCAAATGTAGCTGTAAGAAGGATATGGAGTCCTTTGTTTTGATTCTTCAAGTGCTCTGCTCCTGATACAGATAGCATTCTTGAAAATCATATTAACAAAGCCAATGCCTGTGCTCTTGGGAGGATACAGTCATTGCAATCAGGATTGTTATAACATTAATAAACTGAAAAGAATTGAATTACTTTTGATAAACACTACATATTCTCAATCAGTTGCCTGTTTAACCTGATAGTCATATAACCCAAGCAACAGATTCAGAGATCCCAGCATCTGCAAAATCAGAATGAGGAAGGTACACTCTGGTGGCTTGAAAGCAAAGCACATCTCTTTGATCAGAAAGAAAAGGGAAAAAATTATCGCAAATTCTCTTCCTTCATATTTTTCAGCATGAAGTGTCTCAGAAGAAAAATGTTTTCTTTGAGAAGTGATCTAAACCAATTCTTTGCACATTGGTACTGCTGGTTTTGCTGGTGAATGATCTCTAGATCTCATGTTCTTGTTTATTTTTTTTTCCAAACAATTTAATTGCCTCTATTGTTTGGGTTATTTTTTCCTATTAGTCTTGTATAGAGCAGATAAAAAGGCACCTTATTCCTGAACCAAAGGAATCTAATCTGTGGAGGAGAAACCTTTTACTTCTATGACCACACTTTAGATTCATATATTAAAAATTCCTGGGGACAGATTCTGACATTGTTGTCCAGCTGAGTCATATTCTTATAAATAACCTCAATGCTCATAATGCCTTTTCTTTTAGGGTAAGACACTCTTCATACACCTTTTCTTCTAAATATGTATATTGTCCTCAACCAGGGGAAACTGAAAGATAGGATACTTGAATTTCTTTCAAACATAGAATCATAGAATGGTCTGTTTTTCTTCAAAACACTGTAGATGCTTTGCCTGATCTGATTATGATTGAGTAGGAACAGTCAAAAGATGACCAAGTAGGAACTTCAGAACCCAATATATTTAGAACAAAGTTTTCCTGCAGAACTGATCTATCCATTTTGAGCCTTAAGCTGTTCAGTATAGCCCCTTTAAAACCACTATTCTTTGTATTTAATATTAATCCCAGATTATAAAACAAAAACATACATCTTCCCAATAGCCTGTTCAAAATCCTTAGTTCTGTTGAAAGTATTTCACACCATGTGACCTAGAGCTATACCATAACCCAAAACAGAGCTGGGAGCCGTATTGCTAGACAAGCCGATGAGCCTGTGTGATGGGGCTGGGAATAGCAACAGCATTAGTATACGTTGGGAACGGATGTAAAAGCTATGTCAGCTGTGTACGTAGGGACTGATTGTCCCTCCTACACCACGACACACACTGCATTTAATGTGCATATTCCTCTTGAGCCTCATGAGCTGGTTCCTACATTTAGGACACACAAAGGATTAATCAAGCTTATATCCAGGGCACGGCAGACAGAACACTTTTATATGCTTGTGCAGCGAGAACTCCTTCAACAGAATCACCCTGTAGAGACAAGCCTGTGCCCTTTCAAGAAACAAAGAGAAGCAGTCAAATGCTTGTGTGTTTAGAGGATCAGAATACACTAAGTATATCCTAAATTTTCAAAATCATAGGATTAGTTTAAAAGATTTCACACTTAAGAAAATAACAACATAGGACCAGTCTTCTGCCTAGTGATTTTCCAACGAAACCTGATTTAAAAAAAAAAAAAAAATTAAAGATTTCACATGATTCAGGGGTGTGGCTTTAGAGAAATCCCTGGCTTTAAATATTGCACATTGACAACTCCACGAAAGCTTTTGTTTTGGGTCTTTGCTCCAGAGCAGTTTTGGTTTTGCTTTTCATACATTTAACCAGCACATTCAATATTAAATGAATCCTATACCTTTTCTCCTTAACATGTATACTGTCCTCAGCCAAGGGAAACTGGAAGATAGGATACCTGAATTTCTTTCAAACACAGAATCATAGAACAGTCTGGGTTGGAAAGCACCTTTAAAGCTCATCTAGTCCAATTCCCCCTGCAATGAGCAGGGACATCTTCAACTAGATCAGGTTGCTCAGAGCCCTGTCCAGCCTGGCCTTGAATGTTTCCAGGGATGGGGCATCTACCACCTCTCTGGGCAACCTGGGCCAGTGTTTTACCACCTTCATCATAAAAAATTTCTTCCTCATGTCTAGCCTGAATCTCCCCTCTTTTAGCTTAGAACCATCACCTCTTGTCCTGTCATAACACGCCCTGCTAAAAGGTCTGTTCCCATCTTTCTTATAGGCCTCTTTTAGTACAGAAAGGCCACAATAAGGTCTCCCTGGAGCCTTCTCTTCTCCAGGCTGAACAACCCCAACTCTCTCTGACTGTCCACATAGGAAACCTCTGATACAGCCCTCTGATCACTTTTGTGATCAAAAGTTGAGCTTCAACTGATTAGGCTCAATTTACCACATTCATCAAATGTAATCTTAATTTTCAGATGTAAACTCAACCCTGTTGGTGTCCAGCAGTAGTTTAACAGGTACATGCTCTGCATTAAAAATACATATACTTTCATATTTTCATATGTCCAGAGCTTGAGTACACTGGAGCAAATTCTGTCTTGAATTATACTCCAATGACTTCAACAGAATTTCCAAGGATTAGGCAAAACTAGATCCACCACTGCTGCAGAGCCTACTTCTTTCTCATCCTCTTTCATTGATTTTGCTCCCATTTGGCCCCATTCTTAAAGTCTTTGTCAGGTTGTTAGGCAAATTACTTGGAAACTACTTGTATTTACTGATCCTCATTCACCGTATAAATTACACAATGAAGTCATGCAAGGTGAAGGAAGTGGTTTTGCTGATATCTTATATAAATACTAATTAATAAGTTCTAAAGATACAGGCACCTTTATCACTCCTGTGCTTCCAAAACATGTTAGAACTTTGACTTATTCCCTTGCTGAGTTCCTGAGCAACTATTATTCATTTAAACACCACATTGGTTTAATTTTGTCTTTGCCCCTGGGGCTCATGGAGCAGAACATGGCCTCTCATGATATTTAGGCTGCCTAACCATGGTCTTTTGTTCAGCATTAGGGCCAGTCAACCCCATCCACCTCCCACAGCCAATTAGTTCTTGGGCGACTTCCCCCCAAGTTGATGCTGCCGCATCTCCAGCCAGCCGCCTACCTTTGGGGGCAAAAGCATTAGGCAGATGATCTTGCAGTTGTAGGGCATGAAGCTGCAGGGAATCAGGCAGGCCCTGCATTAGGGGAGTCATTCTGTCGGGGTTGGCAATTAATAGCAGCGGGGAACTCTGCTGGGGAACCAAACATCGGTCATGCATTAGTTGCAGACAGGCAGCTTTCTGGAGGCTCTCAGTTAAATGACTAAAGGAGGGGGGTCTCGATGCACAGGGGATCACCTCTAAGGGATCTAAACCTTCAGCCCAATAAGCAACTCTTTGAGTTAAAGACCAAGGTTCCCGGGCATCACTGGTAGTTAGAAACACACCTGGTCCCCAGTATCCCTGGGGTTCCTCCTCTGACAAGGAGATTCGGTCATTGCCAGTTAATGATACTCTCCAAACATATCCAGTTTCCATTTCTTGGGCTAATCAAGAGTATTTTTCTTGGATTTTCGATAATTGAGTTGGGGAATAGAGGACTGCCTGAGTGGTCATTTGTGGGCTCAGCCCATCATCAACAGTTTCCATTTTTAATAGGGGTCTAAATGTAAATGGTCTCCAGCACTGTTTTGTGGTCTCCAGTGGTGTCCTGTGGTCTCCGACGGTCTCCTACAGTGTCCAATGGTGTCCTGCAGTCTGCAGTGGTTCCAAGGGACTCCTGGTGCTCTGGGTCTGCCAACCAGAAGATGGCAGTGCCTCTCCTGGCCTCTTCCCCAGGCCCCAGGGCAGAGGAGATGCCCCAGCAGGAGGGCTGGGGGTGCAGGCTGGGAAGCTGGGCTCACCTGTGGCTTGACAGTGGCTGATCTTCCTGCCCATCCCACCAGAGGTGGCCAGTGTGGATGCGCACCTCCAGCTGGCGGCAGCTGCGGGGACAGTGCCATTTGGTGGGAGCTGCTGTTTGGAGTGTCCCTGAGAGCCCCAGGCATCCTGTAGTGCCAGTATCCCAGTATCAGGGAGGCATCAGCCCACAGCTTGGTCATCCCCATTGGGCTATTTATTAAATACAAAGAAAAAACAAAACCAACCAAACAAAACACACTTCAAAAGTAGAGAAGAATTGGGGTACCATTTAAACATCTCAAATATATACAATGAACATTTATAATTTATATGAAACTCTGAAAAGTGCCAGCAACTTGTCAGCAACTATTTACATTCCAAAGCATTAGAACTAGAAGGAAAGGATTATGAATGCAAACTGTCTCACATTACTCCAAGATTAGTTCAGCACATTAAATCACTGCTTACATTTAGAATAAGCACACTGCAAGCAATGGTACATGGTGGCCTCGTCTAATGGGTGTCAGATGACTCTTGCACTGCACTTGGCATGCAAGGACTTCAAGATAATGATCTAGAGGGAAAAAACCAACACCACAGGATATGGATAGAGCACAGTGAATTGTTATCACCCTTCCCGTTAGGTATCCATTAAAACTGGGCCTTAGAATGCGTTCCTGGGTCATGTGCACCTGGATCTTGCTGCTTGGAAGTACTGAGCAGCTACAAATCCATCTGAAGTACACCTCAAGTACTGGTACTCAGCCGTCCTGTAAAAATCACTGTGGTCTGGAATTGAAACATATTCAAAGAACTAAGTTAGTGCTAAAGAACTAAGCAGTTAGGTTTCACTGACACCTACAGGCAGTCTGTGGTGGTAAGTTTTATAGAGAGTTACAGAGTATAATTATTTCCTAACAGTGGGCATAAGACTGCTCTTTTTAAAAAAATTCTGAGAACTCTGCAATTTCATTAAATTATTGCATTAATAAGGTTCATCTGCTGCTGAGTACAACTGTGTCACAGAGAAATACAGCAGATGATTGCAAAATAAACCTCCAGAAATGGCTGCATTTTGTGCCTACAGTTTGGATGTTCTAAAAGACAAGACATACACGCATGTCTTTTTCCTTCCTCCTGACCTGTTCAGAAAGCTGACAAGGCACAAGCAAATACTGTTGCTCCTGTGTGGGGTTAATCTCACAGCAATTACTAAGGCCAACCTATGACTGCTGACCAGGAGCCATCACTGCCCATGTTTCACGGTGGTTGTGTCACTTCTTGGCCCAGCAGCACACAAGACAATATTCCAATAATGTCTCTTCCTGATGGCATTACAAAGTTAGAGCAAACAGCAGGGACTTGCTCCATAATTGTGTCCTAATGTACTTCAAGATTTCCTGTACCCATTTTTAAACTAACTTTAAACACTGTTAGAGATCCTTTGTGAAATATGTATTCCTCATCTACAACTGCATGTGCCCAATGTACTTCTGTGTGCAGGCATTTATATTTTTTATTTTCTATATTTACATATTTTTATAAACTATTACAGTCTGTATACACACACTTACGAAGAGGGAGAGAGAAAGAAAAAGTCTTAAGTATTTGTGAAATGTGAAAACCTTTTCCCTTGTACGCCGAGATCCAGCTCCAGTGGTATCTTGTGGTCTCCGACATTCTCCAGCGGTGTTCTGTGCTCTCAGGAAAAAAAAGGTTAATTGGAAAAAATAATAAAAGTTTCCCAGATTTTGTCAACAAACTTTCCTCCAGCTTCCCTTCCTGGCTGTCGCAAAACTATGCATTTCCAGTCAGCCAGGTGGTGCTAAATGCGAAGGGAAATCTCAGCAGCGCTTTCCTCAAATGCCTGGTTTCTTTGTGCTTTATGCTTTAACCCTGTTTGTTTGCAGGCTGACAGCTCTCTCAGTTTTGCTTAGTCCATCATTCACTCTTGGTTTCAACTTTCACCGCTAAAAAAAACCAAAGCCGCTAAGTAAACTCAGTGGCTATGAGAAGGCTCCCTCCAGAAGAGCAAGCAGCAGCACAGGAATATCCAATCCCATGATCTAAGATGTGGCAAAATTTCACTGTTGAACCCATCTGAGTAAACACATGGTCACACTAAAAAATAACATAAAGTGTTTCCCTCCGCCTGCTTCCTATATTATACATGCTGTACGGAGAGTGGGGCAGGTGACATTCCTTTCTGCAGAAAATCACCAGCCAGGAAAAAGTCCTTCGTACACAGCAGTCTGGAACAGTTTGTACCTCAAGCAGGGCCATTCAGAACGCCCCAAGGGAGGCAGAAGAGCTCAGACCTGGACTACAACCTATTAAGAAAAACAGTAGGAACAGCTGACACTCAAGGCAAAACCACCCATTCGCACTACACAAACCCACTGCAAATGTGACTGAAAAACAGTCGAAAGGGAGAGGGAGGGATTTCTCCAATTTACCTCTCACATTCCTATTTGCCAGTTACTTTATTAGAAATGGGAAGTAGGGATGATTTTGGCTGTGATCCATACATTGCAAATTTTGTATATATCACAGTGGGGAGGGAAGAGTTAAAGACAAGAAATGGAAACATTTGAGGTGATGTCATTTTCGTATCCATACAGGGCTCTGAGAATGCGAGGAGTGCCTGCCCACTCCGTCCTTCAAAAGAAGTGTCCCCCGTTTGATACCTTCTGCTTGTGGTGTGCTGAGGCTTCAATGCGTCATAGAAAGCGAAGTTCTTATGTAGGATCTTAGGGATGGCTTTAATTGCACAGAATTATGCTGGTGTGATCCTGTACATGCAGATGCTGTTGCTGTTTTATGAGAACACATTTCCCTGCACCTGTTTGTGTGATTTGGGAAAACCATTGAAGATTTTAATGAGAAAACAGCACTCCTACAAATAGGACACAGCAACAGTCAAGATGATGTGTGTTTTCAAGCTGCAAACTCAAAACCAATGCACAAGCATACAACCCTCTATAGTGGATACTGGGCTATATTGGCAGTGAAGCCAAAAAGAGAAAACCGTCTAACCAGGGTTCACCTTTTTCTCCTCTCACAGGTCCTGTTTCTTTGAAATGCAAGTCATTGCGGTATCAGAGGGGATTGCATGAGGGACAGACCTCGATTCAGAGAACAGGTGATGCAGATGAGAAGGAGGGAGACAATTCTAAGTTAGATCCTGGACAGAAGGACGACAAGTGAGAAGAACGGGATGAAATCTGTTAAAAGAGGTATGTGTCTTCAGTCTTGGTGGACCCAAGAGCAAAAAGTAAATAGCATTCCAGGGCTAGCATCAGTGTCACACTTCAGCAGCCAATTTCCGCTTGATTCCTTCTGGCTGCTGTAACCAGACTGGAGTTTTGCATCGGGCTGTCTCCGAGTCGCAGGCTGCGGGCTGCTGCACTTGAAAGAACTGGAGCAGAAGAGAGCAAGAGAGGAAGATGGACATGCTGAGGGAAAGGAAGCAGCAAAGAGCGCTTGCAAGAGCAGAGCATGACATGAAGGGTCTGGCAAAGGTTTCAGAGAAAGAAGAAAGAAACTGTGCTAAGGCACATGGGGGACAGGGAGGTGATTCCAGACAGCCAGCACAGCTTCACCAGGGGCATGTCCTGCCTGACCAACCGAGTGGCCTTCTACGATGGAGTAAACATCCCAGTAGTGAAATCGTACCCTGGGCTTCATCAAAAGGACTTGGCCAGCAGGTAGAGGGAGGTGATTCTGCCCCTTCGCTTCACTCTGGTGAGATCCCACCTGGAGTCCTGCGTCCAGCTCTGGAGCCCTCAGCACAGGAGAGACATGGACCTGTTGGAGAGGGGCCAGAGGAGGCCACAAAAATGATCAGAGGGCTGGAACAGCTCTGCTGTGGGGACAGGCTGAGAGAGTTGGGGTTCTTCAGCCTGGAGAAGGTTCGGGAGAGACCTTGTTGTGGCTTTTCTGTAACTATGAAGTGCCTATAATAAAGATGAGCACAGACTTTTTAGCAGGACCGCCTGGAAAGGGCTCTGAGCAACCTGATCTGGTTGAAGATGTCCCTGCTCATTGCAGGGGGTTGGACTAGATGAGGTTTGTAGGTCCCTTCCAAGCCAAACTATTCCTTTATTCTATGATTCTAGAATTCTATGATGGCTCAGAAAGTTAACACCTTCCAGAGTACACAAGAGAAGGAATAGAATTCTTTAGGTGAGCTAACATTTGCACTTCTCAAAGCCTTCCAAATATTTAATAAGAAGGAAAAAATTGCTTGCATAGAAACAAATGGACAATTTTCCATGTTCTGCACGATTTGAGTGTATTAGTTGTATGTAAAGGAAAGGACAAAAAAGGGGAAGAAAAAAAGAAAACCTGTTTCATGAGAGTGTGAAGGAGCAGCAGGAAGCAAGACTCTCATTCAAGGCACATATCCACAGCTGTGGAAAACCTTCAAGAAAACTCTGTAAGTTAGAGGTGTGATCACCACTCTCCACTCTACTTCCTCGTCTCCTCAGGCGCCAATATCCCTTCAGCCCTGTGGGACATCCCCAGCTCCAGATCGGCCAGGTGACACAACAGCACAGATGACATCACCCAGGCTCCCAAAGCCTCTGTGATGTCATGGTGCATTTCCATGACAACCCGATGCTCTCTCCCCAAGGCCATCTGGCAGCTGACAGTCGACCTGTCTTGCCGGATTTCTGAGCGCTCTCCACGCTCGGCGACCACGAGTGTCTGTGACGCTCTCTAACTGCCATCAGCAGCAGTAGACGACGAGGCTATCCTCATCCTCATCCTCATCCTTACCCTCATCTTGATCATCGTCTTCATCCTCATCTTGATCCTCACCCTCATCCTCATCCCGTTTGAGTGCCGTGGCTCAGACAGGTGACGTACCAGGACTCGTCCTGGGGGAGGTTTCAGAGCTTCCTTGCCATAGTTTAGCGTCAGTGGTGAGTTCCATTGGGTGTGATGGGAGATTCATCACCGGGCTGGAAGGACTTTGGTCATGAGGAGAAATTGTGTCAGGCTGCTCTTCATGAGGACGATGGGAATCCATCATTCAAGGCAGGCCAGGCTAGGTCTGGCAAGGTCAGGCAATCAGCAGCAGGATAGGAAATCATTGCGATGGGGAGTTGTTGTATGAAAACTCAAACCCTCTAAAAGATGGCTGAGACAGGTGCTGGTAGAAAAATGGCCGTGGGGATGGAGCCTGCTTGCCCCCAACGAACCCCACACTGACCAACTGCCATGGCAGGTCCAGCAGTAGCTCCTGCTTTTAACTGGTGCTCCTGCCCTCCAGTGAACCCCCACAACTGGCTCTGCCCAGCAGTATCTCACCCCATCACCCCTCTTTGCTTCCTCCAACAGAGAGCTTCCCTCTACGTCTGCCAACGGCATCGAAAGGGACAAGTGTGACATTCAGCACCCCAGCGATGGCACCACCAGTCACTGCACGTGTGCTGCCCTCTGTCCCAGGGCTGCTGGTGTCCTCCCAGCCAGCCCAGGTCCACACCACCACCTACCACCTGGCACAGGCCAGCGGCTGGCAGGGGGTGCCGGGGGCCCTGGGGCAGATGGTGCAGCTCCCCCAGGGGGTGCAGCTCCTAAATGGAGTGCAGCTCCCCCAGGGGGTGCAGCTCCTCAATGGGGTGCAGCTCCCCCAAGGGGTGCAGGTCTGCCATGGCATGCAGCTTCACCCAGGGGTGCAGCTCCCCCAAGGAGCGCAGCTTCTCAATGGGGTGCAGCTCCCTCAAGGGGTGCAGCTCCTCAATGGGGTGCAGGCAGAGCAGATCCCCCACGGAATGCAGATCCCTCAAGGGGTGCAGCTCCCGCACGGGGTTCAGCTCTCGCACGGGGTGCAGCTCCCCCAAGGGGTGAAGCTCCCCTCTGTGCCTGCTCCTTGTCCCCCATCCTACACCTGGGGACAGCAGGTGATTATGGGGACACTGGTCCCACACCAGCCCCTGGGGCTGGAGCCATTGGCCATGGTCCAGGGGCAGCCCCTGTACCCCACGGGCTCCTGCCAGCTGCCCGTCCCTGCCCGACCCGGCCCCCCACCACGCCGTGGCCGCACGTCTCAGCGGGGGCAGGGCCCCCCTGTGCCCCACACCCTGCCCAGCAGAACCCAGGAGCCAGGAAAGGCCTCCAAGAAGGACGGGGTGGCCATCAAGGACAGCGTCCCTGCTGCCAGCCCCCACCAGTCCCCCCTGGCTCCGTCAGCTGGCACAACCACCCTGGAGCCTACAGGTGAGTTTTGGGGGGAGGCAGAGCCCGCGGGTGGGTGGCCAAGCTGAGGAAAGCTGCATCACCCGGGCCTGGCTTGGCTCTGGTTGCTTTTTCAGCTCTGGTGACCACACTGGCAGCTTTGGAGAGGTCGGTGGATCAGCCCGAGCAGGAGCCAGGAAAGGCCTCGGTGAAGGCGGCTGAGCAGGCCGAGGACACCACCATCAACAACCTGCTCGCCTGGCTCGACACCTTGGAGCACGAGGACGCTGTCCCCGATGTCCCCGACAGCCCCAGCTTGACCACCTTCGTCAATGAGCTCCCCGACCTCTCAGAGTACGTGGCAGAGGGCGGCTGCGCAAAGCAGTGAGCGGTGGCACTGGGGCTGGGGGACGGCGAGGTCATGGGTGACAGCCCCAACTCTACCACCTTCCTCAGCCAGCTCCCTGACCTCTCTGAGTACGTGGCGGAGGGTGGCTGCCCCAAGGACTGAGTGGTGGCCGTGGGGCTGGGAAACAGCAAGGACACCATCCCTGACATCCTTGATTTCCCCGACAGCCTCAACGAGCTCCATGACTTCTTTGACTGTGTGGCAGAGAGCACTGGTCCCCAGGACCAAGCCCTGGTGGCACGTCTAGAGGACAGCAGGGACACCAGTTTAACTACCAAAGGTCGTGGCAAAACTGCAGAGGTCCTTGATGAGCTCTCCAACCTCTCCAAGTAGGTGGTGGAGAGCAGCTGTCCCAAGGAGATGGGGAAGGGTGTAGAGTGGGACGGAGAGGACACCCTCTTTGCTGTCCCTGATGTCCCCCGCTTGACCACCTCTCCCCCACCTCTTGGAGTACAGGGCAGACAGCGGCTGCCAGAAGGAGCACGTGGTGGCACAGATGCTCCCAGATGGGGAGAACATCTTCGCTGATGCCCTTGACAGCCTGGCCAGCACCACCTCCTTCAATGAAGTCCCCGACATCTTGGAGCATGGGCTGGATGACGACTACCATGAGGCCCGCCTGGCAGCAGCAATACTGGAGGACATTTACAGCAACTGGGGGGTGCCAGACAGCCCCGTGAGGGATCCTCAGGGGAATATGAGCACTGGGGTGACGGATCTCCCCATCTGGCCTCCAATGAGTCCCCTGGAGACTTCAAAGCTGAGCTCTCCAGAGAGTTCAGGGCAGACTGCAGAGGACACTCCTGTGGCCCGTCCCTGGAAGGATCCCCTGAAGGACCCTCTGAACAGTCCTCTGCTCAGCCCCCTGCAGATCCCAGTGCTGAGTCCCCTGGGCAGCCCCACGCCTGCCCCCCAGTGCCATCCATCCCACATGGACCAGCTCCAGGAGGAGATGCAGCAGAGGCAGCTCGGGGTGGCTCTGACCAGATGGGGAGAGGCAGGCGGCACCAAGGCCAAGCGCCCCGCGCCAGCCAGCACCCTCAAACTGCACGAGACCTCTCCCCAGGACAACTGCCCCCCTAAGAAAAGAAGAAGATGATGGCCCCAGCAAGCGGGGAGCATCCCACAGCAACAACGTGGCCTCCAAGAGACCGAGAACCCAAGGGGTGCTGCGGGGCGAATGTCCTCTGCACAGCAGGGAGGAGACAGGTTTAACGCAGCCAGTGCAGCAACATCCCGCAGCACTGAGGCCTTAAACCCACCCCGGCCCGAGGCAAATCCTTTTCCACCTCCCCTTTAATTTAATAAAAATCCGTGTACCTTTTCCATTTCCTGTGAGCTAGGGTATTTGAAGGGCAAAGTGACTGAGTTTGCTAGGGCTACAATGATACAAAATTTCATGACTGCAGGTGTGATCAGACTGCCTAGAAACAAACAGACACAGCTCCAATTTTGCCTTATTCATTTATAACAATAAAGATAAACATTTGTGGCTGAGCTGTTTGCAGAGAAAAGGAACTTTGGTGGAACCTCACAGAAACCAACACAAAGGAGTCAAATATGTGTTCGGTTTTACTACGGGATGAGAAGGGCAGAAGGCCTGACTGACATTCAGATTGATCAATCCCATTAGCACCATGCTAATCATTTAAGAAGGGCTGGGACATTCTAGGTGGCTCTTTTTCTCTAGTGCTTGCTCTCTGGGGTGCAGCCAGGGGAGTTTTGGTCAAGACGTTTAGTTTGGCCTTTCGTCGTTTTGCAGAGGCCTCGGGGCTTTTCTGCCTTTTTCTTTTTTTCTCTCTTTTGGATCGGTTGTTCAGGACTGGGATATCTCTTCCTGGGACTGGCTGCTTAGTGTGGATGGAGTTTGTGGGGAATTGCCTGGAGTATCTTTTATTTCTGTTATTTTTATATGTATATACACTAGCAGTGTATTAGTATTTTGTTATTAAACTGTGTTTATCTCAATCCAAGTTTCTCCCTTCCCTTTTGATCCTCTCACCTATTGGGGGGGGATATTGGAGGAGGGGGCGAGTGAGCGGCTATCGTGGTTGTATTGTGAGCTCCGGTTAAACCACGACGGGGGCTCAACCAGCACAGCCACGCCAAGCCGCGCCCCTCGGTGCCCTTCCCAGGGAAAGAAGGCCAAGAGACCTGAACTTCAAGGCCAGCAGAACCACAGGCCGCTGAGCACCACACAGATGCGTCCACTTTGAAGAGCTTTCCGAATTCTACAGTGCCCTAACACATGGTTTCTGGTGACACAGCCCGAAGCCCTGTTTAAACAAATGATCCAGCTTAGGATCTGCCTGGACTCCAAAGAACAGTAACATCAGCTCACGACTTGTGTTTTCTATAGACCTGGGCCATAAACAAATGCAGCAGATGGAGAAGAACTGACGCGTGTGTATACAAAACAAAACAAAACCAACAACCAACCCACACGCATACCCGAAAAGCTGTATTTAGATTATATATACATATGACATGTCTTCATAGATGACAATCGTATCAATTTATACTGCAGGTCCTTCTCCTCCAGGAACCAGCTATAAAAGAATAAGACAATTTCGTATTAGTGCCATAGGTTCGACTTCTACAAACCCATGCGCAACAGTTCTTGCTTTGCAACATTTCAGCAGATAGAGACTTCAGAGTTGACCGCAAAAGTGGGGTTTAGATTCAGTATTATCTTTCCCAACAGCCAGTGTTTCCCCTGCACATCTAAAGATCAGAATAGCATACACCAAAATAAAGTTAGGGCCGTGTTCTTTTCATGTCTGTTTTTTTCTTGGTTTTGGTTGTTTGGGTGTTTGTTTTCTAAACAGTTACATGGGAGAGGAGAGTACTTTTTGATTTGATTATATTGGTATTTATGGAGTTCTACTAGCTTTTGAACTGGCTCTTATTGATTTATTGTTGTTTACTTGATTGCTTATTGGCCAATCTTGCTAAAACTTCTCCATGTCAGAACTGACATCTTCTGCTTCTGTGAAAGAAGAGCTGTCTCTCCATCTGGAATGTTTGCACCAACAGGGCATCTACGTTCTTTGACGACCTGCTGCTATTCTCTGCACAGCCAGGGTGGGTCTGGCTTCATCATCATCGGTGGTGTCTTGTGCTCTCCAGCAGCGTTATGTGCTCTCCGACAGTCTCCAGCTGTGACCTTCTGTCTCCAGTGGTCTCCTCCAGTCTCCAGCGTTATTGGGCAGTGTCTGATGGTCTCCAATGGGATCCAAGGGACTTCTCCTGGTTCTCTGGGGCTGCCAGCCAGAGGATAGCAGCCCATCTCCTCACCGCTTCCCCAGGCCCCAGGGCAGAGGAGATGCCCCGGCAGGAGGGCTGGGGCTGCAGGCTGGGAAGCCGGGCTCACCTGTGGCTCAGCAGCGGCTGATGGTCCGGCCCATGCCCCGGAGGTGGCTGTGATGCCACCTCCGGCTAGTGGCGGCTGCTGGGGCGGAGCCGTCTGTTGTGAGGCGGCTGTTTGGGGGTCTCTGAGAGCCCCCGGCCGTCCTGCGGCGCTTCGGGCACCACAGTGCTGGAGGCAGCCCGGCCATGGTGCTCTGGAGCCCCAGCAGCCCTGCCTCAGGTGCATCCACCTCCGGGGACTCATCTTCTTGCTGGGGAGGGTCAGCCTCCATGGGCTCCTCTTGCCTGTGGGAGCTGCTATGGGCGCCTCTAAGAATTATATCTTAACCCAAATGATGCAGTTATCTCAATAAGCTGCAGAGATTCACGCAAACACCAACTTTAAACTGGGGTAAGCCTTACGCTGCCTAACGACTTGAAGGGAAAGGAGGAAGAGAGAGAGAAAGAGATCATCAGTCCTGAGAGAAAGAGAGACAGACAGAGTGACCCTCTCCTCATGAACTTGCCCCTATTTATGGGTCCCACATTCTTTTATCAATGACATATCTAAAAGCTAATAGATTTTGCAAAGTCGTCTTTTACACTTGTTGAACTTGAAAATTTATTTCTCCAAAGACATATCTTGTCCAACTGCTCAAAACGCGTACTTGCCAAGCTCTCTAAAACCTATTCTTGTTTGCACTAGTTACACTGTGTGCAAAATTTGCCTCCATTTTTAACGCAAGCATTTGTCCGAGGGTGTAACAACCATATATTTCAATTCCCACAGTTCCTTCCAACAAACCTTGTATTCACTTCAAAATAACCACCTTCAGAGTGGGAATCCCACCACAGTGCTATGGTGCGAGGAACAGGAACAGAGGTAACATAGGACCCATCTCAAGTTTGTTTCCACAACTCTCCACAAGTACAGGATATTTCAAAAAGGTGGACCCAATTTGAAATCACTCTGTGTTGGAAATTGGGGCCATCTTTTTGAAAGACCCTGGAGTATTGCTTGAGGCTTCATACAAAGCGTTTGAGTTTTCAGTCCGTGTCCTGTTACTTTTCCACAGCTATTCCTCTTTCTGTTCAAGAAAACGGGACTTGGTTATTCCCCATGTGGGGTTTCCCCCTGTGTGATTAAGGCTTTTTAAACTTGTTTTTCAATATTTTTGTATGATTCCAACAAACCATTGTAAATTTAAATCCTTCTGCCACTGAACCAGGGAGGGCAACACATATCCCCTGGTCCCTCTGGTTCCAAATATGCGTGAGCCCTTGTATCAAGTCCAAAGCTACATTCGATAGAGTCTGGTTAGGCACTGGCAAAAACAGTATTAGTCCTATACCACGTATAAATGTACATTTGTCCCACATCTTTTTTCCCTTGTAAAATAAAGGAAAACTAAGATCCAAAGAATCCCAAACCAGATTAAAATAACCAACCATACATCAATAAAAATAAACAAATAAATAATTAAATAAACAACACTGATAGTCAACAGAAAACGAAGGGACAATCTGCCGGGTGCTGATCTAGTGCTCCTTCCCGTGATTGTCACTGGCTTTTTGTATATATATTCATTGCTGTCTTTAAAACGAGGGGTACAGTGCCAAGGGTGGGCAGTTCTATGAGGACAGGTTGTCTGGTGTAGTGGAGCGGGGCCATGAGTCCTTGTTCTCCGTCTTCGAGGAACTGTGCTGGGGAACCAAATGTCAGTCATGCGTTAGGTGCTGACAGGCGGCTTTCTGGAGGCTCTCAGTTAAATGACTAATGGAGGGGGGTCTCAATGCACAAGGGGTCACCTCTTTCTAGGGGATCTAAACCCCGTGCCCATGAAGCAACTCTTTGAGTTGAAGACCAGGGTTCCCATTCATCACGCAAGCCTGCGTCCCAGCTTCTGTGCCAATACCCGGGTGCTGCTTTGGGGATCCTGTGGTTGGCGAGGGAACGAAAATACATGTACTCTTTGCATTTCATCTGTGGCTTTGTGGTTGTTCCTGTGACCTGCCTGCGCCGACTGGCACAGTCACTGTCGCTGCCCCAGCTGGCACTTCATCCCCCTCTGCTGCAGGATGACACAGCAGCCCTGCAGCTCCGCAGCGAGTCAAGCCCAGCGTTGCATCTCCCTGCCCTGGTCATGGCCAAGGGCTCCTGTGCCCAGCCCAGCATCACACAATGTGCAATGACTCTACAACTCAAAATACCAGTTTTCTTTAATGCAGTAGCAGTAAGCAGGCAAAGTGTGTTTGAACAGCTGGTGGTTTTTTGGCTCCAAGCTGATTATATGGTCTGCTAAAGGGCTTCGAAAAAATCCTTCTCCCAAGAGCCCTGTCACGAATTCATGACCAAATCTGGGAAGAAAAAAACAATACCAGAGATGACAATTACTAAATGCAACAAGAAGACACAACAGAGATGATGGAAGAAAACAGCAAGAGGGAAAGCAGGGGAGGAGCAGAGAACATGTAAGCAAACGAGATCCTTGAATCTCCCCCTATCAGCGGAGTAACAGAAGGGTTCCAAAAGACCAGATTCTGAATAAGAAGTATACCTCGTAACTGAAATGCACTTTGGGGACATCTTTCCCTGGTGTTTCCTAAATGCTCACCTGCAATGGAGAGATAGAACTCTTTACAATCTTTGATCTCTCGGGAGCCTTCACAGGCTGCTGTACAGTCATTGTAGGCTTTGAAGAAATCAGGAAGAGCCAGTTCCATGTCTGAGATGGACGTTCTCCAGTTCCCACAGCTGTATGCTCGCACAGCCCTGACAAACAGATTCTGAAAAATTGGCCCGAGTGAAAACCTACAGTAACTGACCTGCAGAAAGCTGCATGCAAATTCAGATAGAGTAAATGGTGTTTCTGCATTTCTGGATGACTACGTGAGCTGTTAGCCAGTCGATATGAGGAAAACAAATACTGATGGCTTGTGGATTTTACCAGATATTTCCTCGATCGTAGAGTCCGCAAGTCCACTTCAGATCCACATAAAAAGCCTGCTGGACAGAGGGAACAGAGTGAGTCTAAAGCACAGGCTTAGATAAAGCCCCAGAGGTGAGGATTACGGAATGCAACAAGGCGACACAACAGAGATGACGAAGGAAAACAGCAAGAGGGAAAGGAGAAGCAGAGAACACGTAAGCAAACGAGATCCTTGAATCTCCCCCAATCAGAGGAGTAATAGAAGGGTTCCACAAGACCAGACTCTGAATCAAAAGCATACCTCGTAAGCTTTTGTCTCCAACTCTTTCATATGCTCCTCAGCATCAGGTCTGCCCTGACAGTAGGCCACATTTCTTTGCATCATTTCAGCATCGGCATCCTTCAGAAGAAACGTGTGAGCTGCCGCAATAGCTTGTGGAAGGTTATGAGCCTAAACAGGGATGGGAAGAAGAGGAAAGGGGAAAAAGGTTAACTGGGAAAAAAACCTCAAAGTTTCCCACTTTCTGTCAACAAACTGTCCTGCAGCCTATATATTCCCAAACTTACATCTACCGAAACCACAGTCTTGGCAGATACAATGGCACACTAGAACAGATACAAATCTTTTGTGTTTTATTAGTAGTTGCATCACTAGGAGCATGTTTCTTTTACTGTTAAAATCTATTATTGTTGCAGATAGCATCATAATGATTTTAGGTTACAAAGAAGACTTTTTTTCCCTTCCTCCTGTACTGCGTTTCTATTTTTTATAGAGGGAGAGGGAAAGAAAAAGTCTTAAGTATCTGTGAAATGTTAAGAAACTTTTCCTTTTTTCAGGCAAGGTGCAGATCCAACGGTGTCCTTTGGTCTCCGACGTTCCCCAGTGGTGTCCTGTGCTTTCCAGCGCTGTCCTTCGGTCTTCGACGCTCTCCTGCAATCTCCAGCAGTCTCCGGCGGTCTCCAGTGGGCTTCTGTGAACACGCATTTATAGTTTTTATTTTCTATATTGACATATTTTTATAAACTACGTAGTCGGTATACACATATATAGGGAGAAGGAAAGAGAAAGAAAAAGTCTGAATTATTCGTGAAATGTGAAACCTTTTCCCTTGAAGGCAAGATCCAGCTCCAGCGGTGTCCTTGGGTCTCCTGGGGTCTCTGGCGGTGTCCTGCGGTCTGCAGTGGCTCCACGGGACTCCTCCTGGTGCTCTGGGGCTGCCGACCAGAGGATAGCAGCCCATCTCCTCACCGCTTCTCCAGGCCTCAGGGCAGAGGAGATGCCCCCAGCATGAGGGGTTTGGGTACAGGCTGGGAAGCCGGGCTCACCTGTGGCTCAGCAGCGGCTGATGGTCCGGCCCATGCCCCGGAGGTGGCTGTGATGCCACCTCCGGCTAGTGGCGGCTGCTGGGGCGGTGCCGCCTGTTGCGAGGCGGCTGTTTGGGGGGTCCCTGAGAGCCCCCGGCCGTCCTGCGGCGCTTCGGGCACCACGGTGCTGGAGGCAGCCCGGCCATGGTGCTCTGGAGCCCCAGCAGCCCTGCCTGAGGTGGGCCCACCTCCATGGGCTCCTCCTCCTCCTGCGGGGGATCCACCTCCATGGGCTCCTCTTCTTGCTGGGGAGGGTCAACCTCCATGGGCTCCTCTTGCCTGTGGGAGCTGCTCCTGCTCCCGACAGGCAGCTGCCGTTTTCTGGGCAGCGGAGCCATCTTCAGAGGTTCCCTGAACCTCCTCTTGCTTCTCCCACTCGACGAGGCGCTGTCTTCTCAGGACTCTTCTCTCCGAGCGCGATCCGACGGTGGCGCAGCTGGCAGAGCTGTGTTCCAACCGCTGTAACGGAAGGCTGGTCACGGCCCCAACGGACGCTGCGGTGGCTGGCATGGCAGCCTACGAGGCCATGAAGGCCCCATTGTGGGGCCATTTTGCTCTGCAGAGAGAAAGGCCGCCCCTCAGGCACCGCGCCTGCCCTGCAGCTGCCCCTGTGTGCCCGGGGCTCCAGCCCCCTCCTTGTGCCAGGCCTGGGGGCCCCTCAGGGAACAGCGGCCACAGTGTCCCAGGAGGGTCGGGGGGTCTCCGTGACCCTCCAGCCGCTCGGCTCCCTGCCGGTGCTTTCATCCCCGCAGCCGGCAGGAGCCCAGAGGTGATTCAGCTAGTGCCATAGCTCTTCCGTAGGGTTTCTGTAAAGCAGGACACATGGCAGCTCGTTCTTCTCTTTCACATCCCTTCATTTCACTGTCTCTTCATAACCCAATAGAAATATTTTGAAAAGGTAATGCTTACATATATCTGTGGCTTGTTTACCTAATGAAAAGTATATTGACATATTTGGGCAAGAAAAACCAAGTACGGTTATTAGTTTGCTCAAAATCAACAATTATTAATGTAGTTGAGAGAGTGATTTTAATCTCGTTTTCATTTTGGTTCATTTAAATATTTGGGAACTGTGACTCTGAGGAGGGGATATACCCTCTTCTCCCAATGTTCCCTCCTCTCAGGGGAGATTTTAGGACTTCTCAGAGCGGGGGTCCAGAAGAGAAAATGTGGTTGCTGTGAAGAGGTATCATTAGTGCAGTATGTGGATGCAGGCTGCCTACCTTCCTGCATGAACCCTTTTACCACAAGCAGATTCCTGTTCTGACACACAGTCTTCAGCAAAATCAGCCAACAACTATTAGCCAGACACGGGTGTCTTTGGCATTCAGCAAATTACTTGTGTATTAGACAGTGCTGATTACCCAGAAAACAGTATAAATAGCACATTTTATATGACACTTGTAAAATTGATTATTTTCCCCGTTGCCGAGTTAGTAGGCCAGAAACTTCAATAGTGTGACAGAGTTCAAGGGGATAATTCCGGTTGCAAAATTACAAACGAACAAAAGAAAAAGACGTGTCATTGTAACGTTCTTTGGCCGATTCCATTTTCACTATGACTTGTTTGCATTGTTGCAAACCCTTTGTCCAAACAGAGTTTTAATTTCTGTTGCATTCTGACTTCTGTGCTGATTAATTATGAACCAAATTTAGCATTATATATATGATTTGTCTGTATATTACCTTATTATAGCCTTTGCTTTTATCAAGATGTTCCTAGATTTGTTAATCAAATGACATTACCTAATCTTTATAAAGTATTTCAGTGTTTTCATTTGAATAGCAGTTACCAGGAGAGTCCTTTGAAAAGTTCAAATGAAAAGTTGAGTTGCCAGATGATGATATTTTTCAACCTGAACTGTTTGGTAATTCTTTAAATAGATTCATCTGAAAAAGAAAAATTAAGCACAATATTTCTTTGCAGCCATTTAGAATGGGACAGTTTAGAACTTGTTTGATCTTTCATCCCAAAGTAATATTTTGAGACTAAGTCCATTTGTGCTTTATTAGAACATGAATATGACGACTTAGTTTCCAATTGAAATGAACATTTCATTTTATCCCAGATTTCATTCTTTTTATCCTTCTGGATGTTACTATGGCTTGAAAAAGCAACTATTTGCAGAAGGATAACGTTGTTAAAAACGCCTCTTAACTTTTAGAAGATTTCAAAATTTCCACAATGCCTGGTTAGAAAAAACCAGAATTTAACTACTGTTTTTAAAATTTATGTTCTGAAAGTACAAGCTCAGTTTCAATTGCACATGTGAATAGCATAACTGCTCCAAGTTCCCGGGAACATTGTGTACTGGTAAAACTACTTACAAGTGTCTGAACAATTAAGTCTCTTAAGCTTTTGTGTCTACTTAGAATGGCAACAGAGGTTCTGTAGGTATATAGTACCTGAAACAACATAGTCCAGTGTTTCTCTAAGCACATACATACAAAATATCATTTATCGTGCTATTTATAACAATTAGGAGCTGAATTTAGCCCAAAACATCAATTAAAAAAAAAAAAAAAAGAAGTCTGGGGATGATGACAGTATAAATCTTGATTCTAGATGTTCTTGTCTTCTTTTCCTCGTAACATCCAGTGGTACTTACACAAGATTGAGCCTGCTGGAAATTCTTGAAGGTCGAAAAAGAGGAAAGAAAAGGAGAGGCAGCCACCTCGATGAGTCAGGTAGATTTCAGAAAGGAACATTATAGGTAAAATTGTTCTGAGCCCAGAACAGAAATAAAAAAAAACAAATTGAAAATTAAGAAGATTAAATAAAAATGACATAGGGTCATATATTTGTCATTGCTACTTTTCGTACCAGTTATAGTACTACCTGGAAAATTTGCACTTTCTAAAGGGACTGAGGGTTAAGTACAATAGCATATGAATAATCAGGGAAAAGATCATTGCAGCTGACCAAGATCAACATCCTGTCGTAGATTTGTTCAAGTCTATGGGTGAAAGCATGAGACATGGGAAAGGTACAACATCTTTCACCGCTTCAAACTCAAGCCCTCCTTTAAAGCTGCTTCTCTGCCTTTGAAAGGAAAAGCTTCTGAATTCCTGAAGTAAGACACATCTTAGACCATATGAACCACTTTCTGTGCTGACAGAATTTAGTTAAAGATCATTATGTAAAAAGGTGCTATAAGGAAACTTTATAGAGTGAATGCTCTTTATAAACTGGAAGCTAAGGTTCAGCCAGTTTCCATTTAATCCTCCAATATTGCCTGCAGCAGTCAAGTAAATTTCATTACAGACTCCCTCCCCGCAAATGAAAACCATGTGCCTGCTTCATTTTTTCCTCCTTTCCTAGTCCCCCCATTCAAACCTCTCCTCAGTGCTTTAAAGAACCTTGCAAGAACTCATACATTTGAAATAGCAGAGTTGACTCTGGCTGTTATTATTAATTAGGACACATTAGCACAAGTACAGTCCTTCCTAAACAAGCTAAATTACAGGCAAATTGGCATGGGTATATGGCAATGGAAAGTGTTAAAAAGCATGCATGTACATTCTCGCTTCATTGAGCTTCAAAAATTGCATGCGGATTTTCTTTCTCCATAGTGAAATTAGCTTAAGCAGAGAAGCAAGTAGGCAAAGCAGTGTGATTTGGTAAGGACTCATTTTAGCGAAATCGATCTAGAGCAAGATTTGAGGCTTTTTCTTATAGAATACTTGAATGACACCATTTTTAGAAATAACATATTCATTGAGTATCATCCAAGCAATTTCAGATTTTGTGTGTATGTGTGATTTATGTCGCTGGAGACTACTTCTCTAAAAGGAAAACATTTCTGGAACAGCCATAGACTTTCTTCATGACCTTAGCATGCTAATACATAAAACTAACTACCGGCAGGCATTAGCAAGCAGGAGTCATGGGGCCATCTGCCCTTCCTCTAGATCCTCGTTCTGTCCCTCAGAGAGTGCCACCAGTGGCAGTCGACCTCAAAATTTCAGTGCTGCAGAACGACGCAGACATTTTATCGCGTCCTCAGATTGCTGAGGGAACAGCTACTATTTTTCTCAGAATGATGGCTCTCCGAATCCCTTTTCAGGGCTTAAATGCAACTTTAAAATACATTGTACATAAAACTACATTTCTGAAACTCTGTATGAAAGTAAAAACAACTAAGTGTATAAGAGAAAAGTCTCAAGGAATTTTGAAGAGCATTCCAGAAACGATTTCATGTCTGCTAGAACCCGTTAATCACGAGTATATTTAAACACGATGAAGTTGAGCTCTTCCGCTTAGATTGCCAACATATCCTGATGAGAAAACAACTCTCATGTTTGTCTTTCATTTTGACCAGAGTTTAAAATGAGACTGTGGCTCCAGTACAAAGTTTAGCTATGGCCTTCATGCCATGAGGACCATGCCCCTAATGCTGTATCTGTTGTCAGATCTGTAGTGATGTTTAGGAGGAAGATTCTTCCGTTATCAGCAAGTAAAACAAAAAGAATTATTGCTCTAAGATGTCAGTGCAAAGAAGCAGAAGACGGGACTGTGAAGTATGAAGGGTATTCAAAGATTAAGAGAAGTGTTGAAAATAGTAGATGAAACTCTGAAACTCGCATTCAGCATTACAATAAATGGAAGTTAAAGCTAAAGGGACAGAGAATTCGGTTTAAAATTTGGATTGGAAGTCATTTTTTTAATTAATAAACATGAATTATACTGTTGAATTTTTTGAGGCATAGCATTTTCTTTTTCTTCCTTGGTAACACTGTTAATAGCGATTTTAATTGCTGTTTTCTAGACTTCTGTCTTTGCATGTGTTAGAGTGCTTTGTTAATCTTTGTGATGATTTTGGGAAGCATTTTAAACACATATTTACAAAGTTAAAGGGAGAACTAACAGATCTCTATTGACATTTGATCACAACTCTCAAATTTTAACATACAGTTTTCATGTCGTTCTCAAATTCATTTAAAAATCTCGACATGAGCAAAATAAAAGTATAATCCTAAAGATACCTCAGTACTGCACAGTAATATGGAGGTTGATCAACTATTGTCTGTTTTATTATATAAATATCTCATTTAAAAATACAGAAATAACATTTATCTGGATCATAATCCATCAAAACCAATACTGTTTTGTAAATCTGAAAAATAAAACTGTACCGCGTCTGCTGGTATGAAAAGACAAAAAAGCTTTTTTTTGCCTTTGGATGGACTGCTCCTACAAATTTGCTATGAGAAGGAGAAATGGACTAAGATGAGGTGCCTGAGGGATTTCTATATTCTCTCTATCTGCAGTCTCAAATGATTCTGTGATTGCATGTATTTTCTAAGATGAAATAACCAGTTTTAAAGCACTGAAATGTTTTCAAGCACGTTATTTTAGTGGGCATTCGAAAGACTGTGTTTTTCTGTATGTAATTCCGGTTTCAAACTCTGACAGCTTTTGTGAACAGAAAAGTATGAGTATGTCAGGAGAAAGATTCGGGCAGCTTCAGTGACAGGATCGCATTAGTCTAACATCGCTAGCAGTAGAGAGAAAAACTTTCTGCATGCCTGAAGGATGTTTAGCCTGTCACTTACAACTTACACCTAAATAGATAAATGATAATGAATAAAATGTGTTTACTACTCCAGTTTTCCGAGAGACAACTGTGAATGTCCATCTGGGATTCATCATTAACAGTCTAAAACACAAAACCTGACTGAAGAGCAGTAGCCCAGCACGTTTTGGGTTTTACTCTGGCTCCTGTTTGCGTCAGCGGAAGCAGGATCTGTTGCCTTGCTGGCTAATCAACATACAACCTCAGGTTACGTTACACAGCTCCTTGTCCAGGTCCCCAGTTAAATCCTTCTCTTTGTAAAAAATTTTCCTATCTAACTACAGCAAACCTTTAAGCAACCAGGGGTGCATTTACTTAGCATTTTAGAGCTTTTGAAGCAAACCTCCATTAACCACGCTTTGGTTCGCAATGTGGAGCTACCTCAGAGAGAGCAGATTGGATTCCTACCTCATTTGCTTTTCTCCCATAAGAAATTGCAATCAAAATTACACACCTACAATTAAGTATCAAACACAAGGTAAATATCTTGTAGCTACATTTGGGGATCAGTTACATACGTAGAACTTATTAAATGAATTTTTTGGGGTACCTTGTTCCTTAAATTTGAAAATTGTCCCAGCTTAGCATGGTTTATGTTTATGAAGTTCAGCAAAGACTTCATTGCCTTGAATAGCTGAGCAATAACAATAACAAAAAAGCAAACATCAGACTTACAACAGCTCTGCTGTCTTTGATGTTGTCTTCTTGAGTGATGAGTTTATGCAAGACAAATAAGTAAGCTGTCTCCATGAACCCTACTTGAAAAGACTCCAGATTTGTTCTGGAGATGTGGTGTCTTTTCTCTCTTCAAGTATGTGTTGATGGATCAAGGGAGAATGCAGACAGGCCCTAACTGTCAGCTGCCTGTAAGCAAAGAGACTCGGCTGAAGATGGAGCATTTGTCAGTGCTGAAAGGGAAAACGATTATAGACACATCTGAGCTGTCCTTTTATACCTTATACACTTACCACTTATTCAGGTCACATTTTCTGAATGCATTATTGCTTTTTCCTTCAGCCCACAGAGTATTGACTCTAAGCCTTGGAATAGTTTATTAAATGTAAGAAGGAAGGAACCGACAAGGAACATCTGTGTCGATGGATATATGGGAGCAGTGATAGTGAATTTAAGCAGTACTGAGGATTTTATTGTATAGTGCAAACTTGTTTTGGTGGCCTATCTCATCTCTACTGCTGTAAATCAGCAGGCAGATGACTGATGTCCACTGATCTCAAATTAGCCCAACACTATGTCCCTTCTGTATCTTTCAGTGCCCCATGTGCCTTTTATTCTTCTGAAGAATTGTGGAAATATTATTTTTTACATTTTACAGATGAGGAACTGATGCATACAGTCCTGGATATATCTCAGTTCAAACTAAGCATTTAAGTGAGATGTTTGAGGTATCTACATTCTTATTCTAAGATTACTCCATGGTTAATGGAGTAATATCTTAATCACAGTAATGATGATCACAGTCAAATATCACAGCCATAGTGACCCTCTGGAATTGTCTTCCTCTCTGTTGCTGGTAATGAGGGCAAGTTGGTTACCATCTTGCAATCCTCAGTCGAGTGTCTAATGGTAGCTGAGGTGAATGTGGATCATAAGGTTAATCTCCAAAATCATCCCATGCATGCACCGCAGAGCCAGAAATCCCACGACGTGAGTTCATTTTCCAGTGAGAAGTTCTCTCCTTGACTGTCTTTATTAGCTCACCAAGTCGCATATTCCATTGAAGGTTCCTATCAGTAGCAACTGTGAATGAATTTTATGTGCCAACTATGTTCTGATCGTTTCTGGCTTCCTGTAATTGGAGGATGGGCTGAGTGCAGTGAACAGTAGTCATCTTTCAAAAAGCAGCTGTTCGTTGAATACTGGCAGTTGTGATATCTTTAGGAGACTAAGGAGTATGTGAACACAAACCCAGAACTTTTTAGCTGTTCAAAAATAGTATTTCTTCAGGTGCAAGATTTAAGTAAAGAAATGTTGCAATATTTTTTTCTATATTTATGTTAACTACATAGTGGTATTAGATAAGTGAGAAAACATTTCTGTATACACACATTCAGTTCTGGAAAAAGAAACAAACAAAACCCACAAAAAAATGACAACAAAACCAAAACAAAAAACCCACAAACAAACAAAAACACCAAAAAAACCCCCATCTGTCTAAATGAAGAAATTAGCTGGAGAAATTAGGGACCTGGGAAATAGCAAACCGTATGAAGTTTAACAAGGACAAGTGCCAGATTTTGTACCGGGGACACGGCAGCCCTGGCTGTACATACAGACTGGGGGATGAGATGCTGGAAAGCAGCTCTGAGGAGAGGGGTCTGAGGGTTCTGGACGACAGCAAGTTGAACATGAGCCAGCAGTGTGCCCTGGCAGCCAAGAGGGGCAACCGTGTCCTGGGTGCAGCAAGCACAGCATTGCCAGCCGGGTGAGGGAGGTGGTTGTCCCGCTCTGCTCTGCACTGGTGCGGCCTCGCCTGGAGCCCTGTGTGCAGTTCTGGGAGACACAGGATAAAAAGGCTCTAAAGCTACTGGAGAGTGTCCAGAAGAGGGCTACGAAGTTGGTGAAGGGTTTGGAGGGGAAGCCGTATGAGGAGCGGCTAAAGTCACTTGGTTTGTTCAGCTTGGAGGAGCCTGAGGGGAGAGCTCATTGCAGTCTACAGCTTCCTCACAAGGGGAGGAGGAGGGGCAGGCACCAAACTCTTCTCTTTAGTGACCAATGACAGGACCCGAGGGAATGGCAGGAAGATGTGCCAGGGGAGGTTTGGGTTGGACATTAGGAAAAGGTTCTTCCCCTAGAGGGTGCTGGAGCACTGGAACAGGCTCCCCAGGGAGGTGTCACAGCCCCAAGCCTGACAGTGTTCGAGAAGAGACTGGACAAGGCCCTCAGACACACGGTGTGAACTGCGGGGTTGTCCTGTGCAGGGACAGGAGTTGGACCCGATGATCCTTGTGTGTCCCTTCCAACTCAGGACACTCTATGAAGCCAATTTCTATACATTTATGTGTAAGTTAAGCTAGAAGTTTTATGGGAATAGCTTTTCGATACGCCTCTGACATGATCTGATCCTCAGAGGAAATACTATGATGTTGGGCTTTTATGTAGTCACAGAACCTAGATACTAGAGGTATCGAATCATGTAAAGGAAAAATCCTTCTGTCTTCCGAAGAGCAAAGGTTGTTCTAGACATTGTATTTTCTAATGTTTTTACTTCATTTAGTTTTCAGATTTCTCTGCATGTAAAAGCACATGTGGATCTTAGCAGCAGTAAATTGAAATGGTGCTAAGTTTTTGTTTTTCCTCTTTAATTGTAATCTTTTTACACAGCAGTGCATTGCCCTGGCTTGTTGCTCCCCATCTCCAATTGCTGTGGCTACTGTGTAAATATTTTAAATGGCAGTTTCTTCCATGACTTGGATGCATCCCAAGGAGGGCAGCAAAGCTGGGGAAGGGGCTGGAAGGCATGTCCTCTGGGGAGCAGCTGGGGACTCTGGGTCTGTCTACTTTGGAGCGAAGGAGGCTGAGGGGCAACATCGCTGCTATCTCCAGGTTCCTGAGGAGGGGAAGTGGAGAGGGAGGTGCTGAGCTCTTCTCCCTGGTACCCAGGGCCAGGACACATGGGAATGGCTCTCAGCTGTGTCCATCAGGGGAGGTTCAGCCCTGACATGAGGAAACATTTCTTTACTGAGAGGTGGTCAAACCCTGCAACAGGCTTCCAGGAGAGGTGGTCGATGGCTCACGTCTGTCAGTGTTGAAGAGGCATTTGGGCGACATGCTTAATACCATGCTTTAGCTTCTGCTGAGTGCTGAAGTAGTCAGGCAGTTGGACTAGGTGATCGTTACAGGGCCCTTCCAGCTGAACTATTTTGTTCTCTCCCATTCTTCTTCCTACCTGCTACGTTTCTAGAAGTAGATGCGGAGGAAATCTCTGATGACATTTCTCCCCAGCCCTGCACGAGCAGAAGGCACCGAATACCCATAACCATATCCCAGCATAGGCGTTGCCTCTGTCATGTTGTGGGAAGGAGGCACGTACCTTCTGATGGAGTGAGAGCTGGGAATCGTCTCAAGGTAGTTGGACAATCTGAACAAACTGGCAAAAAGCAAGTATGAAGTTCAGTTTGTGAAACTCTTCTCTGTTCATCTGGTTGAGTTGGGTTTCCACAGGGTGGCAAAAGCTCACAGCTCTGACACTAGTGAGGCTCAAAGATCAAGCCCTCCATCTGAAGCAGGACATGCTCCTCACCTAAGGAGTTGCAAATCTTTCTGAGGTGAACAATACCTGCTCATTTCCTATGGCTTCTTTTTTTCTTCCTTGTACTCATTTTTAGAAATACCCTATCTGTTTTTCATGGAAAAACATGCTAAACCAAAAGAGCCTGACAAGAGCAGTACAGAGAGAAGATCCATACGGGTGCTCCTAGGCCTCAGTGGCTGGGACCGGCCCCCCATGGGACCCCCACCCACCGCCAGCGTCTTGTGCCAAGGGCCCAGGGGCCGTGCCTCAGCTCAGCCTGGGGCCTTGGGTCCCTGCCTGAGCCATGTTGTAGGTGTGTGTGCCCGTCTCGTGTCTGCCCCTGTCCCTGGCTGGGCCTGGGCCCTGCTCTGCAGAGAGCGGCTCTCCTGGATGGAGCCCTCAGGGCTCGGTAAGAACTTGTCGTACAGAACTCAAGGCATAACACAGCATAACTATTATATTCTTTTTCTACTCTATCCTATGTATTGTATTCTATTCCATGTGCTCAGCATGAGTCAAAAAAGGATGAGAATATTATTTACATGAAATGCCAGGGGGTTTTCAGCTCCAGAAACTCTTTCAAGGACACAGAACACAAAGGAAACGAGTGGAAGCAGGATTTGATTATATTTTATTTTATTTTCGGTTATTTTATGTCATTTACTGACTCTGTTTACAGAGCCGATGCTCACAAGCATTAAGACAATGCCCATGTGTAGCCAGGAGCAGGCTGATGCATTCTTCAGTTTAGCTTGAAGAAACATCCCTTGCAATCTGGCAAAGGCAAGTCACAGAACTGCAAGAGCAGCAGGAGAAACACAGGCCAAGCTGCCCCTGTGTCCTGAAGAGGGAGAACGTGAGGAATGAGGATCAGGACAGACCACACACAAAAGAAGAAGACGAGGAAGAGGAAGAAGAAGAAGAGGTACATGAGGAGGAAGAAGAAGAAGAAGAATATGAGGAAGAAGAAGAAGAAGAAGAAGATCTGTGTGATACTGTGAGGTATTTTGCAAAGTATGGCATCTAGCAATGACAAGCAGAGCTTCTCCCCTTTGCACATTTTCTTGGTTCCTACACTGCTTGGCTAGGGATGCACGAAAAGTGCTCTTGTTCCTGCCCAGTGCTTGTGTTGCACGCAGGGAGAGCTGAAAAGTGGCAGATCCAGATGGCGCAGCAAGCCAGGAGCCCTCGCAAGTACAGGCTGTTTTGCAGCAGCCAGAACTCCTGGGGAAATGGAACCCAGGAAAGAGCAGAGCTGGCCCCTGCTGCAAAGTTGCTCTGGGCAAGAGAGCCGGAGAGAGCCAGGGGCTGTGCTCAATGCTACGAAGTACAAGAAGGAATTCCTAGGAGAACACTTGGCCCCCACCCTGGGACTCCAAGAAGCTTCCTCCCCCCAGCTGCAGGGCACGAGAGGCCATCTTCCTGGTGCTTGAGCAGCAGGCAGGAACCGAGCCAAAAGGGACCAGAGGAGCTCTGAAAAGTGGTCATGCTCAATGCTACAGAGGAAGGCAAAAAACCCCCGGAGACCAGTGCCAATGTGCCCCGGGGGAAAATTCCTTCCTGACCCCAATGCTGGCGATCGGCTGTTCCCTGAGCATGTGAGCAGGGCCTGGCTCTTTGTCCCACAGGCTGTTCATGCCTCCCAGGAGCTGCCCAAGCCCTATCCTGCCTTGAGCTGGAGTCATCTCGGGGGCTTCTGAGAGTGCCCAAACACCTCTGGCCGGATTGAACTTGAGGGCAAGAATCCTTCCCGTGCCTGTGAGGACAGCAGGGGCTGCTCCAAAGCACTGGCAGCATCTCTACATCCTATTTCTTACCGCTGCTGGCCCTGGCTCTGCAGGGCATGAAGACAGTGAGCTCTGCAGTGCTCCTCCACAAGTCATTCTCTTGGTCTTACCATTGCTGTCCAGCTGAAACGTCCTGATAGCCTTGGGCACTTGTAGGGGTTGGTGGTTCTTCTAATCTTCTGAGGGCTTTGCATCTGTTCCCTGAACACTGAAGTAGGATTTCTATCCATCAGATGCACTTTGAACGTAATCCTTCGCCATTGCGATTGTTTGTATGCTGTTCGTAGGTTGTCGAAGGTTTGTGGTTGAAGGTTTGTGGTTGGAGGTTGTTTGTTTAGGGTTTCTTGTTTCAGGCTTGTTTGGTTGGGGTTGGTTGTTTCAGGTTGTTTAGTTTAGGTTGGTTGGTGGAGGCTATTTTGGTTTGGATTGGTTGAGGTTGTTTGTTCTTGGTTGGCTTAGGTCATTTGGTGTAGGTTTGAGGCTGGCTGGTTGGTTGAGGTTGGTTGGCTGGTTGAGGCTGGTTGGCTGGTTGTGGCTGGTTGTTTACAGGTGGTTGGTTTTGTTTGCTTTTTTTACACTCAATTAGGTTCTAATTAGGTTGTTGGTAGATTCTTTGTTTCTACCTTGTTTGAAGCTTGTCGTTTTGAATGTTGGTTTAAGATGGTTGCTTTGGCTGGGTTTCCGTGACTTCTTTACGTGAGTCGTTTTAGGGTTGATTTCTGTGGTTGGTTGTTTGATGCTGTATGAGGTTGCTTCTAGGTTCTTTGTAGGTTTTTTATAGGTTGCGTGTTCATAAGGCATTGAAACCTTGTTGTTTTAGGTTGTTGAAGGCTGGTAATGTTTAGTTTAGGTTGGTGGTCTTAAGGTACTTGTTTTAGGTTTCTGTTTTAGGTGTCTCTTTTAGCTTGGTTTAGGGTGTTGGTGTCATTTTGTGAAAGCTGATTTGTGGTGTTTGTTTTAGGTGGTTTGGTTTTTCTCATTTTTGTTAGGCTGTTTGGTTGATTGTTTTTCAGAGAGATTCTTTGAGGTAGGTTGTGTTAGTCTGGTTTAGGTTGTTAGTTGAGGTTTCTTGGTTTGGGCTGTTTAGGTCGGTTTAGGTTTTTTTTGAGGAAGGTTGTTTGAGGGTGGTTGTTAGAGGCTGGTTCTTGAAGGCTGATTGGTTAAGGTTGGCTGGTTTAGGTTGGTTGGGTGAGGTGCTTTTTGGTGGAGGTTATTTTAGTTGGTTCTTGTAGGGTGGTAGTTTTAGATGGGATGTTCTAAGCGGGTTTTTTTTAGGGTATTTTCTTGGCTTTTTAAGTTTTAGGTTGGTTTATGGTCATTTGGTTGAGCTTGTTTGCTTTAGCGTGGTTTAGGTCATTCACTTTAGGTTCTTTAGATTATTTTAGCTTGGGTGTTTTAGAAGTAGGTTTGATTGCTGATGTTTAGGTTCATGTGTTTCTGTTTAGCTAGCTTTGGGTTGGTTGGATTAGGATGTTTGAGTTGTTTTTTAGGTCAATTGGTTTGAGATGTTTGCTTTCCCTGTGTTCTGTTAGTTGTTTGAGGGTGGTTTTTTGAGGCTGGTTGTTTGAGGTAGGTTGTTTGCAGGTTGTGTGCCTGTAGGGCCTTGAAGCTTGGTTGTTGTGGGGCAGTTCAAGTTGGGTTTTGGTTGGTTTTCTTAGGCTGCTTGATTTAGGTTTGCTGGTTTAGCTTGGTTGAGGTTGTCTAGTTGGTGGCTTGAAGTTGTTTGGTGTCATTTTAAGGTTGAGTTCTAGTGTTGGTTTTAGGTGTTTTGGTAGTTCTTGTTTTTATGAGGCTGTTTGGTTGATGTTGTTTGAGGAAGATTCTTTAGGGTTGGCTGCTAGAGTTTGGTTTAGGTTTTTGGTCTAGGTATCTTGGTTGAGGTTGTTCAGGTTGGTTTAGGTCATTTGGGTTAGGTCGTTTAGCTTAGGTGGTTTGAGGCTGGCTGTTGGAGGCTGGTTGGCTGAGGCTGGTTGCTTGAGCTTGGTTGGTTGGTTGGGACTGGTTGTTTACAGTTGGTAGGTTTTGGTTGCTTTTTACCCTCTCTTAGGTTCTGTGTAGTTCTTTGTAGCTTGTTTGTGTTACCTTGTTTGTTTGAAGCTTGTTTGTGTGAATGTTGGTTTAAGTTGGTTGGTTTAGCTCTGTTGACATGAGTTATTTTAGGGCTGATTTGTGAGGTTGGTTGTTTGATGCCGTATGAGGTTGTTTCTAGGTTCTTTGTAGGTTGTGTCTTCGCAAGGCATTTAGACCTTGTTGGTTTAGGTTTTTGAAGGCTGGTAAAGTTTGGTTTGGGTTGGTGTTCTCAGGTTATTTTTTTTTAGGTTTCTGTTTTATCTTGGTTTAGGTTGGTTCTAGCAGGCTGGTTTAGGTTGTTTGATGTCTTTTTATGAAGGTTAATTTGTGTTGTTTGGTTTAGGTGGTTTGTTTTTTCAGGTTTTTGTTAGGCTGTCCAGCAGATGTTTTTTCATACAGGTTCTTTGGGGTAGGTTGTGTTAGTCTGGTTTAGGTTTGGTTGAGGTATCTTAATTCAGTTTGTTTAGGTGGTTTTAGGTTTTTTGGGGGAAGGTTGTTTGAGGGTGGTTGTTAGAGGCTGGTTCTTGAAGGGTGATTGGTTAAGGTTGGCTGGTTTAGGTTGGTTGGTTGAGGTTATTTTAGTTGGGTTTTTTTAGGTTGGTAGTTTTATGTGGGACGTTCTAAGCTCTTTTTGTTGAGGATGTTTGTTTGTTTGTTTGTTTTAGGTTGGTTTAGGTCATTTGGTTTAGCTTGTTGCTTTAGCGTGGTTTAGGTCACTGGATTTAGGTTCTTTAGATTTAGCTTGGGTGTTTTAGAAGTAGGTTTGATTGCTGATGTTTAGGTTCATGTGTTTCTGTTTAGCTAGCTTTGGGTTGGTTGGATGGGGTTGTTTGAGTTGTGTTAGGTCAATTGGTTTGAGTTGGTTGCTTTAGCTGTGTTTCTGTTAGTTGTTTGAGGGTGTTTTTTTGAGGCTGGTTGTTTGCAGGTTGTGTGTTTGTAGGGCCTTGAAGCTTGGTTGTTGTGGGGCAGTTGAAGTTGGGTTTTGGTTGGTTGTCTTAGGCTGCTTGATTTAGGTTTGCTGGTTTAGCTTGGTTGAGGTTGTCTAGTTGGTGGCTTGAAGTTGTTTGGTGTCATTTGAGGGTTGAGTTCTAGTGTTGGTTTTAGGTGTTTTGGTAGCTCTTGTATTTATGAGGCTGTTTGGTTGATGTTGTTTGAGGAAGATTCTTTAGGGTTGCTGCTAGAGTTTGGTTTAGGTTTTTGGTCTAGGTATCTTGGTTGAGGTTGTTTAGGTTGGTTTAGGTCATTTGGGTTAGGTGGTTTGAGGCTGGCTGTTTGAGGCTGGTTGGCTGAGGCTGGTTACTTGAGTTTTGTTGGTTGGTTGGGGTTGGTTGTTTGCAGTTGACTGGTTTCTTTTCTTACCCTCTGTTGGGTTGTGTGTAGTTCTTTATAGCTTGTTTCTGTCTTCTTTGTTCCTCTCTTCTTTTTTATAGCTTCTTTGTGTTACCTTGTTTAGAAGCTTGTTTGTGTGAATGTTGGTTTAAGTTGGTTGTTTTAGCTCTGTTTACACTAGTTGTTTTAGGGTTGATTTGTGAGGTTGGTTGTTTGATGCTGTATGAGGTTGTTTCTAGGTTCTTTGTGGGCAGCGTGTTCGTAAGGAATTTAAACTTTTTTGGTTTGATTGTTGAAGGTTGGTAAAGTTTGTTTTGGGTTGGTGGTCTTAAGTTACTTGTTTTAGATTTCCGTTTTAGCTTGGTTTAGGTTGGTTATTGCCGGTTGGTTGTTGTAGATTATTTGATGTCATTTTGTGAAGGCTGATTTGTGTTGTTTGTTTTAGGTGGTTTGTTTTCTCTCGTTCTTGTTAGGCTGTTTGGTTCTTTGGGGTAGGATGTGTTAGTCTGGTTTAGGTTTTTGGATGAGGTATCTTAATTCAGTTTGTTTAGTTGGTTTTAGTTTTTTGGGGGGAAGGTTGTTTGAAGGTGGTTGTTAGAGGCTGGTTCTTCAAGGGCGATTGGTTAGGGTTGGCTGGTTTAGGTTGGTTGGGTGACGTGTGTTTTGGTTGAGGTTATTTTAGTTGGTTCTTTTACGTTGGTATTTTAGTTTGGTTGTTTTCGGTGGGATGTTCTAAGCTGGTTTTGTTTAGGATGTTTTCTTTTTTTGTTGTTTTAAGTTGGTTTGGGTTATTTGGTTGAGCTTGTTTGCTTTAGCATGCTTTAGATCATTGGATTTAGGTTCTTTAGATTATTTTAGGTTGGGTGTTTTAGACTGGTTCTTTTAGGTTTGTGATTTCAGTACGTTGGTGTATGAATGTGTTTTTAAGTACATTTGTTGAAGTAGGTTGGCTTTATGTTGTTTGGGTTGGTTTAAGCATTTCTGTTTAGCTTAGTTGAGGCTGGTTGGATTAGGTTGTTGGAGTTGTCTTTAGGTCGATTGGTTTAGGTAGTTGTTTTTTGGTTGCGTTGTTCTAAGACAGGCTGGTTCAGGGTTTTTGGTTTAGCGTGGTTTAGGTTGTTCCGTTAAGGGTTCTTCATGTTCCTTGTTATAGGTATTCTGGCTTAAGTAGGTTGGTTTCTAAAGTTTGTTTGATGTAGGTTGTTTTGTTTGAGGTGAGTCGTGCAGGGCTCAAGGCCCACCTTGGTGGAGCAGGAGCAGCAGGCAGGCATGCCAAATGTGCAAAAGAATTTGTGGCAAGGGGCCGTGCTCCTCACTGCATAGGAAGGCACGAAACCGCAGGAGATTCCTGCTGGCCCACATGGGGAAAAGAAGCTTTTGTCCCCCAGCTGCAGGGCACGAGAGGCCATCTTCCTGGTGCTTGAGCAGCAGGCAGCGACCGAGCCACAAGGGCCCAGAGGAGCCCTGACAAGTGGTCTTGCTGGATGCTGCAGAGGAAGGCAAAAAAGCCCCGGGGACCAGTGCCAATGTGCCCTGGGGGAAAATTCCTTCCCGACCGCAGCCAGTGCTGGCGATCGGCTGTTCCCTGAGCATGGGAGCCAGACCTGGCTCCTTGTTCCACAGGCTGCTCCCGCCTCCCAGGAGCTGCCCAAGCCCTATTCTCCCTTGACTTGGAGACATCTCAGGGGCTTCCAAGAGTGTGCAAATATATCTCGTTGGATTGGCCTTGGGGGCAGGAATCCTTCCCATATCTGTCAGGACAGCAGGGGCTGCTCCAAAGCACTGGGACCCCTGGCAGCATCTCTGCATCCTATTTCTTACCGCTGCTGGCCCTGGCTCTGCCGGGGATGAAGACAGCCAGCTCTGCAGTGCTCCTCCACAAGTCATTCCCTTGCTCTTACCACTGCTGTCCAGCTGAGAAGGCTTTCCGTCAAAAGATGAGCCTTGCAGCAGAGAACCTCCAGCAGCCTCGTCCAGCCTCCAGTCTTCTCCTCCCTCAGCCCCCACCAAGGAATTCCACCGGTTCCTCAAGTGCTTCCCCTGGGATGTGTTGGGCCTGCCCCCGGGCCAGCTCTGGCACTGGACACGGGAAGCTGCTCCTTTTGCTCCTGCCCGGGGTGTTGTGACGGCTGCGTTGCCGGGTGCTGGCATTGTGACATGGGGGTGACAGAGCCACACGTGTGCAGCCCCACCCGCCCCCACTCCGCCCAGCATTCTATGGAGGAAGCCTTTGGGGTGCTGTCCCCGAGGCAGTCCCTGTGCTCAGGAGGCCCAGGGGCTGTCCCTGCCGTTTGGTGGCCGTGCACTGAGAACAGCTGCTGGGTGGCCCTGACTCTCCTCCTTTGCCATTCGGCTTGTTTGTAGGGAGCTGGAGGTTTGCTGTTGGAGGTTCATTGTTCGAGGTTGTTGATTTAGGGTTTCTTGTTTCAGGCTTGTTTGTTTGAGGTTGGTTGTTTCAGGTTGTTTGGTTTAGGTTGCTTTGTGGAGGCTGTTTTGGTTGAGGATGGTTGAGGTTGGTTGCTCTAGGCTGGTTGAGGTTGGTTGAGGCCTGTTGTTTGAGGTTGGTTGTTTGAGTCTGGTTGCTTGGCCGGTTGAGGTTGGTTGTTTACAGCTGGCTTTTTGTGGTTGTTTTATTCATACTGAATTAGGTTCGAATTAGGTTGTTTGTAGATTCTTTGTTTGTAGGTTGTTTGTAGCTTCTTTGTTTCTACCTTGTTAGAAGCTTGTTGCTGTTTTGAGTGGTGGTTTAAGTTGGTTGCTTTAGCTAGGTTTTTATGAGTTGTTTGAGGGTATTTTGTTGTGGTTGGTTATTTGAAGAAGTTTGTTTGTACTTTGTGTGTTTGTAGGCCATTTCCGCTTGGTTAGTTTGGGGCTGTTGAAGCTGGATTTAAGGTGGTTGTCTTGTGTTGCTTGTTTTGGGTTTTTTGGTATAGCTTGGTTGAGGTTGGTTATTTGGTGTCTTGAGGTTGTTTGGTGTCATTTGAAGGTTGATTTCTGGTTTAGGAGGTCCAGGTGTCTGTGTCTGCCATTTGTTGGCCATGCACTGGCCAGAGCTGCTGCGTGTCTCTGATGCCTCCTTTTCCATTTAGTTTCCCAGGACAAGCCTCATGCATTTACTGTTGTCTCAGGTTTGGGCAGAAAGCAGTCCGGCAACCCAGAGACTAACGATATTAGCTCTCCCCTGTCTGCACTAGAGGGTTCCCTTTTGCTACCTAGTTATCTGAGTGTGAGGTCCACCAGTGTGGGAACAGTACCTTTCCGTTTTTGGAGACTAAAATTGAAAGGGATGATTCTCCTGCAGAGGGATCTGGACAGTTGGAGAACTGGGCAGTCACCAACTGCAAGAAGTTCAACAAGAGCTAGTACCAGATTTTGTACCTGGGACACGGCAGCCCTGGCTGTACCTATAGACTGGGGGACGAGATGCTGGAAAGCAGCTCTGTGGAGAGGGATCCGGGGCTTCTGGTCGACAGCAAGTTGAACATGAGCCAGCAGTGTGCCCTGGCAGCCAAGAGGGGCAACCGTGTCCTGGGTGCAGCAAGCACAGCATTGCCAGCCGGGTGAGGGAGGTGGTTGTCCCGCTCTGCTCTGCACTGGTGCGGCCTCGCCTGGAGCCCTGTGTGCAGTTCTGGGAGACACAGGATAAAAAGGGTCTAAAGCTACTGGAGAGTGTCCAGAGGAGGGCTCCGAAGTTGGTAAAGGGTTTGGAGGGGAAGCCGTATGAGGAGCGGCTAAAGTCACTTGGTTTGTTCAGCTTGGAGGAGCCTGAGGGGAGAGCTCATTGCAGTCTACAGCTTCCTCACAAGGGCAGGAGGAGGGGCAGGCACCAAACTCTTCTCTTTAGTGACCAATGACAGGACTCAAGGGAATGGCAGAAAGATGTGCCAGGGGAAGTTTGGGTTGGTCATTAGGAAAAGGTTCTTCCCCCAGAGGGTGCTGGAGCACGGGAACAGGCTCCCCAGGGAGGTGTCACAGCCCCAGGCCTGACAGTGTTCGAGAAGAGACTGGACAAGGCCCTCAGACACACAGTGTGAACTGCGGGGTTGTCCTGTGCAGGGACAGGAGTTGGACCCGATGATCCTTGCGTGTCCCTTCCAACTCAAGACATTCTGTGATTCTGCGATCAATAAAATGTATAATCTAATACCCAGTGATGTTACTGCAGGCTATTTTCAAGTCTGTACACTAGCACTCAAAACTGCAATATTTCTGTTGTGTTTTATAAATTTAGGCCCCTTCTTTTCATTGGTAAGTTTAATGGCATAGGATATTAACTTCAAAGCAAGAGAAGTCTGGAAGCACTCTTCAGTCCATAGGAAGCACCGTATGTAAGAACCTGTATTGTTTTGCTCACAATTACATATGCAATATTCAAATATTAATTCCTTCATTGCTTCTTACATTAACTGTGAAACTTACTATTTTCAAAACTATAGGTTTGTTTGTTTGTTTGCTTTAACAAGTATAGTTTCTACAAGAAATCGTCTCTTTCATGTGTGCGCTCATAGCACTGAAATACCTTCCTGGCTTTAGATTTCTTTTTGCCTTACTGCAACTCAGGAAGAAATTTTATATTCGGGTAATAAAACTCTTCAACTTAAATGTTAATAATGGAAAAGCGGATAAAAATAGTGAAGTACTGAACTGTTAGAAAGGCGTGGAAGATACTGATAAGAAGTGGGAGCTAGTTTTCCACATGGGTCTGCTCGTCCACACACACCTTGCAAGTAGCACTCTTGATTCCCAGCTGCTTGGCGTATGCATGATTAGGAGTTCTCTGTCTTAAATGCTTTTGTTACGAAGGCCAACATGAGTTGGGCAGAGTATAAAATAGGAAAGATCTTCATGTGCCAGAATTTCTGTTGGTGAAAGTTCCTTTGACTGCCTGGGACATGAAGCACTGAGGAGGAGGAACCCAGCACTCAAACGGAACAGTGTCAGTCCTGTTTACTCGGGTATTCTGCTCACCTTTATCCACAGCACTCCTTTGGCTTAAGCCACAATGCTTTAGTTCAAACCACAGTCACTATTCCATTTCTAAAGGGCTACAAAGGTCAGTGCAAGAGTCTGCAGGAATATACTGCTTCTGAAGAGGAGTGCAGCGAATCTCTGCCCGCATCAGGCTGAGGGTCTGCAGGGAGGTGCTCCTATGTGGATGTACTTTACAACACTAAGCAGGTGCCAATGTTAAGTGGCATTCTTCTGTGGATGAGCAAGATTTGCAGCCCTGGGTGCAGCAAGCATAGCATTGCCAGCCGGGCGAGGGAGGTGGTTGTCCCGCTCTGCTCTGCACTGGTGCGGCCTCGCCTGGAGCCCTGTGTGCAGTTCTGGGAGACACAGGATAAAAAGGATCTAAAGCTACTGGAGAGTGTCCAGAAGAGGGCTCCGAAGTTGGTGAAGGGTTTGGAGGGGAAGCCGTATGAGGAGCGACTAAAGTCACTTGGTTTGTTCAGCCTGGAGAAGAGGAGACGAGCAGTGGAACAGGCTCCCCAGGGAGGTGTCACTGCCCCAAGCCTGACAGTGTTCAAGAAGCAATTGGACAATGCACTCAGACACATGGTGTGAATTTTGGGGTTCTCCTACGCAGGGACGGGAGTTGGACTCAATCCTTTTGAATCCCTTCCAACTCAGGACATTCTATGATTCTATGAAGCTGTTCCAATAGTCGCAGGACTATATCCGCCGCTCCAATCCTTTTTAGGAGGAACACATTCATAGGATCCCCTTTCTACAGATAGAAACTTATCTTTTCCTCCCCCTGGGGACCACCCTGACGCTATCATTTCGCATCCCCAATAAGCACAGTAATACGAGCTAGGATGGTTACAGTACCCTTTCCCTGGTTTTGAACTAGGGCAAAAGTAAAAATCTATGTAGTCTAAACATGGGTTTATGGGTACCAGTTGGCACAGTGTTGCCTTAAAGCTGGGGTTCCCTACTACAGTTTCTTGGGCTATAATTTGCTGATCTTCAAACCTTATTAAGCTCCATCTCTATGGTCTATGTGCAGTTTCTCCATAACGTAACAACAATAGTAACGTTAAAGAAGTGTACCAGATTGGGTTGCATTGTTTTCAGCTTTCACAGAATCACAGAATCACAGAATCACAGAATGTTAGGGATTGGAAGGGACCTCAAAAGATCATCTAGTCCAATCCCCCTGCCAGAGCAGGAAAACTTAGGTGAGGTTACACAGGAAGGCGTCCAGACGGGTTTTGAATGTCTCCAGAGAAGGAGAATCCACAACCCCCCTGGGCAGCCTGTTCCAGTGTTCTGTCACCCTCACTGAGAAGAAGTTTCTTCTCACATTTAAGTGGAACCTCTTGTGTTCCAGCTTGGACCCATTACCCCTTGTCTTACTGTTGGTTGTCACCGAGAAGAGCCTAGCTCCATCCTCGTGACACCCACCCTTTATATATTTATAAACATTAATGAGGTCACCCCTCAGTCTCCTCTTCTCCAAGCTAAAGAGACCCAGCTCCCTCAGCCTTTCCTCATAAGGGAGATGCTCCACTCCCTTAATCATCTTTGTGGCCCTGCGCTGGACTCTCTCCAGCAGTTCCCTGTCCTTCTTGAACTGAGGGGCCCAGAACTGGACACAATATTCCAGATGAGGTCTCACCAGGGCAGAGTAGAGGGGAAGGAGAACCTCTCTGGACCTACTAACCACCCCCCTTCTAATACACCCCAGGATGCCATTGGCCTTCTTGGCCACAAGGGCACAGTGCTGGCTCATGGTCATCCTGCTGTCCACCAGGACCCCCAGGTCTCTTTCCCCTACACTGCTCTCTAATAGGTCATTCCCCAACCTGTACTGGAACCTGGGGTTGTTCCTGCCCAGATGCAAGACTCTACATTTCCCCTTGTTATATTTCATTAAATTTTTCCCCGCCCAACTCTCTAGCCTGTCCAGATCTCGCTGGATGGCAGCACAGCCCTCTGGCGTATCAGCCACTCCTCCCAGCTTGGTGTCATCAGCAAACTTGCTGATAGTACACTCAATTCCCTCATCCAAGTCATTGATGAATATATTGAACAGTATTGGTCCCAGAACTGACCCTTGAGGCACTCCACTAGATACAGGCCTCCAACCAGACTCCGCCCCATTGATCACAACTCTCTGGCTTCTCTCCTTCAGCCAGTTTGCAGTCCACCTCACTACCCGATCATCCAGTCCACTCTTCCTCAGTTTTGCCGTGAGGATGCCGTGGGAGACGGTGTCAAATGCTTTGCTGAAGTCAAGGTAGACCACATCCACTGCTCTGCCATCGTCAATCCACCTTGTTACGTCTTCATAAAAGGCTATGAGGTTGGTCAAACACGACTTCCCCTTGGTGAAGCCATGTTGACTGTCCCTGATGACCCTCTTATCCTTGATATGTCTTAAGATGGCACCAAGGATAAGGTGTTCCATCACTTTCCCAGGGATGGAGGTGAGGCTGACCGGTCTATAGTTGCCCGGGTCCTCCTTCTTGCCCTTTTTGAAGACCGGAGTGATATTTGCTTTCCTCCAGTCCTCAGGCACCTCTCCCGTTTCCCAAGACTTGGCAAAGATGATGGAGAGCGGTCCAGCAATGACTTCAGCCAGCTCCCTCAGCACCCTCGGGTGCATCCCATCTGGACCCATGGATTTATGGATGTCCAGATTGCTTAATTGCTCCCTAACCCAGTCCTCATCAACTGAGGCAGACTCCTCCATTGCCCTGCCTTCCTCTGGGGCCTCAGGGGTACGGGGCTCCTCAGGACAGCCTCCGGCAGAGTAGACAGAGACAAAGAAGGCATTCAGTAATTCTGCCTTCTCTGTATCTTCTGTCACCAGGGCACCCACCCCGTTCATCAGTGGGCCTACATTGCCTCTGGTGTTAGTTTTATCTGCCATGTATTTGAAGAACCTCTTCCTGTTGTCCTTGACCCCTCTCGCCAGGTTTAACTCTAAGGAGGCCTTAGCTTTCCTAGTTGCCTCCCTACATCCTCTGACAACAGCCTTATATTCTTCCCAAGTGGCCAGCCCCTCCTTCCATGATTTGTAAACCCTCCTCTTCCACTTGAGTTTGCCCAGCAGTTCCCTGTTTAACCACGCAGGTCTCCTGGCTCCCTTCCTTGACTTCCTGCGCGTCGGGATGCACTGATCTTGAGCTTGGTAGAAGCAGTCCCTGAAAGTTAACCAACTATCTTGGGCGCCTTTACCCTCAAGCAGCCTTGCCCACGGGATTTCCTCCAGCAACTGTTTGAAAAGGCCAAAGTCGGCCCTGCTGAAGTCCAGGGTTGCAATTCTGCTCGGTATTCTGCTCCCACCACAGGAGATTCTGAACTCCACCATCTCATGGTCACTGCAACCAAGGCAGCCCCCCACCTTTACTGCTTCAACGAGACCCTCCTTGTTAGCGAGGACGAGATCCAGCAGCGCACCTCTTCTAGTCGGCTCCTCCACCATTTGCATCAGAAAGTTATCGTCAATGCACTGGAGGAACCTCCTAGACTGAGGCTGGCTGGCTGAGTAGTCCTTCCAGCAAACATCAGGGTAGTTAAAATCCCCCATAACAACCAGAGCCTGTGACTGTGAGGCCACGCTCAGCTGCCTGTAGAAGGCCTCATCAACTTCCTCACCCTGATCTGGTGGTCTGTAATAGACTCCCACAACAGTGTCACCCCTGCCAGCCTGCCCCTTAATTCTCACCCACAGACTCTCAACTCGCTCCTCAACCGCACCTGGACAGTACTCTATACATTGCAGTTGCTCTCTCACATAAAGAGCAACTCCACCACCACGCTTGGCTGGCCTGTCTTTCCTGAAAAGGGCATAGCCATCCATGACCACATTCCAGTCATGTGCGCTGTCCCACCATGTCTCTGTAATTGCCACCAGATCATAATCTCCTGACCAAACGCAGGTTTCTAACTCCTCCTGCTTATTCCCCATGCTGCGCGCATTGGTGTACAGGCATTTCAGGGAGCGAGCCGAGTACACCGATTTCACCCTAGGGGCCTGGGGGGCCTCCCGGTCTTTATTGATTCCAGTGTGCTGCCCCACTGATGCAAGCCCAGCTACAACCCCATCCCCCTTCAAATCTAGTTTAAAGCCCTGCAAATGAGCCCTGCTAATTCCTGTCCCAGCATCTTTTTACCCCTGTGCGATAAACCTTTCCCACATATCACTGACCGGACTGGTGTCTTATAAAACCAGCCGTTATCAAAGAACCCAAAGCCCTGCCTGTAGCACCAGTCCCGAAGCCAATCATTTACGGACTCAATTTTTCTATTCCGTCCCACATCATCATCCGAAAATGGAAGGAGGGAAGAGAAGATAACTTGAGCCCCAGACTCTTTCACCATTTGTCCCAAGGCCTTGAAGTCTCTCTTCATTCCCCTCAGACTACGGGATGCCGCTTCCTCCCCATCTGTCTGAAAGATCAGTAGGGGGTAATAGTCCGTTGGGCGCACCAGTTTGGGGAGGGCTCTGGCGATGTCCCTGATCCGAGCTCCAGGTAGGCTACAAACTTCCCGATGCTGAGGGTCAGCTCTGCATATCGGGCCCTCCGTCCCTCTCAGAAGGGAATTGCCTACCACAATTACCCTTCTTTCTTTTTTATTGGAGGCAGTCTTGAGGCGTGGAGTCGATCGCCTCTTCCTATGTGACTTCGTAGGTGGCCCTTGCACCACATCCCCACCTACATCTTCTTCAATATCCAGGGCCTCAAACCTATTACGGAGGGGCACCTGGGGAAGCAAAGCAGGTAGGGAGGGGGGTTGCCCGCGACGCCTAACTGGAACTTGCTTCCAACCCTCCTCAGCTGTTTGGCCCCCTACTTCTGCCCGACAGCGACAGGGCAGGGGCTCTCTCAAATCCTCCCTCTCTGCCCGACAGGGCAGGGGGTCCATCACCTTTTGGGGGGTTCCTCCTTGGGGCCTTTCTGCCTGGCACGCCAGGGAGTTACTCCACCAGCCAATCTCCCTTTCACACTCCCTGATGGACCTCAGTGTCTCGATCTCCTCCTTAAGCTTTGCAACCATGACGAGCAGATCTTGCACCTGCTCGCACCTCACACAGGCTGAATGCTCATCTCCCTCCCCCGGCAGCAGCAGGCTCTGGCACTCCCTGCAGCCGGACACCTGGACAGCCACGGTTCGAGGCAGTAGCTCCGTCTGAGTCGACACAGTCTTCTTTAAGCAAGCCCTCTTCCTGGAGGAGACCATGTTTGGCAACAGTCAGGGACACTGGCAGTAGGTGAGAGGGTCTAAAGCTTTCCCTTATTCCTTTTTTTATTTCTGTCAATTTTTGGGCTTGCTGCTTAACATTGTGGTAGCTCAGCCAGCACTTTGGTGTAATCCCACTCAGGTTTTTGTCTCTACTGCTTTTTATTCTTCTGTCTCACCCGTCGACTCGGTTGCTTCGAGCCACGGGGTAAACCATCTTCTTGACAGCAAGAATAGTCTTCAAGAGACCCTGAGTGTTTTTACTTTCTACACCTCTGTTTATGTGCTTCCCAGTTATGGTTTTTGATTATCGGAGAGTGATACGGTACTCCCCTTATAGTGGCTCTGCAGCATGCGTACCTTAAGTTTTAATATTTGGTCTGTGATCTTTTGTTCCTTATCATAACGTCAATTACATTTTCCTCTAGGGGAAATACCTCCTGCACAATGCAACCGTCAATCTTTATGGCACAATATACATTTGAAACATACAAAGGATAACTATTACAATTCGTATTTAAGCATTTGACCCTAAAGTCTTCGCAAAAGGGGGATATGCACAGATAACAGGCTGATTATTGTTATTCTATACTTGCACGATACAATTTGATAAGTCCATCTACTGCCTTCGTAATTTAATTTTTAAGGGATCTTCTGTAGGTTCCCTGGTCCATGCACCAGTCTTGACCGGGCCTTTAACTCGGCTGGCGTGTGTCCATCCCCTTTCGGCGGTTCTGTAGTAAGTAAGAAAACATAAGGTCCCTCCCATCGAGGGGTTAGTGATGTTTCCTTCCATGTTTTTATAAGCACTTTATCTCCTGGCTCTAGATTATATATTTTCATATCTAAGGGCGGGTGTTGTGTTACTAGTCCTTTCTCCCAGAGATATTTTCTCCGTTTTAATAACTGTACTAAATAATTTTGCATCTTAGGATCACTTATTTTTGGGTGATCGTGAGGCATTTCTAAATCAAATGGCCCAAAATCTGTCTCTATTAATACTAACAAATGACGATATCGTCTGATTTTTGGTAGCTTTGTAAAATCAATTTTTATTTTTGAAAAGGGACGGTGTGCTAGCTCTCTACCGCCAGGAATCCGTGTTCTTAACTGCTGTTTATTCACTTTCTGACATATTAGACACCCTTCAACAATAGTTTTAGCTATTTTATATGTCCCTATACAAGCATATTTAGTATGCAAATTGATCAGCTAGTGCCTGTGTTCCCCTATGTGTAATACTGTGCAGCTTGCTCATTATATTGGCTGCCGTTACTTTTGGCATTATTTCTCTTCCATCTTTTAGTTTCCATTGCTCACCTCATTGCTTTGCTCCCAATTTTATTAATCTTTCCTTTTCTGTGTTATTGCATACGTGCAGGCTTGCATATCCGTAGCTAGGACATCTTTTGTTTTTAGTTCTTCTAAGGCAGCTATGCTAACCACTATACCACTGATCATTCGGACCTAATCGATTTAGAAGAATATGTGGGTTTGCCACCACAGGGAATCGGCTAACTGTCTTCTTATTTGTCTCTCTTAGATCGTGTACTAACCTCCATTTCCCATCTTTTCCTTACAGGTAAAATGGGGGTATTAAAGGAAGACATACATGATTCAAGTAACTCTTTTTTTTTTTTAATAATCTTTCTATTTCTGGTTTTAGTCCCCTTCGGCCTTCCTCAGATGTTGGATATTGCTTTACACGAATAGGTACATCTGGACTAGAGATTTCTACCTTAAAGGGTGCCACACTTCAGGATTGATTTTATCCTCATCCTCTACTCTGAGAGGGCATAGTTTTATTCGAATTTTTCTTCCTATTACTTCTAAATGCCTAATTCAATTATTAAATCTCCCCAAAAAGATTATTTTTGGCCTCAGGAACTAAAAGCAAATCTCCCACTCCCATCTTAATGTCTATTTCAATGATTACGTCTTTTATAACAGGGACCCGAAATGGCTCCCCTTTTGCCCCAATTACAATTCAATTTCATGTTGCTGGGGTCCCACTTTTAATTTTATCAAGGGCTCTGTTCCTTTTTGGGTCCCCAGCAAGAAGAGCCTCTGACACCCCTATTCTGCTTTGAACATTCTCTCATCCACTTTCTTTTTCCTGCAATCTCGCTTTATATGTCCCTTCTTCCCACAATAGAAACATTCTACTGGTTCACCTCATTTTACTATAACCCCATCACTAGGATCTCCTGGTTTTGGATTAAACTCTTTCCTCAGGGGTGCTCCCCATCTTGCAGGTTTCCACCCCTGCTGAGCTGTACCCTCTCTAGCTGCCGCAACCATCATTCGTGCGGTTCTTCGCTGTCTCTCATCCTCCCTTCTAACGTACGCTTTCTGAGCTTCTCTCAGTAGCTCATCTAAACCCCGATTTTGCCAATCTTCCAATTTTTCTAGCTTTTTTCTAATATCTGTCCAAGACTTAGCTACAAATTGTGTTTTTAATAACGCTTCCCCCACGGGGGTACTAGGATCTACTCCTGAATACAATCGTAAGCTTTTCCTGAGCCTCTCTAACCATTCCGTGGGTGTTTCTTCTTTGTTTTGGTATTCGCTAAACACTTTACCAATATTTTGACCTCTTGGAACGGACTCTCTAATACCTTGGATCACTATAGTTCACAAATCCTCCATATGACCCCTATGTATTGGATCTTGATTATTCCAATCAGGTCTTTGCAGTGGCCATTTTATATCGGCTGCAGGACCTTGCTGGTGCTGTGCGTCCCAAATTTGCATACCGGCCCTTCGAATCATCCCCCTCTCCTCTGCAGTAAATAGTATTCCTATTATTGACTGCAGTTCATCCCACGTATAGATATTGGGCCCCAAGAATTGGTCAACTCGCTCTGCTACCCCTAATGGGTCTTCTAACAAGCTTCCCATTTCTTTTTTAAAGTCCCTGACATCTCCGGAATTAAGGGGAACTGCCACGTATCCCATTCCAGCCTGTGGTCCTCCCATCACGATTTCTCGCAGCGGGTAAAGCTGGCTTTGTGATTGTTTTACTTTACTACGGGTGATTGGTCCTGGGGGTTGATTATCTCCTAAACTTTCTAGGATCGGTGCTGAAGGGGGTATGTCGGGAACTGGTACGGGGGGTGGTGATGGTGGCACATAAGGTGGAGGTGTTATTGGAATCTCCACTTGCCGCCTTTCTTTCTTTTTCTCTTTTTGGCGGTCATACACTTCACCCCCCTTTTCTTTTAATGGATATAAGTTAGTCCTAGTTTCTGATCTTATCCATAGTAGTGCATATTCGCTTTCTTCCTGACTGAATGGTTCTTTTGAATTAACATAAATGTTCAGGGCCTGACAAACCCAGTCTTCAAATGACCCAAAAACTGGCCAATAAAGATGATCTCTGCGAATCTCCTTACCACCCCAAACTTCCATACAATAATATATCACTTTTGTTTTGTTCTTACCCTGCCTAGAAGGGTAATCTTCCCAATGCTTAATCATTAATCCTAACGGACTATCTGGGGGAATTGAGGGCAGCTTTCCCTGTGGCTCCCCCCACATGGAAACAGAAGGCCTGCTCTTCTTCTGTCCCATCTTCTGAGACACCCTCACACACACACACAAATGCTCCCCTCGTTCGTGACTCGCTCCCTCGCGGGCTACGAGAACTGCACTACTGGAGGGTCCGCACTCGCTTCGTCCGCAATTGGACGTCTCAGTCTCTGTATCTCAGGAATCCCAGCCCCAACCGAGTGGATAACCGGCCTATACTCACGCTTCCTGCGTCTTCACTCAGGTCTTCGTGCACAAAGTTTACGGGACGTCCTTCACTAATGAGACTACCGCTCATTAATGAAATTACCGGTCTTTGCTTATTGCAAATTTGAAGTGTTCGTCAGTAAAGGATTCAGTGGAAGGCTCCTGCAAGGGCCACTTAGAAGGAAAAGCGGGGCGCTCCCCCCATAGGAGTTGCCACTAGAAATTCCTTTATCCGAGTCACGGCACCTAATTGTAATAAATTTCGACTCCAATTAACTTAAACAATTAAGGTTTTATTGCCAAATAGAAGCAGGCTGCAATAAGCAAAGACAGGGCTGGGCGGCCCCCCTTAATAGTGGCAGTGGCGCGCAACATGTGGCGGGTTCTTTCAGTTTTTATATCCTCTGGTCGTCCCTCCCGCGCATGTGTCTTCTGTTGCTAGGCGGTTGTCGTTGTGACTTTGCAATAACCTTGACACGCCTCTCCAGCCGAACAACCCACCACCCTTAGTTTTAAAACAACTTTCCAAACTGCTCATCAAGTACAACCACTAACAAAACATTTCAACAAAGGGACTTGAATGAACAAATTCCTTGTATTTTATCACATTAATCTCACAGCAATTACTGAGGCCAACCTATGACTGCTGACAAGGAGCCATCACTGCCCATGTTTACATGGTGTTGGTGTCACTTCTTGGCCTAGCAGCATGCAAGACAATATTCCAATAATGTACGTACTGCTCATTTACAACTGCATGTGGCAAATGTACTCCTGTGTGCATGCATGTGCTGCTGGACAGAGGGAACAGAGTCAGTCTAAAGCACAGGATTAGATAAAGCCCCAGAGGTGAGAGTTACGGAATGCAACAAGAAGACATGACGGAGATGATGGAGAAAAACAGCAAGAGGGAAAGGAGAGGAGGAGGAGCAGAGAACACGTAAGCAAAAGAGATAATTGAATCTCCCCCAATCAGAGGAGTAATAGAAGGATTCCACAAGACCAGACTCTGAATCAAAAGCATACCTCGTAAGCTTTTGTCTGCAACTCTTTCATATGCTACTCAGCATCAGGTCTGCTCTGACAGTAGGCCACATTTCTTTGCATCATTTCAGCATCGGGATCCTTCAGAAGAAACGTGTGAGCTGCCGCAATAGCTTGTGGAAGGTTATGAGCCTAAACAGGGATGGGAAGAAGAGGAAAGGGGAAAAAGGTTAACTGGGAAAAAAACCCTAAAGTTTCCCACTTTCTGTCAACAAACTGTCCTGCAGCCTATATGTTCCCAAACTTACATCTACCGAAACCACAGTCTCGGCAGATACAATGGCACACTAGAACAGATACAAATCTTTTGTGTTTTATTAGTAGTTGCATCACTAGGAGCATGTTTCTTTTACTGTTGAAATCTATTATTGTTGCAGATAGCATCATAATGATTTTAGGTTAAAATGAAGACTTTTTTTCCCTTCCTCCTGTACTGCGTTTCTATTTTTTATAGAGGGAGAGAGAAAGAAAAAGTCTTAAGTATCTGTGAAATGTTAAGAAACTTTTCCTTTTTTCAGGCAAGGTGCAGATCCAATGGTGTCCTTTGGTCTCCGACGTTCCCCAGTGGTGTCCTGTGGCTTCCAGCGCTGTCCTTCGGTCTTCGACGCTCTCCTGCAATCTCCAGCAGTCTCCGGCGGTCTCCAGTGGGCTTCTGTGCACACGCATTTATAGTTTTTATTTTCTATATTGACATATTTTTATAAACTACATAGTCGGTATACACATATATAGGGAGAAGGAAAGAGAAAGAACAAGTCTGAATTATTTGTGAAATGTGAAACCTTTTCCCTTGAAGGCAAGATCCAGCTCCAGCGGTGTCCTTGGGTCTCCTGGGGTCTCTGGCGGTGTCCTGCGGTCTGCAGTGGCTCCACGGGACTCCTCCTGGTGCTCTGGGGCTGCCGACCAGAGGATAGCAGCCCATCTCCTCACCGCTTCTCCAGGCCTCAGGGCAGAGGAGATGCCCCCAGCATGAGGGGTTTGGGTACAGGCTGGGAAGCCGGGCTCACCTGTGGCTCAGCAGCGGCTGATGGTCCGGCCCATGCCCCGGAGGTGGCTGTGATGCCACCTCCGGCTAGTGGTGGCTGCTGGGGCGGCGCCGCCTGTTGCGAGGCGGCTGTTTGGGGGGTCCCTGAGAGCCCCCGGCCGTCCTGCGGCGCTTCGGGCACCACGGTGCTGGAGGCAGCCCGGCCATGGTGCTCTGGAGCCCCAGCAGCCCTGCCTGAGGTGGGCCCACCTCCATGGGCTCCTCCTCCTCCTGCGGGGGATCCACCTCCATGGGCTCCTCTTCTTGCTGGGGAGGGTCAACCTCCATGGGCTCCTCTTGCCTGTGGGAGCTGCTCCTGCTCCCGACAGGCAGCTGCCGTTTTCCGGGCAGCGGAGCCATCTTCAGAGGTTCCCTGAACCTCCTCTTGCTTCTCCCACTCGACGAGGCGCTGTCTTCTCAGGACTCTTCCCTCTGAGCGCGATGCGACGGTGGCGCAGCTGGCAGAGCTGTGTTCCAACCGCTGTAACAGAAGGCTGGTCACGGCCCCAACGGACACTGCGGTGGCCGGCATGGCGGCCCACGAGGCCATGAAGGCCCCATTGCAGGGCCATTTTGCTCTGCAGAGAGAAAGGCCGCCCCTCAGGCACCGCGCCTGCCCTGCAGCTGCCCCTGTGTGCCCGGGGCTCCAGCCCCCTCCTCATGCCAGGCCTGGGGGCCCCTCAGGGGACAGTGGCCACAGTGTCCCAGGAGGGTCGGGGTGTCTCTGTGACCCTCCAGCCGCTCGGCTCCCTGCCAGTGCCGTTGTCCCCGCAGCCGGCAGGAGCCCGGAGGGGCAGAGGGGAGGAGAGGGCCTGGCGTCCTGGGGCCGCTGCGCAGGGGCCACGGGGTGTCCCGTCCCCATAAATTAGAGGGGAAATGAGCAGCCGTGTCTTGTAAACTCAGTTCAGGTGAACCCACACACGTTGCAAGTTACAAGTATGCAATGTATTTAATACAGGGTCTACCATGTATTAAATAGTTCCAGAATCAAGCCTTGCATCAATCCTTATGAAACCTCAACAGGAGGAATTTCCCCTGGTTTGCCAGGGATATGTACGCACCAATCGGTTTCCCAATGTACGTTGTATTTGTGTTCAAAAGAACCACCTTCAGAGGGGTTAATCAGCCAAATTCTAAGACAGGTGCCAACAGTAGCACTGGCTCAAGCTGGGTACCTACGCAGAGGTCCAACCCTGTTGGGGAATGGCTACGGGAAAAGGGGCATGGGTCCAGTGATCTGCTGTATCAGGAAAGCTTGTTCTAGTCAGCATGAGTAGGCCTCGGTAGGCCTCGGTGAGCAAGAGTCAGAAACTGCTGATGGAAAAGTACTGACCGAGGGTAACCTGGGTTACTTACGGGCAAAGAGGAGTTTCGGTAAACGACCTTGAGGAACTAGCTCCGGGAAGAAGAGGAACTTGCATACCAGAGAAACCGCAAGGGGGGTTGGGCTACTTATGTATTCTCTCCAATTATTGAATGACTAGTAGGCATAATTATCTAAGGGACTATATAAGTGTGTGCAACTTATTAATAAATTGAAGTATGCTTTATCACTCATACTGAGTCGGCTGCATTTCTTCCTCCGCCTTCTCAGGTCTGAATCCCTGGTGGGGTTCTTCCCCGCACAACCCAAGTATAGAAAACCATCGACTTTTATATCTCTACAGACCATTCACACCCTGATTCAGTCCAATAGCAATATTTCACTTTGGGATCTTCTCGCTTCTCGTTGGATCCTTCGCACTGATCTCCTATGTGCCTTTGTTTTGTTCAGCTGTAGACATTGTTCATGGTCCATAGCCTTGTAAGTGCTGTTTTGGCTGAATAAATCCTTTTCTTGTCAGCCAAGTGCAAAGCAGGCCTCATCTTGCAAGTGTTCAGTGTAGTTTGTAGTTGCTTTTGGTAAATATGAGCAGACCCCTACAGCTTAAGATTTCAGCAAATCCAGCTTACTAAGTAACATGAAGCAGAGAGTGTATTAAAAATCCCACAACTTCATCCTTCTAGATGATTCAGTAGATTTAGTAAGCATTTCCTTCAGCTAAATGATTAATATGAAACTGAAATTGGGCTCATGCACTGACCTGTGAGTAGATTAACCATCGCCAGACAGCCATCTTATTTAGCAGAGAGAGCTCAAAATAGGCTCACTCGGGCTCTCATATTTGTAGAATAAAGTGGTTGACTCGTAGTCAAATTGCATGCGGTGGGAAAGGTCTGCATGAGACTCCCTGCGCCCACAACTCAACAGTGTTCAGTGTGCCATTCTGCTTCCCTGTGGGTTTCCCAAAAGGAGTTCTTGGCCTGGCTACGGCTCAGGCCTTTCCCCTCTCTGGAGCCTGGACCAAACAGCTGTTGGCTTGGGCGGGGGGTTCAAGTGCCTCCACCACAAAGACTGGGACTGGGGGAGCAAAGTCCCTCCCACAGTAGGTGAGGATCTGGCTCATGACCACTCGAGGAACCGGAACGTACGTAAATCTAGGGGGCCTGATGAGATGTACCCAGAGTCCTGAGGGAATTGGCTGATGGGGTTGCCAAGCCATTGTTCATGTCCTGGCAGTCAGTGAAGTCCCTGGTGACTGGAAAAAGGGAAACATGGCATCCAGTTTTAAAAAGGGTAGAAAGGAGGACCTGGAGAACGACTGACCTGTCAGCCTCACCTCTGTGCCCGGGAAGATCACGGAACAGATCCTCCTAGAAACTGTCCTAAGGCACATGGGGGACAGGGAGATGATTCGAGACAGCCAGCACAGCTTCACCAGGGGCATGTCCTGCCTGACCAACCGAGTGGCCTTCTACGATGGAATAACCATCCCAGAAGTGAAATTGTACCCTGGGCTTCATCAAAAGGACTTCCAAATATTTAATTAGAAGGAAAAAATAGCTTGCGTAGAAAAAAAAGGACAGTTTTCCATGTTCTGCATGATTTGAGTGTATTAGCTGTATGGAAAGGAAAGCACAAAAAAGGGGAAGAAAACAAGAAAATCTGTTTCATGAGAGTGTGAAGGAGCAGCAGGGAGCAAGGCTCTCATTCAAGGCACATATGCACAGCTGTGGAAAACCTTCAAGAAAACTCTGTAAGTTAGAGGTGTGATCACCACTCTCCACTCTACTTCCTCGTCTCCTCAGGCGCCAATATCCCTTCAGCCCTGCGGGACATCCCCAGCTCCAGGTCGGCCAGGTGACACAACAGCACAGATGACATCACTCAGGCTCCCAAAGCCTCTGTGATGTCATGGTGCATTTCCATGACAAACCGATGCTCTCTCCCCAAGGCCATCTGGCAGCTGACAGTCGACCTGTCTTGCCGGATTTCTGAGCGCTCTCCACGCTCGGCGACCACGAGTGTCTGTGACGCTCTCTAACTGCCATCAGCAGCATCTCTTTGCTTCCATCACCCCTCTTTGCTTCCTCCAACAGAGAGCTTCCCTCTACGTCTGCCAACGGCATCGAAAGGGACAAGTGTGACATTCAGCACCCCAGCGATGGCACCACCAGTCACTGCACGTGTGCTGCCCTCTGTCCCAGGGCTGCTGGTGTCCTCCCAGCCAGCCCAGGTCCACACCACCACCTACCACCTGGCACAGGCCAGCGGCTGGCAGGGGGTGCCGGGGGCCCTGGGGCAGATGGTGCAGCTCCCCCAAGGGGTGCAGCTCCTAAATGGAGTGCAGCTCCCCCAGGGGGTGCAGCTCCTCAATGGGGTGCAGCTCCCCCAAGGGGTGCAGGTCTGCCATGGCATGCAGCTTCACCCAGGGGTGCAGCTCCCCCAAGGAGTGCAGCTTCTCAATGGGGTGCAGCTCCCTCAAGGGGTGCAGCTCCTCAATGGGGTGCAGGCAGAGCAGATCCCCCACGGAATGCAGATCCCTCAAGGGGTGCTGCTCCCGCACGGGGTTCAGCTCTCGCACGGGGTGCAGCTCCCCCAAGGGGTGAAGCTCCCCTCTGTGCCTGCTCCTTGTCCCCCATCCTACACCTGGGGACAGCAGGTGATTATGGGGACACTGGTCCCACACCAGCCCCTGGGGCTGGAGCCATTGGCCATGGTCCAGGGGCAGCCCCTGTATCCCACGGGCTCCTGCCAGCTGCCCGTCTCTGCCTGCCCCGGCCCCCCACCACGCCGTGGCCGCACGTCTCAGCGGGGGCAGGGCCCCCCTGTGCCCCACACCCTGCCCAGCAGAACCCAGGAGCCACGAAAGGCCTCCAACAAGGACGGGGTGGCCATCAAGGACAGCGTCCCTGCTGCCAGCCCCCACCAGTCCCCCCTGGCTCCGTCAGCTGGCACAACCACCCTGGAGCCTACAGGTGAGTTTTGGGGGGAGGCAGAGCCCGCGGGTGGGTGGCCAAGCTGAGGAAAGCTGCATCACCCCGGGCCTGGCTTGGCTCTGGTTGCTTTTTCAGCTCTGGTGACCACACTGGCAGCTTTGGAGAGGTCGGTGGATCAGCCCGAGCAGGAGCCAGGAAAGGCCTCGGTGAAGGCGGCTGAGCAGGCCGAGGACACCACCATCAACAACCTGCTCGCCTGGCTCGACACCTTGGAGCACGAGGACGCTGTCCCCGATGTCCCCGACAGCCCCAGCTTGACCACCTTCGTCAATGAGCTCCCCGACCTCTCAGAGTACGTGGCAGAGGGCGGCTGCGCAAAGCAGTGAGCGGTGGCACTGGGGCTGGGGGACGGCGAGGTCATGGGTGACAGCCCCAACTCTACCACCTTCCTCAGCCAGCTCCCTGACCTCTCTGAGTACGTGGCGGAGGGTGGCTGCCCCAAGGACTGAGTGGTGGCCGTGGGGCTGGGAAACAGCAAGGACACCCTCCCTGACATCCTTGATTTCCCCAACAGCCTCAATGAGCTCCATGACTTCTTTGACTGTGTGGCAGAGAGCACTGGTCCCCAGGACCAAGCCCTGGTGGCATGTCTAGAGGACAGCAGGGACACCAGTTTAACTACCAAAGGTCGTGGCACAACTGCAGAGGTCCTTGATGAGCTCTCCAACCTCTCCAAGTAGGTGGTGGAGAGCAGCTGTCCCAAGCAGATGGGGAAGGGGGTAGAGTGGGACGGAGAGGACACCCTCTTTGCTGTCCCTGATGTCCCCCGCTTGACCACCTCCCTCAACAAGCTCCCCCACCTCTTGGAGTACAGGGCAGACAGCGGCTGCCAGAAGGAGCACGTGGTGGCAGAGATTCTCCTGCATGGGGAGAACATCTTCGCTGATGCCCTCGACAGCCTGGCCAGCACCACCTCCTTCAATGAAGTCCCCGACGTCTTGGAGCATGGGCTGGATGACGACTACCATGAGGCCCGCCTGGCAGCAGCGATACTGGAGGACATTTACAGCAACTGGGGGGTGCCAGACAGCCCCGTGAGGGATCCTCAGGGGAATATGAGCACTGGGGTGATGGATCTCCCCATCTGGCCTCCAATGAGTCCCCTGGAGACTTCAAAGCTGAGCTCTCCAGAGAGTTCAGAGCAGACTGCAGAGGACACTCCTGTGGCCCGTCCCTGGAAGGATGCCCTGAAGGACCCTCTGAACAGTCCTCTGCTCAGCCCCCTGCAGATCCCAGTGCTGAGTCCCCTGGGCAGCCCCACGCCTGCCCCCCAGTGCCATCCATCCCACATGGACCAGCTCCAGGAGGAGATGCAGCAGAGGCAGCTCGGGGTGGCTCTGACCAGATGGGGAGAGGCAGGCGGCACCAAGGCCAAGCGCCCCGCGCCAGCCAGCACCCTCAAACTGCACGAGACCTCTCCCCAGGACAACAGCCCCCCTAAGAAAAGGAGAAGATGATGGCCCCAGCAAGCGAGGAGCATCCCACAGCAACAACGTGGCCTCCAAGAGACCGAGAACCCAAGGGGTGCTGCGGGGCGAATGTCCTCTGCACAGCAGGGAGGAGACAGGTTTAATGCAGCCAGTGCAGCAACACCCCGCAGCACTGAGGCCTTAAACCCACCCCGGCCCGAGGCAAATCCTTTTCCACCTCCCCTTTAATAAAAATCCGTGTACCTTTTCCATTTCCTGTGAGCTAGGGTATTTGAAGGGCAAAGTGACTGAGTTTGCTAGGGCTACAATGATACAAAATTTCATGACTGCAGGTGTGATCAGACTGCCCAGAGACAAACAGACACAGCTCCAATTTTGCCTTATTCATTTATAACAATAAAGATAAACATTTGTGGCTGAGCTATTTGCAGAGAAAAGGAACTTTGGTGGAACCTCATGGAAACCAACACAAAGGAGTCAAATATGTGTTCGGTTTTACTACGGGATGAGAAGGGCAGAAGGCCTGACTGACATTCAGATTGATCAATGCCATTAGCACCATGCTAATCATTTAAGAAGGGCTGGGACATTCTAGGTGGCTCTTTTTCTCTAGTGCTTGCTCTCTGAGGTGCAGCCAGGGGAGTTTTGGTCAAGACGTTTAGTTTGGCCTTTCGTCGTTTTGCAGAGGCCTCGGGGCTTTTCTGCCTTTTTCTTTTTTTCTCTCTTTTGGATCGGTTGTTCAGGACTGGGATATCTCTTCCTGGGACTGGCTGCTTAGTGTGGATGGAGTTTGTGGGGAATTGCCTGGAGTATCTTTTATTTCTGTTATTTTTATATGTATATACACTAGCAGTGTATTAGTATTTTGTTATTAAACTGTGTTTATCTCAATCCAAGTTTCTCCCTTCCCTTTTGATCCTCTCACCTATTGGGGGGGGATATTGGAGGAGGGGGCGAGTGAGCGGCTATCGTGGTTGTATTGTGAGCTCCGGTTAAACCACAACGGGGGCTCAACCAGCACAGCCACGCCAAGCTGCGCCCCTCGGTGCCCTTCCCAGGGAAAGAAGGCCAAGAGACCTGAACTTCAAAGCCAGCAGAACCAAAGGCCGCTGAGCACCACACAGATGCATCCACTTTGAAGAGCTTTCCGAATTCTACAGTGCCCTAACACGTGGTTTCTGGTGACACAGCCCAAAGCCCTGTTTAAACAAATGATCCAGCTTAGGATCTGCCTGGACTCCAAAGAACAGTAACATCAGCTCACGACTTGTGTTTTCTATAGAGCTGGGCCATAAACAAATGCAGCAGATGGAGAAGAACTGACGAGTGTGTATACAAAACAAAACAAAACCAACAACCAACCCACACGCATGCCCTAAAAGCTGTATTTAGATTATATATACATACGACATGGTTTCATAGATGACAATCGTATCAATTTATACTGCAGGTCCTTCTCCTCCAGGAACCAGCTATAAAAGAATAAGACAATTTTGTATTAGTGCCATAGGTTCGACTTCTACAAACCCGTGCGCAACAGTTCTTGCTTTACAACATTTTAGCAGATAGAGACTTTAGAGTTGACCGCAAAAGTGGGGTTTAGATTCAGTATTATCTTTCCCAACAGCCAGTGTTTCCCCTGCACATCTAAAGATCAGAATAGCGTACACCAAAATAAAGTTAGGGCCGTGTTCTTTTCATGTCTGGTTTTTTCTTGGTTTTGGTTGTTTGGTTGTTTGTTTTCCTAACAGTTACATGGGAGAGGAGAGTACTTTTTGATTTGATTATATTGGTATTTATGGAGTTCTACTAGCTTTTGAACTGGCTCTTATTGATTTATTGTTGTTTACTTGATTGCTTATTGGCCAATCTTGCTAAAACTTCTCCATGTCAGAACCGACATCTTCTGCTTCTGTGAAAGAAGAGCTGTCTCTCCATCTAGAATGTTTGCACCAACAGGGCATCTACGTTCTTTGATGACCTGCTGCTATTCTGTGCACAGCCAGGGTGGGTCTGGCTTCATCTTCACGCACACGCTTGGTACCTGAGCTGAGAGCTGGCTGAGGACAGCCACCCCCACTGGCTTCCTCATCCTCAGATGGAAAAAACACCATCTTGACACCCCTGTAACTTCGGTGATGCTCCAGGGTAGTGTGGTGGTCTTCAGTGGTGTCTTGTGCTCTCCAGCAGCGTTATGTGCTCTCCGACAGTCTCCAGCCGTGACCTTCTGTCTCCAGTAGTCTCCTCCAGTCTCCAGCGTTATTGGGCAGTGTCCGATGGTCTCCAATGGGATCCAAGGGACTTCTCCTGGTTCTCTGGGGCTGCCGGCCAGAGGATAGCAGCCCATCTCCTCACCGCTTCCCCAGGCCCCAGGGCAGAGGAGATGCCCCGGCAGGAGGGCTGGGGCTGCAGGCTGGGAAGCCGGGCTCACCTGTGGCTCAGCAGCGGCTGATGGTCCGGCCCATGCCCCGGAGGTGGCTGTGATGCCACCTCCGGCTAGTGGCGGCTGCTGGGGCGGAGCCGCCTGTTGTGAGGCGGCTGTTTGGGGGTCTCTGAGAGCCCCCGGCCGTCCTGCGGCGCTTCGGGCACCACAGTGCTGGAGGCAGCCCGGCCATGGCGCTCTGGAGCCCCAGCAGCCCTGCCTCAGGTGCATCCACCTCCGGGGACTCATCTTCTTGCTGGGGAGGGTCAGCCTCCATGGGCTCCTCTTGCCTGTGGGAGCTGCTATGGGAGCCTCTAAGAATTATATCTTAACCCAAATGATGCAGTTATCTCAATAAGCTGCAGAGATTCACGCAAACACCAACTTTAAACTGGGGTAAGCCTTACGCTGCCTAACGACTTGAAGGGAAAGGAGGAAGAGAGAGAGAAAGAGATCATCAGTCCTGAGAGAAAGAGAGACAGACAGAGTGACCCTCTCCTCATGAACTTGCCCCTATTTATGGGCCCCACGTTCTTTTATCAATGACATATCTAAAAGCTAATAGATTTTGCTAAGTCGTCTTTTACACTTGTTGAACTTGAAAATTTATTTCTCCAAAGACATATCTTGTCCAACTGCTCAAAACGTGTACTTGCCAAGCTCTCTAAAACCTATTCTTGTTTGCACTAGTTACACTGTGTGCAAAATTTGCCTCCATTTTTAACGCAAGCATTTGTCCGAGGGTGTAACAACCATATATTTCAATTCCCACAGTTCCTTCCAACAAACCTTGTATTCACTTCAAAATAACCACCTTCAGAGTGGGAATCCCACCACAGTGCTATGGTGCGAGGAACAGGAACAGAGGTAACATAGGGCCCATCTCAAGTTTGTTTCCACAACTCTCCACAAGTACAGGATATTTCAAAAAGGTGGACCCAATTTGAAATCACTCTGTGTTGGAAATTGGGGCCATCTTTTTGAAAGACCCTGGAGTATTGCTTGAGGCTTCATACAAAGCGTTTGAGTTTTCAGTCCGTGTCCTGTTACTTTTCCACAGCTATTCCTCTTTCTGTTCAAGAAAACGGGACTTGGTTATTCCCCATGTGGGGTTTCCGACTCTGTGATTAAGGCTTTTTAAACTCGTTTTTCAATATTTTTGTATGATTCCAACAAACCATTGTAAATTTAAATCCTTCTGCCACTGAACCAGGGAGGGCAACACATATCTCCTGGTCCCTCTGGTTCCAAATATGCGTGAGCCCTTGTATCAAGTCCAAAGCTACATTCGATAGAGTCTGGTTAGGCACTGGCAAAAACAGTATTAGTCCTATACCACGTATAAATGTACATTTCTCCCACATCTTTTTTCCCTTGTAAAATAAAGGAAAACTAAGATCCAAAGAATCGCAAACCAGATTAAAATAACCAACTATACATCAATAAAAATAAACAAATAAATAATTAAATAAACAGCACTGATAGTCAACAGAAAACAAAGGGACAATCTGCCGGGTGCTGATCTAGTGCTCCTTCCCGTGATTGTCACTGGCTTTTTGTATATATATTCATTGCTGTCTTTAAAACGAGGGGTACAGTGCCAAGGGTGGGCAGTTCTATGAGGACAGGTTGTCTGGTGTAGTGGAGCGGGGCCATGAGTCCTTGTTCTCCTTCTTCGGGGAACTGTGCTGGGGAACCAAATGTCAGTCATGCGTTAGGTGCAGACAGGTGGCTTTCTGGAGGCTCTCAGTTAAATGACTAACGGAGGGGGGTCTCAATGCACAAGGGGTCACCTCTTTCTAGGGGATCTAAACCCCGTGCCCATGAAGCAACTCTTTGAGTTGAAGACCAGGGTTCCCATTCATCACGCAAGCCTGCGTCCCAGCTTCTGTGCCAATACCCGGGTGCTGCTTTGGGGATCCTGTGGTTGGCGAGGGAACGAAAATACATGTACTCTTTGCATTTCATCTGTGGCTTTGTGGTTGTTCCTGTGACCTGCCTGCGCCGACTGGCACAGTCACTGTCGCTGCCCCAGCTGGCACTTCATCCCCCTCTGCTGCAGGACGACACAGCAGCCCTGCAGCTCCGCAGCGAGTCAAGCCCAGCGTTGCATCTCCCTGCCCTGGTCACGGCCAAGGGCTCCTGTGCCCAGCCCAGCATCACAGAATGTGCAATGACTCTACAACTCAAAATACCAGTTTTCTTTAATGCAGTAGCAGTAAGCAGGCAAAGTGTGTTTGAACAGCTGGTGGTTTTTTGGCTCCAAGCTGATTATATGGTCTGCTAAAGGGCTTCAAAAAAATCCTTCTCCCAAGAGCCCTGTCACGAATTCATGACCTAATCTGGGAAGAAAAAAACAATACCAGAGATGACAATTACTAAATGCAACGAGAAGACACAACAGAGATGATGGAAGAAAACAGCAAGAGGGAAAGCAGGGGAGGAGCAGAGAACACGTAAGCAAACGAGATCCTTGAATCTCCCCCTATCAGCGGAGTAATAGAAGGGTTCCAAAAGACCAGATTCTGAATAAGAAGTATACCTCGTAACTGAAATGCACTTTGGGGACATCTTTCCCTGGTGTTTCCTAAATGCTCACCTGCAATGGAGAGATAGAACTCTTTACAATCTTTGATCTCTCGGGAGCCTTCACAGGCTGCTGTACAGTCATTGTAGGCTTTGAAGAAATCAGGAAGAGCCAGTTCCATGTCTGAGATGGACGTTCTCCAATTCCCACAGCTGTATGCTCGCACAGCCCTGACAAACAGATTCTGAAAAATTGGCGCGAGTGAAAACCTACAGTAACTGACCTGCAGAAAGCTGCATGCAAATTCAGATAGAGTAAATGGTGTTTCTGCATTTCTGGATGACTACGTGAGCTGTTAGCCAGTCGATATGAGGAAAACAAATACTGATGGCTTGTGGATTTTACCAGATATTTCCTCGATCGTAGAGTCCGCAAGTCCACTTCAGATCCACATAAAAAGCCTGCTGGACAGAGGGAACAGAGTGAGTCTAAAGCACAGGCTTAGATAAAGCCCCAGAGGTGAGAGTTACGGAATGCAACAAGAAGACATGACGGAGATGACGAAGGAAAACAGCAAGAGGGAAAGGAGAAGCAGAGAACACATAAGCAAACGAGATCCTTGAATCTCCCCCAATCAGAGGAGTAATAGAAAGGTTCCACAAGACCAGACTCTGAATCAAAAGCATACCTTGTAAGCTTTTGTCTCCAAGTCTTCAACATGCTCCTCAGCATCAGGTCTGCTCTGACAGTAGACCACATTTCTTTGCATCATTTCAGCATCGGGATCCTTCAGAAGAAATGTGTGAGCTGCCGCAATAGCTTGTGGAAGGTTATGAGCCTAAACAGGGATGGGAAGAAGAGGAAAGGAGAAAAAAGTTAACTGGGAAAAAAACCTCAAAGTTTCCCACTTTCTGTCAACAAACTGTCCTGCAGCCTATATGTTCCCAAACTTACATCTACCGAAACCACAGTCTCGGCAGATACAATGGCACACTAGAACGGATACAAATCTTTTGTGTTTTATTAGTAGTTGCATCACTAGGAGCATGTTTCTTTTACTGTTGAAATCTATTATTGTTGCAGATAGCATCATAATGATTTTAGGTTAAAAAGAAGACTTTTTTTCCCTTCCTCCTGTACTGCGTTTCTATTTTTTATAGACGGAGAGGGAAAGAAAAAGTCTTAAGTATCTGTGAAATGTTAAGAAACTTTTCCTTTTTTCAGGCAAGGTGCAGATCCAACGGTGTCCTTTGGTCTCCGACGTTCCCCAGTGAGTGGTGTCCTGTGCTTTCCAGCGCTGTCCTTCGGTCTTCGACGCTCTCCTGCAATCTCCAGCAGTCTCTGGCGGTGTCCAGTGGGCTTCTGTGCACACGCATTTATAGTTTTTATTTTCTATATTGACATATTTTTATAAACTACATAGTCGGTATACACATATATAGGGAGAAGGAAAGAGAAAGAAAAAGTCTGAATTATTTGTGAAATGTGAAACCTTTTCCCCTGAAGGCAAGATCCAGCTCCAGCGGTGTCCTTGGGTCTCCTGGGGTCTCTGGCGGTGTCCTGCGGTCTGCAGTGGCTCCACGGGACTCCTCCTGGTGCTCTGGGGCTGCCGACCAGAGGACAGCAGCCCATCTCCTCACCGCTTCTCCAGGCCTCAGGGCAGAGGAGATGCCCCCAGCATGAGGGGTTTGGGTACAGGCTGGGAAGCCGGGCTCACCTGTGGCTCAGCAGTGGCTGATGGTCCGGCCCATGCCCCGGAGGTGGCTGTGATGCCACCTCCGGCTAGTGGCGGCTGCTGGGGCGGCGCCGCCTGTTGCGAGGCGGCTGTTTGGGGGGTCCCTGAGAGCCCCCGGCCGTCCTGCGGCGCTTCGGGCACCACGGTGCTGGAGGCAGCCCGGCCATGGTGCTCTGGAGCCTCAGCAGCCCTGCCTGAGGTGGGCCCACCTCCATGGGCTCCTCCTCCTCCTGCGGGGGATCCACCTCCATGGGCTCCTCTTCTTGCTGGGGAGGGTCAACCTCCATGGGCTCCTCTTGCCTGTGGGAGCTGCTCCTGCTCCCGACAGGCAGCTGCCGTTTTCCGGGCAGCGGAGCCATCTTCAGAGGTTCCCTGAACCTCCTCTTGCTTCTCCCACTCGACGAGGCGCTGTCTTCTCAGGACTCTTCTCTCCGAGCGCGATCCGACGGTGGCACAGCTGGCAGAGCTGTGTTCCAACCGCTGTAACGGAAGGCTGGTCACGGCCCCAACGGACGCTGCGGTGGCCGGCATGGCGGCCCACGAGGCCATGAAGGCCCCATTGCGGGGCCATTTTGCTCTGCAGAGAGAAAGGCCGCCCCTCAGGCACCGCGCCTGCCCTGCAGCTGCCCCTGTGTGCCCGGGGCTCCAGCCCCCTCCTCGTGCCAGGCCCGGGGGCCCCTCAGGGGACAGCGGCCACAGTGTCCCAGGAGGGTCGGGGGGTCTCTGTGACCCTCCAGCCGCTCGGCTCCCTGCCGGTGCCGTCGTCCCCGCAGCCGGCAGGAGCCCAGAGGTGATTCAGCTAGTGCCATAGCTCTTCCGCAGGGTTTCTGTAAAGCAGGACACATGGCAGCTCGTTCTTCTCTTTCACATCCCTTCATTTCACTGTCTCTTCATAACCCAATAGAAATATTTTGAAAAGGTAATGCTTACATATATCTGTGGCTTGTTTACCTAATCAAAAGAATATTGACATATTTGGGCAAGAAAAACCAAGTACGGTTATTAGTTTGCTCGAAATAAACAATTATTAATGTAGTTGAGAGAGTGATTTTAATCTCGTTTTCATTTTGGTTCATTTAAAAATTTGGGAACTGTGACTCTGAGGAGGGGATATACCCTCTTCTCCCAATGTTCCCTCCTTCTCTCAGGGGAGATTTTAGGACTTCTCAGAGCAGGGGTCCAGAAGAGAAAATGTGGTTGCTGTGAAGAGGTATCATTAGTGCAGTATGTGGGTGCAGGCGCCTACCTTCCTGCATGAACCCTTTTACCACAAGCAGATTCCTGTTCTCACACACAGCCTTCAGCAAAATCAGCCAACAACTATTAGCCAGACACGGGTGTCTTTGGCATTCAGCAAATTACTTGTGTATTAGACAGTGCTGATTACCCAGAAAACAGTATAAATAGCACATTTTATATGACACTTGTAAAATTGATTATTTTCCCCGTTGCCGAGTTAGTAGGCCAGAAACTTCAATAGTGTGACAGAGTTCAAGGGGATAATTCCGGTTGCAAAATTACAAACGAACAAAAGAAAAAGACGTGTCATTGTAACGTTCTTTGGCCGATTCCATTTTCACTATGACTTGTTTGCATTGTTGCAAACCCTTTGTCCAAACAGAGTTTTAATTTCTGTTGCATTCTGACTTCTGTGCTGATTAATTATGAACCAAATTTAGCATTATATATATGATTTGTCTGTATATTACCTTATTATAGCCTTTGCTTTTATCAAGATGTTCATAGATTTGTTAATCAAATGACATTACCTAATCTTTATAAAGTATTTCAGTGTTTTCATTTGAATAGCAGTTACCAGGAGAGTCCTTTGAAAAGTTCAAATGAAAAGTTGAGTTGCCAGATGATGACATTTTTCAACCTGAACTGTTTGGTAATTCTTTAAATAGATTCATCTGAAAAAGAAAAATTAAGCACAATATTTCTTTGCAGCCATTTAGAATGGGACAGTTTAGAACTTGTTTGATCTTTCATCCCAAAGTAATATTTTGAGACTAAGTCCATTTGTGCTTTATTAGAACATGAATATGACGACTTAGTTTCCAATTGAAACGAACATTTCATTTTATCCCAGATTTCATGCTTTTTATCCTTCTGGATGTTACTATGGCTTGAAAAAGGAACTATTTGCAGAAGGATAACATTGTTAAAAATGCCTCTTAACTTTTAGAAGATTTCAAAATTTCCACAATGCCTGGTTAGAAAAAAACAGAATTTAACTACTGTTTTTAAAATTCATGTTCTGAAAGTACAAGCTCAGTTTCAATTGCACATGTGAATAGCATAACTGCTCCAAGTTCCCGGGAACATTGTGTACTGGTAAAACTACTTACAAGTGTCTGAACAATTAAGTCTCTTAAGCTTTTGTGTCTACTTAGAATGGCAACAGAGGTTCTGTAGGTATATAGTACCTGAAACAACATAGTCCAGTGTTTCTCTAAGCACATCCATACAAAATATCATTTATCGTGCTATTTATAACAATTAGGAGCTGAATTTAGCCCAAAACATCAATTAAAAAAAAAAAAAAAGTCTGGGGATGATGACACTATAAATCTTGATTCTAGATGTTCTTGTCTTCTTTTCCTCGTAACATCCAGTGGTACTTACACAAGACTGAGCCTGCTGGAAATTCTTGAAGGTCGAAAAAGAGGAAAGAAAAGGAGAGGCAGCCACCTCGATGAGGCAGGTAGATTTCAGAAAATAACATTATAGGTAAAATTGTTCTGAGCCCAGAACAGAAATAAAAAAAAAAAACAAAGTTAAAATTAAGAAGATTAAATAAAAATGACATAGGGTCATATACTTGTCATTCCTACTTTTTGTACCAGTTATAGTACTACCTGGAAAATTTGCACTTTCTAAAGGGACTGAGGGTTAAGTACAATAGCATATGAATAATCAGGGAAAAGATCATTGCAGCTGATCAAGATCAACATCCTGTCGTAGATTTGTTCAAGTCTATGGGTGAAAGCATGAGACATGGGAAAGGTACAACATCTTTCACCGCTTCAAACTCAAGCCCTCCTTTAAAGCTGCTTCTCTGCCTTTGAAAGGAAAAGCTTCTGAATTCCTGAAGTAAGACACATCTTAGACCATATGAACCACTTTCTGTGCTGACAGAATTTAGTTAAAGATCATTATGTAAAAAGGTGCTATAAGGAAACTTTATAGAGTGAATGCTCTTTATAAACTGGAAGCTAAGGTTCAGCCAGTTTCCATTTAATCCTCCAATATTGCCTGCAGCAGTCAAGTAAATTTCATTACAGACTCCCTCCCTCCAAATGAAAACCATGTGCCTGCTTCATTTTTTCCTCCTTTCCTAGTCCCCCCATTCAAACCTCTCCTCAGTGCTTTAAAGAACCTTGCAAGAACTCATACATTTCAAATAGCAGAGTTGACTCTGGCTGTTATAAATTAGGACACATTAGCACAAGTGCAGTCCTTCCTAAACAAGCTAAATTACAGGCAAATTGACATGGGTATATGGCAATGGAAAGTGTTAAAAAGCATGCATGTACATTCTCGCTTCATTGAGCTTCAAAAATTGCATGAGGATTTTCTTTCTCCATAGTGAAATTAGCTTAAGCAGAGAAGCAAGTAGGCAAAGCAGTGTGATTTGGTAAGGACTCATTTTAGTGAAATTGATCTAGAGCAAGATTTGAGGCTTTTTCTTATAGAATACTTGAATGACACCATTTTTAGAAATAACGTATTCATTGAGTATCGTCCAAGCAATTTCAGATTTTGTGTGTGTGTGTGATTTATGTCATTGGAGACTACTTCTCTAAAAGGAAAACATTTCTGGAACAACCATAGACTTTCTTCATGACCTTAGCATGCTAACACATAAAACTAACTACCGGCAGGCATTAGCAAGCAGGAGTCATGGGGCCATCTGCCCTTCCTCTAGATCCTCGTTCTGTCCCTCAGAGAGTGCCACCAGTGGCAGTCGACCTCATAATCTCAGTGCTGCAGAACGACGCAGACATTTTATCGCATCCTCAGATTGCTGAGGGAACAGCTACTATTTTTCTCAGAATGATGGCTCTCCGAATCCCTTTTCAGGGCTTAAATGCAACTTTAAAATACATTGTACATAAAACTACATTTCTGAAACTCTGCATGAAAGTAAAAACAACTAAGTGTATAAGAGAAAAGTCTCAAGAAATTTTGAAGAGCATTCCAGAAACGATTTCATGTCTGCTAGAACCCGTTAATCACGAGTATATTTAAACACGATGAAGTTGAGCTCTTCCGCTCAGATTGCCAACATATCCTGATGGGAAAACAACTCTCATGTTTGTCTTTCATTTTGACCAGAGTTTAAAATGAGACTGTGGCTCCAGTACAAAGTTTAGCTATGGCCTTCATGCCATGAGGACCATGCCCCTGATGCTGTATCTGCTGTCAGATCTGTAGTGATGTTTAGGAGGAAGATTCTTCCGTTATCAGCAAGTAAAACAAAAAGAATTATTGCTCTAAGATGTCAGTGCAAAGAAGCAGAAGACGGGACTGTGAAGTATGAAGGGTTTCTTTAGTGGTATTCAAAGATTAAGAGAAGTGTTGAAAATAGTAGATGAAATTCTGAAACTCGCATTCAGCATTACAATATATGGAAGTTAAAGCTAAAGGGACAGAGAATTCAGTTTAAAATTTGGATTGGAAGTCATTTTTTTAATTAATAAACGTGAATTATACTGTTGAATTTTTTGAAGGCATAGCATAAGTCCTTTATTTGTATTCTTTTTCTTCCTTGGTAACACTATTAATAGCAATTTTAATTGCTGTTTTCTAGACTTCTGTCTTTGCATGTGTTAGAGTGCTTTGTTAATCTTTGTGATGATTTTGGGAAGCATTTTAAACACATATTTACAAAGTTAAAGGGAGAACTAACAGATCTCTATTGTCATTTGATCACAACTCTCAAATTTTAACGCAGTTTTCATGTCGTTCTCAAATTCATTTAAAAATCTCGACATGAGAAAAATAAAAGTATAATCCTAAAGATATCTCAGTACTGCACAGTAATATGGAGGTTGATCAACTATTGTCTGTTTTATTATATCAATATCTCATTTAAAAATACAGAAATAACATTTATCTGGATCATAATCCATCAAAACCAATACTGTTTTGTAAATCTGAAAAATAAAACTGTACCGTGTCTGCTGGTATGAAAAGACAAAAAAGCTTTTTTTTGCCTTTGGATGGACTGCTCTTACAAATTTGCTATGAGAAGGAGAAATGGACTAAGATGAGGTTCCTGAGGGGTTTCTATATTCTCTCTATCTGCAGTCTCAAATGATTCTGTGATTGCATGTATTTTCTAAGATGAAATAAACAGTTTTAAAGCACTGAAATGTTTTCAAGCACGTTATTTTAGTGGGCATTCGAAAGACCGTGTTTTTCTGTATGTAATTCCGGTTTCAAACTCTGACAGCTTTTGTGAACAGAAAAGTATGAGTATGTCAGGAGAAAGATTCGGGCAGCTTCAGTGACAGGATCGCATTAGTCTAACATCACTAGCAGTAGAGAGAAAAACTTTCTGCATGCCTGAAGGATGTTTAGCCTGTCACTTACAACTTACACCTAAATAGATAAATGATAATGAATAAAATGTGTTTACTACTCCAGTTTTCCGAGAGACAACTGTGAAGGTCCATCTGGGATTCATCATTAACAGTCTAAAACACAAAACCTGACTGAAGAGCAGTAGCCCAGCACGTTTTGGGTTTTACTCTGGCTCCTGTTTGCGTCAGTGGAAGCAGGATCTGTTGCCTTGCTGGCTAATCAACATACAACCTCAGGTTGCGTTACACAGCTCCTTGTCCAGGTCTCCAGTTAAATCCTTCTCTTTGTAAAAAATTTTCCTACCTAACTACAGCGAACCTTTAAGCAACCGGGGGTGCATTTATTTAGCATTTTAGAGCTTTTGAAGCAAACCTCCATTAACCACGCTTTGGTTCGCAATGTGGAGCTACCTGAGAGAGAGCAGATTGGATTCCTACCTCATTTGCTTTTCTCCCATAAGAAATTGCAATCAAAATTACACACCTACAATTTAGTATCAAACACAAGGTAAATATCTTGTAGCTACATTTGGGGATCGGTTACATATGTAGAACTTATTAAATGAATTTTTTGGGGTACCATGTTCCTTAAATTTGAAAATTGTCCCAGCTTAGCATGGTTTATGTTTATGAAGTTCAGCAAAGACTTCATTGCCTTGAATAGCTGAGCAATAACAATAACAAAAAAGCAAACATCAGACTTACAACAGCTCTGCTGTCTTTGATGTTCTGTTCTTGAGTGATGTGTTTATGCAAGACAAATAAGTAAGCTGTCTCCATGAACCCTACTTGAAAAGACTCCAGATTTGTTCTGGAGATGTGGTGTCTTTTCTCTCTTCAAGTATGTGTTGATGGATCAAGGGAGAATGCAGACAGGCCCTAACAGTCAACTGCCTGTAAGCAAAGAGACTTGGCTGAAGATGGAGCATTTGTCAGTGCTGAAAGGGAAAACGATTATAGACACATCTGAGCTGTCCTTTTATACCTTATACACTTACTACTTATTCAGGTCACATTTTCTGAATGCATTATTGCTTTTTCCTTCAGTCCACAGAGTATTGACTCTAAGCCTTGGAATAGTTTATTAAATGTAAGAAGGAAGGAACCGACCAGGAACATCTGTGTCGATGGATATATGGGAGCAGTGATAGTGAATTTAAGCAGTACTGAGGATTTTATTGTATAGTGCAAACTTGTTTTGGTGGCCTATCTCATCTCTACTGCTGTAAATCAGCAGGCAGATGACTGATGTCCACTGATCTCAAATTAGCCCAACACTGCGTCCCTTCTGTATCTTTCAGTGCCCCATGTGCCTTTTGTTCTTCTGAAGAATTGTGGAAATATTATTTTTTACATTTTACAGATGAGGAACTGATGCATACAGTCCTGGATATATCTCAGTTCAAACTAAGCATTTAAGTGAGATGTTTGAGGTATCTACATTCTTATTCTAAGATTACTCCATGGTTAATGGAGTAATATCTTAATCACAGTAATGATGATCACAGTCAAATATCACAGCCATAGTGACCCTCTGGAATTGTCTTCCTCTCTGTTGCCGGTAATGAGGGCAAGCTGGTTACCATCTTGCAATCCTCAGTCGAGTGTCTAATGGTAGCTGAGGTGAATGTGGATCATAAGGTTAATCTCCAAAATCATCCCATGCATGCACCGCAGAGCCAGAAATCCCACGACGTGAGTTCATTTTCCAGTGAGAAGTCCTCTCGTTGACTGTCTTTATTAGCTCACCAAGTTGCATATTCCATTGAAGGTTCCTATCAGTAGCAACTGTGAATTAATTTTATGTGCCAACTATATTTTGATAGTTTCTGGCTTCCTGTAATTGGAGGATGGGCTGAGTGCAGTGAACAGTAGTCATCTTTCAAAAAGCAGCTGTTGGTCGAATACTGGCAGTTGTGATATCTTTAGGAGACTAAGAAATATGTGAACACAAACCCAGAACTTTTTAGCTGTTCAAAAATAGTATTTCTTCAGGTGCAAGATTTAAGTAAAGAAATGTTGCAATATTTTTTTCTCTATTTATGTTAACTACATAGTGGTATGAGATAAGTGAGAAAACATTTCTGTATACAGACATTCAGTTCTGGAAAAAAAACCAAACAAAACCCACGAAACAATGACAACAAAAACAAAACATAAAACCCACAAACAAACAAAAACACCAAAAAACCCCCCGTCTGTCTAACTGAAGAAATTAGCTGGAGAAATTAGGGACCTGGGAAATAGCAAACCATATGAAGTTTAACAAGGACAAGTGCCAGATTTTGTAGCTGGGACATGGCAGCCCTGGCTGTACATACAGACTGGAGGACAAGATGCTGGAGAACAGCTCTGAGGAGAGGGATCTGGGGGTTTTGGTTGACAGCAAGTTGAACATGAGCCAGCAGTGTGCCCTGGCAGCCAAGAGGGGCAACCGTGTCCTGGGTGCAGCAAGCACAGCATTGCCAGCCGGGCGAGGGAGGTGGTTGTCCCGCTCTGCTCTGCACTGGTGCGGCCTCACCTGGAGCCCTGTGTGCAGTTCTGGGAGACAGAGGATAAAAAGGCTCTAAAGCTACTGGAGAGTGTCCAGAGGAGGGCTCCGAAGTTGGTAAAGGGTTTGGAGGGGAAGCCGTATGAGGAGCGGCTAAAGTCACTTGGTTTGTTCAGCCTGGAGGAGCCTGAGGGGAGAGCTCATTGCAGTCTACAGCTTCCTCACAAGGGCAGGAGGAGGGGCAGGCACCAAACTCTTCTCTTTAGTGACCAATGACAGGACCCGAGGGAATGGCAGGAAGATGTGCCAGGGGAGGTTCAGGTTGGACATTAGGAAAAGTTTCTTCCCCCAGAGGGTGCTGGAGCACGGGAACAGGCTCCCCGGGGAGGTGTCACAGCCCCAAGCCTGACAGTGTTCGAGAAGAGACTGGACAAGGCCCTCAGACACACGGTGTGAACTGCGGGGTTGTCCTGTGCAGGGACAGGAGTTGGACCCGATGATCCTTGTGTGTCCCTCACAACTCAGGACACTCTATGAAGCCAATTTCTATGTATTTATGTGTAAGTTAAGCTAGAAGTTTTATGGGAATAGATTTTCAATACGCCTCTGACATGATCTGATCCTCACAGGAAATACTATGATGTTGGGCTTTTATGTAGTCACAGAACCTAGATACTAGAGGTATCGAATCATGTAAAGGAAAAATCCTTCTGTCTTCCGAATAGCAAAGGTTGTTCTAGACATTGTATTTTCTAATGTTTTTACTTCATTTAGTTTTCAGATTTCTCTGCATGTAAAAGCATAGGTGGATCTTAGCAGCAGTAAATTGAAATGGTGCTAAGTTTTTGTTTTTCCTCTTTAATTGTAATCTTTTTACACAGCAGTGCATTGCCCTGGCTTGTTGCTCCCCATCTCCAATTGCTGTTGCTACTGTGTAAATATTTTAAATGGCAGTTTCTTCCATGACTTGGATGCATCCCAAGGAGGGCAGCAAAGCTGGGGAAGGGGCTGGAAGGCATGTCCTCTGGGGAGCAGCTGGGGACTCTGGGTCTGTCTACTTTGGAGCGAAGGAGGCTGAGGGGCAACATCGCTGCTATCTCTGGGTTCCTGACGAGGGGAAGTGGAGAGGGAGGTGTTGAGCTCTTCTCCCTGGCCAGGACACATGGGAATGGCTCTCAGCTGTGTCCATCAGGGGAGGTTCAGCCCTGACATGAGGAAACATTTCTTTACTGAGAGGTGGTCAAACCCTGCAACAGGCTTCCAGGAGAGGTGGTCGATGGCTCACGTCTGTCAGTGTTGAAGAGGCATTTGGGCGACATGCTTAATACCATGCTTTAGCTTCTGCTGAGTGCTGAAGTAGTCAGGCAGTTGGACTAGGTGATCGTTACAGGGCCCTTCCAGCTGAGCTATTCTGTTCTCTCCCATTCTTCTTCCTACCTGCTACGTTTCCAGAAGTAGATGCGGAGGAAATCTCTGATGACATTTCTCCCCAGCCCTGCACGAGCAGAAGGCACCGAATACCCATAACCATATCCCAGCATAGGCGTTGCCTCTGTCATGTTGTGGGAAGGAGGCACGTACCTTCTGATGGAGTGAGAGCTGGGAATCGTCTCAAGGTAGTTGGACAATCTGAACAAACTGGCAAAAAGCAAGTATGAAGTTCAGTTTGTGAAACTCTTCTCTGTTCATCTGGTTGAGTTGGGTTTCCACAGGGTGGCAAAAGCTCACAGCTCTGACACTAGTGAGGCTCAAAGATCAAGCCCTCCATCTGAAGCAGGACATGCTCCTCACCTAAGGAGTTGCAAATCTTTCTGAGGTGAACAATACCTGCTAATTTTCTATGGATTCTTTTTTTTCTTCCTTGTACTCATTTTTAGAAATACCCTATCTGTTTTTCATGGAAAAACATGCTAAACCAAAAGAGCCTGAGAATAACAGTACAGAGAGAAGATCCATATGGGTGCTCCTAGGCCTCAGTGGCTGGGACCAGCCCCGCCATGGGACCCCCACCCACCGCCAGCGTCTCGTGCCAAGGGCCCAGGGGCCGTGCCTCAGCTCAGCCTGGGGCCTTGGGTCCCTGCCTGAGCCATGTTGTAGGTGTGTGTGCCCGTCTCGTGTCTGCCCCTGTCCCTGGCTGGCCCAGAGAGCGACTCTCCTGGATGGAGCCCTCAGGGCTCGGTAAGAACTTGTCGTACAGAACTCAAGGCATAACACAGCATAACTATTATATTCCTTTTCTACTCTATCCTATGTATTGTATTCTATTCCATGTGCTCAGCATGAGTCAAATAAGGATGAGAATATTATTTACATGAAATGCCGGGGGGTTTTCAGCTCCAGAAACACTTTCAAGGACACAGAACACAAAGGAGACGAGTGGAAACAGGATTTGATTATATTTTCTTTTATTTTTGGTTATTTTATGTCATTTACTGACTCTGTTTACAGAGCCGATGCTCACAAGCATTAAGACAATGCCCATGTGTAGCCAGGAGCAGGCTGATGCATTCTTCAGTTTAGCTTGAAGAAACGTCCCTTGCAATCTGGCAAAGGCAAGTCACAGAACTGCAAGAGCAGCAGGAGAAACACAGGCCAAGCTGCCCCTGTGTCCTGAAGAGGGACAACGTGAGGAATGAGGATCAGGACAGAACACACACAAAAGAAGAAGACGAGGAAGAGGAAGAAGAAGAAGAGGTACATGAGGAGGAAGAAGAAGAAGAATATGAGGAAGAAGAAGAAGAAGAAGATCTGTGTGATACTGTGAGGTATTTTGCAAATTATGGCATCTAGCAATGACAAGCAGAGCTTTTCCCCTTTGCAGACTTTCTTGGTTCCTACACTGCTTGGCTAGGGATGCACGAAAAGCGCTCTTGTTCCTGCCCAGTGCTTGTGTTGCACGCAGGGAGAGCTGAAAAGTGGCAGATCCAGATGGTGCAGCAAGCCAGGAGCCCTGGCAAGTACAGGCTGTTTTGCAGCAGCCAGAACTCCTGGGGAAATGGAACCCAGGAAAGAGCAGAGCTGGCCCCTGCTGCAAAGTTGCTCTGGGCAAGAGAGCCTGAGAGAGCCAGGGGCTGTGCTCTATGCTACGAAGTACAAGAAGGAATTCCTAGGAGAACACTTGGCCCCCACCTTGGGACTCCAAGAAGCTTCCTCCCCCCCAGCTGCAGGGCACGAGAGGCCATCTTCCTGGTGCTTGAGCAGCAGGCAGGAACCGAGCCAAAAGGGACCAGAGGAGCTCTGAAAAGTGGTCATGCTCAATGCTACAGAGGAAGGCAAAAAACCCCCGGAGACCAGTGCCAATGTGCCCCAGGGGAAAATTCCTTCCTGACCCCAATGCTGGCGATCGGCTGTTCCCTGAGCATGTGAGCAGGGCCTGGCTCCTTGTCCCACAGGCTGTTCCTGCCTCCCAGGAGCTGCCCAAGCCCTATCCTGCCTTGAGCTGGAGTCTTCTCGGGGGCTTCTGAGAGTGCCCAAACGCCTCTGGCCGGATTGAACTTGAGGGCAAGAATCCTTCCCATGCCTGTGAGGACAGCAGAGGCTGCTCCAAAGCACTGGCAGCATCTCTACATCCTATTTCTTAGCGCTGCTGGCCCTGGCTCTGCAGGGCATGAAGACAGTGAGCTCTGCAGTGCTCCTCCACGAGTCATTCTCTTGGTCTTACCACTGCTGTCCAGCTGAAACGACCTGATAGCCTTGGGCACTTGTAGGGGTTGGTGGTTCTTCTAATCTTCTGAGGGCTTTGCATCTGTTCCCTGAACACTGAAGTAGGATTTCTATCCATCAGATGCACTTTGAACGTAATCCTTCGCCATTGCGATTGTTTGTATGCTGTTCGTAGGTTGTCGAAGGTTTGTGGTTGAAGGTTTGTGGTTGGAGGTTGTTTGTTTAGGGTTCCTTATTTCAGGCTTGTTTGGTTGGGGTTGGTTGTTTCAGGTTGTTTAGTTTAGGTTGGTTGGTGGAGGCTATTTTGGTTTGGATTGGTTGAGGTTGTTTGTTCTAGGTTGGCTTAGGTCATTTGGTGTAGGTTTGAGGCTGGCTGGTTGGTTGAGGTTGGTTGGCTGGTTGAGGCTGGTTGGCTGGTTGTGGCTGGTTGTTTACAGGTGGTTGGTTTTGTTTGCTTTTTTTACACTCCATTAGGTTCTAATTAGGTTGTTGGTAGATTCTTTGTTTCTACCTTGTTTGAAGCTTGTCATTTTGAATGTTGGTTTAAGATGGTTGCTTTGTCTGGGTTTCCGTGACTTCTTTACATGAGTCGTTTTAGGGTTGATTTCTGTGGTTGGTTGCTTGATGCTGTATGAGGTTGCTTGTAGGTTCTTTGTAGGTTCTTTGTAGGTTGCGTGTTCGTAAGGCATTGAAACCTTGTTGTTTTAGGTTGTTGAAGGTTGGTAAAGTTTAGTTTAGGTTGGTGGTCTTAAGGTACTTGTTTTAAGTTTCTGTTTTAGCTTGGTTTAGGGTGTTGGATGTCATTTTGTGAAAGCTGATTTGTGGTGTTTGTTTTAGGTGGTTTGGTTTTTCTCATTTTTGTTAGGCTGTTTGGTTGATTGTTTTTCAGAGAGATTCTTTGAGGTAGGTTGTGTTAGTCTGGTTTAGGTTGTTAGTTGAGGTTTCTTGGTTTGGGCTGTTTAGGTCGGTTTAGGTTTTTTTTGAGGAAGGTTGTTTGAGGGTGGTTGTTAGAGGCTGGTTCTTGAAAGCTGATTGGTTAAGGTTGGCTGGTTTAGGTTGGTTGGGTGAGGTGCTTTTTGGTTGAGGTTATTTTAGTTGGTTCTTGTAGGTTGGTAGTTTTAGATGGGATGTTCTATGCGTTTTTTTTTTTTAGGGTATTTTCTTTTTTTTTAAGTTTTAGGTTGGTTTAGGTCATTCGGTTGAGCTTTTTGCTTTAGCGTGGTTTAGGTCATTCACTTTAGGTTCTTTAGATTATTTTAGCTTGGGTGTTTTAGAAATAGGTTTGATTGCTGATGTTTAGGTTCATGTGTTTCTGTTTAGCTAGCTTTGGGTTGGTTGGACTAGGATGTTTGAGTTGTTTTTTAGGTCAATTGGTTTGAGATGTTTGCTTTACCTGTTTCTGTTAGTTGTTTGAGGGTGTTTTTCTGAGGCTGGTTGTTTGAGGTAGGTTGTTTGCAGGTTGTGTGCCTGTAGGGCCTTGAAGCTTGGTTGTTGTGGGGCAGTTGAAGTTGGGTTTTGGTTGGTTGTCTTAGGCTGCTTGATTTAGGTTTGCTGGTTTAGCTTGGTTGAGGTTGTCTAGTTGGTGGCTTGAAGTTGTTTGGTGCCATTTTAAGGTTGAGTTCTAGTGTTGGTTTTAGGTGTTTTGGTAGTTCTTGTTTTTATGAGGCTGTTTGGTTGATGTTGTTTGAGGAAGATTCTTTAGGGTTGGCTGCTAGAGGTTGGTTTAGGTTTTTGGTCTAGGTATCTTGGTTGAGGTTGTTTAGGTTGGTTTAGGTCATTTGGGTTAGGACGTTTAGCTTAGGTGGTTTGAGGCTGGCTGTTTGAGGCTGGTTGGCTGAGGCTGGTTGCTTGAGCTTGGTTGGTTGGTTGGGACTGGTTGTTTACAGTTGGTAGGTTTTGGTTGCTTTTCACCCTCTCTTAGGTTCTGTGTAGTTCTTTGTAGCTTGTTTGTGTTACCTTGTTTGTTTGAAGCTTGTTTGTCTGAAGCTTGTTTGTCTGAATGTTGGTTTAAGTTGGTTGTTTTAGCTCTGTTTACACTAGTTGTTTTAGGGTTGATTTGTGAGGTTGGTTGTTTGATGCTGTATGAGGTTGTTTCTAGGTTCTTTGTGGGCAGCGTGTTCGTAAGGAATTTAAACTTTTTTGGTTTGATTGTTGAAGGTTGGTAAAGTTTGGTTTGGGTTGGTGGTCTTAAGTTACTTGGTTTAGATTTCCGTTTTAGCTTGGTTTAGGTTGGTTATTGCCGGTTGGTTGTTGTAGATTATTTGATGTCATTTTGTGAAGGCTGATTTGTGTTGTTTGTTTTAGGTGGTTTGTTTTCTCTCGTTCTTGTTAGGCTGTTTGGTTCTTTGGGGTAGGATGTGTTAGTCTGGTTTAAGTTTTTGGTTGAGGTATCTTAATTCAGGTTGTTTAGTTGGTTTTAGTTTTTTGGGGGGAAGGTTGTTTGAAGGTGGTCGTTAGAGGCTGGTTCTTGAAGGGTGATTGGTTAGGGTTGGCTGGTTTAGGTTGGTTGGGCGAGGTGCTTTTTGGTTGAGGTTATTGTAGTTGGTTCTTTTACGCTGGTATTTTAGTTTGGTTGTTTTCGGTGGGATGTTCTAAGCTGGTTTTGTTTAGGATGTTTTCTTTTTTTGTTGTTTTCAGTTGGTTTGGGTTATTTGGTTGAGCTTGTTTGCTTTAGCATGATTTAGATCATTGGATTTAGGTTCTTTAGATTATTTTAGGTTGGGTGTTTTAGACTGGTTCTTTTAGGTTTGTGATTTCAGTACGTTGGTGTATGAATGTGTTTTTAAGTACATTTGTTGAAGTAGGTTGGCTTTATGTTGTTTGGGTTGGTTTAAGCATTTCTGTTTAGCTTAGTTGAGGCTGGTTGGATTAGGTTGTTGGAGTTGTCTTTAGGTCGATTGGTTTAGGTAGTGGTTTTTTGGTTGCGTTTTTCTAAGACAGGCTGGTTCAGGGTTTTTGGTTTAGCATGGTTTAGGTTGTTCCGTTAAGGGTTCTTCATGTTCCTTGTTATAGTTATCCTGGCTTAAGTTGGTTGGTTTCTGAAGTTTGTTTGATGTAGGTTGTTTTGTTTGAGGTGAGTTGTGCAGGGCTCAAGGCCCACCTTGGTGGAGCAGGAGCAGCAGGCAGGCATGCCAAATGTGCAAAAGAATTTGTGGCAAGGGGCCGTGCTCCTCACTGCATAGGAAGGCAAGAAACCGCAGGAGACGCTTGCTGGCCCACATGGGGAAAAGAAGCTTTTGTCCCCCAGCTGCAGGGCACGAGAGGCCATCTTCCTCGTGCTTGAGCAGCAGGCAGCAAGCGAGCCACAAGGGCCCAGAGGAGCCCTGACAAGTGGTCTTGCTGGATGCTGCAGAGGAAGGCAAAAAAGCCCCGGGGACCAGTGCCAGTGGACCCTGGGGGAAGATTCCTTCCTGACCCCAGCCAGTGCTGGCGATCGGCTGTTCCCTGAGCATGGGAGCCAGACCTGGCTCCTTGTCCCACAGGCTGCTCCCACGTCCCAGGAGCTGCCCAAGCCCTATTCTCCCTTGACTTGGAGACATCTCGGGGGCTTCCAAGAGTGTGCAAATATCTCCAGTCAGATTGGCCTTGGGGGCAAGAATCCTTCCCATATCCGTCAGGACAGCAGGGTCTGCTCGAAAGCACTGGGACCCCTGGCAGCATCTCTGCATCCTATTTCTTACCACTGCTGGCCCTGGCTCTGCAGGGGATGAAGACAGCCAGCTCTGCAGTGCTCCTCCACAAGTCATTCCCTTGCTCTTACCACTGCTGTCCAGCTGGGAAGGGTTTCCGTCAAAAGATGAGCCTTGCAGCAGAGAACCTCCAGCAGCCTCGTCCAGCCTCCAGTCTTCTCCTCCCTCAGCCCCCACCAAGGAATTCCACCGGTTCCTCAAGTGCTTCCCCTGGGATGTGTTGGGGCTGCCCCCAGGCCAGCTCTGGCACTGGACACGGGAAGCTGCTCCTTTTGCTCCTGCCCGGGGCGTTGTGACGGCTGCGTTGCCGGGTGCTGGCATTGTGACATGGGGGTGACAGAGCCACAGGCGTGCAGCCCCACCCGCCCCTCCTCCGCCCAGCATTCTATGGAGGAAGCCTTTGGGGTGCTGTCCCCGAGGCAGTCCCTGTGCTCAGGAGGCCCAGGGGCTGTCCCTGCCGTTTGGTGGCTGTGCACTGAGAACAGCTGCTGGGTGGCCCTGACTCTCCTCCTTTGCCATTCGGCTTGTTTGTAGGTAGCTGGAGGTTTGCTGTTGGAGGTTCATTGTTCGAGGCTGTTGATTTAGGGTTTCTTGTTTCAGGCTTGTTTGTTTGAGGTTGGTTGTTTCAGGTTGTTTGGTTTAGGTTGCTTTGTGGAGGCTGTTTTGGTTGAGGATGGTTGAGGTTGGTTGTTCTAGGCTGGTTGAGGTTGGTTGAGGCCTGTTGTTTGAGGTTGGTTTTTTGAGTCTGGTTGCTTGGCTGGTTGAGGCTGTTTGTTTACAGCTGGCTTTTTGCGGTTGTTTTTTTCATACTGAATTAGGTTCGAATTAGGTTGTTTGTAGCTTCTTTGTTTCTACCTTGTTAGAAGCTTGTTGCTGTTTTGAGTGGTGGTTTAAGTTGGTTGCTTTAGCTAGGTTTTTATGAGTTGTTTGAGGGTATTTTGTTGTGGTTGGTTGTTTGAGGACGTTTGTTTGTACGTTGTGTGTTTCTAGGCCATTTCCACTTGGTTAGTTTGGGGCTGTTGAAGCTGGATTTAAGGTGGTTGTCTTGTGTTGCTTGTTTTGGGTTTTTTGGTTTAGCTTGGTTGAGGTTGGTTATTTGGTGTCTTGAGGTTATTTGGTGTCATTTGAAGGTTGATTTCTGGTTTAGGAGGTCCAGGTGTCTGTGTCTGCCATTTGTTGGCCATGCACTGGCCAGAGCTGCTGCGTGTCTCTGATGCCTCCTTTTCCATTTAGTTTCCGAGGACAAGCCTCATGCATTTACTGTTGTCTCAGGTTTTGGCAGAAAGTAGTCCTGCAACCCAGAGACTAACGATATTAGCTCTCCCCTGTCTGCACTAGAGGGTTCCCTTTTGCTACCTAGTTATCTGAGTGTGAGGTCCACCAGTGTGGGAACAGTTCCTTTCCATTTTTGGAGACTAAAATTGAAAGGGATGATTCTCCTGCAGAGGGATCTGGACAGTTGGAGAACTGGGCAGTCACCAACTGCATGAAGTTCAACAAGAGCTAGTACCAGATTTTGTAGCTGGGACATGGCAGCCCTGGCTGTACCTATAGACTGGGGGACGAGATGCTGGAAAGCAGCTCTGTGGAGAGGGATCTGGGGCTTCTGGTCGACAGCAAGTTGAACATGAGCCAGCAGTGTGCCCTGGCAGCCAAGAGGGGCAACCGTGTCCTGGGTGCAGCAAGCACAGCATTGCCAGCCGGGCGAGGGAGGTGGTTGTCCCGCTCTGCTCTGCACTGGTGCGGCCTCGCCTGGAGCCCTGTGTGCAGTTCTGGGAGACACAGGATAAAAAGGATCTAAAGCTACTGGAGAGTGTCCAGAGGAGGGCTCCGAAGCTGCTGAAGGGTTTGGAGGGGAAGCCGTATGAGGAGCGGCTAAAGTCACTTGGTTTGTTCAGCCTGGAGAAGAGGAGACGAGCAGTGGAACAGGCTCCCCAGGGAGGTGTCCCGGCCCCAAGCCTGACAGTGTTCAAGAAGCAATTGGACAATGCACTCAGACACATGGTGTGAATTTTGGGGTTCTCCTACGCAGGGACGGGAGTTGGACTCAATCCTTTTGAATCCCTTCCAATTCAGGACATTCTATGATTCTATGAAGCTGTCCTGGGTCACTGAGTGGGGGCAAAGAGAGGAGGTGGTCTGAGTCAGGTGACCACGAATTGACCAATTGGAGTATTCCATCCCATTCACGACTTCCTGGATTTAAAAGGTGGACCCGAAGGACTCTCTCTCTCTCTTCGGCTGGGTCTCCTGCTGGTTTGCTTTGTCTCTGCATTTTTTTTTCTGCTGTGCCTGCAAGCTGAGGCCTCGTGACAAACTGGATCTAGTTCTGGTTGGCTGAAGGACCCTGCCGGAATGGCTGCTGGGAATTGCAAGACTGGTTCTATAATATTTTTTTATTTTTCTTTTTTCTTTATTTTTCTCTATTTCTTTTTCTTTTTTCTTTTTTTTTCTCTATTTTTATTTAGTAGCGTTAGTAAAACGTTTTCAAATTTTCCAGCTTTCTTCTCTCTGTTCTTCTTTTCCTTTCCTCTCAAAATCGCCTGTCCTTAGTGAAAAAGGGGGACGAGAGGGGGGGCGGAAAACGGGAGGGGGGAAGAGGGTTAAGGAAAATACATCTGCCACGGTTTTTGATTGTCTCCCCGCGACATGACAGAAGGCAATTTCTATATATTTATGTGTAAGTTAAGCTAGAAGTTTTATGGGAATAGCTTTTCGATACGCCTCTGACATGATCTGATCCTCACAGGAAATACTATGATGTTGGGCTTTTATGTAGTCACAGAACCTAGATACTAGAGGTATCGAATCATGTAAAGGAAAAATCCTTCTGTCTTCCGAATAGCAAAGGTTGTTCTAGACATTGTATTTTCTAATGTTTTTACTTCATTTAGTTTTCAGATTTCTCTGCATGTAAAAGCATATGTGGATCTTAGCAGCAGTAAATTGAAATGGTGCTAAGTTTTTGTTTTTCCTCTTTAATTGTAATCTTTTTACACAGCAGTGCATTGCCCTGGCTTGTTGCTCCCCATCTCCAATTGCTGTTGCTACTGTGTAAATATTTTAAATGGCAGTTTCTTCCATGACTTGGATGCATCCCAAGGAGGGCAGCAAAGCTGGGGAAGGGGCTGGAAGGCATGTCCTCTGGGGAGCAGCTGGGGACTCTGGGTCTGTCTACTTTGGAGCGAAGGAGGCTGAGGGGCAACATCGCTGCTATCTCCAGGTTCCTGAGGAGGGGAAGTGGAGAGGGAGGTGCTGAGCTCTTCTCCCTGGTACCCAGGGCCAGGACACATGGGAATGGCTCTCAGCTGTGTCCATCAGGGGAGGTTCAGCCCTGACATGAGGAAACATTTCTTTACTGAGAGGTGGTCAAACCCTGCAACAGGCTTCCAGGAGAGGTGGTCGATGGCTCACGTCTGTCAGTGTTGAAGAGGCATTTGGGCGACATGCTTAATACCATGCTTTAGCTTCTGCTGAGTGCTGTAGTAGTCAGGCAGTTAGACTAGGTGATTGTTACAGGGCCCTTCCAGCGGAACTATTCTGTTCTCTCCCATTCTTCTTCCTACCTGCTACTTTCCCAGAAGTAGATGCGGAGGAAATCTCTGATGACATTTCTCCCCAGCCCTGCACGAGCAGAAGGCACCGAATACCCATAACCATATCCCAGCATAGGCGTTGCCTCTGTCGTGTTGTGGGAAGGAGGCATGTACCTTCTGATGGAGTGAGAACTGGGAATCGTCTCAAGGTAGTTGGACAATCTGAACAAACTGGCAAAAAGCAAGTATGAAGTTCAGTTTGTGAAACTCTTCTGTGTTCATCTGGTTGAGTTGGGTTTCCACAGGGTGGCAAAACCTCACAGCTCTGACACTAGTGAGGCTCAAAGATCAAGCCCTCCATCTGAAGCAGGACATGCTCCTCACGTAAGGAGTTGCAAATCTTTCTGAGGTGAACAATACCTGCTCATTTCCTATGGCTTCTTTTTTTCTTCCTTGTACTCATTTTTAGAAATACCCGATCTGTTTTTCATGGAAAAACATGCTAAACCAAAAGAGCCTGAGAACAACAGCACAAAGAGAAGATCCATACGGGTGCTCCTAGGCCTCAGTGGCTGGGACCGGCCCCCCATGGGACCCCCACCCACCGCCAGCGTCTCGTGCCAAGGGCCCAGGAGCCGTGCCTCAGCTCAGCCTGGGGCCTTGGGTCCCTGCCTGAGCCATGTTGTAGGTGTGTGTGCCCGTCTCGTGTCTGCCCCTGTCCCTGGCTGGGCCTGGGCCCTGCTCTGCAGAGAGCGGCTCTCCTGGATGGAGCCCTCAGGGCTCGGTAAGAACTTGTCGTACAGAACTCAAGGCATAACACAGCATAACTATTATATTCTTTTTCTACTCTATCCTATGTATTGTATTCTATTCCATGTGCTCAGCATGAGTCAAAAAAGGATGAGAATATTATTTACATGAAATGCCAGGGGGTTTTCAGCTCCAGAAACTCTTTCAAGGACACAGAACACAAAGGAAACGAGTGGAAGCAGGATTTGCTTATATTTTATTTTATTTTCGGTTATTTTATGTCATTTACTGACTCTGGTTACAGAGCCGATGCTCACAAGCATTAAGACAATGCCCATGTGTAGCCAGGAGCAGGCTGATGCATTCTTCAGTTTAGCTTGAAGAAACATCCCTTGCAATCTGGCAAAGACAAGTCACAGAACTGCAAGAGCAGCAGGAGAAACACAGGCCAAGCTGCCCCTGTGTCCTGAAGAGGGAGAACGTGAGGAATGAGGATCAGGACAGAACACACACAAAAGAAGAAGACGAGGAAGAGGAAGAAGAAGAAGAGGTACATGAGGAGGAAGAAGAAGAAGAAGAATATGAGGAAGAAGAAGAAGAAGAAGAAGATCTGTGTGATACTGTGAGGTATTTTGCAAAGTATGGCATCTAGCAATGACAAGCAGAGCTTCTCCCCTTTGCACATTTTCTTGGTTCCTACACTGCTTGGCTAGGGATGCACGAAAAGTGCTCTTGTTCCTGCCCAGTGCTTGTGTTGCACGCAGGGAGAGCTGAAAAGTGGCAGATCCAGATGGTGCAGCAAGCCAGGAGCCCTCGCAAGTACAGGCTGTTTTGCAGCAGCCAGAACTCCTGGGGAAATGGAACCCAGGAAAGAGCAGAGCTGGCCCCTGCTGCAAAGTTGCTCTGGGCAAGAGAGCCGGAGAGAGCCAGGGGCTGTGCTCAATGCTACGAAGTACAAGAAGGAATTCCTAGGAGAACACTTGGCCCCCACCCTGGGACTCCAAGAAGCTTCCTCCCCCCAGCTGCAGGGCACGAGAGGCCATCTTCCTGGTGCTTGAGCAGCAGGCAGGAACCGAGCCAAAAGGGACCAGAGGAGCTCTGAAAAGTGGTCATGCTCAATGCTACAGAGGAAGGCAAAAAACCCCCGGAGACCAGTGCCAATGTGCCCCGGGGGAAAATTCCTTCCTGACCCCAATGCTGGCGATCGGCTGTTCCCTGAGCATGTGAGCAGGACCTGGCTCTTTGTCCCACAGGCTGTTCATGCCTCCCAGGAGCTGCCCAAGCCCTATCCTGCCTTGAGCTGGAGTCATCTCGGGGGCTTCTGAGAGTGCCCAAACACCTCTGGCCGGATTGAACTTGAGGGCAAGAATCCTTCCCGTGCCTGTGAGGACAGCAGGGGCTGCTCCAAAGCACTGGCAGCATCTCTACATCCTATTTCTTACCGCTGCTGGCCCTGGCTCTGCAGGGCATGAAGACAGTGAGCTCTGCAGTGCTCCTCCACAAGTCATTCTCTTGGTCTTACCACTGCTGTCCAGCTGAAACGTCCTGATAGCCTTGGGCACTTGTAGGGGTTGGTGGTTCTTCTAATCTTCTGAGGGCTTTGCATCTGTTCCCTGAACACTGAAGTAGGATTTCTATCCATCAGATGCACTTTGAACGTAATCCTTCGCCATTGCGATTGTTTGTATGCTGTTCGTAGGTTGTCGAAGGTTTGTGGTTGAAGGTTTGTGGTTGGAGGTTGTTTGTTTAGGGTTTCTTGTTTCAGGCTTGTTTGGTTGGGGTTGGTTGTTTCAGGTTGTTTAGTTTAGGTTGGTTGGTGGAGGCTATTTTGGTTTGGATTGGTTGAGGTTGTTTGTTCTAGGTTGGCTTAGGTCATTTGGTGTAGGTTTGAGGCTGGCTGGTTGGTTGAGGTTGGTTGGCTGGTTGAGGCTGGTTGGCTGGTTGTGGCTGGTTGTTTACAGGTGGTTGGTTTTGTTTGCTTTTTTTACACTCCATTAGGTTCTAATTAGGTTGTTGGTAGATTCTTTGTTTCTACCTTGTTTGAAGCTTGTCGTTTTGAATGTTGGTTTAAGATGGTTGCTTTGGCTGGGTTTCCGTGACTTCTTTACGTGAGTCGTTTTAGGGTTGATTTCTGTGGTTGGTTGTTTGATGCTGTATGAGGTTGCTTCTAGGTTCTTTGTAGGTTTTTTATAGGTTGCGTGTTCATAAGGCATTGAAAACTTGTTGTTTTAGGTTGTTGAAGGCTGGTAAAGTTTAGTTTAGGTTGGTGGTCTTAAGGTACTTGTTTTAGGTTTCTGTTTTAGCTTGGTTTAGGGTGTTGGTGTCATTTTGTGAAAGCTGATTTGTGGTGTTTGTTTTAGGTGGTTTGGTTTTTCTCATTTTTGTTAGGCTGTTTGGTTGATTGTTTTTCAGAGAGATTCTTTGAGGTAGGTTGTGTTAGTCTGGTTTAGGTTGTTAGTTGAGGTTTCTTGGTTTGGGCTGTTTAGGTCGGTTTAGGTTTTTTTTGAGGAAGGTTGTTTGAGGGTGGTTGTTAGAGGCTGGTTCTTGAAGGCTGATTGGTTAAGGTTGGCTGGTTTAGGTTGGTTGGGTGAGGTGCTTTTTGGTGGAGGTTATTTTAGTTGGTTCTTGTAGGGTGGTAGTTTTAGATGGGATGTTCTAAGTGGGTTTTTTTTAGGGTATTTTCTTGGCTTTTTAAGTTTTAGGTTGGTTTAGGTCATTTGGTTGAGCTTGTTTGCTTTAGCGTGGTTTAGGTCATTCACTTTAGGTTCTTTAGATTATTTTAGCTTGGGTGTTTTAGAAGTAGGTTTGATTGCTGATGTTTAGGTTCATGTGTTTCTGTTTAGCTAGCTTTGGGTTGGTTGGATTAGGATGTTTGAGTTGTTTTTTAGGTCAATTGGTTTGAGATGTTTGCTTTCCCTGTGTTCTGTTAGTTGTTTGAGGGTGGTTTTTTGAGGCTGGTTGTTTGAGGTAGGTTGTTTGCAGGTTGTGTGCCTGTAGGGCCTTGAAGCTTGGTTGTTGTGGGGCAGTTGAAGTTGGGTTTTGGTTGGTTGTCTTAGGCTGCTTGATTTAGGTTTGCTGGTTTAGCTTGGTTGAGGTTGTCTAGTTGGTGGCTTGAAGTTGTTTGGTGTCATTTTAAGGTTGAGTTCTAGTGTTGGTTTTAGGTGTTTTGGTAGTTCTTGTATTTATGAGGCTGTTTGGTTGATGTTGTTTGAGGAAGATTCTTTAGGTTTGGCTGCTAGAGGTTGGTTTAGTTTTTGGTCTAGGTATCTTGGTTGAGGTTGTTCAGGTTGGTTTAGGTCATTTGGGTTAGGTCGTTTAGCTTAGGTGGTTTGAGGCTGGCTGTTGGAGGCTGGTTGGCTGAGGCTGGTTGCTTGAGCTTGATTGGTTGGTTGGGACTGGTTGTTGACAGTTGGTAGGTTTTGGTTGCTTTTTACCCTCTCTTAGGTTCTGTGTAGTTCTTTGTAGCTTGTTTGTGTTACCTTGTTTGTTTGAAGCTTCTTTGTGTGAATGTTGGTTTAAGTTGGTTGGTTTAGCTCTGTTGACACGAGTTATTTTAGGGCTGATTTGTGAGGTTGGTTGTTTGATGCCGTATGAGGTTGTTTCTAGGTTCTTTGTAGGTTGTGTCTTCGCAAGGCATTTAGACCTTGTTGGTTTAGGTTTTTGATGGCTGGCAAAGTTTGGTTTGGGTTGGTGTTCTCAGGTTATTTTTTTTTAGGTTTCTGTTTTATCTTGGTTTAGGTTGGTTCTAGCAGGCTGGTTTAGGTTGTTTGATGTCTTTTTATGAAGGTTAATTTGTGTTGTTTGGTTTAGGTGGTTTGTTTTTTCAGGTTTTTGTTAGGCTATCCAGCAGATGTTTTTTCATACAGGTTCTTTGGGGTAGGTTGTGTTAGTCTGGTTTAGGTTTTTGGTTGAGGTATCTTAATTCAGTTTGTTTAGGTGGTTTTAGGTTTTTTGGGGGAAGGTTGTTGGAGGGTGGTTGTTAGAGGCTGGTTCTTGAAGGGTGATTGGTTAGGGTTGGATGGGTTAGGTTGGTTGGTTGAGGTTATTTTAGTTGGGTTTTTTTAGGTTGGTAGTTTTATGTGGGACGTTCTAAGCTCTTTTTGTTGAGGATGTTTTTTGTTTGTTTGTTTTAGGTTGGTTTAGGTCATTTGGTTTAGCTTGTTGCTTTAGCGTGGTTTAGGTCACTGGATTTAGGTTCTTTAGATTTAGCTTGGGTGTTTTAGAAGTAGGTTTGATTTCTGATGTTTAGGTTCATGTGTTTCTGTTTAGCTAGCTTTGGGTTGGTTGGATGGGGTTGTTTGAGTTGTGTTAGGTCAATTGGTTTGAGTTGGTTGCTTTAGCTGTGTTTCTGTTAGTTGTTTGAGGGTGTTTTTTTGAGGCTGGTTGTTTGCAGGTTGTGTGTTTGTAGGGCCTTGAAGCTTGGTTGTTGTGGGGCAGTTGAAGTTGGGTTTTGGTTGGTTGTCTTAGGCTGCTTGATTTAGGTTTGCTGGTTTAGCTTGGTTGAGGTTGTCTAGTTGGTGGCTTGAAGTTGTTTGGTGTCATTTGAGGGTTGAGTTCTAGTGTTGGTTTTAGGTGTTTTGGTAGTTCTTGTATTTATGAGGCTGTTTGGTTGATGTTGTTTGAGGAAGATTCTTTAGGGTTGCTGCTAGAGTTTGGTTTAGGTTTTTGGTCTAGGTATCTTGGTTGAGGTTGTTTAGGTTGGTTTAGGTCATTTGGGTAAGGTGGTTTGAGGCTGGCTGTTTGAGGCTGGTTGGCTGAGGCTGGTTACTAGAGTTTTGTTGGTTGGTTGGGGTTGGTGGTTTGCAGTTGACTGGTTTCTTTTCTTACCCTCTGTTGGGTTGTGTGTAGTTCTTTATAGCTTGTTTCTGTCTTCTTTGTTCCTCTCTTCTTTTTTTTATAGCTTCTTTGTGTTACCTTGTTTAGTTAGAAGCTTGTTTGTCTGAATGTTGGTTTCAGTTGGTTTTTTTAGCTCTGTTTACACTAGTTGTTTTAGGGTTGATTTGTGAGGTTGGTTGTTTGATGCTGTATGAGGTTGTTTCTAGGTTCTTTGTGGGCAGCGTGTTCGTAAGGAATTTAAACTTTTTTGGTTTGATTGTTGAAGGTTGGTAAAGTTTGGTTTGGGTTGGTGGTCTTAAGTTACTTGTTTTAGGTTTCTGTTTTAGCTTGGTTTAGGTTGGTTATTGCCGGTTGGTTGTTGTAGATTATTTGATGTCTTTTCGTGAAGGCTGATTTGTGTTGTTTGTTTTAGGTGGTTTGTTTTCTCTCGTTCTTGTTAGGCTGTTTGGTTCTTTGGGGTAGGATGTGTTAGTCTGGTTTAGGTTTTTGGTTGAGGTATCTTAATTCAGGTTGTTTAGGTGGTTTTAGTTTTTTTGGGGGAAGGTTGTTTGAAGGTGGTTGTTAGAGGCTGGTTCTTCAAGGGCGATTGCTTAGGGTTGGCTGGTTTAGGTTGGTTGGGCGAGGTGCGTTTTGGTTGAGGTTATTTTAGTTGGTTCTTTTACGTTGGTATTTTAGTTTGGTTGTTTTCGGTGGGATGTTCTAAGCTGGTTTTGTTTAGGATGTTTTCTTTTTTTGTTGTTTTCAGTTGGTTTGGGTTATTTGGTTGAGCTTGTTTGCTTTAGCATGCTTTAGATCATTGGATTTAGGTTCTTTAGATTATTTTAGGTTGGGTGTTTTAGACTGGTTCTTTTAGGTTTGTGATTTCAGTACGTTGGTGTATGAATGTGTTTTTAAGTACATTTGTTGAAGTAGGTTGGCTTTATGTTGTTTGGGTTGGTTTCAGTGTTTCTGTTTAGCTTAGTTGAGGCTGGTTGGATTAGGTTGTTGGAGTTGTCTTTAGGTCGATTGGTTTAGGTAGTGTTTTTTTGGTTGCGTTGTTCTAAGACAGGCTGGTTCAGGGTTTTTGGTTTAGCGTGGTTTAGGTTGTTCCGTTAAGGGTTCTTCATGTTCCTTGTTATAGGTATCCTGGCTTAAGTAGGTTGGTTTCTGAAGTTTGTTTGATGTAGGTTGTTTTGTTTGAGGTGAGTTGTGCAGGGCTCAAGGCCCACCTTGGTGGAGCAGGAGCAGCAGGCAGGCATGCCAAATGTGCAAAAGAATTTGTGGCAAGGGGCCGTGCTCCTCACTGCATAGGAAGGCACGAAACCGCAGGAGACGCTTGCTGGCCCACATGGGGAAAAGAAGCTTTTGTCTCCCAGCTGGAGGGCACGAGAGGCCATCTTCCTGGTGCTTGAGCAGCAGGCAGCGACCGAGCCACAAGGGCCCAGAGGAGCCCTGACAAGTGGTCTTGCTGGATGCTGCAGAGGAAGGTAAAACCTCGTGGGGACCAGTGCCAATGTGCCCTGGGGGAAAATTCCTTCCCGACCTCAGCCAGTGCTGGCGATCGGCTGTTCCCTGAGCATGGGAGCCAGACCTGGCTCCTTGTCCCACAGGCTGCTCCCGCCTCCCAGGAGCTGCCCAAGCCTTATTCTCCCTTGACTTGGAGACATCTCGGGGGCTTCCAAGAGTGTGCAAATATCTCCAGTCGGATTGGCCTTGGGGGCAAGAATCCTTCCCATATCCGTCAGGACAGGAGGAACTGCTCCAAAGCACTGGGACCCCTGGCAGCATCTCTGCATCCTATTTCTTACCGCTGCTGGCCCTGGCTCTGCAGAGGATGAAGACAGCGAGCTCTGCAGTGCTCCTCCACAAGTCATTCCCTTGCTCTTACCACTGCTGTCCAGCTGAGAAGGCTTTCCGTCAAAAGATGAGCCTTGCAGCGGAGAACCTCCAGCAGCCGCGTCCAGCCTCCAGTCTTCTCCTCCCTCAGCCCCCACCAAGGAATTCCACCGGTTCCTCAAGTGCTTCCCCTGGGATGTGTTGGGGCTGCCCCCAGGCCAGCTCTGGCACTGGACACGGGAAGCTGCTCCTTTTGCTCCTGCCCGGGGCGTTGTGACGGCTGCGTTGCCGGGTGCTGGCATTGTGACATGGGGGTGACAGAGCCACACGTGTGCAGCCCCACCCGCCCCCACTCCGCCCAGCATTCTATGGAGGAAGCCTTTGGGGTGCTGTCCCCGAGGCAGTCCCTGTGCTCAGGAGGCCCAGGGGCTGTCCCTGCCGTTTGGTGGCCGTGCACTGAGAACAGCTGCTGGGTGGCCCTGACTCTCCTCCTTTGCCATTCGGCTTGTTTGTAGGTAGCTGGAGGTTTGCTGTTGGAGGTTCATTGTTCGAGGTTGTTGATTTAGGGTTTCTTGTTTCAGGCTTGTTTGTTTGAGGTTGGTTGTTTCAGGTTGTTTGGTTTAGGTTGCTTTGTGGAGGCTGTTTTGGTTGAGGATGGTTGAGGTTGGTTGTTCTAGGCTGGTTGAGGTTGGTTGAGGCCTGTTGTTTGAGGTCGGTTGTTTGAGACTGGTTGCTTGGCTGGTTGAGGCTGTTTGTTTACAGCTGGCTTTTTGCGGTTGTTGTTTTCATACTGAGTTAGGTTCTAATTAGGTTGTTTGTAGATTCTTTGTTTGTAGGTTGTTTGTAGCTTCTTTGTTTCTACCTTGTTAGAAGCTTGTTGCTGTTTTGAGTGGTGGTTTAAGTTGGTTGCTTTAGCTAGGTTCTTATGAGTTGTTTGCGGGTATTTTGTTGTGGTTGGTTGGTTGAGAAAGTTTGTTTGTACGTCGTGTGTTTGTAGGCCATTTCCGCTTGGTTAGTTTGGGGCTGTTGAAGCTGGATTTAAGGTGGTTGTCTTGTGTTGCTTGTTTTGGGTTTTTCGGTTTAGCTTGGTTGAGGTTGGTTATTTGGTGTCTTGAGGTTGTTTGGTGTCATTTGAAGGTTGATTTCTGGTTTAGGAGGTCCAGGTGTCTGTGTCTGCCATTTGTTGGCCATGCACTGGCCAGAGCTGCTGCGTGTCTCTGATGCCTCCTTTTCCATCTAGTTTCCCAGGACAAGCCTCATGCATTTACTGTTGTCTCAGGTTTTGGCAGAAAGCAGTCCTGCAACCCAGAGACTCACGATATTAGCTCTCCCCTGTCTGCACTAGAGGGTTCCCGTTTGATACCTAGTTATCTGAGTGTGAGGTCCACCAGTGTGGGAACAGTACCTTTCCATTTTTGGAGACTAAAACTGTAAGGGATGATTCTCCTGCAGAGAGATCTGGACAGTTGGAGAACTGGGCAGTCACCAACTGCATGAAGTTCAACAAGAGCTAGTACCAGATTTTGTAGCTGGGACACGGCAGCCCTGGCTGTACCTATAGACTGGGGGACGAGATGCTGGAAAGCAGCTCTGAGGAGAGGGATCTGGGGCTTCTGGTCGACAGCAAGTTGAACACGAGCCAGCAGTGTGCCCTGGCAGCCAAGAGGGGCAACCGTGTCCTGGGTGCAGCAAGCACAGCATTGCCAGCCGGGCGAGGGAGGTGATTGTCCCGCTCTGCTCTGCACTGGTGCGGCCTCGCCTGGAGCCCTGTGTGCAGTTCTGGGAGACAGAGGATAAAAAGGCTCTAAAGCTACTGGAGAGTGTCCAGAGGAGGGCTCCGAAGTTGGTGAAGGGTTTGGAGGGGAAGCCGTATGAGGAGCGGCTAAAGTCACTTGGTTTGTTCAGCTTGGAGGAGCCTGAGGGGAGAGCTCATTGCAGTCTACAGCTTCCTCACAAGGGGAGGAGGAGGGGCAGGCACCAAACTCTTCTCTTTAGTGACCAATGACAGGACCCGAGGGAATGGCAGGAAGATGTGCCAGGGGAAGTTTGGGTTGGTCATTAGGAAAAGGTTCTTCCCCCAGAGGGTGCTGGAGCACGGGAACAGGCTCCCCGGGGAGGTGTCACAGCCCCAAGCCTGACAGTGTTCGAGAAGAGACTGGACAAGGCCCTCAGACACACGGTGTGAACTGCGGGGTTGTCCTGTGCAGGGACAGGAGTTGGACCCGATGATCCTTGTGTGTCCCTTCCAACTCAAGACATTCTGTGATTCTGCGATCAATAAAATGTATAATCTAATACCCAGTGATGTTACTGCAGGCTATTTTCAAGTCTGTACACTAGCACTCAAAACTGCAATATTTCTGTTGTGTTTTATAAATTTAGGCCCCTTCCTTTCATTGGTAAGTTTAATGGCATAGGATATTAACTTCAAAGCAAGAGAAGTCTGGAAGCACTCTTCAGTCCATAGGAAGCACCGTATGTAAGAACCTGTATTGTTTTGCTCACAATTATATATGCAATATTCAAATATTAATTGCTTCATTACTTCTTACATTAACTGTGAAACTTACTATTTTCAAAACTATAGGTTTGTTTGTTTGTTTGCTTTAACAAGTATAGTTTCTACAAGAAATCGTCTCTTTCATGTGTGCACTCATAGCACTGAAATACCTTCCTGGCTTTAGATTTCTTTTTGCCTTACTGCAACTCAGGAAGAAATTTAACAGTTGGGTAATAAAACTCCTTAAATTAACTGTTAATAATGGAAAAGCGGATAAAAATAGCGAAGTACTGAACTGTTAGAAAGGCGTGGAAGATACTGATAAGAAGTGGGAGCTAGTTTTCCACATAGGTCTGCTTGTCCATACACACCTTGCAAGTAGCACTCTTGATTCCCAGCTGCTTGGCGTGTGCATGATTAGGAGTTCTCTGTCTTAAATGCTTTTGTTACGAAGGCCAACATGAGTTGGGCAGAGTATAAAATAGGAAAGATCTTCATGTGCCAGCATTTCTGTTGGTGAAAGTTCCTTTGACTGCCTGGGACATGAAGCACTGAGGAGGAGGAACCCAGCACTCAAACGGAACAGTGTCAGTACTGTTTACTCGGGTATTCTGCTCACCTTTATCCACAGCACTCCTTTGGCTTAAGCCACAATGCTTTAGTTCAAACCACAGTCACGATTCCCTTTCTAAAGGGCTACAAAGGTCAGTGCAAGAGTCTGCAGGAATATACTGCTTCTGAGAGGGGTGCAGCGAATCTCTGCCCGCATCAGGCTGAGGGTCTGCAGGGAGGTGCTCCTATGTGGATGTACTTTACAACACTAAGCAGGTGCCAATGTTAAGTGGCATTCTTCTGTGGATGAGCAAGTTTTGCAGCCCTGGGTGCAGCAAGCACAGCATTGCCAGCCGGGCGAGGGAGGTGGTTGTCCCGCTCTGCTCTGCACTGGTGCGGCCTCGCCTGGAGCCCTGTGTGCAGTTCTGGGCACCACAGGTTAAAAAGGATCTAAAGCTACTGGAGAGTGTCCAGAAGAGGGCTCCGAAGCTGGTGAAGGGTTTGGAGGGGAAGCCGTATGAGGAGCGACTAAAGTCACTTGGTTTGTTCAGCCTGGAGAAGAGGAGACGAGCAGTGGAACAGGCTCCCCAGGGAGGTGTCCTGGCCCCAAGCCTGACAGTGCTCAAGAAGCAATTGGACAATGCACTCAGACACATGGTGTGAATTTTGGGGTTCTCCTACGCAGGGACGGGAGTTGGACTCAATCCTTTTGAATCCCTTCCAACTCAGGACATTCTATGATTCTATGAAGCTGTCCTGGGTCACTGAGGGGGGGCAACGAGAGGAGGTGGTCTGAGTCAGGTGACCACGAATTGACCAATTGGAGTATTCCATCCCATTCACGACTTCCTGGATTTAAAAGGTGGACCCGAAGGACTCTCTCTCTCTTCGGCTGGGTCTCCTGCTGGTTTGCTTTGTCTCTGCATTTTTTTTCTGCTGTCCCTGCAAGCTGAGGCCTCGTGACAAACTGGATCTAGTTCTGGTTGGCTGAAGGACCCTGCCGGAATGGCTGCTGGGAATTGCAAGACTGGTTCTATAATATTTGTTCTGCTTTATTTTTCTCTATTTTTATTTAGTAGCGTTAGTAAAACGTTTTCAAATTTTCCAGCTTTCTTCTCTCTGTTCTTCTTTTCCTTTCCTCTCAAAATCGCCTGTCCTTAGTGAAAAAGGTTGACGAGAGGGGGGGCGGAAAACGGGAGGGGGGAAGAGGGTTAAGGAAAATACATCTGCCGCGGTTTTTGATTGTCTCCCCGCGACATGACAGAAGGCAATTTCTATATATTTATGTGTAAGTTAAGCTAGAAGTTTTATGGGAATAGCTTTTCGATACGCCTCTGACATGATCTGATCCTCACAGGAAATACTATGATGTTGGGCTTTTATGTAGTCACAGAACCTAGATACTAGAGGTATCGAATCATGTAAAGGAAAAATCCTTCTGTCTTCCGAATAGCAAAGGTTGTTCTAGACATTGTATTTTCTAATGTTTTTACTTCATTTAGTTTTCAAATTTCTCTGCATGTAAAAGCATAGGTGGATCTTAGCAGCAGTAAATTGAAATGGTGCTAAGTTTTTGTTTTTCCTCTTTAATTGTAATCTTTTTACACAGCAGTGCATTGCCCTGGCTTGTTGCTCCCCGTCTCCAATTGCTGTTGCTACTGTTTAAATATTTTAAATGGCAGTTTCTTCCGTGACTTGGATGCATCCCAAGGAGGGCAGCAAAGCTGGGGAAGGGGCTGGAAGGCATGTCCTCTGGGGAGCAGCTGGGGACTCTGGGTCTGTCTACTTTGGAGCGAAGGAGGCTGAGGGGCAACATCGCTGCTATCTCCAGGTTCCTGAGGAGGGGAAGTGGAGAGGGAGGTGCTGAGCTCTTCTCCCTGGTACCCAGGGCCAGGACACATGGGAAGGGCTCTCAGCTGTGTCCATCAGGGGAGGTTCATCCCTGACATGAGGAAACATTTCTTTACTGAGAGGTGGTCAAACCCTGGAAGAGGCTTCCAGGAGAGGTGGTCGATGCCTCACGTCTGTCAGTGTTGAAGAGGCATTTGGGCGACATGCTTAATACCATGCTTTAGCTTCTGCTGAGTGCTGAAGTAGTCAGGCAGTTGGACTAGGTGATCGTTACAGGGCCCTTCCAGCTGAACTGTTCTGTTCTCTCCCATTCTTCTTCCTACCTGCTACGTTTCCAGAAGTAGATGCGGAGGAAATCTCTGATGACATTTCTCCCCAGCCCTGCACGAGCAGAAGGCACCGAATACCCATAACCATATCCCAGCACAGGCGTTGCCTCTGTCATGTTGTGGGAAGGAGGCACGTACCTTCTGATGGAGTGAGAGCTGGGAATCGTCTCAAGGTAGTTGGACAATCTGAACAAACTGGCAAAAAGCAAGTATGAAGTTCAGTTTGTGAAACTCTTCTCTGTTCATCTGGTTGAGTTGGGTTTCCACAGGGTGGCAAAACCTCACAGCTCTGACACTAGTGAGGCTCAAAGATCAAGCCCTCCATCAGAAGCAGGACATGCTCCTCACTAGAAATACCCTATCTGTTTTTCATGGAAAAACATGCTAAACCAAAAGTGCCTGACAACAGCAGTACAGAGAGAAGATCCATAGGGGTGCTCCTAGGCCTCAGTGGCTGGGACCGGCCCTCCCCGGGACCCCCACCCACCGCCAGCGTCTCGTGCCAAGGGCCCAGGGGCCGTGCCTCAGCTCAGCCTGGGGCCTTGGGTCCCTGCCTGAGCCATGTTGTAGGTGTGTGTGCCTGTCTCGTGTCTGCCCCTGTCCCTGGCTGGGCCTGGGCCCTGCTCTGCAGAGAGCGGCTCTCCTGGATGGAGCCCTCAGGGCTCCGTAAGAACTTGTCGTACAGAACTCAAGGCATAACACAGCATAACTATTATATTCTTTTTCTACTCTATCCTATGTATTGTATTCTATTCCATGTGCTCACCATGAGTCAAAAAAGGATGAGAATATTATTTACATGAAATGCCAGGGGGTTTTCATCTCCAGAAACACTTTCAAGCACACAGAACACAAAGGAGACGAGTGGAAACAGGATTTGATTATATTTTCTTTTATTTTTGGTTATTTTATGTCATTTACTGACTCTGTTTACAGAGCCGATGCTCACAAGCATTAAGACAATGCCCATGTGTAGCCAGGAGCAGGCTGATGCATTCTTCAGTTTAGCTTGAAGAAACATCCCTTGCAATCTGGCAAAGGCAAGTCACAGAACTGCAAGAGCAGCAGGAGAAACACAGGCCAAGCTGCCCCTGTGTCCTGAAGAGGGAGAATGTGAGGAATGAGGATCAGGACAGACCACACACAAAAGAAGAAGACGAGGAAGAGGAAGAAGAAGAAGAGGCAGATGAGGAAGAAGAAGAAGAAGAAGAATATGAGGAAGAAGAAGAAGAAGAAGATCTGTGTGATACTGTGAGGTATTTTGCAAAGTATGGCATCTAGCAATGACAAGCAGAGTTTCTCCCCTTTGCACATTTTCTTGGTTCCTACACTGCTTGGCTAGGGATGCACGAAAAGTGCTCTTGTTCCTGCCCAGTGCTTGTGTTGCATGCAGGGAGAGCTGAAAAGTGGCAGATCCAGATGGTGCAGCAAGCCAGGAGCCCTGGCAAGTACAGGCTGTTTTGCAGCAGCCAGAACTCCTGGGGAAATGGAACCCAGGAAAGAGCAGAGCTGGCCCCTGCTGCAAAGTTGCTCTGGGCAAGAGAGCCGGAGAGAGCCAGGGGCTGTGCTCAATGCTACGAAGTACAAGAAGGAATTCCTAGGAGAACACTTGGCCCCCACCCTGGGACTCCAAGAAGCTTCCTCCCCCCAGCTGCAGGGCACGAGAGGCCATCTTCCTGGTGCTTGAGCAGCAGGCAGGAACCGAGCCAAAAGGGACCAGAGGAGCTCTGAAAAGTGGTCATGCTCAATGCTACAGAGGAAGGCAAAAAACCCCCGGAGACCAGTGCCAATGTGCCCCGGGGGAAAATTCCTTCCTGACCCCAATGCTGGCGATCGGCTGTTCCCTGAGCATGTGAGCAGGACCTGGCTCTTTGTCCCACAGGCTGTTCATGCCTCCCAGGAGCTGCCCAAGCCCTATCCTGCCTTGAGCTGGAGTCATCTCGGGGGCTTCTGAGAGTGCCCAAACACCTCTGGCTGGATTGAACTTGAGGGCAAGAATCCTTCCCGTGCCTGTGAGGACAGCAGGGGCTGCTCCAAAGCACTGGCAGCATCTCTACATCCTATTTCTTAGCGCTGCTGGCCCTGGCTCTGCAGGGCATGAAGACAGTGAGCTCTGCAGTGCTCCTCCAGAAGTCATTCTCTTGGTCTTACCATTGCTGTCCAGCTGAAACGACCTGATAGCCTTGGGCGCTTGTAGGGGTTGGTGGTTCTTCTAATCTTCTGAGGGCTTTGCATCTGTTCCCTGAACACTGAAGTAGGATTTCTATCCATCAGATGCACTTTGAACATAATCCTTCGCCATTGCGATTGTTTGTATGCTGTTCGTAGGTTGTCGAAGGTTTGTGGTTGAAGGTTTGTGGTTGGAGGTTGTTTGTTTAGGGTTTCTTGTTTCAGGCTTGTTTGGTTGGGGTTGGTTGTTTCAGGTTGTTTAGTTTAGGTTGGTTGGTGGAGGCTATTTTGGTTTGGATTGGTTGAGGTTGTTTGTTCTAGGTTGGCTTAGGTCATTTGGTGTAGGTTTGAGGCTGGCTGGTTGGTTGAGGTTGGTTGGCTGGTTGAGGCTGGTTGGCTGGTTGTGGCTGGTTGTTTACAGGTGGTTGGTTTTGTTTGCTTTTTTTACACTCCATTAGATTCTAATTAGGTTGTTGGTAGATTCTTTGTTTCTACCTTGTTTGAAGCTTGTTGTTTTGAATGTTGGTTTAAGATGGTTGCTTTGGCTGGGTTTCCGTGACTTCTTTACGTGAGTCGTTTTAGGGTTGATTTCTGTGGTTGGTTGTTTGATGCTGTATGAGGTTGCTTCTAGGTTCTTTGTAGGTTTTTTATAGGTTGCGTGTTCATAAGGCATTGAAACCTTGTTGTTTTAGGTTGTTGAAGGCTGGTAAAGTTTAGTTTAGGTTGGTGGTCTTAAGGTACTTGTTTTAGGTTTCTGTTTTAGCTTGGTTTAGGGTGTTGGATGTCATTTTGTGAAAGCTGATTTGTGGTGTTTGTTTTAGGTGGTTTGGTTTTTCTCATTTTTGTTAGGCTGTTTGGTTGATTGTTTTTCAGAGAGATTCTTTGAGGTAGGTTGTGTTAGTCTGGTTTAGGTTGTTAGTTGAGGTTTCTTGGTTTGGGCTGTTTAGGTCGGTTTAGGTTTTTTTGAGGAAGGTTGTTTGAGGGTGGTTGTTAGAGGCTGGTTCTTGAAGGCTGATTGGTTAAGGTTGGCTGGTTTAGGTTGGTTGGGTGAGGTGCTTTTTGGTTGAGGTTATTTTAGTTGGTTCTTGTAGGTTGGTAGTTTTAGATGGGATGTTCTAAGCGGGGTTTTTTTAGGGTATTTTCTTGGCTTTTTAAGTTTTAGGTTGGTTTAGGTCATTTGGTTGAGCTTGTTTGCTTTAGCATGGTTTAGGTCATTCACTTTAGGTTCTTTAGATTATTTTAGCTTGGGTGTTTTAGAAGTAGGTTTGATTGCTGATGTTTAGGTTCATGTGTTTCTGTTTAGCTGGGTTTAGGTTGGTTGGATTAGGATGTTTGAGTTGTTTTTTAGGTCAATTGGTTTGAGATGTTTGCTTTCCCTGTGTTCTGTTAGTTGTTTGAGGGTGGTTTTTTGAGGCTGGTTGTTTGAGGTAGGTTGATTGCAGGTTGTGTGCCTGTAGGGCCTTGAAGCTTGGTTGTTGTGGGGCAGTTGAAGTTGAGTTTTGGTTGGTTGTCTTAGGCTGCTTGATTTAGGTTTGCTGGTTTAGCTTGGTTGAGGTTGTCTAGTTGGTGGCTTGAAGTTGTTTGGTGTCATTTTAAGGTTGAGTTCTAGTGTTGGTTTTAGGTGTTTTGGTAGTTCTTGTTTTTATGAGGCTGTTTGGTTGATGTTGTTTGAGGAAGATTCTTTAGGGTTGGCTGCTAGAGGTTGGTTTAGGTTTTTGGTCTAGGTATCTTGGTTGAGGTTGTTCAGGTTGGTTTAGGTCATTTGGGTTAGGTCGTTTAGCTTAGGTGGTTTGAGGCTGGCTGTTTGAGGCTGGTTGGCTGAGGCTGGTTGCTTGAGCTTGGTTGGTTGGTTGGGACTGGTTGTTTACAGTTGGTAGGTTTTGGTTGCTTTTTACCCTCTCTTAGGTTCTGTGTAGTTCTTTGTAGCTTGTTTGTGTTACCTTGTTTGTTTGAAGCTTCTTTGTGTGAATGTTGGTTTAAGTTGGTTGTTTTAGCTCTGTTGACATGAGTTATTTTAGGGCTGATTTGTGAGGTTGGTTGTTTGATGCCGTATGAGGTTGTTTCTAGGTTCTTTGTAGGTTGTGTCTTCGCAAGGCATTTAGACCTTGTTGGTTTAGGTTTTTGAAGGCTGGTAAAGTTTGGTTTGGGTTGGTGTTCTCAGGTTATTTTTTTTTAGGTTTCTGTTTTATCTTGGTTTAGGTTGGTTCTAGCAGGCTGGTTTAGGTTGTTTGATGTCTTTTTATGAAGGTTAATTTGTGTTGTTTGGTTTAGGTGGTTTGTTTTTTCAGGTTTTTGTTAGGCTGTCCAGCAGATGTTTTTCATACAGGTTCTTTGGGGTAGGTTGTGTTAGTCTGGTTTAGGTTTGGTTGAGGTATCTTAATTCAGTTTGTTTAGGTGGTTTTAGGTTTTTTGGGGGAAGGTTGTTTGAGGGTGGTTGTTAGAGGCTGGTTCTTGAAGGGTGATTGGTTAGGGTTGGCTGGTTTAGGTTGGTTGGTTGAGGTTATTTTAGTTGGGTTTTTTTAGGTTGGTAGTTTTATGTGGGACGTTCTAAGCTCTTTTTGTTGAGGATGTTTGTTTGTTTGTTTTAGGTTGGTTTAGGTCATTTGGTTTAGCTTGTTGCTTTAGCGTGGTTTAGGTCACTGGATTTAGGTTCTTTAGATTTAGCTTGGGTGTTTTAGAAGTAGGTTTGATTGCTGATGTTTAGGTTCATGTGTTTCTGTTTAGCTAGCTTTGGGTTGGTTGGATGGGGTTGTTTGAGTTGTGTTAGGTCAATTGGTTTGAGTTGGTTGCTTTAGCTGTGTTTCTGTTAGTTGTTTGAGGGTGTTTTTTTGAGGCTGGTTGTCTGCAGGTTGTGTGTTTGTAGGGCCTTGAAGCTTGGTTGTTGTGGGGCAGTTGAAGTTGGGTTTTGGTTGGTTGTCTTAGGCTGCTTGATTTAGGTTTGCTGGTTTAGCTTGGTTGAGGTTGTCTAGTTGGTGGCTTGAAGTTGTTTGGTGTCATTTGAGGGTTGAGTTCTAGTGTTGGTTTTAGGTGTTTTGGTAGCTCTTGTATTTATGAGGCTGTTTGGTTGATGTTGTTTGAGGAAGATTCTTTAGGGTTGCTACTAGAGTTTGGTTTAGGTTTTTGGTCTAGGTATCTTGGTTGAGGTTGTTTAGGTTGGTTTAGGTCATTTGGGTAAGGTGGTTTGAGGCTGGCTGTTTGAGGCTGGTTGGCTGAGGCTGGTTACTTGAGTTTTGTTGGTTGGTTGGGGTTGGTTGTTTGCAGTTGACTGGTTTCCTTTCTTACCCTCTGTTGGGTTGTGTGTAGTTCTTTATAGCTTGTTTCTGTCTTCTTTGTTCCTCTCTTCTTTTTTTTTTTTTATAGCTTCTTTGTGTTACCTTGTTTAGTTAGAAGCTTGTTTGTCTGAATGTTGGTTTCAGTTGGTTTTTTTAGCTCTGTTTACACTAGTTGTTTTAGGGTTGATTTGTGAGGTTGGTTGTTTGATGCTGTATGAGGTTGTTTCTAGGTTCTTTGTGGGCAGCGTGTTCGTAAGGAATTTAAACTTTTTTGGTTTGATTGTTGAAGGTTGGTAAAGTTTGGTTTGGGTTGGTGGTCTTAAGTTACTTGGTTTAGGTTTCCGTTTTAGCTTGGTTTAGGTTGGTTATTGCCGGTTGGTTGTTGTAGATTATTTGATGTCATTTTGTGAAGGCTGATTTGTGTTGTTTGTTTTAGGTGGTTTGTTTTCTCTCGTTCTTGTTAGGCTGTTTGGTTCTTTGGGGTAGGTTGTGTTAGTCTGGTTTAGGTTTTTGGCTGAGGTATCTTAATTCAGTTTGTTTAGTTGGTTTTAGTTTTTTGGGGGGAAGGCTGTTTGAAGGTGGTTGTTAGAGGCTGGTTCTTCAAGGGCGATTGGTTAGGGTTGGCTGGTTTGGGTTGGTTGGGTGACGTGTGTTTTGGTTGAGGTTATTTTAGTTGGTTCTTTTACGCTGGTATTTTAGTTTGGTTGTTTTCGGTGGGATGTTCTAAGCTGGTTTTGTTTAGGATGTTTTCTTTTTTTGTTGTTTTAAGTTGGTTTGGGTTATTTGGTTGAGCTTGTTTGCTTTAGCATGCTTTATACCATTGGATTTAGGTTCTTTAGATTATTTTAGGTTGGGTGTTTTAGACTGGTTCTTTTAGGTTTGTGATTTCAGTACGTTGGTGTATGAATGTGATTTTAAGTACATTTGTTGAAGTAGGTTGGCTTTATGTTGTTTGGGTTGGTTTAAGTGTTTCTGTTTAGCTTAGTTGAGGCTGGTTGGATTAGGTTGTTGGAGTTGTCTTTAGGTCGATTGGTTTAGGTAGTGGTTTTTTGGTTGCGTTGTTCTAAGACAGGCTGGTTCAGGGTTTTTGGTTTAGCGTGGTTTAGGTTGTTCCGTTAAGGGTTCTTCATGTTCCTTGTTATAGGTATCCTGGCTTAAGTAGGTTGGTTTCTGAAGTTTGTTTGATGTAGGTTGTTTTGTTTGAGGTGAGTCGTGCAGGGCTCAAGGCCCACCTTGGTGGAGCAGGAGCAGCAGGCAGGCATGCCAAATGTGCAAAAGAATTTGTGGCAAGGGGCCGTGCTCCTCACTGCATAGGAAGGCAAGAAACCGCAGGAGATGCTTGCTGGCCCACATGGGGAAAAGAAGCTTTTGTCCCCCAGCTGCAGGGCACGAGAGGCCATCTTCCTGGTGCTTGAGCAGCAGGCAGCGACCGAGCCACAAGGGCCCAGAGGAGCCCTGACAAGTGGTCTTGCTGGATGCTGCAGAGGAAGGCAAAAAAGCCCCGGGGACCAGTGCCAATGTGCCCTGGGGGAAAATTCCTTCCCGACCTCAGCCAGTGCTGGCGATCGGCTGTTCCCTGAGCATGGGAGCCAGACCTGGCTCCTTGTCCCACAGGCTGCTCCCGCCTCCCAGGAGCTGCCCAAGCCTTATTCTCCCTTGACTTGGAGACGTCTCAGGGGCTTCCAAGAGTGTGCAAATATATCTCGTTGGATTGGCCTTGGGGGCAAGAATCCTTCCCATATCTGTCAGGACAGCAGGGGCTGCTCCAAAGCACTGGGACCCCTGGCAGCATCTCTGCATCCTATTTCTTACCGCTGCTGGCCCTGGCTCTGCCAGGGATGAAGACAGCGAGCTCTGCAGTGCTCCTCCACAAGTCATTCCCTTGCTCTTACCACTGCTGTCCAGCTGAGAAGGCTTTCCGTCAAAAGATGAGCCTTGCAGCAGAGAACCTCCAGCAGCCTCGTCCAGCCTCCAGTCTTCTCCTCCCTCAGCCCCCACCAAGGAATTCCACCGGTTCCTCAAGTGCTTCCCCTGGGATGTGTTGGGGCTGCCCCCAGGCCAGCTCTGGCACTGGACACGGGAAGCTGCTCCTTTTGCTCCTGCCCGGGGCGTTGTGACGGCTGTGTTGCCGGGTGCTGGCATTGTGACATGGGGGTGACAGAGCCACACGTGTGCAGCCCCACCCGCCTCCACTCCGCCCAGCATTCTATGGAGGAAGCCTTTGGGGTGCTGTCCCCGAGGCAGTCCCTGTGCTCAGGAGGCCCAGGGGCTGTCCCTGCCGTTTGGTGGCCGTGCACTGAGAACAGCTGCTGGGTGGCCCTGACTCTCCTCCTTTGCCATTCGGCTTGTTTGTAGGTAGCTGGAGGTTTGCTGTTGGAGGTTCATTGTTCGAGGTTGTTGATTTAGGGTTTCCTGTTTCAGGCTTGTTTGTTTGAGGTTGGTTGTTTCAGGTTGTTTGGTTTAGGTTGCTTTGTGGAGGCTGTTTTGGTTGAGGATGGTTGAGGTTGGTTGTTCTAGGCTGGTTGAGGTTGGTTGAGGCCTGTTGTTTGAGGTTGGTTGTTTGAGTCTGGTTGCTTGGCCGGTTGAGGCTGTTTGTTTACAGCTGGCTTTTTGTGGTTGTTTTATTCATACTGAATTAGGTTCGAATTAGGTTGTTTGTAGATTCTTTGTTTGTAGGTTGTTTGTAGCTTCTTTGTTTCTACCTTGTTAGAAGCTTGTTGCTGTTTTGAGTGGTGGTTTAAGTTGGTTGCTTTAGCTAGGTTTTTATGAGTTGTTTGAGGGTATTTTGTTGTGGTTGGTTATTTGAGGAAGTTTGTTTGTACTTTGTGTGTTTGTAGGCCATTTCCGCTTGGTTAGTTTGGGGCTGTTGAAGCTGGATTTAAGGTGGTTGTCTTGTGTTGCTTGTTTTGGGTTTTTTGGTATAGCTTGGTTGAGGTTGGTTATTTGGTGTCTTGAGGTTGTTTGGTGTCATTTGAAGGTTGATTTCTGGTTTAGGAGGTCCAGGTGTCGGTGTCTGCCATTTGTTGGCCATGCACTGGCCAGAGCTGCTGCGTGTCTCTGATGCCTCCTTTTCCATTTAGTTTCCCAGGACAAGCCTCATGCATTTACTGTTGTCTCAGGTTTGGGCAGAAAGCAGTCCGGCAACCCAGAGACTAACGATATTAGCTCTCCCCTGTCTGCACTAGAGGGTTCCCTTTTGATACCTAGTTATCTGAGTGTGAGGTCCACCAGTGTGGGAACAGTACCTTTCCATTTTTGGAGACTAAAATTGAAAGGGATGATTCTCCTGCAGAGGGATCTGGACAGTTGGAGAACTGGGCAGTCACCAACTGTAAGAAGTTCAACAAGAGCTAGTACCAGATTTTGTAGCTGGGACATGGCAGCCCTGGCTGTACCTATAGACTGGGGGACGAGATGCTGGAAAGCAGCTCTGTGGAGAGGGATCTGAGGGTTCTGGTCGACAGCAAGTTGAACATGAGCCAGCAGTGTGCCCTGGCAGCCAAGAGGGGCAACCGTGTCCTGGGTGCAGCAAGCACAGCATTGCCAGCCGGGCGAGGGAGGTGGTTGTCCCGCTCTGCTCTGCACTGGTGCGGCCTCGCCTGGAGCCCTGTGTGCAGTTCTGGGAGACACAGGATAAAAAGGGTCTAAAGCTACTGGAGAGTGTCCAGAGGAGGGCTCCGAAGTTGGTAAAGGGTTTGGAGGGGAAGCCGTACGAGGAGCGGCTAAAGTCACTTGGTTTGTTCAGCTTGGAGGAGCCTGAGGGGAGAGCTCATTGCAGTCTACAGCTTCCTCACAAGGGGAGGAGGAGGGGCAGGCACCAAACTGTTCTCTTTAGTGACCAATGACAGGACTCGAGGGAATGGCAGAAAGATGTGCCAGGGGAAGTTTGGGTTGGTCATTAGGAAAAGATTCTTCCCCCAGAGGGTGCTGGAGCACGGGAACAGGCTCCCCGGGGAGATGTCACAGCCCCAAGCCTGACAGTGTTCGAGAAGAGACTGGACAAGGCCCTCAGACACACGGTGTGAACTGCAGGGTTGTCCTGTGCAGGGACAGGAGTTGGACCCGATGATCCTTGCGTGTCCCTTCCAACTCAAGACATTCTGTGATTCTGCGATCAATAAAATGTATAATCTAATACCCAGTGATGTTACTGCAGGCTATTTTCAAGTCTGTACACTAGCACTCAAAACTGCAATATTTCTGTTGTGTTTTATAAATTTAGGCCCCTTCTTTTCATTGGTAAGTTTAATGGCATAGGATATTAACTTCAAAGCAAGAGAAGTCTGGAAGCACTCTTCAGTCCATAGGAAGCACCGTATGTAAGAACCTGTATTGTTTTGCTCACAATTATATATGCAATATTCAAATATTAATTGCTTCATTGCTTCTTACATTAACTGTGAAACTTACTATTTTCAAAACTATAGGTTTGTTTGTTTGTTTGCTTTAACAAGTATAGTTTCTACAAGAAATCGTCTCTTTCATGTGTGCACTCATAGCACTGAAATACCTTCCTGGCTTTAGATTTCTTTTTGCCTTACTGCAACTCAGGAAGAAATTTAACAGTTGGGTAATAAAACTCTTCAACTTAAATGTTAATAATGGAAAAGCGGATAAAAATAGTGAAGTACTGAACTGTTAGAAAGGCGTGGAAGATACTGATAAGAAGTGGGAGCTAGTTTTCCACATAGGTCTGCTCGTCCATACACACCTTGCAAGTAGCACTCTTGATTCCCAGCTGCTTGGCGTGTGCATGATTAGGAGTTCTCTGTCTTAAATGCTTTTGTTACGAAGGCCAACATGAGTTGGGCAGAGTATAAAATAGGAAAGATCTTCATGTGCCAGCATTTCTGTTGGTGAAAGTTCCTTTGACTGCCTGGGACATGAAGCACTGAGGAGGAGGAACCCAGCACTCAAACGGAACAGTGTCAGTACTGTTTACTCGGGTATTCTGCTCACCTTTATCCACAGCACTCCTTTGGCTTAAGCCACAATGCTTTAGTTCAAACCACAGTCACGATTCCTTTTCTAAAGGGCTACAAAGGTCAGTGCAAGAGTCTGCAGGAATATACTGCTTCTGAGGAGGGGTGCAGCGAATCTCTGCCCGCATCAGGCTGAGGGTCTGCAGGGAGGTGCTCCTATGTGGATGTACTTTACAACACTAAGCAGGTGCCAATGTTAAGTGGCATTCTTCTGTGGATGAGCAAGTTTTGCAGCCCTGGGTGCAGCAAGCACAGCATTGCCAGCCGGGCGAGGGAGGTGGTTGTCCCGCTCTGCTCTGCACTGGTGCGGCCTCGCCTGGAGCCCTGTGTGCAGTTCTGGGCACCACAGGTTAAAAAGGATCTAAAGCTACTGGAGAGTGTCCAGAAGAGGGCTCCGAATTTGGTGAAGGGTTTGGAGGGGAAGCCGTATGAGGAGCGACTAAAGTCACTTGGTTTGTTCAGCCTGGAGAAGAGGAGACGAGCAGTGGAACAGGCTCCCCAGGGAGGTGTCCCGGCCCCAAGCCTGACAGTGTTCAAGAAGCAATTGGACAACGCACTCAGACACATGGTTTGAATTTTGGGGTTCTCCTACGCAGGGACGGGAGTTGGACTCAATACTTTTGAATCCCTTCCAACTCAGGACATTCTATGATTCTATGAAGCTGTCCTGGGTCACTGAGGGGGGGCAACGAGAGGAGGTGGTCTGAGTCAGGTGACCACGAATTGACCAATTGGAGTATTCCATCCCATTCACGACTTCCTGGATTTAAAAGGTGGACCCGAAGGACTCTCTCTCTCTTCGGCTGGGTCTCCTGCTGGTTTGCTTTGTCTCTGCATTTTTTTTCTGCTGTCCCTGCAAGCTGAGGCCTCGTGACAAACTGGATCTAGTTCTGGTTGGCTGAAGGACCCTGCCGGAATGGCTGCTGGGAATTGCAAGACTGGTTCTATAATATTTGTTCTGCTTTATTTTTCTCTATTTTTATTTAGTAGCATTAGTAAAACGTTTTCAAATTTTCCAGCTTTCTTCTCTCTGTTCTTCCTTTCCTTTCCTCTCAAAATCGCCTGTCCTTAGTGAGAAAGGGGGACGAGAGGGGGGGCGGAAAACGGGAGGGGGGAAGAGGGTTAAGGAAAATACATCTGCCGCGGTTTTTGATTGTCTCCCCGCGATCAAACCACGACAGAAGGCAATTTCTATATATTTATGTGTAAGTTAAGCTAGAAGTTTTATGGGAAGAGCTTTTCGATACGCCTCTGACAGGATCTGATCCTCACAGGAAATACTATGATGTTGGGCTTTTATGTAGTCACAGAATCTAGATACTAGGAATCATGTAAAGGAAAAATCCTTCTGTCTTCCGAATAGCAAAGGTCGTTCTAGACATTGTATTTTCTAATGTTTTTACTTCATTTAGTTTTCAAATTTCTCTGCATGTAAAAGCACAGGTGGATCTTAGCAGCAGTAAATTGAAATGGTGCTAAGTTTTTGTTTTTCCTCTTTAATTTTAATCTTTTTACACAGTAGTGCATTGCCGTGGCTTGTTGCTCCCCATCTCCAATTGCTGTTGCTACTGTTTAAATATTTTAAATGGCAGTTTCTTCCGTGACTTAGATGCATCCCAAGGAGGGCAGCAAAGCTGGGGAAGGGGCTGGAAGGCATGTCCTCTGGGGAGCAGCTGGGGACTCTGGGTCTGTCTACTTTGGAGCGAAGGAGGCTGAGGGGCAACTTCGCTGCTATCTCCAGGTTCCTGAGGAGGGCAAGTGGAGAGGGAGGTGCTGAGCTCTTCTCCCTGGTACCCAGGGCCAGGACACATGGGAATGGCTCTCAGCTGTGTCCATCCGGGGAAGTTCAGCCCTGACATGAGGAAACATTTCTTTACTGAGAGGTGGTCAAACCCTGCAACAGGCTTCCAGGAGAGGTGGTCGATGCCTCACGTCTGTCAGTGTTGAAGAGGCATTTGGGCGACATGCTTAATACCATGCTTTAGCTTCTGCTGAGTGCTGAAGTAGTCAGGCAGTTGGACTAGGTGATCGTTACAGGGCCCTTCCAGCTGAGCTATTCTGTTCTCTCCCATTCTTCTTCCTACCTGCTACGTTTCCAGAAGTAGATGCGGAGGAAATCTCTGATGACATTTCTCCCCAGCCCTGCACGAGCAGAAGGCACCGAATACCTATAACCATATCCCAGCATAGGCGTTGCCTCTGTCATGTTGTGGGAAGGAGGCACGTACCTTCTGATGGAGTGAGAGCTGGGAATCGCCTCAAGGTAGTTGGACAATCTGAACAAACTGGCAAAAAGCAAGTATGAAGTTCAGTTTGTGAAACTCTTCTCTGCTCATCTGGTTGAGTTGGGTTTCCACAGGGTGGCAAAACCTCACAGCTCTGACACTAGTGAGGCTCAAAGATCAAGCCCTCCATCAGAAGCAGGACATGCTCCTCACGTAAGGAGTTGCAAATCTTTCTGAGGTGAACAATACCTGCTCATTTCCTATGGCTTCTTTTTTTCTTCCTTGTACTCATTTTTAGAAATACCCTATCTGTTTTTCATGGAAAAACATGCTAAACCAAAAGAGCCTGAGAACAACAGTAGAGAGAGAAGATCCATATGGGTGCTCCTAGGCCTCAGTGGCTGGGACCGAACCCCCATGGGACCCCCACCCACCGCCAGCGTCTCGTGCCAAGGGCCCAGGGGCCGTGCCTCAGCTCAGCCTGGGGCCTTGGGTCCCTGCCTGAGCCATGTTGTAGGTGTGTGTGCCCGTCTCGTGTCTGCCCCTGTCCCTGGCTGGGCCTGGGCCCTGCTCTGCAGAGAGCGGCTCTCCTGGATGGAGCCCTCAGGGCTCCGTAAGAACTTGTCGTACAGAACTCAAGGCATAACACAGCATAACTATTATTTTCTTTTTCTACTCTATCCTATGTATTGTATTCTATTCCATGTGCTCAGCATGAGTCAAATAAGGATGAGAATATTATTTACATGAAATGCCAGGGGGTTTTCAGCTCCAGAAACACTTTCAAGGACACAGAACACAAAGGAGACGAGTGTAAACAGGATTTGATTATATTTTCTTTTATTTTTGGTTATTTTATGTCATTTACTGACTCTGTTTACAGAGCCGATGCTCACAAGCATTAAGACAATGCCCACGTGTAGCCAGGAGCAGTCTGATGCATTCTTCAGTTTAGCTTGAAGAAACATCCCTTGCAATCTGGCAAAGGCAAGTCACAGAACTGCAAGAGCAGCAGGAGAAACACAGGCCAAGCTGCCCCTGTGTCCTGAAGAGGGAGAACGTGAGGAATGAGGATCAGGACAGACCACACACAAAAGAATAAGACGAGGAAGAGGAAGAAGAAGAAGAGGCAGATGAGGAAGAAGAAGAAGAATATGAGGAAGAAGAAGAAGAAGAAGATCTGTGTGATACTGTGAGGTATTTTGCAAAGTATGGCATCTAGCAATGACAAGCAGAGTTTCTCCCCTTTGCACATTTTCTTGGTTCCTACACTGCTTGGCTAGGGATGCACGAAAAGTGCTCTTGTTCCTGCCCAGTGCTTGTGTTGCACGCAGGGAGAGCTGAAAAGTGGCAGATCCAGATGGTGCAGCAAGCCAGGAGCCCTCGCAAGTACAGGCTGTTTTGCAGCAGCCAGAACTCCTGGGGAAATGGAACCCAGGAAAGAGCAGAGCTGGCCCCTGCTGCAAAGTTGCTCTGGGCAAGAGAGCCTGAGAGAGCCAGGGGCTGTGCTCAATGCTACGAAGTACAAGAAGGAATTCCTAGGAGAACACTTGGCCCCCACCCTGGGACTCCAAGAAGCTTCCTCCCCGCAGCTGCAGAGCACGAGAGGCCATCTTCCTGGTGCTTGAGCAGCAGGCAGGAACCGAGCCAAAAGGGACCAGAGGAGCTCTGAAAGGTGGTCATGCTCAATGCTACAGAGGAAGGCAAAAAACCCCCGGAGACCAGTGCCAATGTGCCCCGGGGGAAAATTCCTTCCTGACCCCAATGCTGGCGATCGGCTGTTCCCTGAGCATGTGAGCAGGGCCTGGCTCCTTGTCCCACAGGCTGTTCCTGCCTCCCAGGAGCTGCCCAAGCCCTATCCTGCCTTGAGCTGGAGTCATCTCGGGGGCTTCTCAGAGTGCCCAAACGCCTCTGGCTGGATTGAACTTGAGGGCAAGAATCCTTCCCGTGCCTGTGAGGACAGCAGAGGCTGCTCCAAAGCACTGGCAGCATCTCTACATCCTATTTCTTACCGCTGCTGGCCCTGGCTCTGCAGGGCATGAAGACAGTGAGCTCTGCAGTGCTCCTCCACGAGTCATTCTCTTGGTCTTACCATTGCTGTCCAGCTGAAACGACCTGATAGCCTTGGGCACTTGTAGGGGTTAGTGGTTCTTCTAATCTTCTGAGGGCTTTGCATCTGTTCCCTGAACACTGAAGTAGGATTTCTATCCATCAGATGCACTTTGAACGTAATCCTTCGCCATTGCGATTGTTTGTATGGTGTTCGTAGGTTGTTGAAGGTTTGTGGTTGAAGGTTGTTTGTTTAGGGTTTCTTGTTTCAGGCTTGTTTGGTTGGGGTTGGTTGTTTCAGGTTGTTTAGTTTAGGTTGGTTGGTGGCATCTATTTTGGTTTGGATTGGTTGAGGTTGTTTGTTCTTGGTTGGCTTAGGTCATTTGGTGTAGGTTTGAGGCTGGCTGGTTGGTTGAGGTTGGTTGGCTGGTTGAGGCTGATTGGCTGGTTGTGGCTGGTTGTTTACAGGTGGTTGGTTTTGTTTGCTTTTTTTACACTCCATTAGATTCTAATTAGGTTGTTGGTAGATTCTTTGTTTCTACCTTGTTTGAAGCTTGTCGTTTTGAATGTTGGTTTAAGATGGTTGCTTTGGCTGGGTTTCCGTGACTTCTTTATGTGAGTCGTTTTAGGGTTGATTTCTGTGGTTGGTTGTTTGATGGTGTATGAGGTTGGTTCTAGGTTCTTTGTAGGTTCTTTGTAGGTTGCGTGTTCGTAAGGCATTGAAACCTTGTTGTTTTAGGTTGTTGAAGGTTGGTAAAGTTTAGTTTAGGTTGGTGGTCTTAAGGTACTTGCTTTAGGTTTCTCTTTCAGCTTGGTTTAGGGTGTTGGATGTCATTTTGTGAAAGCTGATTTGTGGTGTTTGTTTTAGGTGGTTTGGTTTTTCTCATTTTTGTTAGGCTGTTTAGTTGATTGTTTTTCAGAAAGATTCTTTGAGGTAGGTTGTGTTAGTCTGGTTTAGGTTGTTAGTTGAGGTTTCTTGGTTTGGGCTGTTTAGGTCGGTTTAGGTTTTTTTGAGGAAGGTTGTTTGAGGGTGGTTGTTAGAGGCTGGTTCTTGAAGGCTGATTGGTTAAGGTTGCCTGGTTTAGGTTGGTTGGGTGAGGTGCTTTTTGGTGGAGGTTATTTTAGTTGGTTCTTGTAGGGTGGTAGTTTTAGATGGGATGTTCTAAGCGGGGTTTTTTTAGGGTATTTTCTTGGTTTTTTACGTTTTAGGTTGGTTTAGGTCGTTTTGTTGAGCTTGTTTGCTTTAGCGTGGTTTAGGTCATTCACTTTAGGTTCTTTAGATTATTTTATCTTGGGTGTTTTAGAAGTAGGTTTGATTGCTGATGTTTAGGTTCATGTGTTTCTGTTTAGCTAGCTTTGGGTTGGTTGGATTAGGATGTTTGAGTTGTTTTTTAGGTCAATTGGTTTGAGATGTTTGCTTTACTTGTGTTTCTGTTAGTTGTTTGAGGGTGTTTTTCTGAGGCTGTTTGTTTGAGGTAGGTCGTTTGCAGGTTGTGTGCTTGTAGGACCATGAAGCTTGGTTGTTGTGGGGCACTTGAGGTTGGGTTTTGGTTGGTTGTCTTAAGCTGCTTGATTTAGGTTTGCTGGTTTAGCTTGGTTGAGGTTGTCTAGTTGGTGGCTTGAAGTTGTTTGGTGTCATTTTAAGGTTGAGTTCTAGTGTTGGTTTTAGGTGTTTTGGTAGTTCTTGTATTTATGAGGCTGTTTGGTTGATGTTGTTTGAGGAAGATTCTTTAGGGTTGGCTGCTAGAGGTTGGTTTAGGCTTTTGGTCTAGGTATCTTGGCTGAGGTTGTTCAGGTTGGTTTAGGTCATTTGGGTTAGGTCTTTTAGCTTGGGTGGTTTGAGGCTGGCTGTTTGAGGCTGGTTGGCTGAGGCTGGTTGCTTGAGCTTGATTGGTTGGTTGGGACTGGTTGTTGACAGTTGGTAGGTTTTGGTTGCTTTTTACCCTCTCTTAGGTTCTGTGTAGTTCTTTGTAGCTTGTTTGTGTTACCTTGTTTGTTTGAAGCTTCTTTGTGTGAATGTTGGTTTAAGTTGGTTGGTTTAGCTCTGTTTACACTAGTTGTTTTAGGGTTGATTTGTGAGGTTGGTTGGTTGATGCTGTATGAGGTTGTTTCTAGGTTCTTTGTGGGCAGCGTGTTCATAAGGGATTTAAACTTTTTTGGTTTGATTGTTGAAGGTTGGTAAAGTTTGGTTTGGGTTGGTGGTCTTAAGTTACTTGGTTTAGGTTTCCGTTTTAGCTTGGTTTAGGTTGGTTATTGCCGGTTGGTTGTTGTAGATTATTTGATGTCATTTTGTGAAGGCTGATTTGTGTTGTTTGTTTTAGGTGGTTTGTTTTCTCTCGTTCTTGTTAGGCTGTTTGGTTCTTTGGGGTAGGTTGTGTTAGTCTGGTTTAGGTTTTTGGTTGAGGTATCTTAATTCAGGTTGTTTAGGTGGTTTTAGTTTTTTGGGGGGAAGGTTGTTTGAAGGTGGTTGTTAGAGGCTTGTTCTTCAAGGGTGATTGGTTAGGGTTGGCTGGTTTAGGTTGGTTGGGTGAGGTATGTTTTGGTTGACGTTATTTTAGTTGGTTCTTTTACGTTGGTATTTTAGTTTGGTTGTTTTCGGTGGGATGTTCTAAGCTGGTTTTGTTTAGGATGTTTTCTTTTTTTGTTGTTTTAAGTTGGTTTGGGTTATTTGGTTGAGCTTGTTTGCTTTAGCATGCTTTAGATCATTGGATTTAGGTTCTTTAGATTATTTTAGGTTGGGTATTTTAGACTGGTTCTTTTAGGTTTGTGATTTCAGTACGTTGGTGTATGAATGTGTTTTTAAGTACATTTGTTGAAGTAGGTTGGCTTTATGTTGTTTGGGTTGGTTTAAGCATTTCTGTTTAGCTTAGTTGAGGCTGGTTGGATTAGGTTGTTGGAGTTGTCTTTAGGTCGATTGGTTTAGTTAGTGGTTTTTTGGTTGCGTTTTTCTAAGACAGGCTGGTTCAGGGTTTTTGGTTTAGCATGGTTTAGGTTGTTCCGTTAAGGGTTCTTCATGTTCCTTGTTATAGGTATCCTGGCTTAAGTAGGTTGGTTTCTAAAGTTTGTTTGATGTAGGTTGTTTTGTTTGAGGTGAGTTGTGCAGGGCTCAAGGCCCACCTTGGTGGAGCAGGAGCAGCAGGCAGGCATGCCAAATGTGCAAAAGAATTTGTGGCAAGGGGCCGTGCTCCTCACTGCATAGGAAGGCACGAAACCGCAGGAGATGCTTGCTGGCCCACATGGGGAAAAGAAGCTTTTGTCCCCCAGCTGCAGGGCACGAGAGGCCATCTTCCTGGTGCTTGAGCAGCAGGCAGCGACCGAGCCACAAGGGCCCAGAGGAGCCCTGACAAGTGGTCTTGCTGGATGCTGCAGAGGAAGGTAAAACCTCGTGGGGACCAGTGCCAATGTGCCCTGGGGGAAAATTCCTTCCCGACCTCAGCCAGTGCTGGCGATAGGCTGTTCCCTGAGCATGGGAGCCAGACCTGGCTCCTTGTCCCACAGGCTGCTCCCGCCTCCCAGGAGCTGCCCAAGCCCTATTCTCCCTTGACTTGGAGACGTCTCAGGGGCTTCCAAGAGTGTGCAAATATATCTCGTTGGATTGGCCTTGGGGGCAAGAATCCTTCCCATATCTGTCAGGACAGCAGGGGCTGCTCCAAAGCACTGGGACCCCTGGCAGCATCTCTGCATCCTATTTCTTACCGCTGCTGGCCCTGGCTCTGCCAGGGATGAAGACAGCGAGCTCTGCAGTGCTCCTCCACAAGTCATTCCCTTGCTCTTACCACTGCTGTCCAGCTGAGAAGGCTTTCCGTCAAAAGATGAGCCTTGCAGCAGAGAACCTCCAGCAGCCTCGTCCAGCCTCCAGTCTTCTCCTCCCTCAGCCCCCACCAAGGAATTCCACCGGTTCCTCAAGTGCTTCCCCTGGGATGTGTTGGGGCTGCCCCCGGGCCAGCTCTGGCACTGGACACGGGAAGCTGCTCCTTTTGCTCCTGCCCGGGGCGTTGTGACGGCTGTGTTGCCGGGTGCTGGCATTGTGACATGGGGGTGACAGAGCCACACGTGTGCAGCCCCACCCGCCTCCACTCCGCCCAGCATTCTATGGAGGAAGCCTTTGGGCTGCTGTCCCCGAGGCAGTCCCTGTGCTCAGGAGGCCCAGGGGCTGTCCCTGCCGTTTGGTGGCCGTGCACTGAGAACAGCTGCTGGGTGGCCCTGGCTCTCCTCCTTTGCCATTCGGCTTGTTTGTAGGTAGCTGGAGGTTTGCTGTTGGAGGTTCATTGTTCGAGGTTGTTGATTTAGGGTTTCCTGTTTCAGGCTTGTTTGTTTGAGGTTGGTTGTTTCAGGTTGTTTGGTTTAGGTTGCTTTGTGGAGGCTGTTTTGGTTGAGGATGGTTGAGGTTGGTTGTTCTAGGCTGGTTGAGGTTGGTTGAGGCCTGTTGTTTGAGGTTGGTTGTTTGAGTCTGGTTGCTTGGCCGGTTGAGGCTGTTTGTTTACAGCTGGCTTTTTGTGGTTGTTTTATTCATACTGAATTAGGTTCGAACTAGGTTGTTTGTAGATTCTTTGTTTGTAGGTTGTTTGTAGCTTCTTTGTTTCTACCTTGTTGGAAGCTTGTTGCTGTTTTGAGTGGTGGTTTAAGTTGGTTGCTTTAGCTAGGTTTTTATGAGTTGTTTGAGGGTATTTTGTTGTGGTTGGTTATTTGAGGAAGTTTGTTTGTACTTTGTGTGTTTGTAGGCCATTTCCGCTTGGTTAGTTTGGGGCTGTTGAAGCTGGATTTAAGGTGGTTGTCTTGTGTTGCTTGTTTTGGGTTTTTTGGTATAGCTTGGTTGAGGTTGGTTATTTGGTGTCTTGAGGTTGTTTGGTGTCATTTGAAGGTTGATTTCTGGTTTAGGAGGTCCAGGTGTCGGTGTCTGCCATGTGTTGGCCATGCACTGGCCAGAGCTGCTGCGTGTCTCTGATGCCTCCTTTTCCATTTAGTTTCCCAGGACAAGCCTCATGCATTTACTGTTGTCTCAGGTTTTGGCAGAAAGCAGTCCGGCAACCCAGAGACTAACGATATTAGCTCTCCCCTGTCTGCACTAGAGGGTTCCCTTTTGATACCTAGTTATCTGAGTGTGAGGTCCACCAGTGTGGGAACAGTACCTTTCCATTTTTGGAGACTAAAATTGAAAGGGATGATTCTCCTGCAGAGGGATCTGGACAGTTGGAGAACTGGGCAGTCACCAACTGCAAGAAGTTCAACAAGAGCTAGTACCAGATTTTGTAGCTGGGACATGGCAGCCCTGGCTGTACCTATAGACTGGGGGACGAGATGCTGGAAAGCAGCTCTGTGGAGAGGGATCTGAGGGTTCTGGTCGACAGCAAGTTGGACATGAGCCAGCAGTGTGCCCTGGCAGCCAAGAGGGGCAACCGTGTCCTGGGTGCAGCAAGCACAGCATTGCCAGCCGGGCGAGGGAGGTGGTTGTCCCGCTCTGCTTTGCACTGGTGCGGCCTCGCCTGGAGCCCTGTGTGCAGTTCTGGGAGACACAGGATAAAAAGGGTCTAAAGCTACTGGAGAGTGTCCAGAGGAGGGCTCCGAAGTTGGTAAAGGGTTTGGAGGGGAAGCCGTACGAGGAGCGGCTAAAGTCACTTGGTTTGTTCAGCTTGGAGGAGCCTGAGGGGAGAGCTCATTGCAGTCTACAGCTTCCTCACAAGGGGAGGAGGAGGGGCAGGCACCAAACTGTTCTCTTTAGTGACCAATGACAGGACTCGAGGGAATGGCAGAAAGATGTGCCAGGGGAAGTTTGGGTTGGTCATTAGGAAAAGGTTCTTCCCCCAGAGGGTGGTGGAGCACTGGAACAGGCTCCCCGGGGAGGTGTCACAGCCCCAAGCCTGACAGTGTTCGAGAAGAGACTGGACAAGGCCCTCAGACACACGGTGTGAACTGCGGGGTTGTCCTGTGCAGGGACAGGAGTTGGACCCGATGATCCTTGCGTGTCCCTTCCAACTCAAGACATTCTGTGATTCTGCGATCAATAAAATGTATAATCTAATACCCAGTGATGTTACTGCAGGCTATTTTCAAGTCTGTACACTAGCACTCAAAACTGCAATATTTCTGTTGTGTTTTATAAATTTAGGCCCCTTCTTTTCATTGGTAAGTTTAATGGCATAGGATATTAACTTCAAAGCAAGAGAAGTCTGGAAGCACTCTTCAGTCCATAGGAAGCACCGTATGTAAGAACCTGTATTGTTTTGCTCACAATTATATATGCAATATTCAAATATTAATTGCTTCATTGCTTCTTACATTAACTGTGAAACTTACTATTTTCAAAACTATAGGTTTGTTTGTTTGTTTGCTTTAACAAGTATAGTTTCTACAAGAAATCGTCTCTTTCATGTGTGCACTCATAGCACTGAAATACCTTCCTGGCTTTAGATTTCTTTTTGCCTTACTGCAACTCAGGAAGAAATTTAACAGTTGGGTAATAAAACTCCTTAAATTAACTGTTAATAATGGAAAAGCGGATAAAAATAGTGAAGTACTGAACTGTTACAAAGGCGTGGAAGATACTGATAAGAAGTGGGAGCTAGTTTTCCACATGGGTCTGCTCATCCATACACACCTTGCAAGTAGCACTCTTGATTCCCAGCTGCTTGGCGTGTGCATGATTAGGAGTTCTCTGTCTTAAATGCTTTTGTTACGAAGGCCAACATGAGTTGGGCAGAGTATAAAATAGTAAAGATCATCATGTGCCAGAATTTCTGTTGGTGAAAGTTCCTTTGACTGCCTGGGACATGAAGCACTGAGGAGGAGGAACCCAGCACTCAAACGGAACAGTGTCAGTACTGTTTACTCGGGTATTCTGCTCACCTTTATCCACAGCACTCCTTTGGCTTAAGCCACAATGCTTTAGTTCAAACCACAGTCACGCTTCCCTTTCTAAAGGGCTACAAAGGTCAGTGCAAGAGTCTGCAGGAATATACTGCTTCTGAGGAGGAGTGCAGCGAATCTCTGCCCGCATCAGGCTGAGGGTCTGCAAGGAGATGCTCCCATCTGGATGTACTTTACAACACTAAGCAGGTGCCAATGTTAAGTGGCATTCTTCTGTGGATGAGCAAGTTTTGCAGTCCTGGGTGCAGCAAGCACAGCATTGCCAGCCGGGCGAGGGAGGTGGTTGTCCCGCTCTGCTCTGCACTGGTGCGGCCTCGCCTGGAGCCCCGTGTGCAGTTCTGGGCACCACAGGTTAAAAAGGATCTAAAGCTACTGGAGAGTGTCCAGAAGAGGGCTCCGAAGTTGGTGAAGGATTTGGAGGGGAAGCCGTATGAGGAGCGACTAAAGTCACTTGGTTTGTTCAGCCTGGAGAAGAGGAGACGAGCAGTGGAACAGGCTCCCCAGGGAGGTGTCCCGGCCCCAAGCCTGACAGTGTTCAAGAAGCAATTGGACAATGCACTCAGACACATGGTGTGAATTTTGGGGTTCTCCTACGCAGGGACGGGAGTTGGACTCAATCCTTTTGAATCCCTTCCAACTCAGGACATTCTATGATTCTATGAAGCTGTCCTGGGTCACTGAGGGGGGGCAACGAGAGGAGGTGGTCTGAGTCAGGTGACCACGAATTGACCAATTGGAGTATTCCATCCCATTCACGACTTCCTGGATTTAAAAGGTGGACCCGAAGGACTCTCTCTCTCTTCGGCTGGGTCTCCTGCTGGTTTGCTTTGTCTCTGCATTTTTTTTTCTGCTGTCCCTGCTGAGGCCTCGTGACAAACTGGATCTAGTTCTGGTTGGCTGAAGGACCCTGCCGGAATGGCTGCTGGGAATTGCAAGACTGGTTCTATAATATTTGTTCTGCTTTATTTTTCTCTATTTTTATTTAGTAGCATTAGTAAAACGTTTTCAAATTTTCCAGCTTTCTTCTCTCTGTTCTTCTTTTCCTTTCCTCTCAAAATCGCCTGTCCTTAGTGAGAAAGGGGGACGAGAGGGGGGGCGGAAAACGGGAGGGGGGAAGAGGGTTAAGGAAAATACATCTGCCGCGGTTTTTGATTGTCTCCCCGCGATCAAACCACGACAGAAGGCAATTTCTAAATATTTATGTGTAAGTTAAGCTAGAAGTTTTATGGGAAGAGCTTTTCGATACGCCTCTGACATGATCTGATCCTCACAGGAAATACTATGATGTTGGGCTTTTATGCAGTCACAGAACCTAGATACTAGAGGTATCGAATCATGTAAAGGAAAAATCCTTCTGTCTTCCGAATAGCAAAGGTTGTTCTAGACATTGTATTTTCTAATGTTTTTACTTCATTTAGTTTTCAGATTTCTCTGCATGTAAAAGCACAGATGGATCTTAGCAGCAGTAAATTGAAATGGTGCTAAGTTTTTGTTTTTCCTCTTTAATTGTAATCTTTTTACACAGTAGTGCATTGCCCTGGCTTGTTGCTCCCCATCTCCAATTGCTGTTGCTACTGTTTAAATATTTTAAATGGCAGTTTCTTCCGTGACTTAGATGCATCCCAAGGAGGGCAGCAAAGCTGGGGAAGGGGCTGGAAGGCATGTCCTCTGGGGAGCAGCTGGGGACTCTGGGTCTGTCTACTTTGGAGCGAAGGAGGCTGAGGGGCAACATCGCTGCTATCTCCAGGTTCCTGAGGAGGGGAAGTGGAGAGGGAGGTGCTGAGCTCTTCTCCCTGGTACCCAGGGCCAGGACACATGGGAATGGCTCTCAGCTGTGTCCATCCGGGGAGGTTCAGCCCTGACATGAGGAAACATTTCTTTACTGAGAGGTGGTCAAACCCTGGAAGAGGCTTCCAGGAGAGGTGGTCGATGCCTCACGTCTGTCAGTGTTGAAGAGGCATTTGGGCGACATGCTTAATACCACGCTTTAGCTTCTGCTGAGTGGTGAAGTAGTCAGGCAGTTGGACTAGGTGATCGTTACAGGGCCCTTCCAGCGGAACTATTCTGTTCTCTCCCATTCTTCTTCCTACCTGCTACGTTTCCAGAAGTAGATGCGGAGGAAATCTCTGATGACATTTCTCCCCAGCCCTGCACGAGCAGAAGGCACCGAATACCCATAACCATATCCCAGCACAGGCGTTGCCTCTGTCATGTTGTGGGAAGGAGGCACGTACCTTCTGATGGAGTGAGAGCTGGGAATCGTCTCAAGGTAGTTGGACAATCTGAACAAACTGGCAAAAAGCAAGTATGAAGTTCAGTTTGTGAAACTCTTCTCTGTTCATCTGGTTGAGTTGGGTTTCCACAGGGTGGCAAAACCTCACAGCTCTGACACTAGTGAGGCTCAAAGATCAAGCCCTCCATCTGAAGCAGGACATGCTCCTCACGTAAGGAGTTGCAAATCTTTCTGAGGTGAACAATACCTGCTCATTTCCTATGGCTTCTTTTTTTCTTCCTTGTACTCATTTTTAGAAATACCCGATCTGTTTTTTGTGGAAAAACATGCTAAACCAAAAGAGCCTGAGAACAACAGCACAAAGAGAAGATCCATACGGGTGCTCCTAGGCCTCAGTGGCTGGGACCGGCCCCGCCATGGGACCCCCACCCACCGCCAGCGTCTCGTGCCAAGGGCCCAGGGGCCGTGCCTCAGCTCAGCCTGGGGCCTTGGGTCCCTGCCTGAGCCATGTTGTAGGTGTGTGTGCCCGTCTCGTGTCTGCCCCTGTCCCTGGCTGGGCCTGGGCCCTGCTCTGCAGAGAGCGGCTCTCCTGGATGGAGCCCTCAGGGCTCCGTAAGAACTTGTCGTACAGAACTCAAGGCATAACACAGCATAACTATTATATTCTTTTTCTACTCTATCTTATGTATTGTATTTTATTCCATGTGCTCACCATGAGTCAAATAAGGATGAGAATATTATTTACATGAAATGCCAGGGGGTTTTCAGCTCCAGAAACACTTTCAAGGACACAGAACACAAAGGAAACGAGTGGAAGCAGGATTTGATTATATTTTATTTTATTTTCAGTTATTTTATGTCATTTACTGACTCTGTTTACAGAGCCGATGCTCACAAGCATTAAGACAATGCCCATGTGTAGCCAGGAGCAGGCTGATGCATTCTTCAGTTCAGCTTGAAGAAACATCCCTTGCAATCTGGCAAAGGCAAGTCACAGAACTGCAAGAGCAGCAGGAGAAACACAGGCCAAGCTGCCCCTGTGTCCTGAAGAGGGAGAACGTGAGGAATGAGGATCAGGACAGACCACACACAAAAGAAGAAGACGAGGAAGAGGAAGAAGAAGAAGAGGTACATGAGAAGGAAGAAGAAGAAGAATATGAGGAAGAAGAAGAAGAAGAAGAAGAAGATCTGTGTGATACTGTGAGGTATTTTGCAAAGTATGGCATCTAGCAATGACAAGCAGAGCTTTTCCCCTTTGCAGACTTTCTTGGTTCCTACACTGCTTGGCTAGGGATGCACGAAAAGCTCTCTTGTTCCTGCCCAGTGCTTGTGTTGCACGCAGGGAGAGCTGAAAAGTGGCAGATCCAGATGGTGCAGCAAGCCAGGAGCCCTCGCAAGTACAGGCTGTTTTGCAGCAGCCAGAACTCCTGGGGAAATGGAACCCAGGAAAGAGCAGAGCTGGCCCCTGCTGCAAAGTTGCTCTGGGCAAGAGAGCCGGAGAGAGCCAGGGGCTGTGCTCAATGCTACGAAGTACAAGAAGGAATTCCTAGGAGAGCACTTGGCCCCCACCTTGGGACTCCAAGAAGCTTCCTCCCTCCCAGCTGCAGAGCACGAGAGGCCATCTTCCTGGTGCTTGAGCAGCAGGCAGGAACCGAGCCAAAAGGGACCAGAGGAGCTCTGAAAAGTGGTCATGCTCAATGCTACAGAGGAAGGCAAAAAACCCCCGGAGACCAGTGCCAATGTGCCCCGTGGGAAAATTCCTTCCTGACCCCAATGCTGGCGATCGGCTGTTCCCTGAGCATGTGAGCAGGACCTGGCTCTTTGTCCCACAGGCTGTTCCTGCCTCCCAGGAGCTGCCCAAGCCCTATCCTGCCTTGAGCTGGAGTCATCTCAGGGGCTTCTGAGAGTGCCCAAACACCTCTGGCCGGATTGAACTTGAGGGCAAGAATCCTTCCCGTGCCTGTGAGGACAGCAGGGGCTGCTCCAAAGCACTGGCAGCATCTCTACATCCTATTTCTTACCGCTGCTGGCCCTGGCTCTGCAGGGCATGAAGACAGTGAGCTCTGCAGTGCTCCTCCAGAAGTCATTCTCTTGGTCTTACCACTGCTGTCCAGCTGAAATGACCTGATAGCCTTGGGCACTTGTAGGGGTTGGTGGTTCTTCTAATCTTCTGAGGGCTTTGCATCTGTTCCCTGAACACTGAAGTAGGATTTCTATCCATCAGATGCACTTTGAACGTAATCCTTCGCCATTGCGATTGTTTGTATGGTGTTCGTAGGTTGTTGAAGGTTTGTGGTTGAAGGTTTGTGGTTGGAGGTTGTTTGTTTAGGGTTCCTTGTTTCAGGCTTGTTTGGTTGGGGTTGGTTGTTTCAGGTTGTTTAGTTTAGGTTGGTTGGTGGAGGCTATTTTGGTTTGGATTGGTTGAGGTTGTTTGTTCTAGGTTGGCTTAGGTCATTTGGTGTAGGTTTGAGGCTGGCTGGTTGGTTGAGGTTGGTTGGATGGTTGAGGCTGGTTGGCTGGTTGAGGCTGGTTGGCTGGTTGTGGCTGGTTGTTTACAGGTGGTTGGTTTTGTTTGCTTTTTTTACACTCCATTAGATTCTAATTAGGTTGTTGGTAGATTCTTTGTTTCTACCTTGTTTGAAGCTTGTTGTTTTGAATGTTGGTTTAAGATGGTTGCTTTGGCTGGGTTTCCGTGACTTCTTTACGTGAGTCGTTTTAGGGTTGATTTCTGTGGTTGGTTGCTTGATGCTGTATGAGGTTGCTTCTAGGTTCTTTGTAGGTTCTTTGTAGGTTGCGTGTTCGTAAGGCATTGAAACCTTGTTGTTTTAGGTTGTTGAAGGTTGGTAAAGTTTAGTTTAGGTTGGTGGTCTTAAGGTACTTGTTTTAGGTTTCTGTTTTAGCTTGGTTTAGGGTGTTGGTATCATTTTGTGAAAGCTGATTTGTGGTGTTTGTTTTAGGTGGTTTGGTTTTTCTCATTTTTGTTAGGCTGTTTGGTTGATTGTTTTTCAGAGAGATTCTTTGAGGTAGGTTGTGTTAGTCTGGTTTAGGTTGTTAGTTGAGGTTTCTTGGTTTGGGCTGTTTAGGTCGGTTTAGGTTTTTTTGAGGAAGGTTGTTTGAGGGTGGTTGTTAGAGGCTGGTTCTTGAAGGCTGATTGGTTAAGGTTGGCTGGTTTAGGTTGGTTGGGTGAGGTGCTTTTTGGTTGAGGTTATTTTAGTTGGTTCTTGTAGGGTGGTAGTTTTAGATGGGATGTTCTAAGCGGGGGTTTTTTAGGGTATTTTCTTGTTTTTTTAAGTTTTAGGTTGGTTTAGAGCATTTGGTTGAGCTCTGCTTTAGCGTGGTTTAGGTCATTCACTTTAGGTTCTTTAGATTATTTTAGCTTGGGTGTTTTAGAAGTAGGTTTGATTGCTGATGTTTAGGTTCATGTGTTTCTGTTTAGCTGGGTTTAGGTTGGTTGGGTTAGGATGTTTGAGTTGTTTTTTAGGTCAATTGGTTTGAGTTGGTTGCTTTAGCTGTGTTTCGGTTAGTTGTTTGAGGGTGTTTTTTTGAGGCTGGTTGTTTGAGGTAGGTTGTTTGCAGGTTGTGTGCTTGTAGGGCCTTGAAGCTTGGTTGTTGTGGGGCAGTTGAAGTTGGGTTTTGGTTGGTTGTCTTAGGCTGCTTGATTTAGGTTTGCTGGTTTAGCTTGGTTGAGGTTGTCTAGTTGGTGGCTTGAAGTTGTTTGGTGTCATTTGAAGGTTGAGTTCTAGTGTTGGTTTTAGGTGTTTTGGTAGCTCTTGTTCTTATGAGGCTGTTTGGCTGATGTTGTTTGAGGAAGATTCTTTAGGGTTGGCTGCGAGAGTTTGGTTTTGGTTTTTGGTCTCGGTATCTTGGTTGAGGTTGTTTAGGTTGGTTTAGGTCATTTGGGTAAGGTGGTTTGAGGCTGGCTGTTTGAGGCTGGTTGGCTGAGGCTGGTTACTTGAGTTTTGTTGGTTGGTTGGGGCTGGTGGTTTGCAGTTGACTGGTTTCTTTTCTTAGCCTCTGTTTGGTTTTGTGTAGTTCTTTGTAGCTTGTTTCTGTCTTCTTTGTTCCTCTCTTCTTTTTTTTATAGCTGCTTTGTGTTACCTTGTTTAGTTAGAAGCTTGTTTGTTTGAATGTTGGTTTAAGTTGGTTGTTTTAGCTCTGTTTACACTAGTTGTTTTAGGGTTGATTTGTGAGGTTGGTTGTTAAATGCTGTATGAGGTTGTTTCTAGGTTCTTTGTGGGCAGCGTGTTAGTGAGGAATTTAAACTTTTTTGGTTTGATTGTTGAAGGTTGGTAAAGTTTGGTTTGGGTTGGTGGTCTTAAGTTACTTGTTTTAGGTTTCCGTTTTAGCTTGGTTTAGGTTGGTTATTGCCGGTTGGTTGTTGTAGATTATTTGATGTCATTTTGTGAAGGCTGATTTGTGTTGTTTGTTTTAGGTGGTTTGTTTTCTCTCGTTCTTGTTAGGCTGTTTGGTTCTTTGGGGTAGGTTGTGTTAGTCTGGTTTAGGTTTTTGGTTGAGGTATCTTAATTCAGGTTGTTTAGTTGGTTTTAGATTTTTGGGGGGAAGGTTGTTTGAAGGTGGTTGTTAGAGGCTTGTTCTTCAAGGGTGATTGGTTAGGGTTGGCTGGTTTAGGTTGGTTGGGTGAGGTGTGTTTTGGTTGAGGTTATTTTAGTTGGTTCTTTTACGTTGGTATTTTAGTTTGGTTGTTTTCGGTGGGATGTTCTAAGCTGGTTTTGTTTAGGATGTTTTCTTTTTTTGTTGTTTTAAGTTGGTTTGGGTTATTTGGTTGAGCTTGTTTGCTTTAGCATGCTTTAGATCATTGGATTTAGGTTCTTTAGATTATTTTAGGTTGGGTGTTTTAGACTGGTTCTTTTAGGTTTGTGATTTCAGTACGTTGGTGTATGAATGTGTTTTTAAGTACATTTGTTGAAGTAGGTTGGCTTTATGTTGTTTGGGTTGGTTTAAGCATTTCTGTTTAGCTTAGTTGAGGCTGGTTGGATTAGGTTGTTGGAGTTGTCTTTAGGTCGATTGGTTTAGGTAGTGGTTTTTTGGTTGCGTTGTTCTAAGACAGGCTGGTTCAGGGTTTTTGGTTTAGCATGGTTTAGGTTGTTCCGTTAAGGGTTCTTCATGTTCCTTGTTATAGGTATCCTGGCTTAAGTAGGTTGGTTTCTAAAGTTTGTTTGATGTAGGTTGTTTTGTTTGAGGTGAGTTGTGCAGGGCTCAAGGCCCACCTTGGTGGAGCAGGAGCAGCAGGCAGGCATGCCAAATGTGCAAAAGAATTTGTGGCAAGGGGCCGTGCTCCTCACTGCATAGGAAGGCACGAAACCGCAGGAGATGCTTGCTGGCCCACATGGGGAAAAGAAGCTTTTGTCCCCCAGCTGCAGGGCACGAGAGGCCATCTTCCTGGTGCTTGAGCAGCAGGCAGCGACCGAGCCACAAGGGCCCAGAGGAGCCCTGACAAGTGGTCTTGCTGGATGCTGCAGAGGAAGGTAAAACCTCGTGGGGACCAGTGCCAATGTGCCCTGGGGGAGAATTCCTTCCCGACCTCAGCCAGTGCTGGCGATAGGCTGTTCCCTGAGCATGGGAGCCAGACCTGGCTCCTTGTCCCACAGGCTGCTCCCGCCTCCCAGGAGCTGCCCAAGCCCTATTCTCCCTTGACTTGGAGACATCTCAGGGGCTTCCAAGAGTGTGCAAATATATCTCGTTGGATTGGCCTTGGGGGCAAGAATCCTTCCCATATCTGTCAGGACAGCAGGGGCTGCTCCAAAGCACTGGGACCCCTGGCAGCATCTCTGCATCCTATTTCTTACCGCTGCTGGCCCTGGCTCTGCCGGGGATGAAGACAGCGAGCTCTGCAGTGCTCCTCCACAAGTCATTCCCTTGCTCTTACCACTGCTGTCCAGCTGAGAAGGCTTTCCGTCAAAAGATGAGCCTTGCAGCAGAGAACCTCCAGCAGCCTCGTCCAGCCTCCAGTCTTCTCCTCCCTCAGCCCCCACCAAGGAATTCCACCGGTTCCTCAAGTGCTTCCCCTGGGATGTGTTGGGGCTGCCCCCAGGCCAGCTCTGGCACTGGACACGGGAAGCTGCTCCTTTTGCTCCTGCCCGGGGCGTTGTGACGGCTGCGTTGCCGGGTGCTGGCATTGTGACATGGGGGTGACAGAGCCACACGTGTGCAGCCCCACCCGCCTCCACTCCGCCCAGCATTCTATGGAGGAAGCCTTTGGGGTGCTGTCCCCGAGGCAGTCCCTGTGCTCAGGAGGCCCAGGGGCTGTCCCTGCCGTTTGGTGGCCGTGCACTGAGAACAGCTGCTGGGTGGCCCTGGCTCTCCTCCTTTGCCATTCGGCTTGTTTGTAGGTAGCTGGAGGTTTGCTGTTGGAGGTTCATTGTTCGAGGTTGTTGATTTAGGGTTTCCTGTTTCAGGCTTGTTTGTTTGAGGTTGGTTGTTTCAGGTTGTTTGGTTTAGGTTGCTTTGTGGAGGCTGTTTTGGTTGAGGATGGTTGAGGTTGGTTGTTCTAGGCTGGTTGAGGTTGGTTGAGGCCTGTTGTTTGAGGTTGGTTGTTTGAGTCTGGTTGCTTGGCCGGTTGAGGCTGTTTGTTTACAGCTGGCTTTTTGTGGTTGTTTTATTCATACTGAATTAGGTTCGAACTAGGTTGTTTGTAGATTCTTTGTTTGTAGGTTGTTTGTAGCTTCTTTGTTTCTACCTTGTTGGAAGCTTGTTGCTGTTTTGAGTGGTGGTTTAAGTTGGTTGCTTTAGCTAGGTTTTTATGAGTTGTTTGAGGGTATTTTGTTGTGGTTGGTTATTTGAGGAAGTTTGTTTGTACTTTGTGTGTTTGTAGGCCATTTCCGCTTGGTTAGTTTGGGGCTGTTGAAGCTGGATTTAAGGTGGTTGTCTTGTGTTGCTTGTTTTGGGTTTTTTGGTATAGCTTGGTTGAGGTTGGTTATTTGGTGTCTTGAGGTTGTTTGGTGTCATTTGAAGGTTGATTTCTGGTTTAGGAGGTCCAGGTGTCGGTGTCTGCCATTTGTTGGCCATGCACTGGCCAGAGCTGCTGCGTGTCTCTGATGCCTCCTTTTCCATTTAGTTTCCCAGGACAAGCCTCATGCATTTACTGTTGTCTCAGGTTTGGGCAGAAAGCAGTCCGGCAACCCAGAGACTAACGATATTAGCTCTCCCCTGTCTGCACTAGAGGGTTCCCTTTTGATACCTAGTTATCTGAGTGTGAGGTCCACCAGTGTGGGAACAGTACCTTTCCATTTTTGGAGACTAAAATTGAAAGGGATGATTCTCCTGCAGAGGGATCTGGACAGTTGGAGAACTGGGCAGTCACCAACTGCAAGAAGTTCAACAAGAGCTAGTACCAGATTTTGTAGCTGGGACATGGCAGCCCTGGCTGTACCTATAGACTGGGGGACGAGATGCTGGAAAGCAGCTCTGTGGAGAGGGATCTGAGGGTTCTGGTCGACAGCAAGTTGAACATGAGCCAGCAGTGTGCCCTGGCAGCCAAGAGGGGCAACCGTGTCCTGGGTGCAGCAAGCACAGCATTGCCAGCCGGGCGAGGGAGGTGATTGTCCCGCTCTGCTCTGCACTGGTGCGGCCTCGCCTGGAGCCCTGTGTGCAGTTCTGGGAGACACAGGATAAAAAGGGTCTAAAGCTACTGGAGAGTGTCCAGAGGAGGGCTCCGAAGTTGGTAAAGGGTTTGGAGGGGAAGCCGTACGAGGAGCGGCTAAAGTCACTTGGTTTGTTCAGCTTGGAGGAGCCTGAGGGGAGAGCTCATTGCAGTCTACAGCTTCCTCACAAGGGGAGGAGGAGGGGCAGGCACCAAACTCTTCTCTTTAGTGACCAATGACAGGACTCGAGGGAATGGCAGAAAGATGTGCCAGGGGAAGTTTGGGTTGGTCATTAGGAAAAGGTTCTTCCCCCAGAGGGTGGTGGAGCACGGGAACAGGCTCCCCGGGGAGATGTCACAGCCCCAAGCCTGACAGTGTTCGAGAAGAGACTGGACAAGGCCCTCAGACACATGGTGTGAACTGCAGGGTTGTCCTGTGCAGGGACAGGAGTTGGATCCGATGATCCTTGTGTGTCCCTTCCAACTCAAGACATTCTGTGTTTCTGTGATAATAAAATGTATAATCTAATACCCAGTGATGTTACTGCAGGCTGTTTTCAAGTCTGTACACTAGAACTCAAAACTGCAATATTTCTGTTGTGTTTTATAAATTTAGGCCCCTTCTTTTCATTGGTAAGTTTAATGGCATAGGATATTAACTTCAAAGCAAGAGAAGTCTGGAAGCACTCTTCAGTCCATAGGAAGCACCGTATGTAAGAACCTGTATTGTTTTGCTTACAATTATATATGCAATATTCAAATATTAATTCCTTCATTGCTTCTTACATTAACTGTGGAACTTACTATTTTCAAAACTATAGGTTTGTTTGTTTGTTTGTTTTAACCAGTATAGTTTCTACAAGAAATCGTCTCTTTCATGTGTGCACTCATAGCACTGAAATACCTTCCTGGCTTTAGATTTCTTTTTGCCTTACTGCAACTCAGGAAGAAATTTTATATTCGGGTAATAAAACTCTTCAACTTAAATGTTAATAATGGAAAAGCGGATAAAAATAGTGAAGTACTGAACTGTTAGAAAGGCGTGGAAGATACTGATAAGAAGTGGGAGCTAGTTTTCCACATAGGTCTGCTCGTCCATACACACCTTGCAAGTAGCACTCTTGATTCCCAGCTGCTTGGTGTATGCATGATTAGGAGTTCTCTGTCTTAAATGCTTTTGTTACGAAGGCCAACATGAGTTGGGCAGAGTATAAAAGAGGAAAGATCTTCATGTGCCAGAATTTCTGTTGGTGAAAGTTCCTTTGACTGCCTGGGACATGAAGCACTGAGGAGGAGGAACCCAGCACTCAAACGGAACAGTGTCAGTACTGTTTACTCGGGTATTCTGCTCACCTTTATCCACAGCACTCCTTTGGCTTAAGCCACAATGCTTTAGTTCAAACCACAGTCACTATTCCCTTTCTAAAGGGCTACAAAGGTCAGTGCAAGAGTCTGAAGGAATATACTGCTTCTGAGGAGGAGTGCAGCGAATCTCTGCCCGCATCAGGCTGAGGGTCTGCAGGGAGGTGTTCCCATCTGAATGTGCTTTACAACACTAAGCAGGTGCCAATGTTAAGTGGCATTCTTCTATGGATGAGTGAGTTTTGCAGTCCTGGGAAGGGGTAAGTACTCTGAGCTGACAGACTAGCTCTAACAAAACAATGAAGGATGTATAAATAAACTGCAACACTTACATGGCAGGTGAAAGATGGATGGAGTACTTAAAAGAAGGCTCTCGGGAACTCAGTGTGGTGTGCAAGATTGGAAAACCTATACTGATTATGTACTTTGGACTGGGAGAAACAGGTGAGGTCCCCAAGGACCGTCAGAAACCAAGTGATATGTTAGCTTGGTGGTACAATGCTGTTGTCATGGTTCCTTTGCTTACCATTAGCCCAGCAGTAAGTTTGCCAATATTTGAGGCTTCCTGACTTTTGAGATCTCTTTTCCTTCTTTAAATGTATTCTTGCTATAACGTGCATGCCTGAGAAAACACATGATTTGTATAACAGAACTATTACAAGTGTTCTTACTATTCTGTAATTTAAAGATTGCACATTTTGAAATAACAGTTCTCTTAAATGTTGGACAAACACCTCCGTACATTTTTCAGTCCAGAGTTGCAGCTCTGTCTGCTTTATTCTTATACCACACCTCAAAAAGGTACTTCTGGAAAACCTTGGTTCTACAAAGCCCCACAGAAACTGTCAGAATTCTCTCTTCATCATCACCAGCTCCGTAGGCAAGTCTGGATATGACCCCTGAGTATAATGAGCATCCAAAATATCTACAGAACTGTTATGAGAACAATGGCAGTGGAAAGGTTGTCTATAGTTCTTCCCCACCAGTCTCCCACTTATGGTGGGAGCGCTTGAAAGCATGGCAGTCCCAGCTTATTACTGCTGTAGGAATACACTTACATTCGTTTGCATTTACAAGTTAGTTTCCACAAAGGAAAACACCTGGAAACTTTTTGGTCTTGTTTAATATGAGAAGTCACAATGAAAAAAAATAAAATGAAAGCCTTTCACGTGGTCTTCTTGACACCAAAATGATATAGCCCGTGTACAATCCAGGATACTTCTCTTCATCTTTACATTCACTTGCAATTTTAAAAATTATTTGTAGTTAGGTTTGTCCATGGTTCTTGATCAGAAACATAGTATCTAAATGCTGATTATAGCATTTGTAATAATCTAAAGTAGGGAAAACATTATTGAAAACCAGTAATTTGTAGCACCATTGCTAGTAGTAAATTACTGGCAATTCAGACTGAAAGAAGGAAAACCAGTCAGTATTTCAGCCTGTTGCAGTAATAAAATCAATCAGTTTCTATAGCACCTTCCAGATGATCAGCGTGGAGTTATCAGTGCTATACATGAAAGGTATGGCGCAGCTGGAGACAGGCTCTTTGATCCCAGAGCCAGTGCTCTGAATGCAGCCACACCCCATCTTGCTATCAGGGTGAGCCAGATCTCATAGCCAAATAGCAGTACAGCCAACCATCTTTGCTCAAATATTTCTGTGAATTTACACATCCGAACCCACAAAAAATGTGGGTTTACAATAATATTTCAGTTCTCAGGAAAAAAGAAAAAAAGGCATCTGAAAAGTATATGGATTTTTTAACCAATAAAGACAGATTCTCTCCTCTGCCACGTTTCTGGAGTGAAGGTGCAAGAGGTCGTCAGGGAGCTGTGCTTGGGCACCTGAGGGAAGGGGCCTGTTTTTTAGCACCCAGAAAACCCCTTGAAGTCAGAGTCAGGTCTGCAACCTTGGAAATCAGAGAATTTATGCAGTTAATTGCAGGATTGTGTCCTTGCATTTTTTTTTATATTTTGGCCTGAGTCATAAATCTTTGTTCTCTTCATCTTCTTTCTATTCACTATGAATATTAATTGTACCATATGCTGATTAACGCCTCTGAAATACTTGCTTTACCACAAGAGTTAAGAAACCTGATTCTTTAGTGGAACATGGTCTGCTATTAGAATAAAAGTACCTTCTTTTCCTCTCATTATTTTCCAATACATCTGACGAAAACATTTCAGATTTATATAGTTGTATTTAGCAGCTGTCTCATATTTACCTAGACTGTGAGATATAAATGGAATTTAGTACTTTTTTTCAAGAATGTGTTTGGTGATCAGACAATGGCAAAGGTGTTTCTGCTCTATCATAAATGGTCTTCATTGCTTAATAATTTTGGGGTTATTTAATATCTATTTTGTGCATTAGACTGTGGCTGATTTAGCAGTAAGGACTTTTTCATTTCTATTTTGTAGCAGTGGGTGCTAAGGGAAGTAAAACATTAATACGAGAACTGCTGTAAGTATCAGGGTCGTATCTTCAGTTATTAAATTTGAAAGGTGATTTAGGAAATTGAATTACTAAAAACATTAATTTCCTGGTTCATGTTGGCCACAAAAACGATTCACTGAGTAGATTCTCAGGGAGGAAGAGGGTGAGCCCAGAACTTGAAGAACAGACTTTCGTAGGGTGCCTGAGAGAAGCTCACTGTAGTGATTATATTCTGTGCCAGTATTATGAACTACTAAACCAACCTTGGAAACTTATCCAGGAAACCTGGTGAAGTTTTATCATCTTTGTGCTCACTTCTGAACTGCTTTTAGTCCAGTGTGCAGGTTTCATAATTTAAAATTTCCCATACTTCAGTTAATGGATGACAAGAAGTAGTATTTCCACTGGGATACTTACACAGAGCTTCGGAGGTGGAAGCACCTCTGTGGAAGGGGTTGTCTAGAACCATAGTAAAAACGGGTTGCTGGTGTAGGAAATTAATGAGTGTGGTTACTTATGCAGGAGTTGAGGAAATGCTGACAAACGAGGGCTCTCACTGTTTAAAGACATCTGTTAATGATGTCAGTCATACAAAAGGTGTAAGGGGCAGGAGTGAAATACAGCAAAACTGAAGGAGGGACAGCTGAGAAATTCTGGAAAGCTAATACAGTGTCGAGAGTTAAATAAAAAATGACGTGGCCAACGCTCTGCTTCCCTAAATGCGTACAAAACCTATACCTATCTGTATACCAACATGAGATGTGTAAAAGAAAAAATAGGTGAGTTGAAATTCTTGGCAAAGAAAGAGGATCTTGGCATAGCAGCCATTACAGAAGAATGTTGGAATGACAGAAATCAATACGAGAGTATAATACCTGGCTGTAAACTGAACAGGAAGCATAGATTAGGTCATAGAGCTGGGGAGCAGTGTTAGGGCAATACTGTTGAGCCTTTTGACGAGGAAAAGGATATTGAGTCCAAAACATTGAAGGCGATCAAAGAATCAACTAAGCCTAATGAGGCAGTAATAGTGGGTGACTTCAACTACCCTGAGCCGGTCAGATGTCACGGTGGAATACAGCATAAGGGAAGCAATTTCTCATCACTCTGAGTGATTGCCTTTTTGGAACATTTAGTTCTAGAGCATGGAAATGGAATGACTTAAGTGTTGTAGAGAAAAGCAGGCAAGAAACTCTGGAGTCCTTTATCAGAGCAGGCCTTTTGGGGTTAAAGTCGTGGCCACTGTAAAACTTCAACACTGAAGAGCCAACAGTTAGTTTACAGAACCACTATCAGACTGGAGGATGTAAAAACTCTTTAAGCAAATAAAAAGTAAGGAAATTAAATCCCAAGAATCAACATGGAGTCCAGCTGATGTGTTCTGTAATAGAACAAGAGATACAGCAGCAAAGTAGAAAAGCAGGAAGTATTTGAACTTGGTTACATGGATCAGGAATTTTTCGAACCAAAGATATATGCTTCGTGCGTCAAACCCCCATCCCTAGGGATGTCAATAAAAAGTAATTTTGTCTACAGCATGGAGTAAAAAGCTGTGAAGCTGTGGCATAAGAAAGGCTTTGTCAAAGCCATCACCTCACACCCATGAAGAAAATAAAATGTTTACCGGAGCAAACAATCTGTAAGACGCAGGCCTAGCAGAAAGCAAAGATGGAAAATAAGGACATTCCAGTGAACTGTGTTTTTATTTTGTTTTGTATTCAGTCGGCATCACAGATGTGGTGATTGTGACATAAGGGAATATAACATACAGCATTTAGTTTGTCAGAGTAAGGGACTGAGAGTAAAGATGTAAGTTTATAAGCACCCAGAAATAAAAGAGAACAAGATTTCAGTCATTCAAAAATTTGTAAAGAACATTACTTTTGTTTAAATTAAGTAGTGTTCCAGCATGAGCTGGTGAGATACTTCAGATATGAGAGGTAGCTGTAGGTCAAGTGGAGATAGATGTGATTCACTAATACAATACTTACATGCCTAATACGGTAGAGAGATGATAGTACCTTTTCCATGTGAGCCCTATATGTTAGAAGCTATGTTTGGAAAGAAGGCTCATAAACTTACTAGTGATAAAACATGACTTTCATTGGCAACAGGACTTGAAATTAGTGGGACTATTGCATTGAAAAAAAAGGCAGGGGATGAAAATGGTGATACGCAATAAATTCTGCAGCCTAACGTTCTAGAAATACTAGACCAAGCAGAACCAGGCATTAGATAGGGATACATTTAATATCCTTTTCAAATTTCGAATGAGTTAACAACTTTTTATTTGGAAAGAGGTGCTTTTAGGATGCGGGATGTGATTCCAATATGGCATTGTGTTCACAACAGACACTCTTACTTCTTTAGGGAGTGATTATGGCCATAACTCCATGTTCAGCATGTACAGGAAAAATGGTCTGATGGCACTACTAGTAATTACATTTCCAACAGCCAGCTATCTTGTGGCTATAAAAATATGGAGAAAATGGTTACATGATTTCCTTCGTGGGCCTGAAAATTCTTTTCACTGAACTTCAAATGAAACTGTGAGAGGACGGTATCTGTACAAATGCATATTCCGAATGCATGGCTCTACGTTACACGGAACTTCTTAAACTTGGGTGAGAGGCAGGGGTACTGACAACATCTTTGATGTGTTTCTGATTCCAGCATCTCCTTCAATTGCGATTTGAAAGCTGATTGTATCTTGGGTAGTACCTAGAATGGCTTTGAAACTTTGCTGGTAGTTCAAAGAGAAAACGCATTGTCATAGGTGATTGGTTATGTGCAAATCAGTTGCAGTCAAAATTAAACTAACATGATATAAAATGAACTTCATAATACTTGCAGAAAGAGCCAGATGTTTACTAGGTGGCCAAACACCTCATTATCCCCATGAAAAAAGGCAGAAACAATGTTTCTGATTCTCCTATCTGCCAGTTGTGCTGCTGTATCAACAATATAATAAAGTATTTTACTTCCTTAGCATGTAAGAGAGCCATTCATTTTTGAGGGACGCAAGGAAGATTCATGCTTGCTAATAATAATTTAATGATTAATTTCTGTTCAACAACTTTTGTTACTTTGCATGTAATCTGTTTACCAAAAGAACCCTTTTGTATATATATTGTTATTGAATTTCTCAATTAAGGGATCCATCATCAAGCTCCAGATATTCTTACAAGTTGAGGAGTGTCCTACTTAAAACATTTCTTTAAATCATCCTGAAGCCATGTCTTTCATGATGATAGTTTTTCTAGCTGGTTTTTGAGATGATGAACAGGTACTCACACATAAGTCCCAGAGAAAGCCACCATACATATTACTAGTCTGTACATCTTACTACCTTAAGGAACAGTACGGTCATAGAAAAATGATGGTTTCATCTTTTTCCTTGAAGGACTTGCGAAAGTTGAAAGTGTCTTGCACCACTGTGTGTACCAGTTCATTTTATTCTAATTTTCTTTTTTATATGCCACTTAGCTTTTAAGTGAGACTCAAAAGAGACTCAAATACTGAAATAAAAATTCCAGTGTTGAACTGAACATACCCACTGCTAATACAAATATTAACGCAGAAAAGTAGTGTCAGTTGAATAATTGTTTTCAACAAGGTGAGAATGCAAGAAATAACTAGAGTTAATATTTGATCCCTCTTGTGAAAGCAGATGGCTACAGAGGTTTTAACTCTGCCTGTTATAAAAATGTTAACCACTTTTTAACTTGTTATTAATAACTTGAAGGAAAAGAGCAAAATTAATCATGTAACCTATTAGATCTGAATTACTGTGAGCTTCATAGCAGCTGATGTAGGTATCCTCCATAGTTTTTCTTATGACAAGCTAAGAGGAAATGATGAAACAACTGAGAATAGATACGATGAAACATATTAAATTACCCTTGGTTTGCATTACACAAGTAAAATGTTAAGATCTTTGCTTAAAAGATTCTACGTGGACTTTCTTGCATACAGTGTTGGGAAAATAATAAAAAGTAATTTTAAAATTAAATTATTTTATTCTCTGAGGGTAGAAGACAATCGTATGACTTGTTCTGTTTGGTGTAGTTTGAATAAAGCCATCTGATAACCTGTACTGGCTAAATAAATTTCAAATATAGTGACTTCTGTTGGTTTTATTCATCGCCAAACAACATTTTCTTTTTGTTACGTGGGCAAATCTGATACTGTCTATGCATGCAATAAATAATCTCAAAGTAGAATTGTGGCAACTAATGATAGAGAATTATATATATTCTGCTTTGTATGTATAATAGTTATATAGTTTTTCAAGTCCAGTCTGCAAGAAAACACTATTTAAAAGAAAGAGAGAAAGGGAAAAAGAGAGAAAGAAGGCAAAAAAGAGAGAGAGAAAGAAAGGGAGAGAGAGAGAAAGCAAGCAAGCAAGCAAGCAAGAAAGAAGGAAAGAAATTATGTAGCAAAAGTTGATGCAAGGATCATTATAATAGATGGCACAAATCTGAGCAACCCTATCTTTTGTTGTCTTCAGCAGAAGGCAGAGATTTTTTTACTATTTCATGTTGCGTTATTTTTTTCTTTCAAATAGGAGAGACTTTTCCATTACAGTTCTAAGTGTCAGGAAGAAAGACAAACACATATGGATAGAAAAAACATCCTACATGAACATGTCACAAATAACAGCAGGACACTGTGAATACTGTTGTTGAGATAGGATTACAAAATGATGACATCAGGCTTTCTTTTCATTAACCAGTAGACAGACAAGAGAGTTTTCTTCTTTAATCTACAAGATTACTGTATTTTGAATAAAATGTAATGACATGGAAAGGTTATTACTGAAAGACAGGAGACTGTTCTTCTGATTCCTTTACAATGCTCTCATTATAATCACTGCAAAGTGCCACCCAAACATTAATTCAATTCCCCAAATCTCAAATGGCAACAGATGTTATAGTAATAGAGTATTTCTAGCATGGAAAGTAAGCCATATGAAAAAAAAACCCCAAACAACTAAAAATGGTTCTACTGATGGACATAATCTTTTACATGATCCTCTTGATTCATCAGTTCTCTTTGTTGAGCTAAGGGGAATACACAGGGCAGAAGAGGATTCTATCACATTTGAGGGATTATGACTGCTTGAGTAGTACAAGATAATGGAGGAGAAGGCCTTCAAGTTCTGTCTCTTTGTCCTCAGACATTCCTTGTCTGTTATAATAATGTAGATGAACATTGCATTCTCCCAGAGGCTAGGATGCAGTAATCTTATGTGTTTCCTTCCTAGTTTTTAGAATAACCATGAGAAGGAGTCAATGAAGTTTGGGGTTTTTTTCAATTTCTTTTCAGGAATCCTGATAGTGGAACGCCCAAAACAGGAAGTTACACGGTTCTTTTAAACAGTGTTGCAGATATGGGAAGAAAGCTCAGTCTTTGGCCAGATTCATTGCTTGGGTGTGATTTTCTTCAACAGACTAAAAAAAAAGGATTTTTTTAAAAGTAACAGAAGTGTGCCATATCAGAATAAGAATCAGGAATCAGGAAGGCATGAATTTTGTGGAGCCCTGAGTAGCTATTGGAGAATCCGTATGCTTTTCTTTAGCCAAATGGTGCCACTTTGAGGTACAGCCTTTAATTTGCTGTCTAAAGAAGTGCTTATGCACCTGAGTGTGATGTTGATTTCAAGTTCAAATAAGCATATTTCCTTGCATTTAAGTCACAAATAATCAGTTAAATGCATAAAGAAAGCCTCTGGAAGTAGGTTACAGAGAAAGGAGGCCAAACTTTCAATACTGTTTGATTAAAGGCATAACTGGAAAGATTCTAAATATGAGTTAAAACAAGCAGTTATGTTTTCGAATTCTGTCATTTGGAAAATAATTCTGAATGTCTCACTTGAATGTCTACCAAAACTGGTGTTAACCTTCCAAAAGAGTAATAGAACTAATGATTTGGTACAGCGCCAAACAATTAGACCACTGAACAGACATTCTTCCACCAGCTTCTATTATCGGAAATATCTGGATTTCTAAATGTCAGCTAAATAGGCTCACCCCACGAGGTAAGAGAAAGCTGACCTGACCTTTTGACACCACCTGTTCAGGAATGGGAATTTCTCAAGTGTGCTGTTCTACACAGATAAAAGGTTCACAAAATTTGGCCTGGAAAGAATGGCTAAAGGACTTACTTTTGCTTAGTCTAGAAAAGAGCAGACTGAGAGAGGATGTGATTGCAATCTTCCAGTAGTAAAAGAATGTTTTAAAGATGCTAGTGATTGGTATTCTGTGTCCAGTTGGGGAAAAGACAAGAATAAAGATGTCTATCACAAAGCAAAGATATTTAGTTTATGTATTAGGAGAAAAAATTCTAACAATTAAAAATAGAGAATATGGTGCAGACTGCGTAAGAAAATTGTGATCTTGTTAACCAGAAATTTTCAAGAATAATTAGACCAACACCTGTCATCAATAGTCAAGATTGCCAGTGTTGTTCATGGTGCAAGGTGAACAGGTAGATGTATTACATGATCACTTAACAGTCTTTGGCCATTTTCCATTTTTATAGCTGCTGCATTTGGCAAGGCACTCAATTTTATTTCAGATTTGTTGTTACACTGGGTATGAAAATAATCGGTTCATGCGAGGGTTTTTCTTTGTAGAGGATACTTCAATAACAAAATTAATCATTTTTAAGAATTCTGATTATGTGATTAAGACAAGAGTGTTAGAACATTGGCAGAATAATAGGTATGGAAATTACAAAGATTACTTATTGGCTTTGGATGCAGCCTTCTATTAACAATACCAGTGAGTTTGCTGTTATAAATTGATTTTTCCCTGTTACTTGAGGGTTTTGATATCATATATTGTTTTCTGGTTGAGATTAATAACAAGGAACTGGAAAGTGTGCTGTCTGTCATCCCGTATGTATATACATGGAGCTGAAGCATGGCATACACACTTGAAAGAACAGAAATATCATCAAAATTACAGCATCTCTCCTGAATGTTTGCAAGAACTGGTAAGACAGTATTTCATAGTGTGATCCACCACAAGCTCAAAAGCAACTGAGTAACAGTGAAAAAAACCACTACAGCATGAGTTTTGTGTAGGCCTTCAGTACATATAGCAGATTCAAAGTGAAAGTGGGCGAAGGTTTTAATTCTCACACCACGTCTGTACTAGTTGGGGGTGGTTGAAAGCATGACATGCTTGCAGCTCAGTTTCTTATGTTTGATGTTGGATATAAGAGCTTAAAGATATATTACACTCATGAAGTCTTACTGCAGCATTTATTTAGATGCATAAAATGGTCTTGTCAAATATCAGGGCTTTAATTTTTCATATATAACAAAATACTTTAATTGTAGGTCCCTGTATTTTCAGATTTTCTGCAAAATAACATGGTAATATTTGTTTCTCTTTTTCTCTTGAGTTTGGGGACTGATTATATGTTTATTTATTACAAAGATGTTTTTTTTTTTTTTTTTCCTAGGTGCTGCACAATGGACTTGTGATGGAAATGAATCATCCAACAGCTGGAAGGATAGCTGTTCCAGGTTAGATGTTTAATTCTTTTTTCTAAATGAAGCTTGAAATTAAATGCTACATGGCATCCTGAGTAGTTCTTAAGCTCAGCTGAGGACATGACACATCTTCACATTTCACTCAAATGAACAAAAGTTTAACCAGGAAGACATTGTGCTCATATTCATTCCGGTAGCAGAAAAATGGGTTGAAATGTGTGTTAGAATAGCTTCTGGTTTTCATCGGTCAGTTGTCATAAAACATGAATATGGATTTGATAATATTTGCAAACTCCCACTGCTAGAAATATTACTGCTAAACCATCTGCATGAATATGTGAATCTGGTTTTGATTTAGGTCTATTTTGCAAGTTGCACAGGCTTCTTTTAGGGACATTTCTGTTGGGAAAAAAAAAAAAGAGTAGTTCATACTGAAGGTTTCATCACACTATTTTGTTTAATGAGATTAGACATGAAGCTCTGAAATGATGAAGTCTTAAATAGCTATTTTGGATTTCCAAAGAATACAAAAGTAATAGACTAATCTCTCCTCTTTTAAGCTCTAAGTGGATCAGAACTTGGAGTTGATGTGGCATTATTTCCGTTAGAGCTAGTTACGGAATGGGGTTAGGTTCATCTAGAGCCAGAGGCATTAGGAAAATTCTCATTCAGATCCTTGCAGTTGGCTCTGTTTTGACAACTGAGCCTTATCTAAAAATCTGCTAGCTATTGGGTCAACTTTTTCTGCTTCTCTATGCTTTTCTCTCTCCCAGGCCACATTAAGAATTGTTTCCTCCTTCATTCAAAGCACCATGCCATTTTTATTTATATAACATCTTCTCCTTACGCTGTGATTTTCTGTGCCAAATTCCACCCTCTGACACAGCATCCAGTTGTCATCAATTTCGGTTTACTTGAGCACATGTAGTGGTAAGAAGAATTTGACCCATAAAATTTCTCTTAATTTGCACATCCTGGAATCACACTGGGATGCAGAAAGAGTTATTTGAAAGAAATCAATCCCATACTAGATCATGTTTTCTGCATGAATAGAGGGGGGGTTGTGTGTGTGTGTATGTGTATGCTTCATATTTGCTCTTTATCTCAGTTTGCACTCCACATTTGGTCCCTCTGCTTGGATGCTTGGTTGATTGTATTCAAAAATGCTTCTTTAATTTAGATGCACATATCTGGAAATAGTAATCCTTTTGTTTTAGTTTCTGACAGAAAAGTAATCCTGGTTTATTTATCCAAAATGAAAAGTCTAATAAGGGGGATGATTTAATTATTTTTAAAGAAGTGGGCAGAAAAGCCTTGCAGATGGTAGAGAAAGTGTGTAAGGTTTTCACGTTGCGTACAACATATAATCTATCTCAGAGAAAGCAAATACTCCTTAAGGAGATAGGTTAAACTGCAAGAAGAGGAAGGAGATGAAAGGAATGTTCTAATGTCTGTCAGCAGTGATAGAATGTATTGGCAAGAGAGTGAGTTTTTACATAGGTAAGCCATAGTACTTCCCAAATCCATAGTTATTTTTTATTTTATTAAAACAGTGACACTGCACTAAACTAAAATAAATCATCTTAATCTCTAATGGATTGCCATTTAGATGGGCTTCTGTGAAGAGTTTCTTGTATTGAAGCAGATGGCTGAAATGATTATTGGATATTTGAGCAGGAAAAGGAGAATTCCTTCCTTTTCTGGCATGGGAGGATAAGGAGGGGAGAGACGGGGGAGGAAGAGGTGAAGGACAGTCATTCAGTATGAGCAGAATGGACCTATTGATATCACTGGAAAGACAGTACGGTACTCTGTCCCAGAATTCAAGGGCAAAAGTGAGTTTGGCCACTGTTGATGGTAGGTAATGCAAGTACCCTGGAATTGTCCCAGTCAATCATATATCTGAAGAATGCATGGAAGAGTGTGCAGAGAAGACATCCAGTAGCAAAACTGTTTCTCAATGACTATCTAAAACAGCAACAACTTTTTTTTTTTTCCAATGTGATTATGATTGAATATATTATACTTGGTAAAGAACAACTTTACTAAGCTCTCAGTTTCTGGCTCAAGGTTGCTTTATAAAGATATTAACGTGAATGTTGAAACGGAGTAGAGTAAAAATGTCTCTCCTTAAAGAGACTGGGGAGACTCTGGTCCCAAAAGAAAAATGGGTGACTTTTACTTCTTAACCATATAAGCCAGATTTTAATGTGCCTTTTAGTAATTGAGTTGGACATCACACTTGAGGCTCTTGACAGAGGTAGACCTCTTGTCTGCTGCCAAGTAAAGTTGTGAGGGCAGTGACATGCACTTCCTGAGCGAGAGCACGCTGGCAGATTTCAGCTCCAAGTATCACGGTTGGCCTCTGTGTCTAACACATTGGTTTGGAGTAGTCATGTTCCAGGCATGTCCCCACTTTGAGAGTGGGTTCAAATCTGTACATGAATCCTCACTTTGTAGATACTGCATCTTGAAATTCTGAGGGATTTTGCCGCTGATTTTAATGTAGGCTACATTTTTAATGTTGGATTTGGTGATTCACTCCCCTCCTTTGCTTAAATATCTTTCGGTATGGTTATCGAATTGGATTCTTTCAACACCTAGTCAATGGTTTTCTCCTTGCCTTTTTTAATAATTCCCAGCCTGAGATATAATGTGTTCTGATAAGCACATTGTAAGGCACTGGTGGAACTGGAGTGAGAGAAGTTGCATTATAAAAACCATATTTCAATTTTTTTTCTATTTCAAAAAGCACATTGATGGTAGGAGAGATGTGATGCAGACCCTGTGTTTTTATGTATCTTGCTTGAAGTATTCATTGAAAAATGTCTTTGCACATATACTCTGCAAAGATATCTTAGATTCATGAATGGATGTGAAAAAGGGAGTTCATCATGTCTGACTAAGAGTGACTGTATAAAAGATTGTAATACCATTTTAAAGAAAAATGGGGTTCTATGGTATTTGAGTGATTTCATTAGGATAATGATTCACTTATACCATTCAGCATACTCATGTCATGAAGTTATTCTAGAGCTGATTTTCCTTATACATATAGATACACTTGACATATCGCGTATATAGAAGGTGCAATACTGTGAGAGATCCTTGCTTGAATCCCAAAGGCCTGGCACTGCACTGCACTCATTCTTCACAGGACTGGTCCCTCTGGTTGCAGGACTATACTGATGAATCTCTTCTGGCTCTATATCTGAAGTCAGCTTAATTATCTTTAGTTCAGGGCAGGGCTCTGAAGATGATCAGGAGCACAGCACTGCATGGGTGGAGGATGAGAGACAAGAGGGATTCAGACTAGATATTGGCAAAGTCTTTTTCATCATGACAACAGCCAGGCAGTGGAACAGCTTGCCCAGAGAGGTTGTGCAGGCTCTGTTCTTGCAGGTTTTCAAGACCTGTCCAACTAGACAAAGCCGTGAGCAACCTGGTGTGACCTCAGACCTGACCCCGATTTGAGCAGGAGCTTGGACTTGAGACTTCCTGAGGTCCTTAGCAATTTAGTTTATGTTCTTATTCTGTGATTAATCTCAGTATCTTCTCACTCGGCTCGGTTGCACTTAGCCCTTTCCATAGAGATCTGGAGGAGAAATGACGGAGTTTTAAGAAAACTGGAAATGTAGAGCACAGAAAGTACTTCTGAGGGCAAAAAGTGTCAGGGGAGAGATGTTTTCTAGAGTACCGGATTGAAGGTGGTGCTGGATGGCACATAGACAATACAGTTAAGTGAAGGGACAAAATTGCAAGAAGCTTTATCACCTGGGTTAGTCCTGAACTACTTTACGAAAGAGTAATGGACTTTTCTGAAGAGTGGTAGCATGTGGGTTTCTGGGAGCCACTGGGTAACTTATTCTGTTTCAGTCTGGAGCATAGTGGATACAAACCCTTACTGGTTATGTAGACAAAGCTTTTGGATGCAACGTAATCTTGCCCAGACCCTTTCCATTCTCATCTATTTTATATGGTTTAAGAAACTCAAAGAATAATACTTTCAACTTCTGTGTTATCTAGTGTCTAATGTTGACTTTTAAAAGTTGCCAATAGATTCTTTTGTAGTCAAAAAAGTGTTTGTAATATGTTTGGTTTGTGTGCTTGTTTGTGGGGTTTTGTTTGGTTGGTTTTGGTCTGGTGTTTTGTTTGGGGTTTTTTATTATTATTTTTGCTTGTTTGTTTGTTTTCTGGTTGGTTGATTGCTTGTTTTTTTTATTTGGAAAAAACCACAATGCATTCAGCTGCCCCTAACAAACTGACCTTTGTAGAATTTATTGACTAGCAGGAACCTCTGTGAAATAAACCTCATTTCTGACCCCATCTAAACCTTAGTGAATTGGGGATTTGGATATAAGCCGACACTTCAGAATCATCTCTCATCAAACAGGAAATGATATAACTGCAGAAATTGTGTAAAATACCTCTTCCAGACAAAACAACTATTCTTAGTTTTGATAATGTTTATATTGTGCATTCTCCTCATCCCCATTTCCTGAGTTGATAACCACTCTTTCTGTCCTTTGGCCCAGGATCTGCATGAAGGATGCCTGTATTGCTCAGAAAGGCCATGTTCATACCTGGTTCATGATTTCCTTCTGTGGTCCTGAGAGAATGTGTTTGGGGGACTGCTCCCAGCTCAGTTAGGAAAGTCAGTACAGGATTCCTCCTCAGCATAGATTTCTTGGACTGAATTCAGGCAATCTGTGTCAATTAATCAACCAACTCAGGAGAAATGTCCCTTTTTCTGGTCTTCTCCTGTCACTGTGCATTACAAATATACTACTGAAACAGGAAAGACTTTTTTTTTTTTTTTTTTTAGAGATAGGCTTTTCCTGTTGTATGATTCATTAAATGGCACTGTGGTTCCATGGAGATTAATTGTGATCAATCTCTTAGAGGAATGGTTTTAAGGAACAAGACTAAGAGGCAAGAAATCTAATAGGACTTCCTTGCTGTGCTATAGATTTCTTCCTTGTCTTGGACAAATCACTCTCTGTGTCTCATCTTACTCATTGTTTGCAGTTTTTCAGATCTTAATTAATAGCGGGAAAAAAAATTGATTTCTAAGGGAAGGATGTTCTTGGAAAAACTCTGTGTATTATTTTCAATGTGTATTCCTATTTATTATGTATGTTTATATGTATTTATACCTATTTTCTCCATGTATGGGGAAGAGCAGTTATAGTTGTGGAAATAACAGTGAAGTATCTGTGTTTGATCAGTACATTTCAATACAGGGTACAGCTATAGCTCTTAGTGATACATGCTATCTTTTTTTGATCATTTAATATAAGTGTAGTGGGAGAAGCTTCAGTAGGACTAGATATATGACAGAGAAAAGTGACTTCTACATGGGTGAAGTTTGCAGGAAATTAAGGAAGTCTGTACTCCAATCCATTGTTTCGTGCAGCTAGGATATCCCACAATATAGGAACAACAACAAAAACATAAAAAATCCCAACTTTTTCTTTTTTGCAAAAACCTCTGCTTGAACTTCTGATCCTGTCTGCTTCTCATCAGGCAGTTTTTTCATATGCGCGCGTGTGCGTGCATGCATGTGCATAACTGATGTTGATTGAAAAATTTTAATTTCACTTCACTATTTATGGTACATTGGAGACAAACAGCTTCACCAGCATTACTGTTACCTCATTCGCCTTTTTCAGTCATCAGGGCCGACTGTTTATGTGTTTTACATTCACAGAGCTGATTTCAATTTTGAGGAATTCAGGACCATTACAGGAGCCCAGCAGAAATGATGTATGACAGCTCACTTTGCTATCCTCAAAATACTTTAAAAAAATCTTAATAAATAAACAATATATTTATACTCATTGCAAAAGCAGAAAAGAGATGGTGGGAACGGCAAGGAATATGTTATAAGCTTCAGGATTATGTAGAAAAGTCTAGTCTATGTTTTTAAGGAATGACACTTGGAATCTTTTAAGATTCTTTTTAAAGTAAAACAGAAACCTCAAACCTTTTCATATTTTTGCTCCTCTGTTGTGTGTTTCCAGAGTGTTTCTCTACTGTATATTTTAAAATTTGCTGTATCTCCTGGAATGGTCACAGTTGACCCTTTTGAAGTTAATGTTTTAAGGAAGAAAAACCAGCTGTCTCTTACCTAGTTCTGAGACTTCACTTGTTGGAGGATATTAAGAAATAGTGGAAGTATTTTCCATCAAGCTCAGCAGTGCTGTGTGTGACTCAGGCAGCGGCTCTCCGGCACTGTTGTTCGGGGTGTCTGAGCTGGACTCTCCTCTCAGCAGACCCCAGATTTTTCTGTCTTTCTTTAAGCTGTGGCAATCAAAATTCATTGTCTTGCCTCATGTGTTTTCTTTCCAGGACCTGACACGGCCATATTGGGAGGGGAAATAGAAATATTTTGGTAGACAAGTGGGGACATTTTCCTACTGTGTATAAGTCAAGTAAAATGGCGGTTGAAGTTTTGCGGAATGTTGATTGGTAATTATACTTTCACTCACTGGAGAATATTTTATTTATATTTTCCTTCATGTGTCCTAAGATATACTAGGATTTCCTTTCAACTGGATGTAATACTTTCTTATGGAGACTAAATGAATAGTATCACCTTTCTGTTTCATTGGGGGAGAAAAAAAACCCCTGGAAATATTAATTGAATAGCCAAATAAACTTATTAATTTCTCAACAACGGTGTCAATCCTGGAATTCAAGTTTGTTTAAATCTATTTTTTAAACAATTTAAAACCTACGTAAATGTATTTTCTACTTCTTTCTACGTAAGTTACAGTAACTTGGAAAGTACTTTCTTAACCGTCAGTCCATAACAAGCACAGCCAGGTGCTCACACAGTTCAGGGTGTGGGACTGTAAAGATATATCTGCATGCCTCGGGTGCGTTGTAAAACGGCCAAATTACTTCAACACCCATAAATTGTAAGTGTATCTTTATGATCTTTAATAATTACTGGATAAGAAAAGGAATCTACTGTCAGCTGAAAAAGTTTGGTTTCATTAAATGTAAAAATATGTTTTAAACATTTAGACAATTTTACTTAATCCCTGGGATACTGAGTATACCAATCCTTATTTGTGTTTGCACCATGTCGTCTTGCCCCAAGCCCTGCCTCCCCGTGAATGGAAAGAATGATTGGACTTAAACTGTTTTCTGTGAACCTGGACTGAACAATTTTGGGGTCAGCCGTGGCCATTAGATCATGTAGTTTGCCTTCTTATGGCATCTGCCATAGAATTTCATCAATTTACTCCTTTCACTTGTGTTTGACTACAGTTTGTCTTATTCAGAAGTCCTCAAGAAATAGAAAATTCATCAAATATCTGCCTCTTTTGAAATGCCCAATTGCGTTCATTGTTAAAAAAACCATGCCATTATTATAATTCAATGTTACCTAGTTTTATAGAGCAAGAGTATTTTTTTTCATGTCTTTCATGAGCTTTAACTACTTTTGTTTTCTCCCCATGAAAGTACTTATATGACAGAAGCCACATCTAGATGACTTTTTGACAAACTGCATTGGGTAATTTGCCTGGGTCTTTTCAGGTCCTTTGTATAAGCAAAGTGCAGCAGCTTTGAAACTCTATTTTTTATTGCAGTCAGTGTACTGCATATTTACATGAAAATTTTGCAGTTGTGTAGAGTGCATCACAAACCTCCTGCCTGACTCTAGGCAAGTCCTTTAGCCCATGAAGTTACATTTCTCACTTCTTCATCTAAGAAATGGAGATAATAGAACTCACAACTACAGGGCATAAGTATGTTCATTTTTTTCCAAATGATAATAATGATAATACATGAAATTGGGTGCTATGGGATTGAGTAGAAATGAGGGAAAAATAAGGCTTATACAGTTAACTTTACTGTTCAGTTGACTAAGAGCCTACATCCAGTACATAAAAGAATCATAGAATTGTAGAATAGTTTGAGTTGGAATGGACCTTTCAAGGCCACTAGTCCAACCCCCTGCAATGAGCAGGGACATCTTCAACTAGATCAGGTTGCTCAGAGCCCCGTCCAGCCTGGCCTGGAATGTCTCCAGGGATGGCGCATCTACCACCTCTCTGGGCAACCTGGGCCAGTGTTTTACCACCCTCATTGTAACAATTTCTTCCGTGTGTCTAGCCTGAATCTCCCCTCTTCTAATTTAAAACCACCGCCTCTTGTCTTATCACTACAGGCCCTGCTAAAAAGCCTGTCCCCATCTTTCTTATAGGCCTCTTTTAAGTATGGAAAGGCCGCAATAAGGTCTCCCTGGACCCTTCTCCAAGCTGAACAAGCCCAGCTCTCTCAGCCTGTCCTCACAGCAGAGCTGTTCCAGCCCTCTGATTAATTCTGTGGCCTCCTCTGGCCCCTCTCCAACAGGTCCATGTCTTTCCTGTGCTGAGGGCCCCAGAGCTGGATGCAGAATTGCAGATGGAGTCTCACCAGACTGGAGCAGAGGGGCAGAATCACCTCCCTCCGCCTGCTGGCCACGCTTCTTTTGATGCAGCCCGGGATATGGTTGGCCTTATGGGCTGCAATTGCATATTGCTGGCTCACATCCAATTTTCATCCACCAGAAGCATCTTCCACCTCCTTGAGCTGGAGAGGGTGGAGGTGTGAGAGGACCTTTCTGTCCTGCTAAGGTGATGGGTCTCCAGCAGTATCTTGGGGTCTCCAGCGGCGTCCTGCGGTCTCCGATGGTCTTCAGCGGCGTCCTTTGGTCTGCAACTGTCTCCAACAGTGTCCTGTGGTCTCCAGCAGCATTCTTTGGTCTCAAATGGTCTCCAGTGGCATCCTGTAGTCTCTGGCAGTGTCCGGTGGCGTCCTGTGGGCTCCAAGGAACTCCTCCTGGTTCTCTGGGTCTGCCGGCCAGCCAGAAGATGTCAGCCCCTCTCCTCACCGCTTCCCCAGGCCCCAGGGCAGAGGAGATGCCCCCTTCATGAGGGATGGGGCTGCAGGGCGGGAAGCTGGGCTCATCCGTGCCTTGACAGCGGCTGATCTCCCCACCCAGCCCGCTGGAGGTTGGTGTGATGCCACCTCCAGCTGGCGGTGGCGCCGGCCCTTGGTGGGAGCTGCTGTTTGACAGTTCTCTGAGAGCCCCCAGCATCCTGTGATGCCAGTATTCCAGTATCAGTGAGGCATCAGCACACAGCTGGGTCATCCCCATTGGGCTATTTATTAAAAATAAAATTAAAAAAAAAAAAAATAAACGACCCACTTCTTTGTGCTAGTACTGACAAAGAGGAAATGTGTAAAATGTGTAGTCAAACAACAGAAACAAAAAGCATTCCTGGCTGGGTGATACATGGCTGCATGTGCCTTCCCTCTGATGCTGGATCCTGCAGGAGCAGCTGGAAGGGCCACATGTGTTATTCACAGCGCAAGTAGTTCCTCAGGAAACCACAGCATTCATGGAATGGTTTACCTATCAAATGTGTAATCACCGAGCACAAGAACACAACAATTTCTCTTAGGTGGTCCCCTCTTTCTTCAAAACTCGTTTGGCCGCATGTAGCCCCTTCTAACAGGATTAGAAGAATCCACTAGGAAAAAGTCAGTGGTATGAAATACTCTGTAGGTTTGTCTGTGGAAGAAATTCTGAATAGCAAATTGAAACTTTAGTATGTATTCACTGAAATAAGGGCTGTTATGTTAAATGTCTTGCCTTGAAGTCACAGTCTTTCGTCTCTTTCACTGAATGAGTTAAAAGTTGAAGAAAAATCTTCTTGTTAGAGCTATACATTCAGCTGCTTAACAACCACATGGGCCTGACAGCTTGACCACCATGGCTTTTAGGCACAAACCAGTTTTTTTTGTACATAGGTGTATCAAATGGGTCTGTGTCACTTCTTGGCCTAGCAGCACACAAGGCAATATTCCAATAAAGTATCTTCCTGATGGCATTAGGAAATTAGAGCAAACAGCAGGGACTTGCTCCATCAGTGTGTCCTAGTGTACTATGTGATTTCCTGTACCCATTTTTAAACCAACTTTACACACTGTTAGAGATCCTTTTTTTTTTCTTTTTATGTAGGTTTCTGTTTTTCTCCAATTTAGTGCATGAGCAGAAATCATACCTGCCTAACTGCTGAAATCAGCATAGATTTTTCAGTAAACTTCAGCAGCATCAGAGGTTTTCTGCAAGTACCTTTCCTAAAGCAAATGCTTCATTCTCCAAAACTATTTGTAGCAAATGTTAGTAGTGCTGCACCACAGACCCTCATTCACAGTCACACATGTTCTTCCGGAGACTGTTTTGGAACTGAGCATTTTAGAAATCACCCTCGTAAATGGATACTTGGTACGGGTTTTCACTTTTTCAAAGTCGGGTGAGAGGGAAAACCTGCAAGTACTATACAACTCCAGGACTTGCTTGTTCCTGCCAAAGAGAAAAAGATTGTGCATTATTAACAAAGTAAGACTATTGCCTCTCTTGAAATATCCCGAAAGCTCTGAACATGAACTGTGTGATGGCTTGTTAGCCTCAATATTTGAACACAGGTATACCCGATGTCCATCAGTTGAATTCCAAACTCTATGAATTAATTGCTGGCCAATTCCGCAAGGATAAAACATCTATTAAAAGCCAACAATAAGCCAGAAATCTCTTTCCATTTCATATGATAAAAAAATAGAGTGAATCCTGAAAAAAAGGAATAGATATTAGACAGGGAAATCTTGTAGAGTTGTAGAGCAAGCAATAAAACACATAGTGTTTTCATTTCTTTTTTTATATTTCTTTCGTCAGAATAGTTAGACAAACATGGAAACATTTGCAACAGCAATACTCGGGTCAGTTTAAAGTCTTGATAACACTAAAACTAAGCTAAGGATGTGGGGAGGGCAATTAAGGTCTTATTATTTTTGTACACACTCACTTACACACATAGATATTCACTCCACAGCTCCAAACAGCTGTCTTAGCCATGTCTGCAAAGAAACAGAAATAGTAGGCAGAAAGGAACCACATCCCTACTAAGAGACTTAGTCATGCAGTAAAACTAAACATCTCTGCAACCAGGGCCATCTGACAGGAACCGTCCCTGTGCAGGTCATGAGCATGAAGTTATTTTAGCTCCCTGGGAGAGGGGAGGGTCTCTTTCCCCTTTCATGGGCTAAAACAAGAAGCTCTCCCTGGATTTTGAGCTAAGACGCAGCGAGCAGAAGGCAGCTTTTCCAACAGATAGAACAAGGCAAAAGGACGTCGTACAGCAAGGTCTTTGCTGTCTCTTGCTCCTGAGCCCTCTACTTCTACTCTTCTTTCTTCTTCTGGTGACAGGAAAGCAAAGCCTGTCCTGTCCCTGGGAGCCCATACTGGACCCTGCTTGTCTACGGGATGAACCAGCACCTGCCATTCCTCTCCAAAGACATTTACACACAGAAATCAGTGGAGTAGTGGATCACAGAAGCGTAAGCTGCAGTGAACATAAGTTAGAAACAGATCTTCTTTTGTCCGTGGTGACAAAATAAACCCAGCAATTTCTTATTTCATAGAAATTCTCCTCAAGTAGTAGCTGCAAGTCAAGGGAGGTGATTCTGTCCCTCTGCTCCACGCTGATGAGACCCCACCGAGAGCCCTCAGCACAAGAAAGACATGGACCTTTTGGAGAGGGACCAGAGGAGGGACACAAAAATGATCAGAGGGCTGGAACACCTCTGCTGTGAGGACAGACTGAGAGAGTTGGGGTTCTTCAGCCTGGAAAAGGGTCTGGGGAGACCTCATTGTGACCTTTTTGTACTTAAGAGGGGCCTAAAGAAGGATGGGGACAGACATTTTAGCAGGGCCAGGCTGGACGGGGCTCTGAGCAACCTGATCTAGTTGGTGATGTCCCTGCTCATTGCACCGGGGTTGGACTAGATGAGCTTTGAAAGTCCCTTCTAACACCAACTATTCTTTGATTCTATGATTCTGTCAGCTAGTAAAATTAACCACTTCCAGAGTAGACAAGAGCAGGAATAGAATTCCTATGTGAGCTAATGTTTGCACTTCTCAAAGCCTTCCAAATGTTTAATTAGATGGAAAAAATTGCTTGCGTAGAAACAAATGGACAATTTTCCATGTTCTGCATGATTTGAGTGTTTTAGTTGTATGGAAAGGACAAAAAGGGGGAAGAAAAAAATAAAATCTGTTTCATGACAGTGTGGATGAGCAGCAGGAAGCAAGGCTCTCATTCAAGGCACATATGCACAGCTGTGGAAAACCTTCAAGAAAACTCTGTAAGTTAGAGGTGTGAGGACACCTCTATGAGGACAGGTTGTCTGGTGTAGTGGAGTGGGGCCACGAGTCCTTGTTCTCCTTCTTCCCTGGAAGAATAGAGGGTGCCTGGGGACAGAAAGCGGTTAAGTCGGGGACAACCACTGGCCGCCCATCGACTGTTAACATGGAAAACTGCACTCCATAATCGTGACACCCATCCAGGCTCATGAGGTTTAAGCACTTTTTTTCAGGAACCTGTTTGACTGCTTTACAATCCCATCAGTTTGGGGATGGCAGGGAGTGTGGAAAACCCATTGAATCCTTTCATATTTGGCCCAATCTTGAACCACCCCAGCAGCAAAGTGGTTTCCATTATCCAGCTGGGTTGGCGGGGGCTTAAAAGGGGCCAAGGGGGAAAGTAATCAAGTCCCTCTTATCATTTTCTGTGAGCCTTCTTAAATGGGCCCACTGGCTGTCCCCTGGCTCACTTACTGGGGGCAACGTGTCCAGTTTCCCATCTGAAAATCAGTCAAGTCCTTTTCCTTTTGTATTCCCAAGCCCAAATGAGCTTTTCTAAGACAACAGTAGGCATACCATCCATTAAATCCTGGGGAATCCCCTTTTTGATTCCCTCCACACACAGTAGGTTTCTCTTTGCCCCTGAGGCTCGTGGAGCAGAACATGGCCCCTCACGATATTCAGCCCACGTCACCGTGGTCTTTTGTTCAGCATTAGGGCCAGTCAAGCCCATCCGCCTCCCACAGCCACTCAGTTCTTGCGCTACTTAACTCAAGTCAATGCTGCTGCATCTCCAGCCCACCCCCCATCTTTGGGGGCTAAACCATCACGCAGATGATCTTGCAGTTGTAGGGCATGAAGCTGCAGGGAATCAGGCAGGCCCTGGATTAGGGGAGTCATTCTGTCGGGGTTGGCAATTAACAGCATCGGGGAACTGTGCTGGGGAACCAAATGTCAGTCATGCGTTAGGTGCAGACAGGCAGCTTTCTGGAGGGTCTCAATGCACAAGGGGTCACCTCTTTCTAGGGGATCTAAACCCCGTGCCCATGAAGCAACTCTTTGAGTTGAAGACCAGGGTTCCCATTCATCACGCAAGCCTGCGTCCCAGCTTCTGTGCCAATACCCGGGTGCTGCTTTGGGGATCCTGTGGTTGGCGAGGGAACGAAAATACATGTACTCTTTGCATTTCATCTGTGGCTTTGTGGTTGTTCCTGTGACCTGCCTGCGCCGACTGGCACAGTCACTGTCGCTGCCCCAGCTGGCACTTCATCCCCCTCTGCTGCAGGATGACACAGCAGCCCTGCAGCTCCGCAGCGAGTCAAGCCCAGCGATGCATCTCCCTGCCCTGGTCACGGCCAAGGGCTCCTGTGCCCAGCCCAGCATCACAGAATGTGCAATGACTCTACAACTCAAAATACCAGTTTTCTTTAATGCAGTAGCAGTAAGCAGGCAAAGTGTGTTTGAACAGCTGGTGGTTTTTTGGCTCCAAGCTGATTATATGGTCTGCTAAAGGGCTTCGAAAAAATCCTTCTCCCAAGAGCCCTGTCACGAATTCATGACCAAATCTGGGAAGAAATAAACAATACCAGAGATGACAATTACTAAATGCAACAAGAAGACACAACAGAGATGATGGAAGAAAACAGCAAGAGGGAAAGCAGGGGAGGAGCAGAGAACACGTAAGCAAACGAGATCCTTGAATCTCCCCCTATCAGCGGAGTAATAGAAGGGTTCCAAAAGACCAGATTCTGAATAAGAAGTATACCTTGTAACTGAAGTGCACTTTGGGGACATCTTTCCCTGGTGTTTCCTAAATGCTCACCTGCAATGGAGAGATAGAACTCTTTAAAATCTTTGATCTCTCGGGAGCCTTCACAGGCTGCTGTACAGTCATTGTAGGCTTTGAAGAAATCAGGAAGAGCCAGTTCCATGTCTGAGATGGACGTTCTCCAATTCCCACAGCTGTATGCTCGCACAGCCCTGACAAACAGATTCTGAAAAATTGGCCCGAGTGAAAACCTACAGTAACTGACCTGCAGAAAGCTGCATGCAAATTCAGAGAGAGTAAATGGTGTTTCTGCATTTCTGGATGACTACGTGAGCTGTTAGCCAGTCGATATGAGGAAAACAAATACTGATGGCTCGTGGATTTTACCAGATATTTCCTCGATCGTAGAGTCCGCAAGTCCACTTCAGATCCACATAAAAAGCCTGCTGGACAGAGGGAACAGAGTGAGTCTAAAGCACAGGCTTAGATAAAGCCCCAGAGGTGAGGATTACGGAATGCAACAAGGCGACACAACAGAGATGACGAAGGAAAACAGCAAGAGGGAAAGGAGAAGCAGAGAACACGTAAGCAAACGAGATCCTTGAATCTCCCCCAATCAGAGGAGTAATAGAAGGGTTCCACAAGACCAGACTCTGAATCAAAAGCATACCTCGTAAGCTTTTATCTCCAACTCTTTCATATGCTCCTCAGCATCAGGTCTGCTCTGACAGTAGGCCACATTTCTTTGCATCATTTCAGCATCGGGATCCTTCAGAAGAAATGTGTGAGCTGCCGCAATAGCTTGTGGAAGGTTATGAGCCTAAACAGGGATGGGAAGAAGAGGAAAGGGGAAAAAAGTTAACTGGGAAAAAAACCTCAAAGTTTCCCACTTTCTGTCAACAAACTGTCCTGCAGCCTATATATTCCCAAACTTACATCTACCGAAACCACAGTCTCGGCAGATACAATGGCACACTAGAACGGATACAAATCTTTTGTGTTTTATTAGTAGTTGCATCACTAGGAGCATGTTTCTTTTACTGTTAAAATCTATTATTGTTGCAGATAGCATCATAATGATTTTAGGTTAAAAAGAAGACATTTTTTCCCTTCCTCCTGTACTGCATTTCTATTTTTTATAGAGGGAGAGGGAAAGAAAAAGTCTTAAGTATCTGTGAAATGTTAAGAAACTTTTCCTTTCTTCAGGCAAGGTGCAGATCCAACGGTGTCCTTTGGTCTCCGACGTTCCCCAGTGGTGTCCTGTGGTTTCCAGCGCTGTCCTTCGGTCTTTGACGCTCTCCTGCAATCTCCAGCAGTCTCCGGCAGTCTTCAGTGGGCTTCTGTGCACACACATTTATAGTTTTTATTTTCTATATTGACATATTTTTATAAACTACATAGTCGGTATACACATATATAGGGAGAAGGAAAGAGAAAGAAAAAGTCTGAATTATTTGTGAAATGTGAAACCTTTTCCCTTGAAGGCAAGATCCAGCTCCAGCGGTGTCCTTGGGTCTCCTGGGGTCTCTGGCGGTGTCCTGCGGTCTGCAGTGGCTCCACGGGACTCCTCCTGGTGCTCTGGGGCTGCCGCCCAGAGGACAGCAGCCCATCTCCTCACCGCTTCTCCAGGCCTCAGGGCAGAGGAGATGCCCCCAGCATGAGGGGTTTGGGTACAGGCTGGGAAGCCGGGCTCACCTGTGGCTCAGCAGCGGCTGATGGTCCGGCCCATGCCCCGGAGGTGGCTGTGATGCCACCTCCGGCTAGTGGCGGCTGCTGGGGCGGCGCCGCCTGTTGCGAGGCGGCTGTTTGGGGGGTCCCTGAGAGCCCCCGGCCGTCCTGCGGCGCTTCGGGCACCACGGTGCTGGAGGCAGCCCGGCCATGGTGCTCTGGAGCCCCAGCAGCCCTGCCTCAGGTGCATCCACCTCCGGGGACTCATCTTCTTGCTGGGGAGGGTCAGCCTCCACGGGCTCCTCTTGCCTGTGGGAGCTGCTGTGGGAGCCTCTAAGAATTATATCTTAACCCAAATCATGCAGTTATCTCAAAAAACTGCACAGATTCATGCAAACACCAACTTTAAACTGGGGTAAGCCTTACGCTGCCTAACGACTTGGAGGGAAAGGAGGAAGAGAGAGAGAAAGAGATCATCAGTCCTGAGAGAAAGAGAGACAGACAGAGTGACCCTCTCCTCATGAACTTGCCCCTATTTATGGGCCCCACGTTCTTTTATCGGTTACATATCTAAAAGCTAATAGATTTTGCGAAGTCGTCTTTTACACTTGATGAACTTGAAAATTTATTTCTCCAAAGACATATCTTGTCCAACTGCTCAAAACGCGTACTTGCCAAGCTCTCTAAAACCTATTCTTGTTTGCACTAGTTACACTGTGTGCAAAATTTGCCTCCATTTTTAACGCAAGCATTTGTCCGAGGGTGTAACAACCATATATTTCAATTCCCACAGTTCCTTCCAACAAACCTTGTATTCACTTCAAAATAACCACCTTCAGAGTGGGAATCCCACCACAGTGCTATGGTGCGAGGAACAGGAACAGAGGTAACATAGGGCCCATCTCAAGTTTGTTTCCACAACTCTCCACAAGTACAGGATGTTTCAAAAAGGTGGACCCAATTTGAAATCACTCTGTGTTGGAAATTGGGGCCATCTTTTTGAAAGACCCTGGAGTATTGCTTGAGGCTTCATACAAAGCATTTGAGTTTTCCGTCCGTGTCCTGTTACTTCTCCACAGCTATTCCTCTCTCTGTTCAAGAAAACGGGACTTGGTTATTCCCCATGTGGGGTTTCCCCCTGTGTGATTAAGGCTTTTTAAACTCGTTTTTCAATATTTTTGTATGATTCCAACAAACCATTGTAAATTTAAATCCTTCTGCCACTGAACCAGGGAGGGCAACACATATCCCCTGGTCCCTCTGGTTCCAAATATGCGTGAGCCCTTGTATCAAGTCCAAAGCTACATTCGATAGAGTCTGGTTAGGCACTGGCAAAACCAGTATTAGTCCTATACCACGTATAAATGTACATTTCTCCCACATCTTTTTTCCCTTGTAAAATAAAGGAAAACTAAGATCCAAAGAATCCCAAACCAGATTAAAATAACCAACCATACATCAATAAAAATAAACAAATAAATAATTAAATAATCAACACTGATAGTCAACAGAAAACAAAGGGACAATCCGCCAGGTTCTGATCTAGTGCTCCTTCCTGTGATTGTCACTGGCTTTTTGTATATATATTCATTGCTGTCTTTAAAACGAGGGGTGCAGTGCCAAGGGTGGGCAGTTCTATGAGGACAGGTTGTCTGGTGTAGTGGAGCGGGGCCATGAGTCCTTGTTCTCCTTCTTCGGGGAACTGTGCTGGGGAACCAAATGTCAGTCATGCGTTAGGTGCAGACAGGCGGCTTTCTGGAGGCATTTTCTAAATTACTAACGGAGGGTGGTCTCTTTTCTGGAGTCATTTTCTAAATGACTAACGGAGGGTGGTCTCAATGCACAAGGGGTCACCTCTTTCTAGGGGATCTAAACCCCGTGCCCATGAAGCAACTCTTTGAGTTGAAGACCAGGGTTCCCATTCATCACGCAAGCCTGCGTCCCAGCTTCTGTGCCAATACCCGGGTGCTGCTTTGGGGATCCTGTGGTTGGCGAGGGAACGAAAATACATGTACTCTTTGCATTTCATCTGTGGCTTTGTGGTTGTTCCTGTGACCTGCCTGCGCCGACTGGCACAGTCACTGTCGCTGCCCCAGCTGGCACTTCATCCCCCTCTGCTGCAGGATGACACAGCAGCCCTGCAGCTCCGCAGCGAGTCAAGCCCAGCGATGCATCTCCCTGCCCTGGTCACGGCCAAGGGCTCCTGTGCCCAGCCCAGCATCACAGAATGTGCAATGACTCTACAACTCAAAATACCAGTTTTCTTTAATGCAGTAGCAGTAAGCAGGCAAAGTGTGTTTGAACAGCTGGTGGTTTTTTGGCTCCAAGCTGATTATATGGTCTGCTAAAGGGCTTCGAAAAAATCCTTCTCCCAAGAGCCCTGTCACGAATTCATGACCAAATCTGGGAAGAAAAAAACAATACCAGAGATGACAATTACTAAATGCAACGAGAAGACACAACAGAGATGATGGAAGAAAACAGCAAGAGGGAAAGCAGGGGAGGAGCAGAGAACACGTAAGCAAACGAGATCCTTGAATCTCCCCCTATCAGAGGAGTAATAGAAGGGTTCCAAAAGACCAGATTCTGAATAAGAAGTATACCTCGTAACTGAAATGCACTTTGGGGACATCTTTCCCTGGTGTTTCCTAAATGCTCACCTGCAATGGAGAGATAGAACTCTTTACAATCTTTGATCTCTCGGGAGCCTTCACAGGCTGCTGTACAGTCATTGTAGGCTTTGAAGAAATCAGGAAGAGCCAGTTCCATGTCTGAGATGGACGTTCTCCAGTTCCCACAGCTGTATGCTCGCACAGCCCTGACAAACAGATTCTGAAAAATTGGCCCGAGTGAAAACCTACAGTAACTGACCTGCAGAAAGCTGCATGCAAATTCAGATAGAGTAAATGGTGTTTCTGCATTTCTGGATGACTACGTGAGCTGTTAGCCAGTCGATATGAGGAAAACAAATACTGATGGCTTGTGGATTTTACCAGATATTTCCTCGATCGTAGAGTCCGCAAGTCCACTTCAGATCCACATAAAAAGCCTGCTGGACAGAGGGAACAGAGTGAGTCTAAAGCACAGGCTTAGATAAAGCCCCAGAGGTGAGGATTACGGAATGCAACAAGGCGACACAACAGAGATGACGAAGGAAAACAGCAAGAGGGAAAGGAGAAGCAGAGAACACGTAAGCAAACGAGATCCTTGAATCTCCCCCAATCAGAGGAGTAATAGAAGGGTTCCACAAGACCAGACTCTGAATCAAAAGCATACCTCGTAAGCTTTTGTCTCCAACTCTTTCATATGCTCCTCAGCATCAGGTCTGCTCTGACAGTAGGCCACATTTCTTTGCATCATTTCAGCATCGGGATCCTTCAGAAGAAATGTGTGAGCTGCCGCAATAGCTTGTGGAAGGTTATGAGCCTAAACAGGGATGGGAAGAAGAGGAAAGGGGAAAAAAGTTAACTGGGAAAAAAACCTCAAAGTTTCCCACTTTCTGTCAACAAACTGTCCTGCAGCCTATATATTCCCAAACTTACATCTACCGAAACCACAGTCTCAGCAGATACAATGGCACACTAGAACGGATACAAATCTTTTGTGTTTTATTAGTAGTTGCATCACTAGGAGCATGTTTCTTTTACTGTTGAAATCTATTATTGTTGCAGATAGCATCATAATGATTTTAGGTTAAAAAGAAGACTTTTTTTCCCTTCCTCCTGTACTGCGTTTCTATTTTTTATAGAGGGAGAGGGAAAGAAAAAGTCTTAAGTATCTGTGAAATGTTAAGAAACTTTTCCTTTTTTCAGGCAAGGTGCAGATCCAACGGTGTCCTTTGGTCTCCGACGTTCCCCAGTGGTGTCCTGTGGCTTCCAGCGCTGTCCTTCGGTCTTCGACGCTCTCCTGCAATCTCCAGCAGTCTCCGGCGGTCTCCAGTGGGCTTCTGTGCACACACATTTATAGTTTTTATTTTCTATATTGACATATTTTTATAAACTACATAGTCGGTATACACATATATAGGGAGAAGGAAAGAGAAAGAAAAAGTCTGAATTATTTGTGAAATGTGAAACCTTTTCCCTTGAAGGCAAGATCCAGCTCCAGCGGTGTCCTTGGGTCTCCTGGGGTCTCTGGCGGTGTCCTGCGGTCTGCAGTGGCTCCACGGGACTCCTCCTGGTGCTCTGGGGCTGCCGACCAGAGGACAGCAGCCCATCTCCTCACCGCTTCTCCAGGCCTCAGGGCAGAGGAGATGCCCCCAGCATGAGGGGTTTGGGTACAGGCTGGGAAGCCGGGCTCACCTGTGGCTCAGCAGCAGCTGATGGTCCGGCCCATGCCCCGGAGGTGGCTGTGATGCCACCTCCAGCTAGTGGCGGCTGCTGGGGCGGTGCCGCCTGTTGCGAGGCGGCTGTTTGGGGGGTCCCTGAGAGCCCCCGGCCGTCCTGCGGCGCTTCGGGCACCACGGTGCTGGAGGCAGCCCGGCCATGGTGCTCTGGAGCCCCAGCAGCCCTGCCTGAGGTGGGCCCACCTCCATGGGCTCCTCCTCCTCCTGCGGGGGATCCACCTCCATGGGCTCCTCTTCTTGCTGGGGAGGGTCAACCTCCATGGGCTCCTCTTGCCTGTGGGAGCTGCTCCTGCTCCCAACAGGCAGCTGCCGTTTTCCGGGCAGCGGAGCCATCTTCAGAGGTTCCCTGAACCTCTTCTTGCTTCTCCCACTTGACGAGGCGCTGTCTTCTCAGGACTCTTCTCTCCGAGCGCGATCCGACGGTGGCGCAGCTGGCAGAGCTGTGTTCCAACCGCTGTAACGGAAGGCTGGTCACGGCCCCAACGGACGCTGCGGTGGCCGGCATGGCGGCCCACGAGGCCATGAAGGCCCCATTGCAGGGCCATTTTGCTCTGCAGAGAGAAAGGCTGCCCCTCAGGCACCGTGCCTGCCCTGCAGCTGCCCCTGTGTGCCCGGGGCTCCAGCCCCCTCCCCATGCCAGGCCTGGGGGCCCCTCAGGGGACAGCGGCCACAGTGTTCCAGGAGGGTCGGGGGGTCTCTGTGACCCTCCAGCCGCTCGGCTCCCTGCCGGTGCCGTCATCCCCGCAGCCGGCAGGAGCCCAGAGGTGATTCAGCTAGTGCCATAGCTCTTCCGCAGGGTTTCTGTAAAGCAGGACACATGGCAGCTCGTTCTTCTCTTTCACATCCCTTCATTTCACTGTCTCTTCATAACCCAATAGAAATATTTTGAAAAGGTAATGCTTACATATATCTGTGGCTTGTTTACCTAATCAAAAGAATATTGACATATTTGGGCAAGAAAAACCAAGTACGGTTATTAGTTTGCTCGAAATAAACAATTATTAATGTAGTTGAGAGAGTGATTTTAATCTCTTTTTCATTTTGGTTCATTTAAAAATTTGGGAACTGTGACTCTGAGGAGGGGATATACCTTCTTCTCCCAATGTTCCCTCCTTCTCTCAGGGGAGATTTTAGGACTTCTCAGAGCAGGGGTCCAGAAGAGAAAATGTGGTTGCTGTGAAGAGGTATCATTAGTGCAGTATGTGGATGCAGGCTGCCTACCTTCCTGCATGAACCCTTTTACCACAAGCAGATTCCTGTTCTCACACACAGCCTTCAGCAAAATCAGCCAACAACTATTAGCCAGACACGGGTGTCTTTGGCATTCAGGAAATTACTTGTGTATTAGACAGTGCTGATTACCCAGAAAACAGTATAAATAGCATATTTTATATGACACTTGTAAAATTGATTATTTTCCCCGTTGCCGAGTTAGTAGGCCAGAAACTTCAATAGTGTGACAGAGTTCAAGGGGATAATTCTGGTTGCAAAATTACAAACGAACAAAAGAAAAAGACGTGTCATTGTAACGTTCTTTGGCCGATTCCATTTTCACTATGACTTGTTTGCATTGTTGCAAACCCTTTGTCCAAATAGAGTTTTAATTTCTGTTGCATTCTGACTTCTGTGCTGATTAATTATGAACCAAATTTAGCATTATACATTTGTCTGTATATTACCTTATTATAGCCTTTGCTTTTATCAAGATGTTCATAGATTTGTTAATCAAATGACATTACCTAATCTTTATAAAGTATTTCAGTGTTTTCATTTGAATAGCAGTTACCAGGAGAGTCCTTTGAAAAGTTCAAATGAAAAGTTGAGTTGCCAGATGATGACATTTTTCAACCTGAACTGTTTGGTAATTCTTTAAATAGATTCATCTGAAAAAGAAAAATTAAGCACAATATTTCTTTGCAGCCATTTAGAATGGGACAGTTTAGAACTTGTTTGATCTTTCATCCCAAAGTAATATTTTGAGACTAGGTCCATTTGTGCTTTATTAGAACATGAATATGACGACTTAGTTTCCAATTGAAATGAACATTTCATTTTATCCCAGATTTCATGCTTTTTATCCTTCTGGATGTTACTATGGCTTGAAAAAGGAACTATTTGCAGAAGGATAACGTTGTTAAAAACGCCTCTTAACTTTTAGAAGATTTCAAAATTTCCACAATGCCTGGTTAGAAAAAAACAGAATTTAACTACTGTTTTTAAAATTCATGTTCTGAAAGTACAAGCTCAGTTTCAATTGCACATGTGAATAGCATAACTGCTCCAAGTTCCCGGGAACATTGTGTACAGGTAAAACTACTTACAAGTGTCTGAACAATTAAGTCTCTTAAGCTTTTGTGTCTACTTAGAATGGCAACAGAGGTTCTGTAGGTATATAGTACCTGAAACAACATAGTCCAGTGTTCCTCTAAGCACATCCATACAAAATATCATTTATCGTGCTATTTATAACAATTAGGAGCTGAATTTAGCCCAAAACATCAATTAAAAAAAAAAAAAAGTCTGGGGATGATGACACTATAAATCTTGATTCTAGATGTTCTTGTCTTCTTTTCCTCGTAACATCCAGTGGTACTTACACAAGATTGAGCCTGCTGGAAATTCTTGAAGGTTGAAAAAGAGGAAAGAAAAGGAGAGGCAGCCACCTTGATGAGTCAGGTAGATTTCAGAAAATAACATTATAGGTAAAATTGTTCTGAGCCCAGAACAGAAATAAAAAAAAAAACCAAAGTGAAAATTAAGAAGATTAAATAAAAATGACATAGGGTCATATACTTGTCATTCCTACTTTTTGTACCAGTTATAGTACTACCTGGAAAATTTGCACTTTCTAAAGGGACTGAGGGTTAAGTACAATAGCATATGAATAATCAGGGAAAAGATCATTGCAGCTGATCAAGATCAACATCCTGTCGTAGATTTGTTCAAGTCTATGGGTGAAAGCATGAGACATGGGAAAGGTACAATATCTTTCACCGCTTCAAACTCAAGCCCTCCTTTAAAGCTGCTTCTCTGCCTTTGAAAGGAAAAGCTTCTGAATTCCTGAAGTAAGACACATCTTAGACCATATGAACCACTTTCTGTGCTGACAGAATTTAGTTAAAGATCATTATGTAAAAAGGTGCTATAAGGAAACTTTATAGAGTGAATGCTCTTTATAAACTGGAAGCTAAGGTTCAGCCAGTTTCCATTTAATGCTCCAATATTGCCTGCAGCAGTCAAGTAAATTTCATTACAGACTCCCTCCCTCCAAATGAAAACCATGTGCCTGCTTCATTTTTTCCTCCTTTCCTAGTCCCCCCATTCAAACCTCTCCTCAGTGCTTTAAAGAACCTTGCAAGAATTCATACATTTGAAATAGCAGAGTTGACTCTGGCTGTTATTATTAATTAGGACACATTAGCACAAGTACAGTCCTTCCTAAACAAGCTAAATTACAGGCAAATTGGCATGGGTATATGGCAATGGAAAGTGTTAAAAAGCATGCATGTACATTCTCGCTTCATTGAGCTTCAAAAATTGCATGAGGATTTTCTTTCTCCATAGTGAAATTAGCTTAAGCAGAGAAGCAAGTAGGCAAAGCAGTGTGATTTGGTAAGGACTCATTTTAGTGAAATTGATCTAGAGCAAGATTTGAGGCTTTTTCTTATAGAATACTTGAATGACACCATTTTTAGAAATAACGTATTCATTGAGTATCGTCCAAGCAATTTCAGATTTTGTGTGTGTGTGTGATTTATGTAATTGGAGACTACTTCTCTAAAAGGAAAACATTTCTGGAACAGCCATAGACTTTCTTCATGACCTTAGCATGCTAACACATAAAACTAACTACCGGCAGGCATCAGCAAGCAGGAGTCATGGGGCCATCTGCCCTTCCTCTAGATCCTCGTTCTGTCCCTCAGAGAGTGCCACCAGTGGCAGTCGACCTCATAATCTCAGTGCTGCAGAACGACGCAGACATTTTATCGCGTCCTCAGATTGCTGAGGGAACAGCTACTATTTTTCTCAGAATGATGGCTCTCCGAATCCCTTTTCAGGGCTTAAATGCAACTTTAAAATACATTGTACCTAAAACTACATTTCTGAAACTCTGTATGAAAGTAAAAACAACTAAGTGTATAAGAGAAAAGTCTCAAGAAATTTTGAAGAGCATTCCAGAAACGATTTCATGTCTGCTAGAACCCGTTAATCACGAGTATATTTAAACACGATGAAGTTGAGCTCTTCTGCTCAGATTGCCAACATATCCTGATGAGAAAACAACTCTCATGTTTGTCTTTTGTTTTGACCAGAGTTTAAAATGAGACTGTGGCTCCAGGACAAAGTTTAGCTATGGCCTTCATGCCATGAGGACCATGCCCCTAATGCTGTATCTGCTGTCAGATCTGTAGTGATGTTTAGGAGGAAGATTCTTCCATTTATCAGTAAGTAAAACAAAAAGAATTATTGCTCTAAGATGTCAGTGCAAAGAAGCAGAAGACGGGACTGTGAAGTATGAAGGGTTTCTCTAGTGGTATTCAAAGATTAAGAGAAGTGTTGAAAATAGTAGATGAAATTCTGAAACTCGCATTCAGCATTACAATAAATGGAAGTTAAAGCTAAAGGGATAGAGAATTCGGTTTAAAATTTGGATTGGAAGTCATTTTTTTAAATTAATAAACGTGAATTATACTGTTGAATTTTTTGAAGGCATAGCATAAGTCCTTTATTTGTATTCTTTTTCTTCCTTGGTAACACTATTAATAGCAATTTTAATTGCTGTTTTCTAGACTTCTGTCTTTGCATGTGTTAGAGTGCTTTGTTAATCTTTGTGATGATTTTGGGAAGCATTTTAAACACATATTTACAAAGTTAAAGGGAGAACTAACAGATCTCTATTGTCATTTGATCACAACTCTCAAATTTTAACATACAGTTTTCATGTCGTTCTCAAATTCATTTAAAAATCTCGACATGAGCAAAATAAAAGTATAATCCTAAAGATATCTCAGTACTGCACAGTAACATTTATCTGGATCATAATCCATCAAAACCAATACTGTTTTGTAAATCTGAAAAACAAAACTGTACCGTGTCTGCTGGTATGAAAAGACAAAAAAGCTTTTTTTTGCCTTTGGATGGACTCCTCTTACAAATTTGCTATGAGAAGGAGAAATGGACTAAGATGAGGTTCCTGAGGGGTTTCTATATTCTCTCTATCTGCAGTCTCAAATGATTCTGTGATTGCATGTATTTTCTAAGATGAAATAACCAGTTTTAAAACACTAAAATGTTTTCAAGCACGTTATTTTAGTGGGCATTCGAAAGACTGTGTTTTTCTGTATGTAATTCCGGTTTCAAACTCTGACAGCTTTTGTGAACAGAAAAGTATGAGTATGTCAGGAGAAAGATTTGGGCAGCTTCAGTGACAGGATCGCATTAGCCTAACATCGCTAGCAGTAGAGAGAAAAACTTTCTGCATGCCTGAAGGATGTTTAGCCTGTCACTTAGAACTTACACCTAAATAGATAAATGGTAATGAATAAAATGTGTTTACTACTCCAGTTTTCCAAGAGACAACTGTGAATATCCATCTGGGATTCATCATTAACAGTCTAAAACACAAAACCTGACTGAAGAGCAGTAGCCCAGCACGTTTTGGGTTTTACTCTGGCTCCTGTTTGCGTCAGTGGAAGCAGGATCTGTTGCCTTGCTGGCTAATCAACATACAACCTCAGGTTGCGTTACACAGCTCCTTGTCCAGGTCTCCAGTTAAATCCTTCTCTTTGTAAAAAATTTTCCTACCTAACTACAGCGAACCTTTAAGCAACCGGGGGTGCATTTATTTAGCATTTTAGAGCTTTTGAAGCAAACCTCCATTAACCATGCTTTGGTTCGCAATGTGGAGCTACCTCAAAGAGAGCAGATTGGATTCCTACCTCATTTGCTTTTCTCCCATAAGAAACTGCAATCAAAATTACACACCTACAATTTAGTATCAAACACAAGGTAAATATCTTGTAGCTACATTTGGGGATCAGTTGCATACGTAGAACTTATTAAATGAATTTTTTTGGGTACCATGTTCCTTAAATTTGAAAATTGTCCCAGCTTAGCGTGGTTTATGTTTATGAAGTTCAGCAAAGACTTCATTGCCTTGAATAGCTGAGCAATAACAATAACAAAAAAGCAAACATCAGACTTACAACAGCTCTGCTGTCTTTGATGTTCTGTTCTTGAGTGATGTGTTTATGCAAGACAAATAAGTAAGCTGTCTCCATGAACCCTACTTGAAAAGACTCCAGATTTGTTCTGGAGATGTGGTGTCTTTTCTCTCTTCAAGTATGTGTTGATGGATCAAGGGAGAATGCAGACAGGCCCTAACTGTCAACTGCCTGTAAGCAAAGAGACTCGGCTGAAGATGGAGCATTTGTCAGTGCTGAAAGGGAAAATGATTAAAGACACATCTGAGCTGTCCTTTTATACCTTATACACTTACCACTTATTCAGGTCACATTTTCTGAATGCATTATTGCTTTTTCCTTCAGCCCACAGAGTATTGACTCTAAGCCTTGGAATAGTTTATTAAATGTAAGAAGGAAGGAACCGACAAGGAACATCTGTGTCGATGGATATATGGGAGCAGTGATAGTGAATTTAAGCAGATTAGATAGATTAGCAGATTAGATAGTGCAAATTTGTTTTGGTGGCCTATCTCATCTCTACTGCTGTAAATCAGCAGGCAGATGACTGATGTCCACTGATCTCAAATTAGCCCAACACTGCGTCCCTTCTGTATCTTTCAGTGCCCCATGTGCCTTTTGTTCTTCTGAAGAATTGTGGAAATATTATTCTTTACATTTTACAGATGAGGAACTGATGCATACAGTCCTGGATATATCTCAGTTCAAACTAAGCATTTAAGTGAGATGTTTGAGGTATCTACATTCTTATTCAAAGATTACTCCATGGTTAATGGAGTAATATCTCAATCACAGTAATGATGATCACAGTCAAATATCACAGCCATAGTGACCCTCTGGAATTGTCTTCCTCTCTGTTGCCGGTAATGAGGGCAAGCTGGTTACCATCTTGCAATCCTCAGTCGAGTGTCTAATGGTAGCTGAGGTGAATGTGGATCATAAGGTTAATCTCCAAAATCATCCCATGCATGCACCGCAGAGCCAGAAATCCCACGACGTGAGTTCATTTTCCAGTGAGAAGTCCTCTCCTTGACTGTCTTTATTAGCTCACCAAGTTGCATATTCCATTGAAGGTTCATATCAGTAGCAACTGTGAATTAATTTTATGTGCCAACTATATTTTGATCGTTTCTGGCTTCCTGTAATTGGAAGATGGGCTGAGTGCAGTGAACAGTAGTCATCTTTCAAAAAGCAGCTGTTGGTCGAATACTGGCAGTTGTGATATCTTTAGGAGACTAAGAAATATGTGAACACAAACCCAGAACTTTTTAGCTGTTCAAAAATAGTATTTCTTCAGGTGCAAGATTTAAGTAAAGAAATGTTGCAATATTTTTTTCTCTATTTATGTTAACTACATAGTGGTATTAGATAAGTGAGAAAACATTTCTGTATACACACATTCAGTTCTGGAAAAAAAACCAAACAAAACCCACGAAACAATGACAACAAAAACAAAACATAAAACCCACAAACAAACAAAAACACCAAAAAACCCCCCATCTGTCTAACTGAAGAAATTAGATGGAGAAATTAGGGACCTGGGAAATAGCAAACCGTATGAAGTTTAACAAGGACAAGTGCCAGATTTTGCACCTGGGACATGGCAGCCCTGGCTGTACATACAGACTGGAGGACGAGATGCTGGAGAACAGCTCTGAGGAGAGGGATCTGGGGGTTTTGGTTGACAGCAAGTTGAACATGAGCCAGCAGTGTGCCCTGGCAGCCAAGAGGGGCAACCGTGTCCTGGGTGCAGCAAGCACAGCATTGCCAGCCGGGCGAGGGAGGTGGTTGTCCGCTCTGCTCTGCACTGGTGCGGCCTCGCCTGGAGCCCTGTGTGCAGTTCTGGGAGACACAGGATAAAAAGGATCTAAAACTACTGGAGAGTGTCCAGAGGAGGGCTCCGAAGTTGGTAAAGGGTTTGGAGGGGAAACCGTATGAGGAGCGACTAAAGTCACTTGGTTTGTTCAGCCTGGAGGAGCCTGAGGGGAGAGCTCATTGCAGTCTACAGCTTCCTCACAAGGGGAGGAGGAGGGGCAGGCACCAAACTCTTCTCTTTAGTGACCAATGACAGGAGCCGAGGGAATGGCAGGAAGATGTGCCAGGGGAGGTTTGGGTTGGACATTAGGAAAAGGTTCTTCCCCCAGAGGGTGCTGGAGCACGGGAACAGGCTCCCCGGGGAGGTGTCACAGCCCCAAGCCTGACAGTGTTCGAGAAGAGACTGGACAAGGCCTCAGACACACGGTGTGAACTGCGGGGTTGTCCTGTGCAGGGACAGGAGTTGGACCCGATGATCCTTGTGTGTCCCCTCCAACTCAGGACACTCTATGAAGCCAATTTCTATATATTTATGTGTAAGTTAAGCTAGAAGTTTTATGGGAATAGCTTTTCGATACGCCTCTGACATGATCTGATCCTCACAGGAAATACTATGATGTTGGGCTTTTATGTAGTCACAGCATCTAGATACTAGAGGTATCGAATCATGTAAAGGAAAAATCCTTCTGTCTTCCGAATAGCAAAGGTTGTGCTAGACATTGTATTTTCTAATGTTTTTACTTCATTTAGTTTTCAAATTTCTCTCCATGTAAAAGCATAGGTGGATCTTAGCAGCAGTAAATTTCCTCTTTAATTGTAATCTTTTTACACAGTAGTGCATTGCCCTGGCTTGTTGCTCCCCATCTCCAATTGCTGTTGCTACTGTGTAAATATTTTAAATGGCAGTTTCTTCCATGACTTGGATGCATCCCAAGTAGGGCAGCAAAGCTGGGGAAGGGGCTGGAAGGCATGTCCTCTGGGGAGCAGCTGGGGACTCTGGGTCTGTCTACTTTGGAGCGAAGGAGGCTGAGGGGCAACATCGCTGCTATCTCCAGGTTCCTGAGGAGGGGAAGTGGAGAGGGAGGTGCTGAGCTCTTCTCCCTGGTACCCAGGGCCAGGACACATGGGAATGGCTCTCAGCTGTGTCCATCAGGGGAGGTTCAGCCCTGACATGAGGAAACATTTCTTTACTGAGAGGTGGTCAAACCCTGGAAGAGGCTTCCAGGAGAGGTGGTCGATGCCTCACGTCTGTCAGTGTTGAAGAGGCATTTGGGCGACATGCTTAATACCACGCTTTAGCTTCTGCTGAGTGCTGAAGTAGTCAGGCAGTTGGACTAGGTGATCGTTACAGGGCCCTTCCAGCGGAACTATTCTGTTCTCTCCCATTCTTCTTCCTACCTGCTACTTTCCCAGAAGTAGATGCGGAGGAAATCTCTGATGACATTTCTCCCCAGCCCTGCACGAGCAGAAGGCACCGAATACCCATAACCATATCCCAGCATAGGCGTTGCCTCTGTCATGTTGTGGGAAGGAGGCATGTACCTTCTGATGGAGTGAGAGCTGGGAATCATCTCAAGGTAGTTGGACAATCTGAACAAACTGGCAAAAAGCAAGTATGAAGTTCAGTTTGTGAAACTCTTCTCTGTTCATCTGGTTGAGTTGGGTTTCCACAGGGTGGCAAAACCTCACAGCTCTGACACTAGTGAGGCTCAAAGATCAAGCCCTCCATCTGAAGCAGGACATGCTCCTCACCTAAGGAGTTGCAAATCTTTCTGAGGTGAACAATACCTGCTCATTTCCTATGGCTTCCTTTTTTCTTCCTTGTACTCATTTTTAGAAATACCCTATCTGTTTTTCATGGAAAAACATGCTAAACCAAAAGAGCCTGAGAACAACAGCACAAAGAGAAGATCCATACGGGTGCTCCTAGGCCTCAGTGGCTGGGACCGGCCCCCCCATGGGACCCCCACCCACTGCCAGCGTCTCGTGCCAAGGACCCAGGGGCCGTGCCTCAGCTCAGCCTGGGGCCTTGGGTCCCTGCCTGAGCCATGTTGTAGGTGTGTGTGCCCGTCTTGTGTCTGCCCCTGTCCTTGGCTGGGCCTGGGCCCTGCTCTGCAGAGAGCGGCTCTCCTGGATGGAGCCCTCAGGGCTCGGTAAGAACTTGTCGTACAGAACTCAAGGCATAACACAGCATAACTATTATATTCTTTTTCTACTCTGTCCTATGTATTGTATTCTATTCCATGTGCTCAGCATGAGTCAAATAAGGATGAGAATATTATTTACATGAAATGCCGGGGGGTTTTCAGCTCCAGAAACACTTTCAAGGACACAGAACACAAAGGAGACGAGTGTAAACAGGATTTGATTATATTTTCTTTTATTTTCGGTTATTTGATGTCATTTACTGACTCTGTTTACAGAGCCGATGCTCACAAGCATTAAGACAATGCCCACGTGTAGCCAGGAGCAGGCTGATGCATTCTTCAGTTTAGCTTGAAGAAACATCCCTTGCAATCTGGCAAAGGCAAGTCACAGAACTGCAAGAGCAGCAGGAGAAACACAGGCCAAGCTGCCCCTGTGTCCTGAAGAGGGAGAATGTGAGGAATGAGGATCAGGACAGACCACACACAAAAGAAGAAGACGAGGAAGAGGAAGAAGAAGAAGAGGTACATGAGGAGGAAGAAGAAGAAGATGAGGAAGAAGAAGAAGAAGAAGATCTGTGTGATACTGTGAGGTATTTTGCAAAGTATGGCATCTAGCAATGACAAGCAGAGCTTTTCCCCTTTGCAGACTTTCTTGGTTCCTACACTGCTTGGCTAGGGATGCACGAAAAGCGCTCTTGTTCCTGCCCAGTGCTTGTGTTGCACGCAGGGAGAGCTGAAAAGTGGCAGATCCAGATGGTGCAGCAAGCCAGGAGCCCTCGCAATTACAGGCTGTTTTGCAGCAGCCAGAACTCCTGGGGAAATGGAACCCAGGAAAGAGCAGAGCTGGCCCCTGCTGCAAAGTTGCTCTGGGCAAGAGAGCCGGAGAGAGCCAGGGGCTGTGCTCTATGCTACGAAGTACAAGAAGGAATTCCTAGGAGAACACTTGGCCCCCACCCTGGGACTCCAAGAAGCTTCCTCCCCCCAGCTGCAGGGCACAAGAGGCCATCTTCCTGGTGCTTGAGCAGCAGGCAGGAACCGAGCCAAAAGGGACCAGAGGAGCTCTGAAAAGTGGTCATGCTCAATGCTACAGAGGAAGGCAAAAAACCCCCGGAGACCAGTGCCAATGTGCCCCGGGGGAAAATTCCTTCCTGACCCCAATGCTGGCGATCGGCTGTTCCCTGAGCATGTGAGCAGGGCCTGGCTCCTTGTCCCACAGGCTGTTCCTGCCTCCCAGGAGCTGCCCAAGCCCTATCCTGCCTTGAGCTGGAATCATCTCGGGGGCTTCTGAGAGTGCCCAAACGCCTCTGGCTGGATTGAACTTGAGGGCAAGAATCCTTCCCGTGCCTGTGAGGACAGCAGGGGCTGCTCCAAAGCACTGGCAGCATCTCTACATCCTATTTCTTACCGCTGCTGGCCCTGGCTCTGCAGGGCATGAAGACAGTGAGCTCTGCAGTGCTCCTCCACAAGTCATTCTCTTGGTCTTACCATTGCTGTCCAGCTGAAACGACCTGATAGCCTTGGGCACTTGTAGGGGTTGGTGGTTCTTCTAATCTTCTGAGGGCTTTGCATCTGTTCCCTGAACACTGAAGTAGGATTTCTATCCATCAGATGCACTTCGAACGTAATCCTTCGCCATTGCGATTGTTTGTATGTTGTTCGTAGGTTGTTGAAGGTTTGTGGTTGGAGGTTGTTTGTTTAGGGTTTCTTGTTTCAGGCTTGTTTGGTTGGGGTTGGTTGTTTCAGGTTGTTTAGTTTAGGTTGGTTGGTGGCATCTATTTTGGTTTGGATTGGTTGAGGTTGTTTGTTCTTGGTTGGCTTAGGTCATTTGGTGTAGGTTTGAGGCTGGCTGGTTGGTTGAGGTTGGTTGGCTGGTTGAGGCTGGTTGGCTGGTTGTGGCTGGTTGTTTACAGGTGGTTGGTTTTGTTTGCTTTTTTTACACTCCATTAAGTTCTAATTAGGTTGTTGGTAGATTCTTTGTTTCTACCTTGTTTGAAGCTTGTCGTTTTGAATGTTGCTTTAAGATGGTTGCTTTGGCTGGATTTCCATGACTTCTTTACATGAGTCGTTTTAGGGTTGATTTCTGTGGTTGGTTGTTTGATGCTGTATGAGGTTGCTTCTAGGTTCTTTGTAGGTTCTTTGTAGGTTGTGTGTTCGTAAGGCATTGAAACCTTGTTGTTTTAGGTTGTTGAAGGTTGGTAAAGTTTAGTTTAGGTTGGTGGTCTTAAGGTACTTGTTTTAGGTTTCTGTTTTAGCTTGGTTTAGGGTGTTGGATGTCATTTTGTGAAAGCTGATTTGTGGTGTTGGTTTTAGGTGGTTTGGTTTTTCTCATTTTTGTTAGGCTGTTTGGTTGATTGTTTTTCAGAGAGATTCTTTGAGGTAGGTTGTGTTAGTCTGGTTTAGGTTGTTAGCTGAGGTTTCTTGGTTTGGGCTGTTTAGGTCGGTTTAGGTTTTTTTGAGGAAGGTTGTTTGAGGGTGGTTGTTAGAGGCTGGTTCTTGAAGGCTGATTGGTTAAGGTTGGCTGGTTTAGGTTGGTTGGGTGAGGTGCTTTTTGGTTGAGGTTATTTTAGTCCGTTCTTGTAGGTTGGTAGTTTTAGATGGGATGTTCTAAGCGGGTTTTTTTTAGGGTATTTTCTTGTTTTTTTACGTTTTAGGTTGGTTTAGGTCATTTTGTTGAGCTTGTTTGCTTTAGCGTGGTTTAGGTCATTCACTTTAGGTTCTTTAGATTATTTTATCTTGGGTGTTTTAGAAGTAGGTTTGATTGCTGATGTTTAGGTTCATGTGTTTCTGTTTAGCTAGCTTTGGGTTGGTTGGATTAGGATGTTTGAGTTGTTTTTTAGGTCAATTGGTTTGAGATGTTTGCTTTCCCTGTGTTCTGTTAGTTGTTTGAGGGTGGTTTTTTGAGGCTGGTTGTTTGAGGTAGGTCGTTTGCAGGTTGTGTGCCTGTAGGGCCTTGAAGCTTGGTTGTTGTGGGGCAGTTCAAGTTGGGTTTTGGTTGGTTGTCTTAGGCTGATTGGTTAAGGTTTGCTGGTTTAGCTTGGTTGAGGTTGTCTAGTTGGTGGCTTGAAGTTGTTTGGTGTCATTTTAAGGTTGAGTTCTAGTGTTGGTTTTAGGTGTTTTGGTAGTTCTTGTATTTATGAGGCTGTTTGGCTGATGTTGTTTGAGGAAGATTCTTTAGGGTTGGCTGCTAGAGTTTGGTTTAGGTTTTTGGTCTAGGTATCTTGGCTGAGGTTGTTCAGGTTGGTTTAGGTCATTTGGGTTAGGTCTTTTAGCTTAGGTGGTTTGAGGCTGGCTGTTTGAGGCTGGTTGGCTGAGGCTGGTTGCTTGAGCTTGATTGGTTGGTTGGGACTGGTTGTTTATAGTTGGTAGGTTTTGGTTGCTTTTTACCCTCTCTTAGGTTCTGTGTAGTTCTTTGTAGCTTGTTTGTGTTACCTTGTTTGTTTGAAGCTTCTTTGTGTGAATGTTGGTTTAAGTTGGTTGGTTTAGCTCTGTTTACACTAGTTGTTTTAGGGTTGATTTGTGAGGTTGGTTGTTTGATGCTGTATGAGGTTGCTTTTAGGTTCTTTGTAGGTTTTTTATAGGTTGCGTGTTCATAAGGCATTGAAACCTTGTTGTTTTAGGTTGTTGAAGGCTGGTAAAGTTTAGTTTAGGTTGGTGGTCTTAAGGTACTTGTTTTAGGTTTCTGTTTTAGCTTGGTTTAGGGTGTTGGTGTCATTTTGTGCAAGCTGATTTGTGGTGTTTGTTTTAGGTGGTTTGGTGTTTCTCATTTTTGTTAGGCTGTTTGGTTGATTGTTTTTCAGAGAGATTCTTTGAGGTAGGTTGTGTTAGTCTGGTTTAGGTTGTTAGTTGAGGTTTCTTGGTTTGGGCTGTTTAGGTCGGTTTAGGTTTTTTTGAGGAAGGTTGTTTGAGGGTGGTTGTTAGAGGCTGGTTCTTGAAGGCTGATTGGTTAAGGTTGGCTGGTTTAGGTTGGTTGGGTGAGGTGCTTTTTGGTTGAGGTTATTTTAGTTGGTTCTTGTAGGGTGGTAGTTTTAGATGGGATGTTCTAAGCGGGTTTTTTTTAGGGTATTTTCTTGGCTTTTTAAGTTTTAGGTTGGTTTAGGTCATTTGGTTGAGCTTGTTTGCTTTAGCGTGGTTTAGGTCATTCACTTTAGGTTCTTTAGATTATTTTATCTTGGGTGTTTTAGAAGTAGGTTTGATTGCTGATGTTTAGGTTCATGTGTTTCTGTTTAGCTAGCTTTGGGTTGGTTGGATTAGGATGTTTGAGTTGTTTTTTAGGTCAATTGGTTTGAGATGTTTGCTTTCCCTGTGTTCTGTTAGTTGTTTGAGGGTGGTTTTTTGAGGCTGGTTGTTTGAGGTAGGTCGTTTGCAGGTTGTGTGCCTGTAGGGCCTTGAAGCTTGGTTGTTGTGGGGCAGTTCAAGTTGGGTTTTGGTTGGTTGTCTTAGGCTGCTTGATTTAGGTTTGCTGCTTTAGCTTGGTTGAGGTTGTCTAGTTGGTGGCTTGAAGTTGTTTGGTGTCATTTTAAGGTTGAGTTCTAGTGTTGGTTTTAGGTGTTTTGGTAGTTCTTGTTTTTATGAGGCTGTTTGGTTGATGTTGTTTGAGGAAGATTCTTTAGGGTTGGCTGCTAGAGGTTGGTTTAGGTTTTTGGTCTAGGTATCTTGGTTGAGGTTGTTCAGGTTGGTTTAGGTCATTTGGGTTAGGTCGTTTAGCTTAGGTGGTTTGAGGCTGGCTGTTGGAGGCTGGTTGGCTGAGGCTGGTTGCTTGAGCTTGGTTGGTTGGTTGGGACTGGTTGTTTACAGTTGGTAGGTTTTGGTTGCTTTTTACCCTCTCTTAGGTTCTGTGTAGTTCTTTGTAGCTTGTTTGTGTTACCTTGTTTGTTTGAAGCTTGTTTGTGTGAATGTTGGTTTAAGTTGGTTGTTTTAGCTCTGTTGACATGAGTTATTTTAGGGCTGATTTGTGAGAGTGGTTGTTTGATGCCGTATGAGGTTGTTTCTAGGTTCTTTGTAGGTTGTGTCTTCGCAAGGCATTTAGACCTTGTTGGTTTAGGTTTTTGAAGGCTGGTAAAGTTTGGTTTGGGTTGGTGTTCTCAGGTGATTTTTTTTTAGGTTTCTGTTTTATCTTGGTTTAGGTTGGTTCTAGCAGGCTGGTTTAGGTTGTTTGATGTCTTTTTATGAAGGTTAATTTGTGTTGTTGGGTTTAGGTGGTTTGTTTTTTCAGGTTTTTGTTAGGCTGTCCAGCAGATGTTTTTTCATACAGGTTCTTTGGGGTAGGTTGTGTTAGTCTGGTTTAGGTTTGGTTGAGGTATCTTAATTCAGTTTGTTTAGGTGGTTTTAGGTTTTTTGGGGGAAGGTTGTTTGAGGGTGGTTGTTAGAGGCTGGTTCTTGAAGGGTGATTGGTTAAGGTTGGCTGGTTTAGGTTGGTTGGTTGAGGTTATTTTAGTTGGGTTTTTTTAGGTTGGTAGTTTTATGTGGGACGTTCTAAGCTCTTTTTGTTGAGGATGTTTTTTTGTTTGTTTGTTTTAGGTTGGTTTAGGTCATTTGGTTTAGCTTGTTGCTTTAGCGTGGTTTAGGTCACTGGATTTACGTCCTTTAGATTTAGCTTGGGTGTTTTAGAAGTAGGTTTGATTGCTGATGTTTAGGTTCATGTGTTTCTGTTTAGCTAGCTTTGGGTTGGTTGGATGGGGTTGTTTGAGTTGTGTTAGGTCAATTGGTTTGAGTTGGTTGCTTTAGCTGTGTTTCTGTTAGTTGTTTGAGGGTGTTTTTTTGAGGCTGGTTGTTTGCAGGTTGTGTGTTTGTAGGGCCTTGAAGCTTGGTTGTTGTGGGGCAGTTGAAGTTGGGTTTTGGTTGGTTGTCTTAGGCTGCTTGATTTAGGTTTGCTGGTTTAGCTTGGTTGAGGTTGTCTAGTTGGTGGCTTGAAGTTGTTTGGTGTCATTTGAGGGTTGAGTTCTAGTGTTGGTTTTAGGTGTTTTGGTAGCTCTTGTATTTATGAGGCTGTTTGGTTGATGTTGTTTGAGGAAGATTCTTTAGGGTTGCTGCTAGAGTTTGGTTTAGGTTTTTGGTCTAGGTATCTTGGTTGAGGTTGTTTAGGTTGGTTTAGGTCATTTGGGTTAGGTGGTTTGAGGTTGGCTGTTTGAGGCTGGTTGGCTGAGGCTGGTTACTTGAGTTTTGTTCGTTGGTTGGGGTTGGTTGTTTGCAGTTGACTGGTTTCTTTTCTTACCCTCTGTTGGGTTGTGTGTAGTTCTTTATAGCTTGTTTCTGTCTTCTTTGTTCCTCTCTTCTTTTTATAGCTTCTTTGTGTTACCTTGTTTAGAAGCTTGTTTGTGTGAATGTTGGTTTAAGTTGGTTGTTTTAGCTCTGTTTACACTAGTTGTTTTAGGGTTGATTTGTGAGGTTGGTTGTTTGATGCTGTATGAGGTTGTTTCTAGGTTCTTTGTGGGCAGCGTGTTCGTAAGGAATTTAAACTTTTTTGGTTTGATTGTTGAAGGTTGGTAAAGTTTGGTTTGGGTTGGTGGTCTTAAGTTACTTGGTTTAGATTTCCGTTTTAGCTTGGTTTAGGTTGGTTATTGCCGGTTGGTTGTTGTAGATTATTTGATGTCATTTCATGAAGGCTGATTTGTGTTGTTTGTTTTAGGTGGTTTGTTTTCTCTCGTTCTTGTTAGGCTGTTTGGTTCTTTGGGGTAGGTTGTGTTAGTCTGGTTTAGGTTTTTGGCTGAGGTATCTTAATTCAGTTTGTTTAGTTGGTTTTAGTTTTTTGGGGGGAAGGTTGTTTGAAGGTGGTTGTTAGAGGCTGGTTCTTCAAGGGCGATTGGTTAGGGTTGGCTGGTTTAGGTTGGTTGGGTGAGGTGTGTTTTGGTTGAGGTTATTTTAGTTGGTTCTTTTACGTTGGTATTTTAGTTTGGTTGTTTTCGGTGGGATGTTCTAAGCTGGTTTTGTTTAGGATGTTTTCTTTTTTTGTTGTTTTCAGTTGGTTTGGGTTATTTGGTTGAGCTTGTTTGCTTTAGCATGCTTTAGATCATTGGATTTAGGTTCTTTGGATTATTTTAGGTTGGGTGTTTTAGACTGGTTCTTTTAGGTTTGTGATTTCAGTACGTTGGTGTATGAATGTGTTTTTAAGTACATTTGTTGAAGTAGGTTGGCTTTATGTTGTTTGGGTTGGTTTAAGTGTTTCTGTTTAGCTTAGTTGAGGCTGGTTGGATTAGGTTGTTGGAGTTGTCTTTAGGTCGATTGGTTTAGGTAGTTGTTTTTTGGTTGCGTTGTTCTAAGACAGGCTGGTTCAGGGTTTTTGGTTTAGCGTGGTTTAGGTTGTTCCGTTAAGGGTTCTTCATGTTCCTTGTTATAGGTATCCTGGCTTAAGTAGGTTGGTTTCTGAAGTTTGTTTGATGTAGGTTGTTTTGTTTGAGGTGAGTCGTGCAGGGCTCAAGGCCCACCTTGGTGGAGCAGGAGCAGCAGGCAGGCATGCCAAATGTGCAAAAGAATTTGTGGCAAGGGGCCGTGCTCCTCACTGCATAGGAAGGCACGAAACCGCAGGAGATGCTTGCTGGCCCACATGGGGAAAAGAAGCTTTTGTCCCCCAGCTGCAGGGCACGAGAGGCCATCTTCCTGGTGCTTCAGCAGCAGGCAGCGACCGAGCCACAAGGGCCCAGAGGAGCCCTGACAAGTGGTCTTGCTGGATGCTGCAGAGGAAGGCAAAAAAGCCCCGGGGACCAGTGCCAATGTGCCCTGGGGGAAAATTCCTTCCCGACCTCAGCCAGTGCTGGCGATCGGCTGTTCCCTGAGCATGGGAGCCAGACCTGGCTCCTTGTCCCACAGGCTGCTCCCGCCTCCCAGGAGCTGGCCAAGCCCTATTCTCCCTTGACTTGGAGACATCTCAGGGGCTTCCAAGAGTGTGCAAATATATCTCGTTGGATTGGCCTTGGGGGCAAGAATCCTTCCCATATCTGTCAGGACAGCAGGGGCTGCTCCAAAGCACTGGGACCCCTGGCAGCATCTCTGCATCCTATTTCTTACCGCTGCTTGCCCTGGCTCTGCTGGGGATAAAGACAGCGAGCTCTGCAGTGCTCCTCCACAAGTCATTCCCTTGCTCTTACCACTGCTGTCCAGCTGAGAAGGCTTTCCGTCAAAAGATGAGCCTTGCAGCAGAGAACCTCCAGCAGCCTCGTCCAGCCTCCAGTCTTCTCCTCCCTCAGCCCCCACCAAGGAATTCCACCGGTTCCTCAAGTGCTTCCCCTGGGATGTGTTGGGGCTGCCCCCAGGCCAGCTCTGGCACTGGACACGGGAAGCTGCTCCTTTTGCTCCTGCCTGGGGCGTTGTGACGGCTGCGTTGCCGGGTGCTGGCATTGTGACATGGGGGTGACAGAGCCACACGTGTGCAGCCCCACCCGCCTCCACTCCGCCCAGCATTCTATGGAGGAAGCCTTTGGGGTGCTGTCCCCGAGGCAGTCCCTGTGCTCAGGAGGCCCAGGGGCTGTCCCTGCCGTTTGGTGGCCGTGCACTGAGAACAGCTGCTGGGTGGCCCTGACTCTCCTCCTTTGCCATTCGGCTTGTTTGTAGGTAGCTGGAGGTTTGCTGTTGGAGGTTCATTGTTCGAGGTTGTTGATTTAGGGTTTCCTGTTTCAGGCTTGTTTGTTTGAGGTTGGTTGTTTCAGGTTGTTTGGTTTAGGTTGCTTTGTGGAGGCTGTTTTGGATGAGGATGGTTGAGGTTGGTTGTTCTAGGCTGGTTTAGGTTGGTTGAGGCCTGTTGTTTGAGGTTGGTTGTTTGAGTCTGGTTGCTTGGCCGGTTGAGGCTGTTTGTTTACAGCTGGCTTTTTGTGGTTGTTTTATTCATACTGAATTAGGTTCGAATTAGGTTGTTTGTAGATTCTTTGTTTGTAGGTTGTTTGTAGCTTCTTTGTTTCTACCTTGTTAGAAGCTTGTTGCTGTTTTGAGTGGTGGTTTAAGTTGGTTGCTTTAGCTAGGTTTTTATGAGTTGTTTGAGGGTATTTTGTTGTGGTTGGTTATTTGAGGAAGTTTGTTTGTACTTTGTGTGTTTGTAGGCCATTTCCGCTTGGTTAGTTTGGGGCTGTTGAAGCTGGATTTAAGGTGGTTGTCTTGTGTTGCTTGTTTTGGGTTTTTTGGTATAGCTTGGTTGAGGTTGGTTATTTGGTGTCTTGAGGTTGTTTGGTGTCATTTGAAGGTTGATTTCTGGTTTAGGAGGTCCAGGTGTCTGTGTCTGCCATTTGTTGGCCATGCACTGGCCAGAGCTGCTGCGTGTCTCTGATGCCTCCTTTTCCATTTAGTTTCCCAGGACAAGCCTCATGCATTTACTGTTGTCTCAGGTTTGGGCAGAAAGCAGTCCGGCAACCCAGAGACTAACGATATTAGCTCTCCCCTGTCTGCACTAGAGGGTTCCCTTTTGCTACCTAGTTATCTGAGTGTGAGGTCCACCAGTGTGGGAACAGTACCTTTCCGTTTTTGGAGACTAAAATTGAAAGGGATGATTCTCCTGCAGAGGGATCTGGACAGTTGGAGAACTGGGCAGTCACCAACTGCAAGAAGTTCAACAAGAGCTAGTACCAGATTTTGTAGCTGGGACACGGCAGCCCTGGCTGTACCTATAGACTGGGGGACGAGATGCTGGAAAGCAGCTCTGTGGAGAGGGATCTGGGGCTTCTGGTCGACAGCAAGTTGAACATGAGCCAGCGGTGTGCCCTGGCAGCCAAGAGGGGCAACCGTGTCCTGGGTGCAGCAAGCACAGCATTGCCAGCCGGGCGAGGGAGGTGATTGTCCCGCTCTGCTCTGCACTGGTGCGGCCTCGCCTGGAGCCCTGTGTGCAGTTCTGGGAGACACAGGGATAAAAAGGATCTAAAGCTACTGGAGAGTGTCCAGAAGAGGGCTCCGAAGTTGGTGAAGGGTTTGGAGGGGAAGCCGTATGAGGAGCGGCTAAAGTCACTTGGTTTGTTCAGCTTGGAGGAGCCTGAGGGGAGAGCTCATTGCAGTCTACAGCTTCCTCACAAGGGGAGGAGGAGGGGCAGGCACCAAACTCTTCTCTTTAGTGACCAATGACAGGAGCCGAGGGAATGGCAGGAAGATGTGCCAGGGGAAGTTTGGGTTGGTCATTAGGAAAAGGTTCTTCCCCCAGAGGGTGCTGGAGCACGGGAATAGGCTCCTCGGGGAGGTGTCACGGCCCCAGGCCTGACAGTGTTCGAGAAGAGACTGGACAAGGCCCTCAGACACACGGTGTGAACTGCGGGGTTGTCCTGTGCAGGGACAGGAGTTGGACCCGATGATCCTTGTGTGTCCCTTCCAACTCAAGACATTCTGTGATTCTGCGATCAATAAAATGTATAATCTAATACCCAGTGATGTTACTGCAGGCTATTTTCAAGTCTGTACACTAGCACTCAAAACTGCAATATTTCTGTTGTGTTTTATAAATTTAGGCCCCTTCTTTTCATTGGTAAGTTTAATGGCATAGGATATTAACTTCAAAGCAAGAGAAGCCTGGAAGCACTCTTCAGTCCATAGGAAGCACCGTATGTAAGAACCTGTATTGTTTTGCTCACAATTACATATGCAATATTCAAATATTAATTGCTTCATTACTTCTTACATTAACTGTGAAACTTACTATTTTCAAAACTATAGGTTTGTTTGTTTGTTTGCTTTAACAAGTATAGTTTCTACATGTGTGCACTCATAGCACTGAAATACCTTCCTGGCTTTAGATTTCTTTTTGCCTTACTGCAACTCAGGAAGAAATTTTATATTCGGGTAATAAAACTCTTCAACTTAAATGTTAATAATGGAAAAGCGGATAAAAATAGTGAAGTACTGAACTGTTAGAAAGGCGTGGAAGATACTGATAAGAAGTGGGAGCTAGTTTTCCACATAGGTCTGCTCGTCCATACACACCTTGCAAGTAGCACTCTTGATTCCCAGCTGCTTGGTGTATGCATGATTAGGAGTTCTTTGTCTTAAATGCTTTTGTTACGAAGGCCAACATGAGTTGGGCAGAGTATAAAATAGGAAAGATCTTCATGTGCCAGAATTTGTGTTGGTGAAAGTTCCTTTGACTGCCTGGGACATGAAGCACTGAGGAGGAGGAACCCAGCACTCAAACGGAACAGTGTCAGTCCTGTTTACTCGGGTATTCTGCTCACCTTTATCCACAGCACTCCTTTGGCTTAAGCCACAATGCTTTAGTTCAAACCACAGTCACGATTCCCTTTCTAAAGGGCTACAAAGGTCAGTGCAAGAGTCTGCAGGAATATACTGCTCCTGAGGAGGAGTGCAGCGAATCTCTGCCCGCATCAGGCTGAGGGTCTGCAGGGAGGTGCTCCTATGTGGATGTACTTTACAACACTAAGCAGGTGCCAATGTTAAGTGGCATTCTTCTGTGGATGAGCAAGTTTTGCAGCCCTGGGTGCAGCAAGCACAGCATTGCCAGCCGGGCGAGGGAGGTGGTTGTCCCGCTCTGCTCTGCACTGGTGCGGCCTCGCCTGGAGCCCTGTGTGCAGTTCTGGGCACCACAGGTTAAAAAGGATCTAAAGCTACTGGAGAGTGTCCAGAAGAGGGCTCCGAAGCTGGTAAGGGTTTGGAGGGGAAGCCGTATGAGGAGCGACTAAAGTCACTTGGTTTGTTCAGCCTGGAGAAGAGGAGACGAGCAGTGGAACAGGCTCCCCAGGGAGGTGTCCCGGCCCCAAGCCTGACAGTGTTCAAGAAGCAATTGGACAACACACTCAGACACATGGTGTGAATTTTGGGGTTCTCCTACGCAGGGACGGGAGTTGGACTCAATCCTTTTGAATCCCTTCCAACTCAGGACATTCTATGATTCTATGAAGCTGTCCTGGGTCACTGAGGGGGGGCAACGAGAGGAGGTGGTCTGAGTCAGGTGACCACGAATAGGCCAATTGGAGTATTCCATCCCATTCACGACTTCCTGGATTTAAAAGGTGGACCCGAAGGACTCTCTCTGTCTTCGGCTGGGTCTCCTGCTGGTTTGCTTTGTCTCTGCATTTTTTTTTCTGCTGTCCCTGCAAGCTGAGGCCTCGTGACAAACTGGATCTAGTTCTGGTTGGCTGAAGGACCCTGCCGGAATGGCTGCTGGGAATTGCAAGACTGGTTCTATAATATTTGTTCTGCTTTATTTTTCTCTATTTTTATTTAGTAGCGTTAGTAAAACGTTTTCAAATTTTCCAGCTTTCTTCTCTCTGTTCTTCTTTTCCTTTCCTCTCAAAATCGCCTGTCCTTAGTGAAAAAGGGGGACGAGAGGGGGGGCGGAAAACGGGAGGGGGGAAGAGGGTTAAGGAAAATACATCTGCCACGGTTTTTGATTGTCTCCCCGCGACATGACAGAAGGCAATTTCTATATATTTATGTGTAAGTTAAGCTAGAAGTTTTATGGGAATAGCTTTTCGATACGCCTCTGACATGATCTGATCCTCACAGGAAATACTATGATGTTGGGCTTTTATGTAGTCACAGAACCTAGATACTACAGGTATCGAATCATGTAAAGGAAAAATCCTTCTGTCTTCCGAATAGCAAAGGTTGTGCTAGACATTGTATTTTCTAATGTTTTTACTTCATTTAGTTTTCAAATTTCTCTCCATGTAAAAGCATAGGTGGATCTTAGCAGCAGTAAATTGAAATGGTGCTAAGTTTTTGTTTTTCCTCTTTAATTGTAATCTTTTTACACAGCAGTGCATTGCCCTGGCTTGTTGCTCCCCATCTCCAATTGCTGTTGCTACTGTTTAAATATTTTAAATGGCAGTTTCTTCCGTGACTTGGATGCATCCCAAGGAGGGCAGCAAAGCTGGGGAAGGGGCTGGAAGGCATGTCCTCTGGGGAGCAGCTGGGGACTCTGGGTCTGTCTACTTTGGAGCGAAGGAGGCTGAGGGGCAACATCGCTGCTATCTCCAGGTTCCTGAGGAGGGGAAGTGGAGAGGGAGGTGCTGAGCTCTTCTCCCTGGTACCCAGGGCCAGGACACATGGGAATGGCTCTCAGCTGTGTCCATCCGGGGAGGTTCAGCCCTGACATGAGGAAACATTTCTTTACTGAGAGGTGGTCAAACCCTGGAAGAGGCTTCCAGGAGAGGTGGTCGATGGCTCACGTCTGTCAGTGTTGAAGAGGCATTTGGGCGACATGCTTAATACCACGCTTTAGCTTCTGCTAAGTGCTGAAGTAGTCAGGCAGTTGGACTAGGTGATCGTTACAGGGCCCTTCCAGCTGAGCTATTCTGTTCTCTCCCATTCTTCTTCCTACCTGCTACGTTTCCAGAAGTAGATGCGGAGGAAATCTCTGATGACATTTCTCCCCAGCCCTGCACGAGCAGAAGGCACCGAATACCCATAACCATATCCCAGCATAGGCGTTGCCTCTGTCATGTTGTGGGAAGGAGGCACGTACCTTCTGATGGAGTGAGAGCTGGGAATCGTCTCAAGGTAGTTGGACAATCTGAACAAACTGGCAAAAAGCAAGTATGAAGTTCAGTTTGTGAAACTCTTCTCTGTTCATCTGGTTGAGTTGGGTTTCCACAGGGTGGCAAAACCTCACAGCTCTGACACTAGTGAGGCTCAAAGATCAAGCCCTCCATCTGAAGCAGGACATGCTCCTCACCTAAGGAGTTGCAAATCTTTCTGAGGTGAACAATACCTGCTCATTTCCTATGGCTTCTTTTTTTCTTCCTTGTACTCATTTTTAGAAATACCCGATCTGTTTTTCATGGAAAAACATGCTAAACCAAAAGAGCCTGAGAACAACAGCACAAAGAGAAGATCCATACGGGTGCTCCTAGGCCTCAGTGGCTGGGACCGGCCCCGCCATGGGACCCCCACCCACCGCCAGCGTCTCGTGCCAAGGGCCCAGGGGCCGTGCCTCAGCTCAGCCTGGGGCCTTGGTTCCCTGCCTGAGCCATGTTGTAGGTGTGTGTGCCCGTCTCGTGTCTGCCCCTGTCCCTGGCTGGGCCTGGGCCCTGCTCTGCAGAGAGCGGCTCTCCTGGATGGAGCCCTCAGGGCTCGGTAAGAACTTGTCATACAGAACTCAAGGCATAACACAGCATAACTATTATATTCTTTTTCTACTCTGTCCTATGTATTGTATTCTATTCCATGTGCTCAGCATGAGTCAAATAAGGATGAGAATATTATTTACATGAAATGCCAGGGGGTTTTCAGCTCCAGAAACACTTTCAAGGACACAGAACACAAAGGAAACGAGTGGAAACAGGATTTGATTATATTTCCTTTTATTTTTGGTTATTTTATGTCATTTACTGACTCTGTTTACAGAGCCGATGCTCACAAGCATTAAGACAATGCCCATGTGTAGCCAGGAGCAGGCTGATGCATTCTTCAGTTTAGCTTGAAGAAACATCCCTTGCAATCTGGCAAAGGCAAGTCACAGAACTGCAAGAGCAGCAGGAGAAACACAGGCCAAGCTGCCCCTGTGTCCTGAAGAGGGAGAACGTGAGGAATGAGGATCAGGACAGACCACACACAAAAGAAGAAGACGAGGAAGAGGAAGAAGAAGAAGAGGTACATGAGGAGGAAGAAGAAGAAGAAGAATATGAGGAAGAAGAAGAAGAAGAAGAAGAAGATCTGTGTGATACTGTGAGGTATTTTGCAAAGTATGGCATCTAGCAATGACAAGCAGAGTTTCTCCCCTTTGCAGACTTTCTTGGTTCCTACACTGCTTGGCTAGGGATGCACGAAAAGCGCTCTTGTTCCTGCCCAGTGCTTGTGTTGCACGCAGGGAGAGCTGAAAAGTGGCAGATCCAGATGGTGCAGCAAGCCAGGAGCCCTCGCAAGCACAGGCTGTTTTGCAGCAGCCAGAACTCCTGGGGAAATGGAACCCAGGAAAGAGCAGAGCTGGCCCCTGCTGCAAAGTTGCTCTGGGCAAGAGAACCTGACAGAGCCAGGGGCTGTGCTCTATGCTACGAAGTACAAGAAGGAATTCTTAGGAGAACACTTGGCCCCCACCTTGGGACTCCAAGAAGCTTCCTCCCCCCCAGCTGCAGGGCACGAGAGGCCATCTTCCTGGTGCTTGAGCAGCAGGCAGGAACCGAGCCAAAAGGGACCAGAGGAGCTCTGAAAAGTGGTCATGCTCAATGCTACAGAGGAAGGCAAAAAACCCCCGGAGACCAGTGCCAATGTGCCCCGTGGGAAAATTCCTTCCTGACCCCAATGCTGGCGATCGGCTGTTCCCTGAGCATGTGAGCAGGACCTGGCTCTTTGTCCCACAGGCTGTTCATGCCTCCCAGGAGCTGCCCAAGCCCTATCCTGCCTTGAGCTGGAGTCATCTCGGGGGCTTCTGAGAGTGCCCAAACACCTCTGGCCGGATTGAACTTGAGGGCAAGAATCCTTCCCGTGCCTGTGAGGACAGCAGGGGCTGCTCCAAAGCACTGGCAGCATCTCTACATCCTATTTCTTACCGCTGCTGGCCCTGGCTCTGCAGGGCATGAAGACAGTGAGCTCTGCAGTGCTCCTCCAGAAGTCATTCTCTTGGTCTTACCACTGCTGTCCAGCTGAAATGACCTGATAGCCTTGGGCACTTGTAGGGGTTGGTGGTTCTTCTAATCTTCTGAGGGCTTTGCATCTGTTCCCTGAACGCTGAAGTAGGATTTCTATCCATCAGATGCACTTTGAACGTAATCCTTCGCCATTGCGATTGTTTGTATGCTGTTCGTAGGTTGTTGAAGGTTTGTGGTTGAAGGTTTGTGGTTGGAGGTTGTTTGTTTAGGGTTCCTTGTTTCAGGCTTGTTTGGTTGGGGTTGGTTGTTTCAGGTTGTTTAGTTTAGGTTGGTTGGTGGAGGCTATTTTGGTTTGGATTGGTTGAGGTGGTTTGTTCTAGGTTGGCTTAGGTCATTTGGTGTAGGTTTGAGGCTGGCTGGTTGGTTGAGGTTGGTTGGCTGGTTGAGGCTGGTTGTTTACAGGTGGTTGGTTTTGTTTGGTTTTTTTACACTCCATTAGATTCTAATTAGGTTGTTGGTAGATTCTTTGTTTCTACCTTGTTTGAAGCTTGTTGTTTTGAATGTTGGTTTAAGATGGTTGCTTTGGCTGGGTTTCCGTGACTTCTTTACGTGAGTCGTTTTAGGGTTGATTTCTGTGGTTGGTTGTTTGATGCTGTATGAGGTTGCTTCTAGGTTCTTTGTAGGTTCTTTGTAGGTTGCGTGTTCGTAAGGCATTGAAACCTTGTTGTTTTAGGTTGTTGAAGGCTGGTAAAGTTTAGTTTAGGTTGGTGGTCTTAAGGTACTTGTTTTAGGTTTCTGTTTTAGCTTGGTTTAGGGTGTTGGTGTCATTTTGTGCAAGCTGATTTGTGGTGTTTGTTTTAGGTGGTTTGGTTTTTCTCATTTTTGTTAGGCTGTTTGGTTGATTGTTTTTCAGAGAGATTCTTTGAGGTAGGTTGTGTTAGTCTGGTTTAGGTTGTTAGTTGAGGTTTCTTGGTTTGGGCTGTTTAGGTCGGTTTAGGTTTTTTTGAGGAAGGTTGTTTGAGGGTGGTTGTTAGAGGCTGGTTCTTGAAGGCTGATTGGTTAAGGTTGCCTGGTTTAGGTTGGTTGGGTGAGGTGCTTTTTGGTGGAGGTTATTTTAGTTGGTTCTTGTAGGGTGGTAGTTTTAGATGGGATGTTCTAAGTGGGGTTTTTTTAGGGTATTTTCTTGGCTTTTTAAGTTTTAGGTTGGTTTAGGTCATTTGGTTGAGCTTGTTTGCTTTAGCGTGGTTTAGGTCATTCACTTTAGGTTCTTTAGATTATTTTAGCTTGGGTGTTTTAGAAGTAGGTTTGATTGCTGATGTTTAGGTTCATGTGTTTCTGTTTAGCTGGGTTTAGGTTGGTTGGATTAGGATGTTTGAGTTGTTTTTTAGGTCAATTGGTTTGAGTTGGTTGCTTTACCTGTGTTTCTGTTAGTTGTTTGAGGGTGTTTTTTTGAGGCTGGTTGTTTGAGGTAGGTTGTTTGCAGGTTGTGTGTTTGTAGGGCCTTGAAGCTTGGTTGTTGTGGGGCAGTTGAAGTTGGGTTTTGGTTGGTTGTCTTAGGCTGCTTGATTTAGGTTTGCTGGTTTAGCTTGGTTGAGGTTGTCTAGTTGGTGGCTTGAAGTTGTTTGGTGTCATTTGAGGGTTGAGTTCTAGTGTTGGTTTTAGGTGTTTTGGTAGCTCTTGTATTTATGAGGCTGTTTGGTTGATGTTGTTTGAGGAAGATTCTTTAGGGTTGGCTGCTAGAGTTTGGTTTAGGTTTTTGGTCTAGGTATCTTGGTTGAGGTTGTTTAGGTTGGTTTAGGTCATTTGGGTTAGGTGGTTTGAGGCTGGCTGTTTGAGGCTGGTTGGCTGAGGCTGGTTACTAGAGTTTTGTTGGTTGGTTGGGGTTGGTGGTTTGCAGTTGACTGGTTTCTTTTCTTACCCTCTGTTGGGTTGTGTGTAGTTCTTTATAGCTTGTTTCTGTCTTCTTTGTTCCTCTCTTCTTTTTTTATAGCTGCTTTGTGTTATCTTGTTTAGTTAGAAGCTTGTTTGTCTGAATGTTGGTTTCAGTTGGTTGTTTTAGCTCTGTTTACACTAGTTGTTTTAGGGTTGATTTGTGAGGTTGGTTGTTTGATGCTGTATGAGGTTGTTTCTAGGTTCTTTGTGGGCAGCGTGTTCGTAAGGAATTTAAACTTTTTTGGTTTGATTGTTGAAGGTTGGTAAAGTTTGGTTTGGGTTGGTGGTCTTAAGTTACTTGTTTTAGGTTTCTGTTTTAGCTTGGTTTAGGTTGGTTATTGCCGGTTGGTTGTTGTAGATTATTTGATGTCATTTCATGAAGGCTGATTTGTGTTGTTTGTTTTAGGTGGTTTGTTTTCTCTCGTTCTTGTTAGGCTGTTTGGTTCTTTGGGGTAGGATGTGTTAGTCTGGTTTAGGTTTTTGGCTGAGGTATCTTAATTCAGTTTGTTTAGGTGGTTTTAGGTTTTTTGGGGGAAGGTTGTTTGAAGGTGGTCGTTAGAGGCTGGTTCTTGAAGGACGATTGGTTAGGGTTGGCTGGTTTAGGTTGGTTGGGCGAAGTGCTTTTTGGTTGAGGTTATTTTAGTTGGTTCTTTTACGTTGGTATTTTAGTTTGGTTGTTTTCAGTGGGATGTTCTAAGCTGGTTTTGTTTAGGATGTTTTCTTTTTTTGTTGTTTTCAGTTGGTTTGGGTTATTTGGTTGAGCTTGTTTGCTTTAGCATGCTTTAGACCATTGGATTTAGGTTCTTTAGATTATTTTAGGTTGGGTGTTTTAGACTGGTTCTTTTAGGTTTGTGATTTCAGTACGTTGGTGTATGAATGTGTTTTTAAGTACATTTGTTGAAGTAGGTTGGCTTTATGTTGTTTGGGTTGGTTTCAGTGTTTCTGTTTAGCTTAGTTGAGGCTGGTTGGATTAGGTTGTTGGAGTTGTCTTTAGGTCGATTTGTTTAGGTAGTGGTTTTTGGGTTGCGTTGTTCTAAGACAGGCTGGTTCAGGGTTTTTGGTTTAGCGTGGTTTAGGTTGTTCCGTTAAGGGTTCTTCATGTTCCTTGTTATAGTTATACTGGCTTAAGTAGGTTGGTTTCTAAAGTTTGTTTGATGTAGGTTGTTTTGTTTGAGGTGAGTTGTGCAGGGCTCAAGGCCCACCTTGGTGGAGCAGGAGCAGCAGGCAGGCATGCAAAATGTGCAAAAGAATTTGTGGCAAGGGGCCGTGCTCCTCACTGCATAGGAAGGCAAGAAACCGCAGGAGATGCTTGCTGGCCCACATGGGGAAAAGAAGCTTTTGTCCCCCAGCTGCAGGGCACGAGAGGCCATCTTCCTGGTGCTTGAGCAGCAGGCAGCGACCGAGCCACAAGGGCCCAGAGGAGCCCTGACAAGTGGTCTTGCTCGATGCTGCAGAGGAAGGCAAAAAAGCCCCGGGGACCAGTGCCAGTGTGCCCTGGGGGAAGATTCCTTCCTGACCCCAGCCAGTGCTGGCGATCGGCTCTTCCCTGAGCATGGGAGCCAGACCTGGCTCCTTGTTCCACAGGCTGCTCCCGCCTCCCAGGAGCTGCCCAAGCCTTATTCTCCCTTGACTTGGAGACATCTCGGGGGCTTCCAAGAGTGTGCAAATATCTCCAGTCGGATTGGCCTTGGGGGCAAGAATCCTTCCCATATCCGTCAGGACAGCAGGGGCTGCTCCAAAGCACTGGGACCCCTGGCAGCATCTCTGCATCCTATTTCTTACCGCTGCTGGCCCTGGCTCTGCAGGGGATGAAGACAGCCAGCTCTGCAGTGCTCCTCCACAAGTCATTCCCTTGCTCTTACCACTGCTGTCCAGCTGAGAAGGGTTTCCGTCAAAAGATGAGCCTTGCAGCAGAGAACCTCCAGCAGCCTCGTCCAGCCTCCAGTCTTCTCCTCCCTCAGCCCCCACCAAGGAATTCCACCGGTTCCTCAAGTGCTTCCCCTGGGATGTGTTGGGGCTGCCCCCGGGCCAGCTCTGGCACTGGACACAGGAAGCTGCTCCTTTTGCTCCTGCCCGGGGCGTTGTGACAGCTGCGTTGCCGGGTGCTGGCATTGTGACATGGGGGTGACAGAGCCACACGTGTGCAGCCCCACCCGCCCCCCCTCTGCCCAGCATTCTATGGAGGAAGCCTTTGGGGTGCTGTCCCCGAGGCAGTCCCTGTGCTCAGGAGGCCCAGGGGCTGTCCCTGCCGTTTGGTGGCCGTGCACTGAGAACAGCTGCTGGGTGGCCCTGACTCTCCTCCTTTGCCATTCGGCTTGTTTGTAGGGAGTTGGAGGTTTGCTGTTGGAGGTTCATTGTTCGAGGCTGTTGATTTAGGGTTTCTTGTTTCAGGCTTGTTTGTTTGAGGTTGGTTGTTTCAGGTTGTTTGGTTTAGGTTGCTTTGTGGAGGCTGTTTTGGTTGAGGATGGTTGAGGTTGGTTGTTCTAGGCTGGTTTAGGTTGGTTGAGGCCTGTTGTTTGAGGTTGGTTGTTTGAGTCTGGTTGCTTGGCTGGTTGAGGCTGTTTGTTTACAGCTGGCTTTTTGCGGTTGTTTTATTCATACTGAATTAGGTTCGAATTAGGTTGTTTGTAGATTCTTTGTTTGTAGGTTGTTTGTAGCTTCTTTGTTTCTACCTTGTTAGAAGCTTGTTGCTGTTTTGAGTGGTGGTTTAAGTTGGTTGCTTTAGCTAGGTTTTTATGAGTTGTTTGAGGGTATTTTGTTGTGGTTGGTTGGTTGAGGAAGTTTGTTTGTACGTCGTGTGTTTGTAGGCCATTTCCGCTTGGTTAGTTTGGGGCTGTTGAAGCTGGATTTAAGGTGGTTGTCTTGTGTTGCTTGTTTTGGGTTTTTCGGTTTAGCTTGGTTGAGGTTGGTTATTTGGTGTCTTGAGGTTGTTTGGTGTCATTTGAAGGTTGATTTCTGGTTTAGGAGGTCCAGGTGTCTGTGTCTGCCATTTGTTGGCCATGCACTGGCCAGAGCTGCTGCGTGTCTCTGATGCCTCCTTTTCCATTTAGTTTCCCAGGACAAGCCTCATGCATTTACTGTTGTCTCAGGTTTTGGCAGAAAGCAGTCCTGCAACCCAGAGACTAACGATATTAGCTCTCCCCTGTCTGCACTAGAGGGTTCCCTTTTGCTACCTAGTTATCTGAGTGTGCGGTCCACCAGTGTGGGAACAGTACCTTTCCATTTTTGGAGACTAAAATTGAAAGGGATGATTCTCCTGCAGAGGGATCTGGACAGTTGGAGAACTGGGCAGTCACCAACTGCATGAAGTTCAACAAGAGCTAGTACCAGATTTTGTAGCTGGGACATGGCAGCCCTGGCTGTACCTGTAGACTGGGGGACGAGATGCTGGAAAGCAGCTCTGTGGAGAGGGATCCGGGGCTTCTGGTCGACAGCAAGTTGAACATGAGCCAGCAGTGTGCCCTGGCAGCCAAGAGGGGCAACCGTGTCCTGGGTGCAGCAAGCACAGCATTGCCAGCCGGGCGAGGGAGGTGGTTGTCCCGCTCTGCTCTGCACTGGTGCGGCCTCGCCTGGAGCCCTGTGTGCAGTTCTGGGAGACACAGGATAAAAAGGCTCTAAAGCTACTGGAGAGTGTCCAGAGGAGGGCTCCGAAGTTGGTGAAGGGTTTGGAGGGGAAGCCGTATGAGGAGCGGCTAAAGTCACTTGGTTTGTTCAGCTTGGAGGAGCCTGAGGGGAGAGCTCATTGCAGTCTACAGCTTCCTCACAAGGGGAGGAGGAGGGGCAGGCACCAAACTCTTCTCTTTAGTGACCAATGACAGGACTTGAGGGAATGGCAGAAAGATGTGCCAGGGGAAGTTTGGGTTGGTCATTAGGAAAAGGTTCTTCCCCCAGAGGGTGCTGGAGCACGGGAACAGGCTCCCCGGAGAGGTTTTCACAGCCCCAAGCCTGACAGTGTTCGAGAAGAGACTGGACAAGGCCCTCAGACACACGGTGTGAACTGCGGGGTTGTCCTGTGCAGGGACAGGAGTTGGACCCGATGATCCTTGCGTGTCCCTTCCAACTCAAGACATTCTGTGTTTCTGCGATCAATAAAAAGTATAATCTAATACCCAGTGATGTTACTGCAGGCTATTTTCAAGTCTGTACACTAGCACTCAAAACTGCAATATTTCTGTTGTGTTTTATAAATTTAGGCCCCTTCTTTTCATTGGTAAGTTTAATGGCATAGGATATTAACTTCAAAGCAAGAGAAGCCTGGAAGCACTCTTCAGTCCATAGGAAGCATCGTATGTAAGAACCTGTATTGTTTTGCTCACAATTATATATGCAATATTCAAATATTAATTCCTTCATTGCTTCTTACATTAACTGTGAAACTTACTATTTTCAAAAGTAAAGGTTGGTTTGTTTGTTTGCTTTAACAAGTATAGTTTCTACAAGAAATCGTCTCTTTCATGTGTGCACTCATAGCACTGAAATACCTTCCTGGCTTTAGATTTCTTTTTGCCCTACTGCAACTCAGGAAGAAATTTTACATTCGGGTAGTAAAACGCTTAAACGTTAATAATGGAAAAGCGGATAAAAATAGTGAAGTACTGAACTGTTAGAAAGGTGTGGAAGATACTGATAAAAAGTTGGAGCTTGTTTTCCACATAAGTCTGCTTGTCCATACACACCTTGCAAGTAGCACTCTTGATTCCCAGCTGCTTGGCGTGTGCATGATTAGGAGTTCTCTGTCTTAAATGCTTTTGTTACGAAGGCCAACATGAGTTGGGCAGAGTATAAAATAGGCAAGATCTTCATGTGCCAGAATTTCTGTTGGCGAAAGTTCCTTTGACTGCCTGGGACATGAAGCACTGAGGAGGAGGAACCCAGCACTCAAACGGAACAGTGTCAGTACCGTTTACTCGGGTATTCTGCTCACCTTTATCCACAGCACTCCTTTGGCTTAAGCCACAATGCTTTAGTTCAAACCACAGTCACGATTCCCTTTCTAAAGGGCTACAAAGGTCGGTGCAAGAGTCTGCAGGAATATACTGCTTCTGAGGAGGGGTGCAGCGAATCTCTGCCCGCATCAGGCTGAGGGTCTGCAGGGAGGTGCTCCTATGTGGATGTACTTTACAACACTAAGCAGGTGCCAATGTTAAGTGGCATTCTTCTATGGATGAGTGAGTTTTGCAGTCCTGGGAAGGGGTAAGTACTCTGAGCTGACAGACTAGCTCTAACAAAACAATGAAGGATGTATAAATAAACTGCAACACTTACATGGCAGGTGAAAGATGGATGGAGTACTTAAAAGAAGGCTCTCGGGAACTCAGTGTGGTGTGCAAGATTGGAAAACCTATACTGATTATGTACTTTGGACTGGGAGAAACAGGTGAGGTCCCCAAGGACCGTCAGAAACCAAGTGATATGTTAGCTTGGTGGTACAATGCTGTTGTCATGGTTCCTTTGCTTACCATTAGCCCAGCAGTAAGTTTGCCAATATTTGAGGCTTCCTGACTTTTGAGATCTCTTTTCCTTCTTTAAATGTATTCTTGCTATAACGTGCATGCCTGAGAAAACACATGATTTGTATAACAGAACTATTACAAGTGTTCTTACTATTCTGTAATTTAAAGATTGCACATTTTGAAATAACAGTTCTCTTAAATGTTGGACAAACACCTCCGTACATTTTTCAGTCCAGAGTTGCAGCTCTGTCTGCTTTATTCTTATACCACACCTCAAAAAGGTACTTCTGGAAAACCTTGGTTCTACAAAGCCCCACAGAAACTGTCAGAATTCTCTCTTCATCATCACCAGCTCCGTAGGCAAGTCTGGATATGACCCCTGAGTATAATGAGCATCCAAAATATCTACAGAACTGTTATGAGAACAATGGCAGTGGAAAGGTTGTCTATAGTTCTTCCCCACCAGTCTCCCACTTATGGTGGGAGCGCTTGAAAGCATGGCAGTCCCAGCTTATTACTGCTGTAGGAATACACTTACATTCGTTTGCATTTACAAGTTAGTTTCCACAAAGGAAAACACCTGGAAACTTTTTGGTCTTGTTTAATATGAGAAGTCACAATGAAAAAAAATAAAATGAAAGCCTTTCACGTGGTCTTCTTGACACCAAAATGATATAGCCCGTGTACAATCCAGGATACTTCTCTTCATCTTTACATTCACTTGCAATTTTAAAAATTATTTGTAGTTAGGTTTGTCCATGGTTCTTGATCAGAAACATAGTATCTAAATGCTGATTATAGCATTTGTAATAATCTAAAGTAGGGAAAACATTATTGAAAACCAGTAATTTGTAGCACCATTGCTAGTAGTAAATTACTGGCAATTCAGACTGAAAGAAGGAAAACCAGTCAGTATTTCAGCCTGTTGCAGTAATAAAATCAATCAGTTTCTATAGCACCTTCCAGATGATCAGCGTGGAGTTATCAGTGCTATACATGAAAGGTATGGCGCAGCTGGAGACAGGCTCTTTGATCCCAGAGCCAGTGCTCTGAATGCAGCCACACCCCATCTTGCTATCAGGGTGAGCCAGATCTCATAGCCAAATAGCAGTACAGCCAACCATCTTTGCTCAAATATTTCTGTGAATTTACACATCCGAACCCACAAAAAATGTGGGTTTACAATAATATTTCAGTTCTCAGGAAAAAAGAAAAAAAGGCATCTGAAAAGTATATGGATTTTTTAACCAATAAAGACAGATTCTCTCCTCTGCCACGTTTCTGGAGTGAAGGTGCAAGAGGTCGTCAGGGAGCTGTGCTTGGGCACCTGAGGGAAGGGGCCTGTTTTTTAGCACCCAGAAAACCCCTTGAAGTCAGAGTCAGGTCTGCAACCTTGGAAATCAGAGAATTTATGCAGTTAATTGCAGGATTGTGTCCTTGCATTTTTTTTTATATTTTGGCCTGAGTCATAAATCTTTGTTCTCTTCATCTTCTTTCTATTCACTATGAATATTAATTGTACCATATGCTGATTAACGCCTCTGAAATACTTGCTTTACCACAAGAGTTAAGAAACCTGATTCTTTAGTGGAACATGGTCTGCTATTAGAATAAAAGTACCTTCTTTTCCTCTCATTATTTTCCAATACATCTGACGAAAACATTTCAGATTTATATAGTCGTATTTAGCAGCTGTCTCATATTTACCTAGACTGTGAGATATAAATGGAATTTAGTACTTTTTTTCAAGAATGTGTTTGGTGATCAGACAATGGCAAAGGTGTTTCTGCTCTATCATAAATGGTCTTCATTGCTTAATAATTTTGGGGTTATTTAATGTCTATTTTGTGCATTAGACTGTGGCTGATTTAGCAGTAAGGACTTTTTCATTTCTATTTTGTAGCAGTGGGTGCTAAGGGAAGTAAAACATTAATACGAGAACTGCTGTAAGTATCAGGGTCGTATCTTCAGTTATTAAATTTGAAAGGTGATTTAGGAAATTGAATTACTAAAAACATTAATTTCCTGGTTCATGTTGGCCACAAAAACGATTCACTGAGTAGATTCTCAGGGAGGAAGAGGGTGAGCCCAGAACTTGAAGAACAGACTTTCGTAGGGTGCCTGAGAGAAGCTCACTGTAGTGATTATATTCTGTGCCAGTATTATGAACTACTAAACCAACCTTGGAAACTTATCCAGGAAACCTGGTGAAGTTTTATCATCTTTGTGCTCACTTCTGAACTGCTTTTAGTCCAGTGTGCAGGTTTCATAATTTAAAATTTCCCATACTTCAGTTAATGGATGACAAGAAGTAGTATTTCCACTGGGATACTTACAGAGAGCTTCGGAGGTGGACGCACCTCTGTGGAAGGGGTTGTCTAGAACCATAGTAAAAACGGGTTGCTGGTGTAGGAAATTAATGAGTGTGGTTACTTATGCAGGAGTTGAGGAAATGCTGACAAACGAGGGCTCTCACTGTTTAAAGACATCTGTTAATGATGTCAGTCATACAAAAGGTGTAAGGGGCAGGAGTGAAATACAGCAAAACTGAAGGAGGGACAGCTGAGAAATTCTGGAAAGCTAATACAGTGTCGAGAGTTAAATAAAAAATGACGTGGCCAACGCTCTGCTTCCCTAAATGCGTACAAAACCTATACCTATCTGTATACCAACATGAGATGTGTAAAAGAAAAAATAGGTGAGTTGAAATTCTTGGCAAAGAAAGAGGATCTTGGCATAGCAGCCATTACAGAAGAATGTTGGAATGACAGAAATCAATACGAGAGTATAATACCTGGCTGTAAACTGAACAGGAAGCATAGATTAGGTCATAGAGCTGGGGAGCAGTGTTAGGGCAATACTGTTGAGCCTTTTGACGAGGAAAAGGATATTGAGTCCAAAACATTGAAGGCGATCAAAGAATCAGCTAAGCCTAATGAGGCAGTAATAGTGGGTGACTTCAACTACCCTGAGCCGGTCAGATGTCACGGTGGAATACAGCATAAGGGAAGCAATTTCTCATCACTCTGAGTGATTGCCTTTTTGGAACATTTAGTCCTAGAGCACGGAAATGGAATGACTTAAGTGTTGTAGAGAAAAGCAGGCAAGAAACTCTGGAGTCCTTTATCAGAGCAGGCCTTTTGGGGTTAAAGTCGTGGCCACTGTAAAACTTCAACACTGAAGAGCCAACAGTTAGTTTACAGAACCACTATCAGACTGGAGGATGTAAAAACTCTTTAAGCAAATAAAAAGTAAGGAAATTAAATCCCAAGAATCAACATGGAGTCCAGCTGATGTGTTCTGTAATAGAACAAGAGATACAGCAGCAAAGTAGAAAAGCAGGAAGTATGTGAACTTGGTTACATGGATCAGGAATTTTTCGAACCAAAGATACATGCTTCGTGCGTCAAACCCCCATCCCTAGGGATGTCAATAAAAAGTAATTTTGTCTACAGCATGGAGTAAAAAGCTGTGAAGCTCTGGCATAAGAAAGGCTTTGTCAAAGCCATCACCTCACACCCATGAAGAAAATAAAATGTTTACCGGAGCAAACAATCTGTAAGACGCAGGCCTAGCAGAAAGCAAAGATGGAAAATAAGGACATTCCAGTGAACTGTGGTTTTATTTTGTTTTGTATTCAGTCGGCATCACAGATGTGGTGATTGTGACATAAGGGAATATAACATACAGCATTTAGTTTGTCAGAGTAAGGGACTGAGAGTAAAGATGTAAGTTTATAAGCACCCAGAAACAAAAGAGAACAAGATTTCAGTCATTCAAAAATTTGTAAAGAACATTACTTTTGTTTAAATTAAGTAGTGTTCCAGCATGAGCTGGTGAGATACTTCAGATATGAGAGGTAGCTGTAGGTCAAGTGGAGATAGATGTGATTCACTAATACAATACTTACATGCCTAATACGGTAGAGAGATGATATTACCTTTTCCATGTGAGCCCTATATGTTAGAAGCTATGTTTGGAAAGAAGGCTCATAAACTTACTAGTGATAAAACATGACTTTCATTGGCAACAGGACTTGAAATTAGTGGGACTATTGCATTGAAAAAAAAGGCAGGGGATGAAAATGGTGATACGCAATAAATTCTGCAGCCTAACGTTCTAGAAATACTAGACCAAGCAGAACCAGGCATTAGATAGGGATACATTTAATATCCTTTTCAAATTTCGAATGAGTTAACAACTTTTTATTTGGAAAGAGGTCCTTTTAGGATGTGGGATGTGATTCCAATATGGCATTGTGTTCACAACAGACACTCTTACTTCTTTAGGGAGTGATTATGGCCATAACTCCATGTTCAGCATGTACAGGAAAAATGGTCTGATGGCACTACTAGTAATTACATTTCCAACAGCCAGCTATCTTGTGGCTATAAAAATATGGAGAAAATGGTTACATGATTTCCTTCGTGGGCCTGAAAATTCTTTTCACTGAACTTCAAATGAAACTGTGAGAGGACGGTATCTGTACAAATGCATATTCCGAATGCATGGCTCTACGTTACATGGAACTTCTTAAACTTGGGTGAGAGGCAGGGGTACTGACAACATCTTTGATATGTTTCTGATTCCAGCATCTCCTTCAATTGCGATTTGAAAGCTGATTGTATCTTGGGTAGTACCTAGAATGGCTTTGAAACTTTGCTGGTAGTTCAAAGAGAAAATGCATTGTCATAGGTGATTGGTTATGTGCAAATCAGTTTCAGTCAAAATTAAACTAACATGATATAAAATGAACTTCATAATACTTGCAGAAAGAGCCAGATGTTTACTAGGTGGCCAAACACCTCATTATCCCCATGAAAAAAGGCAGAAACAATGTTTCTGATTCTCCTATCTGCCAGTTGTGCTGCTGTGTCAACAATATAATAAAGTATTTTACTTCCTTAGCGTGTAAGAGAGCCATTCATTTTTGAGGGACGCAAGGAAGATTCATGCTTGCTAATAATAATTTAATGATTAATTTCTGTTCAACACTGTTTTTACTTTGCATGTAATCTGTTTACCAAAAGAACCCTTTTGTATATATATTGTTATTGAATTTCTCAATTAAGGGATCCATCATCAAGCTTCAGATATTCTTACAAGTTGAGGAGTGTCCTACTTAAAACATTTCTTTAAATCATCCTGAAGCCATGTCTTTCATGATGATAGTTTTTCTAGCTGGTTTTTGAGATGATGAACAGGTACTCACACATAAGTCCCAGAGAAAGCCACCATACATATTACTAGTCTGTACGTCTTACTACCTTAAGGAACAGTACGGTCATAGAAAAATGATGGTTTCATCTTTTTCCTTGAAGGACTTGCGAAAGTTGAAAGTGTCTTGCACCACTGTGTGTACCATATGATCTTGTAAAGAATGAGTCCTAAGTCCTAAGCACTCAAAGATAAAGCGCCTATTTGAATCTAGATTTTCAGCCTTGCGAGTCTTTCACATGAAGAAGAAATTTAAAATGCTTTCTGCAGCCATATTGTATTTCTATATCATATTTCTTTTGAAGTTCATTTTATTCTAATTTTCTTCTTTATATGCCACTTAGCTTTTAAGTGAGACTCAAAAGAGACTCAAATACTGAAATAAAAATTCCAGTGTTGAACTGAACATACCCACTGCTAATATAAATATTAACGCAGAAAAGTAGTGTCAGTTGAATAATTGTTTTCAACAAGGTGAGAATGCAAGAAATAACTAGAGTTAATATTTGATCCCTCTTGTGAAAGCAGATGGCTACAGAGGTTTTAACTCTGCCTGTTATAAAAATGTTAACCACTTTTTAACTTGTTATTAATAACTTGAAGGAAAAGAGCAAAATTAATCATGTAACTTATTAGATCTGAATTACTGTGAGCTTCATAGCAGCTGATGTAGGTATCCTCCATAGTTTTTCTTATGACAAGCTAAGAGGAAATGATGAAACAACTGAGAATAGATACGATGAAACATATTAAATTACCCTTGGTTTGCATTACACAAGTAAAATGTTAAGATCTTTGCTTAAAAGATTCTATGTGGACTTTCTTGCATACAGTGTTGGGAAAATAATAAAAAGTAATTTTAAAATTAAATTATTTTATTCTCTGAGGGTAGAAGACAATCGTATGACTTGTTCTGTTTGGTGTAGTTAGAATAAAGCCATCTGATAACCTGTACTGGCTAAATAAATTTCAAATATAGTGACTTCTGTTGGTTTTATTCATCGCCAAACAACATTTTCTTTTTGTTACGTGGGCAAATCTGATACTGTCTATGCATGCAATAAATAATCTCAAAGTAGAATTGTGGCAACTAATGATAGAGAATTATATATATTCTGCTTTGTGTGTATAATAGCTATATAGTTTTTCAAGTCCAGTCTGTGAGAAAACACCCTTTAAAAGAAAGAGAGAAAGGGAAAATGAGAGAAAGAAGGCAAAAAAGAGAGAGAGAAAGAAAGGGAGAGAGAGAGAAAGAAAGCAAGAAAGCAAGCAAGAAAGAAGGAAAGAAATTATGTAGCAAAAGTTGATGCAAGGATCATTATAATAGATGGCACAAATCTGAGCAACCCTATCTTTTGTTGTCTTCAGCAGAAGGCAGAGATTTTTTTACTATTTCATGTTGTGTTATTTTTTTCTTTCAAATAGGAGAGACTTTGCCATTACAGTTCTAAGTGTCAGGAAGAAAGACAAACACATATGGATAGAAAAAACATCCTACATGAACATGTCACAAATAACAGCAGGACACTGCGAATACTATTGTTGAGATAGGATTACAAAATGATGACATCAGGCTTTCTTTTCATTAACCAGTAGACAGACAAGAGAGTTTTCTTCTTTAATCTACAAGATTACTGTATTTTGAATAAAATGTAATGACATGAAAAGGTTATTACTGAAAGACAGGAGACTGTTCTTCTGATTCCTTTACAATGCTCTCATTATAATCACTGTAAAGTACCACCCAAACATTAATTCAATTCCCCAAATCTCAAATGGCAACAGATGTTATAGTAATAGAGTATTTCTAGCATGGAAAGTAAGCCATATGAAAAAAAACAAACAACAACTAAAAATGGTTCTACTGATGGACATCATCTTTTACATGATCCTCTTGATTCATCAGTTCTCTTTGTTGAGCTAAGGGGAATACACAGGGCAGAAGAGGATTCTACCACATTTGAGGGATTATGACTGCTTGAGTAGTACAAGATAATGGAGGAGAAGGCCTTCAAGTTCTGTCTCTTTGTCCTCAGACATTCCTTGTCTTTTATAATAATGTAGATGAACATTGCATTCTCCCAGAGGCTAGGATGCAGTAATCTTATGTGTTTCCTTCCTAGTTTTTAGAATAACCATGAGAAGGAGTCAATGAAGTTTGGGGTTTTTTTTCAATTTCGTTTCAGGAATCCTGATAGTGGAACGCCCGAAACAGGAAGTTACACGGTTCTTTTAAACAGTGTTGCGGATATGGGAAGAAAGCTCAGTCTTTGGCCAGATTCATTGCTTGGGTGTGATTTTCTTCAACAGACTAAAAAAAAGGATTTTTTTAAAAGTAACAGAAGTGTGCCATATCAGAATAAGAATCAGGAATCAGGAAGGCATGAATTCTGTGGAGCCCTGAGTAGCTATTGGAGAATCTGTATGCTTGTCTTTAGCCAAATGGTGCAACGTTTAGGTACAGCCTTTAATTTGCTATCTAAAGAAGTGCTTATGCACTTGAGTGTGATGTCGATTTCAAGTTCAAATAAGCATATTTCCTTGCATTTAGGTCACAAATAATCAGTTAAATGCATAAAGAAAGCCTCTGGAAGTAGGTTACAGAGAAAGGAGGCCAAACTTTCAATACTGTTTGATTAAAGGCATAACTGGAAAGATTCTAAATATGAGTTAAAACAAGCAGTTATGTTTTCGAATTCTGTCATTTGGAAAATAATTCTGAATGTCTCACTTGAATGTCTACCAAAACTGGTGTTAACCTTCCAAAAGAGTAATAGAACTAATGATTTGGTACAGCGCCAAACAATTAGACCACTGAACAGACATTCTTCCACCAGCTTCTATTATCGGAAATATCTGGATTTCTAAATGTCAGCTAAATAGGCTCACCCCACGAGGTAAGAGAAAGCTGACCTGACCTTTTGACACCACCTGTTCAGGAATGGGAATTTCTCAAGTGTGCTGTTCTACACAGATAAAAGGTTCACAAAATTTGGCCTGGAAAGAATGGCTAAAGGACTTACTTTTGCTTAGTCTAGAAAAGAGCAGACTGAGGGAGGGTGTGATTACAATCTTCCAGTAGTAAAAGAATGTTATAAAGATGCTAGTGATTGGTATTCTGTGTCCAGTTGGGGAAAAGACAAGAATAAAGATGTCTATCACAAAGCAAAGATATTCAGTTTACGTATTAGGAGAAAAAATTCTAACAATTAAAAATAGAGAATATGGTGCAGACTGCGTAAGAAAATTGTGATCTTGTTAACCAGAAATTTTCAAGAATAATTAGACCAACACCTGTCATCAATAGTCAAGATTGCCAGTGTTGTTCATGGTGCAAGGTGAACAGGTAGATGTATTACATGATCACTTAACAGTCTTTGGCCATTTTCCATTTTTATAGCTGCTGCATTTGGCAAGGCATTCAATTTTATTTCAGATTTGTTGTTACATTGGGTATGAAAATAATCGGTTAATGCGAGGGTTTTTCTTTGTAGAGGATACTTCAATAACAAAATTAATCATTTTTAAGAATTCCGATTATGCGATTAAGACAAGAGTGTTAGAACATTGGCAGAATAATAGGTATGGAAATTACAAAGATTACTTATTGGCTTTGGATGCAGCCTTCTAGTAACAATACCAGTGAGTTTGCTATTATAAATTGATTTTTCCCTGTTACTTGAGGGTTTTGATATCATATATTGTTTTCTGGTTGAGATTAATAACAAGGAACTGGAAAGTGTGCTGTCTGTCATCCCGTACGTATATACATGGAGCTGAAGCATGGCATACACACTTGAAAGAACAGAAATATCATCAAAATTACAGCATCTCTCCTGAATGTTTGCAAGAACTGCTAAGACAGTATTTCATAGTGTGATCCACCACAAGCTCAAAAGCAACTGAGTAACAGTGAAAAAAACCACTACAGCATGAGTTTTGTGTAGGCCTTCAGTACATATAGCAGATTAAAAGTGAAAGTGGGCGAAGGTTTTAATTCTCATACCATGTCAGTACTAGTTGTTGGTGGTTGAAAGCATGACATGCTTGCAGCTCAGTTTCTTATGTTTGATGTTGGATATAAAAGCTTAAAGATATATTACACTCATGAAGTCTTACTGCAGCATTTATTTAGATGCATAAAATAGTCTTGTCAAATATCAGGGCTTTAATTTTTCATATCTAACAAAATAATTGTAGCTCCCTGTATTTTCAGATTTTCTGCAAAAGAACATGGTAGTATTTATTTCTCTTTTCCTCTTGAGTTTGGGGACTGATTATATGTTTTTTTATTACATAGATGTTTTGGGTTTTTTTTTCCTAGGTGCTGCACAATGGACTTGTGATGGAAATGAATCATCCAACAGCTGGAAGGATAGCCGTTCCAGGTTAGATGTTTAATTCTTTTTTCTAAATGAAGCTTGAAATTAAATGCTACATGGCATCCTGAGTAGTTCTTAAGCTCAGCTGAGGACATGACACATCTTCACATTTCACTCAAATGAAAAAAGGTTTAACCAGGAAGACATTGTGCTCATATTCATTCCGGTAGCAGAAAAATGGGTTAAAATGTGTGTCAGAATAGCTTCTGGTTTTCATCGGTCAGTTGTCATAACACATGAATATGGATTTGATAATATTTGCAAACTCCCACTGCTAGAAATATTACTGCTAAACCATCTGCATGAATATGTGAATCTGGTTTTGATTTAGGTCTATTTTGCAAGTTGCACAGGCTTCTTTTAGGGACATTTCTGTTGGGAAAAAAAAAAAAGTAGTTCATACTGAAGGTTTCATCACACTATTTTGTTTAATGAGATTAGACATGAAGCTCTGAAATGATGAAGTCTTAAATAGCTATTTTGGATTTCCAAAGAATACAAAAGTAATAAACTAATCTCTCCTCTTTTAAGCTCTAAGTGGATCAGAACTTGGAGCTGATGTGGCATTATTTCCATTAGAGCTAGTTACGGAATGGGGTTAGGTTCATCTAGAGCCAGAGGCATTAGGAAAATTCTCATTCAGATCCTTGCAGTTGGCTCTGTTTTGACAACTGAGCCTTATCTAAAAATCTGCTAGCTATTGGGTCAACTTTTTCTGCTTCTCTATGCTTTTCTCTCTCCCAGGCCACATTAAGAATTGTTTCCTCCTTCATTCAAAGCACCATGCCATTTTTATTTATATAACATCTTCTCCTTACGCTGTGATTTTCTGTGCCAAATTCCACCCTCTGACACAGAATCCAGTTGTCATCAATTTCGGTTGACTTGAGCACATGTAGTGGTAAGAAGAATTTGACCCATAAAATTTATCTTAATTTGCACATCCTGGAATCACACTGGGATGCAGAAAGAGTTATTTGAAAGAAATCAATCCCATATTAGATCATGTTTTCTGCATGAATAGAGGGGGGGTTGTGTGTGTGTGTGTGTGTATGCTTCATATTTGCTCTTTATCTCAGTTTGCACTCCACATTTGGTCCCTCTGCTTGGATGCTTGGTTGATTGTATTCAAAAATGCTTCTTTAATTTAGATGCACATATCTGGAAATAGTAATCCTTTTGTTTTAGTTTCTAACAGAAAAGTAATCCTGGTTTATTTATCCAAAATGAAAAGTCTAATAAGGGGGATGATTTAATTATTTTTAAAGAAGTGGGCAGAAAAGCCTTGCAGATGGTAGAGAAAGTGTGTAAGGTTTTCACGTTGCGTACAACGTATAATCTATCTCAGAGAAAGCAAATACTCCTTAAGGAGATAGGTTAAACTGCAAGAAGAGGAAGGAGATGAAAGGAATGTTCTGATGTCTGTCAGCAGCGATACAATGTATTGGCAAGAGAGTGAGTTTTTACATAGGTAAGCCATAGTACTTCCCAAATCCATAGTTATTTTTTATTTTATTAAAACAGTGACACTGCACTAAACTAAAATAAATCATCTTAATCTCTAATGGACTGCCATTTAGATGGGCTTCTGTGAAGAGTTTCTTGTATTGAAGCAGATGGCTGAAATGATTATTGGATATTTGAGCAGGAAAAGGAGAATTCCTTCCTTTTCTGGCATGGGAGGATAAGGAGGGGAGAGACGGGGGAGGAAGAGGTGAAGGACAGTCATTCAGTATGAGCAGAATGGACCTATTGATATCACTGGAAAGACAATACGATACTCTGTCCCAGAATTCAAGGGCAAAAGTGAGTTTGGCCACTGTTGATGGTAGGTAATGGAAGTACCCTGGAATTGTCCCAGTCAGTCATATATCTGAAGAGTACATGGAAGAGTGTGCAGAGAAGACGTCCAGTAGCAAAACTGTTTCTCAATGACTATCTAAAACAGCAACAACTTTTTTTTTTTCAATGTGATTATGATTGAATATATTATACTTGGTAAAGAACAACTTTACTAAGCTCTCAGTTTCTGGCTCAAGGTTGCTTTATAAAGATATTAACGTGAATGTTGAAACGGAATAGAGTAAAAATGTCTCTCCTTAAAGAGACTGGGGAGACTCTGGTCCCAAAAGAAAAATGGGTGACTTTTACTTCTTAACCATATAAGCCAGATTTTAATGTGCCTTTTAGTAATTGAGTTGGACATCACACTTGAGGCTCTTGACAGAGGTCAGACCTCTTGTCTGCTGCCAAGTAAAGTTGTGAGGGCAGTGACATGCACTTCCTGAGCGAGAGCACACTGGCAGATTTCAGCTCCAAGTATCACGGTTGGCCTCTGTGTCTAACACATTGGTTTGGAGTAGTCATGTTCCAGGCACGTCCCCACTTTGAGAGTGGGTTCAAATCTGTACATGAATCCTCACTTTGTAGATACTGCATCTTGAAATTCTGAGGGATTTTGCCGCTGATTTTAATGTAGGCTACATTTTTAATGTTGGGTTTGGTGATTCACTCCCCTCCTTTGCTTAGATATCTTTCAGTATGGTTATCGAATTTGGTTCTTTCCACACCTAGTCAATGGTTTTCTCCTTGCCTTTTTAAATAATTCCCAGCCTGAGATATAATGTGTTCTGATAAGCACATTGTAAGGTACTGGTGGAACTGGAGTGAGAGAAGTTGCATTATAAAAAACATATTTCAATTTTTTTTCTATTTCAAAAAGCACATTGATGGTAGGAGAGATGTGATGCAGACCCTGTGTTTTTATGTATCTTACTTGAAGTATTCATTGAAAAATGTCTTTGCACATATACTCTGCAAAGATATCTTGGATTCATGAATGGATGTGAAAAAGGGAGTTCATCATGTCTGACTAAGAGTGACTGTATAAAAGATTGTAAGACCTTTTTAAAGGAAAATGGGGTTCTATGGTATTTGAGTGTTTTCATTAGGATAATGATTCACTTATACCATTCAGCATACTCATGTCATGAAGTTATTCTAGAGCTGATTTTCCTTATACGTATAGATACACTTGACATATCGCGTATATAGAAGGTGCAATACTGTGAGAGATCCTTGCTTGAATCCCAAAGACCTGGCACTGCACTGCACTCATTCTTCACAGGACTGGTCCCTCTGGTTGCAGGACTATACTGATGAATCTCTTCTGGCTCTATATCTGAAGTCAGCTTAATTATCTTTAGTTCAGGGCAGGGCTCCGAAGATGATCAGGAGCACAGCACTGCATGGGTGGGAGGATGAGAGACAAGAGAGATTCAGACTAGATATTGGCCAGGTCTTTTTCATCATGACAACAGCCAGGCAGTGGAACAGCTTGCCCAGAGAGGTTGTGCAGGCTCTGTTCTTGCAGGTTTTCAAGACCTGTCCAACTAGACAAAGCCGTGAGCAACCTGGTGTGACCTCAGACCTGACCCCGATTTGAGCAGGAGCTTGGACTTGAGACTTCCTGAGGTCCTTAGCAATTTAGTTTATGTTCTTATTCTGTGATTAATCTCAGTATCTTCTCACTCGGCTCAGTTGCACTTAGCCCTTTCCATAGAGATCTGGAGGAGAAATGGCAGAGTTTTAAGAAAACTGGAAATGTAGAGCACAGAAAGTACTTCTGAGGGCAAAAAGTGTCAGGGGAGAGATGTTTTCTAGAGTACCAGATTGAAGGTGGTGCTGGATGGCACATAGACAATACAGTTAAATGAAGGGACAAAATTGCAAGAAGCTTTATCACCTGGGTTAGTCCTGAACTACTTTACGAAAGAGTAATGGACTTTGCTGAAGAGTGGTAGCATGTGGGTTTCTGGGAGCCACTGGGTAACTTATTCTGTTTCAGTCTGGAGCATAGTGGATACAAACCCTTACTGGTTATGTAGACAAAGCTTTTGGATGCAATGTAATCTTGCCCAGACCCTTTCCATTCTCATCTATTTTATATGGTTTAAGAAACTCAAAGAATAATACTTTCAACTTCTGTGTTATCTAGTGTCTAATGTTGACTTTTAAAAGTTGCCAATAGATTCTTTTGTAGTCAAAAAAGTGTTTGTAATATGTTTGGTTTGTGTGCTTTTTTGTGGGGTTTTGTTTGGTTGGTTTTGGTCTGGTGTTTTGTTTGGGGTTTTTTATTATTATTTTTGTTTGTTTGTTTGTTTTCTGGTTGGTTGATTGGTTGGTTTTTTTATTTGGAAAAAACCACAATGCATTCAGCTGCCCCTAACAAACTGACCTTTGTAGAATTTATTAACTAGCAGGAACCTCTGTGAAATAAACCTCATTTCTGACCCCATCTAAACCTTAGTGAATTGGGGATTTGGATATAAGCCGACACTTCAGAATCATCTCTCATCAAACAGGAAATGATATAACTGCAAAAATTGTGTAAAACACCTCTTCCAGACAAAACAACTATTCTTAGTTTTGATAATGTTTATATTGTGCATTCTCCTCATCCCCATTTCCTGAGTTGATAACCACTATTTCTGTCCTTTGGCCCAGGATCTGCATGAAGGATGCCTGTATTGCTCAGAAAGGCCATGTTCATACCTGGTTCATGATTTCCTTCTGTGGTCTTGAGAGAATGTGTTTGGGGGACTGCTCCCAGCTCAGTTAGGAAAGTCAGTACAGGATTCCTCCTCAGCATAGATTTCTTGGACTGAATTCAGGCAATCTGTGTCAATTAATCAACCAACTCAGGAGAAATGTCCCTTTTTCTGGTCTTCTCCTGTCACTGTGCATTACAAATATACTACTGAAACAGGAAAGACTTTTTTTTTTTTTTTTTTTTAAGAGATAGGCTTTTCCTGTTGTATGATTCATTAAATGGCACTGTGGTTCCGTGGAGATTAATTGTGATCAATCTCTTAGAGGAATGGTTTTAAGGAACAAGACTAAGAGGCAAGAAATCTAATAGGACTTCCTTGCTGTGCTATAGATTTCTTCCTTGTCTTGGACAAATCACTCTCTGTGTCTCATCTTACTCATTGTTTGCAGTTTTTCAGATCTTAATTAATAGCGGGAAAAAAAATTGATTTCTAAGGGAAGGATGTTCTTGGAAAAACTCTATGTATTATTTTAAATGTGTATTCCTATTTATTATGTATGTTTATATGTATTTATACCTATTTTCTCCATGTATGGGGAAGAGCAGTTATAGTTGTGGAAATAACAGTGAAGTATCTGTGTTTGATCAGTACATTTCAATACAGGGTGCAGCTATAGGTGTTAGTGATACATGCTATCTTTTTTTCATCATTTAATATAAGTGTAGTGGGAGAAGCTTCAGTAGGACTAGATATATGACAGAGAAAAGTGACTTCTACATGGGTGAAGTTTGCAGGAAATTAAGGAAGTCTGTACTCCAATCCATTGTTTCCTGCAGCTAGGATATCCCACAATATAGGAACAACAACAAAAACATAAAAAATCCCAACAATTTTTTTTTTGCAAAAACCTCTGCTTGAACTGATCCTGTCTGCTTCTCATCAGGCAGTTTTTTCATATGCGCGCGTGTGCGTGCATGCATGTGCATAACTGATGTTGATTGAAAAATTTTAATTTCACTTCACTATTTATGGTACATTGGAGACAAACAGCTTCACCAGCATTACTGTTACCTCATTCGCCTTTTTCAGTCATCAGGGCCGACTGTTTATGTCTTTTACATTCACAGAGCTGATTTCAATTTTGAGGAATTCAGGACCATTACAGGAGCCCAGCAGAAATGATGTATGACAGCTCACTTTGCTATCCTCAAAATACTTTAAAAAAATCTTAGTAAATAAACAATATATTTATACTGATTGCAAAAGCAGAAAAGAGATGGTGGGAACGGCAAGGAATATGTTATAAGCTTCAGGATTATGTAGAAAAGTCTAGTCTATGTTTTTAAGGAATGACACTTGGAATCTTTTAAGATTCTTTTTAAAGTAAAACAGAAACAACAAACCTTTTCATATTTTTGCTCCTCTGTCGTGTGTTTCCAGAGTGTTTCTCTACTGTATATTTTAAAATTTGCTGTATCTCCTGGAATGGTCACAGTTGACACTTTTAAAGTTAATGTTTTAAGAAAGAAAAACCAGCTGTCTCTTACCTAGTTCTGAGACTTCACTTGTTGGAGGATATTAAGGAATAGTGGAAGTATTTTCCATCAGGCTCAGCAGTGCTGTGTGTGACTCAGGCAGCGGCTCTCCGGCACTGTTGTTCAGGGTGTCTGAGCTGGACTCTCCTCTCAGCAGACCCCAGATTTTTCTGTCTTTCTTTAAGTTGTGGCAATCAAAATTCATTGTCTTGCCTCATGTGTTTTCTTTCCAGGACCTGACACGGCCATATTGGGAGGGGAAATAGAAATATTTTGGTAGACAAGTGGGGACATTTTCCTACTGTGTATAAGTCAAGTAATTGGACTGAACAATTTTGGGGTCAGCTGTGGCCATTAGATCATGTAGTTTGCCTTCTTAGGGCATCTGCCATAGAATTTCATCAGTTTACTCCTTTCACTTGTGTTTGACTACAGTTTGTCTTATTCAGAAGTCCTCAAGAAATAGAAAATTCATCAAATATCTGCCTCTTTTGAAATGCCCAATTGCGTTCATTGTTAAAAAAAAATGCCATTATTATAATTCAATGTTACCTAGTTTTATAGAGCAAGAGTATTTTTTTCATGTCTTTCATGAGCTTTAACTACTTTTGTTTTCTCCCCATGAAAGTACTTATATGACAGAAGCCACATCTAGATGACTTTTTGACAAACTGCGTTGGGTAATTTGCCTGGGTCTTTTCAGGTCCTTTGTATAAGCAAAGTGCAGCAGCTTTGAAACTCTATTTTTTATTGCAGTCAGTGTACTGCATATTTACATGAAAATTTTGCAGTTGTGTAGAGTGCATCACAAACCTCCTGCCTGACTCAAGGCAAGTCCTTTAGCCCATGAAGTTACATTTCTCACTTCTTCATCTAAGAAATAGAGATAATAGAACTCACAACTACAGGGCATAAGTATGTTCATTTTTTTCCAAATTATAATAATGATAATACATGAAATTGGGTGCTATGGGATTGAGTAGAAATGAGGGGAAAAATAAGGCTTATACAGTTAACTTTACTGTTCAGTTGACTAAGAGCCTACAACCAGTACATAACAGAATCATAGAATTGTAGAATAGTTTGAGTTGGAATGGACCTTTCAAGGCCACTAGTCCAACCCCCTGCAATGAGCAGGGACATCTTCAACTAGATCAGGTTGCTCAGAGCCCCGTCCAGCCTGGCCTGGAATGTCTCCAGGGATGGCGCATCTACCACCCCTCTGGGCAACCTGGGCCAGTGTTTTACCACCCTCATTGTAACAATTTCTTCCCTGTGTCTAGCCTGCATCTCCCCTCTTCTAATTTAAAACCACCGCCTCTTGTCTTATCACTACAGGCCCTGCTAAAAAGCCTGTCCCCATCTTTCTTATAGGCCTCTTTTAAGTATGGAAAGGCCGCAATAAGGTCTCCCTGGACCCTTCTCCAAGCTGAACAAGCCCAGCTCTCTCAGCCTGTCCTCACAGCAGAGCTGTTCCAGCCCTCTGATTAATTCTGTGGCCTCCTCTGGCCCCTCTCCAACAGGTCCATGTCTTTCCTGTGCTGAGGGCCCCAGAGCTGGATGCAGAATTGCAGATGGAGTCTCACCAGACTGGAGCAGAGGGGCAGAATCACCTCCCTCCGCCTGCTGGCCACGCTTCTTTTCATGCAGCCCAGGATATGGTTGGCCTTATGGGCTGCAATTGCATATTGCTGGCTCACATCCAGTTTTCATCCACCAGAAGCATCTTCCACCTCCTTGAGCTGGAGTGGGTGGAGGTGTGAGAGGACCTTTCTGTCCTGCTAAGGTGATGGGTCTCCAGCAGTATCTTGGGGTCTCCAGCGGCGTCCTTTGGTCTGCAACTGTCTCCAACAGTGTCCTGTGGTCTCCAGCGGCATTCTTTGGTCTCAAATGGTCTCCAGTGGCATCCTGTAGTCTCTGGCAGTGTCCGGTGGCGTCCTGTGGGCTCCAAGGAACTCCTCCTGGTTCTCTGGGTCTGCCGGCCAGCCAGAAGATGGCAGCCCGTCTCCTCACCGCTTCCCCAGGCCCCAGGGCAGAGGAGATGCCCCCTTCATGAGGGATGGGGCTGCAGGGTGGGATGCTGGGCTCATCCGTGCCTTGACAGCGGCTGATCTCCCCACCCAACCCGCTGGAGGTTGGTGTGATGCCACCTCCAGCTGGCGGTGGCGCCGGCCCTTGGTGGGAGCTGCTGTTTGACAGTTCTCTGAGAGCCCCCAGCATCCTGTGATGCCAGTATTCCAGTATCAGTGAGGCATCAGCACACAGCTGGGTCATCCCCATTGGGCTATTTATTAAAAATAAAATTAAAAAAAAAAAATAAATGACCCACTTCTTTGTGCTAGTACTGACAAAGAGGAAATGTGTAAAATGTGTAGTCAAACAACAGAAACAAAAAGCATTCCTGGCTGGGTGATACATGGCTGCATGTGCCTTCCCTCTGATGCTGGATCCTGCAGGAGCAGCTGGAAGGGCCACATGTGTTATTCACAGCGCAAGTAGTTCCTCAGGAAACCACAGCATTCATGGAATGGTTTACCTATCAAATGTGTAATCACCGAGCACAAGAACATAACAATTTCTCTTAGGTGGTCCCCTCTTTCTTCAAAACTCGTTTGGCCACATGTAGCCCATTCTAACAGGATTAGAAGAATCCACTAGGAAAAAGTCAGTGGTATGAAATACTCTGTAGGTTTGTCTGTGGAAGAAATTCTGAATAGCAAATTGAAAATTTAGTATGTATTCACTGAAATAAGGGCTGTTATGTTAAATGTCTTGCCTTGAAGTCAGAGTCTTTCGTCTCTTTCACTGAATGAGTTAAAAGTTGAAGAAAAATCTTCTTGTTAGAGCTATACATTCAGCTGCTTAACAACCACATGGGCCTGACAGCTTGACCACCATGGCTTTTAGGCACAAACCACTCTTTTTTGTACACAGGTGTATCAAATGGGTCTGTGTCACTTCTTGGCCTAGCAGCACACAAGGCAATATTCCAATAAAGTATCTTCCTGATGGCATTAGGAAATTAGAGCAAACAGCAGGGACTTGCTCCATCAGTGTGTCCTAGTGTACTATGTGATTTCCTGTACCCATTTTTAAACCAACTTTACACACTGTTAGAGATCCTTTTTTTTTTCTTTTTATGTAGGTTTCTGTTTTTCTCCAATTTAGTGCATGAGCAGAAATCATACCTGCCTAACTGCTGAAATCAGCATAGATTTTTCAGTAAACTTCAGCAGCATCAGAGGTTTTCTGCAAGTACCTTTCCTAAAGCAAATGCTTCATTCTCCAAAACTATTTGTAGCAAATGTTAGTAGTGCTGCACCACAGACCCTCATTCACAGTCACACATGTTCTTCCGGAGACTGTTTTGGAACTGAGCATTTTAGAAATCACCCTCGTAAACGGATACTTGGTACGGGTTTTCACTTTTTCAAAGTCGGGTGAGAGGGAAAACCTGCAAGTACTACACAACTCCAAGACTTGCTTGTTCCTGCCAAAGAGAAAAAGATTGTGCATTATTAACAAAGTAAGACTATTGCCTCTCTTGAAATATCCCGAAAGCTCTGAACATGAACTGTGTGATGGCTTGTTAGCCTCAATATTTGAACACAGGTATACCCAATGCCCATCAGTTGAATTCCAAACTCTGAATTAATTGCTAGCCAATTCCGCAAGGATAAAACATCTATTAAAAGCCAACAATAAGCCAGAAATCTCTTTCCATTTCATATGATAAAAAAATAGAGTGAATCCTGAAAAAAAGGAATAGATATATTAGACAGGGAAATCTTGTAGAGTTGTAGAGCAAGCAATAAAACACATAGTGTTTTCATTTCTTTTTTTATATTTCTTTCATCAGAATAGTTAGACAAACATGGAAACATTTGCAACAGCAATACTCGGGTCAGTTTAAAGTCTTGATAACACTAAAACTAAACTAAGGATGTGGGGAGGGCAATTTAGGTCTTATTATTTTTGTACACACTCACTTACACACATAGATATTCACTCCACAGCTCCAAATAGCTGTCTTAGCCATGTCTGCAAAGAAACAGAAATAGTAGGCAGAAAGGAACCACATCCCTACTAAGAGAGTTAGTCATGCAGTAAAACTAAACATCTCTGCAACCAGGGCCATCTGACAGGAACCGTCCCTGTGCAGGTCATGAGCATGAAGTTATTTTAGCTCCCTGGGAGAGGGGAGGGTCTCTTTCCCCTTTCATGGGCTAAAACAAGAAGCTCTCCCTGGATTTTGAGCTAAGACGCAGCGAGCAGAAGGCAGCTTTTGCAACAGATAGAACAAGGCAAAAGGACCTCGTACAGCAAAGTCTTTGCTGTCTCTTGCTCCTGAGCCCTCTACTTCTACTCTTCTTTCTTCTTCTGGTGACGGGAAAGCAAAGCCTGTCCTGTCCCTGGGAGCCCATACTGGACCCTGCTTGTCTACGGGATGAGCCAGCACCTGCCATTCCTCTCCAAAGACATTTACACACAGAAATCAGTGGAGTAGTGGATCACAGAAGCGTAAGCTGCAGTGAACATAAGTTAGAAACAGATCTTCTTTTGTCCGTGGTGACAAAATAAACCCAGCAATTTCGTAGAAATTCTCCTCAAGTAGTAGCTGCAAGTCAAGGGAGGTGATTCTGTCCCTCTGCTCCACGCTGATGAGACCCCACCGAGAGCCCTCAGCACAAGAAAGACATGGACCTTTTGGAGAGGGACCAGAGGAGGGACACAAAAATGATCAGAGGGCTGGAACACCTCTGCTGTGAGGACAGACTGAGAGAGTTGGGGTTCTTCAGCCTGGAAAAGGGTCTGGGGAGACCTCATTGTGACCTTTTTGTACTTAAGAGGGGCCTAAAGAAGGATGGGGACAGACATTTTAGCAGGGCCAGGCTGGACGGGGCTCTGAGCAACCTGACCTAGTTGGTGATGTCCCTGCTCATTGCGGCAGGGTTGGACTAGATGAGCTTTGAAAGTCCCTTCTAACACCAACTATTCTTTGATTCTATGATTCTGTCAGCTAGTAAAATTAACCACTTCCAGAGCAGACAAGAGCAGGAATAGAATTCCTATGTGAGCTAATGTTTGCACTTCTCAAAGCCTTCCAAATGTTTAATTAGATGGAAAAAATTGCTTGCGTAGAAACAAATGGACAATTTTCCATGTTCTGCATGATTTGAGTGGTTTAGTTGTATGGAAAGGACAAAAAGGGGGAAGAAAAAAAGAAAATCTGTTTCATGAGAGTGTGGATGAGCAGCAGGAAGCAAGGCTCTCATTCAAGGCACATATGCACAGCTGTGGAAAACCTTCAAGAAAACTCTGTAAGTTAGAGGTGTGAGGACACCTCTATGAGGACAGGTTGTCTGGTGTAGTGGTGCGGGGCCACGAGTCCTTGTTCTCCTTCTTCCCTGGAAGAATAGAGGGTGCCTGGGGACAGAAAGCGGTTAAGTCGGGGGCAACCACTGGCCGCCCATCGACTGTTAACATGGAAAACTGCACTCCATAATCGTGACACTCATCCAGGCTTATGAGGTTTAAGCACTTTTTTTCAGGAGCCTGTTTGACTGCTTTACAATCCCATCAGTTTGGGGATGGCAGGGAGTGTGGAAAACCCATTGAATCCTTTCATATTTGGCCCAATCTTGAACCACCCCAGCAGCAAAGTGGTTTCCATTATCCAGCTGGGTTGGCGGGGGCTTAAAAGGGGCCAAGGGGGAAAGTATTCAAGTCCCTCTTATCATTTTCTGTGAGCCTTCTTAAATGGGCCCACTGGCTGTCCCCTGGCTCACTTACTGGGGGCAACGTGTCCAGTTTCCCATCTGAAAATCAGTCAAGTCCTTTTCCTTTTGTATTCCCAAGCCCAAATGAGCTTTTCTAAGACAACAGTAGGCATACCATCCATTAAATCCTGGGGAATCCCCTTTTTGATTCCCTCCACACACAGTAGGTTTCTCTTTGCCCCTGAGGCTCGTGGAGCAGAACATGGCCCTCACGATATTCAGCCCACGTCACCGTGGTCTTTTGTTCAGCATTAGGGCCAGTCAAGCCCATCTGCCTCCCACAGCCACTCAGTTCTTGCGCTACTTAACTCAAGTCGATGCTGCCACATCTCCAGTCCACTCCCCATCTTTGGGGGCTAAACCATCACGCGGATGATCTTGCAGTTGTAGGGCATGAAGCTGCAGGGAATCAGGCAGGCCCTGGATTAGGGGAGTCATTCTGTCGGAGTTGGCAATTAACAGCATCGGGGAACTGTGCTGGGGAACCAAATGACAGTCATGCGTTAGGTGCAGACAGGCAGCTTTCTGGAGGGTCTCAATGCACAAGGGGTCACCTCTTTCTAGGGGATCTAAACCCCGTGCCCATGAAGCAACTCTTTGAGTTGAAGACCAGGGTTCCCATTCATCACACAAGCCTGCGTCCCAGCTTCTGTGCCAATACCCGGGTGCTGCTTTGGGGATCCTGTGGTTGGCGAGGGAACGAAAATACATGTACTCTTTGCATTTCATCTGTGGCTTTGTGGTTGTTCCTGTGACCTGCCTGCGCCGACTGGCACAGTCACTGTCGCTGCCCCAGCTGGCACTTCATCCCCCTCTGCTGCAGGATGACACAGCAGCCCTGCAGCTCTGCAGCGAGTCAAGCCAGGCATTGCATCTCCCTGCCCTGGTCACGGCCAAGGGCTCCTGTGCCCAGCCCAGCATCACAGAGTGTGCAATGACTCTACAACTCAAAATACCAGTTTTCTTTAATGCAGTAGCAGTAAGCAGGCAAAGTGTGTTTGAACAGCTGGTGGTTTTTTGGCTCCAAGCTGATTATATGGTCTGCTAAAGGGCTTCGAAAAAATCCTTCTCCCAAGAGCCCTGTCACAAATTCATGACCAAATCTGGGAAGAAAAAAACAATACCAGAGATGGCAATTACTAAATGCAACGAGAAGACACAACAGAGATGATGGAAGAAAACAGCAAGAGGGAAAGCAGGGGAGGAGCAGAGAACTCATAAGCAAACGAGATCCTTGAATCTCCCCCAGTCAGAGGAGTAATAGAAGGGTTCCACAAGACCAGACTCTGAATCAAAAGCATACCTCGTAAGCTTTTGTCTCCAACTCTTTCATATGCTCCTCAGCATCAGGTCTGCTCTGACAGTAGGCCACATTTCTTTGCATCATTTCAGCATCGGGATCCTTCAGAAGAAATGTGTGAGCTGCCGCAATAGCTTGTGGAAGGTTATGAGCCTAAACAGGGATGGGAAGAAGAGGAAGGGGGAATAAAGAGTTAATTAGGGAAAAAAAAAAAAATAAAAGAAGCAAAAAAGCTTACCAGTTTTTGTCAACTAATTCTCCTGCAGCTTCTAGATTCCCAGCTTACTTCTACTGAAACCACAGTCTCGGCAGATACAACCGTACACCAGATCTGATATAATTCTTCTCAGTTTTACTAACAGATGCATAACGAGGACTTTTTTTTTTCATGTTAAAAACTATTATTGTTGCAGATAGCATGGACCATGACTTTAAGTTAAAAAGAAGGGTATTTTTTCCATTCCACCTGCCCTGTTCGGAAAGCGACAAGGCACAAGCAAATACTGTTGCTCCTGTGTGGGCTTAATCTCACAGCAATTACTGAGGCCAACCTAGGACTGCTGACAAGGAGCCATCACTGCCCATGTTTACATGGTGTTGGTGTCACTTCTTGGCCTAGCAGCACACAAGACAATATTCCAATAACGTATCTGCCTGATGTTGTTAAAAAGAGCAAACTGCAGGGACTTGCTCCATCATTGTGTCCTAGTGTACTATGTGATTTCCTGTACCCATTTTTAAACTAACTTTAAACCCTCTTAGAGATCCCTTGTGAAGTACGTACTGCTCATTTACAACTGCATGTGGCAAATGTACTCCTGTGTGCATGCATGTCCTGCTGGACAGAGGGAACAGAGTCAGTCTAAAGCACAGGATTAGATAAAGCCCCAGAGGTGAGAATTATGGAATGCAACAAGAAAACACGACAGAGATGATGGAGAAAAACAGCAAGAGGGAAAGGAGAGGAGGAGGAGCAGAGAACACGTAAGCAAAAGAGATAATTGAATCTCCCCCAATCAGAGGAGTAATAGAAGGGTTCCACAAGACCAGACTGAATCAAAAGCATACCTCGTAAGCTTTTGTCTCCAACTCTTTCATATGCTCCTCAGCATCAGGTCTGCCCTGACAGTAGGCCACATTTCTTTGCATCATTTCAGCATCGGGATCCTTCAGAAGAAATGTGTGAGCTGCTGCAATAGCTTGTGGAAGGTTATGAGCCTAAACAGGGATGGGAAGAAGAGGAAAGGGGGAAAAGGTTAACTGGGAAAAAAACCCCAAAGTTTCCCACTTTCTGTCAACAAACTGTCCTGCAGCCTATATATTCCCAAACTTACATCTACCGAAACCACAGTCTCGGAAGATACAATGGCACACTAGAACGGATACAAATCTTTTGTGTTTTATTAGTAGTTGCATCACTAGGAGCATGTTTCTTTTACTGTTGAAATCTATTATTGTTGCAGATAGCATCATAATGATTTTAGGTTAAAAAGAAGACTTTTTTTCCCTTCCTCCTGTACTGCGTTTCTATTTTTTATAGAGGGAGAAAAAAGAAAGAATCTTAAGTATCTGTGAAATGTTAAGAAACTTTTCCTTTTTTCGGGCAAGGTGCAGATGTAACGGTGTCCTTTGGTCTCCGACGTTCCCCAGTGGTGTCCTGTGGTTTCCAGCGCTGTCCTTCGGTCTTCGACGCTCTCCTGCAATCTCCAGCAGTCTCCGGCAGTCTCCAGTGGGCTTCTGTGCACACGCATTTATAGTTTTTGTTTTCTATATTGACATATTTTTATAAACTACCTAGTCGGTATACACATATATAGGGAGAAGGAAAGAGAAAGAAAAAGTCTGAATTATTTGTGAAATGTGAAACCTTTTCCCTTGAAGGCAAGATCCAGCTCCAGCGGTGTCCTTGGGTCTCCTGGGGTCTCTGGCGGTGTCCTGCGGTCTGCAGTGGCTCCACGGGACTCCTCCTGGTGCTCTGGGGCTGCCGACCAGAGGACAGCAGCCCATCTCCTCACCGCTTCTCCAGGCCTCAGGGCAGAGGAGATGCCCCCAGCATGAGGGGTTTGGGTACAGGCTGGGAAGCCGGGCTCACCTGTGGCTCAGCAGTGGCTGATGGTCTGGCCCATGCCCCGGAGGTGGCTGTGATGCCACCTCCGGCTAGTGGCGGCTGCTGGGGCGGCGCCGCCTGTTGCGAGGCGGCTGTTTGGGGGGTCCCTGAGAGCCCCCGGCCGTCCTGCGGCGCTTCGGGCACCACGGTGCTGGAGGCAGCCCGGCCATGGTGCTCTGGAGCCCCAGCAGCCCTGCCTGAGGTGGGCCCACCTCCATGGGCTCCTCCTCCTCCTGCAGGGGATCCACCTCCATGGGCTCCTCTTCTTGCTGGGGAGGGTCAACCTCCATGGGCTCCTCTTGCCTGTGGGAGCTGCTCCTGCTCCCGACAGGCAGCTGCCATTTTCCGGGCAGCGGAGCCATCTTCAGAGGTTCCCTGAACCTCCTCTTGCTTCTCCCACTCGACGAGGCGCTGTCTTCTCAGGACTCTTCTCTCCGAGCGCGATCCGACGGTGGCGCAGCTGGCAGAGCTGTGTTCCAACCGCTGTAACGGAAGGCTGGTCACGGCCCCAACGGACACTGCGGTGGCCGGCATGGCGGCCCACGAGGCCATGAAGGCCCCATTGCGGGGCCATTTTGCTCTGCAGAGAGAAAGGCCGCCCCTCAGGCACCGCGCCTGCCCTGCAGCTGCCCCTGTGTGCCCGGGGCTCCAGCCCCCTCCTCATGCCAGGCCTGGGGGCCCCTCAGGGGACAGCGGCCACAGTGTCCCAGGAGGGTCGGGGGGTCTCTGTGACCCTCCAGCCGCTCGGCTCCCTGCCGGTGCCGTCGTCCCCGCAGCCGGCAGGAGCCCGGAGGGGCAGAGGGGAGGAGAGGGCCTGGCGTCCTGGGGCCGCTGCGCAGGGGCCACGGGGTGTCCCGTCCCCATAAATTAGAGGGGAAATGAGCAGCCGTGTCTTGTAAACTCAGTTCAGGTGAACCCACACACGTTGCAAGTTACAAGTATGCAATGTATTTAATACAGGGTCTACCATGTATTAAATAGTTCCAGAATCAAGCCTTGCATCAATCCTTATGAAACCTCAACAGGAGGAATTTCCTCTGGTTTGCCAGGGATATGTACGCACCAATCGGTTTCCCAATGTACATTGTATTTGTGTTCAAAAGAACCACCTTCAGAGGGGTTAATCAGCCAAATTCTAAGACAGGTGCCAACACTAGCACTGGCTCAAGCTGGGTACCTACGCAGAGGTCCAACCCACGTATAGAAAACCATCGACTTTTATATCTCTACAGACCATTCACACCATGATTCAGTCCAACAGCAATATTTCACTTTGGGGTCTTCTCGCTTCTCGTTGGATCCTTCGCACTGATCTCCTATGTGCCTTTGTTTTGTTCAGCTGTAGACATTGTTCATGGTCCATAGCCTTGTAGGTGCTGTTTTGGCTGAATAAATCCTTTTCTTGTCAGCCAAGTGTAAAGCAGGCCTCATCTTGCAAGTGTTCAGTGTAGTTTGTAGTTGCTTTTGGTAAATATGAGCAGACCCCTACAGCTTAAGATTTCAGCAAATCCAGCTTACTAAGTAACATGAAGCAGAGAGTGTATTAAAAATCCCACAACTTCATCCTTCTAGATGATTCAGTAGATTTAGTAAGCATTTCCTTCAGCTAAATGATTAATATGAAACTGAAATTGGGCTCATGCACTGACCTGTGAGTAGTTTAACCATCGCCAGATCTTATTTAGCAGAGAGAGCTCAAAATAGGCTCACTCGGCCTCTCATATTTGTAGAATAAAGTGGTTGACTCGTAGTCAAATTGCATGCGGTGGGAAAGGTCTGCATGAGACTCCCTGCGCCCACAACTCAACAGTGTTCAGTGTGCCGTTCTGCTTCCCTGTGGGTTTCCCAAAAGGAGTTCTTGGCCTGGCTACGGCTCAGGCCTTTCCCTCCTCTGGAGCCTGGACCAAACAGCTGTTGGCTTGGGCGGGGGGTTCAAGTGCCTCCACCACAAAGACTGGGACTGGGGGAGCAAAGTCCCTCCCACAGTAGGTGAGGATCTGGCTCATGACCACTCGAGGAACCGGAACGTACGTAAATCTAGGAGGCCTGATGAGATGTACCCAGAGTCCTGAGGGAATTGGCTGATGGGGTTGCCAAGCCATTGTTCATGTCCTGGCAGTCAGTGAAGTCCCTGGTGACTGGAAAAAGGGAAACATGGCATCCAGTTTTAAAAAGGGTAGAAAGGAGGACCTGGAGAACGACTGACCTGTCAGCCTCACCTCCGTGCCCGGGAAGATCACGGAACAGATCCTCCTAGAAACTGTCCTAAGGCACATGGGGGCCAGGGAGATGATTCGAGACAGCCAGCACAGCTTCACCAGGGGCATGTCCTGCCTGACCAACGGAGTGGCCTTCTACGATGGAATAACCATCCCAGAAGTCAAATCGTACCCTGGGCTTCATCAAAAGGACTTCCAAATATTTAATTAGAAGGAAAAAATAGCTTGCGTAGAAAAAAAGGACAATTTTCCATGTTCTGCATGATTTGAGTGTATTAGCTGTATGGAAAGGAAAGCACAAAAAAGGGGAAGAAAACAAGAAAATCTGTTTCATGAGAGTGTGAAGGAGCAGCAGGGAGCAAGGCTCTCATTCAAGGCACATATGCACAGCTGTGGAAAACCTTCAAGAAAACTCTGTAAGTTAGAGGTGTGATCACCACTCTCCACTCTACTTCCTCGTCTCCTCAGGCGCCAATATCCCTTCAGCCCTGCGGGACATCCCCAGCTCCAGGTCGGCCAGGTGACACAACAGCACAGATGACATCACCCAGGCTCCCAAAGCCTCTGTGATGTCATGGTGCATTTCCATGACAACCCGATGCTCTCTCCCAAGGCCATCTGGCAGCTGTCTTGCTGGATTTCTGAGCGCTCTCCACGCTCGGCGACAACGAGTGTCTGTGACGCTCTCTAACTGCCATCAGCAGCACCTCTTTGCTTCCATCACCCCTCTTTGCTTCCTCCAACAGAGAGCTTCCCTCTACGTCTGCCAACGGCATCGAAAGGGACAAGTGTGACATTCAGCACCCCAGGGATGGCACCACCAGTCACTGCACGTGTACTGCCCTCTGTCCCAGGGCTGCTGGTGTCCTCCCAGCCAGCCCAGGTCCACACCACCACCTACCACCTGGCACAGGCCAGCGGCTGGCAGGGGGTGCCGGGGGCCCTGGGGCAGATGGTGCAGCTCCCCCAGAGGGTGCAGCTCCTAAATGGAGTGCAGCTCCCCCAGGGGGTGCAGCTCCTCAATGGGGTGCAGCTCCCCCAAGGGGTGCAGGTCTGCCATGGCATGCAGCTTCACCCAGGGGTGCAGCTCCCCCAAGGAGTGCAGCTTCTCAATGGGGTGCAGCTCCCTCAAGGGGTGCAGCTCCTCAATGGGGTGCAGGCAGAGCAGATCCCCCACGGAATGCAGATCCCTCAAGGGGTGCTGCTCTCGCACGGGGTTCAGCTCTCGCACGGGGTGCAGCTCCCCCAAGGGGTGAAGCTCCCCTCTGTGCCTGCTCCTTGTCCCCCATCCTACACCTGGGGACAGCAGGTGATTATGGGGACACTGGTCCCACACCAGCCCCTGGGGCTGGAGCCATTGGCCATGGTCCAGGGGCAGCCCCTGTACCCCACGGGCTCCTGCCAGCTGCCCGTCCCTGCCCGCCCCGGCCCCCCACCACGCCGTGGCCGCACGTCTCAGCGGGGGCAGGGCCCCCCTGTGCCCCACACCCTGCCCAGCAGAACCCAGGAGCCAGGAAAGGCCTCCAAGAAGGGCGGGGTGGCCATCAAGGACAGCGTCCCTGCTGCCAGCCCCCACCAGTCCCCCCTGGCTCCGTCAGCTGGCACAACCACCCTGGAGCCTACAGGTGAGTTTTGGGGGGAGGCAGAGCCCGCGGGTGGGTGGCCAAGCTGAGGAAAGCTGCGTCACCCCGGGCCTGGCTTGGCTCTGGTTGCTTTTTCAGCTCTGGTGACCACACTGGCAGCTTTGGAGAGGTCGGTGGATCAGCCCGAGCAGGAGCCAGGAAAGGCCTCGGTGAAGGCGGCTGAGCAGGCCGAGGACACCACCATCAACAACCTGCTCGCCTGGCTCGACACCTTGGAGCACGAGGACTCTGTCCCCGATGTCCCCGACAGCCCCAGCTTGACCACCTTCGTCAAAGAGCTCCCCGACCTCTCAGAGTACGTGGCAGAGGGCGGCTGCGCAAAGCAGTGAGCGGTGGCACTGGGGCTGGGGGACGGCGAGGTCATGGGTGACAGCCCCAACTCTACCGCCTTCCTCAGCCAGCTCCCTGACCTCTCTGAGTACGTGGCGGAGGGTGGCTGCCCCAAGGACTGAGTGGTGGCCGTGGGGCTGGGAAACAGCAAGGACACCCTCCCTGACATCCTTGATTTCCCCGACAGCCTCAACGAGCTCCATGACTTCTTTGACTGTGTGGCAGAGAGCACTGGTCCCCAGGACCAAGCCCTGGTGGCATGTCTAGAGGACAGCAGGGACACCAGTTTAACTACCAAACGTCATGGCACAACTGCAGAGGTCCTTGATGAGCTCTCCAACCTCTCCAAGTAGGTGGTGGAGAGCAGCTGTCCCAAGCAGATGGGGAAGGGGGTAGAGTGGGACGGAGAGGACACCCTCTTTGCTGTCCCTGATGTCCCCCGCTTGACCACCTCCCTCAACAAGCTCCCCCACCTCTTGGAGTACAGGGCAGACAGCGGCTGCCAGAAGGAGCACGTGGTGGCAGAGATGCTCCTGCATGGGGAGAACATCTTCGCTGATGCCCTCGACAGCCTGGCCAGCACCACTTCCTTCAATGAAGTCCCCGACGTCTTGGAGCATGGGCTGGATGACGACTACCATGAGGCCCGCCTGGCAGCAGTGATACTGGAGGACATTTACAGCAACTGGGGGGTGCCAGACAGCCCCGTGAGGGATCCTCAGGGGACTATGAGCACTGGGGTGATGGATCTCCCCATCTGGCCTCCAATGAGTCCCCTGGAGACTTCAAAGCTGAGCTCTCCAGAGAGTTCAGAGCAGACTGCAAAGGACACTCCTGTGGCCTGTCCCTGGAAGGATGCCCTGAAGGACCCTCTGAACAGTCCTCTGCTCAGCCCCCTGCAGATCCCAGTGCTGAGTCCCCTGGGCAGCCCCACGCCTGCCCCCCAGTGCCATCCATCCCACATGGACCAGCTCCAGGAGGAGATGCAGCAGAGGCAGCTCGGGGTGGCTCTGACCAGATGGGGAGAGGCAGGCGGCACCAAGGCCAAGCGCCCCGCGCCAGCCAGCACCCTCAAACTGCACGAGACCTCTCCCCAGGACAACAGCCCCCCTAAGAAAAGAAGAAGATGATGGCCCCAGCAAGTGGGGAGCATCCCACAGCAACAACGTGGCCTCCAAGAGACCGAGAACCCAAGGGGTGCTGCGGGGCGAATGTCCTCTGCACAGCAGGGAGGAGACAGGTTTAACGCAGCCAGTGCAGCAACACCCCGCAGCACTGAGGCCTTAAACCCACCCCGGCCCGAGGCAAATCCTTTTCCACCTCCCCTTTAATTTAATAAAAATCCGTGTACCTTTTCCATTTCCTGTGAGCTAGAGTATTTGAAGGGCAAAGTGACTGAGTTTGCTAGGGCTACAATGATACAAAATTTCATGACTGCAGGTGTGATCAGACTGCCTAGAGACAAACAGACACAGCTCCAATTTTGCCTTATTCATTTATAAAAATAAAGATGAACATTTGTGGCTGAGCTATTTGCAGAGAAAATGAACTTTGGTGGAACCTCACGGAAACCAACACAAAGGAGTCAAATATGTGTTCGGTTTTACTACGGGATGAGAAGGCAGAAGGCCTGACTGACATTCAGATTGATCAATCCCATTAGCACCATGCTAATCATTTAAGAAGGGCTGGGACATTCTAGGTGGCTCTTTTTCTCTAGTGCTTGCTCTCTGGGGTGCAGCCAGGGGAGTTTTGGTCAAGACGTTTAGTTTGGCCTTTCGTCGTTTTGCAGAGGCCTCGGGGCTTTTCTGCCTTTTTCTTTTTTTCTCTCTTTTGGATCGGTTGTTCAGGACTGGGATATCTCTTCCTGGGACTGGCTGCTTAGTGTGGATGGAGTTTGTGGGGAATTGCCTGGAATATCTTTTATTTCTGTTATTTTTATATGTATATACACTAGCAGTGTATTAGTATTTTGTTATTAAACTGTGTTTATCTCAATCCAAGTTTCTCCCTTCCCTTTTGATCCTCTCACCTATTGGGGGGGGATATTGGAGGAGGGGGTGAGTGAGCGGCTATCGTGGTTGTATTGTGAGCTCCGGTTAAACCACGACGGGGGCTCAACCAGCACAGCCACGCCAAGCTGCGCCCCTCGGTGCCCTTCCCAGGGCAAGAAGGGCAAGAGACCTGAACTTCAAGGCCAGCAGAACCAAAGGCCGCTGAGCACCACACAGATGCATCCACTTTGAAGAGCTTTCCGAATTCTACAGTGCCCTAACACGTGGTTTCTGGTGACACAGCCCGAAGCCCTGTTTAAACAAATGATCCAGCTTAGGATCTGCCTGGACTCCAAAGAACAGTAACATCAGCTCACGACTTGTGTTTTCTATAGACCTGGGCCATAAATAAATGCAGCAGATGGAGAAGAACTGACGAGCGTGTATACAAAACAAAACAAAACCAACAACCAACCCACACGCATGCCCTAAAAGCTGTATTTAGATTATATATACATACGACATGGTTTCATAGATGACAATCGTATCAATTTATACTGCAGGTCCTTCTCCTCCAGGAACCAGCTATAAAAGAATAAGACAATTTTGTATTAGTGCCATAGGTTTGACTTCTACAAACCCGTGCGCAACAGTTCTTGCTTTACAACATTTTAGCAGATAGAGACTTCAGAGTTGACTGCAAAAGTGGGGTTTAGATTCAGTATTATCTTTCCCAACAGCCAGTGTTTCCCCTGCACATCTAAAGATCAGAATAGCATACACCAAAATAAAGTTAGGGCCGTGTTCTTTTCATGTCTGGTTTTTTCTTGGTTTTGGTTGTTTGGGTGTTTGTTTTCTAAACAGTTACATGGGAGAGGAGAGTACTTTTTGATTTGATTATATTGGTATTTATGGAGTTCTACTAGCTTTTGAACTGGCTCTTATTGATTTATTGTTGTTTACTTGATTGCTTATTGGCCAATCTTGCTAAAACTTCTCCATGTCAGAACCGACATCTTCTGCTTCTGTGAAAGAAGAGCTGTCTCTCCATCTAGAATGTTTGCACCAACAGGGCATCTACGTTCTTTGATGACCTGCTGCTATTCTCTGTGCACTGCCAGGGTGGGTCTGGCTTCATCTTCACGCACACGCTTGGTACCTGAGCTGAGAGCTGGCTGAGGACAGCCACCCCCACTGGCTTCCTCATCCTCAGATGGAAAAAACACCATCTCGACACCCCTGTAACTTCGGTGATGCTCCAGGGTAGTGTGGTGGTCTTCGGTGGTGTCTTGTGCTCTCCAGCAGCGTTATGTGCTCTCCAGCAGCGTTATGTGCTCTCCGACAGTCTCCAGCCGTGACCTTCTGTCTCCAGTGGTCTCCTCCAGTCTCCAGCGTTATTGGGCAGTGTCCGATGGTCTCCAATGGGATCCAAGGGACTTCTCCGGGTTCTCTGGGGCTGCAAGCCAGAGGATAGCAGCCCATCTCCTCACCGCTTCCCCAGGCCCCAGGGCAGAGGAGATGCCCCGGCAGGAGGGCTGGGGCTGCAGGCTGGGAAGCCGGGCTCACCTGTGGCTCAGCAGCGGCTGATGGTCCGGCCCATGCCCCGGAGGTGGCTGTGATGCCACCTCCGGTTAGTGGCGGCTGCTGGGGCGGAGCCGCCTGTTGCGAGGCGGCTGTTTGGGGGTCTCTGAGAACCCCCGGCCGTCCTGCGGTGCTTCGGGCACCACGGTGCTGGAGGCAGCCCGGCCATGGTGCTCTGGAGCCCCAGCAGCCCTGCCTCAGGTGCATCCACCTCCGGGGACTCATCTTCTTGCTGGGGAGGGTCAGCCTCCATGGGCTCCTCTTGCCTGTGGGAGCTGCTATGGGAGCCTCTAAGAATTATATCTTAACCCAAATGATGCAGTTATCTCAATAAGCTGCAGAGATTCACGCAAACACCAACTTTAAACTGCGTTAAGCCTTACGCTGCCTAACGACTTGAAGGGAAAGGAGGAAGAGAGAGAGAAAGAGATCATCAGTCCTGAGAGAAAGAGAGACAGACAGAGTGACCCTCTCTTCATGAACTTGCCCCTATTTATGGGCCCCACGTTCTTTTATCAATGACATATCTAAAAGCTAATAGATTTTGCTAAGTCGTCTTTTACACTTGTTGAACTTGAAAATTTATTTCTCCAAAGACATATCTTGTCCAACTGCTCAAAACGCGTACTTGCCAAGCTCTCTAAAACCTATTCTTGTTTGCACTAGTTACACTGTGTGCAAAATTTGCCTCCATTTTTAATGCAAGCATTTGTCCGAGGGTGTAACAACCATATATTTCAATTCCCACAGTTCCTTCCAACAAACCTTGTATTCACTTCAAAATAACCACCTTCAGAGTGGGAATCCCACCACAGTGCTATGGTGCGAGGAACAGGAACAGAGGTAACATAGGACCCATCTCAAGTTTGTTTCCACAACTCTCCACAAGTACAGGATGTTTCAAAAAGGTGGACCCAATTTGAAATCACTCTGTGTTGGAAATTGGGGCCATCTTTTTGAAAGACCCTGGAGTATTGCTTGAGGCTTCATACAAAGCGTTTGAGTTTTCAGTCCATGTCCTGTTACTTTTCCACAGCTATTCCTCTTTCTGTTCAAGAAAACGGGACTTGGTTATTCCCCATGTGGGGTTTCCCCCTGTGTGATTAAGGCTTTTTAAACTCGTTTTTCAATATTTTTGTATGATTCCAACAAACCATTGTAAATTTAAATCCTTCTGCCACTGAACCAGGGAGGGCAACACATATCCCCTGGTCCCTCTGGTTCCAAATATGCGTGAGCCCTTGTATCAAGTCCAAAGCTACATTCGATAGAGTCTGGTTAGGCACTGGCAAAAACAGTATTAGTCCTATACCACGTATAAATGTACATTTCTCCCACATCTTTTTTCCCTTGTAAAATAAAGGAAAACTAAGATCCAAAGAATCCCAAACCAGATTAAAATAACCAACCATACATCAATAAAAATAAACAAATAAATAATTAAATAAACAACACTGATAGTCAACAGAAAACGAAGGGACAATCTGCCGGGTGCTGATCTAGTGCTCCTTCCCGTGATTGTCACTGGCTTTTTGTATATATATTCATTGCTGTCTTTAAAACGAGGGGTACAGTGCCAAGGGTGGGCAGTTCTATGAGGACAGGTTGTCTGGTGTAGTGGAGCGGGGCCATGAGTCCTTGTTCTCCTTCTTCGGGGAACTGTGCTGGGGAACCAAATGTCAGTCATGCGTTAGGTGCTGACAGGCGGCTTTCTGGAGGCTCTCAGTTAAATGACTAACGGAGGGGGGTCTCAATGCACAAGGGGTCACCTCTTTCTAGGGGATCTAAACCCCGTGCCCATGAAGCAACTCTTTGAGTTGAAGACCAGGGTTCCCATTCATCACGCAAGCCTGCGTCCCAGCTTCTGTGCCAATACCTGGGTGCTGCTTTGGGGATCCTGTGGTTGGCGAGGGAACGAAAATACATGTACTCTTTGCATTTCATCTGTGGCTTTGTGGTTGTTCCTGTGACCTGCCTGCGCCGACTGGCACAGTCACTGTCGCTGCCCCAGCTGGCACTTCATCCCCCTCTGCTGCAGGATGACACAGCAGCCCTGCAGCTCTGCAGCGAGTCAAGCCAGGCATTGCATCTCCCTGCCCTGGTCACGGCCAAGGGCTCCTGTGCCCAGCCCAGCATCACAGAGTGTGCAATGACTCTACAACTCAAAATACCAGTTTTCTTTAATGCAGTAGCAGTAAGCAGGCAAAGTGTGTTTGAACAGCTGGTGGTTTTTTGGCTCCAAGCTGATTATATGGTCTGCTAAAGGGCTTCGAAAAAATCCTTCTCCCAAGAGCCCTGTCACAAATTCATGACCAAATCTGGGAAGAAAAAAACAATACCAGAGATGGCAATTACTAAATGCAACGAGAAGACACAACAGAGATGATGGAAGAAAACAGCAAGAGGGAAAGCAGGGGAGGAGCAGAGAACTCATAAGCAAACGAGATCCTTGAATCTCCCCCAGTCAGAGGAGTAATAGAAGGGTTCCACAAGACCAGACTCTGAATCAAAAGCATACCTCGTAAGCTTTTGTCTCCAACTCTTTCATATGCTCCTCAGCATCAGGTCTGCTCTGACAGTAGGCCACATTTCTTTGCATCATTTCAGCATCGGGATCCTTCAGAAGAAATGTGTGAGCTGCCGCAATAGCTTGTGGAAGGTTATGAGCCTAAACAGGGATGGGAAGAAGAGGAAGGGGGAATAAAGAGTTAATTAGGGAAAAAAAAAAAAATAAAAGAAGCAAAAAAGCTTACCAGTTTTTGTCAACTAATTCTCCTGCAGCTTCTAGATTCCCAGCTTACTTCTACTGAAACCACAGTCTCGGCAGATACAACCGTACACCAGATCTGATATAATTCTTCTCAGTTTTACTAACAGATGCATAACGAGGACTTTTTTTTTTCATGTTAAAAACTATTATTGTTGCAGATAGCATGGACCATGACTTTAAGTTAAAAAGAAGGGTATTTTTTCCATTCCACCTGCCCTGTTCGGAAAGCGACAAGGCACAAGCAAATACTGTTGCTCCTGTGTGGGCTTAATCTCACAGCAATTACTGAGGCCAACCTAGGACTGCTGACAAGGAGCCATCACTGCCCATGTTTACATGGTGTTGGTGTCACTTCTTGGCCTAGCAGCACACAAGACAATATTCCAATAACGTATCTGCCTGATGTTGTTAAAAAGAGCAAACTGCAGGGACTTGCTCCATCATTGTGTCCTAGTGTACTATGTGATTTCCTGTACCCATTTTTAAACTAACTTTAAACCCTCTTAGAGATCCCTTGTGAAGTACGTACTGCTCATTTACAACTGCATGTGGCAAATGTACTCCTGTGTGCATGCATGTCCTGCTGGACAGAGGGAACAGAGTCAGTCTAAAGCACAGGATTAGATAAAGCCCCAGAGGTGAGAATTATGGAATGCAACAAGAAAACACGACAGAGATGATGGAGAAAAATAGCAAGAGGGAAAGGAGAGGAGGAGGAGCAGAGAACACGTAAGCAAAAGAGATAATTGAATCTCCCCCAATCAGAGGAGTAATAGAAGGGTTCCACAAGACCAGACTGAATCAAAAGCATACCTCGTAAGCTTTTGTCTCCAACTCTTTCATATGCTCCTCAGCATCAGGTCTGCCCTGACAGTAGGCCACATTTCTTTGCATCATTTCAGCATCGGGATCCTTCAGAAGAAATGTGTGAGCTGCCGCAATAGCTTGTGGAAGGTTATGAGCCTAAACAGGGATGGGAAGAAGAGGAAAGGGGGAAAAGGTTAACTGGGAAAAAAACCCCAAAGTTTCCCACTTTCTGTCAACAAACTGTCCTGCAGCCTATATATTCCCAAACTTACATCTACCGAAACCACAGTCTCGGAAGATACAATGGCACACTAGAACGGATACAAATCTTTTGTGTTTTATTAGTAGTTGCATCACTAGGAGCATGTTTCTTTTACTGTTGAAATCTATTATTGTTGCAGATAGCATCATAATGATTTTAGGTTAAAAAGAAGACTTTTTTTCCCTTCCTCCTGTACTGCGTTTCTATTTTTTATAGAGGGAGAAAAAAGAAAGAATCTTAAGTATCTGTGAAATGTTAAGAAACTTTTCCTTTTTTCGGGCAAGGTGCAGATGTAACGGTGTCCTTTGGTCTCCGACGTTCCCCAGTGGTGTCCTATGGTTTCCAGCGCTGTCCTTCGGTCTTCGACGCTCTCCTGCAATCTCCAGCAGTCTCCGGCAGTCTCCAGTGGGCTTCTGTGCACACGCATTTATAGTTTTTGTTTTCTATATTGACATATTTTTATAAACTACCTAGTCGGTATACACATATATAGGGAGAAGGAAAGAGAAAGAAAAAGTCTGAATTATTTGTGAAACGTGAAACCTTTTCCCTTGAAGGCAAGATCCAGCTCCAGCGGTGTCCTTGGGTCTCCTGGGGTCTCTGGCGGTGTCCTGCGGTCTGCAGTGGCTCCACGGGACTCCTCCTGGTGCTCTGGGGCTGCCGACCAGAGGATAGCAGCCCATCTCCTCACCGCTTCTCCAGGCCTCAGGGCAGAGGAGATGCCCCCAGCATGAGGGGTTTGGGTACAGGCTGGGAAGCCGGGCTCACCTGTGGCTCAGCAGTGGCTGATGGTCCGGCCCATGCCCCGGAGGTGGCTGTGATGCCACCTCCGGCTAGTGGCGGCTGCTGGGGCGGCGCCGCCTGTTGCGAGGCGGCTGTTTGGGGGGTCCCTGAGAGCCCCCGGCCGTCCTGCGGCGCTTCGGGCACCACGGTGCTGGAGGCAGCCCGGCCATGGTGCTCTGGAGCCCCAGCAGCCCTGCCTGAGGTGGGCCCACCTCCATGGGCTCCTCCTCCTCCTGCGGGGGATCCACCTCCATGGGCTCCTCTTCTTCTTGTGGAGGGTCAACCTCCATCGGCTCCTCTTGCCTGTGGGAGCTGCTCCTGCTCCCAACAGGCAGCTGCCGTTTTCCGGGCAGCGGAGCCATCTTCAGAGGTTCCCTGAACCTCCTCTTGCTTCTCCCACCTGACGAGGCGCTGTCTTCTCAGGACTCTTCTCTCCGAGCGCGATCCGACGGTGGCGCAGCTGGCAGAGCTGTGTTCCAACCGCTGTAACGGAAGGCTGGTCACGGCCCCAACGGACGCTGCGGTGGCCGGCATGGCGGCCCACGAGGCCATGAAGGCCCCATTGCGGGGCCATTTTGCTCTGCAGAGAGAAAGGCTGCCCCTCAGGCACCGCGCCTGCCCTGCAGCTGCCCCTGTGTGCCCGGGGCTCCAGCCCCCTCCTCATGCCAGGCCTGGGGGCCCCTCAGGGGACAGCGGCCACAGTGTCCCAGGAGGGTCGGGGGGTCTCTGTGACCCTCCAGCCGCTCGGCTCCCTGCCGGTGCCGTCGTCCCCGCAGCCGGCAGGAGCCCGGAGGGGCAGAGGGGAGGAGAGGGCCTGGCGTCCTGGGGCCGCTGCGCAGGGGCCACGGGGTGTCCCGTCCCCATAAATTAGAGGGGAAATGAGCAGCCGTGTCTTGTAAACTCAGTTCAGGTGAACCCACACACGTTGCAAGTTACAAGTATGCAATGTATTTAATACAGGGTCTACCATGTATTAAATAGTTCCAGAATCAAGCCTTGCATCAATCCTTATGAAACCTCAACAGGAGGAATTTCCCCTGGTTTGCCAGGGATATGTACACACCAATCGGTTTCCCAATGTATGTTGTATTTGTGTTCAAAAGAACCACCTTCAGAGGGGTTAATCAGCCAAATTCTAAGACAGGTGCCAACACTAGCACTGGCTCAAGCTGGGTACCTACGCAGAGGTCCAACCCACGTATAGAAAACCATCGACTTTTATATCTCTACAGACCATTCACACCATGATTCAGTCCAATAGCAATATTTCACTTTGGGGTCTTCTCGCTTCTCGTTGGATCCTTCGCACTGATCTCCTATGTGCCTTTGTTTTGTTCAGCTGTAGACATTGTTCATGGTCCATAGCCTTGTAGGTGCTGTTTTGGCTGAATAAATCCTTTTCTTGTCAGCCAAGTGCAAAGCAGGCCTCATCTTGCAAGTGTTCAGTGTAGTTTGTAGTTGCTTTTGGTAAATATGAGCAGACCCCTACAGCTTAAGATTTCAGCAAATCCAGCTTACTAAGTAACATGAAGCAGAGAGTGTATTAAAAATCCCACAACTTCATCCTTCTAGATGATTCAGTAGATTTAGTAAGCATTTCCTTCAGCTAAATGATTAATATGAAACTGAAATTGGGCTCATGCACTGACCTGTGAGTAGTTTAACCATCGCCAGACAGCCATCTTATTTACCAGAGAGAGCTCAAAATAGGCTCACTCGGCCTCTCATATTTGTAGAATAAAGTGGTTGACTCGTAGTCAAATTGCATGCGGTGGGAAAGGTCTGCATGAGACTCCCTGCGCCCACAACTCAACAGTGTTCAGTGTGCCGTTCTGCTTCCCTGTGGGTTTCCCAAAAGGAGTTCTTGGCCTGGCTACGGCTCAGGCCTTTCCCTCCTCTGGAGCCAGGACCAAACAGCTGTTGGCTTGGGCGGGGGGTTCAAGTGCCTCCACCACAAAGACTGGGACTGGGGGAGCAAAGTCCCTCCCACAGTAGGTGAGGATATGGCTCATGACCACTCGAGGAACCGGAATGTACGTAAATCTAGGGGGCCTGATGAGATGTACCCAGAGTCCTGAGGGAATTGGCTGATGGGGTTGCCAAGCCATTGTTCATGTCCTGGCAGTCAGTGAAGTCCCTGGTGACTGGAAAAAGGGAAACATGGCATCCAGTTTTAAAAAGGGTAGAAAGGAGGACCTGGAGAACGACTGACCTGTCAGCCTCACCTCTGTGCCTGGGAAGATCACGGAACAGATCCTCCTAGAAACTGTCCTAAGGCACATGGGGGACAGGGAGATGATTCGAGACAGCCAGCACAGCTTCACCAGGGGCATGTCCTGCCTGACCAACCGAGTGGCCTTCTACGATGGAATAACCATCCCAGAAGTCAAATCGTACCCTGGGCTTCATCAAAAGGACTTCCAAATATTTAATTAGAAGGAAAAAATAGCTTGCGTAGAAAAAAAAGGACAATTTTCCATGTTCTGCATGATTTGAGTGTATTAGCTGTATGGAAAGGAAAGCACAAAAAAGGGGAAGAAAACAAGAAAATCTGTTTCATGAGAGTGTGAAGGAGCAGCAGGGAGCAAGGCTCTCATTCAAGGCACATATGCACAGCTGTGGAAAACCTTCAAGAAAACTCTGTAAGTTAGAGGTGTGATCACCACTCTCCACTCTACTTCCTCGTCTCCTCAGGCGCCAATATCCCTTCAGCCCTGCGGGACATCCCCAGCTCCAGGTCGGCCAGGTGACACAACAGCACAGATGACATCACTCAGGCTCCCAAAGCCTCTGTGATGTCATGGTGCATTTCCATGACAACTCGATGCTCTCTCCCCAAAGCCATCTGGCAGCTGACAGTCGACCTGTCTTGCCGGATTTCTGAGCGCTCTCCACGCTCGGTGACCACGAGTGTCTGTGACGCTCTCTAACTGCCATCAGCAGCAGTAGACGACGAGGCTATCCTCATCCTCATCCTTATCCTCACCTTGATCCTCGCCCTCCTCCTCATCTTGATCCTCATCCTCATCCTCATCCCGTTTGAGTGCCGTGGCTCAGACAGGTGACGTACCAGGACTCGTCCTGGGGGAGGTTTCAGAGCTTCCTTGCCATAGTTTAGCGTCAGTGGTGAGTTCCATTGGGTGTGATGGGAGATTCATCACCGGGCTGGAAGGACTTTGGACACGAGGAGAAATTGTGTCAGGCTGCTCTTCATGAGGATGATGGGAATCCATCATTCAAGGCAGGCCAGGCTAGGTCTGGCAAGGTCTGGCAATCAGCAGCAGGATAGGAAATTATTGCGATGGGGAGTTGTGGTATGAAAACCCAAACCCTCTAAAAGATGGCTGAGACAGGTGCTGGCAGAAAAATGGCCGTGGGGATGGAGCCTGCTTGCCCCCAACGAACCCCACACTGACCAACTGCCATGGCAGGTCCAGCAGTAGCTCCTGCTTTTAACTGGTGCTCCTGCCCTCCAGTGAACCCCCACAACTGGCTCTGCCCAGCAGTATCTCACCCCATCACCCCTCTTTGCTTCCTCCAACAGAGAGCTTCCCTCTACGTCTGCCAACGGCATCGAAAGGGACAAGTGTGACATTCAGCACCCCAGCGATGGCACCACCAGTCACTGCACGTGTGCTGCCCTCTGTCCCAGGGCTGCTGGTGTCCTCCCAGCCAGCCCAGGTCCACACCACCACCTACCACCTGGCACAGGCCAGCGGCTGGCAGGGGGTGCCGGGGGCCCTGGGGCAGATGGTGCAGCTCCCCCAAGGGGTGCAGCTCCTAAATGGAGTGCAGCTCCCCCAGGGGGTGCAGCTCCTCAATGGGGTGCAGCTCCCCCAAGGGGTGCAGGTCTGCCATGGCATGCAGCTTCACCCAGGGGTGCAGCTCCCCCAAGGAGCGCAGCTTCTCAATGGGGTGCAGCTCCCTCAAGGGGTGCAGCTCCTCAATGGGGTGCAGGCAGAGCAGATCCCCCACGGAATGCAGATCCCTCAAGGGGTGCAGCTCCCGCACGGGGTTCAGCTCTCGCACGGGGTGCAGCTCCCCCAAGGGGTGAAGCTCCCCTCTGTGCCTGCTCCTTGTCCCCCATCCTACACCTGGGGACAGCAGGTGATTATGGGGACACTGGTCCCACACCAGCCCCTGGGGCTGGAGCCATTGGCCATGGTCCAGGGGCAGCCCCTGTACCCCACGGGCTCCTGCCAGCTGCCCGTCCCTGCCCGCCCCGGCCCCCCACCACGCCGTGGCCGCACGTCTCAGCGGGGGCAGGGCCCCCCTGTGCCCCACACCCTGCCCAGCAGAACCCAGGAGCCAGGAAAGGCCTCCAAGAAGGACGGGGTGGCCATCAAGGACAGCGTCCCTGCTGCCAGCCCCCACCAGTCCCCCCTGGCTCCGTCAGCTGGCACAACCACCCTGGAGCCTACAGGTGAGTTTTGGGGGGAGGCAGAGCCCGCGAGTGGGTGGCCAAGCTGAGGAAAGCTGCATCACCCGGGCCTGGCTTGGCTCTGGTTGCTTTTTCAGCTCTGGTGACCACACTGGCAGCTTTGGAGAGGTCGGTGGATCAGCCCGAGCAGGAGCCAGGAAAGGCCTCGGTGAAGGCGGCTGAGCAGGCCGAGGACACCACCATCAACAACCTGCTCGCCTGGCTCGACACCTTGGAGCACGGGGACGCTGTCCCCGATGTCCCCGACAGCCCCAGCTTGACCACCTTCGTCAATGAGCTCCCCGACCTCTCAGAGTACGTGGCAGAGGGCGGCTGCGCAAAGCAGTGAGCGGTGGCACTGGGGCTGGGGGACGGCGAGGTCATGGGTGACAGCCCCAACTCTACCACCTTCCTCAGCCAGCTCCCTGACCTCTCTGAGTACGTGGCGGAGGGTGGCTGCCCCAAGGACTGAGTGGTGGCCGTGGGGCTGGGAAACAGCAAGGACACCATCCCTGACATCCTTGATTTCCCCGACAGCCTCAACGAGCTCCATGACTTCTTTGACTGTGTGGCAGAGAGCACTGGTCCCCAGGACCAAGCCCTGGTGGCACGTCTAGAGGACAGCAGGGACACCAGTTTAACTACCAAAGGTCGTGGCAAAACTGCAGAGGTCCTTGATGAGCTCTCCAACCTCTCCAAGTAGGTGGTGGAGAGCAGCTGTCCCAAGGAGATGGGGAAGGGGGTAGAGTGGGACGGAGAGGACACCCTCTTTGCTGTCCCTGATGTCCCCCGCTTGACCACCTCTCCCCCACCTCTTGGAGTACAGGGCAGACAGCGGCTGCCAGAAGGAGCACGTGGTGGCAGAGATGCTCCCAGATGGGGAGAACATCTTCGCTGATGCCCTTGACAGCCTGGCCAGCACCACCTCCTTCAATGAAGTCCCTGACGTCTTGGAGCATGGGCTGGATGACGACTACCATGAGGCCCGCCTGGCAGCAGCAATACTGGAGGACATTTACAGCAACTGGGGGGTGCCAGACAGCCCCGTGAGGGATCCTCAGGGGAATATGAGCACTGGGGTGACGGATCTCCCCATCTGGCCTCCAATGAGTCCCCTGGAGACTTCAAAGCTGAGCTCTCCAGAGAGTTCAGGGCAGACTGCAGAGGACACTCCTGTGGCCGGTCCCTGGAAGGATCCCCTCAAGGACCCTCTGAACAGTCCTCTGCTCAGCCCCCTGCAGATCCCAGTGCTGAGTCCCCTGGGCAGCCCCACGCCTGCCCCCCAGTGCCATCCATCCCACATGGACCAGCTCCAGGAGGAGATGCAGCAGAGGCAGCTCGGGGTGGCTCTGACCAGATGGGGAGAGGCAGGCGGCACCAAGGCCAAGCGCCCCGCGCCAGCCAGCACCCCCAAACTGCACGAGACCTCTCCCCAGGACAACTGCCCCCCTAAGAAAAGAAGAAGATGATGGCCCCAGCAAGCGGGGAGCATCCCACAGCAACAATGTGGCCTCCAAGAGACCGAGAACCCAAGGGGTGCTGCGGGGCGAATGTCCTCTGCACAGCAGGGAGGAGACAGGTTTAACGCAGCCAGTGCAGCAACATCCCCCAGCACTGAGGCCTTAAACCCACCCCGGCCCGAGGCAAATCCTTTTCCACCTCTCCTTTAATTTAATAAAAATCCGTGTACCTTTTCCATTTCCTGTGAGCTAGGGTATTTGAAGGGCAAAGTGACTGAGTTTGCTAGGGCTACAATGATACAAAATTTCATGACTGCAGGTGTGATCAGACTGTCCAGAGACAAACAGACACAGCTCCAATTTTGCCTTATTCATTTATAACAATAAAGATAAACATTTGTGGCTGAGCTATTTGCAGAGAAAAGGAACTTTGGTGGAACCTCACAGAAACCAACACAAAGGAGTCAAATATGTGTTCGGTTTTACTACGGGATGAGAAGGGCAGAAGGCCTGACTGACATTCAGATTGATCAATCCCATTAGCACCATGCTAATCATTTAAGAAGGGCTGGGACATTCTAGGTGGCTCTTTTTCTCTAGTGCTTGCTCTCTGGGGTGCAGCCAGGGGAGTTTTGGTCAAGACGTTTAGTTTGGCCTTTCGTCGTTTTGCAGAGGCCTCGGGGCTTTTCTGCCTTTTTCTTTTTTTCTCTCTTTTGGATCGGTTGTTCAGGACTGGGATATCTCTTCCTGGGACTGACTGCTTAGTGTGGATGGAGTTTGTGGGGAATTGCCTGGAGTATCTTTTATTTCTGTTATTTTTATATGTATATACACTAGCAGTGTATTAGTATTTTGTTATTAAACTGTGTTTATCTCAATCCAAGTTTCTCCCTTCCCTTTTGATCCTCTCACCTATTGGGGGGGGATATTGGAGGAGGGGGCGAGTGAGCGGCTATCGTGGTTGTATTGTGAGCTCCGGTTAAACCACGACGGGGGCTCAACCAGCACAGCCACGCCAAGCCGCGCCCCTCGGTGCCCTTCCCAGGGCAAGAAGGGCAAGAGACCTGAACTTCAAGGCCAGCAGAACCACAGGCCGCTGAGCACCACACAGATGCGTCCACTTTGAAGAGCTTTCCGAATTCTACAGTGCCCTAACACGTGGTTTCTGGTGACACAGGCCGAAGCCCTGTTTAAACAAATGATCCAGCTTAGGATCTGCCTGGACTCCAAAGAACACTAACATCAGCTCACGACTTGTGTTTTCTATAGACCTGGGCCATAAACAAATGCAGCAGATGGAGAAGAACTGACGCGTGTGTATACAAAACAAAACAAAACCAACAACCAACCCACACGCATACCCGAAAAGCTGTATTTAGATTATATATACATACGACATGTCTTCATAGATGACAATCGTATCAATTTATACTGCAGGTCCTTCTCCTCCAGGAACCAGCTATAAAAGAATAAGACAATTTTGTATTAGTGCCATAGGTTCGACTTCTACAAACCCATGCGCAACAGTTCTTGCTTTGCAACATTTCAGCAGATAGAGACTTCAGAGTTGACCGCAAAAGTGGGGTTTAGATTCAGTATTATCTTTCCCAACAGCCAGTGTTTCCCCTGCACATCTAAAGATCAGAATAGCATACACCAAAATAAAGTTAGGGCCGTGTTCTTTTCATGTCTGGTTTTTTCTTGGTTTTGGTTGTTTGGTTGTTTGTTTTCCTAACAGTTACATGGGAGAGGAGAGTACTTTTTGATTTGATTATATTGGTATTTATGGAGTTCTACTAGCTTTTGAACTGGCTCTTATTGATTTATTGTTGTTTACTTGATTGCTTATTGGCCAATCTTGCTAAAACTTCTCCATGTCAGAACTGACATCTTCTGCTTCTGTGAAAGAAGAGCTGTCTCTCCATCTAGAATGTTTGCACCAACAGGGCATCTACGTTCTTTGACGACCTGCTGCTATTCTCTGCACAGCCAGGGTGGGTCTGGCTTCATCATCATCGGTGGTGTCTTGTGCTCTCCAGCAGCGTTATGTGCTCTCCGACAGTCTCCAGCCGTGACCTTCTGTCTCCAGTGGTCTCCTCCAGTCTCCAGCGTTATTGGGCAGTGTCTGATGGTCTCCAATGGGATCCAAGGGACTTCTCCTGGTTCTCTGGGGCTGCCAGCCAGAGGATAGCAGCCCATCTCCTCACCGCTTCCCCAGGCCCCAGGGCAGAGGAGATGCCCCGGCAGGAGGGCTGGGGCTGCAGGCTGGGAAGCCGGGCTCACCTGTGGCTCAGCAGCGGCTGATGGTCCGGCCCATGCCCCGGAGGTGGCTGTGATGCCACCTCCGGCTAGTGGCGGCTGCTGGGGCGGAGCCGCCTGTTGTGAGGCGGCTGTTTGGGGGTCTCTGAGAGCCCCCGGCCGTCCTGCGGCACTTCGGGCACCACAGTGCTGGAGGCAGCCCGGCCATGGTGCTCTGGAGCCCCAGCAGCCCTGCCTCAGGTGCATCCACCTCCGGGGACTCATCTTCTTGCTGGGGAGGGTCAGCCTCCATGGGCTCCTCTTGCCTGTGGGAGCTGCTATGGGCGCCTCTAAGAATTATATCTTAACCCAAATGATGCAGTTATCTCAATAAGCTGCAGAGATTCACGCAAACACCAACTTTAAACTGGGGTAAGCCTTACGCTGCCTAACGACTTGGAGGGAAAGGAGGAAGAGAGAGAGAAAGAGATCATCAGTCCTGAGAGAAAGAGAGACAGACAGAGTGACCCTCTCCTCATGAACTTGCCCCTATTTATGGGCCCCACGTTCTTTTATCAATGACATATCTAAAAGCTAATAGATTTTGCTAAGTCGTCTTTTACACTTGTTGAACTTGAAAATTTATTTCTCCAAAGACATATCTTGTCCAACTGCTCAAAACGCGTACTTGCCAAGCTCTCTAAAACCTATTCTTGTTTGCACTAGTTACACTGTGTGCAAAATTTGCCTCCATTTTTAACGCAAGCATTTGTCCGAGGGTGTAACAACCATATATTTCAATTCCCACAGTTCCTTCCAACAAACCTTGTATTCACTTCAAAATAACCACCTTCAGAGTGGGAATCCCACCACAGTGCTATGGTGCGAGGAACAGGAACAGAGGTAACATAGGACCCATCTCAAGTTTGTTTCCACAACTCTCCACAAGTACAGGATGTTTCAAAAAGGTGGACCCAATTTGAAATCACTCTGTGTTGGAAATTGGGGCCATCTTTTTGAAAGACCCTGGAGTATTGCTTGAGGCTTCATACAAAGCGTTTGAGTTTTCAGTCCGTGTCCTGTTACTTTTCCACAGCTATTCCTCTTTCTGTTCAAGAAAACGGGACTTGGTTATTCCCCATGTGGGGTTTCCCCCTGTGTGATTAAGGCTTTTTAAACTCGTTTTTCAATATTTTTGTATGATTCCAACAAACCATTGTAAATTTAAATCCTTCTGCCACTGAACCAGGGAGGGCAACACATATCCCCTGGTCCCTCTGGTTCCAAATATGCGTGAGCCCTTGTATCAAGTCCAAAGCTACATTCGATAGAGTCTGGTTAGGCACTGGCAAAAACAGTATTAGTCCTATACCACGTATAAATGTACATTTCTCCCACATCTTTTTTCCCTTGTAAAATAAAGGAAAACTAAGATCCAAAGAATCCCAAACCAGATTAAAATAACCAACCATACATCAATAAAAATAAACAAATAAATAATTAAATAAACAACACTGATAGTCAACAGAAAACGAAGGGACAATCTGCCGGGTGCTGATCTAGTGCTCCTTCCCGTGATTGTCACTGGCTTTTTGTATATATATTCATTGCTGTCTTTAAAACGAGGGGTACAGTGCCAAGGGTGGGCAGTTCTATGAGGACAGGTTGTCTGGTGTAGTGGAGCGGGGCCATGAGTCCTTGTTCTCCGTCTTCGGGGAACTGTGCTGGGGAACCAAATGTCAGTCATGCGTTAGGTGCTGACAGGCGGCTTTCTGGAGGCTCTCAGTTAAATGACTAATGGAGGGGGGTCTCAATGCACAAGGGGTCACCTCTTTCTAGGGGATCTAAACCCCGTGCCCATGAAGCAACTCTTTGAGTTGAAGACCAGGGTTCCCATTCATCACGCAAGCCTGCGTCCCAGCTTCTGTGCCAATACCCGGGTGCTGCTTTGGGGATCCTGTGGTTGGCGAGGGAACGAAAATACATGTACTCTTTGCATTTCATCTGTGGCTTTGTGGTTGTTCCTGTGACCTGCCTGCGCCGACTGGCACAGTCACTGTCGCTGCCCCAGCTGGCACTTCATCCCCCTCTGCTGCAGGATGACACAGCAGCCCTGCAGCTCCGCAGCGAGTCAAGCCCAGCATTGCATCTCCCTGCCCTGGTCATGGCCAAGGGCTCCTGTGCCCAGCCCAGCATCACACAATGTGCAATGACTCTACAACTCAAAATACCAGTTTTCTTTAATGCAGTAGCAGTAAGCAGGCAAAGTGTGTTTGAACAGCTGGTGGTTTTTTGGCTCCAAGCTGATTATATGGTCTGCTAAAGGGCTTCGAAAAAATCCTTCTCCCAAGAGCCCTGTCACGAATTCATGACCAAATCTGGGAAGAAAAAAACAATACCAGAGATGACAATTACTAAATGCAACAAGAAGACACAACAGAGATGATGGAAGAAAACAGCAAGAGGGAAAGCAGGGGAGGAGCAGAGAACATGTAAGCAAACGAGATCCTTGAATCTCCCCCTATCAGAGGAGTAATAGAAGGGTTCCAAAAGACCAGATTCTGAATAAGAAGTATACCTCGTAACTGAAATGCACTTTGGGGACATCTTTCCCTGGTGTTTCCTAAATGCTCACCTGCAATGGAGAGATAGAACTCTTTACAATCTTTGATCTCTCGGGAGCCTTCACAGGCTGCTGTACAGTCATTGTAGGCTTTGAAGAAATCAGGAAGAGCCAGTTCCATGTCTGAGATGGACGTTCTCCAATTCCCACAGCTGTATGCTCGCACAGCCCTGACAAACAGATTCTGAAAAATTGGCCCGAGTGAAAACCTACAGTAACTGACCTGCAGAAAGCTGCATGCAAATTCAGATAGAGTAAATGGTGTTTCTGCATTTCTGGATGACTACGTGAGCTGTTAGCCAGTCGATATGAGGAAAACAAATACTGATGGCTTGTGGATTTTACCAGATATTTCCTCGATCGTAGAGTCCGCAAGTCCACTTCAGATCCACATAAAAAGCCTGCTGGACAGAGGGAACAGAGTGAGTCTAAAGCACAGGCTTAGATAAAGCCCCAGAGGTGAAGATTACGGAATGCAACAAGGCGACACAACAGAGATGACGAAGGAAAACAGCAAGAGGGAAAGGAGAAGCAGAGAACACGTAAGCAAACGAGATCCTTGAATCTCCCCCAATCAGAGGAGTAATAGAAGGGTTCCACAAGACCAGACTCTGAATCAAAAGCATACCTCGTAAGCTTTTGTCTCCAACTCTTTCATATGCTCCTCAGCATCAGGTCTGCCCTGACAGTAGGCCACATTTCTTTGCATCATTTCAGCATCGGCATCCTTCAGAAGAAACGTGTGAGCTGCCGCAATAGCTTGTGGAAGGTTATGAGCCTAAACAGGGGTGGGAAGAAGAGGAAAGGGGAAAAAGGTTAACTGGGAAAAAAACCCCAAAGTTTCCCACTTTCTGTCAACAAACTGTCCTGCAGCCTATATATTCCCAAACTTACATCTACCGAAACCACAGTCTTGGCAGATACAATGGCACACTAGAACAGATACAAATCTTTTGTGTTTTATTAGTAGTTGCATCACTAGGAGCATGTTTCTTTTACTGTTAAAATCTATTATTGTTGCAGATAGCATCATAATGATTTTAGGTTACAAAGAAGACTTTTTTTCCCTTCCTCCTGTACTGCGTTTCTATTTTTTATAGAGGGAGAGGGAAAGAAAAAGTCTTAAGTATCTGTGAAATGTTAAGAAACTTTTCCTTTTTTCAGGCAAGGTGCAGATCCAACGGTGTCCTTTGGTCTCCGACGTTCCCCAGTGGTGTCCTGTGGTTTCCAGCGCTGTCCTTCGGTCTTCGATGCTCTCCTGCAATCTCCAGCAGTCTCCGGCGGTCTCCAGTGGGCTTCTGTGAACACGCATTTATAGTTTTTATTTTCTATATTGACATATTTTTATAAACTACGTAGTCGGTATACACATATATAGGGAGAAGGAAAGAGAAAGAAAAAGTCTGAATTATTCGTGAAATGTGAAACCTTTTCCCTTGAAGGCAAGATCCAGCTCCAGCGGTGTCCTTGGGTCTCCTGGGGTCTCTGGCGGTGTCCTGCGGTCTGCAGTGGCTCCACGGGACTCCTCCTGGTGCTCTGGGGCTGCCGACCAGAGGATAGCAGCCCATCTCCTCACCGCTTCTCCAGGCCTCAGGGCAGAGGAGATGCCCCCAGCATGAGGGGTTTGGGTACAGGCTGGGAAGCCAGGCTCACCTGTGGCTCAGCAGCGGCTGATGGTCCGGCCCATGCCCCGGAGGTGGCTGTGATGCCACCTCCGGCTAGTGGCGGCTGCTGGGGCGGTGCCGCCTGTTGCGAGGCGGCTGTTTGGGGGGTCCCTGAGAGCCCCCGGCCGTCCTGCGGCGCTTCGGGCACCACGGTGCTGGAGGCAGCCCGGCCATGGTGCTCTGGAGCCTCAGCAGCCCTGCCTGAGGTGGGCCCACCTCCATGGGCTCCTCCTCCTCCTGCGGGGGATCCACCTCCATGGGCTCCTCTTCTTGCTGGGGAGGGTCAACCTCCATGGGCTCCTCTTGCCTGTGGGAGCTGCTCCTGCTCCCGACAGGCAGCTGCCGTTTTCCGGGCAGCGGAGCCATCTTCAGAGGTTCCCTGAACCTCTTCTTGCTTCTCCCACTCGACGAGGCGCTGTCTTCTCAGGACTCTTCTCTCCGAGCGCGATCCGACGGTGGCGCAGCTGGCAGAGCTGTGTTCCAACCGCTGTAACGGAAGGCTGGTCACGGCCCCAACGGACGCTGCGGTGGCTGGCATGGCGGCCCACGAGGCCATGAAGGCCCCATTGCGGGGCCATTTTGCTCTGCAGAGAGAAAGGCCGCCCCTCAGGCACCGCGCCTGCCCTGCAGCTGCCCCTGTGTGCCCGGGGCTCCAGCCCCCTCCTCGTGCCAGGCCTGGGGTCCCCTCAGGGGACAGCGGCCACAGTGTCCCAGGAGGGTCAGGGGGTCTCCGTGACCCTCCAGCCGCTCGGCTCCCTGCCGGTGCTTTCATCCCCGCAGCCGGCAGGAGCCCAGAGGTGATTCAGCTAGTGCCATAGCTCTTCCGTAGGGTTTCTGTAAAGCAGGACACATGGCAGCTCGTTCTTCTCTTTCACATCACTTCATTTCACTGTCTCTTCATAACCCAATAGAAATATTTTGAAAAGGTAATGCTTACATATATCTGTGGCTTGTTTACCTAATGAAAAGTATATTGACATATTTGGGCAAGAAAAACCAAGTACGGTTATTAGTTTGCTCAAAATCAACAATTATTAATGTAGTTGAGAGAGTGATTTTAATCTCGTTTTCATTTTGGTTCATTTAAATATTTGGGAACTGTGACTCTGAGGAGGGGATATACCCTCTTCTCCCAATGTTCCCTCCTTCTCTCAGGGGAGATTTTAGGACTTCTCAGAGCAGGGGTCCAGAAGAGAAAATGTGGTTGCTGTGAAGAGGTATCATTAGTGCAGTATGTGGATGCAGGCGCCTACCTTCCTGCATGAACCCTTTTACCACAAGCAGATTCCTGTTCTGACACACAGTCTTCAGCAAAATCAGCCAACAACTATTAGCCAGACACGGGTGTCTTTGGCATTCAGCAAATTACTTGTGTATTAGACAGTGCTGATTACCCAGAAAACAGTATAAATAGCACATTTTATATGACACTTGTAAAATTGATTATTTTCCCCGTTGCCGAGTTAGTAGGCCAGAAACTTCAATAGTGTGACAGAGTTCAAGGGGATAATTCCGGTTGCAAAATTACAAACGAACAAAAGAAAAAGACGTGTCATTGTAACGTTCTTTGGCCGATTCCATTTTCACTATGACTTGTTTGCATTGTTGCAAACCCTTTGTCCAAACAGAGTTTTAATTTCTGTTGCATTCTGACTTCTGTGCTGATTAATTATGAACCAAATTTAGCATTATATATATGATTTGTCTGTATATTACCTTATTATAGCCTTTGCTTTTATCAAGATGTTCCTAGATTTGTTAATCAAATGACATTACCTAATCTTTATAAAGTATTTCAGTGTTTTCATTTGAATAGCAGTTACCAGGAGAGTCCTTTGAAAAGTTCAAATGAAAAGTTGAGTTGCCAGATGATGATATTTTTCAACCTGAACTGTTTGGTAATTCTTTAAATAGATTCATCTGAAAAAGAAAAATTAAGCACAATATTTCTTTGCAGCCATTTAGAATGGGACAGTTTAGAACTTGTTTGATCTTTCATCCCAAAGTAATATTTTGAGACTAAGTCCATTTGTGCTTTATTAGAACATGAATATGACGACTTAGTTTCCAATTGAAATGAACATTTCATTTTATCCCAGATTTCATTCTTTTTATCCTTCTGGATGTTACTATGGCTTGAAAAAGCAACTATTTGCAGAAGGATAACGTTGTTAAAAACGCCTCTTAACTTTTAGAAGATTTCAAAATTTCCACAATGCCTGGTTAGAAAAAAACAGAATTTAACTACTGTTTTTAAAATTTATGTTCTGAAAGTACAAGCTCAGTTTCAATTGCACATGTGAATAGCATAACTGCTCCAAGTTCCCGGGAACATTGTGTACTGGTAAAACTACTTACAAGTGTCTGAACAATTAAGTCTCTTAAGCTTTTGTGTCTACTTAGAATGGCAACAGAGGTTCTGTAGGTATATAGTACCTGAAACAACATAGTCCAGTGTTTCTCTAAGCACATCCATACAAAATATCATTTATCGTGCTATTTATAACAATTAGGAGCTGAATTTAGCCCAAAACATCAATTAAAAAAAAAAAAAAAAGAAGTCTGGGGATGATGACAGTATAAATCTTGATTCTAGATGTTCTTGTCTTCTTTTCCTCGTAACATCCAGTGGTACTTACACAAGATTGAGCCTGCTGGAAATTCTTGAAGGTCGAAAAAGAGGAAAGAAAAGGAGAGGCAGCCACCTCGATGAGTCAGGTAGATTTCAGAAAGGAACATTATAGGTAAAATTGTTCTGAGCCCAGAACAGAAATAAAAAAAAACAAACTGAAAATTAAGAAGATTAAATAAAAATGACATAGGGTCATATATTTGTCATTCCTACTTTTCGTACCAGTTATAGTACTACCTGGAAAATTTGCACTTTCTAAAGGGACTGAGGGTTAAGTACAATAGCATATGAATAATCAGGGAAAAGATCATTGCAGCTGACCAAGATCAACATCCTGTCGTAGATTTGTTCAAGTCTATGGGTGAAAGCATGAGACATGGGAAAGGTACAACATCTTTCACCGCTTCAAACTCAAGCCCTCCTTTAAAGCTGCTTCTCTGCCTTTGAAAGGAAAAGCTTCTGAATTCCTGAAGTAAGACACATCTTAGACCATATGAACCACTTTCTGTGCTGACAGAATTTAGTTAAAGATCATTATGTAAAAAGGTGCTATAAGGAAACTTTATAGAGTGAATGCTCTTTATAAACTGGAAGCTAAGGTTCAGCCAGTTTCCATTTAATCCTCCAATATTGCCTGCAGCAGTCAAGTAAATTTCATTACAGACTCCCTCCCCCCAAATGAAAACCATGTGCCTGCTTCATTTTTTCCTCCTTTCCTAGTCCCCCCATTCAAACCTCTCCTCAGTGCTTTAAAGAACCTTGCAAGAACTCATACATTTGAAATAGCAGAGTTGACTCTGGCTGTTATTATTAATTAGGACACATTAGCACAAGTACAGTCCTTCCTAAACAAGCTAAATTACAGGCAAATTGGCATGGGTATATGGCAATGGAAAGTGTTAAAAAGCATGCATGTACATTCTCGCTTCATTGAGCTTCAAAAATTGCATGCGGATTTTCTTTCTCCATAGTGAAATTAGCTTAAGCAGAGAAGCAAGTAGGCAAAGCAGTGTGATTTGGTAAGGACTCATTTTAGTGAAATCGATCTAGAGCAAGATTTGAGGCTTTTTCTTATAGAATACTTGAATGACACCATTTTTAGAAATAACGTATTCATTGAGTATCGTCCAAGCAATTTCAGATTTTGTGTGTGTGTGTGATTTATGTCATTGGAGACTACTTCTCTAAAAGGAAAACATTTCTGGAACAACCATAGACTTTCTTCATGACCTTAGCATGCTAACACATAAAACTAACTACTGGCAGGCATTAGCAAGCAGGAGTCATGGGGCCATCTGCCCTTCCTCTAGATCCTCGTTCTGTCCCTCAGAGAGTGCCACCAGTGGCAGTCGACCTCATAATTTCAGTGCTGCAGAACGACGCAGACATTTTATCGCGTCCTCAGATTGCTGAGGGAACAGCTACTATTTTTCTCAGAATGATGGCTCTCCGAATCCCTTTTCGGGGCTTAAATGCAACTTTAAAATACATTGTACATAAAACTACATTTCTGAAACTCTGCATGAAAGTAAAAACAACTAAGTGTATAAGAGAAAAGTCTCAAGAAATTTTGAAGAGCATTCCAGAAACGATTTCATGTCTGCTAGAACCCGTTAATCACGAGTATATTTAAACACGATGAAGTTGAGCTCTTCCGCTCAGATTGCCAACATATCCTGATGGGAAAACAACTCTCATGTTTGTCTTTCATTTTGACCAGAGTTTAAAATGAGACTGTGGCTCCAGTACAAAGTTTAGCTATGGCCTTCATGCCATGAGGACCATGCCCCTAATGCTGTATCTGCTGTCAGATCTGTAGTGATGTTTAGGAGGAAGATTCTTCCGTTATCAGCAAGTAAAACAAAAAGAATTATTGCTCTAAGATGTCAGTGCAAAGAAGCAGAAGACAGGACTGTGAAGTATGAAGGGTTTCTTTAGTGGTATTCAAAGATTAAGAGAAGTGTTGAAAATAGTAGATGAAATTCTGAAACTCGCATTCAGCATTACAATAAATGGAAGTTAAAGCTAAAGGGATAGAGAATTCGGTTTAAAATTTGGATTGGAAGTCATTTTTTTAAATTAATAAACGTGAATTATACTGTTGAATTTTTTTAAGGCATAGCATAAGTCCTTTATTTGTATTCTTTTTCTTCCTTGGTAACACTATTAATAGCAATTTTTATTGCTGTTTTCTAGACTTCTGTCTTTGCATGTGTTAGAGTGCTTTGTTAATCTTTGTGATGATTTTGGGAAGCATTTTAAACACATATTTACAAAGTTAAAGGGAGAACTAACAGATCTCTATTGTCATTTGATCACAACTCTCAAATTTTAACACAGTTTTCATGTCATTCTCAAATTCATTTAAAAATCTCGACATGAGCAAAATAAAAGTATAATCCTAAAGATATCTCAGTACTGCACAGTAATATGGAGGTTGATCAACTATTGTCTGTTTTATTATATCAATATCTCATTTAAAAATACAGAAATAACATTTATCTGGATCATAATCCATCAAAACCAATACTGTTTTGTAAATCTGAAAAATAAAACTGTACCGTGTCTGCTGGTATGAAAAGACAAAAAAGCTTTTTTTTGCCTTTGGATGGACTCCTCTTACAAATTTGCTATGAGAAGGAGAAATGGACTAAGATGAGGTTTCTGAGGGGTTTCTATATTCTCTCTATTTGCAGTCTCAAATGATTCTGTGATTGCATGTATTTTCTAAGATGAAATAACCAGTTTTAAAGCACTAAAATGTTTTCAAGCACGTTATTTTAGTGGGCATTCAAAAGACTGTGTTTTTCTGTATGTAATTCCGGTTTCAAACTCTGACAGCTTTTGTGAACAGAAAAGTATGAGTATGTCAGGAGAAAGATTCGGGCAGCTTCAGTGACAGGATCGCATTAGCCTAACATCACTAGCAGTAGAGAGAAAAACTTTCTGCATGCCTGAAGGATGTTTATCCTGTCACTTACAACTTACACCTAAATAGATAAATGATAATGAATAAAATGTGTTTACTGCTCCAGTTTTCCAAGAGACAACTGTGAATATCCATCTGGGATTCATCATTAACAGTCTAAAACACAAAACCTGACTGAAGAGCAGTAGCCCAGCACGTTTTGGGTTTTACTCTGCCTCCTGTTTGCGTCAGTGGAAGCAGGATCTGTTGCCTTGCTGGCTAATCAACATACAACCTCAGGTTACGTTACACAGCTCCTTGTCCAGGTCCCCAGTTAAATCCTTCTCTTTGTAAAAAATTTTCCTACCTAACTACAGCGAACCTTTAAGCAACCGGGGGTGCATTTACTTAGCATTTTAGAGCTTTTGTAGCAAACCTCCATTTACCACGCTTTGGTTCGCAATGTGGAGCTACCTCAGAGAGAGCAGATTGGATTCCTACCTCATTTGCTTTTCTCCCATAAGAAAATGCAATCAAAATTACACACCTACAATTTAGTATCAAACACAATGTAAATATCTTGTAGCTACATTTGGGGATCAGTTACATATGTAGAACTCATTAAATGAATTTTTTGGGGTACCATGTTCCTTAAATTTGAAAATTGTCCCAGCTTAGCATGGTTTATGTTTATGAAGTTCAGCAAAGACTTCATTGCCTTGAATAGCTGAGCAATAACAATAACAAAAAAGCAAACATCAGACTTACAACAGCTCTGCTGTCTTTGATGTTCTCTTCTTGAGTGATGTGTTTATGCAAGACAAATAAGTAAGCTGTCTGCATGAACCCTACTTGAAAAGACTCCAGATTTGTTCTGGAGATGTGGTGTCTTTTCTCTCTTCAAGTATGTGTTGATGGATCAAGGGAGAATGCAGACAGGCCCTAACTGTCAGCTGCCTGTAAGCAAAGAGACTCGGCTGAAGATGGAGCATTTGTCAGTGCTGAAAGGGAAAACGATTATAGACACATCTGAACTGTCCTTTTATACCTTATACACTTACCACTTATTCAGGTCACATTTTCTGAATGCATTATTGCTTTTTCCTTCAGCCCACAGAGTATTGACTCTAAGCCTTGGAATAGTTTATTACATGTAAGAAGGAAGGAACCGACCAGGAACATCTGTGTTGATGGATATATGGGAGCAGTGATAGTGAATTTAAGCAGTACTGAGGATTTTATTGTATAGTGCAAATTTGTTTTGGTGGCCTATCTCATCTCTACTGCTGTATATCAGCAGGCAGATGACTGATGTCCACTGATCTCAAATTAGCCCAACACTGCGTCCCTTCTGTATCTTTCAGTGCCCCATATGCCTTTTATTCTTCTGAAGAATTGTGGAAATATTATTTTTTACATTTTACAGATGAGGAACTGATGCATACAGTCCTGGATATATCTCAGTTCAAACTAAGCATTTAAGTGAGATGTTTGAGGTATCTACATTCTTATTCTAAGATTACTCCATGGTTAATGGAGTGATATCTTAATCACAGTAATGATGATCACAGTCAAATATCACAGCCATAGTGACCCTCTGGAATTGTCTTCCTCTCTGTTGCCGGTAATGAGGGCAAGCTGGTTACCATCTTGCAATCCTCAGTCGAGTGTCTAATGGTAGCTGAGGTGAATGTGGATCATAAGGTTAATCTCCAAAATCATCCCATGCATGCACCGCAGAGCCAGAAATCCCACGACGTGAGTTCATTTTCCAGTGAGAAGTCCTCTCGTTGACTGTCTTTATTAGCTCACCAAGTTGCATATTCCATTGAAGGTTCATATCAGTAGCAACTGTGAATTAATTTTATGTGCCAACTATGATTTGATCGTTTCTGGCTTCCTGTAATTGGAGGATGGGCTGAGTGCAGTGAACAGTAGTCATCTTTCAAAAAGCAGCTGTTGGTCGAATACTGGCAATTGTGATATCTTTAGGAGACTAAGGAATATGTGAACACAAACCCAGAACTTTTTAGCTGTTCAAAAATAGTATTTCTTCAGGTACAAGATTTAAGTAATGTTGCAATATTTTTTTCTCTATTTATGTTAACTACATAGTGGTATGAGATAAGTGAGAAAACATTTCTGTATACACACATTCAGTTCTGGAAAAACAAACAAACAAAACCCACAAAACAATGACAACAAAACCAAAACAAAAAAACCACAAACAAACAAAAACACCAAAAAAACCCCATCTGCCTAACTAAAGAAATTAGCTGGAGAAATTAGGGACCTGGGAAATAGCACACCGTATGAAGTTTAACAAGGACAAGTGCCAGATTTTGTAGCTGGGACATGGCAGCCCTGGCTGTACATACAGACTGGAGGACGAGATGCTGGAGAACAGCTCTGAGGAGAGGGATCTGAGGGTTCTGGTCGACAGCAAGTTGAACATGAGCCAGCAGTGTGCCCTGGCAGCCAAGAGGGGCAACCGTGTCCTGGGTGCAGCAAGCACAGCATTGCCAGCCGGGCGAGGGAGGTGGTTGTCCCGCTCTGCTCTGCACTGGTGCGGCCTCGCCTGGAGCCCTGTGTGCAGTTCTGGGCAACACAGGAAAAAAAGGATCTAAAGCTACTGGAGAGTGTCCAGAGGAGGGCTCCAAAGTTGGTGAAGGGTTTGGAGGGGAAGCCGTATGAGGAGCGACTAAAGTCACTTGGTTTGTTCAGCCTGGAGGAGCCTGAGGGGAGAGCTCATTGCAGTCTACAGCTTCCTCACAAGGGCAGGAGAAGGGGCAGGCACCAAACTCTTCACTTTAGTGACCAATGACAGGACCCGAGGGAATGGCAGGAAGATGTGCCAGGGGAGGTTCCGGTTGGTCATTAGGAAAAGGTTCTTCCCCCAGAGGGTGCTGGAGCACTGGAACAGGCTCCCCGGGGAGGTGTCCCAGCCCCAAGCCTGACAGTGTTCGAGAAGAGACTGGACAAGGCCCTCAGACACACGGTGTGAACTGCGGGGTTGTCCTGTGCAGGGACAGGAGTTGGACCCGATGATCCTTGCGTGTCCCTTCCAACTCAGGACACTCTATGAAGCCAATTTCTATATATTTATGTGTAAGTTAAGCTAGAAGTTTTATGGGAATAGATTTTCAATACGCCTCTGACAGGATCTGATCCTCACAGGAAATACTATGATGTTGGGCTTTTATGTAGTCACAGAATCTAGATACTAGAGGTATCGAATCATGTAAAGGAAAAATCCTTCTGTCTTCCGAATAGCAAAGGTTGTTCTAGACATTGTATTTTCTAATGTTTTTACTTCATTTAGTTTTGAAATTTCTCTGCATGTAAAAGCACAGGTAGATCTTAGCAGCAGTAAATTGAAATGGTGCTAAGTTTTTGTTTTTCCTCTTTAATTGTAATCTTTTTACACAGTAGTGCATTGCCGTGGCTTGTTGCTCCCCATCTCCAATTGCTGTTGCTACTGTTTAAATATTTTAAATGGCAGTTTCTTCCATGACTTGGATGCATCCCAAGGAGGGCAGCAAAGGTGGGGAAGGGGCTGGAAGGCATGTCCTCTGGGGAGCAGCTGGGGACTCTGGGTCTGTCTACTTTGGAGCGAAGGAGGCTGAGGGGCAACTTCGCTGCTATCTCCAGGTTCCTGAGGAGGGGAAGTGGAGAGGGAGGTGCTGAGCTCTTCTCCCTGGTACCCAGGGCCAGGACACATGGGAATGGCTCTCAGCTGTGTCCATCAGGGGAGGTTCAGCCCTGACATGAGGAAACATTTCTTTACTGAGAGGTGGTCAAACCCTGCAACAGGCTTCCAGGAGAGGTGGTCGATGCCTCACGTCTGTCAGTGTTGAAGAGGCATTTCGGCAACCTGCTTAATACCATGCTTTAGCTTCTGCTGAGTGCTGAAGTAGTCAGGCAGTTGGACTAGGTGATCGTTACAGGGCCCTTCCAGCTGAGCTATTCTGTTCTCTCCCATTCTTCTTCCTACCTGCTACTTTGCCAGAAGTAGATGCGGAGGAAATCTCTGATGACATTTCTCCCCAGCCCTGCACGAGCAGAAGGCACCGAATACCCATAACCATATCCCAGCATAGGCGTTGCCTCTGTCATGTTGTGGGAAGGAGGCACGTACCTTCTGATGGAGTGAGAGCTGGGAATCGTCTCAAGGTAGTTGGACAATCTGAACAAACTGGCAAAAAGCAAGTATGAAGTTCGGTTTGTGAAACTCTTCTCTGCTCATCCGGTTGAGTTGGGTTTCCACAGGGTGGCAAAACCTCACAGCTCTGACACTAGTGAGGCTCAAAGATCAAGCCCTCCATCTGAAGCAGGACATGCTCCTCCCGTAAGGAGTTGCAAATCTTTCTGAGGTGAACAATACCTGCTCATTTCCTATGGCTTCTTTTTTTCTTCCTTGTACTCATTTTTAGAAATACCCTATCTGTTTTTCATGGAAAAACATGCTAAACCAAAAGAGCCTGAGAACAACAGTAGAGAGAGAAGATCCATATGGGTGCTCCTAGGCCTCAGTGGCTGGGACCGGCCCCCCATGGGACCCCCACCCACCGCCAGCGTCTCGTGCCAAGGACCCAGGGGCCGTGCCTCAGCTCAGCCTGGGGCCTTGGGTCCCTGCCTGAGCCATGTTGTAGGTGTGCGTGCCCGTCTTGTGTCTGCCCCTGTCCCTGGCTGGGCCTGGGCCCTGCTCTGCAGAGAGCGGCTCTCCTGGATGGAGCCCTCAGGGCTCAGTAAGAACTTGTCATACAGAACTCAAGGCATAACACAGCATAACTATTATATTCTTTTTCTACTCTATCCTATGTATTGTATTCTATTCCATGTGCTCAGCATGAGTCAAAAAAGGATGAGAATATTATTTACATGAAATGCCAGGGGGTTTTCAGCTCCAGAAACACTTTCAAGGACACAGAACACAAAGGAGACGAGTGGAAACAGGATTTGATTATATTTTATTTTTGGTTATTTTATGTCATTTACTGACTCTGTTTACAGAGCCGATGCTCACAAGCATTAAGACAATGCCCACGTGTAGCCAGGAGCAGGCTGATGCATTCTTCAGTTTAGCTTGAAGAAACATCCCTTGCAATCTGGCAAAGGCAAGTCACAGAACTGCAAGAGCAGCAGGAGAAACACAGGCCAAGCTGCCCCTGTGTCCTGAAGAGGGAGAACGTGAGGAATGAGGATCAGGACAGACCACACACAAAAGAAGAAGACGAGGAAGAGGAAGAAGAAGAAGAGGTAGATGAGGAAGAAGAAGAAGAATATGAGGAAGAAGAAGAAGAAGAAGATCTGTGTGATACTGTGAGGTATTTTGCAAAGTATGGCATCTAGCAATGACAAGCAGAGCTTTTCCCCTTTGCAGACTTTCTTGGTTCCTACACTGCTTGGCTAGGGATGCACGAAAAGCGCTCTTGTTCCTGCCCAGTGCTTGTGTTGCACGCAGGGAGAGCTGAAAAGTGGCAGATCCAGATGGTGCAGCAAGCCAGGAGCCCTCGCAAGCACAGGCTGTTTTGCAGCAGCCAGAACTCCTGGGGAAATGGAACCCAGGAAAGAGCAGAGCTGGCCCCTGCTGCAAAGTTGCTCTGGGCAAGAGAGCCTGACAGAGCCAGGGGCTGTGCTCAATGCTACCAAGTACAAGAAGGAATTCCTAGGAGAACACTTGGCCCCCACCCTGGGACTCCAAGAAGCTTCCTCCCCCCAGCTGCAGGGCACGAGAGGCCATCTTCCTGGTGCTTGAGCAGCAGGCAGGAACCGAGCCAAAAGGGACCAGAGGAGCTCTGAAAAGTGGTCATGCTCAATGCTACAGAGGAAGGCAAAAAACCCCCGGAGACCAGTGCCAATGTGCCCCGGGGGAAAATTCCTTCCTGACCCCAATGCTGGCAATCGGCTGTTCCCTGAGCATGTGAGCAGGGCCTGGCTCCTTGTCCCACAGGCTGTTCCTGCCTCCCAGGAGCTGCCCAAGCCCTATCCTGCCTTGAGCTGGAGTCATCTCGGGGGCTTCTGAGAGTGCCCAAACGCCTCTGGCCAGATTGAACTTGAGGGCAAGAATCCTTCCCGTGCCTGTGAGGACAGCAGAGGCTGCTCCAAAGCACTGGCAGCATCTCTACATCCTATTTCTTACCGCTGCTGGCCCTGGCTCTGCAGGGCATGAAGACAGTGAGCTCTGCAGTGCTCCTCCACAAGTCATTCTCTTGGTCTTACCACTGCTGTCCAGCTGAAAAGACCTGATAGCCTTGGGCACTTGTAGGGGTTGGTGGTTCTTCTAATCTTCTGAGGGCTTTGCATCTGTTCCCTGAACACTGAAGTAGGATTTCTATCCATCAGATGCACTTTGAACGTAATCCTTCGCCATTGCGATTGTTTGTATGTTGTTCGTAGGTTGTTGAAGGTTTGTGGTTGAAGGTTTGTGGTTGGAGGTTGTTTGTTTAGGGTTTCTTGTTTCAGGCTTGTTTGGTTGGGGTTGGTTGTTTCAGGTTGTTTAGTTTAGGTTGGTTGGTGGAGGCTATTTTGGTTTGGATTGGTTGAGGTTGTTTGTTCTAGGCTGGCTTAGGTCATTTGGTGTAGGTTTGAGGCTGGCTGGTTGGTTGAGGCTGGTTGGCTGGTTGAGGCTGGTTGGCTGGTTGTGGCTGGTTGTTTACAGGTGGTTGGTTTTGTTTGCTTTTTTTACACTCCGTTAGATTCTAATTAGGTTGTTGGTAGATTCTTTGTTTCTACCTTGTTTGAAGCTTGTCATTTTGAATGTTGGTTTAAGATGGTTGCTTTGGCTGGGTTTCCGTGACTTCTTTACACGAGTTGTTTTAGGGTTGATTTCTGTGGTTGGTTGTTTGATGGTGTATGAGGTTGGTTCTAGGTTCTTTGTAGGTTCTTTGTAGGTTGCGTGTTCGTAAGGCATTGAAACCTTGTTGTTTTAGGTTGTTGAAGGTTGGTAATGTTTCGTTTAGGTTGGTGGTCTTAAGGTACTTTCTTTCGGTTTCTGTTTTAGCTTGGTTTAGGGTGTTGGTGTCATTTTGTGAAAGCTGATTTGTGGTGTTTGTTTTAGGTGGTTTGGTTTTTCTCATTTTTGTTAGGCTGTTTGGTTGATTGTTTTTCAGAGAGATTCTTTGAGGTAGGTTATTTTAGTTGGTTCTTGTAGGGTAGTAGTTTTAGATGGGATGTTCTAAGCGGGTTTTTTTTAGGGTATTTTCTTGGCTTTTTAAGTTTTAGGTTGGTTTAGGTCATTTGGTTGAGCTTGTTTGCTTTAGCGTGGTTTAGGTCATTCACTTTAGGTTCTTTAGATTATTTTGAGAGGTAGATTGTTTACAGGTTGTGTGCCTGTAGGGCCTTGAAGCTTGGTTGTTGTGGGGCAGTTGAAGTTGGGTTTTGGTTGGTTGTCTTAGGCTGCTTGATTTAGGTTTGCTGGTTTAGCTTGGTTGAGGTTGTCTAGTTGGTGGCTTGAAGTTGTTTGGTGTCATTTTAAGGTTGAGTTCTAGTGTTGGTTTTAGGTGTTTTGGTAGTTCTTCTATTTATGAGGCTGTTTGGTTGATGTTGTTTGAGGAAGATTCTTTAGGGTTGGCTGCTAGAGGTTGGTTTAGGTTTTTGGTCTAGGTATCTTGGTTGAGGTTGTTCAGGTTGGTTTAGGTCATTTGGGTTAGGTCGTTTAGCTTAGGTGGTTTGAGGGTGGTTGTTGGAGGCTGGTTGGCTGAGGCTGGTTGCTTGAGCTTGGTTGGTTGGTTGGGACTGGTTGTTTACAGTTGGTAGGTTTTGGTTGCTTTTTACCCTCTCTTAGGTTCTGTGTAGTTCTTTGTAGCTTGTTTGTGTTACCTTGTTTGTTTGAAGCTTGTTTGTGTGAATGTTGGTTTAAGTTGGTTGTTTTAGCTCTGTTGACATGAGTTATTTTAGGGCTGATTTGTGAGGTTGGTTGTTTGATGCCATATGAGGTTGTTTCTAGGTTCTTTGTAGGTTGTGTCTTCGCAAGGCATTTAGACCTTGTTGGTTTAGGTTTTTGAAGGCTGGTAAAGTTTGGTTTGGGTTGGTGTTCTCAGGTTATTTTTTTTTAGGTTTCTGTTTTATCTTGGTTTAGGTTGGTTCTAGCAGGCTGGTTTAGGTTGTTTGATGTCGTTTTATGAAGGTTAATTTGTGTTGTTTGGTTTAGGTGGTTTGTTTTTTCAGGTTTTTGTTAGGCTGTCTGGCAGATGTTTTTTCATACAGGTTCTTTGGGGTAGGTTGTGTTAGTCTGGTTTAGGTTTTTGGTTGAGGTATCTTAATTCAGTTTGTTTAGGTGGTTTTAGGTTTTTTGGGGGAAGATTGTTGGAGGGTGGTTGTTAGAGGCTGGTTCTTGAAGGGTGACTGGTTAGGGTTGGATGGGTTAGGTTGGTTGGTTGAGGTTATTTTAGTTGGGTTTTTTTAGGTTGGTAGTTTTATGTGGGACGTTCTAAGCTCTTTTTGTTGAGGATGTTTTTTTGTTTGTTTGTTTTAGGTTGGTTTAGGTCATTTGGTTTAGCTTGTTGCTTTAGCGTGGTTTAGGTCACTGGATTTAGGTTCTTTAGATTTAGCTTGGGTGTTTTAGAAGTAGGTTTGATTGCTGATGTTTAGGTTCATGTGTTTCTGTTTAGCTAGCTTTGGGTTGGTTGGATGGGGTTGTTTGAGTTGTGTTAGGTCAATTGGTTTGAGTTGGTTGCTTTAGCTGTGTTTCTGTTAGTTGTTTGAGGGTGTTTTTTTGAGGCTGGTTGTTTGCAGGTTGTGTGTTTGTAGGGCCTTGAAGCTTGGTTGTTGTGGGGCACTTGAGGTTGGGTTTTGGTTGGTTGTCTTAGGCTGCTTGATTTAGGTTTGCTGGTTTAGCTTGGTTGAGGTTGTCTAGTTGGTGGCTTGAAGTTGTTTGGTGTCATTTGAGGGTTGAGTTCTAGTGTTGGTTTTAGGTGTTTTGGTAGCTCTTGTATTTATGAGGCTGTTTGGTTGATGTTGTTTGAGGAAGATTCTTTAGGGTTGCTGCTAGAGTTTGGTTTAGGTTTTTGGTCTAGGTATCTTGGTTGAGGTTGTTTAGGTTGGTTTAGGTCATTTGGGTAAGGTGGTTTGAGGCTGGCTGTTTGAGGCTGGTTGGCTGAGGCTGGTTACTAGGGTTTTGTTGGTTGGTTGGGGTTGGTGGTTTGCAGTTGACTGGTTTCTTTTCTTACCCTCTGTTGGGTTGTGTGTAGTTCTTTATAGCTTGTTTCTGTCTTCTTTGTTCCTCTCTTCTTTTTTTTATAACTGCTTTGTGTTACCTTGTTTAGTTAGAAGCTTGTTTGTCTGAATGTTGGTTTAAGTTGGTTGTTTTAGCTCTGTTTACACTAGTTGTTTTAGGGTTGATTTGTGAGTTTGGTTGTTTGATGCTGTATGAGGTTGTTTCTAGGTTCTTTGTGGGCAGCGTGTTCATAAGGAATTTAAACTTTTTTGGTTTGATTGTTGAAGGTTGGTAAAGTTTGGTTTGGGTTGGTGGTCTTAAGTTACTTGTTTTAGGTTTCTGTTTTAGCTTGGTTTAGGTTGGTTATTGCCGGTTGGTTGTTGTAGATTATTTGATGTCATTTTGTGAAGGCTGATTTGTGTTGTTTGTTTTAGGTGGTTTGTTTTCTCTCGTTCTTGTTAGGCTGTTTGGTTCTTTGGGGTAGGATGTGTTAGTCTGGTTTAGGTTTTTGGCTGAGGTATCTTAATTCAGTTTGTTTAGGTGGTTTTAGTTTTTTTGGGGGAAGGTTGTTTGAAGGTGGTTGTTAGAGGCTGGTTCTTCAAGGGCGATTGGTTAGGGTTGGCTGGTTTAGGTTGGTTGGGTGAGGCGCTTTTTGGTTGAGGTTATTTTAGTTGGTTCTTTTACGTTGGTATTTTAGTTTGGTTGTTTTCGGTGGGATGTTCTAAGCTGGTTTTGTTTAGGATGTTTTCTTTTTTTGTTGTTTTAAGTTGGTTTGGGTTATTTGGTTGAGCTTGTTTGCTTTAGCATGATTTAGACCATTGGATTTAGGTTCTTTAGATTATTTTAGGTTGGGTGTTTTAGACTGGTCCTTTTAGGTTTGTGATTTCAGTACGTTGGTGTATGAATGTGTTTTTAAGTACATTTGTTGAAGTAGGTTGGCTTTATGTTGTTTGGGTTGGTTTAAGTGTTTCTGTTTAGCTTAGTTGAGGCTGGTTGGATTAGGTTGTTGGAGTTGTCTTTAGGTCGATTGGTTTAGGTAGTGTTTTTTGGTTGCGTTGTTCTAAGACAGGCTGGTTCAGGGTTTTTGGTTTAGCGTGGTTTAGGTTGTTCCATTAAGGGTTCTTCATGTTCCTTGTTATAGTTATACTGGCTTAAGTAGGTTGGTTTCTAAAGTTTGTTTGATGTAGGTTGTTTTGTTTGAGGTGAGTTGTGCAGGGCTCAAGGCCCACCTTGGTGGAGCAGGAGCAGCAGGCAGGCATGCCAAATGTGCAAAAGAATTTGTGGCAAGGGGCCCAGCTCCTCACTGCATAGGAAGGCAGGAAACCGCAGGAGACGCTTGCTGGCCCACATGGGGAAAAGAAGCTTTTGTCCCCCAGCTGCAGGGCACGAGAGGCCATCTTCCTGGTGCTTGAGCAGCAGGCAGCAACCGAGCCACAAGGGCCCAGAGGAGCCCTGACAAGTGGTCTTGCTCGATGCTGCAGAGGAAGGCAATAAAGCCCCGGAGACCAGTGCAAGTGTGCCCTGGGGGAAGATTCCTTCCTGACCCCAGCCAGTGCTGGCGATCGGCTGTTCCCTGAGCATGGGAGCCAGACCTGGCTCCTTGACCCACAGGCTGCTCCCGCCTCCCAGGAGCGGCCCAAGCCTTATTCTCCCTTGACTTGGAGACATCTCAGGGGCTTCCAAGAGTGTGCAAATATCTCCAGTCGGATTGGCCTTGGGGGCAAGAATCCTTCCCATATCCGTCAGGACAGCAGGGGCTGCTCCAAAGCACTGGGACCCCTGGCAGCATTTCTGCATCCTATTTCTTACCGCTGCTGGCCCTGGCTCTGCAGGGGATGAAGACAGCGAGCTCTGCAGTGCTCCTCCACAAGTCATTCCCTTGCTCTTACCACTGCTGTCCAGCTGAGAAGGCTTTCCGTCAAAAGATGAGCCTTGCAGCAGAGAACCTCCAGCAGCCGCATCCAGCCTCCAGTCTTCTCCTCCCTCAGCCCCCACCAAGGAATTCCACCGGTTCCTCAAGTGCTTCCCCTGGGATGTGTTGGGGCTGCCCCCGGGCCAGCTCTGGCACTGGACACGGGAAGCTGCTCCTTTTGCTCCTGCCCGGGACGTTGTGACGGCTGCGTTGCCGGGTGCTGGCATTGTGACAGGGAGGTGACAGAGCCACACGTGTGCAGCCCCACCCGCCCCCACTCCGCCCAGCATTCTATGGAGAAAGCCTTTGGGGTGCTGTCCCTGAGGCAGTCCCTGTGCTCAGGAGGCCCAGGGGCTGTCCCTGCCGTTTGGTGGCCGTGCACTGAGAACAGCTGCTGGGTGGCCCTGACTCTCCTCCTTTGCCATTCGGCTTGTTTGTAGGGAGTTGGAGGTTTGCTGTTGGAGGTTCATTGTTCGAGGCTGTTGATTTAGGGTTTCTTGTTTCAGGTTTGTTTGTTTGAGGTTGGTTGTTTCAGGTTGTTTGGTTTAGGTTGCTTTGTGGAGGCTGTTTTGGTTGAGGATGGTTGAGGTTGGTTGTTCTAGGCTGGTTGAGGTTGGTTGAGGCCTGTCGTTTGGGGTCGGTTGTTTGAGTCTGGTTGCTTGGCTGTTTAAGGCTGTTTGTTTACAGCTGGCTTTTTGCGGTTGTTTTTTTCATACTGAATTAGGTTCGAATTAGGTTGTTTGTAGCTTCTTTGTTTCTACCTTGTTAGAAGCTTGTTGCTGTTTTGAGTGGTGGTTTAAGTTGGTTGCTTTAGCTAGGTTTTTATGAGTTGTTTGCGGGTATTTTGTTGTGGTTGGTTGTTTGAGGACGTTTGTTTGTACGTCGTGTGTTTGTAGGCCATTTCCGCTTGGTTAGTTTGGGGCTGTTGAAGCTGGATTTAAGGTGGTTGTCTTGTGTTGCTTGTTTTGGGTTTTTTGGTATAGCTTGGTTGAGGTTGGTTATTTGGTGTCTTGAGGTTGTTTGGTGTCATTTGAAGGTTGATTTCTGGTTTAGGAGGTCCAGGTGTCTGTGTCTGCCATTTGTTGGCCATGCACTGGCCAGAGCTGCTGCGTGTCTCTGATGCCTCCTTTTCCATTTAGTTTCCCAGGGCAAGCCTCATGCATTTACTGTTGTCTCAGGTTTTGGCAGAAAGCAGTCCTGCAACCCAGAGACTAACAATATTAGCTCTCCCCTGTCTGCACTAGAGGGTTCCCTTTTGCTACCTAGTTATCTGAGTGTGAGGTCCACCAGTGTGGGAACAGTACCTTTCCATTTTTGGAGACTAAAATTGAAAGGGATGATTCTCCTGCAGAGGGGTCTGTACAGCTGGAGAAATGGGCAGTCACCAACTGCATGAAGTTCAACAAGAGCTAGTACCAGATTTTGTAGCTGGGACATGGCAGCCCTGGCTGTACCTATAGACTGGGGGACGAGATGCTGGAAAGCAGCTCTGAGGAGAGGGATCCGGGGCTTCTGGTCGACAGCAAGTTGAACATGAGCCAGCAGTGTGCCCTGGCAGCCAAGAGGGGCAACCGTGTCCTGGGTGCAGCAAGCACAGCATTGCCAGCCGGACGAGGGAGGTGGTTGTCCCGCTCTGCTCTGCACTGGTGCGGCCTCGCCTGGAGCCCTGTGTGCAGTTCTGGGAGACACAGGATAAAAAGGCTCTAAAGCTACTGGAGAGTGTCCAGAGGAGGGCTCCGAAGTTGGTGAAGGGTTTGGAGGGGAAGCTGTATGAGGAGCGGCTAAAGTCACTTGGTTTGTTCAGCTTGGAGGAGCCTGAGGGGAGAGCTCATTGCAGTCTACAGCTTCCTCACAAGGGGAGGAGGAGGGGCAGGCACCAAACTCTTCTCTTTAGTGACCAATGACAGGACTCGAGGGAATGGCAGGAAGGTGTGCCAGGGGAGGTTTAGGTTGGTCATTAGGAAAAGGTTCTTCCCCCAGAGGGTGCTGGAGCACGGGAACAGGCTCCCCGGGGAGGTGTCCCAGCCCCAAGCCTGACAGTGTTCGAGAAGAGACTGGACAAGGCCTCAGACACACGGTGTGAACTGCGGGGTTGTCCTGTGCAGGGACAGGAGTTGGACCCAATGATCCTTGTGTGTCCCTTCCAACTCAAGACATTCTGTGATTCTGCGATCAATAAAATGTATAATGTAATACCCAGTGATGTTCCTGCAGGCTATTTTCAAGTCTGTACACTAGCACTCAAAACTGCAATATTTCTGTTTTGTTTTATAAATTTAGGCCCCTTCTTTTCATTGGTAAGTTTAATGGCATAGGATATTAACTTCAAAGCAAGAGAAGCCTGGAAGCACTCTTCAGTCCATAGGAAGCACCGTATGTAAGAACCTGTATTGTTTTGCTCACAATTACATATGCAATATTCAAATATTAATTCCTTCATTGCTTCTTACATTAACTGTGAAACTTACTATTTTCAAAACTATAGGTTTGTTTGTTTGTTTGCTTTAACAAGTATAGTTTCTACAAGAAATCGTCTCTTTCATGTGTGCACTCATAGCACTGAAATACCCTCCTGGCTTTAGATTTCTTTTTGCCTTACTGCAACTCAGGAAGAAATTTTATATTCGGATAATAAAACTCTTCAACTTAAATGTTAATAATGGAAAAGCGGATAAAAATAGTGAAGTACTGAACTGTTAGAAAGGCGTGGAAGATACTGATAAGAAGTGGGAGCTTGTTTTCCACATAGGTCTGCTCGTCCATACACACCTTGCAAGTAGCACTCTTGATTCCCAGCTGCTTGGCGTATGCATGATTAGCAGTTCTCTGTCCTAAATGCTTTTGTTACGAAGGCCAACATGAGTTGGGCAGAGTATAAAATAGGAAAGATCTTCATGTGCCAGAATTTCTGTTGGTGAAAGTTCCTTTGACTGCCTGGGACATGAAGCGCTGAGGAGGAGGAACCCAGCACTCAAACGGAACAGTGTCAGTACTGTTTACTCGGGTATTCTGCTCACCTTTATCCACAGCACTCCTTTGGCTTAAGCCACAATGCTTTAGTTCAAACCACAGTCCGATTCCCTTTCTAAAGGGCTACAAAGGTCAGTGCAAAAGTCTGCAGGAATATACTGTTTCTGAGGAGGGGTGCAGCGAATCTCTGCCCGCATCAGGCTGAGGGTCTGCAGGGAGGTGCTCCTATGTGGATGTACTTTACAACACTAAGCAGGTGCCAATGTTAAGTGGCATTCTTCTGTGGATGAGCAAGTTTTGCAGTCCTGGGTGCAGCAAGCACAGCATTGCCAGCCGGGCGAGGGAGGTGGTTGTCCCGCTCTGCTCTGCACTGGTGCGGCCTCGCCTGGAGCCCTGTGTGCCGTTCTGGGCACCACAGGTTAAAAAGGATCTAAAGCTACTGGAGAGTGTCCAGAAGAGGGCTACGAAGTTGGTGAAGGGTTTGGAGGGGAAGCTGTATGAGGAGCGACTAAAGTCACTTGGTTTGTTCAGCCTGGAGAAGAGGAGACGAGCAGTGGAACAGGCTCCCCAGGGAGGTGTCCCGGCCCCAAGCCTGACAGTGTTCAAGAAGCAATTGGACAATGCACTCAGACACATGGTGTGAATTTTGGGGTTCTCCTACGCAGGGACGGGAGTTGGACTCAATCCTTTTGAATCCCTTCCAACTCAGGACATTCTATGATTCTATGAAGCTGTTCTGGGTCACTGAGGGGGGGCAACGAGAGGAGGTGGTCTGAGTCAGGTGACCACGAATTGACCAATTGGAGTATTCCATCCCATTCACGACTTCCTGGATTTAAAAGGTGGACCCGAAGGACTCTCTCTCTCTCTTCGGCTGGGTCTCCTGCTGGTTTGCTTTGTCTCTGCATTTTTTTTTCTGCTGTCCCTGCAAGCTGAGGCCTCGTGACAAACTGGATCTAGTTCTGGTTGGCTGAAGGACCCTGCCGGAATGGCTGCTGGGAATTGCAAGACTGGTTCTATAATATTTGTTCTGCTTTATTTTTCTCTATTTTTATTTAGTAGCGTTAGTAAAACGTTTTCAAATTTTCCAGCTTTCTTCTCTCTGTTCTTCTTTTCCTTTCCTCTCAAAATCGCCTGTCCTTAGTGAAAAAGGGGGACGAGAGGGGGGGCGGAAAACGGGAGGGGGGAAGAGGGTTAAGGAAAATATATCTGCCGCGGTTTTTGATTGTCTCCCCACGATCAAACCACGACAGAAGGCAATTTCTATATATTTATGTGTAAGTTAAGCTAGAAGTTTTATGGGAAGAGCTTTTCGATACGCCTCTGACAGGATCTGATCCTCACAGGAAATACTATGATGTTGGGCTTTTATGTAGTCACAGAATCTAGATACTAGAGGTATCGAATCATGTAAAGGAAAAATCCTTCTGTCTTCCGAATAGCAAAGGTCGTTCTAGACATTGTATTTTCTAATGTTTTTACTTCATTTAGTTTTCAAATTTCTCTGCATGTAAAAGCACAGGTGGATCTTAGCAGCAGTAAAATTAAATGGTGCTAAGTTTTTGTTTTTCCTCTTTAATTGTAATCTTTTTACACAGTAGTGCATTGCCCTGGCTTGTTGCTCCCCATCTCCAATTGCTGTTGCTACTGTTTAAATATTTTAAATGGCAGTTTCTTCCGTGACTTGGATGCATCCCAAGGAGGGCAGCAAAGCTGGGGAAGGGGCTGGAAGGCATGTCCTCTGGGGAGCAGCTGGGGACTCTGGGTCTGTCTACTTTGGAGCGAAGGAGGCTGAGGGGCAACTTCGCTGCTATCTCCAGGTTCCTGAGGAGGGGAAGTGGAGAGGGAGGTGCTGAGCTCTTCTCCCTGGTACCCAGGGCCAGGACACATGGGAAGGGCTCTCAGCTGTGTCCATCAGGGGAGGTTCAGCCCTGACATGAGGAAACATTTCTTTACTGAGAGGTGGTCAAACCCTGCAACAGGCTTCCAGGAGAGGTGGTCGATGCCTCACGTCTGTCAGTGTTGAAGAGGCATTTGGGCAACATGCTTAATACCATGCTTTAGCTTCTGCTGAGTGCTGAAGTAGTCAGGCAGTTGGACTAGGTGATCGTTACAGGGCCCTTCCAGCTGAGCTATTCTGTTCTCTCCCATTCTTCTTCCTACCTGCTACTTTCCCAGAAGTAGATGCGGAGGAAATCTCTGATGACATTTCTCCCCAGCCCTGCATGAGCAGAAGGCACCGAATACCCATAACCATATCCCAGCACAGGCGTTGCCTCTGTCATGTTGTGGGAAGGAGGCACGTACCTTCTGATGGAGTGAGAGCTGGGAATCGTCTCAAGGTAGCTGGACAATCTGAACAAATTGGCAAAAAGCAAGTATGAAGTACAGTTTGTGAAACTCTTCTCTGTTCATCCGGTTGAGTTGGGTTTCCACAGGGTGGCAAAACCTCACAGCTCTGACACTAGTGAGGCTCAAAGATCAAGCCCTCCATCTGAAGCAGGACATGCTCCTCACTAGAAATACCCTATCTGTTTTTCATGGAAAAACATGCTAAACCAAAAGAGCCTGACAACAGCAGTACAGAGAGAAGATCCATAGGGGTGCTCCTAGGCCTCAGTGGCTGGGACCGGCCCCCCCATGGGACCCCCACCCACTGCCAGCGTCTCGTGCCAAGGGCACAGGGGCCGTGCCTCAGCTCAGCCTGGGGCCTTGGGTCCCTGCCTGAGCCATGTTGTAGGTGTGTGTGCCCGTCTCGTGTCTGCCCCTGTCCCTGGCTGGGCCTGGGCCCTGCTCTGCAGAGAGCGGCTCTCCTGGATGGAGCCCTCAGGGCTCCGTAAGAACTTGTCGTACAGAACTCAAGGCATAACACAGCATAACTATTATATTCTTTTTCTACTCTATCCTATGTATTGTATTCTATTCCATGTGCTCACCATGAGTCAAAAAAGGATGAGAATATTATTTACATGAAATGCCAGGGGGTTTTCATCTCCAGAAACACTTTCAAGCACACAGAACACAAAGGAGAGGAGTGGAAACAGGATTTGATTTTATTTTCTTTTATTTTTGGTTATTTTATGTCATTTACTGACTCTGTTTACAGAGCCGATGCTCACAAGCATTAAGACAATGCCCATGTGTAGCCAGGAGCAGGCTGATGCATTCTTCAGTTTAGCTTGAAGAAACATCCCTTGCAATCTGGCAAAGGCAAGTCACAGAACTGCAAGAGCAGCAGGAGAAACACAGGCCAAGCTGCCCCTGTGTCCTGAAGAGGGAGAACGTGAGGAATGAGGATCAGGACAGACCACACACAAAAGAAGAAGACGAAGAAGAGGAAGAAGAAGAAGAGGTACATGAGGAGGAAGAAGAAGAAGAAGAATATGAGGAAGAAGAAGAAGAAGAAGAAGAAGATCTGTGTGATACTGTGAGGTATTTTGCAAAGTATGGCATCTAGCAATGACAAGCAGAGCTTTTCCCCTTTGCAGACTTTCTTGGTTCCTACACTGCTTGGCTAGGGATGCACGAAAAGCGCTCTTGTTCCTGCCCAGTGCTTGTGTTGCATGCAGGGAGAGCTGAAAAGTGGCAGATCCAGATGGTGCAGCAAGCCAGGAGCCCTCGCAAGTACAGGCTGTTTTGCAGCAGCCAGAACTCCTGGGGAAATGGAACCCAGGAAAGAGCAGAGCTGGCCCCTGCTGCAAAGTTGCTCTGGGCAAGAGAGCCTGAGAGAGCCAGGGGCTGTGCTCAATGCTACGAAGTACAAGAAGGAGTTCCTAGGAGAACACTTGGTCCCCACCCTGGGACTCCAAGAAGCTTCCTCCCCCCAGCTGCAGGGCACGAGAGGCCATCTTCCTGGTGCTTGAGCAGCAGGCAGGAATCGAGCCAAAAGGGACCAGAGGAGCTCTGAAAAGTGGTCATGCTCAATGCTACAGAGGAAGGCAAAAAACCCCCGGAGACCAGTGCCAATGTGCCCCGGGGGAAAATTCCTTCCTGACCCCAATGCTGGCGATCGGCTGTTCCCTGAGCATGTGAGCAGGACCTGGCTCTTTGTCCCACAGGCTGTTCCTGCCTCCCAGGAGCTGCCCAAGCCCTATCCTGCCTTGAGCTGGAGTCATCTCGGGGGCTTCTGAGAGTGCCCAAACGCCTCTGGCCGGATTGAACTTGAGGGCAAGAATCCTTCCCGTGCCTGTGAGGACAGCAGGGGCTGCTCCAAAGCACTGGCAGCATCTCTACATCCTATTTCTTACCGCTGCTGGCCCTGGCTCTGCAGGGCATGAAGACAGTGAGCTCTGCAGTGCTCCTCCAGAAGTCATTCTCTTGGTCTTACCACTGCTGTCCAGCTGAAATGACCTGATAGCCTTGGGCACTTGTAGGGGCTGGTGGTTCTTCTAATCTTCTGAGGGCTTTGCATCTGTTCCCTGAACACTGAAGTAGGATTTCTATCCATCAGATGCACTTTGAACGTAATCCTTCGCCATTGCAATTGTTTGTATGCTGTTCGTAGGTTGTTGAAGGTTTGTGGTTGAAGGTTTGTGGTTGGAGGTTGTTTGTTTAGGGTTCCTTGTTTCAGGCTTTTTTGGTTGGGGTTGGTTGGTTCAGGTTGTTTAGTTTAGGTTGGTTGCTGGAGGCTATTTTGGTTTGGATTGGTTGAGGTGGTTTGTTCTAGGTTGGCTTAGGTCATTTGGTGTAGGTTTGAGGCTGGCTGGTTGGTTGAGGTTGGTTGGCTGGTTGTGGCTGGTTGTTTACAGGTGGTTGGTTTTGTTTGCTTTTTTTACACTCCATTAGATTCTAATTAGGTTGTTGGTAGATTCTTTGTTTCTACCTTGTTTGAAGCTTGTTGTTTTGAATGTTGGTTTAAGATGGTTGCTTTGGCTGGGTTTCCGTGACTTCTTTACGTGAGTCGTTTTAGGGTTGATTTCTGTGGTTGGTTGCTTGATGCTGTATGAGGTTGCTTCTAGGTTCTTTGTAGGTTTTTTATAGGTTGCGTGTTCGTAAGGCATTGAAACCTTGTTGTTTTAGGTTGTTGAAGGTTGGTAAAGTTTAGTTTAGGTTGGTGGTCTTAAGGTACTTGTTTTAGGTTTCTGTTTTAGCTTGGTTTAGGGTGTTGGTGTCATTTTGTGAAAGCTGATTTGTGGTGTTTGTTTTAGGTGGTTTGGTTTTTCTCATTTTTGTTAGGCTGTTTGGTTGATTGTTTTTCAGAGAGATTCTTTGAGGTAGGTTGTGTTAGTCTGGTTTAGGTTGTTAGTTGAGGTTTCTTGGTTTGGGCTGTTTAGGTCGGTTTAGGTTTTTTTTGAGGAAGGTTGTTTGAGGGTGGTTGTTAGAGGCTGGTTCTTGAAGGCTGATTGGTTAAGGTTGGCTGGTTTAGGTTGGTTGGGTGAGGTGCTTTTTGGTGGAGGTTATTTTAGTTGGTTCTTGTAGGTTGGTAGTTTTAGATGGGATGTTCTAAGCGGGTTTTTTTTAGGGTATTTTCTTGGCTTTTTAAGTTTTAGGTTGGTTTAGGTCATTTGGTTGAGCTTGTTTGCTTTAGCGTGGTTTAGGTCATTCACTTTAGGTTCTTTAGATTATTTTAGCTTGGGCGTTTTAGAAGTAGGTTTGATTGCTGATGTTTAGGTTCATGTGTTTCTGTTTAGCTGGGTTTAGGTTGGTTGGATTAGGATGTTTGAGTTGTTTTTTAGGTCAATTGGTTTGAGATGTTTGCTTTCCCTGTGTTCTGTTAGTTGTTTGAGGGTGGTTTTTTGAGGCTGGTTGTTTGAGGTAGGTTGTTTGCAGGTTGTGTGCCTGTAGGGCCTTGAAGCTTGGTTGTTGTGGTGCAGTTGAAGTTGGGTTTTGGTTGGTTGTCTTAGGCTGCTTGATTTAGGTTTGCTGGTTTAGCTTGGTTGAGGTTGTCTAGTTGGTGGCTTGAAGTTGTTTGGTGTCATTTTAAGGTTGAGTTCTAGTGTTGGTTTTAGGTGTTTTGGTAGTTCTTGTTTTTATGAGGCTGTTTGGTTGATGTTGTTTGAGGAAGATTCTTTAGGGTTGGCTGCTAGAGGTTGGTTTAGGTTTTTGGTCTAGGTATCTTGGTTGAGGTTGTTCAGGTTGGTTTAGGTCATTTGGGTTAGGTCGTTTAGCTTAGGTGGTTTGAGGCTGGCTGTTGGAGGCTGGTTGGCTGAGGCTGGTTGCTTGAGCTTGGTTGGTTGGTTGGGACTGGTTGTTGACAGTTGGTAGGTTTTGGTTGCTTTTTACCCTCTCTTAGGTTCTGTGTAGTTCTTTGTAGCTTGTTTGTGTTACCTTGTTTGTTTGAAGCTTGTTTGTGTGAATGTTGGTTTAAGTTGGTTGTTTTAGCTCTGTTGACATGAGTTATTTTAGGGCTGATTTGTGAGGTTGGTTGTTTGATGCCGTATGAGGTTGTTTCTAGGTTCTTTGTAGGTTGTGTCTTCGCAAGGCATTTAGACCTTGTTGGTTTAGGTTTTTGAAGGCTGGTAAAGTTTGGTTTGGGTTGGTGTTCTCAGGTTATTTTTTTTTAGGTTTCTGTTTTATCTTGGTTTAGGTTGGTTCTAGCAGGCTGGTTTAGGTTGTTTGATGTCTTTTTATGAAGGTTAATTTGTGTTGTTTGGTTTAGGTGGTTTGTTTTTTCAGGTTTTTGTTAGGCTGTCCGGCAGATGTTTTTTCATACAGGTTCTTTGGGGTAGGTTGTGTTAGTCTGGTTTAGGTTTGGTTGAGGTATCTTAATTCAGTTTGTTTAGGTGGTTTTAGGTTTTTTGGGGGAAGGTTGTTTGAGGGTGGTTGTTAGAGGCTGGTTCTTGAAGGGTGATTGGTTAAGGTTGGCTGGTTTAGGTTGGTTGGTTGAGGTTATTTTAGTTGGGTTTTTTTAGGTTGGTAGTTTTATGTGGGACGTTCTAAGCTCTTTTTGTTGAGGATGTTTGTTTGTTTGTTTTAGGTTGGTTTAGGTCATTTGGTTTAGCTTGTTGCTTTAGCGTGGTTTAGGTCACTGGATTTAGGTTCTTTAGATTTAGCTTGGGTGTTTTAGAAGTAGGTTTGATTGCTGATGTTTAGGTTCATGTGTTTCTGTTTAGCTAGCTTTGGGTTGGTTGGATGGGGTTGTTTGAGTTGTGTTAGGTCAATCGGTTTGAGTTGGTTGCTTTAGCTGTGTTTCTGTTAGTTGTTTGAGGGTGTTTTTCTGAGGCTGGTTGTTTGCAGGTTGTGTGCCTGTAGGGCCTTGAAGCTTGGTTGTTGTGGGGCAGTTGAAGTTGGGTTTTGGTTGGTTGTCTTAGGCTGCTTGATTTAGGTTTGCTGGTTTAGCTTGGTTGAGGTTGTCTAGTTGGTGGCTTGAAGTTGTTTGGTGTCATTTGAGGGTTGAGTTCTAGTGTTGGTTTTAGGTGTTTTGGTAGCTCTTGTATTTATGAGGCTGTTTGGTTGATGTTGTTTGAGGAAGATTCTTTAGGGTTGCTACTAGAGTTTGGTTTAGGTTTTTGGTCTAGGTATCTTGGTTGAGGTTGTTTAGGTTGGTTTAGGTCATTTGGGTTAGGTGGTTTGAGGCTGGCTGTTTGAGGCTGGTTGGCTGAGGCTGGTTACTTGAGTTTTGTTGGTTGGTTGGGGTTGGTTGTTTGCAGTTGACTGGTTTCCTTTCTTACCCTCTGTTGGGTTGTGTGTAGTTCTTTATAGCTTGTTTCTGTCTTCTTTGTTCCTCTCTTCTTTTTTTTTTTTATAGCTTCTTTGTGTTACCTTGTTTAGTTAGAAGCTTCTTTGTGTGAATGTTGGTTTCAGTTGGTTGTTTTAGCTCTGTTTACACTAGTTGTCTTAGGGTTGATTTGTGAGGTTGGTTGTTTGATGCTGTATAAGGTTGTTTCTAGGTTCTTTGTGGTCAGCGTGTTCGTAAGGAATTTAAACTTTTTTGGTTTGATTGTTGAAGGTTGGTAAAGTTTGGTTTGGGTTGGTGGTCTTAAGTTACTTGGTTTAGGTTTCCGTTTTAGCTTGGTTTAGGTTGGTTATTGCCGGTTGGTTGTTGTAGATTATTTGATGTCATTTTGTGAAGGCTGATTTGTGTTGTTTGTTTTAGGTGGTTTGTTTTCTTTCGTTCTTGTTAGGCTGTTTGGTTCTTTGGGGTAGGTTGTGTTAGTCTGGTTTAGGTTTTTGGCTGAGGTATCTTAATTCAGTTTTTTTAGTTGGTTTTAGTTTTTTGGGGGGAAGGCTGTTTGAAGGTGGTTGTTAGAGGCTGGTTCTTCAAGGGCGATTGGTTAGGGTTGGCTGGTTTGGGTTGGTTGGGTGACGTGTGTTTTGGTTGAGGTTATTTTAGTTGGTTCTTTTACGTTGGTATTTTAGTTTGGTTGTTTTCGGTGGGATGTTCTAAGCTGGTTTTGTTTAGGATGTTTTCTTTTTTTGTTGTTTTCAGTTGGTTTGGGTTATTTGGTTGAGCTTGTTTGCTTTAGCATGCTTTAGATCATTGGATTTAGGTTCTTTAGATTATTTTAGGTTGGGTGTTTTAGACTGGTTCTTTTAGGTTTGTGATTTCAGTACGTTGGTGTATGAATGTGTTTTTAAGTACATTTGTTGAAGTAGGTTGGCTTTATGTTGTTTGGGTTGGTTTAAGTGTTTCTGTTTAGCTTAGTTGAGGCTGGTTGGATTAGGTTGTTGGAGTTGTCTTTAGGTCGATTGGTTTAGGTAGTTGTTTTTTGGTTGCGTTGTTCTAAGAGAGGCTGGTTCAGGGTTTTTGGTTTAGCGTGGTTTAGGTTGTTCCGTTAAGGGTTCTTCATGTTCCTTGTTATAGGTATCCTGGCTTAAGTAGGTTGGTTTCTGAAGTTTGTTTGATGTAGGTTGTTTTGTTTGAGGTGAGTTGTGCAGGGCTCAAGGCCCACCTTGGTGGAGCAGGAGCAGCAGGCAGGCATGCAAAATGTGCAAAAGAATTTGTGGCAAGGGGCCGTGCTCCTCACTGCATAGGAAGGCACGAAACCGCAGGAGATGCTTGCTGGCCCACATGGGGAAAAGAAGCTTTTGTCCCCCAGCTGCAGGGCACGAGAGGCCATCTTCCTGGTGCTTGAGCAGCAGGCAGCGACCGAGCCACAAGGGCCCAGAGGAGCCCTGACAAGTGGTCTTGCTGGATGCTGCAGAGGAAGGTAAAACCTCGTGGGGACCAGTGCCAATGTGCCCTGGGGGAAAATTCCTTCCCGACCTCAGCCAGTGCTGGCGATCGGCTGTTCCCTGAGCATGGGAGCCAGACCTGGCTCCTTGTCCCACAGGCTGCTCCCGCCTCCCAGGAGCTGCCCAAGCCCTATTCTCCCTTGACTTGGAGACATCTCAGGGGCTTCCAAGAGTGTGCAAATATATCTTGTTGGATTGGCCTTGGGGGCAAGAATCCTTCCCATATCTGTCAGGACAGCAGGGGCTGCTCCAAAGCACTGGGACCCCTGGCAGCATCTCTGCATCCTATTTCTTACCGCTGCTGGCCCTGGCTCTGCAGTGCTCCTCCGCAAGTCATTCCCTTGCTCTTACCACTGCTGTCCAGCTGAGAAGGCTTTCCGTCAAAAGATGAGCCTTGCAGCAGAGAACCTCCAGCAGCCTCGTCCAGCCTCCAGTCTTCTCCTCCCTCAGCCCCCACCAAGGAATTCCACCGGTTCCTCAAGTGATTCCCCTGGGATGTGTTGGGGCTGCCCCCAGGCCAGCTCTGGCACTGGACATGGGAAGCTGCTCCTTTTGCTCCTGCCCGGGGCGTTGTGACGGCTGCGTTGCCGGGTGCTGGCATTGTGACATGGGGGTGACAGAGCCACACGTGTGCAGCCCCACCCGCCTCCACTCCGCCCAGCATTCTATGGAGGAAGCCTTTGGGGTGCTGTCCCCGAGGCAGTCCCTGTGCTCAGGAGGCCCAGGGGCTGTCCCTGCCGTTTGGTGGCCGTGCACTGAGAACAGCTGCTGGGTGGCCCTGACTCTCCTCCTTTGCCATTCGGCTTGTTTGTAGGTAGCTGGAGGTTTGCTGTTGGAGGTTCATTGTTCGAGGTTGTTGATTTAGGGTTTCCTGTTTCAGGCTTGTTTGTTTGAGGTTGGTTGTTTCAGGTTGTTTGGTTTAGGTTGCTTTGTGGAGGCTGTTTTGGTTGAGGATGGTTGAGGTTGGTTGTTCTAGGCTGGTTGAGGTTGGTTGAGGCCTGTTGTTTGAGGTTGGTTGTTTGAGTCTGGTTGCTTGGCCGGTTGAGGCTGTTTGTTTACAGCTGGCTTTTTGTGGTTGTTTTATTCATACTGAATTAGGTTTGAATTAGGTTGTTTGTAGATTCTTTGTTTGTAGGTTGTTTGTAGCTTCTTTGTTTTTACCTTGTTAGAAGCTTGTTGCTGTTTTGAGTGGTGGTTTAAGTTGGTTGCTTTAGCTAGGTTTTTATGAGTTGTTTGAGGGTATTTTGTTGTGGTTGGTTATTTGAGGAAGTTTGTTTGTACTTTGTGTGTTTGTAGGCCATTTCCGCTTGGTTAGTTTGGGGCTGTTGAAGCTGGATTTAAGGTGGTTGTCTTGTGTTGCTTGTTTTGGGTTTTTTGGTATAGCTTGGTTGAGGTTGGTTATTTGGTGTCTTGAGGTTGTTTGGTGTCATTTGAAGGTTGATTTCTGGTTTAGGAGGTCCAGGTGTCTGTGTCTGCCATTTGTTGGCCATGCACTGGCCAGAGCTGCTGCGTGTCTCTGATGCCTCCTTTTCCATTTAGTTTCCCAGGACAAGCCTCCTGCATTTACTGTTGTCTCAGGTTTGGGCAGAAAGCAGTCCGGCAACCCAGAGACTAACGATATTAGCTCTCCCCTGTCTGCACTAGAGGGTTCCCTTTTGCTACCTAGTTATCTGAGTGTGAGGTCCACCAGTGTGGGAACAGTACCTTTCCATTTTTGGAGACTAAAATTGAAAGGGATGATTCTCCTGCAGAGAGATCTGGACAGTTGGAGAACTGGGCAGTCACCAACTGCAAGAAGTTCAACAAGAGCTAGTACCAGATTTTGTAGCTGGGACATGGCAGCCCTGGCTGTACCTATAGACTGGGGGACGAGATGCTGGAAGGCAGCTCTGTGGAGAGGGATCTGAGGGTTCTGGTCGACAGCAAGTTGAACATGAGCCAGCAGTGTGCCCTGGCAGCCAAGAGGGGCAACCGTGTCCTGGGTGCAGCAAGCACAGCATTGCCAGCCGGGCGAGGGAGGTGGTTGTCCCGCTCTGCTCTGCACTGGTGCGGCCTCGCCTGGAGCCCTGTGTGCAGTTCTGGGAGACACAGGATAAAAAGGATCTAAAGCTACTGGAGAGTGTCCAGAGGAGGGCTCCGAAGTTGGTAAAGGGTTTGGAGGGGAAGCCGTATGAAGAGCGGCTAAAGTCACTTGGTTTGTTCAGCTTGGAGGAGCCTGAGGGGAGAGCTCATTGCAGTCTACAGCTTCCTCACAAGGGCAGGAGGAGGGGCAGGCACCAAACTCTTCTCTTTAGTGATCAATGACAGGAGCCGAGGGAATGGCAGAAAGATGTGCCAGGGGAAGTTTGGTTTGGTCATTAGGAAAAGGTTCTTCCCCCAGAGGGTGCTGGAGCACTGGAACAGGCTCCCCGGGGAGGTGTCACAGCCCCAAGCCTGACAGTGTTCGAGAAGAGACTGGACAAGGCCCTCAGACACACGGTGTGAACTGCAGGGTTGTCCTGTGCAGGGACAGGAGTTGGACCCGATGATCCTTGTGTGTCCCTTCCAACTCAAGACATTCTGTGATTCTGCGATCAATAAAATGTATAATCTAATACCCAGTGATGTTACTGCAGGCTATTTTCAAGTCTGTACACTAGCACTCAAAACTGCAATATTTCTGTTGTGTTTTATAAATTTAGGCCCCTTCTTTTCATTGGTAAGTTTAATGGCATAGGATATTAACTTCAAAGCAAGAGACGTCTGGAAGCACTCTTCAGTCCATAGGAAGCACCGTATGTAAGAACCTGTATTGTTTTGCTCACAATTATATATGCAATATTCAAATATTAATTGCTTCATTGCTTCTTACATTAACTGTGAAACTTACTATTTTCAAAACTATAGGTTTGTTTGTTTGTTTGCTTTAACAAGTATAGTTTCTACAAGAAATCGTCTCTTTCATGTGTGCACTCATAGCACTGAAATACCTTCCTGGCTTTAGATTTCTTTTTGCCTTACTGCAACTCAGGAAGAAATTTAACAGTTGGGTAATAAAACTCTTCAACTTAAATGTTAATAATGGAAAAGCGGATAAAAATAGTGAAGTACTGAACTGTTAGAAAGGCGTGGAAGATACTGATAAGAAGTGGGAGCTAGTTTTCCACATAGGTCTGCTCGTCCATACACACCTTGCAAGTAGCACTCTTGATTCCCAGCTGCTTGGCGTGTGCATGATTAGGAGTTCTCTGTCTTAAATGCTTTTGTTACGAAGGCCAACATGAGTTGGGCAGAGTATAAAATAGGAAAGATCTTCATGTGCCAGCATTTCTGTTGGTGAAAGTTCCTTTGACTGCCTGGGACATGAAGCACTGAGGAGGAGGAACCCAGCACTCAAACGGAACAGTGTCAGTACTGTTTACTCGGGTATTCTGCTCACCTTTATCCACAGCACTCCTTTGGCTTAAGCCACAATGCTTTAGTTCAAACCACAGTCACGATTCCTTTTCTAAAGGGCTACAAAGGTCAGTGCAAGAGTCTGCAGGAATATACTGCTTCTGAGGAGGAGTGCAGCGAATCTCTGCCCGCATCAGGCTGAGGGTCTGCAGGGAGGTGCTCCTATGTGGATGTACTTTACAACACTAAGCAGGTGCCAATGTTAAGTGGCATTCTTCTGTGGATGAGCAAGTTTTGCAGTCCTGGGTGCAGCAAGCACAGCATTGCCAGCCGGGCGAGGGAGGTGATTGTCCTGCTCTGCTCTGCACTGGTGCGGCCTCGCCTGGAGCCCTGTGTGCAGTTCTGGGAGACACAGGATAAAAAGGATCTAAAGCTACTGGAGAGTGTCCAGAAGAGGGCTACGAAGTTGGTGAAGGGTTTGGGGGGGAAGCCGTATGAGGAGCGGCTAAAGTCACTTGGTTTGTTCAGCCTGGAGAAGAGGAGACGAGCAGTGGAACAGGCTCCCCAGGGAGGTGTCCCGGCCCCAAGCCTGACAGTGTTCAAGAAGCAATTGGACAATGCACTCAGACACATGGTGTGAATTTTGGGGTTCTCCTACGCAGGGACGGGAGTTGGACTCAATCCTTTTGAATCCCTTCCAACTCAGGACATTCTATGATTCTATGAAGCTGTCCTGGGTCACTGAGGGGGGGCAACGAGAGGAGGTGGTCTGAGTCAGGTGACCACGAATTGACCAATTGGAGTATTCCATCCCATTCACGACTTCCTGGATTTAAAAGGTGGACCCGAAGGACTCTCTCTCTCTCTCTTCGGCTGGGTCTCCTGCTGGTTTGCTTTGTCTCTGCATTTTTTTTTCTGCTGTCCCTGCAAGCTGAGGCCTCGTGACAAACTGGATCTAGTTCTGGTTGGCTGAAGGACCCTGCCGGAATGGCTGCTGGGAATTGCAAGACTGGTTCTATAATATTTGTTCTGCTTTATTTTTCTCTATTTTGATTTAGTAGCGTTAGTAAAACGTTTTCAAATTTTCCAGCTTTCTTCTCTCTGTTCTTCTTTTCCTTTCCTCTCAAAATCGCCTGTCCTTAGTGAAAAAGGGGGACGAGAGGGGGGGCGGAAAACGGGAGGGGGGAAGAGGGTTAAGGAAAATATATCTGCCGCGGTTTTTGATTGTCTCCCCGCGATCAAACCATGACAGAAGGCAATTTCTATATATTTATGTGTAAGTTAAGCTAGAAGTTTTATGGGAAGAGCTTTTCGATACGCCTCTGACAGGATCTGATCCTCACAGGAAATACTATGATGTTGGGCTTTTATGTAGTCACAGAATCTAGATACTAGGAATCATGTAAAGGAAAAATCCTTCTGTCTTCCGAATAGCAAAGGTCGTTCTAGACATTGTATTTTCTAATGTTTTTACTTCATTTAGTTTTCAAATTTCTCTGCATGTAAAAGCACAGGTGGATCTTAGCAGCAGTAAATTGAAATGGTGCTAAGTTTTTGTTTTTCCTCTTTAACTGTAATCTTTTTACACAGTAGTGCATTGCCCTGGCTTGTTGCTCCCCATCTCCAATTGCTGTTGCTACTGTTTAAATATTTTAAATGGCAGTTTCTTCCATGACTTGGATGCATCCCAAGGAGGGCAGCAAAGCTGGGGAAGGGGCTGGAAGGCATGTCCTCTGGGGAGCAGCTGGGGACTCTGGGTCTGTCTACTTTGGAGCGAAGGAGGCTGCGGGGCAACTTCGCTGCTATCTCCAGGTTCCTGAGGAGGGCAAGTGGAGAGGGAGGTGCTGAGCTCTTCTCCCTGGTACCCAGGGCCAGGACACATGGGAATGGCTCTCAGCTGTGTCCATCCGGGGAGGTTCAGCCCTGACATGAGGAAACATTTCTTTACTGAGAGGTGGTGAAACCCTGCAACAGGCTTCCAGGAGAGGTGGTCGATGCCTCACGTCTGTCAGTGTTGAAGAGGCATTTGGGCAACATGCTTAATACCATGCTTTAGCTTCTGCTGAGTGCTGAAGTAGTCAGGCAGTTGGACTAGGTGATCGTTACAGGGCCCTTCCAGCTGAGCTATTCTGTTCTCTCCCATTCTTCTTCCTACCTGCTACTTTCCCAGAAGTAGATGCAGAGGAAATCTCTGATGACATTTCTCCCCAGCCCTGCACGAGCAGAAGGCACCGAATACCTATAACCATATCCCAGCATAGGCGTTGCCTCTGTCATGTTGTGAGAAGGAGGCACGTACCTTCTGATGGAGTGAGAGCTGGGAATCGCCTCAAGGTAGTTGGACAATCTGAACAAACTGGCAAAAAGCAAGTATGAAGTTCAGTTTGTGAAACTCTTCTCTGCTCATCTGGTTGAGTTGGGTTTCCACAGGGTGGCAAAACCTCACAGCTCTGACACTAGTGAGGCTCAAAGATCAAGCCCTCCATCTGAAGCAGGACATGCTCCTCACGTAAGGAGTTGCAAATCTTTCTGAGGTGAACAATACCTGCTCATTTCCTATGGCTTCTTTTTTTCTTCCTTGTACTCATTTTTAGAAATACCCTATCTGTTTTTCATGGAAAAACATGCTAAACCAAAAGAGCCTGAGAACAACAGTAGAGAGAGAAGATCCATATGGGTGCTCCTAGGCCTCAGTGGCTGGGACCGAACCCCCATGGGACCCCCACCCACCGCCAGCGTCTCGTGCCAAGGGCCCAGGGGCCGTGCCTCAGCTCAGCCTGGGGCCTTGGGTCCCTGCCTGAGCCATGTTGTAGGTGTGTGTGCCCGTCTCGTGTCTGCCCCTGTCCCTGGCTGGGCCTGGGCCCTGCTCTGCAGAGAGCGGCTCTCCTGGATGGAGCCCTCAGGGCTCAGTAAGAACTTGTCGTACAGAACTCAAGGCATAACACAGCATAACTATTATATTCTTTTTCTACTCTATCCTATGTATTGTATTCTATTCCATGTGCTCACCATGAGTCAAATAAGGATGAGAATATTATTTACATGAAATGCCAGGGGGTTTTCAGCTCCAGAAACACTTTCAAGGACACAGAACACAAAGGAGACGAGTGGAAACAGGATTTGATTATATTTTCTTTTATTTTTGGTTATTTTATGTCATTTACTGACTCTGTTTACAGAGCCGATGCTCACAAGCATTAAGACAATGCCCACGTGTAGCCAGGAGCAGGCTGATGCATTCTTCAGTTTAGCTTGAAGAAACATCCCTTGCAATCTGGCAAAGGCAAGTCACAGAACTGCAAGAGCAGCAGGAGAAACACAGGCCAAGCTGCCCCTGTGTCCTGAAGAGGGAGAACGTGAGGAATGAGGATCAGGACAGACCACACACAAAAGAAGAAGACGAAGAAGAGGAAGAAGAAGAAGAGGTACATGAGGAGGAAGAAGAAGAAGAAGAATATGAGGAAGAAGAAGAAGAAGAAGAAGAAGATCTGTGTGATACTGTGAGGTATTTTGCAAAGTATGGCATCTAGCAATGACAAGCAGAGCTTTTCCCCTTTGCAGACTTTCTTGGTTCCTACACTGCTTGGCTAGGGATGCACGAAAAGCGCTCTTGTTCCTGCCCAGTGCTTGTGTTGCATGCAGGGAGAGCTGAAAAGTGGCAGATCCAGATGGCGCAGCAAGCCAGGAGCCCTCGCAAGTACAGGCTGTTTTGCAGCAGCCAGAACTCCTGGGGAAATGGAACCCAGGAAAGAGCAGAGCTGGCCCCTGCTGCAAAGTTGCTCTGGGCAAGAGAGCCTGAGAGAGCCAGGGGCTGTGCTCAATGCTACCAAGTACAAGAAGGAATTCCTAGGAGAACACTTGGCCCCCACCTTGGGACTCCAAGAAGCTTCCTCCCCCCCAGCTGCAGAGCACGAGAGGCTATCTTCCTGGTGCTTGAGCAGCAGGCAGGAACCGAGCCAAAAGGGACCAGAGGAGCTCTGAAAAGTGGTCATGCTCAATGCTACAGAGGAAGGCAAAAAACCCCCGGAGACCAGTGCCAATGTGCCCCAGGGGAAAATTCCTTCCTGACCCCAATGCTGGCGATCGGCTGTTCCCTGAGCATGTGAGCAGGACCTGGCTCTTTGTCCCACAGGCTGTTCCTGCCTCCCAGGAGCTGCCCAAGCCCTATCCTGCCTTGAGCTGGAGTCATCTCGGGGGCTTCTGAGAGTGCCCAAACACCTCTGGCCGGATTGAACTTGAGGGCAAGAATCCTTCCCGTGCCTGTGAGGACAGCAGGGGCTGCTCCAAAGCACTGGCAGCATCTCTACATCCTATTTCTTACCGCTGCTGGCCCTGGCTCTGCAGGGCATGAAGACAGTGAGCTCTGCAGTGCTCCTCCAGAAGTCATTCTCTTGGTCTTACCACTGCTGTCCAGCTGAAATGACCTGATAGCCTTGGGCACTTGTAGGGGTTGGTGGTGGTTCTAATCTTCTGAGGGCTTTGCATCTGTTCCCTGAACACTGAAGTAGGATTTCTATCCATCAGATGCACTTTGAACGTAATCCTTCGCCATTGCGATTGTTTGTATGGTGTTCGTAGGTTGTTGAAGGTTTGTGGTTGAAGGTTTGTGGTTGGAAGTTGTTTGTTTAGGGTTTCTTGTTTCAGGCTTGTTTGGTTGGGGTTGGTTGGTTCAGGTTGTTTAGTTTAGGTTGGTTGGTGGAGGCTATTTTGGTTTGGATTGGTTGAGGTTGTTTGTTCTAGGTTGGCTTAGGTCATTTGGTGTAGGTTTGAGGCTGGCTGGTTGGTTGAGGTTGGTTGGCTGGTTGAGGCTGGTTGGCTGGTTGTGGCTGGTTGTTTACAGGTGGTTGGTTTTGTTTGCTTTTTTTACACTCCATTAGATTCTAATTAGGTTGTTGGTAGATTCTTTGTTTCTACCTTGTTTGAAGCTTGTTGTTTTGAATGTTGGTTTAAGATGGTTGCTTTGTCTGGGTTTCCGTGACTTCTTTACGTGAGTCGTTTTAGGGTTGATTTCTGTGGTTGGTTGCTTGATGCTGTATGAGGTTGCTTCTAGGTTCTTTGTAGGTTCTTTGTAGGTTGCGTGTTCGTAAGGCATTGAAACCTTGTTGTTTTAGGTTGTTGAAGGTTGGTAAAGTTTAGTTTAGGTTGGTGGTCTTAAGGTACTTGTTTTAGGTTTCTGTTTTAGCTTGGTTTAGGGTGTTGGTATCATTTTGTGAAAGCTGATTTGTGGTGTTTGTTTTAGGTGGTTTGGTTTTTCTCATTTTTGTTAGGCTGTTTGGTTGATTGTTTTTCAGAGAGATTCTTTGAGGTAGGTTGTGTTAGTCTGGTTTAGGTTGTTAGTTGAGGTTTCTTGGTTTGGGCTGTTTAGGTCGGTTTAGGTTTTTTTGAGGAAGGTTGTTTGAGGGTGGTTGTTAGAGGCTGGTTCTTGAAGGCTGATTGGTTAAGGTTGGCTGGTTTAGGTTGGTTGGGTGAGGTGCTTTTTGGTTGAGGTTATTTTAGTTGGTTCTTGTAGGGTGGTAGTTTTAGATGGGATGTTCTAAGCGGGGGTTTTTTAGGGTATTTTCTTGGCTTTTTAAGTTTTAGGTTGGTTTAGGTCATTTGGTTGAGCTCTGCTTTAGCGTGGTTTAGGTCATTCACTTTAGGTTCTTTAGATTATTTTAGCTTGGGTGTTTTAGAAGTAGGTTTGATTGCTGATGTTTAGGTTCATGTGTTTCTGTTTAGCTGGGTTTAGGTTGGTTGGGTTAGGATGTTTGAGTTGTTTTTTAGGTCAATTGGTTTGAGTTGGTTGCTTTAGCTGTGTTTCGGTTAGTTGTTTGAGGGTGTTTTTTTGAGGCTGGTAGTTTGAGGTAGGTTGTTTGTAGGTTGTGTGCTTGTAGGGCCTTGAAGCTTGGTTGTTGTGGGGCAGTTGAAGTTGGGTTTTGGTTGGTTGTCTTAGGCTGCTTGATTTAGGTTTGCTGGTTTAGCTTGGTTGAGGTTGTCTAGTTGGTGGCTTGAAGTTGTTTGGTGTCATTTGAGGGTTGAGTTCTAGTGTTGGTTTTAGGTGTTTTGGTAGCTCTTGTTCTTATGAGGCTGTTTGGCTGATGTTGTTTGAGGAAGATTCTTTAGGGTTGGCTGCTAGAGTTTGGTTTTGGTTTTTGGTCTAGGTATCTTGGTTGAGGTTGTTTAGGTTGGTTTAGGTCATTTGGGTAAGGTGGTTTGAGGCTGGCTGTTTGAGGCTGGTTGGCTGAGGCTGGTTACTTGAGTTTTGTTGGTTGGTTGGGGCTGGTGGTTTGCAGTTGACTGGTTTCTTTTCTTAGCCTCTGTTTGGTTTTGTGTAGTTCTTTGTAGCTTGTTTCTGTCTTCTTTGTTCCTCTCTTCTTTTTTTTATAGCTGCTTTGTGTTACCTTGTTTAGTTAGAAGCTTGTTTGTTTGAATGTTGGTTTAAGTTGGTTGTTTTAGCTCTGTTTACACTAGTTGTTTTAGGGTTGATTTGTGAGGTTGGTTGTTTGATGCTGTATGAGGTTGTTTCTAGGTTCTTTGTGGGCAGCGTGTTCGTAAGGAATTTAAACTGATTTGGTTTGATTGTTGAAGCTTGGTAAAGTTTGGTTTGGGTTGGTGGTCTTAAGTTACTTGTTTTAGGTTTCCGTTTTAGCTTGGTTTAGGTTGGTTATTGCCGGTTGGTTGTTGTAGATTATTTGATGTCATTTTGTGAAGGCTGATTTGTGTTGTTTGTTTTAGGTGGTTTGTTTTCTCTCGTTCTTGTTAGGCTGTTTGGTTCTTTGGGGTAGGTTGTGTTAGTCTGGTTTAGGTTTTTGGTTGAGGTATCTTAATTCAGGTTGTTTAGTTGGTTTTAGATTTTTGGGGGGAAGGTTGTTTGAAGGTGGTTGTTAGAGGCTTGTTCTTCAAGGGTGATTGGTTAGGGTTGGCTGGTTTAGGTTGGTTGGGTGACGTGTGTTTTGGTTGAGGTTATTTTAGTTGGTTCTTTTACGTTGGTATTTTAGTTTGGTTGTTTTCGGTGGGATGTTCTAAGCTGGTTTTGTTTAGGATGTTTTCTTTTTTTGTTGTTTTAAGTTGGTTTGGGTTATTTGGTTGAGCTTGTTTGCTTTAGCATGCTTTAGATCATTGGATTTAGGTTCTTTAGATTATTTTAGGTTGGGTGTTTTAGACTGGTCCTTTTAGGTTTGTGATTTCAGTACGTTGGTGTATGAATGTGTTTTTAAGTACATTTGTTGAAGTAGGTTGGCTTTATGTTGTTTGGGTTGGTTTAAGCATTTCTGTTTAGCTTAGTTGAGGCTGGTTGGATTAGGTTGTTGGAGTTGTCTTTAGGTCGATTGGTTTAGGTAGTGGTTTTTTGGTTGCGTTGTTCTAAGACAGGCTGGTTCAGGGTTTTTGGTTTAGCGTGGTTTAGGTTGTTCCGTTAAGGGTTCTTCATGTTCCTTGTTATAGGTATCCTGGCTTAAGTAGGTTGGTTTCTGAAGTTTGTTTGATGTAGGTTGTTTTGTTTGAGGTGAGTTGTGCAGGGCTCAAGGCCCACCTTGGTGGAGCAGGAGCAGCAGGCAGGCATGCCAAATGTGCAAAAGAATTTGTGGCAAGGGGCCGTGCTCCTCACTGCATAGGAAGGCACGAAACCGCAGGAGATGCTTGCTGGCCCACATGGGGAAAAGAAGCTTTTGTCCCCCAGCTGCAGGGCACGAGAGGCCATCTTCCTGGTGCTTGAGCAGCAGGCAGCGACCGAGCCACAAGGGCCCAGAGGAGCCCTGACAAGTGGTCTTGCTGGATGCTGCAGAGGAAGGTAAAACCTCGTGGGGACCAGTGCCAATGTGCCCTGGGGGAAAATTCCTTCCCGACCTCAGCCAGTGCTGGCGATAGGCTGTTCCCTGAGCATGGGAGCCAGACCTGGCTCCTTGTCCCACAGGCTGCTCCCGCCTCCCAGGAGCTGCCCAAGCCCTATTCTCCCTTGACTTGGAGACATCTCAGGGGCTTCCAAGAGTGTGCAAATATATCTTGTTGGATTGGCCTTGGGGGCAAGAATCCTTCCCATATCTGTCAGGACAGCAGGGGCTGCTCCAAAGCACTGGGACCCCTGGCAGCATCTCTGCATCCTATTTCTTACCGCTGCTGGCCCTGGCTCTGCCGGGGATGAAGACAGCCAGCTCTGCAGTGCTCCTCCACAAGTCATTCCCTTGCTCTTACCACTGCTGTCCAGCTGAGAAGGCTTTCCGTCAAAAGATGAGCCTTGCAGCAGAGAACCTCCAGCAGCCTCGTCCAGCCTCCAGTCTTCTCCTCCCTCAGCCCCCACCAAGGAATTCCACCGGTTCCTCAAGTGCTTCCCCTGGGATGTGTTGGGGCTGCCCCCAGGCCAGCTCTGGCACTGGACACGGGAAGCTGCTCCTTTTGCTCCTGCCCGGGGCGTTGTGACGGCTGCGTTGCCGGGTGCTGGCATTGTGACATGGGGGTGACAGAGCCACACGTGTGCAGCCCCACCCGCCTCCACTCCGCCCAGCATTCTATGGAGGAAGCCTTTGGGGTGCTGTCCCCGAGGCAGTCCCTGTGCTCAGGAGGCCCAGGGGCTGTCCCTGCCGTTTGGTGGCCGTGCACTGAGAACAGCTGCTGGGTGGCCCTGACTCTCCTCCTTTGCCATTCGGCTTGTTTGTAGGTAGCTGGAGGTTTGCTGTTGGAGGTTCATTGTTCGAGGTTGTTGATTTAGGGTTTCCTGTTTCAGGCTTGTTTGTTTGAGGTTGGTTGTTTCAGGTTGTTTGGTTTAGGTTGCTTTGTGGAGGCTGTTTTGGTTGAGGATGGTTGAGGTTGGTTGTTCTAGGCTGGTTGAGGTTGGTTGAGGCCTGTTGTTTGAGGTTGGTTGTTTGAGTCTGGTTGCTTGGCCGGTTGAGGCTGTTTGTTTACAGCTGGCTTTTTGTGGTTGTTTTATTCATACTGAATTAGGTTCGAACTAGGTTGTTTGTAGATTCTTTGTTTGTAGGTTGTTTGTAGCTTCTTTGTTTCTACCTTGTTGGAAGCTTGTTGCTGTTTTGAGTGGTGGTTTAAGTTGGTTGCTTTAGCTAGGTTTTTATGAGTTGTTTGCGGGTATTTTGTTGTGGTTGGTTATTTGAGGAAGTTTGTTTGTACTTTGTGTGTTTGTAGGCCATTTCCGCTTGGTTAGTTTGGGGCTGTTGAAGCTGGATTTAAGGTGGTTGTCTTGTGTTGCTTGTTTTGGGTTTTTTGGTATAGCTTGGTTGAGGTTGGTTATTTGGTGTCTTGAGGTTGTTTGGTGTCATTTTAAGGTTGATTTCTGGTTTAGGAGGTCCAGGTGTCTGTGTCTGCCATTTGTTGGCCATGCACTGGCCAGAGCTGCTGCGTGTCTCTGATGCCTCCTTTTCCATTTAGTTTCCCAGGACAAGCCTCATGCATTTACTGTTGTCTCAGGTTTGGGCAGAAAGCAGTCCGGCAACCCAGAGACTAACGATATTAGCTCTCCCCTGTCTGCACTAGAGGGTTCCCTTTTGCTACCTAGTTATCTGAGTGTGAGGCCCACCAGTGTGGGAACAGTACCTTTCCATTTTTGGAGACTAAAATTGAAAGGGATGATTCTCCTGCAGAGAGATCTGGACAGTTGGAGAACTGGGCAGTCACCAACTGCAAGAAGTTCAACAAGAGCTAGTACCAGATTTTGTAGCTGGGACATGGCAGCCCTGGCTGTACATACAGACTGGAGGACGAGATGCTGGAAGGCAGCTCTGTGGAGAGGGATCTGGGGGTTCTGGTCGACAGCAAGTTGAACATGAGCCAGCAGTGTGCCCTGGCAGCCAAGAGGGGCAACCGTGTCCTGGGTGCAGCAAGCACAGCATTGCCAGCCGGGCGAGGGAGGTGGTTGTCCCGCTCTGCTCTGCACTGGTGCGGCCTCGCCTGGAGCCCTGTGTGCAGTTCTGGGAGACACAGGATAAAAAGGGTCTAAAGCTACTGGAGAGTGTCCAGAGGAGGGCTCTGAAGTTGGTAAAGGGTTTGGAGGGGAAGCCGTATGAGGAGCGGCTAAAGTCACTTGGTTTGTTCAGCTTGGAGGAGCCTGAGGGGAGAGCTCATTGCAGTCTACAGCTTCCTCACAAGGGGAGGAGGAGGGGCAGGCACCAAACTCTTCTCTTTAGTGACCAATGACAGGAGCCGAGGGAATGGCAGGAAGATGTGCCAGGGGAAGTTTGGGTTGGTCATTAGGAAAAGGTTCTTCCCCCAGAGGTTGCTGGAGCACTGGAACAGGCTCCCCGGGGAGGTGTCACAGCCCCAAGCCTGACAGTGTTCGAGAAGAGACTGGACAAGGCCCTCAGACACACGGTGTGAACTGTGGGGTTGTCCTGTGCAGGGACAGGAGTTGGACCCGATGATCCTTGCGTGTCCCTTCCAACTCAAGACATTCTGTGATTCTGCGATCAATAAAATGTATAATCTAATACCCAGTGATGTTACTGCAGGCTATTTTCAAGTCTGTACACTAGCACTCAAAACTGCAATATTTCTGTTGTGTTTTATAAATTTAGGCCCCTTCTTTTCATTGGTAAGTTTAATGGCATAGGATATTAACTTCAAAGCAAGAGAAGTCTGGAAGCACTCTTCAGTCCATAGGAAGCACCGTATGTAAGAACCTGTATTGTTTTGCTCACAATTATATATGCAATATTCAAATATTAATTGCTTCATTGCTTCTTACATTAACTGTGAAACTTACTATTTTCAAAACTATAGGTTTGTTTGTTTGTTTGCTTTAACAAGTATAGTTTCTACAAGAAATCGTCTCTTTCATGTGTGCACTCATAGCACTGAAATACCTTCCTGGCTTTAGATTTCTTTTTGCCTTACTGCAACTCAGGAAGAAATTTAACAGTTGGGTAATAAAACTCCTTAAATTAACTGTTAATAATGGAAAAGCGGATAAAAATAGTGAAGTACTGAACTGTTAGAAAGGCGTGGAAGATACTGATAAGAAGTGGGAGCTAGTTTTCCACATAGGTCTGCTTGTCCATACACACCTTGCAAGTAGCACTCTTGATTCCCAGCTGCTTGGCGTGTGCATGATTAGGAGTTCTCTGTCTTAAATGCTTTTGTTACGAAGGCCAACATGAGTTGGGCAGAGTATAAAATAGTAAAGATCATCATGTGCCAGAATTTCTGTTGGTGAAAGTTCCTTTGACTGCCTGGGACATGAAGCACTGAGGAGGAGGAACCCAGCACTCAAACGGAACAGTGTCAGGACTGTTTACTCGGGTATTCTGCTCACCTTTATCCACAGCACTCCTTTGGCTTAAGCCACAATGCTTTAGTTCAAACCACAGTCACGATTCCTTTTCTAAAGGGCTACAAAGGTCAGTGCAAGAGTCTGCAGGAATATACTGCTTCTGAGGAGGGGTGCAGCGAATCTCTGCCCGCATCAGGCTGAGGGTCTGCAGGGAGGTGCTCCTATGTGGATGTACTTTACAACACTAAGCAGGTGCCAATGTTAAGTGGCATTCTTCTGTGGATGAGCAAGTTTTGCAGTCCTGGGTGCAGCAAGCACAGCATTGCCAGCCGGGCGAGGGAGGTGGTTGTCCCGCTCTGCTCTGCACTGGTGCGGCCTCGCCTGGAGCCCTGTGTGCAGTTCTGGGCACCACAGGTTAAAAAGGATCTAAAGCTACTGGAGAGTGTCCAGAAGAGGGCTCCGAAGTTGGTGAAGGATTTGGAGGGGAAGCCGTATGAGGAGTGACTAAAGTCACTTGGTTTGTTCAGCCTGGAGTAGAGGAGACGAGCAGTGGAACAGGCTCCCCAGGGAGGTGTCCCGGCCCCAAGCCTGACAGTGTTCAAGAAGCAATTGGACAATGCACTCAGACACATGGTGTGAATTTTGGGGTTCTCCTACGCAGGGACGGGAGTTGGACTCAATCCTTTTGAATCCCTTCCAACTCAGGACATTCTATGATTCTATGAAGCTGTCCTGGGTCACTGAGGGGGGGCAACGAGAGGAGGTGGTCTGAGTCAGGTGACCACGAATTGACCAATTGGAGTATTCCATCCCATTCACGACTTCCTGGATTTAAAAGGTGGACCCGAAGGACTCTCTCTCTCTCTTCGGCTGGGTCTCCTGCTGGTTTGCTTTGTCTCTGCATTTTTTTTTCTGCTGTCCCTGCAAGCTGAGGCCTCGTGACAAACTGGATCTAGTTCTGGTTGGCTGAAGGACCCTGCCGGAATGGCTGCTGGGAATTGCAAGACTGGTTCTATAATATTTGTTCTGCTTTATTTTTCTCTATTTTTATTTAGTAGCGTTAGTAAAACGTTTTCAAATTTTCCAGCTTTCTTCTCTCTGTTCTTCTTTTCCTTTCCTCTCAAAATCGCCTGTCCTTAGTGAGAAAGGGGGACGAGACGGGGGGCGGAAAACGGGAGGGGGGAAGAGGGTTAAGGAAAATACATCTGCCGCGGTTTTTGATTGTCTCCTCGCGATCAAACCACGACAGAAGGCAATTTCTAAATATTTATGTGTAAGTTAAGCTAGAAGTTTTATGGGAATAGCTTTTCGATACGCCTCTGACATGATCTGATCCTCACAGGAAATACTATGATGTTGGGCTTTTATGCAGTCACAGAACCTAGATACTAGAGGTATCGAATCATGTAAAGGAAAAATCCTTCTGTCTTCCGAATAGGAAAGGTTGTTCTAGACATTGTATTTTCTAATGTTTTTACTTCATTTAGTTTTCAAATTTCTCTGCATGTAAAAGCACAGGTGGATCTTAGCAGCAGTAAATTGAAATGGTGCTAAGTTTTTGTTTTTCCTCTTTAATTGTAATCTTTTTACACAGTAGTGCATTGCCCTGGCTTGTTGCTCCCCATCTCCAATTGCTGTTGCTACTGTTTAAATATTTTAAATGGCAGTTTCTTCCGTGACTTGGATGCATCCCAAGGAGGGCAGCAAAGCTGGGGAAGGGGCTGGAAGGCATGTCCTCTGGGGAGCAGCTGGGGACTCTGGGTCTGTCTACTTTGGAGCGAAGGAGGCTGAGGGGCAACATCGCTGCTATCTCCAGGTTCCTGAGGAGGGGAAGTGGAGAGGGAGGTGCTGAGCTCTTCTCCCTGGTACCCAGGGCCAGGACACATGGGAATGGCTCTCAGCTGTGTCCATCAGGGGAGGGTCAGCCCTGACATGAGGAAACATTTCTTTACTGAGAGGTGGTCAAACCCTGCAACAGGCTTCCAGGAGAGGTGGTCGATGCCTCACGTCTGTCAGTGTTGAAGAGGCATTTGGGCGACATGCTTAATACCACGCTTTAGCTTCTGCTGAGTGCTGAAGTAGTCAGGCAGTTGGACTAGGTGATCGTTACAGGGCCCTTCCAGCTGAACTATTCTGTTCTCTCCCATTCTTCTTCCTACCTGCTACGTTTCCAGAAGTAGATGCGGAGGAAATCTCTGATGACATTTCTCCCCAGCCCTGCACGAGCAGAAGGCACCGAATACCTATAACCATATCCCAGCATAGGCGTTGCCTCTGTCATGTTGTGGGAAGGAGGCACGTACCTTCTGATGGAGTGAGAACTGGGAATCGTCTCAAGGTAGTTGGACAATCTGAACAAACTGGCAAAAAGCAAGTATGAAGTTCAGTTTGTGAAACTCTTCTCTGCTCATCTGGTTGAGTTGGGTTTCCACAGGGTGGCAAAACCTCACAGCTCTGACACTAGTGAGGCTCAAAGATCAAGCCCTCCATCTGAAGCAGGACATGCTCCTCACGTAAGGAGTTGCAAATCTTTCTGAGGTGAACAATACCTGCTCATTTCCTATGGCTTCTTTTTTTCTTCCTTGTACTCATTTTTAGAAATACCCGATCTGTTTTTCATGGAAAAACATGCTAAACCAAAAGAGCCTGAGAACAACAGCACAAAGAGAAGATCCATACGGGTGCTCCTAGGCCTCAGTGGCTGGGACCGGCCCCCCATGGGACCCCCACCCACCGCCAGCGTCTCGTGCCAAGGGCCCAGGGGCCGTGGCTCAGCTCAGCCTGGGGCCTTGGGTCCCTGCCTGAGCCATGTTGTAGGTGTGTGTGCCCGTCTCGTGTCTGCCCCTGTCCCTGGCTGGGCCTGGGCCCTGCTCTGCAGAGAGCGGCTCTCCTGGATGGAGCCCTCAGGGCTCAGTAAGAACTTGTCGTACAGAACTCAAGGCATAACATAGCATAACTATTATATTCTTTTTCTACTCTATCCTATGTATTGTATTCTATTCCATGTGCTCACCATGAGTCAAATAAGGATGAGAATATTATTTACATGAAATGCCAGGGGGTTTTCAGCTCCAGAAACACTTTCAAGGACACAGAACACAAAGGAAACGAGTGGAAACAGGATTTGATTATATTTTCTTTTATTTTCAGTTATTTTATGTCATTTACTGACTCTGTTTACAGAGCCGATGCTCACAAGCATTAAGACAATGCCCACGTGTAGCCAGGAGCAGGCTGATGCATTCTTCAGTTTAGCTTGAAGAAACATCCCTTGCAATCTGGCAAAGGCAAGTCACAGAACTGCAAGAGCAGCAGGAGAAACACAGGCCAAGCTGCCCCTGTGTCCTGAAGAGGGAGAACGTGAGGAATGAGGATCAGGACAGACCACACACAAAAGAAGAAGACGAGGAAGAGGAAGAAGAAGAAGAGGTACATGAGGAGGAAGAAGAAGAAGAAGAATATGAGGAAGAAGAAGAAGAAGAAGAAGAAGATCTGTGTGATACTGTGAGGTATTTTGCAAAGTATGGCATCTAGCAATGACAAGCAGAGCTTTTCCCCTTTGCAGACTTTCTTGGTTCCTACACTGCTTGGCTAGGGATGCACGAAAAGCGCTCTTGTTCCTGCCCAGTGCTTGTGTTGCACGCAGGGAGAGCTGAAAAGTGGCAGATCCAGATGGTGCAGCAAGCCAGGAGCCCTTGCAAGTACAGGCTGTTTTGCAGCAGCCAGAACTCCTGGGGAAGTGGAACCCAGGAAAGAGCAGAGCTGGCCCCTGCTGCAAAGTTGCTCTGGGCAAGAGAGCCTGAGAGAGCCAGGGGCTGTGCTCAATGCTATGAAGTACAAGAAGGAATTCCTAGGAGAACACTTGGCCCCCACCCTGGGACTCCAAGAAGCTTCCTCCCCCCCAGCTGCAGGGCACGAGAGGCCATCTTCCTGGTGCTTGAGCAGCAGGCAGGAACCGAGCCAAAAGGGACCAGAGGAGCTCTGAAAAGTGGTCATGCTCAATGCTACAGAGGAAGGCAAAAAACCCCCGGAGACCAGTGCCAATGTGCCCCGGGGGAAAATTCCTTCCTGACCCCAATGCTGGCGATCGGCTGTTCCCTGAGCATGTGAGCAGGACCTGGCTCTTTGTCCCACAGGCTGTTCCTGCCTCCCAGGAGCTGCCCAAGCCCTATCCTGCCTTGAGCTGGAGTCATCTCGGGGGCTTCTGAGAGTGCCCAAACACCTCTGGCCGGATTGAACTTGAGGGCAAGAATCCTTCCCGTGCCTGTGAGGACAGCAGGGGCTGCTCCAAAGCACTGGCAGCATCTCTACATCCTATTTCTTACCGCTGCTGGCCCTGGCTCTGCAGGGCATGAAGACAGTGAGCTCTGCAGTGCTCCTCCAGAAGTCATTCTCTTGGTCTTACCACTGCTGTCCAGCTGAAATGACCTGATAGCCTTGGGCACTTGTAGGGGTTGGTGGTTCTTCTAATCTTCTGAGGGCTTTGCATCTGTTCCCTGAACACTGAAGTAGGATTTCTATCCATCAGATGCACTTTGAACGTAATCCTTCGCCATTGCGATTGTTTGTATGGTGTTCGTAGGTTGTTGAAGGTTTGTGGTTGAAGGTTTGTGGTTGGAAGTTGTTTGTTTAGGGTTTCTTGTTTCAGGCTTGTTTGGTTGGGGTTGGTTGGTTCAGGTTGTTTAGTTTAGGTTGGTTGGTGGAGGCTATTTTGGTTTGGATTGGTTGAGGTTGTTTGTTCTAGGTTGGCTTAGGTCATTTGGTGTAGGTTTGAGGCTGGCTGGTTGGTTGAGGTTGGTTGGCTGGTTGAGGCTGGTTGGCTGGTTGTGGCTGGTTGTTTACAGGTGGTTGGTTTTGTTTGCTTTTTTTACACTCCATTAGATTCTAAGTAGGTTGTTGGTAGATTCTTTGTTTCTACCTTGTTTGAAGCTTGTTGTTTTGAATGTTGGTTTAAGATGGTTGCTTTGTCTGGGTTTCCGTGACTTCTTTACGTGAGTCGTTTTAGGGTTGATTTCTGTGGTTGGTTGCTTGATGCTGTATGAGGTTGCTTCTAGGTTCTTTGTAGGTTCTTTGTAGGTTGCGTGTTCGTAAGGCATTGAAACCTTGTTGTTTTAGGTTGTTGAAGGTTGGTAAAGTTTAGTTTAGGTTGGTGGTCTTAAGGTACTTGTTTTAGGTTTCTGTTTTAGCTTGGTTTAGGGTGTTGGATGTCATTTTGTGCAAGCTGATTTGTGGTGTTTGTTTTAGGTGGTTTGGTTTTTCTCATTTTTGTTAGGCTGTTTGGTTGATCTTTTTTCAGAAAGATTCTTTGAGGTAGGTTGTGTTAGTCTGGTTTAGGTTGTTAGTTGAGGTTTCTTGGTTTGGGCTGTTTAGGTCGGTTTAGGTTTTTTTGAGGAAGGTTGTTTGAGGGTGGTTGTTAGAGGCTGGTTCTTGAAGGCTGATTGGTTAAGGTTGGGTGGTTTAGGTTGGTTGAGTGAGGTGCTTTTTGGTTGAGGTTATTTTAGTTGGTTCTTGTAGGGTGGTAGTTTTAGATGGGATGTTCTAAGCGGGGTTTTTTTAGGGTATTTTCTTGGTTTTTTTACGTTTTAGGTTGGTTTAGGTCATTTTGTTGAGCTTGTTTGCTTTAGCGTGGTTTAGGTCATTCACTTTAGGTTCTTTAGATTATTTTAGCTTGGGTGTTTTAGAAGTAGGTTTGATTGCTGATGTTTAGGTTCATGTGTTTCTGTTTAGCTAGCTTTGGGTTGGTTGGATTAGGATGTTTGAGTTGTTTTTTAGGTCAATTGGTTTGAGATGTTTGCTTTACTTGTGTTTCTGTTAGTTGTTTGAGGGTGTTTTTTTGAGGCTGGTTGTTTGAGGTAGGTCGTTTGCAGGTTGTGTACTTGTAGGGCCTTGAAGCTTGGTTGTTGTGGGGCAGTTGAAGTTGGGTTTTGGTTGGTTGTCTTAGGCTGCTTGATTTAGGTTTGCTGGTTTAGCTTGGTTGAGGTTGTCTAGTTGGTGGCTTGAAGTTGTTTGGTGTCATTTTAAGGTTGAGTTCTAATGTTGGTTTTAGGTGTTTTGGTAGTTCTTGTATTTATGAGGCTGTTTGGCTGATGTTGTTTGAGGAAGATTCTTTAGGGTTGGCTGCTAGAGTTTGGTTTAGGTTTTTGGTCTAGGTATCTTGGCTGAGGTTGTTCAGGTTGGTTTAGGTCATTCAGGTTAGGTCTTTTAGCTTAGGTGGTTTGAGGCTGGCTGTTGGAGGCTGGTTGGCTGAGGCTGGTTGCTTGAGCTTGATTGGTTGGTTGGGACTGGTTGTTTACAGTTGGTAGGTTTTGGTTGCTTTTTACCCTCTCTTAGGTTCTGTGTAGTTCTTTGTAGCTTGTTTGTGTTACCTTGTTTGTTTGAAGCTTCTTTGTGTGAATGTTGGTTTAAGTTGGTTGGTTTAGCTCTGTTTACACTAGTTGTTTTAGGGTTGATTTGTGAGGTTGGTTGTTTGATGCTGGATGAGGTTGTTTCTAGGTTCTTTGTGGGCAGCGTGTTCTTAAGGGATTTAAACTGATTTGGTTTGATTGTTGAAGCTTGGTAAAGTTTGGTTTGGGTTGGTGGTCTTAAGTTACTTGTTTTAGATTTCCGTTTTAGCTTGGTTTAGGTTGGTTATTGCCGGTTGGTTGTTGTAGATTATTTGATGTCATTTTGTGAAGGCTGATTTGTGTTGTTTGTTTTAGGTGGTTTGTTTTCTCTCGTTCTTGTTAGGCTGTTTGGTTCTTTGGGGTAGGTTGTGTTAGTCTGGTTTAGGTTTTTGGTTGAGGTATCTTAATTCAGGTTGTTTAGTTGGTTTTAGTTTTTTTGGGGGAAGGTTGTTTGAAGGTGGTTGTTAGAGGCTGGTTCTTCAAGGGTGATTGCTTAGGGTTGGCTGGTTGAGGTTGGTTGGGCGAAGTGCTTTTTGGTTGAGGTTATTTTAGTTGGTTCTTTTACGTTGGTATTTTAGTTTGGTTGTTTTCGGTGGGATGTTCTAAGCTGGTTTTGTTTAGGATGTTTTCTTTTTTTGTTGTTTTAAGTTGGTTTGGGTTATTTGGTTGAGCTTGTTTGCTTTAGCATGCTTTAGATCATTGGATTTAGGTTCTTTAGATTATTTTAGGTTGGGTGTTTTAGACTGGTCCTTTTAGGTTTGTGATTTCAGTACGTTGGTGTATGAATGTGTTTTTAAGTACATTTGTTGAAGTAGGTTGGCTTTATGTTGTTTGGGTTGGTTTAAGCATTTCTGTTTAGCTTAGTTGAGGCTGGTTGGATTAGGTTGTTGGAGTTGTCTTTAGGTCGATTGGTTTAGGTAGTGGTTTTTTGGTTGCGTTGTTCTAAGACAGGCTGGTTCAGGGTTTTTGGTTTAGCGTGGTTTAGGTTGTTCCATTAAGGGTTCTTCATGTTCCTTGTTATAGGTATCCTGGCTTAAGTAGGTTGGTTTCTGAAGTTTGTTTGATGTAGGTTGTTTTGTTTGAGGTGAGTTGTGCAGGGCTCAAGGCCCACCTTGGTGGAGCAGGAGCAGCAGGCAGGCATGCCAAATGTGCAAAAGAATTTGTGGCAAGGGGCCGTGCTCCTCACTGCATAGGAAGGCAAGAAACCGCAGGAGATGCTTGCTGGCCCACATGGGGAAAAGAAGCTTTTGTCCCCCAGCTGGAGGGCATGAGAGGCCATCTTCCTGGTGCTTGAGCAGCAGGCAGCGACCGAGCCACAAGGGCCCAGAGGAGCCCTGACAAGTGGTCTTGCTGGATGCTGCAGAGGAAAGTAAAACCTCGTGGGGACCAGTGCCAATGTGCCCTGGGGGAAAATTCCTTCCCGACCTCAGCCAGTGCTGGCGATCGGCTGTTCCCTGAGCATGGGAGCCAGACCTGGCTCCTTGTCCCACAGGCTGCTCCCGCCTCCCAGGAGCTGGCCAAGCCCTATTCTCCCTTGACTTGGAGACATCTCAGGGGCTTCCAAGAGTGTGCAAATATATCTCGTTGGATTGGCCTTGGGGGCAAGAATCCTTCCCATATCTGTCAGGACAGCAGGGGCTGCTCCAAAGCACTGGGACCCCTGGCAGCATCTCTGCATCCTATTTCTTACCGCTGCTGGCCCTGGCTCTGCCGGGGGTGAAGACAGCCAGCTCTGCAGTGCTCCTCCACAAGTCATTCCCTTGCTCTTACCACTGCTGTCCAGCTGAGAAGGCTTTCCGTCAAAAGATGAGCCTTGCAGCAGAGAACCTCCAGCAGCCTCGTCCAGCCTCCAGTCTTCTCCTCCCTCAGCCCCCACCAAGGAATTCCACCGGTTCCTCAAGTGCTTCCCCTGGGATGTGTTGGGGCTGCCCCCGGGCCAGCTCTGGCACTGGACACGGGAAGCTGCTCCTTTTGCTCCTGCCCGGGGCGTTGTGACGGCTGCGTTGCTGGGTGCTGGCATTGTGACATGGGGGTGACAGAGCCACACGTGTGCAGCCCCACCCGCCTCCACTCCGCCCAGCATTCTATGGAGGAAGCCTTTGGGGTGCTGTCCCCGAGGCAGTCCCTGTGCTCAGGAGGCCCAGGGGCTGTCCCTGCCGTTTGGTGGCCGTGCACTGAGAACAGCTGCTGGGTGGCCCTGACTCTCCTCCTTTGCCATTCGGCTTGTTTGTAGGTAGCTGGAGGTTTGCTGTTGGAGGTTCATTGTTCGAGGTTGTTGATTCAGGGTTTCTTGTTTCAGGCTTGTTTGTTTGAGGTTGGTTGTTTCAGGTTGTTTTGTTTAGGTTGCTTTGTGGAGGCTGTTTTGGTTGAGGATGGTTGAGGTTGGTTGTTCTAGGCTGGTTGAGGTTGGTTGAGGCCTGTTGTTTGAGGTTGGTTGTTTGAGTCTGGTTGCTTGGCCGGTTGAGGCTGTTTGTTTACAGCTGGCTTTTTGTGGTTCTTTTATTCATACTGAATTAGGTTCGAATTAGGTTGTTTGTAGATTCTTTGTTTGTAGGTTGTTTGTAGCTTCTTTGTTTCTACCTTGTTAGAAGCTTGTTGCTGTTTTGAGTGGTGGTTTAAGTTGGTTGCTTTAGCTAGGTTTTTATGAGTTGTTTGCGGGTATTTTGTTGTGGTTGGTTATTTGAGGAAGTTTGTTTGTACTTTGTGTGTTTGTAGGCCATTTCCGCTTGGTTAGTTTGGGGCTGTTGAAGCTGGATTTAAGGTGGTTGTCTTGTGTTGCTTGTTTTGGGTTTTTTGGTATAGCTTGGTTGAGGTTGGTTATTTGGTGTCTTGAGGTTGTTTGGTGTCATTTGAAGGTTGATTTCTGGTTTAGGAGGTCCAGGTGTCTGTGTCTGCCATTTGTTGGCCATGCACTGGCCAGAGCTGCTGCGTGTCTCTGATGCCTCCTTTTCCATTTAGTTTCCCAGGACAAGCCTCATGCATTTACTGTTGTCTCAGGTTTGGGCAGAAAGCAGTCCGGCAACCCAGAGACTAACGATATTAGCTCTCCCCTGTCTGCACTAGAGGGTTCCCTTTTGCTACCTAGTTATCTGAGTGTGAGGTCCACCAGTGTGGGAACAGTACCTTTCCATTTTTGGAGACTAAAATTGAAAGGGATGATTCTCCTGCAGAGAGATCTGGACAGTTGGAGAACTGGGCAGTCACCAACTGCAAGAAGTTCAACAAGAGCTAGTACCAGATTTTGTAGCTGGGACATGGCAGCCCTGGCTGTACCTATAGACTGGGGGACGAGATGCTGGAAGGCAGCTCTGTGGAGAGGGATCTGAGGGTTCTGGTCGACAGCAAGTTGAACATGAGCCAGCAGTGTGCCCTGGCAGCCAAGAGGGGCAACCGTGTCCTGGGTGCAGCAAGCACAGCATTGCCAGCCGGGCGAGGGAGGTGGTTGTCCCGCTCTGCTCTGCACTGGTGCGGCCTCGCCTGGAGCCCTGTGTGCAGTTCTGGGAGACACAGGATAAAAAGGATCTAAAGCTACTGGAGAGTGTCCAGAGGAGGGCTCTGAAGTTGGTAAAGGGTTTGGAGGGGAAGCCGTATGAGGAGCGGCTAAAGTCACTTGGTTTGTTCAGCTTGGAGGAGCCTGAGGGGAGAGCTCATTGCAGTCTACAGCTTCCTCACAAGGGGAGGAGGAGGGGCAGGCACCAAACTGTTCTCTTTAGTGACCAATGACAGGACTCGAGGGAATGGCAGAAAGATGTGCCAGGGGAAGTTTGGGTTGGTCATTAGGAAAAGGTTCTTCCCCCAGAGGGTGCTGGAGCACGGGAACAGGCTCCCCGGGGAGGTGTCACGGCCCCAAGCCTGACAGTGTTCGAGAAGAGACTGGACAAGGCCCTCAGACACACGGTGTGAACTGCGGGGTTGTCCTGTGCAGGGACAGGAGTTGGACCCGATGATCCTTGCGTGTCCCTTCCAACTCAAGACATTCTGTGATTCTGCGATCAATAAAATGTATAATCTAATACCCAGTGATGTTACTGCAGGCTATTTTCAAGTCTGTACACTAGCACTCAAAACTGCAATATTTCTGTTGTGTTTTATAAATTTAGGCCCCTTCTTTTCATTGGTAAGTTTAATGGCATAGGATATTAACTTCAAAGCAAGAGAAGTCTGGAAGCACTCTTCAGTCCATAGGAAGCACCGTATGTAAGAACCTGTATTGTTTTGCTCACAATTATATATGCAATATTCAAATATTAATTGCTTCATTGCTTCTTACATTAACTGTGAAACTTACTATTTTCAAAACTATAGGTTTGTTTGTTTGTTTGCTTTAACAAGTATAGTTTCTACAAGAAATCGTCTCTTTCATGTGTGCACTCATAGCACTGAAATACCTTCCTGGCTTTAGATTTCTTTTTGCCTTACTGCAACTCAGGAAGAAATTTAACAGTTGGGTAATAAAACTCCTTAAATTAACTGTTAATAATGGAAAAGCGGATAAAAATAGTGAAGTACTGAACTGTTAGAAAGGCGTGGAAGATACTGATAAGAAGTGGGAGCTAGTTTTCCACATAGGTCTGCTTGTCCATACACACCTTGCAAGTAGCACTCTTGATTCCCAGCTGCTTGGCGTGTGCATGATTAGGAGTTCTCTGTCTTAAATGCTTTTGTTACGAAGGCCAACATGAGTTGGGCAGAGTATAAAATAGTAAAGATCATCATGTGCCAGAATTTCTGTTGGTGAAAGTTCCTTTGACTGCCTGGGACATGAAGCACTGAGGAGGAGGAACCCAGCACTCAAACAGAACAGTGTCAGTACTGTTTACTCGGGTATTCTGCTCACCTTTATCCACAGCACTCCTTTGGCTTAAGCCACAATGCTTTAGTTCAAACCACAGTCACGATTCCTTTTCTAAAGGGCTACAAAGGTCAGTGCAAGAGTCTGCAGGAATATACTGCTTCTGAGGAGGGGTGCAGCGAATCTCTGCCCTCATCAGGCGGAGGGTCTGCAGGGAGGTGCTCCTATGTGGATGTACTTTACAACACTAAGCAGGTGCCAATGTTAAGTGGCATTCTTCTGTGGATGAACAAGTTTTGCAGTCCTGGGTGCAGCAAGCACAGCATTGCCAGCCGGGCGAGGGAGGTGGTTGTCCTGCTCTGCTCTGCACTGGTGCGGCCTCGCCTGGAGCCCTGTGTGCAGTTCTGGGAGACACAGGATAAAAAGGATCTAAAGCTACTGGAGAGTGTCCAGAAGAGGGCTCCGAAGTTGGTGAAGGATTTGGAGGGGAAGCCGTATGAGGAGCGACTAAAGTCACTTGGTTTGTTCAGCCTGGAGAAGAGGAGACGAGCAGTGGAACAGGCTCCCCAGGGAGGTGTCCCGGCCCCAAGCCTGACAGTGTTCAAGAAGCAATTGGACAACGCACTCAGACACATGGTGTGAATTTTGGGGTTCTCCTACGCAGGGACGGGAGTTGGACTCAATCCTTTTGAATCCCTTCCAACTCAGGACATTCTATGATTCTATGAAGCTGTCCTTGGTTACTGAGGGGGGGCAACGAGAGGAGGTGGTCTGAGTCAGGTGACCACGAATTGACCAATTGGAGTATTCCATCCCATTCACGACTTCCTGGATTTAAAAGGTGGACCCGAAGGACTCTCTCTCTCTCTTCGGCTGGGTCTCCTGCTGGTTTGCTTTGTCTCTGCATTTTTTTTTCTGCTGTCCCTGCAAGCTGAGGCCTCGTGACAAACTGGATCTAGTTCTGGTTGGCTGAAGGACCCTGCCGGAATGGCTGCTGGGAATTGCAAGACTGGTTCTATAATATTTGTTCTGCTTTATTTTTCTCTATTTTTATTTAGTAGCATTAGTAAAACGTTTTCAAATTTTCCAGCTTTCTTCTCTCTGTTCTTCTTTTCCTTTCCTCTCAAAATCGCCTGTCCTTAGTGAGAAAGGGGGACGAGAGGGGGGGCGGAAAACGGGAGGGGGGAAGAGGGTTAAGGAAAATACATCTGCCGCGGTTTTTGATTGTCTCCCCGCGATCAAACCACGACAGAAGGCAATTTCTAAATATTTATGTGTAAGTTAAGCTAGAAGTTTTATGGGAATAGCTTTTCGATACGCCTCTGACATGATCTGATCCTCACAGGAAATACTATGATGTTGGGCTTTTATGCAGTCACAGAACCTAGATACTAGAGGTATCAAATCATGTAAAGGAAAAATCCTTCTGTCTTCTGAATAGGAAAGGTTGTTCTAGACATTGTATTTTCTAATGTTTTTACTTCATTTAGTTTTCAAATTTCTCTGCATGTAAAAGCACAGGTGGATCTTAGCAGCAGTAAATTGAAATGGTGCTAAGTTTTTGTTTTTCCTCTTTAATTGTAATCTTTTTACACAGTAGTGCATTGCCCTGGCTTGTTGCTCCCCATCTCCAATTGCTGTTGCTACTGTTTAAATATTTTAAATGGCAGTTTCTTCCGTGACTTGGATGCATCCCAAGGAGGGCAGCAAAGCTGGGGAAGGGGCTGGAAGGCATGTCCTCTGGGGAGCAGCTGGGGACTCTGGGTCTGTCTACTTTGGAGCGAAGGAGGCTGAGGGGCAACATCGCTGCTATCTCCAGGTTCCTGAGGAGGGCAAGTGGAGAGGGAGGTGCTGAGCTCTTCTCCCTGGTACCCAGGGCCAGGACACATGGGAATGGCTCTCAGCTGTGTCCATCAGGGGAGGGTCAGCCCTGACATGAGGAAACATTTCTTTACTGAGAGGTGGTCAAACCCTGCAACAGGCTTCCAGGAGAGGTGGTCGATGCCTCACGTCTGTCAGTGTTGAAGAGGCATTTGGGCGACATGCTTAATACCACGCTTTAGCTTCTGCTGAGTGCTGAAGTAGTCAGGCAGTTGGACTAGGTGATCGTTACAGGGCCCTTCCAGCTGAACTATTCTGTTCTCTCCCATTCTTCTTCCTACCTGCTACGTTTCCAGAAGTAGATGCGGAGGAAATCTCTGATGACATTTCTCCCCAGCCCTGCACGAGCAGAAGGCACCGAATACCTATAACCATATCCCAGCATAGGCGTTGCCTCTGTCATGTTGTGGGAAGGAGGCACGTACCTTCTGATGGAGTGAGAACTGGGAATCGTCTCAAGGTAGTTGGACAATCTGAACAAACTGGCAAAAAGCAAGTATGAAGTTCAGTTTGTGAAACTCTTCTCTGCTCATCTGGTTGAGTTGGGTTTCCACAGGGTGGCAAAACCTCACAGCTCTGACACTAGTGAGGCTCAAAGATCAAGCCCTCCATCTGAAGCAGGACATGCTCCTCACGTAAGGAGTTGCAAATCTTTCTGAGGTGAACAATACCTGCTCATTTCCTATGGCTTCTTTTTTTCTTCCTTGTACTCATTTTTAGAAATACCCGATCTGTTTTTCATGGAAAAACATGCTAAACCAAAAGAGCCTGAGAACAACAGCACAAAGAGAAGATCCATACGGGTGCTCCTAGGCCTCAGTGGCTGGGACCGGCCCCCCATGGGACCCCCACCCACCGCCAGCGTCTCGTGCCAAGGGCCCAGGGGCCATGCCTCAGCTCAGCCTGGGGCCTTGGGTCCCTGCCTGAGCCATGTTGTAGGTGTGTGTGCCCGTCTCGTGTCTGCCCCTGTCCCTGGCTGGGCCTGGGCCCTGCTCTGCAGAGAGCGGCTCTCCTGGATGGAGCCCTCAGGGCTCAGTAAGAACTTGTCGTACAGAACTCAAGGCATAACACAGCATAACTATTATATTCTTTTTCTACTCTATCCTATGTATTGTATTCTATTCCATGTGCTCACCATGAGTCAAAAAAGGATGAGAATATTATTTACATGAAATGCCAGGGGGTTTTCAGCTCCAGAAACACTTTCAAGGACACAGAACACAAAGGAAACGAGTGGAAACAGGATTTGATTATATTTTATTTTATTTTTGGTTATTTTATGTCATTTACTGACTCTGTTTACAGAGCCGATGCTCACAAGCATTAAGACAATGCCCACGTGTAGCCAGGAGCAGGCTGATGCATTCTTCAGTTTAGCTTGAAGAAACATCCCTTGCAATCTGGCAAAGGCAAGTCACAGAACTGCAAGAGCAGCAGGAGAAACACAGGCCAAGCTGCCCCTGTGTCCTGAAGAGGGAGAACGTGAGGAATGAGGATCAGGACAGACCACACACAAAAGAAGAAGACGAGGAAGAGGAAGAAGAAGAAGAGGTACATGAGGAGGAAGAGGAAGAAGAAGAAGAATATGAGGAAGAAGAAGAAGATCTGTGTGATACTGTGAGGTATTTTGCAAAGTATGGCATCTAGCAATGACAAGCAGAGCTTTTCCCCTTTGCAGACTTTCTTGGTTCCTACACTGCTTGGCTAGGGATGCACGAAAAGCGCTCTTGTTCCTGCCCAGTGCTTGTGTTGCACGCAGGGAGAGCTGAAAAGTGGCAGATCCAGATGGTGCAGCAAGCCAGGAGCCCTCGCAAGTACAGGCTGTTTTGCAGCAGCCAGAACTCCTGGGGAAATGGAACCCAGGAAAGAGCAGAGCTGGCCCCTGCTGCAAAGTTGCTCTGGGCAAGAGAGCCTGAGAGAGCCAGGGGCTGTGCTCAATGCTACGAAGTACAAGAAGGAATTCCTAGGAGAACACTTGGCCCCCACCCTGGGACTCCAAGAAGCTTCCTCCCCCCAGCTGCAGGGCACGAGAGGCCATCTTCCTGGTGCTTGAGCAGCAGGCAGGAACCGAGCCAAAAGGGACCAGAGGAGCTCTGAAAAGTGGTCATGCTCAATGCTACAGAGGAAGGCAAAAAACCCCCGGAGACCAGTGCCAATGTGCCCCGGGGGAAAATTCCTTCCTGACCCCAATGCTGGCGATCGGCTGTTCCCTGAGCATGTGAGCAGGACCTGGCTCCTTGTCCCACAGGCTGTTCATGCCTCCCAGGAGCTGCCCAAGCCCTATCCTGCCTTGAGCTGGAGTCATCTCGGGGGCTTCTGAGAGTGCCCAAACACCTCTGGCCGGATTGAACTTGAGGGCAAGAATCCTTCCCGTGCCTGTGAGGACAGCAGGGGCTGCTCCGAAGCACTGGCAGCATCTCTACATCCTATTTCTTACCGCTGCTGGCCCTGGCTCTGCAGGGCATGAAGACAGTGAGCTCTGCAGTGCTCCTCCAGAAGTCATTCTCTTGGTCTTACCACTGCTGTCCAGCTGAAATGACCTGATAGCCTTGGGCACTTGTAGGGGTTGGTGGTTCTTCTAATCTTCTGAGGGCTTTGCATCTGTTCCCTGAACGCTGAAGTAGGATTTCTATCCATCAGATGCACTTTGAACGTAATCCTTCGCCATTGCGATTGTTTGTATGGTGTTCGTAGGTTGTTGAAGGTTTGTGGTTGAAGGTTTGTGGTTGGAGGTTGTTTGTTTAGGGTTCCTTGTTTCAGGCTTGTTTGGTTGGGGGTGGTTGTTTCAGGTTGTTTAGTTTAGGTTGGTTGGTGGAGGCTATTTTGGTTTGGATTGGTTGAGGTGGTTTGTTCTAGGTTGGCTTAGGTCATTTGGTGTAGGTTTGAGGCTGGCTGGTTGGTTGAGGTTGGTTGGCTGGTTGAGGCTGGTTGTTTACAGGTGGTTGGTTTTGTTTGCTTTTTTTACACTCCATTAGATTCTAATTAGGTTGTTGGTAGATTCTTTGTTTCTACCTTGTTTGAAGCTTGTTGTTTTGAATGTTGGTTTAAGACGGTTGCTTTGGCTGGGTTTCCGTGACTTCTTTACGTGAGTCGTTTTAGGGTTGATTTCTGTGGTTGGTTGCTTGATGCTGTATGAGGTTGCTTCTAGGTTCTTTGTAGGTTCTTTGAAGGTTGCGTGTTCGTAAGGCATTGAAACCTTGTTGTTTTAGGTTGTTGAAGGTTGGTAAAGTTTAGTTTAGGTTGGTGGTCTTAAGGTACTTGCTTTAGGTTTCTGTTTTAGCTTGGTTTAGGGTGTTGGTGTCATTTTGTGAAAGCTGATTTGTGGTGTTTGTTTTAGGTGGTTTGGTTTTTCTCATTTTTGTTAGGCTGTTTGGTTGATTGTTTTTCAGAGAGATTCTTTGAGGTAGGTTGTGTTAGTCTGGTTTAGGTTGTTAGTTGAGGTTTCTTGGTTTGGGCTGTTTAGGTCGGTTTAGGTTTTTTTGAGGAAGGTTGTTTGAGGGTGGTCGTTAGAGGCTGGTTCTTGAAGGCTGATTGGTTAAGGTTGGCTGGTTTAGGTTGGTTGGGTGAGGTGCTTTTTGGTTGAGGTTATTTTAGTTGGTTCTTGTAGGGTGGTAGTTTTAGATGGGATGTTCTAAGTGGGGTTTTTTTAGGGTATTTTCTTGGTTTTTAACGTTTTAGGTTGCTTTAGGTCATTTGGTTGAGCTTGTTTGCTTTAGCGTGGTTTAGGTCATTCACTTTAGGTTCTTTAGATTATTTTAGCTTGGGTGTTTTAGAAGTAGGTTTGATTGCTGATGTTTAGGTTCATGTGTTTCTGTTTAGCTGGGTTTAGGTTGGTTGGATTAGGATGTTTGAGTTGTTTTTTAGGTCAATTGGTTTGAGTTGGTTGCTTTACCTGTGTTTCTGTTAGTTGTTTGAGGGTGTTTTTTTGAGGCTGGTTGTTTGAGGTAGGTTGTTTGCAGGTTGTGTGCCTGTAGGGCCTTGAAGCTTGGTTGTTGTGGGGCAGTTGAAGTTGGGTTTTGGTTGGTTGTCTTAGGCTGCTTGATTTAGGTTTGCTGGTTTAGCTTGGTTGAGGTTGTCTAGTTGGTGGCTTGAAGTTGTTTGGTGTCATTTTAAGGTTGAGTTCTAGTGTTGGTTTTAGGTGTTTTGGTAGTTCTTGTTTTTATGAGGCTGTTTGGCTGATGTTGTTTGAGGAAGATTCTTTAGGGTTGGCTGCTAGAGGTTGGTTTAGGTTTTTGGTCTAGGTATCTTGGTTGAGGTTGTTCAGGTTGGTTTAGGTCATTCGGGTTAGGTCGTTTAGCTTAGGTGGTTTGAGGCTGGCTGTTGGAGGCTGGTTGGCTGAGGCTGGTTGCTTGAGCTTGGTTGGTTGGTTGGGACTGGTTGTTTACAGTTGGTAGGTTTTGGTTGCTTTTTACCCTCTCTTAGGTTCTGTGTAGTTCTTTGTAGCTTGTTTGTGTTACCTTGTTTGTTTGAAGCTTGTTTGTCTGAATGTTGGTTTAAGTTGGTTGTTTTAGCTCTGTTGACACGAGTTATTTTAGGGCTGATTTGTGAGGTTGGTTGTTTGATGCCATATGAGGTTGTTTCTAGGTTCTTTGTAGGTTGTGTCTTCGCAAGGCATTTTGACCTTGTTGGTTTAGGTTTTTGAAGGCTGGTAAAGTTTGGTTTGGGTTGGTGTTCTCAGGTTATTTTTTTTTAGGTTTCTGTTTTATCTTGGTTTAGGTTGGTTCTAGCAGGCTGGTTTAGGTTGTTTGATGTCGTTTTATGAAGGTTAATTTGTGTTGTTGGGTTTAGGTGGTTTGTTTTTTCAGGTTTTTGTTAGGCTGTCCGGCAGATGTTTTTTCATACAGGTTCTTTGGGGTAGGTTGTGTTAGTCTGGTTTAGGTTTTTGGTTGAGGTATCTTAATTCAGTTTGTTTAGGTGGTTTTAGGTTTTTTGGGGGAAGGTTGTTTGAGGGTGGTTGTTAGAAGCTGGTTCTTGAAGGGTGATTGGTTAGGGTTGGATGGGTTAGGTTGGTTGGTTGAGGTTATTTTAGTTGGGTTTTTTTAGGTTGGTAGTTTTATGTGGGACGTTCTAAGCTCTTTTTGTTGAGGATGTTTTTTTGTTTGTTTGTTTTAGGTTGGTTTAGGTCATTTGGTTTAGCTTGTTGCTTTAGCGTGGTTTAGGTCACTGGATTTAGGTTCTTTAGATTTAGCTTGGGTGTTTTAGAAGTAGGTTTGATTTCTGATGTTTAGGTTCATGTGTTTCTGTTTAGCTAGCTTTGGGTTGGTTGGATGGGGTTGTTTGAGTTGTGTTAGGTCAATTGGTTTGAGTTGGTTGCTTTAGCTGTGTTTCTGTTAGTTGTTTGAGGGTGTTTTTTTGAGGCTGGTTGTTTGCAGGTTGTGTGTTTGTAGGGCCTTGAAGCTTGGTTGTTGTGGGGCAGTTGAAGTTGGGTTTTGGTTGGTTGTCTTAGGCTGCTTGATTTAGGTTTGCTGGTTTAGCTTGGTTGAGGTTGTCTAGTTGGTGGCTTGAAGTTGTTTGGTGTCATTTGAGGGTCGAGTTCTAGTGTTGGTTTTAGGTGTTTTGGTAGCTCTTGTATTTATGAGGCTGTTTGGTTGATGTTGTTTGAGGAAGATTCTTTAGGGTTGGCTGCTAGAGTTTGGTTTAGTTTTTTGGTCTAGGTTTCTTGGTTGAGGTTGTTTAGGTTGGTTTAGGTCATTTGGGTAAGGTGGTTTGAGGCTGGCTGTTTGAGGCTGGTTGGCTGAGGCTGGTTACTAGAGTTTTGTTGGTTGGTTGGGGTTGGTGGTTTGCAGTTGACTGGTTTCTTTTCTTACCCTCTGTTGGGTTGAGTGTAGTTCTTTATAGCTTGCTTCTGTCTTCTTTGTTCCTCTCTTCTTTTTTTATAGCTGCTTTGTGTTACCTTGTTTAGTTAGAAGCTTGTTTGTTTGAATGTTGGTTTAAGTTGGTTGTTTTAGCTCTGTTTACACTAGTTGTTTTAGGGTTGATTTGTGAGGTTGGTTGTTTGATGCTGTATGAGGTTGTTTCTAGGTTCTTTGTGGGCAGCGTGTTCGTAAGGAATTTAAACTTTTTTGGTTTGATTGTTGAAGGTTGGTAAAGTTTGGTTTGGGTTGGTGGTCTTAAGTTACTTGTTTTAGGTTTCTGTTTTAGCTTGGTTTAGGTTGGTTATTGCCGGTTGGTTGTTGTAGATTATTTGATGTCATTTCGTGAAGGCTGATTTGTGTTGTTTGTTTTAGGTGGTTTGTTTTCTCTTGTTCTTGTTAGGCTGTTTGGTTCTTTGGGGTAGGATGTGTTAGTCTGGTTTAGGTTTTTGGCTGAGGTATCTTAATTCAGTTTGTTTAGGTGGTTTTAGGTTTTTTGGGGGAAGGTTGTTTGAAGGTGGTTGTTAGAGGCTGGTTCTTGAAGGACGATTGGTTAGGGTTGGCTGGTTTAGGTTGGTTGGGCGAGGTGCTTTTTGGTTGAGGTTGTTTTAGTTGGTTCTTTTACGTTGGTATTTTAGTTTGGTTGTTTTTGGTGGGATGTTCTAAGCTGGTTTTGTTTAGGATGTTTTCTTTTTTTGTTGTTTTAAGTTGGTTTGGGTTATTTGGTTGAGCTTGTTTGCTTTAGCATGATTTAGACCATTGGATTTAGGTTCTTAGATTATTTTAGGTTGGGTGTTTTAGACTGGTTCTTTTAGGTTTGTGATTTCAGTACGTTGGTGTATGAATGTGTTTTTAAGTACATTTGTTGAAGTAGGTTGGCTTTATGTTGTTTGGGTTGGTTTAAGTGTTTCTGTTTAGCTTAGTTGAGGCTGGTTGGATTAGGTTGTTGGAGTTGTCTTTAGGTCGATTGGTTTAGGTAGTGTTTTTTGGGTTGCGTTGTTCGAAGACAGGCTGGTTCAGGGTTTTTGGTTTAGCGTGGTTTAGGTTGTTCCGTTAAGGGTTCTTCATGTTCCTTGTTATAGTTATACTGGCTTAAGTAGGTTGGTTTCTGAAGTTTGTTTGATGTAGGTTGTTTTGTTTGAGGTGAGTTGTGCAGGGCTCAAGGCCCACCTTGGTGGAGCAGGAGCAGCAGGCAGGCATGCAAAATGTGCAAAAGAATTTGTGGCAAGGGGCCCAGCTCCTCACTGCATAGGAAGGCAAGAAACCGCAGGAGACGCTTGCTGGCCCACATGGGGAAAAGAAGCTTTTGTCCCCCAGCTGCAGGGCATGAGAGGCCATCTTCCTGGTGCTTGAGCAGCAGGCAGCAACCGAGGCACAAGGGCCCAGAGGAGCCCTGACAAGTGGTCTTGCTGGATGCTGCAGAGGAAGGCAAAAAAGCCCCGGGGACCAGTGCCAGTGTGCCCTGGGGGAAGATTCCTTCCTGACCCCAGCCAGTGCTGGCGATCGGCTGTTCCCTGAGCATGGGAGCCAGACCTGGCTCCTTGTCCCACAGGCTGCTCCCGCCTCCCAGGAGCTGCCCAAGCCTTATTCTCCCTTGACTTGGAGACATCTCGGGGGCTTCCAAGAGTGTGCAAATATCTCCAGTCGGATTGGCCTTGGGGGCAAGAATCCTTCCCATATCCGTCAGGACAGCAGGGGCTGCTCCAAAGCGCTGGGACCCCTGGCAGCATCTCTGCATCCTATTTCTTACCGCTGCTGGCCCTGGCTCTGCAGGGGATGAAGACAGCCAGCTCTGCAGTGCTCCTCCACAAGTCATTCCCTTGCTCTTACCACTGCTGTCCAGCTGAGAAGGCTTTCCGTCAAAAGATGAGCCTTGCAGCGGAGAACCTCCAGCAGCCTCGTCCAGCCTCCAGTCTTCTCCTCCCTCAGCCCCCACCAAGGAATTCCACCGGTTCCTCAAGTGCTTCCCCTGGGATGTGTTGGGGCTGCCCCCAGGCCAGCTCTGGCACTGGACACGGGAAGCTGCTCCTTTTGCTCCTGCCCGGGGCGTTGTGACAGCTGCGTTGCCGGGTGCTGGCATTGTGACATGGGGGTGACAGAGCCACACGTGTGCAGCCCCACCCGCCTCCACTCTGCCCAGCATTCTATGGAGGAAGCCTTTGGGGTGCTGTCCCCGAGGCAGTCCCTGTGCTCAGGAGGCCCAGGGGCTGTCCCTGCCGTTTGGTGGCCGTGCACTGAGAACAGCTGCTGGGTGGCCCTGACTCTCCTCCTTTGCCATTCGGCTTGTTTGTAGGGAGTTGGAGGTTTGCTGTTGGAGGTTCATTGTTCGAGGTTGTTGATTTAGGGTTTCCTGTTTCAGGCTTGTTTGTTTGAGGTTGGTTGTTTCAGGTTGTTTGGTTTAGGTTGCTTTGTGGAGGCTGTTTTGGTTGAGGATGGTTGAGGTTGGTTGTTCTAGGCTGGTTTAGGTTGGTTGAGGCCTGTTGTTTGAGGTTGGTTGTTTGAGTCTGGTTGCTTGGCTGTTTAAGGCTGTTTGTTTACAGCTGGCTTTTTGCGGTTGTTTTTTTCATACTGAATTAGGTTCTAATTAGGTTGTTTGTAGCTTCTTTGTTTCTACCTTGTTGGAAGTTTGTTGCTGTTTTGAGTGGTGGTTTAAGTTGGTTGCTTTAGCTAGGTTTTTATGAGTTGTTTGCGGGTATTTTGTTGTGTTTGGTTGTTTGAGGACGTTTGTTTGTACGTCGTGTGTTTGTAGGCCATTTCCGCTTGGTTAGTTTGGGGCTGTTGAAGCTGGATTTAAGGTGGTTGTCTTGTGTTGCTTGTTTTGGGTTTTTTGGTTTAGCTTGGTTGAGGTTGGTTATTTGGTGTCTTGAGGTTGTTTGGTGTCATTTGAAGGTTGATTTCTGGTTTAGGAGGTCCAGGTGTCTGTGTCTGCTATTTGTTGGCCATGCACTGGCCAGAGCTGCTGCATGTCTCTGATGCCTCCTTTTCCATTTAGTTTCCCAGGGCAAGCCTCATGCATTTACTGTTGTCTCAGGTTTTGGCAGAAAGCAGTCCTGCAACCCAGAGACTAACGATATTAGCTCTCTCCTGTCTGCACTAGAGGGTTCCCTTTTGCTACCTAGTTATCTGAGTGTGAGGTCCACCAGTGTGGGAACAGTACCTTTCCATTTTTGGAGACTAAAATTGAAAGGGATGATTCTCCTGCAGAGGGATCTGGACAGTTGGAGAACTGGGCAGTCACCAACTGCATGAAGTTCAACAAGAGCTAGTACCAGATTTTGTAGCTGGGACATGGCAGCCCTGGCTGTACCTATAGACTGGGGGACGAGATGCTGGAAAGCAGCTCTGAGGAGAGGGATCCGGGGCTTCTGGTCGACAGCAAGATGGACATGAGCCAGCAGTGTGCCCTGGCAGCCAAGAGGGGCAACCGTGTCCTGGGTGCAGCAAGCACAGCATTGCCAGCCGGGCGAGGGAGGTGATTGTCCCGCTCTGCTCTGCACTGGTGCGGCCTCGCCTGGAGCCCTGTGTGCAGTTCTGGGAGACACAGGATAAAAAGGCTCTAAAGCTACTGGAGAGTGTCCAGAGGAGGGCTCCGAAGTTGGTGAAGGGTTTGGAGGAGAAGCCGTATGAGGAGCGGCTAAAGTCACTTGGTTTGTTCAGCTTGGAGGAGCCTGAGGGGAGAGCTCATTGCAGTCTACAGCTTCCTCACAAGGGGAGGAGGAGGGACAGGCACCAAACTCTTCTCTTTAGTGACCAATGACAGGACCCGAGGGAATGGCAGGAAGATGTGCCAGGGGAGGTTTGGGTTGGCCATTAGGAAAAGGTTCTTCCCCCAGAGGGTGCTGGAGCACTGGAACAGGCTCCCCGGGGAGGTGTCACAGCCCCAAGCCTGACAGTGTTCGAGAAGAGACTGGACAAGGCCCTCAGACACACGGTGTGAACTGCGGGGTTGTCCTGTGCAGGGACAGGAGTTGGACCCGATGATCCTTGTGTGTCCCTTCCAACTCAAGACATTCTGTGATTCTGTGATCAATAAAATGTATAATCTAATACCCAGTGATGTTACTGCAGGCTATTTTCAAGTCTGTACACTAGCACTCAAAACTGCAATATTTCTGTTGCGTTTTATAAATTTAGGCCCCTTCTTTTCATTGGTAAGTTTAGTGGCATAGGATATTAACTTCAAAGCAAGAGAAGTCTGGAAGCACTCTTCAGTCCATAGGAAGCACCGTATGTAAGAACCTGTATTGTTTTGCTCACAATTATATATACAATATTCAAATATTAATTGCTTCATTGCTTCTTACATTAGCTGTGAAATTTACTCTTTTCAAAAGTATCGGTTTGTTTGTTTGTTTTAACAAGCACAGTTTCTGAAAGAAATTGTCTCTTTGATGTGTACACTTATAGCACTGAAATACCTTCCTGGCTTTAGATTTCTTTTTGCCTTACTGCAACTCAGGAAGAAATTTTATATTCGGGTAATAAAACTCTTTAACTTAAACGTTAATAATGGAAAAGCGGATAAAAATAGTGAAGTACTGAACTGTTAGAAAGGCGTGGAAGATACTGATAAGAAGTGGGAGCTAGTTTTCCACATAGGTCTGCTCGTCCATACACACCTTGCAAGTAGCACTCTTGATTCCCAGCTGCTTGGCGTATGCATGATTAGGAGTTCTCTGTCTTAAATGCTTTTGTTACGAAGGCCAACATGAGTTGGGCAGAGTATAAAATAGGAAAGATCTTCATGTGCCAGAATTTCTGTTGGTGAAAGTTCCTTTGACTGCCTGGGACATGAAGCACTGAGGAGGAGGAACCCAGCACTCAAACGGAACAGTGTCAGTGCTGTTTACTTGGGTATTCTGCTCACCTTTATCCACAGCACTCCTTTGGCTTAAGCCACAATGCTTTAGTTCAAACCACAGTCACTATTCCCTTTCTAAAGGGCTACAAAGGTCAGTGCAAGAGTCTGCAGGAATATACTGCTTCTGAGGAGGAGTGCAGCGAATCTCTGCCCTCATCAGGCTGAGGGTCTGCAGGGAGGTGCTCCCATCTGAATGTGCTTTACAACACTAAGCAGGTGCCAATGTTAAGTGGCATTCTTCTGTGGATGAGTGAGTTTTGCAGTCCTGGGAAGGGGTAAGTACTCTGAGCTGACAGACTAGCTGTAACAAAACAATGAAGGATGTATAAATAAACTGCAACACTTACATGGCAGGTGAAAGATGGATGGAGTATTTAAAAGAAGGCTCTCGGGAACTCAGTGTGGTGTGCAAGATTGGAAAACCTATACTGATTATGTACTTTGTACTGGGAGAAACAGGTGAGGTCCCCAAGGACCGTCAGAAACCAAGTAATATGTTAGCATGGTGGTACAATGCTGTTGTCATGGTTCCTTTGCTTACCATTAGCCCAGCAGTAAGTTTGCCAATATTTGAGGCTTCCTGACTTTTGAGATCTCTTTTCCTTCTTTAAATGTATTCTTGCTATAACGTGCATGCCTGAGAAAACACATGATTTGTATAACAGAACTATTACAAGTGTTCTTACTATTCTGTAATTTAAAGATTGCACATTTTGAAATAACAGTTCTCTTAAATGTTGGACAAACACCTCCGTACATTTTTCAGTCCAGAGTTGCAGCTCTGTCTGCTTTATTCTTATACCACACCTCAAAAAGGTACTTCTGGAAAACCTTGGTTCTACAAAGCCCCACAGAAACTGTCAGAATTCTCTCTTCATCATCACCAGCTCCGTAGGCAAGTCTGGATATGACCCCTGAGTATAATGAGCATCCAAAATATCTACAGAACTGTTATGAGAACAATGGCAGTGGAAAGGTTGTCTATAGTTCTTCCCCACCAGTCTCCCACTTATGGTGGGAGCGCTTGAAAGCATGGCAGTCCCAGCTTATTACTGCTGTAGGAATACACTTACATTCGTTTGCATTTACAAGTTAGTTTCCACAAAGGAAAACACCTGGAAACTTTTTGGTCTTGTTTAATATGAGAAGTCACAATGAAAAAAAATAAAATGAAAGCCTTTCACGTGGTCTTCTTGACACCAAAATGATATAGCCCGTGTACAATCCAGGATACTTCTCTTCATCTTTACATTCACTTGCAATTTTAAAAATTATTTGTAGTTAGGTTTGTCCATGGTTCTTGATCAGAAACATAGTATCTAAATGCTGATTATAGCATTTGTAATAATCTAAAGTAGGGAAAACATTATTGAAAACCAGTAATTTGTAGCACCATTGCTAGTAGTAAATTACTGGCAATTCAGACTGAAAGAAGGAAAACCAGTCAGTATTTCAGCCTGTTGCAGTAATAAAATCAATCAGTTTCTATAGCACCTTCCAGATGATCAGCGTGGAGTTATCAGTGCTATACATGAAAGGTATGGCGCAGCTGGAGACAGACTCTTTGATCCCAGAGCCAGTGCTCTGAATACAGCCACACCCCATCTTGCTGTCAGGGTGAGCCAGATCTCGTAGCCAAATAGCAGTACAGCCAACCATCTTTGCTCAAATATTTCTGTGAATTTACACATCCGAACCCACAAAAAACGTGGGTTTACATTAATATTTCAGTTCTCAGGAAAAAAGAAAAAAAGGCATCTGAAAAGTATATGGATTTTTTAACCAATAAAGACAGATTCTCTCCTCTGCCACGTTTCTGGAGTGAAGGTGCAAGAGGTCGTCAGGGAGCTGTGCTTGGGCACCTGAGGGAAGGGGCCTGTTTTTTAGCACCCAGAAAACCCCTTGAAGTCAGAGTCAGGTCTGCAACCTTGGAAATCAGAGAATTTATGCAGTTAATTGCAGGATTGTGTCCTTGCATTTTTTTTTATATTTTGGCCTGAGTTATAAATCTTTGTTCTCTTCATCTTCTCTCTATTCACTATGAATATTAATTGTACCATATGCTGATTAACCCCTCTGAAATAATTGCTTTACCACAAGAGTTAAGAAACCTGATTCTTTAGTGGAACATGGTCTGCTATTAGAATAAAAGTACCTTCTTTTCCTCTCATTATTTTCCAGTACATCTGTCAAAAACATTTCAGATTTATATAGACATATTTAGCAGCTGTCTCATATTTACCTAGACTGTGAGATAGAAATTGAATTTAGTACTTTTTTCCAAGAATGTGTTTGGTGATTAGATAATGGCAAAGGTGTTTCTGCTCTATCATAAATGGTCTTCATTGCTTAATAATTTTGGGGTTATTTAATGTCTATTTTGTGCATTAGACTGTGGCTGATTTAGCAGTAAGGACTTTTTCATTTCTATTTTGTAGCAGTGGGTGCTAAGGGAAGTAAAACATTAATACGAGAACTGCTGTAAGTATCAGGATCATATCTTCAGTTATTGAATTTGAAAGGTGATTTAGGAAATTGAATTACTAAAAACATTAATTTCCTGGTTCATGTTGGCCACAAAAACGATTCGCTGAGTAGATTCTCAGGGAGGAAGAGGGTGAGCCCAGAACTTGAAGAACAGACTTTCGTAGGGTGCCTGAGAGGAGCTCACTGTAGTGATTATATTCTGTGCCAGTATTATGAACTACTAAAACAACCTTGGAAACTTATCCAGGAAACCTGGTGAAGTTTTACCATCTTTGTGCTCACTTCTGAACTGCTTTTAGTCTAGTGTGCAGGTTTCATAATTTAAAATTTCCCATACTTCAGTTAATGGATGACAAGAAGTAGTATTTCCATTGGGATACTTACACAGATCTTCGGAGGTGGAAGCACCTCTGTGGAAGGGGTTGTCTAGAACCATAGTAAAAACGGATTGCTGGGGTAGGAAATTAATGAGTGTGGTTACTTATGCAGGAGTTGAGGAAATGCTGACAAATGAGGGCTCTCACTGTTTAAAGACATCTGTTAATGATGTTAGTCATACAAAAGCTGTAAGGGGCAGGAGTGAAATGTACAGCAAAACTGAAGGAGGGACAGCTGAGAAATTCTGGAAAGCTAATACAGTGTGGAGAGTTAAATAAAAAATGACGTGGCCAACGCTCTGCTTCCCTAAATGCATACAAACCCTATACCTATCTGTATACCAACATGAGATGTGTAAAAGAAAAAATAGGTGAGTTGAAATTCTTGGCAAAGAAAGGGGATCTTGGCATAGTAGCCATTACAGAAGAATGTTGGAATGACAGAAATCAATACGAGAGTATAATACCTGGCTGTAAACTGAACAGGAAGCATAGATTAGGTCATAGAGCTGGGGAGCAGTGTTAGGGCAATACTGTTGAGCCTTTTGACGAGGAAAAGGATATTGAGTCCAAAACATTGAAGGCGATCAAAGAATCAACTAAGCCTAATGAGGCAGTAATAATGGGTGACTTCAACTACCCTGAGCCGGTCAGATGTCACGGTGGAATACAGCATAAGGGAAGCAATTTCTCATCACTCTGAGTGATTGCCTTTTTGGAACATTTAGTTCTAGAGCACGGAAATGGAATGACTTAAGTGTTGTAGAGAAAAGCAGGCAAGAAACTCTGGAGTCCTTTATCAGAGCAGGCCTTTTGGGGTTAAAGTCGTGGCCACTGTAAAACTTCAACACTGAAGAGCCAACAGTTAGTTTACAGAACCACTATCAGACTGGAGGATGTAAAAACTCTTTAAGCAAATAAAAAGTAAGGAAATTAAATCCCAAGAATCAACATGGAGTCCAGCTGATGTGTTCTGTAACAGAACAAGAGATACAGCAGCAAAGTAGAAAAGCAGGAAGTATTTGAACTTGGTTACATGGATCAGGAATTTTTCGAACCAAAGATATATGCTTCGTGCGTCAAACCCCCATCCCTAGGGATGTCAATAAAAAGTAATTTTGTCTACAGCATGGAGTAAAAAGCTGTGAAGCTGTGGCATAAGAAAGGCTTTGTCAAAGCCATCACCTCACACCCATGAAGAAAATAAAATGTTTACCGGAGCAAACAATCTGTAAGACGCAGGCCTAGCAGAAAGCAAAGATGGAAAATAAGGACATTCCAGTGAACTGTGTTTTTATTTTGTTTTGTATTCAGTCGGCATCACAGATGTGGTGATTGTGACATAAGGGAATATAACATACAGCATTTTAAGGGACTGAGAGTAAAGATGTAAGTTTATAAGCACCCAGAAACACAAGAGAACAAGATTTCAGTCATTCAAAAATTTGTAAAGAACATTACTTTTGTTTAAATTAAGTAGTGTTCCAGCATGAGCTGGTGAGATACTTCAGATATGAGAGGTAGCTGTAGGTCAAGTGGAGATAGATGTGATTCACTAATACAATACTTACATGCCTAATACGGTAGAGAGATGATATTACCTTTTCCATGTGAGCCCTATATGTTAGAAGCTATGTTTGGAAAGAAGGCTCATAAACTTACTAGTGATAAAACATGACTTTCATTGGCAACAGGACTTGAAATTAGTGGGACTATTGCATTGAAAAAAAAAGGCAGGGGATGAAAATGGTGATACGCAATAAATTCTGCAGCCTAACGTTCTAGAAATACTAGACCAAGCAGAACCAGGCATTAGATAGGGATACATTTAATATCCTTTTCAAATTTCGAATGAGTTAACAACTTTTTATTTGGAAAGAGGTCCTTTTAGGATGTGGGATGTGATTCCAATATGGCATTGTGTTCACAACAGACACTCTTACTTCTTTAGGGAGTGATTATGGCCATAACTCCATGTTCAGCATGTACAGGAAAAATGGTCTGATGGCACTACTAGTAATTACATTTCCAACAGCCAGCTATCTTGTGGCTATAAAAATATGGAGAAAATGGTTACATGATTTCCTTCGTGGGCCTGAAAATTCTTTTCACTGAACTTCAAATGAAACTGTGAGAGGACGGTATCTGTACAAATGCATATTCCGAATGCATGGCTCTACGTTACATGGAACTTCTTAAACTTGGGTGAGAGGCAGGGGTACTGACAACATCTTTGATATGTTTCTGATTCCAGCATCTCCTTCAATTGCGATTTGAAAGCTGATTGTATCTTGGGTAGTACCTAGAATGGCTTTGAAACTTTGCTGGTAGTTCAAAGAGAAAACGCATTGTCATAGGTGATTGGTTATGTGCGAATCAGTTTCAGTCAAAATTAAACTAACATGATATAAAATGAACTTCATAATACTTGCAGAAAGAGCCAGATGTTTACTAGGTGGCCAAACACCTCATTATCCCCATGAAAAAAGGCAGAAACAATGTTTCTGATTCTCCTATCTGCCAGTTGTGCTGCTGTGTCAACAATATAATAAAGTATTTTACTTCCTTAGCATGTAAGAGAGCCATTCATTTTTGAGGGACGCAAGGAAGATTCATGCTTGCTAATAATAATTTAATGATTAATTTCTGTTCAACAACTTTTGTTACTTTGCATGTAACCTGTTTACCAAAAGAACCCTTTTGTATATATATTGTTATTGAATTTCTCAATTAAGGGATCCATCATCAAGCTCCAGATATTCTTACAAGTTGAGGAGTGTCCTACTTAAAACATTTCTTTAAATCATCCTGAAGCCATGTCTTTCATGATGATAGTTTTTCTAGCTGGTTTTTGAGATGATGAACAGGTACTCACACATAAGTCCCAGAGAAAGCCACCATACATATTACTAGTCTGTACATCTTACTACCTTAAGGAACAGTACGGTCATAGAAAAATGATGGTTTCATCTTTTTCCTTGAAGGACTTGTGAAAGTTGAAAGTGTCTTGCACCAATGTGTGTACCATATGATCTTGTAAAGAATGAGTCCTAAGTCCTAAGCACTCAAAGATAAAGCGCCTATTTGAATCTAGATTTTCAGCCTTGCGAGTCTTTTACATGAAGAAGAAATTTAAAATGCTTTCTGCAGCCATATTGTATTTCTATATCATATTTCTTTTGAAGTTCATTTTATTCTAATTTTCTTCTTTATATGCCACTTACCTTTTAAGTGAGACTCAAAAGAGACTCAAATACTGAAATAAAAATTCCAATGTTGAACTGAACATACCCACTGCTAATATAAATATTAACGCAGAAAAGTAGTGTCAGTTGAATAATTGTTTTCAACAAGGTGAGAATGCAAGAAATAACTAGAGTTAATATTTGATCCCTCTTGTGAAAGCAGATGGCTACAGAGGTTTTAACTCTGCCTGTTATAAAAATGTTAACCACTTTTTAACTTGTTATTAATAACTTGAAGGAAAAGAGCAAAATTAATCATGTAACTTATTAGATCTGAATTACTGTGAGCTTCATAGCAGCTGATGTAGGTATCCTCCATAGTTTTTCTTATGACAAGCTAAGAGGAAATGATGAAACAACTGAGAATAGATACGATGAAACATATTAAATTACCCTTGGTTTGCATTACACAAGTAAAATGTTAAGATCTTTGCTTAAAAGATTCTATGTGGACTTTCTTGCATACAGTGTTGGGAAAATAATAAAAAGTAATTTTAAAATTAAATTATTTTATTCTCTGAGGGTAGAAGACAATCGTATGACTTGTTCTGTTTGGTGTAGTTTGAATAAAGCCATCTGATAACCTGTACTGGCTAAATAAATTTCAAATATAGTGACTTCTGTTGGTTTTATTCATCGCCAAACAACATTTTCTTTTTGTTACGTGGGCAAATCTGATACTGTCTATGCATGCAATAAATAATCCCAAAGTAGAATTGTGGCAACTAATGATAGAGAATTATATATATTCTGCTTTGTATGTATAATAGCTATATAGTTTTTCAAGTCCAGTCTGCAAGAAAACACCATTTAAAAGAAAGAGAGAAAGGGAAAGAGAGAGAAAGAAGGCAAAAAAGAGAGAGAGAAAGAAAGGGAGAGAGAGAGAAAGAAAGCAAGCAAGCAAGCAAGAAAGAAGGAAAGAAATTATGTAGCAAAAGTTGATGCAAGGATCATTATAATAGATGGCACAAATCTGAGCAACCCTATCTTTTGTTGTCTTCAGCAGAAGGCAGAGATTTTTTTACTATTTCATGTTGCGTTATTTTTTTCTTTCAAATAGGAGAGACTTTTCCATTACAGTTCTAAGTGTCAGGAAGAAAGACAAACACATATGGATAGAAAAAACATCCTACATGAACATGTCACAAATAACAGCAGGACACTGCGAATACTATTGTTGAGATAGGATTACAAAATGATGACATCAGGCTTTCTTTTCATTAACCAGTAGACAGACAAGAGCGTTTTCTTCTTTAATCTACAAGATTACTGTATTTTGAATAAAATGTAATGACATGAAAAGGTTATTACTGAAAGACAGGAGACTGTTCTTCTGATTCCTTTACAATGCTCTCATTATAATCACTGCAAAGTGCCACCCAAACATTAATTCAATTCCCCAAATCTCAAATGGCAACAGATGTTATAGTAATAGAGTATTTCTAGCATGGAAAGTAAGCCATATGAAAAAAAAACCCCAAACAACTAAAAATGGTTCTACTGATGGACATCATCTTTTACATGATCCTCTTGATTCATCAGTTCTCTTTGTTGAGCTAAGGGGAATACACAGGGCAGAAGAGGATTCTACCACATTTGAGGGATCATGACTGCTTGAGTAGTACAAGATAATGGAGGAGAAGGCCTTCAAGTTCTGTCTCTTTGTCCTCAGACATTCCTTGTCTTTTATAATAATGTAGATGAACATTGCATTCTCCCAGAGGCTAGGATGCAGTAATCTTATGTGTTTCCTTCCTAGTTTTTAGAATAACCATGAGAAGGAGTCAATGAAGTTTGGGGTTTTTTTCAATTTCTTTTCAGGAATCCTGATAGTGGAACGCCCAAAACAGGAAGTTACACGGTTCTTTTAAACAGTGTTGCGGATATGGGAAGAAAGCTCAGTCTTTGGCCAGATTCATTGCTTGGGTGTGATTTTCTTCAACAGACTAAAAAAAAGGATTTTTTTAAAAGTAACAGAAGTGTGCCATATCAGAATAAGAATCAGGAATCAGGAAGGCATGAATTCTGTGGAGCCCTGAGTAGCTGTTGGAGAATCCGTATGCTTTTCTTTAGCCAAATGGTGCCACGTTTAGGTACAGCCTTTAATTTGCTATCTAAAGAAGTGCTTATGCACCTGAGTGTGATGTTGATTTCAAGTTCAAATAAGCATATTTCCTTGCATTTAGGTCACAAATAATCAGTTAAATGCATAAAGAAAGCCTCTGGAAGTAGGTTACAGAGAAAGGAGGCCAATACTGTTTGATTAAAGTCATAACTGGAAAGATTCTAAATATGAGTTAAAACAAGCAGTTATGTTTTCGAATTCTGTCATTTTGAAAATAATTCTGAATGTCTCACTTGAACGTCTACCAAAACTGGTGTTAACCTTCCAAAAGAGTAATAGAACTAATGATTTGGTACAGCGCCAAACAATTAGACCACTGAACAGACATTCTTCCACCAGCTTCTATTATCGGAAATATCTGGATTTCTAAATGTCAGCTAAATAGGCTCACCCCACGAGGTAAGAGAAAGCTGACCTGACCTTTTGACACCACCTGTTCAGGAATGGGAATTTCTCAAGTGTGCTGTTCTACACAGATAAAAGGTTCACAAAATTTGGCCTGGAAAGAATGGCTAAAGGACTTACTTTTGCTTAGTCTAGAAAAGAGCAGACTGAGGGAGGGTGTGATTACAATCTTCCAGTAGTAAAAGAATGTTATAAAGATGCTAGTGATTGGTATTCTGTGTCCAGTTGGGGAAAAGACAAGAATAAAGATGTCTATTACAAAGCAAAGATATTTAGTTTATGTATTAGGAGAAAAAATTCTAACAATTAAAAATAGAGAATATGGTGCAGACTACGTAAGAAAATTGTGATCTTGTTAACCAGAAATTTTCAAGAATAATTAGACCAACACCTGTCATCAATAGTCAAGATTGCCAGTGTTGTTCATGGTGCAAGGTGAACAGGTAGATGTATTACATGATCACTTAACAGTCTTTGGCCATTTTCCATTTTTATATCTGCTGCATTTGGCAAGGCACTCAATTTTATTTCAGATTTGTTGTTACACTGGGTATGAAAATAATCAGTTAATGCGAGGGTTTTTCTTTGTAGGGGATACTTCAATAACAAAATTAATCATTTTTAAGAATTCTGATTATGTGATTAAGACAAGAGTGTTAGAACATTGGCAGAATAATAGGTATGGAAATTACAAAGATTACTTATTGGCTTTGGATGCAGCCTTCTATTAACAATACCAGTGAGTTTGCTATTATAAATTGATTTTTCCCTGTTACTTGAGGGTTTTGATATCATATATTGTTTTCTGGTTGAGATTAATAACAAGGAACTGGAAAGTGTGCTGTCTGTCATCCCGTACGTATATACATGGAGCTGAAGCATGGCATACACACTTGAAAGAACAGAAATATCATCAAAATTACAGCATCTCTCCTGAATGTTTGCAAGAACTGCTAAGACAGTATTTCATAGTGTGATCCACCACAAGCTCAAAAGCAACTGAGTAACAGTGAAAAAAACCACTACAGCATGAGTTTTGTGTAGGCCTTCAGTACATATAGCAGATTAAAAGTGAAAGTGGGCGAAGGTTTTAATTCTCACACCATGTCAGTACTAGTTGTTGGTGGTTGAAAGCATGACATGCTTGCAGCTCAGTTTCTTATGTTTGATGTTGGATATAAAAGCTTAAAGATATATTACACTCATGAAGTCTTACTGCAGCATTTATTTAGATGCATAAAATAGTGTCTTGTCAAATATTAGGGCTTTAATTTTTCATATCTAACAAAATAATTGTAGCTCCCTGTATTTTCAGATTTTCTGCAAAAGAACATGGTAATATTTATTTCTCTTTTCCTCTTGAGTTTGGGGACTGATTATATGTTTTTTTATTACAAAGATGTTTTGGGTTTTTTTTCCTAACTGCTGCACAATGGACTTGTGATGGAAATGAATCATCCAACAGCTGGAAGGATAGCCGTTCCAGGTTAGATGTTTAATTCTTTTTTCTAAATGAAGCTTGAAATTAAATGCTACATGGCATCCTGAGTAGTTCTTAAGCTCAGCTGGGGACATGACACATCTTCACATTTCACTCAAATGAACAAAAGTTTAACCAGGAAGACATTGTGCTCATATTCATTCCGGTAGCAGAAAAATGGGTTGAAATGTGCGTCAGAATAGCTTCTGGTTTTCATCGGTCAGTTGTCATAAAACATGAAAATGGATTTGATAATATTTGCAAACTCCCACTGCTAGAAATATTACTGCTAAACCATCTGCATGAATATGTGAATCTGGTTTTGATTTAGGTCTATTTTGCAAGTTGCACAGGCTTCTTTTAGGGACATTTCTGTTGGGGAAAAAAAAAAAGTAGTTCATACTGAAGGTTTAATCACACTATTTTGTTTAATGAGATTAGACATGAAGCTCTGAAATGATGAAGTCTTAAATAGCTATTTTGGATTTCCGAAGAATACAAAAGTAATAGACTAATCTCTCCTCTTTTAAGCTCTAAGTGGATCAGAACTTGGAGCTGATGTGGCATTATTTCCATTAGAGCTAGTTACGGAATGGGGTTAGGTTCATCTAGAGCCAGAGCCATTAGGAAAATTCTCATTCAGATCCTTGCAGTTGGCTCTGTTTTGACAACTGAGCCTTATCTAAAAATCTGCTAGTTATTGGGTCAACTTTTTCTGCTTCTCTATGCTTTTCTCTCTCCCAGGCCACATTAAGAATTGTTTCCTCCTTCATTCAAAGCACCATGCCATTTTTATTTATGTAACATCTTCTCCTTACGCTGTGATTTTCTGTGCCAAATTCCACCCTCTGACACAGCATCCAGTTGTCATCAATTTCGGTTGACTTGAGCACATGTAGTGGTAAGAAGAATTTGACCCATAAAATTTCTCTTAATTTGCACATCCTGGAATCACACTGGGATGCAGAAAGAGTTATTTGAAAGAAATCAATCCCATATTAGATCATGTTTTCTGCATGAATAGAGGGGGGGTTGTGTGTGTGTGTATGTGTATGCTTCATATTTGCTCTTTATCTCAGTTTGCACTCCACATTTGGTCCCTCTGCTTGGATGCTTGGTTGATTGTATTCAAAAATGCTTCTTTAATTTAGATGCACATATCTGGAAATAGTAATCCTTTTGTTTTAGTTTCTAACAGAAAAGTAATCCTGGTTTATTTATCCAAAATGAAAAGTCTAATAAGGGGGATGATTTAATTATTTTTAAAGAAGTGGGCAGAAAAGCCTTGCAGATGGTAGAGAAAGTGTGTAAGGTTTTCACGTTGCGTACAACGTATAATCTATCTCAGAGAAAGCAAATACTCCTTAAGGAGATAGGTTAAACTGCAAGAAGAGGAAGGAGATGAAAGGAATGTTCTAATGTCTGTCAGCAGCGATACAATGTATTGGCAAGAGAGTGAGTTTTTACATAGGTAAGCCATAGTACTTCCCAAATCCATAGTTATTTTTTATTTTATTAAAACAGTGACACTGCACTAAACTAAAATAAATCATCTTAATCTCTAATGGACTGCCATTTAGATGGGCTTCTGTGAAGAGTTTCTTGTATTGAAGCAGATGCCTGAAATGATTATTGGATATTTGAGCAGGAAAAGGAGAATTCCTTCCTTTTCTGGCATGGGAGGATAAGGAGGGGAGAGACGGGGGAGGAAGAGGTGAAGAACAGTCATTCAGTATGAGCAGAATGGACCTATTGATATCACTGGAAAGACAGTACGATACTCTGTCCCAGAATTCAAGGGCAAAAGTGAGTTTGGCCACTGTTGATGGTAGGTAATGCAAGTACCCTGGAATTGTCCCAGTCAATCATATATCTGAAGAGTACATGGAAGAGTGTGCAGAGAAGACGTCCAGTAGCAAAACTGTTTCTCAATGACTATCTAAAACAGCAACAACTTTTTTTTTTTTCAATGTGATTATGATTGAATATATTATACTTGGTAAAGAACAACTTTACTAAGCTCTCAGTTTCTGGCTCAAGGTTGCTTTATAAAGATATTAACGTGAATGTTGAAACGGAGTAGAGTAAAAATGTCTCTCCTTAAAGAGACTGGGGAGACTCTGGTCCCAAAAGAAAAATGGGTGACTTTTACTTCTTAACCGTATAAGCCAGATTTTAATGTGCCTTTTAGTAATTGAGTTGGACATCACACTTGAGGCTCTTGACAGAGGTCAGACCTCTTGTCTGCTGCCAAGTAAAGTTGTGAGGGCAGTGACATGCACTTCCTGAGCGAGAGCACGCTGGCAGATTTCAGCTCCAAGTATCACGGTTGGCCTCTGTGTCTAACACATTGGTTTGGAGTAGTCATGTTCCAGGCACGTCCCCACTTTGAGAGTGGGTTCAAATCTGTACATGAATCCTCACTTCGTAGATACTGCATCTTGAAATTCTGAGGGATTTTGCCGCTGATTTTAATGTAGGCTACATTTTTAATGTTGGATTTGGTGATTCACTCCCCTCCTTTGCTTAAATATCTTTCGGTATGGTTATCGAATTGGATTCTTTCAACACCTAGTCAATGGTTTTCTCCTTGCCTTTTTTAATAATTCCCAGCCTGAGATATAATGTGTTCTGATAAGCACATTGTAAGGCACTGGTGGAACTGGAGTGAGAGAAGTTGCATTATAAAAACCATATTTCAATTTTTTTTCTATTTCAAAAAGCACATTGATGGTAGGAGAGATGTGATGCAGACCCTGTGTTTTTATGTATCTTGCTTGAAGTATTCATTGAAAAATGTCTTTGCACATATACTCTGCAAAGATATCTTAGATTCATGAATGGGTGTGAAAAAGGGAGTTCATCATGTCTGACTAAAAGTGACTGTATAAAAGATTGTAAGACCATTTTAAAGAAAAATGGGGTTCTGTGGTATTTGAGTGATTTCATTAGGATAATGATTCACTTATACCATTCAGCATATTCATGTCGTGAAGTTATTCTAGAGCTGATTTTCCTTATACATATAGATACACTTGACATATCGCTTATATAGAAGGTGCAATACTGTGAGAGATCCTTGCTTGAATCCCAAAGACCTGGCACTGCACTGCACTCATTCTTCACAGGACTGGTCCCTCTGGTTGCAGGACTATACTGATGAATCTCTTCTGGCTCTATATCTGAAGTCAGCTTAATTATCTTTAGTTCAGGGCAGGGCTCCGAAGATGATCAGGAGCACAGCACTGCATGGGTGGGAGGATGAGAGACAAGAGAGATTCAGACTAGATATTGGCAAAGTCTTTTTCATCATGACAACAGCCAGGCAGTGGAACAGCTTGCCCAGAGAGGTTGTGCATGCTCTGTTCTTGCAGGTTTACAAGACCTGTCCAACTAGACAAAGCCATGAGCAACCTGGTGTGACCTCAGACCTGACCCCGATTTGAGCAGGAGCTTGGACTTGAGACTTCCTGAGGTCCTTAGCAATTAGCGTGTTTCCAGAGTGTTTCTCTACTGTATATTTTAAAATTTGCTGTATCTCCTGGAATGGTCACAGTTGACACTTTTAAAGTTAATGTTTTAAGGAAGAAAAACCAGCTGTCTCCTACCTAGTTCTGAGACTTCACTTGTTGGAGGATATTAAGAAATTGTGGAATTATTTTCCATCAAGCTCAGCAGTGCTGTGTGTGACTCAGGCAGCGGCTCTCCGGCACTGTTGTTCAGGGTGTCTGAGCTGGACTCTCCTCTCAGCAGACCCCAGATTTTTCTGTCTTTCTTTAAGTCGTGGCAATCAAAATTCATTGTCTTGCCCCATGTGTTTTCTTTCCAGGACCTGACACGGCCATATTGGGAGGGGAAATAGAAATATTTTGGTAGACAAGTGGGGACATTTTCCTACTGTGTATAAGTCAAGTAAAATGGCGGTTGAAGTTTTGCGGAATGTTGATTGGTAATTATACTTTCACTCACTGGAGAATATTTTATTTATATTTTCCTTCATGTGTCCTAAGATATACTAGGATTTCCTTTAAACTGGATGTAATACTTTCTTATGGAGACTAAATGAATAGTATCACCTTTCTGTTTCATTGGGGGAGAAGAAAAAACCCTGGAAATATTAATTGAATAGCCAAATAAACTTATTAATTTCTCAACAACGGTGTCAATCCTGGAATTCAAGTTTGTTTAAATCTATTTTTTAAACAATTTAAAACCTATGTAAATGTATTTTCTACTTCTTTCTACGTAAGTTACAGTAACTTGGAAAGTACTTTCTTAACCCTCAGTCCATAACAAGCACAGCCAGGTGCTCACACAGTTCAGGGTGTGGGACTGTAAAGATATATCTGCATGCCTCGGGTGCGTTGTAAAACGGCCAAATTACTTCAACACCCATAAATTGTAAGTGTATCTTTATGATCTTTAATAATTACTGGATAAGAAAAGGAATCTACTGTCAGCTGAAAAAGTTTGGTTTCATTAAATGTAAAAATATGTTTTAAACATTTAGACAATTTTACTTAATCCCTGGGATACTGAGTATACCAATCCTTATTTGTGTTTGCACCATGTCGTCTTGTCCCAAGCCCTGCCTCCCTGTGAATGGAAAGAATGATTGGACTTAAACTGTTTTCTGTGAACCTGGACTGAACAATTTTGGGGTCAGCCGTGGCCATTAGATCATGTAGTTTGCCTTCTTATGGCATCTGCCATAGAATTTCATCAATTTACTCCTTTCACTTGTGTTTGACTACAGTTTGTCTTATTCAGAAGTCCTCAAGAAATAGAAAATTCATCAAATATCTGCCTCTTTTGAAATGCCCAATTGCGTTCATTGTTAAAAAAACCATGCCATTATTATAATTCAATGTTACCTAGTTTTATAGAGCAAGAGTATTTTTTTCATGTCTTGCATGAGCTTTAACTACTTTTGTTTTCTCCCCATGAAAGTACTTATATGACAGAAGCCACATCTAGATGACTTTTTGACAAACTGCATTGGGTAATTTGCCTGGGTCTTTTCAGGTCCTTTGTATAAGCAAAGTGCAGCAGCTTTGAAACTCTATTTTTTATTGCAGTCAGTGTACTGCATATTTACATGAAAATTTTGCAGTTGTGTAGAGTGCATCACAAACCTCCTGCCTGACTCTAGGCAAGTCCTTTAGCCCATGAAGTTACATTTCTCACTTCTTCATCTAAGAAATGGAGATAATAGAACTCACAACTACAGGGCATAAGTATGTTCATTTTTTTCCAATTGATAATAATGATAATACATGAAATTGGGTGCTATGGGATTGAGTAGAAATGAGGGGAAAAATAAGGCTTATACAGTTAACTTTACTGTTCAGTTGACTAAGAGCCTACATCCAGTACATAACAGAATCATAGAATTGTAGAATAGTTTGAGTTGGAATGGACCTTTCAAGGCCACTAGTCCAACCCCCTGCAATGAGCAGGGACATCTTCAACTAGATCAGGTTGCTCAGAGCCCTGTCCAGCCTGGCCTGGAATGTCTCCAGGGACGGCGCATCTACCACCTCTCTGGGCAACCTGGGCCAGTGCTTTACCACCCTCATTGTAACAATTTCTTCCCTGTGTCTAGCCTGAATCTCCCCTCTTCTAATTTAAAACCACCACCCCTTGTCTTATCACTACAGGCTCTGCTAAAAAGCCTGTCCCCATCTTTCTTATAGGCCTCTTTTAAGTATGGAAAGGCTGCAATAAGGTCTCCCTGGACCCTTCTCCAAGCTGAACAAGCCCAGCTCTCTCAGCCTGTCCTCACAGCAGAGCTGTTCCAGCCCTCTGATTAATTGTGTGGCCTCCTCTGGCCCCTCTCCAACAGGTCCATGTCTCTCCTGTGCTGAGGGCCCCAGAGCTGGATGCAGAATTGCAGATGGAGTCTCACCAGACTGGAGCAGAGGGGCAGAATCACCTCCCTCCGCCTGCTGGCCACGCTTCTTTTGATGCAGCCCAGGATATGGTTGGCCTTATGGGCTGCAAATGCATATTGCTGGCTCACATCCAATTTTCATCCACCAGAAGCATCTTCCACCTCCTTGAGCTGGAGAGGGTGGAGGTGTGAGAGGACCTTTCTGTCCTGCTAAGGTGATGGGTCTCCAGCAGTATCTTGGGGTCTCCAGCGGCGTCCTTTGGTCTGCAACTGTCTCCAACAGTGTCCTGTGGTCTCCAGCGGCATTCTTTGGTCTCAAATGGTCTCCAGTGGCATCCTGTAGTCTCTGGCAGTGTCCGGTGGCGTCCTGTGGGCTCCAAGGAACTCCTCCTGGTTCTCTGGGTCTGCCGGCCAGCCAGAAGATGGCAGCCCCTCTCCTCACCGCTTCCCCAGGCCCCAGGGCAGAGGAGATGCCCCCTTCATGAGGGATGGGGCTGCAGGGCGGGAAGCTGGGCTCATCCGTGCCTTGACAGTGGCTGATCTCCCCACCCAGCCCGCTGGAGGTTGGTGTGATGCCACCTCCAGCTGGCGGTGGCGCCGGCCCTTGGTGGGAGCTGCTGTTTGACAGTTCTCTGAGAGCCCCCAGCATCCTGTGATGCCAGTATTCCAGTATCAGTGAGGCATCAGCACACAGCTGGGTCATCCCCATTGGGCTATTTATTAAAAATAAAATTAAAAAAAAAAAAAAAAAATGACCCACTTCTTTGTGCTAGTACTGACAAAGAGGAAATGTGTAAAATGTGTAGTCAAACAACAGAAACAAAAAGCATTCCTGGCTGGGTGATACATGGCTGCATGTGCCTTCCCTCTGATGCTGGATCCTGCAGGAGCAGCTGGAAGGGCCACATGTGTTATTCACAGCGCAAGTAGTTCCTCAGGAAACCACAGCATTCATGGAATGGTTTACCTATCAAATGTGTAATCACCGAGCACAAGAACACAACAATTTCTCTTAGGTGGTCCCCTCTTTCTTCAAAACTCGTTTGGCCGCATGTAGCCCCTTCTAACAGGATTAGAAGAATCCACTAGGAAAAAGTCAGTGGTATGAAATACTCTGTAGGTTTGTCTGTGGAAGAAATTCTGAATAGCAAATTGAAAATTTAGTATGTATTCACTGAAATAAGGGCTGTTATGTTAAATGTCTTGCCTTGAAGTCAGAGTCTTTCGTCTCTTTCACTGAATGAGTTAAAAGTTGAAGAAAAATCTTCTTGTTAGAGCTATACATTCAGCTGCTTAACAACCACATGGGCCTGACAGCTTGACCACCATGGCTTTTAGGCACAAACCACTTTTTTTTGTACACAGGTGTATCAAATGGGTCTGTGTCACTTCTTGGCCTAGCAGCACACAAGGCAATATTCCAATAAAGTATCTTCCTGATGGCATTAGGAAATTAGAGCAAACAGCGGGGACTTGCTCCATCAGTGTGTCCTAGTGTACTATGTGATTTCCTGTACCCATTTTTAAACCAACTTTACACACTGTTAGAGATCCTTTTTTTTTTCTTTTTATGTAGGTTTCTGTTTTTCTCCAATTTAGTGCATGAGCAGAAATCATACCTGCCTAACTGCTGAAATCAGCATAGATTTTTCAGTAAACTTCAGCAGCATCAGAGGTTTTCTGCAAGTACCTTTCCTAAAGCAAATGCTTCACTCTCCAAAACTATTTGTAGCAAATGTTAGTAGTGCTGCCCCACAGACCCTCATTCACAGTCACACATGTTCTTCCGGAGACTGTTTTGGAACTGAGCATTTTAGAAATCACCCTCGTAAACGGATACTTGGTACGGGTTTTCACTTTTTCAAAGTCGGGTGAGAGGGAAAACCTGCAAGTACTACACAACTCCAAGACTTGCTTGTTCCTGCCAAAGAGAAAAAGATTGTGCATTATTAACAAAGTAAGACTATTGCCTCTCTTGAAATATCCCGAAAGCTCTGAACATGAACTGTGTGATGGCCTGTTAGCCTCAATATTTGAACACAGGTATACCCGATGTCCATCAGTTGAATTCCAAACTCTATGAATTAATTGCTGGCCAATTCCGCAAGGATAAAACATCTATTAAAAGCCAACAATAAGCCAGAAATCTCTTTCCATTTCATATGATAAAAAAATAGAGTGAATCCTGAAAAAAAGGAATAGATATATTAGACAGGGAAATCTTGTATAGTTGTAGAGCAAGCAATAAAACACATAGTGTTTTCATTTCTTTTTTTATATTTCTTTCGTCAGAATAGTTAGACAAACATGGAAACATTTGCAACAGCAATACTCGGGTCAGTTTAAAGTCTTGATAACACTAAAACTAAGCTAAGGATGTGGGGAGGGCAATTAAGGTCTTATTATTTTTGTACACACTCACTTACACACATAGATATTCACTCCACAGCTCCAAACAGCTGTCTTAGCCATGTCTGCAAAGAAACAGAAATAGTAGGCAGAAAGGAACCACATCCCTACTAAGAGAGTTAGTCATGCAGTAAAACTAAACATCTCTGCGACCAGGGCCATCTGACAGGAACTGTCCCTGTGCAGGTCATGAGCATGAAGTTATTTTAGCTCCCTGGGAGAGGGGAGGGTCTCTTTCCCCTTTCATGGGCTAAAACAAGAAGCTCTCCCTGGATTTTGAGCTAAGACGCAGCGAGCAGAAGGCAGCTTTTGCAACAGATAGAACAAGGCAAAAGGACCTCGTACAGCAAAGTCTTTGCTGTCTCTTGCTCCTGAGCCCTCTACTTCTACTCTTCTTTCTTCTTCTGGTGACGGGAAAGCAAAGCTTGTCCTGTCCCTGGGAGCCCATACTGGACCCTGCTTGTCTACGGGATGACCCAGCACCTGCCATTCCTCTCCAAAGACATTTACACACAGAAATCAGTGGAGTAGCGGATCACAGAAGCGTAAGCTGCAGTCAACATAATTTAGAAACAGATCTTTTTTTGTCCATGGTGACAAAATAAACCCAGCAATTTCATAGAAATTCTCCTCAAGTAGTAGCTGCAAGTCAAGGGAGCTGATTCTGTCCCTCTGCTCCACGCTGATGAGACCCCACCGAGAGCCCTCAGCACAAGAAAGACATGGACCTTTTGGAGAGGGACCAGAGGAGGGACACAAAAATGATCAGAGGGCTGGAACACCTCTGCTGTGAGGACAGACTGAGAGAGTTGGAGTTCTTCAGCCTGGAAAAGGGTCTGGGGAGACCTCATTGTGACCTTTTTGTACTTAAGAGAGGCCTAAAGAAGGATGGGGACAGACATTTTAGCAGGGCCAGGCTGGACGGGGCTCTGAGCAACCTGATCTAGTTGGTGATGTCCCTGCTCATTGCGGCGGGGTTGGACTAGATGAGCTTTGAAAGTCCCTTCTAACACCAACTATTCTTTGATTCTATGATTCTGTCAGCTAGTAAAATTAACCACTTCCAGAGTAGACAAGAGCAGGAATAGAATTCCTATGTGAGCTAATGTTTGCACTTCTCAAAGCCTTCCAAATGTTTAATTAGATGGAAAAAATTGCTTGCGTAGAAACAAATGGACAATTTTCCATGTTCTGCATGATTTGAGTGTTTTAGTTGTATGGAAAGGACAAAAAGGGGGAAGAAAAAAAGAAAATCTGTTTCATGAGAGTGTGGATGAGCAGCAGGAAGCAAGGCTCTCATTCAAGGCACATATCCACAGCTGTGGAAAATCTTCAAGAAAACTCTGTAAGTTAGAGGTGTGAGGACACCTCTATGAGGACAGGTTGTCTGGTGTAGTGGAGCGGGGCCACGAGTCCTTGTTCTCCTTCTTCCCTGGAAGAATAGAGGGTGCCTGGGGACAGAAAGCGGTTAAGTCGGGGACAACCACTGGCCGCCCATCGACTGTTAACATGGAAAACTGCACTCCATAATCGTGACACCCATCCAGGCTCATGAGGTTTAAGCACATTTTTTCAGGAGCCTGTTTAACTGCTTTACAATCCCATCAGTTTGGGGATGGCAGGGAGTGTGGAAAACCCATTGAATCCTTTCATATTTGGCCCAATCTTGAACCACCCCAGCAGCAAAGTGGTTTCCATTATCCAGCTGGGTTGGCGGGGGCTTAAAAGGGGCCAAGGGGGAAAGTAATCAAGTCCCTCTTATCATTTTCTGTGAGCCTTCTTAAATGGGCCCACTGGCTGTCCCCTGGCTCACTTACTGGGGGCAACGTGTCCAGTTTCCCATCTGAAAATCAGTCAAGTCCTTTTCCTTTTGTATTCCCAAGCCCAAATGAGCTTTTCTAAGACAACAGTAGGCATACCATCCATTAAATCCTGGGGAATCCCCTTTTTGATTCCCTCCACACACAGTAGGTTTCTCTTTGCCCCTGAGGCTCGTGGAGCAGAACATGGCCCCTCACGATATTCAGCCCACGTCACCGTGGTCTTTTGTTCAGCATTAGGGCCAGTCAAGCCCATCCACCTCCCACAGCCACTCAGTTCTTGCGCTACTTAACTCAAGTCGATGCTGCCACATCTCCAGTCCACTCCCCATCTTTGGGGGCTAAACCATCACGCGGATGATCTTGCAGTTGTAGGGCATGAAGCTGCAGGGAATCAGGCAGGCCCTGGATTAGGGGAGTCATTCTGTCGGGGTTGGCAATTAACAGCATCGGGGAACTGTGCTGGGGAACCAAATGTCAGTCATGCGTTAGGTGCTGACAGGCGGCTTTCTGGAGGGTCTCAATGCACAAGGGGTCACCTCTTTCTAGGGGATCTAAACCCCATGCCCATGAAGCAACTCTTTGAGTTGAAGACCAGGGTTCCCATTCATCACGCAAGCCTGCGTCCCAGCTTCTGTGCCAATACCCGGGTGCTGCTTTGGGGAGCCTGTGGTTGGCGAGGGAACGAAAATACATGTACTCTTTGCATTTCATCTGTGGCTTTGTGGTTGTTCCTGTGACGTGCCTGCGCCAACTGGCACAGTCACTGTCGCTGCCCCAGCTGGCACTTCATCCCCCTCTGCTGCAGGATGACACAGCAGCCCTGCAGCTCCGCAGCGAGTCAAGCCCAGCGTTGCATCTCCCTGCCCTGGTCACGGCCAAGGGCTCCTGTGCCCAGCCCAGCATCACAGAATGTGCAATGACTCTACAACTCAAAATACCAGTTTTCTTTAATGCAGTAGCAGTAAGCAGGCAAAGTGTGTTTGAACAGCTGGTGGTTTTTTGGCTCCAAGCTGATTATATGGTCTGCTAAAGGGCTTCAAAAAAATCCTTCTCCCAAGAGCCCTGTCACGAATTCATGACCAAATCTGGGAAGAAAAAAACAATACCAGAGATGACAAGTACTAAATGCAACGAGAAGACACAACAGAGATGATGGAAGAAAACAGCAAGAGGGAAAGCAGGGGAGGAGCAGAGAACACGTAAGCAAACGAGATCCTTGAATCTCCCCCTATCAGAGGAGTAATAGAAGGGTTCCAAAAGACCAGATTCTGAATAAGAAGTATACCTCGTAACTGAAATGCACTTTGGGGACATCTTTCCCTGGTGTTTCCTAAATGCTCACCTGCAATGGAGAGATAGAACTCTTTACAATCTTTGATCTCTCGGGAGCCTTCACAGGCTGCTGTACAGTCATTGTAGGCTTTGAAGAAATCAGGAAGAGCCAGTTCCATGTCTGAGATGGACGTTCTCCAATTCCCACAGCTGTATGCTCGCACAGCCCTGACAAACAGATTCTGAAAAATTGGCCCGAGTGAAAACCTACAGTAACTGACCTGCAGAAAGCTGCATGCAAATTCAGATAGAGTAAATGGTGTTTCTGCATTTCTGGATGACTACGTGAGCTGTTAGCCAGTCGATATGAGGAAAACAAATACTGATGGCTTGTGGATTTTACCAGATATTTCCTCGATCGTAGAGTCCGCAAGTCCACTTCAGATCCACATCAAAAGCCTGCTGGACAGAGGGAACAGAGTGAGTCTAAAGCACAGGCTTAGATAAAGCCCCAGAGGTGAGGATTACGGAATGCAACAAGGCGACACAACAGAGATGACGAAGGAAAACAGCAAGAGGGAAAGGAGAAGCAGAGAACACGTAAGCAAACGAGATCCTTGAATCTCCCCCAATCAGAGGAGTAATAGAAGGGTTCCACAAGACCAGACTCTGAATCAAAAGCATACCTCGTAAGCTTTTGTCTCCAACTCTTTCATATGCTCCTCAGCATCAGGTCTGCTCTGACAGTAGGCCACATTTCTTTGCATCATTTCAGCATCGGGATCCTTCAGAAGAAATGTGTGAGCTGCCGCAATAGCTTGTGGAAGGTTATGAGCCTAAACAGGGATGGGAAGAAGAGGAAAGGAGAAAAAAGTTAACTGGGAAAAAAACCTCAAAGTTTCCCACTTTCTGTCAACAAACTGTCCTGCAGCCTATATATTCCCAAACTTACATCTACCGAAACCACAGTCTCGGCAGATACAATGGCACACTAGAACGGATACAAATCTTTTGTGTTTTATTAGTAGTTGCATCACTAGGAGCATGTTTCTTTTACTGTTAAAATCTATTATTGTTGCAGATAGCATCATAATGATTTTAGCTTAAAAAGAAGACTTTTTTTCCCTTCCTCCTGTACTGCATTTCTATTTTTTATAGAGGGAGAGGGAAAGAAAAAGTCTTAAGTATCTGTGAAATGTTAAGAAACTTTTCCTTTTTTCAGGCAAGGTGCAGATCCAACGGTGTCCTTTGGTCTCCGACGTTCCCCAGTGAGTGGTGTCCTGTGGTTTCCAGCGCTGTCCTTCGGTCTTCAACGCTCTCCTGCAATCTCCAGCAGTCTCCGGCGGTCTCCAGTGGGCTTCTGTGCACACACATTTATAGTTTTTATTTTCTATATTGACATATTTTTATAAACTACATAGTCGGTATACACATATATAGGGAGAAGGAAAGAGAAAGAAAAAGTCTGAATTATTTGTGAAATGTGAAACCTTTTCCCTTGAAGGCAAGATCCAGCTCCAGCGGTGTCCTTGGGTCTCCTGGGGTCTCTGGCGGTGTCCTGCGGTCTGCAGTGGCTCCATGGGACTCCTCCTGGTGCTCTGGGGCTGCCAACCAGAGGACAGCAGCCCATCTCCTCACCGCTTCTCCAGGCCTCAGGGCAGAGGAGATGCCCCCAGCATGAGGGGTTTGGGTACAGGCTGGGAAGCCGGGCTCACCTGTGGCTCAGCAGCGACTGATGGTCCGGCCCATGCCCCGGAGGTGGCTGTGATGCCACCTCCGGCTAGTGGCGGCTGCTGGGGCGGCGTCGCCTGTTGCGAGGCGGCTGTTTGGGGGGTCCCTGAGAGCCCCCGGCCGTCCTGCGGCGCTTCAGGCACCACGGTGCTGGAGGCAGCCCGGCCATGGTGCTCTGGAGCCCCAGCAGCCCTGCCTGAGGTGGGCCCACCTCCATGGGCTCCTCCTCCTCCTGCGGGGGATCCACCTCCATGGGCTCCTCTTCTTGCTGGGGAGGGTCAACCTCCATGGGCTCCTCTTGCCTGTGGGAGCTGCTCCTGCTCCCGACAGGCAGCTGCCGTTTTCCGGGCAGCGGAGCCATCTTCAGAGGTTCCCTGAACCTCCTCTTGCTTCTCCCACTCGACGAGGCGCTGTCTTCTCAGGACTCTTCTCTCCGAGCGCGATCCGACGGTGGCGCAGCTGGCAGAGCTGTGTTCCAACCGCTGTAACGGAAGGCTGGTCACGGCCCCAACGGACACTGCGGTGGCCGGCATGGCGGCCCACGAGGCCATGAAGGCCCCATTGCAGGGCCATTTTGCTCTGCAGAGAGAAAGGCCGCCCCTCAGGCACCGCGCCTGCCCTGCAGCTGCCCCTGTGTGCCCGGGGCTCCAGCCCCCTCCTCATGCCAGGCCTGGGGGCCCCTCAGGGGACAGCGGCCACAGTGTCCCAGGAGGGTCGGGGGGTCTCTGTGACCCTCCAGCCGCTCGGCTCCCTGCCGGTGCTTTCATCCCCGCAGCCGGCAGGAGCCCGGAGGGGCAGAGGGGAGGAGAGGGCCTGGCGTCCTGGGGCCGCTGCGCAGGGGCCACGGGGTGTCCCGTCCCCATAAATTAGAGGGGAAATGAGCAGCCGTGTCTTGTAAACTCAGTTCAGGTGAACCCACACACGTTGCAAGTTACAAGTATGCAATGTATTTAATACAGGGTCTACCATGTATTAAATAGTTCCAGAATCAAGCCTTGCATCAATCCTTATGAAACCTCAACAGGAGGAATTTCCCCTGGTTTGCCAGGGATATGTACGCACCAATCGGTTTCCCAATGTACGTTGTATTTGTGTTCAAAAGAACCACCTTCAGAGGGGTTAATCAGCCAAATTCTAAGACAGGTGCCAACACTAGCACTGGCTCAAGCTGGGTGCCTACGCAGAGGTCCAACCCACGTATAGAAAACCATCGACTTTTATATCTCTACAGACCATTCACACCATGATTCAGTCCAATAGCAAAATTTCACTTTGGGGTCTTCTCGCTTCTCGTTGGATCCTTCGCACTGATCTCCTATGTGCCTTTGTTTTGTTCAGCTGTAGACATTGTTCATGGTCCATAGCCTTGTAGGTGCTGTTTTGGCTGAATAAATCCTTTTCTTGTCAGCCAAGTGCAAAGCAGGCCTCATCTTGCAAGCGTTCAGTGTAGTTTGTAGTTGCTTTTGGTAAATATGAGCAGACCCCTACAGCTTAAGATTTCAGCAAATCCAGCTTACTAAGTAACATGAAGCAGAGAGTGTATTAAAAATCCCACAACTTCATCCTTCTAGATGATTCAGTAGATTTAGTAAGCATTTCCTTCAGCTAAATGATTAATATGAAACTGAAATTGGGCTCATGCACTGACCTGTGAGTAGTTTAACCATCGCCAGACAGCCATCTTATTTAGCAGAGAGAGCTCAAAATAGGCTCACTCGGCCTCTCATATTTGTAGAATAAAGTGGTTGACTCGTAGTCAAATTGCATGCGGTGGGAAAGGTCTGCATGAGACTCCCTGCGCCCACAACTCAACAGTGTTCAGTGTGCCATTCTGCTTCCCTGTGGGTTTCCCAAAAGGAGTTCTTGGCCTGGCTACGGCTCAGGCCTTTCCCTCCTCTGGAGCCAGGACCAAACAGCTGTTGGCTTGGCCGGGGGGTTCAAGTGCCTCCACCACAAAGACTGGGACTGGGGGAGCAAAGTCCCTCCCACAGTAGGTGAGGATCTGGCTCACGACCACTCGAGGAACCGGAACGTACGTAAATCTAGGAGGCCTGATGAGATGTACCCAGAGTCCTGAGGGAATTGGCTGATGGGGTTGCCAAGCCATTGTTCATGTCCTGGCAGTCAGTGAAGTCCCTGGTGACTGGAAAAAGGGAAACATGGCATCCAGTTTTAAAAAGGGTAGAAAGGAGGACCTGGAGAACGACTGACCTGTCAGCCTCACCTCTGTGCCCGGGAAGATCACGGAACAGATCCTCCTAGAAACTGTCCTAAGGCACATGGGGGACAGGGAGATGATTCGAGACAGCCAGCACAGCTTCACCAGGGGCATGTCCTGCCTGACCAACCGAGTGGCCTTCTACGATGGAATAACCATCCCAGAAGTCAAATCGTACCCTGGGCTTCATCAAAAGGACTTCCAAATATTTAATTAGAAGGAAAAAATAGCTTGCGTAGAAAAAAAACGACAATTTTCCATGTTCTGCATGATTTGAGTGTATTAGCTGTATGGAAAGGAAAGCACAAAAAAGGGGAAGAAAACAAGAAAATCTGTTTCATGAGAGTGTGAAGGAGCAGCAGGGAGCAAGGCTCTCATTCAAGGCACATATGCACAGCTGTGGAAAACCTTCAAGAAAACTCTGTAAGTTAGAGGTGTGATCACCACTCTCCACTCTACTTCCTCGTCTCCTCAGGCGCCAATATCCCTTCAGCCCTGCGGGACATCCCCAGCTCCAGGTCGGCCAGGTGACACACCAGCACAGATGACATCACTCAGGCTCCCAAAGCCTCTGTGATGTCATGGTGCATTTCCATGACAACCCGATGCTCTCTCCCCAAGGCCATCTGGCAGCTGACAGTCGACCTGTCTTGCCGGATTTCTGAGCGCTCTCCACGCTCGGCGACCACGAGTGTCTGTGACGCTCTCTAACTGCCATCAGCAGCAGTAGACGACGAGGCTATCCTCATCCTCATCCTTATCCTCACCTTGATCCTCGCCCTCCTCCTCATCTTGATCCTCATCCTCATCCTCATCCCGTTTGAGTGCCGTGGCTCAGACAGGTGACGTACCAGGACTCGTCCTGGGGGAGGTTTCAGAGCTTCCTTGCCATAGTTTAGCGTCAGTGGTGAGTTCCATTGGGTGTGATGGGAGATTCATCACCGGGCTGGAAGGACTTTGGACACGAGGAGAAATTGTGTCAGGCTGCTCTTCATGAGGATGATGGGAATCCATCATTCAAGGCAGGCCAGGCTAGGTCTGGCAAGGTCTGGCAAGTTCAGGCAATCAGCAGCAGGATAGGAAATTATTGCGATGGGGAGTTGTGGTATGAAAACCCAAACCCTCTAAAAGATGGCTGAGACAGGTGCTGGCAGAAAAATGGCCGTGGGGATGGAGCCTGCTTCCCCCAACGAACCCCACACTGACCAACTGCCATGGCAGGTCCAGCAGTAGCTCCTGCTTTTAACTGGTGCTCCTGCCCTCCAGTGAACCCCCACAACTGGCTCTGCCCAGCAGTATCTCACCCCATCACCCCTCTTTGCTTCCTCCAACAGAGAGCTTCCCTCTACGTCTGCCAACGGCATCGAAAGGGACAAGTGTGACATTCAGCACCCCAGCGATGGCACCACCAGTCACTGCACGTGTGCTGCCCTCTGTCCCAGGGCTGCTGGTGTCCTCCCAGCCAGCCCAGGTCCACACCACCACCTACCACCTGGCACAGGCCAGCGGCTGGCAGGGGGTGCCGGGGGCCCTGGGGCAGATGGTGCAGCTCCCCCAAGGGGTGCAGCTCCTAAATGGAGTGCAGCTCCCCCAGGGGGTGCAGCTCCTCAATGGGGTGCAGCTCCCCCAAGGGGTGCAGGTCTGCCATGGCATGCAGCTTCACCCAGGGGTGCAGCTCCCCCAAGGAGCGCAGCTTCTCAATGGGGTGCAGCTCCCTCAAGGGGTGCAGCTCCTCAATGGGGTGCAGGCAGAGCAGATCCCCCACGGAATGCAGATCCCTCAAGGGGTGCTGCTCCCGCACGGGGTTCAGCTCTCGCACGGGGTGCAGCTCCCCCAAGGGGTGAAGCTCCCCTCTGTGCCTGCTCCTTGTCCCCCATCCTACACCTGGGGACAGCAGGTGATTATGGGGACACTGGTCCCACACCAGCCCCTGGGGCTGGAGCCATTGGCCATGGTCCAGGGGCAGCCCCTGTACCCCACGGGCTCCTGCCAGCTGCCCGTCCCTGCCCGACCCGGCCCCCCACCACGCCGTGGCCGCACGTCTCAGCGGGGGCAGGGCCCCCCTGTGCCCCACACCCTGCCCAGCAGAACCCAGGAGCCAGGAAAGGCCTCCAACAAGGACGGGGTGGCCATCAAGGACAGCGTCCCTGCTGCCAGCCCCCACCAGTCCCCCCTGGCTCCGTCAGCTGGCACAACCACCCTGGAGCCTACAGGTGAGTTTTGGGGGGAGGCAGAGCCCGCGAGTGGGTGGCCAAGCTGAGGAAAGCTGCATCACCCGGGCCTGGCTTGGCTCTGGTTGCTTTTTCAGCTCTGGTGACCACACTGGCAGCTTTGGAGAGGTCGGTGGATCAGCCCGAGCAGGAGCCAGGAAAGGCCTCGGTGAAGGCGGCTGAGCAGGCCGAGGACACCACCATCAACAACCTGCTCGCCTGGCTCGACACCTTGGAGCACGAGGACGCTGTCCCCGATGTCCCCGACAGCCCCAGCTTGACCACCTTCGTCAATGAGCTCCCCGACCTCTCAGAGTACGTGGCAGAGGGCGGCTGCGCAAAGCAGTGAGCGGTGGCACTGGGGCTGGGGGACGGCGAGGTCATGGGTGACAGCCCCAACTCTACCACCTTCCTCAGCCAGCTCCCTGACCTTTCTGAGTACGTGGCGGAGGGTGGCTGCCCCAAGGACTGAGTGGTGGCCGTGGGGCTGGGAAACAGCAAGGACACCATCCCTGACATCCTTGATTTCCCCGACAGCCTCAACAAGCTCCATGACTTCTTTGACTGTGTGGCAGAGAGCACTGGTCCCCAGGACCAAGCCCTGGTGGCACGTCTAGAGGACAGCAGGGACACCAGTTTAACTACCAAAGGTCGTGGCAAAACTGCAGAGGTCCTTGATGAGCTCTCCAACCTCTCCAAGTAGGTGGTGGAGAGCAGCTGTCCCAAGGAGATGGGGAAGGGGGTAGAGTGGGACGGAGAGGACACCCTCTTTGCTGTCCCTGATGTCCCCCGCTTGACCACCTCTCCCCCACCTCTTGGAGTACAGGGCAGACAGCGGCTGCCAGAAGGAGCACGTGGTGGCAGAGATGCTCCCGGATGGGGAGAACATCTTCGCTGATGCCCTTGACAGCCTGGCCAGCACCACCTCCTTCAATGAAGTCCCCGACATCTTGGAGCATGGGCTGGATGACGACTACCATGAGGCCCGCCTGGCAGCAGCAATACTGGAGGACATTTACAGCAACTGGGGGGTGCCAGACAGCCCCGTGAGGGATCCTCAGGGGAATATGAGCACTGGGGTGACGGATCTCCCCATCTGGCCTCCAATGAGTCCCCTGGAGACTTCGAAGCTGAGCTCTCCAGAGAGTTCAGGGCAGACTGCAGAGGACACTCCTGTGGCCCGTCCCTGGAAGGATCCCCTGAAGGACCCTCTGAACAGTCCTCTGCTCAGCCCCCTGCAGATCCCAGTGCTGAGTCCCCTGGGCAGCCCCACGCCTGCCTCCCAGTGCCATCCATCCCACATGGACCAGCTCCAGGAGGAGATGCAGCAGAGGCAGCTCGGGGTGGCTCTGACCAGATGGGGAGAGGCAGGCGGCACCAAGGCCAAGCGCCCCGCGCCAGCCAGCACCCCCAAACTGCACGAGACCTCTCCCCAGGACAACTGCCCCCCTAAGAAAAGAAGAAGATGATGGCCCCAGCAAGCGGGGAGCATCCCACAGCAACAACATGGCCTCCAAGAGACCGAGAACCCAAGGGGTGCTGCGGGGCGAATGTCCTCTGCACAGCAGGGAGGAGACAGGTTTAACGCAGCCAGTGCAGCAACATCCCGCAGCACTGAGGCCTTAAACCCACCCCGGCCCGAGGCAAATCCTTTTCCACCTCCCCTTTAATTTAATAAAAATCCGTGTACCTTTTCCATTTCCTGTGAGCTAGGGTATTTGAAGGGCAAAGTGACTGAGTTTGCTAGGGCTACAATGATACAAAATTTCATGACTGCAGGTGTGATCAGACTGCCTAGAGACAAACAGACACAGGTCCAATTTTGCCTTATTCATTTATAACAATAAAGATAAACATTTGTGGCTGAGCTATTTGCAGAGAAAAGGAACTTTGGTGGAACCTCACAGAAACCAACACAAAGGAGTCAAATATGTGTTCGGTTTTACTACGGGATGAGAAGGGCAGAAGGCCTGACTGACATTCAGATTGATCAATCCCATTAGCACCATGCTAATGATTTAAGAAGGGCTGGGACATTCTAGGTGGCTCTTTTTCTCTAGTGCTTGCTCTCTGGGGTGCAGCCAGGGGAGTTTTGGTCAATACGTTTAGTTTGGCCTTTCGTCGTTTTGCAGAGGCCTCGGGGCTTTTCTGCCTTTTTCTTTTTTTCTCTCTTTTGGATCGGTTGTTCAGGACTGGGATATCTCTTCCTGGGACTGGCTGCTTAGTGTGGATGGAGTTTGTGGGGAATTGCCTGGAGTATCTTTTATTTCTGTTATTTTTATATGTATATACACTAGCAGTGTATTAGTATTTTGTTATTAAACTGTGTTTATCTCAATCCAAGTTTCTCCCTTCCCTTTTGATCCTCTCACCTATTGGGGGGGGATATTGGAGGAGGGGGCGAGTGAGCGGCTATTGTGGTTGTATTGTGAGCTCCGGTTAAACCACGACGGGGGCTCAACCAGCACAGCCACGCCAAGCCGCGCCCCTCGGTGCCCTTCCCAGGGCAAGAAGGCCAAGAGACCTGAACTTCAAGGCCAGCAGAACCACAGGCCGCTGAGCACCACACAGATGCGTCCACTTTGAAGAGCTTTCCGAATTCTACAGTGCCCTAACACGTGGTTTCTGGTGACACAGCCCGAAGCCCTGTTTAAACAAATGATCCAGCTTAGGATCTGCCTGGACTCCAAAGAACAGTAACATCAGCTCACGACTTGTGTTTTCTATAGACCTGGGCCATAAACAAATGCAGCAGATGGAGAAGAACTGACGAGTGTGTATACAAAACAAAACAAAACCAACAACCAACCCACACGCATACCCGAAAAGCTGTATTTAGATTATATATACATATGACATGTCTTCATAGGTGACAATCGTATCAATTTATACTGCAGGTCCTTCTCCTCCAGGAACCAGCTATAAAAGAATAAGACAATTTTGTATTAGTGCCATAGGTTCGACTTCTACAAACCCATGCGCAACAGTTCTTGCTTTGCAACATTTCAGCAGATAGAGACTTCAGAGTTGACCGCAAAAGTGGGGTTTAGATTCAGTATTATCTTTCCCAACAGCCAGTGTTTCCCCTGCACATCTAAAGATCAGAATAGCATACACCAAAATAAAGTTAGGGCCGTGTTCTTTTCATGTCTGGTTTTTTCTTGGTTTTGGTTGTTTGGTTGTTTGTTTTCTAAACAGTTACATGGGAGAGGAGAGTACTTTTTGATTTGATTATATTGGTATTTATGGAGTTCTACTAGCTTTTGAACTGGCTCTTATTGATTTATTGTTGTTTACTTGATTGCTTATTGGCCAATCTTGCTAAAACTTCTCCATGTCAGAACTGACATCTTCTGCTTCTGTGAAAGAAGAGCTGTCTCTCCATCTAGAATGTTTGCACCAACAGGGCATCTACGTTCTTTGACGACCTGCTGCTATTCTCTGCACAGCCAGGGTGGGTCTGGCTTCATCATCATCGGTGGTGTCTTGTGCTCTCCAGCAGCGTTATGTGCTCTCCGACAGTCTCCAGCTGTGACCTTCTGTCTGCAGTGGTCTCCTCCAGTCTCCAGCGTTATTGGGCAGTGTCTGATGGTCTCCAATGGGATCCAAGGGACTTCTCCTGGTTCTCTGGGGCTGCCAGCCAGAGGATAGCAGCCCATCTCCTCACCGCTTCCCCAGGCCCCAGGGCAGAGGAGATGCCCCGGCAGGAGGGCTGGGGCTGCAGGCTGGGAAGCCGGGCTCACCTGTGGCTCAGCAGCGGCTGATGGTCCGGCCCATGCCCCGGAGGTGGCTGTGATGCCACCTCCGGCTAGTGGCGGCTGCTGGGGCGGAGCCGCCTGTTGTGAGGCGGCTGTTTGGGGGTCTCTGAGAGCCCCCGGCCGTCCTGCGGCGCTTCGGGCACCACAGTGCTGGAGGCAGCCCGGCCATGGTGCTCTGGAGCCCCAGCAGCCCTGCCTCAGGTGCATCCACCTCCGGGGACTCATCTTCTTGCTGGGGAGGGTCAGCCTCCATGGGCTCCTCTTGCCTGTGGGAGCTGCTATGGGCGCCTCTAAGAATTATATCTTAACCCAAATGATGCAGTTATCTCAATAAGCTGCAGAGATTCACGCAAACACCAACTTTAAACTGGGGTAAGCCTTACGCTGCCTAACGACTTGAAGGGAAAGGAGGAAGAGAGAGAGAAAGAGATCATCAGTCCTGAGAGAAAGAGAGACAGACAGAGTGACCCTCTCCTCATGAACTTGCCCCTATTTATGGGCCCCACATTCTTTTATCAATGACATATCTAAAAGCTAATAGATTTTGCAAAGTCGTCTTTTACACTTGTTGAACTTGAAAATTTATTTCTCCAAAGACATATCTTGTCCAACTGCTCAAAACGCGTACTTGCCAAGCTCTCTAAAACCTATTCTTGTTTGCACTAGTTGTGCAAAATTTGCCTCCATTTTTAACGCAAGCATTTGTCCGAGGGTGTAACAACCATATATTTCAATTCCCACAGTTCCTTCCAACAAACCTTGTATTCACTTCAAAATAACCACCTTCAGAGTGGGAATCCCACCACAGTGCTATGGTGCGAGGAACAGGAACAGAGGTAACATAGGACCCATCTCAAGTTTGTTTCCACAACTCTCCACAAGTACAGGATATTTCAAAAAGGTGGACCCAATTTGAAATCACTCTGTGTTGGAAATTGGGGCCATCTTTTTGAAAGACCCTGGAGTATTGCTTGAGGCTTCATACAAAGCGTTTGAGTTTTCAGTCCGTGTCCTGTTACTTTTCCACAGCTATTCCTCTTTCTGTTCAAGAAAACGGGACTTGGTTATTCCCCATGTGGGGTTTCCCCCTGTGTGATTAAGGCTTTTTAAACTCATTTTTCAATATTTTTGTATGATTCCAACAAACCATTGTAAATTTAAATCCTTCTGCCACTGAACCAGGGAGGGCAACACATATCCCCTGGTCCCTCTGGTTCCAAATATGCGTGAGCCCTTGTATCAAGTCCAAAGCTACATTCGATAGAGTCTGGTTAGGCACTGGCAAAAACAGTATTAGTCCTATACCACGTATAAATGTACATTTGTCCCACATATTTTTTCCCTTGTAAAATAAAGGAAAACTAAGATCCAAAGAATCCCAAACCAGATTAAAATAACCAACCATACATCAATAAAAATAAACAAATAAATAATTAAATAAACAACACTGATAGTCAACAGAAAACGAAGGGACAATCTGCCGGGTGCTGATCTAGTGCTCCTTCCCGTGATTGTCACTGGCTTTTTGTATATATATTCATTGCTGTCTTTAAAACGAGGGGTACAGTGCCAAGGGTGGGCAGTTCTACGAGGACAGGTTGTCTGGTGTAGTGGAGCGGGGCCATGAGTCCTTGTTCTCCTTCTTCGGGGAACTGTGCTGGGGAACCAAATGTCAGTCATGCGTTAGGTGCTGATAGGCGGCTTTCTGGAGGCTCTCAGTTAAATGACTAATGGAGGGGGGTCTCAATGCACAAGGGGTCACCTCTTTCTAGGGGATCTAAACCCCGTGCCCATGAAGCAACTCTTTGAGTTGAAGACCAGGGTTCCCATTCATCACGCAAGCCTGCGTCCCAGCTTCTGTGCCAATACCCGGGTGCTGCTTTGGGGATCCTGTGGTTGGCGAGGGAACGAAAATACATGTACTCTTTGCATTTCATCTGTGGCTTTGTGGTTGTTCCTGTGACCTGCCTGCGCCGACTGGCACAGTCACTGTCGCTGCCCCAGCTGGCACTTCATCCCCCTCTGCTGCAGGATGACACAGCAGCCCTGCAGCTCCGCAGCGAGTCAAGCCCAGCATTGCATCTCCCTGCCCTGGTCATGGCCAAGGGCTCCTGTGCCCAGCCCAGCATCACAGAATGTGCAATGACTCTACAACTCAAAATACCAGTTTTCTTTAATGCAGTAGCAGTAAGCAGGCAAAGTGTGTTTGAACAGCTGGTGGTTTTTTGGCTCCAAGCTGATTATATGGTCTGCTAAAGGGCTTCGAAAAAATCCTTCTCCCAAGAGCCCTGTCACGAATTCATGACCAAATCTGGGAAGAAAAAAACAATACCAGAGATGACAATTACTAAATGCAACGAGAAGACACAACAGAGATGATGGAAGAAAACAGCAAGAGGGAAAGCAGGGGAGGAGCAGAGAACATGTAAGCAAATGAGATCCTTGAATCTCCCCCTATCAGAGGAGTAATAGAAGGGTTCCAAAAGACCAGATTCTCAATAAGAAGTATACCTCGTAACTGAAATGCACTTTGGGGACATCTTTCCCTGGTGTTTCCTAAATGCTCACCTGCAATGGAGAGATAGAACTCTTTACAATCTTTGATCTCTCGGGAGCCTTCACAGGCTGCTGTACAGTCATTGTAGGCTTTGAAGAAATCAGGAAGAGCCAGTTCCATGTCTGAGATGGACGTTCTCCAATTCCCACAGCTGTATGCTCGCACAGCCCTGACAAACAGATTCTGAAAAATTGGCCCGAGTGAAAACCTACAGTAACTGACCTGCAGAAAGCTGCATGCAAATTCAGATAGAGTAAATGGTGTTTCTGCATTTCTGGATGACTACGTGAGCTGTTAGCCAGTCGATATGAGGAAAACAAATACTGATGGCTTGTGGATTTTACCAGATATTTCCTCGATCGTAGAGTCCGCAAGTCCACTTCAGATCCACATAAAAAGCCTGCTGGACAGAGGGAACAGAGTGAGTCTAAAGCACAGGCTTAGATAAAGCCCCAGAGGTGAGGATTACGGAATGCAACAAGGCGACACAACAGAGATGACGAAGGAAAACAGCAAGAGGGAAAGGAGAAGCAGAGAACACGTAAGCAAACGAGATCCTTGAATCTCCGCCAATCAGAGGAGTAATAGAAGGGTTCCACAAGACCAGACTCTGAATCAAAAGCATACCTCGTAAGCTTTTGTCTCCAACTCTTTCATATGCTCCTCAGCATCAGGTCTGCTCTGACAGTAGGCCACATTTCTTTGCATCATTTCAGCATCGGCATCCTTCAGAAGAAACGTGTGAGCTGCCGCAATAGCTTGTGGAAGGTTATGAGCCTAAACAGGGATGGGAAGAAGAGGAAAGGGGAAAAAGGTTAACTGGGAAAAAAACCCCAAAGTTTCCCACTTTCTGTCAACAAACTGTCCTGCAGCCTATATATTCCCAAACTTACATCTACCGAAACCACAGTCTTGGCAGATACAATCGCACACTAGAACAGATACAAATCTTTTGTGTTTTATTAGTAGTTGCATCACTAGGAGCATGTTTCTTTTACTGTTAAAATCTATTATTGTTGCAGATAGCATCATAATGATTTTAGGTTACAAAGAAGACTTTTTTTCCCTTCCTCCTGTACTGCGTTTCTATTTTTTATAGAGGGAGAGGGAAAGAAAAAGTCTTAAGTATCTGTGAAATGTTAAGAAACTTTTCCTTTTTTCAGGCAAGGTGCAGATCCAACGGTGTCCTTTGGTCTCCGACGTTCCCCAGTGGTGTCCTGTGCTTTCCAGCGCTGTCCTTCGGTCTTCGACGCTCTCCTGCAATCTCCAGCAGTCTCCGGCGGTCTCCAGTGGGCTTCTGTGAACACGCATTTATAGTTTTTATTTTCTATATTGACATATTTTTATAAACTACGTAGTCGGTATACACATATATAGGGAGAAGGAAAGAGAAAGAAAAAGTCTGAATTATTTGTGAAATGTGAAACCTTTTCCCTTGAAGGCAAGATCCAGCTCCAGCGGTGTCCTTGGGTCTCCTGGGGTCTCTGGCGGTGTCCTGCGGTCTGCAGTGGCTCCACGGGACTCCTCCTGGTGCTCTGGGGCTGCCGACCAGAGGATAGCAGCCCATCTCCTCACCGCTTCTCCAGGCCTCAGGGCAGAGGAGATGCCCCCAGCATGAGGGGTTTGGGTACAGGCTGGGAAGCCGGGCTCACCTGTGGCTCAGCAGCGGCTGATGGTCCGGCCCATGCCCCGGAGGTGGCTGTGATGCCACCTCCGGCTAGTGGCGGCTGCTGGGGCGGTGCCGCCTGTTGCGAGGCAGCTGTTTGGGGGGTCCCTGAGAGCCCCCGGCCGTCCTGCGGCGCTTCGGGCACCACGGTGCTGGAGGCAGCCCGGCCATGGTGCTCTGGAGCCCCAGCAGCCCTGCCTGAGGTGGGCCCACCTCCATGGGCTCCTCCTCCTCCTGCGGGGGATCCACCTCCATGGGCTCCTCTTCTTGCTGGGGAGGGTCAACCTCCATGGGCTCCTCTTGCCTGTGGGAGCTGCTCCTGCTCCCGACAGGCAGCTGCCGTTTTCCGGGCAGCGGAGCCATCTTCAGAGGTTCCCTGAACCTCCTCTTGCTTCTCCCACTCGACGAGGCGCTGTCTTCTCAGGACTCTTCTCTCCGAGCGCGATCCGACGGTGGCACAGCTGGCAGAGCTGTGTTCCAACCGCTGTAACGGAAGGCTGGTCACGGCCCCAACGGACGCTGCGGTGGCCGGCATGGCAGCCCACGAGGCCATGAAGGCCCCATTGTGGGGCCATTTTGCTCTGCAGAGAGAAAGGCCGCCCCTCAGGCACCGCGCCTGCCCTGCAGCTGCCCCTGTGTGCCCGGGGCTCCAGCCCCCTCCTTGTGCCAGGCCTGGGGGCCCCTCAGGGGACAGCGGCCACAGTGTCCCAGGAGGGTCGGGGGGTCTCCGTGACCCTCCAGCCGCTCGGCTCCCTGCCGGTGCTTTCATCCCCACAGCCGGCAGGAGCCCAGAGGTGATTCAGCTAGTGCCATAGCTCTTCCGTAGGGTTTCTGTAAAGCAGGACACATGGCAGCTCGTTCTTCTCTTTCACATCCCTTCATTTCACTGTCTCTTCATAACCCAATAGAAATATTTTGAAAAGGTAATGCTTACATATATCTGTGGCTTGTTTACCTAATGAAAAGTATATTGACATATTTGGGCAAGAAAAACCAAGTACGGTTATTAGTTTGCTCAAAATCAACAATTATTAATGTAGTTGAGAGAGTGATTTTAATCTCGTTTTCATTTTGGTTCATTTAAATATTTGGGAACTGTGACTCTGAGGAGGGGATATACCCTCTTCTCCCAATGTTCCCTCCTCTCAGGGGAGATTTTAGGACTTCTCAGAGCGGGGGTCCAGAAGAGAAAATGTGGTTGCTGTGAAGAGGTATCATTAGTGCAGTATGTGGATGCAGGCGCCTACCTTCCTGCATGAACCCTTTTACCACAAGCAGATTCCTGTTCTGACACACAGTCTTCAGCAAAATCAGCCAACAACTATTAGCCAGACACGGGTGTCTTTGGCATTCAGCAAATTACTTGTGTATTAGACAGTGCTGATTACCCAGAAAACAGTATAAATAGCACATTTTATATGACACTTGTAAAATTGATTATTTTCCCCGTTGCCGAGTTAGTAGGCCAGAAACTTCAATAGTGTGACAGAGTTCAAGGGGATAATTCCGGTTGCAAAATTACAAACGAACAAAAGAAAAAGACGTGTCATTGTAACGTTCTTTGGCCGATTCCATTTTCACTATGACTTGTTTGCATTGTTGCAAACCCTTTGTCCAAACAGAGTTTTAATTTCTGTTGCATTCTGACTTCTGTGCTGATTAATTATGAACCAAATTTAGCATTATATATATGATTTGTCTGTATATTACCTTATTATAGCCTTTGCTTTTATCAAGATGTTCCTAGATTTGTTAATCAAATGACATTACCTAATCTTTATAAAGTATTTCAGTGTTTTCATTTGAATAGCAGTTACCAGGAGAGTCCTTTGAAAAGTTCAAATGAAAAGTTGAGTTGCCAGATGATGATATTTTTCAACCTGAACTGTTTGGTAATTCTTTAAATAGATTCATCTGAAAAAGAAAAATTAAGCACAATATTTCTTTGCAGCCATTTAGAATGGGACAGTTTAGAACTTGTTTGATCTTTCATCCCAAAGTAATATTTTGAGACTAAGTCCATTTGTGCTTTATTAGAACATGAATATGACGACTTAGTTTCCAATTGAAATGAACATTTCATTTTATCCCAGATTTCATTCTTTTTATCCTTCTGGATGTTACTATGGCTTGAAAAAGCAACTATTTGCAGAAGGATAACGTTGTTAAAAACGCCTCTTAACTTTTAGAAGATTTCAAAATTTCCACAATGCGTGGTTAGAAAAAAACAGAATTTAACTACTGTTTTTAAAATTTATGTTCTGAAAGTACAAGCTCAGTTTCTATTGCACATGTGAATAGCATAACTGCTCCAAGTTCCCGGGAACATTGTGTACTGGTAAAACTACTTACAAGTGTCTGAACAATTAAGTCTCTTAAGCTTTTGTGTCTACTTAGAATGGCAACAGAGGTTCTGTAGGTATATAGTACCTGAAACAACATAGTCCAGTGTTTCTCTAAGCACATCCATACAAAATATCATTTATCGTGCTATTTATAACAATTAGGAGCTGAATTTAGCCCAAAACATCAATTAAAAAAAAAAAAAAAAGAAGTCTGGGGATGATGACAGTATAAATCTTGATTCTAGATGTTCTTGTCTTCTTTTCCTCGTAACATCCAGTGGTACTTACACAAGATTGAGCCTGCTGGAAATTCTTGAAGGTCGAAAAAGAGGAAAGAAAAGGAGAGGCAGCCACCTCGATGAGTCAGGTAGATTTCAGAAAGGAACATTATAGGTAAAATTGTTCTGAGCCCAGAACAGAAATAAAAAAACACAAACTGAAAATTAAGAAGATTAAATAAAAATGACATAGGGTCATATATTTGTCATTCCTACTTTTCGTACCAGTTATAGTACTACCTGGAAAATTTGCACTTTCTAAAGGGACTGAGGGTTAAGTACAATAGCATATGAATAATCAGGGAAAAGATCATTGCAGCTGACCAAGATCAACATCCTGTCGTAGATTTGTTCAAGTCTATGGGTGAAAGCATGAGACATGGGAAAGGTACAACATCTTTCACCGCTTCAAACTCAAGCCCTCCTTTAAAGCTGCTTCTCTGCCTTTGAAAGGAAAAGCTTCTGAATTCCTGAAGTAAGACACATCTTAGACCATATGAACCACTTTCTGTGCTGACAGAATTTAGTTAAAGATCATTATGTAAAAAGGTGCTATAAGGAAACTTTATAGAGTGAATGCTCTTTATAAACTGGAAGCTAAGGTTCAGCCAGTTTCCATTTAATCCTCCAATATTGCCTGCAGCAGTCAAGTAAATTTCATTACAGACTCCCTCCCCCAAAATGAAAACCATGTGCCTGCTTCATTTTTTCCTCCTTTCCTAGTCCCCCCATTCAAACCTCTCCTCAGTGCTTTAAAGAACCTTGCAAGAACTCATACATTTGAAATAGCAGAGTTGACTCTGGCTGTTATTATTAATTAGGACACATTAGCACAAGTACAGTCCTTCCTAAACAAGCTAAATTACAGGCAAATTGGCATGGGTATATGGCAATGGAAAGTGTTAAAAAGCATGCATGTACATTCTCGCTTCATTGAGCTTCAAAAATTGCATGCGGATTTTCTTTCTCCATAGTGAAATTAGCTTAAGCAGAGAAGCAAGTAGGCAAAGCAGTGTGATTTGGTAAGGACTCATTTTAGTGAAATCGATCTAGAGCAAGATTTGAGGCTTTTTCTTATAGAATACTTGAATGACACCATTTTTAGAAATAACGTATTCATTGAGTATCGTCCAAGCAATTTCGGATTTTGTGTGTGTGTGTGATTTATGTCATTGGAGACTACTTCTCTAAAAGGAAAACATTTCTGGAACAACCATAGACTTTCTTCATGACCTTAGCATGCTAACACATAAAACTAACTACCGGCAGGCATTAGCAAGCAGGAGTCATGGGGCCATCTGCCCTTCCTCTAGATCCTCGTTCTGTCCCTCAGAGAGTGCCACCAGTGGCAGTCGACCTCAAAATTTCAGTGCTGCAGAACGACGCAGACATTTTATCGCGTCCTCAGATTGCTGAGGGAACAGCTACTATTTTTCTCAGAATGATGGCTCTCCGAATCCCTTTTCGGGGCTTAAATGCAACTTTAAAATACATTGTACATAAAACTACATTTCTGAAACTCTGCATGAAAGTAAAAACAACTAAGTGTATAAGAGAAAAGTCTCAAGAAATTTTGAAGAGCATTCCAGAAACGATTTCATGTCTGCTAGAACCCGTTAATCACGAGTATATTTAAACACGATGAAGTTGAGCTCTTCCGCTCAGATTGCCAACATATCCTGATGGGAAAACAACTCTCATGTTTGTCTTTCATTTTGACCAGAGTTTAAAATGAGACTGTGGCTCCAGTACAAAGTTTAGCTATGGCCTTCATGCCATGAGGACCATGCCCCTAATGCTGTATCTGCTGTCAGATCTGTAGTGATGTTTAGGAGGAAGATTCTTCCGTTATCAGCAAGTAAAACAAAAAGAATTATTGCTCTAAGATGTCAGTGCAAAGAAGCAGAAGACAGGACTGTGAAGTATGAAGGGTTTCTTTAGTGGTATTCAAAGATTAAGAGAAGTGTTGAAAATAGTAGATGAAATTCTGAAACTCGCATTCAGCATTACAATAAATGGAAGTTAAAGCTAAAGGGATAGAGAATTCGGTTTAAAATTTGGATTGGAAGTCATTTTTTTAAATTAATAAACGTGAATTATACTGTTGAATTTTTTTAAGGCATAGCATAAGTCCTTTATTTGTATTCTTTTTCTTCCTTGGTAACACTATTAATAGCAATTTTAATTGCTGTTTTCTAGACTTCTGTCTTTGCATGTGTTAGAGTGCTTTGTTAATCTTTGTGATGATTTTGGGAAGCATTTTAAACACATATTTACAAAGTTAAAGGGAGAACTAACAGATCTCTATTGTCTTTTGATCACAACTCTCAAATTTTAACATACAGTTTTCATGTCGTTCTCAAATTCATTTAAAAATCTCAACATGAGCAAAATAAAAGTATAATCCTAAAGATATCTCAGTACTGCACAGTAATATGGAGGTTGATCAACTGTTGTCTGTTTTATTATATAAATATCTCATTTAAAAATACAGAAATAACATTTATCTGGATCATAATCCATCAAAACCAATACTGTTTTGTAAATCTGAAAAATAAAACTGTACCGTGTCTGCTGGTATGAAAAGACAAAAAAGCTTTTTTTTGCCTTTGGATGGACTCCTCTTACAAATTTGCTATGAGAAGGAGAAATGGACTAAGATGAGGTTCCTGAGAGGTTTCTATATTCTCTCTATTTGCAGTCTCAAATGATTCTGTGATTGCATGTATTTTCTAAGATGAAATAACCAGTTTTAAAGCACTAAAATGTTTTCAAGCACGTTATTTTAGTGGGCATTCAAAAGACTGTGTTTTTCTGTATGTAATTCCGGTTTCAAACTCTGACAGCTTTTGTGAACAGAAAAGTATGAGTATGTCAGGAGAAAGATTCAGGCAGCTTTAGTGACAGGATTGCATTAGTCTAACATCACTAGCAGTAGAGAGAAAAACTTTCTGCATGCCTGAAGGATGTTTATCCTGTCACTTACAACTTACACCTAAATAGATAAATGATAATGAATAAAATGTGTTTACTGCTCCAGTTTTCCAAGAGACAACTGTGAATATCCATCTGGGATTCATCATTAACAGTCTAAAACACAAAACCTGACTGAAGAGCAGTAGCCCAGCACGTTTTGGGTTTTACTCTGCCTCCTGTTTGCGTCAGTGGAAGCAGGATCTGTTGCCTTGCTGGCTAATCAACATACAACCTCAGGTTACATTACACAGCTCCTTGTCCAGGTCCCCAGTTAAATCCTTCTCTTTGTAAAAAATTTTCCTACCTAACTACAGCGAACCTTTAAGCAACCGGGGGTGCATTTACTTAGCATTTTAGAGCTTTTGTAGCAAACCTCCATTTACCACGCTTTGGTTCGCAATGTGGAGCTACCTCAGAGAGAGCAGATTGAATTCCTACCTCATTTGCTTTTCTCCCATAAGAAAATGCAATCAAAATTACACACCTACAATTTAGTATCAAACACAATGTAAATATCTTGTAGCTACATTTGGGGATCAGTTACATATGTAGAACTCATTAAATGAATTTTTTGGGGTACCATGTTCCTTAAATTTGAAAATTGTCCCAGCTTAGCATGGTTTATGTTTATGAAGTTCAGCAAAGACTTCATTGCCTTGAATAGCTGAGCAATAACAATAACAAAAAAGCAAACATCAGACTTACAACAGCTCTGCTGTCTTTGATGTTCTCTTCTTGAGTGATGTGTTTATGCAAGACAAATAAGTAAGCTGTCTGCATGAACCCTACTTGAAAAGACTCCAGATTTGTTCTGGAGATGTGGTGTCTTTTCTCTCTTCAAGTATGTGTTGATGGATCAAGGGAGAATGCAGACAGGCCCTAACTGTCAGCTGCCTGTAAGCAAAGAGACTTGGCTGAAGATGGAGCATTTGTCAGTGCTGAAAGGGAAAACGATTATAGACACATCTGAACTGTCCTTTTATACCTTATACACTTACCACTTATTCAGGTCACATTTTCTGAATGCATTATTGCTTTTTCCTTCAGCCCACAGAGTATTGACTCTAAGCCTTGGAATAGTTTATTAAATGTAAGAAGGAAGGAACCGACCAGGAACATCTGTGTCGATGGATATATGGGAGCAGTGATAGTGAATTTAAGCAGTACTGAGGATTTTATTGTATAGTGCAAATTTGTTTTGGTGGCCTATCTCATCTCTACTGCTGTATATCAGCAGGCAGATGACTGATGTCCACTGATCTCAAATTAGCCCAACACTGCGTCCCTTCTGTATCTTTCAGTGCCCCATATGCCTTTTATTCTTCTGAAGAATTGTGGAAATATTATTTTTTACATTTTACAGATGAGGAACTGATGCATACAGTCCTGGATATATCTTAGTTCAAACTAAGCATTTAAGTGAGATGTTTGAGGTATCTACATTCTTATTCTAAGATTACTCCATGGTTAATGGAGTGATATCTTAATCACAGTAATGATGATCACAGTCAAATATCACAGCCATAGTGACCCTCTGGAATTGTCTTCCTCTCTGTTGCCGGTAATGAGGGCAAGCTGGTTACCATCTTGCAATCCTCAGTCGAGTGTCTAATGGTAGCTGAGGTGAATGTGGATCATAAGGTTAATCTCCAAAATCATCCCATGCATGCACCGCAGAGCCAGAAATCCCACGACGTGAGTTCATTTTCCAGTGAGAAGTCCTCTCGTTGACTGTCTTTATTAGCTCACCAAGTTGCATATTCCATTGAAGGTTCATATCAGTAGCAACTGTGAATTAATTTTATGTGCCAACTATGATTTGATCGTTTCTGGCTTCCTGTAATTGGAGGATGGGCTGAGTGCAGTGAACAGTAGTCATCTTTCAAAAAGCAGCTGTTGGTCGAATACTGGCAATTGTGATATCTTTAGGAGACTAAGGAATATGTGAACACAAACCCAGAACTTTTTAGCTGTTCAAAAATAGTATTTCTTCAGGTACAAGATTTAAGTAATGTTGCAATATTTTTTTCTCTATTTATGTTAACTACATAGTAGTATTAGATAAGTGAGAAAACATTTCTGTATACACACATTCAGTTCTGGAAAAACAAACAAACAAAACCCACAAAACAATGACAACAAAACCAAAACAAAAAAACCACAAACAAACAAAAACACCAAAAAAACCCCATCTGCCTAACTAAAGAAATTAGCTGGAGAAATTAGGGACCTGGGAAATAGCAAACCGTATGAAGTTTAACAAGGACAAGTGCCAGATTTTGTAGCTGGGACATGGCAGCCCTGGCTGTACATACAGACTGGAGGACGAGATGCTGGAGAACAGCTCTGAGGAGAGGGATCTGAGGGTTCTGGTTGACAGCAAGTTGAACATGAGCCAGCAGTGTGCCCTGGCAGCCAAGAGGGGCAACCGTGTCCTGGGTGCAGCAAGCACAGCATTGCCAGCCGGGCGAGGGAGGTGGTTGTCCCGCTCTGCTCTGCACTGGTGCGGCCTCGCCTGGAGCCCTGTGTGCAGTTCTGGGCAACACAGGAAAAAAAGGATCTAAAGCTACCGGAGAGTGTCCAGAGGAGGGCTCCAAAGTTGGTGAAGGGTTTGGAGGGGAAGCCGTATGAGGAGCGACTAAAGTCACTTGGTTTGTTCAGCCTGGAGGAGCCTGAGGGGAGAGCTCATTGCAGTCTACAGCTTCCTCACAAGGGCAGGAGAAGGGGCAGGCACCAAACTCTTCACTTTAGTGACCAATGACAGGACCCGAGGGAATGGCAGGAAGATGTGCCAGGGGAGGTTCAGGTTGGTCATTAGGAAAAGGTTCTTCCCCCAGAGGGTGCTGGAGCACTGGAACAGGCTCCTTGGGGAGGTGTCACAGCCCCAAGCCTGACAGTGTTCGAGAAGAGACTGGACAAGGCCCTCAGACACACGGTGTGAACTGCGGGGTTGTCCTGTGCAGGGACAGGAGTTGGACCCGATGATCCTTGCGTGTCCCTTCCAACTCAGGACACTCTATGAAGCCAATTTCTATACATTTATGTGTAAGTTAAGCTAGAAATTTTATGGGAATAGATTTTCAATACGCCTCTGACATGATCTGATCCTCACAGGAAATACTATGATGTTGGGCTTTTATGTAGTCACAGAACCTAGATACTAGAGGTATCGAATCAGGTAAAGGAAAAATCCTTCTGTCTTCCGAATAGCAAAGGTCGTTCTAGACATTGTGTTTTCTAATGTTTTTACTTCATTTAGTTTTGAAATTTCTCTGCATGTAAAAGCACAGGTAGATCTTAGCAGCAGTAAATTGAAATGGTGCTAAGTTTTTGTTTTTCCTCTTTAATTGTAATCTTTTTACACAGTAGTGCATTGCCGTGGCTTGTTGCTCCCCATCTCCAATTGCTGTTGCTACTGTTTAAATATTTTAAATGGCAGTTTCTTCCATGACTTGGATGCATCCCAAGGAGGGCAGCAAAGCTGGGGAAGGGGCTGGAAGGCATGTCCTCTGGGGAGCAGCTGGGGACTCTGGGTCTGTCTACTTTGGAGCGAAGGAGGCTGAGGGGCAACATCGCTGCTATCTCCAGGTTCCTGAGGAGGGGAAGTGGAGAGGGAGGTGCTGAGCTCTTCTCCCTGGTACCCAGGGCCAGGACACATGGGAATGGCTCTCAGCTGTGTCCATCAGGGGAGGTTCAGCCCTGACATGAGGAAACATTTCTTTACTGAGAGGTGGTCAAACCCTGCAACAGGCTTCCAGGAGAGGTGGTCGATGCCTCACGTCTGTCAGTGTTGAAGAGGCATTTGGGCAACCTGCTTAATACCATGCTTTAGCTTCTGCTGAGTGCTGAAGTAGTCAGGCAGTTGGACTAGGTGATCGTTACAGGGCCCTTCCAGCTGAACTGTTCTGTTCTCTCCCATTCTTCTTCCTACCTGCTACTTTCCCAGAAGTAGATGCGGAGGAAATCTCTGATGACATTTCTCCCCAGCCCTGCACGAGCAGAAGGCACCGAATACCCATAACCATATCCCAGCATAGGCGTTGCCTCTGTCATGTTGTGGGAAGGAGGCACGTACCTTCTGATGGAGTGAGAGCTGGGAATCGTCTCAAGGTAGTTGGACAATCTGAACAAACTGGCAAAAAGCAAGTATGAAGTTCAGTTTGTGAAACTCTTCTCTGTTCATCCGGTTGAGTTGGGTTTCCACAGAGTGGCAAAACCTCACAGCTCTGACACTAGTGAGGCTCAAAGATCAAGCCCTCCATCTGAAGCAGGACATGCTCCTCCCGTAAGGAGTTGCAAATCTTTCTGAGGTGAACAATACCTGCTCATTTCCTATGGCTTCTTTTTTTCTTCCTTGTACTCATTTTTAGAAATACCCTATCTGTTTTTCATGGAAAAACATGCTAAACCAAAAGAGCCTGAGAACAACAGTAGAGAGAGAAGATCCATATGGTTGCTCCTAGGCCTCAGTGGCTGGGACCGGCCCCCACATGGGACCCCCACCCACCGCCAGCGTCTCGTGCCAAGGACCCAGGGGCCGTGCCTCAGCTCAGCCTGGGGCCTTGGGTCCCTGCCTGAGCCATGTTGTAGGTGTGTGTGGCCGTCTTGTGTCTGCCCCTGTCCCTGGCTGGGCCTGGGCCCTGCTCTGCAGAGAGCGGCTCTCCTGGATGGAGCCCTCAGGGCTCAGTAAGAACTTGTCATACAGAACTCAAGGCATAACACAGCATAACTATTATATTCTTTTTCTACTCTATCCTATGTATTGTATTCTATTCCATGTGCTCAGCATGAGTCAAATAAGGATGAGAATATTATTTACATGAAATGCCAGGGGGTTTTCAGCTCCAGAAACACTTTCAAGGACACAGAACACAAAGGAGACGAGTGGAAACAGGATTTGATTATATTTTCTTTTATTTTTGGTTATTTTATGTCATTTACTGACTCTGTTTACAGAGCCGATGCTCACAAGCATTAAGACAATGCCCACGTGTAGCCAGGAGCAGGCTGATGCATTCTTCAGTTTAGCTTGAAGAAACATCCCTTGCAATCTGGCAAAGGCAAGTCACAGAACTGCAAGAGCAGCAGGAGAAACACAGGCCAAGCTGCCCCTGTGTCCTGAAGAGGGAGAACGTGAGGAATGAGGATCAGGACAGACCACACACAAAAGAAGAAGACGAGGAAGAGGAAGAAGAAGAAGAGGTACATGAGGAGGAAGAAGAAGAATATGAGGAAGAAGAAGAAGAAGAAGATCTGTGTGATACTGTGAGGTATTTTGCAAAGTATGGCATCTAGCAATGACAAGCAGAGTTTCTCCCCTTTGCAGACTTTCTTGGTTCCTACACTGCTTGGCTAGGGATGCACGAAAAGCGCTCTTGTTCCTGCCCAGTGCTTGTGTTGCACGCAGGGAGAGCTGAAAAGTGGCAGATCCAGATGGTGCAGCAAGCCAGGAGCCCTCGCAAGCACAGGCTGTTTTGCAGCAGCCAGAACTCCTGGGGAAATGGAACCCAGGAAAGAGCAGAGCTGGCCCCTGCTGCAAAGTTGCTCTGGGCAAGAGAGCCTGAGAGAGCCAGGGGCTGTGCTCAATGCTACCAAGTACAAGAAGGAATTCCTAGGAGAACACTTGGCCCCCACCCTGGGACTCCAAGAAGCTTCCTCCCCCCAGCTGCAGGGCACGAGAGGCCATCTTCCTGGTGCTTGAGCAGCAGGCAGGAACCGAGCCAAAAGGGACCAGAGGAGCTCTGAAAAGTGGTCATGCTCAATGCTACAGAGGAAGGCAAAAAACCCCCGGAGACCAGTGCCAATGTGCCCCGGGGGAAAATTCCTTCCTGACCCCAATGCTGGCGATCGGCTGTTCCCTGAGCATGTGAGCAGGGCCTGGCTCCTTGTCCCACAGGCTGTTCATGCCTCCCAGGAGCTGCCCAAGCCCTATCCTGCCTTGAGCCGGAGTCATCTCGGGGGCTTCTGAGAGTGCCCAAACGCCTCTGGCTGGATTGAACTTGAGGGCAAGAATCCTTCCCGTGCCTGTGAGGACAGCAGGGGCTGCTCCAAAGCACTGGCAGCATCTCTACATCCTATTTCTTACCGCTGCTGGCCCTGGCTCTGCAGGGCATGAAGACAGTGAGCTCTGCAGTGCTCCTCCAGAAGTCATTCTCTTGGTCTTACCACTGCTGTCCAGCTGAAACGACCTGATAGCCTTGGGCACTTGTAGGGGTTGGTGGTTCTTCTAATCTTCTGAGGGCTTTGCATCTGTTCCCTGAACACTGAAGTAGGATTTCTATCCATCAGATGCACTTTGAACGTAATCCTTCGCCATTGCGATTGTTTGTATGTTGTTCGTAGGTTGTTGAAGGTTTGTGGTTGAAGGTTTGTGGTTGGAGGTTGTTTGTTTAGGGTTTCTTGTTTCAGGCTTGTTTGGTTGGGGTTGGTTGTTTCAGGTTGTTTAGTTTAGGTTGGTTGGTGGAGGCTATTTTGGTTTGGATTGGTTGAGGTGGTTTGTTCTAGGTTGGCTTAGGTCATTTGGTTTGAGGCTGGCTGGTTGGTTGAGGTTGGTTGGCTGGTTGAGGCTGGTTGTTTACAGGTGGTTGGTTTTGTTTGCTTTTTTTACACTCCATTAGATTCTAATTAGGTTGTTGGTAGATTCTTTGTTTCTACCTTGTTTGAAGCTTGTCGTTTTGAATGTTGGTTTAAGATGGTTGCTTTGGCTGGGTTTCCGTGACTTCTTTACATGAGTCGTTTTAGGGTTGATTTCTGTGGTTGGTTGCTTGATGCTGTATGAGGTTGCTTCTAGGTTCTTTGTAGGTTCTTTGTAGGTTGCGTGTTCGTAAGGCATTGAAACCTTGTTGTTTTAGGTTGTTGAAGGCTGGTAAAGTTTAGTTTAGGTTGGTGGTCTTAAGGTACTTGTTTTAGGTTTCTGTTTTAGCTTGGTTTAGGGTGTTGGTGTCATTTTGTGAAAGCTGATTTGTGGTGTTTGTTTTAGGTGGTTTGGTTTTTCTCATTTTTGTTAGGCTGTTTGGTTGATTGTTTTTCAGAGAGATTCTTTGAGGTAGGTTGTGTTAGTCTGGTTTAGGTTGTTAGTTGAGGTTTCTTGGTTTGGGCTGTTTAGGTCGGTTTAGGTTTTTTTGAGGAAGGTTGTTTGAGGGTGGTTGTTAGAGGCTGGTTCTTGAAGGCTGATTGGTTAAGGTTGGCTGGTTTAGGTTGGTTGGGTGAGGTGCTTTTTGGTTGAGGTTATTTTAGTTGGTTCTTGTAGGGTGGTAGTTTTAGATGGGATGTTCTAAGTGGGGTTTTTTTAGGGTATTTTCTTGGCTTTTTAAGTTTTAGGTTGGTTTAGGTCATTTGGTTGAGCTTGTTTGCTTTAGCGTGGTTTAGGTCATTCACTTTAGGTTCTTTAGATTATTTTAGCTTGGGTGTTTTAGAAGTAGGTTTGATTGCTGATGTTTAGGTTCATGTGTTTCTGTTTAGCTGGGTTTAGGTTGGTTGGATTAGGATGTTTGAGTTGTTTTTTAGGTCAATTGGTTTGAGTTGGTTGCTTTACCTGTGTTTCTGTTAGTTGTTTGAGGGTGTTTTTTTGAGGCTGGTTGTTTGAGGTTGGTTGTTTGCAGGTTGTGTGCTTGTAGGGCCTTGAAGCTTGGTTGTTGTGGGGCAGTTGAAGTACGGTTTTGGTTGGTTGTCTTAGGCTGCTTGATTTAGGTTTGCTGGTTTAGCTTGGTTGAGGTTGTCTAGTTGGTGGCTTGAAGTTGTTTGGTGTCATTTTAAGGTTGAGTTCTAGTGTTGGTTTTAGGTGTTTTGGTAGTTCTTGTTTTTATGAGGCTGTTTGGTTGATGTTGTTTGAGGAAGATTCTTTAGGGTTGGCTGCTAGAGGTTGGTTTAGGTTTTTGGTCTAGGTATCCTGGTTGAGGTTGTTCAGGTTGGTTTAGGTCATTTGGGTTAGGTCGTTTAGCTTAGGTGATTTGAGGCTGGCTGTTGGAGGCTGGTTGGCTGAGGCTGGTGGCTTGAGCTTGGTTGGTTGGTTGGGACTGGTTGTTTACAGTTGGTAGGTTTTGGTTGCTTTTTACCCTCTCTTAGGTTCTGTGTAGTTCTTTGTAGCTTGTTTGTGTTACCTTGTTTGTTTGAAGCTTGTTTGTCTGAACGTTGGTTTAAGTTGGTTGTTTTAGCTCTGTTGACACGAGTTATTTTAGGGCTGATTTGTGAGGTTGGTTGTTTGATGCCGTATGAGGTTGTTTCTAGGTTCTTTGTAGGTTGTGTCTTCGCAAGGCATTTAGACCTTGTTGGTTTAGGTTTTTGAAGGCTGGTAAAGTTTGGTTTGGGTTGGTGTTCTCAGGTTATTTTTTTTTAGGTTTCTGTTTTATCTTGGTTTAGGTTGGTTCTAGCAGGCTGGTTTAGGTTGTTTGATGTCGTTTTATGAAGGTTAATTTGTGTTGTTGGGTTTAGGTGGTTTGTTTTTTCAGGTTTTTGTTAGGCTGTCCGGCAGATGTTTTTTCATACAGGTTCTTTGGGGTAGGTTGTGTTAGTCTGGTTTAGGTTTTTGGTTGAGGTATCTTAATTCAGTTTGTTTAGGTGGTTTTAGGTTTTTTGGGGGAAGGTTGTTTGAGGGTGGTTGTTAGAGGCTGGTTCTTGAAGGGTGATTGGTTAGGGTTGGCTGGGTTAGGTTGGTTGGTTGAGGTTATTTTAGTTGGGTTTTTTTAGGTTGGTAGTTTTATGTGGGACGTTCTAAGCTCTTTCTGTTGAGGATGTTTTTTTGTTTGTTTGTTTTAGGTTGGTTTAGGTCATTTGGTTTAGCTTGTTGCTTTAGCGTGGTTTAGGTCACTGGATTTAGGTTCTTTAGATTTAGCTTGGGTGTTTTAGAAGTAGGTTTGATTTCTGATGTTTAGGTTCATTTGTTTCTGTTTAGCTAGCTTTGGGTTGGTTGGATGGGGTTGTTTGAGTTGTGTTAGGTCAATTGGTTTGAGTTGGTTGCTTTAGCTGTGTTTCTGTTAGTTGTTTGAGGGTGTTTTTTTGAGGCTGGTTGTTTGCAGGTTGTGTGTTTGTAGGGCCTTGAAGCTTGGTTGTTGTGGGGCAGTTGAAGTTGGGTTTTGGTTGGTTGTCTTAGGCTGCTTGATTTAGGTTTGCTGGTTTAGCTTGGTTGAGGTTGTCTAGTTGGTGGCTTGAAGTTGTTTGCTGTCATTTGAGGGTTGAGTTCTAGTGTTGGTTTTAGGTGTTTTGGTAGCTCTTGTATTTATGAGGCTGTTTGGTTGATGTTGTTTGAGGAAGATTCTTTAGGGTTGCTGCTAGAGTTTGGTTTAGGTTTTTGGTCTAGGTATCTTGGTTGAGGTTGTTTAGGTTGGTTTAGGTCATTTGGGTAAGGTGGTTTGAGGCTGGCTGTTTGAGGCTGGTTGGCTGAGGCTGGTTACTAGAGTTTTGTTGGTTGGTTGGGGTTGGTGGTTTGCAGTTGACTGGTTTCTTTTCTTACCCTCTGTTGGGTTGTGTGTAGTTCTTTATAGCTTGTTTCTGTCTTCTTTGTTCCTCTCTTCTTTTTTTATAGCTGCTTTGTGTTACCTTGTTTAGTTAGAAGCTTGTTTGTTTGAATGTTGGTTTAAGTTGGTTGTTTTAGCTCTGTTTACACTAGTTGTTTTAGGGTTGATTTGTGAGGTTGGTTGTTTGATGCTGTATGAGGTTGTTTCTAGGTTCTTTGTGGGCAGCGTGTTCGTAAGGAATTTAAACTTTTTTGGTTTGATTGTTGAAGGTTGGTAAAGTTTGGTTTGGGTTGGTGGTCTTAAGTTACTTGTTTTAGGTTTCTGTTTTAGCTTGGTTTAGGTTGGTTATTGCCGGTTGGTTGTTGTAGATTATTTGATGTCATTTTGTGAAGGCTGATTTGTGTTGTTTGTTTTAGGTGGTTTGTTTTCTCTCGTTCTTGTTAGGCTGTTTGGTTCTTTGGGGTAGGTTGTGTTAGTCTGGTTTAGGTTTTTGGCTGAGGTATCTTAATTCAGTTTGTTTAGGTGGTTTTAGGTTTTTTGGGGGAAGGTTGTTTGAAGGTGGTCGTTAGAGGCTGGTTCTTGAAGGACGATTGGTTAGGGTTGGCTGGTTTAGGTGGGTTGGGCGAGGTGCTTTTTGGTTGAGGTTGTTTTAGTTGGTTCTTTTACGTTGGTATTTTAGTTTGGTTGTTTTCGGTGGGATGTTCTAAGCTGGTTTTGTTTAGGATGTTTTCTTTTTTTGTTGTTTTCAGTTGGTTTGGGTTATTTGGTTGAGCTTGTTTGCTTTAGCATGCTTTAGACCATTGGATTTAGGTTCTTTAGATTATTTTAGGTTGGGTGTTTTAGACTGGTTCTTTTAGGTTTGTGATTTCAGTACGTTGGTGTATGAATGTGTTTTTAAGTACATTTGTAGAAGTAGGTTGGCTTTATGTTGTTTGGGTTGGTTTCAGTGTTTCTGTTTAGCTTAGTTGAGGCTGGTTGGATTAGGTTGTTGGAGTTGTCTTTAGGTCGATTGGTTTAGGTAGTGGTTTTTGGGTTGCGTTGTTCTAAGACAGGCTGGTTCAGGGTTTTTGGTTTAGAGTGGTTTAGGTTGTTCCGTTAAGGGTTCTTCATGTTCCTTGTTATAGTTATACTGGCTTAAGTAGGTTGGTTTCTGAAGTTTGTTTGATGTAGGTTGTTTTGTTTGAGGTGAGTTGTGCAGGGCTCAAGGCCCACCTTGGTGGAGCAGGAGCAGCAGGCAGGCATGCCAAATGTGCAAAAGAATTTGTGGCAAGGGGCCCAGCTCCTCACTGCATAGGAAGGCAAGAAACCGCAGGAGACGCTTGCTGGCCCACATGGGGAAAAGAAGCTTTTGTCCCCCAGCTGCAGGGCACGAGAGGCCATCTTCCTGGTGCTTGAGCAGCAGGCAGCGACCGAGCCACAAGGGCCCAGAGGAGCCCTGACAAGTGGTCTTGCTCGATGCTGCAGAGGAAGGCAAAAAAGCCCCGGGGACCAGTGCCAGTGTGCCCTGGGGGAAGATTCCTTCCTGACCCCAGCCAGTGCTGGCGATCGGCTCTTCCCTGAGCATGGGAGCCAGACCTGGCTCCTTGTTCCACAGGCTGCTCCCGCCTCCCAGGAGCTGCCCAAGCCTTATTCTCCCTTGACTTGGAGACATCTCGGAGGCTTCCAAGAGTGTGCAAATATCTCCAGTCGGATTGGCCTTGGGGGCAAGAATCCTTCCCATATCCGTCAGGACAGCAGGGGCTGCTCCAAAGCACTGGGACCCCTGGCAGCATCTCTGCATCCTATTTCTTACCGCTGCTGGCCCTGGCTCTGCAGGGGATGAAGACAGCGAGCTCTGCAGTGCTCCTCCACAAGTCATTCCCTTGCTCTTACCACTGCTGTCCAGCTGAGAAGGCTTTCCGTCAAAAGATGAGCCTTGCAGCAGAGAACCTCCAGCAGCCTCGTCCAGCCTCCAGTCTTCTCCTCCCTCAGCCCCCACCAAGGAATTCCACCGGTTCCTCAAGTGCTTCCCCTGGGATGTGTTGGGGCTGCCCCCGGGCCAGCTCTGGCACTGGACACGGGAAGCTGCTCCTTTTGCTCCTGCCCGGGGCGTTGTGATGGCTGCGTTGCCGGGTGCTGGCATTGTGACATGGGGGTGACAGAGCCACACGTGTGCAGCCCCACCCGCCCCCACTCCGCCCAGCATTCTATGGAGAAAGCCTTTGGGGTGCTGTCCCCGAGGCAGTCCCTGTGCTCAGGAGGCCCAGGGGCTGTCCCTGCCGTTTGGTGGCCGTGCACTGAGAACAGCTGCTGGGTGGCCCTGACTCTCCTCCTTTGCCATTCGGCTTGTTTGTAGGGAGTTGGAGGTTTGCTGTTGGAGGTTCATTGTTCGACGTTGTTGATTTAGGGTTTCTTGTTTCAGGTTTGTTTGTTTGAGGTTGGTTGTTTCAGGTTGCTTGGTTTAGGTTGCTTTGCGGAGGCTGTTTTGGTTGAGGATGGTTGAGGTTGGTTGTTCTAGGCTGGTTTAGGTTGGTTGAGGCCTGTTGTTTGAGGTTGGTTGTTTGAGTCTGGTTGCTTGGCTGTTTAATGCTGTTTGTTTACAGCTGGCTTTTTGCGGTTGTTTTTTTCATACTGAATTAGGTTCTAATTAGGTTGTTTGTAGCTTCTTTGTTTCTACCTTGTTGGAAGCTTGTTGCTGTTTTGAGTGGTGGTTTAAGTTGGTTGCTTTAGCTAGGTTTTTATGAGTTGTTTGCGGGTATTTTGTTGTGGTTGGTTGTTTGACGACGTTTGTTTGTACGTTGTGTGTTTGTAGGCCATTTCCACTTGGTTAGTTTGGGGCTGTTGAAGCTGGATTTAAGGTGGTTGTCTTGCGTTGCTTGTTTTGGGTTTTTTGGTTTAGCTTGGTTGAGGTTGGTTATTTGGTGTCTTGAGGTTGTTTGGTGTCATTTGAAGGTTGATTTCTGGTTTAGGAGGTCCAGGTGTCTGTGTCTGCTATTTGTTGGCCATGCACTGGCCAGAGCTGCTGCGTGTCTCTGATGCCTCCTTTTCCATTTAGTTTCCCAGGGCAAGCCTCATGCATTTACTGTTGTCTCAGGTTTGGGCAGAAAGCAGTCCTGCAACCCAGAGACTAACGATATTAGCTCTTCCCTGTCTGCACTAGAGGGTTCCCTTTTGCTACCTAGTTATCTGAGTGTGAGGTCCACCAGTGTGGGAACAGTACCTTTCCGTTTTTGGAGACTAAAATTGAAAGGGATGATTCTCCTGCAGAGGGATCTGGACAGTTGGAGAACTGGGCAGTCACCAACTGCATGAAGTTCAACAAGAGCTAGTACCAGATTTTGTAGCTGGGACATGGCAGCCCTGGCTGTACCTATAGACTGGGGGACGAGATGCTGGAAAGCAGCTCTGAGGAGAGGGATCCGGGGCTTCTGGTCGACAGCAAGTTGAACATGAGCCAGCAGTGTGCCCTGGCAGCCAAGAGGGGCAACCGTGTCCTGGGTGCAGCAAGCACAGCATTGCCAGCCGGGCGAGGGAGGTGATTGTCCTGCTCTGCTCTGCACTGGTGCGGCCTCGCCTGGAGCCCTGTGTGCAGTTCTGGGCAACACAGGATAAAAAGGCTCTAAAGCTACTGGAGAGTGTCCAGAGGAGGGCTCCGAAGTTGGTGAAGGGTTTGGAGGGGAAGCCGTATGAGGAGCGGCTAAAGTCACTTGGTTTGTTCAGCTTGGAGGAGCCTGAGGAGAGAGCTCATTGCAGTCTACAGCTTCCTCACAAGGGGAGGAGGAGGGGCAGGCACCAAACTCTTCTCTTTAGTGATCAATGACAGGAGCCGAGGGAATGGCAGAAAGATGTGCCAGGGGAAGTTTGGGTTGGTCATTAGGAAAAGGTTCTTCCCCCAGAGGGTGCTGGAGCACGGGAACAGGCTCCTCGGGGAGGTGTCACAGCCCCAAGCCTGACAGTGTTCGAGAAGAGACTGGACAAGGCCCTCAGACACACGGTGTGAACTGCGGGGTTGTCCTGTGCAGGGACAGGAGTTGGACCCGATGATCCTTGCGTGTCCCTTCCAACTCAAGACATTCTGTGATTCTGCGATCAATAAAATGTATAATCTAATACCCAGTGATGTTCCTGCAGGCTATTTTCAAGTCTGTACACTAGCACTCAAAACTGCAATATTTCTGTTGTGTTTTATAAATTTAGGCCCCTTCTTTTCATTGGTAAGTTTAATGGCATAGGATATTAACTTCAAAGCAAGAGAAGTCTGGAAGCACTCTTCAGTCCATAGGAAGCATCGTATGTAAGAACCTGTATTGTTTTGCTCACAATTACATATGCAATATTCAAATATTAATTCCTTCATTGCTTCTTACATTAACTGTGAAACTTACTATTTTCAAAACTATAGGTTGGTTTGTTTGTTTGTTTTAACAAGTATAGTTTCTACAAGAAATCGTCTCTTTCATGTGTGCGCTCATAGCACTGAAATACCTTCCTGGCTTTAGATTTCTTTTTGCCTTACTGCAACTCAGGAAGAAATTTTATATTCGGGTAATAAAACTCTTCAACTTAAATGTTAATAATGGAAAAGCGGATAAAAATAGTGAAGTACTGAACTGTTAGAAAGGCGTGGAAGATACTGATAAGAAGTGGGAGCTAGTTTTCCACATAGGTCTGCTCGTCCATACACACCTTGCAAGTAGCACTCTTGATTCCCAGCTGCTTGGCGTATGCATGATTAGGAGTTCTCTGTCTTAAATGCTTTTGTTACGAAGGCCAACATGAGTTGGGCAGAGTATAAAAGAGGAAAGATCTTCATGTGCCAGAATTTCTGTTGGTGAAAGTTCCTTTGACTGCCTGGGACATGAAGCACTGAGGAGGAGGAACCCAGCACTCAAACGGAACAGTGTCAGTACTGTTTACTCGGGTATTCTGCTCACCTTTATCCACAGCACTCCTTTGGCTTAAGCCACAATGCTTTAGTTCAAACCACAGTCACTATTCCCTTTCTAAAGGGCTACAAAGGTCAGTGCAAGAGTCTGCAGGAATATACTGCTTCTGAGGAGGAGTGCAGCGAATCTCTGCCCGCATCAGGCTGAGGGTCTGCAGGGAGGTGCTCCTGTGTGGATGTACTTTACAACACTAAGCAGGTGCCAATGTTAAGTGGCATTCTTCTGTGGATGAGCAAGTTTTGCAGTCCTGGGTGCAGCAAGCACAGCATTGCCAGCCGGGCGAGGGAGGTGGTTGTCCCGCTCTGCTCTGCACTGGTGCGGTCTCGCCTGGAGCCCTGTGTGCAATTCTGGGAGACAAAGGATAAAAAGGATCTAAAGCTACTGGAGAGTGTCCAGAAGAGGGCTCCGAAGTTGGTGAAGGGTTTGGAGGGGAAGCCGTATGAGGAGCGACTAAAGTCACTTGGTTTGTTCAGCCTGGAGAAGAGGAGACGAGCAGTGGAACAGGCTCCCCAGGGAGGTGTCCCGGCCCCAAGCCTGACAGTGTTCAAGAAGCAATTGGACAACGCACTCAGACACATGGTGTGAATTTTGGGGTTCTCCTACGCAGGGACGGGAGTTGGACTCAATCCTTTTGAATCCCTTCCAACTCAGGACATTCTATGATTCTATGAAGCTGTCCTTGGTTACTGAGGGGGGGCAACGAGAGGAGGTGGTCTGAGTCAGGTGACCACGAATTGACCAATTGGAGTATTCCATCCCATTCACGACTTCCTGGATTTAAAAGGTGGACCCGAAGGACTCTCTCTCTCTCTTCGGCTGGGTCTCCTGCTGGTTTGCTTTGTCTCTGCATTTTTTTTTCTGCTGTCCCTGCAAGCTGAGGCCTCGTGACAAACTGGATCTAGTTCTGGTTGGCTGAAGGACCCTGCCGGAATGGCTGCTGGGAATTGCAAGACTGGTTCTATAATATTTGTTCTGCTTTATTTTTCTCTATTTTTATTTAGTAGCGTTAGTAAAACGTTTTCAAATTTTCCAGCTTTCTTCTCTCTGTTCTTCTTTTCCTTTCCTCTCAAAATCGCCTGTCCTTAGTGAAAAAGGGGGACGAGAGGTGGGGCGGAAAACGGGAGGGGGGAAGAGGGTTAAGGAAAATACATCTGCCGCGGTTTTTGATTGTCTCCCCGCGATCAAACCACGACAGAAGGCAATTTCTATATATTTATGTGTAAGTTAAGCTAGAAGTTTTATGGGAAGAGCTTTTCGATACGCCTCTGACAGGATCTGATCCTCACAGGAAATACTATGATGTTGGGCTTTTATGTAGTCACAGAATCTAGATACTAGAGGTATCGAATCATGTAAAGGAAAAATCCTTCTGTCTTCCGAATAGCAAAGGTCGTTCTAGACATTGTATTTTCTAATGTTTTTACTTCATTTATTTTTCAAATTTCTCTGCATGTAAAAGCACAGGTGGATCTTAGCAGCAGTAAAATTAAATGGTGCTAAGTTTTTGTTTTTCCTCTTTAATTGTAATCTTTTTACACAGTAGTGCATTGCCGTGGCTTGTTGCTCCCCATCTCCAATTGCTGTTGCTACTGTTTAAATATTTTAAATGGCAGTTTCTTCCATGACTTGGATGCATCCCAAGGAGGGCAGCAAAGCTGAGTGCTGAAGTAGTCAGGCAGTTGGACTAGGTGATCGTTACAGGGCCCTTCCAGCTGAGCTATTCTGTTCTCTCCCATTCTTCTTCCTACCTGCTACTTTCCCAGAAGTAGATGCGGAGGAAATCTCTGATGACATTTCTCCCCAGCCCTGCACGAGCAGAAGGCACCGAATACCCATAACCATATCCCAGCATAGGCGTTGCCTCTGTCATGTTGTGGGAAGGAGGCACGTACCTTCTGATGGAGTGAGAGCTGGGAATCGTCTCAAGGTAGTTGGACAATCTGAACAAACTGGCAAAAAGCAAGTATGAAGTTCAGTTTGTGAAACTCTTCTCTGTTCATCTGGTTGAGTTGGGTTTCCACAGGGTGGCAAAACCTCACAGCTCTGACACTAGTGAGGCTCAAAGATCAGGCCCTCCATCTGAAGCAGGACATGCTCCTCACCTAAGGAGTTGCAAATCTTTCTGAGGTGAACAATACCTGCTCATTTCCTATGGCTTCTTTTTTTCTTCCTTGTACTCATTTTTAGAAATACCCTATCTGTTTTTCATGGAAAAACATGCTAAACCAAAAGAGCCTGAGAACAACAGTAGAGAGAGAAGATCCATACGGGTGCTCCTAGGCCTCAGTGGCTGGGACCGGCCCCCACATGGGACCCCCACCCACCGCCAGCGTCTCGTGCCAAGGGCCCAGGGGCCGTGCCTCAGCTCAGCCTGGGGCCTTGGGTCCCTGCCTGAGCCATGTTGTAGGTGTGTGTGGCCGTCTTGTGTCTGCCCCTGTCCCTGGCTGGGCCTGGGCCCTGCTCTGCAGAGAGCGGCTCTCCTGGATGGAGCCCTCAGGGCTCGGTAAGAACTTGTCGTACAGAACTCAAGGCATAACACAGCATAACTGTTATATTCTTTTTCTACTCTATCCTATGTATTGTATTCTATTCCATGTGCTCAGCATGAGTCAAATAAGGATGAGAATATTATTTACATGAAATGCCAGGGGGTTTTCAGCTCCAGAAACACTTTCAAGGACACAGAACTCCAAGGAGACGAGTGGAAACAGGATTTGATTATATTTTCTTTTATTTTTGGTTATTTTATGTCATTTACTGACTCTGTTTACAGAGCCGATGCTCACAAGCATTAAGACAATGCCCATGTGTAGCCAGGAGCAGGCTGATGCATTCTTCAGTTTAGCTTGAAGAAACATCCCTTGCAATCTGGCAAAGGCAAGTCACAGAACTGCAAGAGCAGCAGGAGAAACACAGGCCAAGCTGCCCCTGTGTCCTGAAGAGGGAGAACGTGAGGAATGAGGATCAGGACAGACCACACACAAAAGAAGAAGACGAGGAAGAGGAAGAAGAAGAAGAGGTACATGAGGAGGAAGAAGAAGAAGAAGAATATGAGGAAGAAGAAGAAGAAGAAGAAGATCTGTGTGATACTGTGAGGTGTTTTGCAAAGTATGGCATCTAGCAATGACAAGCAGAGTTTCTCCCCTTTGCAGACTTTCTTGGTTCCTACACTGCTTGGCTAGGGATGCACGAAAAGCGCTCTTGTTCCTGCCCAGTGCTTGTGTTGCACGCAGGGAGAGCTGAAAAGTGGCAGATCCAGATGGTGCAGCAAGCCAGGAGCCCTCGCAAGTACAGGCTGTTTTGCAGCAACCAGAACTCCTGGGGAAATGGAACCCTGGAAAGAGCAGAGCTGGCCCCTGCTGCAAAGTTGCTCTGGGCAAGAGAGCCTGACAGAGCCAGGGGCTGTGCTCAATGCTACGAAGTACAAGAAGGAATTCCTAGGAGAACACTTGGTCCCCACCCTGGGACTCCAAGAAGCTTCCTCCCCCCAGCTGCAGGGCACGAGAGGCCATCTTCCTGGTGCTTGAGCAGCAGGCAGGAACCGAGCCAAAAGGGACCAGAGGAGCTCTGAAAAGTGGTCATGCTCAATGCTACAGAGGAAGGCAAAAAACCCCCGGAGACCAGTGCCAATGTGTCCCGGGGGAAAATTCCTTCCTGACCCCAATGCTGGCGATCGGCTGTTCCCTGAGCATGTGAGCAGGACCTGGGTCCTTGTCCCACAGGCTGTTCATGCCTCCCAGGAGCTGCCCAAGCCCTATCCTGCCTTGAGCTGGAGTCATCTCGGGGGCTTCTGAGAGTGCCCAAACGCCTCTGGCCGGATTGAACTTGAGGGCAAGAATCCTTCCCGTGCCTGTGAGGACAGCAGGGGCTGCTCCAAAGCACTGGCAGCATCTCTACATCCTATTTCTTACCGCTGCTGGCCCTGGCTCTGCAGGGCATGAAGACAGTGAGCTCTGCAGTGCTCCTCCACAAGTCATTCTCTTGGTCTCACCACTGCTGTCCAGCTGAAACGACCTGATAGCCTTGGGCACTTGTAGGGGTTGGTGGTTCTTCTAATCTTCTGAGGGCTTTGCATCTGTTCCCTGAACACTGAAGTAGGATTTCTATCCATCAGATGCACTTTGAACATAATCCTTCGCCATTGCGATTGTTTGTATGCTGTTCGTAGGTTGTCGAAGGTTTGTGGTTGAAGGTTTGTGGTTGGAGGTTGTTTGTTTAGGGTTTCTTGTTTCAGGCTTGTTTGGTTGGGGTTGGTTGTTTCAGGTTGGTTGGTGGAGGCTATTTTGGTTTGGATTGGTTGAGGTGGTTTGTTCTAGGTTGGCTTAGGTCATTTGGTGTAGGTTTGAGGCTGGCTGGTTGGTTGAGGTTGGTTGGCTGGTTGAGGCTGGTTGTTTACAGGTGGTTGGTTTTGTTTGCTTTTTTTACACTCCATTAGGTTCTAATTAGGTTGTTGGTAGATTCTTTGTTTCTACCTTGTTTGAAGCTTGTCGTTTTGAATGTTGGTTTAAGATGGTTGCTTTGGCTGGGTTTCCGTGACTTCTTTACGTGAGTCGTTTTAGGGTTGATTTCTGTGGTTGGTTGCTTGATGCTGTATGAGGTTGCTTGTAGGTTCTTTGTAGGTTCTTTGTAGGTTGCGTGTTCGTAAGGCATTGAAACCTTGTTGTTTTAGGTTGTTGAAGGTTGGTAAAGTTTAGTTTAGGTTGGTGGTCTTAAGGTACTTGTTTTAGGTTTCTGTTTTAGCTTGGTTTAGGGTGTTGGTGTCATTTTGTGAAAGCTGATTTGTGGTGTTTGTTTTAGGTGGTTTGGTTTTTCTCATTTTTGTTAGGCTGTTTGGTTGATTGTTTTTCAGAGAGATTCTTTGAGGTAGGTTGTGTTAGTCTGGTTTAGGTTGTTAGTTGAGGTTTCTTGGTTTGGGCTCTTTAGGTCAGTTTAGGTTTTTTTGAGGAAGGTTGTTTGAGGGTGGTTGTTAGAGGCTGGTTCTTGAAGGCTGATTGGTTAAGGTTGGCTGGTTTAGGTTGGTTGGGTGAGGTGCTTTTTGGTTGAGGTTATTTTAGTTGGTTCTTGTAGGGTGGTAGTTTTAGATGGGATGTTCTAAGTGGGGTTTTTTTAGGGTATTTTCTTGGCTTTTTAAGTTTTAGGTTGGTTTAGGTCATTTGGTTGAGCTTGTTTGCTTTAGCGTGGTTTAGGTCATTCACTTTAGGTTCTTTAGATTATTTTAGCTTGGGTGTTTTAGAAGTAGGTTTGATTGCTGATGTTTAGGTTCATGTGTTTCTGTTTAGCTGGGTTTAGGTTGGTTGGATTAGGATGTTTGAGTTGTTTTTTAGGTCAATTGGTTTGAGTTGGTTGCTTTCCCTGTGTTTCTGTTAGTTGTTTGAGGGTGTTTTTTTGAGGCTGGTTGTTTGAGGTAGGTTGTTTGCAGGTTGTGTGCCTGTAGGGCCTTGAAACTTGGTTGTTGTGGGGCAGTTGAAGTTGGGTTTTGGTTGGTTGTCTTAGGCTGCTTGATTTAGGTTTGCTGGTTTAGTTTGGTTGAGGTTGTCTAGTTGGTGGCTTGAAGTTGTTTGGTGTCATTTTAAGGTTGAGTTCTAATGTTGGTTTTAGGTGTTTTGGTAGTTCTTGTATTTATGAGGCTGTTTGGCTGATGTTGTTTGAGGAAGATTCTTTAGGGTTGGCTGCTAGAGTTTGGTTTAGGTTTTTGGTCTAGGTATCTTGGTTGAGGTTGTTCAGGTTGGTTTAGGTCATTTGGGTTAGGTCGTTTAGCTTAGGTGGTTTGAGGCTGGCTGTTGGAGGCTGGTTGGCTGAGGCTGGTTGCTTGAGCTTGGTTGGTTGGTTGGGACTGGTTGTTTACAGTTGGTAGGTTTTGGTTGCTTTTTACCCTCTCTTAGGTTCTGTGTAGTTCTTTGTAGCTTGTTTGTGTTACCTTGTTTGTTTGAAGCTTGTTTGTCTGAATGTTTGTTTAAGTTGGTTGTTTTAGCTCTGTTGACACGAGTTATTTTAGGGCTGATTTGTGAGGTTGGTTGTTTGATGCCGTATGAGGTTGTTTCTAGGTTCTTTGTAGGTTGTGTCTTCGCAAGGCATTTAGACCTTGTTGGTTTAGGTTTTTGAAGGCTGGTAAAGTTTGGTTTGGGTTGGTGTTCTCAGGTTATTTTTTTTTAGGTTTCTGTTTTATCTTGGTTTAGGTTGGTTCTAGCAGGCTGGTTTAGGTTGTTTGATGTCGTTTTATGAAGGTTAATTTGTGTTGTTGGGTTTAGGTGGTTTGTTTTTTCAGGTTTTTGTTAGGCTGTCCGGCAGATGTTTTTTCATATAGGTTCTTTGGGGTAGGTTGTGTTAGTCTGGTTTATGTTTTTGGTTGAGGTATCTTAATTCAGTTTGTTTAGGTGGTTTTAGGTTTTTTGGGGGAAGGTTGTTTGAGGGTGGTTGTTAGAGGCTGGTTCTTGAAGGGTGATTGGTTAGGGTTGGCTGGGTTAGGTTGGTTGGTTGAGGTTATTTTAGTTGGGTTTTTTTAGGTTGGTAGTTTTATGTGGGACGTTCTAAGCTCTTTTTGTTGAGGATGTTTTTTTGTTTGTCTGTTTTAGGTTGGTTTAGGTCATTTGGTTGAGCTTGTTGCTTTAGCGTGGTTTAGGTCACTGGATTTAGGTTCTTTAGATTTAGCTTGGGTGTTTTAGAAGTAGGTTTGATTTCTGATGTTTAGGTTCATGTGTTTCTGTTTAGCTAGCTTTGGGTTGGTTGGATGGGGTTGTTTGAGTTGTGTTAGGTCAATTGGTTTGAGTTGGTTGCTTTAGCTGTGTTTCTGTTAGTTGTTTGAGGGTGTTTTTTTGAGGCTGGTTGTTTGCAGGTTGTGTGCCTGTAGGGCCTTGAAGCTTGGTTGTTGTGGGGCAGTTGAAGTTGGGTTTTGGTTGGTTGTCTTAGGCTTCTTGATTTAGGTTTGCTGGTTTAGCTTGGTTGAGGTTGTCTAGTTGGTGGCTTGAAGTTGTTTGGTGTCATTTGAGGGTTGAGTTCTAGTGTTGGTTTTAGGTGTTTTGGTAGCTCTTGTATTTATGAGGCTGTTTGGTTGATGTTGTTTGAGGAAGATTCTTTAGGGTTGGCTGCTAGAGTTTGGTTTAGGTTTTTGGTCTAGGTATCTTGGTTGAGGTTGTTTAGGTTGGTTTAGGTCATTTGGGTAAGGTGGTTTGAGGCTGGCTGTTTGAGGCTGGTTGGCTGAGGCTGGTTACTAGAGTTTTGTTGGTTGGTTGGGGTTGGTGGTTTGCAGTTGACTGGTTTCTTTTCTTACCCTCTGTTGGGTTGTGTGTAGTTCTTTATAGCTTGTTTCTGTCTTCTTTGTTCCTCTCTTCTTTTTTTATAGCTGCTTTGTGTTACCTTGTTTAGTTAGAAGCTTGTTTGTTTGAATGTTGGTTTAAGTTGGTTGTTTTAGCTCTGTTTACACTAGTTGTTTTAGGGTTGATTTGTGAGGTTGGTTGTTTGATGCTGTATGAGGTTGTTTCTAGGTTCTTTGTGGGCAGCGTGTTCGTAAGGAATTTAAACTTTTTTGGTTTGATTGTTGAAGGTTGGTAAAGTTTGGTTTGGGTTGGTGGTCTTAAGTTACTTGGTTTAGGTTTCTGTTTTAGCTTGGTTTAGGTTGGTTATTGCCGGTTGGTTGTTGTAGATTATTTGATGTCATTTTGTGAAGGCTGATTTGTGTTGTTTGTTTTAGGTGGTTTGTTTTCTCTCGTTCTTGTTAGGCTGTTTGGTTCTTTGGGGTAGGTTGTGTTAGTCTGGTTTAGGTTTTTGGCTGAGGTATCTTAATTCAGTTTGTTTAGGTGGTTTTAGGTTTTTTGGGGGAAGGTTGTTTGAAGGTGGTCGTTAGAGGCTGGTTCTTGAAGGGCAATTGGTTAGGGCTGGCTGGTTTAGGTTGGTTGGGCGAGGTGCTTTTTGGTTGAGGTTGTTTTAGTTGGTTCTTTTACGTTGGTATTTTAGTTTGGTTGTTTTCGGTGGGATGTTCTAAGCTGGTTTTGTTTAGGATGTTTTCTTTTTTTGTTGTTTTCAGTTGGTTTGGGTTATTTGGTTGAGCTTGTTTGCTTTAGCATGCTTTAGACCATTGGATTTAGGTTCTTTAGATTATTTTAGGTTGGGTGTTTTAGACTGGTCCTTTTAGGTTTGTGATTTCAGTACGTTGGTGTATGAATGTGTTTTTAAGTACATTTGTTGAAGTAGGTTGGCTTTATGTTGTTTGGGTTGGTTTCAGTGTTTCTGTTTAGCTTAGTTGAGGCTGGTTGGATTAGGTTGTTGGAGTTGTCTTTAGGTCGATTGGTTTAGGTAGTGTTTTTTGGGTTGCGTTGTTCTAAGACAGGCTGGTTCAGGGTTTTTGGTTTAGCGTGGTTTAGGTTGTTCCGTTAAGGGTTCTTCATGTTCCTTGTTATAGGTATCCTGGCTTAAGTAGGTTGGTTTCTAAAGTTTGTTTGATGTAGGTTGTTTTGTTTGAGGTGAGTTGTGCAGGGCTCAAGGCCCACCTTGGTGGAGCAGGAGCAGCAGGCAGGCATGCAAAATGTGCAAAAGAATTTGTGGCAAGGGGCCGTGCTCCTCACTGCATAGGAAGGCAAGAAACCGCAGGAGACACTTGCTGGCCCACATGGGGAAAAGAAACTTTTGTCCCCCAGCTGCAGGGCACGAGAGGCCATCTTCCTGGTGCTTGAGCAGCAGGCAGCAACCGAGGCACAAGGGCCCAGAGGAGCCCTGACAAGTGGTCTTGCTCGATGCTGCAGAGGAAGGCAAAAAAGCCCCGGGGACCAGTGCCAGTGTGCCCCGGGGGAAGATTCCTTCCTGACCCCAGCCAGTGCTGGCGATCGGCTCTTCCCTGAGCATGGGAGCCAGACCTGGCTCCTTGTTCCACAGGCTGCTCCCGCCTCCCAGGAGCTGCCCAAGCCTTATTCTCCCTTGACTTGGAGACATCTCGGGGGCTTCCAAGAGTGTGCAAATATCTCCCGTCGGATTGGCCTTGGGGGCAAGAATCCTTCCCATATCCGTCAGGACAGCAGGGGCTGCTCCAAAGCACTGGGACCCCTGGCAGCATCTCTGCATCCTATTTCTTACCGCTGCTGGCCCTGGCTCTGCAGGGGATGAAGACAGCCAGCTCTGCAGTGCTCCTCCACAAGTCATTCCCTTGCTCTTACCACTGCTGTCCAGCTGAGAAGGCTTTCCGTCAAAAGATGAGCCTTGCAGCAGAGAACCTCCAGCAGCCTCGTCCAGCCTCCAGTCTTCTCCTCCCTCAGCCCCCACCAAGGAATTCCACCGGTTCCTCAAGTGCTTCCCCTGGGATGTGTTGGGGCTGCCCCCGGGCCAGCTCTGGCACTGGACACGGGAAGCTGCTCCTTTTGCTCCTGCCCGGGGCGTTGTGACGGCTGCGTTGCCGGGTGCTGGCATTGTGACATGGGGGTGACAGAGCCACACGTGTGCAGCCCCACCCGCCCCCACTCCGCCCAGCATTCTATGGAGAAAGCCTTTGGGGTGCTGTCCCCGAGGCAGTCCCTGTGCTCAGGAGGCCCAGGGGCTGTCCCTGCCGTTTGGTGGCCGTGCACTGAGAACAGCTGCTAGGTGGCCCTGACTCTCCTCCTTTGCCATTCGGCTTGTTTGTAGGGAGTTGGAGGTTTGCTGTTGGAGGTTCATTGTTCGAGGCTGTTGATTTAGGGTTTCTTGTTTCAGGTTTGTTTGTTTGAGGTTGGTTGTTTCAGGTTGTTTGGTTTAGGTTGCTTTGCGGAGGCTGTTTTGGTTGAGGATGGTTGAGGTTGGTTGTTCTAGGCTGGTTTAGGTTGGTTGAGGCCTGTTGTTTGAGGTTGGTTGTTTGAGTCTGGTTGCTTGGCTGTTTAAGGCTGTTTGTTTACAGCTGGCTTTTTGCGGTTGTTTTTTCCATACTGAATTAGGTTCTAATTAGGTTGTTTGTAGCTTCTTTGTTTCTACCTTGTTGGAAGCTTGTTGCTGTTTTGAGTGGTGGTTTAAGTTGGTTGCTTTAGCTAGGTTTTTATGAGTTGTTTGCGGGTATTTTGTTGTGGTTGGTTGTTTGAGGACGTTTGTTTGTACGTCGTGTGTTTGTAGGCCATTTCCGCTTGGTTAGTTTGGGGCTGTTGAAGCTGGATTTAAGGTGGTTGTCTTGCGTTGCTTGTTTTGGGTTTTTTGGTTTAGCTTGGTTGAGGTTGGTTATTTGGTGTCTTGAGGTTGTTTGGTGTCATTTGAAGGTTGATTTCTGGTTTAGGAGGTCCAGGTGTCTGTGTCTGCTATTTGTTGGCCATGCACTGGCCAGAGCTGCTGCGTGTCTCTGATGCCTCCTTTTCCATTTAGTTTCCCAGGGCAAGCCTCATGCATTTACTGTTGTCTCAGGTTTGGGCAGAAAGCAGTCCTGCAACCCAGAGACTAACGATATTAGCTCTCTCCTGTCTGCACTAGAGGGTTCCCTTTTGCTACCTAGTTATCTGAGTGTGAGGTCCACCAGTGTGGGAACAGTACCTTTCCATTTTTGGAGACTAAAATTGAAAGGGATGATTCTCCTGCAGAGGGATCTGGACAGTTGGAGAACTGGGCAGTCACCAACTGCATGAAGTTCAACAAGAGCTAGTACCAGATTTTGTAGCTGGGACATGGCAGCCCTGGCTGTACCTATAGACTGGGGGACGAGATGCTGGAAAGCAGCTCTGAGGAGAGGGATCCGGGGCTTCTGGTCGACAGCAAGTTGAACATGAGCCAGCAGTGTGCCCTGGCAGCCAAGAGGGGCAACCGTGTCCTGGGTGCAGCAAGCACAGCATTGCCAGCCGGGCGAGGGAGATGATTGTCCTGCTCTGCTCTGCACTGGTGCGGCCTCGCCTGGAGCCCTGTGTGCAGTTCTGGGAGACACAGGATAAAAAGGCTCTAAAGCTACTGGAGAGCGTCCAGAGGAGGGCTCCGAAGTTGGTGAAGGGTTTGGAGGGGAAGCCGTATGAGGAGCGGCTAAAGTCACTTGGTTTGTTCAGCTTGGAGGAGCCTGAGGAGAGAGCTCATTGCAGTCTACAGCTTCCTCACAAGGGGAGGAGGAGGGGCAGGCACCAAACTCTTCTCTTTAGTGATCAATGACAGGAGCCGAGGGAATGGCAGAAAGATGTGCCAGGGGAAGTTTGGGTTGGTCATTAGGAAAAGGTTCTTCCCCCAGAGGGTGCTGGAGCACGGGAACAGGCTCCTCGGGGAGGTGTCACAGCCCCAAGCCTGACAGTGTTCGAGAAGAGACTGGACAAGGCCCTCAGACACACGGTGTGAACTGCGGGGTTGTCCTGTGCAGGGACAGGAGTTGGACCCGATGATCCTTGCGTGTCCCTTCCAACTCAAGACATTCTGTGATTCTGCGATCAATAAAATGTATAATCTAATACCCAGTGATGTTCCTGCAGGCTATTTTCAAGTCTGTACACTAGCACTCAAAACTGCAATATTTCTGTTGTGTTTTATAAATTTAGGCCCCTTCTTTTCATTGGTAAGTTTAATGGCATAGGATATTAACTTCAAGAGAAGTCTGGAAGCACTCTTCAGTCCATAGGAAGCATCGTATGTAAGAACCTGTATTGTTTTGCTCACAATTACATATGCAATATTCAAATATTAATTCCTTCATTGCTTCTTACATTAACTGTGAAACTTACTATTTTCAAAACTATAGGTTGGTTTGTTTGTTTGTTTTAACAAGTATAGTTTCTACAAGAAATCGTCTCTTTCATGTGTGCACTCATAGCACTGAAATACCTTCCTGGCTTTAGATTTCTTTTTGCCTTACTGCAACTCAGGAAGAAATTTTATATTCGGGTAATAAAACTCTTCAACTTAAATGTTAATAATGGAAAAGAGGATAAAAATAGTGAAGTACTGAACTGTTAGAAAGGCGTGGAAGATACTGATAAGAAGTGGGAGCTAGTTTTCTACATAGGTCTGCTCGTACATACACATCTTGCAAGTAGCACTCTTGATTCCCAGCTGCTTGGCGTGTGCATGATTAGGAGTTCTCTGTCTTAAATGCTTTTGTTACGAAGGCCAACATGAGTTGGGCAGAGTATAAAATAGGAAAGATCTTCATGTGCCAGCATTTCTGTTGGTGAAAGTTCCTTTGACTGCCTGGGACATGAAGCACTGAGGAGGAGGAACCCAGCACTCAAACGGAACAGTGTCAGTACTGTTTACTCTGGTATTCTGCTCACCTTTATCCACAGCACTCCTTTGGCTTAAGCCACAATGCTTTAGTTCAAACCACAGTCACGCTTCCCTTTCTAAAGGGCTACAAAGGTCAGTGCAAGAGTCTGCAGGAATATACTGCTTCTGAGGAGGAGTGCAGCGAATCTCTGCCCGCATCAGGCTGAGGGTCTGCAGGGAGGTGCTCCTATGTGGATGTACTTTACAACACTAAGCAGGTGCCAATGTTAAGTGGCATTCTTCTGTGGATGAGCAAGTTTTGCAGCCCTGGGTGCAGCAAGCCCAGCATTGCCAGCCGGGCGAGGGAGGTGGTTGTCCCGCTCTGCTCTGCACTGGTGCGGCCTCGCCTGGAGCCCTGTGTGCAGTTCTGGGCACCACAGGTTAAAAAGGATCTAAAGCTACTGGAGAGTGTCCAGAAGAGGGCTACGAAGTTGGTGAAGGGTTTGGAGGGGAAGCTGTATGAGGAGCGACTAAAGTCACTTGGTTTGTTCAGCCTGGAGAAGAGGAGACGAGCAGTGGAACAGGCTCCCCAGGGAGGTGTCCCGGCCCCAAGCCTGACAGTGTTCAAGAAGCAATTGGACAATGCACTCAGACACATGGTGTGAATTTTGGGGTTCTCCTACGCAGGGACGGGAGTTGGACTCAATCCTTTTGAATCCCTTCCAACTCAGGACATTCTATGATTCTATGAAGCTGTCCTTGGTTACTGAGGGGGGGCAACGAGAGGAGGTGGTCTGAGTCAGGTGACCACGAATTGACCAATTGGAGTATTCCATCCCATTCACGACTTCCTGGATTTAAAAGTTGGACCTGAAGGATTCTCTCTCTCTCTTTGGCTGGGTCTCCTGCTGGTTTGCTTTGTCTCTGCATTTTTTTTTCTGCTGTCCCTGCAAGCTGAGGCCTCGTGACAAACTGGATCTAGTTCTGGTTGGCTGAAGGACCCTGCCGGAATGGCTGCTGGGAATTGCAAGACTGGTTCTATAATATTTGTTCTGCTTTATTTTTCTCTATTTTTATTTAGTAGCGTTAGTAAAACGTTTTCAAATTTTCCAGCTTTCTTCTCTCTGTTCTTCTTTTCCTTTCCTCTCAAAATCGCCTGTCCTTAGTGAAAAAGGGGGACGAGAGGGGGGGCGGAAAACGGGAGGGGGGAAGAGGGTTAAGGAAAATACATCTGCCGCGGTTTTTGATTGTCTCCCCGCGATCAAACCACGACAGAAGGCAATTTCTATATATTTATGTGTAAGTTAAGCTAGAAGTTTTATGGGAAGAGCTTTTCGATACGCCTCTGACAGGATCTGATCCTCACAGGAAATACTATGATGTTGGGCTTTTATGTAGTCACAGATTCTAGATACTAGAGGTATCGAATCATGTAAAGGAAAAATCCTTCTGTCTTCCGAATAGCAAAGGTCGTTCTAGACATTGTATTTTCTAATGTTTTTACTTCATTTAGTTTTCAAATTTCTCTGCATGTAAAAGCACAGGTGGATCTTAGCAGCAGTAAATTGAAATGGTGCTAAGTTTTTGTTTTTCCTCTTTAATTGTAATCTTTTTACACAGTAGTGCATTGCCCTGGCTTGTTGCTCCCCATCTCCAATTGCTGTTGCTACTGTTTAAATATTTTAAATGGCAGTTTCTTCCATGACTTGGATGCATCCCAAGGAGGGCAGCAAAGCTGGGGAAGGGGCTGGAAGGCATGTCCTCTGGGGAGCAGCTGGGGACTCTGGGTCTGTCTACTTTGGAGCGAAGGAGGCTGAGGGGCAACATCGCTGCTATCTCCAGGTTCCTGAGGAGGGGAAGTGGAGAGGGAGGTGCTGAGCTCTTCTCCCTGGTACCCAGGGCCAGGACACATGGGAATGGCTCTCAGCTGTGTCCATCAGGGGAGGTTCAGCCCTGACATGAGGAAACATTTCTTTACTGAGAGGTGGTGAAACCCTGCAACAGGCTTCCAGGAGAGGTGGTCGATGCCTCACGTCTGTCAGTGTTGAAGAGGCATTTGGGCAACATGCTTAATACCATGCTTTAGCTTCTGCTGAGTGCTGAAGTAGTCAGGCAGTTGGACTAGGTGATCGTTACAGGGCCCTTCCAGCTGAACTGTTCTGTTCTCTCCCATTCTTCTTCCTACCTGCTACGTTTCCAGAAGTAGATGCGGAGGAAATCTCTGATGACATTTCTCCCCAGCCCTGCACGAGCAGAAGGCACCGAATACCCATAACCGTATCCCAGCATAGGCGTTGCCTCTGTCATGTTGTGGGAAGGAGGCACGTACCTTCTGATGGAGTGAGAGCTGGGAATCGTCTCAAGGTAGTTGGACAATCTGAACAAACTGGCAAAAAGCAAGTATGAAGTTCAGTTTGTGAAACTCTTCTTTGTTCATCTGGTTGAGTTGGGTTTCCACAGGGTGGCAAAACCTCACAGCTCTGACACTAGTGAGGCTCAAAGATCAAGCCCTCCATCTGAAGCAGGACATGCTCCTCACCTAAGGAGTTGCAAATCTTTCTGAGGTGAACAATACCTGCTCATTTCCTATGGCTTCTTTTTTTCTTCCTTGTACTCATTTTTAGAAATACCCGATCTGTTTTTCATGGAAAAACATGCTAAACCAAAAGAGCCTGAGAACAACAGCACAAAGAGAAGATCCATACGGGTGCTCCTAGGCCTCAGTGGCTGGGACCGGCCCCACCATGTGACCCTCACCCACCGCCAGCGTCTCGTGCCAAGGGCCCAGGGGCCGTGCCTCAGCTCAGCCTGGGGCCTTGGGTCCCTGCCTGAGCCATGTTGTAGGTGTGTGTGCCCGTCTCGTGTCTGCCCCTGTCCCTGGCTGGGCCTGGGCCCTGCTCTGCAGAGAGCGGCTCTCCTGGATGGAGCCCTCAGGGCTCCGTAAGAACTTGTCCTACAGAACTCAAGGCATAACACAGCATAACTATTATATTCTTTTTCTACTCTATCCTATGTATTGTATTCTATTCCATGTGCTCAGCATGAGTCAAATAAGGATGAGAATATTATTTACATGAAATGCCAGGGGGTTTTCAGCTCCAGAAACACTTTCAAGCACACAGAACACAAAGGAGACGAGTGGAAACAGGATTTGATTATATTTTCTTTTATTTTCGGTTATTTGATGTCATTTACTGACTCTGTTTACAGAGCCGATGCTCACAAGCATTAAGACAATGCCCATGTGTAGCCAGGAGCAGGCTGATGCATTCTTCAGTTTAGCTTGAAGAAACATCCCTTGCAATCTGGCAAAGGCAAGTCACAGAACTGCAAGAGCAGCAGGAGAAACACAGGCCAAGCTGCCCCTGTGTCCTGAAGAGGGAGAACGTGAGGAATGAGGATCAGGACAGACCACACACAAAAGAAGAAGACGAGGAAGAGGAAGAAGAAGAAGAGGTACATGAGGAGGAAGAAGAAGAAGAAGAATATGAGGAAGAAGAAGAAGAAGAAGAAGAAGATCTGTGTGATACTGTGAGGTATTTTGCAAAGTATGGCATCTAGCAATGACAAGCAGAGCTTTTCCCCTTTGCAGACTTTCTTGGTTCCTACACTGCTTGGCTAGGGATGCACGAAAAGCGCTCTTGTTCCTGCCCAGTGCTTGTGTTGCACGCAGGGAGAGCTGAAAAGTGGCAGATCCAGACGGTGCAGCAAGCCAGGAGCCCTTGCAAGTACAGGCTGTTTTGCAGCAGCCAGAACTGCTGGGGAAATGGAACCCAGGAAAGAGCAGAGCTGGCCCCTGCTGTGAAGTTGCTCTGGGCAAGAGAGCCTGACAGAGCCAGGGGCTGTGCTCTATGCTACGAAGTACAAGAAGGAATTCCTAGGAGAACACTTGGCCCCCACCTTGGGACTCCAAGAAGCTTCCTCCCCCCCAGCTGCAGGGCACGAGAGGCCATCTTCCTGGTGCTTGAGCAGCAGGCAGGAAGCGAGCCAAAAGGGACCAGAGGAGCTCTGAAAAGTGGTCATGCTCAATGCTACAGAGGAAGGCAAAAAACCCCCGGAGACCAGTGCCAATGTGCCCCGGGGGAAAATTCCTTCCTGACCCCAATGCTGGCGATCGGCTGTTCCCTGAGCATGTGAGCAGGACCTGGCTCTTTGTCCCACAGGCTGTTCATGCCTCCCAGGAGCTGCCCAAGCCCTATCCTGCCTTGAGCTGGAGTCATCTCGGGGGCTTCTGAGAGTGCCCAAACACCTCTGGCCGGATTGAACTTGAGGGCAAGAATCCTTCCCGTGCCTGTGAGGACAGCAGGGGCTGCTCCAAAGCACTGGCAGCATCTCTACATCCTATTTCTTACCGCTGCTGGCCCTGGCTCTGCAGGGCATGAAGACAGTGAGCTCTGCAGTGCTCCTCCAGAAGTCATTCTCTTGGTCTTACCACTGCTGTCCAGCTGAAATGACCTGATAGCCTTGGGCACTTGTAGGGGTTGGTGGTTCTTCTAATCTTCTGAGGGCTTTGCATCTGTTCCCTGAACACTGAAGTAGGATTTCTATCCATCAGATGCACTTTGAACGTAATCCTTCGCCATTGCGATTGTTTGTATGCTGTTCGTAGGTTGTCGAAGGTTTGTGGTTGAAGGTTTGTGGTTGGAGGTTGTTTGTTTAGGGTTCCTTGTTTCAGGCTTGTTTGGTTGGGGTTGGTTGTTTCAGGTTGTTTAGTTTAGGTTGGTTGGTGGAGGCTATTTTGGTTTGGATTGGTTGAGGTGGTTTGTTCTAGGTTGGCTTAGGTCATTTGGTGTAGGTTTGAGGCTGGCTGGTTGGTTGAGGTTAGTTGGCTGGTTGAGGCTGGTTGTTTACAGGTGGTTGGTTTTGTTTGCTTTTTTTACACTCCATTAGATTCTAATTAGGTTGTTGGTAGATTCTTTGTTTCTACCTTGTTTGAAGCTTGTTGTTTTGAATGTTGATTTAAGATGGTTGCTTTGGCTGGGTTTCCATGACTTCTTTACATGAGTCGTTTTAGGGTTGATTTCTGTGGTTGGTTGTTTGATGCTGTATGAGGTTGCTTCTAGGTTCTTTGTAGGTTCTTTGTAGGTTGCGTGTTCGTAAGGCATTGAAACCTTGTTGTTTTAGGTTGTTGAAGGTTGGTAAAGTTTAGTTTAGGTTGGTGGTCTTAAGGTACTTGCTTTAGGTTTCTGTTTTAGCTTGGTTTAGGGTGTTGGATGTCATTTTGTGAAAGCTGATTTGTGGTGTTTGTTTTAGGTGGTTTGGTTTTTCTCATTTTTGTTAGGCTGTTTGGTTGATTGTTTTTCAGAGAGATTCTTTGAGGTAGGTTGTGTTAGTCTGGTTTAGGTTGTTAGTTGAGGTTTCTTGGTTTGGGCTGTTTAGGTCGGTTTAGGTTTTTTTGAGGAAGGTTGTTTGAGGGTGGTTGTTAGAGGCTGGTTCTTGAAGGCTGATTGGTTAAGGTTGGCTGGTTTAGGTTGGTTGGGTGAGGTGCTTTTTGGTTGAGGTTATTTTAGTTGGTTCTTGTAGGGTGGTAGTTTTAGATGGGATGTTCTAAGTGGGGTTTTTTTAGGGTATTTTCTTGGCTTTTTAAGTTTTAGGTTGGTTTAGGTCATTTGGTTGAGCTTGTTTGCTTTAGCGTGGTTTAGGTCATTCACTTTAGGTTCTTTAGATTATTTTAGCTTGGGTGTTTTAGAAGTAGGTTTGATTGCTGATGTTTAGGTTCATGTGTTTCTGTTTAGCTGGGTTTAGGTTGGTTGGATTAGGATGTTTGAGTTGTTTTTTAGGTCAATTGGTTTGAGTTGGTTGCTTTCCCTGTGTTTCTGTTAGTTGTTTGAGGGTGTTTTTCTGAGGCTGTTTGTTTGAGGTAGGTTGTTTGCAGGTTGTGTGCTTGTAGGGCCTTGAAGCTTGGTTGTTGTGGGGCAGTTGAAGTTGGGTTTTGGTTGGTTGTCTTAGGCTGCTTGATTTAGGTTTGCTGGTTTAGTTTGGTTGAGGTTGTCTAGTTGGTGGCTTGAAGTTGTTTGGTGTCATTTTAAGGTTGAGTTCTAATGTTGGTTTTAGGTGTTTTGGTAGTTCTTGTATTTATGAGGCTGTTTGGCTGATGTTGTTTGAGGAAGATTCTTTAGGGTTGGCTGCTAGAGTTTGGTTTAGGTTTTTGGTCTAGGTATCTTGGTTGAGGTTGTTCAGGTTGGTTTAGGTCATTTGGGTTAGGTCGTTTAGCTTAGGTGGTTTGAGGCTGGCTGTTGGAGGCTGGTTGGCTGAGGCTGGTTGCTTGAGCTTGGTTGGTTGGTTGGGACTGGTTGTTTACAGTTGGTAGGTTTTGGTTGCTTTTTACCCTCTCTTAGGTTCTGTGTAGTTCTTTGTAGCTTGTTTGTGTTACCTTGTTTGTTTGAAGCTTGTTTGTCTGAATGTTTGTTTAAGTTGGTTGTTTTAGCTCTGTTGACACGAGTTATTTTAGGGCTGATTTGTGAGGTTGGTTGTTTGATGCCGTATGAGGTTGTTTCTAGGTTCTTTGTAGGTTGTGTCTTCGCAAGGCATTTAGACCTTGTTGGTTTAGGTTTTTGAAGGCTGGTAAAGTTTGGTTTGGGTTGGTGTTCTCAGGTTATTTTTTTTTAGGTTTCTGTTTTATCTTGGTTTAGGTTGGTTCTAGCAGGCTGGTTTAGGTTGTTTGATGTCGTTTTATGAAGGTTAATTTGTGTTGTTGGGTTTAGGTGGTTTGTTTTTTCAGGTTTTTGTTAGGCTGTCCGGCAGATGTTTTTTCATACAGGTTCTTTGGGGTAGGTTGTGTTAGTCTGGTTTATGTTTTTGGTTGAGGTATCTTAATTCAGTTTGTTTAGGTGGTTTTAGGTTTTTTGGGGGAAGGTTGTTTGAGGGTGGTTGTTAGAGGCTGGTTCTTGAAGGGTGATTGGTTAGGGTTGGCTGGGTTAGGTTGGTTGGTTGAGGTTATTTTAGTTGGGTTTTTTTAGGTTGGTAGTTTTATGTGGGACGTTCTAAGCTCTTTTTGTTGAGGATGTTTTTTTGTTTGTCTGTTTTAGGTTGGTTTAGGTCATTTGGTTGAGCTTGTTGCTTTAGCGTGGTTTAGGTCACTGGATTTAGGTTCTTTAGATTTAGCTTGGGTGTTTTAGAAGTAGGTTTGATTTCTGATGTTTAGGTTCATGTGTTTCTGTTTAGCTAGCTTTGGGTTGGTTGGATGGGGTTGTTTGAGTTGTGTTAGGTCAATTAGTTTGAGTTGGTTGCTTTAGCTGTGTTTCTGTTAGTTGTTTGAGGGTGTTTTTTTGAGGCTGGTTGTTTGCAGGTTGTGTGCCTGTAGGGCCTTGAAGCTTGGTTGTCGTGGGGCAGTTGAAGTTGGGTTTTGGTTGGTTGTCTTAGGCTGCTTGATTTAGGTTTGCTGGTTTAGCTTGGTTGAGGTTGTCTAGTTGGTGGCTTGAAGTTGTTTGGTGTCATTTGAGGGTTGAGTTCTAGTGTTGGTTTTAGGTGTTTTGGTAGCTCTTGTATTTATGAGGCTGTTTGGTTGATGTTGTTTGAGGAAGATTCTTTAGGGTTGGCTGCTAGAGTTTGGTTTAGGTTTTTGGTCTAGGTATCTTGGTTGAGGTTGTTTAGGTTGGTTTAGGTCATTTGGGTAAGGTGGTTTGAGGCTGGCTGTTTGAGGCTGGTTGGCTGAGGCTGGTTACTAGAGTTTTGTTGGTTGGTTGGGGTTGGTGGTTTGCAGTTGACTGGTTTCTTTTCTTACCCTCTGTTGGGTTGTGTGTAGTTCTTTATAGCTTGTTTCTGTCTTCTTTGTTCCTCTCTTCTTTTTTTATAGCTGCTTTGTGTTACCTTGTTTAGTTAGAAGCTTGTTTGTTTGAATGTTGGTTTAAGTTGGTTGTTTTAGCTCTGTTTACACTAGTTGTTTTAGGGTTGATTTGTGAGGTTGGTTGTTTGATGCTGTATGAGGTTGTTTCTAGGTTCTTTGTGGGCAGCGTGTTCGTAAGGAATTTAAACTTTTTTGGTTTGATTGTTGAAGGTTGGTAAAGTTTGGTTTGGGTTGGTGGTCTTAAGTTACTTGGTTTAGGTTTCTGTTTTAGCTTGGTTTAGGTTGGTTATTGCCGGTTGGTTGTTGTAGATTATTTGATGTCATTTCGTGAAGGCTGATTTGTGTTGTTTGTTTTAGGTGGTTTGTTTTCTCTCGTTCTTGTTAGGCTGTTTGGTTCTTTGGGGTAGGTTGTGTTAGTCTGGTTTAGGTTTTTGGCTGAGGTATCTTAATTCAGTTTGTTTAGGTGGTTTTAGGTTTTTTGGGGGAAGGTTGTTTGAAGGTGGTCGTTAGAGGCTGGTTCTTCAAGGGCGATTGGTTAGGGTTGGCTGGTTTAGGTTGGTTGGGCGAGGTGCTTTTTGGTTGAGGTTGTTTTAGTTGGTTCTTTTACGTTGGTATTTTAGTTTGGTTGTTTTCGGTGGGATGTTCTAAGCTGGTTTTGTTTAGGATGTTTTCTTTTTTTGTTGTTTTAAGTTGGTTTGGGTTATTTGGTAGAGCTTGTTTGCTTTAGCATGCTTTAGACCATTGGATTTAGGTTCTTTAGATTATTTTAGGTTGGGTGTTTTAGACTGGTTCTTTTAGGTTTGTGATTTCAGTACGTTGGTGTATGAATGTGTTTTTAAGTACATTTGTTGAAGTAGGTTGGCTTTATGTTGTTTGGGTTGGTTTCAGTGTTTCTGTTTAGCTTAGTTGAGGCTGGTTGGATTAGGTTGTTGGAGTTGTCTTTAGGTCGATTGGTTTAGGTAGTGTTTTTTGGGTTGCGTTGTTCTAAGACAGGCTGGTTCAGGGTTTTTGGTTTAGCGTGGTTTAGGTTGTTCCGTTAAGGGTTCTTCATGTTCCTTGTTATAGTTATACTGGCTTAAGTAGGTTGGTTTCTAAAGTTCGTTTGATGTAGGTTGTTTTGTTTGAGGTGAGTTGTGCAGGGCTCAAGGCCCACCTTGGTGGAGCAGGAGCAGCAGGCAGGCATGCAAAATGTGCAAAAGAATTTGTGGCAAGGGGCCCAGCTCCTCACTGCATAGGAAGGCAAGAAACCGCAGGAGACACTTGCTGGCCCACATGGGGAAAAGAAGCTTTTGTCCCCCAGCTGCAGGGCACGAGAGGCCATCTTCCTGGTGCTTGAGCAGCAGGCAGCACGCGAGGCACAAGGGCCCAGAGGAGCCCTGACAAGTGGTCTTGCTCGATGCTGCAGAGGAAGGCAAAAAAGCCCCGGGGACCAGTGCCAGTGTGCCCCGGGGGAAGATTCCTTCCTGACCCCAGCCAGTGCTGGCGATCGGCTCTTCCCTGAGCATGGGAGCCAGACCTGGCTCCTTGTTCCACAGGCTGCTCCCGCCTCCCAGGAGCTGCCCAAGCCTTATTCTCCCTTGACTTGGAGACATCTCGGGGGCTTCCAAGAGTGTGCAAATATCTCCCGTCGGATTGGCCTTGGGGGCAAGAATCCTTCCCATATCCGTCAGGACAGCAGGGGCTGCTCCAAAGCACTGGGACCCCTGGCAGCATCTCTGCATCCTATTTCTTACCGCTGCTGGCCCTGGCTCTGCAGGGGATGAAGACAGCGAGCTCTGCAGTGCTCCTCCACAAGTCATTCCCTTGCTCTTACCACTGCTGTCCAGCTGAGAAGGCTTTCCGTCAAAAGATGAGCCTTGCAGCAGAGAACCTCCAGCAGCCTCGTCCAGCCTCCAGTCTTCTCCTCCCTCAGCCCCCACCAAGGAATTCCACCGGTTCCTCAAGTGCTTCCCCTGGGATGTGTTGGGGCTGCCCCCAGGCCAGCTCTGGCACTGGACACGGGAAGCTGCTCCTTTTGCTCCTGCCCGGGGCGTTGTGATGGCTGCGTTGCCGGGTGCTGGCATTGTGACATGGGGGTGACAGAGCCACACGTGTGCAGCCCCACTCACTCCCCCTCTGCCCAGCATTCTATGGAGGAAGCCTTTGGGGTGCTGTCCCCGAGGCAGTCCCTGTGCTCAGGAGGCCCAGGGGCTGTCCCTGCCGTTTGGTGGCCGTGCACTGAGAACAGCTGCTGGGTGGCCCTGACTCTCCTCCTTTGCCATTCGGCTTGTTTGTAGGTAGCTGGAGGTTTGCTGTTGGAGGTTCATTGTTCGAGGCTGTTGATTTAGGGTTTCTTGTTTCAGGCTTGTTTGTTTGAGGTTGGTTGTTTCAGGTTGTTTGGTTTAGGTTGCTTTGTGGAGGCTGTTTTGGTTGAGGATGGTTGAGGTTGGTTGTTCTAGGCTGGTTTAGGTTGGTTGAGGCCTGTTGTTTGAGGTTGGTTGTTTGAGTCTGGTTGCTTGGCTGGTTGAGGCTGTTTGTTTACAGCTGGCTTTTTGCGGTTGTTTTTTTCATACTGAATTAGGTTCGAATTAGGTTGTTTGTAGATTCTTTGTTTGTAGGTTGTTTGTAGCTTCTTTGTTTCTACCTTGTTAGAAGCTTGTTGCTGTTTTGAGTGGTGGTTTAAGTTGGTTGCTTTAGCTAGGTTTTTATGAGTTGTTTGAGGGTATTTTGTTGTGGTTGGTTGGTTGAGGAAGTTTGTTTGTACGTCGTGTGTTTGTAGGCCATTTCTGCTTGGTTAGTTTGGGGCTGTTGAAGCTGGATTTAAGGTGGTTGTCTTGTGTTGCTTGTTTTGGGTTTTTCGGTTTAGCTTGGTTGAGGTTGGATATTTGGTGTCTTGAGGTTGTTTGGTGTCATTTGAAGGTTGATTTCTGGTTTAGGAGGTCCAGGTGTCTGTGTCTGCCATTTGTTGGCCATGCACTGGCCAGAGCTGCTGCGTGTCTCTGATGCCTCCTTTTCCATTTAGTTTCCCAGGACAAGCCTCATGCATTTACTGTTGTCTCAGGTTTTGGCAGAAAGCAGTCCTGCAACCCAGAGACTAACGATATTAGCTCTCCCCTGTCTGCACTAGAGGGTTCCCTTTTGCTACCTAGTTATCTGAGTGTGCGGTCCACCAGTGTGGGAACAGTACCTTTCCATTTTTGGAGACTAAAATTGAAAGGGATGATTCTCCTGCAGAGGGATCTGGACAGTTGGAGAACTGGGCAGTCACCAACTGCATGAAGTTCAACAAGAGCTAGTACCAGATTTTGTAGCTGGGACATGGCAGCCCTGGCTGTACCTGTAGATTGGGGGACGAGATGCTGGAAAGCAGCTCTGTGGAGAGAGATCCAGGGCTTCTGGTCGACAGCAAGTTGAACATGAGCCAGCAGTGTGCCCTGGCAGCCAAGAGGGGCAACCGTGTCCTGGGTGCAGCAAGCACAGCATTGCCAGCCGGGCGAGGGAGGTGATTGTCCCGCTCTGCTCTGCACTGGTGCGGCCTCGCCTGGAGCCCTGTGTGCAGTTCTGGGAGACACAGGATAAAAAGGCTCTAAAGCTACTGGAGAGTGTCCAGAGGAGGGCTCCGAAGTTGGTGAAGGGTTTGGAGGGGAAGCCGTATGAGGAGCAGCTAAAATCACTTGGTTTGTTCAGCTTGGAGGAGCCTGAGGGGAGAGCTCATTGCAGTCTACAGCTTCCTCACAAGGGGAGGAGGAGGGGCAGGCACCAAACTCTTCTCTTTAGTGACCAATGACAGGACTCGAGGGAATGGCAGAAAGATGTGCCAGGGGAAGTTTGGGTTGGTCATTAGGAAAAGGTTCTTCCCCCAGAGGTTGCTGGAGCACGGGAACAGGCTCCCCGGGGAGGTGTCACAGCCCCAAGCCTGACAGTGTTCGAGAAGAGACTGGACAAGGCCCTCAGACACACGGTGTGAACTGCGGGGTTGTCCTGTGCAGGGACAGGAGTTGGACCCGATGATCCTTGTGTGTCCCTTCCAACTCAAGACATTCTGTGATTCTGCGATCAATAAAATGTATAATCTAATACCCAGTGATGTTACTGCAGGCTATTTTCAAGTCTGTACACTAGCACTCAAAACTGCAATATTTCTGTTGTGTTTTATAAATTTAGGCCCCTTCTTTTCATTGGTAAGTTTAATGGCATAGGATATTAACTTCAAAGCAAGAGAAGTCTGGAAGCACTCTTCAGTCCATAGGAAGCACCGTATGTAAGAACCTGTATTGTTTTGCTCAGCATTATATATGCAATATTCAAATATTAATTCCTTCATTGCTTCTTACATTAACTGTGAAACTTACTATTTTCAAAACTATAGGTTTGTTTGTTTGTTTGTTTTAACAAGTATAGTTTCTACAAGAAATCATCTCTTTCATGTGTGCACTCATAGCACTGAAATACCTTCCTGGCTTTAGATTTCTTTTTGCCTTACTGCAACTCAGGAAGAAATTTTATATTCGGGTAATAAAACTCTTCAACTTAAATGTTAATAATGGAAAAGCGGATAAAAATAGTGAAGTACTGAACTGTTAGAAAGGCGTGGAAGATACTGATAAGAAGTGGGAGCTAGTTTTCCACATAGGTCTGCTCGTCCATACACACCTTGCAAGTAGCACTCTTGACTACCAGCTGCTTGGCGTATGCATGATTAGGAGTTCTCTGTCTTAAATGCTTTTGTTACGAAGGCCAACATGAGTTGGGCAGAGTATAAAAGAGGAAAGATCTTCATGTGCCAGAATTTCTGTTGGTGGAAGTTCCTTTGACTGCCTGGGACATGAAGCGCTGAGGAGGAGGAACCCAGCACTCAAACGGAACAGTGTCAGTACTGTTTACTCTGGTATTCTGCTCACCTTTATCCACAGCACTCCTTTGGCTTAAGCCACAATGCTTTAGTTCAAACCACAGTCACGCTTCCCTTTCTAAAGGGCTACAAAGGTCAGTGCAAGAGTCTGCAGGAATATACTGCTTCTGAGGAGGAGTGCAGCGAATCTCTGCCCGCATCAGGCTGAGGGTCTGCAGGGAGGTGCTCCTATGTGGATGTACTTTACAACACTAAGCAGGTGCCAATGTTAAGTGGCATTCTTCTGTGGATGAGCAAGTTTTGCCGTCCTGGGTGCAGCAAGCACAGCATTGCTAGCCGGGCGAGGGAGGTGATTGTCCCGCTCTGCTCTGCACTGGTGCGGCCTCGCCTGGAGCCCTGTGTGCAGTTCTGGGCACCACAGGTTAAAAAGGATCTAAAGCTACTGGAGAGTGTCCAGAAGAGGGCTACGAAGTTGGTGAAGGGTTTGGAGGGGAAGCCGTATGAGGAGCGACTAAAGTCACTTGGTTTGTTCAGCCTGGAGAAGAGGAGACGAGCAGTGGAACAGGCTCCCCAGGGAGGTGTCCCGGCCCCAAGCCTGACAGTGTTCAAGAAGCAATTGGACAATGCACTCAGACACATGGTGTGAATTTTGGGGTTCTCCTACGCAGGGACGGGAGTTGGACTCAATCCTTTTGAATCCCTTCCAACTCAGGACATTCTATGATTCTATGAAGCTGTCCTGGGTCACTGAGGGGGGGCAACGAGAGGAGGTGGTCTGAGTCAGGTGACCACGAATTGACCAATTGGAGTATTCCATCCCATTCACGACTTCCTGGATTTAAAAGGTGGACCCGAAGGACTCTCTCTCTCTCTTCGGCTGGGTCTCCTGCTGGTTTGCTTTGTCTCTGCATTTTTTTTTCTGCTGTCCCTGCAAGCTGAGGCCTCGTGACAAACTGGATCTAGTTCTGGTTGGCTGAAGGACCCTGCCGGAATGGCTGCTGGGAATTGCAAGACTGGTTCTATAATATTTGTTCTGCTTTATTTTTCTCTATTTTTATTTAGTAGCGTTAGTAAAACGTTTTCAAATTTTCCAGCTTTCTTCTCTCTGTTCTTCTTTTCCTTTCCTCTCAAAATCGCCTGTCCTTAGTGAAAAAGGGGGACGAGAGGGGGGGCGGAAAACGGGAGGGCGGAAGAGGGTTAAGGAAAATACATCTGCCGCGGTTTTTGATTGTCTCCCCGCGATCAAACCACGACAGAAGGCAATTTCTATATATTTATGTGTAAGTTAAGCTAGAAGTTTTATGGGAATCGATTTTCGATACGCCTCTGACATGATCTGATCCTCACAGGAAATACTATGATGTTGGGCTTTTATGTAGTCACAGAATCTAGATACTAGAGGTATCGAATCATGTAAAGGAAAAATCCTTCTGTCTTCCGAATAGCAAAGGTCGTTCTAGACATTGTATTTTCTAATGTTTTTACTTCATTTAGTTTTCAAATTTCTCTGCATGTAAAAGCACAGGTGGATCTTAGCAGCAGTAAAATTAAATGGTGCTAAGTTTTTGTTTTTCCTCTTTAATTGTAATCTTTTTACACAGCAGTGCATTGCCCTGGCTTGTTGCTCCCCATCTCCAATTGCTGTTGCTACTGTGTAAATATTTTAAATGGCAGTTTCTTCCATGACTTGGATGCATCCCAAGGAGGGCAGCAAAGCTGGGGAAGGGGCTGGAAGGCATGTCCTCTGGGGAGCAGCTGGGGACTCTGGGTCTGTCTACTTTGGAGCGAAGGAGGCTGAGGGGCAACATCGCTGCTATCTCCAGGTTCCTGAGGAGGGGAAGTGGAGAGGGAGGTGCTGAGCTCTTCTCCCTGGTACCCAGGGCCAGGACACATGGGAATGGCTCTCAGCTGTGTCCATCAGGGGAGGGTCAGCCCTGACATGAGGAAACATTTCTTTACTGAGAGGTGGTCAAACCCTGCAACAGGCTTCCAGGAGAGGTGGTCGATGCCTCACGTCTGTCAGTGTTGAAGAGGCATTTGGGCGACATGCTTAATACCATGCTTTAGCTTCTGCTGAGTGCTGAAGTAGTCAGGCAGTTGGACTAGGTGATCGTTACAGGGCCCTTCCAGCTGAACTGTTCTGTTCTCTCCCATTCTTCTTCCTACCTGCTACGTTTCCAGAAGTAGATGCGGAGGAAATCTCTGATGACATTTCTCCCCAGCCCTGCACGAGCAGAAGGCACCGAATACCCATAACCATATCCCAGCATAGGCGTTGCCTCTGTCATGTTGTGGGAAGGAGGCACGTACCTTCTGATGGAGTGAGAGCTGGGAATCGTCTCAAGGTAGTTGGACAATCTGAACAAACTGGCAAAAAGCAAGTATGAAGTTCAGTTTGTGAAACTCTTCTCTGTTCATCTGGTTGAGTTGGGTTTCCACAGGGTGGCAAAACCTCACAGCTCTGACACTAGTGAGGCTCAAAGATCAAGCCCTCCATCTGAAGCAGGACATGCTCCTCACCTAAGGAGTTGCAAATCTTTCTGAGGTGAACAACACCTGCTCATTTCCTATGGCTTCTATTTTTCTTCCTTGTACTCATTCTTAGAATTACCCTATCTGTTTTTCATGGAAAAACATGCTAAACCAAAAGAGCCTGAGAACAACAGTAGAGAGAGAAGATCCATACGGGTGCTCCTAGGCCTCAGTGGCTGGGACCAGCACCCCCATGGGACCCCCACCCACCGCCAGCGTCTCGTGCCAAGGGCCCAGGGGCCGTGCCTCAGCTCAGCCTGGGGCCTTGGGTCCCTGCCTGAGCCATGTTGTAGGTGTGTGTGCCCGTCTCGTGTCTGCCCCTGTCCCTGGCTGGGCCTGGGCCCTGCTCTGCAGAGAGCGGCTCTCCTGGATGGAGCCCTCAGGGCTCCGTAAGAACTTGTCGTACAGAACTCAAGGCATAACACAGCATAACTATTATATTCTTTTTCTACTCTATCCTATGTATTGTATTCTATTCCATGTGCTCACCATGAGTCAAATAAGGATGAGAATATTATTTACATGAAATGCCAGGGGGTTTTCAGCTCCAGAAACACTTTCAAGGACACAGAACACAAAGGAGACGAGTGGAAACAGGATTTGATTATATTTTCTTTTATTTTCGGTTATTTGATGTCATTTACTGACTCTGTTTACAGAGCCGATGCTCACAAGCATTAAGACAATGCCCACGTGTAGCCAGGAGCAGGCTGATGCATTCTTCAGTTTAGCTTGAAGAAACATCCCTTGCAATCTGGCAAAGGCAAGTCACAGAACTGCAAGAGCAGCAGGAGAAACACAGGCCAAGCTGCCCCTGTGTCCTGAAGAGGGAGAACGTGAGGAATGAGGATCAGGACAGACCACACACAAAAGAAGAAGACGAGGAAGAGGAAGAAGAAGAAGAGGTACATGAGGAGGAAGAAGAAGAAGAAGAATATGAGGAAGAAGAAGAAGAAGAAGAAGAAGATCTGTGTGATACTGTGAGGTATTTTGCAAAGTATGGCATCTAGCAATGACAAGCAGAGTTTCTCCCCTTTGCAGACTTTCTTGGTTCCTACACTGCTTGGCTAGGGATGCACGAAAAGCGCTCTTGTTCCTGCCCAGTGCTTGTGTTGCACGCAGGGAGAGCTGAAAAGTGGCAGATCCAGATGGCGCAGCAAGCCAGGAGCCCTTGCAAGTACAGGCTGTTTTGCAGCAGCCAGAACTCCTGGGGAAATGGAACCCAGGAAAGAGCAGAGCTGGCCCCTGCTGCAAAGTTGCTCTGGGCAAGAGAGCCTGACAAAGCCAGGGGCTGTGCTCTATGCTACGAAGTACAAGGAGGAATTCCTAGGAGAACACTTGGCCCCCACTTTGGGACTCCAAGAAGCTTCCTCCCCCCAGCTGCAGGGCACGAGAGGCCATCTTCCTGGTGCTTGAGCAGCAGGCAGGAACCGAGCCAAAAGGGACCAGAGGAGCTCTGAAAAGTGGTCATGCTCAATGCTACAGAGGAAGGCAAAAAACCCCCGGAGACCAGTGCCAATGTGCCCCGGGGGAAAATTCCTTCCTGACCCCAATGCTGGCGATCGGCTGTTCCCTGAGCATGTGAGCAGGACCTGGCTCTTTGTCCCACAGGCTGTTCATGCCTCCCAGGAGCTGCCCAAGCCCTATCCTGCCTTGAGCTGGAGTCATCTCGCGAGCTTCTGAGACTGCCCAAACACCTCTGGCCAGATTGAACTTGAGGGCAAGAATCCTTCCCGTGCCTGTGAGGGCAGCAGGGGCTGCTCCAAAGCACTGGCAGCATCTCTACATCCTATTTCTTACCGCTGCTGGCCCTGGCTCTGCAGGGCATGAAGACAGTGAGCTCTGCAGTGCTCCTCCAGAAGTCATTCTCTTGGTCTTACCACTGCTGTCCAGCTGAAATGACCTGATAGCCTTGAGCACTTGTAGGGGTTGGTGGTTCTTCTAATCTTCTGAGGGCTTTGCATCTGTTCCCTGAACACTGAAGTAGGATTTCTATCCATCAGATGCACTTTGAACGTAATCCTTCGCCATTGCGATTGTATGCTGTTCGTAGGTTGTTGAAGGTTTGTGGTTGAAGGTTTGTGGTTGGAGGTTGTTTGTTTAGGGTTCCTTGTTTCAGGCTTGTTTGGTTGGGGTTGGTTGTTTCAGGTTGTTTAGTTTAGGTTGGTTGGTGGAGGCTATTTTGGTTTGCATTGGTTGAGGTTGTTTGTTCTAGGTTGGCTTAGGTCATTTGGTGTAGGTTTGAGGCTGGCTGGTTGGTTGAGGTTGGTTGGCTGGTTGAGGCTGGTTGGCTGGTTGTGGCTGGTTGTCTACAGGTGGTTGGTTTTGTTTGCTTTTTTTACACTCCATTAGGTTCTAATTAGGTTGTTGGTAGATTCTTTGTTTCTACCTTGTTTGAAGCTTGTCGTTTTGAATGTTGGTTTAAGATGGTTGCTTTGTCTGGGTTTCCGTGACTTCTTTACATGAGATGTTTTAGGGTTGATTTCTGTGGTTGGTTGTTTGATGGTGTATGAGGTTGGTTCTAGGTTCTTTGTAGGTTCTTTGTAGGTTGCGTGTTCGTAAGGCATTGAAACCTTGTTGTTTTAGGTTGTTGAAGGTTGGTAAAGTTTAGTTTAGGTTGGTGGTCTTAAGGTACTTGCTTTAGGTTTCTGTTTTAGCTTGGTTTAGGGTGTTGGATGTCATTTTGTGAAAGCTGATTTGTGGTGTTTGTTTTAGGTGGTTTGGTTTTTCTCGTTTTTGTTAGGCTGTTTGGTTGATCTTTTTTCAGAAAGATTCTTTGAGGTAGGTTGTGTTAGTCTGGTTTAGGTTGTTAGTTGAGGTTTCTTGGTTTGGGCTGTTTAGGTCGGTTTAGGTTTTTTTTGAGGAAGGTTGTTTGAGGGTGGTTGTTAGAGGCTGGTTCTTGAAGGCTGATTGGTTAAGGTTGGCTGGTTTAGGTTGGTTGGGTGAGGTGCTTTTTGGTTGAGGTTATTTTAGTTGGTTCTTGTAGGTTGGTAATTTCTGATGGGATGTTCTAAGCGGGTTTTTTTGAGGGTATTTTCTTGTTTTTTTAAGTTTTAGGTTGGTTTAGAGCATTTGGTTGAGCTCTTTGCTCTAGCGTGGTTTAGGTCATTCACTTTAGGTTCTTTAGATTATTTTAGCTTGGGTGTTTTAGAAGTAGGTTTGATTGCTGATGTTTAGGTTCATGTGTTTCTGTTTAGCTGGGTTTAGGTTGGTTGGATTAGGATGTTTGAGTTGTTTTTTAGGTCAATTGGTTTGAGTTGGTTGCTTTAGCTGTGTTTCTGTTAGTTGTTTGAGGGTGTTTTTCTGAGGCTGGTTGTTTGAGGTAGGTTGTTTGCAGGTTGTGTGCTTGTAGGGCCTTGAAGCTTGGTTGTTGTGGGGCAGTTGAAGTTGGGTTTTGGTTGGTTGTCTTAGGCTTCTTGATTTAGGTTTGCTGGTTTAGCTTGGTTGAGGTTGTCTAGTTGGTGGCTTGAAGTTGTTTGGTGTCATTTGAGGGTTGAGTTCTAGTGTTGGTTTTAGGTGTTTTGGTAGTTCTTGTATTTATGAGGCTGTTTGGTTGATGTTGTTTGAGGAAGATTCTTTAGGGTTGGCTGCTAGAGTTTGGTTTAGGTTTTTGGTCTAGGTATCTTGGTTGAGGTTGTTTAGGTTGGTTTAGGTCATTTGGGTAAGGTGGTTTGAGGCTGGCTGTTTGAGGCTGGTTGGCTGAGGCTGGTTACTAGAGTTTTGTTGGTTGGTTGGGGTTGGTGGTTTGCAGTTGACTGGTTTCTTTTCTTACCCTCTGTTGGGTTGTGTGTAGTTCTTTATAGCTTGTTTCTGTCTTCTTTGTTCCTCTCTTCTTTTTTTATAGCTGCTTTGTGTTACCTTGTTTAGTTAGAAGCTTGTTTGTTTGAATGTTGGTTTAAGTTGGTTGTTTTAGCTCTGTTTACACTAGTTGTTTTAGGGTTGATTTGTGAGGTTGGTTGTTTGATGCTGTATGAGGTTGTTTCTAGGTTCTTTGTGGGCAGCGTGTTCGTAAGGAATTTAAACTTTTTTGGTTTGATTGTTGAAGGTTGGTAAAGTTTGGTTTGGGTTGGTGGTCTTAAGTTACTTGTTTTAGGTTTCTGTTTTAGCTTGGTTTAGGTTGGTTATTGCCGGTTGGTTGTTGTAGATTATTTGATGTCATTTCGTGAAGGCTGATTTGTGTTGTTTGTTTTAGGTGGTTTGTTTTCTCTCGTTCTTGTTAGGCTGTTTGGTTCTTTGGGGTAGGATGTGTTAGTCTGGTTTAGGTTTTTGGCTGAGGTATCTTAATTCAGTTTGTTTAGGTGGTTTTAGGTTTTTTGGGGGAAGGTTGTTTGAAGGTGGTCGTTAGAGGCTGGTTCTTCAAGGGCGATTGGTTAGGGTTGGCTGGTTTAGGTTGGTTGGGCGAGGTGCTTTTTGGTTGAGGTTGTTTTAGTTGGTTCTTTTACGTTGGTATTTTAGTTTGGTTGTTTTCGGTGGGATGTTCTAAGCTGGTTTTGTTTAGGATGTTTTCTTTTTTTGTTGTTTTAAGTTGGTTTGGGTTATTTGGTAGAGCTTGTTTGCTTTAGCATGATTTAGACCATTGGATTTAGGTTCTTTAGATTATTTTAGGTTGGGTGTTTTAGACTGGTTCTTTTAGGTTTGTGATTTCAGTACGTTGGTGTATGAATGTGTTTTTAAGTACATTTGTTGAAGTAGGTTGGCTTTATGTTGTTTGGGTTGGTTTCAGTGTTTCTGTTTAGCTTAGTTGAGGCTGGTTGGATTAGGTTGTTGGAGTTGTCTTTAGGTCGATTGGTTTAGGTAGTGTTTTTTGGGTTGCGTTGTTCTAAGACAGGCTGGTTCAGGGTTTTTGGTTTAGCGTGGTTTAGGTTGTTCCGTTAAGGGTTCTTCATGTTCCTTGTTATAGTTATACTGGCTTAAGTAGGTTGGTTTCTAAAGTTTGTTTGATGTAGGTTGTTTTGTTTGAGGTGAGTTGTGCAGGGCTCAAGGCCCACCTTGGTGGAGCAGGAGCAGCAGGCAGGCATGCAAAATGTGCAAAAGAATTTGTGGCAAGGGGCCCAGCTCCTCACTGCATAGGAAGGCAAGAAACCGCAGGAGACACTTGCTGGCCCACATGGGGAAAAGAAGCTTTTGTCCCCCAGCTGCAGGGCACGAGAGGCCATCTTCCTGGTGCTTGAGCAGCAGGCAGCAACCGAGGCACAAGGGCCCAGAGGAGCCCTGACAAGTGGTCTTGCTCGATGCTGCAGAGGAAGGCAAAAAAGCCCCGGGGACCAGTGCCAGTGTGCCCCGGGGGAAGATTCCTTCCTGACCCCAGCCAGTGCTGGCGATCGGCTCTTCCCTGAGCATGGGAGCCAGACCTGGCTCCTTGTTCCACAGGCTGCTCCCGCCTCCCAGGAGCTGCCCAAGCCTTATTCTCCCTTGACTTGGAGACATCTCGGGGGCTTCCAAGAGTGTGCAAATATCTCCCGTCGGATTGGCCTTGGGGGCAAGAATCCTTCCCATATCCGTCAGGACAGCAGGGGCTGCTCCAAAGCACTGGGACCCCTGGCAGCATCTCTGCATCCTATTTCTTACCGCTGCTGGCCCTGGCTCTGCCGGGGATGAAGACAGCCAGCTCTGCAGTGCTCCTCCACAAGTCATTCCCTTGCTCTTACCACTGCTGTCCAGCTGAGAAGGCTTTCCGTCAAAAGATGAGCCTTGCAGCAGAGAACCTCCAGCAGCCTCGTCCAGCCTCCAGTCTTCTCCTCCCTCAGCCCCCACCAAGGAATTCCACCGGTTCCTCAAGTGCTTCCCCTGGGATGTGTTGGGGCTGCCCCCGGGCCAGCTCTGGCACTGGACACGGGAAGCTGCTCCTTTTGCTCCTGCCCGGGGCGTTGTGACGGCTGCGTTGCCGGGTGCTGGCATTGTGACATGGGGGTGACAGAGCCACACGTGTGCAGCCCCACCCGCCCCCACTCCGCCCAGCATTCTATGGAGAAAGCCTTTGGGGTGCTGTCCCCGAGGCAGTCCCTGTGCTCAGGAGGCCCAGGGGCTGTCCCTGCCGTTTGGTGGCCGTGCACTGAGAACAGCTGCTGGGTGGCCCTGACTCTCCTCCTTTGCCATTCGGCTTGTTTGTAGGGAGTTGGAGGTTTGCTGTTGGAGGTTCATTGTTCGAGGCTGTTGATTTAGGGTTTCTTGTTTCAGGTTTGTTTGTTTGAGGTTGGTTGTTTCAGGTTGTTTGGTTTAGGTTGCTTTGCGGAGGCTGTTTTGGTTGAGGATGGTTGAGGTTGGTTGTTCTAGGCTGGTTTAGGTTGGTTGAGGCCTGTTGTTTGAGGTTGGTTGTTTGAGTCTGGTTGCTTGGCTGTTTAAGGCTGTTTGTTTACAGCTGGCTTTTTGCGGTTGTTTTTTTCATACTGAATTAGGTTCTAATTAGGTTGTTTGTAGCTTCTTTGTTTCTACCTTGTTGGAAGCTTGTTGCTGTTTTGAGTGGTGGTTTAAGTTGGTTGCTTTAGCTAGGTTTTTATGAGTTGTTTGCGGGTATTTTGTTGTGGTTGGTTGTTTGAGGACGTTTGTTTGTACGTCGTGTGTTTGTAGGCCATTTCCACTTGGTTAGTTTGGGGCTGTTGAAGCTGGATTTAAGGTGGTTGTCTTGCGTTGCTTGTTTTGGGTTTTTTGGTTTAGCTTGGTTGAGGTTGGTTATTTGGTGTCTTGAGGTTGTTTGGTGTCATTTGAAGGTTGATTTCTGGTTTAGGAGGTCCAGGTGTCTGTGTCTGCTATTTGTTGGCCATGCACTGGCCAGAGCTGCTGCGTGTCTCTGATGCCTCCTTTTCCATTTAGTTTCCCAGGGCAAGCCTCATGCATTTACTGTTGTCTCAGGTTTGGGCAGAAAGCAGTCCTGCAACCCAGAGACTAACGATATTAGCTCTCTCCTGTCTGCACTAGAGGGTTCCCTTTTGCTACCTAGTTATCTGAGTGTGAGGTCCACCAGTGTGGGAACAGTACCTTTCCATTTTTGGAGGCTAAAATTGAAAGGGATGATTCTCCTGCAGAGGGATCTGGACAGTTGGAGAACTGGGCAGTCACCAACTGCATGAAGTTCAACAAGAGCTAGTACCAGATTTTGTACCTGGGACACGGCAGCCCTGGCTGTACCTATAGACTGGGGGACGAGATGCTGGAAGGCAGCTCTGTGGAGAGGGATCTGGGGCTTCTGGTCGACAGCAAGTTGTACATTGCAGTTTGCCCTGGCAGCCAAGAGGGGCAACCGTGTCCTGGGTGCAGCAAGCACAGCATTGCCAGCCGGGCGAGGGAGGTGGTTGTCCCGCTCTGCTCTGCACTGGTGCGGCCTCGCCTGGAGCCCTGTGTGCAGTTCTGGGAGACACAGGATAAAAAGGCTCTAAAGCTACTGGAGAGTGTCCAGAGGAGGGCTCCGAAGTTGGTAAAGGGTTTGGAGGGGAAGCCGTATGAGGAGCGGCTAAAGTCACTTGGTTTGTTCAGCTTGGAGGAGCCTGAGGGGAGAGCTCATTGCAGTCTACAGCTTCCTCACAAGGGCAGGAGGAGGGGCAGGCACCAAACTCTTCTCTTTAGTGACCAATGACAGGACCCGAGGGAATGGCAGGAAGATGTGCCAGGGGAGGTTTGGGTTGGTCATGAGGAAAAGGTTCTTCCCCCAGAGGGTGCTGGAGCACGGGAACAGGCTCCCCGGGGAGGTGTCACGGCCCCAAGCCTGACAGTGTTCGAGAAGAGACTGGACAAGGCCCTCAGACACACGGTGTGAACTGCGGGGTTGTCCTGTGCAGGGACAGGAGTTGGACCCGATGATCCTTGCGTGTCCCTTCCAACTCAAGACATTCTGTGATTCTGCGATCAATAAAATGTATAATCTAATACCCAGTGATGTTCCTGCAGGCTATTTTCAAGTCTGTACACTAGCACTCAAAACTGCAATATTTCTGTTGTGTTTTATAAATTTAGGCCCCTTCTTTTCATTGTTAAGTTTAATGGCATAGGATATTAACTTCAAAGCAAGAGAAGTCTGGAAGCACTCTTCAGTCCATAGGAAGCACCGTATGTAAGAACCTGTATTGTTTTGCTCACAATTATATATGCAATATTCAAATATTAATTGCTTCATTGCTTCTTACATTAACTGTGAAACTTACTATTTTCAAAACTATAGGTTGTTTGTTTCTTTGTTTGCTTTAACAAGTATAGTTTCTACAAGAAATCGTCTCTTTCATGTGTGCACTCATAGCACTGAAATACCTTCCTGGCTTTAGATTTCTTTTTGCCTTACTGCAACTCAGGAAGAAATTTTATATTCGGATAATAAAACTCTTCAACTTAAATGTTAATAATGGAAAAGCGGATAAAAATAGTGAAGTACTGAACTGTTAGAAAGGCGTGGAAGATACTGATAAGAAGTGGGAGCTAGTTTTCCACATAGGTCTGCTCGTCCATACACACCTTGCAAGTAGCACTCTTGATTCCCAGCTGCTTGGCGTATGCATGATTAGGAGTTCTCTGTCTTAAATGCTTTTGTTACGAAGGCCAACATGAGTTGGGCAGAGTATAAAAGAGGAAAGATCTTCATGTGCCAGCATTTCTGTTGGTGAAAGTTCCTTTGACTGCCTGGGACATGAAGCACTGAGGAGGAGGAACCCAGCACTCAAACGGAACAGTGTCAGTACTGTTTACTCGGGTATTCTGCTCACCTTTATCCACAGCACTCCTTTGGCTTAAGCCACAATGCTTTAGTTCAAACCACAGTCACGATTCCTTTTCTAAAGGGCTACAAAGGTCAGTGCAAGAGTCTGCAGGAATATACTGCTTCTGAGGAGGGGTGCAGCGAATCTCTGCCCACATCAGGCTGAGGGTCTGCAGGGAGGTGCTCCTATGTGGATGTACTTTACAACACTAAGCAGGTGCCAATGTTAAGTGGCATTCTTCTGTGGATGAGCAAGTTTTGCAGTCCTGGGTGCAGCAAGCACAGCATTGCCAGCCGGGCGAGGGAGGTGGTTGTCCCGCTCTGCTCTGCACTGGTGCGGCCTCGCCTGGAGCCCTGTGTGCAGTTCTGGGCACCACAGGTTAAAAAGGATCTAAAGCTACTGGAGAGTGTCCAGAAGAGGGCTACGAAGTTGGTGAAGGGTTTGGAGGGGAAGCCGTATGAGGAGTGACTAAAGTCACTTGGTTTGTTCAGCCTGGAGAAGAGGAGACGAGCAGTGGAACAGGCTCCCCAGGGAGGTGTCCCGGCCCCAAGCCTGACAGTGTTCAAGAAGCAATTGGACAATGCACTCAGACACATGGTGTGAATTTTGGGGTTCTCCTACGCAGGGACGGGAGTTGGACTCAATCCTTTTGAATCCCTTCCAACTCAGGACATTCTATGATTCTATGAAGCTGTCCTGGGTCACTGAGGGGGGGCAAAGAGAGAAGGTGGTCTGAGTCAGGTGACCGTGAATTGACCAATTGGAGTATTCCATCCCATTCACGACTTCCTGGATTTAAAAGGTGGACCCGAAGGACTCTCTCTCTCTCTTCGGCTGGGTCTCCTGCTGGTTTGCTTTGTCTCTGCATTTTTTTTTCTACTGTCCCTGCAAGCTGAGGCCTCGTGACAAACTGGATCTAGTTCTGGTTGGCTGAAGGACCCTGCCGGAATGGCTGCTGGGAATTGCAAGACTGGTTCTATAATATTTGTTCTGCTTTATTTTTCTCTATTTTTATTTAGTAGCGTTAGTAAAACGTTTTCAAATTTTCCAGCTTTCTTCTCTCTGTTCTTCTTTTCCTTTCCTCTCAAAATCGCCTGTCCTTAGTGAAAAAGGGGGACGAGAGGGGGGGCGGAAAACGGGAGGGGGGAAAAGGGTTAAGGAAAATACATCTGCCGCGGTTTTTGATTGTCTCCCCGCGATCAAACCACGACAGAAGGCAATTTCTATATATTTATGTGTAAGTTAAGCTAGAAGTTTTATGGGAAGAGCTTTTCGATACGCCTCTGACAGGATCTGATCCTCACAGGAAATACTATGATGTTGGGCTTTTATGTAGTCACAGAATCTAGATACTAGAGGTATCGAATCATGTAAAGGAAAAATCCTTCTGTCTTCCGAATAGCAAAGGTCGTTCTAGACATTGTATTTTCTAATGTTTTTACTTCATTTAGTTTTCAAATTTCTCTGCATGTAAAAGCACAGGTGGATCTTAGCAGCAGTAAATTGAAATGGTGCTAAGTTTTTGTTTTTCCTCTTTAATTGTAATCTTTTTACACAGTAGTGCATTGCCCTGGCTTGTAGCTCCCCATCTCCAATTGCTGTTGCTACTGTGTAAATATTTTAAATGGCAGTTTCTTCCATGACTTGGATGCATCCCAAGGGAGGGCAGCAAAGCTGGGGAAGAGGCTGGAAGGCATGTCCTCTGGGGAGCAGCTGGGGACTCTGGGTCTGTCTACTTTGGAGCGAAGGAGGTTGAGGGGCAACATCGCTGCTATCTCCAGGTTCCTGAGGAGGGGAAGTGGAGAGGGAGGTGCTGAGCTCTTCTCCCTGGTACCCAGGGCCAGGACACATGGGAATGGCTCTCAGCTGTGTCCATCAGGGGAGGTTCAGCCCTGACATGAGGAAACATTTCTTTACTGAGAGGTGGTCAAACCCTGCAACAGGCTTCCAGGAGAGGTGGTCGATGCCTCGCCTCTGTCAGTGTTGAAGAGGCATTTGGGCAACATGCTTAATACCATGCTTTAGCTTCTGCTGAGTGCTGAAGTAGTCAGGCAGTTGGACTAGGTGATCGTTACAGGGCCCTTCCAGCTGAGCTATTCTGTTCTCTCCCATTCTTCTTCCTACCTGCTACTTTCCCAGAAGTAGATGCGGAGGAAATCTCTGATGACATTTCTCCCCAGCCCTGCACGAGCAGAAGGCACCGAATACCCATAACCATATCCCAGCATAGGCGTTGCCTCTGTCATGTTGTGGGAAGGAGGCACGTACCTTCTGATGGAGTGAGAGCTGGGAATCGTCTCAAGGTAGTCGGACAATCTGAACAAATTGGCAAAAAGCAAGTATGAAGTTCAGTTTGTGAAACTCTTCTCTGTTCATCCGGTTGAGTTGGGTTTCCACAGGGTGGCAAAACCTCACAGCTCTGACACTAGTGAGGCTCAAAGATCAAGCCCTCCATCTGAAGCAGGACATGCTCCTCACCTAAGGAGCTGCAAATCTTTCTGAGGTGAACAATACCTGCTCATTTCCTATGGCTTCTTTTTTTCTTCCTTGTACTCATTTTTAGAAATACCCTATCTGTTTTTCATGGAAAAACATGCTAAACCAAAAGAGCCTGAGAAGAACAGTAGAGAGAGAAGATCCATACGGGTGCTCCTAGGCCTCAGTGGCTGGGACCGGCCCCCACATGGGACCCCCACCCACCGCCAGCGTCTCGTGCCAAGGGCCCAGGGGCCGTGCCTCAGCTCAGCCTGGGGCCTTGGGTCCCTGCCTGAGCCATGTTGTAGGTGTGTGTGCCCGTCTCGTGTCTGCCCCTGTCCCTGGCTGGGCCTGGGCCCTGCTCTGCAGAGAGCGGCTCTCCTGGATGGAGCCCTCAGGGCTCCGTAAGAACTTGTCGTACAGAACTCAAGGCATAACACAGCATAACTATTATATTCTTTTTCTACTCTATCCTATGTATTGTATTCTGTTCCATGTGCTCAGCATGAGTCAAAAAAGGATGAGAATATTATTTACATGAAATGCCAGGGGGTTTTCAGCTCCAGAAACACTTTCAAGCACCCAGAACACAAAGGAGACGAGTGGAAACAGGATTTGATTATATTTTATTTTATTTTTGGTTATTTTATGTCATTTACTGACTCTGTTTACAGAGCCGATGCTCACAAGCATTAAGACAATGCCCACGTGTAGCCAGGAGCAGGCTGATGCATTCTTCAGTTTAGCTTGAAGAAACATCCCTTGCAATCTGGCAAAGGCAAGTCACAGAACTGCAAGAGCAGCAGGAGAAACACAGGCCAAGCTGCCCCTGTGTCCTGAAGAGGGAGAACGTGAGGAATGAGGATCAGGATAGACCACATACAAAAGAAGAAGACGAGGAAGAAGAAGAAGAAGAAGAGGTAGATGAGGAGGAAGAAGAAGAGGTAGATGAGGAAGAAGAAGAAGAACAAGAAGAAGAATATGAGGAAGAAGAAGAAGAAGATCTGTGTGATACTGTGAGGTATTTTGCAAAGTATGGCATCTAGCAATGACAAGCAGAGTTTCTCCCCTTTGCAGACTTTCTTGGTTCCTACACTGCTTGGCTAGGGATGCACGAAAAGCGCTCTTGTTCCTGCTCAGTGCTTGTGTTGCACGCAGGGAGAGCTGAAAAGTGGCAGATCCAGATGGTGCAGCAAGCCAGGAGCCCTCGCAAGCACAGGCTGTTTTGCAGCAGCCAGAACTCCTGGGGAAATGGAACCCAGGAAAGAGCAGAGCTGGCCCCTGCTGCAAAGTTGCTCTGGGCAAGAGAGCCTGAGAGAGCCAGGGGCTGTGCTCAATGCTACGAAGTACAAGAAAGAATTCCTAGGAGAACACTTGGCCCCCACCCTGGGACTCCAAGAAGCTTCCTCCCCCCCAGCTGCAGGGCACGAGAGGCCATCTTCCTGGTGCTTGAGCAGCAGGCAGGAACCGAGCCAAAAGTGACCAGAGGAGCTCTGAAAAGTGGTCATGCTCAATGCTACAGAGGAAGGCAAAAAACCCCCGGAGACCAGTGCCAATGTGCCCCGGGGGAAAATTCCTTCCTGACCCCAATGCTGGCGATCGGCTGTTCCCTGAGCATGTGAGCAGGACCTGGCTCCTTGTCCCACAGGCTGTTCCTGCCTCCCAGGAGCTGCCCAAGCCCTATCCTGCCTTGAGCTGGAGTCATCTCGGGGGCTTCTGAGAGTGCCCAAACGCCTCTGGCCGGATTGAACTTGAGGGCAAGAATCCTTCCCGTGCCTGTGAGGACAGCAGAGGCTGCTCCAAAGCACTGGCAGCATCTCTACATCCTATTTCTTACCGCTGCTGGCCCTGGCTCTGCAGGGCATGAAGACAGTGAGCTCTGCAGTGCTCCTCCAGAAGTCATTCTCTTGGTCTTACCACTGCTGTCCAGCTGAAACGATCTGATAGCCTTGGGCGCTTGTAGGGGTTGGTGGTTCTTCTAATCTTCTGAGGGCTTTGCATCTGTTCCCTGAACACTGAAGTAGGATTTCTATCCATCAGATGCACTTTGAACGTAATCCTTCGCCATTGCGATTGTTTGTATGTTGTTCGTAGGTTGTTGAAGGTTTGTGGTTGAAGGTTTGTGGTTGGAAGTTGTTTGTTTAGGGTTTCTTGTTTCAGGCTTGTTTGGTTGGGGTTGGTTGTTTCAGGTTGTTTAGTTTAGGTTGGTTGGTGGAGGCTATTTTGGTTTGGATTGGTTGAGGTGGTTTGTTCTAGGTTGGCTTAGGTCATTTGGTGTAGGTTTGAGGCTGGCTGGTTGGTTGAGGTTGGTTGGCTGGTTGAGGCCGGTTGGCTGGTTGAGGCCGGTTGGCTGGTTGTGGCTGGTTGTTTACAGGTGGTTGGTTTTGTTTGCTTTTTTTACACTCCATTAGGTTCTAATTAGGTTGTTGGTAGATTCTTTGTTTCTACCTTGTTTGAAGCTTGTCGTTTTGAATGTTGGTTTAAGATTGTTGCTTTGGCTGGATTTCCATGACTTCTTTACATGAGTCGTTTTAGGGTTGATTTCTGTGGTTGGTTGTTTGATGCTGTATGAGGTTGCTTCTAGGTTCTTTGTAGGTTCTTTGTAGGTTGCGTGTTCGTAAGGCATTGAAACCTTGTTGTTTTAGGTTGTTGAAGGTTGGTAAAGTTTAGTTTAGGTTGGTGGTCTTAAGGTACTTGCTTTAGGTTTCTGTTTTAGCTTGGTTTAGGGTGTTGGATGTCATTTTGTGAAAGCTGATTTGTGGTGTTTGTTTTAGGTGGTTTGGTTTTTCTCATTTTTGTTAGGCTGTTTGGTTGATTTTTTTTCAGAAAGATTCTTTGAGGTAGGTTGTGTTAGTCTGGTTTAGGTTGTTAGTTGAGGTTTCTTGGTTTGGGCTGTTTAGGTCGGTTTAGGTTTTTTTTGAGGAAGGTTGTTTGAGGGTGGTTGTTAGAGGCTGGTTCTTGAAGGCTGATTGGTTAAGGTTGGCTGGTTTAGGTTGGTTGGGTGAGGTGCTTTTTGGTTGAGGTTATTTTAGTTGGTTCTTGTAGGGTGGTAGTTTTAGATGGGATGTTCTAAGCGGGTTTTTTTTAGGGTATTTTCTTGGCTTTTTACGTTTTAGGTTGGTTTAGGTCATTTTGTTGAGCTTGTTTGCTTTAGCGTGGTTTAGGTCATTCACTTTAGGTTCTTTAGATTATTTTAGCTTGGGTGTTTTAGAAGTAGGTTTGATTGCTGATGTTTAGGTTCATGTGTTTCTGTTTAGCTAGCTTTGGGTTGGTTGGATTAGGATGTTTGAGTTGTTTTTTAGGTCAATTGGTTTGAGATGTTTGCTTTACTTGTGTTTCTGTTAGTTGTTTGAGGGTGGTTTTTTGAGGCTGATGTTTGAGGTAGGTCGTTTGCAGGTTGTGTGCTTGTAGGACCATGAAGCTTGGTTGTTGTGGGGCACTTGAGGTTGGGTTTTGGTTGGTTGTCTTAGGCTGCTTGATTTAGGTTTGCTGGTTTAGCTTGGTTGAGGTTGTCTAGTTGGTGGCTTGAAGTTGTTTGGTGTCATTTTAAGGTTGAGTTCTAATGTTGGTTTTAGGTGTTTTGGTAGTTCTTGTATTTATGAGGCTGTTTGGCTGATGTTGTTTGAGGAAGATTCTTTAGGGTTGGCTGCTAGAGTTTGGTTTAGGTTTTTGGTCTAGGTATCTTGGTTGAGGTTGTTCAGGTTGGTTTAGGTCATTTGGGTTAGGTCTTTTAGCTTAGGTGGTTTGAGGCTGGCTGTTTGAGGCTGGTTGGCTGAGGCTGGTTGCTTGAGCTTGATTGGTTGGTTGGGACTGGTTGTTTACAGTTGGTAGGTTTTGGTTGCTTTTTACCCTCTCTTAGGTTCTGTGTAGTTCTTTGTAGCTTGTTTGTGTTACCTTGTTTGTTTGAAGCTTCTTTGTGTGAATGTTGGTTTAAGTTGGTTGGTTTAGCTCTGTTTACACTAGTTGTTTTAGGGTTGATTTGTGAGGTTGGTTGTTTGATGCTGGATGAGGTTGTTTCTAGGTTCTTTGTGGGCAGCGTGTTCGTAAGGGATTTAAACTTTTTTGGTTTGATTGTTGAAGGTTGGTAAAGTTTGGTTTGGGTTGGTGGTCTTAAGTTATTTGTTTTAGATTTCCGTTTTAGCTTGGTTTAGGTTGGTTATTGCCGGTTGGTTGTTGTAGATTATTTGATGTCATTTTGTGAAGGCTGATTTGTGTTGTTTGTTTTAGGTGGTTTGTTTTCTCTCGTTCTTGTTAGGCTGTTTGGTTCTTTGGGGTAGGTTGTGTTAGTCTGGTTTAGGTTTTTGGTTGAGGTATCTTAATTCAGGTTGTTTAGTTGGTTTTAGTTTTTTTGGGGGAAGGTTGTTTGAAGGTGGTTGTTAGAGGCTGGTTCTTCAAGGGTGATTGCTTAGGGTTGGCTGGTTTAGGTTGGTTGGGCGAAGTGCTTTTTGGTTGAGGTTATTTTAGTTGGTTCTTTTACGTTGGTATTTTAGTTTGGTTGTTTTCGGTGGGATGTTCTAAGCTGGTTTTGTTTAGGATGTTTTCTTTTTTTGTTGTTTTCAGTTGGTTTGGGTTATTTGGTTGAGCTTGTTTGCTTTAGCATGCTTTAGATCATTGGATTTAGGTTCTTTAGATTATTATAGGTTGGGTGTTTTAGACTGGTTCTTTTAGGTTTGTGATTTCAGTACGTTGGTGTATGAATGTGTTTTTAAGTACATTTGTTGAAGCAGGTTGGCTTTATGTTGTTTGGGTTGGTTTAAGTATTTCTGTTTAGCTTAGTTGAGGCTGGTTGGATTAGGTTGTTGGAGTTGTCTTTAGGTCGATTGGTTTAGGTAGTGGTTTTTTGGTTGCGTTGTTCTAAGACAGGCTGGTTCAGGGTTTTTGGTTTAGCGTGGTTTAGGTTGTTCCGTTAAGGGTTCTTCATGTTCCTTGTTATAGGTATCCTGGCTTAAGTAGGTTGGTTTCTGAAGCTTGTTTGAGGTAGGTTGTTTTGTTTGAGGTGAGTTGTGCAGGGCTCAAGGCCCACCTTGGTGGAGCAGGAGCAGCAGGCAGGCATGCAAAGTGTGCAAAAGAATTTGTGGCAAGGGGCTGTACTCCTCACTGCATAGGAAGGCAAGAAACCGCAGGAGACGCTTGCTGGCCCACATGGGGAAAAGAAGCTTTTGTCCCCCAGCTGCAGGGCACGAGAGGCCATCTTCCTGGTGCTTGAGCAGCAGGCAGCAAGCGAGCCACAAGGGCCCAGAGGAGCCCTGACAAGTGGTCTTGCTGGATGCTGCAGAGGAAGGCAAAAAAGCCCCGGGGACCAGTGCCGGTGTGCCCTGGGGGAAGATTCCTTCCTGACCCCAGCCAGTGCTGGCGATCGGCTGTTCCCTGAGCATGGGAGCCAGACCTGGCTCCTTGTTCCACAGGCTGCTCCCACCTCCCAGGAGCTGCCCAAGCCTTATTCTCCCTTGACTTGGAGACATCTCAGGGGCTTCCAAGAGTGTGCAAATATCTCCAGTCCAATTGGCCTTGGGGGCAAGAATCCTTCCCATATCTGTCAGGACAGCAGGGGCTGCTCCAAAGCACTGGGACCCTTGGCAGCATCTCTGCATCCTATTTCTTACCGCTGCTGGCCCTGGCTCTGCCGGGGATGAAGACAGCCAGCTCTGCAGTGCTCCTCCACAAGTCATTCCCTTGCTCTTACCACTGCTGTCCAGCTGAGAAGGCTTTCCGTCAAAAGATGAGCCTTGCAGCAGAGAACCTCCAGCAGCCTCGTCCAGCCTCCAGTCTTCTCCTCCCTCAGCCCCCACCAAGGAATTCCACCGGTTCCTCAAGTGCTTCCCCTGGGATGTGTTGGGGCTGCCCCCGGGCCAGCTCTGGCACTGGACACTGGAAGCTGCTCCTTTTGCTCCTGCCCGGGGCGTTGTGACGGCTGCGTTGCCGGGTGCTGGCATTGTGACATGGGGGTGACAGAGCCACACGTGTGCAGCCCCACCCGCCTCCACTCCGCCCAGCATTCTATGGAGGAAGCCTTTGGGGTGCTGTCCCCGAGGCAGTCCCTGTGCTCAGGAGGCCCAGGGGCTGTCCCTGCCATTTGGTGGCTGTGCACTGAGAACAGCTGCTGGGTGGCCCTGACTCTCCTCCTTTGCCATTCGGCTTGTTTGTAGGGAGTTGGAGGTTTGCTGTTGGAGGTTCATTGTTCGACGTTGTTGATTTAGGGTTTCTTGTTTCAGGCTTGTTTGTTTGAGGTTGGTTGTTTCAGGTTGTTTGGTTTAGGTTGCTTTGTGGAGGCTGTTTTGGTTGAGGATGGTTGAGGTTGGTTGTTCTAGGCTGGTTGAGGTTGGTTGAGGCCTGTTGTTTGAGGTTGGTTGTTTGAGTCTGGTTGCTTGGCTGTTTAAGGCTGTTTGTTTACAGCTGGCTTTTTGCGGTTGTTTTTTTCATACTGAATTAGGTTCTAATTAGGTTGTTTGTAGATTCTTTGTTTGTAGGTTGTTTGTAGCTTCTTTGTTTCTACCTTGTTAGAAGCTTGTTGCTGTTTTGAGTGGTGGTTTAAGTTGGTTGCTTTAGCTAGGTTTTTATGAGTTGTTTGCGGGTATTTTGTTTAGGTTGGTTGTTTGAGGAAGTTTGTTTGTACGTCATGTGTTTGTAGGCCATTTCCGCTTGGTTAGTTTGGGGCTGTTGAAGCTGGATTTAAGGTGGTTGTCTTGTGTTGCTTGTTTTGGGTTTTTTGGTTTAGCTTGGTTGAGGTTGGTTATTTGGTGTCTTGAGGTTGTTTGGTGTCATTTGAAGGTTGATTTCTGGTTTAGGAGGTCCAGGTGTCTGTCTCTGCCATTTGTTGGCCATGCACTGGCCAGAGCTGCTGCGTGTCTCTGATGCCTCCTTTTCCATTTAGTTTCCCAGGACAAGCCTCCTGCATTTACTGTTGTCTCAGGTTTTGGCAGAAAGCAGTCCTGCAACCCAGAGACTAACGATATTAGCTCTCCCCTGTCTGCACTAGAGGGTTCCCTTTTGCTACCTAGTTATCTGAGTGTGAGGTCCACCAGTGTGGGAACAGTGCCTTTCCATTTTTGGAGACTAAAATTGAAAGGGATGATTCTCCTGCAGCAAGCACAGCATTGCCAGCCGGGCGAGGGAGGTGATTGTCCCGCTCTGCTCTGCACTGGTGCGGCCTCGCCTGGAGCCCTGTGTGCAGTTCTGGGAAACACAGGATAAAAAGGCTCTAAAGCTACTGGAGAGTGTCCAGAGGAGGGCTTCGAAGTTGGTGAAGGGTTTGGAGGGGAAGCCGTATGAGGAGCGGCTAAAGTCACTTGGTTTGTTCAGCTTGGAGGAGCCTGAGGGGAGAGCTCATTGCAGTCTACAGCTTCCTCACAAGGGGAGGAGGAGGGGCAGGCACCAAACTCTTCTCTTTAGTGACCAATGACAGGACCCGAGGGAATGGCAGAAAGATGTGCCAGGGGAAGTTTGGGTTGGTCATTAGGAAAAGGTTCTTCCCCCAGAGGGTGCTGGAGCACTAGAACAGGCTCCCCAGGGAGGCGTCACAGCCCCAAGCCTGACAGTGTTCGAGAAGAGACTGGACAAGGCCCTCAGACACACGGTGTGAACTGCGGGGTTGTCCTGTGCAGGGACAGGAGTTGGACCCGATGATCCTTGTGTGTCCCTTCCAACTCAAGACATTCTGTGTTTCTGTGATCAATAAAATGTATAATCTAATACCCAGTGATGTTACTGCAGGCTGTTTTCAAGTCTGTACACTAGCACTCAAAACTGCAATATTTCTGTTGTGTTTTATAAATTTAGGCCCCTTCTTTTCATTGTTAAGTTTAATGGCATAGGATATTAACTTCAAAGCAAGAGAAGTCTGGAAGCACTCTTCAGTCCATAGGAAGCACCGTATGTAAGAACCTGTATTGTTTTGCTCACAATTATATATGCAATATTCAAATATTAATTCCTTCATTGCTTCTTACATTAACTGTGGAACTTACTATTTTCAAAACTATAGGTTTGTTTGTTTGTTTGTTTTAACCAGTATAGTTTCTACAAGAAATCGTCTCTTTCATGTGTGCACTCATAGCACTGAAATACCTTCCTGGCTTTAGATTTCTTTTTGCCTTACTGCAACTCAGGAAGAAATTTTACAGTCAGGTAATAAAACCCTTTAACTTAAATGTTAATAATGGAAAAGCGGATAAAAATAGTGAAGTACTGAACTGTTAGAAAGGCGTGGAAGATACTGATATAAAGTGAGAGCTTGTTTTCCACGTAAGTCTGCTTGTCCATACACACCTTGCAAGTAGCACTCTTGATTCCCAGCTGCTTGGCGTATGCATGATTAGGAGTTCTTTGTCTTAAATGCTTTTGTTACGAAGGCCAACATGAGTTGGGCAGAGTATAAAATAGGAAAGATCTTCATGTGCCAGCATTTCTGTTGGTGAAAGTTCCTTTGACTGCCTGGGACATGAAGCACTGAGGAGGAGGAACCCAGCACTCAAACGGAACAGTGTCAGTACTGTTTACTCGGGTATTCTGCTCACCTTTATCCACAGCACTCCTTTGGCTTAAGCCACAATGCTTTAGTTCAAACCACAGTCAATATTCCCTTTCTAAAGGGCTACAAAGGTCGGTGCAAGAGTCTGCAGGAATATACTGCTTCTGAGGAGGAGTGCAGCGAATCTCTGCCCGCATCAGGCTGAGGGTCTGCAGGGAGGTGCTCCCATCTGAATGTGCTTTACAACACTAAGCAGGTGCCAATGTTAAGTGGCATTCTTCTGTGGATGAGTGAGTTTTGCAGTCCTGGGAAGGGGTAAGTACTCTGAGCTGACAGACTAGCTGTAACAAAACAATGAAGGATGTATAAATAAACTGCAACACTTACATGGCAGGTGAAAGATGGATGGAGTACTTAAAAGAAGGCTCTTGGGAATGTGTGGTATGCAAGATTGGAAAACCTATACTGATTATGTACTTTGTACTGGGAGAAACAGGTGAGGTCCCCAAGGACCGTCAGAAACCAAGTGATATGTTAGCTTGGTGGTACAATGCTGTTGTCATGGTTCCTTTGCTTACCATTAGCCCAGCAGTAAGTTTGCCAATATTTGAGGCTTCCTGACTTTTGAGATCTCTTTTCCTTCTTTAAATGTATTCTTGCTATAACGTGCATGCCTGAGAAAACACATGATTTGTATAACAGAACTATTACAAGTGTTCTTACTATTCTGTAATTTAAAGATTGCACATTTTGAAATAACAGTTCTCTTAAATGTTGGACAAACACCTCCGTACATTTTTCAGTCCAGAGTTGCAGCTCTGTCTGCTTTATTCTTATACCACACCTCAAAAAGGTACTTCTGGAAAACCTTGGTTCTACAAAGCCCCACAGAAACTGTCAGAATTCTCTCTTCATCATCACCAGCTCCGTAGGCAAGTCTGGATATGACCCCTGAGTATAATGAGCATCCAAAATATCTACAGAACTGTTATGAGAACAATGGCAGTGGAAAGGTTGTCTATAGTTCTTCCCCACCAGTCTCCCACTTATGGTGGGAGCGCTTGAAAGCATGGCAGTCCCAGCTTATTACTGCTGTAGGAATACACTTACATTCGTTTGCATTTACAAGTTAGTTTCCACAAAGGAAAACACCTGGTAACCTTTTGGTCTTGTTTAATATGAGAAGTCACAATGAAAAAAAATAAAATGAAAGCCTTTCACGTGGTCTTCTTGACACCAAAATGATATAGCCCGTGTACAATCCAGGATACTTCTCTTCATCTTTACATTCACTTGCAATTTTAAAAATTATTTGTAGTTAGGTTTGTCCATGGTTATTGATCAGAGAAACTGCAAACATAGTATCTAAATGCTGATTATAGCATTTGTAATAATCTAAAGTAGGGAAAGTATTATTGAAAACCAGTAATTTGTAGCACCATTGCTAGTAGTAAATTACTGGCAATTCAGACTGAAAGAAGGAAAACCGGTCAGTATTTCAGCCTGTTGCAGTAATAAAATCAATCAGTTTCTATAGCACCTTCCAGATGATCAGCGTGGAGTTATCAGTGCTATACATGAAAGGTATGGCGCAGCTGGAGACAGGCTCTTTGATCCCAGAGCCAGTGCTCTGAATACAGCCACACCCCATCTTGCTATCAGGGTGAGCCAGATCTCGTAGCCAAATAGCAGTACAGCCAACCATCTTTGCTCAAATATTTCTGTGAGTTTACACATCTGACCCCACCAAAAATGTGGGTTTACAATCATATTTCAGTTCTCAGGAAAAAAGAAAAAAAGGCATCTGAAAAGTATATGGATTTTTTAACCAATAAAGACAGATTCTCTCCTCTGCCACGTTTCTGGAGTGAAGGTGCAAGAGGTCGTCAGGGAGCTGTGCTTGGGCACCTGAGGGAAGGGGCCTGTTTTTTAGCACCCAGAAAACCCCTTGAAGTCAGAGTCAGGTCTGCAACCTTGGAAATCAGAGAATTTATGCAGTTAATTGCAGGATTGTGTCCTTGCATTTTTTTTTATATTTTGGCCTGAGTTATAAATCTTTGTTCTCTTCATCTTCTTTCTATTCACTATGAATATTAATTGTACCATATGCTGATTAACGCCTCTGAAATACTTGCTTTACCACAAGAGTTAAGAAACCTGATTCTTTAGTGGAACATGGTCTGCTATTAGAATAAAAGTACCTTCTTTTCCTCTCATTATTTTCCAATACATCTGACGAAAACATTTCAGATTTATATAGTCGTATTTAGCAGCTGTCTCATATTTACCTAGACTGTGAGATATAAATGGAATTTAGTACTTTTTTTCAAGAATGTGTTTGGTGATCAGACAATGGCAAAGGTGTTTCTGCTCTATCATAAATGGTCTTCTTTGCTTAATAATTTTGGGGTTATTTAATGTCTATTTTGTGCATTAGACTGTGGCTGATTTAGCAGTAAGGACTTTTTCATTTCTATTTTGTAGCAGTGGGTGCTAAGGGAAGTAAAACATTAATACGAGAACTGCTGTAAGTATCAGGGTCGTATCTTCAGTTATTAAATTTGAAAGGTGATTTAGGAAATTGAATTACTAAAAACATTAATTTCCTGGTTCATGTTGGCCACAAAAATGATTCACTGAGTAGATTCTCAGGGAGGAAGAGGGTGAGCCCAGAACTTGAAGAACAGACTTTCGTAGGGTGCCTGAGAGAAGCTCACTGTAGTGATTATATTCTGTGCCAGTATTATGAACTACTAAAACAACCTTGGAAACTTATCCAGGAAACCTGGTGAAGTTTTATCATCTTTGTGCTCACTTCTGAACTGCTTTTAGTCTAGTGTGCAGGTTTCATAATTTAAAATTTCCCATACTTCAGTTAATGGATGACAAGAAGTAGTATTTCCACTGGGATACTTACACAGAGCTTTGGAGGTGGAAGCACCTCTGTGGAAGGGGTTGTCTAGAACCCTAGTAAAAACAGGTTGCTGGTGTAGGAAATTAATGAGTGCGGTTACTTATACAGGAGTTGAGGAAATGCTGACAAACGAGGGCTCTCACTGTTTAAAGACATCTGTTAATGATGTCAGTCATACAAAAGGTGTAAGGGGCAGGAGTGAAATGTACAGCAAAACTGAAGGAGGGACAGCTGAGAAATTCTGGAAAGCTAATACAGTGTCGAGAGTTAAATAAAAAATGACATGGCCAATGCTCTGCTTCCCTAAATGCGTACAAAACCTATACCTATCTGTATACCAACATGAGATGTGTAAAAGAAAAAATAGGTGAGTTGAAATTCTTGGCAAAGAAAGAGGATCTTGGCATAGTAGCCATTACAGAAGAATGTTGGAATGACAGAAATCAATACGAGAGTATAATACCTGGCTGTAAACTGAACAGGAAGCATAGATTAGGTCATAGAGCTGGGGAGCAGTGTTAGGGCAATACTGTTGAGCCTTTTGACGAGGAAAAGGATATTGAGTCCAAAACATTGAAGGCGATCAAAGAATCAGCTAAGCCTAATGAGGCAGTAATAGTGGGTGACTTCAACTACCCTGAGCCGGTCAGATGTCACGGTGGAATACAGCATAAGGGAAGCAATTTCTCATCACTCTGAGTGATTGCCTTTTTGGAACATTTAGTCCTAGAGCACGGAAATGGAATGACTTAAGTGTTGTAGAGAAAAGCAGGCAAGAAACTCTGGAGTCCTTTATCAGAGCAGGCCTTTTGGGGTTAAAGTCGTGGCCACTGTAAAACTTCAACACTGAAGAGCCAACAGTTAGTTTACAGAACCACTATCAGACTGGAGGATGTAAAAACTCTTTAAGCAAATAAAAAGTAAGGAAATTAAATCCCAAGAATCAACATGGAGTCCAGCTGATGTGTTCTGTAATAGAACAAGAGATACAGCAGCAAAGTAGAAAAGCAGGAAGTATGTGAACTTGGTTACATGGATCAGGAATTTTTCGAACCAAAGATATATGCTTCATGCGTCAAACCCCCATCCCTAGGGATGTCAATAAAAAGTAATTTTGTCTACAGCATGGAGTAAAAAGCTGTGAAGCTGTGGCATAAGAAAGGCTTTGTCAAAGCCATCACCTCACACCCACGAAGAAAATAAAATGTTTACTGGAGCAAACAATCTGTAAGACGCAGGCCTAGCAGAAAGCAAAGATGGAAAATAAGGACATTCCAGTGAACTGTGTTTTTATTTTGTTTTGTATTCAGTCGGCATCACAGATGTGGTGATTGTGACATAAGGGAATATAACATACAGCATTTAGTTTGTCAGAGTAAGGGACTGAGAGTAAAGATGTAAGTTTATAAGCACCCAGAAACAAAAGAGAGCAAGATTTCAGTCATTCAAAAATTTGTAAAGAACATTACTTTTGTTTAAATTAAGTAGTGTTCCAGCATGAGCTGGTGAGATACTTCAGATGTGAGAGGTAGCTGTAGGTCAAGTGGAGGTAGATGTGATTCACTAATACAATACTTACATGCCTAATACGGTAGAGAGATGATATTACCTTTTCCATGTGAGCCCTATATGTTAGAAGCTATGTTTGGAAAGAAGGCTCATAAACTTACTAGTGATAAAACATGACTTTCATTGGCAACAGGACTTGAAATTAGTGGGACTATTGCATTGAAAAAAAAAGGCAGGGGATGAAAATGGTGATACGCAATAAATTCTGCAGCCTAACGTTCTAGAAATACTAGACCAAGCAGAACCAGGCATTAGATAGGGATACATTTAATATCCTTTTCAAATTTCGAATGAGTTAACAACTTTTTATTTGGAAAGAGGTCCTTTTAGGATGTGGGATGTGATTCCAATATGGCATTGTGTTCACAACAGACATTCTTACTTCTTTAGGGAGTGATTATGGCCATAACTCCATGTTCAGCATGTACAGGAAAAATGGTCTGATAGCACTACTAGTAATTACATTTCCAACAGCCAGCTATCTTGTGGCTATAAAAATATGGAGAAAATGGTTACATGATTTCCTTCGTGGGCCTGAAAATTCTTTTCACTGAACTTCAAATGAAACTGTGAGAGGACGGTATCTGTACAAATGCATATTCCGAATGCATGGCTCTACATTACACGGAACTTCTTAAACTTGGGTGAGAGGCAGGGGTACTGACAACATCTTTGATATGTTTCTGATTCCAGCATCTCCTTCAATTGCGATTTGAAAGCTGATTGTATCTTGGGTAGTACCTAGAATGGCTTTGAAACTTTGCTGGTAGTTCAAAGAGAAAACGCATTGTCATAGGTGATTGGTTATGTGCAAATCAGTTTCAGTCAAAATTAAACTAACATGATATAAAATGAACTTCATAATACTTGCAGAAAGAGCCAGATGTTTACTAGGTGGCCAAACACCTCATTATCCCCATGAAAAAAGGCAGAAACAATGTTTCTGATTCTCCTATCTGCCAGTTATGCTGCTGTGTCAACAATATAATAAAGTATTTTACTTCCTTAGCATGTAAGAGAGCCATTCATTTTTTGAGGGACGCAAGGAAGATTCATGCTTGCTAATAATAATTTAATGATTAATTTCTGTTCAACAACTTTTGTTACTTTGCATGTAACCTGTTTACCAAAAGAACCCTTTTGTATATATATTGTTATTGAATTTCTCAATTAAGGGATCCATCATCAAGCTCCAGATATTCTTACAAGTTGAGGAGTGTCCTACTTAAAACATTTCTTTAAATCATCCTGAAGCCATGTCTTTCATGATGATAGTTTTTCTAGCTGGTTTTTGAGATGATGAACAGGTACTCACACATAAGTCCCAGAGAAAGCCACCATACATATTACTAGTCTGTACATCTTACTACCTTAAGGAACAGTACGGTCATAGAAAAATGATGGTTTCATCTTTTTCCTTGAAGGACTTGCGAAAGTTGAAAGTGTCTTGCACCACTGTGTGTACCATATGATCTTGTAAAGAATGAGTCCTAAGTCCTAAGCACTCAAAGATAAAGCGCCTATTTGAATCTAGATTTTCAGCCTTGCGAGTCTTTTACATGAAGAAGAAATTTAAAATGCTTTCTGCAGCCATATTGTATTTCTATATCATATTTCTTTTGAAGTTCATTTTATTCTAATTTTCTTCTTTATATGCCACTTAGCTTTTAAGTGAGACTCAAAAGAGACTCAAATACTGAAATAAAAATTCCAACGTTGAACTGAACATACCCACTGCTAATATAAATATTAACGCAGAAAAGTAGTGTCAGTTGAATAATTGTTTTCAACAAGGTGAGAATGCAAGAAATAACTAGAGTTAATATTTGATCCCTCTTGTGAAAGCAGATGGCTACAGAGGTTTTAACTCTGCCTGTTATAAAAATGTTAACCACTTTTTAACTTGTTATTAATAACTTGAAGGAAAAGAGCAAAATTAATCATGTAACTTATTAGATCTGAATTACTGTGAGCTTCATAGCAGCTGATGTAGGTATCCTCCATAGTTTTTCTTATGACAAGCTAAGACGAAATGATGAAACAATTGAGAATAGATACGATGAAACATATTAAATTACCCTTGGTTTGCATTACGCAAGTAAAATATTAAGATCTTTGCTTAAAAGATTCTATGTGGACTTTCTTGCATACAGTGTTGGGAAAATAATAAAAAGTCATTTTAAAATTAAATTATTTTATTCTCTGAGGGTAGAAGACAATCGTATGACTTGTTCTGTTTGGTGTAGTTTGAATAAAGCCATCTGATAACCTGTACTGGCTAAATAAATTTCAAATATAGTGACTTCTGTTGGTTTTATTCATCGCCAAACAACATTTTCTTTTTGTTACGTGGGCAAATCTGATACTGTCTATGCATGCAATAAATAATCCCAAAGTAGAATTGTGGCAACTAATGATAGAGAATTATATATATTCTGCTTTGTATGTATAATAGCTATATAGTTTTTCAAGTCCAGTCTGCGAGAAAACACTCTTTAAAAGAAAGAGAGAAAGGGAAAAAGAGAGAAAGAAGGCAAAAAAGAGAGAGAGAAAGAAAGGGAGAGAGAGAGAAAGCAAGCAAGCAAGCAAGCAAGAAAGAAGGAAAGAAATTATGTAGCAAAAGTTGATGCAAGGATCATTATAATAGATGGCACAAATCTGAGCAACCCTATCTTTTGTTGTCTTCAGCAGAAGGCAGAGATTTTTTTACTATTTCATGTTGCGTTATTTTTTTCTTTCAAATAGGAGAGACTTTTCCATTACAGTTCTAAGTGTCAGGAAGAAAGACAAACATATGGATAGAAAAAACATCCTACATGAACATGTCACAAATAACAGCAGGACACTGCGAATACTGTTGTTGAGATAGGATTACAAAATGATGACATCAGGCTTTCTTTTCATTAACCAGTAGACAGACAAGAGAGTTTTCTTCTTTAATCTACAAGATTACTGTATTTTGAATAAAATGTAATGACATGGAAAGGTTATTACTGAAAGACAGGAGACTGTTCTTCTGATTCCTTTACAATGCTCTCATTATAATCACTGCAAAGTGCCACCCAAACATTAATTCAATTCCCCAAATCTCAAATGGCAACAGATGTTATAGTAATAGAGTATTTCTAGCATGGAAAGTAAGCCATATGAAAAAAAAAAAAACAAACAACTAAAAATGGTTCTACTGATGGACATCATCTTTTACATGATCCTCTTGATTCATCAGTTCTCTTTGTTGAGCTAAGGGGAATACACAGGGCAGAAGAGGATTCTATCACATTTGAGGGATTATGACTGCTTGAGTAGTACAAGATAATGGAGGAGAAGGCCTTCAAGTTCTGTCTCTTTGTCCTCAGACATTCCTTGTCTTTTATAATAATGTAGATGAACATTGCATTCTCCCAGAGGCTAGGATGCAGTAATCTTATGTGTTTCCTTCCTAGTTTTTAGAATAACCATGAGAAGGAGTCAATGAAGTTTGGGGTTTTTTTCAATTTCTTTTCAGGAATCCTGATAGTGGAACGCCCAAAACAGGAAGTTACACAGTTCTTTTAAAGAGTCTTGCGGATATGGGAAGAAAGCTCAGTCTTTGGCCAGATTCATTGCTTGGGTGTGATTTTCTTCAACAGACTAAAAAAAAGGATTTTTTTAAAAGTAACAGAAGTGTGCCATATCAGAATAAGAATCAGGAATCAGGAAGGCATGAATTCTGTGGAGCCCTGAGTAGCTGTTGGAGAATCCGTATGCTTTTCTTTAGCCAAATGGTGCCACGTTTAGGTACAGCCTTTAATTTGCTATCTAAAGAAGTGCTTATGCACCTGAGTGTGATGTTGATTTCAAGTTCAAATAAGCATATTTCCTTGCATTTAAGTCACAAATAATCAGTTAAATGCATAAAGAAAGCCTCTGGAAGTAGGTTACAGAGAAAGGAGGCCAAACTTTCAATACTGTTTGATTAAAGGCATAACTGGAAAGATTCTAAATATGAGTTAAAACAAGCAGTTATGTTTTTGAATTCTGTCATTTGGAAAATAATTCTGAATGTCTCACTTGAATGTCTACCAAAACTGGTGTTAACCTTCCAAAAGAGTAATAGAACTAATGATTTGGTACAGCGCCAAACAATTAGACCACTGAACAGACATTCTTCCACCAGCTTCTATTATCGGAAATATCTGGATTTCTAAATGTCAGCTAAATAGGCTCACCCCACGAGGTAAGAGAAAGCTGACCTGACCTTTTGACACCACCTGTTCAGGAATGGGAATTTCTCAAGTGTGCTGTTCTACACAGATAAAAGGTTCACAAAATTTGGCCTGGAAAGAATGGCTAAAGGACTTACTTTTGCTTAGTCTAGAAAAGAGCAGACTGAGAGAGGATGTGATTGCAATCTTCCAGTAGTAAAAGAATGTTATAAAGATGCTAGTGATTGGTATTCTGTGTCCAGTTGGGGAAAAGACAAGAATAAAGATGTCTATCACAAAGCAAAGATATTTAGTTTATGTATTAGGAGAAAAAATTCTAACAATTAAAAATAGAGAATATGGTGCAGACTGCGTAAGAAAATTGTGATCTTGTTAACCAGAAATTTTCAAGAATAATTAGACCAACACCTGTCATCAATAGTCAAGATTGCCAGTGTTGTTCATGGTGCAAGGTGAACAGGTAGATGTATTACATGATCACTTAACAGTCTTTGGCCATTTTCCATTTTTATAGCTGCTGCATTTGGCAAGGCACTCAATTTTATTTCAGATTTGTTGTTACACTGGGTATGAAAATAATCGGTTAATGCGAGGGTTTTTCTTTGTAGAGGATACTTCAATAACAAAATTAATCATTTTTAAGAATTCTGATTATGTGATTAAGACAAGAGTGTTAGAACATTGGCAGAATAATAGGTATGGAAATTACAAAGATTACTTATTGGCTTTGGATGCAGCCTTCTAGTAACAATACCAGTGAGTTTGCTATTATAAATTGATTTTTCCCTGTTACTTGAGGGTTTTGATATCATATATTGTTTTCTGGTTGAGATTAATAACAAGGAACTGGAAAGTGTGCTGTCTGTCATCCCGTACGTATATACATGGAGCTGAAGCATGGCATACACACTTGAAAGAACAGAAATATCATCAAAATTACAGCATCTCTCCTGAATGTTTGCAAGAACTGGTAAGACAGTATTTCATAGTGTGATCCACCACAAGCTCAAAAGCAACTGAGTAACAGTGAAAAAAACCACTACAGCATGAGTTTTGTGTAGGCCTTCAGTACATATAGCAGATTCAAAGTGAAAGTGGGCGAAGGTTTTAATTCTCACACCACGTCTGTACTAGTTGGGGGTGGTTGAAAGCATGACATGCTTGCAGCTCAGTTTCTTATGTTTGATGTTGGATATAAGAGCTTAAAGATATATTACACTCATGAAGTCTTACTGCAGCATTTATTTAGATGCATAAAATAGTCTTGTCAAATATCAGGGCTTTAATTTTTCATATCTAACAAAATACTTTAATTGTAGGTCCCTGTATTTTCAGATTTTCTGCAAAAGAACATGGTAATATTTGTTTCTCTTTTTCTCTTGAGTTTGGGGACTGATTATATGTTTATTTATTACAAAGATGTTTTGGTTTTTTTTTTTCCTAGGTGCTGCACAATGGACTTGTGATGGAAATGAATCATCCAACAGCTGGAAGGATAGCTGTTCCAGGTTAGATGTTTAATTCTTTTTTCTAAATGAAGCTTGAAATTAAATGCTACATGGCATCCTGAGTAGTTCTTAAGCTCAGCTGAGGACATGACACATCTTCACATTTCGCTCAAATCAACAAAAGTTTAACCAGGAAGACATTGTGCTCATATTCATTCCGGTAGCAGAAAAATGGGTTGAAATGTGTGTCAGAATAGCTTCTGGTTTTCATCGGTCAGTTGTCATAAAACATGAATATGGATTTGATAATATTTGCAAACTCCCACTGCTAGAAATATTACTGCTAAACCATCTGCATGAATATGTGAATCTGGTTTTGATTTAGGTCTATTTTGCAAGTTGCACAGGCTTCTTTTAGGGACATTTCTGTTGGGAAAAAAAAAAGAGTAGTTCATACTGAAGGTTTCATCACACTATTTTGTTTAATGAGATTAGACATGAAGCTCTGAAATGATGAAGTCTTAAATAGCTATTTTGGATTTCCAAAGAATACAAAAGTAATAAACTAATCTCTCCTCTTTTAAGCTCTAAGTGGATCAGAACTTGGAGCTGATGTGGCATTATTTCCATTAGAGCTAGTTACGGAATGGGGTTAGGTTCATCTAGAGCCAGAGCCATTAGGAAAATTCTCATTCAGATCCTTGCAGTTGGCTCTGTTTTGACAACTGAGCCTTATCTAAAAATCTGCTAGCTATTGGGTCAACTTTTTCTGCTTCTCTATGCTTTTCTCTCTCCCAGGCCACATTAAGAATTGTTTCCTCCTTCATTCAAAGCACCATGTCATTTTTATTTATATAACATCTTCTCCTTACGCTGTGATTTTCTGTGCCAAATTCCACCCTCTGACACAGCATCCAGTTGTCATCAATTTCGGTTGACTTGAGCACATGTAGTGGTAAGAAGAATTTGACCCATAAAATTTCTCTTAATTTGCACATCCTGGAATCACACTGGGATGCAGAAAGAGTTATTTGAAAGAAATCAATCCCATATTAGATCATGTTTTCTGCATGAATAGAGGGGGGGTTGTGTGTGTGTGTATGTGTATGCTTCATATTTGCTCTTTATCTCAGTTTGCACTCCACATTTGGTCCCTCTGCTTGGATGCTTGGTTGATTGTATTCAAAAATGCTTCTTTAATTTAGATGCACATATCTGGAAATAGTAATCCTTTTGTTTTAGTTTCTGATAGAAAAGTAATCCTGGTTTATTTATCCAAAATGAAAAGTCTAATAAGGGGGATGATTTAATTATTTTTAAAGAAGTGGGCAGAAAAGCCTTGCAGATGGTAGAGAAAGTGTGTAAGGTTTTCACGTTGCGTACAACGTATAATCTATCTCAGAGAAAGCAAATACTCCTTAAGGAGATAGGTTAAACTGCAAGAAGAGGAAGGAGATGAAAGGAATGTTCTAATGTCTGTCAGCAGCGATAGAATGTATTGGCAAGAGAGTGAGTTTTTACATAGGTAAGCCATAGTACTTCCCAAATCCATAGTTATTTTTTATTTTATTAAAACAGTGACACTGCACTAAACTAAAATAAATCATCTTAATCTCTAATGGATTGCCATTTAGATGGGCTTCTGTGAAGAGTTTCTCGTATTGAAGCAGATGCCTGAAATGATTATTGGATATTTGAGCAGGAAAAGGAGAATTCCTTCCTTTTCTGGCATGGGAGGATAAGGAGGGGAGAGACGGGGGAGGAAGAGGTGAAGGACAGTCATTCAGTATGAGCAGAATGGACCTATTGATATCACTGGAAAGACAGTACGATACTCTGTCCCAGAATTCAAGGGCAAAAGTGAGTTTGGCCACTGTTGATGGTAGGTAATGGAAGTACCCTGGAATTGTCCCAGTCAATCATATATCTGAAGAGTACATGGAAGAGTGTGCAGAGAAGACGCCCAGTAGCAAAACTGTTTCTCAATGACTATCTAAAACAGCAACAACTTTTTTTTTTTTTTCAATGTGATTATGATTGAATATATTATACTTGGTAAAGAACAATTTTACTAAGCTCTCAGTTTCTGGCTCAAGGTTGCTTTATAAAGATATTAACGTGAATGTTGAAACGGAGTAGAGTAAAAATGTCTCTCCTTAAAGAGACTGAGGAGACTCTGGTCCCAAAAGAAAAATGGGTGACTTTTACTTCTTAACCATATAAGCCAGATTTTAATGTGCCTTTTAGTAATTGAGTTGGACATCACACTTGAGGCTCTTGACAGAGGTCAGGCCTCTTGTCTGCTGCCAAGTAAAGTTGTGAGGGCAGTGACATGCACTTCCTGAGCGAGAGCACGCTGGCAGATTTCAGCTCCAAGTATCACGGTTGGCCTCTGTGTCTAACACATTGGTTTGGAGTAGTCATGTTGCAGGCACGTCCCCACTTTGAGAGTGGGTTCAAATCTGTACATGAATCCTCACTTTGTAGATACTGCATCTTGAAATTCTGAGGGATTTTGCCACTGATTTTAATGTAGGCTACATTTTTAATGTTGGATTTGGTGATTCACTCCCCTCCTTTGCTTAAATATCTTTCGGTATGGTTATCGAATTGGATTCTTTCCACCTAGTCAATGGTTTTCTCCTTGCCTTTTTAAATAATTCCCAGCCTGAGATATAATGTGTTCTGATAAGCACATTGCGAGGTACTGGTGGAACTGGAGTGAGAGAAGTTGCATTATAAAAAACATATTTCAATTTTTTTTCTATTTCAAAAAGCACATTGATGGTAGGAGAGATGTGATGCAGACCTTGTGTTTTTATGTATCTTGCTTGAAGTATTCATTGAAAAATGTCTTTGCACATATACTCTGCAAAGATATCTTAGATTCATGAACGGATGTGGTTGCAATCCTGGTTGCAGGACTATACTGATGAATCTCTTCTGGCTCTATATCTGAAGTCAGCTTAATTATCTTTAGTTCAGGGCAGGGCTCCGAAGATGATCAGGAGCACAGCACTGCATGGGTGGGAGGATGAGAGACAAGAGAGATTCAGACTAGATATTGGCAAAGTCTTTTTCATCATGACAACAGCCAGGCAGTGGAACAGCTTGCCCAGAGAGGTTGTGCAGGCTCTGTTCTTGCAGGTTTTCAAGACCTGTCCAACTAGACAAAGCCGTGAGCAACCTGGTGTGACCTCAGACCTGACCCCGATTTGAGCAGGAGCTTGGACTTGAGACTTCCTGAGGTCCTTAGCAATTTAGTTTATGTTCTTATTCTGTGATTAATCTCAGTATCTTCTCACTCGGCTCGGTTGCACTTAGCCCTTTCCATAGAGATCTGGAGGTGAAATGGCAGAGTTTTAAGAAAACTGGAAATGTAGAGCACAGAAAGTACTTCTGAGGGCAAAAAGTGTCAGGGGAGAGATGTTTTCTAGAGTACCGGATTGAAGGTGATGCTGGATGGCACATAGACAATACAGTTAAGGGAAGGGACAAAATTGCAAGAAGCTTTATCACCTGGGTTAGTCCTGAACTACTTTATGAAAGAGTAATGGACTTTTCTGAAGAGTGGTAGCATGTGGGTTTCTGGGAGCCACTGGGTAACTTATTCTGTTTCAGTCTGGAGCATAGTGGATACAAACCCTTACTGGTTATGTAGACAAAGCTTTTGGATGCAATGTAATCTTGCCCAGACCCTTTCCATTCTCATCTATTTTATATGGTTTAAGAAACTCAAAGAATAATACTTTCAACTTCTGTGTTATCTAGTGTCTAATGTTGACGTTGAAAAGTTGCCAGTAGATTCTTTTGTAGTCAAAAAAGTGTTTGCAATATGTTTGCTTTGTGTGCTTGTTTGTGGGGTTTTGTTTGGTTGGTTTTGGTCTGGTGTTTTGTTTGGGGTTTTTTATTATTATTTTTGTTTGTTTGTTTGTTTTCTGGTTGGTTGATTGGTTGTTTTTTTTATTTGGAAAAAGCACACTGCATTCAGCCGCCCCAAACAAACTGACCCCTAACAAACTGAAATAAATCCCCATTTCCTGAGTTGATAACCACTATTTCTGTCCTTTGGCCCAGGATCTGCATGAAGGATGCCTGTATTGCTCAGAAAGGCCATGTTCATACCTGGTTCATGATTTCCTTCTGTGGTCTTGAGAGAATGTGTTTGGGGGACTGCTCCCAGCTCAGTTAGGAAAGTCAGTACAGGATTCCTCCTCAGCATAGATTTCTTGGACTGAATTCAGGCAATCTGTGTCAATTAATCAACCAACTCAGGAGAAATGTCCCTTTTTCTGATCTTCTCCTGTCACTGTGCATTACAAATATACTACTGAAACAGGAAAGACTTTTTTTTTTTTTTTTTTTTTTTTTAGAGATAGGCTTTTCCTGTTGTATGATTCATTAAATGGCACTGTGGTTCCGTGGAGATTAATTGTGATCAATCTCTTAGAGGAATGGTTTTAAGGAACAAGACTAAGAGGCAAGAAATCTAATAGGACTTCCTTGCTGTGCTATAGATTTCTTCCTTGTCTTGGACAAATCACTCTCTGTGTCTCATCTTACTCATTGTTTGCAGTTTTTCAGATCTTAATTAATAGTGGGAAAAAAAATTGATTTCTAAGGGAAGGATGTTCTTGGAAAAACTCTATGTATTATTTTAAATGTGTATTCCTGTTTATTATGTATGTTTATATGTATTTATACCTATTTTCTCCATGTATGGGGAAGAGCAGTTATAGTTGTGGAAATAACAGTGAAGTATCTGTGTTTGATCAGTACATTTCAATACAGGGTGCAGCTATAGCTCTTAGTGATACATGCTATCTTTTTTTCATCATTTAATATAAGTGTAGTGGGAGAAGCTTCAGTAGGACTAGATATATGACAGAGAAAAGTGACTTCTACATGGGTGAAGTTTGCAGGAAATTAAGGAAGTCTGTACTCCAATCCATTGTTTCCTGCAGCTAGGATATCCCACAATTTAGGAACAACAACAAAAACATAAAAAATCCCAACTTTTTTTTTTTTTGCAAAAACCTCTGCTTGAACTTCTGATCCTGTCTGCTTCTCATCAGGCAGTTTTTTCATATGCGCGCATGTGCGTGCATGCATGTGCATAACTGATGTTGATTGAAAAATTTTAATTTCACTTCACTATTTATGGTACATTGGAGACAAACAGCTTCACCAGCATTACTGTTACCTCATTCGCCTTTTTCAGTCATCAGGGCCGACTGTTTATGTCTTTTACATTCACAGAGCTGATTTCAATTTTGAGGAATTCAGGACCATTACAGGAGCCCAGCAGAAATGATGTATGACAGCTCACTTTGCTATCCTCAAAATACTTTAAAAAAATCTTAGTAAATAAACAATATATTTATACTGATTGCAAAAGCAGAAAAGAGATGGTGGGAACGGCAAGGAATATGTTATAAGCTTCAGGATTATGTAGAAAAGTCTAGTCTATGTTTTTAAGGAATGACACTTGGAATCTTTTAAGATTCTTTTTAAAGTAAAACAGAAACAACAAACCTTTTCATATTTTTGCTCCTCTGTCGTGTGTTTCCAGAGTGTTTCTCTACTGTATATTTTAAAATTTGCTGTATCTCCTGGAATGGTCACAGTTGACACTTTTAAAGTTAATGTTTTAAGGAAGAAAAACCAGCTGTCTCTTACCTAGTTCTGAGATTTCACTTGTTGGAGGATATTAAGGAATAGTGGAAGTATTTTCCATCAAGCTCAGCAGTGCTGTGTGTGACTCAGGCAGCGGCTCTCCGGCACTGTTGTTCAGGGTGTCTGAGCTGGACTCTCCTCTCAGCAGACCCCAGATTTTTCTGTCTTTCTTTAAGTTGTGGCAATCAAAATTCATTGTCTTGCCTCATGTGTTTTCTTTCCAGGACCTGACACGGCCATATTGGGAGGGGAAATAGAAATATTTTGGTAGACAAGTGGGGACATTTTCCTACTGTGTATAAGTCAAGTAAAATAGCGGTTGAAGTTTTGCAGAATGTTGATTGGTAATTATACTTTCACTCACTGGAGAATATTTTATTTATATTTTCCTTCATGTGTCCTAAGATATACTAGGATTTCCTTTAAACTGGATGTAATACTTTCTTATGGAGACTAAATGAATAGTATCACCTTTCTGTTTCATTGGGGGAGAAAAAAAAACCCTGGAAATATTAATTGAATAGCCAAATAAACTTATTAATTTCTCAACAACGGTGTCAATCCTGGAATTCAAGTTTGTTTAAATCTATTTTTTAAACAATTTAAAACCTATGTAAATGTATTTTCTACTTCTTTCTACGTAAGTTACAGTAACTTGGAAAGTACTTTCTTAACCGTCAGTCCATAACAAGCACAGCCAGGTGCTCATACAGTTCAGGGTGTGTGACTGTAAAGATATATCTGCATGCCTCGGGTGCGTTGTAAAACGGCCAAATTACTTCAACACCCATAAATTGTAAGTATATCTTTATGATCTTTAATAATTACTGGATAAGAAAAGGAATCTACTGTCAGCTGAAAAAGTTTGGTTTCATTAAATGTAAAAATATGTTTTAAACATTTAGACAATTTTACTTAATCCCTGGGATACTGAGTATACCAATCCTTATTTGTGTTTGCACCATGTCGTCTTGCCCCAAGCCCTGCCTCCCCGTGAATGGAAAGAATGATTGGACTTAAACTGTTTTCTGTGAACCTGGACTGAACAATTTTGGGGTCAGCCGTGGCCATTAGATCATGTAGTTTGCCTTCTTATGGCATCTGCCATAGAATTTCATCAGTTTACTCCTTTCACTTGTGTTTGACTACAGTTTGTCTTATTCAGAAGTCCTCAAGAAATAGAAAATTCATCAAATATCTGCCTCTTTTTAAATGCCCAATTGCGTTCATTGTTAAAAAAACCATGCCATTATTATAAATCAATGTTACCTAGTTTTATAGAGCAAGAGTATTTTTTTCATGTCTTTCATGAGCTTTAACTACTTTTGTTTTCTCCCCATGAAAGTACTTATATGACAGAAGCCACATCTAGATGACTTTTTGACAAGCTGCATTGGGTAATTTGCCTGGGTCTTTTCAGGTCCTTTGTATAAGCAAAGTGCAGCAGCTTTGAAACTCTATTTTTTATTGCAGTCAGTGTACTGCATATTTACATGAAAATTTTGCAGTTGCGTAGAGTGCATCACAAACCTCCTGCCTGACTCTAGGCAAGTCCTTTAGCCCATGAAGTTACATTTCTCACTTCTTCATCTAAGAAATGGAGATAATAGAATTCACAACTACAGGGCATAAGTATGTTCATTTTTTTCCAAATGATAATAATGATAATACATGAAATTGGGTGCTATGGGATTGAGTAGAAATGAGGGGAAAAATAAGGCTTATACAGTTAACTTTACTGTTCAGTTGACTAAGAGCCTACAACCAGTACATAACAGAATCATAGAATTGTAGAATAGTTTGAGTTGGAATGGACCTTTCAAGGCCACTAGTCCAACCCCCTGCAATGAGCAGGGACATCTTCAACTAGATCAGGTTGCTCAGAGCCCCGTCCAGCCTGGCCTGGAATGTCTCCAGGGATGGCGCATCTACCACCTCTCTGGGCAACCTGGGCCAGTGTTTTACCACCCTCATTGTAACAATTTCTTCCCTGTGTCTAGCCTGAATCTCCCCTCTTCTAATTTAAAACCACCACCCCTTGTCTTATCACTACAGGCCCTGCTAAAAAGCCTGTCCCCATCTTTCTTATAGGCCTCTTTTAAGTATGGAAAGGCTGCAATAAGGTCTCCCTGGACCCTTCTCCAAGCTGAACAAGCCCAGCTCTCTCAGCCTGTCCTCACAGCAGAGCTGTTCCAGCCCTCTGATTAATTGTGTGGCCTCCTCTGGCCCCTCTCCAACAGGTCCATGTCTTTCCTGTGCTGAGGGCCCCAGAGCTGGATGCAGAATTGCAGATGGAGTCTCACCAGACTGGAGCAGAGGGGCAGAATCACCTCCCTCTGCCTGCTGGCCACGCTTCTTTTGATGCAGCCCGGGATATGGTTGGCCTTATGGGCTGCAAATGCATATTGCTGGCTCACATCCAATTTTCATCCACCAGAAGCATCTTCCACCTCCTTGAGCTGGAGAGGGTGGAGGTGTGAGAGGACCTTTCTGTCCTGCTAAGGTGATGGGTCTCCAGCAGTATCTTGGGGTCTCCAGCGGCGTCCTTTGGTCTGCAACTGTCTCCAACAGTGTCCTGTGGTCTCCAGCGGCATTCTTTGGTCTCAAATGGTCTCCAGTGGCATCCTGTAGTCTCTGGCAGTGTCCGGTGGCGTCCTGTGGGCTCCAAGGAACTCCTCCTGGTTCTCTGGGTCTGCCGGCCAGCCAGAAGATGGCAGCCCCTCTCCTCACCGCTTCCCCAGGCCCCAGGGCAGAGGAGATGCCCCCTTCATGAGGGATGGGGCTGCAGGGCGGGAAGCTGGGCTCATCCGTGCCTTGACAGTGGCTGATCTCCCCACCCAGCCCGCTGGAGGTTGGTGTGATGCCACCTCCAGCTGGCGGTGGCGCCGGCCCTTGGTGGGAGCTGCTGTTTGACAGTTCTCTGAGAGCCCCCAGCATCCTGTGATGCCAGTATTCCAGTATCAGTGAGGCATCAGCACACAGCTGGGTCATCCCCATTGGGCTATTTATTAAAAATAAAATTAAAAAAAAAAAAAATAAATGACCCACTTCTTTGTGCTAGTACTGACAAAGAGGAAATGTGTAAAATGTGTAGTCAAACAACAGAAACAAAAAGCATTCCTGGCTGGGTGATACATGGCTGCATGTGCCTTCCCTCTGATGCTGGATCCTGCAGGAGCAGCTGGAAGGGCCACATGTGTTATTCACAGCGCAAGTAGTTCCTCAGGAAACCACAGCATTCATGGAATGGTTTACCTATCAAATGTGTAATCACCGAGCACAAGAACACAACAATTTCTCTTAGGTGGTCCCCTCTTTCTTCAAAACTCGTTTGGCCGCATGTAGCCCCTTCTAACAGGATTAGAAGAATCCACTAGGAAAAAGTCAGTGGTATGAAATACTCTGTAGGTTTGTCTGTGGAAGAAATTCTGAATAGCAAATTGAAAATTTAGTATGTATTCACTGAAATAAGGGCTGTTATGTTAAATGTCTTGCCTTGAAGTCAGAGTCTTTCGTCTCTTTCACTGAATGAGTTAAAAGTTGAAGAAAAATCTTCTTGTTAGAGCTATACATTCAGCTGCTTAACAACCACATGGGCCTGACAGCTTGACCAACATGGCTTTTAGGCACAAACCACTTTTTTTTGTGCACAGGTGTATCAAATGGGTCTGTGTCACTTCTTGGCCTAGCAGCACACAAGGCAATATTCCAATAAAGTATCTTCCTGATGGCATTAGGAAATTAGAGCAAACAGCGGGGACTTGCTCCATCAGTGTGTCCTAGTGTACTATGTGATTTCCTGTACCCATTTTTAAACCAACTTTACACACTGTTAGAGATCCTTTTTTTTTTCTTTTTATGTAGGTTTCTGTTTTTCTCCAATTTAGTGCATGAGCAGAAATCATACCTGCCTAACTGCTGAAATCAGCATAGATTTTTCAGTAAACTTCAGCAGCATCAGAGGTTTTCTGCAAGTACCTTTCCTAAAGCAAATGCTTCACTCTCCAAAACTATTTGTAGCAAATGTTAGTAGTGCTGCCCCACAGACCCTCATTCACAGTCACACATGTTCTTCCGGAGACTGTTTTGGAACTGAGCATTTTAGAAATCACCCTCGTAAACGGATACTTGGTACGGGTTTTCACTTTTTCAAAGTCGGGTGAGAGGGAAAACCTGCAAGTACTACACAACTCCAAGACTTGCTTGTTCCTGCCAAAGAGAAAAAGATTGTGCATTATTAACAAAGTAAGACTATTGCCTCTCTTGAAATATCCCGAAAGCTCTGAACATGAACTGTGTGATGGCTTGTTAGCCTCAATATTTGAACACAGGTATACCCGATGTCCATCAGTTGAATTCCAAACTCTATGAATTAATTGCTGGCCAATTCCGCAAGGATAAAACATCTATTAAAAGCCAACAATAAGCCAGAAATCTCTTTCCATTTCATATGATAAAAAAATAGAGTGAATCCTGAAAAAAAGGAATAGATATATTAGACAGGGAAATCTTGTAGAGTTGTAGAGCAAGCAATAAAACACATAGTGTTTTCATTTCTTTTTTTATATTTCTTTCATCAGAATAGTTAGACAAACATGGAAACATTTGCAACAGCAATACTCGGGTCAGTTTAAAGTCTTGATAACACTAAAACTAAGCTAAGGATGTGGGGAGGGCAATTAAGGTCTTATTATTTTTGTACACACTCACTTACACACATAGATATTCACTCCACAGCTCCAAACAGCTGTCTTAGCCATGTCTGCAAAGAAACAGAAATAGTAGGCAGAAAGGAACCACATCCCTACTAAGAGACTTAGTCATGCAGTAAAACTAAACATCTCTGCAACCAGGGCCATCTGACAGGAACCGTCCCTGTGCAGGTCATGAGCATGAAGTTATTTTAGCTCCCTGGGAGAGGGGAGGGTCTCTTTCCCCTTTCATGGGCTAAAACAAGAAGCTCTCCCTGGATTTTGAGCTAAGACGCAGCGAGCAGAAGGCAGCTTTTCCAACAGATAGAACAAGGCAAAAGGACCTCGTACAGCAAATTCTTTGCTGTCTCTTGCTCCTGAGCCCTCTACTTCTACTCTTCTTTCTTCTTCTGGCGACGGGAAAGCAAAGCCTGTCCTGTCCCTGGGAGCCCATACTGGACCCTGCTTGTCTACGGGATGACCCAGCACCTGCCATTCCTCTCCAAAGACATTTACACACAGAAATCAGTGGAGTAGCGGATCACAGAAGCGTAAGCTGCAGTCAACATAATTTAGAAACAGATCTTTTTTTGTCCATGGTGACAAAATAAACCCAGCAATTTCATAGAAATTCTCCTCAAGTAGTAGCTGCAAGTCAAGGGAGGTGATTCTGTCCCTCTGCTCCACGCTGATGAGACCCCACCGAGAGCCCTCAGCACAAGAAAGACATGGACCTTTTGGAGAGGGACCAGAGGAGGGACACAAAAATGATCAGAGGGCTGGAACACCTCTGCTGTGAGGACAGACTGAGAGAGTTGGGGTTCTTCAGCCTGGAAAAGGGTCTGGGGAGACCTCATTGTGACCTTTTTGTACTTAAGAGAGGCCTAAAGAAGGATGGGGACAGACATTTTAGCAGGGCCAGGCTGGACGGGGCTCTGAGCAACCTGATCTAGTTGGTGATGTCCCTGCTCATTGCACCGGGGTTGGACTAGATGAGCTTTGAAAGTCCCTTCTAACACCAACTATTCTTTGATTCTATGATTCTGTCAGCTAGTAAAATTAACCACTTCCAGAGTAGACAAGAGCAGGAATAGAATTCCTATGTGAGCTAATGTTTGCACTTCTCAAAGCCTTCCAAATGTTTAATTAGATGGAAAAAATTGCTTGCGTAGAAACAAATGGACAATTTTCCATGTTCTGCATGATTTTAGTGTTTTAGTTGTATGGAAAGGACAAAAAGGGGGAAGAAAAAAAGAAAATCTGTTTCATGAGAGTGTGGATGAGCAGCAGGAAGCAAGGCTCTCATTCAAGGCACATATCCACAGCTGTTGAAAACCTTCAAGAAAACTCTGTAAGTTAGAGGTGTGAGGACACCTCTATGAGGACAGGTTGTCTGGTGTAGTGGAGCGGGGCCACGAGTCCTTGTTCTCCTTCTTCCCTGGAAGAATAGAGGGTGCCTGGGGACAGAAAGCGGTTAAGTCGGGGACAACCACTGGCCGCCCATCGACTGTTAACATGGAAAACTGCACTCCATAATCGTGACACCCATCCAGGCTCATGAGGTTTAAGCACTTTTTTTCAGGAGCCTGTTTGACTGCTTTACAATCCCATCAGTTTGGGGATGGCAGGGAGTGTGGAAAACCCATTGAATCCTTTCATATTTGGCCCAATCTTGAACCACCCCAGCAGCAAAGTGGTTTCCATTATCCAGCTGGGTTGGCGGGGGCTTAAAAGGGGCCAAGAGGGAAAGTAATCAAGTCCCTCTTATCATTTTCTGTGAGCCTTCTTAAATGGGCCCACTGGCTGTCCCCTGGCTCACTTACTGGGGGCAACGTGTCCAGTTTCCCATCTGAAAATCAGTCAAGTCCTTTTCCTTTTGTATTCCCAAGCCCAAATGAGCTTTTCTAAGACAACAGTAGGCATACCATCCATTAAATGCTGGGGAATCCCCTTTATGATTCCCTCCACACACAGTAGGTTTCTCTTTGCCCCTGAGGCTCGTGGAGCAGAACATGGCCCCTCACGATATTCAGCCCACGTCACCGTGGTCTTTTGTTCAGCATTAGGGCCAGTCAAGCCCATCCGCCTCCCACAGCCACTCAGTTCTTGCGCTACTTAACTCAAGTCGATGCTGCCACATCTCCAGTCCACTCCCCATCTTTGGGGGCTAAACCATCACGCAGATGATCTTCCAGTTGTAGGGCATGAAGCTGCAGGGAATCAGGCAGGCCCTGGATTAGGGGAGTCATTCTGTCGGGGTTGGCAATTAACAGCATCGGGGAACTGTGCTGGGGAACCAAATGTCAGTCATGCGTTAGGTGCAGACAGGCAGCTTTCTGGAGGGTCTCAATGCACAAGGGGTCACCTCTTTCTAGGGGATCTAAACCCCGTGCCCATGAAGCAACTCTTTGAGTTGAAGACCAGGGTTCCCATTCATCACGCAAGCCTGCGTCCCAGCTTCTGTGCCAATACCCGGGTGCTGCTTTGGGGATCCTGTGGTTGGCGAGGGAACGAAAATACAAGTACTCTTTGCATTTCATCTGTGGCTTTGTGGTTGTTCCTGTGACCTGCCTGCGCCGACTGGCACAGTCACTGTCGCTGCCCCAGCTGGCACTTCATCCCCCTCTGCTGCAGGATGACACAGCAGCCCTGCAGCTCCGCAGCGAGTCAAGCCCAGCGTTGCATCTCCCTGCCCTGGTCACGGCCAAGGGCTCCTGTGCCCAGCCCAGCATCACAGAATGTGCAATGACTCTACAACTCAAAATACCAGTTTTCTTTAATGCAGTAGCAGTAAGCAGGCAAAGTGTGTTTGAACAGCTGGTGGTTTTTTGGCTCCAAGCTGATTATATGGTCTGCTAAAGGGCTTCGAAAAAATCCTTCTCCCAAGAGCCCTGTCACGAATTCATGACCAAATCTGGGAAGGAAAAACAATACCAGAGATGACAATTACTAAATGCAACAAGAAGACACAACAGAGATGATGGAAGAAAACAGCAAGAGGGAAAGCAGGGGAGGAGCAGAGAACATGTAAGCAAACGAGATCCTTGAATCTCCCCCTATCAGCGGAGTAATAGAAGGGTTCCAAAAGACCAGATTCTGAATAAGAAGTATACCTCGTAACTGAAATGCACTTTGGGGACATCTTTCCCTGGTGTTTCCTAAATGCTCACCTGCAATGGAGAGATAGAACTCTTTACAATCTTTGATCTCTCGGGAGCCTTCACAGGCTGCTGTACAGTCATTGTAGGCTTTGAAGAAATCAGGAAGAGCCAGTTCCATGTCTGAGATGGACGTTCTCCAATTCCCACAGCCGTATGCTCGCACAGCCCTGACAAACAGATTCTGAAAAATTGGCCCGAGTGAAAACCTACAGTAACTGACCTGCAGAAAGCTGCATGCAAATTCAGATAGAGTAAATGGTGTTTCTGCATTTCTGGATGACTACGTGAGCTGTTAGCCAGTCGATATGAGGAAAACAAATACTGATGGCTTGTGGATTTTACCAGATATTTCCTCGATCGTAGAGTCCGCAAGTCCACTTCAGATCCACATCAAAAGCCTGCTGGACAGAGGGAACAGAGTGAGTCTAAAGCACAGGCTTAGATAAAGCCCCAGAGGTGAGGATTACGGAATGCAACAAGGCGACACAACAGAGATGACGAAGGAAAACAGCAAGAGGGAAAGGAGAAGCAGAGAACACGTAAGCAAACGAGATCCTTGAATCTCCCCCAATCAGAGGAGTAATAGAAGGGTTCCACAAGACCAGACTCTGAATCAAAAGCATACCTCGTAAGCTTTTGTCTGCAACTCTTTCATATGCTACTCAGCATCAGGTCTGCTCTGACAGTAGGCCACATTTCTTTGCATCATTTCAGCATCGGGATCCTTCAGAAGAAATGTGTGAGCTGCCGCAATAGCTTGTGGAAGGTTATGAGCCTAAACAGGGATGGGAAGAAGAGGAAAGGGGAAAAAAGTTAACTGGGAAAAAAACCTCAAAGGTTCCCACTTTCTGTCAACTAACTGTCCTGCAGCATATATATTCCCAAACTTACATCTACCGAAACCACAGTCTCGGCAGATACAATGGCACACTAGAACGGATACAAATCTTTTGTGTTTTATTAGTAGTTGCATCACTAGGAGCATGTTTCTTTTACTGTTAAAATCTATTATTGTTGCAGATAGCATCATAATGATTTTAGGTTAAAAAGAAGACTTTTTTTCCCTTCCTCCTGTACTGCGTTTCTATTTTTTATAGAGGGAGAGGGAAAGAAAAAGTCTTAAGTATCTGTGAAATGTTAAGAAACTTTTCCTTTTTTTAGGCAAGGTGCAGATCCAATGGTGTCCTTTGGTCTCCGACGTTCCCCAGTGGTGTCCTGTGGTTTCCAGCGCTGTCCTTCGGTCTTCGACGCTCTCCTGCAATCTCCAGCAGTCTCTGGTGGTCTTTAGTGGGCTTCTGTCACACACATTTATAGTTTTTATTTTCTATATTGACATATTTTTATAAACTACATAGTCGGTATACACATATATAGGGAGAAGGAAAGAGAAAGAAAAAGTCTGAATTATTTGTGAAATGTGAAACCTTTTCCCTTGAAGGCAAGACCCAGCTCCAGCGGTGTCCTTGGGTCTCCTGGGGTCTCTGGCGGTGTCCTGCGGTCTGCAGTGGCTCCACGGAACTCCTCCTGGTGCTCTGGGGCTGCCGACCAGAGGATAGCAGCCCATCTCCTCACCGCTTCTCCAGGCCTCAGGGCAGAGGAGATGCCCCCAGCATGAGGGGTTTGGGTACAGGCTGGGAAGCCGGGCTCACCTGTGGCTCAGCAGCGGCTGATGGTCCGGCCCATGCCCCGGAGGTGGCTGTGATGCCACCTCCGGCTAGTGGCGGCTGCTGGGGCGGCGCCGCTTGTTGCGAGGCGGCTGTTTGGGGGGTCCCTGAGAGCCCCCGGCCGTCCTGCGGCGCTTCGGGCACCACGGTGCTGGAGGCAGCCCGGCCATGGTGCTCTGGAGCCCCAGCAGCCCTGCCTGAGGTGGGCCCACCTCCATGGGCTCCTCCTCCTCCTGCGGAGGATCCACCTCCATGGGCTCCTCTTCTTGCTGGGGAGGGTCAACCTCCATGGGCTCCTCTTGCCTGTGGGAGCTGCTCCTGCTCCCGACAGGCAGCTGCCGTTTTCCGGGCAGCGGAGCCATCTTCAGAGGTTCCCTGAACCTCTTCTTGCTTCTCCCACTCGACGAGGCGCTGTCTTCTCCGGACTCTTCTCTCCGAGCGCGATCCGACGGTGGCGCAGCTGGCAGAGCTGTGTTCCAACCGCTGTAACGGAAGGCTGGTCACGGCCCCAACGGACGCTGCGGTGGCCAGCATGGCGGCCCACGAGGCCATGAAGGCCCCATTGCGGGGCCATTTTGCTCTGCAGAGAGAAAGGCCGCCCCTCAGGCACCGTGCCTGCCCTGCAGCTGCCCCTGTGTGCCCAGGGCTCCAGCCCCCTCCTCATGCCAGGCCTGGGGGCCCCTCAGGGGACAGCGGCCACAGTGTCCCAGGAGGGTCGGGGGGTCTCTGTGACCCTCCAGCCGCTCGGCTCCCTGCCGGTGCCGTCGTCCCCGCAGCCGGCAGGAGCCCGGAGGGGCAGAGGGGAGGAGAGGGCCTGGCGTCCTGGGGCCGCTGCGCAGGGGCCACGGGGTGTCCCGTCCCCATAAATTAGAGGGGAAATGAGCAGCCGTGTCTTGTAAACTCAGTTCAGGTGAACCCACACACGTTGCAAGTTACAAGTATGCAATGTATTTAATACAGGGTCTACCATGTATTAAATAGTTCCAGAATCAAGCCTTGCATCAATCCTTATGAAACTTCAACAGAAAGAATTTCCCCTGGTTTGCCAGGGATATGTACGCACCAATCGGTTTCCCAATGTACGTTGTATTTGTGTTCAAAAGAACCACCTTCAGAGGGGTTAATCAGCCAAATTCTAAGAGAGGTGCCAACACTAGCACTGGCTCAAGCTGGGTACCTACGCAGAGGTCCAACCCAAGTATAGAAAACCATCGACTTTTATATCTCTACAGACCATTCACACCATGATTCAGTCCAACAGCAATATTTCACTTTGGGGTCTTCTCGCTTCTCGTTGGATCCTTCGCACTGATCTCCTATGTGCCTTTGTTTTGTTCAGCTGTAGACATTGTTCATGGTCCATAGCCTTGTAGGTGCTGTTTTGGCTGAATAAATCCTTTTCTTGTCAGCCAAGTGCAAAGCAGGCCTCATCTTGCAAGTGTTCAGTGTAGTTTGTAGTTGCTTTTGGTAAATATGAGCAGACCCCTACAGCTTAAGATTTCAGCAAATCCAGCTTACTAAGTAACATGAAGCAGAGAGTGTATTAAAAATCCCACAACTTCATCCTTCTAGATGATTCAGTAGATTTAGTAAGCATTTCCTTCAGCTAAATGATTAATATGAAACTGAAATTGGGCTCATGCACTGACCTGTGAGTAGTTTAACCATCGCCAGACAGCCATCTTATTTAGCAGAGAGAGCTCAAAATAGGCTCACTCGGCCTCTCTTATTTGTAGAATAAAGTGGTTGACTCGTAGTCAAATTGCATGCGGTGGGAAAGGTCTGCATGAGACTCCCTGCGCCCACAACTCAACAGTGTTCAGTGTGCCGTTCTGCTTCCCTGTGGGTTTCCCAAAAGGAGTTCTTGGCCTGGCTACGGCTCAGGCCTTTCCCTCCTCTGGAGCCTGGACCAAACAGCTGTTGGCTTGGGCAGGGGGTTCAAGTGCCTCCACCACAAAGACTGGGACTGGGGGAGCAAAGTCCCTCCCACAGTAGGTGAGGATCTGGCTCACGACCACTCGAGGAACCGGAACGTACGTAAATCTAGGAGGCCTGATGAGATGTACCCAGAGTCCTGAGGGAATTGGCTGATGGGGCTGCCAAGCCATTGTTCATGTCCTGGCAGTCAGTGAAGTCCCTGGTGACTGGAAAAAGGGAAACATGGCATCCAGTTTTAAAAAGGGTAGAAAGGAGGACCTGGAGAACGACTGACCTGTCAGCCTCACCTCTGTGCCCGGGAAGATCACGGAACAGATCCTCCTAGAAACTGTCCTAAGGCACATGGGGGACAGGGAGATGATTCGAGACAGCCAGCACAGCTTCACCAGGGGCATGTCCTGCCTGACCAACCGAGTGGCCTTCTACGATGGAATAACCATCCCAGAAGTCAAATCGTACCCTGGGCTTCATCAAAAGGACTTCCAAATATTTAATTAGAAGGAAAAAATAGCTTGCGTAGAAAAAAAAGGACAATTTTCCATGTTCTGCATGATTTGAGTGTATTAGCTGTATGGAAAGGAAAGCACAAAAAAGGGGAAGAAAACAAGAAAATCTGTTTCATGAGAGTGTGAAGGAGCAGCAGGGAGCAAGGCTCTCATTCAAGGCACATATGCACAGCTGTGGAAAACCTTCAAGAAAACTCTGTAAGTTAGAGGTGTGATCACCACTCTCCACTCTACTTCCTCGTCTCCTCAGGCGCCAATATCCCTTCAGCCCTGCGGGACATCCCCAGCTCCAGGTCGGCCAGGTGACACAACAGCACAGATGACATCACCCAGGCTCCCAAAGCCTCTGTGATGTCATGGTGCATTTCCATGACAACCCGATGCTCTCTCCCCAAGGCCATCTGGCAGCTGACAGTTGACCTGTCTTGCCGGATTTCTGAGCGCTCTCCACGCTCGGCGACCACGAGTGTCTGTGACGCTCTCTAACTGCCATCAGCAGCAGTAGACGACGAGGCTATCCTCATCCTCGTCCTTATCCTCACCTTGATCCTCGCCCTCCTCCTCATCTTGATCCTCATCCTCATCCTCATCCCGTTTGAGTGCCGTGGCTCAGACAGGTGACGTACCAGGACTCGTCCTGGGGGAGGTTTCAGAGCTTCCTTGCCATAGTTTAGCGTCAGTGGTGAGTTCCATTGGGTGTGATGGGAGATTCATCACCGGGCTGGAAGGACTTTGGACACGAGGAGAAATTGTGTCAGGCTGCTCTTCATGAGGACGATGGGAATCCATCATTCAAGGCAGGCCAGGCTAGGTCTGGCAAGGTCTGGCAAGTTCAGGCAATCAGCAGCAGGATAGGAAATCATTGCGATAGGGAGTTGTGGTATGAAAACCCAAACCCTCTAAAAGATGGCTGAGACAGGTGCTGGCAGAAAAATGGCCGTGGGGATGGAGCCTGCTTGCCCCCAACGAACCCCACACTGACCAACTGCCATGGCAGGTCCAGCAGTAGCTCCTGCTTTTAAGTGGTGCTCCTGCCCTCCAGTGAACCCCCACAACTGGCTCTGCCCAGCAGTATCTCACCCCATCACCCCTCTTTGCTTCCTCCAACAGAGAGCTTCCCTCTACGTCTGCCAACGGCATCGAAAGGGACAAGTGTGACATTCAGCACCCCAGGGATGGCACCACCAGTCACTGCACGTGTGCTGCCCTCTGTCCCAGGGCTGCTGGTGTCCTCCCAGCCAGCCCAGGTCCACACCACCACCTACCACCTGGCACAGGCCAGCGGCTGGCAGGGGGTGCCGGGGGCCCTGGGGCAGATGGTGCAGCTCCCCCAGGGGGTGCAGCTCCTCAATGGGGTGCAGCTCCCCCAAGGGGTGCAGGTCTGCCATGGCATGCAGCTTCACCCAGGGGTGCAGCTCCCCCAAGGAGTGCAGCTTCTCAATGGGGTGCAGCTCCCTCAAGGGGTGCAGCTCCTCAATGGGGTGCAGGCAGAGCAGATCCCCCACGGAATGCAGATCCCTCAAGGGGTGCAGCTCCCGCACGGGGTTCAGCTCTCGCACGGGGTGCAGCTCCCCCAAGGGGTGAAGCTCCCCTCTGTGCCTGCTCCTTGTCCCCCATCCTACACCTGGGGACAGCAGGTGATTATGGGGACACTGGTCCCACACCAGCCCCTGGGGCTGGAGCCATTGGCCATGGTCCAGGGGCAGCCCCTGTACCCCACGGGCTCCTGCCAGCTGCCCGTCCCTGCCCGCCCCGGCCCCCCACCACGCCGTGGCCGCACGTCTCAGCGGGGGCAGGGCCCCCCTGTGCCCCACACCCTGCCCAGCAGAACCCAGGAGCCAGGAAAGGCCTCCAAGAAGGGCGGGGTGGCCATCAAGGACAGCGTCCCTGCTGCCAGCCCCCACCAGTCCCCCCTGGCTCCGTCAGCTGGCACAACCACCCTGGAGCCTACAGGTGAGTTTTGGGGGGAGGCAGAGCCCGCGGGTGGGTGGCCAAGCTGAGGAAAGCTGCATCACCCCGGGCCTGGCTTGGCTCTGGTTGCTTTTTCAGCTCTGGTGACCACACTGGCAGCTTTGGAGAGGTCGGTGGATCAGCCCGAGCAGGAGCCAGGAAAGGCCTCGGTGAAGGCGGCTGAGCAGGCCGAGGACACCACCATCAACAACCTGCTCGCCTGGCTCGACACCTTGGAGCACGAGGACGCTGTCCCTGATGTCCCCGACAGCCCCAGCTTGACCACCTTCGTCAATGAGCTCCCCGACCTCTCAGAGTACGTGGCAGAGGGCGGCTGCGCAAAGCAGTGAGCGGTGGCACTGGGGCTGGGGGACGGCGAGGTCATGGGTGACAGCCCCAACTCTACCACCTTCCTCAGCCAGCTCCCTGACCTCTCTGAGTACGTGGCGGAGGGTGGCTGCCCCAAGGACTGAGTGGTGGCCGTGGGGCTGGGAAACAGCAAGGACACCCTCCCTGACATCCTTGATTTCCCCGACAGCCTCAACGAGCTCCATGACTTCTTTGACTGTGTGGCAGAGAGCACTGGTCCCCAGGACCAAGCCCTGGTGGCATGTCTAGAGGACAGCAGGGACACCAGTTTAACTACCAAAGGTCGTGGCACAACTGCAGAGGTCCTTGATGAGCTCTCCAACCTCTCCAAGTAGGTGGTGGAGAGCAGCTGTCCCAAGGAGATGGGGAAGGGGGTAGAGTGGGACGGAGAGGACACCCTCTTTGCTGTCCCTGATGCCCCCCGCGTGACCACCTCCCTCAACAAGCTCCCCCACCTCTTGGAGTACAGGGCAGACAGCGGCTGCCAGAAGGAGCACGTGGTGGCAGAGATGCTCCCGGATGGGGAGAACATCTTCGCTGATGCCCTCGACAGCCTGGCCAGCACCACCTCCTTCAATGAAGTCCCCAACATCTTGGAGCATGGGCTGGATGACGACTACCATGAGGCCCGCCTGGCAGCAGCGATACTGGAGGACATTTACAGCAACTGGGGGGTGCCAGACAGCCCCGTGAGGGATCCTCAGGGGACTATGAGCACTGGGGTGACGGATCTCCCCATCTGGCCTCCAATGCGTCCCCTGGAGACTTCGAAGCTGAGCTCTCCAGAGAGTTCAGGGCAGACTGCAGAGGACACTCCTGTGGCCCGTCCCTGGAAGGATGCCCTGAAGGACCCTCTGAACAGTCCTCTGCTCAGCCCCCTGCAGATCCCAGTGCTGAGTCCCCTGGGCAGCCCCACGCCTGCCCCCCAGTGCCATCCATCCCACATGGACCAGCTCCAGGAGGAGATTCAGCAGAGGCAGCTCGGGGTGGCTCTGACCAGATGGGGAGAGGCAGGCGGCACCAAGGCCAAGCGCCCCGCGCCAGCCAGCACCCCCAAACTGCACGAGACCTCTCCCCAGGACAACAGCCCCCCTAAGAAAAGAAGAAGATGATGGCCCCAGCAAGCGGGGAGCATCCCACAGCAACAACGTGGCCTCCAAGAGACCGAGAACCCAAGGGGTGCTGTGGGGCGAATGTCCTCTGCACAGCAGGGAGGAGACAGGTTTAACGCAGCCGGTGCAGCAACATCCCGCAGCACTGAGGCCTTAAACCCACCCCGGCCCGAGGCAAATCCTTTTCCACCTCCCCTTTAATTTAATAAAAATCCATGTACCTTTTCCATTTCCTGTGAGCTAGAGTATTTGAAGGGCAAAGTGACTGAGTTTGCTAGGGCTACAATGATACAAAATTTCATGACAGCAGGTGTGATCAGACTGCCTAGAGACAAACAGACACAGCTCCAATTTTGCCTCATTCATTCATAAAAATAAAGATGAACATTTGTGGCTGAGCTATTTGCAGAGAAAAGGAACTTTGGTGGAACCTCACGGAAACCAACACAAAGGAGTCAAATATGTGTTCGGTTTTACTACGGGATGAGAAGGGCAGAAGGCCTGACTGACGTTCAGATTGATCAATCCCATTAGCACCATGCTAATCATTTAAGAAGGGCTGGGACATTCTAGGTGGCTCTTTTTCTCTAGTGCTTGCTCTCTGGGGTGCAGCCAGGGGAGTTTTGGTCAAGACGTTTAGTTCGGCCTTTCGTCGTTTTGCAGAGGCCTCGGGGCTTTTCTGCCTTTTTCTTTTTTTCTCTCTTTTGGATCGGTTGTTCAGGTCTGGGATATCTCTTCCTGGGACTGGCTGCTTAGTGTGGATGGAGTTTGTGGGGAATTGCCTGGAGTATCTTTTATTTCTGTTATTTTTGTATGTATATACACTAGCAGTGTATTAGTATTTTGTTATTAAACTGTGTTTATCTCAATCCAAGTTTCTCCCTTCCCTTTTGATCCTCTCACCTATTGGGGGGGGATATTGGAGGAGGGGGTGAGTGAGCGGCTAGCGTGGTTGTATTGTGAGCTCCGGTTAAACCACGACGGGGGCTCAACCGGCACAGCCATGCCAAGCCGCGCCCCTCGGTGCCCTTCCCAGGGAAAGAAGGCCAAGAGACCTGAACTTCAAGGCCAGCAGAACCACAGGCCGCTGAGCACCACACAGATGCATCCACTTTGAAGAGCTTTCCGAATTCTACAGTGCCCTAACACGTGGTTTCTGGTGACACAGCCCGAAGCCCTGTTTAAACAAATGATCCAGCTTAGGATCTGCCTGGACTCCAAAGAACAGTAACATCAGCTCACGACTTGTGTTTTCTATAGAGCTGGGCCATAAACAAATGCAGCAGATGGAGAAGAACTGACGAGCGTGTATACAAAACAAAACAAAACCAACAACCAACCCACACGCATACCATAAAAGCTGTATTTAGATTATATATACATATGACATGTCTTCATAGATGACAATCGTATCAATTTATACTGCAGGTCCTTCTCCTCCAGGAACCAGCTATAAAAGAATAAGACAATTTTGTATTAGTGCCATAGGTTCGACTTCTACAAACCCATGCGCAACAGTTCTTGCTTTACAACATTTTAGCAGATAGAGACTTTAGAGTTGACCGCAAAAGTGGGGTTGAGATTCAATATTATCTTTCCCAACAGCCAGTGTTTCCCCTGCACATCTAAAGATCAGAATAGCATACACCAAAATAAAGTTAGGGCCGTGTTCTTTTCGTGTCTGTTTTTTTCTTGGTTTTGGTTGTTTGGGTGTTTGTTTTCTAAACAGTTACATGGGAGAGGAGAGTACTTTTTGATTTGATTATATTGGTATTTATGGAGTTCTACCAGCTCTTGAACTGGCTCTTATTGATTTATTGTTGTTTACTTGATTGCTTATTGGCCAATCTTGCTAAAACTTCTCCATGTCAGAACTGACATCTTCTGCTTCTGTGAAAGAAGAGCTGTCTCTCCATCTAGAATGTTTGCACCAACAGGGCATCTACGTTTTTTGATGACCTGATGCTATTCTCTATGCACTGCCAGGGTGGGTCTGGCTTCATCTTCATGCACATGCTTGGTACCTGAGGTGACAGCTGGCTGAGGACAGCCACCCCCACTGGCTTCCTCATCCTCAGATGGAAAAAACACCATCTTGACACCCTCGTAACTTCGGTGATGCTCCAGGGTAGTGTGGTGGTCTTCGGTGGTGTCTTGTGCTCTCCAGCAGCGTTATGTGCTCTCCGACAGTCTCCAGCCGTGACCTTCTGTCTCCAGTGGTCTCCTCCAGTCTCCAGCGTTATTGGGCAGTGTCTGATGGTCTCCAATGGGATCCAAGGGACTTCTCCTGGTTCTCTGGGGCTGCCGACCAGAGGATAGCAGCCCATCTCCTCACCGCTTCCCCAGGCCCCAGGGCAGAGGAGATGCCCCGGCAGGAGGGCTGGGGCTGCAGGCTGGGAAGCCGCGCTCACCTGTGGCTCAGCAGGGGCTGATGGTCCGGCCCATGCCCCGGAGGTGGCTGTGATGCCACCTCCGGCTAGTGGCGGCTGCTGGGGCGGAGCCGCCTGTTGCGAGGCGGCTGTTTGGGGGGGTCTCTGAGAACCCCCGGCCGTCCTGCGGTGCTTCGGGCACCACGGTGCTGGAGGCAGCCCGGCCATGGTGCTCTGGAGCCCCAGCAGCCCTGCCTCAGGTGCATCCACCTCCGGGGACTCATCTTCTTGCTGGGGAGGGTCAGCCTCCATGGGCTCCTCTTGCCTGTGGGAGCTGCTATGGGAGCCTCTAAGAATTATATCTTAACCCAAATCATGCAGTTATCTCAATAAGCTGCAGAGATTCACGCAAACACCAACTTTAAACTGGGGTAAGCCTTACGCTGCCTAACGACTTGAAGGGAAAGGAGGAAGAGAGAGAGAAAGAGATCATCAGTCCTGAGAGAAAGAGAGACAGACAGAGTGACCCTCTCCTCATGAACTTGCCCCTATTTATGGGCCCCACGTTCTTTTATCAATGACATATCTAAAAGCTAATAGATTTTGCTAAGTCGTCTTTTACACTTGTTGAACTTGAAAATTTATTTCTCCAAAGACATATCTTGTCCAACTGCTCAAAACGCGTACTTGCCAAGCTCTCTAAAACCTATTCTTGTTTGCACTAGTTACACTGTGTGCAAAATTTACCTCCATTTTTAACGCAAGCGTTTGTCCGAGGGTGTAACAACCATATATTTCAATTCCCACAGTTCCTTCCAACAAACCTTGTATTCACTTCAAAATAACCACCTTCAGAGTGGGAATCCCACCACAGTGCTATGGTGCGAGGAACAGGAACATAGGTAACATAGGGCCCATCTCAAGTTTGTTTCCACAACTCTCCACAAGTACAGGATGTTTCAAAAAGGTGGGCCCAATTTGAAATCACTCTGTGTTGGAAATTGGGGCCATCTTTTTGAAAGACCCTGGAGTATTGCTTGAGGCTTCATACAAAGCGTTTGAGTTTTCAGTCCGTGTCCTGTTACTTCTCCACAGCTATTCCTCTTTCTGTTCAAGAAAATGGGACTTGGTTATTCCCCATGTGGGGTTTCCGACTGTGTGATTAAGGCTTTTTAAACTCGTTTTTCAATATTTTTGTATGATTCCAACAAACCATTGTAAATTTAAATCCTTCTGCCACTGAACCAGGGAGGGCAACACATATCCCCTGGTCCCTCTGGTTCCAAATATGCGTGAGCCCTTGTATCAAGTCCAAAGCTACATTCGATAGAGTCTGGTTAGGCACTGGCAAAAACAGTATTAGTCCTATACCACGTATAAATGTACATTTCTCCCACATCTTTTTTCCCTTGTAAAATAAAGGAAAACTAAGATCCAAAGAATCCCAAACCAGATTAAAATAACCAACCATACATCAATAAAAATAAACAAATAAATAATTAAATAAACAACACTGATAGTCAAGAGAAAACAAAGGGACAATCCGCCGGGTGCTGATCTAGTGCTCCTTCCCATGATTGTCACTGGCTTTTTGTATATATATTCATTGCTGTCTTTAAAACGAGGGGTACAGTGCCAAGGGTGGGCAGTTCTATGAGAACAGGTTGTCTGGTGTAGTGGAGCGGGGCCATGAGTCCTTGTTCTCCTTCTTCGGGGAACTGTGCTGGGGAACCAAATGTCAGTCATGCGTTAGGTGCAGACAGGCGGCTTTCTGAAGGCTCTCAGTTAAATGACTAACGGAGGGGGGTCTCAATGCACAAGGGGTCACCTCTTTCTAGGGGATCTAAACTCTGTGCCCATGAAGCAACTCTTTGAGTTGAAGACCAGGGTTCCCATTCATCACGCAAGCCTGCGTCCCAGCTTCTGTGCCAATACCTGGGTGCTGCTTTGGGGATCCTGTGGTTGGCGAGGGAATGAAAATACATGTACTCTTTGCATTTCATCTGTGGCTTTGTGGTTGTTCCTGTGACCTGCCTGCGCCGACTGGCACAGTCACTGTCGCTGCCCCAGCTGGCCCTTCATCCCCCTCTGCTGCAGGATGACACAGCAGCCCTGCAGCTCCGCAGCAAGTCAAGCCCAGCATTGCATCTCCCTGCCCTGGTCACGGCCAAGGGCTCCTGTGCCCAGCCCAGCATCACAGAATGTGCAATGACTCTACAACTCAAAATACCAGTTTTCTTTAATGCAGTAGCAGTAAGCAGGCAAAGTGTGTTTGAACAGCTGGTGGTTTTTTGGCTCCAAGCTGATTATATGGTCTGCTAAAGGGCTTCGAAAAAATCCTTCTCCCAAGAGCCCTGTCACGAATTCATGACCAAATCTGGGAAGAAAAAAACAATACCAGAGATGACAATTACTAAATGCAACGAGAAGACACAACAGAGATGATGGAAGAAAACAGCAAGAGGGAAAGCAGGGGAGGAGCAGAGAACTCATAAGCAAACGAGATCATTGAATCTCCCCCAGTCAGAGGAGTAATAGAAGGGTTCCACAAGACCAGACTGAATCAAAAGCATACCTCGTAAGCTTTTGTCTCCAACTCTTTCATATGCTCCTCAGCATCAGGTCTGCTCTGACAGTAGGCCACATTTCTTTGCATCATTTCAGCATCGGGATCCTTCAGAAGAAATGTGTGAGCTGCCGCAATAGCTTGTGGAAGGTTATGAGCCTAAACAGGGATGGGAAGAAGAGGAAAGGGGGAATAAGGAGTTAATTATGGGGAAAAAAAAAAAAAAAAAGAAGCAAAAAAGCTTACCAGTTTTTGTCAACTAATTCTCCTGCAGCTTCTAGATTCCCAGCTTACTTCTACTGAAACCACAGTCTCGGCAGATACAACCGTACACCAGATCTGATATAATTCTTCTCAGTTTTACTAACAGATGCATAACGAGGACTTTTTTTTTTAATGTTAAAATCTATTATGGTTGCAGATAGCATGGACCATGACTTTAAGTTAAAAAGAAGGGTATTTTTTCCATTCCACCTGCCCTGTTCGGAAAGCGACAAGGCACAAGCAAATACTGTTGCTCCTGTGTGGGCTTAATCTCACAGCAATTACTGAGGCCAACCTATGACTGCTGACAAGGAGCCATCACTGCCCATGTTTACATGGTGTTGGTGTCACTTCTTGGCCTAGCAGCACGCAAGACAATATTCCAATAACGTATCTGCCTGATGGTGTTAAAAAGAGCAAACTGCAGGGACTTGCTCCATCATTGTGTCCTAGTGTACTATGTGATTTCCTGTACCCATTTTTAAACTAACTTTAAACACTCTTAGAGATCCCTTGTGAAGTACGTACTGCTCATTTACAACTGCATGTGGCAAATGTACTCCTGTGTGCATGCATGTCCTGCTGGACAGAGGGAACAGAGTCAGTCTAAAGCACAGGATTAGATAAAGCCCCAGAGGTGAGAATTATGGAATGCAACAAGAAGACACAACAGAGATGATGGAGAAAAACAGCAAGAGGGAAAGGAGAGGAGGAGGAGCAGAGAACACGTAAGCAAAAGAGATAATTGAATCTCCCCCAATCAGAGGAGTAATAGAAGGGTTCCACAAGACCAGACTGAATCAAAAGCATACCTCGTAAGCTTTTGTCTCCAACTCTTTCATATGCTCCTCAGCATCAGGTCTGCCCTGACAGTAGGCCACATTTCTTTGCATCATTTCAGCATCGGGATCCTTCAGAAGAAATGTGTGAGCTGCCGCAATAGCTTGTGGAAGGTTATGAGCCTAAACAGGGATGGGAAGAAGAGGAAAGGGGGAAAAGGTTAACTGGGAAAAAAACCCCAAAGTTTCCCACTTTCTGTCAACAAACTGTCCTGCAGCCTATATATTCCCAAACTTACATCTACCGAAACCACAGTCTCGGCAGATACAATGGCACACTAGAACGGATACAAATCTTTTGTGTTTTATTAGTAGTTGCATCACTAGGAGCATGTTTCTTTTACTGTTGAAATCTATTATTGTTGCAGATAGCATCATAATGATTTTAGGTTAAAAAGAAGACTTTTTTTCCCTTCCTCCTGTACTGCGTTTCTATTTTTTATAGAGGGAGAGAAAAGAAAGAATCTTAAGTATCTGTGAAATGTTAAGAAACTTTTCCTTTTTTCGGGCAAGGTGCAGATGTAACGGTGTCCTTTGGTCTCCGACGTTCCCCAGTGGTGTCCTGTGGTTTCCAGCGCTGTCCTTCGGTCTTCGACGCTCTCCTGCAATCTCCAGCAGTCTCCGGCGGTCTCCAGTGGGCTTCTGTGCACACGCATTTATAGTTTTTGTTTTCTATATTGACATATTTTTATAAACTACCTAGTCGGTATACACATATATAGGGAGAAGGAAAGAGAAAGAAAAAGTCTGAATTATTTGTGAAATGTGAAACCTTTTCCCTTGAAGGCAAGACCCAGCTCCAGCGGTGTCCTTGGGTCTCCTGGGGTCTCTGGTGGTGTCCTGCGGTCTGCAGTGGCTCCACGGGACTCCTCCTGGTGCTCTGGGGCTGCCGACCAGAGGATAGCAGCCCATCTCCTCACCGCTTCTCCAGGCCTCAGGGCAGAGGAGATGCCCCCAGCATGAGGGGTTTGGGTACAGGCTGGGAAGCCGGGCTCACCTGTGGCTCAGCAGCGGCTGATGGTCCGGCCCATGCCCCGGAGGTGGCTGTGATGCCACCTCCGGCTAGTGGCGGCTGCTGGGGCGGCGCCGCCTGTTGCGAGGCGGCTGTTTGGGGGGTCCCTGAGAGCCCCCGGCCGTCCTGCGGCGCTTCGGGCACCACGGTGCTGGAGGCAGCCCGGCCATGGTGCTCTGGAGCCTCAGCAGCCCTGCCTGAGGTGGGCCCACCTCCATGGGCTCCTCCTCCTCCTGCGGGGGATCCACCTCCATGGGCTCCTCTTCTTGCTGGGGAGGGTCAACCTCCATGGGCTCCTCTTGCCTGTGGGAGCTGCTCCTGCTCCCGACAGGCAGCTGCCGTTTTCCGGGCAGCGGAGCCATCTTCAGAGGTTCCCTGAACCTCCTCTTGCTTCTCCCACTCGACGAGGCGCTGTCTTCTCAGGACTCTTCTCTCCGAGCGCGATCCAACGGTGGCGCAGCTGGCAGAGCTGTGTTCCAACCGCTGTAACGGAAGGCGGGTCACGGCCCCAACGGACACTGCGGTGGCCGGCATGGCGGCCCACGAGGCCATGAAGGCCCCATTGCGGGGCCATTTTGCTCTGCAGAGAGAAAGGCCGCCCCTCAGGCACCGTGCCTGCCCTGCAGCTGCCCCTGTGTGCCCAGGGCTCCAGCCCCCTCCTCATGCCAGGCCTGGGGCCCCCTCAGGGGACAGCGGCCACAGTGTCCCAGGAGGGTCGGGGGGTCTCTGTGACCCTCCAGCCGCTCGGCTCCCTGCCGGTGCCGTCGTCCCCGCAGCCGGCAGGAGCCCGGAGGGGCAGAGGGGAGGAGAGGGCCTGGCGTCCTGGGGCCGCTGCGCAGGGGCCACGGGGTGTCCCGTCCCCATAAATTAGAGGGGAAATGAGCAGCCGTGTCTTGTAAACTCAGTTCAGGTGAACCCACACACGTTGCAAGTTACAAGTATGCAATGTATTTAATACAGGGTCTACCATGTATTAAATAGTTCCAGAATCAAGCCTTGCATCAATCCTTATGAAACCTCAACAGGAGGAATTTCCCCTGGTTTGCCAGGGATATGTACGCACCAATCGGTTTCCCAATGTACGTTGTATTTGTGTTCAAAAGAACCACCTTCAGAGGGGTTAATCAGCCAAATTCTAAGACAGGTGCCAACACTAGCACTGGCTCAAGCTGGGTACCTACGCAGAGGTCCAACCCACGTATAGAAAACCATCGACTTTTATATCTCTACAGACCATTCACACCATGATTCAGTCCAATAGCAATATTTCACTTTGGGGTCTTCTCGCTTCTCGTTGGATCCTTCGCACTGATCTCCTATGTGCCTTTGTTTTGTTCAGCTGTAGACATTGTTCATGGTCCATAGCCTTGTAGGTGCTGTTTTGGCTGAATAAATCCTTTTCTTGTCAGCCAAGTGCAAAGCAGGCCTCATCTTGCAAGTGTTCAGTGTAGTTTGTAGTTGCTTTTGGTAAATATGAGCAGACCCCTACAGCTTAAGATTTCAGCAAATCCAGCTTACTAAGTAACATGAAGCAGAGAGTGTATTAAAAATCCCACAACTTCATCCTTCTAGATGGTTCAGTAAATTTAGTAAGCATTTCCTTCAGCTAAATGATTAATATGAAACTGAAATTGGGCTCATGCACTGACCTGTGAGTAGTTTAACCATCGCCAGACAGCCATCTTATTTAGCAGAGAGAGCTCAAAATAGGCTCACTCGGCCTCTCATATTTGTAGAATAAAGTGGTTGACTCGTAGTCAAATTGCATGCGGTGGGAAAGGTCTGCATGAGACTCCCTGCGCCCACAACTCAACAGTGTTCAGTGTGCCGTTCTGCTTCCCTGTGGGTTTCCCAAAAGGAGTTCTTGGCCTGGCTACGGCTCAGGCCTTTCCCTCCTCTGGAGCCTGGACCAAACAGCTGTTGGCTTGGGCGGGGGGTTCAAGTGCCTCCACCACAAAGACTGGGACTGGGGGAGCAAAGTCCCTCCCACAGTAGGTGAGGATCTGGCTCACGACCACTCGAGGAACCGGAACGTACGTAAATCTAGGAGGCCTGATGAGATGTACCCAGAGTCCTGAGGGAATTGGCTGATGGGGTTGCCAAGCCATTGTTCATGTCCTGGCAGTCAGTGAAGTCCCTGGTGACTGGAAAAAGGGAAACATGGCATCCAGTTTTAAAAAGGGTAGAAAGGAGGACCTGGAGAACGACTGACCTGTCAGCCTCACCTCCGTGCCCGGGAAGATCACGGAACAGATCCTCCTAGAAACTGTCCTAAGGCACATGGGGGCCAGGGAGATGATTCGAGACAGCCAGCACAGCTTCACCAGGGGCATGTCCTGCCTGACCAACCGAGTGGCCTTCTACGATGGAATAACCATCCCAGAAGTCAAATCGTACCCTGGGCTTCATCAAAAGGACTTCCAAATATTTAATTAGAAGGAAAAAATAGCTTGCGTAGAAAAAAAAGGACAATTTTCCATGTTCTGCATGATTTGAGTGTATTAGCTGTATGGAAAGGAAAGCACAAAAAAGGGGAAGAAAACAAGAAAATCTGTTTCATGAGAGTGTGAAGGAGCAGCAGGGAGCAAGGCTCTCATTCAAGGCACATATGCACAGCTGTGGAAAACCTTCAAGAAAACTCTGTAAGTTAGAGGTGTGATCACCACTCTCCACTCTACTTCCTCGTCTCCTCAGGCGCCAATATCCCTTCAGCCCTGCGGGACATCCCCAGCTCCAGGTCGGCCAGGTGACACAACAGCACAGATGACATCACCCAGGCTCCCAAAGCCTCTGTGATGTCATGGTGCATTTCCATGACAACCCGATGCTCTCTCCCCAAGGCCATCTGGCAGCTGACAGTCGACCTGTCTTGCCGGATTTCTGAGCGCTCTCCACGCTCGGCGACCACGAGTGTCTGTGACGCTCTCTAACTGCCATCAGCAGCATCTCTTTGCTTCCATCACCCCTCTTTGCTTCCTCCAACAGAGAGCTTCCCTCTACGTCTGCCAACGGCATCGAAAGGGACAAGTGTGACATTCAGCACCCCAGCGATGGCACCACCAGTCACTGCACGTGTGCTGCCCTCTGTCCCAGGGCTGCTGGTGTCCTCCCAGCCAGCCCAGGTCCACACCACGACCTACCACCTGGCACAGGCCAGCGGCTGGCAGGGGGTGCCGGGGGCCCTGGGGCAGATGGTGCAGCTCCCCCAAGGGGTGCAGCTCCTAAATGGAGTGCAGCTCCCCCAGGGGGTGCAGCTCCTCAATGGGGTGCAGCTCCCCCAAGGGGTGCAGGTCTGCCATGGCATGCAGCTTCACCCAGGGGTGCAGCTCCCCCAAGGAGTGCAGCTTCTCAATGGGGTGCAGCTCCCTCAAGGGGTGCAGCTCCTCAATGGGGTGCAGGCAGAGCAGATCCCCCACGGAATGCAGATCCCTCAAGGGGTGCAGCTCCCGCACGGGGTTCAGCTCTCGCACGGGGTGCAGCTCCCCCAAGGGGTGAAGCTCCCCTCTGTGCCTGCTCCTTGTCCCCCATCCTACACCTGGGGACAGCAGCTGATTATGGGGACACTGGTCCCACACCAGCCCCTGGGACTGGAGCCATTGGCCATGGTCCAGGGGCAGCCCCTGTACCCCACGGGCTCCTGCCAGCTGCCCGTCCCTGCCCGCCCCGGCCCCCCACCACGCCGTGGCCGCACGTCTCAGCGGGGGCAGGGCCCCCCTGTGCCCCACACCCTGCCCAGCAGAACCCAGGAGCCAGGAAAGGCCTCCAAGAAGGGCGGGGTGGCCATCAAGGACAGCGTCCCTGCTGCCAGCCCCCACCAGTCCCCCCTGGCTCCGTCAGCTGGCACAACCACCCTGGAGCCTACAGGTGAGTTTTGGGGGGAGGCAGAGCCCGCGGGTGGGTGGCCAAGCTGAGGAAAGCTGCATCACCCCGGGCCTGGCTTGGCTCTGGTTGCTTTTTCAGCTCTGGTGACCACACTGGCAGCTTTGGAGAGGTCGGTGGATCAGCCCGAGCAGGAGCCAGGAAAGGCCTCGGTGAAGGCGGCTGAGCAGGCTGAGGACACCACCATCAACAACCTGCTCGCCTGGCTCGACACCTTGGAGCACGAGGACGCTGTCCCCGATGTCCCCGACAGCCCCAGCTTGACCACCTTCGTCAATGAGCTCCCCGACCTCTCAGAGTACGTGGCAGAGGGCGGCTGCGCAAAGCAGTGAGCGGTGGCACTGGGGCTGGGGGACGGCGAGGTCATGGGTGACAGCCCCAACTCTACCACCTTCCTCAGCCAGCTCCCTGACCTCTCTGAGTACGTGGCGGAGGGTGGCTGCCCCAAGGACTGAGTGGTGGCCGTGGGGCTGGGAAACAGCAAGGACACCCTCCCTGACATCCTTGATTTCCCCAACAGCCTCAATGAGCTCCATGACTTCTTTGACTGTGTGGCAGAGAGCACTGGTCCCCAGGACCAAGCCCTGGTGGCATGTCTAGAGGACAGCAGGGACACCAGTTTAACTACCAAAGGTCATGGCACAACTGCAGAGGTCCTTGATGAGCTCTCCAACCTCTCCAAGTAGGTGGTGGAGAGCAGCTGTCCCAAGCAGATGGAGAAGGGGGTAGAGTGGGACGGAGAGGACACCCTCTTTGCTGTCCCTGATGTCCCCCGCTTGACCACCTCCCTCAACAAGCTCCCCCACCTCTTGGAGTACAGGGCAGACAGCAGCTGCCAGAAGGAGCACGTGGTGGCAGAGATGCTCCCGGATGGGGAGAACATCTTTGCTAATGCCCTCGACAGCCTGGCCAGCACCACCTCCTTCAATGAAGTCCCCGACATCTTGGAGCATGGGCTGGATGACGACTACCATGAGGCCCGCCTGGCAGCAGCGATACTGGAGGACATTTACAGCAACTGGGGGGTGCCAGACAGCCCCGTGAGGGATCCTCAGGGGACTATGAGCACTGGGGTGACGGATCTCCCCATCTGGCCTCCAATGAGTCCCCTGGAGACTTCAAAGCTGAGCTCTCCAGAGAGTTCAGAGCAGACTGCAGAGGACACTCCTGTGGCCCGTCCCTGGAAGGATGCCCTGAAGGACCCTCTGAACAGTCCTCTGCTCAGCCCCCTGCAGATCCCAGTGCTGAGTCCCCTGGGCAGCCCCACGCCTGCCCCCCAGTGCCATCCATCCCACATGGACCAGCTCCAGGAGGAGATTCAGCAGAGGCAGCTCGGGGTGGCTCTGACCAGATGGGGAGAGGCAGGCGGCACCAAGGCCAAGCGCCCCGCGCCAGCCAGCACCCTCAAACTGCACGAGACCTCTCCCCAGGACAACAGCCCCCCTAAGAAAAGGAGAAGATGATGGCCCCAGCAAGCGGGGAGCATCCCACAGCAACAACGTGGCCTCCAAGAGACCGAGAACCCAAGGGGTGCTGCGGGGCGAATGTCCTCTGCACAGCAGGGAGGAGACAGGTTTAACGCAGCCAGTGCAGCAACACCCCGCAGCACTGAGGCCTTAAACCCACCCCGGCCCGAGGCAAATCCTTTTCCACCTCCCCTTTAATTTAATAAAAATCCGTGTACCTTTTCCATTTCCTGTGAGCTAGGGTATTTGAAGGGCAAAGTGACTGAGTTTGCTAGGGCTACAATGATACAAAATTTCATGACTGCAGGTGTGATCAGACTGCCCAGAGACAAACAGACACAGCTCCAATTTTGCCTTATTCATTTATAACAATAAAGATAAACATTTGTGGCTGAGCTATTTGCAGAGAAAAGGAACTTTGGTGGAACCTCACGGAAACCAACACAAAGGAGTCAAATATGTGTTCGGTTTTACTACGGGATGAGAAGGGCAGAAGGCCTGACTGACATTCAGATTGATCAATCCCATTAGCACCATGCTAATCATTTAAGAAGGGCTGGGACATTCTAGGTGGCTCTTTTTCTCTAGTGCTTGCTCTCTGGGGTGCAGCCAGGGGAGTTTTGGTCAAGACGTTTAGTTTGGCCTTTCGTCGTTTTGCAGAGGCCTCGGGGCTTTTCTGCCTTTTTCTTTTTTTCTCTCTTTTGGATCAGTTGTTCAGGACTGGGATATCTCTTCCTGGGACTGGCTGCTTAGTGTGGATGGAGTTTGTGGGGAATTGCCTGGAGTATCTTTTATTTCTGTTATTTTTATATGTATATACACTAGCAGTGTATTAGTATTTTGTTATTAAACTGTGTTTATCTCAATCCAAGTTTCTCCCTTCCCTTTTGATCCTCTCACCTATTGGGGGGGGATATTGGAGGAGGGGGCGAGTGAGCGGCTATCGTGGTTGTATTGTGAGCTCCGGTTAAACCACGACGGGGGCTCAACCAGCACAGCCACGCCAAGCCGCGCCCCTCGGTGCCCTTCCCAGGGAAAGAAGGCCAAGAGGCCTGAACTTCAAGGCCAGCAGAACCACAGGCCGCTGAGCACCACACAGATGCATCCACTTTGAAGAGCTTTCCGAATTCTACAGTGCCCTAACACGTGGTTTCTGGTGACACAGCCCGAAGCCCTGTTTAAACAAATGATCCAGCTTAGGATCTGCCTGGACTCCAAAGAACAGTAACATCAGCTCACGACTTGTGTTTTCTATAGAGCTGGGCCATAAACAAATGCAGCAGATGGAGAAGAACTGACGAGTGTGTATACAAAACAAAACAAAACCAACAACCAACCCACACGCATGCCCTAAAAGCTGTATTTAGATTATATATACATACGACATGGTTTCATAGATGACAATCGTATCAATTTATACTGCAGGTCCTTCTCCTCCAGGAACCAGCTATAAAAGAATAAGACAATTTTGTATTAGTGCCATAGGTTCGACTTCTACAAACCCGTGCGCAACAGTTCTTGCTTTACAACATTTTAGCAGATAGAGACTTTAGAGTTGACCGCAAAAGTGGGGTTTAGATTCAATATTATCTTTCCCAACAGCCAGTGTTTCCCCTGCACATCTAAAGATCAGAATAGCATACACCAAAATAAAGTTAGGGCCGTGTTCTTTTCATGTCTGTTTTTTTCTTGGTTTTGGTTGTTTGGGTGTTTGTTTTCTAAACAGTTACATGGGAGAGGAGAGTACTTTTTGATTTGATTATATTGGTATTTATGGAGTTCTACTAGCTTTTGAACTGGCTCTTATTGATTTATTGTTGTTTACTTGATTGCTTATTGGCCAATCTTGCTAAAACTTCTCCATGTCAGAACCGACATCTTCTGCTTCTGTGAAAGAAGAGCTGTCTCTCCATCTAGAATGTTTGCACCAACAGGGCATCTACGTTCTTTGATGACCTGCTGCTATTCTCTGTGCACTGCCAGGGTGGGTCTGGCTTCATCATCATCGGTGGTGTCTTGTGCTCTCCAGCAGCGTTATGTGCTCTCCGACAGTCTCCAGCCGTGACCTTCTGTCTCCAGTGGTCTCCTCCAGTCTCCAGCGTTATTGGGCAGTGTCTGATGGTCTCCAATGGGATCCAAGGGACTTCTCCTGGTTCTCTGGGGCTGCAAGCCAGAGGATAGCAGCCCATCTCCTCACCGCTTCCCCAGGCCCCAGGGCAGAGGAGATGCGCCGGCAGGAGGGCTGGGGCTGCAGGCTGGGAAGCCGGGCTCACCTGTGGCTCAGCAGCGGCTGATGGTCCGGCCCATGCCCCGGAGGTGGCTGTGATGCCACCTCCGGCTAGTGGCGGCTGCTGGGGCGGAGCCGCCTGTTGCGAGGCGGCTGTTTGGGGGTCTCTGAGAGCCCCCGGCCGTCCTGCGGCGCTTCGGGCACCACGGTGCTGGAGGCAGCCTGGCCATGGTGCTCTGGAGCCCTAGCAGCCCTGCCTCAGGTGCATCCACCTCCGGGGACTCATCTTCTTGCTGGGGAGGGTCAGCCTCCATGGGCTCCTCTTGCCTGTGGGAGCTGCTGTGGGAGCCTCTAAGAATTATATCTTAACCCAAATGATGCAGTTATCTCAATAAGCTGCAGAGATTCACGCAAACACCAACTTTAAACTGGGGTAAGCCTTACGCTGCCTAACGACTAGGAGGGAAAGGAGGAAGAGAGAGAGAAAGAGATCATCAGTCCTGAGAGAAAGAGAGACAGACAGAGTGACCCTCTCCTCATGAACTTGCCCCTATTTATGGGCCCCACGTTCTTTTATCAATGACATATCTAAAAGCTAATAGATTTTGCTAAGTCGTCTTTTACACTTGTTGAACTTGAAAATTTATTTCTCCAAAGACATATCTTGTCCAACTGCTCAAAACGCGTACTTGCCAAGCTCTCTAAAACCTATTCTTGTTTGCACTAGTTACACTGTGTGCAAAATTTGCCTCCATTTTTAATGCTAGCGTTTGTCCGAGGGTGTAACAACCATATATTTCAATTCCCACAGTTCCTTCCAACAAACCTTGTATTCACTTCAAAATAACCACCTTCAGAGTGGGAATCCCACCACAGTGCTATGGTGCGAGGAACAGGAACAGAGGTAACATAGGGCCCATCTCAAGTTTGTTTCCACAACTCTCCACAAGTACAGGATGTTTCAAAAAGGTGGACCCAATTTGAAATCACTCTGTGTTGGAAATTGGGGCCATCTTTTTGAAAGACCCTGGAGTATTGCTTGAGGTTCATACAAAGCGTTTGAGTTTTCAGTCCGTGTCCTGTTACTTTTCCACAGCTATTCCTCTTTCTGTTCAAGAAAACGGGACTTGGTTATTCCCCATGTGGGGTTTCCGACTGTGTGATTAAGGCTTTTTAAACTCGTTTTTCAATATTTTTGTATGATTCCAACAAACCATTGTAAATTTAAATCCTTCTGCCACTGAACCAGGGAGGGCAACACATATCCCCTGGTCCCTCTGGTTCCAAATATGCGTGAGCCCTTGTATCAAGTCCAAAGCTACATTCGATAGAGTCTGGTTAGGCACTGGCAAAACCAGTATTAGTCCTATACCACGTATAAATGTACATTTCTCCCACATCTTTTTTCCCTTGTAAAATAAGGAAAACTAAGATCCAAAGAATCGCAAACCAGATTAAAATAACCAACTATACATCAATAAAAATAAACAAATAAATAATTAAATAAACAGCACTGATAGTCAAGAGAAAACAAAGGGACAATCCGCCGGGTTCTGATCTAGTGCTCCTTCCCGTGATTGTCACTGGCTTTTTGTATATATATTCATTGCTGTCTTTAAAACGAGGGGTACAGTGCCAAGGGTGGGCAGTTCTATGAGGACAGGTTGTCTGGTGTAGTGGAGCGGGGCCATGAGTCCTTGTTCTCCTTCTTCGGGGAACTGTGCTGGGGAACCAAATGTCAGTCATGCGTTAGGTGCAGACAGGCGGCTTTCTGGAGGCTCTCAGTTAAATGACTAACGGAGTGGGGTCTCAATGCACAAGGGGTCACCTCTTTCTAGGGGATCTAAACCCCGTGCCCATGAAGCAACTCTTTGAGTTGAAGACCAGGGTTCCCATTCATCACGCAAGCCTGCGTCCCAGCTTCTGTGCCAATACCCGGGTGCTGCTTTGGGGATCCTGTGGTTGGCGAGGGAACGAAAATACATGTACTCTTTGCATTTCATCTGTGGCTTTGTGGTTGTTCCTGTGACCTGCCTGCGCCGACTGGCACAGTCACTGTCGCTGCCCCAGCTGGCCCTTCATCCCCCTCTGCTGCAGGATGACACAGCAGCCCTGCAGCTCCGCAGCGAGTCAAGCCCAGCGTTGCATCTCCCTGCCCTGGTCACGGCCAAGGGCTCCTGTGCCCAGCCCAGCATCACAGAATGTGCAATGACTCTACAACTCAAAATACCAGTTTTCTTTAATGCAGTAGCAGTAAGCAGGCAAAGTGTGTTTGAACAGCTGGTGGTTTTTTGGCTCCAAGCTGATTATATGGTCTGCTAAAGGGCTTCGAAAAAATCCTTCTCCCAAGAGCCCTGTCACAAATTCATGACCAAATCTGGGAAGAAAAAAACAATACCAGAGATGGCAATTACTAAATGCAACGAGAAGACACAACAGAGATGATGGAAGAAAACAGCAAGAGGGAAAGCAGGGGAGGAGCAGAGAACACGTAAGCAAACGAGATCCTTGAATCTCCCCCAATCAGCGGAGTAATAGAAGGGTTCCAAAAGACCAGATTCTGAATAAGAAGTATACCTCGTAACTGAAATGCACTTTGGGGACATCTTTCCCTGGTGTTTCCTAAATGCTCACCTGCAATGGAGAGATAGAACTCTTTACAATCTTTGATCTCTCGGGAGCCTTCACAGGCTGCTGTACAGTCATTGTAGGCTTTGAAGAAATCAGGAAGAGCCAGTTCCATGTCTGAGATGGACGTTCTCCAATTCCCACAGCTGTATGCTCGCACAGCCCTGACAAACAGATTCTGAAAAATTGGCCCGAGTGAAAACCTACAGTAACTGACCTGCAGAAAGCTGCATGCAAATTCAGATAGAGTAAATGGTGTTTCTGCATTTCTGGATGACTACGTGAGCTGTTAGCCAGTCGATATGAGGAAAACAAATACTGATGGCTTGTGGATTTTACCAGATATTTCCTCGATCGTAGAGTCCGCAAGTCCACTTCAGATCCACATAAAAAGCCTGCTGGACAGAGGGAACAGAGTGAGTCTAAAGCACAGGCTTAGATAAAGCCCCAGAGGTGAGGATTACGGAATGCAACAAGGCGACACAACAGAGATGACGAAGGAAAACAGCAAGAGGGAAAGGAGAAGCAGAGAACACATAAGCAAACGAGATCCTTGAATCTCCCCCAATCAGAGGAGTAATAGAAGGGTTCCACAAGACCAGACTCTGAATCAAAAGCATACCTTGTAAGCTTTTGTCTCCAAGTCTTCAACATGCTCCTCAGCATCAGGTCTGCTCTGACAGTAGGCCACATTTCTTTGCATCATTTCAGCATCGGGATCCTTCAGAAGAAATGTGTGAGCTGCCGCAATAGCTTGTGGAAGGTTATGAGCCTAAACAGGGATGGGAAGAAGAGGAAAGGAGAAAAAAGTTAACTGGGAAAAAAAACTCAAAGTTTCCCACTTTCTGTCAACAAACTGTCCTGCAGCCTATATGTTCCCAAACTTACATCTACCGAAACCACAGTCTCGGCAGATACAATGGCACACTAGAACGGATACAAATCTTTTGTGTTTTATTAGTAGTTGCATCACTAGGAGCATGTTTCTTTTACTGTTGAAATCTATTATTGTTGCAGATAGCATCATAATGATTTTAGGTTAAAAAGAAGACTTTTTTTCCCTTCCTCCTGTACTGTGTTTCTATTTTTCATAGAGGGAGAGAGAAAGAAAAAGTCTTAAGTATCTGTGAAATGTTAAGAAACTTTTCCTTTTTTCAGGAAAGGTGCAGATCCAACGGTGTCCTTTGGTCTCCGACGTTCCCCAGTGGTGTCCTGTGCTTTCCAGCGCTGTCCTTCGGTCTTCGACGCTCTCCTGCAATCTCCAGCAGTCTCCGGCGGTCTCCAGTGGGCTTCTGTGCACACGCATTTATAGTTTTTATTTTCTATATTGACATATTTTTATAAACTACATAGTCGGTATACACATACATAGGGAGAAGGAAAGAGAAAGAAAAAGTCTGAATTATTTGTGAAATGTGAAACCTTTTCCCCTGAAGGCAAGATCCAGCTCCAGCGGTGTCCTTGGGTCTCCTGGGGTCTCTGGCGGTGTCCTGCGGTCTGCAGTGGCTCCACGGGACTCCTCCTGGTGCTCTGGGGCTGCCGACCAGAGGACAGCAGCCCATCTCCTCACCGCTTCTCCAGGCCTCAGGGCAGAGGAGATGCCCCCAGCATGAGGGGTTTGGGTACAGGCTGGGAAGCCGGGCTCACCTGTGGCTCAGCAGCGGCTGATGGTCCGGCCCATGCCCCGGAGGTGGCTGTGATGCCACCTCCGGCTAGTGGCGGCTGCTGGGGCGGCGCCGCCTGTTGCGAGGCGGCTGTTTGGGGGGTCCCTGAGAGCCCCCGGCCATCCTGCGGCGCTTCGGGCACCACGGTGCTGGAGGCAGCCCGGCCATGGTGCTCTGGAGCCTCAGCAGCCCTGCCTGAGGTGGGCCCACCTCCATGGGCTCCTCCTCCTCCTGCGGGGGATCCACCTCCATGGGCTCCTCTTCTTGCTGGGGAGGGTCAACCTCCATGGGCTCCTCTTGCCTGTGGGAGCTGCTCCTGCTCCCGACAGGCAGCTGCCGTTTTCCGGGCAGCGGAGCCATCTTCAGAGGTTCCCTGAACCTCCTCTTGCTTCTCCCACTCGACGAGGCGCTGTCTTCTCAGGACTCTTCTCTCCGAGCGCGATCCGACGGTGGCGCAGCTGGCAGAGCTGTGTTCCAACCGCTGTAACGGAAGGCTGGTCACGGCCCCAACGGACGCTGCGGTGGCCGGCATGGCGGCCCACGAGGCCATGAAGGCCCCATTGCAGGGCCATTTTGCTCTGCAGAGAGAAAGGCCGCCCCTCAGGCACCGCGCCTGCCCTGCAGCTGCCCCTGTGTGCCCGGGGCTCCAGCCCCCTCCTCGTGCCAGGCCTGGGGTCCCCTCAGGGGACAGCGGCCACAGTGTCCCAGGAGGGTCGGGGGGTCTCCGTGACCCTCCAGCCGCTCGGCTCCCTGCCGGTGCCGTCATCCCCGCAGCCGGCAGGAGCCCAGAGGTGATTCAGCTAGTGCCATAGCTCTTCCGCAGGGTTTCTGTAAAGCAGGACACATGGCAGCTCATTCTTCTCTGTCACATCCCTTCATTTCACTGTCTCTTCATAACCCAATAGAAATATTTTGAAAAGGTAATGCTTACATATATCTGTGGCTTGTTTACCTAATCAAAAGAGTATTGACATATTTGGGCAAGAAAAACCAAGTACGTTTATTAGTTTGCTCGAAATAAACAATTATTAATGTAGTTGAGAGAGTGATTTTAATCTCGTTTTCATTTTGGTTCATTTAAAAATTTGGGAACTGTGACGCTGAAGAGAGGATATATCCTCTTCTCCCAATGTTCCCTCCTTCTCTCAGGGGAGATTTTAGGACTTCTCAGAGCAGGGGTCCAGAAGAGAAAATGTGGTTGCTGTGAAGAGGTATCATTAGTGCAGTATGTGGATGCAGGCTGCCTACCTTCCTGCATGAACCCTTTTACCACAAGCAGATTCCTGTTCTCACACACAGCCTTCAGCAAAATCAGCCAACAACTATTAGCCAGACACGGGTGTCTTTGGCATTCAGCAAATTACTTGTGTATTAGACAGTGCTGATTACCCAGAAAACAGTATAAATAGCACATTTTATATGACACTTGTAAAATTGATTATTTTCCCCATTGCCGAGTTAGTAGGCCAGAAACTTCAATAGTGTGACAGAGTTCAAGGGGATAATTCTGGTTGCAAAATTACAAACGAACAAAAGAAAAAGACGTGTCATTGTAACGTTCTTTGGCCGATTCCATTTTCACTATGACTTGTTTGCATTGTTGCAAACCCTTTGTCCAAACAGAGTTTTAATTTCTGTTGCATTCTGACTTCTGTGCTGATTAATTATGAACCAAATTTAGCATTATACATTTGTCTGTATATTACCTTATTATAGCCTTTGCTTTTATCAAGATGTTCATAGATTTGTTAATCAAATGACATTACCTAATCTTTATAAACTATTTCAGTGTTTTCATTTGAATAGCAGTTACCAGGAGAGTCCTTTGAAAAGTTCAAATGAAAAGTTGAGTTGCCAGATGATGATATTTTTCAACCTGAACTGTTCGGTAATTCTTTAAATAGATTCATCTGAAAAAGAAAAATTAAGCGCAATATTTCTTTGCAGCCATTTAGAATGGGACAGTTTAGAACTTGTTTGATCTTTCATCCCAAAGTAATATTTTGAGACTAAGTCCATTTGTGCTTTATTAGAACATGAATATGACGACTTAGTTTCCAATTGAAATGAACATTTAATTTTATCCCAGATTTCATTCTTTTTATCCTTCTGGATGTTACTATGGCTTGAAAAAGCAACTATTTGCAGAAGGATAACGTTGTTAAAAACGCCTCTTAACTTTTAGAAGATTTCAAAATTTCCACAATGCCTGGTTAGAAAAAAACAGAATTTAACTACTGTTTTTAAAAGTTATGTTCTGAAAGTACAAGCTCAGTTTCTATTGCACATGTGAATAGCATAACTGCTCCAAGTTCCCGGGAACATTGTGTACTGGTAAAACTACTTACAAGTGTCTGAACAATTAAGTCTCTTAAGCTTTTGTGTCTACTTAGAATGGCAACAGAGGTTCTGTAGGTATATAGTACCTGAAACAACATAGTCCAGTGTTTCTCTAAGCACATCCATACAAAATATCATTTATCGTGCTATTTATAACAATTAGGAGCTGAATTTAGCCCAAAACATCAATTAAAAAAAAAAAAAAAGAAGTCTGGGGATGATGACAGTATAAATCCTGATTCTAGATGTTCTTGTCTTCTTTTCCTCGTAACATCCAGTGGTACTTATGCAAGATTGAGCCTGCTGGAAATTCTTGAAGGTCGAAAAAGAGGAAAGAAAAGGAGAGGCAGCCACCTTGATGAGTCAGGTAGATTTCAGAAAGGAACATTATAGGTAAAATTGTTCTGAGCCCAGAACAGAAATAAAAAAAAACAAATTGAAAATTAAGAAGATTAAATAAAAATGACATAGGGTCATATATTTGTCATTCCTACTTTTCGTACCAGTTATAGTACTACCTGGAAAATTTGCACTTTCTAAAGGGACTGAGGGTTAAGTACAATAGCATATGAATAATCAGGGAAAAGATCATTGCAGCTGACCAAGATCAACATCCTGTCGTAGATTTGTTCAAGTCTATGGGTGAAAGCATGAGACATGGGAAAGGTACAACATCTTTCACCGCTTCAAACTCAAGCCCTCCTTTAAAGCTGCTTCTCTGCCTTTGAAAGGGAAAGCTTCTGAATTCCTGAAGTAAGACACATCTTAGACCATATGAACCACTTTCTGTGCTGACAGAATTTAGTTAAAGATCATTATGTAAAAAGGTGCTATAAGGAAACTTTATAGAGTGAATGCTCTTTATAAACTGGAAGCTAAGGTTCAGCCAGTTTCCATTTAATGCTCCAATATTGCCTGCAGCAGTCAAGTAAATTTCATTACAGACTCCCTCCCCCCAAATGAAAACCATGTGCCTGCTTCATTTTTTCCTCCTTTCCTAGTCCCCCCATTCAAACCTCTCCTCAGTGCTTTAAAGAACCTTGCAAGAACTCATACATTTGAAATAGCAGAGTTGACTCTGGCTGTTATTATTAATTAGGACACATTAGCACAAGTACAGTCCTTCCTAAACAAGCTAAATTACAGGCAAATTGGCATGGGTATATGGCAATGGAAAGTGTTAAAAAGCATGCATGTACATTCTCGCTTCATTGAGCTTCAAAAATTGCATGCGGATTTTCTTTCTCCATAGTGAAATTAGCTTAAGCAGAGAAGCAAGTAGGCAAAGCAGTGTGATTTGGTAAGGACTCATTTTAGTGAAATCGATCTAGAGCAAGATTTGAGGCTTTTTCTTATAGAATACTTGAATGACACCATTTTTAGAAATAACGTATTCATTGAGTATCATCCAAGCAATTTCAGATTTTGTGTGTGTGTGTGATTTATGTCGCTGGAGACTACTTCTCTAAAAGGAAAACATTTCTGGAACAACCATAGACTTTCTTCATGACCTTAGCATGCTAACACATAAAACTAACTACCGGCAGGCATTAGCAAGCAGGAGTCATGGGGCCATCTGCCCTTCCTCTAGATCCTCGTTCTGTCCCTCAGAGAGTGCCACCAGTGGCAGTCGACCTCATAATTTCAGTGCTGCAGAACGACGCAGACATTTTATCGCGTCCTCAGATTGCTGAGGGAACAGCTACTATTTTTCTCAGAATGATGGCTCTCCGAATCCCTTTTCAGGGCTTAAATGCAACTTTAAAATACATTGTACATAAAACTACATTTCTGAAACTCTGCATGAAAGTAAAAACAACTAAGTGTATAAGAGAAAAGTCTCAAGAAATTTTGAAGAGCATTCCAGAAACGATTTCATGTCTGCTAGAACCTGTTAATCACGAGTATATTTAAACACGATGAAGTTGAGCTCTTCCGCTCAGATTGCCAACATATCCTGATGAGAAAACAACTCATGTTTGTCTTTCATTTTGACCAGAGTTTAAAATGAGACTGTGGCTCCAGTACAAAGTTTAGCTATGGCCTTCATGCCATGAGGACCATGCCCCTAATGCTGTATCTGCTGTCAGATCTGTAGTGATGTTTAGGAGGAAGATTCTTCCGTTATCAGCAAGTAAAACAAAAAGAATTATTGCTCTAAGATGTCAGTGCAAAGAAGCAGAAGACGGGACTGTGAAGTATGAAGGGTTTCTTTAGTGGTATTCAAAGATTAAGAGAAGTGTTGAAAATAGTAGATGAAATTCTGAAACTCGCATTCAGCATTACAATAAATGGAAGTTAAAGCTAAAGGGACAGAGAATTCAGTTTAAAATTTGGATTGGAAGTCATTTTTTTAATTAATAAACGTGAATTATACTGTTGAATTTTTTGAAGGCATAGCATAAGTCCTTTATTTGTATTCTTTTTCTTCCTTGGTAACACTATTAATAGCAATTTTAATTGCTGTTTTCTAGATTTCTGTCTTTGCATGTGTTAGAGTGCTTTGTTAATCTTTGTGATGATTTTGGGAAGCATTTTAAACACATATTTACAAAGTTAAAGGGAGAACTAACAGATCTCTATTGTCATTTGATCACAACTCTCAAATTTTAACACAGTTTTCATGTCGTTCTCAAATTCATTTAAAAATCTCGACATGAGCAAAATAAAAGCATAATCCTAAAGATATCTCAGTACTGCACAGTAATATGGAGGTTGATCAACTATTGTCTGTTTTAGTATATAAATATCTCATTTAAAAATACAGAAATAACATTTATCTGGATCATAATCCATCAAAACCAATACTGTTTTGTAAATCTGAAAAATAAAACTGTACCGTGTCTGCTGGTATGAAAAGACAAAAAAGCTTTTTTTTGCCTTTGGATGGACTGCTCTTACAAATTTGCTATGAGAAGGAGAAATGGACTAAGATGAGGTTCCTGAGGGGTTTCTATATTCTCTCTATCTGCAGTCTCAAATGATTCTGTGATTGCGTGTATTTTCTAAGATGAAATAACCAGTTTTAAAGCACTGAAATGTTTTCAAGCACGTTATTTTAGTGGGCATTCGAAAGACCGTGTTTTTCTGTATGTAATTCCGGTTTCAAACTCTGACAGTTTTTGTGAACAGAAAAGTATGAGTATGTCAGGAGAAAGATTCGGGCAGCTTCAGTGACAGGATCGCATTAGTCTAACATCGCTAGCAGTAGAGAGAAAAACTTTCTGCATGCCTGAAGGATGTTTAGCCTGTCACTTACAACTTACACCTAAATAGATAAATGATAATGAATAAAATGTGTTTACTACTCCAGTTTTCTGAGAGACAACTGTGAATGTCCATCTGGGATTCATCATTAACAGTCTAAAACACAAAACCTGACTGAAGAGCAGTAGCCCAGCATGTTTTGGGTTTTACTCTGGCTCCTGTTTGCGTCAGCGGAAGCAGGATCTGTTGCCTTGCTGGCTAATCAACATACAACCTCTGGTTACGTTACACAGCTCCTTGTCCAGGTCCCCAGTTAAATCCTTCTCTTTGTAAAAAATTTTCCTACCTAACTACAGCAAACCTTTAAGCAACCAGGAGTGCATTTACTTAGCATTTTAGAGCTTTTGAAGCAAACCTCCATTTACCACGCTTTGGTTCGCAATGTGGAGCTACCTCAGAGAGAGCAGATTGGATTCCTACCTCATTTGCTTTTCTCCCATAAGAAACTGCAATCAAAATTACACACCTACAATTTAGTATCAAACACAAGGTAAATATCTTGTAGCTACATTTGGGGATCAGTTACATACGTAGAACTTATTAAATGAATTTTTTGGGGTACCTTGTTCCTTAAATTTGAAAATTGTCCCAGCTTAGCATGGTTTATGTTTATGAAGTTCAGCAAAGACTTCATTGCCTTGAATAGCTGAGCAATAACAATAACAAAAAAGCAAACATCAGACTTACAACAGCTCTGCTGTCTTTGATGTTCTCTTCTTGAGTGATGTGTTTATGCAAGACAAATAAGTAAGCTGTCTCCATGAACCCTACTTGAAAAGACTCCAGATTTGTTCTGGAGATGTGGTGTCTTTTCTCTCTTCAAGTATGTGTTGATGGATCAAGGGAGAATGCAGACAGGCCCTAACTGTCAGCTGCCTGTAAGCAAAGAGACTTGGCTGAAGATGGAGCATTTGTCAGTGCTGAAAGGGAAAACGATTATAGACACATCTGAACTGTCCTTTTATACCTTATACACTTACCACTTATTCAGGTCACATTTTCTGAATGCATTATTGCTTTGTCCTTCAGCCCACAGAGTATTGACTCTAAGCCTTGGAATAGTTTATTAAATGTAAGAAGGAAGGAACCGACCAGGAACATCTGTGTCGATGGATATATGGGAGCAGTGATAGTGAATTTAAGCAGTACTGAGGATTTTATTGTATAGTGCAAACTTGTTTTGGTGGCCTATCTCATCTCTACTGCTGTAAACCAGCAGGCAGATGACTGATGTCCACTGATCTCAAATTAGCCCAACACTGCATCCCTTCTGTATCTTTCAGTGCCCCATGTGCCTTTTATTCTTCTGAAGAATTGTGGAAATATTATTTTTTACATTTTACAGATGAGGAACTGATGCATACAGTCCTGGATATATCTCAGTTCAAACTAAGCATTTAAGTGAGATGTTTGAGGTATCTACATTCTTATTCTAAGATTACTCCATGGTTAATGGAGTAATATCTTAATCACAGTAATGATGATCACAGTCAAATATCACAGCCATAGTGACCCTCTGGAATTGTCTTCCTCTCTGTTGCCGGTAATGAGGGCAAGCTGGTTACCATCTTGCAATCCTCAGTCGAGTGTCTAATGGTAGCTGAGGTGAATGTGGATCATAAGGTTAATCTCCAAAATCATCCCATGCATGCACCGCAGAGCCAGAAATCCCACGACGTGAGTTCATTTTCCAGTGAGAAGTCCTCTCGTTGACTGTCTTTATTAGCTCACCAAGTCGCATATTCCATTGAAGGTTCCTATCAGTAGCAACTGTGAATTAATTTTATGTGCCAACTATATTTTGATCGTTTCTGGCTTCCTGTAATTGGAGGATGGGCTGAGTGCAGTGAACAGTAGTCATCTTTCAAAAAGCAGCTGTTGGTCGAATACTGGCAGTTGTGATATCTTTAGGAGACTAAGGAGTATGTGAACACAAACCCAGAACTTTTTAGCTGTTCAAAAATAGTATTTCTTCAGGTGCAAGATTTGAGTAAAGTAATGTTGCAATATTTTTTTCTCTATTTATGTTAACTACATAGTGGTATTAGATAAGTGAGAAAACATTTCTGTATACACACATTCAGTTCTGGAAAAACAAACAAACAAAACCCACAAAAAAACGACAACAAAACCAAAACAAAAAACCCACAAACAAACAAAAACACCAAAAAAACCCCCATCTGTCTAACTGAAGATATTAGCTGGAGAAATTAGGGACCTGGGAAATAGCAAACCATATGAAGTTTAACAAGGACAAGTGCCAGATTTTGTACCTGGGACATGGCAGCCCTGGCTGTACCTATAGACTGGGGGACGAGATGCTGGAGAACAGCTCTGAGGAGAGGGATCTGAGGGTTCTGGTCGACAGCAAGTTGAACATGAGCCAGCAGTGTGCCCTGGCAGCCAAGAGGGGCAACCGTGTCCTGGGTGCAGCAAGCACAGCATTGCCAGCCGGGCAGGGAGGTGGTTGTCCCGCTCTGCTCTGCACTGGTGCGGCCTCGCCTGGAGCCCTGTGTGCAGTTCTGGGAGACACAGGATAAAAAGGCTCTAAAGCTACTGGAGAGTGTCCAGAGGAGGGCTCCGAAGTTGGTGAAGGGTTTGGAGGGGAAGCCGTATGAGGAGCGACTAAAGTCACTGGTTTGTTCAGCCTGAGGGGAGAGCTCATTGCAGTCTACAGCTTTCTCACAAGGGGAGGAGGAGGGGCAGGCACCAAACTCTTCTCTTTAGTGACCAATGACAGGACCCGAGGGAATGGCAGGAAGATGTGCCAGGGGGGGTTCAGGTTGGACATTAGGAAAAGGTTCTTCCCCCAGAGGGTGCTGGAGCACTGGAACAGGCTCCTCGGGGAGGTGTCACAGCCCCAAGCCTGACAGTGTTCGAGAAGAGACTGGACAAGGCCCTCAGACACACGGTGTGAACTGCGGGGTTGTCCTGTGCAGGGACAGGAGTTGGACCCGATGATCCTTGTGTGTCCCTTCCAACTCAGGACACTCTATGAAGCCAATTTCTATATATTTATGTGTAAGTTAAGCTAGAAGTTTTATGGGAATAGATTTTCGATACGCCTCTGACATGATCTGATCCTCACAGGAAATACTATGATGTTGGGCTTTTATGTAGTCACAGAATCTAGATACTAGAGGTATCGAATCATGTAAAGGAAAAATCCTTCTGTCTTCCGAATAGCAAAGGTTGTTCTAGACATTGTATTTTCTAATGTTTTTACTTCATTTAGTTTTCAAATTTCTCTGCATGTAAAAGCACAGGTGGATCTTAGCAGCAGTAAACTGAAATGGTGCTAAGTTTTTGTTTTTCCTCTTTAATTGTAATCTTTTTACACAGTAGTGCATTGCCCTGGCTTGTTGCTCCCCATCTCCAATTGCTGTTGCTACTGTGTAAATATTTTAAATGGCAGTTTCTTCCATGACTTGGATGCATCCCAAGGGAGGGCAGCAAAGCTGGGGAAGGGGCTGGAAGGCATGTCCTCTGGGGAGCAGCTGGGGACTCTGGGTCTGTCTACTTTGGAGCGAAGGAGGCTGAGAGGCAACATCGCTGCTATCTCCAGGTTCCTGAGGAGGGGAAGTGGAGAGGGAGGTGCTGAGCTCTTCTCCCTGGTACCCAGGGCCAGGACACATGGGAATGGCTCTCAGCTGTGTCCATCAGGGGAGGTTCATCCCTGACATAAGGAAACATTTCCTTAATGAGAGGTGGTCAAACCCTGCAACAGGCTTCCAGGAGAGGTGGTCGATGGCTCACGTCTGTCAGTGTTGAAGAGGCATTTGGGCAACATGCTTAATACCATGCTTCAGCTTCTGCTGAGTGCTGAAGTAGTCAGGCAGTTGGACTAGGTGATCGTTACAGGGCCCTTCCAGCTGAGCTATTCTGTTCTCTCCCATTCTTCTTCCTACCTGCTACTTTCCCACAAGTAGATGCGGAGGAAATCTCTGATGACATTTCTCCCCAGCCCTGCACGAGCAGAAGGCACCGAATACCCATAACCACATCCCAGCACAGGCGTTGCCTCTGTCATGTTGTGGGAAGGAGGCACGTACCTTCTGATGGAGTGAGAGCTGGGAATCGTCTCAAGGTAGTTGGACAATCTGAACAAATTGGCAAAAAGCAAGTATGAAGTACAGTTTGTGAAACTCTTCTCTGTTCATCTGGTTGAGTTGGGTTTCCACAGGGTGGCAAAACCTCACAGCTCTGACACTAGTGAGGCTCAAAGATCAAGCCCTCCATCTGAAGCAGGACATGCTCCTCACGTAAGGAGTTGCAAATCTTTCTGAGGTGAACAATACCTGCTCAGTTCCCATGGCTTCTTTTTTTCTTCCTTGTACTCATTTTTAGAAATACCCTATCTGTTTTTCATGGAAAAACATGCTAAACCAAAAGAGCCTGAGAACAACAGTAGAGAGAGAAGATCCATACGGGTGCTCCTAGGCCTCAGTGGCTGGGACCGGCCCCCCATGGGACCCCCACCCACCGCCAGCGTCTCGTGCCAAGGGCCCAGGGGCCGTGCCTCAGCTCAGCATGGGGCCTTGGGTCCCTGCCTGAGCCATGTTGTAGGTGTGTGTGCCCGTCTCGTGTCTGCCCCTGTCCCTGGCTGGGCCTGGGCCCTGCTCTGCAGAGAGTGGCTCTCCTGGATGGAGCCCTCAGGGCTTCGTAAGAACTTGTCGTACAGAACTCAAGGCATAACACAGCATAACTATTATATTATTTTTCTACTCTATCCTATGTATTGTATTCTATTCCATGTGTTCAGCATGAGTCAAATAAGGATGAGAATATTATTTACATGAAATGCCGGGGGGTTTTCAGCTCCAGAAACACTTTCAAGGACACAGAACACAAAGGAGACGAGTGGAAACAGGATTTTATTATATTTTCTTTTATTTTCGGTTATTTTATGTCATTTACTGACTCTGTTTACAGAGCCGATGCTCACAAGCATTAAGACAATGCCCACGTGTAGCCAGGAGCAGGCTGATGCATTCTTCAGTTTAGCTTGAAGAAACATCCCTTGCAATCTGGCAAAGGCAAGTCACAGAACTGCAAGAGCAGCAGGAGAAACACAGGCCAAGCTGCCCCTGTGTCCTGAAGAGGGAGAACGTGAGGAATGAGAATCAGGACAGACCACACACAAAAGAAGAAGACGAGGAAGAGGAAGAAGAAGAAGAGGTACATGAGGATGAAGAAGAAGAAGAATATGAGGAAGAAGAAGAAGAAGAAGAAGAAGATCTGTGTGATACTGTGAGGTATTTTGCAAAGTATGGCATCTAGCAATGACAAGCAGAGTTTCTCCCCTTTGCAGACTTTCTTGGTTCCTACACTGCTTGGCTAGGGATGCACAAAAAGTGCTCTTGTTCCTGCCCAGTGCTTGTGTTGCACGCAGGGAGAGCTGAAAAGTGGCAGATCCAGATGGCAAAGCAAGCCAGGAGCCCTCGCAAGTACAGGCTGTTTTGCAGCAGCCAGAACTCCTGGGGAAATGGAACCCAGGAAAGAGCAGAGCTGGCCCCTGCTGTGAAGTTGCTCTGGGCAAGAGAGCCTGAGAGAGCCAGGGGCTGTGCTCAATGCTACGAAGTACAAGAAGGAATTCCTAGGAGAACACTTGGCCCCCACCCTGGGACTCCAAGAAGCTTCCTCCCCCCAGCTGCAGGGCACGAGAGGCCATCTTCCTGGTGCTTGAGCAGCAGGCAGGAAGCGAGCCAAAAGGGACCAGAGGAGCTCTGAAAAGTGGTCATGCTCAATGCTACAGAGGAAGGCAAAAAACCCCCGGAGACCAGTGCCAATGTGCCCCGGGGGAAAATTCCTTCCTGACCCCAATGCTGGCGATCGGCTGTTCCCTGAGCATGTGAGCAGGGCCTGGCTCCTTGTCCCACAGGCTGTTCCTGCCTCCCAGGAGCTGCCCAAGCCCTATCCTGCCTTGAGCTGGAGTCATCTCGGGGGCTTCTGAGAGTGCCCAAACGCCTCTGGCCGGATTGAACTTGAGGGCAAGAATCCTTCCCGTGCCTGTGAGGACAGCAGAGGCTGCTCCAAAGCACTGGCAGCATCTCTACATCCTATTTCTTACCGCTGCTGGCCCTGGCTCTGCAGGGCATGAAGACAGTGAGCTCTGCAGTGCTCCTCCAGAAGTCATTCTCTTGGTCTTACCATTGCTGTCCAGCTGAAATGACCTGATAGGCTTGGGCACTTGTAGGGGTTGGTGGTTCTTCTAATCTTCTGAGGGCTTTGCATCTGTTCCCTGAACACTGAAGTAGGATTTCTATCCATCAGATGCACTTTGAACGTAATCCTTCGCCATTGCGATTGTTTGATTGTTTGATTGTTTGGTGTAGGTTTGAGGCTGGCTGGTTGGTTGAGGTTGGTTGGCTGGTTGAGGCTGGTTGGCTGGTTGAGGCTGGTTGTTTACAGGTGGTTGGTTTTGTTTGCTTTTTTTACACTCCATTAGGTTCTAATTAGGTTGTTGGTAGATTCTTTGTTTCTACCTTGTTTGAAGCTTGTCGTTTTGAATGTTGGTTTAAGATGGTTGCTTTGGCTGGGTTTCCGTGACTTCTTTACATGAGTCGTTTTAGGGTTGATTTCTGTGGTTGGTTGTTTGACGCTGTATGAGGTTGCTTCTAGTTTCTTTGTAGGTTCTTTGTAGGTTGCATGTTCATAAGGCATTGAAACCTTGTTGTTTTAGGTTGTTGAAGGCTGGTAAAGTTTAGTTTAGGTTAGTGGTCTTAAGGTACTTGTTTTAGGTTTCTGTTTTAGCTTGGTTTAGGGTGTTGGATGTCATTTTGTGAAAGCTGATTTGTGGTGTTTGTTTTAGGTAGTTTGGTTTTTCTCATTTTTGTTAGGCTGTTTGGTTGATTTTTTTTCAGAAAGATTCTTTGAGGTAGGTTGTGTTAGTCTGGTTTAGGTTGTTAGTTGAGGTTTCTTGGTTTGGGCTGTTTAGGTCGGTTTAGGTTTTTTTGAGGAAGGTTGTTTGAGGGTGGTTGTTAGAGGCTGGTTGTTGAAGGCTGATTGGTTAAGGTTGGCTGGTTTAGGTTGGTTGGGTGAGGTGCTTTTTGGTTGAGGTTATTTTAGTTGGTTCTTGTAGGTTGGTAGTTTTAGATGGGATGTTCTAAGCGGGGTTTTTTTAGGGTATTTTCTTGTTTTTTTACGTTGTAGGTTGGTTTAGGTCATTCGGTTGAGCTTTTTGCTTTAGCGTGGTTTAGGTCATTCACTTTAGGTTCTTTAGATTATTTTATCTTGGGTGTTTTAGAAGTAGGTTTGATTGCTGATGTTTAGGTTCATGTGTTTCTGTTTAGCTAGCTTTGGGTTGGTTGGATTAGGATGTTTGAGTTGTTTTTTAGGTCAATTGGTTTGAGATGTTTGCTTTACCTGTGTTTCTGTTAGTTGTTTGAGGGTGTTTTTCTGAGGCTGGTTGTTTGAGGTAGGTTGTTTGCAGGTTGTGTGCCTGTAGGGCCTTGAAGCTTGGTTGTTGTGGGGCACTTGAGGTTGGGTTTTGTTTGGTTGTCTTAGGCTGCTTGATTTAGGTTTGCTGGTTTAGCTTGGTTGAGGTTGTCTAGTTGGTGGCTTGAAGTTGTTTGGTGTCATTTTAAGGTTGAGTTCTAGTGTTGGTTTTAGGTGTTTTGGTAGTTCTTGTATTTATGAGGCTGTTTGGCTGATGTTGTTTGAGGAAGATTCTTTAGGGTTGGCTGCTAGAGTTTGGTTTAGGTTTTTGGTCTAGGTATCTTGGTTGAGGTTGTTTAGGTTGGTTTAGGTCATTTGGGTTAGGTGGTTTGAGGCTGGCTGTTTGAGGCTGGTTGGCTGAGGCTGGTTACTTGAGTTTTGTTGGTTGATTGGGGTTGGTTGTTTGCAGTTGACAGGTTTCTTTCTTACCCTCTGTTTGGTTTTGTGTAGTTCTTTATAGCTTGTTTCTGTCTTCTTTGTTCCTCTCTTCTTTTTTTTTTTTTATAGCTTCTTTGTGTTACCTTGTTTAGTTAGAAGCTTGTTTGTCTGAATGTTGGTTTCAGTTGGTTGTTTTAGCTCTGTTTACACTAGTTGTTTTAGGGTTGATTTGTGAGGTTGGTTGTTTGATGCTGTATAAGGTTGTTTCTAGGTTCTTTGTGGGCAGCGTGTTCGTAAGGAATTTAAACTTTTTTGGTTTGATTGTTGAAGCTTGGTAAAGTTTGGTTTGGGTTGGTGGTCTTAAGTTACTTGGTTTAGGTTTCCGTTTTAGCTTGGTTTAGGTTGGTTATTGCCGGTTGGTTGTTGTAGATTATTTGATGTCATTTTGTGAAGGCTGATTTGTGTTGTTTGTTTTAGGTGGTTTGTTTTCTCTCATTCTTGTTAGGCTGTTTGGTTCTTTGGGGTAGGTTGTGTTAGTCTGGTTTAGGTTTTTGGTTGAGGTATCTTAATTCAGGTTGTTTAGGTGGTTTTAGTTTTTTGGGGAGAAGGTTGTTTGAAGGTGGTTGTTAGAGGCTTGTTCTTCAAGGGTGATTGGTTAGGGTTGGCTGGTTTAGGTTGGTTGGGCGAGGCGCTTTTTGGTTGAGGTTATTTTAGTTGGTTCTTTTACGTTGGTATTTTAGTTTGGTTGTTTTCGGTGGGATGTTCTAAGCTGGTTTTGTTTAGGATGTTTTCTTTTTTTGTTGTTTTAAGTTGGTTTGGGTTATTTGGTTGAGCTTGTTTGCTTTAGCATGCTTTAGATCATTGGATTTAGGTTCTTTAGATTATTTTAGGTTGGGTGTTTTAGACTGGTTCTTTTAGGTTTGTGATTTCAGTACGTTGGTGTATGAATGTGTTTTTAAGTACATTTGTTGAAGTAGGTTGGCTTTATGTTGTTTGGGTTGGTTTAAGCGTTTCTGTTTAGCTTAGTTGAGGCTGGTTGGATTAGGTTGTTGGAGTTGTCTTTAGGTCGATTGGTTTAGGTAGTGTTTTTTGGGTTGCGTTGTTCGAAGACAGGCTGGTTCAGGGTTTTTGGTTTAGCGTGGCTTAGGTTGTTCCGTTATGGGTTCTTCATGTTCCTTGTTATAGGTATCCTGGCTTAAGTAGGTTGGTTTCTGAAGTTTGTTTGATGTAGGTTGTTTTGTTTGAGGTGAGTTGTGCAGGGCTCAAGGCCCACCTTGGTGGAGCAGGAGCAGCAGGCAGGCATGCCAAATGTGCAAAAGAATTTGTGGCAAGGGGCCCAGCTCCTCACTGCATAGGAAGGCACGAAACCGCAGGAGACGCTTGCTGGCCCACATGGGGAAAAGAATCTTTTGTCCCCCAGCTGGAGGGCACGAGAGGCCATCTTCCTGGTGCTTGAGCAGCAGGCAGCAACCGAGCCACAAGGGACCAGAGGAGCCCTGACAAGTGGTCTTGCTGGATGCTGCAGAGGAAGGTAAAGCCTCGTGGGGACCAGTGCCAATGTGCCCTGGGGGAAAATTCCTTCCCGACCTCAGCCAGTGTTGACTTGGAGACATCTCGGGGGCTTCCAAGAGTGTGCAAATATCTCCAGTCGGATTGGCCTTGGGGGCAAGAATCCTTCCCATATCTGTCAGGACAGCAGGGGCTGCTCCAAAGCACTGGGACCCCTGGCAGCATTTCTGCATCCTATTTCTTACCGCTGCTGGCCCTGGCTCTGCCGGGGATGAAGACAGCCAGCTCTGCAGTGCTCCTCCACAAGTCATTCCCTTGCTCTTACCACTGCTGTCCAGCTGAGAAGGCTTTCCGTCAAAAGATGAGCCTTGCAGCAGAGAACCTCCAGCAGCCTCGTCCAGCCTCCAGTCTTCTCCTCCCTCAGCCCCCACCAAGGAATTCCACCGGTTCCTCAAGTGCTTCCCCTGGGATGTGTTGGGGCTGCCCCCGGGCCAGCTCTGGCACTGGACACGGGAAGCTGCTCCTTTTGCTCCTGCCCGGGGTGTTGTGACGGCTGCGTTGCCGGGTGCTGGCATTGTGATATGGGGGTGACAGAGCCACACGTGTGCAGCCCCACCCACTCCCCCTCCACCCAGCATTCTACGGAGGAAGCCTTTGGGGTGCTGTCCCCGAGGCAGTCCCTGTGCTCAGGAGGCCCAGGGGCTGTCCCTGCCGTTTGGTGGCCGTGCACTGAGAACAGCTGCTGGGTGGCCCTGACTCTCCTCCTTTGCCATTCGGCTTGTTTGTAGGGAGTTGGAGGTTTGCTGTTGGAGGTTCATTGTTCGAGGTTGTTGATTTAGGGTTTCTTGTTTCAGGCTTGTTTGTTTGAGGTTGGTTGTTTCAGGTTGTTTGGTTTAGGTTGCTTTGTGGAGGCTGTTTTGGTTGAGGATGGTTGAGGTTGGTTGTTCTAGGCTGGTTGAGGCTGTTTGTTTACAGCTGGCTTTTTGCGGTTGTTGTTTTCATACTGAATTAGGTTCGAATTAGGTTGTTTGTAGATTCTTTGTTTGTAGGTTGTTTGTAGCTTCTTTGTTTCTACCTTGTTAGAAGCTTGTTGCTGTTTTGAGTGGTGGTTTAAGTTGGTTGCTTTAGCTAGGTTCTTATGAATTGTTTGCGGGTATTTTGTTGTGGTTGGTTGGTTGAGGAAGTTTGTTTGTACTTTGTGTGTTTGTAGGCCATTTCCGCTTGGTTAGTTTGGGGCTGTTGAAGCTGGATTTAAGGTGGTTGTCTTGTGTTGCTTGTTTTGGGTTTTTCGGTTTAGCTTGGTTGAGGTTGGTTATTTGGTGTCTTGAGGTTGTTTGGTGTCATTTGAAGGTTGATTTCTGGTTTAGGAGGTCCAGGTGTCTGTGTCTGCCATTCGTTGGCCATGCACTGGCCAGAGCTGCTGCGTGTCTCTGATGCCTCCTTTTCCATCTAGTTTCCCAGGACAAGCCTCATGCATTTACTGTTGTCTCAGGTTTTGGCAGAAAGCAGTCCTGCAACCCAGAGACTAACGATATTAGCTCTCCCCTGTCTGCACTAGAGGGTTCCCTTTTGCTACCTAGTTATCTGAGTGTGAGGTCCACCAGTGTGGGAACAGTACCTTTCCATTTTTGGAGACTAAAATTGAAAGGGATGATTCTCCTGCAGAGGGATCTGGACAGTTGGAGAACTGGGCAGTCACCAACTGCATGAAGTTCAACAAGAGCTAGTACCAGATTTTGTAGCTGGGACACGGCAGCCCTGGCTGTACCTATAGACTGGGGGACGAGATGCTGGAAAGCAGCTCTGTGGAGAGGGATCTGGGGCTTCTGGTCGACAGCAAGTTGAACATGAGCCAGCAGTGTGCCCTGGCAGCCAAGAGGGGCAACCGTGTCCTGGGTGCAGCAAGCACAGCATTGCCAGCCGGGCGAGGGAGGTGGTTGTCCCGCTCTGCTCTGCACTGGTGCGGCTTCGCCTGGAGCCCTGTGTGCAGTTCTGGGAGACACAGGATAAAAAGGATCTAAAGCTACTGGAGAGTGTCCAGAAGAGGGCTATGAAGTTGGTGAAGGGTTTGGAGGGGAAGCCGTATGAGGAGCGGCTAAAGTCACTTGGTTTGTTCAGCCCGGAGAAGAGGAGACGAGCAGTGGAACAGGCTCCCCAGGGAGGTGTCCCGGCCCCAAGCCTGACAGTGTTCAAGAAGCAATTGGACAACGCACTCAGACACATGGTGTGAATTTTGGGGTTCTCCTACGCAGGGACGGGAGTTGGACTCAATCCTTTTGAATCCCTTCCAACTCAGGACATTCTATGATTCTATGAAGCTGTCCTGGGTCACTGAGTGGGGGCAACGAGAGGAGGTGGTCTGAGTCAGGTGACCACGAATTGGCCAATTGGAGTATTGTCGCATTTGTCGCAGCGAGGGAAGACGCAAACACTTAATAAAAGTATCAGCAAATTTCAACTTTGTTACAGAGCAGTTCACTTTTATACATGTTCCAATAATTATGCCTACTAGTCATAACCTGATTGGCTAAAATCTAGGGATTACATTAACTTAATTCGTCTAGCAACAGATACTCAGTATAATCAGTAATTGGCTTATGCATATTACAAAACTTAAGCTCATTATTGGTTACAATTTAACTACCAACTCCACCCTTAGATCCACATTCTTTTCGTTTCTACATTGTTTTTCCCAACGAACTTCTAACAGCAAGGGTTTTGTTTGTTACACACTGAATGTCAAGGTTCTTATAACTTTGTCAAGTCAGCGTCTTGCTTGCGGTTCACATGAGCTGAGTTCGCTGCTTATCTAACTCTTGTTCTGCTAACCGTATTAGATTCACATGACCCCTATTATCTAACCATCCCTCCACAGAGTATTCCATCCCATTCACGGCCTCCTGGATTTAAAAGGTGGACCCGAAGGACTCTCTCTCTCTTCGGCTGGCTCTCCTGCTGGTTTGCTTTGTCTCTGCATTTTTTTTTCTACTGTCCCTGCAAGCTGAGGCCTCGTGACAAACTGGATCTAGTTCTGGTTGGCTGAAGGACCCTGCCGGAATGGCTGCTGGGAATTGCAAGACTGGTTCTATAATATTTGTTCTGCTTTATTTTTCTCTATTTTTATTTAGTAGCATTAGTAAAACGTTTTCAAATTTTCCAGCTTTCTTCTCTCTGTTCTTCTTTTCCTCTCCTCTCAAAATCGCCTGTCCTTAGTGAAAAAGGGGGACGAGAGGGGGGGCGGAAAACGGGAGGGGGGAAGAGGGTTAAGGAAAATACATCTGCCGCGGTTTTCGATTGTCTCTCCGCGATCAAACCACGACAGAAGGCAATTTCTATATATTTATGTGTAAGTTAAGCTAGAAGTGTTATGGGAATAGATTTTCAATACGCCTCTGACATGATCTGATCCTCACAGGAAATACTATGATGTTGGGCTTTTATGTAGTCAAAGAACCTAGATACTAGAGGTATCGAATCATGTAAAGGAGAAATCCTTCTGTCTTCCGAATAGCAAAGGTTGTTCTAGACATTGTATTTTCTAATGTTTTTACTTCATTTAGTTTTCAAATTTCTCTGCATGTAAAAGCATAGGTGGATCTTAGCAGCAGTAAATTGAAATGGTGCTAAGTTTTTGTTTTTCCTCTTTAATTGTAATCTTTTTACACAGCAGTGCATTGCCCTGGCTTGTTGCTCCCCATCTCCAATTGCTGTTGCTACTGTTTAAATATTTTAAATGGCAGTTTCTTCCATGACTTGGATGCATCCCAAGGGAGGGCAGCAAAGATGGGGAAGGGGCTGGAAGGCATGTCCTCTAGGGAGCAGCTGGGGACTCTGGGTCTGTCTACTTTGGAGCGAAGGAGGCTGAGGGGCAACATCGCTGCTATCTCCAGGTTCCTGAGGAGGGGAAGTGGAGAGGGAGGTGCTGAGCTCTTCTCCCTGGTACCCAGGGCCAGGACACATGGGAATGGCTCTCAGCTGTGTCCATCAGGGGAGGTTCATCCCTGACATAAGGAAACATTTCTTTACTGAGAGGTGGTCAAACCCTGGAAGACGCTTCCAGGAGAGGTGGTGGATGGCTCACGTCTGTCAGTGTTGAAGAGGCATTTGGGCAACATGCTTAATACCATGCTTTAGCTTCTGCTGAGTGCTGAAGTAGTCAGGCAGTTGGACTAGGTGATCGTTACAGGGCCCTTCCAGCTGAGCTATTCTGTTCTCTCCCATTCTTCTTCCTACCTGCTACTTTCCCAGAAGTAGATGCGGAGGAAATCTCTGATGACATTTCTCCCCAGCCCTGCACGAGCAGAAGGCACCGAATACCCATAACCATATCCCAGCACAGGCGTTGCCTCTGTCATGTTGTGGGAAGGAGGCACGTACCTTCTGATGGAGTGAGAGCTGGGAATCGTCTCAAGGTAGTTGGACAATCTGAACAAACTGGCAAAAAGCAAGTATGAAGTACAGTTTGTGAAACTCTTCTCTGTTCATCCGGTTGAGTTGGGTTTCCACAGGGTGGCAAAACCTCACAGCTCTGACACTAGTGAGGCTCAAAGATCAAGCCCTCCATCTGAAGCAGGACATGCTCCTCACTAGAAATACCCTATCTGTTTTTCATGGAAAAACATGCTAAACCAAAAGAGCCTGACAACAGCAGTACAGAGAGAAGATCCATATGGGTACTCCTAGGCATCAGTGGCTGGGACCGGCCCCCCCATGGGACCCCCACCCACCGCCAGCATCTCGTGCCAAGGACCCAGGGGCCGTGCCTCAGCTCAGCCTGGGGCCTTGGGTCCCTGCCTGAGCCATGTTGTAGGTGTGTGTGCCCGTCTCGTGTCTGCCCCTGTCCCTGGCTGGGCCTGGGCCCTGCTCTGCAGAGAGCGGCTCTCCTGGATGGAGCCCTCAGGGCTCGGTAAGAACTTGTCGTACAGAACTCAAGGCATAACACAGCATAACTATTATACTCTTTTTCTACTCTATCCTATGTATTGTATTCTATTCCATGTGCTCACCATGAGTCAAAAAAGGATGAGAATATTATTTACATGAAATGCCAGGGGGTTTTCAGCTCCAGAAACACTTTCAAGCACACAGAACACAAAGGAGACGAGGGGAAACAGGATTTGATTATATTTTATTTTATTTTTGGTTATTTTATGTCATTTACTGACTCTGTTTACAGAGCCGATGCTCACAAGCATTAAGACAATGCCCACGTGTAGCCAGGAGCAGGCTGATGCATTCTTCAGTTTAGCTTGAAGAAACATCCCTTGCAATCTGGCAAAGGCAAGTCACAGAACTGCAAGAGCAGCAGGAGAAACACAGGCCAAGCTGCCCCTGTGTCCTGAAGAGGGAGAACGTGAGGAATGAGGATCAGGACAGACCACACACAAAAGAAGAAGACGAGGAAGAAGAAGAAGAAGAAGAGGTAGATGAGGAGGAAGAAGAAGAAGAGGTAGATGAGGAAGAAGAAGAAGAACAAGAAGAAGAATATGAGGAAGAAGAAGAAGAAGATCTGTGTGATACTGTGAGGTATTTTGCAAAGTATGGCATCTAGCAATGACAAGCAGAGTTTCTCCCCTTTGCAGACTTTCTTGGTTCCTACACTGCTTGGCTAGGAATGCACGAAAAGCGCTCTTGTTCCTGCCCAGTGCTTGTGTTGCACGCAGGGAGAGCTGAAAAGTGGCAGATCCAGATGGCAAAGCAAGCCAGGAGCCCTCGCAAGTACAGGCTGTTTTGCAGCAGCCAGAACTCCTGGGGAAATGGAACCCAGGAAAGAGCAGAGCTGGCCCCTGCTGCAAAGTTGCTCTGGGCAAGAGAGCCTGAGAGAGCCAGGGGCTGTGCTCAATGCTACGAAGTACAAGAAGGAATTCCTAGGAGAACACTTGGCCCCCACCTTGGGACTCCAAGAAGCTTCCACCCACCCAGCTGCAGGGCACGAGAGGCCATCTTCCTGGTGCTTGAGCAGCAGGCAGGAAGCGAGCCAAAAGGGACCAGAGGAGCTCTGAAAAGTGGTCATGCTCAATGCTACAGAGGAAGGCAAAAAACCCCCGGAGACCAGTGCCAATGTGCCCTGGGGGAAAATTCCTTCCTGACCCCAATGCTGGCGATCGGCTGTTCCCTGAGCATGTGAGCAGGGCCTGGCTCCTTGTCCCACAGGCTGTTCATGCCTCCCAGGAGCTGCCCAAGCCCTATCCTGCCTTGAGCTGGAGTCATCTCGGGGGCTTCTGAGACTGCCCAAACACCTCTGGCCGGATTGAACTTGAGGGCAAGAATCCTTCCCGTGCCTGTGAGGACAGCAGGGGCTGCTCCAAAGCACTGGCAGCATCTCTACATCCTATTTCTTACCGCTGCTGGCCCTGGCTCTGCAGGGCATGAAGACAGTGAGCTCTGCAGTGCTCCTCCACAAGTCATTCTCTTGGTCTTACCACTGCTGTCCAGCTGAAATGACCTGATAGCCTTGGGCACTTGTAGGGGTTGGCGGTTCTTCTAATCTTCTGAGGGCTTTGCATCTGTTCCCTGAACACTGAGGTAGGATTTCTATCCATCAGATGCATTTTGAACGTAATCCTTCGCCATTGCGATTGTATGCTGTTCGTAGGTTGTTGAAGGTTTGTGGTTGAAGGTTTGTGGTTGGAGGTTGTTTGTTTAGGGTTCCTTGTTTCAGGCTTGTTTGGTTGGGGTTGGTTGTTTCAGGTTGTTTAGTTTAGGTTGGTTGGTGGAGGCTATTTTGGTTTGGATTGGTTGAGGTTGTTTGTTCTAGGTTGGCTTAGGTCATTTGTTGTAGGTTTGAGGCTGGCTGGTTGGTTGAGGTTGGTTGGCTGGTTGAGGCTGGTTGGCTCGTTGTGGCTGGTTGTCTACAGGTGGTTGGTTTTGTTTGCTTTTTTTACACTCCATTAGGTTCTAATTAGGTTGTTGGTAGATTCTTTGTTTCTACCTTGTTTGAAGCTTGTCGTTTTGAATGTTGGTTTAAGATGGTTGCTTTGTCTGGGTTTCCGTGACTTCTTTACATGAGTTGTTTTAGGGCTGATTTCTGTGGTTGGTTGTTTGATGCTGTATGAAGTTGCTTCTAGGTTCTTTGTAGGTTCTTTGTAGGTTGCGTGTTCGTAAGGCATTGAAACCTTGTTGTTTTAGGTTGTTGAAGGTTGGTAAAGTTTAGTTTAGGTTGGTGGTCTTAAGGTACTTGCTTTAGGTTTCTGTTTTAGCTTGGTTTAGGGTGTTGGATGTCATTTTGTGAAAGCTGATTTGTGGTGTTTGTTTTAGGTGGTTTGGTTTTTCTCATTTTTGTTAGGCTGTTTGGTTGATTGTTTTTCAGAGAGATTCTTTGAGGTAGGTTGTGTTAGTCTGGTTTAGGTTGTTAGTTGAGGTTTCTTGGTTTGGGCTGTTTAGGTCGGTTTAGGTTTTTTTGAGGAAGGTTGTTTGAGGGTGGTTGTTAGAGGCTGGTTCTTGAAGGCTGATTGGTTAAGGTTGGCTGGTTTAGGTTGGTTGGGTGAGGTGCTTTTTGGTTGAGGTTATTTTAGTTGGTTCTTGTAGGTTGGTAATTTCAGATGGGATGTTCTAAGCGGGTTTTTTTTAGGGTATTTTCTTGGTTTTTTAAGTTTTAGGTTGGTTTAGAGCATTTGGTTGAGCTTGTTTGCTTTAGCGTGGTTTAGGTCATTCACTTTAGGTTCTTTAGATTATTTTAGCTTGGGTGTTTTAGAAGTAGGTTTGATTGCTGATGTTTAGGTTCATGTGTTTCTGTTTAGCTGGGTTTAGGTTGGTTGGATTAGGATGTTTGAGTTGTTTTTTAGGTCAATTGGTTTGAGATGTTTGCTTTACCTGTGTTTCTGTTAGTTGTTTGAGGGTGTTTTTTTGAGGCTGGTTGTTTGAGGTAGGTCGTTTGCAGGTTGTGTGCTTGTAGGGCCTTGAAGCTTGGTTGTTGTGGGGCAGTTGAAGTTGGGTTTTGGTTGGTTGTCTTAGGCTGCTTGATTTAGGTTTGCTGGTTTAGTTTGGTTGAGGTTGTCTAGTTGGTGGCTTGAAGTTGTTTGGTGTCATTTGAGGGTTGAGTTCTAGTGTTGGTTTTAGGTGTTTTGGTAGTTCTTGTATTTATGAGGCTGTTTGGCTGATGTTGTTTGAGGAAGATTCTTTAGGGTTGGCTGCTAGAGTTTGGTTTAGGTTTTTGGTCTAGGTATCTTGGTTGAGGTTGTTTAGGTTGGTTTAGGTCATTTGGGTTAGGTGGTTTGAGGCTGGCTGTTTGAGGCTGGTTGGCTGAGGCTGGTTGCTTGAGCTTGATTGGTTGGTTGGGACTGGTTGTTTATAGTTGGTAGGTTTTGGTTGCTTTTTACCCTCTCTTAGGTTCTGTGTAGTTCTTTGTAGCTTGTTTGTGTTACCTTGTTTGTTTGAAGCTTCTTTGTGTGAATGTTGGTTTAAGTTGGTTGGTTTAGCTCTGTTTACACTAGTTGTTTTAGGGTTGATTTGTGAGGTTGGTTGTTTGATGCTGGATGAGGTTGTTTCTAGGTTCTTTGTGGGCAGCGTGTTCGTAAGGAATTTAAACTTTTTTGGTTTGATTGTTGAAGGTTGGTAAAGTTTGGTTTAGGTTGGTGGTCTTAAGTTATTTGTTTTAGATTTCCGTTTTAGCTTGGTTTAGGTTGGTTATTGCCGGTTGGTTGTTGTAGATTATTTGATGTCATTTTGTGAAGGCTGATTTGTATTGTTTGTTTTAGGTGGTTTGTTTTCTCTCGTTCTTGTTAGGCTGTTTGGTTCTTTGGGGTAGGTTGTGTTAGTCTGGTTTAGGTTTTTGGTTGAGGTATCTTAATTCAGGTTGTTTAGTTGGTTTTAGTTTTTTTGGGGGAAGGTTGTTTGAAGGTGGTTGTTAGAGGCTGGTTCTTCAAGGGTGATTGCTTAGGGTTGGCTGGTTTAGGTTGGTTGGGCGAAGTGCTTTTTGGTTGAGGTTATTTTAGTTGGTTCTTTTACGTTGGTATTTTGGTTGTTTTCGGTGGGATGTTCTAAGCTGGTTTTGTTTAGGATGTTTTCTTTTTTTGTTGTTTTAAGTTGGTTTGGGTTATTTGGTTGAGCTTGTTTGCTTTAGCATGCTTTAGACCATTGGATTTAGGTTCTTTAGATTATTTTAGGTTGGGTGTTTTAGACTGGTTCTTTTAGGTTTGTGATTTCAGTACGTTGGTGTATGAATGTGTTTTTAAGTACATTTGTTGAAGCAGGTTGGCTTTATGTTGTTTGGGTTGGTTTAAGTGTTTCTGTTTAGCTTAGTTGAGGCTGGTTGGATTAGGTTGTTGGAGTTGTCTTTAGGTCGATTGGTTTAGGTAGTCGTTTTTTGGTTGCGTTGTTCGAAGACAGGCTGGTTCAGGGTTTTTGGTTTAGCGTGGTTTAGGTTGTTCCGTTAAGGGTTCTTCATGTTCCTTGTTACAGTTATCCTGGCTTAAGTAGGTTGGTTTCTGAAGCTTGTTTGAGGTAGGTTGTTTTGTTTGAGGTGAGTTGTGCAGGGCTCAAGGCCCACCTTGGTGGAGCAGGAGCAGCAGGCAGGCATGCAAAGTGTGCAAAAGAATTTGTGGCAAGGGGCTGTGCTCCTCACTGCATAGGAAGGCAAGAAACCGCAGGAGACGCTTGCTGGCCCACATGGGGAAAAGAAGCTTTTGTCCCCCAGCTGGAGGGCACGAGAGGCCATCTTCCTGGTGCTTGAGCAGCAGGCAGCAACCGAGCCACAAGGGCCCAGAGGAGCCCTGACAAGTGGTCTTGCTCGATGCTGCAGAGGAAGGCAAAAAAGCCCCGGGGACCAGTGCCAATGTGCCCTGGGGGAAGATTCCTTCCTGACCCCAGCCAGTGCTGGCGATCGGCTGTTCCCTGAGCATGGGAGCCAGACCTGGCTCCTTGTCCCACAGGCTGCTCCCGCCTCCCAGGCGCTGCCCAAGCCCTATTCTCCCTTGACTTGGAGATATCTCGTTGGATTGGCCTTGGGGGCAAGAATCCTTCCCATATCTGTCAGGACAGCAGGGGCTGCTCCAAATCACTGGGACCCCTGGCAGCATCTCTGCATCCTATTTCTTACCGCTGCTGGCCCTGGCTCTGCAGGGGATGAAGACAGCGAGCTCTGCAGTGCTCCTCCACAAGTCATTCCCTTGCTCTTACCACTGCTGTCCAGCTGAGAAGGCTTTCCGTCAAAAGATGAGCCTTGCAGCAGAGAACCTCCAGCAGCCTCGTCCAGCCTCCAGTCTTCTCCTCCCTCAGCCCCCACCAAGGAATTCCACCGGTTCCTCAAGTGCTTCCCCTGGGATGTGTTGGGGCTGCCCCCGGGCCAGCTCTGGCACTGGACACGGGAAGCTGCTCCTTTTGCTCCTGCCCGGGGCGTTGTGACGGCTGCATTGCCGGGTGCTGGCATTGTGACATGGGGGTGACAGAGCCACACGTGTGCAGCCCCACCCGCCTCCACTCCGCCCAGCATTCTATGGAGGAAGCCTTTGGGGTGCTGTCCCCGAGGCAGTCCCTGTGCTCAGGAGGCCCAGGGGCTGTCCCTGCCGTTTGGTGGCCGTGCACTGAGAACAGCTGCTGGGTGGCCCTGACTCTCCTCCTTTGCCATTCGGCTTGTTTGTAGGGAGTTGGAGGTTTGCTGTTGGAGGTTCATTGTTCGAGGTTGTTGATTTAGGGTTTCTTGTTTCAGGCTTGTTTGTTTGAGGTTGGTTGTTTCAGGTTGTTTGGTTTAGGTTGCTTTGTGGAGGCTGTTTTGGTTGAGGATGGTTGAGGTTGGTTGTTCTAGGCTGGTTTAGGTTGGTTGAGGCCTGTTGTTTGAGGTTGGTTGTTTGAGTCTGGTTGCTTGGCCGGTTGAGGCTGTTTGTTTACAGCTGGCTTTTTGCGGTTGTTTTATTCATACTGAATTAGGTTCGAATTAGGTTGTTTGTAGATTCTTTGTTTGTAGGTTGTTTGTAGCTTCTTTGTTTCTACCTTGTTAGAAGCTTGTTGCTGTTTTGAGTGGTGGTTTAAGTTGGTTGCTTTAGCTAGGTTCTTATGAGTTGTTTGCGGGTATTTTGTTGTGGTTGGTTGGTTGAGGAAGTTTGTTTGTACTTTGTGTGTTTGTAGGCCATTTCCGCTTGGTTAGTTTGGGGCTGTTGAAGCTGGATTTAAGGTGGTTGTCTTGTGTTGCTTGTTTTGGGTTTTTTGGTTTAGCTTGGTTGAGGTTGGTTATTTGGTGTCTTGAGGTTGTTTGGTGTCATTTGAAGGTTGATTTCTGGTTTAGAAGGTCCAAGTGTCTGTGTCTGCCATTTGTTGGCCATGCACTGGCCAGAGCTGCTGCGTGTCTCTGATGCCTCCTTTTCCATTTATTTTCCCAGGACAAGCCTCCTGCATTTACTGTTGTCTCAGGTTTTGGCAGAAAGCAGTCCTGCAACCCAGAGACTAACGATATTAGCTCTCCCCTGTCTGCACTAGAGGGTTCCATTTTGCTACCTAGTTATCTGAGTGTGAGGTCCACCAGTGTGGGAACAGTACCTTTCCATTTTTGGAGACTAAAATTGAAAGGAATGATTCTCCTGCAGAGGGATCTGGACAGTTGGAGAACTGGGCAGTCACCAACTGCATGAAGTTCAACAAGAGCTAGTACCAGATTTTGTAGCTGGGACACGGCAGCCCTGGCTGTACCTATAGACTGGGGGACGAGATGCTGGAAAGCAGCTCTGTGGAGAGGGATTTGGGGCTTCTGGTCGACAGCAAGTTGAACATGAGCCAGCAGTGTGCCCTGGCAGCCAAGAGGGGCCACCGTGTCCTGGGTGCAGCAAGCACAGCATTGCCAGCCGGGCGAGGGAGGTGGTTGTCCCGCTCTGCTCTGCACTGGTGCGGCCTCGCCTGGAGCCCTGTGTGCAGTTCTGGGAGACACAGGATAAAAAGGCTCTAAAGCTACTGGAGAGTGTCCAGAGGAGGGCTCCGAAGTTGGTGAAGGGTTTGGAGGGGAAGCCGTACGAGGAGCGACTAAAGTCACTTGGTTTGTTCAGCTTGGAGGAGCCTGAGGGGAGAGCTCATTGCAGTCTACAGCTTCCTCACAAGGGCAGGAGGAGGTGCAGGCACCAAACTCTTCTCTTTAGTGACCAATGACAGAGCCCGAGGGAATGGCAGGAAGATGTGCCAGGGGAAGTTTGGGTTGGTCATTAGGAAAAGGTTCTTCCCCCAGAGGGTGCTGGAGCACGGGAACAGGCTCCCTGGGGAGGTGTCACAGCCCCAAGCCTGACAGTGTTCGAGAAGAGACTGGACAAGGCCCTCAGACACACGGTGTGAACTGCGGGGTTGTCCTGTGCAGGGACAGGAGTTGGACCCGATGATCCTTGTGTGTCCCTTCCAACTCAAGACATTCTGTGTTTCTGTGATCAATAAAATGTATAATCTAATACCCAGTGATGTTACTGCAGGCTGTTTTCAAGTCTGTACACTAGAACTCAAAACTGCAATATTTCTGTTGTGTTTTAAAAATTTAGGCCCCTTCTTTTCATTGGTAAGTTTAATGGCATAGGATATTAACTTCAAAGCAAGAGAAGTCTGGAAGCACTCTTCAGTCCATAGGAAGCACCGTATATAAGAACCTGTATTGTTTTGCTTACAATTATATATGCAATATTCAAATATTAATTCCTTCATTGCTTCTTACATTAACTGTGGAACTTACTATTTTCAAAACTATAGGTTTGTTTGTTTGTTTGTTTTAACCAGTATAGTTTCTACAAGAAATCGTCTCTTTCATGTGTGCACTCATAGCACTGAAATACCTTCCTGGCTTTAGATTTCTTTTTGCCTTACTGCAACTCAGGAAGAAATTTTACAGTCGGGTAATAAAACCCTTTAACTTAAATGTTAATAATGGAAAAGCGGATAAAAATAGTGAAGTACTGAACTGTTAGAAAGGCGTGGAAGATACTGATAAAAAGTGAGAGCTTGTTTTCCACGTAAGTCTGCTTGTCCATATACACCTTGCAAGTAGCACTCTTGATTCCCAGCTGCTTGGTGTATGCATGATTAGGAGTTCTTTGTCTTAAATGCTTTTGTTACGAAGGCCAACATGAGTTGGGCAGAGTATAAAATAGGAAAGATCTTCATGTGCCAGAATTTGTGTTGGTGAAAGTTCCTTTGACTGCCTGGGACATGAAGCACTGAGGAGGAGGAACCCAGCACTCAAACGGAACAGTGTCAGTACTGTTTACTCGGGTATTCTGCTCACCTTTATCCACAGCACTCCTTTGGCTTAAGCCACAATGCTTTAGTTCAAACCACAGTCAATATTCCCTTTCTAAAGGGCTACAAAGGTCGGTGCAAGAGTCTGCAGGAATATACTGCTTCTGAGGAGGAGTGCAGCGAATCTCTGCCCTCATCAGGCTGAGGGTCTGCAGGGAGGTGCTCCCATCTGAATGTGCTTTACAACACTAAGCAGGTGCCAATGTTAAGTGGCATTCTTCTGTGGATGAGTGAGTTTTGCAGTCCTGGGAAGGGGTAAGTACTCTGAGCTGACAGACTAGCTGTAACAAAACAATGAAGGATGTATAAATAAACTGCAACACTTACATGGCAGGTGAAAGATGGATGGAGTACTTAAAAGAAGGCTCTCGGGAACTCAGTGTGGTGTGCAAGATTGGAAAACCTATACTGATTATGTACTTTGTACTGGGAGAAACAGGTGAGGTCCCCAAGGACCGTCAGAAACCAAGTGATATGTTAGCTTGGTGGTACAATGCTGTTGTCATGGTTCCTTTGCTTACCATTAGCCCAGCAGTAAGTTTGCCAATATTTGAGGCTTCCTGACTTTTGAGATCTCTTTTCCTTCTTTAAATGTATTCTTGCTATAACGTGCATGCCTGAGAAAACACATGATTTGTATAACAGAACTATTACAAGTGTTCTTACTATTCTGTAATTTAAAGATTGCACATTTTGAAATAACAGTTCTCTTAAATGTTGGACAAACACCTCCGTACATTTTTCAGTCCAGAGTTGCAGCTCTGTCTGCTTTATTCTTATACCACACCTCAAAAAGGTACTTCTGGAAAACCTTGGTTCTACAAAGCCCCACAGAAACTGTCAGAATTCTCTCTTCATCATCACCAGCTCCGTAGGCAAGTCTGGATATGACCCCTGAATATAATGAGCATCCAAAATATCTACAGAACTGTTATGAGAACAATGGCAGCGGAAAGGTTGTCTATAGTTCTTCCCCACCAGTCTCCCACTTATGGTGGGAGTGCTTGAAAGCATGGCAGTCCCAGCTTATTACTGCTGTAGGAATACACTTACATTCGTTTGCATTTACAAGTCAGTTTCCACAAAGGAAAACACCTGGAAACTTTTTGGTCTTGTTTAATATGAGAAGTCACAATGAAAAAAAACAAAATGAAAGCCTTTCACGTGGTCTTCTTGACACCAAAATGATATAGCCCGTGTACAATCCAGGATACTTCTCTTCATCTTTACATTCACTTGCAATTTTAAAAATTATTTGTAGTTAGGTTTGTCCATGGTTATTGATCAGAAACATAGTATCTAAATGCTGATTATAGCATTTGTAATAATCTAAAGTAGGGAAAACATTATTGAAAACCAGTAATTCGTAGCACCATTGCTAGTAGTAAACTACTGGCAATTCAGACTGAAAGAAGGAAAACCAGTCAGTATTTCAGCCTGTTGCAGTAATAAAATCAATCAGTTTCTATAGCACCTTCCAGATGATCAGCGTGGAGTTATCAGTGCTATACATGAAAGGTATGGCGCAGCTGGAGACAGGCTCTTTGATCCCAGAGCCAGTGCTCTGAATGCAGCCACACCCCATCTTGCTATCAGGGTGAGCCAGATCTCGTAGCCAAATAGCAGTACAGCCAACCGTCTTTGCTCAAATATTTCTGTGAATTTACACATCCGAACCCACAAAAAACGTGGGTTTACATTAATATTTCAGTTCTCAGGAAAAAAGAAAAAAAGGCATCTGAAAAGTATATGGATTTTTTAACCAATAAAGACAGATTCTCTCCTCTGCCACGTTTCTGGAGTGAAGGTGCAAGAGGTCGTCAGGGAGCTGTGCTTGGGCACCTGAGGGAAGGGGCCTGTTTTTTAGCACCCAGAAAACCCCTTGAAGTCAGAGTCAGGTCTGCAACCTTGGAAATCAGAGAATTTATGCAGTTAATTGCAGGATTGTGTCCTTGCATTTTTTTTTATATTTCGGCCTGAGTCATAAATCTTTGTTCTCTTCATCTTCTTTCTATTCACTATGAATATTAATTGTACCATATGCTGATTAACGCCTCTGAAATACTTGCTTTACCACAAGAGTTAAGAAACCTGATTCTTTAGTGGAACATGGTCTGCTATTAGAATAAAAGTACCTTCTTTTCCTCTCATTATTTTCCAATACATCTGACGAAAACATTTCAGATTTATATAGTTGTATTTAGCAGCTGTCTCATATTTACCTAGACTGTGAGATATAAATGGAATTTAGTACTTTTTTTCAAGAATGTGTTTGGTGATCAGACAATGGCAAAGGTGTTTCTGCTCTATCATAAATGGTCTTCATTGCTTAATAATTTTGGGGTTATTTAATGTCTATTTTGTGCATTAGACTGTGGCTGATTTAGCAGTAAGGACTTTTTCATTTCTATTTTGTAGCAGTGGGTGCTAAGGGAAGTAAAACATTAATACGAGAACTGCTGTAAGTATCAGGGTCGTATCTTCAGCTATTAAAATTGAAAGGTGATTTAGGAAATTGAATTACTAAAAACATTAATTTCCTGGTTCATGTTGGCCACAAAAATGATTCACTGAGTAGATTCTCAGGGAGGAAGAGGCTGAGCCCAGAACTTGAAGAACAGACTTTCGTAGGGTGCCTGAGAGGAGATCACTGTAGTGATTATATTCTGTGCCAGTATTATGAACTACTAAAACAACCTTGGAAACTTATCCAGGAAACCTGGTGAAGTTTTATCATCTTCGTGCTCACTTCTGAACTGCTTTTAGTCTAGTGTGCAGGTTTCATAATTTGAAATTTCCCATACTTCAGTTAATGGATGACAAGAAGTAGTATTTCCACTGGGATACTTACACAGAGCTTCGGAGGTGGAAGCACCTCTGTGGAAGGGGTTGTCTAGAACCATAGTAAAAACGGATTGCTGGTGTAGGAAATTAATGAGTGTGGTTACTTATACAGGAGTTGAGGAAATGCTGACAAACGAGGGCTCTCACTGTTTAAAGACATCTGTTAATGATGTCAGTCATACAAAAGGTGTAAGGGGCAGGAGTGAAATACAGCAAAACTGAAGGAGGGACAGCTGAGAAATTCTGGAAAGCTAATACAGTGTGGAGAGTTAAATAAAAAATGACGTGGCCAACGCTCTGCTTCCCTAAATGCATACAAACCCTATACCTATCTGTATACCAACATGAGATGTATAAAAGAAAAAATAGGTGAGTTGAAATTCTTGGCAAAGCAAGAGGATCTTGGCATAGTAGCCATTACAGAAGAATGTTGGAATGACAGAAATCAATACGAGAGTATAATACCTGGCTGTAAACTGAACAGGAAGCATAGATTAGGTCATAGAGCTGGGGAGCAGTGTTAGGGCAATACTGTTGAGCCTTTTGACGAGGAAAAGGATATTGAGTCCAAAACATTGAAGGCGATCAAAGAATCAACTAAGCCTAATGAGGCAGTAATAGTGGGTGACTTCAACTACCCTGAGCCGGTCAGATGTCACGGTGGAATACAGCATAAGGGAAGCAATTTCTCATCACTCTGAGTGATTGCCTTTTTGGAACATTTAGTCCTAGAGCACGGAAATGGAATGACTTAAGTGTTGTAGAGAAAAGCAGGCAAGAAACTCTGGAGTCCTTTATCAGAGCAGGCCTTTTGGGGTTAAAGTCGTGGCCACTGTAAAACTTCAACACTGAAGAGCCAACAGTTAGTTTACAGAACCACTATCAGACTGGAGGATGTAAAAACTCTTTAAGCAAATAAAAAGTAAGGAAATTAAATCCCAAGAATCAACATGGAGTCCAGCTGATGTGTTCTGTAATAGAACAAGAGATACAGCAGCAAAGTAGAAAAGCAGGAAGTATGTGAACTTGGTTACATGGATCAGGAATTTTTCGAACCAAAGATATATGCTTCGTGCGTCAAACCCCCATCCCTAGGGATGTCAATAAAAAGTAATTTTGTCTACAGCATGGAGTAAAAAGCTGTGAAGCTGTGGCATAAGAAAGGCTTTGTCAAAGCCATCACCTCACACCCACGAAGAAAATAAAATGTTTACCGGAGCAAACAATCTGTAAGACGCAGGCCTAGCAGAAAGCAAAGATGGAAAATAAGGACATTCCAGTGAACTGTGTTTTTATTTTGTTTTGTATTCAGTCGGCATCACAGATGTGGTGATTGTGACATAAGGGAATATAACATACAGCATTTAGTTTGTCAGAGTAAGGGACTGAGAGTAAAGATGTAAGTTTATAAGCACCCAGAAACAAAAGAGAACAAGATTTCAGTCATTCAAAAATTTGTAAAGAACATTACTTTTGTTTAAATTAAGTAGTGTTCCAGCATGAGCTGGTGAGATACTTCAGATATGAGAGGTAGCTGTAGGTCAAGTGGAGATAGATGTGATTCACTAATACAATACTTACATGCCTAATACGGTAGAGAGATGATATTACCTTTTCCATGTGAGCCCTATATGTTAGAAGCTATGTTTGGAAAGAAGGCTCATAAACTTACTAGTGATAAAACATGACTTTCATTGGCAACAGGACTTGAAATTAGTGGGACTATTGCATTGAAAAAAAAGGCAGGGGATGAAAATGGTGATACGCAATAAATTCTGCAGCCTAACGTTCTAGAAATACTAGACCAAGCAGAACCAGGCATTAGATAGGGATACATTTAATATCCTTTTCAAATTTCGAATGAGTTAACAACTTTTTATTTGGAAAGAGGTCCTTTTAGGATGTGGGATGTGATTCCAATATGGCATTGTGTTCACAACAGACACTCTTACTTCTTTAGGGAGTGATTATGGCCATAACTCCATGTTCAGCATGTACAGGAAAAATGGTCTGATGGCACTACTAGTAATTACATTTCCAACAGCCAGCTATCTTGTGGCTATAAAAATATGGAGAAAATGGTTACATGATTTCCTTCGTGGGCCTGAAAATTCTTTTCACTGAACTTCAAATGAAAATGTGAGAGGACGGTATCTGTACAAATGCATATTCCGAATGCATGGCTCTACGTTACACGGAACTTCTTAAACTTGGGTGAGAGGCAGGGGTACTGACAACATCTTTGATATGTTTCTGATTCCAGCATCTCCTTCAATTGCGATTTGAAAGCTGATTGTATCTTGGGTAGTACCTAGAATGGCTTTGAAACTTTGCTGGTAGTTCAAAGAGAAAACGCATTGTCATAGGTGATTGGTTATGTGCAAATCAGTTTCAGTCAAAATTAAACTAACATGATATAAAATGAACTTCATAATACTTGCAGAAAGAGCCAGATGTTTACTAGGTGGCCAAACACCTCATTATCCCCATGAAAAAAGGCAGAAACAATGTTTCTGATTCTCCTGTCTGCCAGTTGTGCTGCTGTGTCAACAATATAATAAAGTATTTTACTTCCTTAGCGTGTAAGAGAGCTATTCATTTTTGAGGGACGCAAGGAAGATTCATGCTTGCTAATAATAATTTAATGATTAATTTCTGTTCAACAACTGTTTTTACTTTGCATGTAATCTGTTTACCAAAAGAACCCTTTTGTATATATATTGTTATTGAATTTCTCAATTAAGGGATCCATCATCAAGCTTCAGATATTCTTACAAGTTGAGGAGTGTCCTACTTAAAACATTTCTTTAAATCATCCTGAAGCCATGTCTTTCATGATGATAGTTTTTCTAGCTGGTTTTTGAGATGATGAACAGGTACTCACACATAAGTCCCAGAGAAAGCCACCATACATATTACTAGTCTGTACGTCTTACTACCTTAAGGAACAGTACGGTCATAGAAAAATGATGGTTTCATCTTTTTCCTTGAAGGACTTGCGAAAGTTGAAAGTGTCTTGCACCACTGTGTGTACCATATGATCTTGTAAAGAATGAGTCCTAAGTCCTAAGCACTCAAAGATAAAGCGCCTATTTGAATCTAGATTTTCAGCCTTGCAAGTCTTTTACATGAAGAAGAAATTTAAAATGCTTTCTGCAGCCATATTGTATTTCTATATCATATTTCTTTTGAAGTTCATTTTATTCTAATTTTCTTCTTTATATGCCACTTAGCTTTTAAGTGAGACTCAAAAGAGACTCAAATACTGAAATAAAAATTCCAGTGTTGAACTGAACATACCCACTGCTAATATAAATATTAACGCAGAATAGTAGTGTCAGTTGAATAATTGTTTTCAACAAGGTGAGAATGCAAGAAATAACTAGAGTTAATATTTGATCCCTCTTGTGAAAGCAGATGGCTACAGAGGTTTTAACTCTGCCTGTTATAAAAATGTTAACCACTTTTTAACTTGTTATTAATAACTTGAAGGAAAAGAGCAAAATTAATCATGTAACTTATTAGATCTGAATTACTGTGAGCTTCATAGCAGCTGATGTAGGTATCCTCCATAGTTTTTCTTATGACAAGCTAAGAGGAAATGATGAAACAACTGAGAATAGATACGATGAAACATATTAAATTACCCTTGGTTTGCATTACACAAGTAAAATGTTAAGATCTTTGCTTAAAAGATTCTATGTGGACTTTCTTGCATACAGTGTTGGGAAAATAATAAAAAGTCATTTTAAAATTAAATTATTTTATTCTCTGAGGGTAGAAGACAATCGTATGACTTGTTCTGTTTGGTGTAGTTAGAATAAAGCCATCTGATAACCTGTACTGGCTAAATAAATTTCAAATATAGTGACTTCTGTTGGTTTTATTCATCGCCAAACAACATTTTCTTTTTGTTACGTGGGCAAATCTGATACTGTCTATGCATGCAATAAATAATCTCCAAGTAGAATTGTGGCAACTAATGATAGAGAATTATATATATTCTGCTTTGTATGTATAATAGCTATATAGTTTTTCAAGTCCAGTCTGCGAGAAAACACCCTTTAAAAGAAAGAGAGAAAGGGAAAATGAGAGAAAGAAGGCAAAAAAGAGAGAGAGAAAGAAAGGGAGAGAGAGAGAAAGAAAGCAAGAAAGCAAGCAAGAAAGAAGGAAAGAAATTATGTAGCAAAAGTTGATGCAAGGATCATTATAATAGATGGCACAAATCTGAGCAACCCTATCTTTTGTTGTCTTCAGCAGAAGGCAGAGATTTTTTTACTATTTCATGTTGTGTTATTTTTTTCTTTCAAATAGGAGAGACTTTTCCATTACAGTTCTAAGTGTCAGGAAGAAAGACAAACACATATGGATAGAAAAAACATCCTACATGAACATGTCACAAATAACAGCAGGACACTGCGAATACTATTGTTGAGATAGGATTACAAAATGATGACATCAGGCTTTCTTTTCATTAACCAGTAGACAGACAAGAGAGTTTTCTTCTTTAATCTACAAGATTACTGTATTTTGAATAAAATGTAATGACATGGAAAGGTTATTACTGAAAGACAGGAGACTGTTCTTCTGATTCCTTTACAATGCTCTCATTATAATCACTGTAAAGTACCACCCAAACATTAATTCAATTCCCCAAATCTCAAATGGCAACATATTTATAGTAATAGAGTATTTCTAGCATAGAAAGTAAGCCATATGAAAAAAAAAAACCAAACAACAACTAAAAGTGGTTCTACTGATGGACATCATCTTTTACATGATCCTCTTGATTCATCAGTTCTCTTTGTTGAGCTAAGGGGAATACACAGGGCAGAAGAGGATTCTACCACATTTGAGGGATTATGACTGCTTGAGTAGTACAAGATAATGGAGGAGAAGGCCTTCAAGTTCTGTCTCTTTGTCCTCAGACATTCCTTGTCTTTTATAATAATGTAGATGAACATTGCATTCTCCCAGAGGCTAGGATGCAGTAATCTTATGTGTTTCCTTCCTAGTTTTTAGAATAACCATGAGAAGGAGTCAATGAAGTTTGGGGTTTTTTTTCAATTTCGTTTCAGGAATCCTGATAGTGGAACGCCCGAAACAGGAAGTTACACGGTTCTTTTAAACAGTGTTGCGGATATGGGAAGAAAGCTCAGTCTTTGGCCAGATTCATTGCTTGGGTGTGATTTTCTTCAACAGACTAAAAAAAAGGATTTTTTTAAAAGTAACAGAAGTGTGCCATATCAGAATAAGAATCAGGAATCAGGAAGGCATGAATTCTGTGGAGCCCTGAGTAGCTATTGGAGAATCTGTATGCTTGTCTTTAGCCAAATGGTGCCACATTTAGGTACAGCCTTTAATTTGCTATCTAAAGAAGTGCTTATGCACCTGTGTGTGATGTTGATTTCAAGTTCAAATAAGCATATTTCCTTGCATTTAGGTCACAAATAATCAGTTAAATGCATAAAGAAAGCCTCTGGAAGTAGGTTACAGAGAAAGGAGGCCAAACTTTCAATACTGTTTGATTAAAGGCATAACTGGAAAGATTCTAAATATGAGTTAAAACAAGCAGTTATGTTTTCGAATTCTGTCATTTGGAAAATAATTCTGAATGTCTCACTTGAATGTCTACCAAAACTGGTGTTAACCTTCCAAAAGAGTAATAGAACTAATGATTTGGTACAGCACCAAACAATTAGACCACTGAACAGACATTCTTCCACCAGCTTCTATTATCGGAAATATCTGGATTTCTAAATGTCAGCTAAATAGGCTCACCCCACGAGGTAAGAGAAAGCTGACCTGACCTTTTGACACCACCTGTTCAGGAATGGGAATTTCTCAAGTGTGCTGTTCTACACAGATAAAAGGTTCACAAAATTTGGCCTGGAAAGAATGGCTAAAGGACTTACTTTTGCTTAGTCTAGAAAAGAGCAGACTGAGGGAGGGTGTGATTACAATCTTCCAGTAGTAAAAGAATGTTATAAAGATGCTAGTGATTGGTATTCTGTGTCCAGTTGGGGAAAAGACAAGAATAAAGATGTCTATCACAAAGCAAAGATATTTAGTTTATGTATTAGGAGAAAAAATTCTAACAATTAAAAATAGAGAATATGGTGCAGACTGCGTAAGAAAATTGTGATCTTGTTAACCAGAAATTTTCAAGAATAATTAGACCAACACCTGTCATCAATAGTCAAGATTGCCAGTGTTGTACATGGTGCAAGGTGAACAGGTAGATGTATTACATGATCACTTAACAGTCTTTGGCCATTTTCCATTTTTATAGCTGCTGCATTTGGCAAGGCATTCAATTTTATTTCAGATTTGTTGTTACACTGGGTATGAAAATAATCGGTTAATGCGAGGGTTTTTCTTTGTAGAGGATACTTCAATAACAAAATTAATCATTTTTAAGAATTCTGATTATGCGATTAAGACAAGAGTGTTAGAACATTGGCAGAATAATAGGTATGGAAATTACAAAGATTACTTATTGGCTTTGGATGCAGCCTTCTGTTAACAATACCAGTGAGTTTGCTATTATAAATTGATTTTTCCCTGTTACTTGAGGGTTTTGATATCATATATTGTTTTCTGGTTGAGATTAATAACAAGGAACTGGAAAGTGTGCTGTCTGTCATCCCGTACGTATATACATGGAGCTGAAGCATGGCATACACACTTGAAAGAACAGAAATATCATCAAAATTACAGCATCTCTCCTGAATGTTTGCAAGAACTGGTAAGACAGTATTTCATAGTGTGATCCACCACAAGCTCAAAAGCAACTGAGTAACAGTGAAAAAAACCACTACAGCATGAGTTTTGTGTAGGCCTTCAGTACATATAGCAGATTCAAAGTGAAAGTGGGCGAAGGTTTTAATTCTCACACCACGTCTGTACTAGTTGGGGGTGGTTGAAAGCATGACATGCTTGCAGCTCAGTTTCTTATGTTTGATGTTGGATATAAGAGCTTAAAGATATATTACACTCATGAAGTCTTACTGCAGCATTTATTTAGATGCATAAAATAGTCTTGTCAAATATCAGGGCTTTAATTTTTCATATCTAACAAAATAATTGTAGCTCCCTGTATTTTCAGATTTTCTGCAAAAGAACATGGTAATATTTATTTCTCTTTTCCTCTTGAGTTTGGGGACTGATTATATGTTTTTTTATTACATAGATGTTTTGGGTTTTGTTTTCCTCGGTGCTGCACAATGGACTTGTGATGGAAATGAATCATCCAACAGCTGGAAGGATAGCCGTTCCAGGTTAGATGTTTAATTCTTTTTTCTAAATGAAGCTTGAAATTAAATGCTACATGGCATCCTGAGTAGTTCTTAAGCTCAGCTGAGGACATGACACATCTTCGCATTTCACTCAAATGAACGAAAGTTTAACCAGGAAGACATTGTGCTCATATTCATTCTGGTAGCAGAAAAATGGGTTGAAATGTGTGTCAGAATAGCTTCTGGTTTTCATTGGTCAGTTGTCATAAAACATGAATATGGATTTGATAATATTTGCAAACCCCACTGCTAGAAATATTACTGCTAAATCATCTGCATGAATATGTGAATCTGGTTTTGATTTAGGTCTATTTTGCAAGTTGCACAGGCTTCTTTTAGGGACATTTCTGTTGGGGAAAAGAAAGAGTAGTTCATACTGAAGGTTTCATCACACTATTTTGTTTAATGAGATTAGACATGAAGCTCTGAAATGATGAAGTCTTAAATAGCTATTTTGGATTTCCAAAGAATACAAAAGTAATAAACTAATCTCTCCTCTTTTAAGCTCTAAGTGGATCAGAACTTGGAGCTGATGTGGCATTATTTCCATTAGAGCTAGTTACGGAATGGGGTTAGGTTCATCTAGAGCCAGAGCCATTAGGAAAATTCTCATTCAGATCCTTGCAGTTGGCTCTGTTTTGACAACTGAGCCTTATCTAAAAATCTGCTAGCTATTGGGTCAACTTTTTCTGCTTCTCTATGCTTTTCTCTCTCCCAGGCCACATTAAGAATTGTTTCCTCCTTCATTCAAAGCACCATGTCATTTTTATTTATATAACATCTTCTCCTTACGTTGTGATTTTCTGTGCCAAATTCCACCCTCTGACACAGCATCCAGTTGTCATCAATTTCGGTTGACTTGAGCACATGTAGTGGTAAGAAGAATTTGACCCATAAAATTTCTCTTAATTTGCACATCCTGGAATCACACTGGGATGCAGAAAGAGTTATTTGAAAGAAATCAATCCCATATTAGATCATGTTTTCTGCATGAATAGAGGGGGGGTTGTGTGTGTGTGTATGTGTATGCTTCATATTTGCTCTTTATCTCAGTTTGCACTCCACATTTGGTCCCTCTGCTTGGATGCTTGGTTGATTGTATTCAAAAATGCTTCTTTAATTTAGATGCACATATCTGGAAATAGTAATCCTTTTGTTTTAGTTTCTGACAGAAAAGTAATCCTGGTTTATTTATCCAAAATGAAAAGTCTAATAAGGGGGATGATTTAATTATTTTTAAAGAAGTGGGCAGAAAAGCCTTGCAGATGGTAGAGAAAGTGTGTAAGGTTTTCACGTTGCGTACAACGTATAATCTATCTCAGAGAAAGCAAATACTCCTTAAGGAGATAGGTTAAACTGCAAGAAGAGGAAGGAGATGAAAGGAATGTTCTAATGTCTGTCAGCAGCGATAGAATGTATTGGCAAGAGAGTGAGTTTTTACATAGGTAAGCCATAGTACTTCCCAAATCCATAGTTATTTTTTATTTTATTATAACAGTGACACTGCACTAAACTAAAATAAATCATCTTAATCTCTAATGGATTGCCATTTAGATGGGCTTCTGTGAAGAGTTTCTCGTATTGAAGCAGATGCCTGAAATGATTATTGGATATTTGAGCAGGAAAAGGAGAATTCCTTCCTTTTCTGGCATGGGAGGATAAGGAGGGGAGAGATGGGGGAGGAAGAGGTGAAGGACAGTCATTCAGTATGAGCAGAATGGACCTATTGATATCACTGGAAAGACAGTACGATACTCTGTCCCAGAATTCAAGGGCCAAAGTGAGTTTGGCCACTGCTGATGGTAGGTAATGGAAGTACCCTGGAATTGTCCCAGTCAATCATGTATCTGAAGAGTACATGGAAGAGTGTGCAGAGAAGATGTCCAGTAGCAAAACTGTTTCTCAATGACTATCTAAAACAGCAACAACTTTTTTTTTTTTTTCAATGTGATTATGATTGAATATATTATACTTGGTAAAGAACAACTTTACTAAGCTCTCAGTTTCTGGCTCAAGGTTGCTTTATAAAGATATTAACGTGAATGTTGAAACGGAGTAGAGTAAAAATGTCTCTCCTTAAAGAGACTGAGGAGACTCTGGTCCCAAAAGAAAAATGGGTGACTTTTACTTCTTAACCATATAAGCCAGATTTTAATGTGCCTTTTAGTAATTGAGTTGGACATCACACTTGAGGCTCTTGACAGAGGTCAGACCTCTTGTCTGCTGCCAAGTAAAGTTGTGAGGGCAGTGACATGCACTTCCTGAGCGAGAGCACACTGGCAGATTTCAGCTCCAAGTATCACGGTTGGCCTCTGTGTCTAACACATTGGTTTGGAGTAGTCATGTTCCAGGCACGTCCCCACTTCGAGAGTGGGTTCAAATCTGTACATGAATCCTCACTTTGTAGATACTGCATCTTGAAATTCTGAGGGATTTTGCCGCTGATTTTAATGTAGGCTACATTTTTAATGTTGGATTTGGTGATTCACTCCCCTCCTTTGCTTAAATATCTTTCGGTATGGTTATCGAATTGGATTCTTTCCACCTAGTCAATGGTTTTCTCTTTGCCTTTTTAAATAATTCCCAGCCTGAGATATAATGTGTTCTGATAAGCACATTGCGAGGTACTGGTGGAACTGGAGTGAGAGAAGTTGCATTATAAAAAACATATTTCAATTTTTTTTCTATTTCAAAAAGCACATTGATGGTAGGAGAGATGTGATGCAGACCCTGTGTTTTTATGTATCTTGCTTGAAGTATTCATTGAAAAATGTCTTTGCACATATACTCTGCAAAGATATCTTAGATTCATGAACGGATGTGGTTGCAATCCTGGTTGCAGGACTATACTGATGAATCTCTTCTGGCTCTATATCTGAAGTCAGCTTAATTATCTTTAGTTCAGGGCAGGGCTCTGAAGATGATCAGGAGCACAGCACTGCATGGGTGGGAGGATGAGAGACAAGAGAGATTCAGACTAGATATTGGCAAAGTCTTTTTCATCATGACACCAGCCAGGCAGTGGAACAGCTTGCCCAGAGAGGTTGTGCAGGCTCTGTTCTTGCAGGTTTTCAAGACCTGTCCAACTAGACAAAGCCGTGAGCAACCTGGTGTGACCTCAGACCTGACCCCGATTTGAGCAGGAGCTTGGACTTGAGACTTCCTGAGGTCCTTAGCAATTTAGTTTATGTTCTTATTCTGTGATTAATCTCAGTATCTTCTCACTCGGCTCAGTTGCACTTAGCCCTTTCCATAGAGATCTGGAGGAGAAAGGCAGAGTTTTAAGAAAACTGGAAATGTAGAGCACAGAAAGTACTTCTGAGGGCAAAAAGTGTCAGGGGAGAGATGTTTTCTAGAGTACCGGATTGAAGGTGATGCTGGATGGCACATAGACAATACAGTTAAGTGAAGGGACAAAATTGCAAGAAGCTTTATCACCTGGGTTAGTCCTGAACTACTTTATGAAAGAGTAATGGACTTTTCTGAAGAGTGGTAGCATGTGGGTTTCTGGGAGCCACTGGGTAACTTATTCTGTTTCAGTCTGGAGCATAGTGGATACAAACCCTTACTGGTTATGTAGACAAAGCTTTTGGATGCAATGTAATCTTGCCCAGACCCTTTCCATTCTCATCTATTTTATATGGTTTAAGAAACTCAAAGAATAATACTTTCAACTTCTGTGTTATCTAGTGTCTAATGTTGACGTTGAAAAGTTGCCAGTAGATTCTTTTGTAGTCAAAAAAGTGTTTGCAATATGTTTGCTTTGTGTGCTTGTTTGTGGGGTTTTGTTTGGTTGGTTTTGGTCTGGTGTTTGGGGTTTTTTATTATTATTTTTGTTTGTTTGTTTGTTTTCTGGTTGGTTGATTGGTTGTTTTTTTTATTTGGAAAAAGCACAATGCATTCAGCCGCCCCAAACAAACTGACCCCTAACAAACTGAAATAAATCCCCATTTCCTGAGTTGATAACCACTATTTCTGTCCTTTGGCCCAGGATCTGCATGAAGGATGCCTGTATTGCTCAGAAAGGCCATGTTCATACCTGGTTCATGATTTCCTTCTGTGGTCTTGAGAGAATGTGTTTGGGGGACTGCTCCCAGCTCAGTTAGGAAAGTCAGTACAGGATTCCTCCTCAGCATAGATTTCTTGGACTGAATTCAGGCAATCTGTGTCAATTAATCAACCAGCTCAGGAGAAATGTCCCTTTTTCTGATCTTCTCCTGTCACTGTGCATTACAAATATACTACTGAAACAGGAAAGACTTTTTTTTTTTTTTTTTTTTTTTAGAGATAGGCTTTTCCTGTTGTATGATTCATTAAATGGCACTGTGGTTCCATGGAGATTAATTGTGATCAATCTCTTAGAGGAATGGTTTTAAGGAACAAGACTAAGAGGCAAGAAATCTAATAGGACTTCCTTGCTGTGCTATAGATTTCTTCCTTGTCTTGGACAAATCACTCTCTGTGTCTCATCTTACTCATTGTTTGCAGTTTTTCAGATCTTAATTAATAGTGGGAAAAAAAATTGATTTCTAAGGGAAGGATGTTCTTGGAAAAACTCTATGTATTATTTTAAATGTGTATTCCTATTTATTATGTATGTTTATATGTATTTATACCTATTTTCTCCATGTATGGGGAAGAGCAGTTATAGTTGTGGAAATAACAGTGAAGTATCTGTGTTTGATCAGTACATTTCAATACAGGGTGCAGCTATAGCTCTTAGTGATACATGCTATCTTTTTTTGATCATTTAATATAAGTGTAGTGGGAGAAGCTTCAGTAGGACTAGATATATGACAAAGAAAAGTGACTTCTACATGGGTGAAGTTTGCAGGAAATTAACGAAGTCTGTACTCCAATCCATTGTTTCCTGCAGCTAGGATATCCCACAATATAGGAACAACAACAAAAACATAAAAAATCCCAACTTTTTTTTTTTTTCAAAAACCTCTGCTTGAACTTCTGATCCTGTCTGCTTCTCATCAGGCAGTTTTTTCATATGCGCGCGTGTGCGTGCATGCATGTGCCTAACTGATGTTGATTGAAAAATTTTAATTTCACTTCGCTATTTATGGTACATTGGAGACAAACAGCTTCACCAGCATTACTGTTACCTCATTCGCCTTTTTCAGTCATCAGGGCCGACTGTTTATGTCTTTTACATTCACAGAGCTGATTTCAATTTTGAGGAATTCAGGACCATTACAGGAGCTCAGCAGAAATGATGTATGACAGCTCACTTTGCTATCCTCAAAATACTTAAAAAAAATCTTAATAAATAAACAATATATTTATACTGATTGCAAAAGCAGAAAAGAGATGGTGGGAATGGCAAGGAATATGTTATAAGCTTCAGGATTATGTAGAAAAGTCTAGTCTATGTTTTTAAGGAATGACACTTGGAATCTTTTAAGATTCTTTTTAAAGTAAAACAGAAACAACAAACCTTTTCATATTTTTGCTCCTCTGTCGTGTGTTTCCAGAGTGTTTCTCTACTGTATATTTTGAAATTTGCTGTATCTCCTGGAATGGTCACAGTTGACACTTTTAAAGTTAATGTTTTAAGGAAGAAAAACCAGCTGTCTCTTACCTAGTTCTGAGACTTCACTTGTTGGAGGATATTAAGGAATAGTGGAAGTATTTTCCATCCAGCTCAGCAGTGCTGTGTGTGACTCAGGCAGCGGCTCTCCGGCACTGTTGTTCGGGGTGTCTGAGCTGGACTCTCCTCTCAGCAGACCCCAGATTTTTCTGTCTTTCTTTAAGTCGTGGCAATCAAAATTCATTGTCTTGCCTCATGTGTTTTCTTTCCAGGACCTGACGCGGCCATATTGGGAGGGGAAATAGAAATATTTTGGTAGACAAGTGGGGACATTTTCCTACTGTGTATAAGTCAAGTAAAATGGCGGTTGAAGTTTTGCGGAATGTTGATTGGTAATTATACTTTCACTCACTGGAGAATATTTTATTTATATTTTCCTTCATGTGTCCTAAGATATACTAGGATTTCCTTTAAACTGGATGTAATACTTTCTTATGGAGACTAAATGAATAGTATCACCTTTCTGTTTCATTGGGGGAGAAGAAAAAACCCTGGAAATATTAATTGAATAGCCAAATAAACTTATTAATTTCTCAACAACGGTGTCAATCCTGGAATTCAAGTTTGTTTAAATCTATTTTTTAAACACTTTAAAACCTATGTAAATGTATTTTCTACTTCTTTCTACGTAAGTTACAGTAACTTGGAAAGTACTTTCTTAACCCTCAGTCCATAACAAGCACAGCCAGGTGCTCATACAGTTCAGGGTGTGGGACTGTAAAGATATATCTGCATGCCTCGGGTGCATTGTAAAACGGCCAAATTACTTCAACACCCATAAATTGTAAGTATATCTTTATGATCTTTAATAATTACTGGATAAGAAAAGGAATCTACTGTCAGCTGAAAAAGTTTGGTTTCATTAAATGTAAAAATATCTTTTAAACATTTAGACAATTTTACTTAATCCCTGGGATACTGAGTATACCAATCCTTATTTGTGTTTGCACCATGTCGTCTTGCCCCAAGCCCTGCCTCCCCGTGAATGGAAAGAATGATTGGACTTAAACTGTTTTCTGTGAACCTGGACTGAACAATTTTGGGGTCAGCCGTGGCCATTAGATCATGTAGTTTGCCTTCTTATGGCATCTGCCATAGAATTTCATCAGTTTACTCCTTTCACTTGTGTTTGACTACAGTTTGTCTTATTCAGAAGTCCTCAAGAAATAGAAAATTCATCAAATATCTGCCTCTTTTTAAATGCCCAATTGCGTTCATTGTTAAAAAAACCATGCCATTATTATAAATCAATGTTACCTAGTTTTATAGAGCAAGAGTATTTTTTTCATGTCTTTCATGAGCTTTAACTACTTTTGTTTTCTCCCCATGAAAGTACTTATATGACAGAACCACATCTAGATGACTTTTTGACAAGCTGCATTGGGTAATTTGCCTGGGTCTTTTCAGGTCCTTTGTATAAGCAAAGTGCAGCAGCTTTGAAACTCTATTTTTTATTGCAGTCAGTGTACTGCATATTTACATGAAAATTTTGCAGTTGCGTAGAGTGCATCACAAAACTCCTGCCTGACTCTAGGCAAGTCCTTCAGCCCATGAAGTTACATTTCTCACTTCTTCATCTAAGAAATGGAGATAATAGAACTCACAACTACAGGGCATAAGTATGTTCATTTTTTTCCAAATGATAATAATGATAATACATGAAATTGGGTGCTATGGGATTGAGTAGAAATGAGGGGAAAAATAAGGCTTATACAGTTAACTTTACTGTTCAGTTGACTAAGAGCCTACAACCAGTACATAACAGAATCATAGAATTGTAGAATAGTTTGAGTTGGAATGGACCTTTCAAGGCCACTAGTCCAACCCCCTGCAATGAGCAGGGACATCTTCAACTAGATCAGGTTGCTCAGAGCCCCGTCCAGCCTGGCCTGGAATGTCTCCAGGGATGGCGCATCTACCACCTCTCTGGGCAACCTGGGCCAGTGTTTTACCACCCTCATTGTAACAATTTCTTCCCTGTGTCTAGCCTGAATCTCCCCTCTTCTAATTTAAAACCACCGCCTCTTGTCTTATCACTACAGGCCCTGCTAAAAAGCCTGTCCCCATCTTTTTTATAGGCCTCTTTTAAGTATGGAAAGGCTGCAATAAGGTCTCCCTGGACCCTTCTCCAAGCTGAACAAGCCCAGCTCTCTCAGCCTGTCCTCACAGCAGAGCTGTTCCAGCCCTCTGATTAATTCTGTGGCCTCCTCTGGCCCCTCTCCAACAGGTCCATGTCTTTCCTGTGCTGAGGGCCCCAGAGCTGGATGCAGAATTGCAGATGGAGTCTCACCAGACTGGAGCAGAGGGGCAGAATCACCTCCCTCCGCCTGCTGGCCACGCTTCTTTTCATGCAGCCCGGGATATGGTTGGCCTTATGGGCTGCAATTGCATATTGCTGGCTCACATCCAGTTTTCATCCACCAGAAGCATCTTCCACCTCCTTGGGCTGGAGTGGGTGGAGGTGTGAGAGGACCTTTCTGTCCTGCTAAGGTGATGGGTCTCCAGCAGTATCTTGGGGTCTCCAGCGGCGTCCTGCGGTCTCCGATGGTCTTCAGCGGCGTCCTTTGGTCTGCAACTGTCTCCAACAGTGTCCTGTGGTCTCCAGCAGCATTCTTTGGTCTCAAATGGTCTCCAGTGGCATCCTGTAGTCTCTGGCAGTGTCCGGTGGCATCCTGTGGGCTCCAAGGAACTCCTCCTGGTTCTCTGGGTCTGCCGGCCAGCCAGAAGATGGCAGCCCCTCTCCTCACCGCTTCCCCAGGCCCCAGGGCAGAGGAGATGCCCCCTTCATGAGGGATGGGGCTGCAGGGCGGGAAGCTGGGCTCATCCGTGCCTTGACAGCGGCTGATCTCCCCACCCAACCCGCTGGAGGTTGGTGTGATGCCACCTCCAGCTGGCGGTGGCGCCGGCCCTTGGTGGGAGCTGCTGTTTGACAGTTCTCTGAGAGCCCCCAGCATCCTGTGATGCCAGTATTCCAGTATCAGTGAGGCATCAGCACACAGCTGGGTCATCCCCATTGGGCTATTTATTAAAAATAAAATTTAAAAAAAAAATAAATGACCCACTTCTTTGTGCTAGTACTGACAAAGAGGAAATGTGTAAAATGTGTAGTCAAACAACAGAAACAAAAAGCATTCCTGGCTGGGTGATACATGGCTGCATGTGCCTTCCCTCTGATGCTGGATCCTGCAGGAGCAGCTGGAAGGGCCACATGTGTTATTCACAGCGCAAGTAGTTCGTCAGGAAACCACAGCATTCATGGAATGGTTTACCTATCAAATGTGTAATCACCGAGCACAAGAACATAACAATTTCTCTTAGGTGGTCCCCTCTTTCTTCAAAACTCGTTTGGCCGCATGTAGCCCCTTCTAACAGGATTAGAAGAATCCACTAGGAAAAAGTCAGTGGTATGAAATACTCTGTAGGTTTGTCTGTGGAAGAAATTCTGAATAGCAAATTGAAAATTCAGTATGTATTCACTGAAATAAGGGCTGTTATGTTAAATGTCTTGCCTTGAAGTCAGAGTCTTTCGTCTCTTTCACTGAATGAGTTAAAAGTTGAAGAAAAATCTTCTTGTTAGAGCTATACATTCAGCTGCTTAACAACCACATGGGCCTGACAGCTTGACCACCATGGCTTTTAGGCACAAACCACTTTTTTTTGTACACAGGTGTATGAAATGGGTCCGTGTCACTTCTTGGCCTAGCAGCACACAAGGCAATATTCCAATAAAGTATCTTCCTGATGGCATTAGGAAATGAGAGCAAACAGCAGGGACTTGCTCCATCAGTGTGTCCTAGTGTACTATGTGATTTCCTGTACCCATTTTTAAACTAACTTTACACACTGTTAGAGATCCTTTTTTTTTTCTTTTTATGTAGGTTTCTGTTTTTCTCCAATTTAGTGCATGAGCAGAAATCATACCTGCCTAACTGCTGAAATCAGCATAGATTTTTCAGTAAACTTCAGCAGCATCAGAAGGTTTTCTGCAAGTACCTTTCCTAAAGCAAATGCTTCACTCTCCAAAACTATTTGTAGCAAATGTTAGTAGTGCTGCACCACAGACCCTCATTCACAGTCACACATGTTCTTCCGGAGACTGTTTTGGAACTGAGCATTTTAGAAATCACCCTCGTAAACGGATACTTGGTACGGGTTTTCACTTTTTCAAAGTCGGGTGAGAGGGAAAACCTGCAAGTACTACACAACTCCAAGACTTGCTTGTTCCTGCCAAAGAGAAAAAGATTGTGCATTATTAACAAAGTAAGACTATTGCCTCTCTTGAAATATCCCGAAAGCTCTGAACATGAACTGTGTGATGGCTTGTTAGCCTCAATATTTGAACACAGGTATACCCAATGCCCATCAGTTGAATTCCAAAGTCTATGAATTAATTGCTGGCCAATTCTGCAAGGATAAAACATCTATTAAAAGCCAACAATAAGCCAGAAATCTCTTTCCATTTCATATGATAAAAAAATAGAGTGAATCCTGAAAAAAAGGAATAGATATATTAGACAGGGAAATCTTGTAGAGTTGTAGAGCAAGCAATAAAACACATAGTGTTTTCATTTCTTTTTTTATATTTCTTTCATCAGAATAGTTAGACAAACATGGAAACATTTGCAACAGCAATACTCGGGTCAGTTTAAAGTCTTGATAACACTAAAACTAAACTAAGGATGTGGGGAGGGCAATTTAGGTCTTATTATTTTTGTACACACTCACTTACACACATAGATATTCACTACACAGCTCCAAACAGCTGTCTTAGCCATGTCTGCAAAGAAACAGAAATAGTAGGCAGAAAGGAACCACATCCCTACTAAGAGAGTTAGTCATGCAGTAAAACTAAACATCTCTGCAACCAGGGCCATCTGACAGGAACCGTCCCTGTGCAGGTCATGAGCATGAAGTTATTTTAGCTCCCTGGGAGAGGGGAGGGTCTCTTTCCCCTTTCATGGGCTAAAACAAGAAGCTCTCCCTGGATTTTGAGCTAAGACGCAGCGAGCAGAAGGCAGCTTTTGCAACAGATAGAACAAGGCAAAAGGACCTCGTACAGCAAAGTCTTTGCTGTCTCTTGCTCCTGAGCCCTCTACTTCTACTCTTCTTTCTTTTTCTGGTGACGGGAAAGCAAAGCCTGTCCTGTCCCTGGGAGCCCATACTGGACCCTGCTTGTCTACGGGATGACCCAGCACCTGCCATTCCTCTCCAAAGACATTTACACACAGAAATCAGTGGAGTAGCGGATCACAGAAGCGTAAGCTGCAGTGAACATAATTTAGAAACAGATCTTTTTTTGTCCGTGGTGACAAAATAAACCTGGCAATTTCATAGAAATTCTCCTCAAGTAGTAGCTGCAAGTCAAGGGAGGTGATTCTGTCCCTCTGCTCCACGCTGATGAGACCCCACCGAGAGCCCTCAGCACAAGAAAGACATGGACCTTTTGGAGAGGGACCAGAGGAGGGACACAAAAATGATCAGAGGGCTGGAACACCTCTGCTGTGAGGACAGACTGAGAGAGTTGGGGTTCTTCAGCCTGGAAAAGGGTCTGGGGAGACCTCATTGTGACCTTTTTGTACTTAAGAGAGGCCTAAAGAAGGATGGGGACAGACATTTTAGCAGGGCCAGGCTGGACGGGGCTCTGAGCAACCTGATCTAGTTGGTGATGTCCCTGCTCATTGCACCGGGGTTGGACTAGATGAGCTTTGAAAGTCCCTTCTAACACCAACTATTCTTTGATTCTATGATTCTGTCAGCTAGTAAAATTAACCACTTCCAGAGCAGACAAGAGCAGGAATAGAATTCCTATGTGAGCTAATGTTTGCACTTCTCAAAGCCTTCCAAATGTTTAATTAGATGGAAAAAATTGCTTGCGTAGAAACAAATGGACAATTTTCCATGTTCTGCATGATTTTAGTGTTTTAGTTGTATGGAAAGGACAAAAAGGGGGAAGAAAAAAAGAAAATCTGTTTCATGAGAGTGTGGATGAGCAGCAGAAGCAAGGCTCTCATTCAAGGCACATATCCACAGCTGTGGAAAACCTTCAAGAAAACTCTGTAAGTTAGAGGTGTGAGGACACCTCTATGAGGACAGGTTGTCTGGTGTAGTGGAGCGGGGCCACGAGTCCTTGTTCTCCTTCTTCCCTGGAAGAATAGAGGGTGCCTGGGGACAGAAAGCGGTTAAGTCGGGGACAACCACTGGCGGCCCATCGACTGTTAACATGGAAAACTGCACTCCATAATCGTGACACCCATCCAGGCTCATGAGGTTTAAGCACTTTTTTTCAGGAGCCTGTTTGACTGCTTTACAATCCCATCAGTTTGGGGATGGCAGGGAGTGTGGAAAACCCATTGAATCCTTTCATATTTGGCCCAATCTTGAACCACCCCAGCAGCAAAGTGGTTTCCATTATCCAGCTGGGTTGGCGGGGGCTTAAAAGGGGCCAAGAGGGAAAGTAATCAAGTCCCTCTTATCATTTTCTGTGAGCCTTCTTAAATGGGCCCACTGGCTGTCCCCTGGCTCACTTACTGGGGGCAACGTGTCCAGTTTCCCATCTGAAAATCAGTCAAGTCCTTTTCCTTTTGTATTCCCAAGCCCAAATGAGCTTTTCTAAGACAACAGTAGGCATACCATCCATTAAATCCTGGGGAATCCCCTTTTTGATTCCCTCCACACACAGTAGGTTTCTCTTTGCCCCTGAGGCTCGTGGAGCAGAACATGGCCCCTCACGATATTCAGCCCACGTCATCGTGGTCTTTTGTTCAGCATTAGGGCCAGTCAAGCCCATCCACCTCCCACAGCCACTCAGTTCTTGCGCTACTTAACTCAAGTCGATGCTGCTGCATCTCCAGTCCACTCCCCATCTTTGGGGGCTAAACCATCACGCGGATGATCTTGCAGTTGTAGGGCATGAAGCTGCAGGGAATCAGGCAGGCCCTGGATTAGGGGAGTCATTCTGTCGGGGTTGGCAATTAACAGCATCGGGGAACTGTGCTGGGGAACCAAATGTCAGTCATGCGTTAGGTGCAGACAGGCAGCTTTCTGGAGGGTCTCAATGCACAAGGGGTCACCTCTTTCTAGGGGATCTAAACCCCGTGCCCATGAAGCAACTCTTTGAGTTGAAGACCAGGGTTCCCATTCATCACGCAAGCCTGTGTCCCAGCTTCTGTGCCAATACCCAGGTGCTGCTTTGGGGATCCTGTGGTTGGCGAGGGAACGAAAATACATGTACTCTTTGCATTTCATCTGTGGCTTTGTGGTTGTTCCTGTGACCTGCCTGCGCCGACTGGCACAGTCACTGTCGCTGCCCCAGCTGGCACTTCATCCCCCTCTGCTGCAGGATGACACAGCAGCCCTGCAGCTCCGCAGCGAGTCAAGCCCAGCGTTGCATCTCCCTGCCCTGGTCACGGCCAAGGGCTCCTGTGCCCAGCCCAGCATCACAGAATGTGCAATGACTCTACAACTCAAAATACCAGTTTTCTTTAATGCAGTAGCAGTAAGCAGGCAAAGTGTGTTTGAACAGCTGGTGGTTTTTTGGCTCCAAGCTGATTATATGGTCTGCTAAAGGGCTTCGAAAAAATCCTTCTCCCAAGAGCCCTGTCACGAATTCATGACCAAATCTGGGAAGAAAAAAACAATACCAGAGATGACAATTACTAAATGCAACGAGAAGACACAACAGAGATGATGGAAGAAAACAGCAAGAGGGAAAGCAGGGGAGGAGCAGAGAACACGTAAGCAAACGAGATCCTTGAATCTCCCCCTATCAGAGGAGTAATAGAAGGGTTCCAAAAGACCAGATTCTGAATAAGAAGTATACCTCGTAACTGAAATGCACTTTGGGGACATCTTTCCCTGGTGTTCCTAAATGCTCACCTGCAATGGAGAGATAGAACTCTTTACAATCTTTGATCTCTCGGGAGCCTTCACAGGCTGCTGTACAGTCATTGTAGGCTTTGAAGAAATCAGGAAGAGCCAGTTCCATGTCTGAGATGGACGTTCTCCAATTCCCACAGCTGTATGCTCGCACAGCCCTGACAAACAGATTCTGAAAAATTGGCCCGAGTGAAAACCTACAGTAACTGACCTGCAGAAAGCTGCATGCAAATTCAGAGAGAGTAAATGGTGTTTCTGCATTTCTGGATGACTACGTGAGCTGTTAGCCAGTCGATATGAGGAAAACAAATACTGATGGCTTGTGGATTTTACCAGATATTTCCTCGATCGTAGAGTCCGCAAGTCCACTTCAGATCCACATCAAAAGCCTGCTGGACAGAGGGAACAGAGTGAGTCTAAAGCACAGGCTTAGATAAAGCCCCAGAGGTGAGGATTACGGAATGCAACAAGGCGACACAACAGAGATGACGAAGGAAAACAGCAAGAGGGAAAGGAGAAGCAGAGAACACGTAAGCAAACGAGATCCTTGCATCTCCCCCAATCAGAGGAGTAATAGAAGGGTTCCACAAGACCAGACTCTGAATCAAAAGCATACCTCGTAAGCTTTTGTCTCCAACTCTTTCATATGCTCCTCAGCATCAGGTCTGCTCTGACAGTAGGCCACATTTCTTTGCATCATTTCAGCATCGGGATCCTTCAGAAGAAATGTGTGAGCTGCCGCAATAGCTTGTGGAAGGTTATGAGCCTAAACAGGGATGGGAAGAAGAGGAAAGGGGAAAAAAGTTAACTGGGAAAAAAACCTCAAAGTTTCCCACTTTCTGTCAACAAACTGTCCTGCAGCCTATATATTCCCAAACTTACATCTACCGAAACCACAGTCTCGGCAGATACAATGGCACACTAGAACGGATACAAATCTTTTGTGTTTTATTAGTAGTTGCATCACTAGGAGCATGTTTCTTTTACTGTTGAAATCTATTATTGTTGCAGATAGCATCATAATGATTTTAGGTTAAAAAGAAGACTTTTTTTCCCTTCCTCCTGTACTGCGTTTCTATTTTTTATAGAGGGAGAGGGAAAGAAAAAGTCTTAAGTATCTGTGAAATGTTAAGAAACTTTTCCTTTTTTCAGGCAAGGTGCAGATCCAACGGTGTCCTTTGGTCTCCGACGTTCCCCAGTGAGTGGTGTCCTGTGGTTTCCAGCGCTGTCCTTCGGTCTTCGACGCTCTCCTGCAATCTTCAGCAGTCTCCGGCAGTCTCCAGTGGGCTTCTGTGCACACACATTTATAGTTTTTATTTTCTATATTGACATATTTTTATAAACTACATAGTCGGTATACACATATATAGGGAGAAGGAAAGAGAAAGAAAAAGTCTGAATTATTTGTGAAATGTGAAACCTTTTCCCTTGAAGGCAGGATCCAGCTCCAGCGGTGTCCTTGGGTCTCCTGGGGTCTCTGGCGGTGTCCTGCGGTCTGCAGTGGCTCCACGGGACTCCTCCTGGTGCTCTGGGGCTGCCGACCAGAGGACAGCAGCCCATCTCCTCACCGCTTCTCCAGGCCTCAGGGCAGAGGAGATGCACCCAGCATGAGGGGTTTGGGTACAGGCTGGGAAGCCGGGCTCACCTGTGGCTCAGCAGCGGCTGATGGTCCGGCCCATGCCCCGGAGGTGGCTGTGATGCCACCTCCAGCTAGTGGCGGCTGCTGGGGCGGCGCCGCCTGTTGCGAGGCGGCTGTTTGGGGGGTCCCTGAGAGCCCCCGGCCGTCCTGCGGCGCTTCGGGCACCACGGTGCTGGAGGCAGCCCGGCCATGGTGCTCTGGAGCCTCAGCAGCCCTGCCTGAGGTGGGCCCACCTCCATGGGCTCCTCCTCCTCCTGCGGGGGATCCACCTCCATGGGCTCCTCTTCTTGCTGAGGAAGGTCAACCTCCATGGGCTCCTCTTGCCTGTGGGAGCTGCTCCTGCTCCCAACAGGCAGCTGCCGTTTTCCGGGCAGCGGAGCCATCTTCAGAGGTTCCCTGAACCTCCTCTTGCTTCTCCCACTCGACGAGGCGCTGTCTTCTCAGGACTCTTCTCTCCGAGCGCGATCCGACGGTGGCGCAGCTGGCAGAGCTGTGTTCCAACCGCTGTAACGGAAGGCTGGTCACGGCCCCAACGGACACTGCGGTGGCCGGCATGGCGGCCCACGAGGCCATGAAGGCCCCATTGCAGGGCCATTTTGCTCTGCAGAGAGAAAGGCCGCCCCTCAGGCACCGCGCCTGCCCTGCAGCTGCCCCTGTGTGCCCGGGGCTCCAGCCCCCTCCTCATGCCAGGCCTGGGGGCCCCTCAGGGGACAGCGGCCACAGTGTTCCAGGAGGGTCGGGGGGTCTCTGTGACCCTCCAGCCGCTCGGCTCCCTGCCGGTGCCGTCATCCCCGGAGCCGGCAGGAGCCCAGAGGTGATTCAGCTAGTGCCATAGCTCTTCCGCAGGGTTTCTGTAAAGCAGGACACATGGCAGCTCATTCTTCTCTGTCACATCCCTTCATTTCACTGTCTCTTCATAACCCAATAGAAATATTTTGAAAAGGTAATGCTTACATATATCTGTGGCTTGTTTACCTAATCAAAAGAATATTGACATATTTGGGCAAGAAAAACCAAGTACGGTTATTAGTTTGCTCAAAATAAACAATTATTAATGTAGTTGAGAGAGTGATTTTAATCTCGTTTTCATTTTGGTTCATTTAAAAATTTGGGAACTGTGACTCTGAGGAGGGGATATACCTTCTTCTCCCAATGTTCCCTCCTTCTCTCAGGGGAGATTTTAGGACTTCTCAGAGCAGGGGTCCAGAAGAGAAAATGTGGTTGCTGGGAAGAGGTATCATTAGTGCAGTATGTGGATGCAGGCTGCCTACCTTCCTGCATGAACCCTTTTACCACAAGCAGATTCCTGTTCTGACACACAGCCTTCAGCAAAATCAGCCAACAACTATTAGCCAGACACGGGTGTCTTTGGCATTCAGCAAATTACTTGTGTATTAGACAGTGCTGATTACCCAGAAAACAGTATAAATAGCACATTTTATATGACACTTGTAAAATTGATTATTTTCCCCGTTGCCGAGTTAGTAGGCCAGAAACTTCAATAGTGTGACAGAGTTCAAGGGGATAATTCCGGTTGCAAAATTACAAACGAACAAAAGAAAAAGACGTGTCATTGTAACGTTCTTTGGCCGATTCCATTTTCACTATGACTTGTTTGCATTGTTGCAAACCCTTTGTCCAAACAGAGTTTTAATTTCTATTGCATTCTGACTTCTGTGCTGATTAATTATGAACCAAATTTAGCATTATATATATGATTTGTCTGTATAATACCTTATTATAGCCTTTGCTTTTATCAAGATGTTCATAGATTTGTTAATCAAATGACATTACCTAATCTTTATAAAGTATTTCAGTGTTTTCATTTGAATAGCAGTTACCAGGAGAGTCCTTTGAAAAGTTCAAATGAAAAGTTGAGTTGCCAGATGATGATATTTTTCAACCTGAACTGTTTGGTAATTCTTTAAATAGATTCATCTGAAAAAGAAAAATTAAGCACAATATTTCTTTGCAGCCATTTAGAATGGGAGAGTTTAGAACGGGACAGTTTAGAACTTGTTTGATCTTTCATCCCAAAGTAATATTTTGAGACTAAGTCCATTTGTGCTTTATTAGAACATGAATATGACGACTTAGTTTCCAATTGAAATGAACATTTCATTTTATCCCAGATTTCATTCTTTTTATCCTTCTGGATGTTACTATGGCTTGAAAAAGCAACTATTTGCAGAAGGATAACGTTGTTAAAAACGCCTCTTAACTTTTAGAAGATTTCAAAATTTCCACAATGCCTGGTTAGAAAAAAACAGAATTTAACTACTGTTTTTAAAATTTATGTTCTGAAAGTACAAGCTCAGTTTCTATTGCACATGTGAATAGCATAACTGCTCCAAGTTCCCGGGAACATTGTGTACTGGTAAAACTACTTACAAGTGTCTGAACAATTAAGTCTCTTAAGCTTTTGTGTCTACTTAGAATGGCAACAGAGGTTCTGTAGGTATATAGTACCTGAAACAACATAGTCCAGTGTTTCTCTAAGCACATCCATACAAAATATCATTTATCGTGCTATTTATAACAATTAGGAGCTGAATTTAGCCCAAAACATCAATTAAAAAAAAAAAAAAAGAAGTCTGGGGATGATGACAGTATAAATCTTGATTCTAGATGTTCTTGTCTTCTTTTCCTCGTAACATCCAGTGGTACTTACACAAGATTGAGCCTGCTGGAAATTCTTGAAGGTCGAAAAAGAGGAAAGAAAAGGAGAGGCAGCCACCTCGATGAGTCAGGTAGATTTCAGAAAGGAACATTATAGGTAAAATTGTTCTGAGCCCAGAACAGAAATAAAAAAAAACAAAGTGAAAATTAAGAAGATTAAATAAAAATGACATAGGGTCATATATTTGTCATTCCTACTTTTCGTACCAGTTATAGTACTACCTGGAAAATTTGCACTTTCTAAAGGGACTGAGGGTTAAGTACAATAGCATATGAATAATCAGGGAAAAGATCATTGCAGCTGACCAAGATCAACATCCTGTCGTAGATTTGTTCAAGTCTATGGGTGAAAGCATGAGACATGGGAAAGGTGCAACATCTTTCACCGCTTCAAACTCAAGCCTTCCTTTAAAGCTGCTTCTCTGCCTTTGAAAGGAAAAGCTTCTGAATTCCTGAAGTAAGACACATCTTAGACCATATGAACCACTTTCTGTGCTGACAGAATTTAGTTAAAGATCATTATGTAAAAAGGTGCTATAAGGAAACTTTATAGAGTGAATGCTCTTTATAAACTGGAAGCTAAGGTTCAGCCAGTTTCCATTTAATCCTCCAATATTGCCTGCAGCAGTCAAGTAAATTTCATTACAGACTCCCTCCTCCCAAATGAAAACCATGTGCCTGCTTCATTTTTTCCTCCTTTCCTAGTCCCCCCATTCAAACCTCTCCTCAGTGCTTTAAAGAACCTTGCAAGAACTCATACATTTGAAATAGCAGAGTTGACTCTGGCTGTTATTATTAATTAGGACACATTAGCACAAGTACAGTCCTTCCTAAACAAGCTAAATTACAGGCAAATTGGCATGGGTATATGGCAATGGAAAGTGTTAAAAAGCATGCATGTACATTCTCGCTTCATTGAGCTTCAAAAATTGCATGAGGATTTTCTTTCTCCATAGTGAAATTAGCTTAAGCAGAGAAGCAAGTAGGCAAAGCAGTGTGATTTGGTAAGGACTCATTTTAGCGAAATCGATCTAGAGCAAGATTTGAGGCTTTTTCTTATAGAATACTTGAATGACACCATTTTTAGAAATAACGTATTCATTGAGTATCATCCAAGCAATTTCAGATTTTGTGTGTATGTGTGATTTATGTCGCTGGAGACTACTTCTCTAAAAGGAAAACATTTCTGGAACAGCCATAGACTTTCTTCATGACCTTAGCATACTAACACATAAAACTAACTACCGGCAGGCATTAGCAAGCAGGAGTCATGGGGCCATCTGCCCTTCCTCTAGATCCTCGTTCTGTCCCTCAGAGAGTGCCACCAGTGGCAGTCGACCTCAAAAGTTCAGTGCTGCAGAACGACGCAGACATTTTATCGCGTCCTCAGATTGCTGAGGGAACAGCTACTATTTTTCTCAGAATGATGGCTCTCCGAATCCCTTTTCAGGGCTTAAATGCAACTTTAAAATACATTGTACATAAAACTACATTTCTGAAACTCTGCATGAAAGTAAAAACAACTAAGTGTATAAGAGAAAAGTCTCAAGGAATTTTTAAGAGCATTCCAGAAACGATTTCATGTCTGCTAGAACCCGTTAATCACGAGTATATTTAAACACGATGAAGTTGAGCTCTTCCGCTCAGATTGCCAACATATCCTGATGAGAAAACAACTCTCATGTTTGTCTTTCATTTTGACCAGAGATTAAAATGAGACTGTGGCTCCAGTACAAAGTTTAGCTATGGCCTTCATGCCATGAGGACCATGCCCCTAATGCTGTATCTGCTGTCAGATCTGTAGTGATGTTTAGGAGGAAGATTCTTCCGTTATCAGCAAGTAAAACAAAAAGAATTATTGCTCTAAGATGTCAGTGCAAAGAAGCAGAAGACGGGACTGTGAAGTATGAAGGGTTTCTTTAGTGGTATTCAAAGATTAAGAGAAGTGTTGAAAATAGTAGATGAAATTCTGAAACTCGCATTCAGCATTACAATAAATGGAAGTTAAAGCTAAAGGGACAGAGAATTCGGTTTAAAATTTGGATTGGAAGTCATTTTTTTAATTAATAAACGTGAATTATACTGTTGAATTTTTTGAGGCATAGCATAAGTCCTTTATTTGTATTCTTTTTCTTCCTTGGTAACACTATTAATAGCAATTTTAATTGCTGTTTTCTAGACTTCTGTCTTTGCATGTGTTAGAGTGTTTTGTTAATCTTTGTGATGATTTTGGGAAGCATTTTAAACACATATTTACAAAGTTAAAGGGAGAACTAACAGATCTCTATTGTCATTTGATCACAACTCTCAAATTTTAACATACAGTTTTCATGTCGTTCTCAAATTCATTTAAAAATCTCGACATGAGAAAAATAAAAGTATAATCCTAAAGATATCTCAGTACTGCACAGTAATATGGAGGTTGATCAACTATTGTCTGTTTTATTATATCAATATCTCATTTAAAAATACAGAAATAACATTTATCTGGATCATAATCCATCAAAACCAATACTGTTTTGTAAATCTGAAAAATAAAACTGTACCATGTCTGCTGGTATGAAAAGACAAAAAAGCTTTTTTTTGCCTTTGGATGGACTGCTCTTACAAATTTGCTATGAGAAGGAGAAATGGACTAAGATGAGGTTCCTGAGGGATTTCTATATTCTCTCTATCTGCAGTCTCAAATGATTCTGTGATTGCATGTATTTTCTAAGATGAAATAACCAGTTTTAAAGCACTAAAATGTTTTCAAGCACGTTATTTTAGTGGGCATTCAAAAGACTGTGTTTTTCTGTATGTAATTCCGGTTTCAAACTCTGACAGCTTTTGTGAACAGAAAAGTATGAGTATGTCAGGAGAAAGATTCGGGCAGCTTCAGTGACAGGATCGCATTAGCCTAACATCGCTAGCAGTAGAGAGAAAAACTTTCTGCATGCCTGAAGGATGTTTAGCCTGTCACTTACAACTTACACCTAAATAGATAAATGATAATGAATAAAATGTGTTTACTACTCCAGTTTTCCGAGAGACAACTGTGAATGTCCATCTGGGATTCATCATTAACAGTCTAAAACACAAAACCTGACTGAAGAGCAGTAGCCCAGCACGTTTTGGGTTTTACTCTGGCTCCTGTTTGCGTCAGCGGAAACAGGATCTGTTGCCTTGCTGGCTAATCAACGTACAACCTCAGGTTACGTTACACAGCTCCTTGTCCAGGTCCCCAGTTAAATCCTTCTCTTTGTAAAAAATTTTCCTATCTAACTACAGCGAACCTTTAAGCAACCGGGAGTGCATTTACTTAGCATTTTAGAGCTTTTGAAGCAAACCTCCATTTACCACGCTTTGGTTCGCAATGTGGAGCTACCTCAGAGAGAGCAGATTGGATTCCTACCTCATTTGCTTTTCTCCCATAAGAAACTGCAATTAAAATTACACACCTACAATTTAGTATCAAACACAAGGTAAATATCTTGTAGCTACATTTGGGGATCAGTTACATACGTAGAACTTATTAAATGAATTTTTTGGGGTACCTTGTTCCTTAAATTTGAAAATTGTCCCAGCTTAGCATGGTTTATGTTTATGAAGTTCAGCAAAGACTTCATTGCCTTGAATAGCTGAGCAATAACAATAACAAAAAAGCAAACATCAGACTTACAACAGCTCTGCTGTCTTTGATGTTCTCTTCTTGAGTGATGTGTTTATGCAAGACAAATAAGTAAGCTGTCTCCATGAACCCTACTTGAAAAGACTCCAGATTTGTTCTGGAGATGTGGTGTCTTTTCTCTCTTCAAGTATGTGTTGATGGATCAAGGGAGAATGCAGACAGGCCCTAACTGTCAACTGCCTGTAAGCAAAGAGACTTGGCTGAAGATGGAGCATTTGTCAGTGCTGAAAGGGAAAACGATTATAGACACATCTGAGCTGTCCTTTTATACCTTATACACTTACCACTTATTCAGGTCACATTTTCTGAATGCATTATTGCTTTGTCCTTCAGCCCACAGAGTATTGACTCTAAGCCTTGGAATAGTTTATTAAATGTAAGAAGGAAGGAACCGACAAGGAACATCTGTGTCGATGGATATATGGGAGCAGTGATAGTGAATTTAAGCAGTACTGAGGATTTTATTGTATAGTGCAAACTTGTTTTGGTGGCCTATCTCATCTCTACTGCTGTAAACCAGCAGGCAGATGACTGATGTCCACTGATCTCAAATTAGCCCAACACTGCGTCCCTTCTGTATCTTTCAGTGCCCCATGTGCCTTTTGTTCTTCTGAAGAATTGTGGAAATATTATTTTTTACATTTTACAGATGAGGAACTGATGCATACAGTCCTGGATATATCTCAGTTCAAACTAAGCATTTAAGTGAGATGTTTGAGGTATCTACATTCTTGTTCTAAGATTACTCCATGGTTAATGGAGTAATATCTTAATCACAGTAATGATGATCACAGTCAAATATCACAGCCATAGTGACCCTCTGGAATTGTCTTCCTCTCTGTTGCCGGTAATGAGGGCAAGCTGGTTACCATCTTGCAATCCTCAGTCGAGTGTCTAATGGTAGCTGAGGTGAATGTGGATCATAAGGTTAATCTCCAAAATCATCCCATGCATGCACCGCAGAGCCAGAAATCCCACAACGTGAGTTCATTTTCCAGTGAGAAGTCCTTTCGTTGACTGTCTTTATTAGCTCACCAATTTGTGTATTGCATTGAAGGTTCCTATCAGTAGCAACTGTGAATTAATTTTATGTGCCAACTATGTTTTGATCGTTTCTGGCTTCCTGTAATTGGAGGATGGGCTGAGTGCAGTGAACAGTAGTCATCTTTCAAAAAGCAGCTGTTGGTCGAATACTGGCAGTTGTGATATCTTTAGGAGACTAAGGAGTATGTGAACACAAACCCAGAACTTTTTACCTGTTCAAAAATAGTATTTCTTCAGGTGCAAGATTTGAGTAAAGAAATGTTGCAATATTTTTTTCTCTATTTATGTTAACTACATAGTGGTATTAGATAAGTGAGAAAACATTTCTGTATACACACATTCAGTTCTGGAAAAACAAACAAACAAAACCCACAAAAAAAATGACAACAAAACCAAAACAAAAAACCCACAAGCAAACAAAAACACCAAAAAAACCCCATCTGCCTAACTGAAGAATTTAGCTGGAGAAATTAGGGACCTGGGAAACAGCAAACCGTATGAAGTTTAACAAGGACAAGTGCCAGATTTTGTACCTGGGACATGGCAGCCCTGGCTGTACATACAGACTGGAGGACGAGATGCTGGAGAACAGCTCTGAGGAGAGGGATCTGAGGGTTCTGGTCGACAGCAAGTTGAACATGAGCCAGCAGTGTGCCCTGGCAGCCAAGAGGGGCAACCGTGTCCTGGGTGCAGCAAGCACAGCATTGCCAGCCGGGCGAGGGAGGTGGTTGTCCCGCTCTGCTCTGCACTGGTGCGGCCTCGCCTGGAGCCCTGTGTGCAGTTCTGGGAGAAACAGGATAAAAAGGATCTAAAGCTACTGGAGAGTGTCCAGAGGAGGGCTCCGAAGTTGGTGAAGGGTTTGGAGGGGAAGCCGTATGAGGAGCGACTAAAGTCACTGGTTTGTTCAGCCTGGAGGAGCCTGAGGGGAGAGCTCATTGCAGTCTACAGCTTCCTCACAAGGGCAGGAGGAGGGGCAGGCACCAAACTCTTCTCTTTAGTGACCAATGACAGGACCTGAGGGAATGGCAGGAAGATGTGCCAGGGGAGGTTCAGGTTGGTCATTAGGAAAAGGTTCTTCCCCCAGAGGGTGCTGGAGCACTGGAACAGGCTCCCCAGGGAGGTGTCACGGCCCCAAGCCTGACAGTGTTCGAGAAGAGACTGGACAAGGCCCTCAGACACACGGTGTGAACTGCGGGGTTGTCCCGTGCAGGGACAGGAGTTGGACCCGATGATCCTTGTGGGTCCCTTCCAACTCAGGACACTCTATGAAGCCAATTTCTATATATTTATGTGTAAGTTAAGCTAGAAGTTTTATGGGAATAGATTTTCAATACGCCTCTGACATGATCTGATCCTCACAGGAAATACTATGATGTTGGGCTTTTATGTAGTCACAGAACCTAGATACTAGAGGTATCGAATCATGTAAAGGAAAAATCCTTCTGTCCTCTGAATAGCAAAGGTTGTTCTAGACATTGTATTTTCTAATGTTTTTACTTCATTTAGTTTTCAAATTTCTCTCCATGTAAAAGCATAGGTGGATCTTAGCAGCAGTAAATTGAAATGGTGCTAAGTTTTTGTTTTTCCTCTTTAATTGTAATCTTTTTACACAGCAGTGCATTGCCCTGGCTTGTAGCTCCCCATCTCCAATTGCTGTTGCTACTGTTTAAATATTTTAAATGGCAGTTTCTTCCGTGACTTGGATGCATCCCAAGGAGGGCAGCAAAGCTGGGGAAGGGGCTGGAAGGCATGTCCTCTGTGGAGCAGCTGGGGACTCTGGGTCTGTCTACTTTGGAGCGAAGGAGGCTGAGGGGCAACATCGCTGCTATCTCCAGGTTCCTGAGGAGGGGAAGTGGAGAGGGAGGTGCTGAGCTCTTCTCCCTGGTACCCAGGGCCAGGACACATGGGAATGGCTCTCAGCTGTGTCCATCAGGGGAGGTTCAGCCCTGACATGAGGAAACATTTCTTTACTGAGAGGTGGTCAAACCCTGCAACAGGCTTCCAGGAGAGGTGGTCGATGCCTCACGTCTGTCAGTGTTGAAGAGGCATTTGGGCAACATGCTTAATACCATGCTTTAGCTTCTGCTGAGTGCTGAAGTAGTCAGGCAGTTGGACTAGGTGATCGTTACAGGGCCCTTCCAGCTGAGCTATTCTGTTCTCTCCCATTCTTCTTCCTACCTGCTACGTTTCCAGAAGTAGATGCGGAGGAAATCTCTGATGACATTTCTCCCCAGCCCTGCACGAGCAGAAGGCACCGAATACCCATAACCATATCCCAGCATAGGCGTTGCCTCTGTCATGTTGTGGGAAGGAGGCACGTACCTTCTGATGGAGTGAGAGCTGGGAATCGTCTCAAGGTAGTTGGACAATCTGAACAAACTGGCAAAAAGCAAGTATGAAGTTCAGTTTGTGAAACTCTTCCCTGTTCATCTGGTTGAGTTGGGTTTCCACAGGGTGGCAAAACCTCACAGCTCTGACACTAGTGAGGCTCAAAGACCAAGCCCTCCATCTGAAGCAGGACATGCTCCTCACCTAAGGAGTTGCAAATCTTTCTGAGGTGAACAATACCTGCTCATTTCCTATGGATTCTTTTTTTCTTCCTTGTACTTGTTTTTAGAAATACCCTATCTGTTTTTCATGGAAAAACATGCTAAACCAAAAGAGCCTGAGAACAACAGTAGAGAGAGAAGATCCATACGGGTGCTCCTAGGCCTCAGTGGCTGGGACCGGCCCCCCATGGGACCCCCACCCACCGCCAGCGTCTCGTGCCAAGGGCCCAGGGGCCGTGCCTCAGCTCAGCCTGGGGCCTTGGGTCCCTGCCTGAGCCATGTTGTAGGTGTGTGTGCCCGTCTCGTGTCTGCCCCTGTCCCTGGCTGGGCCTGGGCCCTGCTCTGCAGAGAGTGGCTCTCCTGGATGGAGCCCTCAGGGCTTCGTAAGAACTTGTCGTACAGAACTCAAGGCATAACACAGCATAACTATTATATTCTTTTTCTACTCTATCCTATGTATTGTATTCTATTCCATGTGCTCACCATGAGTCAAATAAGGATGAGAATATTATTTACATGAAATGCCAGGGGGTTTTCAGCTCCAGAAACACTTTCAAGGACACAGAACACAAAGGAGACGAGTGGAAACAGGATTTGATTATATTTTCTTTTATTTTCGGTTATTTGATGTCATTTACTGACTCTGTTTACAGAGCCGATGCTCACAAGCATTAAGACAATGCCCATGTGTAGCCAGGAGCAGGCTGATGCATTCTTCAGTTTAGCTTGAAGAAACATCCCTTGCAATCTGGCAAAGGCAAGTCACAGAACTGCAAGAGCAGCAGGAGAAACACAGGCCAAGCTGCCCCTGTGTCCTGAAGAGGGAGAACGTGAGGAATGAGGATCAGGACAGACCACACACAAAAGAAGAAGACGAGGAAGAGGAAGAAGAAGAAGAGGTACATGAGGAGGAAGAAGAAGAAGAAGAATATGAGGAAGAAGAAGAAGAAGAAGAAGATCTGTGTGATACTGTGAGGTATTTTGCAAAGCATGGCATCTAGCAATGACAAGCAGAGCTTTTCCCCTTTGCAGACTTTCTTGGTTCCTACACTGCTTGGCTAGGGATGCACGAAAAGCGCTCTTGTTCCTGCCCAGTGCTTGTGTTGCACACAGGGAGAGCTGAAAAGTGGCAGATCCAGACGGTGCAGCAAGCCAGGAGCCCTTGCAAGTACAGGCTGTTTTGCAGCAGCCAGAACTCCTGGGGAAATGGAACCCAGGAAAGAGCAGAGCTGGCCCCTGCTGCAAAGTTGCTCTGGGCAAGAGAGCCTGAGAGAGCCAGGGGCTGTGCTCTATGCTACGAAGTACAAGGAGGAATTCCTAGGAGAACACTTGGCCCCCACTTTGGGACTCCAAGAAGCTTCCTCCCCCCCAGCTGCAGGGCACGAGAGGCCATCTTCCTGGTGCTTGAGCAGCAGGCAGGAACCGAGCCAAAAGGGACCAGAGGAGCTCTGAAAAGTGGTCATGCTCAATGCTACAGAGGAAGGCAAAAAACCCCCGGAGACCAGTGCCAATGTGCCCCGGGGGAAAATTCCTTCCTGACCCCAATGCTGGCGATCGGCTGTTCCCTGAGCATGTGAGCAGGACCTGGCTCTTTGTCCCACAGGCTGTTCATGCCTCCCAGGAACTGCCCAAGCCCTATCCTGCCTTGAGCTGGAGTCATCTCGCGAGCTTCTGAGACTGCCCAAACACCTCTGGCCAGATTGAACTTGAGGGCAAGAATCCTTCCCGTGCCTGTGAGGACAGCAGGGGCTGCTCCAAAGCACTGGCAGCATCTCTACATCCTATTTCTTACCGCTGCTGGCCCTGGCTCTGCAGGGCATGAAGACAGTGAGCTCTGCAGTGCTCCTCCAGAAGTCATTCTCTTGGTCTTACCACTGCTGTCCAGCTGAAATGACCTGATAGCCTTGAGCACTTGTAGGGGTTGGTGGTTCTTCTAATCTTCTGAGGGCTTTGCATCTGTTCCCTGAACACTGAAGTAGGATTTCTATCCATCAGATGCACTTTGAACGTAATCCTTCGCCATTGCGATTGTATGCTGTTCGTAGGTTGTTGAAGGTTTGTGGTTGAAGGTTTGTGGTTGGAGGTTGTTTGTTTAGGGTTCCTTGTTTCAGGCTTGTTTGGTTGGGGTTGGTTGTTTCAGGTTGTTTAGTTTAGGTTGGTTGGTGGAGGCTATTTTGGTTTGGATTGGTTGAGGTTGTTTGTTCTAGGTTGGCTTAGGTCATTTGGTGTAGGTTTGAGGCTGGCTGGTTGGTTGAGGTTGGTTGGCTGGTTGAGGCTGGTTGGCTGGTTGTGGCTGGTTGTTTACAGGTGGTTGGTTTTGTTTGCTTTTTTTACACTCCGTTAGATTCTAATTAGGTTGTTGGTAGATTCTTTGTTTCTACCTTGTTTGAAGCTTGTCGTTTTGAATGTTGGTTTAAGATGGTTGCTTTGTCTGGGTTTCCGTGACTTCTTTACATGAGATGTTTTAGGGTTGATTTCTGTGGTTGGTTGTTTGATGGTGTATGAAGTTGGTTCTAGGTTCTTTGTAGGTTCTTTGTAGGTTGCGTGTTCGTAAGGCATTGAAACCTTGTTGTTTTAGGTTGTTGAAGGTTGGTAAAGTTTAGTTTAGGTTGGTGGTCTTAAGGTACTTGTTTTAGGTTTCTGTTTTAGCTTGGTTTAGGGTGTTGGATGTCATTTTGTGAAAGCTGATTTGTGGTGTTTGTTTTAGGTGGTTTGGTTTTTCTCGTTTTTGTTAGGCTGTTTGGTTGATCTTTTTTCAGAAAGATTCTTTGAGGTAGGTTGTGTTAGTCTGGTTTAGGTTGTTAGTTGAGGTTTCTTGGTTTGGGCTGTTTAGGTCGGTTTAGGTTTTTTTTGAGGAAGGTTGTTTGAGGGTGGTTGTTAGAGGCTGGTTCTTGAAGGCTGATTGGTTAAGGTTGGCTGGTTTAGGTTGGTTGGGTGAGGTGCTTTTTGGTTGAGGTTATTTTAGTTGGTTCTTGTAGGTTGGTAATTTCTGATGGGATGTTCTAAGCGGGTTTTTTTGAGGGTGTTTTCTTGTTTTTTAACGTTTTAGGTTGGTTTAGAGCATTTGGTTGAGCTTTTTGCTCTAGCGTGGTTTAGGTCATTCACTTTAGGTTCTTTAGATTATTTTAGCTTGGGTGTTTTAGAAGTAGGTTTGATTGCTGATGTTTAGGTTCATGTGTTTCTGTTTAGCTGGGTTTAGGTTGGTTGGATTAGGATGTTTGAGTTGTTTTTTAGGTCAATTGGTTTGAGTTGGTTGCTTTAGCTGTGTTTCTGTTAGTTGTTTGAGGGTGTTTTTTTGAGGCTGGTTGTTTGAGGTAGGTTGTTTGCAGGTTGTGTGCTTGTAGGGCCTTGAAGCTTGGTTGTTGTGGGGCACTTGAGGTTGGGTTTTGGTTGGTTGTCTTAGGCTTCTTGATTTAGGTTTGCTGGTTTAGCTTGGTTGAGGTTGTCTAGTTGGTGGCTTGAAGTTGTTTGGTGTCATTTGAGGGTTGAGTTCTAGTGTTGGTTTTAGGTGTTTTGGTAGTTCTTGTATTTATGAGGCTGTTTGGTTGATGTTGTTTGAGGAAGATTCTTTAGGGTTGGCTGCTAGAGTTTGGTTTAGGTTTTTGGTCTAGGTATCTTGGTTGAGGTTGTTTAGGTTGGTTTAGGTCATTTGGGTTAGGTCGTTTAGCTTAGGTGGTTTGAGGCTGGCTGTTTGAGGCTGGTTGGCTGAGGCTGGTTGCTTGAGCTTGGTTGGTTGGTTGGGACTGGTTGTTTACAGCTGGTAGGTTTTGGTTGCTTTTTACCCTCTCTTAGGTTCTGTGTAGTTCTTTGTAGCTTGTTTGTGTTACCTTGTTTGTTTGAAGCTTGTCTGTCTGAATGTTGGTTTAAGTTGGTTGTTTTAGCTCTGTTTACACTAGTTGTTTTAGGGTTGATTTGTGAGGTTGGTTGTTTGATGCTGTATGAGGTTGTTTCTAGGTTCTTTGTGGGCAGCGTGTTCGTAAGGAATTTAAACTTTTTTGGTTTGATTGTTGAAGGTTGGTAAAGTTTGGTTTGGGTTGGTGGTCTTAAGTTACTTGGTTTAGGTTTCTGTTTTAGCTTGGTTATTGCCGGTTGGTTGTTGTAGATTATTTGATGTCATTTTGTGAAGGCTGATTTGTGTTGTTTGTTTTAGGTGGTTTGTTTTCTCTCGTTCTTGTTAGGCTGTTTGGTTCTTTGGGGTAGGTTGTGTTAGTCTGGTTTAGGTTTTTGGTTGAGGTATCTTAATTCAGGTTGTTTAGTTGGTTTTAGTTTTTTGGGGGGAAGGTTGTTTGAGGGTGGTTGTTAGAGGCTGGTTCTTGAAGGGTGATTGGTTAGGGTTGGCTGGTTTAGGTTGGTTGGGCGAGGTGCTTTTTGGTCGAGGTTATTTTAGTTGGTTCTTTTACGTTGGTATTTTAGTTTGGTTGTTTTCGGTGGGATGTTCTAAGCTGGTTTTGTTTAGGATGTTTTCTTTTTTTGTTGTTTTCAGTTGGTTTGGGTTATTTGGTTGAGCTTGTTTGCTTTAGCATGCTTTAGACCATTTGATTTAGGTTCTTTAGATTATTTTAGGTTGGGTGTTTTAGACTGGTTCTTTTAGGTTTGTGATTTCAGTACGTTGGTGTATGAATGTGTTTTTAAGTACATTTGTTGAAGTAGGTTGGCTTTATGTTGTTTGGGTTGGTTTCAGTGTTTCTGTTTAGCTTAGTTGAGGCTGGTTGGATTAGGTTGTTGGAGTTGTCTTTAGGTCGATTGGTTTAGGTAGTGTTTTTTGGGTTGCGTTGTTCGAAGACAGGCTGGTTCAGGGTTTTTGGTTTAGCGTGGTTTAGGTTGTTCCGTTAAGGGTTCTTCATGTTCCTTGTTATAGGTATCCTGGCTTAAGTAGGTTGGTTTCTGAAGTTTGTTTGAGGTAGGTTGTTTTGTTTGAGGTGAGTTGTGCAGGGCTCAAGGCCCACCTTGGTGGAGCAGGAGCAGCAGGCAGGCATGCAAAATGTGCAAAAGAATTTGTGGCAAGGGGCCGTGCTCCTCACTGCATAGGAAGGCAAGAAACCGCAGGAGACGCTTGCTGGCCCACATGGGGAAAAGAAGCTTTTGTCCCCCAGCTGCAGGGCACGAGAGGCCATCTTCCTGGTGCTTGAGCAGCAGGCAGCGACCGAGCCACAAGGGCCCAGAGGAGCCCTGACAAGTGGTCTTGCTGGATGCTGCAGAGGAAGGCAAAAAAGCCCCGGGGACCAGTGCCAGTGTGCCCTGGGGGAAAATTCCTTGCTGACCCCAGCCAGTGCTGGCGATTGGCTGTTCCCTGAGCATGGGAGACAGACCTGGTTCCTTGTCCCACAGGTTGCTCCCGCCTCCCAGGAGCTGCCCAAGCCTTATTCTCCCTTGACTTGGAGACATCTCGGGGGCTTCCAAGAGTGTGCAAATATCTCCAGTCGGATTGGCCTTGGGGGCAAGAATCCTTCCCATATCCGTCAGGACAGCAGGGGCTGCTCCAAAGCACTGGGACCCCTGGCAGATCTCTGCATCCTATTTCTTACCGCTGCTGGCCCTGGCTCTGCCGGGGATGAAGACAGCCAGCTCTGCAGTGCTCCTCCACAAGTCATTCCCTTGCTCTTACCACTGCTGCCCAGCTGAGAAGGTTTTCCGTCAAAAGATGAGCCTTGCAGCAGAGAACCTCCAGCAGCCTCGTCCAGCCTCCAGTCTTCTCCTCCCTCAGCCCCCACCAAGGAATTCCACCGGTTCCTCAAGTGCTTCCCCTGGGATGTGTTGGGGCTGCCCCCAGGCCAGCTCTGGCACTGGACACGGGAAGCTGCTCCTTTTGCTCCTGCCCGGGGCGTTGTGACGGCTGCGTTGCCGGGTGCTGGCATTGTGACAGGGGGGTGACAGAGCCACACGTGTGCAGCCCCACTCACTCCCCCTCTGCCCAGCATTCTATGGAGGAAGCCTTTGGGGTGCTGCCCCCGAGGCAGTCCCTGTGCTCAGGAGGCCCAGGGGCTGTCCCTGCCGTTTGGTGGCCGTGCACTGAGAACAGCTGCTGGGTGGCCCTGACTCTCCTCCTTTGCCATTCGGCTTGTTTGTAGGGAGTTGGAGGTTTGCTGTTGGAGGTTCATTGTTCGAGGCTGTTGATTTAGGGTTTCTTGTTTCAGGCTTGTTTGTTTGAGGTTGGTTGTTTCAGGTTGTTTGGTTTAGGTTGCTTTGTGGAGGCTGTTTTGGTTGAGGATGGTTGAGGTTGGTTGTTCTAGGCTGGTTTAGGTTGGTTGAGGCCTGTTGTTTGAGGTTGGTTGTTTGAGTCTGGTTGCTTGGCTGGTTGAGGCTGTTTGTTTACAGCTGGCTTTTTGCGGTTGTTTTTTTCATACTGAATTAGGTTCGAATTAGGTTGTTTGTAGATTCTTTGTTTGTAGGTTGTTTGTAGCTTCTTTGTTTCTACCTTGTTAGAAGCTTGTTGCTGTTTTGAGTGGTGGTTTAAGTTGGTTGCTTTAGCTAGGTTTTTATGAGTTGTTTGAGGGTATTTTGTTGTGGTTGGTTGGTTGAGGAAGTTTGTTTGTACGTCGTATGTTTGTAGGCCATTTCCGCTTGGTTAGTTTGGGGCTGTTGAAGCTGGATTTAAGGTGGTTGTCTTGTGTTGCTTGTTTTGGGTTTTTCGGTTTAGCTTGGTTGAGGTTGGATATTTGCTGTCTTGAGGTTGTTTGGTGTCATTTTAAGGTTGATTTCTGGTTTAGGAGGTCCAGGTGTCTGTGTCTGCCATTTGTTGGCCATGCACTGGCCAGAGCTGCTGCGTGTCTCTGATGCCTCCTTTTCCATTTAGTTTCCCAAGACAAGCCTCATGCATTTACTGTTGTCTCAGGTTTTGGCAGAAAGCAGTCCTGCAACCCAGAGACTAACGATATTAGCTCTCCCCTGTCTGCACTAGAGGGTTCCCTTTTGCTACCTAGTTATCTGAGTGTGCGGTCCACCAGTGTGGGAACAGTACCTTTACATTTTTGGAGACTAAAATTGAAAGGGATGATTCTCCTGCAGAGGGATCTGGACAGTTGGAGAACTGGGCAGTCACCAACTGCATGAAGTTCAACAAGAGCTAGTACCAGATTTTGTAGCTGGGACATGGCAGCCCTGGCTGTACCTGTAGATTGGGGGACGAGATGCTGGAAAGCAGCTCTGTGGAGAGGGATCCAGGGCTTCTGGTCGACAGCAAGTTGAACATGAGCCAGCAGTGTGCCCTGGCAGCCAAGAGGGGCAACCGTGTCCTGGGTGCAGCAAGCACAGCATTGCCAGCCGGGCGAGGGAGGTGATTGTCCCGCTCTGCTCTGCACTGGTGCGGCCTCGCCTGGAGCCCTGTGTGCAGTTCTGGGAGACACAGGATAAAAAGGATCTAAAGCTACTGGAGAGTGTCCAGAGGAGGGCTCCGAAGTTGGTGAAGGGTTTGGAGGGGAAGCCGTATGAGGAGCGGCTAAAATCACTTGGTTTGTTCAGCTTGGAGGAGCCTGAGGGGAGAGCTCATTGCAGTCTACAGCTTCCTCACAAGGGGAGGAGGAGGGGCAGGCACCAAACTCTTCTCTTTAGTGACCAATGACAGGACCCGAGGGAATGGCAGGAAGATGTGGCAGGGGAAGTTTGGGTTGGTCATTAGGAAAAGGTTCTTCCCCCAGAGGTTGCTGGAGCACTGGAACAGGCTCCCTGGGGAGGTGTCACGGCCCCAAGCCTGACAGTGTTCGAGAAGAGACTGGACAAGGCCCTCAGACACATGGTGTGAACTGCGGGGTTGTCCTGTGCAGGGACAGGAGTTGGACCCGATGATCCTTGTGTGTCCCTTCCAACTCAAGACATTCTGTGATTCTGCCATCAATAAAATGTATAATCTAATACCCAGTGATGTTACTGCAGGCTATTTTCAAGTCTGTACACTAGCACTCAAAACTGCAATATTTCTGTTGTGTTTTATAAATTTAGGCCCCTTCTTTTCATTGGTAAGTTTAATGGCATAGGATATTAACTTTAAAGCAAGAGAAGTCTGGAAGCACTCTTCAGTCCATAGGAAGCACCGTATGTAAGAACCTGTATTGTTTTGCTCACCATTATATATGCAATATTCAAATATTAATTCCTTCATTGCTTCTTACATTAACTGTGAAACTTACTATTTTCAAAACTATAGGTTTGTTTGTTTGTTTGCTTTAACAAGTATAGTTTCTACAAGAAATCATCTCTTTCATGTGTGCACTCATAGCACTGAAATACCTTCCTGGCTTTAGATTTCTTTTTGCCTTACTGCAACTCAGGAAGAAATTTTATATTCAGGTAATAAAACTCCTTAAATTAACTGTTAATAATGGAAAAGCGGATAAAAATAGTGAAGTACTGAACTGTTAGAAAGGCGTGGAAGATACTGATAAGAAGTGGGAGCTAGTTTTCCACATGGGTCTGCTTGTCCATACACACCTTGCAAGTAGCACTCTTGATTCCCAGCTGTTTGGTGTATGCATGATTAGGAGTTCTCTGTCTTAAATGCTTTTGTTACGAAGGCCAACATGAGTTGGGCAGAGTATAAAATAGGAAAGATCTTCATGTGCCAGCATTTCTGTTGGTGAAAGTTCCTTTGACTGCCTGGGACATGAAGCACTGAGGAGGAGGAACCCAGCACTCAAACGGAACAGTGTCAGTACTGTTTACTCGAGTATTCTGCTCACATTTATCCACAGCACTCCTTTGGCTTAAGCCACAATGCTTTAGTTCAAACCACAGTCACGATTCCCTTTCTAAAGGGCTACAAAGGCCAGTGCAAGAGTCTGCAGGAATATACTGCTTCTGAGGAGGAGTGCAGCGAATCTCTGCCCGCATCAGGCTGAGGGTCTGCAGGGAGGTGCTCCTATGTGGATGTACTTTACAACACTAAGCAGGTGCCAATGTTAAGTGGCATTCTTCTGTGGATGAGCAAGTTTTGCAGTCCTGGGTGCAGCAAGCACAGCATTGCCAGCCGGGCGAGGGAGGTGGTTGTCCCGCTCTGCTCTGCACTGGTGTGGCCTCGCCTGGAGCCCCGTGTGCAGTTCTGGGAGACACAGGATAAAAAGGATCTAAAGCTACTGGAGAGTGTCCAGAAGAGGGCTACGAAGTTGGTGAAGGGTTTGGAGGGGAAGCCGTATGAGGAGCGACTAAAGTCACTTGGTTTGTTCAGCCTGGAGAAGAGGAGACGAGCAGTGGAACAGGCTCCCCAGGGAGGTGTCCCGGCCCCAAGCCTGACAGTGTTCAAGAAGCAATTGGACAATGCACTCAGACACATGGTGTGAATTTTGGGGTTCTCCTACGCAGGGACGGGAGTTGGACTCAATCCTTTTGAATCCCTTCCAACTCAGGACATTCTATGATTCTATGAAGCTGTCCTGGGTCACTGAGGGGGGGCAAAGAGAGAAGGTGGTCTGATTCAGGTGACCATGAATTGACCAATTGGAGTATTCCATCCCATTCACGACTTCCTGGATTTAAAAGGTGGACCCGAAGGACTCTCTCTCTCTCTTCGGCTGGGTCTCCTGCTGGTTTGCTTTGTCTCTGCATTTTTTTTTCTGCTGTCCCTGCAAGCTGAGGCCTCGTGACAAACTGGATCTAGTTCTGGTTGGCTGAAGGACCCTGCCGGAATGGCTGCTGGGAATTGCAAGACTGGTTCTATAATATTTGTTCTGCTTTATTTTTCTCTATTTTTATTTAGTAGCATTAGTAAAACGTTTTCAAATTTTCCAGCTTTCTTCTCTCTGTTCTTCTTTTCCTTTCCTCTCAAAATCGCCTGTCCTTAGTGAAAAAGGGGGACGAGAGGGGGGGCGGAAAACGGGAGGGGGGAAGAGGGTTAAGGAAAATACATCTGCCGCGGTTTTTGATTGTCTCCCCGCGATCAAACCACGACAGAAGGCAATTTCTAAATATTTATGTGTAAGTTAAGCTAGAAGTTTTATGGGAATAGCTTTTCGATACGCCTCTGACAGGATCTGATCCTCACAGGAAATACTATGATGTTGGGCTTTTATGCAGTCACAGAACCTAGATACTAGAGGTATCAAATCATGTAAAGGAAAAATCCTTCTGTCTTCTGAATAGGAAAGGTTGTTCTAGACATTGTATTTTCTAATGTTTTTACTTCATTTAGTTTTCAAATTTCTCTGCATGTAAAAGCACAGGTGGATCTTAGCAGCAGTAAATTGAAATGGTGCTAAGTTTTTGTTTTTCCTCTTTAATTGTAATCTTTTTACACAGTAGTGCATTGCCCTGGCTTGTTGCTCCCCATCTCCAATTGCTGTTGCTACTGTTTAAATATTTTAAATGGCAGTTTCTTCCGTGACTTGGATGCATCCCAAGGAGGGCAGCAAAGCTGGGGAAGGGGCTGGAAGGCATGTCCTCTGGGGAGCAGCTGGGGACTCTGGGTCTGTCTACTTTGGAGCGAAGGAGGCTGAGGGGCAACATCGCTGCTATCTCCAGGTTCCTGAGGAGGGCAAGTGGAGAGGGAGGTGCTGAGCTCTTCTCCCTGGTACCCAGGGCCAGGACACATGGGAATGGCTCTCAGCTGTGTCCATCAGGGGAGGGTCAGCCCTGACATGAGGAAACATTTCTTTACTGAGAGGTGGTCAAACCCTGCAACAGGCTTCCAGGAGAGGTGGTCGATGCCTCACGTCTGTCAGTGTTGAAGAGGCATTTGGGCGACATGCTTAATACCACGCTTTAGCTTCTGCTGAGTGCTGAAGTAGTCAGGCAGTTGGACTAGGTGATCGTTACAGGGCCCTTCCAGCTGAACTATTCTGTTCTCTCCCATTCTTCTTCCTACCTGCTACGTTTCCAGAAGTAGATGCGGAGGAAATCTCTGATGACATTTCTCCCCAGCCCTGCACGAGCAGAAGGCACCGAATACCTATAACCATATCCCAGCATAGGCGTTGCCTCTGTCATGTTGTGGGAAGGAGGCACGTACCTTCTGATGGAGTGAGAACTGGGAATCGTCTCAAGGTAGTTGGACAATCTGAACAAACTGGCAAAAAGCAAGTATGAAGTTCAGTTTGTGAAACTCTTCTCTGCTCATCTGGTTGAGTTGGGTTTCCACAGGGTGGCAAAACCTCACAGCTCTGACACTAGTGAGGCTCAAAGATCAAGCCCTCCATCTGAAGCAGGACATGCTCCTCACGTAAGGAGTTGCAAATCTTTCTGAGGTGAACAATACCTGCTCATTTCCTATGGCTTCTTTTTTTCTTCCTTGTACTCATTTTTAGAAATACCCGATCTGTTTTTCATGGAAAAACATGCTAAACCAAAAGAGCCTGAGAACAACAGCACAAAGAGAAGATCCATACGGGTGCTCCTAGGCCTCAGTGGCTGGGACCGGCCCCCCATGGGACCCCCACCCACCGCCAGCGTCTCGTGCCAAGGGCCCAGGGGCCATGCCTCAGCTCAGCCTGGGGCCTTGGGTCCCTGCCTGAGCCATGTTGTAGGTGTGTGTGCCCGTCTCGTGTCTGCCCCTGTCCCTGGCTGGGCCTGGGCCCTGCTCTGCAGAGAGCGGCTCTCCTGGATGGAGCCCTCAGGGCTCAGTAAGAACTTGTCGTACAGAACTCAAGGCATAACACAGCATAACTATTATATTCTTTTTCTACTCTATCCTATGTATTGTATTCTATTCCATGTGCTCACCATGAGTCAAATAAGGATGAGAATATTATTTACATGAAATGCCAGGGGGTTTTCAGCTCCAGAAACACTTTCAAGGACACAGAACACAAAGGAAACGAGTGGAAACAGGATTTGATTATATTTTCTTTTATTTTCAGTTATTTTATGTCATTTACTGACTCTGTTTACAGAGCCGATGCTCACAAGCATTAAGACAATGCCCATGTGTAGCCAGGAGCAGGCTGATGCATTCTTCAGTTTAGCTTGAAGAAACATCCCTTGCAATCTGGCAAAGGCAAGTCACAGAACTGCAAGAGCAGCAGGAGAAACACAGGCCAAGCTGCCCCTGTGTCCTGAAGAGCGAGAACGTGAGGAATGAGGATCAGGACAGACCACACACAAAAGAAGACGACGAGGAAGAGGAAGAAGAAGAAGAGGTACATGAGGAGGAAGAAGAAGAAGAATATGAGGAAGAAGAAGAAGAAGAAGAAGAAGATCTGTGTGATACTGTGAGGTATTTTGCAAAGTATGGCATCTAGCAATGACAAGCAGAGCTTTTCCCCTTTGCAGACTTTCTTGGTTCCTACACTGCTTGGCTAGGGATGCACGAAAAGCGCTCTTGTTCCTGCCCAGTGCTTGTGTTGCACGCAGGGAGAGCTGAAAAGTGGCAGATCCAGATGGTGCAGCAAGCCAGGAGCCCTTGCAAGTACAGGCTGTTTTGCAGCAGCCAGAACTCCTGGGGAAATGGAACCCAGGAAAGAGCAGAGCTGGCCCCTGCTGCAAAGTTGCTCCGGGCAAGAGAGCCTGAGAGAGCCAGGGGCTGTGCTCAATGCTACGAAGTACAAGAAGGAATTCCTAGGAGAACACTTGGCCCCCACCTTGGGACTCCAAGAAGCTTCCTCCCCCCCAGCTGCAGAGCACGAGAGGCTATCTTCCTGGTGCTTGAGCAGCAGGCAGGAACCGAGCCAAAAGGGACCAGAGGAGCTCTGAAAAGTGGTCATGCTCAATGCTACAGAGGAAGGCAAAAAACCCCCAGAGACCAGTGCCAATGTGCCCCGGGGGAAAATTCCTTCCTGACCCCAATGCTGGCGATCGGCTGTTCCCTGAGCATGTGAGCAGGACCTGGCTCTTTGTCCCACAGGCTGTTCCTGCCTCCCAGGAGCTGCCCAAGCCCTATCCTGCCTTGAGCTGGAGTCATCTCGGGGGCTTCTGAGAGTGCCCAAACACCTCTGGCCGGATTGAACTTGAGGGCAAGAATCCTTCCCGTGCCTGTGAGGACAGCAGGGGCTGCTCCAAAGCACTGGCAGCATCTCTACATCCTATTTCTTACCGCTGCTGGCCCTGGCTCTGCAGGGCATGAAGACAGTGAGCTCTGCAGTGCTCCTCCAGAAGTCATTCTCTTGGTCTTACCACTGCTGTCCAGCTGAAATGACCTGATAGCCTTGGGCACTTGTAGGGGTTGGTGGTTCTTCTAATCTTCTGAGGGCTTTGCATCTGTTCCCTGAACACTGAAGTAGGATTTCTATCCATCAGATGCACTTTGAACGTAATCCTTCGCCATTGCGATTGTTTGTATGGTGTTCGTAGGTTGTTGAAGGTTTGTGGTTGAAGGTTTGTGGTTGGAGGTTGTTTGTTTAGGGTTCCTTGTTTCAGGCTTGTTTGGTTGGGGGTGGTTGTTTAGTTTAGGTTGGTTGGTGGAGGCTATTTTGGTTTGGATTGGTTGAGGTTGTTTGTTCTAGGTTGGCTTAGGTCATTTGGTGTAGGTTTGAGGCTGGCTGGTTGGTTGAGGTTGGTTGGCTGGTTGAGGCTGGTTGGCTGGTTGTGGCTGGTTGTTTACAGGTGGTTGGTTTTGTTTGCTTTTTTTACACTCCATTAGATTCTAAGTAGGTTGTTGGTAGATTCTTTGTTTCTACCTTGTTTGAAGCTTGTTGTTTTGAATGTTGGTTTAAGATGGTTGCTTTGTCTGGGTTTCCGTGACTTCTTTACGTGAGTCGTTTTAGGGTTGATTTCTGTGGTTGGTTGCTTGATGCTGTATGAGGTTGGTTCTAGGTTCTTTGTAGGTTCTTTGTAGGTTGCGTGTTCGTAAGGCATTGAAACCTTGTTGTTTTAGGTTGTTGAAGGTTGGTAAAGTTTAGTTTAGGTTGGTGGTCTTAAGGTACTTGTTTTAGGTTTCTGTTTTAGCTTGGTTTAGGGTGTTGGTATCATTTTGTGAAAGCTGATTTGTGGTGTTTGTTTTAGGTGGTTTGGTTTTTCTCATTTTTGTTAGGCTGTTTGGTTGATTGTTTTTCAGAGAGATTCTTTGAGGTAGGTTGTGTTAGTCTGGTTTAGGTTGTTAGTTGAGGTTTCTTGGTTTGGGCTGTTTAGGTCGGTTTAGGTTTTTTTGAGGAAGGTTGTTTGAGGGTGGTTGTTAGAGGCTGGTTCTTGAAGGCTGATTGGTTAAGGTTGGCTGGTTTAGGTTGGTTGGGTGAGGTGCTTTTTGGTTGAGGTTATTTTAGTTGGTTCTTGTAGGGTGGTAGTTTTAGATGGGATGTTCTAAGCGGGTTTTTTTTAGGGTATTTTCTTGGCTTTTTAAGTTTTAGGTTGGTTTAGAGCATTTGGTTGAGCTCTGCTTTAGCGTGGTTTAGGTCATTCACTTTAGGTTCTTTAGATTATTTTAGCTTGGGTGTTTTAGAAGTAGGTTTGATTGCTGATGTTTAGGTTCATGTGTTTCTGTTTAGCTGGGTTTAGGTTGGTTGGGTTAGGATGTTTGAGTTGTTTTTTAGGTCAATTGGTTTGAGTTGGTTGCTTTAGCTGTGTTTCGGTTAGTTGTTTGAGGGTGTTTTTTTGAGGCTGGTTGTTTGAGGTAGGTTGTTTGCAGGTTGTGTGCTTGTAGGGCCTTGAAGCTTGGTTGTTGTGGGGCAGTTGAAGTTGGGTTTTGGTTGGTTGTCTTAGGCTGCTTGATTTAGGTTTGCTGGTTTAGCTTGGTTGAGGTTGTCTAGTTGGTGGCTTGAAGTTGTTTGGTGTCATTTGAGGGTTGAGTTCTAGTGTTGGTTTTAGGTGTTTTGGTAGCTCTTGTTCTTATGAGGCTGTTTGGCTGATGTTGTTTGAGGAAGATTCTTTAGGGTTGGCTGCTAGAGTTTGGTTTTGGTTTTTGGTCTCGGTATCTTGGTTGAGGTTGTTTAGGTTGGTTTAGGTCATTTGGGTAAGGTGGTTTGAGGCTGGCTGTTTGAGGCTGGTTGGCTGAGGCTGGTTACTTGAGTTTTGTTGGTTGGTTGGGGTCGGTGGTTTGCAGTTGACTGGTTTCTTTTCTTAGCCTCTGTTTGGTTTTGTGTAGTTCTTTGTAGCTTGTTTCTGTCTTCTTTGTTCCTCTCTTTTTTTTATAGCTGCTTTGTGTTACCTTGTTTAGTTAGAAGCTTGTTTGTTTGAATGTTGGTTTAAGTTGGTTGTTTTAGCTCTGTTTACACTAGTTGTTTTAGGGTTGATTTGTGAGGTTGGTTGTTTGATGCTGTATGAGGTTGTTTCTAGGTTCTTTGTGGGCAGCGTGTTCGTAAGGAATTTAAACTGATTTGGTTTGATTGTTGAAGCTTGGTAAAGTTTGGTTTGGGTTGGTGGTCTTAAGTTACTTGTTTTAGGTTTCCGTTTTAGCTTGGTTTAGGTTGGTTATTGCCGGTTGGTTGTTGTAGATTATTTGATGTCATTTTGTGAAGGCTGATTTGTGTTGTTTGTTTTAGGTGGTTTGTTTTCTCTTGTTCTTGTTAGGCTGTTTGGTTCTTTGGGGTAGGTTGTGTTAGTCTGGTTTAGGTTTTTGGTTGAGGTATCTTAATTCAGGTTGTTTAGTTGGTTTTAGATTTTTGGGGGGAAGGTTGTTTGAAGGTGGTTGTTAGAGGCTTGTTCTTCAAGGGTGATTGGTTAGGGTTGGCTGGTTTAGGTTGGTTGGGTGAGGTGTGTTTTGGTTGAGGTTATTTTAGTTGGTTCTTTTACGTTGGTATTTTAGTTTGGTTGTTTTCGGTGGGATGTTCTAAGCTGGTTTTGTTTAGGATGTTTTCTTTTTTTGTTGTTTTAAGTTGGTTTGGGTTATTTGGTTGAGCTTGTTTGCTTTAGCATGCTTTAGATCATTGGATTTAGGTTCTTTAGATTATTTTAGGTTGGGTGTTTTATACTGGTTCTTTTAGGTTTGTGATTTCAGTACGTTGGTGTATGAATGTGTTTTTAAGTACATTTGTTGAAGTAGGTTGGCTTTATGTTGTTTGGGTTGGTTTAAGCATTTCTGTTTAGCTTAGTTGAGGCTGGTTGGATTAGGTTGTTGGAGTTGTCTTTAGGTCGATTGGTTTAGGTAGTGGTTTCTTGGTTGCGTTGTTCTAAGACAGGCTGGTTCAGGGTTTTTGGTTTAGCGTGGTTTAGGTTGTTCCGTTAAGGGTTCTTCATGTTCCTTGTTATAGGTATCCTGGCTTAAGTAGGTTGGTTTCTGAAGTTTGTCTGATGTAGGTTGTTTTGTTTGAGGTGAGTTGTGCAGGGCTCAAGGCCCACCTTGGTGGAGCAGGAGCAGCAGGCAGGCATGCCAAATGTGCAAAAGAATTTGTGGCAAGGGGCCGTGCTCCTCACTGCATAGGAAGGCACGAAACCGCAGGAGATGCTTGCTGGCCCACATGGGGAAAAGAAGCTTTTGTCCCCCAGCTGCAGGGCACGAGAGGCCATCTTCCTGGTGCTTGAGCAGCAGGCAGCGACCGAGCCACAAGGGCCCAGAGGAGCCCTGACAAGTGGTCTTGCTGGATGCTGCAGAGGAAGGTAAAACCTCGTGGGGACCAGTGCCAATGTGCCCTGGGGGAAAATTCCTTCCCGACCTCAGCCAGTGCTGGCGATAGGCTGTTCCCTGAGCATGGGAGCCAGACCTGGCTCCTTGTCCCACAGGCTGCTCCCGCCTCCCAGGAGCTGCCCAAGCCCTATTCTCCCTTGACTTGGAGACATCTCAGGGGCTTCCAAGAGTGTGCAAATATATCTCGTTGGATTGGCCTTGGGAGCAAGAATCCTTCCCATATCTGTCAGGACAGCAGGGGCTGCTCCAAAGCACTGGGACCCCTGGCAGCATCTCTGCATCCTATTTCTTACCGCTGCTGGCCCTGGCTCTGCAGAGGATGAAGACAGCGAGCTCTGCAGTGCTCCTCCACAAGTCATTCCCTTGCTCTTACCACTGCTGTCCAGCTGAGAAGGCTTTCCGTCAAAAGATGAGCCTTGCAGCAGAGAACCTCCAGCAGCCTCGTCCAGCCTCCAGTCTTCTCCTCCCTCAGCCCCCACCAAGGAATTCCACCGGTTCCTCAAGTGCTTCCCCTGGGATGTGTTGGGGCTGCCCCCAGGCCAGCTCTGGCACTGGACACGGGAAGCTGCTCCTTTTGCTCCTGCCCGGGGCGTTGTGACGGCTGCGTTGCCGGGTGCTGGCATTGTGACATGGGGGTGACAGAGCCACACGTGTGCAGCCCCACCCGCCTCCACTCCGCCCAGCATTCTATGGAGGAAGCCTTTGGGGTGCTGTCCCCGAGGCAGTCCCTGTGCTCAGGAGGCCCAGGGGCTGTCCCTGCCATTTGGTGGCCGTGCACTGAGAACAGCTGCTGGGTGGCCCTGACTCTCCTCCTTTGCCATTCGGCTTGTTTGTAGGTAGCTGGAGGTTTGCTGTTGGAGGTTCATTGTTCGAGGTTGTTGATTTAGGGTTTCCTGTTTCAGGCTTGTTTGTTTGAGGTTGGTTGTTTCAGGTTGTTTGGTTTAGGTTGCTTTGTGGAGGCTGTTTTGGTTGAGGATGGTTGAGGTTGGTTGTTCTAGGCTGGTTGAGGTTGGTTGAGGCCTGTTGTTTGAGGTTGGTTGTTTGAGTCTGGTTGCTTGGCCGGTTGAGGCTGTTTGTTTACAGCTGGCTTTTTGTGGTTGTTTTATTCATACTGAATTAGGTTCGAACTAGGTTGTTTGTAGATTCTTTGTTTGTAGGTTGTTTGTAGCTTCTTTGTTTCTACCTTGTTGGAAGCTTGTTGCTGTTTTGAGTGGTGGTTTAAGTTGGTTGCTTTAGCTAGGTTTTTATGAGTTGTTTGAGGGTATTTTGTTGTGGTTGGTTATTTGAGGAAGTTTGTTTGTACTTTGTGTGTTTGTAGGCCATTTCCGCTTGGTTAGTTTGGGGCTGTTGAAGCTGGATTTAAGGTGGTTGTCTTGTGTTGCTTGTTTTGGGTTTTTTGGTATAGCTTGGTTGAGGTTGGTTATTTGGTGTCTTGAGGTTGTTTGGTGTCATTTGAAGGTTGATTTCTGGTTTAGGAGGTCCAGGTGTCTGTCTCTGCCATTTGTTGGCCATGCACTGGCCAGAGCTGCTGCGTGTCTCTGATGCCTCCTTTTCCATTTAGTTTCCCAGGACAAGCCTCATGCATTTACTGTTGTCTCAGGTTTGGGCAGAAAGCAGTCCGGCAACCCAGAGACTAACGATATTAGCTCTCCCCTGTCTGCACTAGAGGGTTCCCTTTTGCTACCTAGCTATCTGAGTGTGAGGTCCACCAGTGTGGGAACAGTACCTTTCCATTTTTGGACACTAAAATTGAAAGGGATGATTCTCCTGCAGAGAGATCTGGACAGTTGGAGAACTGGGCAGTCACCAACTGCAAGAAGTTCAACAAGAGCTAGTACCAGATTTTGTAGCTGGGACATGGCAGCCCTGGCTGTACCTATAGACTGGGGGACGAGATGCTGGAAGGCAGCTCTGTGGAGAGGGATCTGGGGGTTCTGGTCGACAGCAAGTTGAACATGAGCCAGCAGTGTGCCCTGGCAGCCAAGAGGGGCAACCGTGTCCTGGGTGCAGCAAGCACAGCATTGCCAGCCGGGCGAGGGAGGTGGTTGTCCCGCTCTGCTCTGCACTGGTGCGGCCTCGCCTGGAGCCCTGTGTGCAGTTCTGGGAGACACAGGATAAAAAGGGTCTAAAGCTACTGGAGAGTGTCCAGAGGAGGGCTCTGAAGTTGGTAAAGGGTTTGGAGGGGAAGCCGTATGAGGAGCGGCTAAAGTCACTTGGTTTGTTCAGCTTGGAGGAGCCTGAGGGGAGAGCTCATTGCAGTCTACAGCTTCCTCACAAGGGGAGGAGGAGGGGCAGGCACCAAACTCTTCTCTTTAGTGACCAATGACAGGACTCGAGGGAATGGCAGAAAGATGTGCCAGGGGAAGTTTGGGTTGGTCATTAGGAAAAGGTTCTTCCCCCAGAGGGTGCTGGAGCACTGGAACACTGGAGGTGTCACAGCCCCAAGCCTGACAGTGTTCGAGAAGAGACTGGACAAGGCCCTCAGACACACGGTGTGAACTGCGGGGTTGTCCTGTGCAGGGACAGGAGTTGGACCCAATGATCCTTGCGTGTCCCTTCCAACTCAAGACATTCTGTGATTCTGCGATCAATAAAATGTATAATCTAATACCCAGTGATGTTACTGCAGGCTATTTTCAAGTCTGTACACTAGCACTCAAAACTGCAATATTTCTGTTGTGTTTTATGAATTTAGGCCCCTTCTTTTCATTGGTAAGTTTAATGGCATAGGATATTAACTTCAAAGCAAGAGAAGTCTGGAAGCACTCTTCAGTCCATAGGAAGCACCGTATGTAAGAACCTGTATTGTTTTGCTCACAATTATATATGCAATATTCAAATATTAATTGCTTCATTGCTTCTTACATTAACTGTGAAACTTACTATTTTCAAAACTATAGGTTTGTTTGTTTGTTTGCTTTAACAAGTATAGTTTCTACAAGAAATCGTCTCTTTCATGTGTGCACTCATAGCACTGAAATACCTTCCTGGCTTTAGATTTCTTTTTGCCTTACTGCAACTCAGGAAGAAATTTAACAGTTGGGTAATAAAACTCCTTAAATTAACTGTTAATAATGGAAAAGCGGATAAAAATAGTGAAGTACTGAACTGTTAGAAAGGCGTGGAAGATACTGATAAGAAGTGGGAGCTAGTTTTCCACATAGGTCTGCTTGTCCATACACACCTTGCAAGTAGCACTCTTGATTCCCAGCTGCTTGGCGTGTGCATGATTAGGAGTTCTCTGTCTTAAATGCTTTTGTTACGAAGGCCAACATGAGTTGGGCAGAGTATAAAATAGGAAAGATCTTCATGTGCCAGAATTTCTGTTGGTGAAAGTTCCTTTGACTGCCTGGGACATGAAGCACTGAGGAGGAGGAACCCAGCACTCAAACGGAACAGTGTCAGTACTGTTTACTCGGGTATTCTGCTCACCTTTATCCACAGCACTCCTTTGGCTTAAGCCACAATGCTTTAGTTCAAACCACAGTCACGCTTCCCTTTCTAAAGGGCTACAAAGGTCAGTGCAAGAGTCTGCAGGAATATACTGCTTCTGAGGAGGGGTGCAGCGAATCTCTGCCCGCATCAGGCTGAGGGTCTGCAGGGAGGTGCTCCTATGTGGATGTACTTTACAACACTAAGCAGGTGCCAATGTTAAGTGGCATTCTTCTGTGGATGAGCAAGTTTTGCAGTCCTGGGTGCAGCAAGCACAGCATTGCCAGCCGGGCGAGGGAGGTGGTTGTCCCGCTCTGCTCTGCACTGGTGCGGCCTCGCCTGGAGCCCTGTGTGCCGTTCTGGGCACCACAGGATAAAAAGGATCTAAAGCTACTGGAGAGTGTCCAGAAGAGGGCTACGAAGTTGGTGAAGGGTTTGGAGGGGAAGCCGTATGAGGAGCGACTAAAGTCACTTGGTTTGTTCAGCCTGCAGAAGAGGAGACAAGCAGTGGAACAGGCTCCCCAGGGAGGTGTCCCGGCCCCAAGCCTGACAGTGTTCAAGAAGCAATTGGACAACGCACTCAGACACATGGTGTGAATTTTGGGGTTCTCCTACGCAGGGACGGGCGTTGGACTCAATCCTTTTGAATCCCTTCCAACTCAGGACATTCTATGATTCTATGAAGCTGTCCTGGGTCACTGAGGGGGGGCAACGAGAGGAGGTGGTCTGAGTCAGGTGACCACGAATTGACCAATTGGAGTATTCCATCCCATTCACGACTTCCTGGATTTAAAAGGTGGACCCGAAGGACTCTCTCTCTCTCTTCGGCTGGGTCTCCTGCTGGTTTGCTTTGTCTCTGCATTTTTTTTTCTGCTGTCCCTGCAAGCTGAGGCCTCGTGACAAACTGGATCTAGTTCTGGTTGGCTGAAGGACCCTGCCGGAATGGCTGCTGGGAATTGCAAGACTGGTTCTATAATATTTGTTCTGCTTTATTTTTCTCTATTTTTATTTAGTAGCGTTAGTAAAACGTTTTCAAATTTTCCAGCTTTCTTCTCTCTGTTCTTCTTTTCCTTTCCTCTCAAAATCGCCTGTCCTTAGTGAAAAAGGGGGACGAGAGGGGGGGCGGAAAACGGCAGGGGGGAAGAGGGTTAAGGAAAATACATCTGCCGCGGTTTTTGATTGTCTCCCCGCGATCAAACCACGACAGAAGGCAATTTCTAAATATTTATGTGTAAGTTAAGCTAGAAGTTTTATGGGAAGAGCTTTTCGATACGCCTCTGACAGGATCTGATCCTCACAGGAAATACTATGATGTTGGGCTTTTATGTAGTCACAGAATCTAGATACTAGAGGTATCGAATCATGTAAAGGAAAAATCCTTCTGTCTTCCGAATAGCAAAGGTCGTTCTAGACATTGTATTTTCTAATGTTTTTACTTCATTTAGTTTTCAAATTTCTCTGCATGTAAAAGCATAGGTGGATCTTAGCAGCAGTAAATTGAAATGGTGCTAAGTTTTTGTTTTTCCTCTTTAATTGTAATCTTTTTACACAGTAGTGCATTGCCCTGGCTTGTTGCTCCCCATCTCCAATTGCTGTTGCTACTGTGTAAATATTTTAAATGGCAGTTTCTTCCATGACTTGGATGCATCCCAAGGAGGGCAGCAAAGCTGGGGAAGGGGCTGGAAGGCATGTCCTCTGGGGAGCAGCTGGGGACTCTGGGTCTGTCTACTTTGGAGCGAAGGAGGCTGAGGGGCAACATCGCTGCTATCTCCAGGTTCCTGAGGAGGGGAAGTGGAGAGGGAGGTGCTGAGCTCTTCTCCCTGGTACCCAGGGCCAGGACACATGGGAATGGCTCTCAGCTGTGTCCATCAGGGGAGGTTCATCCCTGACATGAGGAAACATTTCTTTACTGAGAGGTGGTCAAACCCTGCAACAGGCTTCCAGGAGAGGTGGTCGATGGCTCACGTCTGTCAGTGTTGAAGAGGCATTTGGGCAACATGCTTAATGCCACGCTTTAGCTTCTGCTGAGTGCTGAAGTAGTCAGGCAGTTGGACTAGGTGATCGTTACAGGGCCCTTCCAGCTGAGCTATTCTGTTCTCTCCCATTCTTCTTCCTACCTGCTACTTTCCCAGAAGTAGATGCGGAGGAAATCTCTGATGACATTTCTCCCCAGCCCTGCACGAGCAGAAGGCACCGAATACCCATAACCATATCCCAGCATAGGCGTTGCCTCTGTCATGTTGTGGGAAGGAGGCACGTACCTTCTGATGGAGTGAGAGCTGGGAATCGTCTCAAGGTAGTCGGACAATCTGAACAAATTGGCAAAAAGCAAGTATGAAGTTCAGTTTGTGAAACTCTTCTCTGTTCATCCGGTTGAGTTGGGTTTCCACAGGGTGGCAAAACCTCACAGCTCTGACACTAGTGAGGCTCAAAGATCAAGCCCTCCATCTGAAGCAGGACATGCTCCTCACCTAAGGAGTTGCAAATCTTTCTGAGGTGAACAATACCTGCTCATTTCCTATGGCTTCTTTTTTTCTTCCTTGTACTCATTTTTAGAAATACCCTATCTGTTTTTCATGGAAAAACATGCTAAACCAAAAGAGCCTGAGAACAACAGTAGAGAGAGAAGATCCATATGGGTGCTTCTAGGCCTCAGTGGCTGGGACCGCCCCCACCATGGGACCCCCACCCACCGCCAGCATCTCGTGCCAAGGACCCAGGGGCCGTGCCTCAGCTCAGCCTGGGGCCTTGGGTCCCTGCCTGAGCCATGTTGTAGGTGTGTGTGCCCGTCTCGTGTCTGCCCCTGTCCCTGGCTGGGCCTGGGCCCTGCTCTGCAGAGAGCGGCTCTCCTGGATGGAGCCCTCAGGGCTCGGTAAGAACTTGTCATACAGAACTCAAGGCATAACACAGCATAACTATTATATTCTTTTTCTACTCACTCCTATGTATTGTATTCTATTCCATGTGCTCACCATGAGTCAAAAAAGGATGAGAATATTATTTACATGAAATGCCAGGGGGTTTTCAGCTCCAGAAACACTTTCAAGCACACAGAACACAAAGGAGACGAGTGGAAACAGGATTTGATTATATTTTATTTTATTTTTGGTTATTTTATGTCATTTACTGACTCTGTTTACAGAGCCGATGCTCACAAGCATTAAGACAATGCCCACGTGTAGCCAGGAGCAGGCTGATGCATTCTTCAGTTTAGCTTGAAGAAACATCCCTTGCAATCTGGCAAAGGCAAGTCACAGAACTGCAAGAGCAGCAGGAGAAACACAGGCCAAGCTGCCCCTGTGTCCTGAAGAGGGAGAACGTGAGGAATGAGGATCAGGATAGACCACATACAAAAGAAGACGACGAGGAAGAAGAAGAAGAAGAAGAGGTAGATGAGGAGGAAGAAGAAGAAGAAGAGGTAGATGAGGAAGAAGAAGAAGAACAAGAAGAAGAATATGGGGAAGAAGAAGAAGAAGATCTGTGTGATACTGTGAGGTATTTTGCAAAGTATGGCATCTAGCAATGACAAGCAGAGTTTCTCCCCTTTGCAGACTTTCTTGGTTCCTACACTGCTTGGCTAGGGATGCACGAAAAGCGCTCTTGTTCCTGCCCAGTGCTTGTGTTGCACGCAGGGAGAGCTGAAAAGTGGCAGATCCAGATGGTGCAGCAAGCCAGGAGCCCTCGCAAGCACAGGCTGTTTTGCAGCAGCCAGAACTCCTGGGGAAATGGAACCCAGGAAAGAGCAGAGCTGGCCCCTGCTGCAAAGTTGCTCTGGGCAAGAGAGCCTGAGAGAGCCAGGGGCTGTGCTCAATGCTACCAAGTACAAGAAGGAATTCCTAGGAGAACACTTGGCCCCCACCCTGGGACTCCAAGAAGCTTCCTCCCCCCAGCTGCAGGGCACGAGAGGCCATCTTCCTGGTGCTTGAGCAGCAGGCAGGAACCGAGCCAAAAGGGACCAGAGGAGCTCTGAAAAGTGGTCATGCTCAATGCTACAGAGGAAGGCAAAAAACCCCCGGAGACCAGTGCCAATGTGCCCTGGGGGAAAATTCCTTCCTGACCCCAATGCTGGCGATCGGCTGTTCCCTGAGCATGTGAGCAGGGCCTGGCTCCTTGTCCCACAGGCTGTTCCTGCCTCCCAGGAGCTGCCCAAGCCCTATCCTGCCTTGAGCTGGAGTCATCTCGGGGGCTTCTGAGAGTGCCCAAACGCCTCTGGCCGGATTGAACTTGAGGGCAAGAATCCTTCCCGTGCCTGTGAGGACAGCAGGGGCTGCTCCAAAGCACTGGCAGCATCTCTACATCCTATTTCTTACCGCTGCTGGCCCTGGCTCTGCAGGGCATGAAGACAGTGAGCTCTGCAGTGCTCCTCCACAAGTCATTCTCTTGGTCTTACCATTGCTGTCCAGCTGAAACGACCTGATAGCCTTGGGCACTTGTAGGGGTTGGTGGTTCTTCTAATCTTCTGAGGGCTTTGCATCTGTTCCCTGAACACTGAAGTAGGATTTCTAGCCATCAGATGCACTTTGAACGTAATCCTTCACCATTGTGATTGTTTGTATGTTGTTCGTAGGTTGTTGAAGGTTTGTGGTTGAAGGTTTGTGGTTGGAGGTTGTTTGTTTAGGGTTTCTTGTTTCAGGCTTGTTTGGTTGGGGTTGGTTGTTTCAGGTTGTTTAGTTTAGGTTGGTTGGTGGAGGCTATTTTGGTTTGGATTGGTTGAGGTTGTTTGTTCTTGGTTGGCTTAGGTCATTTGGTGTAGGTTTGAGGCTGGCTGGTTGGTTGAGGTTGGTTGGCTGGTTGAGGCTGGTTGGCTGGTTGTGGCTGGTTGTTTACAGGTGGTTAGTTTTGTTTGCTTTTTTTACACTCCATTAGGTTCTAATTAGGTTGTTGGTAGATTCTTTGTTTCTACCTTGTTTGAAGCTTGTCGTTTTGAATGTTGGTTTAAGATGGTTGCTTTGGCTGGATTTCCATGACTTCTTTACATGAGTCGTTTTAGGGTTGATTTCTGTGGTTAGTTGTTTGATGGTGTATGAGGTTGGTTCTAGGTTCTTTGTAGGTTCTTTGTAGGTTGCGTGTTCGTAAGGCATTGAAACCTTGTTGTTTTAGGTTGTTGAAGGTTGGTAAAGTTTAGTTTAGGTTGGTGGTCTTAAGGTACGTGCTTTAGGTTTCTGTTTTAGCTTGGTTTAGGGTGTTGGATGTCATTTTGTGAAAGCTGATTTGTGGTGTTTGTTTTAGGTGGTTTGGTTTTTCTCATTTTTGTTAGGCTGTTTGGTTGATTTTTTTTCAGAAAGATTCTTTGAGGTAGGTTGTGTTAGTCTGGTTTAGGTTGTTAGTTGAGGTTTCTTGGTTTGGGCTGTTTAGGTCGGTTTAGGTTTTTTTGAGGAAGGTTGTTTGAGGGTGGTTGTTAGAGGCTGGTTCTTGAAGGCTGATTGGTTAAGGTTGGCTGGTTTAGGTTGGTTGGGTGAGGTGCTTTTTGGTTGAGGTTATTTTAGTTGGTTCTTGTAGGTTGGTAGTTTTAGATGGGATGTTCTAAGCGGGTTTTTTTTAGGGTATTTTCTTGTTTTTTAACGTTTTAGGTTGGTTTAGGTCATTTTGTTGAGCTTGTTTGCTTTAGCGTGGTTTAGGTCATTCACTTTAGGTTCTTTAGATTATTTTATCTTGGGTGTGTTAGAAGTAGGTTTGATTGCTGATGTTTAGGTTCATGTGTTTCTGTTTAGCTAGCTTTGGGTTGGTTGGATTAGGATGTTTGAGTTGTTTTTTAGGTCAATTGGTTTGAGATGTTTGCTTTACTTGTGTTTCTGTTAGTTGTTTGAGGGTGTTTTTCTGAGGCTGGTTGTTTGAGGTAGGTCGTTTGCAGGTTGTGTGCTAGTAGGACCATGAAGCTTGGTTGTTGTGGGGCACTTGAGGTTGGGTTTTGGTTGGTTGTCTTAGGCTGCTTGATTTAGGTTTGCTGGTTTAGCTTGGTTGAGGTTGTCTAGTTGGTGGCTTGAAGTTGTTTGGTGTCATTTTAAGGTTGAGTTCTAATGTTGGTTTTAGGTGTTTTGGTAGTTCTTGTTTTTATGAGGCTGTTTGGCTGATGTTGTTTGAGGAAGATTCTTTAGGGTTGGCTGCTAGAGTTTGGTTTAGGTTTTTGGTCTAGGTATCTTGGTTGAGGTTGTTCAGGTTGGTTTAGGTCATTTGGGTTAGGTCTTTTAGCTTAGGTGGTTTGAGGCTGGCTGTTGGAGGCTGGTTGGCTGAGGCTGGTTGCTTGAGCTTGATTGGTTGGTTGGGACTGGTTGTTTACAGTTGGTAGGTTTTGGTTGCTTTTTACCCTCTCTTAGGTTCTGTGTAGTTCTTTGTAGCTTGTTTGTGTTACCTTGTTCGTTTGAAGCTTCTTTGTGTGAATGTTGGTTTAAGTTGGTTGGTTTAGCTCTGTTTACACTAGTTGTTTTAGGATTGATTTATGAGGTTGGTTGTTTGATGCTGTATGAGGTTGTTTCTAGGTTCTTTGTGGGCAGCGTGTTCGTAAGGGATTTAAACTTTTTTGGTTTGATTGTTGAAGGTTGGTAAAGTTTGGTTTGGGTTGGTGGTCTTAAGTTACTTGTTTTAGATTTCCGTTTTAGCTTGGTTTAGGTTGGTTATTGCCGGTTGGTTGTTGTAGATTATTTGATGTCATTTTGTGAAGGCTGATTTGTATTGTTTGTTTTAGGTGGTTTGTTTTCTCTCGTTCTTGTTAGGCTGTTTGGTTCTTTGGGGTAGGATGTGTTAGTCTGGTTTAGGTTTTTGGTTGAGGTATCTTAATTCAGGTTGTTTAGTTGGTTTTAGGTTTTTTGGGGGAAGGTTGTTTGAAGGTGGTTGTTAGAGGCTGGTTCTTCAAGGGTGATTGCTTAGGGTTGGCTGGTTTAGGTTGGTTGGGCGAAGTGCTTTTTGGTTGAGGTTATTTTAGTTGGTTCTTTTACGTTGGTATTTTAGTTTGGTTGTTTTCGGTGGGGTGTTCTAAGCTGGTTTTGTTTAGGATGTTTTCTTTTTTTGTTGTTTTAAGTTGGTTTGGGTTATTTGGTTGAGCTTGTTTGCTTTAGCATGCTTTAGATCATTGGATTTAGGTTCTTTAGATTATTTTAGGTTGGGTGTTTTAGACTGGTTCTTTTAGGTTTGTGATTTCAGTACGTTGGTGTATGAATGTGTTTTTAAGTACATTTGTTGAAGTAGGTTGGCTTTATGTTGTTTGGGTTGGTTTAAGCGTTTCTGTTTAGCTTAGTTGAGGCTGGTTGGATTAGGTTGTTGGAGTTGTCTTTAGGTCGATTGGTTTAGGTAGCGGTTTTTTGGTTGCATTGTTCTAAGACAGGCTGGTTCAGGGTTTTTGGTTTAGCGTGGTTTAGGTTGTTCTGTTAAGGGTTCTTCATGTTCCTTGTTATAGGTATCCTGGCTTAAGTAGGTTGGTTTCTGAAGTTTGTTTGATGTAGGTTGTTTTGTTTGAGGTGAGTTGTGCAGGGCTCAAGGCCCACCTTGGTGGAGCAGGAGCAGCAGGCAGGCATGCCAAATGTGCAAAAGAATTTGTGGCAAGGGGCCGTGCTCCTCACTGCATAGGAAGGCACGAAACCGCAGGAGATGCTTGCTGGCCCACATGGGGAAAAGAAGCTTTTGTCCCCCAGCTGGAGGGCACGAGAGGCCATCTTCCTGGTGCTTGAGCAGCAGGCAGCGACCGAGCCACAAGGGCCCAGAGGAGCCCTGACAAGTGGTCTTGCTGGATGCTGCAGAGGAAGGTAAAACCTCGTGGGGACCAGTGCCAATGTGCCCTGGGGGAAAATTCCTTCCCGACCTCAGCCAGTGCTGGCGATCGGCTCTTCCCTGAGCATGGGAGCCAGACCTGGCTCCTTGTCCCACAGGCTGCTCCCGCCTCCCAGGAGCTGCCCAAGCCCTATTCTCCCTTGACTTGGAGACATCTCAGGGGCTTCCAAGAGTGTGCAAATATATCTCGTTGGATTGGCCTTGGGGGCAAGAATCCTTCCCATATCTGTCAGGACAGCAGTGGCTGCTCCAAAGCACTGGGACCCCTGGCAGCATCTTCATCCTATTTCTTACCGCTGCTGGCCCTGGCTCTGCCGAGGATAAAGACAACCAGCTCTGCAGTGCTCCTCCACAAGTCATTCCCTTGCTCTTACCACTGCTGTCCAGCTGAGAAGGCTTTCCGTCAAAAGATGAGCCTTGCAGCAGAGAACCTCCAGCAGCCTCGTCCAGCCTCCAGTCTTCTCCTCCCTCAGCCCCCACCAAGGAATTCCACCGGTTCCTCAAGTGCTTCCCCTGGGATGTGTTGGGGCTGCCCCCAGGCCAGCTCTGGCACTGGACATCGGAAGCTGCTCCTTTTGCTCCTGCCCGGGGCGTTGTGACGGCTGCGTTGCCGGGTGCTGGCATTGTGACATGGGGGTGACAGAGCCACACGTGTGCAGCCCCACCCGCCTCCACTCCGCCCAGCATTCTATGGAGGAAGCCTTTGGGGTGCTGTCCCCGAGGCAGTCCCTGTGCTCAGGAGGCCCAGGGGCTGTCCCTGCCGTTTGGTGGCCGTGCACTGAGAACAGCTGCTGGGTGGCCCTGACTCTCCTCCTTTGCCATTCGGCTTGTTTGTAGGGAGTTGGAGGTTTGCTGTTGGAGGTTCATTGTTCGAGGTTGTTGATTTAGGGTTTCCTGTTTCAGGCTTGTTTGTTTGAGGTTGGTTGTTTCAGGTTGTTTGGTTTAGGTTGCTTTGTGGAGGCTGTTTTGGTTGAGGATGGTTGAGGTTGGTTGTTCTAGGCTGGTTTAGGTTGGTTGAGGCCTGTTGTTTGAGGTTGGTTGTTTGAGTCTGGTTGCTTGGCCGGTTGAGGCTGTTTGTTTACAGCTGGCTTTTTGTGGTTGTTTTATTCATACTGAATTAGGTTCGAATTAGGTTGTTTATAGATTCTTTGTTTGTAGGTTGTTTGTAGCTTCTTTGTTTCTACCTCGTTAGAAGCTTGTTGCTGTTTTGAGTGGTGGTTTAAGTTGGTTGCTTTAGCTAGGTTTTTATGAGTTGTTTGAGGGTATTTTGTTGTGGTTGGTTATTTGAGGAAGTTTGTTTGTACTTTGTGTGTTTGTAGGCCATTTCCGCTTTGTTAGTTTGGGGCTGTTGAAGCTGGATTTAAGGTGGTTGTCTTGTGTTGCTTGTTTTGGGTTTTTTGGTATAGCTTGGTTGAGGTTGGTTATTTGGTGTCTTGAGGTTGTTTGGTGTCATTTGAAGGTTGATTTCTGGTTTAGGAGGTCCAGGTGTCTGTCTCTGCCATTTGTTGGCCATGCACTGGCCAGAGCTGCTGCGTGTCTCTGATGCCTCCTTTTCCATTTAGTTTCCCAGGACAAGCCTCATGCATTTACTGTTGTCTCAGGTTTTGGCAGAAAGCAGTCCTCCAACCCAGAGACTAACGATATTAGCTCTCCCCTGTCTGCACTAGAGGGTTCCCTTTTGCTACCTAGTTATCTGAGTGTGAGGTCCACCAGTGTGGGAACAGTACCTTTCCATTTTTGGAGACTAAAATTGAAAGGGATGATTCTCCTGCAGAGGGATCTGGACAGTTGGAGAACTGGGCAGTCACCAACTGCATGAAGTTCAACAAGAGCTAGTACCAGATTTTGTACCTGGGACACGGCAGCCCTGGCTGTACCTATAGACTGGGGGACGAGATGCTGGAAAGCAGCTCTGTGGAGAGGGATCTGGGGCTTCTGGTCGACAGCAAGTTGAACATTGCAGTTTGCCCTGGCAGCCAAGAGGGGCAACCGTGTCCTGGGTGCAGCAAGCACAGCATTGCCAGCCGGGCGAGGGAGGTGGTTGTCCCGCTCTGCTCTGCACTGGTGCGGCCTCGCCTGGAGCCCTGTGTGCAGTTCTGGGAGACACAGGATAAAAAGGATCTAAAGCTACTGGAGAGTGTCCAGAGGAGGGCTCCGAAGTTGGTAAAGGGTTTGGAGGGGAAGCCGTATGAGGAGCGGCTAAAGTCACTTGGTTTGTTCAGCCTGGAGGAGCCTGAGGGGAGAGCTCATTGCAGTCTACAGCTTCCTCACGAGGGGCAGGAGGAGGGGCAGGCACCAAACTGTTCTCTTTAGTGACCAATGACAGGACTCAAGGGAATGGCAGAAAGATGTGCCAGGGGAAGTTTGGGTTGGTCATTAGGAAAAGGTTCTTCCCCCAGAGGGTGCTGGAGCACGGGAACAGGCTCCCCGGGGAGGTGTCACAGCCCCAAGCCTGACAGTGTTCGAGAAGAGACTGGACAAGGCCCTCAGACACACGGTGTGAACTGCAGGGTTGTCCTGTGCAGGGACAGGAGTTGGACCCGATGATCCTTGTGTATCCCTTCCAACTCAAGACATTCTGTGATTCTGCGATCAATAAAATGTATAATCTAATACCCAGTGATGTTACTGCAGGCTATTTTTAAGTCTGTACACTAGCACTCAAAACTGCAATATTTCTGTTGTATTTTATAAATTTAGGCCCCTTCTTTTCATTGGTAAGTTTAATGGCATAGGATATTAACTTCAAAGCAAGAGAAGTCTGGAAGCACTCTTCAGTCCATAGGAAGCACCGTATGTAAGAACCTGTATTGTTTTGCTCACAATTATATATGCAATATTCAAATATTAATTGCTTCATTGCTTCTTACATTAACTGTGAAACTTACTATTTTCAAAACTATAGGTTTGTTTGTTTGTTTGCTTTAACAAGTATAGTTTCTACAAGAAATCGTCTCTTTCATGTGTGCACTCATAGCACTGAAATACCTTCCTGGCTTTAGATTTCTTTTTGCCTTACTGCAACTCAGGAAGAAATTTTATATTCGGGTAATAAAACTCTTCAACTTAAATGTTAATAATGGAAAAGCGGATAAAAATAGTGAAGTACTGAACTGTTAGAAAGGCGTGGAAGATACTGATAAGAAGTGGGAGCTAGTTTTCCACATAGGTCTGCTCGTCCATACACACCTTGCAAGTAGCACTCTTGATTCCCAGCTGCTTGGCGTATGCATGATTAGGAGTTCTCTGTCTTAAATGCTTTTGTTACGAAGGCCAACATGAGTTGGGCAGAGTATAAAATAGGAAAGATCTTCATGTGCCAGCATTTCTGTTGGTGAAAGTTCCTTTGACTGCCTGGGACATGAAGCACTGAGGAGGAGGAACCCAGCACTCAAACGGAACAGTGTCAGTCCTGTTTACTCGGGTATTCTGCTCACCTTTATCCACAGCACTCCTTTGGCTTAAGCCACAATGCTTTAGTTCAAACCACAGTCACTATTCCCTTTCTAAAGGGCTACAAAGGTCAGTGCAAGAGTCTGCAGGAATATACTGCTTCTGAGGAGGGGTGCAGCGAATCTCTGCCCTCATCAGGCTGAGGGTCTGCAGGGAGGTGCTCCTATGTGGATGTACTTTACAACACTAAGCAGGTGCCAATGTTAAGTGGCATTCTTCTGTGGATGAGCAAGTTTTGCAGTCCTGGGTGCAGCAAGCACAGCATTGCCAGCCGGGCGAGGGAGGTGGTTGTCCCGCTCTGCTCTGCACTGGTGCGGCCTCGCATGGAGCCCTGTGTGCAGTTCTGGGCACCACAGGTTAAAAAGGATCTAAAGCTACTGGAGAGTGTCCAGAAGAGGGCTACGAAGTTGGTGAAGGATTTGGAGGGGAAGCCGTATGAGGAGCGACTAAAGTCACTTGGTTTGTTCAGCCTGGAGAAGAGGAGACGAGCAGTGGAACAGGCTCCCCAGGGAGGTGTCCCGGCCCCAAGCCTGACAGTGTTCAAGAAGCAATTGGACAATGCACTCAGACACATGGTGTGAATTTTGGGGTTCTCCTACGCAGGGACGGGAGTTGGACTCAATCCTTTTGAATCCCTTCCAACTCAGGACATTCTATGATTCTATGAAGCTGTCCTGGGTCACTGAGGGGGGGCAACGAGAGGAGGTGGTCTGAGTCAGGTGACCACGAATTGACCAATTGGAGTATTCCATCCCATTCACGACTTCCTGGATTTAAAAGGTGGACCCGAAGGACTCTCTCTCTCTTCGGCTGGGTCTCCTGCTGGTTTGCTTTGTCTCTGCATTTTTTTTTCTGCTGTCCCTGCAAGCTGAGGCCTCGTGACAAACTGGATCTAGTTCTGGTTGGCTGAAGGACCCTGCCGGAATGGCTGCTGGGAATTGCAAGACTGGTTCTATAATATTTGTTCTGCTTTATTTTTCTCTATTTTTATTTAGTAGCGTTAGTAAAACGTTTTCAAATTTTCCAGCTTTCTTCTCTCTGTTCTTCTTTTCCTTTCCTCTCAAAATCGCCTGTCCTTAGTGAAAAAGGGGGACGAGAGGGGGGGCGGAAAACGGGAGGGGGGAAGAGGGTTAAGGAAAGTACATCTGCCACGGTTTTTGATTGTCTCCCCGCGATCAAACCACGACAGAAGGCAATTTCTATATATTTATGTGTAAGTTAAGCTAGAAGTTTTATGGGAAGAGCTTTTCGATACGCCTCTGACAGGATCTGATCCTCACAGGAAATACTATGATGTTGGGCTTTTATGTAGTCACAGAATCTAGATACTAGAGGTATCGAATCATGTAAAGGAAAAATCCTTCTGTCTTCCGAATAGCAAAGGTCGTTCTAGACATTGTATTTTCTAATGTTTTTACTTCATTTAGTTTTCAAATTTCTCTGCATGTAAAAGCATAGGTGGATCTTAGCAGCAGTAAATTGAAATGGTGCTAAGTTTTTGTTTTTCCTCTTTAATTGTAATCTTTTTACACAGTAGTGCATTGCCCTGGCTTGTTGCTCCCCATCTCCAATTGCTGTTGCTACTGTTTAAATATTTTAAATGGCAGTTTCTTCCATGACTTGGATGCATCCCAAGGAGGGCAGCAAAGCTGGGGAAGGGGCTGGAAGGCATGTCCTCTGGGGAGCAGCTGGGGACTCTGGGTCTGTCTACTTTGGAGCGAAGGAGGCTGAGGGGCAACATCGCTGCTATCTCCAGGTTCCTGAGGAGGGGAAGTGGAGAGGGAGGTGCTGAGCTCTTCTCCCTGGTACCCAGGGCCAGGACACATGGGAATGGCTCTCAGCTGTGTCCATCAGGGGAGGTTCATCCCTGACATGAGGAAACATTTCTTTACTGAGAGGTGGTCAAACCCTGCAACAGGCTTCCAGGAGAGGTGGTCGATGGCTCACGTCTGTCAGTGTTGAAGAGGCATTTGGGCAACATGCTTAATACCATGCTTTAGCTTCTGCTGAGTGCTGAAGTAGTCAGGCAGTTGGACTAGGTGATCGTTACAGGGCCCTTCCAGCTGAGCTATTCTGTTCTCTCCCATTCTTCTTCCTACCTGCTACTTTCCCAGAAGTAGATGCGGAGGAAATCTCTGATGACATTTCTCCCCAGCCCTGCACGAGCAGAAGGCACCGAATACCCATAACCATATCCCAGCATAGGCGTTGCCTCTGTCATGTTGTGGGAAGGAGGCACGTACCTTCTGATGGAGTGAGAGCTGGGAATCGTCTCAAGGTAGTCGGACAATCTGAACAAATTGGCAAAAAGCAAGTATGAAGTTCAGTTTGTGAAACTCTTCTCTGTTCATCCGGTTGAGTTGGGTTTCCACAGGGTGGCAAAACCTCACAGCTCTGACACTAGTGAGGCTCAAAGATCAAGCCCTCCATCTGAAGCAGGACATGCTCCTCACGTAAGGAGTTGCAAATCTTTCTGAGGTGAACAATACCTGCTCATTTCCTATGGCTTCTTTTTTTCTTCCTTGTACTCATTTTTAGAAATACCCTATCTGTTTTTCATGGAAAAACATGCTAAACCAAAAGAGCCTGAGAACAACAGTACAGAGAGAAGATCCATATGGGTGCTCCTAGGCCTCAGTGGCTGGGACCGCCCCCCCCATGGGACCCCCACCCACCACCAGCATCTCGTGCCAAGGACCCAGGGGCCGTGCCTCAGCTCAGCCTGGGGCCTTGGGTCCCTGCCTGAGCCATGTTGTAGGTGTGTGTGCCCGTCTCGTGTCTGCCCCTGTCCCTGGCTGGGCCTGGGCCCTGCTCTGCAGAGAGCGGCTCTCCTGGATGGAGCCCTCAGGGCTCCGTAAGAACTTGTCGTACAGAACTCAAGGCATAACACAGCATAACTATTATATTCTTTTTCTACTCTATCCTATGTATTGTATTCTATTCCATGTGCTCACCATGAGTCAAAAAAGGATGAGAATATTATTTACATGAAATGCCAGGGGGTTTTCAGCTCCAGAAACACTTTCAAGCACACAGAACACAAAGGAGACGAGTGGAAACAGGATTTGATTATATTTTATTTTATTTTTGGTTATTTTATGTCATTTACTGACTCTGTTTACAGAGCCGATGCTCACAAGCATTAAGACAATGCCCACGTGTAGCCAGGAGCAGGCTGATGCATTCTTCAGTTTAGCTTGAAGAAACATCCCTTGCAATCTGGCAAAGGCAAGTCACAGAACTGCAAGAGCAGCAGGAGAAACACAGGCCAAGCTGCCCCTGTGTCCTGAAGAGGGAGAACGTGAGGAATGAGGATCAGGATAGACCACATACAAAAGAAGAAGACGAGGAAGAGGAAGAAGAAGAAGAGGTACATGAGGAGGAAGAGGAAGAAGAAGAAGAATATGAGGAAGAAGAAGAAGATCTGTGTGATACTGTGAGGTATTTTGCAAAGTATGGCATCTAGCAATGACAAGCAGAGCTTTTCCCCTTTGCAGACTTTCTTGGTTCCTACACTGCTTGGCTAGGGATGCACGAAAAGCGCTCTTGTTCCTGCCCAGTGCTTGTGTTGCACGCAGGGAGAGCTGAAAAGTGGCAGATCCAGATGGCGCAGCAAGGCAGGAGCCCTCGCAAGTACAGGCTGTTTTGCAGCAGCCAGAACTCCTGGGGAAATGGAACCCAGGAAAGAGCAGAGCTGGCCCCTGCTGCAAAGTTGCTCCGGGCAAGAGAGCCTGAGAGAGCCAGGGGCTGTGCTCAATGCTACGAAGTACAAGAAGGAATTCCTAGGAGAACACTTGGCCCCCACCCTGGGACTCCAAGAAGCTTCCTCCCCCCAGCTGCAGGGCACGAGAGGCCATCTTCCTGGTGCTTGAGCAGCAGGCAGGAACCGAGCCAAAAGGGACCAGAGGAGCTCTGAAAAGTGGTCATGCTCAATGCTACAGAGGAAGGCAAAAAACCCCCGGAGACCAGTGCCAATGTGCCCCGGGGGAAAATTCCTTCCTGACCCCAATGCTGGCGATCGGCTGTTCCCTGAGCATGTGAGCAGGACCTGGCTCCTTGTCCCACAGGCTGTTCATGCCTCCCAGGAGCTGCCCAAGCCCTATCCTGCCTTGAGCTGGAGTCATCTCGGGGGCTTCTGAGAGTGCCCAAACACCTCTGGCCGGATTGAACTTGAGGGCAAGAATCCTTCCCGTGCCTGTGAGGACAGCAGGGGCTGCTCCGAAGCACTGGCAGCATCTCTACATCCTATTTCTTACCGCTGCTGGCCCTGGCTCTGCAGGGCATGAAGACAGTGAGCTCTGCAGTGCTCCTCCAGAAGTCATTCTCTTGGTCTTACCACTGCTGTCCAGCTGAAATGACCTGATAGCCTTGGGCACTTGTAGGGGTTGGTGGTTCTTCTAATCTTCTGAGGGCTTTGCATCTGTTCCCTGAACGCTGAAGTAGGATTTCTATCCATCAGATGCACTTTGAACGTAATCCTTCGCCATTGCGATTGTTTGTATGGTGTTCGTAGGTTGTTGAAGGTTTGTGGTTGAAGGTTTGTGGTTGGAGGTTGTTTGTTTAGGGTTCCTTGTTTCAGGCTTGTTTGGTTGGGGTTGGTTGTTTCAGGTTGTTTAGTTTAGGTTGGTTGGTGGAGGCTATTTTGGTTTGGATTGGTTGAGGTGGTTTGTTCTAGGTTGGCTTAGGTCATTTGGTGTAGGTTTGAGGCTGGCTGGTTGGTTGAGGTTGGTTGGCTGGTTGAGGCTGGTTGTTTACAGGTGGTTGGTTTTGTTTGCTTTTTTTACACTCCATTAGATTCTAATTAGGTTGTTGGTAGATTCTTTGTTTCTACCTTGTTTGAAGCTTGTTGTTTTGAATGTTGGTTTAAGACGGTTGCTTTGGCTGGGTTTCCGTGACTTCTTTACGTGAGTCGTTTTAGGGTTGATTTCTGTGGTTGGTTGCTTGATGCTGTATGAGGTTGCTTCTAGGTTCTTTGTAGGTTCTTTGAAGGTTGCGTGTTCGTAAGGCATTGAAACCTTGTTGTTTTAGGTTGTTGAAGGTTGGTAAAGTTTAGTTTAGGTTGGTGGTCTTAAGGTACTTGCTTTAGGTTTCTGTTTTAGCTTGGTTTAGGGTGTTGGTGTCATTTTGTGAAAGCTGATTTGTGGTGTTTGTTTTAGGTGGTTTGGTTTTTCTCATTTTTGTTAGGCTGTTTGGTTGATTGTTTTTCAGAGAGATTCTTTGAGGTAGGTTGTGTTAGTCTGGTTTAGGTTGTTAGTTGAGGTTTCTTGGTTTGGGCTGTTTAGGTCGGTTTAGGTTTTTTTGAGGAAGGTTGTTTGAGGGTGGTCGTTAGAGGCTGGTTCTTGAAGGCTGATTGGTTAAGGTTGGCTGGTTTAGGTTGGTTGGGTGAGGTGCTTTTTGGTTGAGGTTATTTTAGTTGGTTCTTGTAGGGTGGTAGTTTTAGATGGGATGTTCTAAGTGGGTTTATTTAGGGTATTTTCTTGGTTTTTAACGTTTTAGGTTGCTTTAGGTCATTTGGTTGAGCTTGTTTGCTTTAGCGTGGTTTAGGTCATTCACTTTAGGTTCTTTAGATTATTTTAGCTTGGGTGTTTTAGAAGTAGGTTTGATTGCTGATGTTTAGGTTCATGTGTTTCTGTTTAGCTGGGTTTAGGTTGGTTGGATTAGGATGTTTGAGTTGTTTTTTAGGTCAATTGGTTTGAGTTGGTTGCTTTACCTGTGTTTCTGTTAGTTGTTTGAGGGTGTTTTTTTGAGGCTGGTTGTTTGAGGTAGGTTGTTTGCAGGTTGTGTGCCTGTAGGGCCTTGAAGCTTGGTTGTTGTGGGGCAGTTGAAGTTGGGTTTTGGTTGGTTGTCTTAGGCTGCTTGATTTAGGTTTGCTGGTTTAGCTTGGTTGAGGTTGTCTAGTTGGTGGCTTGAAGTTGTTTGGTGTCATTTTAAGGTTGAGTTCTAGTGTTGGTTTTAGGTGTTTTGGTAGTTCTTGTTTTTATGAGGCTGTTTGGCTGATGTTGTTTGAGGAAGATTCTTTAGGGTTGGCTGCTAGAGGTTGGTTTAGGTTTTTGGTCTAGGTATCTTGGTTGAGGTTGTTCAGGTTGGTTTAGGTCATTCGGGTTAGGTCGTTTAGCTTAGGTGGTTTGAGGCTGGCTGTTGGAGGCTGGTTGGCTGAGGCTGGTTGCTTGAGCTTGGTTGGTTGGTTGGGACTGGTTGTTTACAGTTGGTAGGTTTTGGTTGCTTTTTACCCTCTCTTAGGTTCTGTGTAGTTCTTTGTAGCTTGTTTGTGTTACCTTGTTTGTTTGAAGCTTGTTTGTCTGAATGTTGGTTTAAGTTGGTTGTTTTAGCTCTGTTGACACGAGTTATTTTAGGGCTGATTTGTGAGGTTGGTTGTTTGATGCCATATGAGGTTGTTTCTAGGTTCTTTGTAGGTTGTGTCTTCGCAAGGCATTTTGACCTTGTTGGTTTAGGTTTTTGAAGGCTGGTAAAGTTTGGTTTGGGTTGGTGTTCTCAGGTTATTTTTTTTTAGGTTTCTGTTTTATCTTGGTTTAGGTTGGTTCTAGCAGGCTGGTTTAGGTTGTTTGATGTCGTTTTATGAAGGTTAATTTGTGTTGTTGGGTTTAGGTGGTTTGTTTTTTCAGGTTTTTGTTAGGCTGTCCGGCAGATGTTTTTTCATACAGGTTCTTTGGGGTAGGTTGTGTTAGTCTGGTTTAGGTTTTTGGTTGAGGTATCTTAATTCAGTTTGTTTAGGTGGTTTTAGGTTTTTTGGGGGAAGGTTGTTTGAGGGTGGTTGTTAGAAGCTGGTTCTTGAAGGGTGATTGGTTAGGGTTGGATGGGTTAGGTTGGTTGGTTGAGGTTATTTTAGTTGGGTTTTTTTAGGTTGGTAGTTTTATGTGGGACGTTCTAAGCTCTTTTTGTTGAGGATGTTTTTTTGTTTGTTTGTTTTAGGTTGGTTTAGGTCATTTGGTTTAGCTTGTTGCTTTAGCGTGGTTTAGGTCACTGGATTTAGGTTCTTTAGATTTAGCTTGGGTGTTTTAGAAGTAGGTTTGATTTCTGATGTTTAGGTTCATGTGTTTCTGTTTAGCTAGCTTTGGGTTGGTTGGATGGGGTTGTTTGAGTTGTGTTAGGTCAATTGGTTTGAGTTGGTTGCTTTAGCTGTGTTTCTGTTAGTTGTTTGAGGGTGTTTTTTTGAGGCTGGTTGTTTGCAGGTTGTGTGTTTGTAGGGCCTTGAAGCTTGGTTGTTGTGGGGCAGTTGAAGTTGGGTTTTGGTTGGTTGTCTTAGGCTGCTTGATTTAGGTTTGCTGGTTTAGCTTGGTTGAGGTTGTCTAGTTGGTGGCTTGAAGTTGTTTGGTGTCATTTGAGGGTCGAGTTCTAGTGTTGGTTTTAGGTGTTTTGGTAGCTCTTGTATTTATGAGGCTGTTTGGTTGATGTTGTTTGAGGAAGATTCTTTAGGGTTGGCTGCTAGAGTTTGGTTTAGGTTTTTGGTCTAGGTTTCTTGGTTGAGGTTGTTTAGGTTGGTTTAGGTCATTTGGGTAAGGTGGTTTGAGGCTGGCTGTTTGAGGCTGGTTGGCTGAGGCTGGTTACTAGAGTTTTGTTGGTTGGTTGGGGTTGGTGGTTTGCAGTTGACTGGTTTCTTTTCTTACCCTCTGTTGGGTTGAGTGTAGTTCTTTATAGCTTGCTTCTGTCTTCTTTGTTCCTCTCTTCTTTTTTTATAGCTGCTTTGTGTTACCTTGTTTAGTTAGAAGCTTGTTTGTTTGAATGTTGGTTTAAGTTGGTTGTTTTAGCTCTGTTTACACTAGTTGTTTTAGGGTTGATTTGTGAGGTTGGTTGTTTGATGCTGTATGAGGTTGTTTCTAGGTTCTTTGTGGGCAGCGTGTTCGTAAGGAATTTAAACTTTTTTGGTTTGATTGTTGAAGGTTGGTAAAGTTTGGTTTGGGTTGGTGGTCTTAAGTTACTTGTTTTAGGTTTCTGTTTTAGCTTGGTTTAGGTTGGTTATTGCCGGTTGGTTGTTGTAGATTATTTGATGTCATTTCGTGAAGGCTGATTTGTGTTGTTTGTTTTAGGTGGTTTGTTTTCTCTCGTTCTTGTTAGGCTGTTTGGTTCTTTGGGGTAGGATGTGTTAGTCTGGTTTAGGTTTTTGGCTGAGGTATCTTAATTCAGTTTGTTTAGGTGGTTTTAGGTTTTTTGGGGGAAGGTTGTTTGAAGGTGGTTGTTAGAGGCTGGTTCTTGAAGGACGATTGGTTAGGGTTGGCTGGTTTAGGTTGGTTGGGCGAGGTGCTTTTTGGTTGAGGTTGTTTTAGTTGGTTCTTTTACGTTGGTATTTTAGTTTGGTTGTTTTTGGTGGGATGTTCTAAGCTGGTTTTGTTTAGGATGTTTTCTTTTTTTGTTGTTTTAAGTTGGTTTGGGTTATTTGGTTGAGCTTGTTTGCTTTAGCATGATTTAGACCATTGGATTTAGGTTCTTAGATTATTTTAGGTTGGGTGTTTTAGACTGGTTCTTTTAGGTTTGTGATTTCAGTACGTTGGTGTATGAATGTGTTTTTAAGTACATTTGTTGAAGTAGGTTGGCTTTATGTTGTTTGGGTTGGTTTAAGTGTTTCTGTTTAGCTTAGTTGAGGCTGGTTGGATTAGGTTGTTGGAGTTGTCTTTAGGTCGATTGGTTTAGGTAGTGTTTTTTGGGTTGCGTTGTTCGAAGACAGGCTGGTTCAGGGTTTTTGGTTTAGCGTGGTTTAGGTTGTTCCGTTAAGGGTTCTTCATGTTCCTTGTTATAGTTATACTGGCTTAAGTAGGTTGGTTTCTGAAGTTTGTTTGATGTAGGTTGTTTTGTTTGAGGTGAGTTGTGCAGGGCTCAAGGCCCACCTTGGTGGAGCAGGAGCAGCAGGCAGGCATGCAAAATGTGCAAAAGAATTTGTGGCAAGGGGCCCAGCTCCTCACTGCATAGGAAGGCACGAAACCGCAGGAGACGCTTGCTGGCCCACATGGGGAAAAGAAGCTTTTGTCCCCCAGCTGCAGGGCATGAGAGGCCATCTTCCTGGTGCTTGAGCAGCAGGCAGCAACCGAGGCACAAGGGCCCAGAGGAGCCCTGACAAGTGGTCTTGCTGGATGCTGCAGAGGAAGGCAAAAAAGCCCCGGGGACCAGTGCCAGTGTGCCCTGGGGGAAGATTCCTTCCTGACCCCAGCCAGTGCTGGCGATCGGCTGTTCCCTGAGCATGGGAGCCAGACCTGGCTCCTTGTCCCACAGGCTGCTCCCGCCTCCCAGGAGCTGCCCAAGCCTTATTCTCCCTTGACTTGGAGACATCTCGGGGGCTTCCAAGAGTGTGCAAATATCTCCAGTCGGATTGGCCTTGGGGGCAAGAATCCTTCCCATATCCGTCAGGACAGCAGGGGCTGCTCCAAAGCACTGGGACCCCTGGCAGCATCTCTGCATCCTATTTCTTACCGCTGCTGGCCCTGGCTCTGCAGGGGATGAAGACAGCCAGCTCTGCAGTGCTCCTCCACAAGTCATTCCCTTGCTCTTACCACTGCTGTCCAGCTGAGAAGGCTTTCCGTCAAAAGATGAGCCTTGCAGCGGAAAACCTCCAGCAGCCGCGTCCAGCCTCCAGTCTTCTCCTCCCTCAGCCCCCACCAAGGAATTCCACCGGTTCCTCAAGTGCTTCCCCTGGGATGTGTTGGGGCTGCCCCCAGGCCAGCTCTGGCACTGGACACGGGAAGCTGCTCCTTTTGCTCCTGCCCGGGGCGTTGTGACAGCTGCGTTGCCGGGTGCTGGCATTGTGACATGGGGGTGACAGAGCCACACGTGTGCAGCCCCACCCGCCTCCACTCTGCCCAGCATTCTATGGAGGAAGCCTTTGGGGTGCTGTCCCCGAGGCAGTCCCTGTGCTCAGGAGGCCCAGGGGCTGTCCCTGCCGTTTGGTGGCCGTGCACTGAGAACAGCTGCTGGGTGGCCCTGACTCTCCTCCTTTGCCATTCGGCTTGTTTGTAGGGAGTTGGAGGTTTGCTGTTGGAGGTTCATTGTTCGAGGTTGTTGATTTAGGGTTTCCTGTTTCAGGCTTGTTTGTTTGAGGTTGGTTGTTTCAGGTTGTTTGGTTTAGGTTGCTTTGTGGAGGCTGTTTTGGTTGAGGATGGTTGAGGTTGGTTGTTCTAGGCTGGTTTAGGTTGGTTGAGGCCTGTTGTTTGAGGTTGGTTGTTTGAGTCTGGTTGCTTGGCTGTTTAAGGCTGTTTGTTTACAGCTGGCTTTTTGCGGTTGTTTTTTTCATACTGAATTAGGTTCTAATTAGGTTGTTTGTAGCTTCTTTGTTTCTACCTTGTTGGAAGTTTGTTGCTGTTTTGAGTGGTGGTTTAAGTTGGTTGCTTTAGCTAGGTTTTTATGAGTTGTTTGCGGGTATTTTGTTGTGTTTGGTTGTTTGAGGACGTTTGTTTGTACGTCGTGTGTTTGTAGGCCATTTCCGCTTGGTTAGTTTGGGGCTGTTGAAGCTGGATTTAAGGTGGTTGTCTTGCGTTGCTTGTTTTGGGTTTTTTGGTTTAGCTTGGTTGAGGTTGGTTATTTGGTGTCTTGAGGTTGTTTGGTGTCATTTGAAGGTTGATTTCTGGTTTAGGAGGTCCAGGTGTCTGTGTCTGCTATTTGTTGGCCATGCACTGGCCAGAGCTGCTGCATGTCTCTGATGCCTCCTTTTCCATTTAGTTTCCCAGGGCAAGCCTCATGCATTTACTGTTGTCTCAGGTTTTGGCAGAAAGCAGTCCTGCAACCCAGAGACTAACGATATTAGCTCTCTCCTGTCTGCACTAGAGGGTTCCCTTTTGCTACCTAGTTATCTGAGTGTGAGGTCCACCAGTGTGGGAACAGTACCTTTCCATTTTTGGAGACTAAAATTGAAAGGGATGATTCTCCTGCAGAGGGATCTGGACAGTTGGAGAACTGGGCAGTCACCAACTGCATGAAGTTCAACAAGAGCTAGTACCAGATTTTGTAGCTGGGACATGGCAGCCCTGGCTGTACCTATAGACTGGGGGACGAGATGCTGGAAAGCAGCTCTGAGGAGAGGGATCCGGGGCTTCTGGTCGACAGCAAGATGGACATGAGCCAGCAGTGTGCCCTGGCAGCCAAGAGGGGCAACCGTGTCCTGGGTGCAGCAAGCACAGCATTGCCAGCCGGGCGAGGGAGGTGATTGTCCCGCTCTGCTCTGCACTGGTGCGGCCTCGCCTGGAGCCCTGTGTGCAGTTCTGGGAGACACAGGATAAAAAGGCTCTAAAGCTACTGGAGAGTGTCCAGAGGAGGGCTCCGAAGTTGGTGAAGGGTTTGGAGGAGAAGCCGTATGAGGAGCGGCTAAAGTCACTTGGTTTGTTCAGCTTGGAGGAGCCTGAGGGGAGAGCTCATTGCAGTCTACAGCTTCCTCACAAGGGGAGGAGGAGGGACAGGCACCAAACTCTTCTCTTTAGTGACCAATGACAGGACCCGAGGGAATGGCAGGAAGATGTGCCAGGGGAGGTTTGGGTTGGCCATTAGGAAAAGGTTCTTCCCCCAGAGGGTGCTGGAGCACTGGAACAGGCTCCCCGGGGAGGTGTCACAGCCCCAAGCCTGACAGTGTTCGAGAAGAGACTGGACAAGGCCCTCAGACACACGGTGTGAACTGCGGGGTTGTCCTGTGCAGGGACAGGCGTTGGACCTGATGATCCTTGTGTGTCCCTTCCAACTCAAGACATTCTGTGATTCTGCGATCAATAAAATGTATAATCTAATACCCAGTGATGTTACTGCAGGCTATTTTCAAGTCTGTACACTAGCACTCAAAACTGCAATATTTCTGTTGCGTTTTATAAATTTAGGCCCCTTCTTTTCATTGGTAAGTTTAGTGGCATAGGATATTAACTTCAAAGCAAGAGAAGTCTGGAAGCACTCTTCAGTCCATAGGAAGCACCGTATGTAAGAACCTGTATTGTTTTGCTCACAATTATATATACAATATTCAAATATTAATTGCTTCATTGCTTCTTACATTAGCTGTGAAATTTACTCTTTTCAAAAGTATCGGTTTGTTTGTTTGTTTTAACAAGCACAGTTTCTGAAAGAAATTGTCTCTTTGATGTGTACACTTATAGCACTGAAATACCTTCCTGGCTTTAGATTTCTTTTTGCCTTACTGCAACTCAGGAAGAAATTTTATATTCGGGTAATAAAACTCTTTAACTTAAACGTTAATAATGGAAAAGCGGATAAAAATAGTGAAGTACTGAACTGTTAGAAAGGCGTGGAAGATACTGATAAGAAGTGGGAGCTAGTTTTCCACATAGGTCTGCTCGTCCATACACACCTTGCAAGTAGCACTCTTGATTCCCAGCTGCTTGGCGTATGCATGATTAGGAGTTCTCTGTCTTAAATGCTTTTGTTACGAAGGCCAACATGAGTTGGGCAGAGTATAAAATAGGAAAGATCTTCATGTGCCAGAATTTCTGTTGGTGAAAGTTCCTTTGACTGCCTGGGACATGAAGCACTGAGGAGGAGGAACCCAGCACTCAAACGGAACAGTGTCAGTGCTGTTTACTTGGGTATTCTGCTCACCTTTATCCACAGCACTCCTTTGGCTTAAGCCACAATGCTTTAGTTCAAACCACAGTCACTATTCCCTTTCTAAAGGGCTACAAAGGTCAGTGCAAGAGTCTGCAGGAATATACTGCTTCTGAGGAGGAGTGCAGCGAATCTCTGCCCTCATCAGGCTGAGGGTCTGCAGGGAGGTGCTCCCATCTGAATGTGCTTTACAACACTAAGCAGGTGCCAATGTTAAGTGGCATTCTTCTGTGGATGAGTGAGTTTTGCAGTCCTGGGAAGGGGTAAGTACTCTGAGCTGACAGACTAGCTGTAACAAAACAATGAAGGATGTATAAATAAACTGCAACACTTACATGGCAGGTGAAAGATGGATGGAGTATTTAAAAGAAGGCTCTCGGGAACTCAGTGTGGTGTGCAAGATTGGAAAACCTATACTGATTATGTACTTTGTACTGGGAGAAACAGTTGAGGTCCCCAAGGACCGTCAGAAACCAAGTAATATGTTAGCATGGTGGTACAATGCTGTTGTCATGGTTCCTTTGCTTACCATTAGCCCAGCAGTAAGTTTGCCAATATTTGAGGCTTCCTGACTTTTGAGATCTCTTTTCCTTCTTTAAATGTATTCTTGCTATAACGTGCATGCCTGAGAAAACACATGATTTGTATAACAGAACTATTACAAGTGTTCTTACTATTCTGTAATTTAAAGATTGCACATTTTGAAATAACAGTTCTCTTAAATGTTGGACAAACACCTCCGTACATTTTTCAGTCCAGAGTTGCAGCTCTGTCTGCTTTATTCTTATACCACACCTCAAAAAGGTACTTCTGGAAAACCTTGGTTCTACAAAGCCCCACAGAAACTGTCAGAATTCTCTCTTCATCATCACCAGCTCCGTAGGCAAGTCTGGATATGACCCCTGAGTATAATGAGCATCCAAAATATCTACAGAACTGTTATGAGAACAATGGCAGTGGAAAGGTTGTCTATAGTTCTTCCCCACCAGTCTCCCACTTATGGTGGGAGCGCTTGAAAGCATGGCAGTCCCAGCTTATTACTGCTGTAGGAATACACTTACATTCGTTTGCATTTACAAGTTAGTTTCCACAAAGGAAAACACCTGGAAACTTTTTGGTCTTGTTTAATATGAGAAGTCACAATGAAAAAAAATAAAATGAAAGCCTTTCACGTGGTCTTCTTGACACCAAAATGATATAGCCCGTGTACAATCCAGGATACTTCTCTTCATCTTTACATTCACTTGCAATTTTAAAAATTATTTGTAGTTAGGTTTGTCCATGGTTCTTGATCAGAAACATAGTATCTAAATGCTGATTATAGCATTTGTAATAATCTAAAGTAGGGAAAACATTATTGAAAACCAGTAATTTGTAGCACCATTGCTAGTAGTAAATTACTGGCAATTCAGACTGAAAGAAGGAAAACCAGTCAGTATTTCAGCCTGTTGCAGTAATAAAATCAATCAGTTTCTATAGCACCTTCCAGATGATCAGCGTGGAGTTATCAGTGCTATACATGAAAGGTATGGCGCAGCTGGAGACAGACTCTTTGATCCCAGAGCCAGTGCTCTGAATACAGCCACACCCCATCTTGCTGTCAGGGTGAGCCAGATCTCGTAGCCAAATAGCAGTACAGCCAACCATCTTTGCTCAAATATTTCTGTGAATTTACACATCCGAACCCACAAAAAACGTGGGTTTACATTAATATTTCAGTTCTCAGGAAAAAAGAAAAAAAGGCATCTGAAAAGTATATGGATTTTTTAACCAATAAAGACAGATTCTCTCCTCTGCCACGTTTCTGGAGTGAAGGTGCAAGAGGTCGTCAGGGAGCTGTGCTTGGGCACCTGAGGGAAGGGGCCTGTTTTTTAGCACCCAGAAAACCCCTTGAAGTCAGAGTCAGGTCTGCAACCTTGGAAATCAGAGAATTTATGCAGTTAATTGCAGGATTGTGTCCTTGCATTTTTTTTTATATTTTGGCCTGAGTCATAAATCTTTGTTCTCTTCATCTTCTCTCTATTCACTATGAATATTAATTGTACCATATGCTGATTAACCCCTCTGAAATAATTGCTTTACCACAAGAGTTAAGAAACCTGATTCTTTAGTGGAACATGGTCTGCTATTAGAATAAAAGTACCTTCTTTTCCTCTCATTATTTTCCAGTACATCTGTCAAAAACATTTCAGATTTATATAGACATATTTAGCAGCTGTCTCATATTTACCTAGACTGTGAGATAGAAATTGAATTTAGTACTTTTTTCCAAGAATGTGTTTGGTGATTAGATAATGGCAAAGGTGTTTCTGCTCTATCATAAATGGTCTTCATTGCTTAATAATTTTGGGGTTATTTAATGTCTATTTTGTGCATTAGACTGTGGCTGATTTAGCAGTAAGGACTTTTTCATTTCTATTTTGTAGCAGTGGGTGCTAAGGGAAGTAAAACATTAATACGAGAACTGCTGTAAGTATCAGGATCATATCTTCAGTTATTGAATTTGAAAGGTGATTTAGGAAATTGAATTACTAAAAACATTAATTTCCTGGTTCATGTTGGCCACAAAAACGATTCGCTGAGTAGATTCTCAGGGAGGAAGAGGGTGAGCCCAGAACTTGAAGAACAGACTTTCGTAGGGTGCCTGAGAGGAGCTCACTGTAGTGATTATATTCTGTGCCAGTATTATGAACTACTAAAACAACCTTGGAAACTTATCCAGGAAACCTGGTGAAGTTTTACCATCTTTGTGCTCACTTCTGAACTGCTTTTAGTCTAGTGTGCAGGTTTCATAATTTAAAATTTCCCATACTTCAGTTAATGGATGACAAGAAGTAGTATTTCCATTGGGATACTTACACAGATCTTCGGAGGTGGAAGCACCTCTGTGGAAGGGGTTGTCTAGAACCATAGTAAAAACGGATTGCTGGGGTAGGAAATTAATGAGTGTGGTTACTTATGCAGGAGTTGAGGAAATGCTGACAAATGAGGGCTCTCACTGTTTAAAGACATCTGTTAATGATGTTAGTCATACAAAAGCTGTAAGGGGCAGGAGTGAAATGTACAGCAAAACTGAAGGAGGGACAGCTGAGAAATTCTGGAAAGCTAATACAGTGTGGAGAGTTAAATAAAAAATGACGTGGCCAACGCTCTGCTTCCCTAAATGCATACAAACCCTATACCTATCTGTATACCAACATGAGATGTGTAAAAGAAAAAATAGGTGAGTTGAAATTCTTGGCAAAGAAAGGGGATCTTGGCATAGTAGCCATTACAGAAGAATGTTGGAATGACAGAAATCAATACGAGAGTATAATACCTGGCTGTAAACTGAACAGGAAGCATAGATTAGGTCATAGAGCTGGGGAGCAGTGTTAGGGCAATACTGTTGAGCCTTTTGACGAGGAAAAGGATATTGAGTCCAAAACATTGAAGGCGATCAAAGAATCAACTAAGCCTAATGAGGCAGTAATAATGGGTGACTTCAACTACCCTGAGCCGGTCAGATGTCACGGTGGAATACAGCATAAGGGAAGCAATTTCTCATCACTCTGAGTGATTGCCTTTTTGGAACATTTAGTTCTAGAGCACGGAAATGGAATGACTTAAGTGTTGTAGAGAAAAGCAGGCAAGAAACTCTGGAGTCCTTTATCAGAGCAGGCCTTTTGGGGTTAAAGTCGTGGCCACTGTAAAACTTCAACACTGAAGAGCCAACAGTTAGTTTACAGAACCACTATCAGACTGGAGGATGTAAAAACTCTTTAAGCAAATAAAAAGTAAGGAAATTAAATCCCAAGAATCAACATGGAGTCCAGCTGATGTGTTCTGTAACAGAACAAGAGATACAGCAGCAAAGTAGAAAAGCAGGAAGTATTTGAACTTGGTTACATGGATCAGGAATTTTTCGAACCAAAGATATATGCTTCGTGCGTCAAACCCCCATCCCTAGGGATGTCAATAAAAAGTAATTTTGTCTACAGCATGGAGTAAAAAGCTGTGAAGCTGTGGCATAAGAAAGGCTTTGTCAAAGCCATCACCTCACACCCATGAAGAAAATAAAATGTTTACCGGAGCAAACAATCTGTAAGACGCAGGCCTAGCAGAAAGCAAAGATGGAAAATAAGGACATTCCAGTGAACTGTGTTTTTATTTTGTTTTGTATTCAGTCGGCATCACAGATGTGGTGATTGTGACATAAGGGAATATAACATACAGCATTTTAAGGGACTGAGAGTAAAGATGTAAGTTTATAAGCACCCAGAAACACAAGAGAACAAGATTTCAGTCATTCAAAAATTTGTAAAGAACATTACTTTTGTTTAAATTAAGTAGTGTTCCAGCATGAGCTGGTGAGATACTTCAGATATGAGAGGTAGCTGTAGGTCAAGTGGAGATAGATGTGATTCACTAATACAATACTTACATGCCTAATACGGTAGAGAGATGATATTACCTTTTCCATGTGAGCCCTATATGTTAGAAGCTATGTTTGGAAAGAAGGCTCATAAACTTACTAGTGATAAAACATGACTTTCATTGGCAACAGGACTTGAAATTAGTGGGACTATTGCATTGAAAAAAAAAGGCAGGGGATGAAAATGGTGATACGCAATAAATTCTGCAGCCTAACTTTCTAGAAATACTAGACCAAGCAGAACCAGGCATTAGATAGGGATACATTTAATATCCTTTTCAAATTTCGAATGAGTTAACAACTTTTTATTTGGAAAGAGGTCCTTTTAGGATGTGGGATGTGATTCCAATATGGCATTGTGTTCACAACAGACACTCTTACTTCTTTAGGGAGTGATTATGGCCATAACTCCATGTTCAGCATGTACAGGAAAAATGGTCTGATGGCACTACTAGTAATTACATTTCCAACAGCCAGCTATCTTGTGGCTATAAAAATATGGAGAAAATGGTTACATGATTTCCTTCGTGGGCCTGAAAATTCTTTTCACTGAACTTCAAATGAAACTGTGAGAGGACGGTATCTGTACAAATGCATATTCCGAATGCATGGCTCTACGTTACATGGAACTTCTTAAACTTGGGTGAGAGGCAGGGGTACTGACAACATCTTTGATATGTTTCTGATTCCAGCATCTCCTTCAATTGCGATTTGAAAGCTGATTGTATCTTGGGTAGTACCTAGAATGGCTTTGAAACTTTGCTGGTAGTTCAAAGAGAAAACGCATTGTCATAGGTGATTGGTTATGTGCGAATCAGTTTCAGTCAAAATTAAACTAACATGATATAAAATGAACTTCATAATACTTGCAGAAAGAGCCAGATGTTTACTAGGTGGCCAAACACCTCATTATCCCCATGAAAAAAGGCAGAAACAATGTTTCTGATTCTCCTATCTGCCAGTTGTGCTGCTGTGTCAACAATATAATAAAGTATTTTACTTCCTTAGCATGTAAGAGAGCCATTCATTTTTGAGGGACGCAAGGAAGATTCATGCTTGCTAATAATAATTTAATGATTAATTTCTGTTCAACAACTTTTGTTACTTTGCATGTAATCTGTTTACCAAAAGAACCGTTTTGTATATATATTGTTATTGAATTTCTCAATTAAGGGATCCATCATCAAGCTCCAGATATTCTTACAAGTTGAGGAGTGTCCTACTTAAAACATTTCTTTAAATCATCCTGAAGCCATGTCTTTCATGATGATAGTTTTTCTAGCTGGTTTTTGAGATGATGAACAGGTACTCACACATAAGTCCCAGAGAAAGCCACCATACATATTACTAGTCTGTACATCTTACTACCTTAAGGAACAGTACGGTCATAGAAAAATGATGGTTTCATCTTTTTCCTTGAAGGACTTGTGAAAGTTGAAAGTGTCTTGCACCAATGTGTGTACCATATGATCTTGTAAAGAATGAGTCCTAAGTCCTAAGCACTCAAAGATAAAGCGCCTATTTGAATCTAGATTTTCAGCCTTGCGAGTCTTTTACATGAAGAAGAAATTTAAAATGCTTTCTGCAGCCATATTGTATTTCTATATCATATTTCTTTTGAAGTTCATTTTATTCTAATTTTCTTCTTTATATGCCACTTACCTTTTAAGTGAGACTCAAAAGAGACTCAAATACTGAAATAAAAATTCCAATGTTGAACTGAACATACCCACTGCTAATATAAATATTAACGCAGAAAAGTAGTGTCAGTTGAATAATTGTTTTCAACAAGGTGAGAATGCAAGAAATAACTAGAGTTAATATTTGATCCCTCTTGTGAAAGCAGATGGCTACAGAGGTTTTAACTCTGCCTGTTATAAAAATGTTAACCACTTTTTAACTTGTTATTAATAACTTGAAGGAAAAGAGCAAAATTAATCATGTAACTTATTAGATCTGAATTACTGTGAGCTTCATAGCAGCTGATGTAGGTATCCTCCATAGTTTTTCTTATGACAAGCTAAGAGGAAATGATGAAACAACTGAGAATAGATACGATGAAACATATTAAATTACCCTTGGTTTGCATTACACAAGTAAAATGTTAAGATCTTTGCTTAAAAGATTCTATGTGGACTTTCTTGCATACAGTGTTGGGAAAATAATAAAAAGTAATTTTAAAATTAAATTATTTTATTCTCTGAGGGTAGAAGACAATCGTATGACTTGTTCTGTTTGGTGTAGTTTGAATAAAGCCATCTGATAACCTGTACTGGCTAAATAAATTTCAAATATAGTGACTTCTGTTGGTTTTATTCATCGCCAAACAACATTTTCTTTTTGTTACGTGGGCAAATCTGATACTGTCTATGCATGCAATAAATAATCCCAAAGTAGAATTGTGGCAACTAATGATAGAGAATTATATATATTCTGCTTTGTATGTATAATAGCTATATAGTTTTTCAAGTCCAGTCTGCAAGAAAACACCATTTAAAAGAAAGAGAGAAAGGGAAAGAGAGAGAAAGAAGGCAAAAAAGAGAGAGAGAAAGAAAGGGAGAGAGAGAGAAAGAAAGCAAGCAAGCAAGCAAGAAAGAAGGAAAGAAAATATGTAGCAAAAGTTGATGCAAGGATCATTATAATAGATGGCACAAATCTGAGCAACCCTATCTTTTGTTGTCTTCAGCAGAAGGCAGAGATTTTTTTACTATTTCATGTTGCGTTATTTTTTTCTTTCAAATAGGAGAGACTTTTCCATTACAGTTCTAAGTGTCAGGAAGAAAGACAAACACATATGGATAGAAAAAACATCCTACATGAACATGTCACAAATAACAGCAGGACACTGCGAATACTATTGTTGAGATAGGATTACAAAATGATGACATCAGGCTTTCTTTTCATTAACCAGTAGACAGACAAGAGCGTTTTCTTCTTTAATCTACAAGATTACTGTATTTTGAATAAAATGTAATGACATGAAAAGGTTATTACTGAAAGACAGGAGACTGTTCTTCTGATTCCTTTACAATGCTCTCATTATAATCACTGCAAAGTGCCACCCAAACATTAATTCAATTCCCCAAATCTCAAATGGCAACAGATGTTATAGTAATAGAGTATTTCTAGCATGGAAAGTAAGCCATATGAAAAAAAAACCCCAAACAACTAAAAATGGTTCTACTGATGGACATCATCTTTTACATGATCCTCTTGATTCATCAGTTCTCTTTGTTGAGCTAAGGGGAATACACAGGGCAGAAGAGGATTCTACCACATTTGAGGGATCATGACTGCTTGAGTAGTACAAGATAATGGAGGAGAAGGCCTTCAAGTTCTGTCTCTTTGTCCTCAGACATTCCTTGTCTTTTATAATAATGTAGATGAACATTGCATTCTCCCAGAGGCTAGGATGCAGTAATCTTATGTGTTTCCTTCCTAGTTTTTAGAATAACCATGAGAAGGAGTCAATGAAGTTTGGGGTTTTTTTCAATTTCTTTTCAGGAATCCTGATAGTGGAACGCCCAAAACAGGAAGTTACACGGTTCTTTTAAACAGTGTTGCGGATATGGGAAGAAAGCTCAGTCTTTGGCCAGATTCATTGCTTGGGTGTGATTTTCTTCAACAGACTAAAAAAAAGGATTTTTTTAAAAGTAACAGAAGTGTGCCATATCAGAATAAGAATCAGGAATCAGGAAGGCATGAATTCTGTGGAGCCCTGAGTAGCTGTTGGAGAATCCGTATGCTTTTCTTTAGCCAAATGGTGCCACGTTTAGGTACAGCCTTTAATTTGCTATCTAAAGAAGTGCTTATGCACCTGAGTGTGATGTTGATTTCAAGTTCAAATAAGCATATTTCCTTGCATTTAGGTCACAAATAATCAGTTAAATGCATAAAGAAAGCCTCTGGAAGTAGGTTACAGAGAAAGGAGGCCAATACTGTTTGATTAAAGTCATAACTGGAAAGATTCTAAATATGAGTTAAAACAAGCAGTTATGTTTTCGAATTCTGTCATTTTGAAAATAATTCTGAATGTCTCACTTGAACGTCTACCAAAACTGGTGTTAACCTTCCAAAAGAGTAATAGAACTAATGATTTGGTACAGCGCCAAACAATTAGACCACTGAACAGACATTCTTCCACCAGCTTCTATTATCGGAAATATCTGGATTTCTAAATGTCAGCTAAATAGGCTCACCCCACGAGGTAAGAGAAAGCTGACCTGACCTTTTGACACCACCTGTTCAGGAATGGGAATTTCTCAAGTGTGCTGTTCTACACAGATAAAAGGTTCACAAAATTTGGCCTGGAAAGAATGGCTAAAGGACTTACTTTTGCTTAGTCTAGAAAAGAGCAGACTGAGGGAGGGTGTGATTACAATCTTCCAGTAGTAAAAGAATGTTATAAAGATGCTAGTGATTGGTATTCTGTGTCCAGTTGGGGAAAAGACAAGAATAAAGATGTCTATTACAAAGCAAAGATATTTAGTTTATGTATTAGGAGAAAAAATTCTAACAATTAAAAATAGAGAATATGGTGCAGACTACGTAAGAAAATTGTGATCTTGTTAACCAGAAATTTTCAAGAATAATTAGACCAACACCTGTCATCAATAGTCAAGATTGCCAGTGTTGTTCATGGTGCAAGGTGAACAGGTAGATGTATTACATGATCACTTAACAGTCTTTGGCCATTTTCCATTTTTATATCTGCTGCATTTGGCAAGGCACTCAATTTTATTTCAGATTTGTTGTTACACTGGGTATGAAAATAATCGGTTAATGCGAGGGTTTTTCTTTGTAGGGGATACTTCAATAACAAAATTAATCATTTTTAAGAATTCTGATTATGTGATTAAGACAAGAGTGTTAGAACATTGGCAGAATAATAGGTATGGAAATTACAAAGATTACTTATTGGCTTTGGATGCAGCCTTCTATTAACAATACCAGTGAGTTTGCTATTATAAATTGATTTTTCCCTGTTACTTGAGGGTTTTGATATCATATATTGTTTTCTGGTTGAGATTAATAACAAGGAACTGGAAAGTGTGCTGTCTGTCATCCCGTACGTATATACATGGAGCTGAAGCATGGCATACACACTTGAAAGAACAGAAATATCATCAAAATTACAGCATCTCTCCTGAATGTTTGCAAGAACTGCTAAGACAGTATTTCATAGTGTGATCCACCACAAGCTCAAAAGCAACTGAGTAACAGTGAAAAAAACCACTACAGCATGAGTTTTGTGTAGGCCTTCAGTACATATAGCAGATTAAAAGTGAAAGTGGGCGAAGGTTTTAATTCTCACACCATGTCAGTACTAGTTGTTGGTGGTTGAAAGCATGACATGCTTGCAGCTCAGTTTCTTATGTTTGATGTTGGATATAAAAGCTTAAAGATATATTACACTCATGAAGTCTTACTGCAGCATTTATTTAGATGCATAAAATAGTGTCTTGTCAAATATCAGGGCTTTAATTTTTCATATCTAACAAAATAATTGTAGCTCCCTGTATTTTCAGATTTTCTGCAAAAGAACATGGTAATATTTATTTCTCTTTTCCTCTTGAGTTTGGGGACTGATTATATGTTTTTTTATTACAAAGATGTTTTGGGTTTTTTTTCCTAACTGCTGCACAATGGACTTGTGATGGAAATGAATCATCCAACAGCTGGAAGGATAGCCGTTCCAGGTTAGATGTTTAATTCTTTTTTCTAAATGAAGCTTGAAATTAAATGCTACATGGCATCCTGAGTAGTTCTTAAGCTCAGCTGGGGACATGACACATCTTCACATTTCACTCAAATGAACAAAAGTTTAACCAGGAAGACATTGTGCTCATATTCATTCCGGTAGCAGAAAAATGGGTTGAAATGTGCGTCAGAATAGCTTCTGGTTTTCATCGGTCAGTTGTCATAAAACATGAAAATGGATTTGATAATATTTGCAAACTCCCACTGCTAGAAATATTACTGCTAAACCATCTGCATGAATATGTGAATCTGGTTTTGATTTAGGTCTATTTTGCAAGTTGCACAGGCTTCTTTTAGGGACATTTCTGTTGGGGAAAAAAAAAAAGTAGTTCATACTGAAGGTTTAATCACACTATTTTGTTTAATGAGATTAGACATGAAGCTCTGAAATGATGAAGTCTTAAATAGCTATTTTGGATTTCCGAAGAATACAAAAGTAATAGACTAATCTCTCCTCTTTTAAGCTCTAAGTGGATCAGAACTTGGAGCTGATGTGGCATTATTTCCATTAGAGCTAGTTACGGAATGGGGTTAGGTTCATCTAGAGCCAGAGCCATTAGGAAAATTCTCATTCAGATCCTTGCAGTTGGCTCTGTTTTGACAACTGAGCCTTATCTAAAAATCTGCTAGTTATTGGGTCAACTTTTTCTGCTTCTCTATGCTTTTCTCTCTCCCAGGCCACATTAAGAATTGTTTCCTCCTTCATTCAAAGCACCATGCCATTTTTATTTATGTAACATCTTCTCCTTACGCTGTGATTTTCTGTGCCAAATTCCACCCTCTGACACAGCATCCAGTTGTCATCAATTTCGGTTGACTTGAGCACATGTAGTGGTAAGAAGAATTTGACCCATAAAATTTCTCTTAATTTGCACATCCTGGAATCACACTGGGATGCAGAAAGAGTTATTTGAAAGAAATCAATCCCATATTAGATCATGTTTTCTGCATGAATAGAGGGGGGGTTGTGTGTGTGTGTATGTGTATGCTTCATATTTGCTCTTTATCTCAGTTTGCACTCCACATTTGGTCCCTCTGCTTGGATGCTTGGTTGATTGTATTCAAAAATGCTTCTTTAATTTAGATGCACATATCTGGAAATAGTAATCCTTTTGTTTTAGTTTCTAACAGAAAAGTAATCCTGGTTTATTTATCCAAAATGAAAAGTCTAATAAGGGGGATGATTTAATTATTTTTAAAGAAGTGGGCAGAAAAGCCTTGCAGATGGTAGAGAAAGTGTGTAAGGTTTTCACGTTGCGTACAACGTATAATCTATCTCAGAGAAAGCAAATACTCCTTAAGGAGATAGGTTAAACTGCAAGAAGAGGAAGGAGATGAAAGGAATGTTCTAATGTCTGTCAGCAGCGATACAATGTATTGGCAAGAGAGTGAGTTTTTACATAGGTAAGCCATAGTACTTCCCAAATCCATAGTTATTTTTTATTTTATTAAAACAGTGACACTGCACTAAACTAAAATAAATCATCTTAATCTCTAATGGACTGCCATTTAGATGGGCTTCTGTGAAGAGTTTCTTGTATTGAAGCAGATGCCTGAAATGATTATTGGATATTTGAGCAGGAAAAGGAGAATTCCTTCCTTTTCTGGCATGGGAGGATAAGGAGGGGAGAGACGGGGGAGGAAGAGGTGAAGAACAGTCATTCAGTATGAGCAGAATGGACCTATTGATATCACTGGAAAGACAGTACGATACTCTGTCCCAGAATTCAAGGGCAAAAGTGAGTTTGGCCACTGTTGATGGTAGGTAATGCAAGTACCCTGGAATTGTCCCAGTCAATCATATATCTGAAGAGTACATGGAAGAGTGTGCAGAGAAGACGTCCAGTAGCAAAACTGTTTCTCAATGACTATCTAAAACAGCAACAACTTTTTTTTTTTTCAATGTGATTATGATTGAATATATTATACTTGGTAAAGAACAACTTTACTAAGCTCTCAGTTTCTGGCTCAAGGTTGCTTTATAAAGATATTAACGTGAATGTTGAAACGGAGTAGAGTAAAAATGTCTCTCCTTAAAGAGACTGGGGAGACTCTGGTCCCAAAAGAAAAATGGGTGACTTTTACTTCTTAACCATATAAGCCAGATTTTAATGTGCCTTTTAGTAATTGAGTTGGACATCACACTTGAGGCTCTTGACAGAGGTCAGACCTCTTGTCTGCTGCCAAGTAAAGTTGTGAGGGCAGTGACATGCACTTCCTGAGCGAGAGCACGCTGGCAGATTTCAGCTCCAAGTATCACGGTTGGCCTCTGTGTCTAACACATTGGTTTGGAGTAGTCATGTTCCAGGCACGTCCCCACTTTGAGAGTGGGTTCAAATCTGTACATGAATCCTCACTTCGTAGATACTGCATCTTGAAATTCTGAGGGATTTTGCCGCTGATTTTAATGTAGGCTACATTTTTAATGTTGGATTTGGTGATTCACTCCCCTCCTTTGCTTAAATATCTTTCGGTATGGTTATCGAATTGGATTCTTTCAACACCTAGTCAATGGTTTTCTCCTTGCCTTTTTTAATAATTCCCAGCCTGAGATATAATGTGTTCTGATAAGCACATTGTAAGGCACTGGTGGAACTGGAGTGAGAGAAGTTGCATTATAAAAACCATATTTCAATTTTTTTTCTATTTCAAAAAGCACATTGATGGTAGGAGAGATGTGATGCAGACCCTGTGTTTTTATGTATCTTGCTTGAAGTATTCATTGAAAAATGTCTTTGCACATATACTCTGCAAAGATATCTTAGATTCATGAATGGGTGTGAAAAAGGGAGTTCATCATGTCTGACTAAAAGTGACTGTATAAAAGATTGTAAGACCATTTTAAAGAAAAATGGGGTTCTGTGGTATTTGAGTGATTTCATTAGGATAATGATTCACTTATACCATTCAGCATATTCATGTCGTGAAGTTATTCTAGAGCTGATTTTCCTTATACATATAGATACACTTGACATATCGCTTATATAGAAGGTGCAATACTGTGAGAGATCCTTGCTTGAATCCCAAAGACCTGGCACTGCACTGCACTCATTCTTCACAGGACTGGTCCCTCTGGTTGCAGGACTATACTGATGAATCTCTTCTGGCTCTATATCTGAAGTCAGCTTAATTATCTTTAGTTCAGGGCAGGGCTCCGAAGATGATCAGGAGCACAGCACTGCATGGGTGGGAGGATGAGAGACAAGAGAGATTCAGACTAGATATTGGCAAAGTCTTTTTCATCATGACAACAGCCAGGCAGTGGAACAGCTTGCCCAGAGAGGTTGTGCATGCTCTGTTCTTGCAGGTTTACAAGACCTGTCCAACTAGACAAAGCCATGAGCAACCTGGTGTGACCTCAGACCTGACCCCGATTTGAGCAGGAGCTTGGACTTGAGACTTCCTGAGGTCCTTAGCAATTAGCGTGTTTCCAGAGTGTTTCTCTACTGTATATTTTAAAATTTGCTGTATCTCCTGGAATGGTCACAGTTGACACTTTTAAAGTTAATGTTTTAAGGAAGAAAAACCAGCTGTCTCCTACCTAGTTCTGAGACTTCACTTGTTGGAGGATATTAAGAAATTGTGGAATTATTTTCCATCAAGCTCAGCAGTGCTGTGTGTGACTCAGGCAGCGGCTCTCCGGCACTGTTGTTCAGGGTGTCTGAGCTGGACTCTCCTCTCAGCAGACCCCAGATTTTTCTGTCTTTCTTTAAGTCGTGGCAATCAAAATTCATTGTCTTGCCCCATGTGTTTTCTTTCCAGGACCTGACACGGCCATATTGGGAGGGGAAATAGAAATATTTTGGTAGACAAGTGGGGACATTTTCCTACTGTGTATAAGTCAAGTAAAATGGCGGTTGAAGTTTTGCGGAATGTTGATTGGTAATTATACTTTCACTCACTGGAGAATATTTTATTTATATTTTCCTTCATGTGTCCTAAGATATACTAGGATTTCCTTTAAACTGGATGTAATACTTTCTTATGGAGACTAAATGAATAGTATCACCTTTCTGTTTCATTGGGGGAGAAGAAAAAACCCTGGAAATATTAATTGAATAGCCAAATAAACTTATTAATTTCTCAACAACGGTGTCAATCCTGGAATTCAAGTTTGTTTAAATCTATTTTTTAAACAATTTAAAACCTATGTAAATGTATTTTCTACTTCTTTCTACGTAAGTTACAGTAACTTGGAAAGTACTTTCTTAACCCTCAGTCCATAACAAGCACAGCCAGGTGCTCACACAGTTCAGGGTGTGGGACTGTAAAGATATATCTGCATGCCTCGGGTGCGTTGTAAAACGGCCAAATTACTTCAACACCCATAAATTGTAAGTGTATCTTTATGATCTTTAATAATTACTGGATAAGAAAAGGAATCTACTGTCAGCTGAAAAAGTTTGGTTTCATTAAATGTAAAAATATGTTTTAAACATTTAGACAATTTTACTTAATCCCTGGGATACTGAGTATACCAATCCTTATTTGTGTTTGCACCATGTCGTCTTGTCCCAAGCCCTGCCTCCCTGTGAATGGAAAGAATGATTGGACTTAAACTGTTTTCTGTGAACCTGGACTGAACAATTTTGGGGTCAGCCGTGGCCATTAGATCATGTAGTTTGCCTTCTTATGGCATCTGCCATAGAATTTCATCAATTTACTCCTTTCACTTGTGTTTGACTACAGTTTGTCTTATTCAGAAGTCCTCAAGAAATAGAAAATTCATCAAATATCTGCCTCTTTTGAAATGCCCAATTGCGTTCATTGTTAAAAAAACCATGCCATTATTATAATTCAATGTTACCTAGTTTTATAGAGCAAGAGTATTTTTTTCATGTCTTGCATGAGCTTTAACTACTTTTGTTTTCTCCCCATGAAAGTACTTATATGACAGAAGCCACATCTAGATGACTTTTTGACAAACTGCATTGGGTAATTTGCCTGGGTCTTTTCAGGTCCTTTGTATAAGCAAAGTGCAGCAGCTTTGAAACTCTATTTTTTATTGCAGTCAGTGTACTGCATATTTACATGAAAATTTTGCAGTTGTGTAGAGTGCATCACAAACCTCCTGCCTGACTCTAGGCAAGTCCTTTAGCCCATGAAGTTACATTTCTCACTTCTTCATCTAAGAAATGGAGATAATAGAACTCACAACTACAGGGCATAAGTATGTTCATTTTTTTCCAATTGATAATAATGATAATACATGAAATTGGGTGCTATGGGATTGAGTAGAAATGAGGGGAAAAATAAGGCTTATACAGTTAACTTTACTGTTCAGTTGACTAAGAGCCTACATCCAGTACATAACAGAATCATAGAATTGTAGAATAGTTTGAGTTGGAATGGACCTTTCAAGGCCACTAGTCCAACCCCCTGCAATGAGCAGGGACATCTTCAACTAGATCAGGTTGCTCAGAGCCCCGTCCAGCCTGGCCTGGAATGTCTCCAGGGACGGCGCATCTACCACCTCTCTGGGCAACCTGGGCCAGTGCTTTACCACCCTCATTGTAACAATTTCTTCCCTGTGTCTAGCCTGAATCTCCCCTCTTCTAATTTAAAACCACCACCCCTTGTCTTATCACTACAGGCTCTGCTAAAAAGCCTGTCCCCATCTTTCTTATAGGCCTCTTTTAAGTATGGAAAGGCTGCAATAAGGTCTCCCTGGACCCTTCTCCAAGCTGAACAAGCCCAGCTCTCTCAGCCTGTCCTCACAGCAGAGCTGTTCCAGCCCTCTGATTAATTGTGTGGCCTCCTCTGGCCCCTCTCCAACAGGTCCATGTCTCTCCTGTGCTGAGGGCCCCAGAGCTGGATGCAGAATTGCAGATGGAGTCTCACCAGACTGGAGCAGAGGGGCAGAATCACCTCCCTCCGCCTGCTGGCCACGCTTCTTTTGATGCAGCCCAGGATATGGTTGGCCTTATGGGCTGCAAATGCATATTGCTGGCTCACATCCAATTTTCATCCACCAGAAGCATCTTCCACCTCCTTGAGCTGGAGAGGGTGGAGGTGTGAGAGGACCTTTCTGTCCTGCTAAGGTGATGGGTCTCCAGCAGTATCTTGGGGTCTCCAGCGGCGTCCTTTGGTCTGCAACTGTCTCCAACAGTGTCCTGTGGTCTCCAGCGGCATTCTTTGGTCTCAAATGGTCTCCAGTGGCATCCTGTAGTCTCTGGCAGTGTCCGGTGGCGTCCTGTGGGCTCCAAGGAACTCCTCCTGGTTCTCTGGGTCTGCCGGCCAGCCAGAAGATGGCAGCCCCTCTCCTCACCGCTTCCCCAGGCCCCAGGGCAGAGGAGATGCCCCCTTCATGAGGGATGGGGCTGCAGGGCGGGAAGCTGGGCTCATCCGTGCCTTGACAGTGGCTGATCTCCCCACCCAGCCCGCTGGAGGTTGGTGTGATGCCACCTCCAGCTGGCGGTGGCGCCGGCCCTTGGTGGGAGCTGCTGTTTGACAGTTCTCTGAGAGCCCCCAGCATCCTGTGATGCCAGTATTCCAGTATCAGTGAGGCATCAGCACACAGCTGGGTCATCCCCATTGGGCTATTTATTAAAAATAAAATTAAAAAAAAAAAAAAAAAATGACCCACTTCTTTGTGCTAGTACTGACAAAGAGGAAATGTGTAAAATGTGTAGTCAAACAACAGAAACAAAAAGCATTCCTGGCTGGGTGATACATGGCTGCATGTGCCTTCCCTCTGATGCTGGATCCTGCAGGAGCAGCTGGAAGGGCCACATGTGTTATTCACAGCGCAAGTAGTTCCTCAGGAAACCACAGCATTCATGGAATGGTTTACCTATCAAATGTGTAATCACCGAGCACAAGAACACAACAATTTCTCTTAGGTGGTCCCCTCTTTCTTCAAAACTCGTTTGGCCGCATGTAGCCCCTTCTAACAGGATTAGAAGAATCCACTAGGAAAAAGTCAGTGGTATGAAATACTCTGTAGGTTTGTCTGTGGAAGAAATTCTGAATAGCAAATTGAAAATTTAGTATGTATTCACTGAAATAAGGGCTGTTATGTTAAATGTCTTGCCTTGAAGTCACAGTCTTTCGTCTCTTTCACTGAATGAGTTAAAAGTTGAAGAAAAATCTTCTTGTTAGAGCTATACATTCAGCTGCTTAACAACCACATGGGCCTGACAGCTTGACCACCATGGCTTTTAGGCACAAACCACTTTTTTTTGTACACAGGTGTATCAAATGGGTCTGTGTCACTTCTTGGCCTAGCAGCACACAAGGCAATATTCCAATAAAGTATCTTCCTGATGGCATTAGGAAATTAGAGCAAACAGCGGGGACTTGCTCCATCAGTGTGTCCTAGTGTACTATGTGATTTCCTGTACCCATTTTTAAACCAACTTTACACACTGTTAGAGATCCTTTTTTTTTTCTTTTTATGTAGGTTTCTGTTTTTCTCCAATTTAGTGCATGAGCAGAAATCATACCTGCCTAACTGCTGAAATCAGCATAGATTTTTCAGTAAACTTCAGCAGCATCAGAGGTTTTCTGCAAGTACCTTTCCTAAAGCAAATGCTTCACTCTCCAAAACTATTTGTAGCAAATGTTAGTAGTGCTGCCCCACAGACCCTCATTCACAGTCACACATGTTCTTCCGGAGACTGTTTTGGAACTGAGCATTTTAGAAATCACCCTCGTAAACGGATACTTGGTACGGGTTTTCACTTTTTCAAAGTCGGGTGAGAGGGAAAACCTGCAAGTACTACACAACTCCAAGACTTGCTTGTTCCTGCCAAAGAGAAAAAGATTGTGCATTATTAACAAAGTAAGACTATTGCCTCTCTTGAAATATCCCGAAAGCTCTGAACATGAACTGTGTGATGGCCTGTTAGCCTCAATATTTGAACACAGGTATACCCGATGTCCATCAGTTGAATTCCAAACTCTATGAATTAATTGCTGGCCAATTCCGCAAGGATAAAACATCTATTAAAAGCCAACAATAAGCCAGAAATCTCTTTCCATTTCATATGATAAAAAAATAGAGTGAATCCTGAAAAAAAGGAATAGATATATTAGACAGGGAAATCTTGTATAGTTGTAGAGCAAGCAATAAAACACATAGTGTTTTCATTTCTTTTTTTATATTTCTTTCGTCAGAATAGTTAGACAAACATGGAAACATTTGCAACAGCAATACTCGGGTCAGTTTAAAGTCTTGATAACACTAAAACTAAGCTAAGGATGTGGGGAGGGCAATTAAGGTCTTATTATTTTTGTACACACTCACTTACACACATAGATATTCACTCCACAGCTCCAAACAGCTGTCTTAGCCATGTCTGCAAAGAAACAGAAATAGTAGGCAGAAAGGAACCACATCCCTACTAAGAGAGTTAGTCATGCAGTAAAACTAAACATCTCTGCGACCAGGGCCATCTGACAGGAACTGTCCCTGTGCAGGTCATGAGCATGAAGTTATTTTAGCTCCCTAGGAGAGGGGAGGGTCTCTTTCCCCTTTCATGGGCTAAAACAAGAAGCTCTCCCTGGATTTTGAGCTAAGACGCAGCGAGCAGAAGGCAGCTTTTGCAACAGATAGAACAAGGCAAAAGGACCTCGTACAGCAAAGTCTTTGCTGTCTCTTGCTCCTGAGCCCTCTACTTCTACTCTTCTTTCTTCTTCTGGTGACGGGAAAGCAAAGCTTGTCCTGTCCCTGGGAGCCCATACTGGACCCTGCTTGTCTACGGGATGACCCAGCACCTGCCATTCCTCTCCAAAGACATTTACACACAGAAATCAGTGGAGTAGCGGATCACAGAAGCGTAAGCTGCAGTCAACATAATTTAGAAACAGATCTTTTTTTGTCCATGGTGACAAAATAAACCCAGCAATTTCATAGAAATTCTCCTCAAGTAGTAGCTGCAAGTCAAGGGAGGTGATTCTGTCCCTCTGCTCCACGCTGATGAGACCCCACCGAGAGCCCTCAGCACAAGAAAGACATGGACCTTTTGGAGAGGGACCAGAGGAGGGACACAAAAATGATCAGAGGGCTGGAACACCTCTGCTGTGAGGACAGACTGAGAGAGTTGGAGTTCTTCAGCCTGGAAAAGGGTCTGGGGAGACCTCATTGTGACCTTTTTGTACTTAAGAGAGGCCTAAAGAAGGATGGGGACAGACATTTTAGCAGGGCCAGGCTGGACGGGGCTCTGAGCAACCTGATCTAGTTGGTGATGTCCCTGCTCATTGCGGCGGGGTTGGACTAGATGAGCTTTGAAAGTCCCTTCTAACACCAACTATTCTTTGATTCTATGATTCTGTCAGCTAGTAAAATTAACCACTTCCAGAGTAGACAAGAGCAGGAATAGAATTCCTATGTGAGCTAATGTTTGCACTTCTCAAAGCCTTCCAAATGTTTAATTAGATGGAAAAAATTGCTTGCGTAGAAACAAATGGACAATTTTCCATGTTCTGCATGATTTGAGTGTTTTAGTTGTATGGAAAGGACAAAAAGGGGGAAGAAAAAAAGAAAATCTGTTTCATGAGAGTGTGGATGAGCAGCAGGAAGCAAGGCTCTCATTCAAGGCACATATCCACAGCTGTGGAAAATCTTCAAGAAAACTCTGTAAGTTAGAGGTGTGAGGACACCTCTATGAGGACAGGTTGTCTGGTGTAGTGGAGCGGGGCCACGAGTCCTTGTTCTCCTTCTTCCCTGGAAGAATAGAGGGTGCCTGGGGACAGAAAGCGGTTAAGTCGGGGACAACCACTGGCCGCCCATCGACTGTTAACATGGAAAACTGCACTCCATAATCGTGACACCCATCCAGGCTCATGAGGTTTAAGCACATTTTTTCAGGAGCCTGTTTAACTGCTTTACAATCCCATCAGTTTGGGGATGGCAGGGAGTGTGGAAAACCCATTGAATCCTTTCATATTTGGCCCAATCTTGAACCACCCCAGCAGCAAAGTGGTTTCCATTATCCAGCTGGGTTGGCGGGGGCTTAAAAGGGGCCAAGGGGGAAAGTAATCAAGTCCCTCTTATCATTTTCTGTGAGCCTTCTTAAATGGGCCCACTGGCTGTCCCCTGGCTCACTTACTGGGGGCAACGTGTCCAGTTTCCCATCTGAAAATCAGTCAAGTCCTTTTCCTTTTGTATTCCCAAGCCCAAATGAGCTTTTCTAAGACAACAGTAGGCATACCATCCATTAAATCCTGGGGAATCCCCTTTTTGATTCCCTCCACACACAGTAGGTTTCTCTTTGCCCCTGAGGCTCGTGGAGCAGAACATGGCCCCTCACGATATTCAGCCCACGTCACCGTGGTCTTTTGTTCAGCATTAGGGCCAGTCAAGCCCATCCACCTCCCACAGCCACTCAGTTCTTGCGCTACTTAACTCAAGTCGATGCTGCCACATCTCCAGTCCACTCCCCATCTTTGGGGGCTAAACCATCACGCGGATGATCTTGCAGTTGTAGGGCATGAAGCTGCAGGGAATCAGGCAGGCCCTGGATTAGGGGAGTCATTCTGTCGGGGTTGGCAATTAACAGCATCGGGGAACTGTGCTGGGGAACCAAATGTCAGTCATGCGTTAGGTGCTGACAGGCGGCTTTCTGGAGGGTCTCAATGCACAAGGGGTCACCTCTTTCTAGGGGATCTAAACCCCATGCCCATGAAGCAACTCTTTGAGTTGAAGACCAGGGTTCCCATTCATCACGCAAGCCTGCGTCCCAGCTTCTGTGCCAATACCCGGGTGCTGCTTTGGGGAGCCTGTGGTTGGCGAGGGAACGAAAATACATGTACTCTTTGCATTTCATCTGTGGCTTTGTGGTTGTTCCTGTGACGTGCCTGCGCCAACTGGCACAGTCACTGTCGCTGCCCCAGCTGGCACTTCATCCCCCTCTGCTGCAGGATGACACAGCAGCCCTGCAGCTCCGCAGCGAGTCAAGCCCAGCGTTGCATCTCCCTGCCCTGGTCACGGCCAAGGGCTCCTGTGCCCAGCCCAGCATCACAGAATGTGCAATGACTCTACAACTCAAAATACCAGTTTTCTTTAATGCAGTAGCAGTAAGCAGGCAAAGTGTGTTTGAACAGCTGGTGGTTTTTTGGCTCCAAGCTGATTATATGGTCTGCTAAAGGGCTTCAAAAAAATCCTTCTCCCAAGAGCCCTGTCACGAATTCATGACCAAATCTGGGAAGAAAAAAACAATACCAGAGATGACAAGTACTAAATGCAACGAGAAGACACAACAGAGATGATGGAAGAAAACAGCAAGAGGGAAAGCAGGGGAGGAGCAGAGAACACGTAAGCAAACGAGATCCTTGAATCTCCCCCTATCAGAGGAGTAATAGAAGGGTTCCAAAAGACCAGATTCTGAATAAGAAGTATACCTCGTAACTGAAATGCACTTTGGGGACATCTTTCCCTGGTGTTTCCTAAATGCTCACCTGCAATGGAGAGATAGAACTCTTTACAATCTTTGATCTCTCGGGAGCCTTCACAGGCTGCTGTACAGTCATTGTAGGCTTTGAAGAAATCAGGAAGAGCCAGTTCCATGTCTGAGATGGACGTTCTCCAATTCCCACAGCTGTATGCTCGCACAGCCCTGACAAACAGATTCTGAAAAATTGGCCCGAGTGAAAACCTACAGTAACTGACCTGCAGAAAGCTGCATGCAAATTCAGATAGAGTAAATGGTGTTTCTGCATTTCTGGATGACTACGTGAGCTGTTAGCCAGTCGATATGAGGAAAACAAATACTGATGGCTTGTGGATTTTACCAGATATTTCCTCGATCGTAGAGTCCGCAAGTCCACTTCAGATCCACATCAAAAGCCTGCTGGACAGAGGGAACAGAGTGAGTCTAAAGCACAGGCTTAGATAAAGCCCCAGAGGTGAGGATTACGGAATGCAACAAGGCAACACAACAGAGATGACGAAGGAAAACAGCAAGAGGGAAAGGAGAAGCAGAGAACACGTAAGCAAACGAGATCCTTGAATCTCCCCCAATCAGAGGAGTAATAGAAGGGTTCCACAAGACCAGACTCTGAATCAAAAGCATACCTCGTAAGCTTTTGTCTCCAACTCTTTCATATGCTACTCAGCATCAGGTCTGCTCTGACAGTAGGCCACATTTCTTTGCATCATTTCAGCATCGGGATCCTTCAGAAGAAATGTGTGAGCTGCCGCAATAGCTTGTGGAAGGTTATGAGCCTAAACAGGGATGGGAAGAAGAGGAAAGGAGAAAAAAGTTAACTGGGAAAAAAACCTCAAAGTTTCCCACTTTCTGTCAACAAACTGTCCTGCAGCCTATATATTCCCAAACTTACATCTACCGAAACCACAGTCTCGGCAGATACAATGGCACACTAGAACGGATACAAATCTTTTGTGTTTTATTAGTAGTTGCATCACTAGGAGCATGTTTCTTTTACTGTTAAAATCTATTATTGTTGCAGATAGCATCATAATGATTTTAGCTTAAAAAGAAGACTTTTTTTCCCTTCCTCCTGTACTGCATTTCTATTTTTTATAGAGGGAGAGGGAAAGAAAAAGTCTTAAGTATCTGTGAAATGTTAAGAAACTTTTCCTTTTTTCAGGCAAGGTGCAGATCCAACGGTGTCCTTTGGTCTCCGACGTTCCCCAGTGAGTGGTGTCCTGTGGTTTCCAGCGCTGTCCTTCGGTCTTCGACGCTCTCCTGCAATCTCCAGCAGTCTCCGGCGGTCTCCAGTGGGCTTCTGTGCACACACATTTATAGTTTTTATTTTCTATATTGACATATTTTTATAAACTACATAGTCGGTATACACATATATAGGGAGAAGGAAAGAGAAAGAAAAAGTCTGAATTATTTGTGAAATGTGAAACCTTTTCCCTTGAAGGCAAGATCCAGCTCCAGCGGTGTCCTTGGGTCTCCTGGGGTCTCTGGCGGTGTCCTGCGGTCTGCAGTGGCTCCATGGGACTCCTCCTGGTGCTCTGGGGCTGCCAACCAGAGGACAGCAGCCCATCTCCTCACCGCTTCTCCAGGCCTCAGGGCAGAGGAGATGCCCCCAGCATGAGGGGTTTGGGTACAGGCTGGGAAGCCGGGCTCACCTGTGGCTCAGCAGCGACTGATGGTCCGGCCCATGCCCCGGAGGTGGCTGTGATGCCACCTCCGGCTAGTGGCGGCTGCTGGGGCGGCGTCGCCTGTTGCGAGGCGGCTGTTTGGGGGGTCCCTGAGAGCCCCCGGCCGTCCTGCAGCGCTTCAGGCACCACGGTGCTGGAGGCAGCCCGGCCATGGTGCTCTGGAGCCCCAGCAGCCCTGCCTGAGGTGGGCCCACCTCCATGGGCTCCTCCTCCTCCTGCGGGGGATCCACCTCCATGGGCTCCTCTTCTTGCTGGGGAGGGTCAACCTCCATGGGCTCCTCTTGCCTGTGGGAGCTGCTCCTGCTCCCGACAGGCAGCTGCCGTTTTCCGGGCAGCGGAGCCATCTTCAGAGGTTCCCTGAACCTCCTCTTGCTTCTCCCACTCGACGAGGCGCTGTCTTCTCAGGACTCTTCTCTCCGAGCGCGATCCGACGGTGGCGCAGCTGGCAGAGCTGTGTTCCAACCGCTGTAACGGAAGGCTGGTCACGGCCCCAACGGACACTGCGGTGGCCGGCATGGCGGCCCACGAGGCCATGAAGGCCCCATTGCAGGGCCATTTTGCTCTGCAGAGAGAAAGGCCGCCCCTCAGGCACCGCGCCTGCCCTGCAGCTGCCCCTGTGTGCCCGGGGCTCCAGCCCCCTCCTCGTGCCAGGCCTGGGGTCCCCTCAGGGGACAGCGGCCACAGTGTCCCAGGAGGGTCGGGGGGTCTCTGTGACCCTCCAGCCGCTCGGCTCCCTGCCGGTGCTTTCATCCCCGCAGCCGGCAGGAGCCCGGAGGGGCAGAGGGGAGGAGAGGGCCTGGCGTCCTGGGGCCGCTGCGCAGGGGCCACGGGGTGTCCCGTCCCCATAAATTAGAGGGGAAATGAGCAGCCGTGTCTTGTAAACTCAGTTCAGGTGAACCCACACACGTTGCAAGTTACAAGTATGCAATGTATTTAATACAGGGTCTACCATGTATTAAATAGTTCCAGAATCAAGCCTTGCATCAATCCTTATGAAACCTCAACAGGAGGAATTTCCCCTGGTTTGCCAGGGATATGTACGCACCAATCGGTTTCCCAATGTACGTTGTATTTGTGTTCAAAAGAACCACCTTCAGAGGGGTTAATCAGCCAAATTCTAAGACAGGTGCCAACACTAGCACTGGCTCAAGCTGGGTGCCTACGCAGAGGTCCAACCCACGTATAGAAAACCATCGACTTTTATATCTCTACAGACCATTCATACCATGATTCAGTCCAATAGCAAAATTTCACTTTGGGGTCTTCTCGCTTCTCGTTGGATCCTTCGCACTGATCTCCTATGTGCCTTTGTTTTGTTCAGCTGTAGACATTGTTCATGGTCCATAGCCTTGTAGGTGCTGTTTTGGCTGAATAAATCCTTTTCTTGTCAGCCAAGTGCAAAGCAGGCCTCATCTTGCAAGCGTTCAGTGTAGTTTGTAGTTGCTTTTGGTAAATATGAGCAGACCCCTACAGCTTAAGATTTCAGCAAATCCAGCTTACTAAGTAACATGAAGCAGAGAGTGTATTAAAAATCCCACAACTTCATCCTTCTAGATGATTCAGTAGATTTAGTAAGCATTTCCTTCAGCTAAATGATTAATATGAAACTGAAATTGGGCTCATGCACTGACCTGTGAGTAGTTTAACCATCGCCAGACAGCCATCTTATTTAGCAGAGAGAGCTCAAAATAGGCTCACTCGGCCTCTCATATTTGTAGAATAAAGTGGTTGACTCGTAGTCAAATTGCATGCGGTGGGAAAGGTCTGCATGAGACTCCCTGCGCCCACAACTCAACAGTGTTCAGTGTGCCGTTCTGCTTCCCTGTGGGTTTCCCAAAAGGAGTTCTTGGCCTGGCTACGGCTCAGGCCTTTCCCTCCTCTGGAGCCAGGACCAAACAGCTGTTGGCTTGGCCGGGGGGTTCAAGTGCCTCCACCACAAAGACTGGGACTGGGGGAGCAAAGTCCCTCCCACAGTAGGTGAGGATCTGGCTCATGACCACTCGAGGAACCGGAACGTACGTAAATCTAGGGGGCCTGATGAGATGTACCCAGAGTCCTGAGAGAATTGGCTGATGGGGTTGCCAAGCCATTGTTCATGTCCTGGCAGTCAGTGAAGTCCCTGGTGACTGGAAAAAGGGAAACATGGCATCCAGTTTTAAAAAGGGTAGAAAGGAGGACCTGGAGAACGACTGACCTGTCAGCCTCACCTCTGTGCCCGGGAAGATCACGGAACAGATCCTCCTAGAAACTGTCCTAAGGCACATGGGGGACAGGGAGATGATTCGAGACAGCCAGCACAGCTTCACCAGGGGCATGTCCTGCCTGACCAACCGAGTGGCCTTCTACGATGGAATAACCATCCCAGAAGTCAAATCGTACCCTGGGCTTCATCAAAAGGACTTCCAAATATTTAATTAGAAGGAAAAAATAGCTTGCGTAGAAAAAAAACGACAATTTTCCATGTTCTGCATGATTTGAGTGTATTAGCTGTATGGAAAGGAAAGCACAAAAAAGGGGAAGAAAACAAGAAAATCTGTTTCATGAGAGTGTGAAGGAGCAGCAGGGAGCAAGGCTCTCATTCAAGGCACATATGCACAGCTGTGGAAAACCTTCAAGAAAACTCTGTAAGTTAGAGGTGTGATCACCACTCTCCACTCTACTTCCTCGTCTCCTCAGGCGCCAATATCCCTTCAGCCCTGCGGGACATCCCCAGCTCCAGGTCGGCCAGGTGACACACCAGCACAGATGACATCACTCAGGCTCCCAAAGCCTCTGTGATGTCATGGTGCATTTCCATGACAACCCGATGCTCTCTCCCCAAGGCCATCTGGCAGCTGACAGTCGACCTGTCTTGCCGGATTTCTGAGCGCTCTCCACGCTCGGCGACCACGAGTGTCTGTGACGCTCTCTAACTGCCATCAGCAGCAGTAGACGACGAGGCTATCCTCATCCTCATCCTTATCCTCACCTTGATCCTCGCCCTCCTCCTCATCTTGATCCTCATCCTCATCCTCATCCCGTTTGAGTGCCGTGGCTCAGACAGGTGACGTACCAGGACTCGTCCTGGGGGAGGTTTCAGAGCTTCCTTGCCATAGTTTAGCGTCAGTGGTGAGTTCCATTGGGTGTGATGGGAGATTCATCACCGGGCTGGAAGGACTTTGGACACGAGGAGAAATTGTGTCAGGCTGCTCTTCATGAGGATGATGGGAATCCATCATTCAAGGCAGGCCAGGCTAGGTCTGGCAAGGTCTGGCAAGTTCAGGCAATCAGCAGCAGGATAGGAAATTATTGCGATGGGGAGTTGTGGTATGAAAACCCAAACCCTCTAAAAGATGGCTGAGACAGGTGCTGGCAGAAAAATGGCCGTGGGGATGGAGCCTGCTTGCCCCCAACGAACCCCACACTGACCAACTGCCATGGCAGGTCCAGCAGTAGCTCCTGCTTTTAACTGGTGCTCCTGCCCTCCAGTGAACCCCCACAACTGGCTCTGCCCAGCAGTATCTCACCCCATCACCCCTCTTTGCTTCCTCCAACAGAGAGCTTCCCTCTACGTCTGCCAACGGCATCGAAAGGGAGAAGTGTGACATTCAGCACCCCAGGGATGGCACCACCAGTCACTGCACGTGTGCTGCCCTCTGTCCCAGGGCTGCTGGTGTCCTCCCAGCCAGCCCAGGTCCACACCACCACCTACCACCTGGCACAGGCCAGCGGCTGGCAGGGGGTGCCGGGGGCCCTGGGGCAGATGGTGCAGCTCCCCCAAGGGGTGCAGCTCCTAAATGGAGTGCAGCTCCCCCAGGGGGTGCAGCTCCTCAATGGGGTGCAGCTCCCCCAAGGGGTGCAGGTCTGCCATGGCATGCAGCTTCACCCAGGGGTGCAGCTCCCCCAAGGAGCGCAGCTTCTCAATGGGGTGCAGCTCCCTCAAGGGGTGCAGCTCCTCAATGGGGTGCAGGCAGAGCAGATCCCCCACGGAATGCAGATCCCTCAAGGGGTGCTGCTCCCGCACGGGGTTCAGCTCTCGCACGGGGTGCAGCTCCCCCAAGGGGTGAAGCTCCCCTCTGTGCCTGCTCCTTGTCCCCCATCCTACACCTGGGGACAGCAGGTGATTATGGGGACACTGGTCCCACACCAGCCCCTGGGGCTGGAGCCATTGGCCATGGTCCAGGGGCAGCCCCTGTACCCCACGGGCTCCTGCCAGCTGCCCATCCCTGCCCGCCCCGGCCCCCCACCACGCCGTGGCCGCACGTCTCAGCGGGGGCAGGGCCCCCCTGTGCCCCACACCCTGCCCAGCAGAACCCAGGAGCCAGGAAAGGCCTCCAACAAGGACGGGGTGGCCATCAAGGACAGCGTCCCTGCTGCCAGCCCCCACCAGTCCCCCCTGGCTCCGTCAGCTGGCACAACCACCCTGGAGCCTACAGGTGAGTTTTGGGGGGAGGCAGAGCCCGCGAGTGGGTGGCCAAGCTGAGGAAAGCTGCATCACCCGGGCCTGGCTTGGCTCTGGTTGCTTTTTCAGCTCTGGTGACCACACTGGCAGCTTTGGAGAGGTCGGTGGATCAGCCCGAGCAGGAGCCAGGAAAGGCCTCGGTGAAGGCGGCTGAGCAGGCCGAGGACACCACCATCAACAACCTGCTCGCCTGGCTCGACACCTTGGAGCACGAGGACGCTGTCCCCGATGTCCCCGACAGCCCCAGCTTGACCACCTTCGTCAATGAGCTCCCCGACCTCTCAGAGTACGTGGCAGAGGGCGGCTGCGCAAAGCAGTGAGCGGTGGCACTGGGGCTGGGGGACGGCGAGGTCATGGGTGACAGCCCCAACTCTACCACCTTCCTCAGCCAGCTCCCTGACCTCTCTGAGTACGTGGCGGAGGGTGGCTGCCCCAAGGACTGAGTGGTGGCCGTGGGGCTGGGAAACAGCAAGGACACCATCCCTGACATCCTTGATTTCCCCGACAGCCTCAACAAGCTCCATGACTTCTTTGACTGTGTGGCAGAGAGCACTGGTCCCCAGGACCAAGCCCTGGTGGCACGTCTAGAGGACAGCAGGGACACCAGTTTAACTACCAAAGGTCGTGGCAAAACTGCAGAGGTCCTTGATGAGCTCTCCAACCTCTCCAAGTAGGTGGTGGAGAGCAGCTGTCCCAAGGAGATGGGGAAGGGGGTAGAGTGGGACGGAGAGGACACCCTCTTTGCTGTCCCTGATGTCCCCCGCTTGACCACCTCTCCCCCACCTCTTGGAGTACAGGGCAGACAGCGGCTGCCAGAAGGAGCACGTGGTGGCAGAGATGCTCCCGGATGGGGAGAACATCTTCGCTGATGCCCTTGACAGCCTGGCCAGCACCACCTCCTTCAATGAAGTCCCCGACATCTTGGAGCATGGGCTGGATGACGACTACCATGAGGCCCGCCTGGCAGCAGCAATACTGGAGGACATTTACAGCAACTGGGGGGTGCCAGACAGCCCCGTGAGGGATCCTCAGGGGAATATGAGCACTGGGGTGACGGATCTCCCCATCTGGCCTCCAATGAGTCCCCTGGAGACTTCGAAGCTGAGCTCTCCAGAGAGTTCAGGGCAGACTGCAGAGGACACTCCTGTGGCCCGTCCCTGGAAGGATCCCCTGAAGGACCCTCTGAACAGTCCTCTGCTCAGCCCCCTGCAGATCCCAGTGCTGAGTCCCCTGGGCAGCCCCACGCCTGCCCCCCAGTGCCATCCATCCCACATGGACCAGCTCCAGGAGGAGATGCAGCAGAGGCAGCTCGGGGTGGCTCTGACCAGATGGGGAGAGGCAGGCGGCACCAAGGCCAAGCGCCCCGCGCCAGCCAGCACCCCCAAACTGCACGAGACCTCTCCCCAGGACAACTGCCCCCCTAAGAAAAGAAGAAGATGATGGCCCCAGCAAGCGGGGAGCATCCCACAGCAACAACATGGCCTCCAAGAGACCGAGAACCCAAGGGGTGCTGCGGGGCGAATGTCCTCTGCACAGCAGGGAGGAGACAGGTTTAACGCAGCCAGTGCAGCAACATCCCGCAGCACTGAGGCCTTAAACCCACCCCGGCCCGAGGCAAATCCTTTTCCACCTCCCCTTTAATTTAATAAAAATCCGTGTACCTTTTCCATTTCCTGTGAGCTAGGGTATTTGAAGGGCAAAGTGACTGAGTTTGCTAGGGCTACAATGATACAAAATTTCATGACTGCAGGTGTGATCAGACTGCCTAGAGACAAACAGACACAGGTCCAATTTTGCCTTATTCATTTATAACAATAAAGATAAACATTTGTGGCTGAGCTATTTGCAGAGAAAAGGAACTTTGGTGGAACCTCACAGAAACCAACACAAAGGAGTCAAATATGTGTTCGGTTTTACTACGGGATGAGAAGGGCAGAAGGCCTGACTGACATTCAGATTGATCAATCCCATTAGCACCATGCTAATGATTTAAGAAGGGCTGGGACATTCTAGGTGGCTCTTTTTCTCTAGTGCTTGCTCTCTGGGGTGCAGCCAGGGGAGTTTTGGTCAATACGTTTAGTTTGGCCTTTCGTCGTTTTGCAGAGGCCTCGGGGCTTTTCTGCCTTTTTCTTTTTTTCTCTCTTTTGGATCGGTTGTTCAGGACTGGGATATCTCTTCCTGGGACTGGCTGCTTAGTGTGGATGGAGTTTGTGGGGAATTGCCTGGAGTATCTTTTATTTCTGTTATTTTTATATGTATATACACTAGCAGTGTATTAGTATTTTGTTATTAAACTGTGTTTATCTCAATCCAAGTTTCTCCCTTCCCTTTTGATCCTCTCACCTATTGGGGGGGGATATTGGAGGAGGGGGCGAGTGAGCGGCTATTGTGGTTGTATTGTGAGCTCCGGTTAAACCACGACGGGGGCTCAACCAGCACAGCCACGCCAAGCCGCGCCCCTCGGTGCCCTTCCCAGGGAAAGAAGGCCAAGAGACCTGAACTTCAAGGCCAGCAGAACCACAGGCCGCTGAGCACCACACAGATGCGTCCACTTTGAAGAGCTTTCCGAATTCTACAGTGCCCTAACACGTGGTTTCTGGTGACACAGCCCGAAGCCCTGTTTAAACAAATGATCCAGCTTAGGATCTGCCTGGACTCCAAAGAACAGTAACATCAGCTCACGACTTGTGTTTTCTATAGACCTGGGCCATAAACAAATGCAGCAGATGGAGAAGAACTGACGAGTGTGTATACAAAACAAAACAAAACCAACAACCAACCCACACGCATACCCGAAAAGCTGTATTTAGATTATATATACATATGACATGTCTTCATAGGTGACAATCGTATCAATTTATACTGCAGGTCCTTCTCCTCCAGGAACCAGCTATAAAAGAATAAGACAATTTTGTATTAGTGCCATAGGTTCGACTTCTACAAACCCATGCGCAACAGTTCTTGCTTTGCAACATTTCAGCAGATAGAGACTTCAGAGTTGACCGCAAAAGTGGGGTTTAGATTCAGTATTATCTTTCCCAACAGCCAGTGTTTCCCCTGCACATCTAAAGATCAGAATAGCATACACCAAAATAAAGTTAGGGCCGTGTTCTTTTCATGTCTGGTTTTTTCTTGGTTTTGGTTGTTTGGTTGTTTGTTTTCTAAACAGTTACATGGGAGAGGAGAGTACTTTTTGATTTGATTATATTGGTATTTATGGAGTTCTACTAGCTTTTGAACTGGCTCTTATTGATTTATTGTTGTTTACTTGATTGCTTATTGGCCAATCTTGCTAAAACTTCTCCATGTCAGAACTGACATCTTCTGCTTCTGTGAAAGAAGAGCTGTCTCTCCATCTAGAATGTTTGCACCAACAGGGCATCTACGTTCTTTGACGACCTGCTGCTATTCTCTGCACAGCCAGGGTGGGTCTGGCTTCATCATCATCGGTGGTGTCTTGTGCTCTCCAGCAGCGTTATGTGCTCTCCGACAGTCTCCAGCTGTGACCTTCTGTCTGCAGTGGTCTCCTCCAGTCTCCAGCGTTATTGGGCAGTGTCTGATGGTCTCCAATGGGATCCAAGGGACTTCTCCTGGTTCTCTGGGGCTGCCAGCCAGAGGATAGCAGCCCATCTCCTCACCGCTTCCCCAGGCCCCAGGGCAGAGGAGATGCCCCGGCAGGAGGGCTGGGGCTGCAGGCTGGGAAGCCGGGCTCACCTGTGGCTCAGCAGCGGCTGATGGTCCGGCCCATGCCCCGGAGGTGGCTGTGATGCCACCTCCGGCTAGTGGCGGCTGCTGGGGCGGAGCCGCCTGTTGTGAGGCGGCTGTTTGGGGGTCTCTGAGAGCCCCCGGCCGTCCTGCGGCGCTTCGGGCACCACAGTGCTGGAGGCAGCCCGGCCATGGTGCTCTGGAGCCCCAGCAGCCCTGCCTCAGGTGCATCCACCTCCGGGGACTCATCTTCTTGCTGGGGAGGGTCAGCCTCCATGGGCTCCTCTTGCCTGTGGGAGCTGCTATGGGCGCCTCTAAGAATTATATCTTAACCCAAATGATGCAGTTATCTCAATAAGCTGCAGAGATTCACGCAAACACCAACTTTAAACTGGGGTAAGCCTTACGCTGCCTAACGACTTGAAGGGAAAGGAGGAAGAGAGAGAGAAAGAGATCATCAGTCCTGAGAGAAAGAGAGACAGACAGAGTGACCCTCTCCTCATGAACTTGCCCCTATTTATGGGCCCCACATTCTTTTATCAATGACATATCTAAAAGCTAATAGATTTTGCAAAGTCGTCTTTTACACTTGTTGAACTTGAAAATTTATTTCTCCAAAGACATATCTTGTCCAACTGCTCAAAACGCGTACTTGCCAAGCTCTCTAAAACCTATTCTTGTTTGCACTAGTTACACTGTGTGCAAAATTTGCCTCCATTTTTAACGCAAGCATTTGTCCGAGGGTGTAACAACCATATATTTCAATTCCCACAGTTCCTTCCAACAAACCTTGTATTCACTTCAAAATAACCACCTTCAGAGTGGGAATCCCACCACAGTGCTATGGTGCGAGGAACAGGAACAGAGGTAACATAGGACCCATCTCAAGTTTGTTTCCACAACTCTCCACAAGTACAGGATATTTCAAAAAGGTGGACCCAATTTGAAATCACTCTGTGTTGGAAATTGGGGCCATCTTTTTGAAAGACCCTGGAGTATTGCTTGAGGCTTCATACAAAGCGTTTGAGTTTTCAGTCCGTGTCCTGTTACTTTTCCACAGCTATTCCTCTTTCTGTTCAAGAAAACGGGACTTGGTTATTCCCCATGTGGGGTTTCCCCCTGTGTGATTAAGGCTTTTTAAACTCATTTTTCAATATTTTTGTATGATTCCAACAAACCATTGTAAATTTAAATCCTTCTGCCACTGAACCAGGGAGGGCAACACATATCCCCTGGTCCCTCTGGTTCCAAATATGCGTGAGCCCTTGTATCAAGTCCAAAGCTACATTCGATAGAGTCTGGTTAGGCACTGGCAAAAACAGTATTAGTCCTATACCACGTATAAATGTACATTTGTCCCACATATTTTTTCCCTTGTAAAATAAAGGAAAACTAAGATCCAAAGAATCCCAAACCAGATTAAAATAACCAACCATACATCAATAAAAATAAACAAATAAATAATTAAATAAACAACACTGATAGTCAACAGAAAACGAAGGGACAATCTGCCGGGTGCTGATCTAGTGCTCCTTCCCGTGATTGTCACTGGCTTTTTGTATATATATTCATTGCTGTCTTTAAAACGAGGGGTACAGTGCCAAGGGTGGGCAGTTCTACGAGGACAGGTTGTCTGGTGTAGTGGAGCGGGGCCATGAGTCCTTGTTCTCCTTCTTCGGGGAACTGTGCTGGGGAACCAAATGTCAGTCATGCGTTAGGTGCTGATAGGCGGCTTTCTGGAGGCTCTCAGTTAAATGACTAATGGAGGGGGGTCTCAATGCACAAGGGGTCACCTCTTTCTAGGGGATCTAAACCCCGTGCCCATGAAGCAACTCTTTGAGTTGAAGACCAGGGTTCCCATTCATCACGCAAGCCTGCGTCCCAGCTTCTGTGCCAATACCCGGGTGCTGCTTTGGGGATCCTGTGGTTGGCGAGGGAACGAAAATACATGTACTCTTTGCATTTCATCTGTGGCTTTGTGGTTGTTCCTGTGACGTGCCTGCGCCGACTGGCACAGTCACTGTCGCTGCCCCAGCTGGCACTTCATCCCCCTCTGCTGCAGGATGACACAGCAGCCCTGCAGCTCCGCAGCGAGTCAAGCCCAGCATTGCATCTCCCTGCCCTGGTCATGGCCAAGGGCTCCTGTGCCCAGCCCAGCATCACAGAATGTGCAATGACTCTACAACTCAAAATACCAGTTTTCTTTAATGCAGTAGCAGTAAGCAGGCAAAGTGTGTTTGAACAGCTGGTGGTTTTTTGGCTCCAAGCTGATTATATGGTCTGCTAAAGGGCTTCGAAAAAATCCTTCTCCCAAGAGCCCTGTCACGAATTCATGACCAAATCTGGGAAGAAAAAAACAATACCAGAGATGACAATTACTAAATGCAACGAGAAGACACAACAGAGATGATGGAAGAAAACAGCAAGAGGGAAAGCAGGGGAGGAGCAGAGAACATGTAAGCAAACGAGATCCTTGAATCTCCCCCTATCAGAGGAGTAATAGAAGGGTTCCAAAAGACCAGATTCTCAATAAGAAGTATACCTCGTAACTGAAATGCACTTTGGGGACATCTTTCCCTGGTGTTTCCTAAATGCTCACCTGCAATGGAGAGATAGAACTCTTTACAATCTTTGATCTCTCGGGAGCCTTCACAGGCTGCTGTACAGTCATTGTAGGCTTTGAAGAAATCAGGAAGAGCCAGTTCCATGTCTGAGATGGACGTTCTCCAATTCCCACAGCTGTATGCTCGCACAGCCCTGACAAACAGATTCTGAAAAATTGGCCCGAGTGAAAACCTACAGTAACTGACCTGCAGAAAGCTGCATGCAAATTCAGATAGAGTAAATGGTGTTTCTGCATTTCTGGATGACTACGTGAGCTGTTAGCCAGTCGATATGAGGAAAACAAATACTGATGGCTTGTGGATTTTACCAGATATTTCCTCGATCGTAGAGTCCGCAAGTCCACTTCAGATCCACATAAAAAGCCTGCTGGACAGAGGGAACAGAGTGAGTCTAAAGCACAGGCTTAGATAAAGCCCCAGAGGTGAGGATTACGGAATGCAACAAGGCGACACAACAGAGATGACGAAGGAAAACAGCAAGAGGGAAAGGAGAAGCAGAGAACACGTAAGCAAACGAGATCCTTGAATCTCCCCCAATCAGAGGAGTAATAGAAGGGTTCCACAAGACCAGACTCTGAATCAAAAGCATACCTCGTAAGCTTTTGTCTCCAACTCTTTCATATGCTCCTCAGCATCAGGTCTGCTCTGACAGTAGGCCACATTTCTTTGCATCATTTCAGCATCGGCATCCTTCAGAAGAAACGTGTGAGCTGCCGCAATAGCTTGTGGAAGGTTATGAGCCTAAACAGGGATGGGAAGAAGAGGAAAGGGGAAAAAGGTTAACTGGGAAAAAAACCCCAAAGTTTCCCACTTTCTGTCAACAAACTGTCCTGCAGCCTATATATTCCCAAACTTACATCTACCGAAACCACAGTCTTGGCAGATACAATCGCACACTAGAACAGATACAAATCTTTTGTGTTTTATTAGTAGTTGCATCACTAGGAGCATGTTTCTTTTACTGTTAAAATCTATTATTGTTGCAGATAGCATCATAATGATTTTAGGTTACAAAGAAGACTTTTTTTCCCTTCCTCCTGTACTGCGTTTCTATTTTTTATAGAGGGAGAGGGAAAGAAAAAGTCTTAAGTATCTGTGAAATGTTAAGAAACTTTTCCTTTTTTCAGGCAAGGTGCAGATCCAACGGTGTCCTTTGGTCTCCGACGTTCCCCAGTGGTGTCCTGTGCTTTCCAGCGCTGTCCTTCGGTCTTCGACGCTCTCCTGCAATCTCCAGCAGTCTCCGGCGGTCTCCAGTGGGCTTCTGTGAACACGCATTTATAGTTTTTATTTTCTATATTGACATATTTTTATAAACTACCTAGTCGGTATACACATATATAGGGAGAAGGAAAGAGAAAGAAAAAGTCTGAATTATTTGTGAAATGTGAAACCTTTTCCCTTGAAGGCAAGATCCAGCTCCAGCGGTGTCCTTGGGTCTCCTGGGGTCTCTGGCGGTGTCCTGCGGTCTGCAGTGGCTCCACGGGACTCCTCCTGGTGCTCTGGGGCTGCCGACCAGAGGACAGCAGCCCATCTCCTCACCGCTTCTCCAGGCCTCAGGGCAGAGGAGATGCCCCCAGCATGAGGGGTTTGGGTACAGGCTGGGAAGCCGGGCTCACCTGTGGCTCAGCAGCGGCTGATGGTCCGGCCCATGCCCCGGAGGTGGCTGTGATGCCACCTCCGGCTAGTGGCGGCTGCTGGGGCGGTGCCGCCTGTTGCGAGGCAGCTGTTTGGGGGGTCCCTGAGAGCCCCCGGCCGTCCTGCGGCGCTTCGGGCACCACGGTGCTGGAGGCAGCCCGGCCATGGTGCTCTGGAGCCCCAGCAGCCCTGCCTGAGGTGGGCCCACCTCCATGGGCTCCTCCTCCTCCTGCGGGGGATCCACCTCCATGGGCTCCTCTTCTTGCTGGGGAGGGTCAACCTCCATGGGCTCCTCTTGCCTGTGGGAGCTGCTCCTGCTCCCGACAGGCAGCTGCCGTTTTCCGGGCAGCGGAGCCATCTTCAGAGGTTCCCTGAACCTCCTCTTGCTTCTCCCACTCGACGAGGCGCTGTCTTCTCAGGACTCTTCTCTCCGAGCGCGATCCGACGGTGGCACAGCTGGCAGAGCTGTGTTCCAACCGCTGTAACGGAAGGCTGGTCACGGCCCCAACGGACGCTGCGGTGGCCGGCATGGCAGCCCACGAGGCCATGAAGGCCCCATTGTGGGGCCATTTTGCTCTGCAGAGAGAAAGGCCGCCCCTCAGGCACCGCGCCTGCCCTGCAGCTGCCCCTGTGTGCCCGGGGCTCCAGCCCCCTCCTTGTGCCAGGCCTGGGGGCCCCTCAGGGGACAGCGGCCACAGTGTCCCAGGAGGGTCGGGGGGTCTCCGTGACCCTCCAGCCGCTCGGCTCCCTGCCGGTGCTTTCATCCCCACAGCCGGCAGGAGCCCAGAGGTGATTCAGCTAGTGCCATAGCTCTTCCGTAGGGTTTCTGTAAAGCAGGACACATGGCAGCTCGTTCTTCTCTTTCACATCCCTTCATTTCACTGTCTCTTCATAACCCAATAGAAATATTTTGAAAAGGTAATGCTTACATATATCTGTGGCTTGTTTACCTAATGAAAAGTATATTGACATATTTGGGCAAGAAAAACCAAGTACGGTTATTAGTTTGCTCAAAATCAACAATTATTAATGTAGTTGAGAGAGTGATTTTAATCTCGTTTTCATTTTGGTTCATTTAAATATTTGGGAACTGTGACTCTGAGGAGGGGATATACCCTCTTCTCCCAATGTTCCCTCCTCTCAGGGGAGATTTTAGGACTTCTCAGAGCGGGGGTCCAGAAGAGAAAATGTGGTTGCTGTGAAGAGGTATCATTAGTGCAGTATGTGGATGCAGGCGCCTACCTTCCTGCATGAACCCTTTTACCACAAGCAGATTCCTGTTCTGACACACAGTCTTCAGCAAAATCAGCCAACAACTATTAGCCAGACACGGGTGTCTTTGGCATTCAGCAAATTACTTGTGTATTAGACAGTGCTGATTACCCAGAAAACAGTATAAATAGCACATTTTATATGACACTTGTAAAATTGATTATTTTCCCCGTTGCCGAGTTAGTAGGCCAGAAACTTCAATAGTGTGACAGAGTTCAAGGGGATAATTCCGGTTGCAAAATTACAAACGAACAAAAGAAAAAGACGTGTCATTGTAACGTTCTTTGGCCGATTCCATTTTCACTATGACTTGTTTGCATTGTTGCAAACCCTTTGTCCAAACAGAGTTTTAATTTCTGTTGCATTCTGACTTCTGTGCTGATTAATTATGAACCAAATTTAGCATTATATATATGATTTGTCTGTATATTACCTTATTATAGCCTTTGCTTTTATCAAGATGTTCCTAGATTTGTTAATCAAATGACATTACCTAATCTTTATAAAGTATTTCAGTGTTTTCATTTGAATAGCAGTTACCAGGAGAGTCCTTTGAAAAGTTCAAATGAAAAGTTGAGTTGCCAGATGATGATATTTTTCAACCTGAACTGTTTGGTAATTCTTTAAATAGATTCATCTGAAAAAGAAAAATTAAGCACAATATTTCTTTGCAGCCATTTAGAATGGGACAGTTTAGAACTTGTTTGATCTTTCATCCCAAAGTAATATTTTGAGACTAAGTCCATTTGTGCTTTATTAGAACATGAATATGACGACTTAGTTTCCAATTGAAATGAACATTTCATTTTATCCCAGATTTCATTCTTTTTATCCTTCTGGATGTTACTATGGCTTGAAAAAGCAACTATTTGCAGAAGGATAACGTTGTTAAAAACGCCTCTTAACTTTTAGAAGATTTCAAAATTTCCACAATGCGTGGTTAGAAAAAAACAGAATTTAACTACTGTTTTTAAAATTTATGTTCTGAAAGTACAAGCTCAGTTTCTATTGCACATGTGAATAGCATAACTGCTCCAAGTTCCCGGGAACATTGTGTACTGGTAAAACTACTTACAAGTGTCTGAACAATTAAGTCTCTTAAGCTTTTGTGTCTACTTAGAATGGCAACAGAGGTTCTGTAGGTATATAGTACCTGAAACAACATAGTCCAGTGTTTCTCTAAGCACATCCATACAAAATATCATTTATCGTGCTATTTATAACAATTAGGAGCTGAATTTAGCCCAAAACATCAATTAAAAAAAAAAAAAAAAGAAGTCTGGGGATGATGACAGTATAAATCTTGATTCTAGATGTTCTTGTCTTCTTTTCCTCGTAACATCCAGTGGTACTTACACAAGATTGAGCCTGCTGGAAATTCTTGAAGGTCGAAAAAGAGGAAAGAAAAGGAGAGGCAGCCACCTCGATGAGTCAGGTAGATTTCAGAAAGGAACATTATAGGTAAAATTGTTCTGAGCCCAGAACAGAAATAAAAAAAAACAAAGTGAAAATTAAGAAGATTAAATAAAAATGACATAGGGTCATATATTTGTCATTCCTACTTTTCGTACCAGTTATAGTACTACCTGGAAAATTTGCACTTTCTAAAGGGACTGAGGGTTAAGTACAATAGCATATGAATAATCAGGGAAAAGATCATTGCAGCTGACCAAGATCAACATCCTGTCGTAGATTTGTTCAAGTCTATGGGTGAAAGCATGAGACATGGGAAAGGTACAACATCTTTCACCGCTTCAAACTCAAGCCCTCCTTTAAAGCTGCTTCTCTGCCTTTGAAAGGAAAAGCTTCTGAATTCCTGAAGTAAGACACATCTTAGACCATATGAACCACTTTCTGTGCTGACAGAATTTAGTTAAAGATCATTATGTAAAAAGGTGCTATAAGGAAACTTTATAGAGTGAATGCTCTTTATAAACTGGAAGCTAAGGTTCAGCCAGTTTCCATTTAATCCTCCAATATTGCCTGCAGCAGTCAAGTAAATTTCATTACAGACTCCCTCCCCCAAAATGAAAACCATGTGCCTGCTTCATTTTTTCCTCCTTTCCTAGTCCCCCCATTCAAACCTCTCCTCAGTGCTTTAAAGAACCTTGCAAGAACTCATACATTTGAAATAGCAGAGTTGACTCTGGCTGTTATTATTAATTAGGACACATTAGCACAAGTACAGTCCTTCCTAAACAAGCTAAATTACAGGCAAATTGGCATGGGTATATGGCAATGGAAAGTGTTAAAAAGCATGCATGTACATTCTCGCTTCATTGAGCTTCAAAAATTGCATGCGGATTTTCTTTCTCCATAGTGAAATTAGCTTAAGCAGAGAAGCAAGTAGGCAAAGCAGTGTGATTTGGTAAGGACTCATTTTAGTGAAATCGATCTAGAGCAAGATTTGAGGCTTTTTCTTACAGAATACTTGAATGACACCATTTTTAGAAATAACGTATTCATTGAGTATCGTCCAAGCAATTTCGGATTTTGTGTGTGTGTGTGATTTATGTCATTGGAGACTACTTCTCTAAAAGGAAAACATTTCTGGAACAACCATAGACTTTCTTCATGACCTTAGCATGCTAACACATAAAACTAACTACTGGCAGGCATTAGCAAGCAGGAGTCATGGGGCCATCTGCCCTTCCTCTAGATCCTCGTTCTGTCTCTCAGAGAGTGCCACCAGTGGCAGTCGACCTCATAATTTCAGTGCTGCAGAACGACGCAGACATTTTATCGCGTCCTCAGATTGCTGAGGGAACAGCTACTATTTTTCTCAGAATGATGGCTCTCCGAATCCCTTTTCGGGGCTTAAATGCAACTTTAAAATACATTGTACATAAAACTACATTTCTGAAACTCTGCATGAAAGTAAAAACAACTAAGTGTATAAGAGAAAAGTCTCAAGAAATTTTGAAGAGCATTCCAGAAACGATTTCATGTCTGCTAGAACCCGTTAATCACGAGTATATTTAAACACGATGAAGTTGAGCTCTTCCGCTCAGATTGCCAACATATCCTGATGGGAAAACAACTCTCATGTTTGTCTTTCATTTTGACCAGAGTTTAAAATGAGACTGTGGCTCCAGTACAAAGTTTAGCTATGGCCTTCATGCCATGAGGACCATGCCCCTAATGCTGTATCTGCTGTCAGATCTGTAGTGATGTTTAGGAGGAAGATTCTTCCGTTATCAGCAAGTAAAACAAAAAGAATTATTGCTCTAAGATGTCAGTGCAAAGAAGCAGAAGACAGGACTGTGAAGTATGAAGGGTTTCTTTAGTGGTATTCAAAGATTAAGAGAAGTGTTGAAAATAGTAGATGAAATTCTGAAACTCGCATTCAGCATTACAATAAATGGAAGTTAAAGCTAAAGGGATAGAGAATTCGGTTTAAAATTTGGATTGGAAGTCATTTTTTTAAATTAATAAACGTGAATTATACTGTTGAATTTTTTTAAGGCATAGCATAAGTCCTTTATTTGTATTCTTTTTCTTCCTTGGTAACACTATTAATAGCAATTTTAATTGCTGTTTTCTAGACTTCTGTCTTTGCATGTGTTAGAGTGCTTTGTTAATCTTTGTGATGATTTTGGGAAGCATTTTAAACACATATTTACAAAGTTAAAGGGAGAACTAACAGATCTCTATTGTCTTTTGATCACAACTCTCAAATTTTAACATACAGTTTTCATGTCGTTCTCAAATTCATTTAAAAATCTCAACATGAGCAAAATAAAAGTATAATCCTAAAGATATCTCAGTACTGCACAGTAATATGGAGGTTGATCAACTGTTGTCTGTTTTATTATATAAATATCTCATTTAAAAATACAGAAATAACATTTATCTGGATCATAATCCATCAAAACCAATACTGTTTTGTAAATCTGAAAAATAAAACTGTACCGTGTCTGCTGGTATGAAAAGACAAAAAAGCTTTTTTTTGCCTTTGGATGGACTCCTCTTACAAATTTGCTATGAGAAGGAGAAATGGACTAAGATGAGGTTCCTGAGAGGTTTCTATATTCTCTCTATTTGCAGTCTCAAATGATTCTGTGATTGCATGTATTTTCTAAGATGAAATAACCAGTTTTAAAGCACTAAAATGTTTTCAAGCACGTTATTTTAGTGGGCATTCAAAAGACTGTGTTTTTCTGTATGTAATTCCGGTTTCAAACTCTGACAGCTTTTGTGAACAGAAAAGTATGAGTATGTCAGGAGAAAGATTCAGGCAGCTTTAGTGACAGGATTGCATTAGTCTAACATCACTAGCAGTAGAGAGAAAAACTTTCTGCATGCCTGAAGGATGTTTATCCTGTCACTTACAACTTACACCTAAATAGATAAATGATAATGAATAAAATGTGTTTACTGCTCCAGTTTTCCAAGAGACAACTGTGAATATCCATCTGGGATTCATCATTAACAGTCTAAAACACAAAACCTGACTGAAGAGCAGTAGCCCAGCACGTTTTGGGTTTTACTCTGCCTCCTGTTTGCGTCAGTGGAAGCAGGATCTGTTGCCTTGCTGGCTAATCAACATACAACCTCAGGTTACATTACACAGCTCCTTGTCCAGGTCCCCAGTTAAATCCTTCTCTTTGTAAAAAATTTTCCTACCTAACTACAGCGAACCTTTAAGCAACCGGGGGTGCATTTACTTAGCATTTTAGAGCTTTTGTAGCAAACCTCCATTTACCACGCTTTGGTTCGCAATGTGGAGCTACCTCAGAGAGAGCAGATTGAATTCCTACCTCATTTGCTTTTCTCCCATAAGAAAATGCAATCAAAATTACACACCTACAATTTAGTATCAAACACAATGTAAATATCTTGTAGCTACATTTGGGGATCAGTTACATATGTAGAACTCATTAAATGAATTTTTTGGGGTACCATGTTCCTTAAATTTGAAAATTGTCCCAGCTTAGCATGGTTTATGTTTATGAAGTTCAGCAAAGACTTCATTGCCTTGAATAGCTGAGCAATAACAATAACAAAAAAGCAAACATCAGACTTACAACAGCTCTGCTGTCTTTGATGTTCTCTTCTTGAGTGATGTGTTTATGCAAGACAAATAAGTAAGCTGTCTGCATGAACCCTACTTGAAAAGACTCCAGATTTGTTCTGGAGATGTGGTGTCTTTTCTCTCTTCAAGTATGTGTTGATGGATCAAGGGAGAATGCAGACAGGCCCTAACTGTCAGCTGCCTGTAAGCAAAGAGACTTGGCTGAAGATGGAGCATTTGTCAGTGCTGAAAGGGAAAACGATTATAGACACATCTGAACTGTCCTTTTATACCTTATACACTTACCACTTATTCAGGTCACATTTTCTGAATGCATTATTGCTTTTTCCTTCAGCCCACAGAGTATTGACTCTAAGCCTTGGAATAGTTTATTAAATGTAAGAAGGAAGGAACCGACCAGGAACATCTGTGTCGATGGATATATGGGAGCAGTGATAGTGAATTTAAGCAGTACTGAGGATTTTATTGTATAGTGCAAATTTGTTTTGGTGGCCTATCTCATCTCTACTGCTGTATATCAGCAGGCAGATGACTGATGTCCACTGATCTCAAATTAGCCCAACACTGCGTCCCTTCTGTATCTTTCAGTGCCCCATGTGCCTTTTATTCTTCTGAAGAATTGTGGAAATATTATTTTTTACATTTTACAGATGAGGAACTGATGCATACAGTCCTGGATATATCTTAGTTCAAACTAAGCATTTAAGTGAGATGTTTGAGGTATCTACATTCTTATTCTAAGATTACTCCATGGTTAATGGAGTGATATCTTAATCACAGTAATGATGATCACAGTCAAATATCACAGCCATAGTGACCCTCTGGAATTGTCTTCCTCTCTGTTGCCGGTAATGAGGGCAAGCTGGTTACCATCTTGCAATCCTCAGTCGAGTGTCTAATGGTAGCTGAGGTGAATGTGGATCATAAGGTTAATCTCCAAAATCATCCCATGCATGCACCGCAGAGCCAGAAATCCCACGACGTGAGTTCATTTTCCAGTGAGAAGTCCTCTCGTTGACTGTCTTTATTAGCTCACCAAGTTGCATATTCCATTGAAGGTTCATATCAGTAGCAACTGTGAATTAATTTTATGTGCCAACTATGATTTGATCGTTTCTGGCTTCCTGTAATTGGAGGATGGGCTGAGTGCAGTGAACAGTAGTCATCTTTCAAAAAGCAGCTGTTGGTCGAATACTGGCAATTGTGATATCTTTAGGAGACTAAGGAATATGTGAACACAAACCCAGAACTTTTTAGCTGTTCAAAAATAGTATTTCTTCAGGTACAAGATTTAAGTAATGTTGCAATATTTTTTTCTCTATTTATGTTAACTACATAGTAGTATTAGATAAGTGAGAAAACATTTCTGTATACACACATTCAGTTCTGGAAAAACAAACAAACAAAACCCACAAAACAATGACAACAAAACCAAAACAAAAAAACCACAAACAAACAAAAACACCAAAAAAACCCCATCTGCCTAACTAAAGAAATTAGCTGGAGAAATTAGGGACCTGGGAAATAGCAAACCGTATGAAGTTTAACAAGGACAAGTGCCAGATTTTGTAGCTGGGACATGGCAGCCCTGGCTGTACATACAGACTGGAGGACGAGATGCTGGAGAACAGCTCTGAGGAGAGGGATCTGAGGGTTCTGGTTGACAGCAAGTTGAACATGAGCCAGCAGTGTGCCCTGGCAGCCAAGAGGGGCAACCGTGTCCTGGGTGCAGCAAGCACAGCATTGCCAGCCGGGCGAGGGAGGTGGTTGTCCCGCTCTGCTCTGCACTGGTGCGGCCTCGCCTGGAGCCCTGTGTGCAGTTCTGGGCAACACAGGAAAAAAAGGATCTAAAGCTACTGGAGAGTGTCCAGAGGAGGGCTCCAAAGTTGGTGAAGGGTTTGGAGGGGAAGCCGTATGAGGAGCGACTAAAGTCACTTGGTTTGTTCAGCCTGGAGGAGCCTGAGGGGAGAGCTCATTGCAGTCTACAGCTTCCTCACAAGGGCAGGAGAAGGGGCAGGCACCAAACTCTTCACTTTAGTGACCAATGACAGGACCCGAGGGAATGGCAGGAAGATGTGCCAGGGGAGGTTCAGGTTGGTCATTAGGAAAAGGTTCTTCCCCCAGAGGGTGCTGGAGCACTGGAACAGGCTCCTTGGGGAGGTGTCACAGCCCCAAGCCTGACAGTGTTCGAGAAGAGACTGGACAAGGCCCTCAGACACACGGTGTGAACTGCGGGGTTGTCCTGTGCAGGGACAGGAGTTGGACCCGATGATCCTTGCGTGTCCCTTCCAACTCAGGACACTCTATGAAGCCAATTTCTATACATTTATGTGTAAGTTAAGCTAGAAATTTTATGGGAATAGATTTTCAATACGCCTCTGACATGATCTGATCCTCACAGGAAATACTATGATGTTGGGCTTTTATGTAGTCACAGAACCTAGATACTAGAGGTATCGAATCAGGTAAAGGAAAAATCCTTCTGTCTTCCGAATAGCAAAGGTCGTTCTAGACATTGTGTTTTCTAATGTTTTTACTTCATTTAGTTTTGAAATTTCTCTGCATGTAAAAGCACAGGTAGATCTTAGCAGCAGTAAATTGAAATGGTGCTAAGTTTTTGTTTTTCCTCTTTAATTGTAATCTTTTTACACAGTAGTGCATTGCCGTGGCTTGTTGCTCCCCATCTCCAATTGCTGTTGCTACTGTTTAAATATTTTAAATGGCAGTTTCTTCCATGACTTGGATGCATCCCAAGGAGGGCAGCAAAGCTGGGGAAGGGGCTGGAAGGCATGTCCTCTGGGGAGCAGCTGGGGACTCTGGGTCTGTCTACTTTGGAGCGAAGGAGGCTGAGGGGCAACATCGCTGCTATCTCCAGGTTCCTGAGGAGGGGAAGTGGAGAGGGAGGTGCTGAGCTCTTCTCCCTGGTACCCAGGGCCAGGACACATGGGAATGGCTCTCAGCTGTGTCCATCAGGGGAGGTTCAGCCCTGACATGAGGAAACATTTCTTTACTGAGAGGTGGTCAAACCCTGCAACAGGCTTCCAGGAGAGGTGGTCGATGCCTCACGTCTGTCAGTGTTGAAGAGGCATTTGGGCAACCTGCTTAATACCATGCTTTAGCTTCTGCTGAGTGCTGAAGTAGTCAGGCAGTTGGACTAGGTGATCGTTACAGGGCCCTTCCAGCTGAACTGTTCTGTTCTCTCCCATTCTTCTTCCTACCTGCTACTTTCCCAGAAGTAGATGCGGAGGAAATCTCTGATGACATTTCTCCCCAGCCCTGCACGAGCAGAAGGCACCGAATACCCATAACCATATCCCAGCATAGGCGTTGCCTCTGTCATGTTGTGGGAAGGAGGCACGTACCTTCTGATGGAGTGAGAGCTGGGAATCGTCTCAAGGTAGTTGGACAATCTGAACAAACTGGCAAAAAGCAAGTATGAAGTTCAGTTTGTGAAACTCTTCTCTGTTCATCCGGTTGAGTTGGGTTTCCACAGAGTGGCAAAACCTCACAGCTCTGACACTAGTGAGGCTCAAAGATCAAGCCCTCCATCTGAAGCAGGACATGCTCCTCCCGTAAGGAGTTGCAAATCTTTCTGAGGTGAACAATACCGGCTCATTTCCTATGGCTTCTTTTTTTCTTCCTTGTACTCATTTTTAGAAATACCCTATCTGTTTTTCATGGAAAAACATGCTAAACCAAAAGAGCCTGAGAACAACAGTAGAGAGAGAAGATCCATATGGGTGCTCCTAGGCCTCAGTGGCTGGGACCGGCCCCCACATGGGACCCCCACCCACCGCCAGCGTCTCGTGCCAAGGACCCAGGGGCCGTGCCTCAGCTCAGCCTGGGGCCTTGGGTCCCTGCCTGAGCCATGTTGTAGGTGTGTGTGGCCGTCTTGTGTCTGCCCCTGTCCCTGGCTGGGCCTGGGCCCTGCTCTGCAGAGAGCGGCTCTCCTGGATGGAGCCCTCAGGGCTCAGTAAGAACTTGTCATACAGAACTCAAGGCATAACACAGCATAACTATTATATTCTTTTTCTACTCTATCCTATGTATTGTATTCTATTCCATGTGCTCAGCATGAGTCAAAAAAGGATGAGAATATTATTTACATGAAATGCCAGGGGGTTTTCAGCTCCAGAAACACTTTCAAGGACACAGAACACAAAGGAGACGAGTGGAAACAGGATTTGATTATATTTTCTTTTATTTTTGGTTATTTTATGTCATTTACTGACTCTGTTTACAGAGCCGATGCTCACAAGCATTAAGACAATGCCCACGTGTAGCCAGGAGCAGGCTGATGCATTCTTCAGTTTAGCTTGAAGAAACATCCCTTGCAATCTGGCAAAGGCAAGTCACAGAACTGCAAGAGCAGCAGGAGAAACACAGGCCAAGCTGCCCCTGTGTCCTGAAGAGGGAGAACGTGAGGAATGAGGATCAGGACAGACCACACACAAAAGAAGAAGACGAGGAAGAGGAAGAAGAAGAAGAGGTACATGAGGAGGAAGAAGAAGAATATGAGGAAGAAGAAGAAGAAGAAGATCTGTGTGATACTGTGAGGTATTTTGCAAAGTATGGCATCTAGCAATGACAAGCAGAGTTTCTCCCCTTTGCAGACTTTCTTGGTTCCTACACTGCTTGGCTAGGGATGCACGAAAAGCGCTCTTGTTCCTGCCCAGTGCTTGTGTTGCACGCAGGGAGAGCTGAAAAGTGGCAGATCCAGATGGTGCAGCAAGCCAGGAGCCCTCGCAAGCACAGGCTGTTTTGCAGCAGCCAGAACTCCTGGGGAAATGGAACCCAGGAAAGAGCAGAGCTGGCCCCTGCTGCAAAGTTGCTCTGGGCAAGAGAGCCTGAGAGAGCCAGGGGCTGTGCTCAATGCTACCAAGTACAAGAAGGAATTCCTAGGAGAACACTTGGCCCCCACCCTGGGACTCCAAGAAGCTTCCTCCCCCCAGCTGCAGGGCACGAGAGGCCATCTTCCTGGTGCTTGAGCAGCAGGCAGGAACCGAGCCAAAAGGGACCAGAGGAGCTCTGAAAAGTGGTCATGCTCAATGCTACAGAGGAAGGCAAAAAACCCCCGGAGACCAGTGCCAATGTACCCCGGGGGAAAATTCCTTCCTGACCCCAATGCTGGCGATCGGCTGTTCCCTGAGCATGTGAGCAGGGCCTGGCTCCTTGTCCCACAGGCTGTTCATGCCTCCCAGGAGCTGCCCAAGCCCTATCCTGCCTTGAGCCGGAGTCATCTCGGGGGCTTCTGAGAGTGCCCAAACGCCTCTGGCTGGATTGAACTTGAGGGCAAGAATCCTTCCCGTGCCTGTGAGGACAGCAGGGGCTGCTCCAAAGCACTGGCAGCATCTCTACATCCTATTTCTTACCGCTGCTGGCCCTGGCTCTGCAGGGCATGAAGACAGTGAGCTCTGCAGTGCTCCTCCAGAAGTCATTCTCTTGGTCTTACCACTGCTGTCCAGCTGAAACGACCTGATAGCCTTGGGCACTTGTAGGGGTTGGTGGTTCTTCTAATCTTCTGAGGGCTTTGCATCTGTTCCCTGAACACTGAAGTAGGATTTCTATCCATCAGATGCACTTTGAACGTAATCCTTCGCCATTGCGATTGTTTGTATGTTGTTCGTAGGTTGTTGAAGGTTTGTGGTTGAAGGTTTGTGGTTGGAGGTTGTTTGTTTAGGGTTTCTTGTTTCAGGCTTGTTTGGTTGGGGTTGGTTGTTTCAGGTTGTTTAGTTTAGGTTGGTTGGTGGAGGCTATTTTGGTTTGGATTGGTTGAGGTGGTTTGTTCTAGGTTGGCTTAGGTCATTTGGTTTGAGGCTGGCTGGTTGGTTGAGGTTGGTTGGCTGGTTGAGGCTGGTTGTTTACAGGTGGTTGGTTTTGTTTGCTTTTTTTACACTCCATTAGATTCTAATTAGGTTGTTGGTAGATTCTTTGTTTCTACCTTGTTTGAAGCTTGTCGTTTTGAATGTTGGTTTAAGATGGTTGCTTTGGCTGGGTTTCCGTGACTTCTTTACATGAGTCGTTTTAGGGTTGATTTCTGTGGTTGGTTGCTTGATGCTGTATGAGGTTGCTTGTAGGTTCTTTGTAGGTTCTTTGTAGGTTGCGTGTTCGTAAGGCATTGAAACCTTGTTGTTTTAGGTTGTTGAAGGCTGGTAAAGTTTAGTTTAGGTTGGTGGTCTTAAGGTACTTGTTTTAGGTTTCTGTTTTAGCTTGGTTTAGGGTGTTGGTGTCATTTTGTGAAAGCTGATTTGTGGTGTTTGTTTTAGGTGGTTTGGTTTTTCTCATTTTTGTTAGGCTGTTTGGTTGATTGTTTTTCAGAGAGATTCTTTGAGGTAGGTTGTGTTAGTCTGGTTTAGGTTGTTAGTTGAGGTTTCTTGGTTTGGGCTGTTTAGGTCGGTTTAGGTTTTTTTGAGGAAGGTTGTTTGAGGGTGGTTGTTAGAGGCTGGTTCTTGAAGGCTGATTGGTTAAGGTTGGCTGGTTTAGGTTGGTTGGGTGAGGTGCTTTTTGGTTGAGGTTATTTTAGTTGGTTCTTGTAGGGTGGTAGTTTTAGATGGGATGTTCTAAGTGGGGTTTTTTTAGGGTATTTTCTTGGCTTTTTAAGTTTTAGGTTGGTTTAGGTCATTTGGTTGAGCTTGTTTGCTTTAGCGTGGTTTAGGTCATTCACTTTAGGTTCTTTAGATTATTTTAGCTTGGGTGTTTTAGAAGTAGGTTTGATTGCTGATGTTTAGGTTCATGTGTTTCTGTTTAGCTGGGTTTAGGTTGGTTGGATTAGGATGTTTGAGTTGTTTTTTAGGTCAATTGGTTTGAGTTGGTTGCTTTACCTGTGTTTCTGTTAGTTGTTTGAGGGTGTTTTTTTGAGGCTGGTTGTTTGAGGTTGGTTGTTTGCAGGTTGTGTGCTTGTAGGGCCTTGAAGCTTGGTTGTTGTGGGGCAGTTGAAGTACGGTTTTGGTTGGTTGTCTTAGGCTGCTTGATTTAGGTTTGCTGGTTTAGCTTGGTTGAGGTTGTCTAGTTGGTGGCTTGAAGTTGTTTGGTGTCATTTTAAGGTTGAGTTCTAGTGTTGGTTTTAGGTGTTTTGGTAGTTCTTGTTTTTATGAGGCTGTTTGGTTGATGTTGTTTGAGGAAGATTCTTTAGGGTTGGCTGCTAGAGGTTGGTTTAGGTTTTTGGTCTAGGTATCCTGGTTGAGGTTGTTCAGGTTGGTTTAGGTCATTTGGGTTAGGTCGTTTAGCTTAGGTGATTTGAAGCTGGCTGTTGGAGGCTGGTTGGCTGAGGCTGGTGGCTTGAGCTTGGTTGGTTGGTTGGGACTGGTTGTTTACAGTTGGTAGGTTTTGGTTGCTTTTTACCCTCTCTTAGGTTCTGTGTAGTTCTTTGTAGCTTGTTTGTGTTACCTTGTTTGTTTGAAGCTTGTTTGTCTGAACGTTGGTTTAAGTTGGTTGTTTTAGCTCTGTTGACACGAGTTATTTTAGGGCTGATTTGTGAGGTTGGTTGTTTGATGCCGTATGAGGTTGTTTCTAGGTTCTTTGTAGGTTGTGTCTTCGCAAGGCATTTAGACCTTGTTGGTTTAGGTTTTTGAAGGCTGGTAAAGTTTGGTTTGGGTTGGTGTTCTCAGGTTATTTTTTTTTAGGTTTCTGTTTTATCTTGGTTTAGGTTGGTTCTAGCAGGCTGGTTTAGGTTGTTTGATGTCGTTTTATGAAGGTTAATTTGTGTTGTTGGGTTTAGGTGGTTTGTTTTTTCAGGTTTTTGTTAGGCTGTCCGGCAGATGTTTTTTCATACAGGTTCTTTGGGGTAGGTTGTGTTAGTCTGGTTTAGGTTTTTGGTTGAGGTATCTTAATTCAGTTTGTTTAGGTGGTTTTAGGTTTTTTGGGGGAAGGTTGTTTGAGGGTGGTTGTTAGAGGCTGGTTCTTGAAGGGTGATTGGTTAGGGTTGGCTGGGTTAGGTTGGTTGGTTGAGGTTATTTTAGTTGGGTTTTTTTAGGTTGGTAGTTTTATGTGGGACGTTCTAAGCTCTTTCTGTTGAGGATGTTTTTTTGTTTGTTTGTTTTAGGTTGGTTTAGGTCATTTGGTTTAGCTTGTTGCTTTAGCGTGGTTTAGGTCACTGGATTTAGGTTCTTTAGATTTAGCTTGGGTGTTTTAGAAGTAGGTTTGATTTCTGATGTTTAGGTTCATTTGTTTCTGTTTAGCTAGCTTTGGGTTGGTTGGATGGGGTTGTTTGAGTTGTGTTAGGTCAATTGGTTTGAGTTGGTTGCTTTAGCTGTGTTTCTGTTAGTTGTTTGAGGGTGTTTTTTTGAGGCTGGTTGTTTGCAGGTTGTGTGTTTGTAGGGCCTTGAAGCTTGGTTGTTGTGGGGCAGTTGAAGTTGGGTTTTGGTTGGTTGTCTTAGGCTGCTTGATTTAGGTTTGCTGGTTTAGCTTGGTTGAGGTTGTCTAGTTGGTGGCTTGAAGTTGTTTGCTGTCATTTGAGGGTTGAGTTCTAGTGTTGGTTTTAGGTGTTTTGGTAGCTCTTGTATTTATGAGGCTGTTTGGTTGATGTTGTTTGAGGAAGATTCTTTAGGGTTGCTGCTAGAGTTTGGTTTAGGTTTTTGGTCTAGGTATCTTGGTTGAGGTTGTTTAGGTTGGTTTAGGTCATTTGGGTAAGGTGGTTTGAGGCTGGCTGTTTGAGGCTGGTTGGCTGAGGCTGGTTACTAGAGTTTTGTTGGTTGGTTGGGGTTGGTGGTTTGCAGTTGACTGGTTTCTTTTCTTACCCTCTGTTGGGTTGTGTGTAGTTCTTTATAGCTTGTTTCTGTCTTCTTTGTTCCTCTCTTCTTTTTTTATAGCTGCTTTGTGTTACCTTGTTTAGTTAGAAGCTTGTTTGTTTGAATGTTGGTTTAAGTTGGTTGTTTTAGCTCTGTTTACACTAGTTGTTTTAGGGTTGATTTGTGAGGTTGGTTGTTTGATGCTGTATGAGGTTGTTTCTAGGTTCTTTGTGGGCAGCGTGTTCGTAAGGAATTTAAACTTTTTTGGTTTGATTGTTGAAGGTTGGTAAAGTTTGGTTTGGGTTGGTGGTCTTAAGTTACTTGTTTTAGGTTTCTGTTTTAGCTTGGTTTAGGTTGGTTATTGCCGGTTGGTTGTTGTAGATTATTTGATGTCATTTTGTGAAGGCTGATTTGTGTTGTTTGTTTTAGGTGGTTTGTTTTCTCTCGTTCTTGTTAGGCTGTTTGGTTCTTTGGGGTAGGTTGTGTTAGTCTGGTTTAGGTTTTTGGCTGAGGTATCTTAATTCAGTTTGTTTAGGTGGTTTTAGGTTTTTTGGGGGAAGGTTGTTTGAAGGTGGTCGTTAGAGGCTGGTTCTTGAAGGACGATTGGTTAGGGTTGGCTGGTTTAGGTGGGTTGGGCGAGGTGCTTTTTGGTTGAGGTTGTTTTAGTTGGTTCTTTTACGTTGGTATTTTAGTTTGGTTGTTTTCGGTGGGATGTTCTAAGCTGGTTTTGTTTAGGATGTTTTCTTTTTTTGTTGTTTTAAGTTGGTTTGGGTTATTTGGTTGAGCTTGTTTGCTTTAGCATGATTTAGACCATTGGATTTAGGTTCTTTAGATTATTTTAGGTTGGGTGTTTTAGACTGGTTCTTTTAGGTTTGTGATTTCAGTACGTTGGTGTATGAATGTGTTTTTAAGTACATTTGTAGAAGTAGGTTGGCTTTATGTTGTTTGGGTTGGTTTCAGTGTTTCTGTTTAGCTTAGTTGAGGCTGGTTGGATTAGGTTGTTGGAGTTGTCTTTAGGTCGATTGGTTTAGGTAGTGGTTTTTGGGTTGCGTTGTTCTAAGACAGGCTGGTTCAGGGTTTTTGGTTTAGAGTGGTTTAGGTTGTTCCGTTAAGGGTTCTTCATGTTCCTTGTTATAGTTATACTGGCTTAAGTAGGTTGGTTTCTGAAGTTTGTTTGATGTAGGTTGTTTTGTTTGAGGTGAGTTGTGCAGGGCTCAAGGCCCACCTTGGTGGAGCAGGAGCAGCAGGCAGGCATGCCAAATGTGCAAAAGAATTTGTGGCAAGGGGCCCAGCTCCTCACTGCATAGGAAGGCAGGAAACCGCAGGAGACGCTTGCTGGCCCACATGGGGAAAAGAAGCTTTTGTCCCCCAGCTGCAGGGCACGAGAGGCCATCTTCCTGGTGCTTGAGCAGCAGGCAGCGACCGAGCCACAAGGGCCCAGAGGAGCCCTGACAAGTGGTCTTGCTCGATGCTGCAGAGGAAGGCAAAAAAGCCCCGGGGACCAGTGCCAGTGTGCCCTGGGGGAAGATTCCTTCCTGACCCCAGCCAGTGCTGGCGATCGGCTCTTCCCTGAGCATGGGAGCCAGACCTGGCTCCTTGTTCCACAGGCTGCTCCCGCCTCCCAGGAGCTGCCCAAGCCTTATTCTCCCTTGACTTGGAGACATCTCGGGGGCTTCCAAGAGTGTGCAAATATCTCCAGTCGGATTGGCCTTGGGGGCAAGAATCCTTCCCATATCCGTCAGGACAGCAGGGGCTGCTCCAAAGCACTGGGACCCCTGGCAGCATCTCTGCATCCTATTTCTTACCGCTGCTGGCCCTGGCTCTGCAGGGGATGAAGACAGCGAGCTCTGCAGTGCTCCTCCACAAGTCATTCCCTTGCTCTTACCACTGCTGTCCAGCTGAGAAGGCTTTCCGTCAAAAGATGAGCCTTGCAGCAGAGAACCTCCAGCAGCCTCGTCCAGCCTCCAGTCTTCTCCTCCCTCAGCCCCCACCAAGGAATTCCACCGGTTCCTCAAGTGCTTCCCCTGGGATGTGTTGGGGCTGCCCCCGGGCCAGCTCTGGCACTGGACACGGGAAGCTGCTTCTTTTGCTCCTGCCTGGGGCGTTGTGACGGCTGCGTTGCCGGGTGCTGGCATTGTGACATGGGGGTGACAGAGCCACACGTGTGCAGCCCCACCCGCCCCCACTCCGCCCAGCATTCTATGGAGAAAGCCTTTGGGGTGCTGTCCCCGAGGCAGTCCCTGTGCTCAGGAGGCCCAGGGGCTGTCCCTGCCGTTTGGTGGCCGTGCACTGAGAACAGCTGCTGGGTGGCCCTGACTCTCCTCCTTTGCCATTCGGCTTGTTTGTAGGGAGTTGGAGGTTTGCTGTTGGAGGTTCATTGTTCGACGTTGTTGATTTAGGGTTTCTTGTTTCAGGTTTGTTTGTTTGAGGTTGGTTGTTTCAGGTTGCTTGGTTTAGGTTGCTTTGCGGAGGCTGTTTTGGTTGAGGATGGTTGAGGTTGGTTGTTCAAGGCTGGTTTAGGTTGGTTGAGGCCTGTTGTTTGAGGTTGGTTGTTTGAGTCTGGTTGCTTGGCTGTTTAATGCTGTTTGTTTACAGCTGGCTTTTTGCGGTTGTTTTTTTCATACTGAATTAGGTTCTAATTAGGTTGTTTGTAGCTTCTTTGTTTCTACCTTGTTGGAAGCTTGTTGCTGTTTTGAGTGGTGGTTTAAGTTGGTTGCTTTAGCTAGGTTTTTATGAGTTGTTTGCGGGTATTTTGTTGTGGTTGGTTGTTTGACGACGTTTGTTTGTACGTTGTGTGTTTGTAGGCCATTTCCACTTGGTTAGTTTGGGGCTGTTGAAGCTGGATTTAAGGTGGTTGTCTTGCGTTGCTTGTTTTGGGTTTTTTGGTTTAGCTTGGTTGAGGTTGGTTATTTGGTGTCTTGAGGTTGTTTGGTGTCATTTGAAGGTTGATTTCTGGTTTAGGAGGTCCAGGTGTCTGTGTCTGCTATTTGTTGGCCATGCACTGGCCAGAGCTGCTGCGTGTCTCTGATGCCTCCTTTTCCATTTAGCTTCCCAGGGCAAGCCTCATGCATTTACTGTTGTCTCAGGTTTGGGCAGAAAGCAGTCCTGCAACCCAGAGACTAACGATATTAGCTCTTCCCTGTCTGCACTAGAGGGTTCCCTTTTGCTACCTAGTTATCTGAGTGTGAGGTCCACCAGTGTGGGAACAGTACCTTTCCGTTTTTGGAGACTAAAATTGAAAGGGATGATTCTCCTGCAGAGGGATCTGGACAGTTGGAGAACTGGGCAGTCACCAACTGCATGAAGTTCAACAAGAGCTAGTACCAGATTTTGTAGCTGGGACATGGCAGCCCTGGCTGTACCTATAGACTGGGGGACGAGATGCTGGAAAGCAGCTCTGAGGAGAGGGATCCGGGGCTTCTGGTCGACAGCAAGTTGAACATGAGCCAGCAGTGTGCCCTGGCAGCCAAGAGGGGCAACCGTGTCCTGGGTGCAGCAAGCACAGCATTGCCAGCCGGGCGAGGGAGGTGATTGTCCTGCTCTGCTCTGCACTGGTGCGGCCTCGCCTGGAGCCCTGTGTGCAGTTCTGGGCAACACAGGATAAAAAGGCTCTAAAGCTACTGGAGAGTGTCCAGAGGAGGGCTCCGAAGTTGGTGAAGGGTTTGGAGGGGAAGCCGTATGAGGAGCGGCTAAAGTCACTTGGTTTGTTCAGCTTGGAGGAGCCTGAGGAGAGAGCTCATTGCAGTCTACAGCTTCCTCACAAGGGGAGGAGGAGGGGCAGGCACCAAACTCTTCTCTTTAGTGATCAATGACAGGAGCCGAGGGAATGGCAGAAAGATGTGCCAGGGGAAGTTTGGGTTGGTCATTAGGAAAAGGTTCTTCCCCCAGAGGTTGCTGGAGCACGGGAACAGGCTCCTCGGGGAGGTGTCACAGCCCCAAGCCTGACAGTGTTCGAGAAGAGACTGGACAAGGCCCTCAGACACACGGTGTGAACTGCGGGGTTGTCCTGTGCAGGGACAGGAGTTGGACCCGATGATCCTTGCGTGTCCCTTCCAACTCAAGACATTCTGTGATTCTGCGATCAATAAAATGTATAATCTAATACCCAGTGATGTTCCTGCAGGCTATTTTCAAGTCTGTACACTAGCACTCAAAACTGCAATATTTCTGTTGTGTTTTATAAATTTAGGCCCCTTCTTTTCATTGGTAAGTTTAATGGCATAGGATATTAACTTCAAAGCAAGAGAAGTCTGGAAGCACTCTTCAGTCCATAGGAAGCATCGTATGTAAGAACCTGTATTGTTTTGCTCACAATTACATATGCAATATTCAAATATTAATTCCTTCATTGCTTCTTACATTAACTGTGAAACTTACTATTTTCAAAACTATAGGTTGGTTTGTTTGTTTGTTTTAACAAGTATAGTTTCTACAAGAAATCGTCTCTTTCATGTGTGCGCTCATAGCACTGAAATACCTTCCTGGCTTTAGATTTCTTTTTGCCTTACTGCAACTCAGGAAGAAATTTTATATTCGGGTAATAAAACTCTTCAACTTAAATGTTAATAATGGAAAAGCGGATAAAAATAGTGAAGTACTGAACTGTTAGAAAGGCGTGGAAGATACTGATAAGAAGTGGGAGCTAGTTTTCCACATAGGTCTGCTCGTCCATACACACCTTGCAAGTAGCACTCTTGATTCCCAGCTGCTTGGCGTATGCATGATTAGGAGTTCTCTGTCTTAAATGCTTTTGTTACGAAGGCCAACATGAGTTGGGCAGAGTATAAAATAGGAAAGATCTTCATGTGCCAGAATTTCTGTTGGTGAAAGTTCCTTTGACTGCCTGGGACATGAAGCACTGAGGAGGAGGAACCCAGCACTCAAACGGAACAGTGTCAGTACTGTTTACTCGGGTATTCTGCTCACCTTTATCCACAGCACTCCTTTGGCTTAAGCCACAATGCTTTAGTTCAAACCACAGTCACTATTCCCTTTCTAAAGGGCTACAAAGGTCAGTGCAAGAGTCTGCAGGAATATACTGCTTCTGAGGAGGAGTGCAGCGAATCTCTGCCCGCATCAGGCTGAGGGTCTGCAGGGAGGTGCTCCTGTGTGGATGTACTTTACAACACTAAGCAGGTGCCAATGTTAAGTGGCATTCTTCTGTGGATGAGCAAGTTTTGCAGTCCTGGGTGCAGCAAGCACAGCATTGCCAGCCGGGCGAGGGAGGTGGTTGTCCGGCTCTGCTCTGCACTGGTGCGGTCTCGCCTGGAGCCCTGTGTGCAGTTCTGGGAGACAAAGGATAAAAAGGATCTAAAGCTACTGGAGAGTGTCCAGAAGAGGGCTCCGAAGTTGGTGAAGGGTTTGGAGGGGAAGCCGTATGAGGAGCGACTAAAGTCACTTGGTTTGTTCAGCCTGGAGAAGAGGAGACGAGCAGTGGAACAGGCTCCCCAGGGAGGTGTCCCGGCCCCAAGCCTGACAGTGTTCAAGAAGCAATTGGACAACGCACTCAGACACATGGTGTGAATTTTGGGGTTCTCCTACGCAGGGACGGGAGTTGGACTCAATCCTTTTGAATCCCTTCCAACTCAGGACATTCTATGATTCTATGAAGCTGTCCTTGGTTACTGAGGGGGGGCAACGAGAGGAGGTGGTCTGAGTCAGGTGACCACGAATTGACCAATTGGAGTATTCCATCCCATTCACGACTTCCTGGATTTAAAAGGTGGACCCGAAGGACTCTCTCTCTCTCTTCGGCTGGGTCTCCTGCTGGTTTGCTTTGTCTCTGCATTTTTTTTTCTGCTGTCCCTGCAAGCTGAGGCCTCGTGACAAACTGGATCTAGTTCTGGTTGGCTGAAGGACCCTGCCGGAATGGCTGCTGGGAATTGCAAGACTGGTTCTATAATATTTGTTCTGCTTTATTTTTCTCTATTTTTATTTAGTAGCGTTAGTAAAACGTTTTCAAATTTTCCAGCTTTCTTCTCTCTGTTCTTCTTTTCCTTTCCTCTCAAAATCGCCTGTCCTTAGTGAAAAAGGGGGACGAGAGGTGGGGCGGAAAACGGGAGGGGGGAAGAGGGTTAAGGAAAATACATCTGCCGCGGTTTTTGATTGTCTCCCCGCGATCAAACCACGACAGAAGGCAATTTCTATATATTTATGTGTAAGTTAAGCTAGAAGTTTTATGGGAAGAGCTTTTCGATACGCCTCTGACAGGATCTGATCCTCACAGGAAATACTATGATGTTGGGCTTTTATGTAGTCACAGAATCTAGATACTAGAGGTATCGAATCATGTAAAGGAAAAATCCTTCTGTCTTCCGAATAGCAAAGGTCGTTCTAGACATTGTATTTTCTAATGTTTTTACTTCATTTATTTTTCAAATTTCTCTGCATGTAAAAGCACAGGTGGATCTTAGCAGCAGTAAAATTAAATGGTGCTAAGTTTTTGTTTTTCCTCTTTAATTGTAATCTTTTTACACAGTAGTGCATTGCCGTGGCTTGTTGCTCCCCATCTCCAATTGCTGTTGCTACTGTTTAAATATTTTAAATGGCAGTTTCTTCCATGACTTGGATGCATCCCAAGGAGGGCAGCAAAGCTGAGTGCTGAAGTAGTCAGGCAGTTGGACTAGGTGATCGTTACAGGGCCCTTCCAGCTGAGCTATTCTGTTCTCTCCCATTCTTCTTCCTACCTGCTACTTTCCCAGAAGTAGATGCGGAGGAAATCTCTGATGACATTTCTCCCCAGCCCTGCACGAGCAGAAGGCACCGAATACCCATAACCATATCCCAGCATAGGCGTTGCCTCTGTCATGTTGTGGGAAGGAGGCACGTACCTTCTGATGGAGTGAGAGCTGGGAATCGTCTCAAGGTAGTTGGACAATCTGAACAAACTGGCAAAAAGCAAGTATGAAGTTCAGTTTGTGAAACTCTTCTCTGTTCATCTGGTTGAGTTGGGTTTCCACAGGGTGGCAAAACCTCACAGCTCTGACACTAGTGAGGCTCAAAGATCAGGCCCTCCATCTGAAGCAGGACATGCTCCTCACCTAAGGAGTTGCAAATCTTTCTGAGGTGAACAATACCTGCTCATTTCCTATGGCTTCTTTTTTTCTTCCTTGTACTCATTTTTAGAAATACCCTATCTGTTTTTCATGGAAAAACATGCTAAACCAAAAGAGCCTGAGAACAACAGTAGAGAGAGAAGATCCATACGGGTGCTCCTAGGCCTCAGTGGCTGGGACCGTCCCCCACATGGGACCCCCACCCACCGCCAGCGTCTCGTGCCAAGGGCCCAGGGGCCGTGCCTCAGCTCAGCCTGGGGCCTTGGGTCCCTGCCTGAGCCATGTTGTAGGTGTGTGTGGCCGTCTTGTGTCTGCCCCTGTCCCTGGCTGGGCCTGGGCCCTGCTCTGCAGAGAGCGGCTCTCCTGGATGGAGCCCTCAGGGCTCGGTAAGAACTTGTCGTACAGAACTCAAGGCATAACACAGCATAACTGTTATATTCTTTTTCTACTCTATCCTATGTATTGTATTCTATTCCATGTGCTCAGCATGAGTCAAATAAGGATGAGAATATTATTTACATGAAATGCCAGGGGGTTTTCAGCTCCAGAAACACTTTCAAGGACACAGAACTCCAAGGAGACGAGTGGAAACAGGATTTGATTATATTTTCTTTTATTTTTGGTTATTTTATGTCATTTACTGACTCTGTTTACAGAGCCGATGCTCACAAGCATTAAGACAATGCCCATGTGTAGCCAGGAGCAGGCTGATGCATTCTTCAGTTTAGCTTGAAGAAACATCCCTTGCAATCTGGCAAAGGCAAGTCACAGAACTGCAAGAGCAGCAGGAGAAACACAGGCCAAGCTGCCCCTGTGTCCTGAAGAGGGAGAACGTGAGGAATGAGGATCAGGACAGACCACACACAAAAGAAGAAGACGAGGAAGAGGAAGAAGAAGAAGAGGTACATGAGGAGGAAGAAGAAGAAGAAGAATATGAGGAAGAAGAAGAAGAAGAAGATCTGTGTGATACTGTGAGGTGTTTTGCAAAGTATGGCATCTAGCAATGACAAGCAGAGTTTCTCCCCTTTGCAGACTTTCTTGGTTCCTACACTGCTTGGCTAGGGATGCACGAAAAGCGCTCTTGTTCCTGCCCAGTGCTTGTGTTGCACGCAGGGAGAGCTGAAAAGTGGCAGATCCAGATGGTGCAGCAAGCCAGGAGCCCTCGCAAGTACAGGCTGTTTTGCAGCAACCAGAACTCCTGGGGAAATGGAACCCTGGAAAGAGCAGAGCTGGCCCCTGCTGCAAAGTTGCTCTGGGCAAGAGAGCCTGACAGAGCCAGGGGCTGTGCTCAATGCTACGAAGTACAAGAAGGAATTCCTAGGAGAACACTTGGTCCCCACCCTGGGACTCCAAGAAGCTTCCTCCCCCCAGCTGCAGGGCACGAGAGGCCATCTTCCTGGTGCTTGAGCAGCAGGCAGGAACCGAGCCAAAAGGGACCAGAGGAGCTCTGAAAAGTGGTCATGCTCAATGCTACAGAGGAAGGCAAAAAACCCCCGGAGACCAGTGCCAATGTGTCCCGGGGGAAAATTCCTTCCTGACCCCAATGCTGGCGATCGGCTGTTCCCTGAGCATGTGAGCAGGACCTGGGTCCTTGTCCCACAGGCTGTTCATGCCTCCCAGGAGCTGCCCAAGCCCTATCCTGCCTTGAGCTGGAGTCATGTCGGGGGCTTCTGAGAGTGCCCAAACGCCTCTGGCCGGATTGAACTTGAGGGCAAGAATCCTTCCCGTGCCTGTGAGGACAGCAGGGGCTGCTCCAAAGCACTGGCAGCATCTCTACATCCTATTTCTTACCGCTGCTGGCCCTGGCTCTGCAGGGCATGAAGACAGTGAGCTCTGCAGTGCTCCTCCACAAGTCATTCTCTTGGTCTCACCACTGCTGTCCAGCTGAAACGACCTGATAGCCTTGGGCACTTGTAGGGGTTGGTGGTTCTTCTAATCTTCTGAGGGCTTTGCATCTGTTCCCTGAACACTGAAGTAGGATTTCTATCCATCAGATGCACTTTGAACATAATCCTTCGCCATTGCGATTGTTTGTATGCTGTTCGTAGGTTGTCGAAGGTTTGTGGTTGAAGGTTTGTGGTTGGAGGTTGTTTGTTTAGGGTTTCTTGTTTCAGGCTTGTTTGGTTGGGGTTGGTTGTTTCAGGTTGGTTGGTGGAGGCTATTTTGGTTTGGATTGGTTGAGGTGGTTTGTTCTAGGTTGGCTTAGGTCATTTGGTGTAGGTTTGAGGCTGGCTGGTTGGTTGAGGTTGGTTGGCTGGTTGAGGCTGGTTGTTTACAGGTGGTTGGTTTTGTTTGCTTTTTTTACACTCCATTAGGTTCTAATTAGGTTGTTGGTAGATTCTTTGTTTCTACCTTGTTTGAAGCTTGTCGTTTTGAATGTTGGTTTAAGATGGTTGCTTTGGCTGGGTTTCCGTGACTTCTTTACGTGAGTCGTTTTAGGGTTGATTTCTGTGGTTGGTTGCTTGATGCTGTATGAGGTTGCTTGTAGGTTCTTTGTAGGTTCTTTGTAGGTTGCGTGTTCGTAAGGCATTGAAACCTTGTTGTTTTAGGTTGTTGAAGGTTGGTAAAGTTTAGTTTAGGTTGGTGGTCTTAAGGTACTTGTTTTAGGTTTCTGTTTTAGCTTGGTTTAGGGTGTTGGTGTCATTTTGTGAAAGCTGATTTGTGGTGTTTGTTTTAGGTGGTTTGGTTTTTCTCATTTTTGTTAGGCTGTTTGGTTGATTGTTTTTCAGAGAGATTCTTTGAGGTAGGTTGTGTTAGTCTGGTTTAGGTTGTTAGTTGAGGTTTCTTGGTTTGGGCTCTTTAGGTCAGTTTAGGTTTTTTTGAGGAAGGTTGTTTGAGGGTGGTTGTTAGAGGCTGGTTCTTGAAGGCTGATTGGTTAAGGTTGGCTGGTTTAGGTTGGTTGGGTGAGGTGCTTTTTGGTTGAGGTTATTTTAGTTGGTTCTTGTAGGGTGGTAGTTTTAGATGGGATGTTCTAAGTGGGGTTTTTTTAGGGTATTTTCTTGGCTTTTTAAGTTTTAGGTTGGTTTAGGTCATTTGGTTGAGCTTGTTTGCTTTAGCGTGGTTTAGGTCATTCACTTTAGGTTCTTTAGATTATTTTAGCTTGGGTGTTTTAGAAGTAGGTTTGATTGCTGATGTTTAGGTTCATGTGTTTCTGTTTAGCTGGGTTTAGGTTGGTTGGATTAGGATGTTTGAGTTGTTTTTTAGGTCAATTGGTTTGAGTTGGTTGCTTTCCCTGTGTTTCTGTTAGTTGTTTGAGGGTGTTTTTTTGAGGCTGGTTGTTTGAGGTAGGTTGTTTGCAGGTTGTGTGCCTGTAGGGCCTTGAAACTTGGTTGTTGTGGGGCAGTTGAAGTTGGGTTTTGGTTGGTTGTCTTAGGCTGCTTGATTTAGGTTTGCTGGTTTAGTTTGGTTGAGGTTGTCTAGTTGGTGGCTTGAAGTTGTTTGGTGTCATTTTAAGGTTGAGTTCTAATGTTGGTTTTAGGTGTTTTGGTAGTTCTTGTATTTATGAGGCTGTTTGGCTGATGTTGTTTGAGGAAGATTCTTTAGGGTTGGCTGCTAGAGTTTGGTTTAGGTTTTTGGTCTAGGTATCTTGGTTGAGGTTGTTCAGGTTGGTTTAGGTCATTTGGGTTAGGTCGTTTAGCTTAGGTGGTTTGAGGCTGGCTGTTGGAGGCTGGTTGGCTGAGGCTGGTTGCTTGAGCTTGGTTGGTTGGTTGGGACTGGTTGTTTACAGTTGGTAGGTTTTGGTTGCTTTTTACCCTCTCTTAGGTTCTGTGTAGTTCTTTGTAGCTTGTTTGTGTTACCTTGTTTGTTTGAAGCTTGTTTGTCTGAATGTTTGTTTAAGTTGGTTGTTTTAGCTCTGTTGACACGAGTTATTTTAGGGCTGATTTGTGAGGTTGGTTGTTTGATGCCGTATGAGGTTGTTTCTAGGTTCTTTGTAGGTTGTGTCTTCGCAAGGCATTTAGACCTTGTTGGTTTAGGTTTTTGAAGGCTGGTAAAGTTTGGTTTGGGTTGGTGTTCTCAGGTTATTTTTTTTTAGGTTTCTGTTTTATCTTGGTTTAGGTTGGTTCTAGCAGGCTGGTTTAGGTTGTTTGATGTCGTTTTATGAAGGTTAATTTGTGTTGTTGGGTTTAGGTGGTTTGTTTTTTCAGGTTTTTGTTAGGCTGTCCGGCAGATGTTTTTTCATATAGGTTCTTTGGGGTAGGTTGTGTTAGTCTGGTTTATGTTTTTGGTTGAGGTATCTTAATTCAGTTTGTTTAGGTGGTTTTAGGTTTTTTGGGGGAAGGTTGTTTGAGGGTGGTTGTTAGAGGCTGGTTCTTGAAGGGTGATTGGTTAGGGTTGGCTGGGTTAGGTTGGTTGGTTGAGGTTATTTTAGTTGGGTTTTTTTAGGTTGGTAGTTTTATGTGGGACGTTCTAAGCTCTTTTTGTTGAGGATGTTTTTTTGTTTGTCTGTTTTAGGTTGGTTTAGGTCATTTGGTTGAGCTTGTTGCTTTAGCGTGGTTTAGGTCACTGGATTTAGGTTCTTTAGATTTAGCTTGGGTGTTTTAGAAGTAGGTTTGATTTCTGATGTTTAGGTTCATGTGTTTCTGTTTAGCTAGCTTTGGGTTGGTTGGATGGGGTTGTTTGAGTTGTGTTAGGTCAATTGGTTTGAGTTGGTTGCTTTAGCTGTGTTTCTGTTAGTTGTTTGAGGGTGTTTTTTTGAGGCTGGTTGTTTGCAGGTTGTGTGCCTGTAGGGCCTTGAAGCTTGGTTGTTGTGGGGCAGTTGAAGTTGGGTTTTGGTTGGTTGTCTTAGGCTTCTTGATTTAGGTTTGCTGGTTTAGCTTGGTTGAGGTTGTCTAGTTGGTGGCTTGAAGTTGTTTGGTGTCATTTGAGGGTTGAGTTCTAGTGTTGGTTTTAGGTGTTTTGGTAGCTCTTGTATTTATGAGGCTGTTTGGTTGATGTTGTTTGAGGAAGATTCTTTAGGGTTGGCTGCTAGAGTTTGGTTTAGGTTTTTGGTCTAGGTATCTTGGTTGAGGTTGTTTAGGTTGGTTTAGGTCATTTGGGTAAGGTGGTTTGAGGCTGGCTGTTTGAGGCTGGTTGGCTGAGGCTGGTTACTAGAGTTTTGTTGGTTGGTTGGGGTTGGTGGTTTGCAGTTGACTGGTTTCTTTTCTTACCCTCTGTTGGGTTGTGTGTAGTTCTTTATAGCTTGTTTCTGTCTTCTTTGTTCCTCTCTTCTTTTTTTATAGCTGCTTTGTGTTACCTTGTTTAGTTAGAAGCTTGTTTGTTTGAATGTTGGTTTAAGTTGGTTGTTTTAGCTCTGTTTACACTAGTTGTTTTAGGGTTGATTTGTGAGGTTGGTTGTTTGATGCTGTATGAGGTTGTTTCTAGGTTCTTTGTGGGCAGCGTGTTCGTAAGGAATTTAAACTTTTTTGGTTTGATTGTTGAAGGTTGGTAAAGTTTGGTTTGGGTTGGTGGTCTTAAGTTACTTGGTTTAGGTTTCTGTTTTAGCTTGGTTTAGGTTGGTTATTGCCGGTTGGTTGTTGTAGATTATTTGATGTCATTTTGTGAAGGCTGATTTGTGTTGTTTGTTTTAGGTGGTTTGTTTTCTCTCGTTCTTGTTAGGCTGTTTGGTTCTTTGGGGTAGGTTGTGTTAGTCTGGTTTAGGTTTTTGGCTGAGGTATCTTAATTCAGTTTGTTTAGGTGGTTTTAGGTTTTTTGGGGGAAGGTTGTTTGAAGGTGGTCGTTAGAGGCTGGTTCTTGAAGGGCAATTGGTTAGGGCTGGCTGGTTTAGGTTGGTTGGGCGAGGTGCTTTTTGGTTGAGGTTGTTTTAGTTGGTTCTTTTACGTTGGTATTTTAGTTTGGTTGTTTTCGGTGGGATGTTCTAAGCTGGTTTTGTTTAGGATGTTTTCTTTTTTTGTTGTTTTCAGTTGGTTTGGGTTATTTGGTTGAGCTTGTTTGCTTTAGCATGCTTTAGACCATTGGATTTAGGTTCTTTAGATTATTTTAGGTTGGGTGTTTTAGACTGGTTCTTTTAGGTTTGTGATTTCAGTACGTTGGTGTATGAATGTGTTTTTAAGTACATTTGTTGAAGTAGGTTGGCTTTATGTTGTTTGGGTTGGTTTCAGTGTTTCTGTTTAGCTTAGTTGAGGCTGGTTGGATTAGGTTGTTGGAGTTGTCTTTAGGTCGATTGGTTTAGGTAGTGTTTTTTGGGTTGCGTTGTTCTAAGACAGGCTGGTTCAGGGTTTTTGGTTTAGCGTGGTTTAGGTTGTTCCGTTAAGGGTTCTTCATGTTCCTTGTTATAGGTATCCTGGCTTAAGTAGGTTGGTTTCTAAAGTTTGTTTGATGTAGGTTGTTTTGTTTGAGGTGAGTTGTGCAGGGCTCAAGGCCCACCTTGGTGGAGCAGGAGCAGCAGGCAGGCATGCAAAATGTGCAAAAGAATTTGTGGCAAGGGGCCGTGCTCCTCACTGCATAGGAAGGCAAGAAACCGCAGGAGACACTTGCTGGCCCACATGGGGAAAAGAAACTTTTGTCCCCCAGCTGCAGGGCACGAGAGGCCATCTTCCTGGTGCTTGAGCAGCAGGCAGCAACCGAGGCACAAGGGCCCAGAGGAGCCCTGACAAGTGGTCTTGCTCGATGCTGCAGAGGAAGGCAAAAAAGCCCCGGGGACCAGTGCCAGTGTGCCCCGGGGGAAGATTCCTTCCTGACCCCAGCCAGTGCTGGCGATCGGCTCTTCCCTGAGCATGGGAGCCAGACCTGGCTCCTTGTTCCACAGGCTGCTCCCGCCTCCCAGGAGCTGCCCAAGCCTTATTCTCCCTTGACTTGGAGACATCTCGGGGGCTTCCAAGAGTGTGCAAATATCTCCCGTCGGATTGGCCTTGGGGGCAAGAATCCTTCCCATATCCGTCAGGACAGCAGGGGCTGCTCCAAAGCACTGGGACCCCTGGCAGCATCTCTGCATCCTATTTCTTACCGCTGCTGGCCCTGGCTCTGCAGGGGATGAAGACAGCCAGCTCTGCAGTGCTCCTCCACAAGTCATTCCCTTGCTCTTACCACTGCTGTCCAGCTGAGAAGGCTTTCCGTCAAAAGATGAGCCTTGCAGCAGAGAACCTCCAGCAGCCTCGTCCAGCCTCCAGTCTTCTCCTCCCTCAGCCCCCACCAAGGAATTCCACCGGTTCCTCAAGTGCTTCCCCTGGGATGTGTTGGGGCTGCCCCCGGGCCAGCTCTGGCACTGGACACGGGAAGCTGCTCCTTTTGCTCCTGCCCGGGGCGTTGTGACGGCTGCGTTGCCGGGTGCTGGCATTGTGACATGGGGGTGACAGAGCCACACGTGTGCAGCCCCACCCGCCCCCACTCCGCCCAGCATTCTATGGAGAAAGCCTTTGGGGTGCTGTCCCCGAGGCAGTCCCTGTGCTCAGGAGGCCCAGGGGCTGTCCCTGCCGTTTGGTGGCCGTGCACTGAGAACAGCTGCTAGGTGGCCCTGACTCTCCTCCTTTGCCATTCGGCTTGTTTGTAGGGAGTTGGAGGTTTGCTGTTGGAGGTTCATTGTTCGAGGCTGTTGATTTAGGGTTTCTTGTTTCAGGTTTGTTTGTTTGAGGTTGGTTGTTTCAGGTTGTTTGGTTTAGGTTGCTTTGCGGAGGCTGTTTTGGTTGAGGATGGTTGAGGTTGGTTGTTCTAGGCTGGTTTAGGTTGGTTGAGGCCTGTTGTTTGAGGTTGGTTGTTTGAGTCTGGTTGCTTGGCTGTTTAAGGCTGTTTGTTTACAGCTGGCTTTTTGCGGTTGTTTTTTCCATACTGAATTAGGTTCTAATTAGGTTGTTTGTAGCTTCTTTGTTTCTACCTTGTTGGAAGCTTGTTGCTGTTTTGAGTGGTGGTTTAAGTTGGTTGCTTTAGCTAGGTTTTTATGAGTTGTTTGCGGGTATTTTGTTGTGGTTGGTTGTTTGAGGACGTTTGTTTGTACGTCGTGTGTTTGTAGGCCATTTCCGCTTGGTTAGTTTGGGGCTGTTGAAGCTGGATTTAAGGTGGTTGTCTTGCGTTGCTTGTTTTGGGTTTTTTGGTTTAGCTTGGTTGAGGTTGGTTATTTGGTGTCTTGAGGTTGTTTGGTGTCATTTGAAGGTTGATTTCTGGTTTAGGAGGTCCAGGTGTCTGTGTCTGCTATTTGTTGGCCATGCACTGGCCAGAGCTGCTGCGTGTCTCTGATGCCTCCTTTTCCATTTAGTTTCCCAGGGCAAGCCTCATGCATTTACTGTTGTCTCAGGTTTGGGCAGAAAGCAGTCCTGCAACCCAGAGACTAACGATATTAGCTCTCTCCTGTCTGCACTAGAGGGTTCCCTTTTGCTACCTAGTTATCTGAGTGTGAGGTCCACCAGTGTGGGAACAGTACCTTTCCATTTTTGGAGACTAAAATTGAAAGGGATGATTCTCCTGCAGAGGGATCTGGACAGTTGGAGAACTGGGCAGTCACCAACTGCATGAAGTTCAACAAGAGCTAGTACCAGATTTTGTAGCTGGGACATGGCAGCCCTGGCTGTACCTATAGACTGGGGGACGAGATGCTGGAAAGCAGCTCTGAGGAGAGGGATCCGGGGCTTCTGGTCGACAGCAAGTTAAACATGAGCCAGCAGTGTGCCCTGGCAGCCAAGAGGGGCAACCGTGTCCTGGGTGCAGCAAGCACAGCATTGCCAGCCGGGCGAGGGAGATGATTGTCCTGCTCTGCTCTGCACTGGTGCGGCCTCGCCTGGAGCCCTGTGTGCAGTTCTGGGAGACACAGGATAAAAAGGCTCTAAAGCTACTGGAGAGCGTCCAGAGGAGGGCTCCGAAGTTGGTGAAGGGTTTGGAGGGGAAGCCGTATGAGGAGCGGCTAAAGTCACTTGGTTTGTTCAGCTTGGAGGAGCCTGAGGAGAGAGCTCATTGCAGTCTACAGCTTCCTCACAAGGGGAGGAGGAGGGGCAGGCACCAAACTCTTCTCTTTAGTGATCAATGACAGGAGCCGAGGGAATGGCAGAAAGATGTGCCAGGGGAAGTTTGGGTTGGTCATTAGGAAAAGGTTCTTCCCCCAGAGGGTGCTGGAGCACGGGAACAGGCTCCTTGGGGAGGTGTCACAGCCCCAAGCCTGACAGTGTTCGAGAAGAGACTGGACAAGGCCCTCAGACACACGGTGTGAACTGCGGGGTTGTCCTGTGCAGGGACAGGAGTTGGACCCGATGATCCTTGCGTGTCCCTTCCAACTCAAGACATTCTGTGATTCTGCGATCAATAAAATGTATAATCTAATACCCAGTGATGTTCCTGCAGGCTATTTTCAAGTCTGTACACTAGCACTCAAAACTGCAATATTTCTGTTGTGTTTTATAAATTTAGGCCCCTTCTTTTCATTGGTAAGTTTAATGGCATAGGATATTAACTTCAAGAGAAGTCTGGAAGCACTCTTCAGTCCATAGGAAGCATCGTATGTAAGAACCTGTATTGTTTTGCTCACAATTACATATGCAATATTCAAATATTAATTCCTTCATTGCTTCTTACATTAACTGTGAAACTTACTATTTTCAAAACTATAGGTTGGTTTGTTTGTTTGTTTTAACAAGTATAGTTTCTACAAGAAATCGTCTCTTTCATGTGTGCACTCATAGCACTGAAATACCTTCCTGGCTTTAGATTTCTTTTTGCCTTACTGCAACTCAGGAAGAAATTTTATATTCGGGTAATAAAACTCTTCAACTTAAATGTTAATAATGGAAAAGAGGATAAAAATAGTGAAGTACTGAACTGTTAGAAAGGCGTGGAAGATACTGATAAGAAGTGGGAGCTAGTTTTCTACATAGGTCTGCTCGTCCATACACACCTTGCAAGTAGCACTCTTGATTCCCAGCTGCTTGGCGTGTGCATGATTAGGAGTTCTCTGTCTTAAATGCTTTTGTTACGAAGGCCAACATGAGTTGGGCAGAGTATAAAAGAGGAAAGATCTTCATGTGCCAGAATTTCTGTTGGTGAAAGTTCCTTTGACTGCCTGGGACATGAAGCACTGAGGAGGAGGAACCCAGCACTCAAACGGAACAGTGTCAGTCCTGTTTACTCTGGTATTCTGCTCACCTTTATCCACAGCACTCCTTTGGCTTAAGCCACAATGCTTTAGTTCAAACCACAGTCACGCTTCCCTTTCTAAAGGGCTACAAAGGTCAGTGCAAGAGTCTGCAGGAATATACTGCTTCTGAGGAGGAGTGCAGCGAATCTCTGCCCGCATCAGGCTGAGGGTCTGCAGGGAGGTGCTCCTATGTGGATGTACTTTACAACACTAAGCAGGTGCCAATGTTAAGTGGCATTCTTCTGTGGATGAGCAAGTTTTGCAGCCCTGGGTGCAGCAAGCACAGCATTGCCAGCCGGGCGAGGGAGGTGGTTGTCCCGCTCTGCTCTGCACTGGTGCGGCCTCGCCTGGAGCCCTGTGTGCAGTTCTGGGCACCACAGGTTAAAAAGGCTCTAAAGCTACTGGAGAGTGTCCAGAAGAGGGCTACGAAGTTGGTGAAGGGTTTGGAGGGGAAGCTGTATGAGGAGCGACTAAAGTCACTTGGTTTGTTCAGCCTGGAGAAGAGGAGACGAGCAGTGGAACAGGCTCCCCAGGGAGGTGTCCCGGCCCCAAGCCTGACAGTGTTCAAGAAGCAATTGGACAATGCACTCAGACACATGGTGTGAATTTTGGGGTTCTCCTACGCAGGGACGGGAGTTGGACTCAATCCTTTTGAATCCCTTCCAACTCAGGACATTCTATGATTCTATGAAGCTGTCCTTGGTTACTGAGGGGGGGCAACGAGAGGAGGTGGTCTGAGTCAGGTGACCACGAATTGACCAATTGGAGTATTCCATCCCATTCACGACTTCCTGGATTTAAAAGTTGGACCTGAAGGATTCTCTCTCTCTCTTTGGCTGGGTCTCCTGCTGGTTTGCTTTGTCTCTGCATTTTTTTTTCTGCTGTCCCTGCAAGCTGAGGCCTCGTGACAAACTGGATCTAGTTCTGGTTGGCTGAAGGACCCTGCCGGAATGGCTGCTGGGAATTGCAAGACTGGTTCTATAATATTTGTTCTGCTTTATTTTTCTCTATTTTTATTTAGTAGCGTTAGTAAAACGTTTTCAAATTTTCCAGCTTTCTTCTCTCTGTTCTTCTTTTCCTTTCCTCTCAAAATCGCCTGTCCTTAGTGAAAAAGGGGGACGAGAGGGGGGGCGGAAAACGGGAGGGGGGAAGAGGGTTAAGGAAAATACATCTGCCGCGGTTTTTGATTGTCTCCCCGCGATCAAACCACGACAGAAGGCAATTTCTATATATTTATGTGTAAGTTAAGCTAGAAGTTTTATGGGAAGAGCTTTTCGATACGCCTCTGACAGGATCTGATCCTCACAGGAAATACTATGATGTTGGGCTTTTATGTAGTCACAGATTCTAGATACTAGAGGTATCGAATCATGTAAAGGAAAAATCCTTCTGTCTTCCGAATAGCAAAGGTCGTTCTAGACATTGTATTTTCTAATGTTTTTACTTCATTTAGTTTTCAAATTTCTCTGCATGTAAAAGCACAGGTGGATCTTAGCAGCAGTAAATTGAAATGGTGCTAAGTTTTTGTTTTTCCTCTTTAATTGTAATCTTTTTACACAGTAGTGCATTGCCCTGGCTTGTTGCTCCCCATCTCCAATTGCTGTTGCTACTGTTTAAATATTTTAAATGGCAGTTTCTTCCATGACTTGGATGCATCCCAAGGAGGGCAGCAAAGCTGGGGAAGGGGCTGGAAGGCATGTCCTCTGGGGAGCAGCTGGGGACTCTGGGTCTGTCTACTTTGGAGCGAAGGAGGCTGAGGGGCAACATCGCTGCTATCTCCAGGTTCCTGAGGAGGGGAAGTGGAGAGGGAGGTGCTGAGCTCTTCTCCCTGGTACCCAGGGCCAGGACACATGGGAATGGCTCTCAGCTGTGTCCATCAGGGGAGGTTCAGCCCTGACATGAGGAAACATTTCTTTACTGAGAGGTGGTGAAACCCTGCAACAGGCTTCCAGGAGAGGTGGTCGATGCCTCACGTCTGTCAGTGTTGAAGAGGCATTTGGGCAACATGCTTAATACCATGCTTTAGCTTCTGCTGAGTGCTGAAGTAGTCAGGCAGTTGGACTAGGTGATCGTTACAGGGCCCTTCCAGCTGAACTGTTCTGTTCTCTCCCATTCTTCTTCCTACCTGCTACGTTTCCAGAAGTAGATGCGGAGGAAATCTCTGATGACATTTCTCCCCAGCCCTGCACGAGCAGAAGGCACCGAATACCCATAACCGTATCCCAGCATAGGCGTTGCCTCTGTCATGTTGTGGGAAGGAGGCACGTACCTTCTGATGGAGTGAGAGCTGGGAATCGTCTCAAGGTAGTTGGACAATCTGAACAAACTGGCAAAAAGCAAGTATGAAGTTCAGTTTGTGAAACTCTTCTTTGTTCATCTGGTTGAGTGGGTTTCCACAGGGTGGCAAAACCTCACAGCTCTGACACTAGTGAGGCTCAAAGATCAAGCCCTCCATCTGAAGCAGGACATGCTCCTCACCTAAGGAGTTGCAAATCTTTCTGAGGTGAACAATACCTGCTCATTTCCTATGGCTTCTTTTTTTCTTCCTTGTACTCATTTTTAGAAATACCCGATCTGTTTTTCATGGAAAAACATGCTAAACCAAAAGAGCCTGAGAACAACAGCACAAAGAGAAGATCCATACGGGTGCTCCTAGGCCTCAGTGGCTGGGACCGGCCCCACCATGTGACCCTCACCCACCGCCAGCGTCTCGTGCCAAGGGCCCAGGGGCCGTGCCTCAGCTCAGCCTGGGGCCTTGGGTCCCTGCCTGAGCCATGTTGTAGGTGTGTGTGCCCGTCTCGTGTCTGCCCCTGTCCCTGGCTGGGCCTGGGCCCTGCTCTGCAGAGAGCGGCTCTCCTGGATGGAGCCCTCAGGGCTCCGTAAGAACTTGTCGTACAGAACTCAAGGCATAACACAGCATAACTATTATATTCTTTTTCTACTCTATCCTATGTATTGTATTCTATTCCATGTGCTCAGCATGAGTCAAATAAGGATGAGAATATTATTTACATGAAATGCCAGGGGGTTTTCAGCTCCAGAAACACTTTCAAGCACCCAGAACACAAAGGAGACGAGTGGAAACAGGATTTGATTATATTTTCTTTTATTTTCGGTTATTTGATGTCATTTACTGACTCTGTTTACAGAGCCGATGCTCACAAGCATTAAGACAATGCCCATGTGTAGCCAGGAGCAGGCTGATGCATTCTTCAGTTTAGCTTGAAGAAACATCCCTTGCAATCTGGCAAAGGCAAGTCACAGAACTGCAAGAGCAGCAGGAGAAACACAGGCCAAGCTGCCCCTGTGTCCTGAAGAGGGAGAACGTGAGGAATGAGGATCAGGACAGACCACACACAAAAGAAGAAGACGAGGAAGAGGAAGAAGAAGAAGAGGTACATGAGGAGGAAGAAGAAGAAGAAGAATATGAGGAAGAAGAAGAAGAAGAAGAAGAAGATCTGTGTGATACTGTGAGGTATTTTGCAAAGTATGGCATCTAGCAATGACAAGCAGAGCTTTTCCCCTTTGCAGACTTTCTTGGTTCCTACACTGCTTGGCTAGGGATGCACGAAAAGCGCTCTTGTTCCTGCCCAGTGCTTGTGTTGCACGCAGGGAGAGCTGAAAAGTGGCAGATCCAGACGGTGCAGCAAGCCAGGAGCCCTTGCAAGTACAGGCTGTTTTGCAGCAGCCAGAACTGCTGGGGAAATGGAACCCAGGAAAGAGCAGAGCTGGCCCCTGCTGTGAAGTTGCTCTGGGCAAGAGAGCCTGACAGAGCCAGGGGCTGTGCTCTATGCTACGAAGTACAAGAAGGAATTCCTAGGAGAACACTTGGCCCCCACCTTGGGACTCCAAGAAGCTTCCTCCCCCCCAGCTGCAGGGCACGAGAGGCCATCTTCCTGGTGCTTGAGCAGCAGGCAGGAACCGAGCCAAAAGGGACCAGAGGAGCTCTGAAAAGTGGTCATGCTCAATGCTACAGAGGAAGGCAAAAAACCCCCGGAGACCAGTGCCAATGTGCCCCGGGGGAAAATTCCTTCCTGACCCCAATGCTGGCGATCGGCTGTTCCCTGAGCATGTGAGCAGGACCTGGCTCTTTGTCCCACAGGCTGTTCATGCCTCCCAGGAGCTGCCCAAGCCCTATCCTGCCTTGAGCTGGAGTCATCTCGGGGGCTTCTGAGAGTGCCCAAACACCTCTGGCCGGATTGAACTTGAGGGCAAGAATCCTTCCCGTGCCTGTGAGGACAGCAGGGGCTGCTCCAAAGCACTGGCAGCATCTCTACATCCTATTTCTTACCGCTGCTGGCCCTGGCTCTGCAGGGCATGAAGACAGTGAGCTCTGCAGTGCTCCTCCAGAAGTCATTCTCTTGGTCTTACCACTGCTGTCCAGCTGAAATGACCTGATAGCCTTGGGCACTTGTAGGGGTTGGTGGTTCTTCTAATCTTCTGAGGGCTTTGCATCTGTTCCCTGAACACTGAAGTAGGATTTCTATCCATCAGATGCACTTTGAACGTAATCCTTCGCCATTGCGATTGTTTGTATGCTGTTCGTAGGTTGTCGAAGGTTTGTGGTTGAAGGTTTGTGGTTGGAGGTTGTTTGTTTAGGGTTCCTTGTTTCAGGCTTGTTTGGTTGGGGTTGGTTGTTTCAGGTTGTTTAGTTTAGGTTGGTTGGTGGAGGCTATTTTGGTTTGGATTGGTTGAGGTGGTTTGTTCTAGGTTGGCTTAGGTCATTTGGTGTAGGTTTGAGGCTGGCTGGTTGGTTGAGGTTAGTTGGCTGGTTGAGGCTGGTTGTTTACAGGTGGTTGGTTTTGTTTGCTTTTTTTACACTCCATTAGATTCTAATTAGGTTGTTGGTAGATTCTTTGTTTCTACCTTGTTTGAAGCTTGTTGTTTTGAATGTTGATTTAAGATGGTTGCTTTGGCTGGGTTTCCATGACTTCTTTACATGAGTCGTTTTAGGGTTGATTTCTGTGGTTGGTTGTTTGATGCTGTATGAGGTTGCTTCTAGGTTCTTTGTAGGTTCTTTGTAGGTTGCGTGTTCGTAAGGCATTGAAACCTTGTTGTTTTAGGTTGTTGAAGGTTGGTAAAGTTTAGTTTAGGTTGGTGGTCTTAAGGTACTTGCTTTAGGTTTCTGTTTTAGCTTGGTTTAGGGTGTTGGATGTCATTTTGTGAAAGCTGATTTGTGGTGTTTGTTTTAGGTGGTTTGGTTTTTCTCATTTTTGTTAGGCTGTTTGGTTGATTGTTTTTCAGAGGGATTCTTTGAGGTAGGTTGTGTTAGTCTGGTTTAGGTTGTTAGTTGAGGTTTCTTGGTTTGGGCTGTTTAGGTCAGTTTAGGTTTTTTTGAGGAAGGTTGTTTGAGGGTGGTTGTTAGAGGCTGGTTCTTGAAGGCTGATTGGTTAAGGTTGGCTGGTTTAGGTTGGTTGGGTGAGGTGCTTTTTGGTTGAGGTTATTTTAGTTGGTTCTTGTAGGGTGGTAGTTTTAGATGGGATGTTCTAAGTGGGGTTTTTTTAGGGTATTTTCTTGGCTTTTTAAGTTTTAGGTTGGTTTAGGTCATTTGGTTGAGCTTGTTTGCTTTAGCGTGGTTTAGGTCATTCACTTTAGGTTCTTTAGATTATTTTAGCTTGGGTGTTTTAGAAGTAGGTTTGATTGCTGATGTTTAGGTTCATGTGTTTCTGTTTAGCTGGGTTTAGGTTGGTTGGATTAGGATGTTTGAGTTGTTCTTTAGGTCAATTGGTTTGAGTTGGTTGCTTTCCCTGTGTTTCTGTTAGTTGTTTGAGGGTGTTTTTCTGAGGCTGTTTGTTTGAGGTAGGTTGTTTGCAGGTTGTGTGCTTGTAGGGCCTTGAAGCTTGGTTGTTGTGGGGCAGTTGAAGTTGGGTTTTGGTTGGTTGTCTTAGGCTGCTTGATTTAGGTTTGCTGGTTTAGTTTGGTTGAGGTTGTCTAGTTGGTGGCTTGAAGTTGTTTGGTGTCATTTTAAGGTTGAGTTCTAATGTTGGTTTTAGGTGTTTTGGTAGTTCTTGTATTTATGAGGCTGTTTGGCTGATGTTGTTTGAGGAAGATTCTTTAGGGTTGGCTGCTAGAGTTTGGTTTAGGTTTTTGGTCTAGGTATCTTGGTTGAGGTTGTTCAGGTTGGTTTAGGTCATTTGGGTTAGGTCGTTTAGCTTAGGTGGTTTGAGGCTGGCTGTTGGAGGCTGGTTGGCTGAGGCTGGTTGCTTGAGCTTGGTTGGTTGGTTGGGACTGGTTGTTTACAGTTGGTAGGTTTTGGTTGCTTTTTACCCTCTCTTAGGTTCTGTGTAGTTCTTTGTAGCTTGTTTGTGTTACCTTGTTTGTTTGAAGCTTGTTTGTCTGAATGTTTGTTTAAGTTGGTTGTTTTAGCTCTGTTGACACGAGTTATTTTAGGGCTGATTTGTGAGGTTGGTTGTTTGATGCCGTATGAGGTTGTTTCTAGGTTCTTTGTAGGTTGTGTCTTCGCAAGGCATTTAGACCTTGTTGGTTTAGGTTTTTGAAGGCTGGTAAAGTTTGGTTTGGGTTGGTGTTCTCAGGTTATTTTTTTTTAGGTTTCTGTTTTATCTTGGTTTAGGTTGGTTCTAGCAGGCTGGTTTAGGTTGTTTGATGTCGTTTTATGAAGGTTAATTTGTGTTGTTGGGTTTAGGTGGTTTGTTTTTTCAGGTTTTTGTTAGGCTGTCCGGCAGATGTTTTTTCATACAGGTTCTTTGGGGTAGGTTGTGTTAGTCTGGTTTATGTTTTTGGTTGAGGTATCTTAATTCAGTTTGTTTAGGTGGTTTTAGGTTTTTTGGGGGAAGGTTGTTTGAGGGTGGTTGTTAGAGGCTGGTTCTTGAAGGGTGATTGGTTAGGGTTGGCTGGGTTAGGTTGGTTGGTTGAGGTTATTTTAGTTGGGTTTTTTTAGGTTGGTAGTTTTATGTGGGACGTTCTAAGCTCTTTTTGTTGAGGATGTTTTTTTGTTTGTCTGTTTTAGGTTGGTTTAGGTCATTTGGTTGAGCTTGTTGCTTTAGCGTGGTTTAGGTCACTGGATTTAGGTTCTTTAGATTTAGCTTGGGTGTTTTAGAAGTAGGTTTGATTTCTGATGTTTAGGTTCATGTGTTTCTGTTTAGCTAGCTTTGGGTTGGTTGGATGGGGTTGTTTGAGTTGTGTTAGGTCAATTGGTTTGAGTTGGTTGCTTTAGCTGTGTTTCTGTTAGTTGTTTGAGGGTGTTTTTTTGAGGCTGGTTGTTTGCAGGTTGTGTGCCTGTAGGGCCTTGAAGCTTGGTTGTCGTGGGGCAGTTGAAGTTGGGTTTTGGTTGGTTGTCTTAGGCTGCTTGATTTAGGTTTGCTGGTTTAGCTTGGTTGAGGTTGTCTAGTTGGTGGCTTGAAGTTGTTTGGTGTCATTTGAGGGTTGAGTTCTAGTGTTGGTTTTAGGTGTTTTGGTAGCTCTTGTATTTATGAGGCTGTTTGGTTGATGTTGTTTGAGGAAGATTCTTTAGGGTTGGCTGCTAGAGTTTGGTTTAGGTTTTTGGTCTAGGTATCTTGGTTGAGGTTGTTTAGGTTGGTTTAGGTCATTTGGGTAAGGTGGTTTGAGGCTGGCTGTTTGAGGCTGGTTGGCTGAGGCTGGTTACTAGAGTTTTGTTGGTTGGTTGGGGTTGGTGGTTTGCAGTTGACTGGTTTCTTTTCTTACCCTCTGTTGGGTTGTGTGTAGTTCTTTATAGCTTGTTTCTGTCTTCTTTGTTCCTCTCTTCTTTTTTTATAGCTGCTTTGTGTTACCTTGTTTAGTTAGAAGCTTGTTTGTTTGAATGTTGGTTTAAGTTGGTTGTTTTAGCTCTGTTTACACTAGTTGTTTTAGGGTTGATTTGTGAGGTTGGTTGTTTGATGCTGTATGAGGTTGTTTCTAGGTTCTTTGTGGGCAGCGTGTTCGTAAGGAATTTAAACTTTTTTGGTTTGATTGTTGAAGGTTGGTAAAGTTTGGTTTGGGTTGGTGGTCTTAAGTTACTTGGTTTAGGTTTCTGTTTTAGCTTGGTTTAGGTTGGTTATTGCCGGTTGGTTGTTGTAGATTATTTGATGTCATTTCGTGAAGGCTGATTTGTGTTGTTTGTTTTAGGTGGTTTGTTTTCTCTCGTTCTTGTTAGGCTGTTTGGTTCTTTGGGGTAGGTTGTGTTAGTCTGGTTTAGGTTTTTGGCTGAGGTATCTTAATTCAGTTTGTTTAGGTGGTTTTAGGTTTTTTGGGGGAAGGTTGTTTGAAGGTGGTCGTTAGAGGCTGGTTCTTCAAGGGCGATTGGTTAGGGTTGGCTGGTTTAGGTTGGTTGGGCGAGGTGCTTTTTGGTTGAGGTTGTTTTAGTTGGTTCTTTTACGTTGGTATTTTAGTTTGGTTGTTTTCGGTGGGATGTTCTAAGCTGGTTTTGTTTAGGATGTTTTCTTTTTTTGTTGTTTTAAGTTGGTTTGGGTTATTTGGTAGAGCTTGTTTGCTTTAGCATGATTTAGACCATTGGATTTAGGTTCTTTAGATTATTTTAGGTTGGGTGTTTTAGACTGGTTCTTTTAGGTTTGTGATTTCAGTACGTTGGTGTATGAATGTGTTTTTAAGTACATTTGTTGAAGTAGGTTGGCTTTATGTTGTTTGGGTTGGTTTCAGTGTTTCTGTTTAGCTTAGTTGAGGCTGGTTGGATTAGGTTGTTGGAGTTGTCTTTAGGTCGATTGGTTTAGGTAGTGTTTTTTGGGTTGCGTTGTTCTAAGACAGGCTGGTTCAGGGTTTTTGGTTTAGCGTGGTTTAGGTTGTTCCGTTAAGGGTTCTTCATGTTCCTTGTTATAGTTATACTGGCTTAAGTAGGTTGGTTTCTAAAGTTTGTTTGATGTAGGTTGTTTTGTTTGAGGTGAGTTGTGCAGGGCTCAAGGCCCACCTTGGTGGAGCAGGAGCAGCAGGCAGGCATGCAAAATGTGCAAAAGAATTTGTGGCAAGGGGCCCAGCTCCTCACTGCATAGGAAGGCAAGAAACCGCAGGAGACACTTGCTGGCCCACATGGGGAAAAGAAGCTTTTGTCCCCCAGCTGCAGGGCACGAGAGGCCATCTTCCTGGTGCTTGAGCAGCAGGCAGCACGCGAGGCACAAGGGCCCAGAGGAGCCCTGACAAGTGGTCTTGCTCGATGCTGCAGAGGAAGGCAAAAAAGCCCCGGGGACCAGTGCCAGTGTGCCCCGGGGGAAGATTCCTTCCTGACCCCAGCCAGTGCTGGCGATCGGCTCTTCCCTGAGCATGGGAGCCAGACCTGGCTCCTTGTTCCACAGGCTGCTCCCGCCTCCCAGGAGCTGCCCAAGCCTTATTCTCCCTTGACTTGGAGACATCTCGGGGGCTTCCAAGAGTGTGCAAATATCTCCCGTCGGATTGGCCTTGGGGGCAAGAATCCTTCCCATATCCGTCAGGACAGCAGGGGCTGCTCCAAAGCACTGGGACCCCTGGCAGCATCTCTGCATCCTATTTCTTACCGCTGCTGGCCCTGGCTCTGCAGGGGATGAAGACAGCCAGCTCTGCAGTGCTCCTCCACAAGTCATTCCCTTGCTCTTACCACTGCTGTCCAGCTGAGAAGGCTTTCCGTCAAAAGATGAGCCTTGCAGCAGAGAACCTCCAGCAGCCTCGTCCAGCCTCCAGTCTTCTCCTCCCTCAGCCCCCACCAAGGAATTCCACCGGTTCCTCAAGTGCTTCCCCTGGGATGTGTTGGGGCTGCCCCCAGGCCAGCTCTGGCACTGGACACGGGAAGCTGCTCCTTTTGCTCCTGCCCGGGGCGTTGTGATGGCTGCGTTGCCGGGTGCTGGCATTGTGACATGGGGGTGACAGAGCCACACGTGTGCAGCCCCACTCACTCCCCCTCTGCCCAGCATTCTATGGAGGAAGCCTTTGGGGTGCTGTCCCCGAGGCAGTCCCTGTGCTCAGGAGGCCCAGGGGCTGTCCCTGCCGTTTGGTGGCCGTGCACTGAGAACAGCTGCTGGGTGGCCCTGACTCTCCTCCTTTGCCATTCGGCTTGTTTGTAGGTAGCTGGAGGTTTGCTGTTGGAGGTTCATTGTTCGAGGCTGTTGATTTAGGGTTTCTTGTTTCAGGCTTGTTTGTTTGAGGTTGGTTGTTTCAGGTTGTTTGGTTTAGGTTGCTTTGTGGAGGCTGTTTTGGTTGAGGATGGTTGAGGTTGGTTGTTCTAGGCTGGTTTAGGTTGGTTGAGGCCTGTTGTTTGAGGTTGGTTGTTTGAGTCTGGTTGCTTGGCTGGTTGAGGCTGTTTGTTTACAGCTGGCTTTTTGCGGTTGTTTTTTTCATACTGAATTAGGTTCGAATTAGGTTGTTTGTAGATTCTTTGTTTGTAGGTTGTTTGTAGCTTCTTTGTTTCTACCTCGTTAGAAGCTTGTTGCTGTTTTGAGTGGTGGTTTAAGTTGGTTGCTTTAGCTAGGTTTTTATGAGTTGTTTGAGGGTATTTTGTTGTGGTTGGTTGGTTGAGGAAGTTTGTTTGTACGTCGTGTGTTTGTAGGCCATTTCTGCTTGGTTAGTTTGGGGCTGTTGAAGCTGGATTTAAGGTGGTTGTCTTGTGTTGCTTGTTTTGGGTTTTTCGGTTTAGCTTGGTTGAGGTTGGATATTTGGTGTCTTGAGGTTGTTTGGTGTCATTTGAAGGTTGATTTCTGGTTTAGGAGGTCCAGGTGTCTGTGTCTGCCATTTGTTGGCCATGCACTGGCCAGAGCTGCTGCGTGTCTCTGATGCCTCCTTTTCCATTTAGTTTCCCAGGACAAGCCTCATGCATTTACTGTTGTCTCAGGTTTTGGCAGAAAGCAGTCCTGCAACCCAGAGACTAACGATATTAGCTCTCCCCTGTCTGCACTAGAGGGTTCCCTTTTGCTACCTAGTTATCTGAGTGTGCGGTCCACCAGTGTGGGAACAGTACCTTTCCATTTTTGGAGACTAAAATTGAAAGGGATGATTCTCCTGCAGAGGGATCTGGACAGTTGGAGAACTGGGCAGTCACCAACTGCATGAAGTTCAACAAGAGCTAGTACCAGATTTTGTAGCTGGGACATGGCAGCCCTGGCTGTACCTGTAGATTGGGGGACGAGATGCTGGAAAGCAGCTCTGTGGAGAGAGATCCAGGGCTTCTGGTCGACAGCAAGTTGAACATGAGCCAGCAGTGTGCCCTGGCAGCCAAGAGGGGCAACCGTGTCCTGGGTGCAGCAAGCACAGCATTGCCAGCCGGGCGAGGGAGGTGATTGTCCCGCTCTGCTCTGCACTGGTGCGGCCTCGCCTGGAGCCCTGTGTGCAGTTCTGGGAGACACAGGATAAAAAGGCTCTAAAGCTACTGGAGAGTGTCCAGAGGAGGGCTCCGAAGTTGGTGAAGGGTTTGGAGGGGAAGCCGTATGAGGAGCAGCTAAAATCACTTGGTTTGTTCAGCTTGGAGGAGCCTGAGGGGAGAGCTCATTGCAGTCTACAGCTTCCTCACAAGGGGAGGAGGAGGGGCAGGCACCAAACTCTTCTCTTTAGTGACCAATGACAGGACTCGAGGGAATGGCAGAAAGATGTGCCAGGGGAAGTTTGGGTTGGTCATTAGGAAAAGGTTCTTCCCCCAGAGGTTGCTGGAGCACTGGAACAGGCTCCCCGGGGAGGTGTCACAGCCCCAAGCCTGACAGTGTTCGAGAAGAGACTGGACAAGGCCCTCAGACACACGGTGTGAACTGCGGGGTTGTCCTGTGCAGGGACAGGAGTTGGACCCGATGATCCTTGTGTGTCCCTTCCAACTCAAGACATTCTGTGATTCTGCGATCAATAAAATGTATAATCTAATACCCAGTGATGTTACTGCAGGCTATTTTCAAGTCTGTACACTAGCACTCAAAACTGCAATATTTCTGTTGTGTTTTATAAATTTAGGCCCCTTCTTTTCATTGGTAAGTTTAATGGCATAGGATATTAACTTCAAAGCAAGAGAAGTCTGGAAGCACTCTTCAGTCCATAGGAAGCACCGTATGTAAGAACCTGTATTGTTTTGCTCAGCATTATATATGCAATATTCAAATATTAATTCCTTCATTGCTTCTTACATTAACTGTGAAACTTACTATTTTCAAAACTATAGGTTTGTTTGTTTGTTTGTTTTAACAATTATAGTTTCTACAAGAAATCATCTCTTTCATGTGTGCACTCATAGCACTGAAATACCTTCCTGGCTTTAGATTTCTTTTTGCCTTACTGCAACTCAGGAAGAAATTTTATATTCGGGTAATAAAACTCTTCAACTTAAATGTTAATAATGGAAAAGCGGATAAAAATAGTGAAGTACTGAACTGTTAGAAAGGCGTGGAAGATACTGATAAGAAGTGGGAGCTAGTTTTCCACATAGGTCTGCTCGTCCATACACACCTTGCAAGTAGCACTCTTGACTACCAGCTGCTTGGCGTATGCATGATTAGGAGTTCTCTGTCTTAAATGCTTTTGTTACGAAGGCCAACATGAGTTGGGCAGAGTATAAAAGAGGAAAGATCTTCATGTGCCAGCATTTCTGTTGGTGGAAGTTCCTTTGACTGCCTGGGACATGAAGCGCTGAGGAGGAGGAACCCAGCACTCAAACGGAACAGTGTCAGTACTGTTTACTCTGGTATTCTGCTCACCTTTATCCACAGCACTCCTTTGGCTTAAGCCACAATGCTTTAGTTCAAACCACAGTCACGCTTCCCTTTCTAAAGGGCTACAAAGGTCAGTGCAAGAGTCTGCAGGAATATACTGCTTCTGAGGAGGAGTGCAGCGAATCTCTGCCCGCATCAGGCTGAGGGTCTGCAGGGAGGTGCTCCTATGTGGATGTACTTTACAACACTAAGCAGGTGCCAATGTTAAGTGGCATTCTTCTGTGGATGAGCAAGTTTTGCCGTCCTGGGTGCAGCAAGCACAGCATTGCCAGCCGGGCGAGGGAGGTGATTGTCCCGCTCTGCTCTGCACTGGTGCGGCCTCGCCTGGAGCCCTGTGTGCAGTTCTGGGCACCACAGGATAAAAAGGATCTAAAGCTACTGGAGAGTGTCCAGAAGAGGGCTACGAAGTTGGTGAAGGGTTTGGAGGGGAAGCCGTATGAGGAGCGACTAAAGTCACTTGGTTTGTTCAGCCTGGAGAAGAGGAGACGAGCAGTGGAACAGGCTCCCCAGGGAGGTGTCCCGGCCCCAAGCCTGACAGTGTTCAAGAAGCAATTGGACAATGCACTCAGACACATGGTGTGAATTTTGGGGTTCTCCTACGCAGGGACGGGAGTTGGACTCAATCCTTTTGAATCCCTTCCAACTCAGGACATTCTATGATTCTATGAAGCTGTCCTGGGTCACTGAGGGGGGGCAACGAGAGGAGGTGGTCTGAGTCAGGTGACCACGAATTGACCAATTGGAGTATTCCATCCCATTCACGACTTCCTGGATTTAAAAGGTGGACCCGAAGGACTCTCTCTCTCTCTTCGGCTGGGTCTCCTGCTGGTTTGCTTTGTCTCTGCATTTTTTTTTCTGCTGTCCCTGCAAGCTGAGGCCTCGTGACAAACTGGATCTAGTTCTGGTTTGCTGAAGGACCCTGCCGGAATGGCTGCTGGGAATTGCAAGACTGGTTCTATAATATTTGTTCTGCTTTATTTTTCTCTATTTTTATTTAGTAGCGTTAGTAAAACGTTTTCAAATTTTCCAGCTTTCTTCTCTCTGTTCTTCTTTTCCTTTCCTCTCAAAATCGCCTGTCCTTAGTGAAAAAGGGGGACGAGAGGGGGGGCGGAAAACGGGAGGGCGGAAGAGGGTTAAGGAAAATACATCTGCCGCGGTTTTTGATTGTCTCCCCGCGATCAAACCACGACAGAAGGCAATTTCTATATATTTATGTGTAAGTTAAGCTAGAAGTTTTATGGGAATCGATTTTCGATACGCCTCTGACATGATCTGATCCTCACAGGAAATACTATGATGTTGGGCTTTTATGTAGTCACAGAATCTAGATACTAGAGGTATCGAATCATGTAAAGGAAAAATCCTTCTGTCTTCCGAATAGCAAAGGTCGTTCTAGACATTGTATTTTCTAATGTTTTTACTTCATTTAGTTTTCAAATTTCTCTGCATGTAAAAGCACAGGTGGATCTTAGCAGCAGTAAATTGAAATGGTGCTAAGTTTTTGTTTTTCCTCTTTAATTGTAATCTTTTTACACAGCAGTGCATTGCCCTGGCTTGTTGCTCCCCATCTCCAATTGCTGTTGCTACTGTGTAAATATTTTAAATGGCAGTTTCTTCCATGACTTGGATGCATCCCAAGGAGGGCAGCAAAGCTGGGGAAGGGGCTGGAAGGCATGTCCTCTGGGGAGCAGCTGGGGACTCTGGGTCTGTCTACTTTGGAGCGAAGGAGGCTGAGGGGCAACATCGCTGCTATCTCCAGGTTCCTGAGGAGGGGAAGTGGAGAGGGAGGTGCTGAGCTCTTCTCCCTGGTACCCAGGGCCAGGACACATGGGAATGGCTCTCAGCTGTGTCCATCAGGGGAGGGTCAGCCCTGACATGAGGAAACATTTCTTTACTGAGAGGTGGTCAAACCCTGCAACAGGCTTCCAGGAGAGGTGGTCGATGCCTCACGTCTGTCAGTGTTGAAGAGGCATTTGGGCGACATGCTTAATACCATGCTTTAGCTTCTGCTGAGTGCTGAAGTAGTCAGGCAGTTGGACTAGGTGATCGTTACAGGGCCCTTCCAGCTGAACTGTTCTGTTCTCTCCCATTCTTCTTCCTACCTGCTACGTTTCCAGAAGTAGATGCGGAGGAAATCTCTGATGACATTTCTCCCCAGCCCTGCACGAGCAGAAGGCACCGAATACCCATAACCATATCCCAGCATAGGCGTTGCCTCTGTCATGTTGTGGGAAGGAGGCACGTACCTTCTGATGGAGTGAGAGCTGGGAATCGTCTCAAGGTAGTTGGACAATCTGAACAAACTGGCAAAAAGCAAGTATGAAGTTCAGTTTGTGAAACTCTTCTCTGTTCATCTGGTTGAGTTGGGTTTCCACAGGGTGGCAAAACCTCACAGCTCTGACACTAGTGAGGCTCAAAGATCAAGCCCTCCATCTGAAGCAGGACATGCTCCTCACCTAAGGAGTTGCAAATCTTTCTGAGGTGAACAACACCTGCTCATTTCCTATGGCTTCTATTTTTCTTCCTTGTACTCATTCTTAGAATTACCCTATCTGTTTTTCATGGAAAAACATGCTAAACCAAAAGAGCCTGAGAACAACAGTAGAGAGAGAAGATCCATACGGGTGCTCCTAGGCCTCAGTGGCTGGGACCAGCACCCCCATGGGACCCCCACCCACCGCCAGCGTCTCGTGCCAAGGACCCAGGGGCCGTGCCTCAGCTCAGCCTGGGGCCTTGGGTCCCTGCCTGAGCCATGTTGTAGGTGTGTGTGCCCGTCTCGTGTCTGCCCCTGTCCCTGGCTGGGCCTGGGCCCTGCTCTGCAGAGAGCGGCTCTCCTGGATGGAGCCCTCAGGGCTCCGTAAGAACTTGTCGTACAGAACTCAAGGCATAACACAGCATAACTATTATATTCTTTTTCTACTCTATCCTATGTATTGTATTCTATTCCATGTGCTCACCATGAGTCAAATAAGGATGAGAATATTATTTACATGAAATGCCAGGGGGTTTTCAGCTCCAGAAACACTTTCAAGGACACAGAACACAAAGGAGACGAGTGGAAACAGGATTTGATTATATTTTCTTTTATTTTCGGTTATTTGATGTCATTTACTGACTCTGTTTACAGAGCCGATGCTCACAAGCATTAAGACAATGCCCACGTGTAGCCAGGAGCAGGCTGATGCATTCTTCAGTTTAGCTTGAAGAAACATCCCTTGCAATCTGGCAAAGGCAAGTCACAGAACTGCAAGAGCAGCAGGAGAAACACAGGCCAAGCTGCCCCTGTGTCCTGAAGAGGGAGAACGTGAGGAATGAGGATCAGGACAGACCACACACAAAAGAAGACGACGAGGAAGAGGAAGAAGAAGAAGAGGTACATGAGGAGGAAGAAGAAGAAGAAGAATATGAGGAAGAAGAAGAAGAAGAAGAAGAAGATCTGTGTGATACTGTGAGGTATTTTGCAAAGTATGGCATCTAGCAATGACAAGCAGAGTTTCTCCCCTTTGCAGACTTTCTTGGTTCCTACACTGCTTGGCTAGGGATGCACGAAAAGCGCTCTTGTTCCTGCCCAGTGCTTGTGTTGCACGCAGGGAGAGCTGAAAAGTGGCAGATCCAGATGGCGCAGCAAGCCAGGAGCCCTTGCAAGTACAGGCTGTTTTGCAGCAGCCAGAACTCCTGGGGAAATGGAACCCAGGAAAGAGCAGAGCTGGCCCCTGCTGCAAAGTTGCTCTGGGCAAGAGAGCCTGACAAAGCCAGGGGCTGTGCTCTATGCTACGAAGTACAAGGAGGAATTCCTAGGAGAACACTTGGCCCCCACTTTGGGACTCCAAGAAGCTTCCTCCCCCCAGCTGCAGGGCACGAGAGGCCATCTTCCTGGTGCTTGAGCAGCAGGCAGGAACCGAGCCAAAAGGGACCAGAGGAGCTCTGAAAAGTGGTCATGCTCAATGCTACAGAGGAAGGCAAAAAACCCCCGGAGACCAGTGCCAATGTGCCCCGGGGGAAAATTCCTTCCTGACCCCAATGCTGGCGATCAGCTGTTCCCTGAGCATGTGAGCAGGACCTGGCTCTTTGTCCCACAGGCTGTTCATGCCTCCCAGGAGCTGCCCAAGCCCTATCCTGCCTTGAGCTGGAGTCATCTCGCGAGCTTCTGAGACTGCCCAAACACCTCTGGCCAGATTGAACTTGAGGGCAAGAATCCTTCCCGTGCCTGTGAGGGCAGCAGGGGCTGCTCCAAAGCACTGGCAGCATCTCTACATCCTATTTCTTACCGCTGCTGGCCCTGGCTCTGCAGGGCATGAAGACAGTGAGCTCTGCAGTGCTCCTCCAGAAGTCATTCTCTTGGTCTTACCACTGCTGTCCAGCTGAAATGACCTGATAGCCTTGAGCACTTGTAGGGGTTGGTGGTTCTTCTAATCTTCTGAGGGCTTTGCATCTGTTCCCTGAACACTGAAGTAGGATTTCTATCCATCAGATGCACTTTGAACGTAATCCTTCGCCATTGCGATTGTATGCTGTTCGTAGGTTGTTGAAGGTTTGTGGTTGAAGGTTTGTGGTTGGAGGTTGTTTGTTTAGGGTTCCTTGTTTCAGGCTTGTTTGGTTGGGGTTGGTTGTTTCAGGTTGTTTAGTTTAGGTTGGTTGGTGGAGGCTATTTTGGTTTGCATTGGTTGAGGTTGTTTGTTCTAGGTTGGCTTAGGTCATTTGGTGTAGGTTTGAGGCTGGCTGGTTGGTTGAGGTTGGTTGGCTGGTTGAGGCTGGTTGGCTGGTTGTGGCTGGTTGTCTACAGGTGGTTGGTTTTGTTTGCTTTTTTTACACTCCATTAGGTTCTAATTAGGTTGTTGGTAGATTCTTTGTTTCTACCTTGTTTGAAGCTTGTCGTTTTGAATGTTGGTTTAAGATGGTTGCTTTGTCTGGGTTTCCGTGACTTCTTTACATGAGATGTTTTAGGGTTGATTTCTGTGGTTGGTTGTTTGATGGTGTATGAGGTTGGTTCTAGGTTCTTTGTAGGTTCTTTGTAGGTTGCGTGTTCGTAAGGCATTGAAACCTTGTTGTTTTAGGTTGTTGAAGGTTGGTAAAGTTTAGTTTAGGTTGGTGGTCTTAAGGTACTTGCTTTAGGTTTCTGTTTTAGCTTGGTTTAGGGTGTTGGATGTCATTTTGTGAAAGCTGATTTGTGGTGTTTGTTTTAGGTGGTTTGGTTTTTCTCGTTTTTGTTAGGCTGTTTGGTTGATCTTTTTTCAGAAAGATTCTTTGAGGTAGGTTGTGTTAGTCTGGTTTAGGTTGTTAGTTGAGGTTTCTTGGTTTGGGCTGTTTAGGTCGGTTTAGGTTTTTTTTGAGGAAGGTTGTTTGAGGGTGGTTGTTAGAGGCTGGTTCTTGAAGGCTGATTGGTTAAGGTTGGCTGGTTTAGGTTGGTTGGGTGAGGTGCTTTTTGGTTGAGGTTATTTTAGTTGGTTCTTGTAGGTTGGTAATTTCTGATGGGATGTTCTAAGCGGGTTTTTTTGAGGGTATTTTCTTGTTTTTTTAAGTTTTAGGTTGGTTTAGAGCATTTGGTTGAGCTCTTTGCTCTAGCGTGGTTTAGGTCATTCACTTTAGGTTCTTTAGATTATTTTAGCTTGGGTGTTTTAGAAGTAGGTTTGATTGCTGATGTTTAGGTTCATGTGTTTCTGTTTAGCTGGGTTTAGGTTGGTTGGATTAGGATGTTTGAGTTGTTTTTTAGGTCAATTGGTTTGAGTTGGTTGCTTTAGCTGTGTTTCTGTTAGTTGTTTGAGGGTGTTTTTCTGAGGCTGGTTGTTTGAGGTAGGTTGTTTGCAGGTTGTGTGCTTGTAGGGCCTTGAAGCTTGGTTGTTGTGGGGCAGTTGAAGTTGGGTTTTGGTTGGTTGTCTTAGGCTTCTTGATTTAGGTTTGCTGGTTTAGCTTGGTTGAGGTTGTCTAGTTGGTGGCTTGAAGTTGTTTGGTGTCATTTGAGGGTTGAGTTCTAGTGTTGGTTTTAGGTGTTTTGGTAGTTCTTGTATTTATGAGGCTGTTTGGTTGATGTTGTTTGAGGAAGATTCTTTAGGGTTGGCTGCTAGAGTTTGGTTTAGGTTTTTGGTCTAGGTATCTTGGTTGAGGTTGTTTAGGTTGGTTTAGGTCATTTGGGTAAGGTGGTTTGAGGCTGGCTGTTTGAGGCTGGTTGGCTGAGGCTGGTTACTAGAGTTTTGTTGGTTGGTTGGGGTTGGTGGTTTGCAGTTGACTGGTTTCTTTTCTTACCCTCTGTTGGGTTGTGTGTAGTTCTTTATAGCTTGTTTCTGTCTTCTTTGTTCCTCTCTTCTTTTTTTATAGCTGCTTTGTGTTACCTTGTTTAGTTAGAAGCTTGTTTGTTTGAATGTTGGTTTAAGTTGGTTGTTTTAGCTCTGTTTACACTAGTTGTTTTAGGGTTGATTTGTGAGGTTGGTTGTTTGATGCTGTATGAGGTTGTTTCTAGGTTCTTTGTGGGCAGCGTGTTCGTAAGGAATTTAAACTTTTTTGGTTTGATTGTTGAAGGTTGGTAAAGTTTGGTTTGGGTTGGTGGTCTTAAGTTACTTGTTTTAGGTTTCTGTTTTAGCTTGGTTTAGGTTGGTTATTGCCGGTTGGTTGTTGTAGATTATTTGATGTCATTTCGTGAAGGCTGATTTGTGTTGTTTGTTTTAGGTGGTTTGTTTTCTCTCGTTCTTGTTAGGCTGTTTGGTTCTTTGGGGTAGGATGTGTTAGTCTGGTTTAGGTTTTTGGCTGAGGTATCTTAATTCAGTTTGTTTAGGTGGTTTTAGGTTTTTTGGGGGAAGGTTGTTTGAAGGTGGTCGTTAGAGGCTGGTTCTTCAAGGGCGATTGGTTAGGGTTGGCTGGTTTAGGTTGGTTGGGCGAGGTGCTTTTTGGTTGAGGTTGTTTTAGTTGGTTCTTTTACATTGGTATTTTAGTTTGGTTGTTTTCGGTGGGATGTTCTAAGCTGGTTTTGTTTAGGATGTTTTCTTTTTTTGTTGTTTTAAGTTGGTTTGGGTTATTTGGTAGAGCTTGTTTGCTTTAGCATGATTTAGACCATTGGATTTAGGTTCTTTAGATTATTTTAGGTTGGGTGTTTTAGACTGGTTCTTTTAGGTTTGTGATTTCAGTACGTTGGTGTATGAATGTGTTTTTAAGTACATTTGTTGAAGTAGGTTGGCTTTATGTTGTTTGGGTTGGTTTCAGTGTTTCTGTTTAGCTTAGTTGAGGCTGGTTGGATTAGGTTGTTGGAGTTGTCTTTAGGTCGATTGGTTTAGGTAGTGTTTTTTGGTTGCGTTGTTCTAAGACAGGCTGGTTCAGGGTTTTTGGTTTAGCGTGGTTTAGGTTGTTCCGTTAAGGGTTCTTCATGTTCCTTGTTATAGTTATACTGGCTTAAGTAGGTTGGTTTCTAAAGTTTGTTTGATGTAGGTTGTTTTGTTTGAGGTGAGTTGTGCAGGGCTCAAGGCCCACCTTGGTGGAGCAGGAGCAGCAGGCAGGCATGCAAAATGTGCAAAAGAATTTGTGGCAAGGGGCCCAGCTCCTCACTGCATAGGAAGGCAAGAAACCGCAGGAGACACTTGCTGGCCCACATGGGGAAAAGAAGCTTTTGTCCCCCAGCTGCAGGGCACGAGAGGCCATCTTCCTGGTGCTTGAGCAGCAGGCAGCAACCGAGGCACAAGGGCCCAGAGGAGCCCTGACAAGTGGTCTTGCTCGATGCTGCAGAGGAAGGCAAAAAAGCCCCGGGGACCAGTGCCAGTGTGCCCCGGGGGAAGATTCCTTCCTGACCCCAGCCAGTGCTGGCGATCGGCTCTTCCCTGAGCATGGGAGCCAGACCTGGCTCCTTGTTCCACAGGCTGCTCCCGCCTCCCAGGAGCTGCCCAAGCCTTATTCTCCCTTGACTTGGAGACATCTCGGGGGCTTCCAAGAGTGTGCAAATATCTCCCGTCGGATTGGCCTTGGGGGCAAGAATCCTTCCCATATCCGTCAGGACAGCAGGGGCTGCTCCAAAGCACTGGGACCCCTGGCAGCATCTCTGCATCCTATTTCTTACCGCTGCTGGCCCTGGCTCTGCAGGGGATGAAGACAGCCAGCTCTGCAGTGCTCCTCCACAAGTCATTCCCTTGCTCTTACCACTGCTGTCCAGCTGAGAAGGCTTTCCGTCAAAAGATGAGCCTTGCAGCAGAGAACCTCCAGCAGCCTCGTCCAGCCTCCAGTCTTCTCCTCCCTCAGCCCCCACCAAGGAATTCCACCGGTTCCTCAAGTGCTTCCCCTGGGATGTGTTGGGGCTGCCCCCGGGCCAGCTCTGGCACTGGACACGGGAAGCTGCTCCTTTTGCTCCTGCCCGGGGCGTTGTGACGGCTGCGTTGCCGGGTGCTGGCATTGTGACATGGGGGTGACAGAGCCACACGTGTGCAGCCCCACCCGCCCCCACTCCGCCCAGCATTCTATGGAGAAAGCCTTTGGGGTGCTGTCCCCGAGGCAGTCCCTGTGCTCAGGAGGCCCAGGGGCTGTCCCTGCCGTTTGGTGGCCGTGCACTGAGAACAGCTGCTAGGTGGCCCTGACTCTCCTCCTTTGCCATTCGGCTTGTTTGTAGGGAGTTGGAGGTTTGCTGTTGGAGGTTCATTGTTCGAGGCTGTTGATTTAGGGTTTCTTGTTTCAGGTTTGTTTGTTTGAGGTTGGTTGTTTCAGGTTGTTTGGTTTAGGTTGCTTTGCGGAGGCTGTTTTGGTTGAGGATGGTTGAGGTTGGTTGTTCTAGGCTGGTTTAGGTTGGTTGAGGCCTGTTGTTTGAGGTTGGTTGTTTGAGTCTGGTTGCTTGGCTGTTTAAGGCTGTTTGTTTACAGCTGGCTTTTTGCGGTTGTTTTTTCCATACTGAATTAGGTTCTAATTAGGTTGTTTGTAGCTTCTTTGTTTCTACCTTGTTGGAAGCTTGTTGCTGTTTTGAGTGGTGGTTTAAGTTGGTTGCTTTAGCTAGGTTTTTATGAGTTGTTTGCGGGTATTTTGTTGTGGTTGGTTGTTTGAGGACGTTTGTTTGTACGTCGTGTGTTTGTAGGCCATTTCCGCTTGGTTAGTTTGGGGCTGTTGAAGCTGGATTTAAGGTGGTTGTCTTGCGTTGCTTGTTTTGGGTTTTTTGGTTTAGCTTGGTTGAGGTTGGTTATTTGGTGTCTTGAGGTTGTTTGGTGTCATTTGAAGGTTGATTTCTGGTTTAGGAGGTCCAGGTGTCTGTGTCTGCTATTTGTTGGCCATGCACTGGCCAGAGCTGCTGCGTGTCTCTGATGCCTCCTTTTCCATTTAGTTTCCCAGGGCAAGCCTCATGCATTTACTGTTGTCTCAGGTTTGGGCAGAAAGCAGTCCTGCAACCCAGAGACTAACGATATTAGCTCTCTCCTGTCTGCACTAGAGGGTTCCCTTTTGCTACCTAGTTATCTGAGTGTGAGGTCCACCAGTGTGGGAACAGTACCTTTCCATTTTTGGAGGCTAAAATTGAAAGGGATGATTCTCCTGCAGAGGGATCTGGACAGTTGGAGAACTGGGCAGTCACCAACTGCAAGAAGTTCAACAAGAGCTAGTACCAGATTTTGTACCTGGGACACGGCAGCCCTGGCTGTACCTATAGACTGGGGGACGAGATGCTGGAAGGCAGCTCTGTGGAGAGGGATCTGGGGCTTCTGGTCGACAGCAAGTTGTACATTGCAGTTTGCCCTGGCAGCCAAGAGGGGCAACCGTGTCCTGGGTGCAGCAAGCACAGCATTGCCAGCCGGGCGAGGGAGGTGATTGTCCCGCTCTGCTCTGCACTGGTGCGGCCTCGCCTGGAGCCCTGTGTGCAGTTCTGGGAGACACAGGATAAAAAGGCTCTAAAGCTACTGGAGAGTGTCCAGAGGAGGGCTCCGAAGTTGGTAAAGGGTTTGGAGGGGAAGCCGTATGAGGAGCGGCTAAAGTCACTTGGTTTGTTCAGCTTGGAGGAGCCTGAGGGGAGAGCTCATTGCAGTCTACAGCTTCCTCACAAGGGGAGGAGGAGGGGCAGGCACCAAACTCTTCTCTTTAGTGACCAATGACAGGAGCCGAGGGAATGGCAGGAAGATGTGCCAGGGGAGGTTTGGGTTGGTCATTAGGAAAAGGTTCTTCCCCCAGAGGGTGCTGGAGCACGGGAACAGGCTCCCCGGGGAGGTGTCACGGCCCCAAGCCTGACAGTGTTCGAGAAGCGACTGGACAAGGCCCTCAGACACACGGTGTGAACTGCGGGGTTGTCCTGTGCAGGGACAGGAGTTGGACCCGATGATCCTTGCGTGTCCCTTCCAACTCAAGACATTCTGTGATTCTGCGATCAATAAAATGTATAATCTAATACCCAGTGATGTTACTGCAGGCTATTTTCAAGTCTGTACACTAGCACTCAAAACTGCAATATTTCTGTTGTGTTTTATAAATTTAGGCCCCTTCTTTTCATTGTTAAGTTTAATGGCATAGGATATTAACTTCAAAGCAAGAGAAGTCTGGAAGCACTCTTCAGTCCATAGGAAGCACCGTATGTAAGAACCTGTATTGTTTTGCTCACAATTATATATGCAATATTCAAATATTAATTGCTTCATTGCTTCTTACATTAACTGTGAAACTTACTATTTTCAAAACTATAGGTTGTTTGTTTGTTTGTTTGCTTTAACAAGTATAGTTTCTACAAGAAATCGTCTCTTTCATGTGTGCACTCATAGCACTGAAATACCTTCCTGGCTTTAGATTTCTTTTTGCCTTACTGCAACTCAGGAAGAAATTTTATATTCGGATAATAAAACTCTTCAACTTAAATGTTAATAATGGAAAAGCGGATAAAAATAGTGAAGTACTGAACTGTTAGAAAGGCGTGGAAGATACTGATAAGAAGTGGGAGCTAGTTTTCCACATAGGTCTGCTCGTCCATACACACCTTGCAAGTAGCACTCTTGATTCCCAGCTGCTTGGTGTATGCATGATTAGGAGTTCTCTGTCTTAAATGCTTTTGTTACGAAGGCCAACATGAGTTGGGCAGAGTATAAAAGAGGAAAGATCTTCATGTGCCAGCATTTCTGTTGGTGAAAGTTCCTTTGACTGCCTGGGACATGAAGCACTGAGGAGGAGGAACCCAGCACTCAAACGGAACAGTGTCAGTACTGTTTACTCGGGTATTCTGCTCACCTTTATCCACAGCACTCCTTTGGCTTAAGCCACAATGCTTTAGTTCAAACCACAGTCACGATTCCTTTTCTAAAGGGCTACAAAGGTCAGTGCAAGAGTCTGCAGGAATATACTGCTTCTGAGGAGGGGTGCAGCGAATCTCTGCCCGCATCAGGCTGAGGGTCTGCAGGGAGGTGCTCCTATGTGGATGTACTTTACAACACTAAGCAGGTGCCAATGTTAAGTGGCATTCTTCTGTGGATGAGCAAGTTTTGCAGTCCTGGGTGCAGCAAGCACAGCATTGCCAGCCCGGCGAGGGAGGTGGTTGTCCCGCTCTGCTCTGCACTGGTGCGGCCTCGCCTGGAGCCCTGTGTGCAGTTCTGGGAGACACAGGATAAAAAGGATCTAAAGCTACTGGAGAGTGTCCAGAAGAGGGCTACGAAGTTGGTGAAGGGTTTGGAGGGGAAGCCGTATGAGGAGTGACTAAAGTCACTTGGTTTGTTCAGCCTGGAGAAGAGGAGACGAGCAGTGGAACAGGCTCCCCAGGGAGGTGTCCCGGCCCCAAGCCTGACAGTGTTCAAGAAGCAATTGGACAACGCACTCAGACACATGGTGTGAATTTTGGGGTTCTCCTACGCAGGGACGGGAGTTGGACTCAATCCTTTTGAATCCCTTCCAACTCAGGACATTCTATGATTCTATGAAGCTGTCCTGGGTCACTGAGGGGGGGCAACGAGAGGAGGTGGTCTGAGTCAGGTGACCACGAATTGACCAATTGGAGTATTCCATCCCATTCACGACTTCCTGGATTTAAAAGGTGGACCCGAAGGACTCTCTCTCTCTTCGGCTGGGTCTCCTGCTGGTTTGCTTTGTCTCTGCATTTTTTTTTCTGCTGTCCCTGCAAGCTGAGGCCTCGTGACAAACTGGATCTAGTTCTGGTTGGCTGAAGGACCCTGCCGGAATGGCTGCTGGGAATTGCAAGACTGGTTCTATAATATTTGTTCTGCTTTATTTTTCTCTATTTTTATTTAGTAGCGTTAGTAAAACGTTTTCAAATTTTCCAGGTTTCTTCTCTCTGTTCTTCTTTTCCTTTCCTCTCAAAATCGCCTGTCCTTAGTGAAAAAGGGGGACGAGAGGGGGGGCGGAAAACGGGAGGGGGGAAAAGGGTTAAGGAAAATACATCTGCCGCGGTTTTTGATTGTCTCCCCGCGATCAAACCACGACAGAAGGCAATTTCTATATATTTATGTGTAAGTTAAGCTAGAAGTTTTATGGGAAGAGCTTTTCGATACGCCTCTGACAGGATCTGATCCTCACAGGAAATACTATGATGTTGGGCTTTTATGTAGTCACAGAATCTAGATACTAGAGGTATCGAATCATGTAAAGGAAAAATCCTTCTGTCTTCCGAATAGCAAAGGTCGTTCTAGACATTGTATTTTCTAATGTTTTTACTTCATTTAGTTTTCAAATTTCTCTGCATGTAAAAGCACAGGTGGATCTTAGCAGCAGTAAATTGAAATGGTGCTAAGTTTTTGTTTTTCCTCTTTAATTGTAATCTTTTTACACAGTAGTGCATTGCCGTGGCTTGTTGCTCCCCATCTCCAATTGCTGTTGCTACTGTGTAAATATTTTAAATGGCAGTTTCTTCCATGACTTGGATGCATCCCAAGGGAGGGCAGCAAAGCTGGGGAAGGGGCTGGAAGGCATGTCCTCTGGGGAGCAGCTGGGGACTCTGGGTCTGTCTACTTTGGAGCGAAGGAGGCTGAGGGGCAACATCGCTGCTATCTCCAGGTTCCTGAGGAGGGGAAGTGGAGAGGGAGGTGCTGAGCTCTTCTCCCTGGTACCCAGGGCCAGGACACATGGGAATGGCTCTCAGCTGTGTCCATCAGGGGAGGTTCAGCCCTGACATGAGGAAACATTTCTTTACTGAGAGGTGGTCAAACCCTGCAACAGGCTTCCAGGAGAGGTGGTCGATGCCTCGCCTCTGTCAGTGTTGAAGAGGCATTTGGGCAACATGCTTAATACCATGCTTTAGCTTCTGCTGAGTGCTGAAGTAGTCAGGCAGTTGGACTAGGTGATCGTTACAGGGCCCTTCCAGCTGAGCTATTCTGTTCTCTCCCATTCTTCTTCCTACCTGCTACTTTCCCAGAAGTAGATGCGGAGGAAATCTCTGATGACATTTCTCCCCAGCCCTGCACGAGCAGAAGGCACCGAATACCCATAACCATATCCCAGCATAGGCGTTGCCTCTGTCATGTTGTGGGAAGGAGGCACGTACCTTCTGATGGAGTGAGAGCTGGGAATCGTCTCAAGGTAGTCGGACAATCTGAACAAATTGGCAAAAAGCAAGTATGAAGTTCAGTTTGTGAAACTCTTCTCTGTTCATCCGGTTGAGTTGGGTTTCCACAGGGTGGCAAAACCTCACAGCTCTGACACTAGTGAGGCTCAAAGATCAAGCCCTCCATCTGAAGCAGGACATGCTCCTCACCTAAGGAGTTGCAAATCTTTCTGAGGTGAACAATACCTGCTCATTTCCTATGGCTTCTTTTTTTCTTCCTTGTACTCATTTTTAGAAATACCCTATCTGTTTTTCATGGAAAAACATGCTAAACCAAAAGAGCCTGAGAAGAACAGTAGAGAGAGAAGATCCATATGGGTGCTCCTAGGCCTCAGTGGCTGGGACCGGCCCCCACATGGGACCCCCACCCACCGCCAGCGTCTCGTGCCAAGGGCCCAGGGGCCGTGCCTCAGCTCAGCCTGGGGCCTTGGGTCCCTGCCTGAGCCATGTTGTAGGTGTGTGTGCCCGTCTCGTGTCTGCCCCTGTCCCTGGCTGGGCCTGGGCCCTGCTCTGCAGAGAGCGGCTCTCCTGGATGGAGCCCTCAGGGCTCCGTAAGAACTTGTCGTACAGAACTCAAGGCATAACACAGCATAACTATTATATTCTTTTTCTACTCTATCCTATGTATTGTATTCTGTTCCATGTGCTCAGCATGAGTCAAAAAAGGATGAGAATATTATTTACATGAAATGCCAGGGGGTTTTCAGCTCCAGAAACACTTTCAAGCACCCAGAACACAAAGGAGACGAGTGGAAACAGGATTTGATTATATTTTATTTTATTTTTGGTTATTTTATGTCATTTACTGACTCTGTTTACAGAGCCGATGCTCACAAGCATTAAGACAATGCCCACGTGTAGCCAGGAGCAGGCTGATGCATTCTTCAGTTTAGCTTGAAGAAACATCCCTTGCAATCTGGCAAAGGCAAGTCACAGAACTGCAAGAGCAGCAGGAGAAACACAGGCCAAGCTGCCCCTGTGTCCTGAAGAGGGAGAACGTGAGGAATGAGGATCAGGATAGACCACATACAAAAGAAGAAGACGAGGAAGAAGAAGAAGAAGAAGAGGTAGACGAGGAGGAAGAAGAAGAAGAAGAGGTAGATGAGGAAGAAGAAGAGGAACAAGAAGAAGAATATGAGGAAGAAGAAGAAGAAGATCTGTGTGATACTGTGAGGTATTTTGCAAAGTATGGCATCTAGCAATGACAAGCAGAGTTTCTCCCCTTTGCAGACTTTCTTGGTTCCTACACTGCTTGGCTAGGGATGCACGAAAAGCGCTCTTGTTCCTGCCCAGTGCTTGTGTTGCACGCAGGGAGAGCTGAAAAGTGGCAGATCCAGATGGTGCAGCAAGCCAGGAGCCCTCGCAAGCACAGGCTGTTTTGCAGCAGCCAGAACTCCTGGGGAAATGGAACCCAGGAAAGAGCAGAGCTGGCCCCTGCTGCAAAGTTGCTCTGGGCAAGAGAGCCTGAGAGAGCCAGGGGCTGTGCTCAATGCTACGAAGTACAAGAAGGAATTCCTAGGAGAACACTTGGCCCCCACCCTGGGACTCCAAGAAGCTTCCTCCCCCCCCAGCTGCAGGGCACGAGAGGCCATCTTCCTGGTGCTTGAGCAGCAGGCAGGAACCGAGCCAAAAGGGACCAGAGGAGCTCTAAAAAGTGGTCATGCTCAATGCTACAGAGGAAGGCAAAAAACCCCCGGAGACCAGTGCCAATGTGCCCCGGGGGAAAATTCCTTCCTGACCCCAATGCTGGCGATCGGCTGTTCCCTGAGCATGTGAGCAGGACCTGGCTCCTTGTCCCACAGGCTGTTCATGCCTCCCAGGAGCTGCCCAAGCCCTATCCTGCCTTGAGCTGGAGTCATCTCGGGGGCTTCTGAGAGTGCCCAAACGCCTCTGGCCGGATTGAACTTGAGGGCAAGAATCCTTCCCGTGCCTGTGAGGACAGCAGGGGCTGCTCCAAAGCACTGGCAGCATCTCTACATCCTATTTCTTACCGCTGCTGGCCCTGGCTCTGCAGGGCATGAAGACAGTGAGCTCTGCAGTGCTCCTCCACAAGTCATTCTCTTGGTCTTACCATTGCTGTCCAGCTGAAACGATCTGATAGCCTTGGGCACTTGTAGGGGTTGGTGGTTCTTCTAATCTTCTGAGGGCTTTGCATCTGTTCCCTGAACACTGAAGTAGGATTTCTATCCATCAGATGCACTTTGAACGTAATCCTTCGCCATTGCGATTGTTTGTATGTTGTTCGTAGGTTGTTGAAGGTTTGTGGTTGAAGGTTTGTGGTTGGAAGTTGTTTGTTTAGGGTTTCTTGTTTCAGGCTTGTTTGGTTGGGGTTGGTTGTTTCAGGTTGCTTAGTTTAGGTTGGTTGGTGGAGGCTATTTTGGTTTGGATTGGTTGAGGTGGTTTGTTCTAGGTTGGCTTAGGTCATTTGGTGTAGGTTTGAGGCTGGCTGGTTGGTTGAGGTTGGTTGGCTGGTTGAGGCCGGTTGGCTGGTTGTGGCTGGTTGTTTACAGGTGGTTGGTTTTGTTTGCTTTTTTTACACTCCATTAGGTTCTAATTAGGTTGTTGGTAGATTCTTTGTTTCTACCTTGTTTGAAGCTTGTCGTTTTGAATGTTGGTTTAAGATTGTTGCTTTGGCTGGATTTCCATGACTTCTTTACATGAGTCGTTTTAGGGTTGATTTCTGTGGTTGGTTGTTTGATGCTGTATGAGGTTGCTTGTAGGTTCTTTGTAGGTTCTTTGTAGGTTGCGTGTTCGTAAGGCATTGAAACCTTGTTGTTTTAGGTTGTTGAAGGTTGGTAAAGTTTAGTTTAGGTTGGTGGTCTTAAGGTACTTGCTTTAGGTTTCTGTTTTAGCTTGGTTTAGGGTGTTGGATGTCATTTTGTGAAAGCTGATTTGTGGTGTTTGTTTTAGGTGGTTTGGTTTTTCTCATTTTTGTTAGGCTGTTTGGTTGATTTTTTTTCAGAAAGATTCTTTGAGGTAGGTTGTGTTAGTCTGGTTTAGGTTGTTAGTTGAGGTTTCTTGGTTTGGGCTGTTTAGGTCGGTTTAGGTTTTTTTTGAGGAAGGTTGTTTGAGAGTGGTTGTTAGAGGCTGGTTCTTGAAGGCTGATTGGTTAAGGTTGGCTGGTTTAGGTTGGTTGGGTGAGGTGCTTTTTGGTTGAGGTTGTTTTAGTTGGTTCTTGTAGGGTGGTAGTTTTAGATGGGATGTTCTAAGCGGGTTTTTTTTAGGGTATTTTCTTGTTTTTTTACGTTTTAGGTTGGTTTAGGTCATTTGGTTGAGCTTGTTTGCTTTAGCGTGGTTTAGGTCATTCACTTTAGGTTCTTTAGATTATTTTAGCTTGGGTGTTTTAGAAGTAGGTTTGATTGCTGATGTTTAGGTTCATGTGTTTCTGTTTAGCTAGCTTTGGGTTGGTTGGATTAGGATGTTTGAGTTGTTTTTTAGGTCAATTGGTTTGAGATGTTTGCTTTACTTGTGTTTCTGTTAGTTGTTTGAGGGTGGTTTTTTGAGGCTGATGTTTGAGGTAGGTCGTTTGCAGGTTGTGTGCTTGTAGGACCATGAAGCTTGGTTGTTGTGGGGCACTTGAGGTTGGGTTTTGGTTGGTTGTCTTAGGCTGCTTGATTTAGGTTTGCTGGTTTAGCTTGGTTGAGGTTGTCTAGTTGGTGGCTTGAAGTTGTTTGGTGTCATTTTAAGGTTGAGTTCTAATGTTGGTTTTAGGTGTTTTGGTAGTTCTTGTATTTATGAGGCTGTTTGGCTGATGTTGTTTGAGGAAGATTCTTTAGGGTTGGCTGCTAGAGTTTGGTTTAGGTTTTTGGTCTAGGTATCTTGGTTGAGGTTGTTCAGGTTGGTTTAGGTCATTTGGGTTAGGTCTTTTAGCTTAGGTGGTTTGAGGCTGGCTGTTTGAGGCTGGTTGGCTGAGGCTGGTTGCTTGAGCTTGATTGGTTGGTTGGGACTGGTTGTTTACAGTTTGTAGGTTTTGGTTGCTTTTTACCCTCTCTTAGGTTCTGTGTAGTTCTTTGTAGCTTGTTTGTGTTACCTTGTTTGTTTGAAGCTTCTTTGTGTGAATGTTGGTTTAAGTTGGTTGGTTTAGCTCTGTTTACACTAGTTGTTTTAGGGTTGATTTGTGAGGTTGGTTGTTTGATGCTGGATGAGGTTGTTTCTAGGTTCTTTGTGGGCAGCGTGTTCGTAAGGGATTTAAACTTTTTTGGTTTGATTGTTGAAGGTTGGTAAAGTTTGGTTTGGGTTGGTGGTCTTAAGTTATTTGTTTTAGATTTCCGTTTTAGCTTGGTTTAGGTTGGTTATTGCCGGTTGGTTGTTGTAGATTATTTGATGTCATTTTGTGAAGGCTGATTTGTGTTGTTTGTTTTAGGTGGTTTGTTTTCTCTCGTTCTTGTTAGGCTGTTTGGTTCTTTGGGGTAGGTTGTGTTAGTCTGGTTTAGGTTTTTGGTTGAGGTATCTTAATTCAGGTTGTTTAGTTGGTTTTAGTTTTTTTGGGGGAAGGTTGTTTGAAGGTGGTTGTTAGAGGCTGGTTCTTCAAGGGTGATTGCTTAGGGTTGGCTGGTTTAGGTTGGTTGGGCGAAGTGCTTTTTGGTTGAGGTTATTTTAGTTGGTTCTTTTACGTTGGTATTTTAGTTTGGTTGTTTTCGGTGGGATGTTCTAAGCTGGTTTTGTTTAGGATGTTTTCTTTTTTTGTTGTTTTCAGTTGGTTTGGGTTATTTGGTTGAGCTTGTTTGCTTTAGCATGCTTTAGATCATTGGATTTAGGTTCTTTAGATTATTATAGGTTGGGTGTTTTAGACTGGTTCTTTTAGGTTTGTGATTTCAGTACGTTGGTGTATGAATGTGTTTTTAAGTACATTTGTTGAAGTAGGTTGGCTTTATGTTGTTTGGGTTGGTTTCAGTGTTTCTGTTTAGCTTAGTTGAGGCTGGTTGGATTAGGTTGTTGGAGTTGTCTTTAGGTCGATTGGTTTAGGTAGTGTTTTTTGGGTTGCATTGTTCTAAGACAGGCTGGTTCAGGGTTTTTGGTTTAGCGTGGTTTAGGTTGTTCCGTTAAGGGTTCTTCATGTTCCTTGTTATAGTTATACTGGCTTAAGTAGGTTGGTTTCTAAAGTTTGTTTGATGTAGGTTGTTTTGTTTGAGGTGAGTTGTGCAGGGCTCAAGGCCCACCTTGGTGGAGCAGGAGCAGCAGGCAGGCATGCAAAATGTGCAAAAGAATTTGTGGCAAGGGGCCCAGCTCCTCACTGCATAGGAAGGCAAGAAACCGCAGGAGACACTTGCTGGCCCACATGGGGAAAAGAAGCTTTTGTCCCCCAGCTGCAGGGCACGAGAGGCCATCTTCCTGGTGCTTGAGCAGCAGGCAGCGACCAAGCCACAAGGGCCCAGAGGAGCCCTGACAAGTGGTCTTGCTCGATGCTGCAGAGGAAGGCAAAAAAGCCCTGGGGACCAGTGCCAGTGTGCCCTGGGGGAAGATTCCTTCCTGACCCCAGCTAGTGCTGGCGATCGGCTCTTCCCTGAGCATGGGAGCCAGACCTGGCTCCTTGTTCCACAGGCTGCTCCCGCCTCCCAGGAGCTGCCCAAGCCTTATTCTCCCTTGACTTGGAGACATCTCGGGGGCTTCCAAGAGTGTGCAAATATCTCCAGTCGGATTGGCCTTGGGGGCAAGAATCCTTCCCATATCCGTCAGGACAGCAGGGGCTGCTCCAAAGCACTGGGACCCCTGGCAGCATCTCTGCATCCTATTTCTTACCGCTACTGGCCCTGGCTCTGCCGGGGATGAAGACAGCCAGCTCTGCAGTGCTCCTCCACAAGTCATTCCCTTGCTCTTACCACTGCTGTCCAGCTGAGAAGGCTTTCCGTCAAAAGATGAGCCTTGCAGCGGAGAACCTCCAGCAGCCGCGTCCAGCCTCCAGTCTTCTCCTCCCTCAGCCCCCACCAAGGAATTCCACCGGTTCCTCAAGTGCTTCCCCTGGGATGTGTTGGGGCTGCCCCCAGGCCAGCTCTGGCACTGGACACGGGAAGCTGCTCCTTTTGCTCCTGCCCGGGGCGTTGTGACGGCTGCGTTGCCGGGTGCTGGCATTGTGACATGGGGGTGACAGAGCCACACGTGTGCAGCCCCACCCGCCCCCACTCCGCCCAGCATTCTATGGAGGAAGCCTTTGGGGTGCTGTCCCCGAGGCAGTCCCTGTGCTCAGGAGGCCCAGGGGCTGTCCCTGCCGTTTGGTGGCCGTGCACTGAGAACAGCTGCTGGGTGGCCCTGACTCTCCTCCTTTGCCATTCGGCTTGTTTGTAGGGAGTTGGAGGTTTGCTGTTGGAGGTTCATTGTTCGAGGCTGTTGATTTAGGGTTTCTTGTTTCAGGTTTGTTTGTTTGAGGTTGGTTGTTTCAGGTTGTTTGGTTTAGGTTGCTTTGCGGAGGCTGTTTTGGTTGAGGATGGTTGAGGTTGGTTGTTCTAGGCTGGTTTAGGTTGGTTGAGGCCTGTTGTTTGAGGTTGGTTGTTTGAGTCTGGTTGCTTGGCTGTTTAAGGCTGTTTGTTTACAGCTGGCTTTTTGCGGTTGTTTTTTTCATACTGAATTAGGTTCTAATTAGGTTGTTTGTAGCTTCTTTGTTTCTACCTTGTTGGAAGCTTGTTGCTGTTTTGAGTGGTGGTTTAAGTTGGTTGCTTTAGCTAGGTTTTTATGAGTTGTTTGCGGGTATTTTGTTGTGGTTGGTTGTTTGAGGACGTTTGTTTGTACGTCGTGTGTTTGTAGGCCATTTCCACTTGGTTAGTTTGGGGCTGTTGAAGCTGGATTTAAGGTGGTTGTCTTGCGTTGCTTGTTTTGGGTTTTTTGGTTTAGCTTGGTTGAGGTTGGTTATTTGGTGTCTTGAGGTTGTTTGGTGTCATTTGAAGGTTGATTTCTGGTTTAGGAGGTCCAGGTGTCTGTGTCTGCTATTTGTTGGCCATGCACTGGCCAGAGCTGCTGCGTGTCTCTGATGCCTCCTTTTCCATTTAGTTTCCCAGGGCAAGCCTCATGCATTTACTGTTGTCTCAGGTTTGGGCAGAAAGCAGTCCTGCAACCCAGAGACTAACGATATTAGCTCTCTCCTGTCTGCACTAGAGGGTTCCCTTTTGCTACCTAGTTATCTGAGTGTGAGGTCCACCAGTGTGGGAACAGTACCTTTCCATTTTTGGAGGCAAAAATTGAAAGGGATGATTCTCCTGCAGAGGGATCTGGACAGTTGGAGAACTGGGCAGTCACCAACTGCATGAAGTTCAACAAGAGCTAGTACCAGATTTTGTACCTGGGACACGGCAGCCCTGGCTGTACCTATAGACTGGGGGACGAGATGCTGGAAGGCAGCTCTGTGGAGAGGGATCTGGGGCTTCTGGTCGACAGCAAGTTGTACATTGCAGTTTGCCCTGGCAGCCAAGAGGGGCAACCGTGTCCTGGGTGCAGCAAGCACAGCATTGCCAGCCGGGCGAGGGAGGTGGTTGTCCCGCTCTGCTCTGCACTGGTGCGGCCTCGCCTGGAGCCCTGTGTGCAGTTCTGGGAGACACAGGATAAAAAGGCTCTAAAGCTACTGGAGAGTGTCCAGAGGAGGGCTCCGAAGTTGGTAAAGGGTTTGGAGGGGAAGCCGTATGAGGAGCGGCTAAAGTCACTTGGTTTGTTCAGCTTGGAGGAGCCTGAGGGGAGAGCTCATTGCAGTCTACAGCTTCCTCACAAGGGCAGGAGGAGGGGCAGGCACCAAACTCTTCTCTTTAGTGACCAATGACAGGACCCGAGGGAATGGCAGGAAGATGTGCCAGGGGAGGTTTGGGTTGGTCATGAGGAAAAGGTTCTTCCCCCAGAGGGTGCAGGAGCACGGGAACAGGCTCCCCGGGGAGGTGTCACGGCCCCAAGCCTGACAGTGTTCGAGAAGAGACTGGACAAGGCCCTCAGACACACGGTGTGAACTGCGGGGTTGTCCTGTGCAGGGACAGGAGTTGGACCCGATGATCCTTGCGTGTCCCTTCCAACTCAAGACATTCTGTGATTCTGCGATCAATAAAATGTATAATCTAATACCCAGTGATGTTCCTGCAGGCTATTTTCAAGTCTGTACACTAGCACTCAAAACTGCAATATTTCTGTTGTGTTTTATAAATTTAGGCCCCTTCTTTTCATTGTTAAGTTTAATGGCATAGGATATTAACTTCAAAGCAAGAGAAGTCTGGAAGCACTCTTCAGTCCATAGGAAGCACCGTATGTAAGAACCTGTATTGTTTTGCTCACAATTATATATGCAATATTCAAATATTAATTGCTTCATTGCTTCTTACATTAACTGTGAAACTTACTATTTTCAAAACTATAGGTTGTTTGTTTGTTTGTTTGCTTTAACAAGTATAGTTTCTACAAGAAATCGTCTCTTTCATGTGTGCACTCATAGCACTGAAATACCTTCCTGGCTTTAGATTTCTTTTTGCCTTACTGCAACTCAGGAAGAAATTTTATATTCGGATAATAAAACTCTTCAACTTAAATGTTAATAATGGAAAAGCGGATAAAAATAGTGAAGTACTGAACTGTTAGAAAGGCGTGGAAGATACTGATAAGAAGTGGGAGCTAGTTTTCCACATAGGTCTGCTCGTCCATACACACCTTGCAAGTAGCACTCTTGATTCCCAGCTGCTTGGCGTATGCATGATTAGGAGTTCTCTGTCTTAAATGCTTTTGTTACGAAGGCCAACATGAGTTGGGCAGAGTATAAAAGAGGAAAGATCTTCATGTGCCAGCATTTCTGTTGGTGAAAGTTCCTTTGACTGCCTGGGACATGAAGCACTGAGGAGGAGGAACCCAGCACTCAAACGGAACAGTGTCAGTACTGTTTACTCGGGTATTCTGCTCACCTTTATCCACAGCACTCCTTTGGCTTAAGCCACAATGCTTTAGTTCAAACCACAGTCACGATTCCTTTTCTAAAGGGCTACAAAGGTCAGTGCAAGAGTCTGCAGGAATATACTGCTTCTGAGGAGGGGTGCAGCGAATCTCTGCCCACATCAGGCTGAGGGTCTGCAGGGAGGTGCTCCTATGTGGATGTACTTTACAACACTAAGCAGGTGCCAATGTTAAGTGGCATTCTTCTGTGGATGAGCAAGTTTTGCAGTCCTGGGTGCAGCAAGCACAGCATTGCCAGCCGGGCGAGGGAGGTGGTTGTCCCGCTCTGCTCTGCACTGGTGCGGCCTCGCCTGGAGCCCTGTGTGCAGTTCTGGGCACCACAGGTTAAAAAGGATCTAAAGCTACTGGAGAGTGTCCAGAAGAGGGCTACGAAGTTGGTGAAGGGTTTGGAGGGGAAGCCGTATGAGGAGTGACTAAAGTCACTTGGTTTGTTCAGCCTGGAGAAGAGGAGACGAGCAGTGGAACAGGCTCCCCAGGGAGGTGTCCCGGCCCCAAGCCTGACAGTGCTCAAGAAGCAATTGGACAATGCACTCAGACACATGGTGTGAATTTTGGGGTTCTCCTACGCAGGGACGGGAGTTGGACTCAATCCTTTTGAATCCCTTCCAACTCAGGACATTCTATGATTCTATGAAGCTGTCCTGGGTCACTGAGGGGGGGCAAAGAGAGAAGGTGGTCTGAGTCAGGTGACCGTGAATTGACCAATTGGAGTATTCCATCCCATTCACGACTTCCTGGATTTAAAAGGTGGACCCGAAGGACTCTCTCTCTCTCTTCGGCTGGGTCTCCTGCTGGTTTGCTTTGTCTCTGCATTTTTTTTTCTACTGTCCCTGCAAGCTGAGGCCTCGTGACAAACTGGATCTAGTTCTGGTTGGCTGAAGGACCCTGCCGGAATGGCTGCTGGGAATTGCAAGACTGGTTCTATAATATTTGTTCTGCTTTATTTTTCTCTATTTTTATTTAGTAGTGTTAGTAAAACGTTTTCAAATTTTCCAGCTTTCTTCTCTCTGTTCTTCTTTTCCTTTCCTCTCAAAATCGCCTGTCCTTAGTGAAAAAGGGGGACGAGAGGGGGGGCGGAAAACGGGAGGGGGGAAAAGGGTTAAGGAAAATACATCTGCCGCGGTTTTTGATTGTCTCCCCGCGATCAAACCACGACAGAAGGCAATTTCTATATATTTATGTGTAAGTTAAGCTAGAAGTTTTATGGGAAGAGCTTTTCGATACACCTCTGACAGGATCTGATCCTCACAGGAAATACTATGATGTTGGGCTTTTATGTAGTCACAGAATCTAGATACTAGAGGTATCGAATCATGTAAAGGAAAAATCCTTCTGTCTTCCGAATAGCAAAGGTCGTTCTAGACATTGTATTTTCTAATGTTTTTACTTCATTTAGTTTTCAAATTTCTCTGCATGTAAAAGCACAGGTGGATCTTAGCAGCAGTAAATTGAAATGGTGCTAAGTTTTTGTTTTTCCTCTTTAATTGTAATCTTTTTACACAGTAGTGCATTGCCCTGGCTTGTAGCTCCCCATCTCCAATTGCTGTTGCTACTGTGTAAATATTTTAAATGGCAGTTTCTTCCATGACTTGGATGCATCCCAAGGGAGGGCAGCAAAGCTGGGGAAGAGGCTGGAAGGCATGTCCTCTGGGGAGCAGCTGGGGACTCTGGGTCTGTCTACTTTGGAGCGAAGGAGGTTGAGGGGCAACATCGCTGCTATCTCCAGGTTCCTGAGGAGGGGAAGTGGAGAGGGAGGTGCTGAGCTCTTCTCCCTGGTACCCAGGGCCAGGACACATGGGAATGGCTCTCAGCTGTGTCCATCAGGGGAGGTTCAGCCCTGACATGAGGAAACATTTCTTTACTGAGAGGTGGTCAAACCCTGCAACAGGCTTCCAGGAGAGGTGGTCGATGCCTCGCCTCTGTCAGTGTTGAAGAGGCATTTGGGCAACATGCTTAATACCATGCTTTAGCTTCTGCTGAGTGCTGAAGTAGTCAGGCAGTTGGACTAGGTGATCGTTACAGGGCCCTTCCAGCTGAGCTATTCTGTTCTCTCCCATTCTTCTTCCTACCTGCTACTTTCCCAGAAGTAGATGCGGAGGAAATCTCTGATGACATTTCTCCCCAGCCCTGCACGAGCAGAAGGCACCGAATACCCATAACCATATCCCAGCATAGGCGTTGCCTCTGTCATGTTGTGGGAAGGAGGCACGTACCTTCTGATGGAGTGAGAGCTGGGAATCGTCTCAAGGTAGTCGGACAATCTGAACAAATTGGCAAAAAGCAAGTATGAAGTTCAGTTTGTGAAACTCTTCTCTGTTCATCCGGTTGAGTTGGGTTTCCACAGGGTGGCAAAACCTCACAGCTCTGACACTAGTGAGGCTCAAAGATCAAGCCCTCCATCTGAAGCAGGACATGCTCCTCACCTAAGGAGCTGCAAATCTTTCTGAGGTGAACAATACCTGCTCATTTCCTATGGCTTCTTTTTTTCTTCCTTGTACTCATTTTTAGAAATACCCTATCTGTTTTTCATGGAAAAACATGCTAAACCAAAAGAGCCTGAGAAGAACAGTAGAGAGAGAAGATCCATACGGGTGCTCCTAGGCCTCAGTGGCTGGGACCGGCCCCCACATGGGACCCCCACCCACCGCCAGCGTCTCGTGCCAAGGGCCCAGGGGCCGTGCCTCAGCTCAGCCTGGGGCCTTGGGTCCCTGCCTGAGCCATGTTGTAGGTGTGTGTGCCCGTCTCGTGTCTGCCCCTGTCCCTGGCTGGGCCTGGGCCCTGCTCTGCAGAGAGCGGCTCTCCTGGATGGAGCCCTCAGGGCTCCGTAAGAACTTGTCGTACAGAACTCAAGGCATAACACAGCATAACTATTATATTCTTTTTCTACTCTATCCTATGTATTGTATTCTGTTCCATGTGCTCAGCATGAGTCAAAAAAGGATGAGAATATTATTTACATGAAATGCCAGGGGGTTTTCAGCTCCAGAAACACTTTCAAGCACCCAGAACACAAAGGAGACGAGTGGAAACAGGATTTGATTATATTTTATTTTATTTTTGGTTATTTTATGTCATTTACTGACTCTGTTTACAGAGCCGATGCTCACAAGCATTAAGACAATGCCCACGTGTAGCCAGGAGCAGGCTGATGCATTCTTCAGTTTAGCTTGAAGAAACATCCCTTGCAATCTGGCAAAGGCAAGTCACAGAACTGCAAGAGCAGCAGGAGAAACACAGGCCAAGCTGCCCCTGTGTCCTGAAGAGGGAGAACGTGAGGAATGAGGATCAGGATAGACCACATACAAAAGAAGAAGACGAGGAAGAAGAAGAAGAAGAAGAGGTAGATGAGGAGGAAGAAGAAGAGGTAGATGAGGAAGAAGAAGAAGAACAAGAAGAAGAATATGAGGAAGAAGAAGAAGAAGATCTGTGTGATACTGTGAGGTATTTTGCAAAGTATGGCATCTAGCAATGACAAGCAGAGTTTCTCCCCTTTGCAGACTTTCTTGGTTCCTACACTGCTTGGCTAGGGATGCACGAAAAGCGCTCTTGTTCCTGCTCAGTGCTTGTGTTGCACGCAGGGAGAGCTGAAAAGTGGCAGATCCAGATGGTGCAGCAAGCCAGGAGCCCTCGCAAGCACAGGCTGTTTTGCAGCAGCCAGAACTCCTGGGGAAATGGAACCCAGGAAAGAGCAGAGCTGGCCCCTGCTGCAAAGTTGCTCTGGGCAAGAGAGCCTGAGAGAGCCAGGGGCTGTGCTCAATGCTACGAAGTACAAGAAAGAATTCCTAGGAGAACACTTGGCCCCCACCCTGGGACTCCAAGAAGCTTCCTCCCCCCCAGCTGCAGGGCACGAGAGGCCATCTTCCTGGTGCTTGAGCAGCAGGCAGGAACCGAGCCAAAAGTGACCAGAGGAGCTCTGAAAAGTGGTCATGCTCAATGCTACAGAGGAAGGCAAAAAACCCCCGGAGACCAGTGCCAATGTGCCCCGGGGGAAAATTCCTTCCTGACCCCAATGCTGGCGATCGGCTGTTCCCTGAGCATGTGAGCAGGACCTGGCTCCTTGTCCCACAGGCTGTTCCTGCCTCCCAGGAGCTGCCCAAGCCCTATCCTGCCTTGAGCTGGAGTCATCTCGGGGGCTTCTGAGAGTGCCCAAACGCCTCTGGCCGGATTGAACTTGAGGGCAAGAATCCTTCCCGTGCCTGTGAGGACAGCAGAGGCTGCTCCAAAGCACTGGCAGCATCTCTACATCCTATTTCTTACCGCTGCTGGCCCTGGCTCTGCAGGGCATGAAGACAGTGAGCTCTGCAGTGCTCCTCCAGAAGTCATTCTCTTGGTCTTACCACTGCTGTCCAGCTGAAACGATCTGATAGCCTTGGGCGCTTGTAGGGGTTGGTGGTTCTTCTAATCTTCTGAGGGCTTTGCATCTGTTCCCTGAACACTGAAGTAGGATTTCTATCCATCAGATGCACTTTGAACGTAATCCTTCGCCATTGCGATTGTTTGTATGTTGTTCGTAGGTTGTTGAAGGTTTGTGGTTGAAGGTTTGTGGTTGGAAGTTGTTTGTTTAGGGTTTCTTGTTTCAGGCTTGTTTGGTTGGGGTTGGTTGTTTCAGGTTGTTTAGTTTAGGTTGGTTGGTGGAGGCTATTTTGGTTTGGATTGGTTGAGGTGGTTTGTTCTAGGTTGGCTTAGGTCATTTGGTGTAGGTTTGAGGCTGGCTGGTTGGTTGAGGTTGGTTGGCTGGTTGAGGCCGGTTGGCTGGTTGAGGCCGGTTGGCTGGTTGTGGCTGGTTGTTTACAGGTGGTTGGTTTTGTTTGCTTTTTTTACACTCCATTAGGTTCTAATTAGGTTGTTGGTAGATTCTTTGTTTCTACCTTGTTTGAAGCTTGTCGTTTTGAATGTTGGTTTAAGATTGTTGCTTTGGCTGGATTTCCATGACTTCTTTACATGAGTCGTTTTAGGGTTGATTTCTGTGGTTGGTTGTTTGATGCTGTATGAGGTTGCTTCTAGGTTCTTTGTAGGTTCTTTGTAGGTTGCGTGTTCGTAAGGCATTGAAACCTTGTTGTTTTAGGTTGTTGAAGGTTGGTAAAGTTTAGTTTAGGTTGGTGGTCTTAAGGTACTTGCTTTAGGTTTCTGTTTTAGCTTGGTTTAGGGTGTTGGATGTCATTTTGTGAAAGCTGATTTGTGGTGTTTGTTTTAGGTGGTTTGGTTTTTCTCATTTTTGTTAGGCTGTTTGGTTGATTTTTTTTCAGAAAGATTCTTTGAGGTAGGTTGCGTTAGTCTGGTTTAGGTTGTTAGTTGAGGTTTCTTGGTTTGGGCTGTTTAGGTCGGTTTAGGTTTTTTTTGAGGAAGGTTGTTTGAGGGTGGTTGTTAGAGGCTGGTTCTTGAAGGCTGATTGGTTAAGGTTGGCTGGTTTAGGTTGGTTGGGTGAGGTGCTTTTTGGTTGAGGTTATTTTAGTTGGTTCTTGTAGGGTGGTAGTTTTAGATGGGATGTTCTAAGCGGGTTTTTTTTAGGGTATTTTCTTGGCTTTTTACGTTTTAGGTTGGTTTAGGTCATTTTGTTGAGCTTGTTTGCTTTAGCGTGGTTTAGGTCATTCACTTTAGGTTCTTTAGATTATTTTAGCTTGGGTGTTTTAGAAGTAGGTTTGATTGCTGATGTTTAGGTTCATGTGTTTCTGTTTAGCTAGCTTTGGGTTGGTTGGATTAGGATGTTTGAGTTGTTTTTTAGGTCAATTGGTTTGAGATGTTTGCTTTACTTGTGTTTCTGTTAGTTGTTTGAGGGTGGTTTTTTGAGGCTGATGTTTGAGGTAGGTCGTTTGCAGGTTGTGTGCTTGTAGGACCATGAAGCTTGGTTGTTGTGGGGCACTTGAGGTTGGGTTTTGGTTGGTTGTCTTAGGCTGCTTGATTTAGGTTTGCTGGTTTAGCTTGGTTGAGGTTGTCTAGTTGGTGGCTTGAAGTTGTTTGGTGTCATTTTAAGGTTGAGTTCTAATGTTGGTTTTAGGTGTTTTGGTAGTTCTTGTATTTATGAGGCTGTTTGGCTGATGTTGTTTGAGGAAGATTCTTTAGGGTTGGCTGCTAGAGTTTGGTTTAGGTTTTTGGTCTAGGTATCTTGGTTGAGGTTGTTCAGGTTGGTTTAGGTCATTTGGGTTAGGTCTTTTAGCTTAGGTGGTTTGAGGCTGGCTGTTTGAGGCTGGTTGGCTGAGGCTGGTTGCTTGAGCTTGATTGGTTGGTTGGGACTGGTTGTTTACAGTTGGTAGGTTTTGGTTGCTTTTTACCCTCTCTTAGGTTCTGTGTAGTTCTTTGTAGCTTGTTTGTGTTACCTTGTTTGTTTGAAGCTTCTTTGTGTGAATGTTGGTTTAAGTTGGTTGGTTTAGCTCTGTTTACACTAGTTGTTTTAGGGTTGATTTGTGAGGTTGGTTGTTTGATGCTGGATGAGGTTGTTTCTAGGTTCTTTGTGGGCAGCGTGTTCGTAAGGGATTTAAACTTTTTTGGTTTGATTGTTGAAGGTTGGTAAAGTTTGGTTTGGGTTGGTGGTCTTAAGTTATTTGTTTTAGATTTCCGTTTTAGCTTGGTTTAGGTTGGTTATTGCCGGTTGGTTGTTGTAGATTATTTGATGTCATTTTGTGAAGGCTGATTTGTGTTGTTTGTTTTAGGTGGTTTGTTTTCTCTCGTTCTTGTTAGGCTGTTTGGTTCTTTGGGGTAGGTTGTGTTAGTCTGGTTTAGGTTTTTGGTTGAGGTATCTTAATTCAGGTTGTTTAGTTGGTTTTAGTTTTTTTGGGGGAAGGTTGTTTGAAGGTGGTTGTTAGAGGCTGGTTCTTCAAGGGTGATTGCTTAGGGTTGGCTGGTTTAGGTTGGTTGGGCGAAGTGCTTTTTGGTTGAGGTTATTTTAGTTGGTTCTTTTACGTTGGTATTTTAGTTTGGTTGTTTTCGGTGGGATGTTCTAAGCTGGTTTTGTTTAGGATGTTTTCTTTTTTTGTTGTTTTCAGTTGGTTTGGGTTATTTGGTTGAGCTTGTTTGCTTTAGCATGCTTTAGATCATTGGATTTAGGTTCTTTAGATTATTATAGGTTGGGTGTTTTAGACTGGTTCTTTTAGGTTTGTGATTTCAGTACGTTGGTGTATGAATGTGTTTTTAAGTACATTTGTTGAAGCAGGTTGGCTTTATGTTGTTTGGTTTGGTTTAAGTATTTCTGTTTAGCTTAGTTGAGGCTGGTTGGATTAGGTTGTTGGAGTTGTCTTTAGGTCGATTGGTTTAGGTAGTGGTTTTTTGGTTGCGTTGTTCTAAGACAGGCTGGTTCAGGGTTTTTGGTTTAGCGTGGTTTAGGTTGTTCCGTTAAGGGTTCTTCATGTTCCTTGTTATAGGTATCCTGGCTTAAGTAGGTTGGTTTCTGAAGCTTGTTTGAGGTAGGTTGTTTTGTTTGAGGTGAGTTGTGCAGGGCTCAAGGCCCACCTTGGTGGAGCAGGAGCAGCAGGCAGGCATGCAAAGTGTGCAAAAGAATTTGTGGCAAGGGGCTGTACTCCTCACTGCATAGGAAGGCAAGAAACCGCAGGAGACGCTTGCTGGCCCACATGGGGAAAAGAAGCTTTTGTCCCCCAGCTGCAGGGCACGAGAGGCCATCTTCCTGGTGCTTGAGCAGCAGGCAGCAAGCGAGCCACAAGGGCCCAGAGGAGCCCTGACAAGTGGTCTTGCTGGATGCTGCAGAGGAAGGCAAAAAAGCCCCGGGGACCAGTGCCGGTGTGCCCTGGGGGAAGATTCCTTCCTGACCCCAGCCAGTGCTGGCGATCGGCTGTTCCCTGAGCATGGGAGCCAGACCTGGCTCCTTGTTCCACAGGCTGCTCCCACCTCCCAGGAGCTGCCCAAGCCTTATTCTCCCTTGACTTGGAGACATCTCAGGGGCTTCCAAGAGTGTGCAAATATCTCCAGTCCAATTGGCCTTGGGGGCAAGAATCCTTCCCATATCTGTCAGGACAGCAGGGGCTGCTCCAAAGCACTGAGACCCTTGGCAGCATCTCTGCATCCTATTTCTTACCGCTGCTGGCCCTGGCTCTGCCGGGGATGAAGACAGCCAGCTCTGCAGTGCTCCTCCACAAGTCATTCCCTTGCTCTTACCACTGCTGTCCAGCTGAGAAGGCTTTCCGTCAAAAGATGAGCCTTGCAGCAGAGAACCTCCAGCAGCCTCGTCCAGCCTCCAGTCTTCTCCTCCCTCAGCCCCCACCAAGGAATTCCACCGGTTCCTCAAGTGCTTCCCCTGGGATGTGTTGGGGCTGCCCCCGGGCCAGCTCTGGCACTGGACACTGGAAGCTGCTCCTTTTGCTCCTGCCCGGGGCGTTGTGACGGCTGCGTTGCCGGGTGCTGGCATTGTGACATGGGGGTGACAGAGCCACACGTGTGCAGCCCCACCCGCCTCCACTCCGCCCAGCATTCTATGGAGGAAGCCTTTGGGGTGCTGTCCCCGAGGCAGTCCCTGTGCTCAGGAGGCCCAGGGGCTGTCCCTGCCATTTGGTGGCTGTGCACTGAGAACAGCTGCTGGGTGGCCCTGACTCTCCTCCTTTGCCATTCGGCTTGTTTGTAGGGAGTTGGAGGTTTGCTGTTGGAGGTTCATTGTTCGACGTTGTTGATTTAGGGTTTCTTGTTTCAGGCTTGTTTGTTTGAGGTTGGTTGTTTCAGGTTGTTTGGTTTAGGTTGCTTTGTGGAGGCTGTTTTGGTTGAGGATGGTTGAGGTTGGTTGTTCTAGGCTGGTTGAGGTTGGTTGAGGCCTGTTGTTTGAGGTTGGTTGTTTGAGTCTGGTTGCTTGGCTGTTTAAGGCTGTTTGTTTACAGCTGGCTTTTTGCGGTTGTTTTTTTCATACTGAATTAGGTTCTAATTAGGTTGTTTGTAGATTCTTTGTTTGTAGGTTGTTTGTAGCTTCTTTGTTTCTACCTTGTTAGAAGCTTGTTGCTGTTTTGAGTGGTGGTTTAAGTTGGTTGCTTTAGCTAGGTTTTTATGAGTTGTTTGCGGGTATTTTGTTTAGGTTGGTTGTTTGAGGAAGTTTGTTTGTACGTCATGTGTTTGTAGGCCATTTCCGCTTGGTTAGTTTGGGGCTGTTGAAGCTGGATTTAAGGTGGTTGTCTTGTGTTGCTTGTTTTGGGTTTTTTGGTTTAGCTTGGTTGAGGTTGGTTATTTGGTGTCTTGAGGTTGTTTGGTGTCATTTGAAGGTTGATTTCTGGTTTAGGAGGTCCAGGTGTCTGTCTCTGCCATTTGTTGGCCATGCACTGGCCAGAGCTGCTGCGTGTCTCTGATGCCTCCTTTTCCATTTAGTTTCCCAGGACAAGCCTCCTGCATTTACTGTTGTCTCAGGTTTTGGCAGAAAGCAGTCCTGCAACCCAGAGACTAACGATATTAGCTCTCCCCTGTCTGCACTAGAGGGTTCCCTTTTGCTACCTAGTTATCTGAGTGTGAGGTCCACCAGTGTGGGAACAGTGCCTTTCCATTTTTGGAGACTAAAATTGAAAGGGATGATTCTCCTGCAGCAAGCACAGCATTGCCAGCCGGGCGAGGGAGGTGATTGTCCCGCTCTGCTCTGCACTGGTGCGGCCTCGCCTGGAGCCCTGTGTGCATTTCTGGGAAACACAGGATAAAAAGGCTCTAAAGCTACTGGAGAGTGTCCAGAGGAGGGCTTCGAAGTTGGTGAAGGGTTTGGAGGGGAAGCCGTATGAGGAGCGGCTAAAGTCACTTGGTTTGTTCAGCTTGGAGGAGCCTGAGGGGAGAGCTCATTGCAGTCTACAGCTTCCTCACAAGGGGAGGAGGAGGGGCAGGCACCAAACTCTTCTCTTTAGTGACCAATGACAGGACCCGAGGGAATGGCAGAAAGATGTGCCAGGGGAAGTTTGGGTTGGTCATTAGGAAAAGGTTCTTCCCCCAGAGGGTGCTGGAGCACTAGAACAGGCTCCCCAGGGAGGCGTCACAGCCCCAAGCCTGACAGTGTTCGAGAAGAGACTGGACAAGGCCCTCAGACACACGGTGTGAACTGCGGGGTTGTCCTGTGCAGGGACAGGAGTTGGACCCGATGATCCTTGTGTGTCCCTTCCAACTCAAGACATTCTGTGTTTCTGTGATCAATAAAATGTATAATCTAATACCCAGTGATGTTACTGCAGGCTGTTTTCAAGTCTGTACACTAGCACTCAAAACTGCAATATTTCTGTTGTGTTTTATAAATTTAGGCCCCTTCTTTTCATTGGTAAGTTTAATGGCATAGGATATTAACTTCAAAGCAAGAGAAGTCTGGAAGCACTCTTCAGTCCATAGGAAGCACCGTATGTAAGAACCTGTATTGTTTTGCTCACAATTATATATGCAATATTCAAATATTAATTCCTTCATTGCTTCTTACATTAACTGTGGAACTTACTATTTTCAAAACTATAGGTTTGTTTGTTTGTTTGTTTTAACCAGTATAGTTTCTACAAGAAATCGTCTCTTTCATGTGTGCACTCATAGCACTGAAATACCTTCCTGGCTTTAGATTTCTTTTTGCCTTACTGCAACTCAGGAAGAAATTTTACAGTCAGGTAATAAAACCCTTTAACTTAAATGTTAATAATGGAAAAGCGGATAAAAATAGTGAAGTACTGAACTGTTAGAAAGGCGTGGAAGATACTGATATAAAGTGAGAGCTTGTTTTCCACGTAAGTCTGCTTGTCCATACACACCTTGCAAGTAGCACTCTTGATTCCCAGCTGCTTGGCGTATGCATGATTAGGAGTTCTTTGTCTTAAATGCTTTTGTTACGAAGGCCAACATGAGTTGGGCAGAGTATAAAATAGGAAAGATCTTCATGTGCCAGCATTTCTGTTGGTGAAAGTTCCTTTGACTGCCTGGGACATGAAGCACTGAGGAGGAGGAACCCAGCACTCAAACGGAACAGTGTCAGTACTGTTTACTCGGGTATTCTGCTCACCTTTATCCACAGCACTCCTTTGGCTTAAGCCACAATGCTTTAGTTCAAACCACAGTCAATATTCCCTTTCTAAAGGGCTACAAAGGTCGGTGCAAGAGTCTGCAGGAATATACTGCTTCTGAGGAGGAGTGCAGCGAATCTCTGCCCGCATCAGGCTGAGGGTCTGCAGGGAGGTGCTCCCATCTGAATGTGCTTTACAACACTAAGCAGGTGCCAATGTTAAGTGGCATTCTTCTGTGGATGAGTGAGTTTTGCAGTCCTGGGAAGGGGTAAGTACTCTGAGCTGACAGACTAGCTGTAACAAAACAATGAAGGATGTATAAATAAACTGCAACACTTACATGGCAGGTGAAAGATGGATGGAGTACTTAAAAGAAGGCTCTTGGGAATGTGTGGTATGCAAGATTGGAAAACCTATACTGATTATGTACTTTGTACTGGGAGAAACAGGTGAGGTCCCCAAGGACCGTCAGAAACCAAGTGATATGTTAGCTTGGTGGTACAATGCTGTTGTCATGGTTCCTTTGCTTACCATTAGCCCAGCAGTAAGTTTGCCAATATTTGAGGCTTCCTGACTTTTGAGATCTCTTTTCCTTCTTTAAATGTATTCTTGCTATAACGTGCATGCCTGAGAAAACACATGATTTGTATAACAGAACTATTACAAGTGTTCTTACTATTCTGTAATTTAAAGATTGCACATTTTGAAATAACAGTTCTCTTAAATGTTGGACAAACACCTCCGTACATTTTTCAGTCCAGAGTTGCAGCTCTGTCTGCTTTATTCTTATACCACACCTCAAAAAGGTACTTCTGGAAAACCTTGGTTCTACAAAGCCCCACAGAAACTGTCAGAATTCTCTCTTCATCATCACCAGCTCCGTAGGCAAGTCTGGATATGACCCCTGAGTATAATGAGCATCCAAAATATCTACAGAACTGTTATGAGAACAATGGCAGTGGAAAGGTTGTCTATAGTTCTTCCCCACCAGTCTCCCACTTATGGTGGGAGCGCTTGAAAGCATGGCAGTCCCAGCTTATTACTGCTGTAGGAATACACTTACATTCGTTTGCATTTACAAGTTAGTTTCCACAAAGGAAAACACCTGGTAACCTTTTGGTCTTGTTTAATATGAGAAGTCACAATGAAAAAAAATAAAATGAAAGCCTTTCACGTGGTCTTCTTGACACCAAAATGATATAGCCCGTGTACAATCCAGGATACTTCTCTTCATCTTTACATTCACTTGCAATTTTAAAAATTATTTGTAGTTAGGTTTGTCCATGGTTATTGATCAGAGAAACTGCAAACATAGTATCTAAATGCTGATTATAGCATTTGTAATAATCTAAAGTAGGGAAAGTATTATTGAAAACCAGTAATTTGTAGCACCATTGCTAGTAGTAAATTACTGGCAATTCAGACTGAAAGAAGGAAAACCGGTCAGTATTTCAGCCTGTTGCAGTAATAAAATCAATCAGTTTCTATAGCACCTTCCAGATGATCAGCGTGGAGTTATCAGTGCTATACATGAAAGGTATGGCGCAGCTGGAGACAGGCTCTTTGATCCCAGAGCCAGTGCTCTGAATACAGCCACACCCCATCTTGCTATCAGGGTGAGCCAGATCTCGTAGCCAAATAGCAGTACAGCCAACCATCTTTGCTCAAATATTTCTGTGAGTTTACACATCTGACCCCACCAAAAATGTGGGTTTACAATCATATTTCAGTTCTCAGGAAAAAAGAAAAAAAGGCATCTGAAAAGTATATGGATTTTTTAACCAATAAAGACAGATTCTCTCCTCTGCCACGTTTCTGGAGTGAAGGTGCAAGAGGTCGTCAGGGAGCTGTGCTTGGGCACCTGAGGGAAGGGGCCTGTTTTTTAGCACCCAGAAAACCCCTTGAAGTCAGAGTCAGGTCTGCAACCTTGGAAATCAGAGAATTTATGCAGTTAATTGCAGGATTGTGTCCTTGCATTTTTTTTTATATTTTGGCCTGAGTCATAAATCTTTGTTCTCTTCATCTTCTTTCTATTCACTATGAATATTAATTGTACCATATGCTGATTAACGCCTCTGAAATACTTGCTTTACCACAAGAGTTAAGAAACCTGATTCTTTAGTGGAACATGGTCTGCTATTAGAATAAAAGTACCTTCTTTTCCTCTCATTATTTTCCAATACATCTGACGAAAACATTTCAGATTTATATAGTCGTATTTAGCAGCTGTCTCATATTTACCTAGACTGTGAGATATAAATGGAATTTAGTACTTTTTTTCAAGAATGTGTTTGGTGATCAGACAATGGCAAAGGTGTTTCTGCTCTATCATAAATGGTCTTCTTTGCTTAATAATTTTGGGGTTATTTAATGTCTATTTTGTGCATTAGACTGTGGCTGATTTAGCAGTAAGGACTTTTTCATTTCTATTTTGTAGCAGTGGGTGCTAAGGGAAGTAAAACATTAATACGAGAACTGCTGTAAGTATCAGGGTCGTATCTTCAGTTATTAAATTTGAAAGGTGATTTAGGAAATTGAATTACTAAAAACATTAATTTCCTGGTTCATGTTGGCCACAAAAATGATTCACTGAGTAGATTCTCAGGGAGGAAGAGGGTGAGCCCAGAACTTGAAGAACAGACTTTCGTAGGGTGCCTGAGAGAAGCTCACTGTAGTGATTATATTCTGTGCCAGTATTATGAACTACTAAAACAACCTTGGAAACTTATCCAGGAAACCTGGTGAAGTTTTATCATCTTTGTGCTCACTTCTGAACTGCTTTTAGTCTAGTGTGCAGGTTTCATAATTTAAAATTTCCCATACTTCAGTTAATGGATGACAAGAAGTAGTATTTCCACTGGGATACTTACACAGAGCTTCGGAGGTGGAAGCACCTCTGTGGAAGGGGTTGTCTAGAACCCTAGTAAAAACAGGTTGCTGGTGTAGGAAATTAATGAGTGCGGTTACTTATACAGGAGTTGAGGAAATGCTGACAAACGAGGGCTCTCACTGTTTAAAGACATCTGTTAATGATGTCAGTCATACAAAAGGTGTAAGGAGCAGGAGTGAAATGTACAGCAAAACTGAAGGAGGGACAGCTGAGAAATTCTGGAAAGCTAATACAGTGTCGAGAGTTAAATAAAAAATGACATGGCCAATGCTCTGCTTCCCTAAATGCGTACAAAACCTATACCTATCTGTATACCAACATGAGATGTGTAAAAGAAAAAATAGGTGAGTTGAAATTCTTGGCAAAGAAAGAGGATCTTGGCATAGTAGCCATTACAGAAGAATGTTGGAATGACAGAAATCAATACGAGAGTATAATACCTGGCTGTAAACTGAACAGGAAGCATAGATTAGGTCATAGAGCTGGGGAGCAGTGTTAGGGCAATACTGTTGAGCCTTTTGACGAGGAAAAGGATATTGAGTCCAAAACATTGAAGGCGATCAAAGAATCAGCTAAGCCTAATGAGGCAGTAATAGTGGGTGACTTCAACTACCCTGAGCCGGTCAGATGTCACGGTGGAATACAGCATAAGGGAAGCAATTTCTCATCACTCTGAGTGATTGCCTTTTTGGAACATTTAGTCCTAGAGCACGGAAATGGAATGACTTAAGTGTTGTAGAGAAAAGCAGGCAAGAAACTCTGGAGTCCTTTATCAGAGCAGGCCTTTTGGGGTTAAAGTCGTGGCCACTGTAAAACTTCAACACTGAAGAGCCAACAGTTAGTTTACAGAACCACTATCAGACTGGAGGATGTAAAAACTCTTTAAGCAAATAAAAAGTAAGGAAATTAAATCCCAAGAATCAACATGGAGTCCAGCTGATGTGTTCTGTAATAGAACAAGAGATACAGCAGCAAAGTAGAAAAGCAGGAAGTATGTGAACTTGGTTACATGGATCAGGAATTTTTCGAACCAAAGATATATGCTTCATGCGTCAAACCCCCATCCCTAGGGATGTCAATAAAAAGTAATTTTGTCTACAGCATGGAGTAAAAAGCTGTGAAGCTGTGGCATAAGAAAGGCTTTGTCAAAGCCATCACCTCACACCCACGAAGAAAATAAAATGTTTACTGGAGCAAACAATCTGTAAGACGCAGGCCTAGCAGAAAGCAAAGATGGAAAATAAGGACATTCCAGTGAACTGTGTTTTTATTTTGTTTTGTATTCAGTCGGCATCACAGATGTGGTGATTGTGACATAAGGGAATATAACATACAGCATTTAGTTTGTCAGAGTAAGGGACTGAGAGTAAAGATGTAAGTTTATAAGCACCCAGAAACAAAAGAGAGCAAGATTTCAGTCATTCAAAAATTTGTAAAGAACATTACTTTTGTTTAAATTAAGTAGTGTTCCAGCATGAGCTGGTGAGATACTTCAGATGTGAGAGGTAGCTGTAGGTCAAGTGGAGGTAGATGTGATTCACTAATACAATACTTACATGCCTAATACGGTAGAGAGATGATATTACCTTTTCCATGTGAGCCCTATATGTTAGAAGCTATGTTTGGAAAGAAGGCTCATAAACTTACTAGTGATAAAACATGACTTTCATTGGCAACAGGACTTGAAATTAGTGGGACTATTGCATTGAAAAAAAAAGGCAGGGGATGAAAATGGTGATACGCAATAAATTCTGCAGCCTAACGTTCTAGAAATACTAGACCAAGCAGAACCAGGCATTAGATAGGGATACATTTAATATCCTTTTCAAATTTCGAATGAGTTAACAACTTTTTATTTGGAAAGAGGTCCTTTTAGGATGTGGGATGTGATTCCAATATGGCATTGTGTTCACAACAGACATTCTTACTTCTTTAGGGAGTGATTATGGCCATAACTCCATGTTCAGCATGTACAGGAAAAATGGTCTGATAGCACTACTAGTAATTACATTTCCAACAGCCAGCTATCTTGTGGCTATAAAAATATGGAGAAAATGGTTACATGATTTCCTTCGTGGGCCTGAAAATTCTTTTCACTGAACTTCAAATGAAACTGTGAGAGGACGGTATCTGTACAAATGCATATTCCGAATGCATGGCTCTACATTACACGGAACTTCTTAAACTTGGGTGAGAGGCAGGGGTACTGACAACATCTTTGATATGTTTCTGATTCCAGCATCTCCTTCAATTGCGATTTGAAAGCTGATTGTATCTTGGGTAGTACCTAGAATGGCTTTGAAACTTTGCTGGTAGTTCAAAGAGAAAACGCATTGTCATAGGTGATTGGTTATGTGCAAATCAGTTTCAGTCAAAATTAAACTAACATGATATAAAATGAACTTCATAATACTTGCAGAAAGAGCCAGATGTTTACTAGGTGGCCAAACACCTCATTATCCCCATGAAAAAAGGCAGAAACAATGTTTCTGATTCTCCTATCTGCCAGTTATGCTGCTGTGTCAACAATATAATAAAGTATTTTACTTCCTTAGCATGTAAGAGAGCCATTCATTTTTTGAGGGACGCAAGGAAGATTCATGCTTGCTAATAATAATTTAATGATTAATTTCTGTTCAACAACTTTTGTTACTTTGCATGTAACCTGTTTACCAAAAGAACCCTTTTGTATATATATTGTTATTGAATTTCTCAATTAAGGGATCCATCATCAAGCTCCAGATATTCTTACAAGTTGAGGAGTGTCCTACTTAAAACATTTCTTTAAATCATCCTGAAGCCATGTCTTTCATGATGATAGTTTTTCTAGCTGGTTTTTGAGATGATGAACAGGTACTCACACATAAGTCCCAGAGAAAGCCACCATACATATTACTAGTCTGTACATCTTACTACCTTAAGGAACAGTACGGTCATAGAAAAATGATGGTTTCATCTTTTTCCTTGAAGGACTTGCGAAAGTTGAAAGTGTCTTGCACCACTGTGTGTACTATATGATCTTGTAAAGAATGAGTCCTAAGTCCTAAGCACTCAAAGATAAAGCGCCTATTTGAATCTAGATTTTCAGCCTTGCGAGTCTTTTACATGAAGAAGAAATTTAAAATGCTTTCTGCAGCCATATTGTATTTCTATATCATATTTCTTTTGAAGTTCATTTTATTCTAATTTTCTTCTTTATATGCCACTTAGCTTTTAAGTGAGACTCAAAAGAGACTCAAATACTGAAATAAAAATTCCAACGTTGAACTGAACATACCCACTGCTAATATAAATATTAACGCAGAAAAGTAGTGTCAGTTGAATAATTGTTTTCAACAAGGTGAGAATGCAAGAAATAACTAGAGTTAATATTTGATCCCTCTTGTGAAAGCAGATGGCTACAGAGGTTTTAACTCTGCCTGTTATAAAAATGTTAACCACTTTTTAACTTGTTATTAATAACTTGAAGGAAAAGAGCAAAATTAATCATGTAACTTATTAGATCTGAATTACTGTGAGCTTCATAGCAGCTGATGTAGGTATCCTCCATAGTTTTTCTTATGACAAGCTAAGACGAAATGATGAAACAATTGAGAATAGATACGATGAAACATATTAAATTACCCTTGGTTTGCATTACGCAAGTAAAATATTAAGATCTTTGCTTAAAAGATTCTATGTGGACTTTCTTGCATACAGTGTTGGGAAAATAATAAAAAGTCATTTTAAAATTAAATTATTTTATTCTCTGAGGGTAGAAGACAATCGTATGACTTGTTCTGTTTGGTGTAGTTTGAATAAAGCCATCTGATAACCTGTACTGGCTAAATAAATTTCAAATATAGTGACTTCTGTTGGTTTTATTCATCGCCAAACAACATTTTCTTTTTGTTACGTGGGCAAATCTGATACTGTCTATGCATGCAATAAATAATCCCAAAGTAGAATTGTGGCAACTAATGATAGAGAATTATATATATTCTGCTTTGTATGTATAATAGCTATATAGTTTTTCAAGTCCAGTCTGCGAGAAAACACTCTTTAAAAGAAAGAGAGAAAGGGAAAAAGAGAGAAAGAAGGCAAAAAAGAGAGAGAGAAAGAAAGGGAGAGAGAGAGAAAGCAAGCAAGCAAGCAAGCAAGAAAGAAGGAAAGAAATTATGTAGCAAAAGTTGATGCAAGGATCATTATAATAGATGGCACAAATCTGAGCAACCCTATCTTTTGTTGTCTTCAGCAGAAGGCAGAGATTTTTTTACTATTTCATGTTGCGTTATTTTTTTCTTTCAAATAGGAGAGACTTTTCCATTACAGTTCTAAGTGTCAGGAAGAAAGACAAACATATGGATAGAAAAAACATCCTACATGAACATGTCACAAATAACAGCAGGACACTGCGAATACTGTTGTTGAGATAGGATTACAAAATGATGACATCAGGCTTTCTTTTCATTAACCAGTAGACAGACAAGAGAGTTTTCTTCTTTAATCTACAAGATTACTGTATTTTGAATAAAATGTAATGACATGGAAAGGTTATTACTGAAAGACAGGAGACTGTTCTTCTGATTCCTTTACAATGCTCTCATTATAATCACTGCAAAGTGCCACCCAAACATTAATTCAATTCCCCAAATCTCAAATGGCAACAGATGTTATAGTAATAGAGTATTTCTAGCATGGAAAGTAAGCCATATGAAAAAAAAAAAAACAAACAACTAAAAATGGTTCTACTGATGGACATCATCTTTTACATGATCCTCTTGATTCATCAGTTCTCTTTGTTGAGCTAAGGGGAATACACAGGGCAGAAGAGGATTCTATCACATTTGAGGGATTATGACTGCTTGAGTAGTACAAGATAATGGAGGAGAAGGCCTTCAAGTTCTGTCTCTTTGTCCTCAGACATTCCTTGTCTTTTATAATAATGTAGATGAACATTGCATTCTCCCAGAGGCTAGGATGCAGTAATCTTATGTGTTTCCTTCCTAGTTTTTAGAATAACCATGAGAAGGAGTCAATGAAGTTTGGGGTTTTTTTCAATTTCTTTTCAGGAATCCTGATAGTGGAACGCCCAAAACAGGAAGTTACACAGTTCTTTTAAAGAGTCTTGCGGATATGGGAAGAAAGCTCAGTCTTTGGCCAGATTCATTGCTTGGGTGTGATTTTCTTCAACAGACTAAAAAAAAGGATTTTTTTAAAAGTAACAGAAGTGTGCCATATCAGAATAAGAATCAGGAATCAGGAAGGCATGAATTCTGTGGAGCCCTGAGTAGCTGTTGGAGAATCCGTATGCTTTTCTTTAGCCAAATGGTGCCACGTTTAGGTACAGCCTTTAATTTGCTATCTAAAGAAGTGCTTATGCACCTGAGTGTGATGTTGATTTCAAGTTCAAATAAGCATATTTCCTTGCATTTAAGTCACAAATAATCAGTTAAATGCATAAAGAAAGCCTCTGGAAGTAGGTTACAGAGAAAGGAGGCCAAACTTTCAATACTGTTTGATTAAAGGCATAACTGGAAAGATTCTAAATATGAGTTAAAACAAGCAGTTATGTTTTTGAATTCTGTCATTTGGAAAATAATTCTGAATGTCTCACTTGAATGTCTACCAAAACTGGTGTTAACCTTCCAAAAGAGTAATAGAACTAATGATTTGGTACAGCGCCAAACAATTAGACCACTGAACAGACATTCTTCCACCAGCTTCTATTATCGGAAATATCTGGATTTCTAAATGTCAGCTAAATAGGCTCACCCCACGAGGTAAGAGAAAGCTGACCTGACCTTTTGACACCACCTGTTCAGGAATGGGAATTTCTCAAGTGTGCTGTTCTACACAGATAAAAGGTTCACAAAATTTGGCCTGGAAAGAATGGCTAAAGGACTTACTTTTGCTTAGTCTAGAAAAGAGCAGACTGAGAGAGGATGTGATTGCAATCTTCCAGTAGTAAAAGAATGTTATAAAGATGCTAGTGATTGGTATTCTGTGTCCAGTTGGGGAAAAGACAAGAATAAAGATGTCTATCACAAAGCAAAGATATTTAGTTTATGTATTAGGAGAAAAAATTCTAACAATTAAAAATAGAGAATATGGTGCAGACTGCGTAAGAAAATTGTGATCTTGTTAACCAGAAATTTTCAAGAATAATTAGACCAACACCTGTCATCAATAGTCAAGATTGCCAGTGTTGTTCATGGTGCAAGGTGAACAGGTAGATGTATTACATGATCACTTAACAGTCTTTGGCCATTTTCCATTTTTATAGCTGCTGCATTTGGCAAGGCACTCAATTTTATTTCAGATTTGTTGTTACACTGGGTATGAAAATAATCGGTTAATGCGAGGGTTTTTCTTTGTAGAGGATACTTCAATAACAAAATTAATCATTTTTAAGAATTCTGATTATGTGATTAAGACAAGAGTGTTAGAACATTGGCAGAATAATAGGTATGGAAATTACAAAGATTACTTATTGGCTTTGGATGCAGCCTTCTAGTAACAATACCAGTGAGTTTGCTATTATAAATTGATTTTTCCCTGTTACTTGAGGGTTTTGATATCATATATTGTTTTCTGGTTGAGATTAATAACAAGGAACTGGAAAGTGTGCTGTCTGTCATCCCGTACGTATATACATGGAGCTGAAGCATGGCATACACACTTGAAAGAACAGAAATATCATCAAAATTACAGCATCTCTCCTGAATGTTTGCAAGAACTGGTAAGACAGTATTTCATAGTGTGATCCACCACAAGCTCAAAAGCAACTGAGTAACAGTGAAAAAAACCACTACAGCATGAGTTTTGTGTAGGCCTTCAGTACATATAGCAGATTCAAAGTGAAAGTGGCCGAAGGTTTTAATTCTCACACCACGTCTGTACTAGTTGGGGGTGGTTGAAAGCATGACATGCTTGCAGCTCAGTTTCTTATGTTTGATGTTGGATATAAGAGCTTAAAGATATATTACACTCATGAAGTCTTACTGCAGCATTTATTTAGATGCATAAAATAGTCTTGTCAAATATCAGGGCTTTAATTTTTCATATCTAACAAAATACTTTAATTGTAGGTCCCTGTATTTTCAGATTTTCTGCAAAAGAACATGGTAATATTTGTTTCTCTTTTTCTCTTGAGTTTGGGGACTGATTATATGTTTATTTATTACAAAGATGTTTTGGTTTTTTTTTTTCCTAGGTGCTGCACAATGGACTTGTGATGGAAATGAATCATCCAACAGCTGGAAGGATAGCTGTTCCAGGTTAGATGTTTAATTCTTTTTTCTAAATGAAGCTTGAAATTAAATGCTACATGGCATCCTGAGTAGTTCTTAAGCTCAGCTGAGGACATGACACATCTTCACATTTCGCTCAAATCAACAAAAGTTTAACCAGGAAGACATTGTGCTCATATTCATTCCGGTAGCAGAAAAATGGGTTGAAATGTGTGTCAGAATATCTTCTGGTTTTCATCGGTCAGTTGTCATAAAACATGAATATGGATTTGATAATATTTGCAAACTCCCACTGCTAGAAATATTACTGCTAAACCATCTGCATGAATATGTGAATCTGGTTTTGATTTAGGTCTATTTTGCAAGTTGCACAGGCTTCTTTTAGGGACATTTCTGTTGGGAAAAAAAAAAGAGTAGTTCATACTGAAGGTTTCATCACACTATTTTGTTTAATGAGATTAGACATGAAGCTCTGAAATGATGAAGTCTTAAATAGCTATTTTGGATTTCCAAAGAATACAAAAGTAATAAACTAATCTCTCCTCTTTTAAGCTCTAAGTGGATCAGAACTTGGAGCTGATGTGGCATTATTTCCATTAGAGCTAGTTACGGAATGGGGTTAGGTTCATCTAGAGCCAGAGCCATTAGGAAAATTCTCATTCAGATCCTTGCAGTTGGCTCTGTTTTGACAACTGAGCCTTATCTAAAAATCTGCTAGCTATTGGGTCAACTTTTTCTGCTTCTCTATGCTTTTCTCTCTCCCAGGCCACATTAAGAATTGTTTCCTCCTTCATTCAAAGCACCATGTCATTTTTATTTATATAACATCTTCTCCTTACGCTGTGATTTTCTGTGCCAAATTCCACCCTCTGACACAGCATCCAGTTGTCATCAATTTCGGTTGACTTGAGCACATGTAGTGGTAAGAAGAATTTGACCCATAAAATTTCTCTTAATTTGCACATCCTGGAATCACACTGGGATGCAGAAAGAGTTATTTGAAAGAAATCAATCCCATATTAGATCATGTTTTCTGCATGAATAGAGGGGGGGTTGTGTGTGTGTGTATGTGTATGCTTCATATTTGCTCTTTATCTCAGTTTGCACTCCACATTTGGTCCCTCTGCTTGGATGCTTGGTTGATTGTATTCAAAAATGCTTCTTTAATTTAGATGCACATATCTGGAAATAGTAATCCTTTTGTTTTAGTTTCTGATAGAAAAGTAATCCTGGTTTATTTATCCAAAATGAAAAGTCTAATAAGGGGGATGATTTAATTATTTTTAAAGAAGTGGGCAGAAAAGCCTTGCAGATGGTAGAGAAAGTGTGTAAGGTTTTCACGTTGCGTACAACGTATAATCTATCTCAGAGAAAGCAAATACTCCTTAAGGAGATAGGTTAAACTGCAAGAAGAGGAAGGAGATGAAAGGAATGTTCTAATGTCTGTCAGCAGCGATAGAATGTATTGGCAAGAGAGTGAGTTTTTACATAGGTAAGCCATAGTACTTCCCAAATCCATAGTTATTTTTTATTTTATTAAAACAGTGACACTGCACTAAACTAAAATAAATCATCTTAATCTCTAATGGATTGCCATTTAGATGGGCTTCTGTGAAGAGTTTCTCGTATTGAAGCAGATGCCTGAAATGATTATTGGATATTTGAGCAGGAAAAGGAGAATTCCTTCCTTTTCTGGCATGGGAGGATAAGGAGGGGAGAGACGGGGGAGGAAGAGGTGAAGGACAGTCATTCAGTATGAGCAGAATGGACCTATTGATATCACTGGAAAGACAGTACGATACTCTGTCCCAGAATTCAAGGGCAAAAGTGAGTTTGGCCACTGTTGATGGTAGGTAATGGAAGTACCCTGGAATTGTCCCAGTCAATCATATATCTGAAGAGTACATGGAAGAGTGTGCAGAGAAGACGCCCAGTAGCAAAACTGTTTCTCAATGACTATCTAAAACAGCAACAACTTTTTTTTTTTTTTCAATGTGATTATGATTGAATATATTATACTTGGTAAAGAACAATTTTACTAAGCTCTCAGTTTCTGGCTCAAGGTTGCTTTATAAAGATATTAACGTGAATGTTGAAACGGAGTAGAGTAAAAATGTCTCTCCTTAAAGAGACTGAGGAGACTCTGGTCCCAAAAGAAAAATGGGTGACTTTTACTTCTTAACCATATAAGCCAGATTTTAATGTGCCTTTTAGTAATTGAGTTGGACATCACACTTGAGGCTCTTGACAGAGGTCAGGCCTCTTGTCTGCTGCCAAGTAAAGTTGTGAGGGCAGTGACATGCACTTCCTGAGCGAGAGCACGCTGGCAGATTTCAGCTCCAAGTATCACGGTTGGCCTCTGTGTCTAACACATTGGTTTGGAGTAGTCATGTTGCAGGCACGTCCCCACTTTGAGAGTGGGTTCAAATCTGTACATGAATCCTCACTTTGTAGATACTGCATCTTGAAATTCTGAGGGATTTTGCCACTGATTTTAATGTAGGCTACATTTTTAATGTTGGATTTGGTGATTCACTCCCCTCCTTTGCTTAAATATCTTTCGGTATGGTTATCGAATTGGATTCTTTCCACCTAGTCAATGGTTTTCTCCTTGCCTTTTTAAATAATTCCCAGCCTGAGATATAATGTGTTCTGATAAGCACATTGCGAGGTACTGGTGGAACTGGAGTGAGAGAAGTTGCATTATAAAAAACATATTTCAATTTTTTTTCTATTTCAAAAAGCACATTGATGGTAGGAGAGATGTGATGCAGACCTTGTGTTTTTATGTATCTTGCTTGAAGTATTCATTGAAAAATGTCTTTGCACATATACTCTGCAAAGATATCTTAGATTCATGAACGGATGTGGTTGCAATCCTGGTTGCAGGACTATACTGATGAATCTCTTCTGGCTCTATATCTGAAGTCAGCTTAATTATCTTTAGTTCAGGGCAGGGCTCCGAAGATGATCAGGAGCACAGCACTGCATGGGTGGGAGGATGAGAGACAAGAGAGATTCAGACTAGATATTGGCAAAGTCTTTTTCATCATGACAACAGCCAGGCAGTGGAACAGCTTGCCCAGAGAGGTTGTGCAGGCTCTGTTCTTGCAGGTTTTCAAGACCTGTCCAACTAGACAAAGCCGTGAGCAACCTGGTGTGACCTCAGACCTGACCCCGATTTGAGCAGGAGCTTGGACTTGAGACTTCCTGAGGTCCTTAGCAATTTAGTTTATGTTCTTATTCTGTGATTAATCTCAGTATCTTCTCACTCGGCTCGGTTGCACTTAGCCCTTTCCATAGAGATCTGGAGGTGAAATGGCAGAGTTTTAAGAAAACTGGAAATGTAGAGCACAGAAAGTACTTCTGAGGGCAAAAAGTGTCAGGGGAGAGATGTTTTCTAGAGTACCGGATTGAAGGTGATGCTGGATGGCACATAGACAATACAGTTAAGTGAAGGGACAAAATTGCAAGAAGCTTTATCACCTGGGTTAGTCCTGAACTACTTTATGAAAGAGTAATGGACTTTTCTGAAGAGTGGTAGCATGTGGGTTTCTGGGAGCCACTGGGTAACTTATTCTGTTTCAGTCTGGAGCATAGTGGATACAAACCCTTACTGGTTATGTAGACAAAGCTTTTGGATGCAATGTAATCTTGCCCAGACCCTTTCCATTCTCATCTATTTTATATGGTTTAAGAAACTCAAAGAATAATACTTTCAACTTCTGTGTTATCTAGTGTCTAATGTTGACGTTGAAAAGTTGCCAGTAGATTCTTTTGTAGTCAAAAAAGTGTTTGCAATATGTTTGCTTTGTGTGCTTGTTTGTGGGGTTTTGTTTGGTTGGTTTTGGTCTGGTGTTTTGTTTGGGGTTTTTTATTATTATTTTTGTTTGTTTGTTTGTTTTCTGGTTGGTTGATTGGTTGTTTTTTTTATTTGGAAAAAGCACACTGCATTCAGCCGCCCCAAACAAACTGACCCCTAACAAACTGAAATAAATCCCCATTTCCTGAGTTGATAACCACTATTTCTGTCCTTTGGCCCAGGATCTGCATGAAGGATGCCTGTATTGCTCAGAAAGGCCATGTTCATACCTGGTTCATGATTTCCTTCTGTGGTCTTGAGAGAATGTGTTTGGGGGACTGCTCCCAGCTCAGTTAGGAAAGTCAGTACAGGATTCCTCCTCAGCATAGATTTCTTGGACTGAATTCAGGCAATCTGTGTCAATTAATCAACCAACTCAGGAGAAATGTCCCTTTTTCTGATCTTCTCCTGTCACTGTGCATTACAAATATACTACTGAAACAGGAAAGACTTTTTTTTTTTTTTTTTTTTTTTTTAGAGATAGGCTTTTCCTGTTGTATGATTCATTAAATGGCACTGTGGTTCCGTGGAGATTAATTGTGATCAATCTCTTAGAGGAATGGTTTTAAGGAACAAGACTAAGAGGCAAGAAATCTAATAGGACTTCCTTGCTGTGCTATAGATTTCTTCCTTGTCTTGGACAAATCACTCTCTGTGTCTCATCTTACTCATTGTTTGCAGTTTTTCAGATCTTAATTAATAGTGGGAAAAAAAATTGATTTCTAAGGGAAGGATGTTCTTGGAAAAACTCTATGTATTATTTTAAATGTGTATTCCTGTTTATTATGTATGTTTATATGTATTTATACCTATTTTCTCCATGTATGGGGAAGAGCAGTTATAGTTGTGGAAATAACAGTGAAGTATCTGTGTTTGATCAGTACATTTCAATACAGGGTGCAGCTATAGCTCTTAGTGATACATGCTATCTTTTTTTCATCATTTAATATAAGTGTAGTGGGAGAAGCTTCAGTAGGACTAGATATATGACAGAGAAAAGTGACTTCTACATGGGTGAAGTTTGCAGGAAATTAAGGAAGTCTGTACTCCAATCCATTGTTTCCTGCAGCTAGGATATCCCACAATTTAGGAACAACAACAAAAACATAAAAAATCCCAACTTTTTTTTTTTTTGCAAAAACCTCTGCTTGAACTTCTGATCCTGTCTGCTTCTCATCAGGCAGTTTTTTCATATGCGCGCGTGTGCGTGCATGCATGTGCATAACTGATGTTGATTGAAAAATTTTAATTTCACTTCACTATTTATGGTACATTGGAGACAAACAGCTTCACCAGCATTACTGTTACCTCATTCGCCTTTTTCAGTCATCAGGGCCGACTGTTTATGTCTTTTACATTCACAGAGCTGATTTCAATTTTGAGGAATTCAGGACCATTACAGGAGCCCAGCAGAAATGATGTATGACAGCTCACTTTGCTATCCTCAAAATACTTTAAAAAAATCTTAGTAAATAAACAATATATTTATACTGATTGCAAAAGCAGAAAAGAGATGGTGGGAACGGCAAGGAATATGTTATAAGCTTCAGGATTATGTAGAAAAGTCTAGTCTATGTTTTTAAGGAATGACACTTGGAATCTTTTAAGATTCTTTTTAAAGTAAAACAGAAACAACAAACCTTTTCATATTTTTGCTCCTCTGTCGTGTGTTTCCAGAGTGTTTCTCTACTGTATATTTTAAAATTTGCTGTATCTCCTGGAATGGTCACAGTTGACACTTTTAAAGTTAATGTTTTAAGGAAGAAAAACCAGCTGTCTCTTACCTAGTTCTGAGATTTCACTTGTTGGAGGATATTAAGGAATAGTGGAAGTATTTTCCATCAAGCTCAGCAGTGCTGTGTGTGACTCAGGCAGCGGCTCTCCGGCACTGTTGTTCAGGGTGTCTGAGCTGGACTCTCCTCTCAGCAGACCCCAGATTTTTCTGTCTTTCTTTAAGTTGTGGCAATCAAAATTCATTGTCTTGCCTCATGTGTTTTCTTTCCAGGACCTGACACGGCCATATTGGGAGGGGAAATAGAAATATTTTGGTAGACAAGTGGGGACATTTTCCTACTGTGTATAAGTCAAGTAAAATAGCGGTTGAAGTTTTGCAGAATGTTGATTGGTAATTATACTTTCACTCACTGGAGAATATTTTATTTATATTTTCCTTCATGTGTCCTAAGATATACTAGGATTTCCTTTAAACTGGATGTAATACTTTCTTATGGAGACTAAATGAATAGTATCACCTTTCTGTTTCATTGGGGGAGAAAAAAAAACCCTGGAAATATTAATTGAATAGCCAAATAAACTTATTAATTTCTCAACAACGGTGTCAATCCTGGAATTCAAGTTTGTTTAAATCTATTTTTTAAACAATTTAAAACCTATGTAAATGTATTTTCTACTTCTTTCTACGTAAGTTACAGTAACTTGGAAAGTACTTTCTTAACCGTCAGTCCATAACAAGCACAGCCAGGTGCTCATACAGTTCAGGGTGTGTGACTGTAAAGATATATCTGCATGCCTCGGGTGCGTTGTAAAACGGCCAAATTACTTCAACACCCATAAATTGTAAGTATATCTTTATGATCTTTAATAATTACTGGATAAGAAAAGGAATCTACTGTCAGCTGAAAAAGTTTGGTTTCATTAAATGTAAAAATATGTTTTAAACATTTAGACAATTTTACTTAATCCCTGGGATACTGAGTATACCAATCCTTATTTGTGTTTGCACCATGTCGTCTTGCCCCAAGCCCTGCCTCCCCGTGAATGGAAAGAATGATTGGACTTAAACTGTTTTCTGTGAACCTGGACTGAACAATTTTGGGGTCAGCCGTGGCCATTAGATCATGTAGTTTGCCTTCTTATGGCATCTGCCATAGAATTTCATCAGTTTACTCCTTTCACTTGTGTTTGACTACAGTTTGTCTTATTCAGAAGTCCTCAAGAAATAGAAAATTCATCAAATATCTGCCTCTTTTTAAATGCCCAATTGCGTTCATTGTTAAAAAAACCATGCCATTATTATAAATCAATGTTACCTAGTTTTATAGAGCAAGAGTATTTTTTTCATGTCTTTCATGAGCTTTAACTACTTTTGTTTTCTCCCCATGAAAGTACTTATATGACAGAAGCCACATCTAGATGACTTTTTGACAAGCTGCATTGGGTAATTTGCCTGGGTCTTTTCAGGTCCTTTGTATAAGCAAAGTGCAGCAGCTTTGAAACTCTATTTTTTATTGCAGTCAGTGTACTGCATATTTACATGAAAATTTTGCAGTTGTGTAGAGTGCATCACAAACCTCCTGCCTGACTCTAGGCAAGTCCTTTAGCCCATGAAGTTACATTTCTCACTTCTTCATCTAAGAAATGGAGATAATAGAATTCACAACTACAGGGCATAAGTATGTTCATTTTTTTCCAAATGATAATAATGATAATACATGAAATTGGGTGCTATGGGATTGAGTAGAAATGAGGGGAAAAATAAGGCTTATACAGTTAACTTTACTGTTCAGTTGACTAAGAGCCTACAACCAGTACATAACAGAATCATAGAATTGTAGAATAGTTTGAGTTGGAATGGACCTTTCAAGGCCACTAGTCCAACCCCCTGCAATGAGCAGGGACATCTTCAACTAGATCAGGTTGCTCAGAGCCCCGTCCAGCCTGGCCTGGAATGTCTCCAGGGATGGCGCATCTACCACCTCTCTGGGCAACCTGGGCCAGTGTTTTACCACCCTCATTGTAACAATTTCTTCCCTGTGTCTAGCCTGAATCTCCCCTCTTCTAATTTAAAACCACCACCCCTTGTCTTATCACTACAGGCCCTGCTAAAAAGCCTGTCCCCATCTTTCTTATAGGCCTCTTTTAAGTATGGAAAGGCTGCAATAAGGTCTCCCTGGACCCTTCTCCAAGCTGAACAAGCCCAGCTCTCTCAGCCTGTCCTCACAGCAGAGCTGTTCCAGCCCTCTGATTAATTGTGTGGCCTCCTCTGGCCCCTCTCCAACAGGTCCATGTCTTTCCTGTGCTGAGGGCCCCAGAGCTGGATGCAGAATTGCAGATGGAGTCTCACCAGACTGGAGCAGAGGGGCAGAATCACCTCCCTCTGCCTGCTGGCCACGCTTCTTTTGATGCAGCCCGGGATATGGTTGGCCTTATGGGCTGCAAATGCATATTGCTGGCTCACATCCAATTTTCATCCACCAGAAGCATCTTCCACCTCCTTGAGCTGGAGAGGGTGGAGGTGTGAGAGGACCTTTCTGTCCTGCTAAGGTGATGGGTCTCCAGCAGTATCTTGGGGTCTCCAGCGGCGTCCTTTGGTCTGCAACTGTCTCCAACAGTGTCCTGTGGTCTCCAGCGGCATTCTTTGGTCTCAAATGGTCTCCAGTGGCATCCTGTAGTCTCTGGCAGTGTCCGGTGGCGTCCTGTGGGCTCCAAGGAACTCCTCCTGGTTCTCTGGGTCTGCCGGCCAGCCAGAAGATGGCAGCCCCTCTCCTCACCGCTTCCCCAGGCCCCAGGGCAGAGGAGATGCCCCCTTCATGAGGGATGGGGCTGCAGGGCGGGAAGCTGGGCTCATCCGTGCCTTGACAGTGGCTGATCTCCCCACCCAGCCCGCTGGAGGTTGGTGTGATGCCACCTCCAGCTGGCGGTGGCGCCGGCCCTTGGTGGGAGCTGCTGTTTGACAGTTCTCTGAGAGCCCCCAGCATCCTGTGATGCCAGTATTCCAGTATCAGTGAGGCATCAGCACACAGCTGGGTCATCCCCATTGGGCTATTTATTAAAAATAAAATTAAAAAAAAAAAAAATAAATGACCCACTTCTTTGTGCTAGTACTGACAAAGAGGAAATGTGTAAAATGTGTAGTCAAACAACAGAAACAAAAAGCATTCCTGGCTGGGTGATACATGGCTGCATGTGCCTTCCCTCTGATGCTGGATCCTGCAGGAGCAGCTGGAAGGGCCACATGTGTTATTCACAGCGCAAGTAGTTCCTCAGGAAACCACAGCATTCATGGAATGGTTTACCTATCAAATGTGTAATCACCGAGCACAAGAACACAACAATTTCTCTTAGGTGGTCCCCTCTTTCTTCAAAACTCGTTTGGCCGCATGTAGCCCCTTCTAACAGGATTAGAAGAATCCACTAGGAAAAAGTCAGTGGTATGAAATACTCTGTAGGTTTGTCTGTGGAAGAAATTCTGAATAGCAAATTGAAAATTTAGTATGTATTCACTGAAATAAGGGCTGTTATGTTAAATGTCTTGCCTTGAAGTCAGAGTCTTTCGTCTCTTTCACTGAATGAGTTAAAAGTTGAAGAAAAATCTTCTTGTTAGAGCTATACATTCAGCTGCTTAACAACCACATGGGCCTGACAGCTTGACCAACATGGCTTTTAGGCACAAACCACTTTTTTTTGTGCACAGGTGTATCAAATGGGTCTGTGTCACTTCTTGGCCTAGCAGCACACAAGGCAATATTCCAATAAAGTATCTTCCTGATGGCATTAGGAAATTAGAGCAAACAGCGGGGACTTGCTCCATCAGTGTGTCCTAGTGTACTATGTGATTTCCTGTACCCATTTTTAAACCAACTTTACACACTGTTAGAGATCCTTTTTTTTTTCTTTTTATGTAGGTTTCTGTTTTTCTCCAATTTAGTGCATGAGCAGAAATCATACCTGCCTAACTGCTGAAATCAGCATAGATTTTTCAGTAAACTTCAGCAGCATCAGAGGTTTTCTGCAAGTACCTTTCCTAAAGCAAATGCTTCACTCTCCAAAACTATTTGTAGCAAATGTTAGTAGTGCTGCCCCACAGACCCTCATTCACAGTCACACATGTTCTTCCGGAGACTGTTTTGGAACTGAGCATTTTAGAAATCACCCTCGTAAACGGATACTTGGTACGGGTTTTCACTTTTTCAAAGTCGGGTGAGAGGGAAAACCTGCAAGTACTACACAACTCCAAGACTTGCTTGTTCCTGCCAAAGAGAAAAAGATTGTGCATTATTAACAAAGTAAGACTATTGCCTCTCTTGAAATATCCCGAAAGCTCTGAACATGAACTGTGTGATGGCTTGTTAGCCTCAATATTTGAACACAGGTATACCCGATGTCCATCAGTTGAATTCCAAACTCTATGAATTAATTGCTGGCCAATTCCGCAAGGATAAAACATCTATTAAAAGCCAACAATAAGACAGAAATCTCTTTCCATTTCATATGATAAAAAAATAGAGTGAATCCTGAAAAAAAGGAATAGATATATTAGACAGGGAAATCTTGTAGAGTTGTAGAGCAAGCAATAAAACACATAGTGTTTTCATTTCTTTTTTTATATTTCTTTCATCAGAATAGTTAGACAAACATGGAAACATTTGCAACAGCAATACTCGGGTCAGTTTAAAGTCTTGATAACACTAAAACTAAGCTAAGGATGTGGGGAGGGCAATTAAGGTCTTATTATTTTTGTACACACTCACTTACACACATAGATATTCACTCCACAGCTCCAAACAGCTGTCTTAGCCATGTCTGCAAAGAAACAGAAATAGTAGGCAGAAAGGAACCACATCCCTACTAAGAGAGTTAGTCATGCAGTAAAACTAAACATCTCTGCAACCAGGGCCATCTGACAGGAACCGTCCCTGTGCAGGTCATGAGCATGAAGTTATTTTAGCTCCCTGGGAGAGGGGAGGGTCTCTTTCCCCTTTCATGGGCTAAAACAAGAAGCTCTCCCTGGATTTTGAGCTAAGACGCAGCGAGCAGAAGGCAGCTTTTCCAACAGATAGAACAAGGCAAAAGGACCTCGTACAGCAAATTCTTTGCTGTCTCTTGCTCCTGAGCCCTCTACTTCTACTCTTCTTTCTTCTTCTGGCGACGGGAAAGCAAAGCCTGTCCTGTCCCTGGGAGCCCATACTGGACCCTGCTTGTCTACGGGATGACCCAGCACCTGCCATTCCTCTCCAAAGACATTTACACACAGAAATCAGTGGAGTAGCGGATCACAGAAGCGTAAGCTGCAGTCAACATAATTTAGAAACAGATCTTTTTTTGTCCATGGTGACAAAATAAACCCAGCAATTTCATAGAAATTCTCCTCAAGTAGTAGCTGCAAGTCAAGGGAGGTGATTCTGTCCCTCTGCTCCACGCTGATGAGACCCCACCGAGAGCCCTCAGCACAAGAAAGACATGGACCTTTTGGAGAGGGACCAGAGGAGGGACACAAAAATGATCAGAGGGCTGGAACACCTCTGCTGTGAGGACAGACTGAGAGAGTTGGGGTTCTTCAGCCTGGAAAAGGGTCTGGGGAGACCTCATTGTGACCTTTTTGTACTTAAGAGAGGCCTAAAGAAGGATGGGGACAGACATTTTAGCAGGGCCAGGCTGGACGGGGCTCTGAGCAACCTGATCTAGTTGGTGATGTCCCTGCTCATTGCGGTGGGGTTGGACTAGATGAGCTTTGAAAGTCCCTTCTAACACCAACTATTCTTTGATTCTATGATTCTGTCAGCTAGTAAAATTAACCACTTCCAGAGTAGACAAGAGCAGGAATAGAATTCCTATGTGAGCTAATGTTTGCACTTCTCAAAGCCTTCCAAATGTTTAATTAGATGGAAAAAATTGCTTGCGTAGAAACAAATGGACAATTTTCCATGTTCTGCATGATTTGAGTGTTTTAGTTGTATGGAAAGGACAAAAAGGGGGAAGAAAAAAAGAAAATCTGTTTCATGAGAGTGTGGATGAGCAGCAGGAAGCAAGGCTCTCATTCAAGGCACATATCCACAGCTGTTGAAAACCTTCAAGAAAACTCTGTAAGTTAGAGGTGTGAGGACACCTCTATGAGGACAGGTTGTCTGGTGTAGTGGAGCGGGGCCACGAGTCCTTGTTCTCCTTCTTCCCTGGAAGAATAGAGGGTGCCTGGGGACAGAAAGCGGTTAAGTTGGGGACAACCACTGGCCGCCCATCGACTGTTAACATGGAAAACTGCACTCCATAATCGTGACACCCATCCAGGCTCATGAGGTTTAAGCACTTTTTTTCAGGAGCCTGTTTGACTGCTTTACAATCCCATCAGTTTGGGGATGGCAGGGAGTGTGGAAAACCCATTGAATCCTTTCATATTTGGCCCAATCTTGAACCACCCCAGCAGCAAAGTGGTTTCCATTATCCAGCTGGGTTGGCGGGGGCTTAAAAGGGGCCAAGAGGGAAAGTAATCAAGTCCCTCTTATCATTTTCTGTGAGCCTTCTTAAATGGGCCCACTGGCTGTCCCCTGGCTCACTTACTGGGGGCAATGTGTCCAGTTTCCCATCTGAAAATCAGTCAAGTCCTTTTCCTTTTGTATTCCCAAGCCCAAATGAGCTTTTCTAAGACAACAGTAGGCATACCATCCATTAAATGCTGGGGAATCCCCTTTATGATTCCCTCCACACACAGTAGGTTTCTCTTTGCCCCTGAGGCTCGTGGAGCAGAACATGGCCCCTCACGATATTCAGCCCACGTCACCGTGGTCTTTTGTTCAGCATTAGGGCCAGTCAAGCCCATCCGCCTCCCACAGCCACTCAGTTCTTGCGCTACTTAACTCAAGTCGATGCTGCCACATCTCCAGTCCACTCCCCATCTTTGGGGGCTAAACCATCACGCAGATGATCTTCCAGTTGTAGGGCATGAAGCTGCAGGGAATCAGGCAGGCCCTGGATTAGGGGAGTCATTCTGTCGGGGTTGGCAATTAACAGCATCGGGGAACTGTGCTGGGGAACCAAATGTCAGTCATGCGTTAGGTGCAGACAGGCAGCTTTCTGGAGGGTCTCAATGCACAAGGGGTCACCTCTTTCTAGGGGATCTAAACCCCGTGCCCATGAAGCAACTCTTTGAGTTGAAGACCAGGGTTCCCATTCATCACGCAAGCCTGCGTCCCAGCTTCTGTGCCAATACCCGGGTGCTGCTTTGGGGATCCTGTGGTTGGCGAGGGAACGAAAATACAAGTACTCTTTGCATTTCATCTGTGGCTTTGTGGTTGTTCCTGTGACCTGCCTGCGCCGACTGGCACAGTCACTGTCGCTGCCCCAGCTGGCACTTCATCCCCCTCTGCTGCAGGATGACACAGCAGCCCTGCAGCTCCGCAGCGAGTCAAGCCCAGCGTTGCATCTCCCTGCCCTGGTCACGGCCAAGGGCTCCTGTGCCCAGCCCAGCATCACAGAATGTGCAATGACTCTACAACTCAAAATACCAGTTTTCTTTAATGCAGTAGCAGTAAGCAGGCAAAGTGTGTTTGAACAGCTGGTGGTTTTTTGGCTCCAAGCTGATTATATGGTCTGCTAAAGGGCTTCGAAAAAATCCTTCTCCCAAGAGCCCTGTCACGAATTCATGACCAAATCTGGGAAGGAAAAACAATACCAGAGATGACAATTACTAAATGCAACAAGAAGACACAACAGAGATGATGGAAGAAAACAGCAAGAGGGAAGGCAGGGGAGGAGCAGAGAACACGTAAGCAAACGAGATCCTTGAATCTCCCCCTATCAGCGGAGTAATAGAAGGGTTCCAAAAGACCAGATTCTGAATAAGAAGTATACCTCGTAACTGAAATGCACTTTGGGGACATCTTTCCCTGGTGTTTCCTAAATGCTCACCTGCAATGGAGAGATAGAACTCTTTACAATCTTTGATCTCTCGGGAGCCTTCACAGGCTGCTGTACAGTCATTGTAGGCTTTGAAGAAATCAGGAAGAGCCAGTTCCATGTCTGAGATGGACGTTCTCCAATTCCCACAGCCGTATGCTCGCACAGCCCTGACAAACAGATTCTGAAAAATTGGCCCGAGTGAAAACCTACAGTAACTGACCTGCAGAAAGCTGCATGCAAATTCAGATAGAGTAAATGGTGTTTCTGCATTTCTGGATGACTACGTGAGCTGTTAGCCAGTCGATATGAGGAAAACAAATACTGATGGCTTGTGGATTTTACCAGATATTTCCTCGATCGTAGAGTCCGCAAGTCCACTTCAGATCCACATCAAAAGCCTGCTGGACAGAGGGAACAGAGTGAGTCTAAAGCACAGGCTTAGATAAAGCCCCAGAGGTGAGGATTACGGAATGCAACAAGGCGACACAACAGAGATGACGAAGGAAAACAGCAAGAGGGAAAGGAGAAGCAGAGAACACGTAAGCAAACGAGATCCTTGAATCTCCCCCAATCAGAGGAGTAATAGAAGGGTTCCACAAGACCAGACTCTGAATCAAAAGCATACCTCGTAAGCTTTTGTCTGCAACTCTTTCATATGCTACTCAGCATCAGGTCTGCTCTGACAGTAGGCCACATTTCTTTGCATCATTTCAGCATCGGGATCCTTCAGAAGAAATGTGTGAGCTGCCGCAATAGCTTGTGGAAGGTTATGAGCCTAAACAGGGATGGGAAGAAGAGGAAAGGGGAAAAAAGTTAACTGGGAAAAAAACCTCAAAGGTTCCCACTTTCTGTCAACTAACTGTCCTGCAGCATATATATTCCCAAACTTACATCTACCGAAACCACAGTCTCGGCAGATACAATGGCACACTAGAACGGATACAAATCTTTTGTGTTTTATTAGTAGTTGCATCACTAGGAGCATGTTTCTTTTACTGTTAAAATCTATTATTGTTGCAGATAGCATCATAATGATTTTAGGTTAAAAAGAAGACTTTTTTTCCCTTCCTCCTGTACTGCGTTTCTATTTTTTATAGAGGGAGAGGGAAAGAAAAAGTCTTAAGTATCTGTGAAATGTTAAGAAACTTTTCCTTTTTTTAGGCAAGGTGCAGATCCAATGGTGTCCTTTGGTCTCCGACGTTCCCCAGTGGTGTCCTGTGGTTTCCAGCGCTGTCCTTCGGTCTTCGACGCTCTCCTGCAATCTCCAGCAGTCTCTGGTGGTCTTTAGTGGGCTTCTGTCACACACATTTATAGTTTTTATTTTCTATATTGACATATTTTTATAAACTACATAGTCGGTATACACATATATAGGGAGAAGGAAAGAGAAAGAAAAAGTCTGAATTATTTGTGAAATGTGAAACCTTTTCCCTTGAAGGCAAGACCCAGCTCCAGCGGTGTCCTTGGGTCTCCTGGGGTCTCTGGCGGTGTCCTGCGGTCTGCAGTGGCTCCACGGAACTCCTCCTGGTGCTCTGGGGCTGCCGACCAGAGGATAGCAGCCCATCTCCTCACCGCTTCTCCAGGCCTCAGGGCAGAGGAGATGCCCCCAGCATGAGGGGTTTGGGTACAGGCTGGGAAGCCGGGCTCACCTGTGGCTCAGCAGCGGCTGATGGTCCGGCCCATGCCCCGGAGGTGGCTGTGATGCCACCTCCGGCTAGTGGCGGCTGCTGGGGCGGCGCCGCTTGTTGCGAGGCGGCTGTTTGGGGGGTCCCTGAGAGCCCCCGGCCGTCCTGCGGCGCTTCGGGCACCACGGTGCTGGAGGCAGCCCGGCCATGGTGCTCTGGAGCCCCAGCAGCCCTGCCTGAGGTGGGCCCACCTCCATGGGCTCCTCCTCCTCCTGCGGAGGATCCACCTCCATGGGCTCCTCTTCTTGCTGGGGAGGGTCAACCTCCATGGGCTCCTCTTGCCTGTGGGAGCTGCTCCTGCTCCCGACAGGCAGCTGCCGTTTTCCGGGCAGCGGAGCCATCTTCAGAGGTTCCCTGAACCTCTTCTTGCTTCTCCCACTCGACGAGGCGCTGTCTTCTCCGGACTCTTCTCTCCGAGCGCGATCCGACGGTGGCGCAGCTGGCAGAGCTGTGTTCCAACCGCTGTAACGGAAGGCTGGTCACGGCCCCAACGGACGCTGCGGTGGCCAGCATGGCGGCCCACGAGGCCATGAAGGCCCCATTGCGGGGCCATTTTGCTCTGCAGAGAGAAAGGCCGCCCCTCAGGCACCGTGCCTGCCCTGCAGCTGCCCCTGTGTGCCCAGGGCTCCAGCCCCCTCCTCATGCCAGGCCTGGGGGCCCCTCAGGGGACAGCGGCCACAGTGTCCCAGGAGGGTCGGGGGGTCTCTGTGACCCTCCAGCCGCTCGGCTCCCTGCCGGTGCCGTCGTCCCCGCAGCCGGCAGGAGCCCGGAGGGGCAGAGGGGAGGAGAGGGCCTGGCGTCCTGGGGCCGCTGCGCAGGGGCCACGGGGTGTCCCGTCCCCATAAATTAGAGGGGAAATGAGCAGCCGTGTCTTGTAAACTCAGTTCAGGTGAACCCACACACGTTGCAAGTTACAAGTATGCAATGTATTTAATACAGGGTCTACCATGTATTAAATAGTTCCAGAATCAAGCCTTGCATCAATCCTTATGAAACTTCAACAGAAAGAATTTCCCCTGGTTTGCCAGGGATATGTACGCACCAATCGGTTTCCCAATGTACGTTGTATTTGTGTTCAAAAGAACCACCTTCAGAGGGGTTAATCAGCCAAATTCTAAGAGAGGTGCCAACACTAGCACTGGCTCAAGCTGGGTACCTACGCAGAGGTCCAACCCAAGTATAGAAAACCATCGACTTTTATATCTCTACAGACCATTCACACCATGATTCAGTCCAACAGCAATATTTCACTTTGGGGTCTTCTCGCTTCTCGTTGGATCCTTCGCACTGATCTCCTATGTGCCTTTGTTTTGTTCAGCTGTAGACATTGTTCATGGTCCATAGCCTTGTAGGTGCTGTTTTGGCTGAATAAATCCTTTTCTTGTCAGCCAAGTGCAAAGCAGGCCTCATCTTGCAAGTGTTCAGTGTAGTTTGTAGTTGCTTTTGGTAAATATGAGCAGACCCCTACAGCTTAAGATTTCAGCAAATCCAGCTTACTAAGTAACATGAAGCAGAGAGTGTATTAAAAATCCCACAACTTCATCCTTCTAGATGATTCAGTAGATTTAGTAAGCATTTCCTTCAGCTAAATGATTAATATGAAACTGAAATTGGGCTCATGCACTGACCTGTGAGTAGTTTAACCATCGCCAGACAGCCATCTTATTTAGCAGAGAGAGCTCAAAATAGGCTCACTCGGCCTCTCTTATTTGTAGAATAAAGTGGTTGACTCGTAGTCAAATTGCATGCGGTGGGAAAGGTCTGCATGAGACTCCCTGCGCCCACAACTCAACAGTGTTCAGTGTGCCGTTCTGCTTCCCTGTGGGTTTCCCAAAAGGAGTTCTTGGCCTGGCTACGGCTCAGGCCTTTCCCTCCTCTGGAGCCTGGACCAAACAGCTGTTGGCTTGGGCAGGGGGTTCAAGTGCCTCCACCACAAAGACTGGGACTGGGGGAGCAAAGTCCCTCCCACAGTAGGTGAGGATCTGGCTCACGACCACTCGAGGAACCGGAACGTACGTAAATCTAGGAGGCCTGATGAGATGTACCCAGAGTCCTGAGGGAATTGGCTGATGGGGCTGCCAAGCCATTGTTCATGTCCTGGCAGTCAGTGAAGTCCCTGGTGACTGGAAAAAGGGAAACATGGCATCCAGTTTTAAAAAGGGTAGAAAGGAGGACCTGGAGAACGACTGACCTGTCAGCCTCACCTCTGTGCCCGGGAAGATCACGGAACAGATCCTCCTAGAAACTGTCCTAAGGCACATGGGGGACAGGGAGATGATTCGAGACAGCCAGCACAGCTTCACCAGGGGCATGTCCTGCCTGACCAACCGAGTGGCCTTCTACGATGGAATAACCATCCCAGAAGTCAAATCGTACCCTGGGCTTCATCAAAAGGACTTCCAAATATTTAATTAGAAGGAAAAAATAGCTTGCGTAGAAAAAAAAGGACAATTTTCCATGTTCTGCATGATTTGAGTGTATTAGCTGTATGGAAAGGAAAGCACAAAAAAGGGGAAGAAAACAAGAAAATCTGTTTCATGAGAGTGTGAAGGAGCAGCAGGGAGCAAGGCTCTCATTCAAGGCACATATGCACAGCTGTGGAAAACCTTCAAGAAAACTCTGTAAGTTAGAGGTGTGATCACCACTCTCCACTCTACTTCCTCGTCTCCTCAGGCGCCAATATCCCTTCAGCCCTGCGGGACATCCCCAGCTCCAGGTCGGCCAGGTGACACAACAGCACAGATGACATCACCCAGGCTCCCAAAGCCTCTGTGATGTCATGGTGCATTTCCATGACAACCCGATGCTCTCTCCCCAAGGCCATCTGGCAGCTGACAGTCGACCTGTCTTGCCGGATTTCTGAGCGCTCTCCACGCTCGGCGACCACGAGTGTCTGTGACGCTCTCTAACTGCCATCAGCAGCAGTAGACGACGAGGCTATCCTCATCCTCGTCCTTATCCTCACCTTGATCCTCGCCCTCCTCCTCATCTTGATCCTCATCCTCATCCTCATCCCGTTTGAGTGCCGTGGCTCAGACAGGTGACGTACCAGGACTCGTCCTGGGGGAGGTTTCAGAGCTTCCTTGCCATAGTTTAGCGTCAGTGGTGAGTTCCATTGGGTGTGATGGGAGATTCATCACCGGGCTGGAAGGACTTTGGACACGAGGAGAAATTGTGTCAGGCTGCTCTTCATGAGGACGATGGGAATCCATCATTCAAGGCAGGCCAGGCTAGGTCTGGCAAGGTCTGGCAAGTTCAGGCAATCAGCGGCAGGATAGGAAATCATTGCGATAGGGAGTTGTGGTATGAAAACCCAAACCCTCTAAAAGATGGCTGAGACAGGTGCTGGCAGAAAAATGGCCGTGGGGATGGAGCCTGCTTGCCCCCAACGAACCCCACACTGACCAACTGCCATGGCAGGTCCAGCAGTAGCTCCTGCTTTTAAGTGGTGCTCCTGCCCTCCAGTGAACCCCCACAACTGGCTCTGCCCAGCAGTATCTCACCCCATCACCCCTCTTTGCTTCCTCCAACAGAGAGCTTCCCTCTACGTCTGCCAACGGCATCGAAAGGGACAAGTGTGACATTCAGCACCCCAGGGATGGCACCACCAGTCACTGCACGTGTGCTGCCCTCTGTCCCAGGGCTGCTGGTGTCCTCCCAGCCAGCCCAGGTCCACACCACCACCTACCACCTGGCACAGGCCAGCGGCTGGCAGGGGGTGCCGGGGGCCCTGGGGCAGATGGTGCAGCTCCCCCAGGGGGTGCAGCTCCTCAATGGGGTGCAGCTCCCCCAAGGGGTGCAGGTCTGCCATGGCATGCAGCTTCACCCAGGGGTGCAGCTCCCCCAAGGAGTGCAGCTTCTCAATGGGGTGCAGCTCCCTCAAGGGGTGCAGCTCCTCAATGGGGTGCAGGCAGAGCAGATCCCCCACGGAATGCAGATCCCTCAAGGGGTGCAGCTCCCGCACGGGGTTCAGCTCTCGCACGGGGTGCAGCTCCCCCAAGGGGTGAAGCTCCCCTCTGTGCCTGCTCCTTGTCCCCCATCCTACACCTGGGGACAGCAGGTGATTATGGGGACACTGGTCCCACACCAGCCCCTGGGGCTGGAGCCATTGGCCATGGTCCAGGGGCAGCCCCTGTACCCCACGGGCTCCTGCCAGCTGCCCGTCCCTGCCCGCCCCGGCCCCCCACCACGCCGTGGCCGCACGTCTCAGCGGGGGCAGGGCCCCCCTGTGCCCCACACCCTGCCCAGCAGAACCCAGGAGCCAGGAAAGGCCTCCAAGAAGGGCGGGGTGGCCATCAAGGACAGCGTCCCTGCTGCCAGCCCCCACCAGTCCCCCCTGGCTCCGTCAGCTGGCACAACCACCCTGGAGCCTACAGGTGAGTTTTGGGGGGAGGCAGAGCCCGCGGGTGGGTGGCCAAGCTGAGGAAAGCTGCATCACCCCGGGCCTGGCTTGGCTCTGGTTGCTTTTTCAGCTCTGGTGACCACACTGGCAGCTTTGGAGAGGTCGGTGGATCAGCCCGAGCAGGAGCCAGGAAAGGCCTCGGTGAAGGCGGCTGAGCAGGCTGAGGACACCACCATCAACAACCTGCTCGCCTGGCTCGACACCTTGGAGCACGAGGACGCTGTCCCTGATGTCCCCGACAGCCCCAGCTTGACCACCTTCGTCAATGAGCTCCCCGACCTCTCAGAGTACGTGGCAGAGGGCGGCTGCGCAAAGCAGTGAGCGGTGGCACTGGGGCTGGGGGACGGCGAGGTCATGGGTGACAGCCCCAACTCTACCACCTTCCTCAGCCAGCTCCCTGACCTCTCTGAGTACGTGGCGGAGGGTGGCTGCCCCAAGGACTGAGTGGTGGCCGTGGGGCTGGGAAACAGCAAGGACACCCTCCCTGACATCCTTGATTTCCCCGACAGCCTCAACGAGCTCCATGACTTCTTTGACTGTGTGGCAGAGAGCACTGGTCCCCAGGACCAAGCCCTGGTGGCATGTCTAGAGGACAGCAGGGACACCAGTTTAACTACCAAAGGTCGTGGCACAACTGCAGAGGTCCTTGATGAGCTCTCCAACCTCTCCAAGTAGGTGGTGGAGAGCAGCTGTCCCAAGGAGATGGGGAAGGGGGTAGAGTGGGACGGAGAGGACACCCTCTTTGCTGTCCCTGATGCCCCCCGCGTGACCACCTCCCTCAACAAGCTCCCCCACCTCTTGGAGTACAGGGCAGACAGCGGCTGCCAGAAGGAGCACGTGGTGGCAGAGATGCTCCCGGATGGGGAGAACATCTTCGCTGATGCCCTCGACAGCCTGGCCAGCACCACCTCCTTCAATGAAGTCCCCAACATCTTGGAGCATGGGCTGGATGACGACTACCATGAGGCCCGCCTGGCAGCAGCGATACTGGAGGACATTTACAGCAACTGGGGGGTGCCAGACAGCCCCGTGAGGGATCCTCAGGGGACTATGAGCACTGGGGTGACGGATCTCCCCATCTGGCCTCCAATGCGTCCCCTGGAGACTTCGAAGCTGAGCTCTCCAGAGAGTTCAGGGCAGACTGCAGAGGACACTCCTGTGGCCCGTCCCTGGAAGGATGCCCTGAAGGACCCTCTGAACAGTCCTCTGCTCAGCCCCCTGCAGATCCCAGTGCTGAGTCCCCTGGGCAGCCCCACGCCTGCCCCCCAGTGCCATCCATCCCACATGGACCAGCTCCAGGAGGAGATTCAGCAGAGGCAGCTCGGGGTGGCTCTGACCAGATGGGGAGAGGCAGGCGGCACCAAGGCCAAGCGCCCCGCGCCAGCCAGCACCCCCAAACTGCACGAGACCTCTCCCCAGGACAACAGCCCCCCTAAGAAAAGAAGAAGATGATGGCCCCAGCAAGCGGGGAGCATCCCACAGCAACAACGTGGCCTCCAAGAGACCGAGAACCCAAGGGGTGCTGTGGGGCGAATGTCCTCTGCACAGCAGGGAGGAGACAGGTTTAACGCAGCCGGTGCAGCAACATCCCGCAGCACTGAGGCCTTAAACCCACCCCGGCCCGAGGCAAATCCTTTTCCACCTTCCCTTTAATTTAATAAAAATCCATGTACCTTTTCCATTTCCTGTGAGCTAGAGTATTTGAAGGGCAAAGTGACTGAGTTTGCTAGGGCTACAATGATACAAAATTTCATGACAGCAGGTGTGATCAGACTGCCTAGAGACAAACAGACACAGCTCCAATTTTGCCTCATTCATTCATAAAAATAAAGATGAACATTTGTGGCTGAGCTATTTGCAGAGAAAAGGAACTTTGGTGGAACCTCACGGAAACCAACACAAAGGAGTCAAATATGTGTTCGGTTTTACTACGGGATGAGAAGGGCAGAAGGCCTGACTGACGTTCAGATTGATCAATCCCATTAGCACCATGCTAATCATTTAAGAAGGGCTGGGACATTCTAGGTGGCTCTTTTTCTCTAGTGCTTGCTCTCTGGGGTGCAGCCAGGGGAGTTTTGGTCAAGACGTTTAGTTCGGCCTTTCGTCGTTTTGCAGAGGCCTCGGGGCTTTTCTGCCTTTTTCTTTTTTTCTCTCTTTTGGATCGGTTGTTCAGGTCTGGGATATCTCTTCCTGGGACTGGCTGCTTAGTGTGGATGGAGTTTGTGGGGAATTGCCTGGAGTATCTTTTATTTCTGTTATTTTTGTATGTATATACACTAGCAGTGTATTAGTATTTTGTTATTAAACTGTGTTTATCTCAATCCAAGTTTCTCCCTTCCCTTTTGATCCTCTCACCTATTGGGGGGGGATATTGGAGGAGGGGGTGAGTGAGCGGCTAGCGTGGTTGTATTGTGAGCTCCGGTTAAACCACGACGGGGGCTCAACCGGCACAGCCATGCCAAGCCGCGCCCCTCGGTGCCCTTCCCAGGGAAAGAAGGCCAAGAGACCTGAACTTCAAGGCCAGCAGAACCACAGGCCGCTGAGCACCACACAGATGCATCCACTTTGAAGAGCTTTCCGAATTCTACAGTGCCCTAACACGTGGTTTCTGGTGACACAGCCCGAAGCCCTGTTTAAACAAATGATCCAGCTTAGGATCTGCCTGGACTCCAAAGAACAGTAACATCAGCTCACGACTTGTGTTTTCTATAGAGCTGGGCCATAAACAAATGCAGCAGATGGAGAAGAACTGACGAGCGTGTATACAAAACAAAACAAAACCAACAACCAACCCACACGCATACCATAAAAGCTGTATTTAGATTATATATACATATGACATGTCTTCATAGATGACAATCGTATCAATTTATACTGCAGGTCCTTCTCCTCCAGGAACCAGCTATAAAAGAATAAGACAATTTTGTATTAGTGCCATAGGTTCGACTTCTACAAACCCATGCGCAACAGTTCTTGCTTTACAACATTTTAGCAGATAGAGACTTTAGAGTTGACCGCAAAAGTGGGGTTGAGATTCAATATTATCTTTCCCAACAGCCAGTGTTTCCCCTGCACATCTAAAGATCAGAATAGCATACACCAAAATAAAGTTAGGGCCGTGTTCTTTTCGTGTCTGTTTTTTTCTTGGTTTTGGTTGTTTGGGTGTTTGTTTTCTAAACAGTTACATGGGAGAGGAGAGTACTTTTTGATTTGATTATATTGGTATTTATGGAGTTCTACCAGCTCTTGAACTGGCTCTTATTGATTTATTGTTGTTTACTTGATTGCTTATTGGCCAATCTTGCTAAAACTTCTCCATGTCAGAACTGACATCTTCTGCTTCTGTGAAAGAAGAGCTGTCTCTCCATCTAGAATGTTTGCACCAACAGGGCATCTACGTTTTTTGATGACCTGATGCTATTCTCTATGCACTGCCAGGGTGGGTCTGGCTTCATCTTCATGCACATGCTTGGTACCTGAGGTGACAGCTGGCTGAGGACAGCCACCCCCACTGGCTTCCTCATCCTCAGATGGAAAAAACACCATCTTGACACCCTCGTAACTTCGGTGATGCTCCAGGGTAGTGTGGTGGTCTTCGGTGGTGTCTTGTGCTCTCCAGCAGCGTTATGTGCTCTCCGACAGTCTCCAGCCGTGACCTTCTGTCTCCAGTGGTCTCCTCCAGTCTCCAGCGTTATTGGGCAGTGTCTGATGGTCTCCAATGGGATCCAAGGGACTTCTCCTGGTTCTCTGGGGCTGCAAGCCAGAGGATAGCAGCCCATCTCCTCACCGCTTCCCCAGGCCCCAGGGCAGAGGAGATGCCCCGGCAGGAGGGCTGGGGCTGCAGGCTGGGAAGCCGCGCTCACCTGTGGCTCAGCAGGGGCTGATGGTCCGGCCCATGCCCCGGAGGTGGCTGTGATGCCACCTCCGGCTAGTGGCGGCTGCTGGGGCGGAGCCGCCTGTTGCGAGGCGGCTGTTTGGGGGGGTCTCTGAGAACCCCCGGCCGTCCTGCGGTGCTTCGGGCACCACGGTGCTGGAGGCAGCCCGGCCATGGTGCTCTGGAGCCCCAGCAGCCCTGCCTCAGGTGCATCCACCTCCGGGGACTCATCTTCTTGCTGGGGAGGGTCAGCCTCCATGGGCTCCTCTTGCCTGTGGGAGCTGCTATGGGAGCCTCTAAGAATTATATCTTAACCCAAATCATGCAGTTATCTCAATAAGCTGCAGAGATTCACGCAAACACCAACTTTAAACTGGGGTAAGCCTTACGCTGCCTAACGACTTGAAGGGAAAGGAGGAAGAGAGAGAGAAAGAGATCATCAGTCCTGAGAGAAAGAGAGACAGACAGAGTGACCCTCTCCTCATGAACTTGCCCCTATTTATGGGCCCCACGTTCTTTTATCAATGACATATCTAAAAGCTAATAGATTTTGCTAAGTCGTCTTTTACACTTGTTGAACTTGAAAATTTATTTCTCCAAAGACATATCTTGTCCAACTGCTCAAAACGCGTACTTGCCAAGCTCTCTAAAACCTATTCTTGTTTGCACTAGTTACACTGTGTGCAAAATTTACCTCCATTTTTAACGCAAGCGTTTGTCCGAGGGTGTAACAACCATATATTTCAATTCCCACAGTTCCTTCCAACAAACCTTGTATTCACTTCAAAATAACCACCTTCAGAGTGGGAATCCCACCACAGTGCTATGGTGCGAGGAACAGGAACATAGGTAACATAGGGCCCATCTCAAGTTTGTTTCCACAACTCTCCACAAGTACAGGATGTTTCAAAAAGGTGGGCCCAATTTGAAATCACTCTGTGTTGGAAATTGGGGCCATCTTTTTGAAAGACCCTGGAGTATTGCTTGAGGCTTCATACAAAGCGTTTGAGTTTTCAGTCCGTGTCCTGTTACTTCTCCACAGCTATTCCTCTTTCTGTTCAAGAAAATGGGACTTGGTTATTCCCCATGTGGGGTTTCCCCCTGTGTGATTAAGGCTTTTTAAACTCGTTTTTCAATATTTTTGTATGATTCCAACAAACCATTGTAAATTTAAATCCTTCTGCCACTGAACCAGGGAGGGCAACACATATCCCCTGGTCCCTCTGGTTCCAAATATGCGTGAGCCCTTGTATCAAGTCCAAAGCTACATTCGATAGAGTCTGGTTAGGCACTGGCAAAAACAGTATTAGTCCTATACCACGTATAAATGTACATTTCTCCCACATCTTTTTTCCCTTGTAAAATAAAGGAAAACTAAGATCCAAAGAATCCCAAACCAGATTAAAATAACCAACCATACATCAATAAAAATAAACAAATAAATAATTAAATAAACAACACTGATAGTCAAGAGAAAACAAAGGGACAATCCGCCGGGTGCTGATCTAGTGCTCCTTCCCATGATTGTCACTGGCTTTTTGTATATATATTCATTGCTGTCTTTAAAACGAGGGGTACAGTGCCAAGGGTGGGCAGTTCTATGAGAACAGGTTGTCTGGTGTAGTGGAGCGGGGCCATGAGTCCTTGTTCTCCTTCTTCGGGGAACTGTGCTGGGGAACCAAATGTCAGTCATGCGTTAGGTGCAGACAGGCGGCTTTCTGAAGGCTCTCAGTTAAATGACTAACGGAGGGGGGTCTCAATGCACAAGGGGTCACCTCTTTCTAGGGGATCTAAACTCTGTGCCCATGAAGCAACTCTTTGAGTTGAAGACCAGGGTTCCCATTCATCACGCAAGCCTGCGTCCCAGCTTCTGTGCCAATACCTGGGTGCTGCTTTGGGGATCCTGTGGTTGGCGAGGGAATGAAAATACATGTACTCTTTGCATTTCATCTGTGGCTTTGTGGTTGTTCCTGTGACCTGCCTGCGCCGACTGGCACAGTCACTGTCGCTGCCCCAGCTGGCCCTTCATCCCCCTCTGCTGCAGGATGACACAGCAGCCCTGCAGCTCCGCAGCAAGTCAAGCCCAGCATTGCATCTCCCTGCCCTGGTCACGGCCAAGGGCTCCTGTGCCCAGCCCAGCATCACAGAATGTGCAATGACTCTACAACTCAAAATACCAGTTTTCTTTAATGCAGTAGCAGTAAGCAGGCAAAGTGTGTTTGAACAGCTGGTGGTTTTTTGGCTCCAAGCTGATTATATGGTCTGCTAAAGGGCTTCGAAAAAATCCTTCTCCCAAGAGCCCTGTCACGAATTCATGACCAAATCTGGGAAGAAAAAAACAATACCAGAGATGACAATTACTAAATGCAACGAGAAGACACAACAGAGATGATGGAAGAAAACAGCAAGAGGGAAAGCAGGGGAGGAGCAGAGAACTCATAAGCAAACGAGATCATTGAATCTCCCCCAGTCAGAGGAGTAATAGAAGGGTTCCACAAGACCAGACTGAATCAAAAGCATACCTCGTAAGCTTTTGTCTCCAACTCTTTCATATGCTCCTCAGCATCAGGTCTGCTCTGACAGTAGGCCACATTTCTTTGCATCATTTCAGCATCGGGATCCTTCAGAAGAAATGTGTGAGCTGCCGCAATAGCTTGTGGAAGGTTATGAGCCTAAACAGGGATGGGAAGAAGAGGAAAGGGGGAATAAGGAGTTAATTATGGGGAAAAAAAAAAAAAAAAGAAGCAAAAAAGCTTACCAGTTTTTGTCAACTAATTCTCCTGCAGCTTCTAGATTCCCAGCTTACTTCTACTGAAACCACAGTCTCGGCAGATACAACCGTACACCAGATCTGATATAATTCTTCTCAGTTTTACTAACAGATGCATAACGAGGACTTTTTTTTTTAATGTTAAAATCTATTATGGTTGCAGATAGCATGGACCATGACTTTAAGTTAAAAAGAAGGGTATTTTTTCCATTCCACCTGCCCTGTTCGGAAAGCGACAAGGCACAAGCAAATACTGTTGCTCCTGTGTGGGCTTAATCTCACAGCAATTACTGAGGCCAACCTATGACTGCTGACAAGGAGCCATCACTGCCCATGTTTACATGGTGTTGGTGTCACTTCTTGGCCTAGCAGCACGCAAGACAATATTCCAATAACGTATCTGCCTGATGGTGTTAAAAAGAGCAAACTGCAGGGACTTGCTCCATCATTGTGTCCTAGTGTACTATGTGATTTCCTGTACCCATTTTTAAACTAACTTTAAACACTCTTAGAGATCCCTTGTGAAGTACGTACTGCTCATTTACAACTGCATGTGGCAAATGTACTCCTGTGTGCATGCATGTCCTGCTGGACAGAGGGAACAGAGTCAGTCTAAAGCACAGGATTAGATAAAGCCCCAGAGGTGAGAATTATGGAATGCAACAAGAAGACACAACAGAGATGATGGAGAAAAACAGCAAGAGGGAAAGGAGAGGAGGAGGAGCAGAGAACACGTAAGCAAAAGAGATAATTGAATCTCCCCCAATCAGAGGAGTAATAGAAGGGTTCCACAAGACCAGACTGAATCAAAAGCATACCTCGTAAGCTTTTGTCTCCAACTCTTTCATATGCTCCTCAGCATCAGGTCTGCCCTGACAGTAGGCCACATTTCTTTGCATCATTTCAGCATCGGGATCCTTCAGAAGAAATGTGTGAGCTGCCGCAATAGCTTGTGGAAGGTTATGAGCCTAAACAGGGATGGGAAGAAGAGGAAAGGGGGAAAAGGTTAACTGGGAAAAAAACCCCAAAGTTTCCCACTTTCTGTCAACAAACTGTCCTGCAGCCTATATATTCCCAAACTTACATCTACCGAAACCACAGTCTCGGAAGATACAATGGCACACTAGAACGGATACAAATCTTTTGTGTTTTATTAGTAGTTGCATCACTAGGAGCATGTTTCTTTTACTGTTGAAATCTATTATTGTTGCAGATAGCATCATAATGATTTTAGGTTAAAAAGAAGACTTTTTTTCCCTTCCTCCTGTACTGCGTTTCTATTTTTTATAGAGGGAGAGAAAAGAAAGAATCTTAAGTATCTGTGAAATGTTAAGAAACTTTTCCTTTTTTCGGGCAAGGTGCAGATGTAACGGTGTCCTTTGGTCTCCGACGTTCCCCAGTGGTGTCCTGTGGTTTCCAGCGCTGTCCTTCGGTCTTCGACGCTCTCCTGCAATCTCCAGCAGTCTCCGGCGGTCTCCAGTGGGCTTCTGTGCACACGCATTTATAGTTTTTGTTTTCTATATTGACATATTTTTATAAACTACCTAGTCGGTATACACATATATAGGGAGAAGGAAAGAGAAAGAAAAAGTCTGAATTATTTGTGAAATGTGAAACCTTTTCCCTTGAAGGCAAGACCCAGCTCCAGCGGTGTCCTTGGGTCTCCTGGGGTCTCTGGTGGTGTCCTGCGGTCTGCAGTGGCTCCACGGGACTCCTCCTGGTGCTCTGGGGCTGCCGACCAGAGGATAGCAGCCCATCTCCTCACCGCTTCTCCAGGCCTCAGGGCAGAGGAGATGCCCCCAGCATGAGGGGTTTGGGTACAGGCTGGGAAGCCGGGCTCACCTGTGGCTCAGCAGCGGCTGATGGTCCGGCCCATGCCCCGGAGGTGGCTGTGATGCCACCTCCGGCTAGTGGCGGCTGCTGGGGCGGCGCCGCCTGTTGCGAGGCGGCTGTTTGGGGGGTCCCTGAGAGCCCCCGGCCGTCCTGCGGCGCTTCGGGCACCACGGTGCTGGAGGCAGCCCGGCCATGGTGCTCTGGAGCCTCAGCAGCCCTGCCTGAGGTGGGCCCACCTCCATGGGCTCCTCCTCCTCCTGCGGGGGATCCACCTCCATGGGCTCCTCTTCTTGCTGGGGAGGGTCAACCTCCATGGGCTCCTCTTGCCTGTGGGAGCTGCTCCTGCTCCCGACAGGCAGCTGCCGTTTTCCGGGCAGCGGAGCCATCTTCAGAGGTTCCCTGAACCTCCTCTTGCTTCTCCCACTCGACGAGGCGCTGTCTTCTCAGGACTCTTCTCTCCGAGCGCGATCCAACGGTGGCGCAGCTGGCAGAGCTGTGTTCCAACCGCTGTAACGGAAGGCGGGTCACGGCCCCAACGGACACTGCGGTGGCCGGCATGGCGGCCCACGAGGCCATGAAGGCCCCATTGCGGGGCCATTTTGCTCTGCAGAGAGAAAGGCCGCCCCTCAGGCACCGTGCCTGCCCTGCAGCTGCCCCTGTGTGCCCAGGGCTCCAGCCCCCTCCTCATGCCAGGCCTGGGGCCCCCTCAGGGGACAGCGGCCACAGTGTCCCAGGAGGGTCGGGGGGTCTCTGTGACCCTCCAGCCGCTCGGCTCCCTGCCGGTGCCGTCGTCCCCGCAGCCGGCAGGAGCCCGGAGGGGCAGAGGGGAGGAGAGGGCCTGGCGTCCTGGGGCCGCTGCGCAGGGGCCACGGGGTGTCCCGTCCCCATAAATTAGAGGGGAAATGAGCAGCCGTGTCTTGTAAACTCAGTTCAGGTGAACCCACACACGTTGCAAGTTACAAGTATGCAATGTATTTAATACAGGGTCTACCATGTATTAAATAGTTCCAGAATCAAGCCTTGCATCAATCCTTATGAAACCTCAACAGGAGGAATTTCCCCTGGTTTGCCAGGGATATGTACGCACCAATCGGTTTCCCAATGTACGTTGTATTTGTGTTCAAAAGAACCACCTTCAGAGGGGTTAATCAGCCAAATTCTAAGACAGGTGCCAACACTAGCACTGGCTCAAGCTGGGTACCTACGCAGAGGTCCAACCCACGTATAGAAAACCATCGACTTTTATATCTCTACAGACCATTCACACCATGATTCAGTCCAATAGCAATATTTCACTTTGGGGTCTTCTCGCTTCTCGTTGGATCCTTCGCACTGATCTCCTATGTGCCTTTGTTTTGTTCAGCTGTAGACATTGTTCATGGTCCATAGCCTTGTAGGTGCTGTTTTGGCTGAATAAATCCTTTTCTTGTCAGCCAAGTGCAAAGCAGGCCTCATCTTGCAAGTGTTCAGTGTAGTTTGTAGTTGCTTTTGGTAAATATGAGCAGACCCCTACAGCTTAAGATTTCAGCAAATCCAGCTTACTAAGTAACATGAAGCAGAGAGTGTATTAAAAATCCCACAACTTCATCCTTCTAGATGGTTCAGTAAATTTAGTAAGCATTTCCTTCAGCTAAATGATTAATATGAAACTGAAATTGGGCTCATGCACTGACCTGTGAGTAGTTTAACCATCGCCAGACAGCCATCTTATTTAGCAGAGAGAGCTCAAAATAGGCTCACTCGGCCTCTCATATTTGTAGAATAAAGTGGTTGACTCGTAGTCAAATTGCATGCGGTGGGAAAGGTCTGCATGAGACTCCCTGCGCCCACAACTCAACAGTGTTCAGTGTGCCGTTCTGCTTCCCTGTGGGTTTCCCAAAAGGAGTTCTTGGCCTGGCTACGGCTCAGGCCTTTCCCTCCTCTGGAGCCTGGACCAAACAGCTGTTGGCTTGGGCGGGGGGTTCAAGTGCCTCCACCACAAAGACTGGGACTGGGGGAGCAAAGTCCCTCCCACAGTAGGTGAGGATCTGGCTCACGACCACTCGAGGAACCGGAACGTACGTAAATCTAGGAGGCCTGATGAGATGTACCCAGAGTCCTGAGGGAATTGGCTGATGGGGTTGCCAAGCCATTGTTCATGTCCTGGCAGTCAGTGAAGTCCCTGGTGACTGGAAAAAGGGAAACATGGCATCCAGTTTTAAAAAGGGTAGAAAGGAGGACCTGGAGAACGACTGACCTGTCAGCCTCACCTCCGTGCCCGGGAAGATCACGGAACAGATCCTCCTAGAAACTGTCCTAAGGCACATGGGGGCCAGGGAGATGATTCGAGACAGCCAGCACAGCTTCACCAGGGGCATGTCCTGCCTGACCAACCGAGTGGCCTTCTACGATGGAATAACCATCCCAGAAGTCAAATCGTACCCTGGGCTTCATCAAAAGGACTTCCAAATATTTAATTAGAAGGAAAAAATAGCTTGCGTAGAAAAAAAAGGACAATTTTCCATGTTCTGCATGATTTGAGTGTATTAGCTGTATGGAAAGGAAAGCACAAAAAAGGGGAAGAAAACAAGAAAATCTGTTTCATGAGAGTGTGAAGGAGCAGCAGGGAGCAAGGCTCTCATTCAAGGCACATATGCACAGCTGTGGAAAACCTTCAAGAAAACTCTGTAAGTTAGAGGTGTGATCACCACTCTCCACTCTACTTCCTCGTCTCCTCAGGCGCCAATATCCCTTCAGCCCTGCGGGACATCCCCAGCTCCAGGTCGGCCAGGTGACACAACAGCACAGATGACATCACCCAGGCTCCCAAAGCCTCTGTGATGTCATGGTGCATTTCCATGACAACCCGATGCTCTCTCCCCAAGGCCATCTGGCAGCTGACAGTCGACCTGTCTTGCCGGATTTCTGAGCGCTCTCCACGCTCGGCGACCACGAGTGTCTGTGACGCTCTCTAACTGCCATCAGCAGCATCTCTTTGCTTCCATCACCCCTCTTTGCTTCCTCCAACAGAGAGCTTCCCTCTACGTCTGCCAACGGCATCGAAAGGGACAAGTGTGACATTCAGCACCCCAGCGATGGCACCACCAGTCACTGCACGTGTGCTGCCCTCTGTCCCAGGGCTGCTGGTGTCCTCCCAGCCAGCCCAGGTCCACACCACGACCTACCACCTGGCACAGGCCAGCGGCTGGCAGGGGGTGCCGGGGGCCCTGGGGCAGATGGTGCAGCTCCCCCAAGGGGTGCAGCTCCTAAATGGAGTGCAGCTCCCCCAGGGGGTGCAGCTCCTCAATGGGGTGCAGCTCCCCCAAGGGGTGCAGGTCTGCCATGGCATGCAGCTTCACCCAGGGGTGCAGCTCCCCCAAGGAGTGCAGCTTCTCAATGGGGTGCAGCTCCCTCAAGGGGTGCAGCTCCTCAATGGGGTGCAGGCAGAGCAGATCCCCCACGGAATGCAGATCCCTCAAGGGGTGCAGCTCCCGCACGGGGTTCAGCTCTCGCACGGGGTGCAGCTCCCCCAAGGGGTGAAGCTCCCCTCTGTGCCTGCTCCTTGTCCCCCATCCTACACCTGGGGACAGCAGCTGATTATGGGGACACTGGTCCCACACCAGCCCCTGGGACTGGAGCCATTGGCCATGGTCCAGGGGCAGCCCCTGTACCCCACGGGCTCCTGCCAGCTGCCCGTCCCTGCCCGCCCCGGCCCCCCACCACGCCGTGGCCGCACGTCTCAGCGGGGGCAGGGCCCCCCTGTGCCCCACACCCTGCCCAGCAGAACCCAGGAGCCAGGAAAGGCCTCCAAGAAGGGCGGGGTGGCCATCAAGGACAGCGTCCCTGCTGCCAGCCCCCACCAGTCCCCCCTGGCTCCGTCAGCTGGCACAACCACCCTGGAGCCTACAGGTGAGTTTTGGGGGGAGGCAGAGCCCGCGGGTGGGTGGCCAAGCTGAGGAAAGCTGCATCACCCCGGGCCTGGCTTGGCTCTGGTTGCTTTTTCAGCTCTGGTGACCACACTGGCAGCTTTGGAGAGGTCGGTGGATCAGCCCGAGCAGGAGCCAGGAAAGGCCTCGGTGAAGGCGGCTGAGCAGGCTGAGGACACCACCATCAACAACCTGCTCGCCTGGCTCGACACCTTGGAGCACGAGGACGCTGTCCCCGATGTCCCCGACAGCCCCAGCTTGACCACCTTCGTCAATGAGCTCCCCGACCTCTCAGAGTACGTGGCAGAGGGCGGCTGCGCAAAGCAGTGAGCGGTGGCACTGGGGCTGGGGGACGGCGAGGTCATGGGTGACAGCCCCAACTCTACCACCTTCCTCAGCCAGCTCCCTGACCTCTCTGAGTACGTGGCGGAGGGTGGCTGCCCCAAGGACTGAGTGGTGGCCGTGGGGCTGGGAAACAGCAAGGACACCCTCCCTGACATCCTTGATTTCCCCAACAGCCTCAATGAGCTCCATGACTTCTTTGACTGTGTGGCAGAGAGCACTGGTCCCCAGGACCAAGCCCTGGTGGCATGTCTAGAGGACAGCAGGGACACCAGTTTAACTACCAAAGGTCATGGCACAACTGCAGAGGTCCTTGATGAGCTCTCCAACCTCTCCAAGTAGGTGGTGGAGAGCAGCTGTCCCAAGCAGATGGAGAAGGGGGTAGAGTGGGACGGAGAGGACACCCTCTTTGCTGTCCCTGATGTCCCCCGCTTGACCACCTCCCTCAACAAGCTCCCCCACCTCTTGGAGTACAGGGCAGACAGCAGCTGCCAGAAGGAGCACGTGGTGGCAGAGATGCTCCCGGATGGGGAGAACATCTTTGCTAATGCCCTCGACAGCCTGGCCAGCACCACCTCCTTCAATGAAGTCCCCGACATCTTGGAGCATGGGCTGGATGACGACTACCATGAGGCCCGCCTGGCAGCAGCGATACTGGAGGACATTTACAGCAACTGGGGGGTGCCAGACAGCCCCGTGAGGGATCCTCAGGGGACTATGAGCACTGGGGTGACGGATCTCCCCATCTGGCCTCCAATGAGTCCCCTGGAGACTTCAAAGCTGAGCTCTCCAGAGAGTTCAGAGCAGACTGCAGAGGACACTCCTGTGGCCCGTCCCTGGAAGGATGCCCTGAAGGACCCTCTGAACAGTCCTCTGCTCAGCCCCCTGCAGATCCCAGTGCTGAGTCCCCTGGGCAGCCCCACGCCTGCCCCCCAGTGCCATCCATCCCACATGGACCAGCTCCAGGAGGAGATGCAGCAGAGGCAGCTCGGGGTGGCTCTGACCAGATGGGGAGAGGCAGGCGGCACCAAGGCCAAGCGCCCCGCGCCAGCCAGCACCCTCAAACTGCACGAGACCTCTCCCCAGGACAACAGCCCCCCTAAGAAAAGGAGAAGATGATGGCCCCAGCAAGCGGGGAGCATCCCACAGCAACAACGTGGCCTCCAAGAGACCGAGAACCCAAGGGGTGCTGCGGGGCGAATGTCCTCTGCACAGCAGGGAGGAGACAGGTTTAACGCAGCCAGTGCAGCAACACCCCGCAGCACTGAGGCCTTAAACCCACCCCGGCCCGAGGCAAATCCTTTTCCACCTCCCCTTTAATTTAATAAAAATCCGTGTACCTTTTCCATTTCCTGTGAGCTAGGGTATTTGAAGGGCAAAGTGACTGAGTTTGCTAGGGCTACAATGATACAAAATTTCATGACTGCAGGTGTGATCAGACTGCCCAGAGACAAACAGACACAGCTCCAATTTTGCCTTATTCATTTATAACAATAAAGATAAACATTTGTGGCTGAGCTATTTGCAGAGAAAAGGAACTTTGGTGGAACCTCACGGAAACCAACACAAAGGAGTCAAATATGTGTTCGGTTTTACTACGGGATGAGAAGGGCAGAAGGCCTGACTGACATTCAGATTGATCAATCCCATTAGCACCATGCTAATCATTTAAGAAGGGCTGGGACATTCTAGGTGGCTCTTTTTCTCTAGTGCTTGCTCTCTGGGGTGCAGCCAGGGGAGTTTTGGTCAAGACGTTTAGTTTGGCCTTTCGTCGTTTTGCAGAGGCCTCGGGGCTTTTCTGCCTTTTTCTTTTTTTCTCTCTTTTGGATCAGTTGTTCAGGACTGGGATATCTCTTCCTGGGACTGGCTGCTTAGTGTGGATGGAGTTTGTGGGGAATTGCCTGGAGTATCTTTTATTTCTGTTATTTTTATATGTATATACACTAGCAGTGTATTAGTATTTTGTTATTAAACTGTGTTTATCTCAATCCAAGTTTCTCCCTTCCCTTTTGATCCTCTCACCTATTGGGGGGGGATATTGGAGGAGGGGGCGAGTGAGCGGCTATCGTGGTTGTATTGTGAGCTCCGGTTAAACCACGACGGGGGCTCAACCAGCACAGCCACGCCAAGCCGCGCCCCTCGGTGCCCTTCCCAGGGAAAGAAGGCCAAGAGGCCTGAACTTCAAGGCCAGCAGAACCACAGGCCGCTGAGCACCACACAGATGCATCCACTTTGAAGAGCTTTCCGAATTCTACAGTGCCCTAACACGTGGTTTCTGGTGACACAGCCCGAAGCCCTGTTTAAACAAATGATCCAGCTTAGGATCTGCCTGGACTCCAAAGAACAGTAACATCAGCTCACGACTTGTGTTTTCTATAGAGCTGGGCCATAAACAAATGCAGCAGATGGAGAAGAACTGACGAGTGTGTATACAAAACAAAACAAAACCAACAACCAACCCACACGCATGCCCTAAAAGCTGTATTTAGATTATATATACATACGACATGGTTTCATAGATGACAATCGTATCAATTTATACTGCAGGTCCTTCTCCTCCAGGAACCAGCTATAAAAGAATAAGACAATTTTGTATTAGTGCCATAGGTTCGACTTCTACAAACCCGTGCGCAACAGTTCTTGCTTTACAACATTTTAGCAGATAGAGACTTTAGAGTTGACCGCAAAAGTGGGGTTTAGATTCAATATTATCTTTCCCAACAGCCAGTGTTTCCCCTGCACATCTAAAGATCAGAATAGCATACACCAAAATAAAGTTAGGGCCGTGTTCTTTTCATGTCTGTTTTTTTCTTGGTTTTGGTTGTTTGGGTGTTTGTTTTCTAAACAGTTACATGGGAGAGGAGAGTACTTTTTGATTTGATTATATTGGTATTTATGGAGTTCTACTAGCTTTTGAACTGGCTCTTATTGATTTATTGTTGTTTACTTGATTGCTTATTGGCCAATCTTGCTAAAACTTCTCCATGTCAGAACCGACATCTTCTGCTTCTGTGAAAGAAGAGCTGTCTCTCCATCTAGAATGTTTGCACCAACAGGGCATCTACGTTCTTTGATGACCTGCTGCTATTCTCTGTGCACTGCCAGGGTGGGTCTGGCTTCATCATCATCGGTGGTGTCTTGTGCTCTCCAGCAGCGTTATGTGCTCTCCGACAGTCTCCAGCCGTGACCTTCTGTCTCCAGTGGTCTCCTCCAGTCTCCAGCGTTATTGGGCAGTGTCTGATGGTCTCCAATGGGATCCAAGGGACTTCTCCTGGTTCTCTGGGGCTGCAAGCCAGAGGATAGCAGCCCATCTCCTCACCGCTTCCCCAGGCCCCAGGGCAGAGGAGATGCCCCGGCAGGAGGGCTGGGGCTGCAGGCTGGGAAGCCGGGCTCACCTGTGGCTCAGCAGCGGCTGATGGTCCGGCCCATGCCCCGGAGGTGGCTGTGATGCCACCTCCGGCTAGTGGCGGCTGCTGGGGCGGAGCCGCCTGTTGCGAGGCGGCTGTTTGGGGGTCTCTGAGAGCCCCCGGCCGTCCTGCGGCGCTTCGGGCACCACGGTGCTGGAGGCAGCCTGGCCATGGTGCTCTGGAGCCCTAGCAGCCCTGCCTCAGGTGCATCCACCTCCGGGGACTCATCTTCTTGCTGGGGAGGGTCAGCCTCCATGGGCTCCTCTTGCCTGTGGGAGCTGCTGTGGGAGCCTCTAAGAATTATATCTTAACCCAAATGATGCAGTTATCTCAATAAGCTGCAGAGATTCACGCAAACACCAACTTTAAACTGGGGTAAGCCTTACGCTGCCTAACGACTAGGAGGGAAAGGAGGAAGAGAGAGAGAAAGAGATCATCAGTCCTGAGAGAAAGAGAGACAGACAGAGTGACCCTCTCCTCATGAACTTGCCCCTATTTATGGGCCCCACGTTCTTTTATCAATGACATATCTAAAAGCTAATAGATTTTGCTAAGTCGTCTTTTACACTTGTTGAACTTGAAAATTTATTTCTCCAAAGACATATCTTGTCCAACTGCTCAAAACGCGTACTTGCCAAGCTCTCTAAAACCTATTCTTGTTTGCACTAGTTACACTGTGTGCAAAATTTGCCTCCATTTTTAATGCTAGCGTTTGTCCGAGGGTGTAACAACCATATATTTCAATTCCCACAGTTCCTTCCAACAAACCTTGTATTCACTTCAAAATAACCACCTTCAGAGTGGGAATCCCACCACAGTGCTATGGTGCGAGGAACAGGAACAGAGGTAACATAGGGCCCATCTCAAGTTTGTTTCCACAACTCTCCACAAGTACAGGATGTTTCAAAAAGGTGGACCCAATTTGAAATCACTCTGTGTTGGAAATTGGGGCCATCTTTTTGAAAGACCCTGGAGTATTGCTTGAGGTTCATACAAAGCGTTTGAGTTTTCAGTCCGTGTCCTGTTACTTTTCCACAGCTATTCCTCTTTCTGTTCAAGAAAACGGGACTTGGTTATTCCCCATGTGGGGTTTCCGACTGTGTGATTAAGGCTTTTTAAACTCGTTTTTCAATATTTTTGTATGATTCCAACAAACCATTGTAAATTTAAATCCTTCTGCCACTGAACCAGGGAGGGCAACACATATCCCCTGGTCCCTCTGGTTCCAAATATGCGTGAGCCCTTGTATCAAGTCCAAAGCTACATTCGATAGAGTCTGGTTAGGCACTGGCAAAACCAGTATTAGTCCTATACCACGTATAAATGTACATTTCTCCCACATCTTTTTTCCCTTGTAAAATAAGGAAAACTAAGATCCAAAGAATCGCAAACCAGATTAAAATAACCAACTATACATCAATAAAAATAAACAAATAAATAATTAAATAAACAGCACTGATAGTCAAGAGAAAACAAAGGGACAATCCGCCGGGTTCTGATCTAGTGCTCCTTCCCGTGATTGTCACTGGCTTTTTGTATATATATTCATTGCTGTCTTTAAAACGAGGGGTACAGTGCCAAGGGTGGGCAGTTCTATGAGGACAGGTTGTCTGGTGTAGTGGAGCGGGGCCATGAGTCCTTGTTCTCCTTCTTCGGGGAACTGTGCTGGGGAACCAAATGTCAGTCATGCGTTAGGTGCAGACAGGCGGCTTTCTGGAGGCTCTCAGTTAAATGACTAACGGAGTGGGGTCTCAATGCACAAGGGGTCACCTCTTTCTAGGGGATCTAAACCCCGTGCCCATGAAGCAACTCTTTGAGTTGAAGACCAGGGTTCCCATTCATCACGCAAGCCTGCGTCCCAGCTTCTGTGCCAATACCCGGGTGCTGCTTTGGGGATCCTGTGGTTGGCGAGGGAACGAAAATACATGTACTCTTTGCATTTCATCTGTGGCTTTGTGGTTGTTCCTGTGACCTGCCTGCGCCGACTGGCACAGTCACTGTCGCTGCCCCAGCTGGCCCTTCATCCCCCTCTGCTGCAGGATGACACAGCAGCCCTGCAGCTCCGCAGCGAGTCAAGCCCAGCGTTGCATCTCCCTGCCCTGGTCACGGCCAAGGGCTCCTGTGCCCAGCCCAGCATCACAGAATGTGCAATGACTCTACAACTCAAAATACCAGTTTTCTTTAATGCAGTAGCAGTAAGCAGGCAAAGTGTGTTTGAACAGCTGGTGGTTTTTTGGCTCCAAGCTGATTATATGGTCTGCTAAAGGGCTTCGAAAAAATCCTTCTCCCAAGAGCCCTGTCACAAATTCATGACCAAATCTGGGAAGAAAAAAACAATACCAGAGATGGCAATTACTAAATGCAACGAGAAGACACAACAGAGATGATGGAAGAAAACAGCAAGAGGGAAAGCAGGGGAGGAGCAGAGAACACGTAAGCAAACGAGATCCTTGAATCTCCCCCAATCAGCGGAGTAATAGAAGGGTTCCAAAAGACCAGATTCTGAATAAGAAGTACACCTCGTAACTGAAATGCACTTTGGGGACATCTTTCCCTGGTGTTTCCTAAATGCTCACCTGCAATGGAGAGATAGAACTCTTTACAATCTTTGATCTCTCGGGAGCCTTCACAGGCTGCTGTACAGTCATTGTAGGCTTTGAAGAAATCAGGAAGAGCCAGTTCCATGTCTGAGATGGACGTTCTCCAATTCCCACAGCTGTATGCTCGCACAGCCCTGACAAACAGATTCTGAAAAATTGGCCCGAGTGAAAACCTACAGTAACTGACCTGCAGAAAGCTGCATGCAAATTCAGATAGAGTAAATGGTGTTTCTGCATTTCTGGATGACTACGTGAGCTGTTAGCCAGTCGATATGAGGAAAACAAATACTGATGGCTTGTGGATTTTACCAGATATTTCCTCGATCGTAGAGTCCGCAAGTCCACTTCAGATCCACATAAAAAGCCTGCTGGACAGAGGGAACAGAGTGAGTCTAAAGCACAGGCTTAGATAAAGCCCCAGAGGTGAGGATTACGGAATGCAACAAGGCGACACAACAGAGATGACGAAGGAAAACAGCAAGAGGGAAAGGAGAAGCAGAGAACACATAAGCAAACGAGATCCTTGAATCTCCCCCAATCAGAGGAGTAATAGAAGGGTTCCACAAGACCAGACTCTGAATCAAAAGCATACCTTGTAAGCTTTTGTCTCCAAGTCTTCAACATGCTCCTCAGCATCAGGTCTGCTCTGACAGTAGGCCACATTTCTTTGCATCATTTCAGCATCGGGATCCTTCAGAAGAAATGTGTGAGCTGCCGCAATAGCTTGTGGAAGGTTATGAGCCTAAACAGGGATGGGAAGAAGAGGAAAGGAGAAAAAAGTTAACTGGGAAAAAAAACTCAAAGTTTCCCACTTTCTGTCAACAAACTGTCCTGCAGCCTATATGTTCCCAAACTTACATCTACCGAAACCACAGTCTCGGCAGATACAATGGCACACTAGAACGGATACAAATCTTTTGTGTTTTATTAGTAGTTGCATCACTAGGAGCATGTTTCTTTTACTGTTGAAATCTATTATTGTTGCAGATAGCATCATAATGATTTTAGGTTAAAAAGAAGACTTTTTTTCCCTTCCTCCTGTACTGTGTTTCTATTTTTCATAGAGGGAGAGAGAAAGAAAAAGTCTTAAGTATCTGTGAAATGTTAAGAAACTTTTCCTTTTTTCAGGAAAGGTGCAGATCCAACGGTGTCCTTTGGTCTCCGACGTTCCCCAGTGGTGTCCTGTGCTTTCCAGCGCTGTCCTTCGGTCTTCGACGCTCTCCTGCAATCTCCAGCAGTCTCCGGCGGTCTCCAGTGGGCTTCTGTGCACACGCATTTATAGTTTTTATTTTCTATATTGACATATTTTTATAAACTACATAGTCGGTATACACATACATAGGGAGAAGGAAAGAGAAAGAAAAAGTCTGAATTATTTGTGAAATGTGAAACCTTTTCCCCTGAAGGCAAGATCCAGCTCCAGCGGTGTCCTTGGGTCTCCTGGGGTCTCTGGCGGTGTCCTGCGGTCTGCAGTGGCTCCACGGGACTCCTCCTGGTGCTCTGGGGCTGCCGACCAGAGGACAGCAGCCCATCTCCTCACCGCTTCTCCAGGCCTCAGGGCAGAGGAGATGCCCCCAGCATGAGGGGTTTGGGTACAGGCTGGGAAGCCGGGCTCACCTGTGGCTCAGCAGCGGCTGATGGTCCGGCCCATGCCCCGGAGGTGGCTGTGATGCCACCTCCGGCTAGTGGCGGCTGCTGGGGCGGCGCCGCCTGTTGCGAGGCGGCTGTTTGGGGGGTCCCTGAGAGCCCCCGGCCGTCCTGCGGCGCTTCGGGCACCACGGTGCTGGAGGCAGCCCGGCCATGGTGCTCTGGAGCCTCAGCAGCCCTGCCTGAGGTGGGCCCACCTCCATGGGCTCCTCCTCCTCCTGCGGGGGATCCACCTCCATGGGCTCCTCTTCTTGCTGGGGAGGGTCAACCTCCATGGGCTCCTCTTGCCTGTGGGAGCTGCTCCTGCTCCCGACAGGCAGCTGCCGTTTTCCGGGCAGCGGAGCCATCTTCAGAGGTTCCCTGAACCTCCTCTTGCTTCTCCCACTCGACGAGGCGCTGTCTTCTCAGGACTCTTCTCTCCGAGCGCGATCCGACGGTGGCGCAGCTGGCAGAGCTGTGTTCCAACTGCTGTAACGGAAGGCTGGTCACGGCCCCAACGGACGCTGCGGTGGCCGGCATGGCGGCCCACGAGGCCATGAAGGCCCCATTGCAGGGCCATTTTGCTCTGCAGAGAGAAAGGCCGCCCCTCAGGCACCGCGCCTGCCCTGCAGCTGCCCCTGTGTGCCCGGGGCTCCAGCCCCCTCCTCATGCCAGGCCTGGGGTCCCCTCAGGGGACAGCGGCCACAGTGTCCCAGGAGGGTCGGGGGGTCTCCGTGACCCTCCAGCCGCTCGGCTCCCTGCCGGTGCTTTCATCCCCACAGCCGGCAGGAGCCCGGAGGTGATTCAGCTAGTGCCATAGCTCTTCCGCAGGGTTTCTGTAAAGCAGGACACATGGCAGCTCATTCTTCTCTGTCACATCCCTTCATTTCACTGTCTCTTCATAACCCAATAGAAATATTTTGAAAAGGTAATGCTTACATATATCTGTGGCTTGTTTACCTAATCAAAAGAGTATTGACATATTTGGGCAAGAAAAACCAAGTACGTTTATTAGTTTGCTCGAAATAAACAATTATTAATGTAGTTGAGAGAGTGATTTTAATCTCGTTTTCATTTTGGTTCATTTAAAAATTTGGGAACTGTGACGCTGAGGAGAGGATATATCCTCTTCTCCCAATGTTCCCTCCTTCTCTCAGGGGAGATTTTAGGACTTCTCAGAGCAGGGGTCCAGAAGAGAAAATGTGGTTGCTGTGAAGAGGTATCATTAGTGCAGTATGTGGATGCAGGCTGCCTACCTTCCTGCATGAACCCTTTTACCACAAGCAGATTCCTGTTCTCACACACAGCCTTCAGCAAAATCAGCCAACAACTATTAGCCAGACACGGGTGTCTTTGGCATTCAGCAAATTACTTGTGTATTAGACAGTGCTGATTACCCAGAAAACAGTATAAATAGCACATTTTATATGACACTTGTAAAATTGATTATTTTCCCCATTGCCGAGTTAGTAGGCCAGAAACTTCAATAGTGTGACAGAGTTCAAGGGGATAATTCTGGTTGCAAAATTACAAACGAACAAAAGAAAAAGACGTGTCATTGTAACGTTCTTTGGCCGATTCCATTTTCACTATGACTTGTTTGCATTGTTGCAAACCCTTTGTCCAAACAGAGTTTTAATTTCTGTTGCATTCTGACTTCTGTGCTGATTAATTATGAACCAAATTTAGCATTATACATTTGTCTGTATATTACCTTATTATAGCCTTTGCTTTTATCAAGATGTTCATAGATTTGTTAATCAAATGACATTACCTAATCTTTATAAACTATTTCAGTGTTTTCATTTGAATAGCAGTTACCAGGAGAGTCCTTTGAAAAGTTCAAATGAAAAGTTGAGTTGCCAGATGATGATATTTTTCAACCTGAACTGTTCGGTAATTCTTTAAATAGATTCATCTGAAAAAGAAAAATTAAGCGCAATATTTCTTTGCAGCCATTTAGAATGGGACAGTTTAGAACTTGTTTGATCTTTCATCCCAAAGTAATATTTTGAGACTAAGTCCATTTGTGCTTTATTAGAACATGAATATGACGACTTAGTTTCCAATTGAAATGAACATTTAATTTTATCCCAGATTTCATTCTTTTTATCCTTCTGGATGTTACTATGGCTTGAAAAAGCAACTATTTGCAGAAGGATAACGTTGTTAAAAACGCCTCTTAACTTTTAGAAGATTTCAAAATTTCCACAATGCCTGGTTAGAAAAAAACAGAATTTAACTACTGTTTTTAAAAGTTATGTTCTGAAAGTACAAGCTCAGTTTCTATTGCACATGTGAATAGCATAACTGCTCCAAGTTCCCGGGAACATTGTGTACTGGTAAAACTACTTACAAGTGTCTGAACAATTAAGTCTCTTAAGCTTTTGTGTCTACTTAGAATGGCAACAGAGGTTCTGTAGGTATATAGTACCTGAAACAACATAGTCCAGTGTTTCTCTAAGCACATCCATACAAAATATCATTTATCGTGCTATTTATAACAATTAGGAGCTGAATTTAGCCCAAAACATCAATTAAAAAAAAAAAAAAAGAAGTCTGGGGATGATGACAGTATAAATCCTGATTCTAGATGTTCTTGTCTTCTTTTCCTCGTAACATCCAGTGGTACTTATGCAAGATTGAGCCTGCTGGAAATTCTTGAAGGTCGAAAAAGAGGAAAGAAAAGGAGAGGCAGCCACCTTGATGAGTCAGGTAGATTTCAGAAAGGAACATTATAGGTAAAATTGTTCTGAGCCCAGAACAGAAATAAAAAAAAACAAATTGAAAATTAAGAAGATTAAATAAAAATGACATAGGGTCATATATTTGTCATTCCTACTTTTCGTACCAGTTATAGTACTACCTGGAAAATTTGCACTTTCTAAAGGGACTGAGGGTTAAGTACAATAGCATATGAATAATCAGGGAAAAGATCATTGCAGCTGACCAAGATCAACATCCTGTCGTAGATTTGTTCAAGTCTATGGGTGAAAGCATGAGACATGGGAAAGGTACAACATCTTTCACCGCTTCAAACTCAAGCCCTCCTTTAAAGCTGCTTCTCTGCCTTTGAAAGGGAAAGCTTCTGAATTCCTGAAGTAAGACACATCTTAGACCATATGAACCACTTTCTGTGCTGACAGAATTTAGTTAAAGATCATTATGTAAAAAGGTGCTATAAGGAAACTTTATAGAGTGAATGCTCTTTATAAACTGGAAGCTAAGGTTCAGCCAGTTTCCATTTAATGCTCCAATATTGCCTGCAGCAGTCAAGTAAATTTCATTACAGACTCCCTCCCCCCAAATGAAAACCATGTGCCTGCTTCATTTTTTCCTCCTTTCCTAGTCCCCCCATTCAAACCTCTCCTCAGTGCTTTAAAGAACCTTGCAAGAACTCATACATTTGAAATAGCAGAGTTGACTCTGGCTGTTATTATTAATTAGGACACATTAGCACAAGTACAGTCCTTCCTAAACAAGCTAAATTACAGGCAAATTGGCATGGGTATATGGCAATGGAAAGTGTTAAAAAGCATGCATGTACATTCTCGCTTCATTGAGCTTCAAAAATTGCATGCGGATTTTCTTTCTCCATAGTGAAATTAGCTTAAGCAGAGAAGCAAGTAGGCAAAGCAGTGTGATTTGGTAAGGACTCATTTTAGTGAAATCGATCTAGAGCAAGATTTGAGGCTTTTTCTTATAGAATACTTGAATGACACCATTTTTAGAAATAACGTATTCATTGAGTATCATCCAAGCAATTTCAGATTTTGTGTGTGTGTGTGATTTATGTTGCTGGAGACTACTTCTCTAAAAGGAAAACATTTCTGGAACAGCCATAGACTTTCTTCATGACCTTAGCATGCTAACACATAAAACTAACTACCGGCAGGCATTAGCAAGCAGGAGTCATGGGGCCATCTGCCCTTCCTCTAGATCCTCGTTCTGTCCCTCAGAGAGTGCCACCAGTGGCAGTCGACCTCATAATTTCAGTGCTGCAGAACGACGCAGACATTTTATCGCGTCCTCAGATTGCTGAGGGAACAGCTACTATTTTTCTCAGAATGATGGCTCTCCGAATCCCTTTTCAGGGCTTAAATGCAACTTTAAAATACATTGTACATAAAACTACATTTCTGAAACTCTGCATGAAAGTAAAAACAACTAAGTGTATAAGAGAAAAGTCTCAAGAAATTTTGAAGAGCATTCCAGAAACGATTTCATGTCTGCTAGAACCTGTTAATCACGAGTATATTTAAACACGATGAAGTTGAGCTCTTCCGCTCAGATTGCCAACATATCCTGATGAGAAAACAACTCATGTTTGTCTTTCATTTTGACCAGAGTTTAAAATGAGACTGTGGCTCCAGTACAAAGTTTAGCTATGGCCTTCATGCCATGAGGACCATGCCCCTAATGCTGTATCTGCTGTCAGATCTGTAGTGATGTTTAGGAGGAAGATTCTTCCGTTATCAGCAAGTAAAACAAAAAGAATTATTGCTCTAAGATGTCAGTGCAAAGAAGCAGAAGACGGGACTGTGAAGTATGAAGGGTTTCTTTAGTGGTATTCAAAGATTAAGAGAAGTGTTGAAAATAGTAGATGAAATTCTGAAACTCGCATTCAGCATTACAATAAATGGAAGTTAAAGCTAAAGGGACAGAGAATTCAGTTTAAAATTTGGATTGGAAGTCATTTTTTTAATTAATAAACGTGAATTATACTGTTGAATTTTTTGAAGGCATAGCATAAGTCCTTTATTTGTATTCTTTTTCTTCCTTGGTAACACTATTAATAGCAATTTTAATTGCTGTTTTCTAGATTTCTGTCTTTGCATGTGTTAGAGTGCTTTGTTAATCTTTGTGATGATTTTGGGAAGCATTTTAAACACATATTTACAAAGTTAAAGGGAGAACTAACAGATCTCTATTGTCATTTGATCACAACTCTCAAATTTTAACACAGTTTTCATGTCGTTCTCAAATTCATTTAAAAATCTCGACATGAGCAAAATAAAAGCATAATCCTAAAGATATCTCAGTACTGCACAGTAATATGGAGGTTGATCAACTATTGTCTGTTTTAGTATATAAATATCTCATTTAAAAATACAGAAATAACATTTATCTGGATCATAATCCATCAAAACCAATACTGTTTTGTAAATCTGAAAAATAAAACTGTACCGTGTCTGCTGGTATGAAAAGACAAAAAAGCTTTTTTTTGCCTTTGGATGGACTGCTCTTACAAATTTGCTATGAGAAGGAGAAATGGACTAAGATGAGGTTCCTGAGGGATTTCTATATTCTCTCTATCTGCAGTCTCAAATGATTCTGTGATTGCATGTATTTTCTAAGATGAAATAACCAGTTTTAAAGCACTGAAATGTTTTCAAGCACGTTATTTTAGTGGGCATTCGAAAGACCGTGTTTTTCTGTATGTAATTCCGGTTTCAAACTCTGACAGTTTTTGTGAACAGAAAAGTATGAGTATGTCAGGAGAAAGATTCGGGCAGCTTCAGTGACAGGATCGCATTAGTCTAACATCGCTAGCAGTAGAGAGAAAAACTTTCTGCATGCCTGAAGGATGTTTAGCCTGTCACTTACAACTTACACCTAAATAGATAAATGATAATGAATAAAATGTGTTTACTACTCCAGTTTTCTGAGAGACAACTGTGAATGTCCATCTGGGATTCATCATTAACAGTCTAAAACACAAAACCTGACTGAAGAGCAGTAGCCCAGCATGTTTTGGGTTTTACTCTGGCTCCTGTTTGCGTCAGCGGAAGCAGGATCTGTTGCCTTGCTGGCTAATCAACATACAACCTCTGGTTACGTTACACAGCTCCTTGTCCAGGTCCCCAGTTAAATCCTTCTCTTTGTAAAAAATTTTCCTACCTAACTACAGCAAACCTTTAAGCAACCAGGAGTGCATTTACTTAGCATTTTAGAGCTTTTGAAGCAAACCTCCATTTACCACGCTTTGGTTCGCAATGTGGAGCTACCTCAGAGAGAGCAGATTGGATTCCTACCTCATTTGCTTTTCTCCCATGAGAAACTGCAATCAAAATTACACACCTACAATTTAGTATCAAACACAAGGTAAATATCTTGTAGCTACATTTGGGGATCAGTTACATACGTAGAACTTATTAAATGAATTTTTTGGGGTACCTTGTTCCTTAAATTTGAAAATTGTCCCAGCTTAGCATGGTTTATGTTTATGAAGTTCAGCAAAGACTTCATTGCCTTGAATAGCTGAGCAATAACAATAACAAAAAAGCAAACATCAGACTTACAACAGCTCTGCTGTCTTTGATGTTCTCTTCTTGAGTGATGTGTTTATGCAAGACAAATAAGTAAGCTGTCTCCATGAACCCTACTTGAAAAGACTCCAGATTTGTTCTGGAGATGTGGTGTCTTTTCTCTCTTCAAGTATGTGTTGATGGATCAAGGGAGAATGCAGACAGGCCCTAACTGTCAGCTGCCTGTAAGCAAAGAGACTTGGCTGAAGATGGAGCATTTGTCAGTGCTGAAAGGGAAAACGATTATAGACACATCTGAACTGTCCTTTTATACCTTATACACTTACCACTTATTCAGGTCACATTTTCTGAATGCATTATTGCTTTGTCCTTCAGCCCACAGAGTATTGACTCTAAGCCTTGGAATAGTTTATTAAATGTAAGAAGGAAGGAACCGACCAGGAACATCTGTGTCGATGGATATATGGGAGCAGTGATAGTGAATTTAAGCAGTACTGAGGATTTTATTGTATAGTGCAAACTTGTTTTGGTGGCCTATCTCATCTCTACTGCTGTAAACCAGCAGGCAGATGACTGATGTCCACTGATCTCAAATTAGCCCAACACTGCATCCCTTCTGTATCTTTCAGTGCCCCATGTGCCTTTTATTCTTCTGAAGAATTGTGGAAATATTATTTTTTACATTTTACAGATGAGGAACTGATGCATACAGTCCTGGATATATCTCAGTTCAAACTAAGCATTTAAGTGAGATGTTTGAGGTATCTACATTCTTATTCTAAGATTACTCCATGGTTAATGGAGTAATATCTTAATCACAGTAATGATGATCACAGTCAAATATCACAGCCATAGTGACCCTCTGGAATTGTCTTCCTCTCTGTTGCCGGTAATGAGGGCAAGCTGGTTACCATCTTGCAATCCTCAGTCGAGTGTCTAATGGTAGCTGAGGTGAATGTGGATCATAAGGTTAATCTCCAAAATCATCCCATGCATGCACCGCAGAGCCAGAAATCCCACGACGTGAGTTCATTTTCCAGTGAGAAGTCCTCTCGTTGACTGTCTTTATTAGCTCACCAAGTCGCATATTCCATTGAAGGTTCCTATCAGTAGCAACTGTGAATTAATTTTATGTGCCAACTATATTTTGATCGTTTCTGGCTTCCTGTAATTGGAGGATGGGCTGAGTGCAGTGAACAGTAGTCATCTTTCAAAAAGCAGCTGTTGGTCGAATACTGGCAGTTGTGATATCTTTAGGAGACTAAGGAGTATGTGAACACAAACCCAGAACTTTTTAGCTGTTCAAAAATAGTATTTCTTCAGGTGCAAGATTTGAGTAAAGTAATGTTGCAATATTTTTTTCTCTATTTATGTTAACTACATAGTGGTATTAGATAAGTGAGAAAACATTTCTGTATACACACATTCAGTTCTGGAAAAACAAACAAACAAAACCCACAAAAAAACGACAACAAAACCAAAACAAAAAACCCACAAACAAACAAAAACACCAAAAAAACCCCCATCTGTCTAACTGAAGATATTAGCTGGAGAAATTAGGGACCTGGGAAATAGCAAACCATATGAAGTTTAACAAGGACAAGTGCCAGATTTTGTACCTGGGACATGGCAGCCCTGGCTGTACCTATAGACTGGGGGACGAGATGCTGGAGAACAGCTCTGAGGAGAGGGATCTGAGGGTTCTGGTCGACAGCAAGTTGAACATGAGCCAGCAGTGTGCCCTGGCAGCCAAGAGGGGCAACCGTGTCCTGGGTGCAGCAAGCACAGCATTGCCAGCCGGGCAGGGAGGTGGTTGTCCCGCTCTGCTCTGCACTGGTGCGGCCTCGCCTGGAGCCCTGTGTGCAGTTCTGGGAGACACAGGATAAAAAGGCTCTGAAGCTACTGGAGAGTGTCCAGAGGAGGGCTCCGAAGTTGGTGAAGGGTTTGGAGGGGAAGCCGTATGAGGAGCGACTAAAGTCACTGGTTTGTTCAGCCTGAGGGGAGAGCTCATTGCAGTCTACAGCTTTCTCACAAGGGGAGGAGGAGGGGCAGGCACCAAACTCTTCTCTTTAGTGACCAATGACAGGACCCGAGGGAATGGCAGGAAGATGTGCCAGGGGGGGTTCAGGTTGGACATTAGGAAAAGGTTCTTCCCCCAGAGGGTGCTGGAGCACTGGAACAGGCTCCTCGGGGAGGTGTCACAGCCCCAAGCCTGACAGTGTTCGAGAAGAGACTGGACAAGGCCCTCAGACACACGGTGTGAACTGCGGGGTTGTCCTGTGCAGGGACAGGAGTTGGACCCGATGATCCTTGTGTGTCCCTTCCAACTCAGGACACTCTATGAAGCCAATTTCTATATATTTATGTGTAAGTTAAGCTAGAAGTTTTATGGGAATAGATTTTCGATACGCCTCTGACATGATCTGATCCTCACAGGAAATACTATGATGTTGGGCTTTTATGTAGTCACAGAATCTAGATACTAGAGGTATCGAATCATGTAAAGGAAAAATCCTTCTGTCTTCCGAATAGCAAAGGTTGTTCTAGACATTGTATTTTCTAATGTTTTTACTTCATTTAGTTTTCAAATTTCTCTGCATGTAAAAGCACAGGTGGATCTTAGCAGCAGTAAACTGAAATGGTGCTAAGTTTTTGTTTTTCCTCTTTAATTGTAATCTTTTTACACAGTAGTGCATTGCCCTGGCTTGTTGCTCCCCATCTCCAATTGCTGTTGCTACTGTGTAAATATTTTAAATGGCAGTTTCTTCCATGACTTGGATGCATCCCAAGGGAGGGCAGCAAAGCTGGGGAAGGGGCTGGAAGGCATGTCCTCTGGGGAGCAGCTGGGGACTCTGGGTCTGTCTACTTTGGAGCGAAGGAGGCTGAGAGGCAACATCGCTGCTATCTCCAGGTTCCTGAGGAGGGGAAGTGGAGAGGGAGGTGCTGAGCTCTTCTCCCTGGTACCCAGGGCCAGGACACATGGGAATGGCTCTCAGCTGTGTCCATCAGGGGAGGTTCATCCCTGACATAAGAAAACATTTCCTTAATGAGAGGTGGTCAAACCCTGCAACAGGCTTCCAGGAGAGGTGGTCGATGGCTCACGTCTGTCAGTGTTGAAGAGGCATTTGGGCAACATGCTTAATACCATGCTTCAGCTTCTGCTGAGTGCTGAAGTAGTCAGGCAGTTGGACTAGGTGATCGTTACAGGGCCCTTCCAGCTGAGCTATTCTGTTCTCTCCCATTCTTCTTCCTACCTGCTACTTTCCCACAAGTAGATGCGGAGGAAATCTCTGATGACATTTCTCCCCAGCCCTGCACGAGCAGAAGGCACCGAATACCCATAACCACATCCCAGCACAGGCGTTGCCTCTGTCATGTTGTGGGAAGGAGGCACGTACCTTCTGATGGAGTGAGAGCTGGGAATCGTCTCAAGGTAGTTGGACAATCTGAACAAATTGGCAAAAAGCAAGTATGAAGTACAGTTTGTGAAACTCTTCTCTGTTCATCTGGTTGAGTTGGGTTTCCACAGGGTGGCAAAACCTCACAGCTCTGACACTAGTGAGGCTCAAAGATCAAGCCCTCCATCTGAAGCAGGACATGCTCCTCACGTAAGGAGTTGCAAATCTTTCTGAGGTGAACAATACCTGCTCAGTTCCCATGGCTTCTTTTTTTCTTCCTTGTACTCATTTTTAGAAATACCCTATCTGTTTTTCATGGAAAAACATGCTAAACCAAAAGAGCCTGAGAACAACAGTAGAGAGAGAAGATCCATATGGGTGCTCCTAGGCCTCAGTGGCTGGGACTGGCCCCCCCATGGGACCCCCACCCACCGCCAGCGTCTCGTGCCAAGGGCCCAGGGGCCGTGCCTCAGCTCAGCCTGGGGCCTTGGGTCCCTGCCTGAGCCATGTTGTAGGTGTGTGTGCCCGTCTCGTGTCTGCCCCTGTCCCTGGCTGGGCCTGGGCCCTGCTCTGCAGAGAGCGGCTCTCCTGGATGGAGCCCTCAGGGCTCGGTAAGAACTTGTCGTACAGAACTCAAGGCATAACACAGCATAACTATTATATTATTTTTCTACTCTATCCTATGTATTGTATTCTATTCCATGTGTTCAGCATGAGTCAAATAAGGATGAGAATATTATTTACATGAAATGCCGGGGGGTTTTCAGCTCCAGAAACACTTTCAAGGACACAGAACACAAAGGAGACGAGTGGAAACAGGATTTTATTATATTTTCTTTTATTTTCGGTTATTTTATGTCATTTACTGACTCTGTTTACAGAGCCGATGCTCACAAGCATTAAGACAATGCCCACGTGTAGCCAGGAGCAGGCTGATGCATTCTTCAGTTTAGCTTGAAGAAACATCCCTTGCAATCTGGCAAAGGCAAGTCACAGAACTGCAAGAGCAGCAGGAGAAACACAGGCCAAGCTGCCCCTGTGTCCTGAAGAGGGAGAACGTGAGGAATGAGAATCAGGACAGACCACACACAAAAGAAGAAGACGAGGAAGAGGAAGAAGAAGAAGAGGTACATGAGGATGAAGAAGAAGAAGAATATGAGGAAGAAGAAGAAGAAGAAGAAGAAGATCTGTGTGATACTGTGAGGTATTTTGCAAAGTATGGCATCTAGCAATGACAAGCAGAGTTTCTCCCCTTTGCAGACTTTCTTGGTTCCTACACTGCTTGGCTAGGGATGCACAAAAAGTGCTCTTGTTCCTGCCCAGTGCTTGTGTTGCACGCAGGGAGAGCTGAAAAGTGGCAGATCCAGATGGCAAAGCAAGCCAGGAGCCCTCGCAAGTACAGGCTGTTTTGCAGCAGCCAGAACTCCTGGGGAAATGGAACCCAGGAAAGAGCAGAGCTGGCCCCTGCTGTGAAGTTGCTCTGGGCAAGAGAGCCGGAGAGAGCCAGGGGCTGTGCTCAATGCTACGAAGTACAAGAAGGAATTCCTAGGAGAACACTTGGCCCCCACCCTGGGACTCCAAGAAGCTTCCTCCCCCCAGCTGCAGGGCACGAGAGGCCATCTTCCTGGTGCTTGAGCAGCAGGCAGGAAGCGAGCCAAAAGGGACCAGAGGAGCTCTGAAAAGTGGTCATGCTCAATGCTACAGAGGAAGGCAAAAAACCCCCGGAGACCAGTGCCAATGTGCCCCGGGGGAAAATTCCTTCCTGACCCCAATGCTGGCGATCGGCTGTTCCCTGAGCATGTGAGCAGGGCCTGGCTCCTTGTCCCACAGGCTGTTCCTGCCTCCCAGGAGCTGCCCAAGCCCTATCCTGCCTTGAGCTGGAGTCATCTCGGGGGCTTCTGAGAGTGCCCAAACGCCTCTGGCCGGATTGAACTTGAGGGCAAGAATCCTTCCCGTGCCTGTGAGGACAGCAGAGGCTGCTCCAAAGCACTGGCAGCATCTCTACATCCTATTTCTTACCGCTGCTGGCCCTGGCTCTGCAGGGCATGAAGACAGTGAGCTCTGCAGTGCTCCTCCAGAAGTCATTCTCTTGGTCTTACCATTGCTGTCCAGCTGAAATGACCTGATAGGCTTGGGCACTTGTAGGGGTTGGTGGTTCTTCTAATCTTCTGAGGGCTTTGCATCTGTTCCCTGAACACTGAAGTAGGATTTCTATCCATCAGATGCACTTTGAACGTAATCCTTCGCCATTGCGATTGTTTGATTGTTTGATTGTTTGGTGTAGGTTTGAGGCTGGCTGGTTGGTTGAGGTTGGTTGGCTGGTTGAGGCTGGTTGGCTGGTTGAGGCTGGTTGTTTACAGGTGGTTGGTTTTGTTTGCTTTTTTTACACTCCATTAGGTTCTAATTAGGTTGTTGGTAGATTCTTTGTTTCTACCTTGTTTGAAGCTTGTCGTTTTGAATGTTGGTTTAAGATGGTTGCTTTGGCTGGGTTTCCGTGACTTCTTTACATGAGTCGTTTTAGGGTTGATTTCTGTGGTTGGTTGTTTGACGCTGTATGAGGTTGCTTCTAGTTTCTTTGTAGGTTCTTTGTAGGTTGCATGTTCATAAGGCATTGAAACCTTGTTGTTTTAGGTTGTTGAAGGCTGGTAAAGTTTAGTTTAGGTTAGTGGTCTTAAGGTACTTGTTTTAGGTTTCTGTTTTAGCTTGGTTTAGGGTGTTGGATGTCATTTTGTGAAAGCTGATTTGTGGTGTTTGTTTTAGGTAGTTTGGTTTTTCTCATTTTTGTTAGGCTGTTTGGTTGATTTTTTTTCAGAAAGATTCTTTGAGGTAGGTTGTGTTAGTCTGGTTTAGGTTGTTAGTTGAGGTTTCTTGGTTTGGGCTGTTTAGGTCGGTTTAGGTTTTTTTGAGGAAGGTTGTTTGAGGGTGGTTGTTAGAGGCTGGTTGTTGAAGGCTGATTGGTTAAGGTTGGCTGGTTTAGGTTGGTTGGGTGAGGTGCTTTTTGGTTGAGGTTATTTTAGTTGGTTCTTGTAGGTTGGTAGTTTTAGATGGGATGTTCTAAGCGGGGTTTTTTTAGGGTATTTTCTTGTTTTTTTACGTTGTAGGTTGGTTTAGGTCATTCGGTTGAGCTTTTTGCTTTAGCGTGGTTTAGGTCATTCACTTTAGGTTCTTTAGATTATTTTATCTTGGGTGTTTTAGAAGTAGGTTTGATTGCTGATGTTTAGGTTCATGTGTTTCTGTTTAGCTAGCTTTGGGTTGGTTGGATTAGGATGTTTGAGTTGTTTTTTAGGTCAATTGGTTTGAGATGTTTGCTTTACCTGTGTTTCTGTTAGTTGTTTGAGGGTGTTTTTCTGAGGCTGGTTGTTTGAGGTAGGTTGTTTGCAGGTTGTGTGCCTGTAGGGCCTTGAAGCTTGGTTGTTGTGGGGCACTTGAGGTTGGGTTTTGTTTGGTTGTCTTAGGCTGCTTGATTTAGGTTTGCTGGTTTAGCTTGGTTGAGGTTGTCTAGTTGGTGGCTTGAAGTTGTTTGGTGTCATTTTAAGGTTGAGTTCTAGTGTTGGTTTTAGGTGTTTTGGTAGTTCTTGTATTTATGAGGCTGTTTGGCTGATGTTGTTTGAGGAAGATTCTTTAGGGTTGGCTGCTAGAGTTTGGTTTAGGTTTTTGGTCTAGGTATCTTGGTTGAGGTTGTTTAGGTTGGTTTAGGTCATTTGGGTTAGGTGGTTTGAGGCTGGCTGTTTGAGGCTGGTTGGCTGAGGCTGGTTACTTGAGTTTTGTTGGTTGATTGGGGTTGGTTGTTTGCAGTTGACAGGTTTCTTTCTTACCCTCTGTTTGGTTTTGTGTAGTTCTTTATAGCTTGTTTCTGTCTTCTTTGTTCCTCTCTTCTTTTTTTTTTTTTATAGCTTCTTTGTGTTACCTTGTTTAGTTAGAAGCTTGTTTGTCTGAATGTTGGTTTCAGTTGGTTGTTTTAGCTCTGTTTACACTAGTTGTTTTAGGGTTGATTTGTGAGGTTGGTTGTTTGATGCTGTATAAGGTTGTTTCTAGGTTCTTTGTGGGCAGCGTGTTCGTAAGGAATTTAAACTTTTTTGGTTTGATTGTTGAAGCTTGGTAAAGTTTGGTTTGGGTTGGTGGTCTTAAGTTACTTGGTTTAGGTTTCCGTTTTAGCTTGGTTTAGGTTGGTTATTGCCGGTTGGTTGTTGTAGATTATTTGATGTCATTTTGTGAAGGCTGATTTGTGTTGTTTGTTTTAGGTGGTTTGTTTTCTCTCATTCTTGTTAGGCTGTTTGGTTCTTTGGGGTAGGTTGTGTTAGTCTGGTTTAGGTTTTTGGTTGAGGTATCTTAATTCAGGTTGTTTAGGTGGTTTTAGTTTTTTGGGGAGAAGGTTGTTTGAAGGTGGTTGTTAGAGGCTTGTTCTTCAAGGGTGATTGGTTAGGGTTGGCTGGTTTAGGTTGGTTGGGCGAGGCGCTTTTTGGTTGAGGTTATTTTAGTTGGTTCTTTTACGTTGGTATTTTAGTTTGGTTGTTTTCGGTGGGATGTTCTAAGCTGGTTTTGTTTAGGATGTTTTCTTTTTTTGTTGTTTTAAGTTGGTTTGGGTTATTTGGTTGAGCTTGTTTGCTTTAGCATGCTTTAGATCATTGGATTTAGGTTCTTTAGATTATTTTAGGTTGGGTGTTTTAGACTGGTTCTTTTAGGTTTGTGATTTCAGTACGTTGGTGTATGAATGTGTTTTTAAGTACATTTGTTGAAGTAGGTTGGCTTTATGTTGTTTGGGTTGGTTTAAGCGTTTCTGTTTAGCTTAGTTGAGGCTGGTTGGATTAGGTTGTTGGAGTTGTCTTTAGGTCGATTGGTTTAGGTAGTGTTTTTTGGGTTGCGTTGTTCGAAGACAGGCTGGTTCAGGGTTTTTGGTTTAGCGTGGTTTAGGTTGTTCCGTTAAGGGTTCTTCATGTTCCTTGTTATAGGTATCCTGGCTTAAGTAGGTTGGTTTCTGAAGTTTGTTTGATGTAGGTTGTTTTGTTTGAGGTGAGTTGTGCAGGGCTCAAGGCCCACCTTGGTGGAGCAGGAGCAGCAGGCAGGCATGCCAAATGTGCAAAAGAATTTGTGGCAAGGGGCCCAGCTCCTCACTGCATAGGAAGGCACGAAACCGCAGGAGACGCTTGCTGGCCCACATGGGGAAAAGAATCTTTTGTCCCCCAGCTGGAGGGCACGAGAGGCCATCTTCCTGGTGCTTGAGCAGCAGGCAGCAACCGAGCCACAAGGGACCAGAGGAGCCCTGACAAGTGGTCTTGCTGGATGCTGCAGAGGAAGGTAAAGCCTCGTGGGGACCAGTGCCAATGTGCCCTGGGGGAAAATTCCTTCCCGACCTCAGCCAGTGTTGACTTGGAGACATCTCGGGGGCTTCCAAGAGTGTGCAAATATCTCCAGTCGGATTGGCCTTGGGGGCAAGAATCCTTCCCATATCTGTCAGGACAGCAGGGGCTGCTCCAAAGCACTGGGACCCCTGGCAGCATTTCTGCATCCTATTTCTTACCGCTGCTGGCCCTGGCTCTGCCGGGGATGAAGACAGCCAGCTCTGCAGTGCTCCTCCACAAGTCATTCCCTTGCTCTTACCACTGCTGTCCAGCTGAGAAGGCTTTCCGTCAAAAGATGAGCCTTGCAGCAGAGAACCTCCAGCAGCCTCGTCCAGCCTCCAGTCTTCTCCTCCCTCAGCCCCCACCAAGGAATTCCACCGGTTCCTCAAGTGCTTCCCCTGGGATGTGTTGGGGCTGCCCCCGGGCCAGCTCTGGCACTGGACACGGGAAGCTGCTCCTTTTGCTCCTGCCCGGGGTGTTGTGACGGCTGCGTTGCCGGGTGCTGGCATTGTGATATGGGGGTGACAGAGCCACACGTGTGCAGCCCCACCCACTCCCCCTCCACCCAGCATTCTACGGAGGAAGCCTTTGGGGTGCTGTCCCCGAGGCAGTCCCTGTGCTCAGGAGGCCCAGGGGCTGTCCCTGCCGTTTGGTGGCCGTGCACTGAGAACAGCTGCTGGGTGGCCCTGACTCTCCTCCTTTGCCATTCGGCTTGTTTGTAGGTAGCTGGAGGTTTGCTGTTGGAGGTTTCTTGTTCGAGGTTGTTGATTTAGGGTTTCTTGTTTCAGGCTTGTTTGTTTGAGGTTGGTTGTTTCAGGTTGTTTGGTTTAGGTTGCTTTGTGGAGGCTGTTTTGGTTGAGGATGGTTGAGGTTGGTTGTTCTAGGCTGGTTGAGGTTGGTTGAGGCCTGTTGTTTGAGGTTGGTTGTTTGAGTCTGGTTGCTTGGCTGGTTGAGGCTGTTTGTTTACAGCTGGCTTTTTGCGGTTGTTGTTTTCATACTGAATTAGGTTCGAATTAGGTTGTTTGTAGATTCTTTGTTTGTAGGTTGTTTGTAGCTTCTTTGTTTCTACCTTGTTAGAAGCTTGTTGCTGTTTTGAGTGGTGGTTTAAGTTGGTTGCTTTAGCTAGGTTCTTATGAATTGTTTGCGGGTATTTTGTTGTGGTTGGTTGGTTGAGGAAGTTTGTTTGTACGTCATGTGTTTGTAGGCCATTTCCGCTTGGTTAGTTTGGGGCTGTTGAAGCTGGATTTAAGGTGGTTGTCTTGTGTTGCTTGTTTTGGGTTTTTCGGTTTAGCTTGGTTGAGGTTGGTTATTTGGTGTCTTGAGGTTGTTTGGTGTCATTTGAAGGTTGATTTCTGGTTTAGGAGGTCCAGGTGTCTGTGTCTGCCATTCGTTGGCCATGCACTGGCCAGAGCTGCTGCGTGTCTCTGATGCCTCCTTTTCCATCTAGTTTCCCAGGACAAGCCTCATGCATTTACTGTTGTCTCAGGTTTTGGCAGAAAGCAGTCCTGCAACCCAGAGACTAACGATATTAGCTCTCCCCTGTCTGCACTAGAGGGTTCCCTTTTGCTACCTAGTTATCTGAGTGTGAGGTCCACCAGTGTGGGAACAGTACCTTTCCATTTTTGGAGACTAAAATTGAAAGGGATGATTCTCCTGCAGAGGGATCTGGACAGTTGGAGAACTGGGCAGTCACCAACTGCATGAAGTTCAACAAGAGCTAGTACCAGATTTTGTAGCTGGGACACGGCAGCCCTGGCTGTACCTATAGACTGGGGGACGAGATGCTGGAAAGCAGCTCTGTGGAGAGGGATCTGGGGCTTCTGGTCGACAGCAAGTTGAACATGAGCCAGCAGTGTGCCCTGGCAGCCAAGAGGGGCAACCGTGTCCTGGGTGCAGCAAGCACAGCATTGCCAGCCGGGCGAGGGAGGTGGTTGTCCCGCTCTGCTCTGCACTGGTGCGGCTTCGCCTGGAGCCCTGTGTGCAGTTCTGGGAGACACAGGATAAAAAGGATCTAAAGCTACTGGAGAGTGTCCAGAAGAGGGCTATGAAGTTGGTGAAGGGTTTGGAGGGGAAGCCGTATGAGGAGCGGCTAAAGTCACTTGGTTTGTTCAGCCTGGAGAAGAGGAGACGAGCAGTGGAACAGGCTCCCCAGGGAGGTGTCCCGGCCCCAAGCCTGACAGTGTTCAAGAAGCAATTGGACAACGCACTCAGACACATGGTGTGAATTTTGGGGTTCTCCTACGCAGGGACGGGAGTTGGACTCAATCCTTTTGAATCCCTTCCAACTCAGGACATTCTATGATTCTATGAAGCTGTCCTGGGTCACTGAGTGGGGGCAACGAGAGGAGGTGGTCTGAGTCAGGTGACCACGAATTGGCCAATTGGAGTATTGTCGCATTTGTCGCAGCGAGGGAAGACGCAAACACTTAATATAAGTATCAGCAAATTTCAACTTTGTTACAGAGCAGTTCACTTTTATACATGTTCCAATAATTATGCCTACTAGTCATAACCTGATTGGCTAAAATCTAGGGATTACATTAACTTAATTCGTCTAGCAACAGATACTCAGTATAATCAGTAATTGGCTTATGCATATTACAAAACTTAAGCTCATTATTGGTTACAATTTAACTACCAACTCCACCCTTAGATCCACATTCTTTTCGTTTCTACATTGTTTTTCCCAACGAACTTCTAACAGCAAGGGTTTTGTTTGTTACACACTGAATGTCAAGGTTCTTATAACTTTGTCAAGTCAGCGTCTTGCTTGCGGTTCACATGAGCTGAGTTCGCTGCTTATCTAACTCTTGTTCTGCTAACCGTATTAGATTCACATGACCCCTATTATCTAACCATCCCTCCACAGAGTATTCCATCCCATTCACGGCCTCCTGGATTTAAAAGGTGGACCCGAAGGACTCTCTCTCTCTTCGGCTGGCTCTCCTGCTGGTTTGCTTTGTCTCTGCATTTTTTTTTCTACTGTCCCTGCAAGCTGAGGCCTCGTGACAAACTGGATCTAGTTCTGGTTGGCTGAAGGACCCTGCCGGAATGGCTGCTGGGAATTGCAAGACTGGTTCTATAATATTTGTTCTGCTTTATTTTTCTCTATTTTTATTTAGTAGCATTAGTAAAACGTTTTCAAATTTTCCAGCTTTCTTCTCTCTGTTCTTCTTTTCCTCTCCTCTCAAAATCGCCTGTCCTTAGTGAAAAAGGGGGACGAGAGGGGGGGCGGAAAACGGGAGGGGGGAAGAGGGTTAAGGAAAATACATCTGCCGCGGTTTTCGATTGTCTCTCCGCGATCAAACCACGACAGAAGGCAATTTCTATATATTTATGTGTAAGTTAAGCTAGAAGTGTTATGGGAATAGATTTTCAATACGCCTCTGACATGATCTGATCCTCACAGGAAATACTATGATGTTGGGCTTTTATGTAGTCAAAGAACCTAGATACTAGAGGTATCGAATCATGTAAAGGAGAAATCCTTCTGTCTTCCGAATAGCAAAGGTTGTTCTAGACATTGTATTTTCTAATGTTTTTACTTCATTTAGTTTTCAAATTTCTCTGCATGTAAAAGCATAGGTGGATCTTAGCAGCAGTAAATTGAAATGGTGCTAAGTTTTTGTTTTTCCTCTTTAATTGTAATCTTTTTACACAGCAGTGCATTGCCCTGGCTTGTTGCTCCCCATCTCCAATTGCTGTTGCTACTGTTTAAATATTTTAAATGGCAGTTTCTTCCATGACTTGGATGCATCCCAAGGGAGGGCAGCAAAGATGGGGAAGGGGCTGGAAGGCATGTCCTCTAGGGAGCAGCTGGGGACTCTGGGTCTGTCTACTTTGGAGCGAAGGAGGCTGAGGGGCAACATCGCTGCTATCTCCAGGTTCCTGAGGAGGGGAAGTGGAGAGGGAGGTGCTGAGCTCTTCTCCCTGGTACCCAGGGCCAGGACACATGGGAATGGCTCTCAGCTGTGTCCATCAGGGGAGGTTCATCCCTGACATAAGGAAACATTTCTTTACTGAGAGGTGGTCAAACCCTGGAAGACGCTTCCAGGAGAGGTGGTGGATGGCTCACGTCTGTCAGTGTTGCAGAGGCATTTGGGCAACATGCTTAATACCATGCTTTAGCTTCTGCTGAGTGCTGAAGTAGTCAGGCAGTTGGACTAGGTGATCGTTACAGGGCCCTTCCAGCTGAGCTATTCTGTTCTCTCCCATTCTTCTTCCTACCTGCTACTTTCCCAGAAGTAGATGCGGAGGAAATCTCTGATGACATTTCTCCCCAGCCCTGCACGAGCAGAAGGCACCGAATACCCATAACCATATCCCAGCACAGGCGTTGCCTCTGTCATGTTGTGGGAAGGAGGCACGTACCTTCTGATGGAGTGAGAGCTGGGAATCGTCTCAAGGTAGTTGGACAATCTGAACAAACTGGCAAAAAGCAAGTATGAAGTACAGTTTGTGAAACTCTTCTCTGTTCATCCGGTTGAGTTGGGTTTCCACAGGGTGGCAAAACCTCACAGCTCTGACACTAGTGAGGCTCAAAGATCAAGCCCTCCATCTGAAGCAGGACATGCTCCTCACTAGAAATACCCTATCTGTTTTTCATGGAAAAACATGCTAAACCAAAAGAGCCTGACAACAGCAGTACAGAGAGAAGATCCATATGGGTACTCCTAGGCATCAGTGGCTGGGACCGGCCCCCCCATGGGACCCCCACCCACCGCCAGCATCTCGTGCCAAGGACCCAGGGGCCGTGCCTCAGCTCAGCCTGGGGCCTTGGGTCCCTGCCTGAGCCATGTTGTAGGTGTGTGTGCCCGTCTCGTGTCTGCCCCTGTCCCTGGCTGGGCCTGGGCCCTGCTCTGCAGAGAGCGGCTCTCCTGGATGGAGCCCTCAGGGCTCGGTAAGAACTTGTCGTACAGAACTCAAGGCATAACACAGCATAACTATTATACTCTTTTTCTACTCTATCCTATGTATTGTATTCTATTCCATGTGCTCACCATGAGTCAAAAAAGGATGAGAATATTATTTACATGAAATGCCAGGGGGTTTTCAGCTCCAGAAACACTTTCAAGCACACAGAACACAAAGGAGACGAGTGGAAACAGGATTTGATTATATTTTATTTTATTTTTGGTTATTTTATGTCATTTACTGACTCTGTTTACAGAGCCGATGCTCACAAGCATTAAGACAATGCCCACGTGTAGCCAGGAGCAGGCTGATGCATTCTTCAGTTTAGCTTGAAGAAACATCCCTTGCAATCTGGCAAAGGCAAGTCACAGAACTGCAAGAGCAGCAGGAGAAACACAGGCCAAGCTGCCCCTGTGTCCTGAAGAGGGAGAACGTGAGGAATGAGGATCAGGACAGACCACACACAAAAGAAGAAGACGAGGAAGAAGAAGAAGAAGAAGAGGTAGATGAGGAGGAAGAAGAAGAAGAGGTAGATGAGGAAGAAGAAGAAGAACAAGAAGAAGAATATGAGGAAGAAGAAGAAGAAGATCTGTGTGATACTGTGAGGTATTTTGCAAAGTATGGCATCTAGCAATGACAAGCAGAGTTTCTCCCCTTTGCAGACTTTCTTGGTTCCTACACTGCTTGGCTAGGAATGCACGAAAAGCGCTCTTGTTCCTGCCCAGTGCTTGTGTTGCACGCAGGGAGAGCTGAAAAGTGGCAGATCCAGATGGTGCAGCAAGCCAGGAGCCCTCGCAAGTACAGGCTGTTTTGCAGCAGCCAGAACTCCTGGGGAAATGGAACCCAGGAAAGAGCAGAGCTGGCCCCTGCTGCAAAGTTGCTCTGGGCAAGAGAGCCTGAGAGAGCCAGGGGCTGTGCTCAATGCTACGAAGTACAAGAAGGAATTCCTAGGAGAACACTTGGCCCCCACCTTGGGACTCCAAGAAGCTTCCACCCACCCAGCTGCAGGGCACGAGAGGCCATCTTCCTGGTGCTTGAGCAGCAGGCAGGAAGCGAGCCAAAAGGGACCAGAGGAGCTCTGAAAAGTGGTCATGCTCAATGCTACAGAGGAAGGCAAAAAACCCCCGGAGACCAGTGCCAATGTGCCCTGGGGGAAAATTCCTTCCTGACCCCAATGCTGGCGATCGGCTGTTCCCTGAGCATGTGAGCAGGGCCTGGCTCCTTGTCCCACAGGCTGTTCATGCCTCCCAGGAGCTGCCCAAGCCCTATCCTGCCTTGAGCTGGAGTCATCTCGGGGGCTTCTGAGACTGCCCAAACACCTCTGGCCGGATTGAACTTGAGGGCAAGAATCCTTCCCGTGCCTGTGAGGACAGCAGGGGCTGCTCCAAAGCACTGGCAGCATCTCTACATCCTATTTCTTACCGCTGCTGGCCCTGGCTCTGCAGGGCATGAAGACAGTGAGCTCTGCAGTGCTCCTCCACAAGTCATTCTCTTGGTCTTACCACTGCTGTCCAGCTGAAATGACCTGATAGCCTTGGGCACTTGTAGGGGTTGGCGGTTCTTCTAATCTTCTGAGGGCTTTGCATCTGTTCCCTGAACACTGAGGTAGGATTTCTATCCATCAGATGCATTTTGAACGTAATCCTTCGCCATTGCGATTGTATGCTGTTCGTAGGTTGTTGAAGGTTTGTGGTTGAAGGTTTGTGGTTGGAGGTTGTTTGTTTAGGGTTCCTTGTTTCAGGCTTGTTTGGTTGGGGTTGGTTGTTTCAGGTTGTTTAGTTTAGGTTGGTTGGTGGAGGCTATTTTGGTTTGGATTGGTTGAGGTTGTTTGTTCTAGGTTGGCTTAGGTCATTTGTTGTAGGTTTGAGGCTGGCTGGTTGGTTGAGGTTGGTTGGCTGGTTGAGGCTGGTTGGCTCGTTGTGGCTGGTTGTCTACAGGTGGTTGGTTTTGTTTGCTTTTTTTACACTCCATTAGGTTCTAATTAGGTTGTTGGTAGATTCTTTGTTTCTACCTTGTTTGAAGCTTGTCGTTTTGAATGTTGGTTTAAGATGGTTGCTTTGTCTGGGTTTCCGTGACTTCTTTACATGAGTTGTTTTAGGGCTGATTTCTGTGGTTGGTTGTTTGACGCTGTATGAAGTTGCTTCTAGGTTCTTTGTAGGTTCTTTGTAGGTTGCGTGTTCGTAAGGCATTGAAACCTTGTTGTTTTAGGTTGTTGAAGGTTGGTAAAGTTTAGTTTAGGTTGGTGGTCTTAAGGTACTTGCTTTAGGTTTCTGTTTTAGCTTGGTTTAGGGTGTTGGATGTCATTTTGTGAAAGCTGATTTGTGGTGTTTGTTTTAGGTGGTTTGGTTTTTCTCATTTTTGTTAGGCTGTTTGGTTGATTGTTTTTCAGAGAGATTCTTTGAGGTAGGTTGTGTTAGTCTGGTTTAGGTTGTTAGTTGAGGTTTCTTGGTTTGGGCTGTTTAGGTCGGTTTAGGTTTTTTTGAGGAAGGTTGTTTGAGGGTGGTTGTTAGAGGCTGGTTGTTGAAGGCTGATTGGTTAAGGTTGGCTGGTTTAGGTTGGTTGGGTGAGGTGCTTTTTGGTTGAGGTTATTTTAGTTGGTTCTTGTAGGTTGGTAATTTCAGATGGGATGTTCTAAGCGGGTTTTTTTTAGGGTATTTTCTTGGTTTTTTAAGTTTTAGGTTGGTTTAGAGCATTTGGTTGAGCTTGTTTGCTTTAGCGTGGTTTAGGTCATTCACTTTAGGTTCTTTAGATTATTTTAGCTTGGGTGTTTTAGAAGTAGGTTTGATTGCTGATGTTTAGGTTCATGTGTTTCTGTTTAGCTGGGTTTAGGTTGGTTGGATTAGGATGTTTGAGTTGTTTTTTAGGTCAATTGGTTTGAGATGTTTGCTTTACCTGTGTTTCTGTTAGTTGTTTGAGGGTGTTTTTTTGAGGCTGGTTGTTTGAGGTAGGTCGTTTGCAGGTTGTGTGCTTGTAGGGCCTTGAAGCTTGGTTGTTGTGGGGCAGTTGAAGTTGGGTTTTGGTTGGTTGTCTTAGGCTGCTTGATTTAGGTTTGCTGGTTTAGTTTGGTTGAGGTTGTCTAGTTGGTGGCTTGAAGTTGTTTGGTGTCATTTGAGGGTTGAGTTCTAGTGTTGGTTTTAGGTGTTTTGGTAGTTCTTGTATTTATGAGGCTGTTTGGCTGATGTTGTTTGAGGAAGATTCTTTAGGGTTGGCTGCTAGAGTTTGGTTTAGGTTTTTGGTCTAGGTATCTTGGTTGAGGTTGTTTAGGTTGGTTTAGGTCATTTGGGTTAGGTGGTTTGAGGCTGGCTGTTTGAGGCTGGTTGGCTGAGGCTGGTTGCTTGAGCTTGATTGGTTGGTTGGGACTGGTTGTTTATAGTTGGTAGGTTTTGGTTGCTTTTTACCCTCTCTTAGGTTCTGTGTAGTTCTTTGTAGCTTGTTTGTGTTACCTTGTTTGTTTGAAGCTTCTTTGTGTGAATGTTGGTTTAAGTTGGTTGGTTTAGCTCTGTTTACACTAGTTGTTTTAGGGTTGATTTGTGAGGTTGGTTGTTTGATGCTGGATGAGGTTGTTTCTAGGTTCTTTGTGGGCAGCGTGTTCGTAAGGAATTTAAACTTTTTTGGTTTGATTGTTGAAGGTTGGTAAAGTTTGGTTTAGGTTGGTGGTCTTAAGTTATTTGTTTTAGATTTCCGTTTTAGCTTGGTTTAGGTTGGTTATTGCCGGTTGGTTGTTGTAGATTATTTGATGTCATTTTGTGAAGGCTGATTTGTATTGTTTGTTTTAGGTGGTTTGTTTTCTCTCGTTCTTGTTAGGCTGTTTGGTTCTTTGGGGTAGGTTGTGTTAGTCTGGTTTAGGTTTTTGGTTGAGGTATCTTAATTCAGGTTGTTTAGTTGGTTTTAGTTTTTTTGGGGGAAGGTTGTTTGAAGGTGGTTGTTAGAGGCTGGTTCTTCAAGGGTGATTGCTTAGGGTTGGCTGGTTTAGGTTGGTTGGGCGAAGTGCTTTTTGGTTGAGGTTATTTTAGTTGGTTCTTTTACGTTGGTATTTTGGTTGTTTTCGGTGGGATGTTCTAAGCTGGTTTTGTTTAGGATGTTTTCTTTTTTTGTTGTTTTAAGTTGGTTTGGGTTATTTGGTTGAGCTTGTTTGCTTTAGCATGCTTTAGACCATTGGATTTAGGTTCTTTAGATTATTTTAGGTTGGGTGTTTTAGACTGGTTCTTTTAGGTTTGTGATTTCAGTACGTTGGTGTATGAATGTGTTTTTAAGTACATTTGTTGAAGCAGGTTGGCTTTATGTTGTTTGGGTTGGTTTAAGTGTTTCTGTTTAGCTTAGTTGAGGCTGGTTGGATTAGGTTGTTGGAGTTGTCTTTAGGTCGATTGGTTTAGGTAGTGGTTTTTTGGTTGCGTTGTTCTAAGACAGGCTGGTTCAGGGTTTTTGGTTTAGCGTGGTTTAGGTTGTTCCGTTAAGGGTTCTTCATGTTCCTTGTTACAGTTATCCTGGCTTAAGTAGGTTGGTTTCTGAAGCTTGTTTGAGGTAGGTTGTTTTGTTTGAGGTGAGTTGTGTAGGGCTCAAGGCCCACCTTGGTGGAGCAGGAGCAGCAGGCAGGCATGCAAAGTGTGCAAAAGAATTTGTGGCAAGGGGCTGTGCTCCTCACTGCATAGGAAGGCAAGAAACCGCAGGAGACGCTTGCTGGCCCACATGGGGAAAAGAATCTTTTGTCCCCCAGCTGGAGGGCACGAGAGGCCATCTTCCTGGTGCTTGAGCAGCAGGCAGCAACCGAGCCACAAGGGCCCAGAGGAGCCCTGACAAGTGGTCTTGCTCGATGCTGCAGAGGAAGGCAAAAAAGCCCCGGGGACCAGTGCCAATGTGCCCTGGGGGAAGATTCCTTCCTGACCCCAGCCAGTGCTGGCGATCGGCTGTTCCCTGAGCATGGGAGCCAGACCTGGCTCCTTGTCCCACAGGCTGCTCCCGCCTCCCAGGCGCTGCCCAAGCCCTATTCTCCCTTGACTTGGAGACATCTCAGGGGCTTCCAAGAGTGTGCAAATATATCTCGTTGGATTGGCCTTGGGGGCAAGAATCCTTCCCATATCTGTCAGGACAGCAGGGGCTGCTCCAAATCACTGGGACCCCTGGCAGCATCTCTGCATCCTATTTCTTACCGCTGCTGGCCCTGGCTCTGCAGGGGATGAAGACAGCGAGCTCTGCAGTGCTCCTCCACAAGTCATTCCCTTGCTCTTACCACTGCTGTCCAGCTGAGAAGGCTTTCCGTCAAAAGATGAGCCTTGCAGCAGAGAACCTCCAGCAGCCTCGTCCAGCCTCCAGTCTTCTCCTCCCTCAGCCCCCACCAAGGAATTCCACCGGTTCCTCAAGTGCTTCCCCTGGGATGTGTTGGGGCTGCCCCCGGGCCAGCTCTGGCACTGGACACGGGAAGCTGCTCCTTTTGCTCCTGCCCGGGGCGTTGTGACGGCTGCATTGCCGGGTGCTGGCATTGTGACATGGGGGTGACAGAGCCACACGTGTGCAGCCCCACCCGCCTCCACTCCGCCCAGCATTCTATGGAGGAAGCCTTTGGGGTGCTGTCCCCGAGGCAGTCCCTGTGCTCAGGAGGCCCAGGGGCTGTCCCTGCCGTTTGGTGGCCGTGCACTGAGAACAGCTGCTGGGTGGCCCTGACTCTCCTCCTTTGCCATTCGGCTTGTTTGTAGGGAGTTGGAGGTTTGCTGTTGGAGGTTCATTGTTCGAGGTTGTTGATTTAGGGTTTCTTGTTTCAGGCTTGTTTGTTTGAGGTTGGTTGTTTCAGGTTGTTTGGTTTAGGTTGCTTTGTGGAGGCTGTTTTGGTTGAGGATGGTTGAGGTTGGTTGTTCTAGGCTGGTTTAGGTTGGTTGAGGCCTGTTGTTTGAGGTTGGTTGTTTGAGTCTGGTTGCTTGGCCGGTTGAGGCTGTTTGTTTACAGCTGGCTTTTTGCGGTTGTTTTATTCATACTGAATTAGGTTCGAATTAGGTTGTTTGTAGATTCTTTGTTTGTAGGTTGTTTGTAGCTTCTTTGTTTCTACCTTGTTAGAAGCTTGTTGCTGTTTTGAGTGGTGGTTTAAGTTGGTTGCTTTAGCTAGGTTCTTATGAGTTGTTTGCGGGTATTTTGTTGTGGTTGGTTGGTTGAGGAAGTTTGTTTGTACTTTGTGTGTTTGTAGGCCATTTCCGCTTGGTTAGTTTGGGGCTGTTGAAGCTGGATTTAAGGTGGTTGTCTTGTGTTGCTTGTTTTGGGTTTTTTGGTTTAGCTTGGTTGAGGTTGGTTATTTGGTGTCTTGAGGTTGTTTGGTGTCATTTGAAGGTTGATTTCTGGTTTAGAAGGTCCAAGTGTCTGTGTCTGCCATTTGTTGGCCATGCACTGGCCAGAGCTGCTGCGTGTCTCTGATGCCTCCTTTTCCATTTATTTTCCCAGGACAAGCCTCCTGCATTTACTGTTGTCTCAGGTTTTGGCAGAAAGCAGTCCTGCAACCCAGAGACTAACGATATTAGCTCTCCCCTGTCTGCACTAGAGGGTTCCATTTTGCTACCTAGTTATCTGAGTGTGAGGTCCACCAGTGTGGGAACAGTACCTTTCCATTTTTGGAGACTAAAATTGAAAGGAATGATTCTCCTGCAGAGGGATCTGGACAGTTGGAGAACTGGGCAGTCACCAACTGCATGAAGTTCAACAAGAGCTAGTACCAGATTTTGTAGCTGGGACACGGCAGCCCTGGCTGTACCTATAGACTGGGGGACGAGATGCTGGAAAGCAGCTCTGTGGAGAGGGATTTGGGGCTTCTGGTCGACAGCAAGTTGAACATGAGCCAGCAGTGTGCCCTGGCAGCCAAGAGGGGCCACCGTGTCCTGGGTGCAGCAAGCACAGCATTGCCAGCCGGGCGAGGGAGGTGGTTGTCCCGCTCTGCTCTGCACTGGTGCGGCCTCGCCTGGAGCCCTGTGTGCAGTTCTGGGAGACACAGGATAAAAAGGCTCTAAAGCTACTGGAGAGTGTCCAGAGGAGGGCTCCGAAGTTGGTGAAGGGTTTGGAGGGGAAGCCGTGCGAGGAGCGACTAAAGTCACTTGGTTTGTTCAGCTTGGAGGAGCCTGAGGGGAGAGCTCATTGCAGTCTACAGCTTCCTCACAAGGGCAGGAGGAGGTGCAGGCACCAAACTCTTCTCTTTAGTGACCAATGACAGAGCCCGAGGGAATGGCAGGAAGATGTGCCAGGGGAAGTTTGGGTTGGTCATTAGGAAAAGGTTCTTCCCCCAGAGGGTGCTGGAGCACGGGAACAGGCTCCCTGGGGAGGTGTCACAGCCCCAAGCCTGACAGTGTTCGAGAAGAGACTGGACAAGGCCCTCAGACACACGGTGTGAACTGCGGGGTTGTCCTGTGCAGGGACAGGAGTTGGACCCGATGATCCTTGTGTGTCCCTTCCAACTCAAGACATTCTGTGTTTCTGTGATAATAAAATGTATAATCTAATACCCAGTGATGTTACTGCAGGCTGTTTTCAAGTCTGTACACTAGAACTCAAAACTGCAATATTTCTGTTGTGTTTTAAAAATTTAGGCCCCTTCTTTTCATTGGTAAGTTTAATGGCATAGGATATTAACTTCAAAGCAAGAGAAGTCTGGAAGCACTCTTCAGTCCATAGGAAGCACCGTATATAAGAACCTGTATTGTTTTGCTTACAATTATATATGCAATATTCAAATATTAATTCCTTCATTGCTTCTTACATTAACTGTGGAACTTACTATTTTCAAAACTATAGGTTTGTTTGTTTGTTTGTTTTAACCAGTGTAGTTTCTACAAGAAATCGTCTCTTTCATGTGTGCACTCATAGCACTGAAATACCTTCCTGGCTTTAGATTTCTTTTTGCCTTACTGCAACTCAGGAAGAAATTTTACAGTCGGGTAATAAAACCCTTTAACTTAAATGTTAATAATGGAAAAGCGGATAAAAATAGTGAAGTACTGAACTGTTAGAAAGGCGTGGAAGATACTGATAAAAAGTGAGAGCTTGTTTTCCACGTAAGTCTGCTTGTCCATATACACCTTGCAAGTAGCACTCTTGATTCCCAGCTGCTTGGTGTATGCATGATTAGGAGTTCTTTGTCTTAAATGCTTTTGTTACGAAGGCCAACATGAGTTGGGCAGAGTATAAAATAGGAAAGATCTTCATGTGCCAGAATTTGTGTTGGTGAAAGTTCCTTTGACTGCCTGGGACATGAAGCACTGAGGAGGAGGAACCCAGCACTCAAACGGAACAGTGTCAGTACTGTTTACTCGGGTATTCTGCTCACCTTTATCCACAGCACTCCTTTGGCTTAAGCCACAATGCTTTAGTTCAAACCACAGTCAACATTCCCTTTCTAAAGGGCTACAAAGGTCGGTGCAAGAGTCTGCAGGAATATACTGCTTCTGAGGAGGAGTGCAGCGAATCTCTGCCCTCATCAGGCTGAGGGTCTGCAGGGAGGTGCTCCCATCTGAATGTGCTTTACAACACTAAGCAGGTGCCAATGTTAAGTGGCATTCTTCTGTGGATGAGTGAGTTTTGCAGTCCTGGGAAGGGGTAAGTACTCTGAGCTGACAGACTAGCTGTAACAAAACAATGAAGGATGTATAAATAAACTGCAACACTTACATGGCAGGTGAAAGATGGATGGAGTACTTAAAAGAAGGCTCTCGGGAACTCAGTGTGGTGTGCAAGATTGGAAAACCTATACTGATTATGTACTTTGTACTGGGAGAAACAGGTGAGGTCCCCAAGGACCGTCAGAAACCAAGTGATATGTTAGCTTGGTGGTACAATGCTGTTGTCATGGTTCCTTTGCTTACCATTAGCCCAGCAGTAAGTTTGCCAATATTTGAGGCTTCCTGACTTTTGAGATCTCTTTTCCTTCTTTAAATGTATTCTTGCTATAACGTGCATGCCTGAGAAAACACATGATTTGTATAACAGAACTATTACAAGTGTTCTTACTATTCTGTAATTTAAAGATTGCACATTTTGAAATAACAGTTCTCTTAAATGTTGGACAAACACCTCCGTACATTTTTCAGTCCAGAGTTGCAGCTCTGTCTGCTTTATTCTTATACCACACCTCAAAAAGGTACTTCTGGAAAACCTTGGTTCTACAAAGCCCCACAGAAACTGTCAGAATTCTCTCTTCATCATCACCAGCTCCGTAGGCAAGTCTGGATATGACCCCTGAATATAATGAGCATCCAAAATATCTACAGAACTGTTATGAGAACAATGGCAGCGGAAAGGTTGTCTATAGTTCTTCCCCACCAGTCTCCCACTTATGGTGGGAGTGCTTGAAAGCATGGCAGTCCCAGCTTATTACTGCTGTAGGAATACACTTACATTCGTTTGCATTTACAAGTCAGTTTCCACAAAGGAAAACACCTGGAAACTTTTTGGTCTTGTTTAATATGAGAAGTCACAATGAAAAAAAACAAAATGAAAGCCTTTCACGTGGTCTTCTTGACACCAAAATGATATAGCCCGTGTACAATCCAGGATACTTCTCTTCATCTTTACATTCACTTGCAATTTTAAAAATTATTTGTAGTTAGGTTTGTCCATGGTTATTGATCAGAAACATAGTATCTAAATGCTGATTATAGCATTTGTAATAATCTAAAGTAGGGAAAACATTATTGAAAACCAGTAATTCGTAGCACCATTGCTAGTAGTAAACTACTGGCAATTCAGACTGAAAGAAGGAAAACCAGTCAGTATTTCAGCCTGTTGCAGTAATAAAATCAATCAGTTTCTATAGCACCTTCCAGATGATCAGCGTGGAGTTATCAGTGCTATACATGAAAGGTATGGCGCAGCTGGAGACAGGCTCTTTGATCCCAGAGCCAGTGCTCTGAATGCAGCCACACCCCATCTTGCTATCAGGGTGAGCCAGATCTCGTAGCCAAATAGCAGTACAGCCAACCGTCTTTGCTCAAATATTTCTGTGAATTTACACATCCGAACCCACAAAAAACGTGGGTTTACATTAATATTTCAGTTCTCAGGAAAAAAGAAAAAAAGGCATCTGAAAAGTATATGGATTTTTTAACCAATAAAGACAGATTCTCTCCTCTGCCACGTTTCTGGAGTGAAGGTGCAAGAGGTCGTCAGGGAGCTGTGCTTGGGCACCTGAGGGAAGGGGCCTGTTTTTTAGCACCCAGAAAACCCCTTGAAGTCAGAGTCAGGTCTGCAACCTTGGAAATCAGAGAATTTATGCAGTTAATTGCAGGATTGTGTCCTTGCATTTTTTTTTATATTTCGGCCTGAGTCATAAATCTTTGTTCTCTTCATCTTCTTTCTATTCACTATGAATATTAATTGTACCATATGCTGATTAACGCCTCTGAAATACTTGCTTTACCACAAGAGTTAAGAAACCTGATTCTTTAGTGGAACATGGTCTGCTATTAGAATAAAAGTACCTTCTTTTCCTCTCATTATTTTCCAATACATCTGACGAAAACATTTCAGATTTATATAGTTGTATTTAGCAGCTGTCTCATATTTACCTAGACTGTGAGATATAAATGGAATTTAGTACTTTTTTTCAAGAATGTGTTTGGTGATCAGACAATGGCAAAGGTGTTTCTGCTCTATCATAAATGGTCTTCATTGCTTAATAATTTTGGGGTTATTTAATGTCTATTTTGTGCATTAGACTGTGGCTGATTTAGCAGTAAGGACTTTTTCATTTCTATTTTGTAGCAGTGGGTGCTAAGGGAAGTAAAACATTAATACGAGAACTGCTGTAAGTATCAGGGTCGTATCTTCAGCTATTAAAATTGAAAGGTGATTTAGGAAATTGAATTACTAAAAACATTAATTTCCTGGTTCATGTTGGCCACAAAAATGATTCACTGAGTAGATTCTCAGGGAGGAAGAGGCTGAGCCCAGAACTTGAAGAACAGACTTTCGTAGGGTGCCTGAGAGGAGATCACTGTAGTGATTATATTCTGTGCCAGTATTATGAACTACTAAAACAACCTTGGAAACTTATCCAGGAAACCTGGTGAAGTTTTATCATCTTCGTGCTCACTTCTGAACTGCTTTTAGTCTAGTGTGCAGGTTTCATAATTTGAAATTTCCCATACTTCAGTTAATGGATGACAAGAAGTAGTATTTCCACTGGGATACTTACACAGAGCTTCGGAGGTGGAAGCACCTCTGTGGAAGGGGTTGTCTAGAACCATAGTAAAAACGGATTGCTGGTGTAGGAAATTAATGAGTGTGGTTACTTATACAGGAGTTGAGGAAAAGCTGACAAACGAGGGCTCTCACTGTTTAAAGACATCTGTTAATGATGTCAGTCATACAAAAGGTGTAAGGGGCAGGAGTGAAATACAGCAAAACTGAAGGAGGGACAGCTGAGAAATTCTGGAAAGCTAATACAGTGTGGAGAGTTAAATAAAAAATGACGTGGCCAACGCTCTGCTTCCCTAAATGCATACAAACCCTATACCTATCTGTATACCAACATGAGATGTATAAAAGAAAAAATAGGTGAGTTGAAATTCTTGGCAAAGCAAGAGGATCTTGGCATAGTAGCCATTACAGAAGAATGTTGGAATGACAGAAATCAATACGAGAGTATAATACCTGGCTGTAAACTGAACAGGAAGCATAGATTAGGTCATAGAGCTGGGGAGCAGTGTTAGGGCAATACTGTTGAGCCTTTTGACGAGGAAAAGGATATTGAGTCCAAAACATTGAAGGCGATCAAAGAATCAACTAAGCCTAATGAGGCAGTAATAGTGGGTGACTTCAACTACCCTGAGCCGGTCAGATGTCACGGTGGAATACAGCATAAGGGAAGCAATTTCTCATCACTCTGAGTGATTGCCTTTTTGGAACATTTAGTCCTAGAGCACGGAAATGGAATGACTTAAGTGTTGTAGAGAAAAGCAGGCAAGAAACTCTGGAGTCCTTTATCAGAGCAGGCCTTTTGGGGTTAAAGTCGTGGCCACTGTAAAACTTCAACACTGAAGAGCCAACAGTTAGTTTACAGAACCACTATCAGACTGGAGGATGTAAAAACTCTTTAAGCAAATAAAAAGTAAGGAAATTAAATCCCAAGAATCAACATGGAGTCCAGCTGATGTGTTCTGTAATAGAACAAGAGATACAGCAGCAAAGTAGAAAAGCAGGAAGTATGTGAACTTGGTTACATGGATCAGGAATTTTTCGAACCAAAGATATATGCTTCGTGCGTCAAACCCCCATCCCTAGGGATGTCAATAAAAAGTAATTTTGTCTACAGCATGGAGTAAAAAGCTGTGAAGCTGTGGCATAAGAAAGGCTTTGTCAAAGCCATCACCTCACACCCACGAAGAAAATAAAATGTTTACTGGAGCAAACAATCTGTAAGACGCAGGCCTAGCAGAAAGCAAAGATGGAAAATAAGGACATTCCAGTGAACTGTGTTTTTATTTTGTTTTGTATTCAGTCGGCATCACAGATGTGGTGATTGTGACATAAGGGAATATAACATACAGCATTTAGTTTGTCAGAGTAAGGGACTGAGAGTAAAGATGTAAGTTTATAAGCACCCAGAAACAAAAGAGAACAAGATTTCAGTCATTCAAAAATTTGTAAAGAACATTACTTTTGTTTAAATTAAGTAGTGTTCCAGCATGAGCTGGTGAGATACTTCAGATATGAGAGGTAGCTGTAGGTCAAGTGGAGATAGATGTGATTCACTAATACAATACTTACATGCCTAATACGGTAGAGAGATGATATTACCTTTTCCATGTGAGCCCTATATGTTAGAAGCTATGTTTGGAAAGAAGGCTCATAAACTTACTAGTGATAAAACATGACTTTCATTGGCAACAGGACTTGAAATTAGTGGGACTATTGCATTGAAAAAAAAGGCAGGGGATGAAAATGGTGATACGCAATAAATTCTGCAGCCTAACGTTCTAGAAATACTAGACCAAGCAGAACCAGGCATTAGATAGGGATACATTTAATATCCTTTTCAAATTTCGAATGAGTTAACAACTTTTTATTTGGAAAGAGGTCCTTTTAGGATGTGGGATGTGATTCCAATATGGCATTGTGTTCACAACAGACACTCTTACTTCTTTAGGGAGTGATTATGGCCATAACTCCATGTTCAGCATGTACAGGAAAAATGGTCTGATGGCACTACTAGTAATTACATTTCCAACAGCCAGCTATCTTGTGGCTATAAAAATATGGAGAAAATGGTTACATGATTTCCTTCGTGGGCCTGAAAATTCTTTTCACTGAACTTCAAATGAAAATGTGAGAGGACGGTATCTGTACAAATGCATATTCCGAATGCATGGCTCTACGTTACACGGAACTTCTTAAACTTGGGTGAGAGGCAGGGGTACTGACAACATCTTTGATATGTTTCTGATTCCAGCATCTCCTTCAATTGCGATTTGAAAGCTGATTGTATCTTGGGTAGTACCTAGAATGGCTTTGAAACTTTGCTGGTAGTTCAAAGAGAAAACGCATTGTCATAGGTGATTGGTTATGTGCAAATCAGTTTCAGTCAAAATTAAACTAACATGATATAAAATGAACTTCATAATACTTGCAGAAAGAGCCAGATGTTTACTAGGTGGCCAAACACCTCATTATCCCCATGAAAAAAGGCAGAAACAATGTTTCTGATTCTCCTGTCTGCCAGTTGTGCTGCTGTGTCAACAATATAATAAAGTATTTTACTTCCTTAGCGTGTAAGAGAGCTATTCATTTTTGAGGGACGCAAGGAAGATTCATGCTTGCTAATAATAATTTAATGATTAATTTCTGTTCAACAACTGTTTTTACTTTGCATGTAATCTGTTTACCAAAAGAACCCTTTTGTATATATATTGTTATTGAATTTCTCAATTAAGGGATCCATCATCAAGCTTCAGATATTCTTACAAGTTGAGGAGTGTCCTACTTAAAACATTTCTTTAAATCATCCTGAAGCCATGTCTTTCATGATGATAGTTTTTCTAGCTGGTTTTTGAGATGATGAACAGGTACTCACACATAAGTCCCAGAGAAAGCCACCATACATATTACTAGTCTGTACGTCTTACTACCTTAAGGAACAGTACGGTCATAGAAAAATGATGGTTTCATCTTTTTCCTTGAAGGACTTGCGAAAGTTGAAAGTGTCTTGCACCACTGTGTGTACCATATGATCTTGTAAAGAATGAGTCCTAAGTCCTAAGCACTCAAAGATAAAGCGCCTATTTGAATCTAGATTTTCAGCCTTGCAAGTCTTTTACATGAAGAAGAAATTTAAAATGCTTTCTGCAGCCATATTGTATTTCTATATCATATTTCTTTTGAAGTTCATTTTATTCTAATTTTCTTCTTTATATGCCACTTAGCTTTTAAGTGAGACTCAAAAGAGACTCAAATACTGAAATAAAAATTCCAGTGTTGAACTGAACATACCCACTGCTAATATAAATATTAACGCAGAAAAGTAGTGTCAGTTGAATAATTGTTTTCAACAAGGTGAGAATGCAAGAAATAACTAGAGTTAATATTTGATCCCTCTTGTGAAAGCAGATGGCTACAGAGGTTTTAACTCTGCCTGTTATAAAAATGTTAACCACTTTTTAACTTGTTATTAATAACTTGAAGGAAAAGAGCAAAATTAATCATGTAACTTATTAGATCTGAATTACTGTGAGCTTCATAGCAGCTGATGTAGGTATCCTCCATAGTTTTTCTTATGACAAGCTAAGAGGAAATGATGAAACAACTGAGAATAGATACGATGAAACATATTAAATTACCCTTGGTTTGCATTACACAAGTAAAATGTTAAGATCTTTGCTTAAAAGATTCTATGTGGACTTTCTTGCATACAGTGTTGGGAAAATAATAAAAAGTCATTTTAAAATTAAATTATTTTATTCTCTGAGGGTAGAAGACAATCGTATGACTTGTTCTGTTTGGTGTAGTTAGAATAAAGCCATCTGATAACCTGTACTGGCTAAATAAATTTCAAATATAGTGACTTCTGTTGGTTTTATTCATCGCCAAACAACATTTTCTTTTTGTTACGTGGGCAAATCTGATACTGTCTATGCATGCAATAAATAATCTCCAAGTAGAATTGTGGCAACTAATGATAGAGAATTATATATATTCTGCTTTGTATGTATAATAGCTATATAGTTTTTCAAGTCCAGTCTGCGAGAAAACACCCTTTAAAAGAAAGAGAGAAAGGGAAAATGAGAGAAAGAAGGCAAAAAAGAGAGAGAGAAAGAAAGGGAGAGAGAGAGAAAGAAAGCAAGAAAGCAAGCAAGAAAGAAGGAAAGAAATTATGTAGCAAAAGTTGATGCAAGGATCATTATAATAGATGGCACAAATCTGAGCAACCCTATCTTTTGTTGTCTTCAGCAGAAGGCAGAGATTTTTTTACTATTTCATGTTGTGTTATTTTTTTCTTTCAAATAGGAGAGACTTTTCCATTACAGTTCTAAGTGTCAGGAAGAAAGACAAACACATATGGATAGAAAAAACATCCTACATGAACATGTCACAAATAACAGCAGGACACTGCGAATACTATTGTTGAGATAGGATTACAAAATGATGACATCAGGCTTTCTTTTCATTAACCAGTAGACAGACAAGAGAGTTTTCTTCTTTAATCTACAAGATTACTGTATTTTGAATAAAATGTAATGACATGGAAAGGTTATTACTGAAAGACAGGAGACTGTTCTTCTGATTCCTTTACAATGCTCTCATTATAATCACTGTAAAGTACCACCCAAACATTAATTCAATTCCCCAAATCTCAAATGGCAACATATTTATAGTAATAGAGTATTTCTAGCATAGAAAGTAAGCCATATGAAAAAAAAAAACCAAACAACAACTAAAAGTGGTTCTACTGATGGACATCATCTTTTACATGATCCTCTTGATTCATCAGTTCTCTTTGTTGAGCTAAGGGGAATACACAGGGCAGAAGAGGATTCTACCACATTTGAGGGATTATGACTGCTTGAGTAGTACAAGATAATGGAGGAGAAGGCCTTCAAGTTCTGTCTCTTTGTCCTCAGACATTCCTTGTCTTTTATAATAATGTAGATGAACATTGCATTCTCCCAGAGGCTAGGATGCAGTAATCTTATGTGTTTCCTTCCTAGTTTTTAGAATAACCATGAGAAGGAGTCAATGAAGTTTGGGGTTTTTTTTCAATTTCGTTTCAGGAATCCTGATAGTGGAACGCCCGAAACAGGAAGTTACACGGTTCTTTTAAACAGTGTTGCGGATATGGGAAGAAAGCTCAGTCTTTGGCCAGATTCATTGCTTGGGTGTGATTTTCTTCAACAGACTAAAAAAAAGGATTTTTTTAAAAGTAACAGAAGTGTGCCATATCAGAATAAGAATCAGGAATCAGGAAGGCATGAATTCTGTGGAGCCCTGAGTAGCTATTGGAGAATCTGTATGCTTGTCTTTAGCCAAATGGTGCCACATTTAGGTACAGCCTTTAATTTGCTATCTAAAGAAGTGCTTATGCACCTGTGTGTGATGTTGATTTCAAGTTCAAATAAGCATATTTCCTTGCATTTAGGTCACAAATAATCAGTTAAATGCATAAAGAAAGCCTCTGGAAGTAGGTTACAGAGAAAGGAGGCCAAACTTTCAATACTGTTTGATTAAAGGCATAACTGGAAAGATTCTAAATATGAGTTAAAACAAGCAGTTATGTTTTCGAATTCTGTCATTTGGAAAATAATTCTGAATGTCTCACTTGAATGTCTACCAAAACTGGTGTTAACCTTCCAAAAGAGTAATAGAACTAATGATTTGGTACAGCACCAAACAATTAGACCACTGAACAGACATTCTTCCACCAGCTTCTATTATCGGAAATATCTGGATTTCTAAATGTCAGCTAAATAGGCTCACCCCACGAGGTAAGAGAAAGCTGACCTGACCTTTTGACACCACCTGTTCAGGAATGGGAATTTCTCAAGTGTGCTGTTCTACACAGATAAAAGGTTCACAAAATTTGGCCTGGAAAGAATGGCTAAAGGACTTACTTTTGCTTAGTCTAGAAAAGAGCAGACTGAGGGAGGGTGTGATTACAATCTTCCAGTAGTAAAAGAATGTTATAAAGATGCTAGTGATTGGTATTCTGTGTCCAGTTGGGGAAAAGACAAGAATAAAGATGTCTATCACAAAGCAAAGATATTTAGTTTATGTATTAGGAGAAAAAATTCTAACAATTAAAAATAGAGAATATGGTGCAGACTGCGTAAGAAAATTGTGATCTTGTTAACCAGAAATTTTCAAGAATAATTAGACCAACACCTGTCATCAATAGTCAAGATTGCCAGTGTTGTACATGGTGCAAGGTGAACAGGTAGATGTATTACATGATCACTTAACAGTCTTTGGCCATTTTCCATTTTTATAGCTGCTGCATTTGGCAAGGCATTCAATTTTATTTCAGATTTGTTGTTACACTGGGTATGAAAATAATCGGTTAATGCGAGGGTTTTTCTTTGTAGAGGATACTTCAATAACAAAATTAATCATTTTTAAGAATTCTGATTATGCGATTAAGACAAGAGTGTTAGAACATTGGCAGAATAATAGGTATGGAAATTACAAAGATTACTTATTGGCTTTGGATGCAGCCTTCTGTTAACAATACCAGTGAGTTTGCTATTATAAATTTATTTTTCCCTGTTACTTGAGGGTTTTGATATCATATATTGTTTTCTGGTTGAGATTAATAACAAGGAACTGGAAAGTGTGCTGTCTGTCATCCCGTACGTATATACATGGAGCTGAAGCATGGCATACACACTTGAAAGAACAGAAATATCATCAAAATTACAGCATCTCTCCTGAATGTTTGCAAGAACTGCTAAGACAGTATTTCATAGTGTGATCCACCACAAGCTCAAAAGCAACTGAGTAACAGTGAAAAAAACCACTACAGCATGAGTTTTGTGTAGGCCTTCAGTACATATAGCAGATTCAAAGTGAAAGTGGGCGAAGGTTTTAATTCTCACACCACGTCTGTACTAGTTGGGGGTGGTTGAAAGCATGACATGCTTGCAGCTCAGTTTCTTATGTTTGATGTTGGATATAAGAGCTTAAAGATATATTACACTCATGAAGTCTTACTGCAGCATTTATTTAGATGCATAAAATAGTCTTGTCAAATATCAGGGCTTTAATTTTTCATATCTAACAAAATAATTGTAGCTCCCTGTATTTTCAGATTTTCTGCAAAAGAACATGGTAATATTTATTTCTCTTTTCCTCTTGAGTTTGGGGACTGATTATATGTTTTTTTATTACATAGATGTTTTGGGTTTTGTTTTCCTCGGTGCTGCACAATGGACTTGTGATGGAAATGAATCATCCAACAGCTGGAAGGATAGCCGTTCCAGGTTAGATGTTTAATTCTTTTTTCTAAATGAAGCTTGAAATTAAATGCTACATGGCATCCTGAGTAGTTCTTAAGCTCAGCTGAGGACATGACACATCTTCGCATTTCACTCAAATGAACGAAAGTTTAACCAGGAAGACATTGTGCTCATATTCATTCTGGTAGCAGAAAAATGGGTTGAAATGTGTGTCAGAATAGCTTCTGGTTTTCATTGGTCAGTTGTCATAAAACATGAATATGGATTTGATAATATTTGCAAACCCCACTGCTAGAAATATTACTGCTAAATCATCTGCATGAATATGTGAATCTGGTTTTGATTTAGGTCTATTTTGCAAGTTGCACAGGCTTCTTTTAGGGACATTTCTGTTGGGGAAAAGAAAGAGTAGTTCATACTGAAGGTTTCATCACACTATTTTGTTTAATGAGATTAGACATGAAGCTCTGAAATGATGAAGTCTTAAATAGCTATTTTGGATTTCCAAAGAATACAAAAGTAATAAACTAATCTCTCCTCTTTTAAGCTCTAAGTGGATCAGAACTTGGAGCTGATGTGGCATTATTTCCATTAGAGCTAGTTACGGAATGGGGTTAGGTTCATCTAGAGCCAGAGCCATTAGGAAAATTCTCATTCAGATCCTTGCAGTTGGCTCTGTTTTGACAACTGAGCCTTATCTAAAAATCTGCTAGCTATTGGGTCAACTTTTTCTGCTTCTCTATGCTTTTCTCTCTCCCAGGCCACATTAAGAATTGTTTCCTCCTTCATTCAAAGCACCATGTCATTTTTATTTATATAACATCTTCTCCTTACGTTGTGATTTTCTGTGCCAAATTCCACCCTCTGACACAGCATCCAGTTGTCATCAATTTCGGTTGACTTGAGCACATGTAGTGGTAAGAAGAATTTGACCCATAAAATTTCTCTTAATTTGCACATCCTGGAATCACACTGGGATGCAGAAAGAGTTATTTGAAAGAAATCAATCCCATATTAGATCATGTTTTCTGCATGAATAGAGGGGGGGTTGTGTGTGTGTGTATGTGTATGCTTCATATTTGCTCTTTATCTCAGTTTGCACTCCACATTTGGTCCCTCTGCTTGGATGCTTGGTTGATTGTATTCAAAAATGCTTCTTTAATTTAGATGCACATATCTGGAAATAGTAATCCTTTTGTTTTAGTTTCTGACAGAAAAGTAATCCTGGTTTATTTATCCAAAATGAAAAGTCTAATAAGGGGGATGATTTAATTATTTTTAAAGAAGTGGGCAGAAAAGCCTTGCAGATGGTAGAGAAAGTGTGTAAGGTTTTCACGTTGCGTACAACGTATAATCTATCTCAGAGAAAGCAAATACTCCTTAAGGAGATAGGTTAAACTGCAAGAAGAGGAAGGAGATGAAAGGAATGTTCTAATGTCTGTCAGCAGCGATAGAATGTATTGGCAAGAGAGTGAGTTTTTACATAGGTAAGCCATAGTACTTCCCAAATCCATAGTTATTTTTTATTTTATTATAACAGTGACACTGCACTAAACTAAAATAAATCATCTTAATCTCTAATGGATTGCCATTTAGATGGGCTTCTGTGAAGAGTTTCTTGTATTGAAGCAGATGGCTGAAATGATTATTGGATATTTGAGCAGGAAAAGGAGAATTCCTTCCTTTTCTGGCATGGGAGGATAAGGAGGGGAGAGATGGGGGAGGAAGAGGTGAAGGACAGTCATTCAGTATGAGCAGAATGGACCTATTGATATCACTGGAAAGACAGTACGATACTCTGTCCCAGAATTCAAGGGCCAAAGTGAGTTTGGCCACTGCTGATGGTAGGTAATGGAAGTACCCTGGAATTGTCCCAGTCAATCATGTATCTGAAGAGTACATGGAAGAGTGTGCAGAGAAGATGTCCAGTAGCAAAACTGTTTCTCAATGACTATCTAAAACAGCAACAACTTTTTTTTTTTTTTCAATGTGATTATGATTGAATATATTATACTTGGTAAAGAACAACTTTACTAAGCTCTCAGTTTCTGGCTCAAGGTTGCTTTATAAAGATATTAACGTGAATGTTGAAACGGAGTAGAGTAAAAATGTCTCTCCTTAAAGAGACTGAGGAGACTCTGGTCCCAAAAGAAAAATGGGTGACTTTTACTTCTTAACCATATAAGCCAGATTTTAATGTGCCTTTTAGTAATTGAGTTGGACATCACACTTGAGGCTCTTGACAGAGGTCAGACCTCTTGTCTGCTGCCAAGTAAAGTTGTGAGGGCAGTGACATGCACTTCCTGAGCGAGAGCACACTGGCAGATTTCAGCTCCAAGTATCACGGTTGGCCTCTGTGTCTAACACATTGGTTTGGAGTAGTCATGTTCCAGGCACGTCCCCACTTCGAGAGTGGGTTCAAATCTGTACATGAATCCTCACTTTGTAGATACTGCATCTTGAAATTCTGAGGGATTTTGCCGCTGATTTTAATGTAGGCTACATTTTTAATGTTGGATTTGGTGATTCACTCCCCTCCTTTGCTTAAATATCTTTCGGTATGGTTATCGAATTGGATTCTTTCCACCTAGTCAATGGTTTTCTCTTTGCCTTTTTAAATAATTCCCAGCCTGAGATATAATGTGTTCTGATAAGCACATTGCGAGGTACTGGTGGAACTGGAGTGAGAGAAGTTGCATTATAAAAACCATATTTCAATTTTTTTTCTATTTCAAAAAGCACATTGATGGTAGGAGAGATGTGATGCAGACCCTGTGTTTTTATGTATCTTGCTTGAAGTATTCATTGAAAAATGTCTTTGCACATATACTCTGCAAAGATATCTTAGATTCATGAACGGATGTGGTTGCAATCCTGGTTGCAGGACTATACTGATGAATCTCTTCTGGCTCTATATCTGAAGTCAGCTTAATTATCTTTAGTTCAGGGCAGGGCTCTGAAGATGATCAGGAGCACAGCACTGCATGGGTGGGAGGATGAGAGACAAGAGAGATTCAGACTAGATATTGGCAAAGTCTTTTTCATCATGACACCAGCCAGGCAGTGGAACAGCTTGCCCAGAGAGGTTGTGCAGGCTCTGTTCTTGCAGGTTTTCAAGACCTGTCCAACTAGACAAAGCCGTGAGCAACCTGGTGTGACCTCAGACCTGACCCCGATTTGAGCAGGAGCTTGGACTTGAGACTTCCTGAGGTCCTTAGCAATTTAGTTTATGTTCTTATTCTGTGATTAATCTCAGTATCTTCTCACTCGGCTCAGTTGCACTTAGCCCTTTCCATAGAGATCTGGAGGAGAAAGGCAGAGTTTTAAGAAAACTGGAAATGTAGAGCACAGAAAGTACTTCTGAGGGCAAAAAGTGTCAGGGGAGAGATGTTTTCTAGAGTACCGGATTGAAGGTGATGCTGGATGGCACATAGACAATACAGTTAAGTGAAGGGACAAAATTGCAAGAAGCTTTATCACCTGGGTTAGTCCTGAACTACTTTATGAAAGAGTAATGGACTTTTCTGAAGAGTGGTAGCATGTGGGTTTCTGGGAGCCACTGGGTAACTTATTCTGTTTCAGTCTGGAGCATAGTGGATACAAACCCTTACTGGTTATGTAGACAAAGCTTTTGGATGCAATGTAATCTTGCCCAGACCCTTTCCATTCTCATCTATTTTATATGGTTTAAGAAACTCAAAGAATAATACTTTCAACTTCTGTGTTATCTAGTGTCTAATGTTGACGTTGAAAAGTTGCCAGTAGATTCTTTTGTAGTCAAAAAAGTGTTTGCAATATGTTTGCTTTGTGTGCTTGTTTGTGGGGTTTTGTTTGGTTGGTTTTGGTCTGGTGTTTGGGGTTTTTTATTATTATTTTTGTTTGTTTGTTTGTTTTCTGGTTGGTTGATTGGTTGTTTTTTTTATTTGGAAAAAGCACAATGCATTCAGCCGCCCCAAACAAACTGACCCCTAACAAACTGAAATAAATCCCCATTTCCTGAGTTGATAACCACTATTTCTGTCCTTTGGCCCAGGATCTGCATGAAGGATGCCTGTATTGCTCAGAAAGGCCATGTTCATACCTGGTTCATGATTTCCTTCTGTGGTCTTGAGAGAATGTGTTTGGGGGACTGCTCCCAGCTCAGTTAGGAAAGTCAGTACAGGATTCCTCCTCAGCATAGATTTCTTGGACTGAATTCAGGCAATCTGTGTCAATTAATCAACCAGCTCAGGAGAAATGTCCCTTTTTCTGATCTTCTCCTGTCACTGTGCATTACAAATATACTACTGAAACAGGAAAGACTTTTTTTTTTTTTTTTTTTTTTTAGAGATAGGCTTTTCCTGTTGTATGATTCATTAAATGGCACTGTGGTTCCATGGAGATTAATTGTGATCAATCTCTTAGAGGAATGGTTTTAAGGAACAAGACTAAGAGGCAAGAAATCTAATAGGACTTCCTTGCTGTGCTATAGATTTCTTCCTTGTCTTGGACAAATCACTCTCTGTGTCTCATCTTACTCATTGTTTGCAGTTTTTCAGATCTTAATTAATAGTGGGAAAAAAAATTGATTTCTAAGGGAAGGATGTTCTTGGAAAAACTCTATGTATTATTTTAAATGTGTATTCCTATTTATTATGTATGTTTATATGTATTTATACCTATTTTCTCCATGTATGGGGAAGAGCAGTTATAGTTGTGGAAATAACAGTGAAGTATCTGTGTTTGATCAGTACATTTCAATACAGGGTGCAGCTATAGCTCTTAGTGATACATGCTATCTTTTTTTGATCATTTAATATAAGTGTAGTGGGAGAAGCTTCAGTAGGACTAGATATATGACAAAGAAAAGTGACTTCTACATGGGTGAAGTTTGCAGGAAATTAACGAAGTCTGTACTCCAATCCATTGTTTCCTGCAGCTAGGATATCCCACAATATAGGAACAACAACAAAAACATAAAAAATCCCAACTTTTTTTTTTTTTCAAAAACCTCTGCTTGAACTTCTGATCCTGTCTGCTTCTCATCAGGCAGTTTTTTCATATGCGCGCGTGTGCGTGCATGCATGTGCCTAACTGATGTTGATTGAAAAATTTTAATTTCACTTCGCTATTTATGGTACATTGGAGACAAACAGCTTCACCAGCATTACTGTTACCTCATTCGCCTTTTTCAGTCATCAGGGCCGACTGTTTATGTCTTTTACATTCACAGAGCTGATTTCAATTTTGAGGAATTCAGGACCATTACAGGAGCTCAGCAGAAATGATGTATGACAGCTCACTTTGCTATCCTCAAAATACTTAAAAAAAATCTTAATAAATAAACAATATATTTATACTGATTGCAAAAGCAGAAAAGAGATGGTGGGAATGGCAAGGAATATGTTATAAGCTTCAGGATTATGTAGAAAAGTCTAGTCTATGTTTTTAAGGAATGACACTTGGAATCTTTTAAGATTCTTTTTAAAGTAAAACAGAAACAACAAACCTTTTCATATTTTTGCTCCTCTGTCGTGTGTTTCCAGAGTGTTTCTCTACTGTATATTTTAAAATTTGCTGTATCTCCTGGAATGGTCACAGTTGACACTTTTAAAGTTAATGTTTTAAGGAAGAAAAACCAGCTGTCTCTTACCTAGTTCTGAGACTTCACTTGTTGGAGGATATTAAGGAATAGTGGAAGTATTTTCCATCCAGCTCAGCAGTGCTGTGTGTGACTCAGGCAGCGGCTCTCCGGCACTGTTGTTCGGGGTGTCTGAGCTGGACTCTCCTCTCAGCAGACCCCAGATTTTTCTGTCTTTCTTTAAGTCGTGGCAATCAAAATTCATTGTCTTGCCTCATGTGTTTTCTTTCCAGGACCTGACGCGGCCATATTGGGAGGGGAAATAGAAATATTTTGGTAGACAAGTGGGGACATTTTCCTACTGTGTATAAGTCAAGTAAAATGGCGGTTGAAGTTTTGCGGAATGTTGATTGGTAATTATACTTTCACTCACTGGAGAATATTTTATTTATATTTTCCTTCATGTGTCCTAAGATATACTAGGATTTCCTTTAAACTGGATGTAATACTTTCTTATGGAGACTAAATGAATAGTATCACCTTTCTGTTTCATTGGGGGAGAAGAAAAAACCCTGGAAATATTAATTGAATAGCCAAATAAACTTATTAATTTCTCAACAACGGTGTCAATCCTGGAATTCAAGTTTGTTTAAATCTATTTTTTAAACACTTTAAAACCTATGTAAATGTATTTTCTACTTCTTTCTACGTAAGTTACAGTAACTTGGAAAGTACTTTCTTAACCCTCAGTCCATAACAAGCACAGCCAGGTGCTCATACAGTTCAGGGTGTGGGACTGTAAAGATATATCTGCATGCCTCGGGTGCATTGTAAAACGGCCAAATTACTTCAACACCCATAAATTGTAAGTATATCTTTATGATCTTTAATAATTACTGGATAAGAAAAGGAATCTACTGTCAGCTGAAAAAGTTTGGTTTCATTAAATGTAAAAATATCTTTTAAACATTTAGACAATTTTACTTAATCCCTGGGATACTGAGTATACCAATCCTTATTTGTGTTTGCACCATGTCGTCTTGCCCCAAGCCCTGCCTCCCCGTGAATGGAAAGAATGATTGGACTTAAACTGTTTTCTGTGAACCTGGACTGAACAATTTTGGGGTCAGCCGTGGCCATTAGATCATGTAGTTTGCCTTCTTATGGCATCTGCCATAGAATTTCATCAGTTTACTCCTTTCACTTGTGTTTGACTACAGTTTGTCTTATTCAGAAGTCCTCAAGAAATAGAAAATTCATCAAATATCTGCCTCTTTTTAAATGCCCAATTGCGTTCATTGTTAAAAAAACCATGCCATTATTATAAATCAATGTTACCTAGTTTTATAGAGCAAGAGTATTTTTTTCATGTCTTTCATGAGCTTTAACTACTTTTGTTTTCTCCCCATGAAAGTACTTATATGACAGAAGCCACATCTAGATGACTTTTTGACAAGCTGCATTGGGTAATTTGCCTGGGTCTTTTCAGGTCCTTTGTATAAGCAAAGTGCAGCAGCTTTGAAACTCTATTTTTTATTGCAGTCAGTGTACTGCATATTTACATGAAAATTTTGCAGTTGCGTAGAGTGCATCACAAAACTCCTGCCTGACTCTAGGCAAGTCCTTCAGCCCATGAAGTTACATTTCTCACTTCTTCATCTAAGAAATGGAGATAATAGAACTCACAACTACAGGGCATAAGTATGTTCATTTTTTTCCAAATGATAATAATGATAATACATGAAATTGGGTGCTATGGGATTGAGTAGAAATGAGGGGAAAAATAAGGCTTATACAGTTAACTTTACTGTTCAGTTGACTAAGAGCCTACAACCAGTACATAACAGAATCATAGAATTGTAGAATAGTTTGAGTTGGAATGGACCTTTCAAGGCCACTAGTCCAACCCCCTGCAATGAGCAGGGACATCTTCAACTAGATCAGGTTGCTCAGAGCCCCGTCCAGCCTGGCCTGGAATGTCTCCAGGGATGGCGCATCTACCACCTCTCTGGGCAACCTGGGCCAGTGTTTTACCACCCTCATTGTAACAATTTCTTCCCTGTGTCTAGCCTGAATCTCCCCTCTTCTAATTTAAAACCACCGCCTCTTGTCTTATCACTACAGGCCCTGCTAAAAAGCCTGTCCCCATCTTTTTTATAGGCCTCTTTTAAGTATGGAAAGGCTGCAATAAGGTCTCCCTGGACCCTTCTCCAAGCTGAACAAGCCCAGCTCTCTCAGCCTGTCCTCACAGCAGAGCTGTTCCAGCCCTCTGATTAATTCTGTGGCCTCCTCTGGCCCCTCTCCAACAGGTCCATGTCTTTCCTGTGCTGAGGGCCCCAGAGCTGGATGCAGAATTGCAGATGGAGTCTCACCAGACTGGAGCAGAGGGGCAGAATCACCTCCCTCCGCCTGCTGGCCACGCTTCTTTTCATGCAGCCCGGGATATGGTTGGCCTTATGGGCTGCAATTGCATATTGCTGGCTCACATCCAGTTTTCATCCACCAGAAGCATCTTCCACCTCCTTGGGCTGGAGTGGGTGGAGGTGTGAGAGGACCTTTCTGTCCTGCTAAGGTGATGGGTCTCCAGCAGTATCTTGGGGTCTCCAGCGGCGTCCTGCGGTCTCCGATGGTCTTCAGCGGCGTCCTTTGGTCTGCAACTGTCTCCAACAGTGTCCTGTGGTCTCCAGCAGCATTCTTTGGTCTCAAATGGTCTCCAGTGGCATCCTGTAGTCTCTGGCAGTGTCCGGTGGCATCCTGTGGGCTCCAAGGAACTCCTCCTGGTTCTCTGGGTCTGCCGGCCAGCCAGAAGATGGCAGCCCCTCTCCTCACCGCTTCCCCAGGCCCCAGGGCAGAGGAGATGCCCCCTTCATGAGGGATGGGGCTGCAGGGCGGGAAGCTGGGCTCATCCGTGCCTTGACAGCGGCTGATCTCCCCACCCAACCCGCTGGAGGTTGGTGTGATGCCACCTCCAGCTGGCGGTGGCGCCGGCCCTTGGTGGGAGCTGCTGTTTGACAGTTCTCTGAGAGCCCCCAGCATCCTGTGATGCCAGTATTCCAGTATCAGTGAGGCATCAGCACACAGCTGGGTCATCCCCATTGGGCTATTTATTAAAAATAAAATTTAAAAAAAAAATAAATGACCCACTTCTTTGTGCTAGTACTGACAAAGAGGAAATGTGTAAAATGTGTAGTCAAACAACAGAAACAAAAAGCATTCCTGGCTGGGTGATACATGGCTGCATGTGCCTTCCCTCTGATGCTGGATCCTGCAGGAGCAGCTGGAAGGGCCACATGTGTTATTCACAGCGCAAGTAGTTCGTCAGGAAACCACAGCATTCATGGAATGGTTTACCTATCAAATGTGTAATCACCGAGCACAAGAACATAACAATTTCTCTTAGGTGGTCCCCTCTTTCTTCAAAACTCGTTTGGCCGCATGTAGCCCCTTCTAACAGGATTAGAAGAATCCACTAGGAAAAAGTCAGTGGTATGAAATACTCTGTAGGTTTGTCTGTGGAAGAAATTCTGAATAGCAAATTGAAAATTCAGTATGTATTCACTGAAATAAGGGCTGTTATGTTAAATGTCTTGCCTTGAAGTCAGAGTCTTTCGTCTCTTTCACTGAATGAGTTAAAAGTTGAAGAAAAATCTTCTTGTTAGAGCTATACATTCAGCTGCTTAACAACCACATGGGCCTGACAGCTTGACCACCATGGCTTTTAGGCACAAACCACTTTTTTTTGTACACAGGTGTATGAAATGGGTCCGTGTCACTTCTTGGCCTAGCAGCACACAAGCCAATATTCCAATAAAGTATCTTCCTGATGGCATTAGGAAATGAGAGCAAACAGCAGGGACTTGCTCCATCAGTGTGTCCTAGTGTACTATGTGATTTCCTGTACCCATTTTTAAACTAACTTTACACACTGTTAGAGATCCTTTTTTTTTTCTTTTTATGTAGGTTTCTGTTTTTCTCCAATTTAGTGCATGAGCAGAAATCATACCTGCCTAACTGCTGAAATCAGCATAGATTTTTCAGTAAACTTCAGCAGCATCAGAAGGTTTTCTGCAAGTACCTTTCCTAAAGCAAATGCTTCACTCTCCAAAACTATTTGTAGCAAATGTTAGTAGTGCTGCACCACAGACCCTCATTCACAGTCACACATGTTCTTCCGGAGACTGTTTTGGAACTGAGCATTTTAGAAATCACCCTCGTAAACGGATACTTGGTACGGGTTTTCACTTTTTCAAAGTCGGGTGAGAGGGAAAACCTGCAAGTACTACACAACTCCAAGACTTGCTTGTTCCTGCCAAAGAGAAAAAGATTGTGCATTATTAACAAAGTAAGACTATTGCCTCTCTTGAAATATCCCGAAAGCTCTGAACATGAACTGTGTGATGGCTTGTTAGCCTCAATATTTGAACACAGGTATACCCAATGCCCATCAGTTGAATTCCAAAGTCTATGAATTAATTGCTGGCCAATTCTGCAAGGATAAAACATCTATTAAAAGCCAACAATAAGCCAGAAATCTCTTTCCATTTCATATGATAAAAAAATAGAGTGAATCCTGAAAAAAAGGAATAGATATATTAGACAGGGAAATCTTGTAGAGTTGTAGAGCAAGCAATAAAACACATAGTGTTTTCATTTCTTTTTTTATATTTCTTTCATCAGAATAGTTAGACAAACATGGAAACATTTGCAACAGCAATACTCGGGTCAGTTTAAAGTCTTGATAACACTAAAACTAAACTAAGGATGTGGGGAGGGCAATTTAGGTCTTATTATTTTTGTACACACTCACTTACACACATAGATATTCACTACACAGCTCCAAACAGCTGTCTTAGCCATGTCTGCAAAGAAACAGAAATAGTAGGCAGAAAGGAACCACATCCCTACTAAGAGAGTTAGTCATGCAGTAAAACTAAACATCTCTGCAACCAGGGCCATCTGACAGGAACCGTCCCTGTGCAGGTCATGAGCATGAAGTTATTTTAGCTCCCTGGGAGAGGGGAGGGTCTCTTTCCCCTTTCATGGGCTAAAACAAGAAGCTCTCCCTGGATTTTGAGCTAAGACGCAGCGAGCAGAAGGCAGCTTTTGCAACAGATAGAACAAGGCAAAAGGACCTCGTACAGCAAAGTCTTTGCTGTCTCTTGCTCCTGAGCCCTCTACTTCTACTCTTCTTTCTTTTTCTGGTGACGGGAAAGCAAAGCCTGTCCTGTCCCTGGGAGCCCATACTGGACCCTGCTTGTCTACGGGATGACCCAGCACCTGCCATTCCTCTCCAAAGACATTTACACACAGAAATCAGTGGAGTAGCGGATCACAGAAGCGTAAGCTGCAGTGAACATAATTTAGAAACAGATCTTTTTTTGTCCGTGGTGACAAAATAAACCTGGCAATTTCATAGAAATTCTCCTCAAGTAGTAGCTGCAAGTCAAGGGAGGTGATTCTGTCCCTCTGCTCCACGCTGATGAGACCCCACCGAGAGCCCTCAGCACAAGAAAGACATGGACCTTTTGGAGAGGGACCAGAGGAGGGACACAAAAATGATCAGAGGGCTGGAACACCTCTGCTGTGAGGACAGACTGAGAGAGTTGGGGTTCTTCAGCCTGGAAAAGGGTCTGGGGAGACCTCATTGTGACCTTTTTGTACTTAAGAGAGGCCTAAAGAAGGATGGGGACAGACATTTTAGCAGGGCCAGGCTGGACGGGGCTCTGAGCAACCTGATCTAGTTGGTGATGTCCCTGCTCATTGCACCGGGGTTGGACTAGATGAGCTTTGAAAGTCCCTTCTAACACCAACTATTCTTTGATTCTATGATTCTGTCAGCTAGTAAAATTAACCACTTCCAGAGCAGACAAGAGCAGGAATAGAATTCCTATGTGAGCTAATGTTTGCACTTCTCAAAGCCTTCCAAATGTTTAATTAGATGGAAAAAATTGCTTGCGTAGAAACAAATGGACAATTTTCCATGTTCTGCATGATTTGAGTGTTTTAGTTGTATGGAAAGGACAAAAAGGGGGAAGAAAAAAAGAAAATCTGTTTCATGAGAGTGTGGATGAGCAGCAGAAGCAAGGCTCTCATTCAAGGCACATATCCACAGCTGTGGAAAACCTTCAAGAAAACTCTGTAAGTTAGAGGTGTGAGGACACCTCTATGAGGACAGGTTGTCTGGTGTAGTGGAGCGGGGCCACGAGTCCTTGTTCTCCTTCTTCCCTGGAAGAATAGAGGGTGCCTGGGGACAGAAAGCGGTTAAGTCGGGGACAACCACTGGCGGCCCATCGACTGTTAACATGGAAAACTGCACTCCATAATCGTGACACCCATCCAGGCTCATGAGGTTTAAGCACTTTTTTTCAGGAGCCTGTTTGACTGCTTTACAATCCCATCAGTTTGGGGATGGCAGGGAGTGTGGAAAACCCATTGAATCCTTTCATATTTGGCCCAATCTTGAACCACCCCAGCAGCAAAGTGGTTTCCATTATCCAGCTGGGTTGGCGGGGGCTTAAAAGGGGCCAAGAGGGAAAGTAATCAAGTCCCTCTTATCATTTTCTGTGAGCCTTCTTAAATGGGCCCACTGGCTGTCCCCTGGCTCACTTACTGGGGGCAACGTGTCCAGTTTCCCATCTGAAAATCAGTCAAGTCCTTTTCCTTTTGTATTCCCAAGCCCAAATGAGCTTTTCTAAGACAACAGTAGGCATACCATCCATTAAATCCTGGGGAATCCCCTTTTTGATTCCCTCCACACACAGTAGGTTTCTCTTTGCCCCTGAGGCTCGTGGAGCAGAACATGGCCCCTCACGATATTCAGCCCACGTCATCGTGGTCTTTTGTTCAGCATTAGGGCCAGTCAAGCCCATCCACCTCCCACAGCCACTCAGTTCTTGCGCTACTTAACTCAAGTCGATGCTGCTGCATCTCCAGTCCACTCCCCATCTTTGGGGGCTAAACCATCACGCGGATGATCTTGCAGTTGTAGGGCATGAAGCTGCAGGGAATCAGGCAGGCCCTGGATTAGGGGAGTCATTCTGTCGGGGTTGGCAATTAACAGCATCGGGGAACTGTGCTGGGGAACCAAATGTCAGTCATGCGTTAGGTGCAGACAGGCAGCTTTCTGGAGGGTCTCAATGCACAAGGGGTCACCTCTTTCTAGGGGATCTAAACCCCATGCCCATGAAGCAACTCTTTGAGTTGAAGACCAGGGTTCCCATTCATCACGCAAGCCTGTGTCCCAGCTTCTGTGCCAATACCCAGGTGCTGCTTTGGGGATCCTGTGGTTGGCGAGGGAACGAAAATACATGTACTCTTTGCATTTCATCTGTGGCTTTGTGGTTGTTCCTGTGACCTGCCTGCGCCGACTGGCACAGTCACTGTCGCTGCCCCAGCTGGCACTTCATCCCCCTCTGCTGCAGGATGACACAGCAGCCCTGCAGCTCCGCAGCGAGTCAAGCCCAGCGTTGCATCTCCCTGCCCTGGTCACGGCCAAGGGCTCCTGTGCCCAGCCCAGCATCACAGAATGTGCAATGACTCTACAACTCAAAATACCAGTTTTCTTTAATGCAGTAGCAGTAAGCAGGCAAAGTGTGTTTGAACAGCTGGTGGTTTTTTGGCTCCAAGCTGATTATATGGTCTGCTAAAGGGCTTCGAAAAAATCCTTCTCCCAAGAGCCCTGTCACGAATTCATGACCAAATCTGGGAAGAAAAAAACAATACCAGAGATGACAATTACTAAATGCAACGAGAAGACACAACAGAGATGATGGAAGAAAACAGCAAGAGGGAAAGCAGGGGAGGAGCAGAGAACACGTAAGCAAACGAGATCCTTGAATCTCCCCCTATCAGAGGAGTAATAGAAGGGTTCCAAAAGACCAGATTCTGAATAAGAAGTATACCTCGTAACTGAAATGCACTTTGGGGACATCTTTCCCTGGTGTTCCTAAATGCTCACCTGCAATGGAGAGATAGAACTCTTTACAATCTTTGATCTCTCGGGAGCCTTCACAGGCTGCTGTACAGTCATTGTAGGCTTTGAAGAAATCAGGAAGAGCCAGTTCCATGTCTGAGATGGACGTTCTCCAATTCCCACAGCTGTATGCTCGCACAGCCCTGACAAACAGATTCTGAAAAATTGGCCCGAGTGAAAACCTACAGTAACTGACCTGCAGAAAGCTGCATGCAAATTCAGAGAGAGTAAATGGTGTTTCTGCATTTCTGGATGACTACGTGAGCTGTTAGCCAGTCGATATGAGGAAAACAAATACTGATGGCTTGTGGATTTTACCAGATATTTCCTCGATCGTAGAGTCCGCAAGTCCACTTCAGATCCACATCAAAAGCCTGCTGGACAGAGGGAACAGAGTGAGTCTAAAGCACAGGCTTAGATAAAGCCCCAGAGGTGAGGATTACGGAATGCAACAAGGCGACACAACAGAGATGACGAAGGAAAACAGCAAGAGGGAAAGGAGAAGCAGAGAACACGTAAGCAAACGAGATCCTTGAATCTCCCCCAATCAGAGGAGTAATAGAAGGGTTCCACAAGACCAGACTCTGAATCAAAAGCATACCTCGTAAGCTTTTGTCTCCAACTCTTTCATATGCTCCTCAGCATCAGGTCTGCTCTGACAGTAGGCCACATTTCTTTGCATCATTTCAGCATCGGGATCCTTCAGAAGAAATGTGTGAGCTGCCGCAATAGCTTGTGGAAGGTTATGAGCCTAAACAGGGATGGGAAGAAGAGGAAAGGGGAAAAAAGTTAACTGGGAAAAAAACCTCAAAGTTTCCCACTTTCTGTCAACAAACTGTCCTGCAGCCTATATATTCCCAAACTTACATCTACCGAAACCACAGTCTCGGCAGATACAATGGCACACTAGAACGGATACAAATCTTTTGTGTTTTATTAGTAGTTGCATCACTAGGAGCATGTTTCTTTTACTGTTGAAATCTATTATTGTTGCAGATAGCATCATAATGATTTTAGGTTAAAAAGAAGACTTTTTTTCCCTTCCTCCTGTACTGCGTTTCTATTTTTTATAGAGGGAGAGGGAAAGAAAAAGTCTTAAGTATCTGTGAAATGTTAAGAAACTTTTCCTTTTTTCAGGCAAGGTGCAGATCCAACGGTGTCCTTTGGTCTCCGACGTTCCCCAGTGAGTGGTGTCCTGTGGTTTCCAGCGCTGTCCTTCGGTCTTCGACGCTCTCCTGCAATCTTCAGCAGTCTCCGGCAGTCTCCAGTGGGCTTCTGTGCACACACATTTATAGTTTTTATTTTCTATATTGACATATTTTTATAAACTACATAGTCGGTATACACATATATAGGGAGAAGGAAAGAGAAAGAAAAAGTCTGAATTATTTGTGAAATGTGAAACCTTTTCCCTTGAAGGCAAGATCCAGCTCCAGCGGTGTCCTTGGGTCTCCTGGGGTCTCTGGCGGTGTCCTGCGGTCTGCAGTGGCTCCACGGGACTCCTCCTGGTGCTCTGGGGCTGCCGACCAGAGGACAGCAGCCCATCTCCTCACCGCTTCTCCAGGCCTCAGGGCAGAGGAGATGCACCCAGCATGAGGGGTTTGGGTACAGGCTGGGAAGCCGGGCTCACCTGTGGCTCAGCAGCGGCTGATGGTCCGGCCCATGCCCCGGAGGTGGCTGTGATGCCACCTCCAGCTAGTGGCGGCTGCTGGGGCGGCGCCGCCTGTTGCGAGGCGGCTGTTTGGGGGGTCCCTGAGAGCCCCCGGCCGTCCTGCGGCGCTTCGGGCACCACGGTGCTGGAGGCAGCCCGGCCATGGTGCTCTGGAGCCTCAGCAGCCCTGCCTGAGGTGGGCCCACCTCCATGGGCTCCTCCTCCTCCTGCGGGGGATCCACCTCCATGGGCTCCTCTTCTTGCTGAGGAAGGTCAACCTCCATGGGCTCCTCTTGCCTGTGGGAGCTGCTCCTGCTCCCAACAGGCAGCTGCCGTTTTCCGGGCAGCGGAGCCATCTTCAGAGGTTCCCTGAACCTCCTCTTGCTTCTCCCACTCGACGAGGCGCTGTCTTCTCAGGACTCTTCTCTCCGAGCGCGATCCGACGGTGGCGCAGCTGGCAGAGCTGTGTTCCAACCGCTGTAACGGAAGGCTGGTCACGGCCCCAACGGACACTGCGGTGGCCGGCATGGCGGCCCACGAGGCCATGAAGGCCCCATTGCAGGGCCATTTTGCTCTGCAGAGAGAAAGGCCGCCCCTCAGGCACCGCGCCTGCCCTGCAGCTGCCCCTGTGTGCCCGGGGCTCCAGCCCCCTCCTCATGCCAGGCCTGGGGGCCCCTCAGGGGACAGCGGCCACAGTGTTCCAGGAGGGTCGGGGGGTCTCTGTGACCCTCCAGCCGCTCGGCTCCCTGCCGGTGCCGTCATCCCCGGAGCCGGCAGGAGCCCAGAGGTGATTCAGCTAGTGCCATAGCTCTTCCGCAGGGTTTCTGTAAAGCAGGACACATGGCAGCTCGTTCTTCTCTGTCACATCCCTTCATTTCACTGTCTCTTCATAACCCAATAGAAATATTTTGAAAAGGTAATGCTTACATATATCTGTGGCTTGTTTACCTAATCAAAAGAATATTGACATATTTGGGCAAGAAAAACCAAGTACGGTTATTAGTTTGCTCAAAATAAACAATTATTAATGTAGTTGAGAGAGTGATTTTAATCTCGTTTTCATTTTGGTTCATTTAAAAATTTGGGAACTGTGACTCTGAGGAGGGGATATACCTTCTTCTCCCAATGTTCCCTCCTTCTCTCAGGGGAGATTTTAGGACTTCTCAGAGCAGGGGTCCAGAAGAGAAAATGTGGTTGCTGGGAAGAGGTATCATTAGTGCAGTATGTGGATGCAGGCTGCCTACCTTCCTGCATGAACCCTTTTACCACAAGCAGATTCCTGTTCTGACACACAGCCTTCAGCAAAATCAGCCAACAACTATTAGCCAGACACGGGTGTCTTTGGCATTCAGCAAATTACTTGTGTATTAGACAGTGCTGATTACCCAGAAAACAGTATAAATAGCACATTTTATATGACACTTGTAAAATTGATTATTTTCCCCGTTGCCGAGTTAGTAGGCCAGAAACTTCAATAGTGTGACAGAGTTCAAGGGGATAATTCCGGTTGCAAAATTACAAACGAACAAAAGAAAAAGACGTGTCATTGTAACGTTCTTTGGCCGATTCCATTTTCACTATGACTTGTTTGCATTGTTGCAAACCCTTTGTCCAAACAGAGTTTTAATTTCTATTGCATTCTGACTTCTGTGCTGATTAATTATGAACCAAATTTAGCATTATATATATGATTTGTCTGTATAATACCTTATTATAGCCTTTGCTTTTATCAAGATGTTCATAGATTTGTTAATCAAATGACATTACCTAATCTTTATAAAGTATTTCAGTGTTTTCATTTGAATAGCAGTTACCAGGAGAGTCCTTTGAAAAGTTCAAATGAAAAGTTGAGTTGCCAGATGATGATATTTTTCAACCTGAACTGTTTGGTAATTCTTTAAATAGATTCATCTGAAAAAGAAAAATTAAGCACAATATTTCTTTGCAGCCATTTAGAATGGGAGAGTTTAGAACGGGACAGTTTAGAACTTGTTTGATCTTTCATCCCAAAGTAATATTTTGAGACTAAGTCCATTTGTGCTTTATTAGAACATGAATATGACGACTTAGTTTCCAATTGAAATGAACATTTCATTTTATCCCAGATTTCATTCTTTTTATCCTTCTGGATGTTACTATGGCTTGAAAAAGCAACTATTTGCAGAAGGATAACGTTGTTAAAAACGCCTCTTAACTTTTAGAAGATTTCAAAATTTCCACAATGCCTGGTTAGAAAAAAACAGAATTTAACTACTGTTTTTAAAATTTATGTTCTGAAAGTACAAGCTCAGTTTCTATTGCACATGTGAATAGCATAACTGCTCCAAGTTCCCGGGAACATTGTGTACTGGTAAAACTACTTACAAGTGTCTGAACAATTAAGTCTCTTAAGCTTTTGTGTCTACTTAGAATGGCAACAGAGGTTCTGTAGGTATATAGTACCTGAAACAACATAGTCCAGTGTTTCTCTAAGCACATCCATACAAAATATCATTTATCGTGCTATTTATAACAATTAGGAGCTGAATTTAGCCCAAAACATCAATTAAAAAAAAAAAAAAAGAAGTCTGGGGATGATGACAGTATAAATCTTGATTCTAGATGTTCTTGTCTTCTTTTCCTCGTAACATCCAGTGGTACTTACACAAGATTGAGCCTGCTGGAAATTCTTGAAGGTCGAAAAAGAGGAAAGAAAAGGAGAGGCAGCCACCTCGATGAGTCAGGTAGATTTCAGAAAGGAACATTATAGGTAAAATTGTTCTGAGCCCAGAACAGAAATAAAAAAAAACAAAGTGAAAATTAAGAAGATTAAATAAAAATGACATAGGGTCATATATTTGTCATTCCTACTTTTCGTACCAGTTATAGTACTACCTGGAAAATTTGCACTTTCTAAAGGGACTGAGGGTTAAGTACAATAGCATATGAATAATCAGGGAAAAGATCATTGCAGCTGACCAAGATCAACATCCTGTCGTAGATTTGTTCAAGTCTATGGGTGAAAGCATGAGACATGGGAAAGGTGCAACATCTTTCACCGCTTCAAACTCAAGCCTTCCTTTAAAGCTGCTTCTCTGCCTTTGAAAGGAAAAGCTTCTGAATTCCTGAAGTAAGACACATCTTAGACCATATGAACCACTTTCTGTGCTGACAGAATTTAGTTAAAGATCATTATGTAAAAAGGTGCTATAAGGAAACTTTATAGAGTGAATGCTCTTTATAAACTGGAAGCTAAGGTTCAGCCAGTTTCCATTTAATCCTCCAATATTGCCTGCAGCAGTCAAGTAAATTTCATTACAGACTCCCTCCTCCCAAATGAAAACCATGTTCCTGCTTCATTTTTTCCTCCTTTCCTAGTCCCCCCATTCAAACCTCTCCTCAGTGCTTTAAAGAACCTTGCAAGAACTCATACATTTGAAATAGCAGAGTTGACTCTGGCTGTTATTATTAATTAGGACACATTAGCACAAGTACAGTCCTTCCTAAACAAGCTAAATTACAGGCAAATTGGCATGGGTATATGGCAATGGAAAGTGTTAAAAAGCATGCATGTACATTCTCGCTTCATTGAGCTTCAAAAATTGCATGAGGATTTTCTTTCTCCATAGTGAAATTAGCTTAAGCAGAGAAGCAAGTAGGCAAAGCAGTGTGATTTGGTAAGGACTCATTTTAGCGAAATCGATCTAGAGCAAGATTTGAGGCTTTTTCTTATAGAATACTTGAATGACACCATTTTTAGAAATAACGTATTCATTGAGTATCATCCAAGCAATTTCAGATTTTGTGTGTATGTGTGATTTATGTCGCTGGAGACTACTTCTCTAAAAGGAAAACATTTCTGGAACAGCCATAGACTTTCTTCATGACCTTAGCATACTAACACATAAAACTAACTACCGGCAGGCATTAGCAAGCAGGAGTCATGGGGCCATCTGCCCTTCCTCTAGATCCTCGTTCTGTCCCTCAGAGAGTGCCACCAGTGGCAGTCGACCTCAAAAGTTCAGTGCTGCAGAACGACGCAGACATTTTATCGCGTCCTCAGATTGCTGAGGGAACAGCTACTATTTTTCTCAGAATGATGGCTCTCCGAATCCCTTTTCAGGGCTTAAATGCAACTTTAAAATACATTGTACATAAAACTACATTTCTGAAACTCTGCATGAAAGTAAAAACAACTAAGTGTATAAGAGAAAAGTCTCAAGGAATTTTTAAGAGCATTCCAGAAACGATTTCATGTCTGCTAGAACCCGTTAATCACGAGTATATTTAAACACGATGAAGTTGAGCTCTTCCGCTCAGATTGCCAACATATCCTGATGAGAAAACAACTCTCATGTTTGTCTTTCATTTTGACCAGAGATTAAAATGAGACTGTGGCTCCAGTACAAAGTTTAGCTATGGCCTTCATGCCATGAGGACCATGCCCCTAATGCTGTATCTGCTGTCAGATCTGTAGTGATGTTTAGGAGGAAGATTCTTCCGTTATCAGCAAGTAAAACAAAAAGAATTATTGCTCTAAGATGTCAGTGCAAAGAAGCAGAAGACGGGACTGTGAAGTATGAAGGGTTTCTTTAGTGGTATTCAAAGATTAAGAGAAGTGTTGAAAATAGTAGATGAAATTCTGAAACTCGCATTCAGCATTACAATAAATGGAAGTTAAAGCTAAAGGGACAGAGAATTCGGTTTAAAATTTGGATTGGAAGTCATTTTTTTAATTAATAAACGTGAATTATACTGTTGAATTTTTTGAGGCATAGCATAAGTCCTTTATTTGTATTCTTTTTCTTCCTTGGTAACACTATTAATAGCAATTTTAATTGCTGTTTTCTAGACTTCTGTCTTTGCATGTGTTAGAGTGTTTTGTTAATCTTTGTGATGATTTTGGGAAGCATTTTAAACACATATTTACAAAGTTAAAGGGAGAACTAACAGATCTCTATTGTCATTTGATCACAACTCTCAAATTTTAACATACAGTTTTCATGTCGTTCTCAAATTCATTTAAAAATCTCGACATGAGAAAAATAAAAGTATAATCCTAAAGATATCTCAGTACTGCACAGTAATATGGAGGTTGATCAACTATTGTCTGTTTTATTATATCAATATCTCATTTAAAAATACAGAAATAACATTTATCTGGATCATAATCCATCAAAACCAATACTGTTTTGTAAATCTGAAAAATAAAACTGTACCATGTCTGCTGGTATGAAAAGACAAAAAAGCTTTTTTTTGCCTTTGGATGGACTGCTCTTACAAATTTGCTATGAGAAGGAGAAATGGACTAAGATGAGGTTCCTGAGGGATTTCTATATTCTCTCTATCTGCAGTCTCAAATGATTCTGTGATTGCATGTATTTTCTAAGATGAAATAACCAGTTTTAAAGCACTAAAATGTTTTCAAGCACGTTATTTTAGTGGGCATTCAAAAGACTGTGTTTTTCTGTATGTAATTCCGGTTTCAAACTCTGACAGCTTTTGTGAACAGAAAAGTATGAGTATGTCAGGAGAAAGATTCGGGCAGCTTCAGTGACAGGATCGCATTAGTCTAACATCGCTAGCAGTAGAGAGAAAAACTTTCTGCATGCCTGAAGGATGTTTAGCCTGTCACTTACAACTTACACCTAAATAGATAAATGATAATGAATAAAATGTGTTTACTACTCCAGTTTTCCGAGAGACAACTGTGAATGTCCATCTGGGATTCATCATTAACAGTCTAAAACACAAAACCTGACTGAAGAGCAGTAGCCCAGCACGTTTTGGGTTTTACTCTGGCTCCTGTTTGCGTCAGCGGAAACAGGATCTGTTGCCTTGCTGGCTAATCAACGTACAACCTCAGGTTACGTTACACAGCTCCTTGTCCAGGTCCCCAGTTAAATCCTTCTCTTTGTAAAAAATTTTCCTATCTAACTACAGCGAACCTTTAAGCAACCGGGAGTGCATTTACTTAGCATTTTAGAGCTTTTGAAGCAAACCTCCATTTACCACGCTTTGGTTCGCAATGTGGAGCTACCTCAGAGAGAGCAGATTGGATTCCTACCTCATTTGCTTTTCTCCCATAAGAAACTGCAATTAAAATTACACACCTACAATTTAGTATCAAACACAAGGTAAATATCTTGTAGCTACATTTGGGGATCAGTTACATACGTAGAACTTATTAAATGAATTTTTTGGGGTACCTTGTTCCTTAAATTTGAAAATTGTCCCAGCTTAGCATGGTTTATGTTTATGAAGTTCAGCAAAGACTTCATTGCCTTGAATAGCTGAGCAATAACAATAACAAAAAAGCAAACATCAGACTTACAACAGCTCTGCTGTCTTTGATGTTGTCTTCTTGAGTGATGTGTTTATGCAAGACAAATAAGTAAGCTGTCTCCATGAACCCTACTTGAAAAGACTCCAGATTTGTTCTGGAGATGTGGTGTCTTTTCTCTCTTCAAGTATGTGTTGATGGATCAAGGGAGAATGCAGACAGGCCCTAACTGTCAACTGCCTGTAAGCAAAGAGACTTGGCTGAAGATGGAGCATTTGTCAGTGCTGAAAGGGAAAACGATTATAGACACATCTGAGCTGTCCTTTTATACCTTATACACTTACCACTTATTCAGGTCACATTTTCTGAATGCATTATTGCTTTGTCCTTCAGCCCACAGAGTATTGACTCTAAGCCTTGGAATAGTTTATTAAATGTAAGAAGGAAGGAACCGACAAGGAACATCTGTGTCGATGGATATATGGGAGCAGTGATAGTGAATTTAAGCAGTACTGAGGATTTTATTGTATAGTGCAAATTTGTTTTGGTGGCCTATCTCATCTCTACTGCTGTAAACCAGCAGGCAGATGACTGATGTCCACTGATCTCAAATTAGCCCAACACTGCGTCCCTTCTGTATCTTTCAGTGCCCCATGTGCCTTTTGTTCTTCTGAAGAATTGTGGAAATATTATTTTTTACATTTTACAGATGAGGAACTGATGCATACAGTCCTGGATATATCTCAGTTCAAACTAAGCATTTAAGTGAGATGTTTGAGGTATCTACATTCTTGTTCTAAGATTACTCCATGGTTAATGGAGTAATATCTTAATCACAGTAATGATGATCACAGTCAAATATCACAGCCATAGTGACCCTCTGGAATTGTCTTCCTCTCTGTTGCCGGTAATGAGGGCAAGCTGGTTACCATCTTGCAATCCTCAGTCGAGTGTCTAATGGTAGCTGAGGTGAATGTGGATCATAAGGTTAATCTCCAAAATCATCCCATGCATGCACCGCAGAGCCAGAAATCCCACGACGTGAGTTCATTTTCCAGTGAGAAGTCCTTTCGTTGACTGTCTTTATTAGCTCACCAATTTGTGTATTGCATTGAAGGTTCCTATCAGTAGCAACTGTGAATTAATTTTATGTGCCAACTATGTTTTGATCGTTTCTGGCTTCCTGTTATTGGAGGATGGGCTGAGTGCAGTGAACAGTAGTCATCTTTCAAAAAGCAGCTGTTGGTCGAATACTGGCAGTTGTGATATCTTTAGGAGACTAAGGAGTATGTGAACACAAACCCAGAACTTTTTACCTGTTCAAAAATAGTATTTCTTCAGGTGCAAGATTTGAGTAAAGAAATGTTGCAATATTTTTTTCTCTATTTATGTTAACTACATAGTGGTATTAGATAAGTGAGAAAACATTTCTGTATACACACATTCAGTTCTGGAAAAACAAACAAACAAAACCCACAAAAAAAATGACAACAAAACCAAAACAAAAAACCCACAAGCAAACAAAAACACCAAAAAAACCCCATCTGCCTAACTGAAGAATTTAGCTGGAGAAATTAGGGACCTGGGAAACAGCAAACCGTATGAAGTTTAACAAGGACAAGTGCCAGATTTTGTACCTGGGACATGGCAGCCCTGGCTGTACATACAGACTGGAGGACGAGATGCTGGAGAACAGCTCTGAGGAGAGGGATCTGAGGGTTCTGGTCGACAGCAAGTTGAACATGAGCCAGCAGTGTGCCCTGGCAGCCAAGAGGGGCAACCGTGTCCTGGGTGCAGCAAGCACAGCATTGCCAGCCGGGCGAGGGAGGTGGTTGTCCCGCTCTGCTCTGCACTGGTGCGGCCTCGCCTGGAGCCCTGTGTGCAGTTCTGGGAGAAACAGGATAAAAAGGATCTAAAGCTACTGGAGAGTGTCCAGAGGAGGGCTCCGAAGTTGGTGAAGGGTTTGGAGGGGAAGCCGTATGAGGAGCGACTAAAGTCACTGGTTTGTTCAGCCTGGAGGAGCCTGAGGGGAGAGCTCATTGCAGTCTACAGCTTCCTCACAAGGGCAGGAGGAGGGGCAGGCACCAAACTCTTCTCTTTAGTGACCAATGACAGGACCTGAGGGAATGGCAGGAAGATGTGCCAGGGGAGGTTCAGGTTGGTCATTAGGAAAAGGTTCTTCCCCCAGAGGGTGCTGGAGCACTGGAACAGGCTCCCCAGGGAGGTGTCACGGCCCCAAGCCTGACAGTGTTCGAGAAGAGACTGGACAAGGCCCTCAGACACACGGTGTGAACTGCGGGGTTGTCCCGTGCAGGGACAGGAGTTGGACCCGATGATCCTTGTGGGTCCCTTCCAACTCAGGACACTCTATGAAGCCAATTTCTATATATTTATGTGTAAGTTAAGCTAGAAGTTTTATGGGAATAGATTTTCAATACGCCTCTGACATGATCTGATCCTCACAGGAAATACTATGATGTTGGGCTTTTATGTAGTCACAGAACCTAGATACTAGAGGTATCGAATCATGTAAAGGAAAAATCCTTCTGTCCTCTGAATAGCAAAGGTTGTTCTAGACATTGTATTTTCTAATGTTTTTACTTCATTTAGTTTTCAAATTTCTCTCCATGTAAAAGCATAGGTGGATCTTAGCAGCAGTAAATTGAAATGGTGCTAAGTTTTTGTTTTTCCTCTTTAATTGTAATCTTTTTACACAGCAGTGCATTGCCCTGGCTTGTAGCTCCCCATCTCCAATTGCTGTTGCTACTGTTTAAATATTTTAAATGGCAGTTTCTTCCGTGACTTGGATGCATCCCAAGGAGGGCAGCAAAGCTGGGGAAGGGGCTGGAAGGCATGTCCTCTGTGGAGCAGCTGGGGACTCTGGGTCTGTCTACTTTGGAGCGAAGGAGGCTGAGGGGCAACATCGCTGCTATCTCCAGGTTCCTGAGGAGGGGAAGTGGAGAGGGAGGTGCTGAGCTCTTCTCCCTGGTACCCAGGGCCAGGACACATGGGAATGGCTCTCAGCTGTGTCCATCAGGGGAGGTTCAGCCCTGACATGAGGAAACATTTCTTTACTGAGAGGTGGTCAAACCCTGCAACAGGCTTCCAGGAGAGGTGGTCGATGCCTCACGTCTGTCAGTGTTGAAGAGGCATTTGGGCAACATGCTTAATACCATGCTTTAGCTTCTGCTGAGTGCTGAAGTAGTCAGGCAGTTGGACTAGGTGATCGTTACAGGGCCCTTCCAGCTGAGCTATTCTGTTCTCTCCCATTCTTCTTCCTACCTGCTACGTTTCCAGAAGTAGATGCGGAGGAAATCTCTGATGACATTTCTCCCCAGCCCTGCACGAGCAGAAGGCACCGAATACCCATAACCATATCCCAGCATAGGCGTTGCCTCTGTCATGTTGTGGGAAGGAGGCACGTACCTTCTGATGGAGTGAGAGCTGGGAATCGTCTCAAGGTAGTTGGACAATCTGAACAAACTGGCAAAAAGCAAGTATGAAGTTCAGTTTGTGAAACTCTTCCCTGTTCATCTGGTTGAGTTGGGTTTCCACAGGGTGGCAAAACCTCACAGCTCTGACACTAGTGAGGCTCAAAGACCAAGCCCTCCATCTGAAGCAGGACATGCTCCTCACCTAAGGAGTTGCAAATCTTTCTGAGGTGAACAATACCTGCTCATTTCCTATGGATTCTTTTTTTCTTCCTTGTACTTGTTTTTAGAAATACCCTATCTGTTTTTCATGGAAAAACATGCTAAACCAAAAGAGCCTGAGAACAACAGTAGAGAGAGAAGATCCATATGGGTGCTCCTAGGCCTCAGTGGCTGGGACCGGCCCCCCGTGGGACCCCCACCCACCGCCAGCGTCTCGTGCCAAGGGCCCAGGGGCCGTGCCTCAGCTCAGCCTGGGGCCTTGGGTCCCTGCCTGAGCCATGTTGTAGGTGTGTGTGCCCGTCTCGTGTCTGCCCCTGTCCCTGGCTGGGCCTGGGCCCTGCTCTGCAGAGAGTGGCTCTCCTGGATGGAGCCCTCAGGGCTTCGTAAGAACTTGTCGTACAGAACTCAAGGCATAACACAGCATAACTATTATATTCTTTTTCTACTCTATCCTATGTATTGTATTCTATTCCATGTGCTCAGCATGAGTCAAATAAGGATGAGAATATTATTTACATGAAATGCCAGGGGGTTTTCAGCTCCAGAAACACTTTCAAGGACACAGAACAGAAAGGAGACGAGTGGAAACAGGATTTGATTATATTTTCTTTTATTTTCGGTTATTTGATGTCATTTACTGACTCTGTTTACAGAGCCGATGCTCACAAGCATTAAGACAATGCCCATGTGTAGCCAGGAGCAGGCTGATGCATTCTTCAGTTTAGCTTGAAGAAACATCCCTTGCAATCTGGCAAAGGCAAGTCACAGAACTGCAAGAGCAGCAGGAGAAACACAGGCCAAGCTGCCCCTGTGTCCTGAAGAGGGAGAACGTGAGGAATGAGGATCAGGACAGACCACACACAAAAGAAGAAGACGAGGAAGAGGAAGAAGAAGAAGAGGTACATGAGGAGGAAGAAGAAGAAGAAGAATATGAGGAAGAAGAAGAAGAAGAAGAAGATCTGTGTGATACTGTGAGGTATTTTGCAAAGCATGGCATCTAGCAATGACAAGCAGAGCTTTTCCCCTTTGCAGACTTTCTTGGTTCCTACACTGCTTGGCTAGGGATGCACGAAAAGCGCTCTTGTTCCTGCCCAGTGCTTGTGTTGCACACAGGGAGAGCTGAAAAGTGGCAGATCCAGACGGTGCAGCAAGCCAGGAGCCCTTGCAAGTACAGGCTGTTTTGCAGCAGCCAGAACTCCTGGGGAAATGGAACCCAGGAAAGAGCAGAGCTGGCCCCTGCTGCAAAGTTGCTCTGGGCAAGAGAGCCTGACAAAGCCAGGGGCTGTGCTCTATGCTACGAAGTACAAGGAGGAATTCCTAGGAGAACACTTGGCCCCCACTTTGGGACTCCAAGAAGCTTCCTCCCCCCCAGCTGCAGGGCACGAGAGGCCATCTTCCTGGTGCTTGAGCAGCAGGCAGGAACCGAGCCAAAAGGGACCAGAGGAGCTCTGAAAAGTGCTCATGCTCAATGCTACAGAGGAAGGCAAAAAACCCCCGGAGACCAGTGCCAATGTGCCCCGGGGGAAAATTCCTTCCTGACCCCAATGCTGGCGATCGGCTGTTCCCTGAGCATGTGAGCAGGACCTGGCTCTTTGTCCCACAGGCTGTTCATGCCTCCCAGGAACTGCCCAAGCCCTATCCTGCCTTGAGCTGGAGTCATCTCGCGAGCTTCTGAGACTGCCCAAACACCTCTGGCCAGATTGAACTTGAGGGCAAGAATCCTTCCCGTGCCTGTGAGGACAGCAGGGGCTGCTCCAAAGCACTGGCAGCATCTCTACATCCTATTTCTTACCGCTGCTGGCCCTGGCTCTGCAGGGCATGAAGACAGTGAGCTCTGCAGTGCTCCTCCACAAGTCATTCTCTTGGTCTTACCACTGCTGTCCAGCTGAAATGACCTGATAGCCTTGAGCACTTGTAGGGGTTGGTGGTTCTTCTAATCTTCTGAGGGCTTCGCATCTGTTCCCTGAACACTGAAGTAGGATTTCTATCCATCAGATGCACTTTGAACGTAATCCTTCGCCATTGCGATTGTATGCTGTTCGTAGGTTGTTGAAGGTTTGTGGTTGAAGGTTTGTGGTTGGAGGTTGTTTGTTTAGGGTTCCTTGTTTCAGGCTTGTTTGGTTGGGGTTGGTTGTTTCAGGTTGTTTAGTTTAGGTTGGTTGGTGGAGGCTATTTTGGTTTGGATTGGTTGAGGTTGTTTGTTCTAGGTTGGCTTAGGTCATTTGGTGTAGGTTTGAGGCTGGCTGGTTGGTTGAGGTTGGTTGGCTGGTTGAGGCTGGTTGGCTGGTTGTGGCTGGTTGTTTACAGGTGGTTGGTTTTGTTTGCTTTTTTTACACTCCGTTAGATTCTAATTAGGTTGTTGGTAGATTCTTTGTTTCTACCTTGTTTGAAGCTTGTCGTTTTGAATGTTGGTTTAAGATGGTTGCTTTGTCTGGGTTTCCGTGACTTCTTTACATGAGATGTTTTAGGGTTGATTTCTGTGGTTGGTTGTTTGATGGTGTATGAAGTTGGTTCTAGGTTCTTTGTAGGTTCTTTGTAGGTTGCGTGTTCGTAAGGCATTGAAACCTTGTTGTTTTAGGTTGTTGAAGGTTGGTAAAGTTTAGTTTAGGTTGGTGGTCTTAAGGTACTTGTTTTAGGTTTCTGTTTTAGCTTGGTTTAGGGTGTTGGATGTCATTTTGTGAAAGCTGATTTGTGGTGTTTGTTTTAGGTGGTTTGGTTTTTCTCGTTTTTGTTAGGCTGTTTGGTTGATCTTTTTTCAGAAAGATTCTTTGAGGTAGGTTGTGTTAGTCTGGTTTAGGTTGTTAGTTGAGGTTTCTTGGTTTGGGCTGTTTAGGTCGGTTTAGGTTTTTTTTGAGGAAGGTTGTTTGAGGGTGGTTGTTAGAGGCTGGTTCTTGAAGGCTGATTGGTTAAGGTTGGCTGGTTTAGGTTGGTTGGGTGAGGTGCTTTTTGGTTGAGGTTATTTTAGTTGGTTCTTGTAGGTTGGTAATTTCTGATGGGATGTTCTAAGCGGGTTTTTTTGAGGGTGTTTTCTTGTTTTTTAACGTTTTAGGTTGGTTTAGAGCATTTGGTTGAGCTTTTTGCTCTAGCGTGGTTTAGGTCATTCACTTTAGGTTCTTTAGATTATTTTAGCTTGGGTGTTTTAGAAGTAGGTTTGATTGCTGATGTTTAGGTTCATGTGTTTCTGTTTAGCTGGGTTTAGGTTGGTTGGATTAGGATGTTTGAGTTGTTTTTTAGGTCAATTGGTTTGAGTTGGTTGCTTTACCTGTGTTTCTGTTAGTTGTTTGAGGGTGTTTTTTTGAGGCTGGTTGTTTGAGGTAGGTTGTTTGCAGGTTGTGTGCTTGTAGGGCCTTGAAGCTTGGTTGTTGTGGGGCACTTGAGGTTGGGTTTTGGTTGGTTGTCTTAGGCTTCTTGATTTAGGTTTGCTGGTTTAGCTTGGTTGAGGTTGTCTAGTTGGTGGCTTGAAGTTGTTTGGTGTCATTTGAGGGTTGAGTTCTAGTGTTGGTTTTAGGTGTTTTGGTAGTTCTTGTATTTATGAGGCTGTTTGGTTGATGTTGTTTGAGGAAGATTCTTTAGGGTTGGCTGCTAGAGTTTGGTTTAGGTTTTTGGTCTAGGTATCTTGGTTGAGGTTGTTTAGGTTGGTTTAGGTCATTTGGGTTAGGTCGTTTAGCTTAGGTGGTTTGAGGCTGGCTGTTTGAGGCTGGTTGGCTGAGGCTGGTTGCTTGAGCTTGGTTGGTTGGTTGGGACTGGTTGTTTACAGCTGGTAGGTTTTGGTTGCTTTTTACCCTCTCTTAGGTTCTGTGTAGTTCTTTGTAGCTTGTTTGTGTTACCTTGTTTGTTTGAAGCTTGTCTGTCTGAATGTTGGTTTAAGTTGGTTGTTTTAGCTCTGTTTACACTAGTTGTTTTAGGGTTGATTTGTGAGGTTGGTTGTTTGATGCTGTATGAGGTTGTTTCTAGGTTCTTTGTGGGCAGCGTGTTCGTAAGGAATTTAAACTTTTTTGGTTTGATTGTTGAAGCTTGGTAAAGTTTGGTTTGGGTTGGTGGTCTTAAGTTACTTGGTTTAGGTTTCTGTTTTAGCTTGGTTATTGCCGGTTGGTTGTTGTAGATTATTTGATGTCATTTTGTGAAGGCTGATTTGTGTTGTTTGTTTTAGGTGGTTTGTTTTCTCTCGTTCTTGTTAGGCTGTTTGGTTCTTTGGGGTAGGTTGTGTTAGTCTGGTTTAGGTTTTTGGTTGAGGTATCTTAATTCAGGTTGTTTAGTTGGTTTTAGTTTTTTGGGGGGAAGGTTGTTTGAGGGTGGTTGTTAGAGGCTGGTTCTTGAAGGGTGATTGGTTAGGGTTGGCTGGTTTAGGTTGGTTGGGCGAGGTGCTTTTTGGTCGAGGTTATTTTAGTTGGTTCTTTTACGTTGGTATTTTAGTTTGGTTGTTTTCGGTGGGATGTTCTAAGCTGGTTTTGTTTAGGATGTTTTCTTTTTTTGTTGTTTTAAGTTGGTTTGGGTTATTTGGTTGAGCTTGTTTGCTTTAGCATGCTTTAGACCATTTGATTTAGGTTCTTTAGATTATTTTAGGTTGGGTGTTTTAGACTGGTTCTTTTAGGTTTGTGATTTCAGTACGTTGGTGTATGAATGTGTTTTTAAGTACATTTGTTGAAGTAGGTTGGCTTTATGTTGTTTGGGTTGGTTTCAGTGTTTCTGTTTAGCTTAGTTGAGGCTGGTTGGATTAGGTTGTTGGAGTTGTCTTTAGGTCGATTGGTTTAGGTAGTGTTTTTTGGGTTGCGTTGTTCGAAGACAGGCTGGTTCAGGGTTTTTGGTTTAGCGTGGTTTAGGTTGTTCCGTTAAGGGTTCTTCATGTTCCTTGTTATAGGTATCCTGGCTTAAGTAGGTTGGTTTCTGAAGTTTGTTTGAGGTAGGTTGTTTTGTTTGAGGTGAGTTGTGCAGGGCTCAAGGCCCACCTTGGTGGAGCAGGAGCAGCAGGCAGGCATGCAAAATGTGCAAAAGAATTTGTGGCAAGGGGCCGTGCTCCTCACTGCATAGGAAGGCAAGAAACCGCAGGAGACGCTTGCTGGCCCACATGGGGAAAAGAAGCTTTTGTCCCCCAGCTGCAGGGCACGAGAGGCCATCTTCCTGGTGCTTGAGCAGCAGGCAGCGACCGAGCCACAAGGGCCCAGAGGAGCCCTGACAAGTGGTCTTGCTGGATGCTGCAGAGGAAGGCAAAAAAGCCCCGGGGACCAGTGCCAGTGTGCCCTGGGGGAAAATTCCTTGCTGACCCCAGCCAGTGCTGGCGATTGGCTGTTCCCTGAGCATGGGAGACAGACCTGGTTCCTTGTCCCACAGGTTGCTCCCGCCTCCCAGGAGCTGCCCAAGCCTTATTCTCCCTTGACTTGGAGACATCTCGGGGGCTTCCAAGAGTGTGCAAATATCTCCAGTCGGATTGGCCTTGGGGGCAAGAATCCTTCCCATATCCGTCAGGACAGCAGGGGCTGCTCCAAAGCACTGGGACCCCTGGCAGATCTCTGCATCCTATTTCTTACCGCTGCTGGCCCTGGCTCTGCCGGGGATGAAGACAGCCAGCTCTGCAGTGCTCCTCCACAAGTCATTCCCTTGCTCTTACCACTGCTGCCCAGCTGAGAAGGTTTTCCGTCAAAAGATGAGCCTTGCAGCAGAGAACCTCCAGCAGCCTCGTCCAGCCTCCAGTCTTCTCCTCCCTCAGCCCCCACCAAGGAATTCCACCGGTTCCTCAAGTGCTTCCCCTGGGATGTGTTGGGGCTGCCCCCAGGCCAGCTCTGGCACTGGACACGGGAAGCTGCTCCTTTTGCTCCTGCCCGGGGCGTTGTGACGGCTGCGTTGCCGGGTGCTGGCATTGTGACAGGGGGGTGACAGAGCCACACGTGTGCAGCCCCACTCACTCCCCCTCTGCCCAGCATTCTATGGAGGAAGCCTTTGGGGTGCTGCCCCCGAGGCAGTCCCTGTGCTCAGGAGGCCCAGGGGCTGTCCCTGCCGTTTGGTGGCCGTGCACTGAGAACAGCTGCTGGGTGGCCCTGACTCTCCTCCTTTGCCATTCGGCTTGTTTGTAGGGAGTTGGAGGTTTGCTGTTGGAGGTTCATTGTTCGAGGCTGTTGATTTAGGGTTTCTTGTTTCAGGCTTGTTTGTTTGAGGTTGGTTGTTTCAGGTTGTTTGGTTTAGGTTGCTTTGTGGAGGCTGTTTTGGTTGAGGATGGTTGAGGTTGGTTGTTCTAGGCTGGTTTAGGTTGGTTGAGGCCTGTTGTTTGAGGTTGGTTGTTTGAGTCTGGTTGCTTGGCTGGTTGAGGCTGTTTGTTTACAGCTGGCTTTTTGCGGTTGTTTTTTTCATACTGAATTAGGTTCGAATTAGGTTGTTTGTAGATTCTTTGTTTGTAGGTTGTTTGTAGCTTCTTTGTTTCTACCTTGTTAGAAGCTTGTTGCTGTTTTGAGTGGTGGTTTAAGTTGGTTGCTTTAGCTAGGTTTTTATGAGTTGTTTGAGGGTATTTTGTTGTGGTTGGTTGGTTGAGGAAGTTTGTTTGTACGTCGTATGTTTGTAGGCCATTTCCGCTTGGTTAGTTTGGGGCTGTTGAAGCTGGATTTAAGGTGGTTGTCTTGTGTTGCTTGTTTTGGGTTTTTCGGTTTAGCTTGGTTGAGGTTGGATATTTGCTGTCTTGAGGTTGTTTGGTGTCATTTTAAGGTTGATTTCTGGTTTAGGAGGTCCAGGTGTCTGTGTCTGCCATTTGTTGGCCATGCACTGGCCAGAGCTGCTGCGTGTCTCTGATGCCTCCTTTTCCATTTAGTTTCCCAAGACAAGCCTCATGCATTTACTGTTGTCTCAGGTTTTGGCAGAAAGCAGTCCTGCAACCCAGAGACTAACGATATTAGCTCTCCCCTGTCTGCACTAGAGGGTTCCCTTTTGCTACCTAGTTATCTGAGTGTGCGGTCCACCAGTGTGGGAACAGTACCTTTACATTTTTGGAGACTAAAATTGAAAGGGATGATTCTCCTGCAGAGGGATCTGGACAGTTGGAGAACTGGGCAGTCACCAACTGCATGAAGTTCAACAAGAGCTAGTACCAGATTTTGTAGCTGGGACATGGCAGCCCTGGCTGTACCTGTAGATTGGGGGACGAGATGCTGGAAAGCAGCTCTGTGGAGAGGGATCCAGGGCTTCTGGTCGACAGCAAGTTGAACATGAGCCAGCAGTGTGCCCTGGCAGCCAAGAGGGGCAACCGTGTCCTGGGTGCAGCAAGCACAGCATTGCCAGCCGGGCGAGGGAGGTGGTTGTCCCGCTCTGCTCTGCACTGGTGCGGCCTCGCCTGGAGCCCTGTGTGCAGTTCTGGGAGACACAGGATAAAAAGGATCTAAAGCTACTGGAGAGTGTCCAGAGGAGGGCTCCGAAGTTGGTAAAGGGTTTGGAGGGGAAGCTGTATGAGGAGCGGCTAAAGTCACTTGGTTTGTTCAGCTTGGAGGAGCCTGAGGGGAGAGCTCATTGCAGTCTACAGCTTCCTCACAAGGGGAGGAGGAGGGGCAGGCACCAAACTCTTCTCTTTAGTGACCAATGACAGGAGCCGAGGGAATGGCAGGAAGATGTGCCAGGGGAAGTTTGGGTTGGTCATTAGGAAAAGGTTCTTCCCCCAGAGGGTGCTGGAGCACTGGAACAGGCTCCCCGGGGAGGTGTCACAGCCCCAAGCCTGACAGTGTTCGAGAAGAGACTGGACAAGGCCCTCAGACACACGGTGTGAACTGCGGGGTTGTCCCGTGCAGGGACAGGAGTTGGACCCGATGATCCTTGCGTGTCCCTTCCAACTCAAGACATTCTGTGATTCTGCGATCAATAAAATGTATAATCTAATACCCAGTGATGTTACTGCAGGCTATTTTCAAGTCTGTACACTAGCACTCAAAACTGCAATATTTCTGTTGTGTTTTATAAATTTAGGCCCCTTCTTTTCATTGGTAAGTTTAATGGCATAGGATATTAACTTCAAAGCAAGAGAAGTCTGGAAGCACTCTTCAGTCCATAGGAAGCACCATATGTAAGAACCTGTATTGTTTTGCTCACAATTACATATGCAATATTCAAATATTAATTCCTTCATTGCTTCTTACATTAACTGTGAAACTTACTATTTTCAAAAGTATAGGTTTGTTTGTTTGTTTGCTTTAACAAGTATAGTTTCTACAAGAAATCGTCTCTTTCATGTGTGCGCTCATAGTACTGAAATACCTTCCTGGCTTTAGATTTCTTTTTGCCTTACTGCAACTCAGGAAGAAATTTTATATTCGGGTAATAAAACTCTTCAACTTAAATGTTAATAATGGAAAAGCGGATAAAAATAGTGAAGTACTGAACTGTTAGAAAGGCGTGGAAGATACTGATAAGAAGTGGGAGCTAGTTTTCCACATGGGTCTGCTCGTCCACACACACCTTGCAAGTAGCACTCTTGATTCCCAGCTGCTTGGTGTATGCATGATTAGGAGTTCTCTGTCTTAAATGCTTTTGTTACGAAGGCCAACATGAGTTGGGCAGAGTATAAAATAGGAAAGATCTTCATGTGCCAGAATTTGTGTTGGTGAAAGTTCTTTGACTGCCTGGGACATGAAGCGCTGAGGAGGAGGAACCCAGCACTCAAACGGAACAGTGTCAGTACTGTTTACTCGGGTATTCTGCTCACCTTTATCCACAGCACTCCTTTGGCTTAAGCCACAATGCTTTAGTTCAAACCACAGTCACTATTCCCTTTCTAAAGGGCTACAAAGGTCAGTGCAAGAGTCTGCAGGAATATACTGCTTCTGAGGAGGAGTGCAGCGAGTCTCTGCCCGCATCAGGCTGAGGGTCTGCAGGGAGGTGCTCCTATGTGGATGTACTTTACAACACTAAGCAGGTGCCAATGTTAAGTGGCATTCTTCTGTGGATGAGCAAGATTTGCAGCCCTGGGTGCAGCAAGCACAGCATTGCCAGCCGGGCGAGGGAGGTGGTTGTCCCGCTCTGCTCTGCACTGGTGCGGCCTCGCCTGGAGCCCTGTGTGCAGTTCTGGGCACCACAGGATAAAAAGGATCTAAAGCTACTGGAGAGTGTCCAGAAGAGGGCTCCGAAGTTGGTGAAGGGTTTGGAGGGGAAGCCGTATGAGGAGCGACTAAAGTCACTTGGTTTGTTCAGCCTGGAGAAGAGGAGACGAGCAGTGGAACAGGCTCCCCAGGGAGGTGTCCCGGCCCCAAGCCTGACAGTGTTCAAGAAGCAATTGGACAACGCACTCAGACACATGGTGTGAATTTTGGGGTTCTCCTACGCAGGGACGGGAGTTGGACTCAATCCTTTTGAATCCCTTCCAACTCAGGACATTCTATGATTCTATGAAGCTGTTCCAATAGTCGCAGGACTATATCCGCCGCTCCAATCCTTTTTAGGAGGAACACATTCATAGGGTCCCCTTTCTACAGATAGAAACTTATCTTTTCCTCCCCCTGGGGACCACCCTGACGCTATCGTTTCGCATCCCCAATAAGCACAGTAATACGAGCTAGGATGGTTACAGTACCCTTTTCCTGGTTTTGAACTAGGGCAAAAGTAAAAATCTATGTAGTCTAAACATGGGTTTATGGGTACCAGTTGGCACAGTGTTGCCTTAAAGCTGGGGTTCCCTACTACAGTTTCTTGGGCTATAATTTGCTGATCTTCAAACCTTATTAAGCTCCATCTCTATGGTCTATGTGCAGTTTCTCCATAACGTAACAACAATAGTAACGTTAAAGAAGTGTACCAGATTGGGTTGCATTGTTTTCAGCTTTCCCTTATTCCTTTTTTTATTTCTGTCAATTTTTGGGCTTGCTGCTTAACATTGTGGTAGCTCAGCCAGCACTTTGGTGTAATCCCACTCAGGTTTTTGTCTCTACTGCTTTTTATTCTTCTGTCTCACCCGTCGACTCGGTTGCTTCGAGCCACGGGGTAAACCATCTTCTTGACAGCAAGAATAGTCTTCAAGAGACCCTGAGTGTTTTTACTTTCTACACCTCTGTTTATGTGCTTCCCAGTTATGGTTTTTGATTATCGGAGAGTGATACGGTACTCCCCTTATAGTGGCTCTGCAGCATGCGTACCTTAAGTTTTAATATTTGGTCTGTGATCTTTTGTTCCTTATCATAACGTCAATTACATTTTCCTCTAGGGGAAATACCTCCTGCACAATGCAACCGTCAATCTTTATGGCACAATATACATTTGAAACATACAAAGGATAACTATTACAATTCGTATTTAAGCATTTGACCCTAAAGTCTTCGCAAAAGGGGGATATGCACAGATAACAGGCTGATTATTGTTATTCTATACTTGCACGATACAATTTGATAAGTCCATCTACTGCCTTCGTAATTTAATTTTTAAGGGATCTTCTGTAGGTTCCCTGGTCCATGCACCAGTCTTGACCGGGCCTTTAACTCGGCTGGCGTGTGTCCATCCCCTTTCGGCGGTTCTGTAGTAAGTAAGAAAACATAAGGTCCCTCCCATCGAGGGGTTAGTGATGTTTCCTTCCATGTTTTTATAAGCACTTTATCTCCTGGCTCTAGATTATATATTTTCATATCTAAGGGCGGGTGTTGTGTTACTAGTCCTTTCTCCCAGAGATATTTTCTCCGTTTTAATAACTGTACTAAATAATTTTGCATCTTAGGATCACTTATTTTTGGGTGATCGTGAGGCATTTCTAAATCAAATGGCCCAAAATCTGTCTCTATTAATACTAACAAATGACGATATCATCTGATTTTTGGTAGCTTTGTAAAATCAATTTTTATTTTTGAAAAGGGACGGTGTGCTAGCTCTCTACCGCCAGGAATCCGTGTTCTTAACTGCTGTTTATTCACTTTCTGACATATTAGACACCCTTCAACAATAGTTTTAGCTATTTTATATGTCCCTATACAAGCATATTTAGTATGCAAATTGATCAGCTAGTGCCTGTGTTCCCCTATGTGTAATACTGTGCAGCTTGCTCATTATATTGGCTGCCGTTACTTTTGGCATTATTTCTCTTCCATCTTTTAGTTTCCATTGCTCACCCCATTGCTTTGCTCCCAATTTTATTAATCTTTCCTTTTCTGTGTTATTGCATACGTGCAGGCTTGCATATCCGTGGCTAGGACATCTTTTGGTTTTAGTTCTTCTAAGGCAGCTATGCTAACCACTATACCACTGATCATTCGGACCTAATCGATTTAGAAGAATATGTGGGTTTGCCACCACAGGGAATCGGCTAACGGTCTTCTTATTTGTCTCTCTTAGATCGTGTACTAACCTCCATTTCCCATCTTTTCCTTACAGGTAAAATGGGGGTATTAAAGGAAGACATACATGATTCAAGTAACCTTTTTTTTTTTTTAATAATCTTTCTATTTCTGGTTTTAGTCCCCTTCGGCCTTCCTCAGATGTTGGATATTGCTTTACACGAATAGGTACATCTGGACTAGAGATTTCTACCTTAAAGGGTGCCACACTTCAGGATTGATTTTATCCTCATCCTCTACTCTGAGAGGGCATAGTTTTATTCGAATTTTTCTTCCTATTACTTCTAAATGCCTAATTCAATTATTAAATCTCCCCAAAAAGATTATTTTTGGCCTCAGGAACTAAAAGCAAATCTCCCACTCCCATCTTAATGTCTATTTCAATGATTACGTCTTTTATAACAGGGACCCGAAATGGCTCCCCTTTTGCCCCAATTACAATTCAATTTCATGTTGCTGGGGTCCCACTTTTAATTTTATCAAGGGCTCTGTTCCTTTTTGGGTCCCCAGCAAGAAGAGCCTCTGACACCCCTATTCTGCTTTGAACATTCTCTCATCCACTTTCTTTTTCCTGCAATCTCGCTTTATATGTCCCTTCTTCCCACAATAGAAACATTCTACTGGTTCACCTCGTTTTACTATAACCCCATCACTAGGATCTCCTGGTTTTGGATTAAACTCTTTCCTCAGGGGTGCTCCCCATCTTGCAGGTTTCCACCCCTGCTGAGCTGTACCCTCTCTAGCTGCCGCAAGCATCATTCGTGCGGTTCTTCGCTGTCTCTCATCCTCCCTTCTAACGTACGCTTTCTGAGCTTCTCTCAGTAGCTCATCTAAACCCCGATTTTGCCAATCTTCCAATTTTTCTAGGTTTTTTCTAATATCTGTCCAAGACTTAGCTACAAATTGTGTTTTTAATAACGCTTCCCCCACGGGGGTACTAGGATCTACTCCTGAATACAATCGTAAGCTTTTCCTGAGCCTCTCTAACCATTCCGTGGGTGTTTCTTCTTTGTTTTGGTATTCGCTAAACACTTTACCAATATTTTGACCTCTTGGAACGGACTCTCTAATACCTTGGATCACTATAGTTCACAAATCCTCCATATGACCCCTATGTATTGGATCTTGATTATTCCAATCAGGTCTTTGCAGTGGCCATTTTATATCGGCTGCAGGACCTTGCTGGTGCTGTGCGTCCCAAATTTGCATACCGGCCCTTCGAATCATCCCCCTCTCCTCTGCAGTAAATAGTATTCCTATTATTGACTGCAGTTCATCCCACGTATAGATATTGGGCCCCAAGAATTGGTCAACTCGCTCTGCTACCCCTAATGGGTCTTCTAACAAGCTTCCCATTTCTTTTTTAAAGTCCCTGACATCTCCGGAATTAAGGGGAACTGCCACGTATCCCATTCCAGCCTGTGGTCCTCCCATCGCGATTTCTCGCAGCGGGTAAAGCTGGCTTTGTGATTGTTTTACTTTACTACGGGTGGTTGGTCCTGGGGGTTGATTATCTCCTAAACTTTCTAGGATCGGTGCTGAAGGGGGTATGTCAGGAACTGGTACGGGGGGTGGTGATGGTGGCACATAAGGTGGAGGTGTTATTGGAATCTCCACTTGCCGCCTTTCTTTCTTTTTCTCTTTTTGACTGTCATACACTTCACCCCCCTTTTCTTTTAATGGATATAAGTTAGTCCTAGTTTCTGATCTTATCCATAGTAGTGCATGTTCGCTTTCTTCCTGACTGAATGGTTCTTTTGAATTAACATAAATGTTCAGGGCCTGACAAACCCAGTCTTCAAATGACCCAAAAACTGGCCAATAAAGATGATCTCTGCGAATCTCCTTACCACCCCAAACTTCCATACAATAATATATCACTTTTGTTTTGTTCTTACCCTGCCTAGAAGGGTAATCTTCCCAATGCTTAATCATTAATCCTAACGGACTATCTGGGGGAATTGAGGGCAGCTTTCCCTGTGGCTCCCCCCACATGGAAACAGAAGGCCTGCTCTGTAATCTGTCCCATCTTCTGAGACACCCTCACACACACACACAAACGCTCCCCTTGTTCGTGACTCGCTCCCTCGCGGGCTACGAGAACTGCACTACTGGAGGGTCCGCACTCGCTTCGTCTGCAATTGGACGTCTCAGTCTCTGTATCTCAGGAATCCCAGCCCCAACCGAGTGGATAACCGGCCTATACTCACGCTTCCTGCGTCTTCACTCGGGTCTTCGTGCACAAAGTTTACGGGACGTCCTTCACTAATGAGACTACCGCTCATTAATGAAATTACCGGTCTTTGCTTATTGCAAATTTGAAGTGTTCGTCGGTAAAGGATTCAGTGGAAGGCTCCTGCAAGGGCCGCTTAGAAGGAAAAGCGGGGCGCCCCCCTCATAGGAGTTGCCACTAGAAATTCCTTTATCCGAGTCACGGCACCAAATTGTAATAAATTTTGACTCCAATTAACTTAAACAATTAAGGTTTTATTGCCAAATAGAAGCAGGCTGCAATAAGCAAAGACAGCGCTGGGCGGCCCCCCTTAATAGTGGCAGTGGCGCGCAACAGGTGGCGGGTTCTTTCAGTTTTTATATCCTCTGGTCGTCCCTCCTGCGCATGTGTCTTCTGTTGCTAGGTGGTCGTGGTTGTGACTTTGCAATAACCTTGACACGCCTCTCCAGCCGAACAACCCACCACCCTTAGTTTTAAAACAACTTTCCAAACTGCTCATCAAGTACAACAACTAACAAAACATTTCAACAAAGGGACTTGAATGAACAAATTCCTTGTATTTTATGACATTAATCTCACAGCAATTACTGAGGCCAACCTATGACTGCTGACAAGGAGCCATCACTGCCCATGTTTACATGGTGTTGGTGTCACTTCTTGGCCTAGCAGCACGCAAGACAATATTCCAATAATGTACGTACTGCTCATTTACAACTGCATGTGGCAAATGTACTCCTGTGTGCATGCATGTGCTGCTGGACAGAGGGAACAGAGTCAGTCTAAAGCACAGGATTAGATAAAGCCCCAGAGGTGAGAGTTACGGAATGCAACAAGAAGACATGACGGAGATGATGGAGAAAAACAGCAAGAGGGAAAGGAGAGGAGGAGGAGCAGAGAACACGTAAGCAAAAGAGATAATTGAATCTCCCCCAATCAGAGGAGTAATAGAAGGATTCCACAAGACCAGACTCTGAATCAAAAGCATACCTCGTAATCTTTTGTCTGCAACTCTTTCATATGCTACTCAGCATCAGGTCTGCTCTGACAGTAGGCCACATTTCTTTGCATCATTTCAGCATCGGGATCCTTCAGAAGAAACGTGTGAGCTGCCGCAATAGCTTGTGGAAGGTTATGAGCCTAAACAGGGATGGGAAGAAGAGGAAAGGGGAAAAAGGTTAACTGGGAAAAAAAACCCAAAGTTTCCCACTTTCTGTCAACTAACTGTCCTGCAGCCTATATATTCCCAAACTTACATCTACCGAAACCACAGTCTCGGCAGATACAATGGCACACTAGAACAGATACAAATCTTTTGTGTTTTATTAGTAGTTGCATCACTAGGAGCATGTTTCTTTTACTGTTGAAATCTATTATTGTTGCAGATAGCATCATAATGATTTTAGGTTAAAATGAAGACTTTTTTTCCCTTCCTCCTGTACTGCGTTTCTATTTTTTATAGAGGGAGAGAGAAAGAAAAAGTCTTAAGTATCTGTGAAATGTTAAGAAACTTTTCCTTTTTTCAGGCAAGGTGCAGATCCAACGGTGTCCTTTGGTCTCTGACGTTCCCCAGTGAGTGGTGTCCTGTGCTTTCCAGCGCTGTCCTTCGGTCTTTGACGCTCTCCTGCAATCTCCAGCAGTCTCCGGCAGTCTCCAGTGGGCTTCTGTGCACACGCATTTATAGTTTTTGTTTTCTATATTGACATATTTTTATAAACTACCTAGTCAGTATACACATATATAGGGAGAAGGAAAGAGAAAGAAAAAGTCTGAATTATTTGTGAAATGTGAAACCTTTTCCCTTGAAGGCAAGATCCAGCTCCAGCGGTGTCCTTGGGTCTCCTGGGGTCTCTGGCGGTGTCCTGCGGTCTGCAGCGGCTCCACGGGACTCCTCCTGGTGCTCTGGGGCTGCCGACCAGAGGACAGCAGCCCATCTCCTCACCGCTTCTCCAGGCCTCAGGGCAGAGGAGATGCCCCCAGCATGAGGGGTTTGGGTACAGGCTGGGAAGCCGGGCTCACCTGTGGCTCAGCAGCGGCTGATGGTCCGGCCCATGCCCCGGAGGTGGCTGTGATGCCACCTCCAGCTAGTGGCGGCTGCTGGGGCGGCGCCGCCTGTTGCGAGGCGGCTGTTTGGGGGGTCCCTGAGAGCCCCCGGCCGTCCTGCGGCGCTTCGGGCACCACGGTGCTGGAGGCAGCCCGGCCATGGTGCTCTGGAGCCCCAGCAGCCCTGCCTGAGGTGGGCCCACCTCCATGGGCTCCTCCTCCTCCTGCGGGGGATCCACCTCCATGGGCTCCTCTTCTTGCTGGGGAGGGTCAACCTCCATGGGCTCCTCTTGCCTGTGGGAGCTGCTCCTGCTCCCGACAGGCAGCTGCCGTTTTCCGGGCAGCGGAGCCATCTTCAGAGGTTCCCTGAACCTCCTCTTGCTTCTCCCACTCGACGAGGCGCTGTCTTCTCAGGACTCTTCTCTCCGAGCGCGATCCGACGGTGGCGCAGCTGGCAGAGCTGTGTTCCAACCGCTGTAACGGAAGGCTGGTCACGGCCCCAACGGACACTGCGGTGGCCGGCATGGCGGCCCACGAGGCCATGAAGGCCCCATTGCAGGGCCATTTTGCTCTGCAGAGAGAAAGGCCGCCCCTCAGGCACCGCGCCTGCCCTGCAGCTGCCCCTGTGTGCCCAGGGCTCCAGCCCCCTCCTCGTGCCAGGCCTGGGGGCACCTCAGGGGACAGCGGCCACAGTGTCCCAGGAGGGTCGGGGGGTCTCCGTGACCCTCCAGCCGCTCGGCTCCCTGCCGGTGCTTTCAGCCCCGCAGCCGGCAGGAGCCCAGAGGTGATTCAGCTAGTGCCATAGCTCTTCCGCAGGGTTTCTGTAAAGCAGGACACATGGCATCTCGTTCCTCTCTTTCACATCCCTTCATTTCACTGTCTCTTCATAACCCAATAGAAATATTTTGAAAAGGTAATGCTTACATATATCTGTGGCTTGTTTACCTAATCAAAAGAATATTGACATATTTGGGCAAGAAAAACCAAGTACGGTTATTAGTTTGCTCAAAATAAACAATTATTAATGTAGTTGAGAGAGTGATTTTAATCTCGTTTTCTTTTTGGTTAATTTAAAAATTTGGGAACTGTGACTCTGAGGAGGGGATATACCCTCTTCTCTCTCTCAGGGGAGATTTTAGGACTTCTCAGAGCAGGGGTCCAGAAGAGAAAATGTGGTTGCTGTGAAGAGGTATCATTAGTGCAGTATGTGGATGCAGGCTGCCTACCTTCCTGCATGAACCCTTTTACCACAAGCAGATTCCTGTTCTGACACACAGCCTTCAGCAAAATCAGCCAACAACTATTAGCCAGACATGGGTGTCTTTGGCATTCAGCAAATTACTTGTGTATTAGACAGTGCTGATTACCCGGAAAACAGTATAAATAGCATATTTTATATGACACTTGTAAAATTGATTATTTTCCCCATTGCCGAGTTAGTAGGCCAGAAACTTCAATAGTGTGACAGAGTTCAAGGGGATAATTCTGGTTGCAAAATTACAAACGAACAAAAGAAAAAGACGTGTCATTGTAACGTTCTTTGGCCGATTCCATTTTCACTGTGACTTGTTTGCATTGTTGCAAACCCTTTGTTCAAACAGAGTTTTAATTTCTGTTGCATTCTGACTTCTGTGCTGATTTATTATGAACCAAATTTAGCATTATATATATGATTTGTCTGTATATTACCTTATTATAGCCTTTGCTTTTATCAAGATGTTCATAGATTTGTTAATCAAATGACATTACCTAATCTTTATAAAGTATTTCAGTGTTTTCATTTGAATAGCAGTTACCAGGAGAGTCCTTTGAAAAGTTCAAATGAAAAGTTGAGTTGCCAGATGATGATATTTTTCAACCTGAACTGTTTGGTAATTCTTTAAATAGATTCATCTGAAAAAGAAAAATTAAGCGCAATATTTCTTTGCAGCCATTTAGAATGGGACAGTTTAGAACTTGTTTGATCTTTCATCCCAAAGTAATATTTTGAGACTAAGTCCATTTGTGCTTTATTAGAACATGAATATGACGACTTAGTTTCCAACTGAAATGAACATTTCATTTTATCCCAGATTTCATTCTTTTTATCCTTCTGGATGTTACTATGGCTTGAAAAAGCAACTATTTGCAGAAGGATAACGTTGTTAAAAACGCCTCTTAACTTTTAGAAGATTTCAAAATTTCCACAATGCCTGGTTAGAAAAAAACAGAATTTAACTACTGTTTTTAAAATTTATGTTCTGAAAGTACAAGCTCAGTTTCAATTGCACATGTGAATAGCATAACTGCTCCAAGTTCCCGGGAACATTGTGTACTGGTAAAACTACTTACAAGTGTCTGAACAATTAAGTCTCTTAAGCTTTTGTGTCTACTTAGAATGGCAACAGAGGTTCTGTAGGTATATAGTACCTGAAACAACATAGTCCAGTGTTTCTCTAAGCACATCCATACAAAATATCATTTATCGTGCTATTTATAACAATTAGGAGCTGAATTTAGCCCAAAACATCAATTAAAAAAAAAAAAAAGAAGTCTGGGGATGATGACAGTATAAATCTTGATTCTAGATGTTCTTGTCTTCTTTTCCTCGTAACATCCAGTGGTACTTACACAAGATTGAGCCTGCTGGAAATTCTTGAAGGTCGAAAAAGAGGAAAGAAAAGGAGAGGCAGCCACCTCGATGAGTCAGGTAGATTTCAGAAAGGAACATTATAGGTAAAATTGTTCTGAGCCCAGAACAGAAATAAAAAAAAACAAACTGAAAATTAAGAAGATTAAATAAAAATGACATAGGGTCATATATTTGTCATTCCTACTTTTCGTACCAGTTATAGTACTACCTGGAAAATTTGCACTTTCTAAGGGGACTGAGGGTTAAGTAAAATAGCATATGAATAATCAGGGAAAAGATCATTGCAGCTGACCAAGATCAACATCCTGTCGTAGATTTGTTCAAGTCTATGGGTGAAAGCATGAGACATGGGAAAGGTACAACATCTTTCACCGCTTCAAACTCAAGCCTTCCTTTAAAGCTGCTTCTCTGCCTTTGAAAGGAAAAGCTTCTGAATTCCTGAAGTAAGACACATCTTAGACCATATGAACCACTTTCTGTGCTGACAGAATTTAGTTAAAGATCATTATGTAAAAAGGTGCTATAAGGAAACTTTATAGAGTGAATGCTCTTTATAAACTGGAAGCTAAGGTTCAGCCAGTTTCCATTTAATCCTCCAATATTGCCTGCAGCAGTCAAGTAAATTTCATTACAGACTCCCTCCCCCCAAATGAAAACCATGTGCCTGCTTCATTTTTTCCTCCTTTCCTAGTCCCCCCATTCAAACCTCTCCTCAGTGCTTTAAAGAACCTTGCAAGAACTCATACATTTGAAATAGCAGAGTTGACTCTGGCTGTTATTATTAATTAGGACACATTAGCACAAGTACAGTCCTTCCTAAACAAGCTAAATTACAGGCAAATTGGCATGGGTATATGGCAATGGAAAGTGTTAAAAAGCATGCATGTACATTCTCGCTTCATTGAGCTTCAAAAATTGCATGCGGATTTTCTTTCTCCATAGTGAAATTAGCTTAAGCAGAGAAGCAAGTAGGCAAAGCAGTGTGATTTGGTAAGGACTCATTTTAGTGAAATCGATCTAGAGCAAGATTTGAGGCTTTTTCTTATAGAATACTTGAATGACACCATTTTTAGAAATAACGTTCATTGAGTATCATCCAAGCAATTTCAGATTTTGTGTGTATGTGTGATTTATGTCGCTGGAGACTACTTCTCTAAAAGGAAAACATTTCTGGAACAGCCATAGACTTTCTTCATGACCTTAGCATGCTAACACATAAAACTAACTACCGGCAGGCATTAGCAAGCAGGAGTCATGGGGCCATCTGCCCTTCCTCTAGATCCTCGTTCTGTCCCTCAGAGAGTGCCACCAGTGGCAGTCGACCTCAAAATTTCAGTGCTGCAGAACGACGCAGACATTTTATCGCATCCTCAGATTGCTGAGGGAACAGCTACTATTTTTCTCAGAATGATGGCTCTCCGAATCCCTTTTCAGGGCTTAAATGCAACTTTAAAATACATTGTACATAAAACTACATTTCTGAAACTCTGCATGAAAGTAAAAACAACTAAGTGTATAAGAGAAAAGTCTCAAGAAATTTTGAAGAGCATTCCAGAAACGATTTCATGTCTGCTAGAACCCGTTAATCACGAGTATATTTAAACACGATGAAGTTGAGCTCTTCCGCTCAGATTGCCAACATATCCTGATGAGAAAACAACTCTCATGTTTGTCTTTCATTTTGACCAGAGTTTAAAATGAGACTGTGGCTCCAATACAAAGTTTAGCTATGGCCTTCATGCCATGAGGACCATGCCCCTAATGCTGTATCTGCTGTCAGATCTGTAGTGATGTTTAGGAGGAAGATTCTTCCGTTATCAGCAAGTAAAACAAAAAGAATTATTGCTCTAAGATGTCAGTGCAAAGAAGCAGAAGACGGGACTGTGAAGTATGAAGGGTTTCTTTAGTGGTATTCAAAGATTAAGAGAAGTGTTGAAAATAGTAGATGAAATTCTGAAACTCGCATTCAGCATTACAATAAATGGAAGTTAAAGCTAAAGGGACAGAGAATTCGGTTTAAAATTTGGATTGGAAGTCATTTTTTTAATTAATAAACATGAATTATACTGTTGAATTTTTTGAGGCATAGCATTTTCTTTTTCTTCCTTGGTAACACTGTTAATAGCGATTTTAATTGCTGTTTTCTAGACTTCTGTCTTTGCATGTGTTAGAGTGCTTTGTTAATCTTTGTGATGATTTTGGGAAGCATTTTAAACACATATTTACAAAGTTAAAGGGAGAACTAACAGATCTCTATTGTCATTTGATCACAACTCTCAAATTTTAACATACAGTTTTCATGTCGTTCTCAAATTCATTTAAAAATCTCGACATGAGCAAAATAAAAGTATAATCCTAAAGATACCTCAGTACTGCACAGTAATATGGAGGTTGATCAACTATTGTCTGTTTTATTATATCAATATCTCATTTAAAAATACAGAAATAACATTTATCTGGATCATAATCCATCAAAACCAATACTGTTTTGTAAATCTGAAAAATAAAACTGTACCGCGTCTGCTGGTATGAAAAGACAAAAAAGCTTTTTTTTGCCTTTGGATGGACTGCTCTTACAAATTTGCTATGAGAAGGAGAAATGGACTAAGATGAGGTTCCTGAGGGATTTCTATATTCTCTCTATCTGCAGTCTCAAATGATTCTGTGATTGCATGTATTTTCTAAGATGAAATAACCAGTTTTAAAGCACTGAAATGTTTTCAAGCACGTTATTTTAGTGGGCATTCGAAAGACTGTGTTTTTCTGTATGTAATTCCGGTTTCAAACTCTGACAGCTTTTGTGAACAGAAAAGTATGAGTATGTCAGGAGAAAGATTCGGGCAGCTTCAGTGACAGGATCGCATTAGTCTAACATCGCTAGCAGTAGAGAGAAAAACTTTCTGCATGCCTGAAGGATGTTTAGCCTGTCACTTACAACTTACACCTAAATAGATAAATGATAATGAATAAAATGTGTTTACTACTCCAGTTTTCCGAGAGACAACTGTGAATGTCCATCTGGGATTCATCATTAACAGTCTAAAACACAAAACCTGACTGAAGAGCAGTAGCCCAGCACGTTTTGGGTTTTACTCTGGCTCCTGTTTGCGTCAGTGGAAGCAGGATCTGTTGCCTTGCTGGCTAATCAACATACAACCTCAGGTTACGTTACACAGCTCCTTGTCCAGGTCCCCAGTTAAATCCTTCTCTTTGTAAAAAATTTTCCTATCTAACTACAGCGAACCTTTAAGCAACCAGGGGTGCATTTACTTAGCATTTTAGAGCTTTTGAAGCCAACCTCCATTAACCACGCTTTGGTTCGCAATGTGGAGCTACCTCAGAGAGAGCAGATTGGATTCCTACCTCATTTGCTTTTCTCCCATAAGAAATTGCAATCAAAATTACACACCTACAATTAAGTATCAAACACAAGGTAAATATCTTGTAGCTACATTTGGGGATCAGTTACATACGTAGAACTTATTAAATGAATTTTTTGGGGTACCTTGTTCCTTAAATTTGAAAATTGTCCCAGCTTAGCATGGTTTATGTTTATGAAGTTCAGCAAAGACTTCATTGCCTTGAATACCTGAGCAATAACAATAACAAAAAAGCAAACATCAGACTTACAACAGCTCTGCTGTCTTTGATGTTGTCTTCTTGAGTGATGAGTTTATGCAAGACAAATAAGTAAGCTGTCTCCATGAACCCTACTTGAAAAGACTCCAGATTTGTTCTGGAGATGTGGTGTCTTTTCTCTCTTCAAGTATGTGTTGATGGATCAAGGGAGAATGCAGACAGGCCCTAACTGTCAGCTGCCTGTAAGCAAAGAGACTCGGCTGAAGATGGAGCATTTGTCAGTGCTGAAAGGGAAAACGATTATAGACACATCTGAGCTGTCCTTTTATACCTTATACACTTACCACTTATTCAGGTCACATTTTCTGAATGCATTATTGCTTTTTCCTTCAGCCCACAGAGTATTGACTCTAAGTCTTGGAATAGTTTATTAAATGTAAGAAGGAAGGAACCGACCAGGAACATCTGTGTCGATGGATATATGGGAGCAGTGATAGTGAATTTAAGCAGTACTGAGGATTTTATTGTATAGTGCAAACTTGTTTTGGTGGCCTATCTCATCTCTACTGCTGTAAACCAGCAGGCAGATGACTGATGTCCACTGATCTCAAATTAGCCCAACACTATGTCCCTTCTGTATCTTTCAGTGCCCCATGTGCCTTTTATTCTTCTGAAGAATTGTGGAAATATTATTTTTTACATTTTACAGATGAGGAACTGATGCATACAGTCCTGGATATATCTCAGTTCAAACTAAGCATTTAAGTGAGATGTTTGAGGTATCTACATTCTTATTCTAAGATTACTCCATGGTTAATGGAGTAATATCTTAATCACAGTAATGATGATCACAGTCAAATATCACAGCCATAGTGACCCTCTGGAATTGTCTTCCTCTCTGTTGCCGGTAATGAGGGCAAGTTGGTTACCATCTTGCAATCCTCAGTCGAGTGTCTAATGGTAGCTGAGGTGAATGTGGATCATAAGGTTAATCTCCAAAATCATCCCATGCATGCACCGCAGAGCCAGAAATCCCACAACGTGAGTTCATTTTCCAGTGAGAAGTCCTCTCGTTGACTGTCTTTATTAGCTCACCAAGTTGCATATTCCATTGAAGGTTCCTATCAGTAGCAACTGTGAATTAATTTTATGTGCCAACTATGATTTGATCGTTTCTGGCTTCCTGTAATTGGAGGATGGGCTGAGTGCAGTGAACAGTAGTCATCTTTCAAAAAGCAGCTGTTGGTCGAATACTGGCAATTGTGATATCTTTAGGAGACTAAGGAATATGTGAACACAAACCCAGAACTTTTTAGCTGTTCAAAAATAGTATTTCTTCAGGTGCAAGATTTAAGTAAAGAAATGTTGCAATATTTTTTTCTATATTTATGTTAACTACATAGTGGTATTAGATAAGTGAGAAAACATTTCTGTATACACACATTCAGTTCTGGAAAAACAAACAAACAAAACCCACAAAAACATGACAACAAAACCAAAACATAAAACCCACAAACAAACAAAAACACCAAAAAAACCCCCATCTGTCTAACTGAAGAAATTAGCTGGAGAAATTAGGGACCTGGGAAATAGCAAACCGTATGAAGTTTAACAAGGACAAGTGCCAGATTTTGTACCGGGGACACGGCAGCCCTGGCTGTACATACAGACTGGGGGATGAGATGCTGGAAAGCAGCTCTGAGGAGAGGGATCTGAGGGTTCTGGACGACAGCAAGTTGAACATGAGCCAGCAGTGTGCCCTGGCAGCCAAGAGGGGCAACCGTGTCCTGGGTGCAGCAAGCACAGCATTGCCAGCCGGGCGAGGGAGGTGATTGTCCCGCTCTGCTCTGCACTGGTGCGGCCTCGCCTGGAGCTCTGTGTGCAGTTCTGGGAGACACAGGATAAAAAGGCTCTAAAGCTACTGGAGAGTGTCCAGAAGAGGGCTACGAAGTTGGTGAAGGGTTTGGAGGGGAAGCCGTATGAGGAGCGGCTAAAGTCACTTGGTTTGTTCAGCCTGGAGGAGCCTGAGGGGAGAGCTCATTGCAGTCTACAGCTTCCTCACAAGGGCAGGAGGAGGGGCAGGCACCAAACTCTTCTCTTTAGTGACCAATGACAGGAGCCGAGGGAATGGCAGGAAGATGTGCCAGGGGAGGTTCAGGTTGGACATTAGGAAAAGTTTCTTCCCCCAGAGGGTGCTGGAGCACTGGAACAGGCTCCCCGGGGAGGTGTCACGGCCCCAAGCCTGACAGTGTTCGAGAAGAGACTGGACAAGGCCCTCAGACACACGGTGTGAACTGCAGGGTTGTCCTGTGCAGGGACAGGAGTTGGACCCGATGATCCTTGTGTGTCCCTCACAACTCAGGACACTCTATGAAGCCAATTTCTATATATTTATGTGTAAGTTAAGCTAGAAGTTTTATGGGAATAGATTTTCAATACGCCTCTGACATGATCTGATCCTCACAGGAAATACTATGATGTTGGGCTTTTATGTAGTCACAGAACCTAGATACTAGAGGTATCGAATCATGTAAAGGAAAAATCCTTCTGTCTTCCGAATAGCAAAGGTTGTTCTAGACATTGTATTTTCTAATGTTTTTACTTCATTTAGTTTTCAGATTTCTCTGCATGTAAAAGCATAGGTGGATCTTAGCAGCAGTAAATTGAAATGGTGCTAAGTTTTTGTTTTTCCTCTTTAATTGTAATCTTTTTACACAGTAGTGCATTGCCGTGGCTTGTTGCTCCCCATCTCCAATTGCTGTTGCTACTGTTTAAATATTTTAAATGGCAGTTTCTTCCATGACTTGGATGCATCCCAAGGAGGGCAGCAAAGCTGGGGAAGGGGCTGGAAGGCATGTCCTCTGGGGAGCAGCTGGGGACTCTGGGTCTGTCTACTTTGGAGCGAAGGAGGCTGAGGGGCAACATCGCTGCTATCTCCAGGTTCCTGAGGAGGGGAAGTGGAGAGGGAGGTGCTGAGCTCTTCTCCCTGGTACCCAGGGCCAGGACACATGGGAATGGCTCTCAGCTGTGTCCATCAGGGGAGGTTCATCCCTGACATAAGGAAACATTTCTTTACTGAGAGGTGGTCAAACCCTGGAAGAGGCTTCCAGGAGAGGTGGTGGATGGCTCACGTCTGTCAGTGTTGAAGAGGCATTTGGGCAACATGCTTAATACCATGCTTTAGCTTCTGCTGAGTGCTGAAGTAGTCAGGCAGTTGGACTAGGTGATCGTTACAGGGCCCTTCCAGCGGAACTATTCTGTTCTCTCCCATTCTTCTTCCTACCTGCTACTTTCCCACAAGTAGATGCGGAGGAAATCTCTGGTGACATTTCTCCCCAGCCCTGCACGAGCAGAAGGCACCGAATACCCATAACCACATCCCAGCACAGGCGTTGCCTCTGTCATGTTGTGGGAAGGAGGCACGTACCTTCTGATGGAGTGAGAGCTGGGAATCGTCTCAAGGTAGTTGGACAATCTGAACAAACTGGCAAAAAGCAAGTATGAAGTTCAGTTTGTGAAACTCTTCTCTGTTCATCTGGTTGAGTTGGGTTTCCACAGGGTGGCAAAACCTCACAGCTCTGACACTAGTGAGGCTCAAAGATCAAGCCCTCCATCTGAAGCAGGACATGCTCCTCACGTAAGGAGTTGCAAATCTTTCTGAGGTGAACAATACCTGCTCAGTTCCTATGGCTTCCTTTTTTCTTCCTTGTACTCATTTTTAGAAATACCCTATCTGTTTTTCATGGAAAAACATGCTAAACCAAAAGAGCCTGAGAACAACAGTAGAGAGAGAAGATCCATATGGGTGCTCCTAGGCCTCAGTGGCTGGGACCGGCCCCACCATGGGACCCCCACCCACCGCCAGCGTCTCGTGCCAAGGGCCCAGGGGCCGTGCCTCAGCTCAGCCTGGGGCCTTGGGTCCCTGCCTGAGCCATGTTGTAGGTGTGTGTGCCCGTCTCGTGTCTGCCCCTGTCCCTGGCTGGGCCTGGGCCCTGCTCTGCAGAGAGCGGCTCTCCTGGATGGAGCCCTCAGGGCTCGGTAAGAACTTGTCGTACAGAACTCAAGGCATAACACAGCATAACTGTTATATTCTTTTTCTACTCTATCCTATGTATTGTATTCTATTCCATGTGCTCAGCATGAGTCAAATAAGGATGAGAATATTATTTACATGAAATGCCAGGGGGTTTTCAGCTCCAGAAACACTTTCAAGCACACAGAACACAAAGGAGACGAGTGGAAACAGGATTTGATTATATTTTATTTTATTTTTGGTTATTTTATGTCATTTACTGACTCTGTTTACAGAGCCGATGCTCACAAGCATTAAGACAATGCCCATGTGTAGCCAGGAGCAGGCTGATGCATTCTTCAGTTTAGCTTGAAGAAACCTCCCTTGCAATCTGGCAAAGGCAAGTCACAGAACTGCAAGAGCAGCAGGAGAAACACAGGCCAAGCTGCCCCTGTGTCCTGAAGAGGGAGAACGTGAGGAATGAGGATCAGGATAGACCACATACAAAAGAAGAAGACGAGGAAGAAGAAGAAGAAGAAGAGGTAGATGAGGAGGAAGAAGAAGAATATGAGGAAGAAGAAGAAGAAGAAGATCTGTGTGATACTGTGAGGTATTTTGCAAAGTATGGCATCTAGCAATGACAAGCAGAGTTTCTCCCCTTTGCAGACTTTCTTGGTTCCTACACTGCTTGGCTAGGGATGCACGAAAAGCGCTCTTGTTCCTGCCCAGTGCTTGTGTTGCACGCAGGGAGAGCTGAAAAGTGGCAGATCCAGATGGTGCAGCAAGCCAGGAGCCCTCGCAAGTACAGGCTGTTTTGCAGCAGCCAGAACTCCTGGGGAAATGGAACCCAGGAAAGAGCAGAGCTGGCCCCTGCTGCAAAGTTGCTCTGGGCAAGAGAACCTGACAGAGCCAGGGGCTGTGCTCAATGCTACCAAGTACAAGAAGGAATTCCTAGGAGAACACATGGCCCCCACCCTGGGACTCCAAGAAGCTTCCTCCCCCCAGCTGCAGGGCACAAGAGGCCATCTTCCTGGTGCTTGAGCAGCAGGCAGGAACCGAGCCAAAAGGGACCAGAGGAGCTCTGAAAAGTGCTCATGCTCAATGCTACAGAGGAAGGCAAAAAACCCCCGGAGACCAGTGCCGATGTGCCCCGGGGGAAAATTCCTTCCTGACCCCAATGCTGGCGATCGGCTGTTCCCTGAGCATGTGAGCAGGGCCTGGTTCCTTGTCCCACAGGCTGTTCCTGCCTCCCAGGAGCTGCCCAAGCCCTATCCTGCCTTGAGCTGGAGTCATCTCGGGGGCTTCTGAGAGCGCCCAAACGCCTCTGGCCGGATTGAACTTGAGGGCAAGAATCCTTCCCGTGTCTGTGAGGACAGCAGGGGCTGCTCCAAAGCACTGGCAGCATCTCTACATCCTATTTCTTACCGCTGCTGGCCCTGGCTCTGCAGGGCATGAAGACAGTGAGCTCTGCAGTGCTCCTCCAGAAGTCATTCTCTTGGTCTTACCATTGCTGTCCAGCTGAAACGACCTGATAGCCTTGGGCACTTGTAGGGGTTGGTGGTTCTTCTAATCTTCTGAGGGCTTTGCATCTGTTCCCTGAACACTGAAGTAGGATTTCTATCCATCAGATGCACTTTGAACGTAATCCTTCGCCATTGCGATTGTTTGTATGCTGTTCGTAGGTTGTTGAAGGTTTGTGGTTGAAGGTTCGTGGTTGGAGGTTGTTTGTTTAGGGTTTCTTGTTTCAGGCTTGTTTGGTTGGGGTTGGTTGTTTCAGGTTGTTTAGTTTAGGTTGGTTGGTGGAGGCTATTTTGGTTTGGATTGGTTGAGGTTGTTTGTTCTCGGTTGGCTTAGGTCATTTGGTGTAGGTTTGAGGCTGGCTGGTTGGTTGAGGTTGGTTGGCTGGTTGAGGCTGGTTGGCTGGTTGTGGCTGGTTGTTTACAGGTGGTTGGTTTTGTTTGCTTTTTTTACACTCCATTAGGTTCTAATTAGGTTGTTGGTAGATTCTTTGTTTCTACCTTGTTTGAAGCTTGTCGTTTTGAATGTTGGTTTAAGATGGTTGCTTTGGCTGGATTTCCATGACTTCTTTACATGAGTCGTTTTAGGGTTGATTTCTGTGGTTGGTTGTTTGATGGTGTATGAGGTTGGTTCTAGGTTCTTTGTAGGTTCTTTGTAGGTTGCGTGTTCGTAAGGCATTGAAACCTTGTTGTTTTAGGTTGTTGAAAGTTGGTAAAGTTTAGTTTAGGTTGGTGGTCTTAAGGTACTTGCTTTAGGTTTCTGTTTTAGCTTGGTGTAGGGTGTTGGATGTCATTTTGTGAAAGCTGATTTGTGGTGTTTGTTTTAGGTGGTTTGGTTTTTCTCATTTTTGTTAGGCTGTTTGGTTGATTTTTTTTCAGAAAGATTCTTTGAGGTAGGTTGTGTTAGTCTGGTTTAGGTTGTTAGTTGAGGTTTCTTGGTTTGGGCTGTTTAGGTCGGTTTAGGTTTTTTTGAGGAAGGTTGTTTGAGGGTGGTTGTTAGAGGCTGGTTGTTGAAGGCTGATTGGTTAAGGTTGGCTGGTTTAGGTTGGTTGGGTGAGGTGCTTTTTGGTTGAGGTTATTTTAGTTGGTTCTTGTAGGGTGGTAGTTTTAGATGGGATGTTCTAAGCGGGGTTTTTTTAGGGTATTTTCTTGGGTTTTTACGTTTTAGGTTGGTTTAGGTCATTTTGTTGAGCTTGTTTGCTTTAGCGTGGTTTAGGTCATTCACTTTAGGTTCTTTAGATTATTTTATCTTGGGTGTTTTAGAAGTAGGTTTGATTGCTGATGTTTAGGTTCATGTGTTTCTGTTTAGCTAGCTTTGGGTTGGTTGGATTAGGATGTTTGAGTTGTTTTTTAGGTCAATTGGTTTGAGATGTTTGCTTTACTTGTGTTTCTGTTAGTTGTTTGAGGGTGTTTTTCTGAGGCTGGTTGTTTGAGGTAGGTCGTTTGCAGGTTGTGTGCTTGTAGGACCATGAAGCTTGGTTGTTGTGGGGCACTTGAGGTTGGGTTTTGGTTGGTTGTCTTAGGCTGCTTGATTTAGGTTTGCTGGTCTAGCTTGGTTGAGGTTGTCTAGTTGGTGGCTTGAAGTTGTTTGGTGTCATTTTAAGGTTGAGTTCTAATGTTGGTTTTAGGTGTTTTGGTAGTTCTTGCATTTATGAGGCTGTTTGGCTGATGTTGTTTGAGGAAGATTCTTTAGGGTTGGCTGCTAGAGTTTGGTTTAGGTTTTTGGTCTAGGTATCTTGGCTGAGGTTGTTCAGGTTGGTTTAGGTCATTTGGGTTAGGTCTTTTAGCTTAGGTGGTTTGAGGCTGGCTGTTTGAGACTGGTTGGCTGAGGCTGGTGGCTTGAGCTTGATTGGTTGGTTGGGACTGGTTGTTTACAGTTGGTAGGTTTTGGTTGCTTTTTACCCTCTCTTAGGTTCTGTGTAGTTCTTTGTAGCTTGTTTGTGTTACCTTGTTTGTTTGAAGCTTCTTTGTGTGAATGTTCGTTTAAGTTGGTTGGTTTAGCTCTGTTTACACTAGTTGTTTTAGGGTTGATTTATGAGGTTGGTTGTTTGATGCTGTATGAGGTTGTTTCTAGGTTCTTTGCGGGCAGCGTGTTCGTAAGGGATTTAAACTTTTTTGGTTTGATTGTTGAAGCTTGGTAAAGTTTGGTTTGGGTTGGTAGTCTTAAGTTACTTGGTTTAGGTTTCTGTTTTAGCTTGGTTTAGGTTGGTTATTGCCGGTTGGTTGTTGTAGATTATTTGATGTCATTTTGTGAAGGCTGATTTGTATTGTTTGGTTTAGGTGGTTTGTTTTCTCTCGTTCTTGTTAGGCTGTTTGGTTCTTTGGGGTAGGTTGTGTTAGTCTGGTTTAGGTTTTTGGTTGAGGTATCTTAATTCAGGTTGTTTAGGTGGTTTTAGTTTTTTTGGGGGAAGGTTGTTTGAAGGTGGTTGTTAGAGGCTGGTTCTTCAAGGGTGATTGCTTAGGGTTGGCTGGTTTAGGTTGGTTGGGTGAGGTGCTTTTTGGTTGAGGTTATTTTAGTTGGTTCTTTTACGTTGGTATTTTAGTTTGGTTGTTTTCGGTGGGATGTTCTAAGCTGGTTTTGTTTAGGATGTTTTCTTTTTTTGTTGTTTTCAGTTGGTTTGGGTTATTTGGTTGAGCTTGTTTGCTTTAGCATGCTTTAGATCATTGGATTTAGGTTCTTTAGATTATTTTAGGTTGGGTGTTTTAGACTGGTTCTTTTAGGTTTGTGATTTCAGTACGTTGGTGTATGAATGTGTTTTTAAGTACATTTGTTGAAGTAGGTTGGCTTTATGTTGTTTGGGTTGGTTTAAGCGTTTCTGTTTAGCTTAGTTGAGGCTGGTTGGATTAGGTTGTTGGAGTTGTCTTTAGGTCGATTGGTTTAGGTAGTGGTTTTTTGGTTGCGTTGTTCTAAGACAGGCTGGTTCAGGGTTTTTGGTTTAGCGTGGTTTAGGTTGTTCCGTTAAGGGTTCTTCATGTTCCTTGTTATAGGTATCCTGGCTTAAGTAGGTTGGTTTCTGAAGTTTGTTTGATGTAGGTTGTTTTGTTTGAGGTGAGTTGTGCAGGGCTCAAGGCCCACCTTGGTGGAGCAGGAGCAGCAGGCAGGCATGCCAAATGTGCAAAAGAATTTGTGGCAAGGGGCCGTGCTCCTCACTGCATAGGAAGGCACGAAACCGCAGGAGATGCTTGCTGGCCCACATGGGGAAAAGAAGCTTTTGTCCCCCAGCTGGAGGGCACGAGAGGCCATCTTCCTGGTGCTTGAGCAGCAGGCAGCGACCGAGCCACAAGGGCCCAGAGGAGCCCTGACAAGTGGTCTTGCTGGATGCTGCAGAGGAAGGTAAAACCTCGTGGGGACCAGTGCCAATGTGCCCTTGGGGAAAATTCCTTCCGACCTCAGCCAGTGCTGGCGATCGGCTGTTCCCTGAGCATGGGAGCCAGACCTGGCTCCTTGTCCCACAGGCTGCTCCCGCCTCCCAGGAGCTGCCCAAGCCCTATTCTCCCTTGACTTGGAGACATCTCGGGGGCTTCCAAGAGTGTGCAAATATATCTCGTTGGATTGGCCTTGGGGGCAAGAATCCTTCCCATATCTGTCAGGACAGCAGGGGCTGCTCCAAAGCACTGGGACCCCTGGCAGCATCTCTGCATCCTATTTCTTACCGCTGCTGGCCCTGGCTCTGCCGGGGATGAAGACAGCGAGCTCTGCAGTGCTCCTCCACAAGTCATTCCCTTGCTCTTACCACTGCTGTCCAGCTGAGAAGGCTTTCCGTCAAAAGATGAGCCTTGCAGCAGAGAACCTCCAGCAGCCTCGTCCAGCCTCCAGTCTTCTCCTCCCTCAGCCCCCACCAAGGAATTCCACCGGTTCCTCAAGTGCTTCCCCTGGGATGTGTTGGGGCTGCCCCCGGCCAGCTCTGGCACTGGACACAGGAAGCTGCTCCTTTTGCTCCTGCCCGGGGCGTTGTGACGGCTGCGTTGCCGGGTGCTGGCATTGTGACATGGGGGTGACAGAGCCACACGTGTGCAGCCCCACCCGCCTCCACTCCGCCCAGCATTCTATGGAGGAAGCCTTTGGGGTGCTGTCCCCGAGGCAGTCCCTGTGCTCAGGAGGCCCAGGGGCTGTCCCTGCCGTTTGGTGGCCGTGCACTGAGAACAGCTGCTGGGTGGCCCTGACTCTCCTCCTTTGCCATTCGGCTTGTTTGTAGGTAGCTGGAGGTTTGCTGTTGGAGGTTCATTGTTCGAGGTTGTTGATTTAGGGTTTCTTGTTTCAGGCTTGTTTGTTTGAGGTTGGTTGTTTCAGGTTGTTTGGTTTAGGTTACTTTGTGGAGGCTGTTTTGGTTGAGGATGGTTGAGGTTGGTTGTTCTAGGCTGGTTGAGGTTGGTTGAGGCCTGTTGTTTGAGGTTGGTTGTTTGAGTCTGGTTGCTTGGCCGGTTGAGGCTGTTTGTTTACAGCTGGCTTTTTGTGGTTGTTTTATTCATACTGAATTAGGTTCGAATTAGGTTGTTTGTAGATTCTTTGTTTGTAGGTTGTTTGTAGCTTCTTTGTTTCTACCTTGTTAGAAGCTTGTTGCTGTTTTGAGTGGTGGTTTAAGTTGGTTGCTTTAGCTAGGTTTTTATGAGTTGTTTGAGGGTATTTTGTTGTGGTTGGTTATTTGAGGAAGTTTGTTTGTACTTTGTGTGTTTGTAGGCCATTTCCGCTTGGTTAGTTTGGGGCTGTTGAAGCTGGATTTAAGGTGGTTGTCTTGTGTTGCTTGTTTTGGGTTTTTTGGTTTAGCTTGGTTGAGGTTGGTTATTTGGTGTCTTGAGGTTGTTTGGTGTCATTTGAAGGTTGATTTCTGGTTTAGGAGGTCCAGGTGTCTGTGTCTGCCATTTGTTGGCCATGCACTGGCCAGAGCTGCTGCGTGTCTCTGATGCCTCCTTTTCCATTTAGTTTCCCAGGGCAAGCCTCATGCATTTACTGTTGTCTCAGGTTTTGGCAGAAAGCAGTCCGGCAACCCAGAGACTAACGATATTAGCTCTCCCCTGTCTGCACTAGAGGGTTCCCTTTTGCTACCTAGTTATCTGAGTGTGAGGTCCACCAGTGTGGGAACAGTACCTTTCCGTTTTTGGAGACTAAAATTGAAAGGGATGATTCTCCTGCAGAGGGATCTGGACAGTTGGAGAACTGGGCAGTCACCAACTGCATGAAGTTCAACAAGAGCTAGTACCAGATTTTGTAGCTGGGACACAGCAGCCCTGGCTGTACCTATAGACTGGGGGACGAGATGCTGGAAAGCAGCTCTGTGGAGAGGGATCCGGGGCTTCTGGTCGACAGCAAGTTGAACATGAGCCAGCAGTGTGCCCTGGCAGCCAAGAGGGGCAACCGTGTCCTGGGTGCAGCAAGCACAGCATTGCCAGCCGGGCAGGGAGGTGGTTGTCCCGCTCTGCTCTGCACTGGTGCGGCCTCGCCTGGAGCCCTGTGTGCAGTTCTGGGAGACACAGGATAAAAAGGCTCTAAAGCTACTGGAGAGTGTCCAGAGGAGGGCTCCGAAGTTGGTGAAGGGTTTGGAGGGGAAGCCGTATGAGGAGCGGCTAAAGTCACAGGGTTTGTCCAGGTTGGAGGAGCCTGAGGGGAGAGCTCATTGCAATCTACAGCTTCCTCACAAGGGCAGGAGGAGGGGCAGGCACCAAACTCTTCTCTTTAGTGACCAATGACAGGACTCGAGGGAATGGCAGAAAGATGTGCCAGGGGAAGTTTGGGTTGGTCATTAGGAAAAGGTTCTTCCCCCAGAGGGTGCTGGAGCACGGGAACAGGCTCCCCGGGGAGGTGTCACAGCCCCAAGCCTGACAGTGTTCGAGAAGAGACTGGACAAGGCCCTCAGACACACGGTGTGAACTGCAGGGTTGTCCCGTGCAGGGACAGGAGTTGGACCCGATGATCCTTGCGTGTCCCTTCCAACTCAAGACATTCTGTGATTCTGCAATCAATAAAATGTATAATCTAATACCCAGTGATGTTACTGCAGGCTATTTTCAAGTCTGTACACTAGCACTCAAAACTGCAATATTTCTGTTGTGTTTTATAAATTTAGGCCCCTTCTTTTCATTGGTAAGTTTAATGGCATAGGATATTAACTTCAAAGCAAGAGAAGTCTGGAAGCACTCTTCAGTCCATAGGAAGCACCGTATGTAAGAACCTGTATTGTTTTGCTCACAATTATATATGCAATATTCAAATATTAATTGCTTCATTGCTTCTTACATTAACTGTGAAACTTACTATTTTCAAAACTATAGGTTTGTTTGTTTGTTTGCTTTAACAAGTATAGTTTCTACAAGAAACCGTCTCTTTCATGTGTGCACTCATAGCACTGAAATACCTTCCTGGCTTTAGATTTCTTTTTGCCTTACTGCAACTCAGGAAGAAATTTAACAGTTGGGTAATAAAACTCCTTAAATTAACTGTTACTAATGGAAAAGCAGATAAAAATAGTGAAGTACTGAACTGTTAGAAAGGCGTGGAAGATACTGATAAGAAGTGGGAGCTAGTTTTCCACATAGGTCTGCTTGTCCATACACACCTTGCAAGTAGCACTCTTGATTCCCAGCTGCTTGGCGTGTGCATGATTAGGAGTTCTCTGTCTTAAATGCTTTTGTTACGAAGGCCAACATGAGTTGGGCAGAGTATAAAATAGGAAAGATCTTCATGTGCCAGAATTTGTGTTGGTGAAAGTTCCTTTGACTGCCTGGGACATGAAGCACTGAGGAGGAGGAACCCAGCACTCAAACGGAACAGTGTCTGTCTACTTTGGAGCGAAGGAGGCTGAGGGGCAACTTCGCTGCTATCTCCAGGTTCCTGAGGAGGGGAAGTGGAGAGGGAGGTGCTGAGCTCTTCTCCCTGGTACCCAGGGCCAGGACACATGGGAATGGCTCTCAGCTGTGTCCATCAGGGGAGGTTCAGCCCTGACATGAGGAAACATTTCTTTACTGAGAGGTGGTCAAACCCTGCAACAGGCTTCCAGGAGAGGTGGTGGATGCTTCACGTCTGTCAGTGTTGAAGAGGCATTTGGGCAACATGCTTAATACCATGCTTTAGCTTCTGCTGAGTGCTGAAGTAGTCAGGCAGTTGGACTAGGTGATCGTTACAGGGCCCTTCCAGCTGAGCTATTCTGTTCTCTCCCATTCTTCTTCCTACCTGCTACTTTCCCAGAAGTAGATGCGGAGGAAATCTCTGATGACATTTCTCCCCAGCCCTGCACGAGCAGAAGGCACCGAATACCCATAACCATATCCCAGCATAGGCGTTGCCTCTGTCATGTTGTGGGAAGGAGGCACGTACCTTCCGATGGAGTGAGAGCTGGGAATCGTCTCAAGGTAGTTGGACAATCTGAACAAACTGGCAAAAAGCAAGAATGAAGTTTAGTTTGTGAAACTCTTCTCTGTTCATCCGGTTGAGTTGGGTTTCCACAGGGTGGCAAAACCTCACAGCTCTGACACTAGTGAGGCTCAAAGATCAAGCCCTCCATCTGAAGCAGGACATGCTCCTCACCTAAGGAGTTGCAAATCTTTCTGAGGTGAACAATACCTGCTCATTTCCTATGGCTTCTTTTTTTCTTCCTTGTACTCATTTTTAGAAATACCCTATCTGTTTTTCATGGAAAAACATGCTAAACCAAAAGAGCCTGAGAACAACAGTAGAGAGAGAAGATCCATACGGGTGCTCCTAGGCCTCAGTGGCTGGGACCGGCCCCCCCATGGGACCCTCACCCACCGCCAGCGTCTCGTGCCAAGGGCCCAGGGGCCGTGCCTCAGCTCAGCCTGGGGCCTTGGGTCCCTGCCTGAGCCATGTTGTAGGTGTGTGTGGCCGTCTCGTGTCTGCCCCTGTCCCTGGCTGGGCCTGGGCCCTGCTCTGCAGAGAGCGGCTCTCCTGGATGGAATCCTCAGGGCTCAGTAAGAACTTGTCGTACAGAACTCAAGGCATAACACAGCATAACTATTATATTCTTTTTCTACTCTATCCTATGTATTGTATTCTATTCCATGTGCTCAGCATGAGTCAAAAAAGGATGAGAATATTATTTACATGAAATGCCAGGGGGTTTTCAGCTCCAGAAACACTTTCAAGCACACAGAACACAAAGGAGACGAGTGGAAACAGGATTTGATTATATTTTATTTTATTTTTGGTTATTTTATGTCATTTACTGATTCTGTTTACAGAGCCGATGCTCACAAGCATTAAGACAATGCCCACGTGTAGCCAGGAGCAGGCTGATGGATTCTTCAGTTTAGCTTGAAGAAACATCCCTTGCAATCTGGCAAAGGCAAGTCACAGAACTGCAAGAGCAGCAGGAGAAACACAGGCCAAGCTGCCCCTGTGTCCTGAAGAGGGAGAACGTGAGGAATGAGGATCAGGATAGACCACATACAAAAGAAGAAGACGAGGAAGAAGAAGAAGAAGAAGAGGTAGATGAGGAGGAAGAAGAAGAAGAAGAGGTAGATGAGGAAGAAGAAGAAGAACAAGAAGAAGAATATGAGGAAGAAGAAGAAGAAGATCTGTGTGATACTGTGAGGTATTTTGCAAAGTATGGCATCTAGCAATGACAAGCAGAGTTTCTCCCCTTTGCAGACTTTCTTGGTTCCTACACTGCTTGGCTAGGGATGCACGAAAAGCGCTCTTGTTCCTGCCCAGTGCTTGTGTTGCACGCAGGGAGAGCTGAAAAGTGGCAGATCCAGATGGTGCAGCAAGCCAGGAGCCCTCGCAAGCACAGGCTGTTTTGCAGCAGCCAGAACTCCTGGGGAAATGGAACCCAGGAAAGAGCAGAGCTGGCCCCTGCTGCAAAGTTGCTCTGGGCAAGAGAGCCTGAGAGAGCCAGGGGCTGTGCTCAATGCTACCAAGTACAAGAAGGAATTCCTAGGAGAACACTTGGCCCCCACCCTGGGACTCCAAGAAGCTTCCTCCCCTCAGCTGCAGGGCACGAGAGGCCATCTTCCTGGTGCTTGAGCAGCAGGCAGGAACCGAGCCAAAAGGGACCAGAGGAGCTCTGAAAAGTGGTCATGCTCAATGCTACAGAGGAAGGCAAAAAACCCCCGGAGACCAGTGCCAATGTGCCCTGGGGGAAAATTCCTTCCTGACCCCAATGCTGGCGATCGGCTGTTCCCTGAGCATGTGAGCAGGGCCTGGCTCCTTGTCCCACAGGCTGTTCATGCCTCCCAGGAGCTGCCCAAGCCCTATCCTGCCTTGAGCTGGAGTCATCTCGGGGGCTTCTGGAGTGCCCAAACGCCTCTGGCCGGATTGAACTTGAGGGCAAGAATCCTTCCCGTGCCCGTGAGGACAGCAGGGGCTGCTCCAAAGCACTGGCAGCATCTCTACATCCTATTTCTTACCGCTGCTGGCCCTGGCTCTGCAGGGCATGAAGACAGTGAGCTCTGCAGTGCTCCTCCAGAAGTCATTCTCTTGGTCTTACCATTGCTGTCCAGCTGAAACGACCTGATAGCCTTGGGCGCTTGTAGGGGTTGGTGGTTCTTCTAATCTTCTGAGGGCTTTGCATCTGTTCCCTGAACACTGAAGTAGGATTTCTATCCATCAGATGCACTTTGAACGTAATCCTTCGCCATTGCGATTGTTTGTATGTTGTTCGTAGGTTGTTGAAGGTTTGTGGTTGAAGTTTTGTGGTTGGAAGTTGTTAGTTTAGGGTTTCTTGTTTCAGGCTTGTTTGGTTGGGGTTGGTTGTTTCAGGTTGTTTAGTTTAGGTTGGTTGGTGGAGGCTATTTTGGTTTGGATTGGTTGAGGTTGTTTGTTCTTGGTTGGCTTAGGTCATTTGGTGTAGGTTTGAGGCTGGCTGGTTGGTTGAGGTTGGTTGGCTGGTTGAGGCTGGTTGGCTGGTTGTGGCTGGTTGTTTACAGGTGGTTGGTTTTGTTTGCTTTTTTTACACTCCATTAGGTTCTAATTAGGTTGTTGGTAGATTCTTTGTTTCTACCTTGTTTGAAGCTTGTCATTTTGAATGTTGGTTTAAGATGGTTGCTTTGGCTGGATTTCCATGACTTCTTTACATGAGTCGTTTTAGGGTTGATTTCTGTGGTTGGTTGTTTGATGGTGTATGAAGTTGGTTCTAGGTTCTTTGTAGGTTCTTTGTAGGTTGCGTGTTCGTAAGGCATTGAAACCTTGTTGTTTTAGGTTGTTGAAGGTTGGTAAAGTTTAGTTTAGGTTGGTGGTCTTAAGGTACTTGCTTTAGGTTTCTGTTTTAGCTTGGTGTAGGGTGTTGGATGTCATGTTGTGAAAGCTGATTTGTGGTGTTTGTTTTAGGTGGTTTGGTTTTTCTCATTTTTGTTAGGCTGTTTGGTTGATTGTTTTTCAGAGAGATTCTTTGAGGTAGGTTGTGTTAGTCTGGTTTAGGTTGTTAGTTGAGGTTTCTTGGTTTGGGCTGTTTAGGTCGGTTTAGGTTTTTTTGAGGAAGGTTGTTTGAGGGTGGTTGTTAGAGGCTGGTTCTTGAAGGCTGATTGGTTAAGGTTGGCTGGTTTAGGTTGGTTGGGTGAGGTGCTTTTTGGTTGAGGTTATTTTAGTTGGTTCTTGTAGGGTGGTAGTTTTAGATGGGATGTTCTAAGCGGGGTTTTTTTAGGGTATTTTCTTGGGTTTTTACGTTTTAGGTTGGTTTAGGTCATTTTGTTGAGCTTGTTTGCTTTAGCGTGGTTTAGGTCATTCACTTTAGGTTCTTTAGATTATTTTATCTTGGGTGTTTTAGAAGTAGGTTTGATTGCTGATGTTTAGGTTCATGTGTTTCTGTTTAGCTAGCTTTGGGTTGGTTGGATTAGGATGTTTGAGTTGTTTTTTAGGTCAATTGGTTTGAGATGTTTGCTTTACTTGTGTTTCTGTTAGTTGTTTGAGGGTGTTTTTCTGAGGCTGGTTGTTTGAGGTAGGTCGTTTGCAGGTTGTGTGCTTGTAGGACCATGAAGCTTGGTTGTTGTGGGGCACTTGAGGTTGGGTTTTGGTTGGTTGTCTTAGGCTGCTTGATTTAGGTTTGCTGGTCTAGCTTGGTTGAGGTTGTCTAGTTGGTGGCTTGAAGTTGTTTGGTGTCATTTTAAGGTTGAGTTCTAATGTTGGTTTTAGGTGTTTTGGTAGTTCTTGCATTTATGAGGCTGTTTGGCTGATGTTGTTTGAGGAAGATTCTTTAGGGTTGGCTGCTAGAGTTTGGTTTAGGTTTTTGGTCTAGGTATCTTGGCTGAGGTTGTTCAGGTTGGTTTAGGTCATTTGGGTTAGGTCTTTTAGCTTAGGTGGTTTGAGGCTGGCTGTTTGAGACTGGTTGGCTGAGGCTGGTGGCTTGAGCTTGATTGGTTGGTTGGGACTGGTTGTTTACAGTTGGTAGGTTTTGGTTGCTTTTTACCCTCTCTTAGGTTCTGTGTAGTTCTTTGTAGCTTGTTTGTGTTACCTTGTTTGTTTGAAGCTTCTTTGTGTGAATGTTCGTTTAAGTTGGTTGGTTTAGCTCTGTTTACACTAGTTGTTTTAGGGTTGATTTATGAGGTTGGTTGTTTGATGCTGTATGAGGTTGTTTCTAGGTTCTTTGCGGGCAGCGTGTTCGTAAGGGATTTAAACTTTTTTGGTTTGATTGTTGAAGCTTGGTAAAGTTTGGTTTGGGTTGGTAGTCTTAAGTTACTTGGTTTAGGTTTCTGTTTTAGCTTGGTTTAGGTTGGTTATTGCCGGTTGGTTGTTGTAGATTATTTGATGTCATTTTGTGAAGGCTGATTTGTATTGTTTGGTTTAGGTGGTTTGTTTTCTCTCGTTCTTGTTAGGCTGTTTGGTTCTTTGGGGTAGGTTGTGTTAGTCTGGTTTAGGTTTTTGGTTGAGGTATCTTAATTCAGGTTGTTTAGGTGGTTTTAGTTTTTTTGGGGGAAGGTTGTTTGAAGGTGGTTGTTAGAGGCTGGTTCTTCAAGGGTGATTGGTTAGGGTTGGCTGGTTTAGGTTGGTTGGGTGAGGTGCTTTTTGGTTGAGGTTATTTTAGTTGGTTCTTTTACGTTGGTATTTTAGTTTGGTTGTTTTCGGTGGGATGTTCTAAGCTGGTTTTGTTTAGGATGTTTTCTTTTTTTGTTGTTTTCAGTTGGTTTGGGTTATTTGGTTGAGCTTGTTTGCTTTAGCATGCTTTAGATCATTGGATTTAGGTTCTTTAGATTATTTTAGGTTGGGTGTTTTAGACTGGTTCTTTTAGGTTTGTGATTTCAGTACGTTGGTGTATGAATGTGTTTTTAAGTACATTTGTTGAAGTAGGTTGGCTTTATGTTGTTTGGGTTGGTTTAAGCGTTTCTGTTTAGCTTAGTTGAGGCTGGTTGGATTAGGTTGTTGGAGTTGTCTTTAGGTCGATTGGTTTAGGTAGTGGTTTTTTGGTTGCGTTGTTCTAAGACAGGCTGGTTCAGGGTTTTTGGTTAGCGTGGTTTAGGTTGTTCCGTTAAGGGTTCTTCATGTTCCTTGTTATAGGTATCCTGGCTTAAGTAGGTTGGTTTCTGAAGTTTGTTTGATGTAGGTTGTTTTGTTTGAGGTGAGTTGTGCAGGGCTCAAGGCCCACCTTGGTGGAGCAGGAGCAGCAGGCAGGCGTGCAAAATGTGCAAAAGAATTTGTGGCAAGGGGCCCAGCTCCTCACTGCATAGGAAGGCACGAAACCGCAGGAGATGCTTGCTGGCCCACATGGGGAAAAGAAACTTTTGTCCCCCAGCTGCAGGGCACGAGAGGCCATCTTCCTGGTGCTTGAGCAGCAGGCAGCAACCGAGGCACAAGGGCCCAGAGGAGCCCTGACAAGTGGTCTTGCTGGATGCTGCAGAGGAAGGCAAAAAAGCCCCGGGGACCAGTGCCAGTGTGCCCTGGGGGAAGATTCCTTCCTGACCCCAGCCAGTGCTGGCGATCGGCTGTTCCCTGAGCATGGGAGCCAGACCTGGCTCCTTGTTCCACAGGCTGCTCCCGCCTCCCAGGAGCTGCCCAAGCCCTATTCTCCCTTGACTTGGAGACATCTCGGGGGCTTCCAAGAGTGTGCAAATATCTCCAGTCAGATTGGCCTTGGGGGCAAGAATCCTTCCCATATCCGTCAGGACAGCAGGGGCTGCTCCAAAGCACTGGGACCCCTGGCAGCATCTCTGCATCCTATTTCTTACCGCTGCTGGCCCTGGCTCTGCAGGGGATGAAGACAGCCAGCTCTGCAGTGCTCCTCCACAAGTCATTCCCTTGCTCTTACCACTGCTGTCCAGCTGAGAAGGCTTTCCGTCAAAAGATGAGCCTTGCAGCAGAGAACCTCCAGCAGCCTCGTCCAGCCTCCAGTCTTCTCCTCCCTCAGCCCCCACCAAGGAATTCCACCGGTTCCTCAAGGGCTTCCCCTGGGATGTGTTGGGGCTGCCCCCGGGCCAGCTCTGGCACTGGACACGGGAAGCTGCTCCTTTTGCTCCTGCCCGGGGTGTTGTGAGGGCTGCGTTGCCGGGTGCTGGCATTGTGACATGGGGGTGACAGAGCCACACGTGTGCAGCCCCACCCGCCCCCACTCCGCCCAGCATTCTATGGAGGAAGCCTTTGGGGTGCTGTCCTCGAGGCAGTCCCTGTGCTCAGGAGGCCCAGGGGCTGTCCCTGCCGTTTGGTGGCCGTGCACTGAGAACAGCTGCTGGGTGGCCCTGACTCTCCTCCTTTGCCATTCGGCTTGTTTGTAGGTAGCTGGAGGTTTGCTGTTGGAGGTTCATTGTTCGAGGTTGTTGATTTAGGGTTTCTTGTTTCAGGCTTGGTTGTTTCAGGTTGTTTGGTTTAGGTTGCTTTGTGGAGGCTGTTTTGGTTGAGGATGGTTGAGGTTGGTTGCTCTAGGCTGGTTGAGGTTGGTTGAGGCCTGTTGTTTGAGGTTGGTTGTTTGAGTCTGGTTGCTTGGCTGGTTGAGGCTGTTTGTTTACAGCTGGCTTTTAGCGGTTGTTTTTTTCATACTGAATTAGGTTCGAATTAGGTTGTTTGTAGATTCTTTGTTTGTAGGTTGTTTGTAGCTTCTTTGTTTCTACCTTGTTGGAAGCTTGTTGCTGTTTTGAGTGGTGGTTTAAGTTGGTTGCTTTAGCTAGGTTTTTATGAGTTGTTTGCGGGTATTTTGTTGTGGTTGGTTGTTTGAGGACGTTTGTTTGTACGTCGTGTGTTTGTAGGCCATTTCCGCTTGGTTAGTTTGGGGCTGTTGAAGCTGGATTTAAGGTGGTTGTCTTGCGTTGCTTGTTTTGGGTTTTTTGGTTTAGCTTGGTTGAGGTTGGTTATTTGGTGTCTTGAGGTTGTTTGGTGTCATTTTAAGGTTGATTTCTGGTTTAGGAGGTCCAGGTGTCTGTGTCTGCTATTTGTTGGCCATGCACTGGCCAGAGCTGCTGCGTGTCTCTGATGCCTCCTTTTCCATTTAGTTTCCCAGGGCAAGCCTCATGCATTTACTGTTGTCTCAGGTTTTGGCAGAAAGCAGTCCTGCAACCCAGAGACTAACGATATTAGCTCTTCCCTGTCTGCACTAGAGGGTTCCCTTTTGCTACCTAGTTATCTGAGTGTGAGGTCCACCAGTGTGGGAACAGTACCTTTCCATTTTTGGAGACTAAAATTGAAAGGGATGATTCTCCTGCAGAGGGATCTGGACAGTTGGAGAACTGGGCAGTCACCAACTGCAAGAAGTTCAACAAGAGCTAGTACCAGATTTTGTAGCTGGGACATGGCAGCCCTGGCTGTACCTATAGACTGGGGGACGAGATGCTGGAAAGCAGCTCTGAGGAGAGGGATCCGGGGCTTCTGGTCGACAGCAAGTTGAACATGAGCCAGCAGTGTGCCCTGGCAGCCAAGAGGGGCAACCGTGTGCTGGGTGCAGCAAGCACAGCATTGCCAGCCGGGCAGGGAGGTGGTTGTCCCGCTCTGCTCTGCACTGGTGCGGCCTCGCCTGGAGCCCTGTGTGCAGTTCTGGGAGACACAGGATAAAAAGGCTCTAAAGCTACTGGAGAGTGTCCAGAGGAGGGCTCCGAAGTTGGTGAAGGGTTTGGAGGGGAAGCCGTATGAGGAGCGGCTAAAGTCACTTGGTTTGTTCAGCTTGGAGGAGCCTGAGGGGAGAGCTCATTGCAGTCTACAGCTTCCTCACAAGGGGAGGAGGAGGGGCAGGCACCAAACTCTTCTCTTTAGTGACCAATGACAGGAGCCGAGGGAATGGCAGAAAGATGTGCCAGGGGAAGTTTGGGTTGGTCATTAGGAAAAGGTTCTTCCCCCAGAGGGTGCTGGAGCACTGGAACAGGCTCCCCGGGGAGGTGTCACAGCCCCAAGCCTGACAGTGTTCGAGAAGAGACTGGACAAGGCCCTCAGACACACGGTGTGAACTGCGGGGTTGTCCCGTGCAGGGACAGGAGTTGGACCCGATGATCCTTGCGTGTCCCTTCCAACTCAAGACATTCTGTGATTCTGCGATCAATAAAATGTATAATCTAATACCCAGTGATGTTACTGCAGGCTATTTTCAAGTCTGTACACTAGCACTCAAAACTGCAATATTTCTGTTGTGTTTTATAAATTTAGGCCCCTTCTTTTCATCGGTAAGTTTAATGGCATAGGATATTAACTTCAAAGCAAGAGAAGTCTGGAAGCACTCTTCAGTCCATAGGAAGCACCGTATGTAAGAACCTGTATTGTTTTGCTCACAATTACATATGCAATATTCAAATATTAATTCCTTCATTGCTTCTTACATTAACTGTGAAACTTACTATTTTCAAAACTATAGGTTTGTTTGTTTGTTTGCTTTAACAAGTATAGTTTCTACAAGAAACCGTCTCTTTCATGTGTGCACTCATAGCACTGAAATACCTTCCTGGCTTTAGATTTCTTTTTGCCTTACTGCAACTCAGGAAGAAATTTAACAGTTGGGTAATAAAACTCCTTAAATTAACTGTTACTAATGGAAAAGCAGATAAAAATAGTGAAGTACTGAACTGTTAGAAAGGCGTGGAAGATACTGATAAGAAGTGGGAGCTAGTTTTCCACATAGGTCTGCTTGTCCATACACACCTTGCAAGTAGCACTCTTGATTCCCAGCTGCTTGGCGTGTGCATGATTAGGAGTTCTCTGTCTTAAATGCTTTTGTTACGAAGGCCAACATGAGTTGGGCAGAGTATAAAATAGGAAAGATCTTCATGTGCCAGAATTTGTGTTGGTGAAAGTTCCTTTGACTGCCTGGGACATGAAGCACTGAGGAGGAGGAACCCAGCACTCAAACGGAACAGTGTCTGTCTACTTTGGAGCGAAGGAGGCTGAGGGGCAACTTCGCTGCTATCTCCAGGTTCCTGAGGAGGGGAAGTGGAGAGGGAGGTGCTGAGCTCTTCTCCCTGGTACCCAGGGCCAGGACACATGGGAATGGCTCTCAGCTGTGTCCATCAGGGGAGGTTCAGCCCTGACATGAGGAAACATTTCTTTACTGAGAGGTGGTCAAACCCTGCAACAGGCTTCCAGGAGAGGTGGTGGATGCTTCACGTCTGTCAGTGTTGAAGAGGCATTTGGGCAACATGCTTAATACCATGCTTTAGCTTCTGCTGAGTGCTGAAGTAGTCAGGCAGTTGGACTAGGTGATCGTTACAGGGCCCTTCCAGCTGAGCTATTCTGTTCTCTCCCATTCTTCTTCCTACCTGCTACTTTCCCAGAAGTAGATGCGGAGGAAATCTCTGATGACATTTCTCCCCAGCCCTGCACGAGCAGAAGGCACCGAATACCCATAACCATATCCCAGCATAGGCGTTGCCTCTGTCATGTTGTGGGAAGGAGGCACGTACCTTCCGATGGAGTGAGAGCTGGGAATCGTCTCAAGGTAGTTGGACAATCTGAACAAACTGGCAAAAAGCAAGAATGAAGTTTAGTTTGTGAAACTCTTCTCTGTTCATCCGGTTGAGTTGGGTTTCCACAGGGTGGCAAAACCTCACAGCTCTGACACTAGTGAGGCTCAAAGATCAAGCCCTCCATCTGAAGCAGGACATGCTCCTCACCTAAGGAGTTGCAAATCTTTCTGAGGTGAACAATACCTGCTCATTTCCTATGGCTTCTTTTTTTCTTCCTTGTACTCATTTTTAGAAATACCCTATCTGTTTTTCATGGAAAAACATGCTAAACCAAAAGAGCCTGAGAACAACAGTAGAGAGAGAAGATCCATACGGGTGCTCCTAGGCCTCAGTGGCTAGGACCGGCCCCCCCATGGGACCCTCACCCACCGCCAGCGTCTCGTGCCAAGGGCCCAGGGGCCGTGCCTCAGCTCAGCCTGGGGCCTTGGGTCCCTGCCTGAGCCATGTTGTAGGTGTGTGTGGCCGTCTCGTGTCTGCCCCTGTCCCTGGCTGGGCCTGGGCCCTGCTCTGCAGAGAGCGGCTCTCCTGGATGGAATGCTCAGGGCTCAGTAAGAACTTGTCGTACAGAACTCAAGGCATAACACAGCATAACTATTATATTCTTTTTCTACTCTATCCTATGTATTGTATTCTATTCCATGTGCTCAGCATGAGTCAAAAAAGGATGAGAATATTATTTACATGAAATGCCAGGGGGTTTTCAGCTCCAGAAACACTTTCAAGCACACAGAACACAAAGGAGACGAGTGGAAACAGGATTTGATTATATTTTATTTTATTTTTGGTTATTTTATGTCATTTACTGATTCTGTTTACAGAGCCGATGCTCACAAGCATTAAGACAATGCCCACGTGTAGCCAGGAGCAGGCTGATGGATTCTTCAGTTTAGCTTGAAGAAACATCCCTTGCAATCTGGCAAAGGCAAGTCACAGAACTGCAAGAGCAGCAGGAGAAACACAGGCCAAGCTGCCCCTGTGTCCTGAAGAGGGAGAACGTGAGGAATGAGGATCAGGATAGACCACATACAAAAGAAGAAGACGAGGAAGAAGAAGAAGAAGAAGAGGTAGATGAGGAGGAAGAAGAAGAAGAAGAGGTAGATGAGGAAGAAGAAGAAGAACAAGAAGAAGAATATGAGGAAGAAGAAGAAGAAGATCTGTGTGATACTGTGAGGTATTTTGCAAAGTATGGCATCTAGCAATGACAAGCAGAGTTTCTCCCCTTTGCAGACTTTCTTGGTTCCTACACTGCTTGGCTAGGGATGCACGAAAAGCGCTCTTGTTCCTGCCCAGTGCTTGTGTTGCACGCAGGGAGAGCTGAAAAGTGGCAGATCCAGATGGTGCAGCAAGCCAGGAGCCCTCGCAAGCACAGGCTGTTTTGCAGCAGCCAGAACTCCTGGGGAAATGGAACCCAGGAAAGAGCAGAGCTGGCCCCTGCTGCAAAGTTGCTCTGGGCAAGAGAGCCTGAGAGAGCCAGGGGCTGTGCTCAATGCTACCAAGTACAAGAAGGAATTCCTAGGAGAACACTTGGCCCCCACCCTGGGACTCCAAGAAGCTTCCTCCCCTCAGCTGCAGGGCACGAGAGGCCATCTTCCTGGTGCTTGAGCAGCAGGCAGGAACCGAGCCAAAAGGGACCAGAGGAGCTCTGAAAAGTGGTCATGCTCAATGCTACAGAGGAAGGCAAAAAACCCCCGGAGACCAGTGCCAATGTGCCCTGGGGGAAAATTCCTTCCTGACCCCAATGCTGGCGATCGGCTGTTCCCTGAGCATGTGAGCAGGGCCTGGCTCCTTGTCCCACAGGCTGTTCCTGCCTCCCAGGAGCTGCCCAAGCCCTATCCTGCCTTGAGCTGGAGTCATCTCGGGGGCTTCTGGAGTGCCCAAACGCCTCTGGCCGGATTGAACTTGAGGGCAAGAATCCTTCCCGTGCCCGTGAGGACAGCAGGGGCTGCTCCAAAGCACTGGCAGCATCTCTACATCCTATTTCTTACCGCTGCTGGCCCTGGCTCTGCAGGGCATGAAGACAGTGAGCTCTGCAGTGCTCCTCCAGAAGTCATTCTCTTGGTCTTACCATTGCTGTCCAGCTGAAACGACCTGATAGCCTTGGGCGCTTGTAGGGGTTGGTGGTTCTTCTAATCTTCTGAGGGCTTTGCATCTGTTCCCTGAACACTGAAGTAGGATTTCTATCCATCAGATGCACTTTGAACGTAATCCTTCGCCATTGCGATTGTTTGTATGTTGTTCGTAGGTTGTTGAAGGTTTGTGGTTGAAGTTTTGTGGTTGGAAGTTGTTAGTTTAGGGTTTCTTGTTTCAGGCTTGTTTGGTTGGGGTTGGTTGTTTCAGGTTGTTTAGTTTAGGTTGGTTGGTGGAGGCTATTTTGGTTTGGATTGGTTGAGGTTGTTTGTTCTTGGTTGGCTTAGGTCATTTGGTGTAGGTTTGAGGCTGGCTGGTTGGTTGAGGTTGGTTGGCTGGTTGAGGCTGGTTGGCTGGTTGTGGCTGGTTTTTTACAGGTGGTTGGTTTTGTTTGCTTTTTTTACACTCCATTAGGTTCTAATTAGGTTGTTGGTAGATTCTTTGTTTCTACCTTGTTTGAAGCTTGTCATTTTGAATGTTGGTTTAAGATGGTTGCTTTGGCTGGATTTCCATGACTTCTTTACATGAGTCGTTTTAGGGTTGATTTCTGTGGTTGGTTGTTTGATGGTGTATGAAGTTGGTTCTAGGTTCTTTGTAGGTTCTTTGTAGGTTGCGTGTTCGTAAGGCATTGAAACCTTGTTGTTTTAGGTTGTTGAAGGTTGGTAAAGTTTAGTTTAGGTTGGTGGTCTTAAGGTACTTGCTTTAGGTTTCTGTTTTAGCTTGGTGTAGGGTGTTGGATGTCATGTTGTGAAAGCTGATTTGTGGTGTTTGTTTTAGGTGGTTTGGTTTTTCTCATTTTTGTTAGGCTGTTTGGTTGATTGTTTTTCAGAGAGATTCTTTGAGGTAGGTTGTGTTAGTCTGGTTTAGGTTGTTAGTTGAGGTTTCTTGGTTTGGGCTGTTTAGGTCGGTTTAGGTTTTTTTGAGGAAGATTGCTTGAGGGTTGGTTATTGCCGGTTGGTTGTTGTAGATTATTTGATGTCATTTTGTGAAGGCTGATTTGTATTGTTTGGTTTAGGTGGTTTGTTTTCTCTCGTTCTTGTTAGGCTGTTTGGTTCTTTGGGGTAGGTTGTGTTAGTCTGGTTTAGGTTTTTGGTTGAGGTATCTTAATTCAGGTTGTTTAGGTGGTTTTAGTTTTTTTGGGGGAAGGTTGTTTGAAGGTGGTTGTTAGAGGCTGGTTCTTCAAGGGTGATTGCTTAGGGTTGGCTGGTTTAGGTTGGTTGGGTGAGGTGCTTTTTGGTTGAGGTTATTTTAGTTGGTTCTTTTACGTTGGTATTTTAGTTTGGTTGTTTTCGGTGGGATGTTCTAAGCTGGTTTTGTTTAGGATGTTTTCTTTTTTTGTTGTTTTCAGTTGGTTTGGGTTATTTGGTTGAGCTTGTTTGCTTTAGCATGCTTTAGATCATTGGATTTAGGTTCTTTAGATTATTTTAGGTTGGGTGTTTTAGACTGGTTCTTTTAGGTTTGTGATTTCAGTACGTTGGTGTATGAATGTGTTTTTAAGTACATTTGTTGAAGTAGGTTGGCTTTATGTTGTTTGGGTTGGTTTAAGCGTTTCTGTTTAGCTTAGTTGAGGCTGGTTGGATTAGGTTGTTGGAGTTGTCTTTAGGTCGATTGGTTTAGGTAGTGGTTTTTTGGTTGCGTTGTTCTAAGACAGGCTGGTTCAGGGTTTTTGGTTAGCGTGGTTTAGGTTGTTCCGTTAAGGGTTCTTCATGTTCCTTGTTATAGGTATCCTGGCTTAAGTAGGTTGGTTTCTGAAGTTTGTTTGATGTAGGTTGTTTTGTTTGAGGTGAGTTGTGCAGGGCTCAAGGCCCACCTTGGTGGAGCAGGAGCAGCAGGCAGGCGTGCAAAATGTGCAAAAGAATTTGTGGCAAGGGGCCCAGCTCCTCACTGCATAGGAAGGCACGAAACCGCAGGAGATGCTTGCTGGCCCACATGGGGAAAAGAAACTTTTGTCCCCCAGCTGCAGGGCACGAGAGGCCATCTTCCTGGTGCTTGAGCAGCAGGCAGCAACCGAGGCACAAGGGCCCAGAGGAGCCCTGACAAGTGGTCTTGCTGGATGCTGCAGAGGAAGGCAAAAAAGCCCCGGGGACCAGTGCCAGTGTGCCCTGGGGGAAGATTCCTTCCTGACCCCAGCCAGTGCTGGCGATCGGCTGTTCCCTGAGCATGGGAGCCAGACCTGGCTCCTTGTTCCACAGGCTGCTCCCGCCTCCCAGGAGCTGCCCAAGCCCTATTCTCCCTTGACTTGGAGACATCTCGGGGGCTTCCAAGAGTGTGCAAATATCTCCAGTCAGATTGGCCTTGGGGGCAAGAATCCTTCCCATATCCGTCAGGACAGCAGGGGCTGCTCCAAAGCACTGGGACCCCTGGCAGCATCTCTGCATCCTATTTCTTACCGCTGCTGGCCCTGGCTCTGCAGGGGATGAAGACAGCCAGCTCTGCAGTGCTCCTCCACAAGTCATTCCCTTGCTCTTACCACTGCTGTCCAGCTGAGAAGGCTTTCCGTCAAAAGATGAGCCTTGCAGCAGAGAACCTTCATGTGCCAGAATTTCTGTTGGTGAAAGTTCCTTTGACTGCCTGGGACATGAAGCGCTGAGGAGGAGGAACCCAGCACTCAAACGGAACAGTGTCAGTACTGTTTACTCGGGTATTCTGCTCACATTTATCCACAGCACTCCTTTGGCTTAAGCCACAATGCTTTAGTTCAAACCACAGTCCCGATTCCCTTTCTAAAGGGCTACAAAGGCCAGTGCAAGAGTCTGCAGGAATATACTGCTTCTGAGGAGGAGTGCAGCGAATCTCTGCCCGCATCAGGCTGAGGGTCTGCAGGGAGGTGCTCCTATGTGGATGTACTTTACAACACTAAGCAGGTGCCAATGTTAAGTGGCATTCTTCTGTGGATGAGCAAGATTTGCAGTCCTGGGTGCAGCAAGCACAGTATTGCCAGCCGGGCGAGGGAGGTGGTTGTCCCGCTCTGCTCTGCACTGGTGCGGCCTTGCCTGGAGCCCTGTGTGCAGTTCTGGGCACCACAGGATAAAAAGGATCTAAAGCTACTGGAGAGTGTCCAGAAGAGGGCTCCGAAGTTGGTGAAGGGTTTGGAGGGGAAGCCGTATGAGGAGCGACTAAAGTCACTTGATTTGTTCAGCCTGGAGAAGAGGAGACGAGCAGTGGAACAGGCTCCCCAGGGAGGTGTCCCGGCCCCAAGCCTGACAGTGCTCAAGAAGCAATTGGACAATGCACTCAGACACATGGTGTGAATTTTGGGGTTCTCCTACGCAGGGACGGGAGTTGGACTCAATCCTTTTGAATCCCTTCCAACTCAGGACATTCTATGATTCTATGAAGCTGTTCCAATAGTCGCAGGACTATATCCGCCGCTCCAATCCTTTTTAGGAGGAACACATTCATAGGGTCCCCTTTCTACAGATAGAAACTTATCTTTTCCTCCCCCTGGGGACCACCCTGACGCTATCGTTTCGCATCCCCAATAAGCACAGTAATACGAGCTAGGATGGTTACAGTACCCTTTTCCTGGTTTTGAACTAGGGCAAAAGTAAAAATCTATGTAGTCTAAACATGGGTTTATGGGTACCAGTTGGCACAGTGTTGCCTTAAAGCTGGGGTTCCCTACTACAGTTTCTTGGGCTATAATTTGCTGATCTTCAAACCTTATTAAGCTCCATCTCTATGGTCTATGTGCAGTTTCTCCATAACGTAACAACAATAGTAACGTTAAAGAAGTGTACCAGATTGGGTTGCATTGTTTTCAGCTTTCCCTTATTCCTTTTTTTATTTCTGTCAATTTTTGGGCTTGCTGCTTAACATTGTGGTAGCTCAGCCAGCACTTTGGTGTAATCCCACTCAGGTTTTTGTCTCTACTGCTTTTTATTCTTCTGTCTCGCCCGTCGACTCGGTTGCGTCGAGCCACGGGGTAAACCATCTTCTTGACAGCAAGAATAGTCTTCAAGAGACCCTGAGTGTTTTTACTTTCTACACCTCTGTTTATGTGCTTCCCAGTTATGGTTTTTGATTATCGGAGAGTGATACGGTACTCCCCTTATAGTGGCTCTGCAGCATGCGTACCTTAAGTTTTAATATTTGGTCTGTGATCTTTTGTTCCTTATCATAACGTCAATTACATTTTCCTCTAGGGGAAATACCTCCTGCACAATGCAACCGTCAATCTTTATGGCACAATATACATTTGAAACATACAAAGGATAACTATTACAATTCGTATTTAAGCATTTGACCCTAAAGTCTTCGCAAAAGGGGGATATGCACAGATAACAGGCTGATTATTGTTATTCTATACTTGCACGATACAATTTGATAAGTCCATCTACTGCCTTCGTAATTTAATTTTTAAGGGATCTTCTGTAGGTTCCCTGGTCCATGCACCAGTCTTGACCGGGCCTTTAACTCGGCTGGCGTGTGTCCATCCCCTTTCGGCGGTTCTGTAGTAAGTAAGAAAACATAAGGTCCCTCCCATCGAGGGGTTAGTGATGTTTCCTTCCATGTTTTTATAAGCACTTTATCTCCTGGCTCTAGATTATATATTTTCATATCTAAGGGCGGGTGTTGTGTTACTAGTCCTTTCTCCCAGAGATATTTTCTCCGTTTTAATAACTGTACTAAATAATTTTGCATCTTAGGATCACTTATTTTTGGGTGATCGTGAGGCATTTCTAAATCAAATGGCCCAAAATCTGTCTCTATTAATACTAACAAATGACGATATCATCTGATTTTTGGTAGCTTTGTAAAATCAATTTTTATTTTTGAAAAGGGACGGTGTGCTAGCTCTCTACCGCCAGGAATCCGTGTTCTTAACTGCTGTTTATTCACTTTCTGACATATTAGACACCCTTCAACAATAGTTTTAGCTATTTTATATGTCCCTATACAAGCATATTTAGTATGCAAATTGATCAGCTAGTGCCTGTGTTCCCCTATGTGTAATACTGTGCAGCTTACTCATTATATTGGCTGCCGTTACTTTTGGCATTATTTCTCTTCCATCTTTTAGTTTCCATTGCTCACCCCATTGCTTTGCTCCCAATTTTATTAATCTTTCCTTTTCTGTGTTATTGCATACGTGCAGGCTTGCATATGCGTGGCTAGGACATCTTTTGTTTTTAGTTCTTCTAAGGCAGCTATGCTAACCACTATACCACTGATCATTCGGACCTAATCGATTTAGAAGAATATGTGGGTTTGCCACCGCAGGGAATCGGCTAACTGTCTTCTTATTTGTCTCTCTTAGATCGTGTACTAACCTCCATTTCCCATCTTTTCCTTACAGGTAAAATGGGGGTATTAAAGGAAGACATACATGATTCAAGTAACTCTTTTTTTTTTTTAATAATCTTTCTATTTCTGGTTTTAGTCCCCTTCGGCCTTCCTCAGATGTTGGATATTGCTTTACACGAATAGGTACATCTGGACTAGAGATTTCTACCTTAAAGGGTGCCACACTTCAGGATTGATTTTATCCTCATCCTCTACTCTGAGAGGGCATAGTTTTATTTGAATTTTTCTTCCTATTACTTCTAAATGCCTAATTCAATTATTAAATCTCCCCAAAAAGATTATTTTTGGCCTCAGGAACTAAAAGCAAATCTCCCACTCCCATCTTAATGTCTATTTCAATGATTACGTCTTTTATAACAGGGACCCGAAATGGCTCCTCTTTTGCCCCAATTACAATTCAATTTCATGTTGCTGGGGTCCCACTTTTAATTTTATCAAGGGCTCTGTTCCTTTTTGGGTCCCCAGCAAGAAGAGCGTCTGACACCCCTATTCTGCTTTGAACATTCTCTCATCCACTTTCTTTTTCCTGCAATCTCGCTTTATATGTCCCTTCTTCCCACAATAGAAACATTCTACTGGTTCACCTCGTTTTACTATAACCCCATCACTAGGATCTCCTGTTTTTGGATTAAACTCTTTCCTCAGGGGTGCTCCCCATCTTGCAGGTTTCCACCCCTGCTGAGCTGTACCCTCTCTAGCTGCCGCAACCATCATTCGTGCGGTTCTTCGCTGTCTCTCATCCTCCCTTCTAACGTACGCTTTCTGAGCTTCTCTCAGTAGCTCATCTAAACCCCGATTTTGCCAATCTTCCAATTTTTCTAGCTTTTTTCTAATATCTGTCCAAGACTTAGCTACAAATTGTGTTTTTAATAACGCTTCCCCCACGGGGGTACTAGGATCTACTCCTGAATACAATCGTAAGCTTTTCCTGAGCCTCTCTAACCATTCCGTGGGTGTTTCTTCTTTGTTTTGGTATTCGCTAAACACTTTACCAATATTTTGACCTCTTGGAACGGACTCTCTAATACCTTGGATCACTATAGTTCACAAATCCTCCATATGACCCCTGTGTATTGGATCTTGATTATTCCAATCAGGTCTTTGCAGTGGCCATTTTATATCGGCTGCAGGACCTTGCTGGTGCTGTGCGTCCCAAATTTGCATACCGGCCCTTCGAATCATCCCCCTCTCCTCTGCAGTAAATAGTATTCCTATTATTGACTGCAGTTCATCCCACGTATAGATATTGGGCCCCAAGAATTGGTCAACTCGCTCTGCTACCCCTAATGGGTCTTCTAACAAGCTTCCCATTTCTTTTTTAAAGTCCCTGACATCTCCGGAATTAAGGGGAACTGCCACGTATCCCATTCCAGCCTGTGGTCCTCCCATCGCGATTTCTCGCAGCGGGTAAAGCTGGCTTTGTGATTGTTTTACTTTACTACGGGTGGTTGGTCCTGGGGGTTGATTATCTCCTAAACTTTCTAGGATCGGTGCTGAAGGGGGTATGTCAGGAACTGGTACGGGGGGTGGTGATGGTGGCACATAAGGTGGAGGTGTTATTGGAATCTTCACTTGCCGCCTTTCTTTCTTTTTCTCTTTTTGACGGTCATACACTTCACCCCCCTTTTCTTTTAACGGATATAAGTTAGTCCTAGTTTCTGATCTTATCCATAGTAGTGCATATTCGCTTTCTTCCTGACTGAATGGTTCTTTTGAATTAACATAAATGTTCAGGGCCTGACAAACCCAGTCTTCAAATGATCCAAAAACTGGCCAATAAAGATGATCTCTGCGAATCTCCTTACCACCCCAAACTTCCATACAATAATATATCACTTTTGTTTTGTTCTTACCCTGCCTAGAAGGGTAATCTTCCCAATGCTTAATCATTAATCCTAACGGACTATCTGGGGGAATTGAGGGCAGCTTTCCCTGTGGCTCCCCCCACATGGAAACAGAAGGCCTGCTCTGTAATCTGTCCCATCTTCTGAGACACCCTCACACACACACACAAACGCTCCCCTCGTTCGTGACTCGCTCCCTCGTGGGCTACGAGAACTGCACTACTGGAGGGTCCGCACTCGCTTCGTCCGCAATTGGACGTCTCAGTCTCTGTATCTCAGGAATCCTAGCCCCAACCGAGTGGATAACCAGCCTATACTCACGCTTCCTGCGTCTTCACTCGGGTCTTTGTGCACAAAGTTTACGGGACGTCCTTCACTAATGAGACTACCGCTCATTAATGAAATTACCGGTCTTTGCTTATTGCAAATTTGACGTGTTCGTCGGTAAAGGATTCAGTGGAAGGCTTCTGCAAGGGCCGCTTAGAAGGAAAAGCGGGGCGCCCCCCTCATAGGAGTTGCCACTAGAAATTCCTTTATCCGAGTCACGGCACCAAATTGTAATAAATTTCGACTCCAATTAACTTAAACAATTAAGGTTTTATTGCCAAATAGAAGCAGGCTGCAATAAGCAAAGACAGCGCTGGGCGGCCCCTCTTAATAGTGGCAGTGGCGCGCAACACGTGGCGGGTTCTTTCAGTTTTTATATCCTCTGGTCGTCCCTCCTGCGCATGTGTCTTCTGTTGCTAGGTGGTCGTGGTTGTGACTTTGCAATAACCTTGACACGCCTCTCCAGCCGAACAACCCACCACCCTTAGTTTTAAAACAACTTTCCAAACTGCTCATCAAGTACAACAACTAACAAAACATTTCAACAAAGGGACTTGAATGAACAAATTCCTTGTATTTTATGACATTAATCTCACAGCAATTACTGAGGCCAACCTATGACTGCTGACAAGGAGCCATCACTGCCCATGTTTACATGGTGTTGGTGTCACTTCTTGGCCTAGCAGCACGCAAGACAATATTCCAATAATGTACGTACTGCTCATTTACAACTGCATGTGGCAAATGTACTCCTGTGTGCATGCATGTCCTGCTGGACAGAGGGAACAGAGTCAGTCTAAAGCACAGGATTAGATAAAGCCCCAGAGGTGAGAATTATGGAATGCAACAAGAAAACACGACAGAGATGATGGAGAAAAACAGCAAGAGGGAAAGGAGAGGAGGAGGAGCAGAGAACACGTAAGCAAAAGAGATAATTGAATCTCCCCCAATCAGAGGAGTAATAGAAGGGTTCCACAAGACCAGACTCTGAATCAAAAGCATACCTCGTAAGCTTTTGTCTCCAACTCTTTCATATGCTCCTCAGCATCAGGTCTGCCCTGACAGTAGGCCACATTTCTTTGCATCATTTCAGCATCGGGATCCTTCAGAAGAAATGTGTGAGCTGCCGCAATAGCTTGTGGAAGGTTATGAGCCTAAACAGGGATGGGAAGAAGAGGAAAGGGGGAAAAGGTTAACTGGGAAAAAAACCCCAAAGTTTCCCACTTTCTGTCAACAAACTGTCCTGCAGCCTATATATTCCCAAACTTACATCTACTGAAACCACAGTCTCGGAAGATACAATGGCACACTAGAACGGATACAAATCTTTTGTGTTTTATTAGTAGTTGCATCACTAGGAGCATGTTTCTTTTACTGTTGAAATCTATTATTGTTGCAGATAGCATCATAATGATTTTAGGTTAAAAAGAAGACTTTTTTTCCCTTCCTCCTGTACTGCGTTTCTATTTTTTATAGAGGGAGAAAAAAGAAAGAATCTTAAGTATCTGTGAAATGTTAAGAAACTTTTCCTTTTTTCGGGCAAGGTGCAGATCCAACGGTGTCCTTTGGTCTCCGACGTTCCCCAGTGGTGTCCTGTGGTTTCCAGCGCTGTCCTTCGGTCTTCGACGCTCTCCTGCAATCTCCAGCAGTCTCCGGCAGTCTCCAGTGGGCTTCTGTGCACACGCATTTATAGTTTTTGTTTTCTATATTGACATATTTTTATAAACTACCTAGTCGGTATACACATATATAGGGAGAAGGAAAGAGAAAGAAAAAGTCTGAATTATTTGTGAAACGTGAAACCTTTTCCCTTGAAGGCAAGATCCAGCTCCAGCGGTGTCCTTGGGTCTCCTGGGGTCTCTGGCGGTGTCCTGCGGTCTGCAGTGGCTCCACGGGACTCCTCCTGGTGCTCTGGGGCTGCCGACCAGAGGACAGCAGCCCATCTCCTCACCGCTTCTCCAGGCCTCAGGGCAGAGGAGATGCCCCCAGCATGAGGGGTTTGGGTACAGGCTGGGAAGCCGGGCTCACCTGTGGCTCAGCAGCGGCTGATGGTCCGGCCCATGCCCCGGAGGTGGCTGTGATGCCACCTCTGGCTAGTGGCGGCTGCTGGGGTAGCGCCGCCTGTTGCGAGGCGGCAGTTTGGGGGGTCCCTGAGAGCCCCGGGCCGTCCTGCGGCGCTTCGGGCACCACGGTGCTGGAGGCAGCCCGGCCATGGTGCTCTGGAGCCCCAGCAGCCCTGCCTGAGGTGGATCCACCTCCATGGGCTCCTCCTCCTCCTGCAGGGGATCCACCTCCATGGGCTCCTCTTCTTGCTGGGGAGGGTCAACCTCCATGGGCTCCTCTTGCCTGTGGGAGCTGCTCCTGCTCCCGACAGGCAGCTGCCGTTTTCCGGGCAGCGGAGCCATCTTCAGAGGTTCCCTGAACCTCTTCTTGCTTCTCCCACTTGACGAGGCGCTGTCTTCTCAGGACTCTTCTCTCCGAGCGCGATCCGACGGTGGCGCAGCTGGCAGAGCTGTGTTCCAACCGCTGTAACGGAAGGCTGGTCACGGCCCCAACGGACACTGCGGTGTCCGGCATGGCGGCCCACGAGGCCATGAAGGCCCCATTGCAGGGCCATTTTGCTCTGCAGAGAGAAAGGCTGCCCCTCAGGCACCGCGCCTGCCCTGCAGCTGCCCCTGTGTGCCCGGGGCTGCAGCCCCCTCCTCGTGCCAGGCCTGGGGTCCCCTCAGGGGACAGCGGCCACAGTGTCCCAGGAGGGTCGGGGGTTTCTGTGACCCTCCAGCCGCTCGGCTCCCTGCCGGTGCCGTCGTCCCCGCAGCCGGCAGGAGCCCGGAGGGGCAGAGGGGAGGAGAGGGCCTGGCGTCCTGGGGCCGCTGCGCAGGGGCCACGGGGTGTCCCGTCCCCATAAATTAGAGGGGAAATGAGCAGCCGTGTCTTGTAAACTCAGTTCAGGTGAACCCACACACGTTGCAAGTTACAAGTATGCAATGTATTTAATACAGGGTCTACCATGTATTAAATAGTTCCAGAATCAAGCCTTGCATCAATCCTTATGAAACCTCAACAGGAGGAATTTCCCCTGGTTTGCCAGGGATATGTACGCACCAATCGGTTTCCCAATGTACGTTGTATTTGTGTTCAAAAGAACCACCTTCAGAGGGGTTAATCAGCCAAATTCTAAGACAGGTGCCAACACTAGCACTGGCTCAAGCTGGGTACCTACGCAGAGGTCCAACCCACGTATAGAAAACCATCGACTTTTATATCTCTACAGACCATTCATACCATGATTCAGTCCAATAGCAAAATTTCACTTTGGGGTCTTCTCGCTTCTCGTTGGATCCTTCGCACTGATCTCCTATGTGCCTTTGTTTTGTTCAGCTGTAGACATTGTTCATGGTCCATAGCCTTGTAGGTGCTGTTTTGGCTGAATAAATCCTTTTCTTGTCAGCCAAGTGCAAAGCAGGCCTCATCTTGCAAGTGTTCAGTGTAGTTTGTAGTTGCTTTTGGTAAATATGAGCAGACCCCTACAGCTTAAGATTTCAGCAAATCCAGCTTACTAAGTAACATGAAGCAGAGAGTGTATTAAAAATCCCACAACTTCATCCTTCTAGATGATTCAGTAGATTTAGTAAGCATTTCCTTCAGCTAAATGATTAATATGAAACTGAAATTGGGCTCATGCACTGACCTGTGAGTAGTTTAACCATCGCCAGACAGCCATCTTATTTAGCAGAGAGAGCTCAAAATAGGCTCACTCGGGCTCTCATATTTGTAGAATAAAGTGGTTGACTCGTAGTCAAATTGCATGCGGTGGGAAAGGTCTGCATGAGACTCCCTGCGCCCACAACTCAACAGTGTTCAGTGTGCCATTCTGCTTCCCTGTGGGTTTCCCAAAAGGAGTTCTTGGCCTGGCTACGGCTCAGGCCTTTCCCTCCTCTGGAGCCTGGACCAAACAGCTGTTGGCTTGGGTGGGGGGTTCAAGTGCCTCCACCACAAAGACTGGGACTGGGGGAGCAAAGTCCCTCCCACAGTAGGTGAGGATCTGGCTCATGACCACTCGAGGAACCGGAACGTACGTAAATCTAGGGGGCCTGATGAGATGTACCCAGAGTCCTGAGGGAATTGGCTGATGGGGTTGCCAAGCCATTGTTCATGTCCTGGCAGTCAGTGAAGTCCCTGGTGACTGGAAAAAGGGAAACATGGCATACAGTTTTAAAAAGGGTAGAAAGGAGGACCTGGAGAACGACTGACCTGTCAGCCTCACCTCCGTGCCCGGGAAGATCACGGAACAGATCCTCCTAGAAACTGTCCTAAGGCACATGGGGGCCAGGGAGATGATTCGAGACAGCCAGCACAGCTTCACCAGGGGCATGTCCTGCCTGACCAACGGAGTGGCCTTCTACGATGGAATAACCATCCCAAAGTGAAATCGTACCCTGGGCTTCATCAAAAGGACTTCCAAATATTTAATTAGAAGGAAAAAATAGCTTGCGTAGAAAAAAAAGGACAATTTTCCATGTTCTGCATGATTTGAGTGTATTAGCTGTATGGAAAGGAAAGCACAAAAAAGGGGAAGAAAACAAGAAAATCTGTTTCATGAGAGTGTGAAGGAGCAGCAGGGAGCAAGGCTCTCATTCAAGGCACATATGCACAGCTGTGGAAAACCTTCAAGAAAACTCTGTAAGTTAGAGGTGTGATCACCACTCTCCACTCTACTTCCTCGTCTCCTCAGGCGCCAATATCCCTTCAGCCCTGCGGGACATCCCCAGCTCCAGGTCGGCCAGGTGACACAACAGCACAGATGACATCACCCAGGCTCCCAAAGCCTCTGTGATATCATGGTGCATTTCCATGACAACCCGATGCTCTCTCCCCAAGGCCATCTGGCAGCTGACAGTCGACCTGTCTTGCCGGATTTCTGAGCGCTCTCCACGCTCGGCGACCACGAGTGTCTGTGACGCTCTCTAACTGCCATCAGCAGCATCTCTTTGCTTCCATCACCCCTCTTTGCTTCCTCCAACAGAGAGCTTCCCTCTACGTCTGCCAACGGCATCGAAAGGGACAAGTGTGACATTCAGCACCCCAGCGATGGCACCACCAGTCACTGCACGTGTGCTGCCCTCTGTCCCAGGGCTGCTGGTGTCCTCCCAGCCAGCCCAGGTCCACACCACCACCTACCACCTGGCACAGGCCAGCGGCTGGCAGGGGGTGCCGGGGGCCCTGGGGCAGATGGTGCAGCTCCCCCAAGGGGTGCAGCTCCTAAATGGAGTGCAGCTCCCCCAGGGGGTGCGGCTCCTCAATGGGGTGCAGCTCCCCCAAGGGGTGCAGGTCTGCCATGGCATGCAGCTTCACCCAGGGGTGCAGCTCCCCCAAGGAGTGCAGCTTCTCAATGGGGTGCAGCTCCTCAATGGGGTGCAGGCAGAGCAGATCCCCCACGGAATGCAGATCCCTCAAGGGGTGCTGCTCCCGCATGGGGTTCAGCTCTCGCACGGGGTGCAGCTCCCCCAAGGGGTGAAGCTCCCCTCTGTGCCTGCTCCTTGTCCCCCATCCTACACCTGGGGACAGCAGGTGATTATGGGGACACTGGTCCCACACCAGCCCCTGGGGCTGGAGCCATTGGCCATGGTCCAGGGGCAGCCCCTGTACCCCACGGGCTCCTGCCAGCTGCCCGTCCCTGCCCGCCCCGGCCCCCCACCACGCCGTGGCCGCACGTCTCAGCGGGGGCAGGGCCCCCCTGTGCCCCACACCCTGCCCAGCAGAACCCAGGAGCCACGAAAGGCCTCCAACAAGGACGGGGTGGCCATCAAGGACAGCGTCCCTGCTGCCAGCCCCCACCAGTCCCCCCTGGCTCCGTCAGCTGGCACAACCACCCTGGAGCCTACAGGTGAGTTTTGGGGGGAGGCAGAGCCCGCGGGTGGGTGGCCAAGCTGAGGAAAGCTGCATCACCCCGGGCCTGGCTTGGCTCTGGTTGCTTTTTCAGCTCTGGTGACCACACTGGCAGCTTTGGAGAGGTCGGTGGATCAGCCCGAGCAGGAGCCAGGAAAGGCCTCGGTGAAGGCGGCTGAGCAGGCCGAGGACACCACCATCAACAACCTGCTCGCCTGGCTCGACACCTTGGAGCACGAGGACGCTGTCCCCGATGTCCCCGACAGCCCCAGCTTGACCACCTTCGTCAATGAGCTCCCCGACCTCTCAGAGTACGTGGCAGAGGGCGGCTGCGCAAAGCAGTGAGCGGTGGCACTGGGGCTGGGGGACGGCGAGGTCATGGGTGACAGCCCCAACTCTACCACCTTCCTCAGCCAGCTCCCTGACCTCTCTGAGTACGTGGCGGAGGGTGGCTGCCCCAAGGACTGAGTGGTGGCCGTGGGGCTGGGAAACAGCAAGGACACCCTCCCTGACATCCTTGATTTCCCCAACAGCCTCAACGAGCTCCATGACTTCTTTGACTGTGTGGCAGAGAGCACTGGTCCCCAGGACCAAGCCCTGGTGGCATGTCTAGAGGACAGCAGGGACACCAGTTTAACTACCAAAGGTCGTGGCACAACTGCAGAGGTCCTTGATGAGCTCTCCAACCTCTCCAAGTAGGTGGTGGAGAGCAGCTGTCCCAAGGAGATGGGGAAGGGGGTAGAGTGGGACGGAGAGGACACCCTCTTTGCTGTCCCTGATGTCCCCCGCTTGACCACCTCCCTCAACAAGCTCCCCCACCTCTTGGAGTACAGGGCAGACAGCGGCTGCCAGAAGGAGCACGTGGTGGCAGAGATGCTCCTGGATGGGGAGAACATCTTCGCTGATGCCCTCGATAGCCTGGCCAGCACCACCTCCTTCAATGAAGTCCCCGACGTCTTGGAGCATGGGCTGGATGACGACTACCATGAGGCCCGCCTGGCAGCAGCGATACTGGAGGACATTTACAGCAACTGGGGGGTGCCAGACAGCCCCGTGAGGGATCCTCAGGGGACTATGAGCACTGGGGTGATGGATCTCCCCATCTGGCCTCCAATGAGTCCCCTGGAGACTTCAAAGCTGAGCTCTCCAGAGAGTTCAGAGCAGACTGCAGAGGACACTCCTGTGGCCCGTCCCTGGAAGGATGCCCTGAAGGACCCTCTGAAGAGTCCTCTGCTCAGCCCCCTGCAGATCCCAGTGCTGAGTCCCCTGGGCAGCCCCACGCCTGCCCCCCAGTGCCATCCATCCCACATGGACCAGCTCCAGGAGGAGATGCAGCAGAGGCAGCTCGGGGTGGCTCTGACCAGATGGGGAGAGGCAGGCGGCACCAAGGCCAAGCGCCCGGCGCCAGCCAGCACCCCCAAACTGCATGAGACCTCTCCCCAGGACAACAGCCCCCCTAAGAAAAGAAGAAGATGATGGCCCCAGCAAGCGGGGAGCATCCCACAGCAACAACGTGGCCTCCAAGAGACCGAGAACCCAAGGGGTGCTGCGGGGCGAATGTCCTCTGCACAGCAGGGAGGAGACAGGTTTAACGCAGCCAGTGCAGCAACATCCCGCAGCACTGAGGCCTTAAACCCACCCCGGCCCGAGGCAAATCCTTTTCCACCTCCCCTTTAATTTAATAAAAATCCGTGTACCTTTTCCATTTCCTGTGAGCTAGGGTATTTGAAGGGCAAAGTGACTGAGTTTGCTGGGGCTACAATGATACAAAATTTCATGACTGCAGGTGTGATCAGACTGCCTAGAGACAAACAGACACAGCTCCAATTTTGCCTCATTCATTCATAAAAGTAAAGATAAACATTAGTGGCTGAGCTATTTGCAGAAAAAAGGAACTTTGGTAGAACCTCACGGAAACCAAAACAAAGGAGTCAAATATGTGTTCGGTTTTACTACGGGATGAGAAGGGCAGAAGGCCTGACTGACATTCAGATTGATCAATCCCATTAGCACCATGCTAATCATTTAAGAAGGGCTGGGACATTCTAGGTGGCTCTTTAGTGCTTGCTCTCTGGGGTGCAGCCAGGGGAGTTTTGGTCAAGACGTTTAGTTTGGCCTTTCGTCGTTTTGCAGAGGCCTCGGGGCTTTTCTGCCTTTTTCTTTTTTTCTCTCTTTTGGATCGGTTGTTCAGGTCTGGGATATCTCTTCCTGGGACTGGCTGCTTAGTGTGGATGGAGTTTGTGGGGAATTGCCTGGAGTATCTTTTATTTCTGTTATTTTTATATGTATATACACTAGCAGTGTATTAGTATTTTGTTATTAAACTGTGTTTATCTCAATCCAAGTTTCTCCCTTCCCTTTTGATCCTCTCACCTATTGGGGGGGGATATTGGAGGAGGGGGTGAGTGAGCAGCTATCGTGGTTGTATTGTGAGCTCCGGTTAAACCACGACGGGGGCTCAACCAGCACAGCCACGCCAAGCTGCGCCCCTCGGTGCCCTTCCCAGGGAAAGAAGGGCAAGAGACCTGAACTTCAAGGCCAGCAGAACCACAGGCCACTGAGCACCACACAGATGCGTCCACTTTGAAGAGCTTTCCGAATTCTACAGTGCCCTAACACGTGGTTTCTGGTGACACAGCCCAAAGCCCTGTTTAAACAAATGATCCAGCTTAGGATCTGCCTGGACTCCAAAGAACAGTAGCATCAGCTCACGACTTGTGTTTTCTATAGACCTGGGCCATAAACAAATGCAGCAGATGGAGAAGAACTGACGAGCGTGTATACAAAACAAAACAAAACCAACAACCAACCCACACGCATGCCCTAAAAGCTGTATTTAGATTATATATACATACGACATGGTTTCATAGATGACAATCGTATCAATTTATACTGCAGGTCCTTCTCCTCCAGGAACCAGCTATAAAAGAATAAGACAATTTTGTATTAGTGCCATAGGTTCGACTTCTACAAACCCGTGCGCAACAGTTCTTGCTTTACAACATTTCAGCAGATAGAGACTTCAGAGTTGACCGCAAAAGTGGGGTTTAGATTCAATATTATCTTTCCCAACAGCCAGTGTTTCCCCTGCACATCTAAAGATCAGAATAGCATACACCAAAATAAAGTTAGGGCCGTGTTCTTTTCATGTCTGTTTTTTTCTTGGTTTTGGTTGTTTGGGTGTTTGTTTTCTAAACAGTTGCATGGGATCTAAACAGTCGTCGAGATCAGCTGATCGGGACCAGCTCGGCCGGAGCCGTTCAGAGCGATCTCGAGGTAAGGAGAAGCGTGGGGGTGGGTTTCGGTTTCGGGACCCGGCAGCCCCCGGCAGCCCTTGCGAGAGCGGCTGACGTGGCGTGGGCGTTACCACGGTGACGGCGGGAGATTTAAAAGCGGGTGAAACTCGCAACTAGCACTCAGTCGTCGAGATCAGCTGATCGGGACCAGCTCGGCCGGAGCCGTTCAGAGCGATCTCGAGGTAAGGAGAAGCGTGGGGGTGGGTTTCGGTTTCGGGACCCGGCAGCCCCCGGCAGCCCTTGCGAGAGCGGCTGACGTGGCGTGGGCGTTACCACGGGGACGGCGATCACACCCCCGCCCCTCGCCTTGAAAAAGCCTCAGGGAGGGCAGCGACGCATCGCTGCCCACCAGGCGCTGGGAGAGGCAACCAGCTTGTGACGCGGTGAGTATCACCCACACTGTGCTGCAGCGGCAGGTGGAGCAGCTCGTGCAGTAGGGCGCAGAGACTATCACTCCTCGCTTGTTAGACCTTCTTACCTACTGCCAGTGTCCCTGACTGTTGCCAAACATGGTCTCCTCCAGGAAGAGAGCTTGCTTAAAGAAGACTGTGTCGACTCAGACGGAGCTACTGCCTCGAACCGTGGCTGTCCAGGTGTCCGGCTGCAGGGAGTGCCAGAGCCTGCTGCTGCCGGGGGAGGGAGATGAGCATTCAGCCTGTGTGAGGTGTGAGCAGGTGCAAGATCTGCTCGTCATGGTTGCAAAGCTTAAGGAGGAGATTGAGACGCTGAGGTCCATCAGGGAGTGTGAAAGGGAGATTGACTGGTGGAGTAACTCCCTGGCGTGCCAGGCAGAAAGGCCCCAAGGGGGAACCCCCCAAAAGGTGATGGACCCCCTGCCCTGTCGGGCAGAGAGGGAGGATTTGAGAGAGCCCCTGCCCTGTCACTGTCGGGCAGAAGTAGGGGGCCAAACAGCTGAGGAGGGTTGGAAGCGAGTTCCAGTTAGGCGTCGCGGGCAACCCCCCTCCCTACCTGCTTTGCTTCCCCAGGTGCCCCTCCGTAATAGGTTTGAGGCCCTGGATATTGAAGAAGATGTAGGTGGGGATGTGGTGCAAGGGCCGCCTACGAAGTCACATAGGAAGAGGCGATCGACTCCACGCCTCAAGACTGCTTCCGATAAAAAAGAAAGAAGGGTAATTGTGGTAGGCAATTCCCTTCTGAGAGGGACAGAGGGCCCGATATGCAGAGCTGACCCTCAGCATCGGGAAGTTTGTAGCCTACCTGGAGCTCGGATCAGGGACATCGCCAGGGCCCTCCCCAAACTGGTGCGCCCAACGGACTATTACCCCCTACTGATCTTCCAGACAGATGGGGAGGAAGCGGCATCCCGTAGTCTGAGGGGAATGAAGAGAGACTTCAAGGCCTTGGGACAAATGGTGAAAGAGTCTGGGGCTCAAGTTATCTTCTCTTCCCTCCTTCCATTTTTGGATGATGATGTGGGACGGAATAGAAAAATTGAGTCCGTAAATGATTGGCTTCGGGACTGGTGCTACAGGCAGGGCTTTGGGTTCTTTGATAACGGCTGGTTTTATAAGACACCAGTCCGGTCAGTGATATGTGGGAAAGGTTTATCCCACAGGGGTAAAAAGATGCTGGGACAGGAATTAGCAGGGCTCATTTGCAGGGCTTTAAACTAGATTTGAAGGGGGATGGGGTTGTAGCTGGGCTTGCATCAGTGGGGCAGCACACTGGAATCAATAAAGACCGGGAGGCCCCCCAGGCCCCTAGGGTGAAATCGGTGTACTCGGCTCGCTCCCTGAAGTGCCTGTACACCAATGCGCGCAGCATGGGGAATAAGCAGGAGGAGTTAGAAACCTGCGTTCGGTCAGGAGATTATGATCTGGTGGCAATTACAGAGACATGGTGGGACAGCTCACATGACTGGAATGTGGTCATGGATGGCTATGCCCTTTTCAGGAAAGACAGGCTGGCCAAGCGTGGTGGTGGAGTTGCTCTTTATGTGAGAGAGCAACTGCAATGTATAGAGTACTGTCCAGGTGCGGTTGAGGAGCGAGTTGAGAGTCTGTGGGTGAGAATTAAGGGGCAGGCTGGCAGGGGTGACACTGTTGTGGGAGTCCATTACAGGCCACCAGATCAGGGTGAGGAAGTTGATGAGGCCTTCTACGGGCAGCTGAGAGCGGCCTCACAGTCACAGGCTCTGGTTGTTATGGGGGATTTTAACTACCCTGATGTTTGCTGGAAGGACTACTCAGCCAGCCAGCCTCAGTCTAGAGGGTTCCTCCAGTGCATTGACGATAACTTTCTGATGCAAATGGTGGAGGAGCCGACTAGAAGAGGTGCGCTGCTGGATCTCGTCCTCGCTAACAAGGAGGGTCTGGTCGAAGCAGTAAAGGTGGGGGGCTGCCTTGGTTGCAGTGACCATGAGATGGTGGAGTTCAGAATCTCCTGTGGTGGGAGCAGAATACCGAGCAGAATTGCAACCCTGGACTTCAGCAGGGCCGACTTTGGCCTTTTCAAACAGTTGCTGGAGGGAATCCCGTGGGCAAGGCTGCTTGAAGGTAAAGGCGCCCAAGATAGTTGGTTAACATTCAGGGACTGCTTCTACCAAGCTCAAGATCAGTGCATCCCGACGCGCAGGAAGTCAAGGAAGGGAGCCAGGAGACCTGCGTGGTTAAACAGGGAACTGCTGGGCAAACTCAAGTGGAAGAGGAGGGTTTACAAATCATGGAAGGAGGGGCTGGCCACTTGGGAAGAATATAAGGCTGTTGTCAGAGGATGTAGGGAGGCAACTAGGAAAGCTAAGGCCTCCTTAGAGTTAAACCTGGCGAGAGGGGTCAAGGACAACAGGAAGAGGTTCTTCAAATACATGGCAGATAAAACTAACACCAGAGGCAATGTAGGCCCACTGATGAACGGGGTGGGTGCCCTGGTGACAGAAGATACAGAGAAGGCAGAATTACTGAATGCCTTCTTTGTCTCTGTCTACTCTGCCGGAGGCTGTCCTGAGGAGCCCCGTACCCCTGAGGCCCCAGAGGAAGGCAGGGCAATGGAGGAGTCTGCCTCAGTTGATGAGGACTGGGTTAGGGAGCAATTAAGCAATCTGGACATCCATAAATCCATGGGTCCAGATGGGATGCACCCGCGGGTGCTGAGGGAGCTGGCTGAAGTCATTGCTGGACCGCTCTCCATCATCTTTGCCAAGTCTTGGGAAATGGGAGAGGTGCCTGAGGACTGGAGGAAAGCAAATGTCACTCCGGTCTTCAAAAAGGGCAAGAAGGAGGACCCGGGCAACTATAGACCGGTCAGCCTCACCTCCATCCCTGGGAAAGTGATGGAACACCTTATCCTTGGTGCCATCTTAAGACATATCAAGGATAAGAGGGTCATCAGGGACAGTCAGCATGGCTTCACCAAGGGGAAGTCGTGTTTGACCAACCTCATAGCCTTTTATGAAGACGTAACAAGGTGGATTGACGATGGCAGAGCAGTGGATGTGGTCTACCTTGACTTCAGCAAAGCATTTGACACCGTCTCCCACAGCATCCTCACGGCAAAACTGAGGAAGTGTGGACTGGATGATCGGGTAGTGAGGTGGACTGCAAACTGGCTGAAGGAGAGAAGCCAGAGAGTTGTGATCAATGGGGCGGAGTCTGGTTGGAGGCCTGTATCTAGTGGAGTGCCTCAAGGGTCAGTTCTGGGACCAATACTGTTCAATATATTCATCAATGACTTGGATGAGGGAATTGAGTGTACCATCAGCAAGTTTGCTGATGACACCAAGCTGGGAGGAGTGGCTGACACGCCAGAAGGCTGTGCTGCCATCCAGCGAGATCTGGACAGGCTAGAGAGTTGGGCGGGGAAAAATTTAATGAAATATAACAAGGGGAAATGTAGAGTCTTGCATCTGGGCAGGAACAACCCCAGGTTCCAGTACAGGTTGGGGAATGACCTATTAGAGAGCAGTGTAGGGGAAAGAGACCTGGGGGTCCTGGTGGACAGCAGGATGACCATGAGCCAGCACTGTGCCCTTGTGGCCAAGAAGGCCAATGGCATCCTGGGGTGTATTAGAAGGGGGGTGGTTAGTAGGTCCAGAGAGGTTCTCCTTCCCCTCTACTCTGCCCTGGTGAGACCTCATCTGGAATATTGTGTCCAGTTCTGGGCCCCTCAGTTCAAGAAGGACAGGGAACTTCTGGAGAGAGTCCAGCGCAGGGCCACAAAGATGATTAAGGGAGTGGAGCATCTCCCTTATGAGGAAAGGCTGAGGGAGCTGGGTCTCTTTAGCTTGGAGAAGAGGAGACTGAGGGGTGACCTCATTAATGTTTATAAATATATAAAGGGTGGGTGTCACGAGGATGGAGCTAGGCTCTTCTCGGTGACAACCAACAGTAAGACAAGGGGTAATGGGTTCAAGCTGGAACACAAGAGGTTCCACTTAAATGTGAGAAGAAACTTCTTCTCAGTGAGGGTGACAGAACACTGGAACAGGCTGCCCAGGGGGGTTGTGGATTCTCCTTCTCTGGAGACATTCAAAACCCGCCTGGACGCCTTCCTGTGTAACCTCACCTAAGTTTTCCTGCTCTGGCAGGGGGATTGGACTAGATGATCTTTTGAGGTCCCTTCCAATCCCTAACATTCTGTGATTCTGTGGGAGAGGAGAGTACTTTTTGATTTTATTATATTGGTATTTATGGAGTTCTACTAGCTTTTGAACTGGCTCTTATTGATTTATTGTTGTTTACTTGATTGCTTATTGGCCAATCTTGCTAAAACTTCTCCATGTCAGAACTGACATCTTCTGCTTCTGTGAAAGAAGAGCTGTCTCTCCATCTAGAATGTTTGCACCAACAGGGCATCTACGTTCTTTGATGACCTGCTGCTATTCCCTGTGCACTGCCAGGGTGGGTCTGGCTTCATCTTCACGCACACGCTTGGTACCTGAGGTGACAGCTGGCTGAGGACAGCCACCCCCACTGGCTTCCTCATCCTCAGATGGAAAAAACACCATCTTGACACCCCCGTAACTTCGGTGATGCTCCAGGGTAGTGTGGTGGTCTTCGGTGGCGTCTTGTGCTCTCCAGCAGCGTTATGTGCTCTCCGACAGTCTCCAGCCGTGACCTTCTGTCTCCAGTGGTCTCCTCCAGTCTGCAGCGTTATTGGGCAGTGTCCGATGGTCTCCAATGGGATCCAAGGGACTTCTCCTGGTTCTCTGGGGCTGCAAGCCAGAGGATAGCAGCCCATCTCCTCACCGCTTCCCCAGGCCCCAGGGCAGAGGAGATGCCCCGGCAGGAGGGCTGGGGCTGCAGGCTGGGAAGCCGGGCTCACCTGTGGCTCAGCAGCGGCTGATGGTCCGGCCCATGCCCCGGAGGTGGCTGTGATGCCACCTCCGGCTAGTGGCGGCTGCTGGGGCGGAGCCGGCTGTTGCGAGGCGGCTGTTTGGGGGTCTCTGAGAGCCCCCGGCCGTCCTGCGGCGCTTCGGGCACCACGGTGCTGGAGGCAGCCCGGCCATGGTGCTCTGGAGCCCCAGCAGCCCTGCCTCAGGTGCATCCACCTCCGGGGACTCATCTTCTTGCTGGGGAGGGTCAGCCTCCATGGGCTCCTCTTGCCTGTGGGAGCTGCTGTGGGAGCCTCTAAGAATTATATCTTAACCCAAATGATGCAGTTATCTCAAGAAACTGCAGAGATTCACGCAAACACCAACTTTAAACTGGGGTAAGCCTTACGCTGCCTAACGACTTGGAGGGAAAGGAGGAAGAGAGAGAGAAAGAGATCATCAGTCCTGAGAGAAAGAGAGACAGACAGAGTGACCCTCTCCTCATGAACTTGCCCCTATTTATGGGCCCCACGTTCTTTTATCAATGACATATCTAAAAGCTAATAGATTTTGCGAAGTCGTCTTTTACACTTGTTGAACTTGAAAATTTATTTCTCCAAAGACATATCTTGTCCCACTGCTCAAAACGCGTACTTGCCAAGCTCTCTAAAACCTATTCTTGTTTGCACTAGTTACACTGTGTGCAGAATTTGCCTCCATTTTTAACGCAAGTGTTTGTCCGAGGGTGTAACAACCATATATTTCAATTCCCACAGTTCCTTCCAACAAACCTTGTATTCACTTCAAAATAACCACCTTCAGAGTGGGAATCCCACCACAGTGCTATGGTGCGAGGAACAGGAACAGAGGTAACATAGGGCCCATCTCAGGTTTGTTTCCACAACTCTCCACAAGTACAGGATGTTTCAAAAAGGTGGGCCCAATTTGAAATCACTCTGTGTTGGAAATTGGGGCCATCTTTTTGAAAGACCCTGGAGTATTGCTTGAGGCTTCATACGAAGCGTTTGAGTTTTCAGTCCGTGTCCTGTTACTTTTCCACAGCTATTCCTCTTTCTGTTCAAGAAAACGGGACTTGGTTATTCCCCATGTGGGGTTTCCCCCTGTGTGATTAAGGCTTTTTAAACTCGTTTTTCAATATTTTTGTATGATTCCAACAAGCCATTGTAAATTTAAATCCTTCTGGCACTGAACCAGGGAGGGCAACACATATCCCCTGGTCCCTCTGGTTCCAACTATGCGTGAGCCCTTGTATCAAGTCCAAAGCTACATTCGATAGAGTCTGGTTAGGCACTGACAAAAACAGTATTGGTCTTATACCACGTATAAATGTACATTTGTCCCACATCTTTTTTCCCTTGTAAAATAAAGGAAAACTAAGATCCAAAGAATCCCAAACCAGATTAAAATAACCAACCATACATCAATAAAAATAAACAAATAAATAATTAAATAAACAACACTGATAGTCAAGAGAAAACAAAGGGACAATCCGCTGGGTGCTGATCTAGTGCTCCTTCCCGTGATTGTCACTGGCTTTTTGTATATATATTCATTGCTGTCTTTAAAACGAGGGGTACAGTGCCAAGGGTGGGCAGTTCTATGAGAACAGGTTGTCTGGTGTAGTGGAGCGGGGCCATGAGTCCTTGTTCTCCTTCTTCGGGGAACTGTGCTGGGGAACCAAATGTCAGTCATGCGTTAGGTGCAGACAGGCGGCTTTCTGGAGGCTCTCAGTTAAATGACTAACGGAGGGGGGTCTCAATGCACAAGGGGTCACCTCTTTCTAGGGGATCTAAACCCTGTGCCCATGAAGCAACTCTTTGAGTTGAAGACCAGGGTTCCCATTCATCACGCAAGCCTGCGTCCCAGCTTCTGTGCCAATACCTGGGTGCTGCTTTGGAGATCCTGTGGTTGGCGAGGGAACAAAAATACATGTACTCTTTGCATTTCATCTGTGGCTTTGTGGTTGTTCCTGTGACCTGCCTGCGCCGACTGGCACAGTCACTGTCGCTGCCCCAGCTGGCACTTCATCCCCCTCTGCTGCAGGATGACACAGCAGCCCTGCAGCTCCGCAGCGAGTCAAGCCCAGCGTTGCATCTCCCTGCCCTGGTCACGGCCAAGGGCTCCTGTGCCCAGCCCAGCATCACAGAGTGTGCAATGACTCTACAACTCAAAATACCAGTTTTCTTTAATGCAGTAGCAGTAAGCAGGCAAAGTGTGTTTGAACAGCTGGTGTTTTTTTGGCTCCAAGCTGATTATATGGTCTGCTAAAGGGCTTCGAAAAAATCCTTCTCCCAAGAGCCCTGTCACAAATTCATGACCAAATCTGGGAAGAAAAAAACAATACCAGAGATGACAAGTACTAAATGCAACAAGAAGACACAACAGAGATGATGGAAGAAAACAGCAAGAGGGAAAGCAGGGGAGGAGCAGAGAACATGTAAGCAAACGAGATCCTTGAATCTCCCCCAGTCAGAGGAGTAATAGAAGGGTTCCACAAGACCAGACTCTGAATCAAAAGCATACCTCGTAAGCTTTTGTCTCCAACTCTTTCATATGCTCCTCAGCATCAGGTCTGCCCTGACAGTAGGCCACATTTCTTTGCATCATTTCAGCATCGGGATCCTTCAGAAGAAATGTGTGAGCTGCCGCAATAGCTTGTGGAAGGTTATGAGCCTAAACAGGGATGGGAAGAAGAGGAAGGGGGAATAAAGAGTTAATTCGGGGAAAAAAAAAAAAAAAAAGAAGCAAAAAAGCTTACCAGTTTTTGTCAACTAATTCTCCTGCAGCTTCTAGATTCCCAGCTTACTTCTACTGAAACCACAGTCTCGGCAGATACAACCGTACACCAGATCTGATATAATTCTTCTCAGTTTTACTAACAGATGCATAACGAGGACTTTTTTTTTTCATGTTAAAAACTATTATGGTTGCAGATAGCATGGACCATGACTTTAAGTTAAAAAGAAGGGTATTTTTTCCATTCCACCTGCCCTGTTCGGAAAGCGACAAGGCACAAGCAAATACTGTTGCTCCTGTGTGGGCTTAATCTCACAGCAATTACTGAGGCCAACCTATGACTGCTGACAAGGAGCCATCACTGCCCATGTTTACATGGTGTTGGTGTCACTTCTTGGCCTAGCAGCACGCAAGACAATATTCCAATAACGTATCTGCCTGATGGTGTTAAAAAGAGCAAACAGCAGGGACTTGCTCCATCATTGTGTCCTAGTGTACTATGTGATTTCCTGTACCCATTTTTAAACTAACTTTAAACCCTCTTAGAGATCCCTTGTGAAGTACGTACTGCTCATTTACAACTGTATGTGGCAAATGTACTCCTGTGTGCATGCATGTCCTGCTGGACAGAGGAAACAGAGTCAGTCTAAAGCACAGGATTAGATAAAGCCCCAGAGGTGAGAATTACGGAATGCAACAAGAAGACACGACAGAGATGATGGAGAAAAACAGCAAGAGGGAAAGGAGAGGAGGAGGAGCAGAGAACACGTAAGAAAAAGAGATAATTGAATCTCCCCCAATCAGAGGAGTAATAGAAGGGTTCCACAAGACCAGACTCTGAATCAAAAGCATACCTCGTAAGCTTTTGTCTCCAACTCTTTCATATGCTCCTCAGCATCAGGTCTGCTCTGACAGTAGGCCACATTTCCTTGCATCATTTCAGCATCGGGATCCTTCAGAAGAAATGCGTGAGCTGCCGCAATAGCTTGTGGAAGGTTATGAGCCTAAACAGGGATGGGAAGAAGAGGAAAGGGGGAAAAGGTTAACTGGGAAAAAAACCCCAAAGTTTCCCACTTTCTGTCAACAAACTGTCCTGCAGCCTATATATTCCCAAACTTACATCTACCGAAACCACAGTCTCGGCAGATACAATGGCACACTAGAACGGATACAAATCTTTTGTGTTTTATTAGTAGTTGCATCGCTAGGAGCATGTTTCTTTTACTGTTGAAATCTATTATTGTTGCAGATAGCATCATAATGATTTTAGGTTAAAAAGAAGACTTTTTTTCCCTTCCTCCTGTACTGCGTTTCTATTTTTTATAGAGGGAGAGGGAAAGAAAAAGTCTTAAGTATCTGTGAAATGTTAAGAAACTTTTCCTTTTTTCAGGCAAGGTGCAGATCCAACGGTGTCCTTTGGTCTCCGACGTTCCCCAGTGGTGTCCTGTGCTTTCCAGCGCTGTCCTTCGGTCTTCAACGTTCTCCTGCAATCTCCAGCAGTCTCCGGCAGTCTCCAGTGGGCTTCTGTGCACACGCATTTATAGTTTTTGTTTTCTATATTGACATATTTTTATAAACTACCTAGTCAGTATACACATATATAGGGAGAAGGAAAGAGAAAGAAAAAGTCTGAATTATTTGTGAAATGTGAAACCTTTTCCCTTGAAGGCAAGACCCAGCTCCAGCGGTGTCCTTGGGTCTCCTGGGGTCTCTGGCGGTGTCCTGCGGTCTGCAGTGGCTCCATGGGACTCCTCCTGGTGCTCTGGGGCTGCCGACCAGAGGATAGCAGCCCATCTCCTCACCGCTTCTCCAGGCCTCAGGGCAGAGGAGATGCCCCCAGCATGAGGGGTTTGGGTACAGGCTGGGAAGCCGGGCTCACCTGTGGCTCAGCAGCGGCTGATGGTCCGGCCCATGCCCCGGAGGTGGCTGTGATGCCACCTCCGGCTAGTGGTGCCTGCTGGGGCGGCGCCGCCTGTTGCGAGGCGGCTGTTTGGGGGGTCCCTGAGAGCCCCCGGCCGTCCTGCGGCGCTTCGGGCACCACGGTGCTGGAGGCAGCCCGGCCATGGTGCTCTGGAGCCTCAGCAGCCCTGCCTGAGGTGGGCCCACCTCCATGGGCTCCTCCTCCTCCTGCGGGGGATCCACCTCCATGGGCTCCTCTTCTTGCTGGGGAGGGTCAACCTCCATGGGCTCCTCTTGCCTGTGGGAGCTGCTCCTGCTCCCGACAGGCAGCTGCCGTTTTCCGGGCAGCGGAGCCATCTTCAGAGGTTCCCTGAACCTCCTCTTGCTTCTCCCACTTGACGAGGCGCTGTCTTCTCAGGACTCTTCTCTCCGAGCGCGATCCGACGGTGGCGCAGCTGGCAGAGCTGTGTTCCAACCGCTGTAACGGAAGGCTGGTCACGGCCCCAACGGACACTGCGGTGGCCGGCATGGTGGCCCACGAGGCCATGAAGGCCCCATTGCGGGGCCATTTTACTCTGCAGAGAGAAAGGCCGCCCCTCAGGCACCGCGCCTGCCCTGCAGCTGCCCCTGTGTGCCCGGGGCTCCAGCCCCCTCCTCGTGCCAGGCCTGGGGGCCCCTCAGGGGACAGCGGCCACAGTGTGCCAGGAGGGTCGGGGGTCTCTGTGACCCTCCAGCCGCTCGGCTCCCTGCCGGTGCCGTCGTCCCCGCAGCCGGCAGGAGCCCAAAGGTGATTCAGCTAGTGCCATAGCTCTTCCGCAGGGTTTCTGTAAAGCAGGACACATGGCAGCTCGTTTTTCTCTGTCACATCCCTTCATTTCACTGTCTCTTCATAACCCAATAGAAATATTTTGAAAAGGTAATGCTTACATATATCTGTGGCTTGTTTACCTAATCAAAAGAATATTGACATATTTGGGCAAGAAAAACCAAGTACGGTTATTAGTTTGCTCAAAATAAACAATTATTAATGTAGTTGAGAGAGTGATTTTAATCTCGTTTTCATTTTGGTTAATTTTAAAATTTGGGAACTGTGACTCTGAGGAGGGGATATACCTTCTTCTCCCAATGTTCCCTCCTTCTCTCAGGGGAGATTTTAGGACTTCTCAGAGCAGGGGTCCAGAAGAGAAAATGTGGTTGCTGGGAAGAGGTATCATTAGTGCAGTATGTGGATGCAGGCGCCTACCTTCCTGCATGAACCCTTTTACCACAAGCAGATTCCTGTTCTGACACACAGCCTTCAGCAAAATCAGCCAACAACTATTAGCCAGACACGGGTGTCTTTGGCATTCAGCAAATTACTTGTGTATTAGACAGTGCTGATTACCCAGAAAACAGTATAAATAGCACATTTTATATGACACTTGTAAAATTGATTATTTTCCCCGTTGCCGAGTTAGTAGGCCAGAAACTTCAATAGTGTGACAGAGTTCAAGGGGATAATTCTGGTTGCAAAATTACAAACGAACAAAAGAAAAAGACGTGTCATTGTAACGTTCTTTGGCTGATTCCATTTTCACTATGACTTGTTTGCATTGTTGCAAACCCTTTGTCCAAAGAGAGTTTTAATTTCTGTTGCATTCTGACTTCTGTGCTGATTAATTATGAACCCAATTTAGCATTATATATATGATTTGTCTGTATATTACTTTATTATAGCCTTTGCTTTTATCAAGATGTTCATAGATTTGTTAATCAAATGACATTACCTAATCTTTATAAAGTATTTCAGTGTTTTCATTTGAATAGCAGTTACCAGGAGAGTCCTTTGAAAAGTTCAAATGAAAAGTTGAGTTGCCAGATGATGATATTTTTCAACCTGAACTGTTTGGTAATTCTTTAAATAGATTCATCTGAAAAAGAAAAATTAAGCACAATATTTCTTTGCAGCCATTTAGAATGGGACAGTTTAGAACTTGTTTGATCTTTCATCCCAAAGTAATATTTTGAGACTAAGTCCATTTGTGCTTTATTAGAACATGAATATGACGACTTAGTTTCCAATTGAAATGAACATTTCATTTTATCCCAGATTTCATTCTTTTTATCCTTCTGGATGTTACTATGGCTTGAAAAAGCAACTATTTGCAGAAGGATAACGTTGTTAAAAACGCCTCTTAACTTTGAGAAGATTTCAAAATTTCCACAATGCGTGGTTAGAAAAAACCAGAATTTAACTACTGTTTTTAAAATTTATGTTCTGAAAGTACAAGCTCAGTTTCAATTGCACATGTGAATAGCATAACTGCTCCAAGTTCCCGGGAACATTGTGTACTGGTAAAACTACTTACAAGTGTCTGAACAATTAAGTCTCTTAAGCTTTTGTGTCTACTTAGAATGGCAACAGAGGTTCTGTAGGTATATAGTACCTGAAACAACATAGTCCAGTGTTTCTCTAAGCACATCCATACAAAATATCATTTATCGTGCTATTTATAACAATTAGGAGCTGAATTTAGCCCAAAACATCAATTAAAAAAAAAAAAAAGAAGTCTGGGGATGATGACAGTATAAATCTTGATTCTAGATGTTCTTGTCTTCTTTTCCTCGTAACATCCAGTGGTACTTACACAAGATTGAGCCTGCTGGAAATTGTTGAAGGTCGAAAAAGAGGAAAGAAAAGGAGAGGCAGCCACCTCGATGAGTCAGGTAGATTTCAGAAAGGAACATTATAGGTAAAATTGTTCTGAGCCCAGAACAGAAATAAAAAAAACCAAAGTGAAAATTAAGAAGATTAAATAAAAATGACATAGGGTCATATACTTGTCATTCCTACTTTTCGTACCAGTTATAGTACTACCTGGAAAATTTGCACTTTCTAAAGGGACTGAGGGTTAAGTACAATAGCATATGAATAATCAGGGAAAAGATCATTGCAGCTGACCAAGATCAACATCCTGTCGTAGATGTGTTCAAGTCTATGGGTGAAAGCATGAGACATGGGAAAGGTACAACATCTTTCACCGCTTCGAACTCAAGCCCTCCTTTAAAGCTGCTTCTCTGCCTTTGAAAGGAAAAGCTTCTGAATTCCTGAAGTAAGACACATCTTAGACCATATGAACCACTTTCTGTGCTGACAGAATTTAGTTAAAGATCATTATGTAAAAAGGTGCTATAAGGAAACTTTATAGAGTGAATGCTCTTTATAAACTGGAAGCTAAGGTTCAGCCAGTTTCCATTTAATGCTCCAATATTGCCTGCAGCAGTCAAGTAAATTTCATTACAGACTCCCTCCCCCCAAATGAAAACCATGTGCCTGCTTCATTTTTTCCTCCTTTCCTAGTCCCCCCATTCAAACCTCTCCTCAGTGCTTTAAAGAACCTTGCAAGAACTCATACATTTCAAATAGCAGAGTTGACTCTGGCTGTTATTATTAATTAGGACACATTAGCACAAGTACAGTCCTTCCTAAACAAGCTAAATTACAGGCAAATTGGCATGGGTATATGGCAATGGAAAGTGTTAAAAAGCATGCATGTACATTCTCGCTTCATTGAGCTTCAAAAATTGCATGCGGATTTTCTTTCTCCATAGTGAAATTAGCTTAAGCAGAGAAGCAAGTAGGCAAAGCAGTGTGATTTGGTAAGGACTCATTTTAGTGAAATCGATCTAGAGCAAGATTTGAGGCTTTTTCTTATAGAATACTTGAATGACACCATTTTTAGAAATAACGTATTCATTGAGTATCATCCAAGCAATTTCAGATTTTGTGTGTATGTGTGATTTATGTCGCTGGAGACTACTTCTCTAAAAGGAAAACATTTCTGGAACAGCCATAGACTTTCTTCATGACCTTAGCATGCTAACACATAAAACTAACTACCGGCAGGCATTAGCAAGCAGGAGTCATGGGGCCATCTGCCCTTCCTCTAGATCCTCGTTCTGTCCCTCAGAGAGTGCCACCAGTGGCAGTCGACCTCAAAATTTCAGTGCTGCAGAATGACGCAGACATTTTATCGCATCCTCAGATTGCTGAGGGAACAGCTACTATTTTTCTCAGAATGATGGCTCTCCGAATCCCTTTTCAGGGCTTAAATGCAACTTTAAAATACATTGTACATAAAACTACATTTCTGAAACTCTGCATGAAAGTAAAAACAACTAAGTGTATAAGAGAAAAGTCTGAAGAAATTTTGAAGAGCATTCCAGAAACTATTTCATGTCTGCCTGAACCCGTTAATCACGAGTATATTTAAACACGATGAAGTTGAGCTCTTCCGCTCAGATTGCCAACATATCCTGATGAGAAAACAACTCTCATGTTTGTCTTTCATTTTGACCAGAGTTTAAAATGAGACTGTGGCTCCAGTACAAAGTTTAGCTATGGCCTTCATGCCATGAGGACCATGCCCCTAATGCTGTATCTGCTGTCAGATCTGTAGTGATGTTTAGGAGGAAGATTCTTCCGTTATCAGCAAGTAAAACAAAAAGAATTATTGCTCTAAGATGTCAGTGCAAAGAAGCAGAAGACGGGACTGTGAAGTATGAAGGGTTTCTTTAGTGGTATTCAAAGATTAAGAGAAGTGTTGAAAATAGTAGATGAAATTCTGAAACTCGCATTCAGCATTACAATAAATGGAAGTTAAAGCTAAAGGGACAGAGAATTCGGTTTAAAATTTGGATTGGAAGTCATTTTTTTAATTAATAAACGTGAATTATACTGTTGAATTTTTTGAGGCATAGCATAAGTCCTTTATTTGTATTCTTTTTCTTCCTTGGTAACACTATTAATAGCAATTTTAATTGCTGTTTTCTAGACTTCTGTCTTTGCATGTGTTAGAGTGTTTTGTTAATCTTTGTGATGATTTTGGGAAGCATTTTAAACACATATTTACAAAGTTAAAGGGAGAACTAACAGATCTCTATTGTCATTTGATCACAACTCTCAAATTTTAACACAGTTTTCATGTCGTTCTCAAATTCATTTAAAAATCTCGACATGAGAAAAATAAAAGTATAATCCTAAAGATATCTCAGTACTGCACAATAATATGGAGGTTGATCAACTATTGTCTGTTTTATTATATCAATATCTCATTTAAAAATACAGAAATAACATTTATCTGGATCATAATCCATCAAAACCAATACTGTTTTGTAAATCTGAAAAATAAAACTGTACCATGTCTGCTGGTATGAAAAGACAAAAAAGCTTTTTTTTGCCTTTGGATGGACTGCTCTTACAAATTTGCTATGAGAAGGAGAAATGGACTAAGATGAGGTTCCTGAGGGATTTCTATATTCTCTCTATCTGCAGTCTCAAATGATTCTGTGATTGCATGTATTTTCTAAGATGAAATAACCAGTTTTAAAGCACTAAAATGTTTTCAAGCACGTTATTTTAGTGGGCATTCAAAAGACTGTGTTTTTCTGTATGTAATTCCGGTTTCAAACTCTGACAGCTTTTGTGAACAGAAAAGTATGAGTATGTCAGGAGAAAGATTCGGGCAGCTTCAGTGACAGGATCGCATTAGCCTAACATCGCTAGCAGTAGAGAGAAAAACTTTCTGCATGCCTGAAGGATGTTTAGCCTGTCACTTAGAACTTACACCTAAATAGATAAATGATAATGAATAAAATGTGTTTACTACTCCAGTTTTCCGAGAGACAACTGTGAATGTCCATCTGGGATTCATCATTAACAGTCTAAAACACAAAACCTGACTGAAGAGCAGTAGCCCAGCACGTTTTGGGTTTTACTCTGGCTCCTGTTTGCGTCAGCGGAAGCAGGATCTGTTGCCTTGCTGGCTAATCGACATACAACCTCAGGTTACGTTACACAGCTCCTTGTCCAGGTCCCCAGTTAAATCCTTCTCTTTGTAAAAAATTTTCCTATGTAACTACAGCAAACCTTTAAGCAACCGGGAGTGCATTTACTTAGCATTTTAGAGCTTTTGAAGCAAACCTCCATTAACCACGCTTTGGTTCGCAATGTGGAGCTACCTCAGAGAGAGCAGATTGGATTCCTACCTCATTTGCTTTTCTCCCATAAGAAATTGCAATCAAAATTACACACCTACAATTTAGTATCAAACACAAGGTAAATATCTTGTAGCTACATTTGGGGATCAGTTACATACGTAGAACTTATTAAATGAATTTTTTGGGGTACCTTGTTCCTTAAATTTGAAAATTGTCCCAGCTTAGCATGGTTTATGTTTATGAAGTTCAGCAAAGACTTCATTGCCTTGAATAGCTGAGCAATAACAATAACAAAAAAGCAAACATCAGACTTACAACAGCTCTGCTGTCTTTGATGTTCTCTTCTTGAGTGATGTGTTTATGCAAGACAAATAAGTAAGCTGTCTCCATGAACCCTACTTGAAAAGACTCCAGATTTGTTCTGGAGATGTGGTGTCTTTTCTCTCTTCAAGTATGTGTTGATGGATCAAGGGAGAATGCAGACAGGCCCTAACTGTCAACTGCCTGTAAGCAAAGAGACTCGGCTGAAGATGGAGCATTTGTCAGTGCTGAAAGGGAAAACGATTATAGACACATCTGAACTGTCCTTTTATACCTTATACACTTACCACTTATTCAGGTCACATTTTCTGAATGCATTATTGCTTTGTCCTTCAGCCCACAGAGTATTGACTCTAAGCCTTGGAATAGTTTATTAAATGTAAGAAGGAAGGAACCGACCAGGAACATCTGTGTTGATGGATATATGGGAGCAGTGATAGTGAATTTAAGCAGTACTGATGATTTTATGGTATAGTGCAAATTTGTTTTGGTGGCCTATCTCATCTCTACTGCTGTAAACCAGCAGGCAGATGACTGATGTCCACTGATCTCAAATTAGCCCAACACTGCGTCCCTTCTGTATCTTTCAGTGCCCCATGTGCCTTTTATTCTTCTGAAGAATTGTGGAAATATTATTTTTTACATTTTACAGATGAGGAACTGATGCATACAGTCCTGGATATATCTCAGTTCAAACTAAGCATTTAAGTGAGATGTTTGAGGTATCTACATTCTTATTCTAAGATTACTCCATGGTTAATGGAGTAATATCTTAATCACAGTAATGATGATCACAGTCAAATATCACAGCCATAGTGACCCTCTGGAATTGTCTTCCTCTCTGTTGTCGGTAATGAGGGCAAGCTGGTTACCATCTTGCAATCCTCAGTCGAGTGTCTAATGGTAGCTGAGGTGAATGTGGATCATAAGGTTAATCTCCAAAATCATCCCATGCATGCACCGCAGAGCCAGAAATCCCACGACGTGAGTTCATTTTCCAGTGAGAAGTCCTCTCCTTGACTGTCTTTATTAGCTCACCAAGTCGCATATTCCCTTGAAGGTTCCTATCAGTAGCAACTGTGAATGAATTTTATGTGCCAACTATGTTTTGATCGTTTCTGGCTTCCTGTAATTGGAGGATGGGCTGAGTGCAGTGAACAGTAGTCATCTTTCAAAAAGCAGCTGTTGGTCGAATACTGGCAGTTGTGATATCTTTAGGAGACTAAGAAATATGTGAACACAAACCCAGAACTTTTTAGCTGTTCAAAAATAGTATTTCTTCAGGTACAAGATTTAAGTAAAGAAATGTTGCAATATTTTTTTCTCTATTTATGTTAACTACATATTGGTATTAGATAAGTGAGAAAACATTTCTGTATACACACATTCAGTTCTGGAAAAACAAACAAACAAAACCCACAAAAAAATGACAACAAAACCAAAACAAAAAACCCACAAACAAACAAAAACACCAAAAAAACCCCCATCTGTCTAACTGAAGAAATTAGCTGGAGAAATTAGGGACCTGGGAAATAGCAAACCATATGAAGTTTAACAAAGACAAGTGCCAGATTTTGTACCTGGGACATGGCAGCCCTGGCTGTACATACAGACTGGGGGATGAGATGCTGGAGAACAGCTCTGAGGAGAGAGATCTGAGGGTTCTGGTCGACATCAAGTTGAACATGAGCCAGCAGTGTGCCCTGGCAGCCAAGAGGGGCAACCGTGTCCTGGGTGCAGCAAGCACAGCATTGCCAGCCGGGCAAGGGAGGTGGTTGTCCCGCTCTGCTCTGCACTGGTGCGGCCTCGCCTGGAGCCCTGTGTGCAGTTCTGGGAGACACAGGATAAAAAGGATCTAAAGCTACTGGAGAGTGTCCAGAAGAGGGCTCCGAAGTTGGTGAAGGGTTTGGAGGGGAAGCCGTATGAGGAGCGACTAAAGTCACTGGTTTGTTCAGCCTGAGGGGAGAGCTCATTGCAGTCTACAGCTTCCTCACAAGGGGAGGAGGAGGGGCAGGCACCAAACTCTTCTCTTTAGTGACCAATGACAGGACCCGAGGGAATGGCAGGAAGATGTGCCAGGGGAGGTTGAGGTGGGTCATTAGGAAAAGGTTCTTCCCCCAGAGGGTGCTGGAGCACTGGAACAGGCTCCCCAGAGAGGTGTCACGGCCCCAAGCCTGACAGTGTTCGAGAAGAGACTGGACAAGGCCCTCAGACACACGGTGTGAACTGCGGGGTTGTCCCGTGCAGGGACAGGAGTTGGACCTGATGATCCTTGCGTGTCCCTTCCAACTCAGGACACTCTATGAAGCCAATTTCTATATATTTATGTGTAAGTTAAGCTAGAAGTTTTATGGGAATAGATTTTCAATACGCCTCTGACATGATCTGATCCTCACAGGAAATACTATGATGTTGGGCTTTTATGTAGTCACAGAATCTAGATACTAGAGGTATCGAATCATGTAAAGGAAAAATCCTTCTGTCCTCTGAATAGCAAAGGTTGTTCTAGACATTGTATTTTCTAATGTTTTTACTTCATTTAGTTTTCAAATTTCTCTGCATGTAAAAGCATAGGTGGATCTTAGCAGCAGTAAATTTAAGTGGTGCTAAGTTTTTGTTTTTCCTCTTTAATTGTAATCTTTTTACACAGTAGTGCATTGCCGTGGCTTGTTGCTCCCCATCTCCAATTGCTGTTGCTACTGTGTAAATATTTTAAATGGCAGTTTCTTCCATGACTTGGATGCATCCCAAGGAGGGCAGCAAAGCTGGGGAAGGGGCTGGAAGGCATGTCCTCTGGGGAGCAGCTGGGGACTCTGGGTCTGTCTACTTTGGAGCGAAGGAGGCTGAGGGGCAACATCGCTGCTATCTCCAGGTTCCTGACGAGGGGAAGTGGAGAGGGAGGTGCTGAGCTCTTCTCCCTGGTACCCAGGGCCAGGACACATGGGAATGGCTCTCAGCTGTGTCCATCAGGGGAGGTTCAGCCCTGACATGAGGAAACATTTCTTTACTGAGAGGTGGTCAAACCCTGCAACAGGCTTCCAGGAGAGGTGGTCGATGCCTCACGTCTGTCAGTGTTGAAGAGGCATTTGGGCGACATGCTTAATACCATGCTTTAGCTTCTGCTGAGTGCTGAAGTAGTCAGGCAGTTGGACTAGGTGATCGTTACAGGGCCCTTCCAGCTGAACTGTTCTGTTCTCTCCCATTCTTCTTCCTACCTGCTACTTTCCCAGAAGTAGATGCGGAGGAAATCTCTGATGACATTTCTCCCCAGCCCTGCACGAGCAGAAGGCACCGAATACCCATAACCATATCCCAGCATAGGCGTTGCCTCTGTCATGTTGTGGGAAGGAGGCACGTACCTTCTGATGGAGTGAGAACTGGGAATCGTCTCAAGGTAGTTGGACAATCTGAACAAATTGGCAAAAAGCAAGTATGAAGTACAGTTTGTGAAACTCTTCTCTGTTCATCTGGTTGAGTTGGGTTTCCACAGGGTGGCAAAACCTCACAGCTCTGACACTAGTGAGGCTCAAAGATCAAGCCCTCCATCTGAAGCAGGACATGCTCCTCACCTAAGGAGTTGCAAATCTTTCTGAGGTGAACAATACCTGCTCATTTCCTATGGCTTCTTTTTTTCTTCCTTGTACTCATTTTTAGAAATACCCGATCTGTTTTTCATGGAAAAACATGCTAAACCAAAAGAGCCTGAGAACAACAGTAGAGAGAGAAGATCCATACGGGTGCTCCTAGGCCTCAGTGGCTGGGACCGGCCCCCCCATGGGACCCCCACCCACCGCCAGCGTCTCGTGCCAAGGGCCCAGGGGCCGTGCCTCAGCTCAGCCTGGGGCCTTGGGTCCCTGCCTGAGCCATGTTGTAGGTGTGTGTGCCCGTCTCGTGTCTGCCCCTGTCCCTGGCTGGGCCTGGGCCCTGCTCTGCAGAGAGCGGCTCTCCTGGATGGAGCCCTCAGGGCTCCGTAAGAACTTGTCGTACAGAACTCAAGGCATAACACAGCATAACTATTATATTCTTTTTCTACTCTATCCTATGTATTGTATTCTATTCCATGTGCTCACCATGAGTCAAATAAGGATGAGAATATTATTTACATGAAATGCCAGGGGGTTTTCAGCTCCAGAAACACTTTCAAGGACACAGAACACAAAGGAAACGAGTGGAAACAGGATTTGATTATATTTTATTTTATTTTCGGTTATTTGATGTCATTTACTGACTCTGTTTACAGAGCCGATGCTCACAAGCATTAAGACAACGCCCATGTGTAGCCAGGAGCAGGCTGATGCATTCTTCAGTTTAGCTTGAAGAAACATCCCTTGCAATCTGGCAAAGGCAAGTCACAGAACTGCAAGAGCAGCAGGAGAAACACAGGCCAAGCTGCCCCTGTGTCCTGAAGAGGGAGAACGTGAGGAATGAGGATCAGGACAGACCACACACAAAAGAAGAAGACGAGGAAGAGGAAGAAGAAGAAGAGGTAGATGAGGAGGAAGAAGAAGAAGAAGAATATGAGGAAGAAGAAGAAGAAGAAGAAGAAGAAGATCTGTGTGATACTGTGAGGTATTTTGCAAAGTATGGCATCTAGCAATGACAAGCAGAGCTTTTCCCCTTTGCAGACTTTCTTGGTTCCTACACTGCTTGGCTAGGGATGCATGAAAAGCGCTCTTGTTCCTGCCCAGTGCTTGTGTTGCATGGAAGGAGAGCTGAAAAGTGGCAGATCCAGACGGTGCAGCAAGCCAGGAGCCCTTGCAAGTACAGGCTGTTTTGCAGCAGCCAGAACTCCTGGGGAAATGGAACCCAGGAAAGAGCAGAGCTGGCCCCTGCTGCAAAGTTGCTCTGGGCAAGAGAGCCTGACAGAGCCAGGGGCTGTGCTCTATGCTACGAAGTACAAGAAGGAATTCCTAGGAGAACACTTGGTCCCCACCCTGGGACTCCAAGAAGCTTCCTCCCCCCAGCTGCAGGGCACGAGAGGCCATCTTCCTGGTGCTTGAGCAGCAGGCAGGAACCGAGCCAAAAGGGACCAGAGGAGCTCTGAAAAGTGGTCATGCTCAATGCTACAGAGGAAGGCAAAAAACCCCCGGAGACCAGTGCCAATGTGCCCTGGGGGAAAATTCCTTCCTGACCCCAATGCTGGCGATCGGCTGTTCCCTGAGCATGTGAGCAGGACCTGGCTCTTTGTCCCACAGGCTGTTCCTTCCTCCCAGGAGCTGCCCAAGCCCTATCCTGCCTTGAGCTGGAGTCATCTTGGGGGCTTCTGAGAGTGCCCAAACACCTCTGGCCGGATTGAACTTGAGGGCAAGAATCCTTCCCGTGCCTGTGAGGACAGCAGGGGCTGCTCCAAAGCACTGGCAGCATCTCTACATCCTATTTCTTACCGCTGCTGGCCCTGGCTCTGCAGGGCATGAAGACAGTGAGCTCTGCAGTGCTCCTCCACAAGTCATTCTCTTGGTCTTACCATTGCTGTCCAGCTGAAACGGCCTGATAGCCTTGGGCACTTGTAGGGGTTAGTGGTTCTTCTAATCTTCTGAGGGCTTTGCATCTGTTCCCTGAACAACTGAAGTAGGATTTCTATCCATCAGATGCACTTTGAACGTAATCCTTCGCCATTGCGATTGTTTGTATGTTGTTCGTAGGTTGTTGAAGGTTTGTGGTTGAAGGTTTGTGGTTGGAGGTTGTTTGTTTAGGGTTCCTTGTTTCAGGCTTGTTTGGTTGGGGGTGGTTGTTTCAGGTTGTTTAGTTTAGGTTGGTTGGTGGAGGCTATTTTGGTTTGGATTGGTTGAGGTTGTTTGTTCTAGGTTGGCTTAGGTCATTTGGTGTAGGTTTGAGGCTGGCTGGTTGGTTGAGGTTGGTTGGCTGGTTGAGGCTGGTTGGCTGGTTGTGGCTGGTTGTTTACAGGTGGTTGGTTTTGTTTGCTTTTTTTACACTCCATTAGGTTCTAATTAGGTTGTTGGTAGATTCTTTGTTTCTACCTTGTTTGAAGCTTGTCGTTTTGAATGTTGGTTTAAGATGGTTGCTTTGGCTGGATTTCCATGACTTCTTTACATGAGTCGTTTTAGGGTTGATTTCTGTGGTTGGTTGTTTGATGGTGTATGAAGTTGGTTCTAGGTTCTTTGTAGGTTCTTTGTAGGTTGCGTGTTCGTAAGGCATTGAAACCTTGTTGTTTTAGGTTGTTGAAGGTTGGTAAAGTTTAGTTTAGGTTGGTGGTCTTAAGGTACTTGCTTTAGGTTTCTGTTTTAGCTTGGTTTAGGGTGTTGGATGTCATTTTGTGAAAGCTGATTTGTGGTGTTTGTTTTAGGTGGTTTGGTTTTTCTCATTTTTGTTAGGCTGTTTGGTTGATTGTTTTTCAGAGAGATTCTTTGAGGTAGGTTGTGTTAGTCTGGTTTAGGTTGTTAGTTGAGGTTTCTTGGTTTGGGCTGTTTAGGTCGGTTTAGGTTTTTTTGAGGAAGGTTGTTTGAGGGTGGTTGTTAGGGGCTGGTTCTTGAAGGCTGATTGGTTAAGGTTGGCTGGTTTAGGTTGGTTGGGTGAGGTCCTTTTTGGTTGAGGTTATTTTAGTTGCTTCTTGTAGGGTGGTAGTTTTAGATGGGATGTTCTAAGCGGGTTTTTTTTAGGGTATTTTCTTGTTTTTTTAAGCTTTAGGTTGGTTTAGGTCATTCGGTTGAGCTTTTTGCTTTAGCGTGGTTTAGGTCATTCACTTTAGGTTCTTTAGATTATTTTAGCTTGGGTGTTTTAGAAGTAGGTTTGATTGCTGATGTTTAGGTTCATGTGTTTCTGTTTAGCTAGCTTTGGGTTGGTTGGATTAGGATGTTTGAGTTGTTTTTTAGGTCAATTGGTTTGAGATGTTTGCTTTACTTGTGTTTCTGTTAGTTGTTTGAGGGTGTTTTTTTGAGGCTGGTTGTTTGAGGTAGGTTGTTTGCAGGTTGTGTGCTTGTAGGGCCTTGAAGCTTGGTTGTTGTGGGGCAGTTGAAGTTGGGTTTTGGTTGGTTGTCTTAGGCTGCTTGATTTAGGTTTGCTGGTTTAGCTTGGTTGAGGTTGTCTAGTTGGTGGCTTGAAGTTGTTTGATGTCATTTTAAGGTTGAGTTCTAATGTTGGTTTTAGGTGTTTTGGTAGCTCTTGTTCTTATGAGGCTGTTTGGTTGAATGTTGTTTGAGGAAGATTCTTTAGGTTTGGCTGCTAGAGTTTGGTTTAGGTTTTTGGTCTAGGTATCTTGGCTGAGGTTGTTCAGGTTGGTTTAGGTCATTTGGGTTAGGTGGTTTGAGGCTGGCTGTTTGAGGCTGGTTGGCTGAGGCTGGTTACTTGAGTTTTGTTGGTTGGTTGGGGTTGGTTGTTTGCAGTTGACTGGTTTCTTTTCTTACCCTCTGTTTGGTTTTGTGTAGTTCTTTATAGCTTGTTTCTGTCTTCTTTGTTCCTCTCTTCTTTTTTTTTTTTTAATAGCTTCTTTGTGTTACCTTGTTTAGTTAGAAGCTTGTTTGTCTGAATGTTTTCAGTTGGTTGGTTTAGCTCTGTTTACACTAGTTGTTTTAGGGTTGATTTGTGAGGTTGGTTGTTTGATGCTGTATAAGGTTGTTTCTAGGTTCTTTCTGGGCAGCGTGTTCATAAGGAATTTAAACTTTTTTGGTTTGATTGTTGAAGGTTGGTAAAGTTTGGTTTGGGTTGGTGGTCTTAAGTTACTTGGTTTAGGTTTCCGTTTTAGCTTGGTTTAGGTTGGTTATTGCCGGTTGGTTGTTGTAGATTATTTGATGTCATTTTGTGAAGGCTGATTTGTATTGTTTGTTTTAGGTGGTTTGTTTTCTCTCGTTCTTGTTAGGCTGTTTGGTTCTTTGGGGTAGGTTGTGTTAGTCTGGTTTAGGTTTTTGGTTGAGGTATCTTAATTCAGGTTGTTTAGTTGGTTTTAGTTTTTTTGGGGGAAGGTTGTTTGAAGGTGGTTGTTAGAGGCTGGTTCGTCAAGGGTGATTGCTTAGGGTTGGCTGGTTTAGGTTGGTTAGGCGAAGTGCTTTTTGGTTGAGGTTATTTTAGTTGGTTCTTTTACGTTGGTATTTTAGTTTGGTTGTTTTCGGTGGGATGTTCTAAGCTGGTTTTGTTTAGGATGTTTTCTTTTTTTGTTGTTTTAAGTTGGTTTGGGTTATTTGGTTGAGCTTGTTTGCTTTAGCATGATTTAGATCATTGGATTTAGGTTCTTTAGATTATTTTAGGTTGGGTGTTTTAGACTGGTTCTTTTAGGTTTGTGATTTCAGTACGTTGGTGTATGAATGTGTTTTTAAGTACATTTGTTGAAGTAGGTTGGCTTTATGTTGTTTGGGTTGGTTTAAGCGTTTCTGTTTAGCTTAGTTGAGGCTGGTTGGATTAGGTTGTTGGAGTTGTCTTTAGGTCAATTGGTTTAGGTAGTGGTTTTTTGGTTGCGATGTTCTAAGATAGGCTGGTTCAGGGTTTTTGGTTTAGCGTGGTTTAGGTTGTTCCGTTAAGGGTTCTTCATGTTCCTTGTTATAGGTATCCTGGCTTAAGTAGGTTGGTTTCTGAAGTTTGTTTGATGTAGGTTGTTTTGTTTGAGGTGAGTTGTGCAGGGCTCAAGGCCCACCTTGGTGGAGCAGGAGCAGCAGGCAGGCATGCCAAATGTGCAAAAGAATTTGTGGCAAGGGGCCGTGCTCCTCACTGCATAGGAAGGCACGAAACCGCAGGAGATGCTTGCTGGCCCACATGGGGAAAAGAAGCTTTTGTCCCCCAGCTGGAGGGCACGAGAGGCCATCTTCCTGGTGCTTGAGCAGCAGGCAGCGACCGAGCCACAAGGGCCCAGAGGAGCCCTGACAAGTGGTCTTGCTGGATGCTGCAGAGGAAGGTAAAACCTCGTGGGGACCAGTGCCAATGTGCCCTGGGGGAAAATTCCTTCCCGACCTCAGCCAGTGCTGGCGATAGGCTGTTCCCTGAGCATGGGAGCCAGACCTGGCTCCTTGTCCCACAGGCTGCTCCCGCCTCCCAGGAGCTGGCCAAGCCCTATTCTCCCTTGACTTGGAGACATCTCAGGGGCTTCCAAGAGTGTGCAAATATATCTCGTTGGATTGGCCTTGGGGGCAAGAATCCTTCCCATATCTGTCAGGACAGCAGGGGCTGCTCCAAAGCACTGGGACCCCTGGCAGCATCTCTGCATCCTATTTCTTACCGCTGCTGGCCCTGGCTCTGCCGGGGATGAAGACAGCCAGCTCTGCAGTGCTCCTCCACAAGTCATTCCCTTGCTCTTACCACTGCTGTCCAGCTGAGAAGGGTTTCTGTCAAAAGATGAGCCTTGCAGCAGAGAACCTCCAGCAGCCTCGTCCAGCCTCCAGTCTTCTCCTCCCTCAGCCCCCACCAAGGAATTCCACCGGTTCCTCAAGTGCTTCCCCTGGGATGTGTTGGGCCTGTCCCCAGGCCAGCTCTGGCACTGGACACGGGAAGCTGCTCCTTTTGCTCCTGCCCGGGGCGTTGTGACGGCTGCGTTGCCGGGTGCTGGCATTGTGACATGAGGGTGACAGAGCCACACGTGTGCAGCCCCACCTGCCCCCACTCCACCCAGCATTCTATGGAGAAAGCCTTTGGGGTGCTGTCCCCGAGGCAGTCCCTGTGCTCAGGAGGCCCAGGGGCTGTCCCTGCCGTTTGGTGGCCGTGCACTGAGAACAGCTGCTGGGTGGCCCTGACTCTCCTCCTTTGCCATTCGGCTTGTTTGTAGGTAGCTGGAGGTTTGCTGTTGGAGGTTCATTGTTCGAGGTTGTTGATTTAGGGTTTCTTGTTTCAGGCTTGTTTGTTTGAGGTTGGTTGTTTCAGGTTGTTTGGTTTAGGTTGCTTTGTGGAGGCTGTTTTGGTTGAGGATGGTTGAGGTTGGTTGTTCTAGGCTGGTTTAGGTTGGTTGAGGCCTGTTGTTTGAGGTTGCTTGTTTGAGTCTGGTTGCTTGGCCGGTTGAGGCTGTTTGTTTACAGCTGGCTTTTATGGTTGTTTTATTCATACTGAATTAGGTTCGAATTAGGTTGTTTGTAGATTCTTTGTTTGTAGGTTGTTTGTAGCTTCTTTGTTTCTACCTTGTTAGAAGCTTGTTGCTGTTTTGAGTGGTGGTTTAAGTTGGTTGCTTTAGCTAGGTTTTTATGAGTTGTTTGAGGGTATTTTGTTGTGGTTGGTTATTTGAGGAAGTTTGTTTGTACTTTGTGTGTTTGTAGGCCATTTCCGCTTGGTTAGTTTGGGGCTGTTGAAGCTGGATTTAAGGTGGTTGTCTTGCGTTGCTTGTTTTGGGTTTTTTGGTATAGCTTGGTTGAGGTTGGTTATTTGGTGTCTTGAGGTTGTTTGGTGTCATTTGAAGGTTGATTTCTGGTTTAGGAGGTCCAGGTGTCTGTGTCTGCCATTTGTTGACCATGCACTGGCCAGAGCTGCTGCGTGTCTCTGATGCCTCCTTTTCCATTTAGTTTCCCAGGACAAGCCTCATGCATTTACTGTTGTCTCAGGTTTGGGCAGAAAGCAGTCCGGCAACCCAGAGACTAACGATATTAGCTCTCCCCTGTCTGCACTAGAGGTTTCCCTTTTGCTACCTAGTTATCTGAGTGTGAGGTCCACCAGTGTGGGAACAGTACCTTTCCATTTTTGGAGACTAAAATTGAAAGGGATGATACTCCTGCAGAGGGATCTGGACAGTTGGAGAACTGGGCAGTCACCAACTGCATGAAGTTCAACAAGAGCTAGTACCAGATTTTGTAGCTGGGACACGGCAGCCCTGGCTGTACCTATAGACTGGGGGACGAGATGCTGGAAAGCAGCTCTGAGGAGAGGGATTTGGGGCTTCTGGTCGACAGCAAGTTGAACATGAGCCAGCAGTGTGCCCTGGCAGCCAAGAGGGGCAACCGTGTCCTGGGTGCAGCAAGCACAGCATTGCCAGCCGGGCGAGGGAGGTGATTGTCCCGCTCTGCTCTGCACTGGTGCGGCCTCGCCTGGAGCCCTGTGTGCAGTTCTGGGAGACACAGGATAAAAAGGGTCTAAAGCTACTGGAGAGTGTCCAGAGGAGGGCTCCGAAGTTGGTGAAGGGTTTGGAGGGGAAGCCGTATGAGGAGCGGCTAAAGTCACTTGGTTTGTTCAGCTTGGAGGAGCCTGAGGGGAGAGCTCATTGCAGTCTACAGCTTCCTCACAAGGGCAGGAGGAGGGGCAGGCACCAAACTGTTCTCTTTAGTGACCAATGACAGGACTCGAGGGAATGGCAGAAAGATGTGCCAGGGGAAGTTTGGGTTGGTCATTAGGAAAAGGTTCTTCCCCCAGAGGGTGCTGGAGCACTGGAACAGGCTCCCCGGGGAGGTGTCACAGCCCCAAGCCTGACAGTGTTCGAGAAGAGACTGGACAAGGCCCTCAGACACACGGTGTGAACTGCAGGGCTGTCCTGTGCAGGGACAGGAGTTGGACCCGATGATCCTTGTGTGTCCCTTCCAACTCAAGACATTCTGTGATTCTGCCATCAATAAAATGTATAATCTAATACCCAGTGATGTTACTGCAGGCTATTTTCAAGTCTGTACACTAGCACTCAAAACTGCAATATTTCTGTTGTGTTTTATAAATTTAGGCCCCTTCTTTTCATTGGTAAGTTTAATGGCATAGGATATTAACTTCAAAGCAAGAGAAGTCTGGAAGCACTCTTCAGTCCATAGGAAGCACCGTATGTAAGAACCTGTATTGTTTTGCTCACAATTATATATGCAATATTCAAATATTAATTGCTTCATTGCTTCTTACATTAACTGTGAAACTTACTATTTTCAAAACTATAGGTTGGTTTGTTTGTTTGCTTTAACAAGTATAGTTTCTACAAGAAATCGTCTCTTTCATGTGTGCACTCATAGCACTGAAATACCTTCCTGGCTTTAGATTTCTTTTTGCCTTACTGCAACTCAGGAAGAAATTTAACAGTTGGGTAATAAAACTCCTTAAATTAACTGTTAATAATGGAAAAGCGGATAAAAATAGTGAAGTACTGAACTGTTAGAAAGGCGTGGAAGATACTGATAAGAAGTGGGAGCTAGTTTTCCACATAGGTCTGCTTGTCCATACACACCTTGCAAGTAGCACTCTTGATTCCCACCTGCTTGGCGTGTGCATGATTAGGAGTTCTCTGTCTTAAATGCTTTTGTTACGAAGGCCAACATGAGTTGGGCAGAGTATAAAATAGGAAAGATCTTCATGTGCCAGCATTTCTGTTGGTGAAAGTTCCTTTGACTGCCTGGGACATGAAGCACTGAGGAGGAGGAACCCAGCACTCAAACGGAACAGTGTCAGTACTGTTTACTCGGGTATTCTGCTCACCTTTATCCACAGCACTCCTTTGGCTTAAGCCACAATGCTTTAGTTCAAACCACAGTCACGATTCCTTTTCTAAAGGGCTACAAAGGTCAGTGCAAGAGTCTGCAGGAATATACTGCTTCTGAGGAGGGGTGCAGCGAATCTCTGCCCGCATCAGGCTGAGGGTCTGCAGGGAGGTGCTCCTATGTGGATGTACTTTACAACACTAAGCAGGTGCCAATGTTAAGTGGCATTCTTCTGTGGATGAGCAAGTTTTGCAGCCCTGGGTGCAGCAAGCACAGCATTGCCAGCCGGGCGAGGGAGGTGGTTGTCCCGCTCTGCTCTGCACTGGTGTGGCCTCGCCTGGAGCCCTGTGTGCCGTTCTGGGCACCACAGGTTAAAAAGGCTCTAAAGCTACTGGAGAGTGTCCAGAAGAGGGCTCCGAAGTTGGTGAAGGGTTTGGAGGTGAAGCCATATGAGGAGCGACTAAAGTCACTTGGTTTGTTCAGCCTGGAGAAGAGGAGACGAGCAGTGGAACAGGCTCCCCAGGGAGGTGTCCCGGCCCCAAGCCTGACAGTGTTCAAGAAGCAATTGGACAACGCACTCAGACACATGGTGTGAATTTTGGGGTTCTCCTACGCAGGGACGGGCGTTGGACTCAATCCTTTTGAATCCCTTCCAACTCAGGACATTCTATGATTCTATGAAGCTGTTCTGGGTCACTGAGGGGGGGCAACGAGAGGAGGTGGTCTGAGTCAGGTGACCACGAATTGACCAATTGGAGTATTCCATCCCATTCACGACTTTCTGGATTTAAAAGGTGGACCCGAAGGACTCTCTCTCTCTTCGGCTGGGTCTCCTGCTGGTTTGCTTTGTCTCTGCATTTTTTTTTCTGCTGTCCCTGCAAGCTGAGGCCTCGTGACAAACTGGATCTAGTTCTGGTTGGCTGAAGGACCCTGCCGGAATGGCTGCTGGGAATTGCAAGACTGGTTCTATAATATTTGTTCTGCTTTATTTTTCTCTATTTTTATTTGGTAGCGTTAGTAAAACGTTTTCAAATTTTCCAGCTTTCTTCTCTCTGTTCTTCTTTTCCTTTCCTCTCAAAATCGCCTGTCCTTAGTGAAAAAGGGGGACGAGAGGGGGGGCGGAAAACGGGAGGGGGGAAGAGGGTTAAGGAAAATACATCTGCCGCGGTTTTTGATTGTCTCCCCGCGATCAAACCACGACAGAAGGCAATTTCTATATATTTATGTGTAAGTTAAGCTAGAAGTTTTATGGGAAGAGCTTTTCGATACGCCTCTGACAGGATCTGATCCTCACAGGAAATACTATGATGTTGGGCTTTTATGTAGTCACAGAATCTAGATACTAGAGGTATCGAATCATGTAAAGGAAAAATCCTTCTGTCTTCCGAATAGCAAAGGTCGTTCTAGACATTGTATTTTCTAATGTTTTTACTTCATTTAGTTTTCAAATTTCTCTGCATGTAAAAGCACAGGTGGATCTTAGCATCAGTAAAATTAAATGGTGCTAAGTTTTTGTTTTTCCTCTTTAATTGTAATCTTTTTACACAGTAGTGCATTGCCGTGGCTTGTTGCTCCCCATCTCCAATTGCTGTTGCTACTGTGTAAATATTTTAAATGGCAGTTTCTTCCATGACTTGGATGCATCCCAAGGAGGGCAGCAAAGCTGGGGAAGGGGCTGGAAGGCATGTCCTCTGGGGAGCAGCTGGGGACTCTGGGTCTGTCTACTTTGGAGCGAAGGAGGCTGAGGGGCAACATCGCTGCTATCTCCAGGTTCCTGAGGAGGGGAAGTGGAGAGGGAGGTGCTGAGCTCTTCTCCCTGGTACCCAGGGCCAGGACACATGGGAATGGCTCTCAGCTGTGTCCATCAGGGGAGGTTCAGCCCTGACATGAGGAAACATTTCTTTACTGAGAGGTGGTCAAACCCTGCAACAGGCTTCCAGGAGAGGTGGTCGATGCCTCACGTCTGTCAGTGTTGAAGAGGCATTTGGGCAACATGCTTAATACCATGCTTTAGCTTCTGCTGAGTGCTGAAGTAGTCAGGCAGTTGGACTAGGTGATCGTTACAGGGCCCTTCCAGCTGAACTATTCTGTTCTCTCCCATTCTTCTTCCTACCTGCTACTTTCCCACAAGTAGATGCGGAGGAAATCTCTGATGACATTTCTCCCCAGCCCTGCACGAGCAGAAGGCACCGAATACCCATAACCATATCCCAGCATAGGCGTTGCCTCTGTCATGTTGTGGGAAGGAGGCACGTACCTTCCGATGGAGTGAGAGCTGGGAATCGTCTCAAGGTAGCTGGACAATCTGAACAAATTGGCAAAAAGCAAGTATGAAGTACAGTTTGTGAAACTCTTCTCTGTTCATCCGGTTGAGTTGGGTTTCCATAGGGTGGCAAAACCTCACAGCTCTGACACTAGTGAGGCTCAAAGATCAAGCCCTCCATCTGAAGCAGGACATGCTCCTCACTAGAAAGACCCTATCTGTTTTTCATGGAAAAACATGCTAAACCAAAAGAGCCTGACAACAGCAGTACAGAGAGAAGATCCATATGGGTGCTCCTAGGCCTCAGTGGCTGGGACCGGCCCCACCATGGGACCCCCACCCACCGCCAGCATCTCGTGCCAAGGGCCCAGGGGCCATGCCTCAGCTCAGCCTGGGGCCTTGGGTCCCTGCCTGAGCCATGTTGTAGGTGTGTGTGCCCATCTCGTGTCTGCCCCTGTCCCTGGCTGGGCCTGGGCCCTGCTCTGCAGAGAGCGGCTCTCCTGGATGGAGCCCTCAGGGCTCCGTAAGAACTTGTCGTACAGAACTCAAGGCATAACACAGCATAACTATTATATTCTTTTTCTACTCTATCCTATGTATTGTATTCTATTCCATGTGCTCAGCATGAGTCAAAAAAGGATGAGAATATTATTTACATGAAATGCCAGGGGGTTTTCAGCTCCAGAAACACTTTCAAGCACACAGAACACAAAGGAGACGAGTGGAAACAGGATTTGATTATATTTTCTTTTATTTTTGGTTATTTGATGTCATTTACTGACTCTGTTTACAGAGCCGATGCTCACAAGCATTAAGACAATGCCCATGTGTAGCCAGGAGCAGGCTGATGCATTCTTCAGTTTAGCTTGAAGAAACATCCCTTGCAATCTGGCAAAGGCAAGTCACAGAACTGCAAGAGCAGCAGGAGAAACACAGGCCAAGCTGCCCCTGTGTCCTGAAGAGGGAGAACGTGAGGAATGAGGATCAGGACAGACCACACACAAAAGAAGAAGACGAGGAAGAGGAAGAAGAAGAAGAGGTACATGAGGATGAAGAGGAAGAAGAATATGAGGAAGAAGAAGAAGAGGTACATGAGGAGGAAGAGGAAGAAGAATATGAGGAAGAAGAAGAAGAAGAAGAAGATCTGTGTGATACTGTGAGGTATTTTGCAAAGTATGGCATCTAGCAATGACAAGCAGAGTTTCTCCCCTTTGCAGATTTTCTTGGTTCCTACACTGCTTGGCTAGGGATGCACGAAAAGCACTCTTGTTCCTGCCCAGTGCTTGTGTTGCACGCAGGGAGAGCTGAAAAGTGGCAGATCCAGATGGTGCAGCAAGCCAGGAGCCCTCGCAAGTACAGGCTGTTTTGCAGCAGCCAGAACTCCTGGGGAAATGGAACCCAGGAAAGAGCAGAGCTGGCCCCTGCTGCAAAGTTGCTCTGGGCAAGAGAGCCGGAGAGAGCCAGGGGCTGTGCTCAATGCTACGAAGTACAAGAAGGAATTCCTAGGAGAACACTTGGCCCCCACCCTGGGACTCCAAGAAGCTTCCTCCCCCCAGCTGCAGGGCACGAGAGGCCATCTTCCTGGTGCTTGAGCAGCAGGCAGGAACCGAGCCAAAAAGGACCAGAGGAGCTCTGAAAAGTGGTCATGCTCAATGCTACAGAGGAAGGCAAAAAACCCCCGGAGACCAGTGCCAATGTGCCCCGGGGAAAATTCCTTCCTGACCCCAATGCTGGTGATCGGCTGTTCCCTGAGCATGTGAGCAGGACCTGGCTCTTTGTCCCACAGGCTGTTCCTGCCTCCCAGGAGCTGCCCAAGCCCTATCCTGCCTTGAGCTGGAGTCATCTCGGGGGCTTCTGAGAGTGCCCAAACGCCTCTGGCCGGATTGAACTTGAGGGCAAGAATCCTTCCCGTGCCTGTGAGGACAGCAGGGGCTGCTCCAAAGCACTGGCAGCATCTCTACATCCTATTTCTTACCGCTGCTGGCCCTGGCTCTGCAGGGCATGAAGACAGTGAGCTCTGCAGTGCTCCTCCACAAGTCATTCTCTTGGTCTTACCATTGCTGTCCAGCTGAAACGACCTGATAGCCTTGGGCACTTGTAGGGGTTAGTGGTTCTTCTAATCTTCTGAGGGCTTTGCATCTGTTCCCTGAACAACTGAAGTAGGATTTCTATCCATCAGATGCACTTTGAACGTAATCCTTCGCCATTGCGATTGTTTGTATGTTGTTCGTAGGTTGTTGAAGGTTTGTGGTTGAAGGTTTGTGGTTGGAGGTTGTTTGTTTAGGGTTCCTTGTTTCAGGCTTGTTTGGTTGGGGGTGGTTGTTTCAGGTTGTTTAGTTTAGGTTGGTTGGTGGAGGCTATTTTGGTTTGGATTGGTTGAGGTTGTTTGTTCTTGGTTGGCTTAGGTCATTTGGTGTAGGTTTGAGGCTGGCTGGTTGGTTGAGATTGGTTGGCTGGTTGAGGCTGGTTGGCTGGTTGTGGCTGGTTGTTTACAGGTGGTTGGTTTTGTTTGCTTTTTTTACACTCCATTAGGTTCTAATTAGGTTGTTGGTAGATTCTTTGTTTCTACCTTGTTTGAAGCTTGTCGTTTTGAATGTTGGTTTAAGATGGTTGCTTTGGCTGGATTTCCATGACTTCTTTACATGAGTCGTTTTAGGGTTGATTTCTGTGGTTGGTTGTTTGATGGTGTATGAAGTTGGTTCTAGGTTCTTTGTAGGTTCTTTGTAGGTTGTGTGTTCGTAAGGCATTGAAACCTTGTTGTTTTAGGTTGTTGAAGGTTGGTAAAGTTTAGTTTAGGTTGGTGGTCTTAAGGTACTTGCTTTAGGTTTCTGTTTTAGCTTGGTTTAGGGTGTTGGATGTCATTTTGTGAAAGCTGATTTGTGGTGTTTGTTTTAGGTGGTTTGGTTTTTCTCATTTTTGTTAGGCTGTTTGGTTGATTGTTTTTCAGAGAGATTCTTTGAGGTAGGTTGTGTTAGTCTGGTTTAGGTTGTTAGTTGAGGTTTCTTGGTTTGGGCTGTTTAGGTCGGTTTAGGTTTTTTTGAGGAAGGTTGTTTGAGGGTGGTTGTTAGGGGCTGGTTCTTGAAGGCTGATTGGTTAAGGTTGGCTGGTTTAGGTTGGTTGGGTGAGGTCCTTTTTGGTTGAGGTTATTTTAGTTGCTTCTTGTAGGGTGGTAGTTTTAGATGGGATGTTCTAAGCGGGTTTTTTTTAGGGTATTTTCTTGTTTTTTTAAGCTTTAGGTTGGTTTAGGTCATTCGGTTGAGCTTTTTGCTTTAGCGTGGTTTAGGTCATTCACTTTAGGTTCTTTAGATTATTTTAGCTTGGGTGTTTTAGAAGTAGGTTTGATTGCTGATGTTTAGGTTCATGTGTTTCTGTTTAGCTAGCTTTGGGTTGGTTGGATTAGGATGTTTGAGTTGTTTTTTAGGTCAATTGGTTTGAGATGTTTGCTTTACTTGTGTTTCTGTTAGTTGTTTGAGGGTGTTTTTTTGAGGCTGGTTGTTTGAGGTAGGTTGTTTGCAGGTTGTGTGCTTGTAGGGCCTTGAAGCTTGGTTGTTGTGGGGCAGTTGAAGTTGGGTTTTGGTTGGTTGTCTTAGGCTGCTTGATTTAGGTTTGCTGGTTTAGCTTGGTTGAGGTTGTCTAGTTGGTGGCTTGAAGTTGTTTGATGTCATTTTAAGGTTGAGTTCTAATGTTGGTTTTAGGTGTTTTGGTAGCTCTTGTTCTTATGAGGCTGTTTGGTTGAATGTTGTTTGAGGAAGATTCTTTAGGTTTGGCTGCTAGAGTTTGGTTTAGGTTTTTGGTCTAGGTATCTTGGCTGAGGTTGTTCAGGTTGGTTTAGGTCATTTGGGTTAGGTGGTTTGAGGCTGGCTGTTTGAGGCTGGTTGGCTGAGGCTGGTTACTTGAGTTTTGTTGGTTGGTTGGGGTTGGTTGTTTGCAGTTGACTGGTTTCTTTTCTTACCCTCTGTTTGGTTTTGTGTAGTTCTTTATAGCTTGTTTCTGTCTTCTTTGTTCCTCTCTTCTTTTTTTTTTTTTAATAGCTTCTTTGTGTTACCTTGTTTAGTTAGAAGCTTGTTTGTCTGAATGTTTTCAGTTGGTTGGTTTAGCTCTGTTTACACTAGTTGTTTTAGGGTTGATTTGTGAGGTTGGTTGTTTGATGCTGTATAAGGTTGCTTCTAGGTTCTTTCTGGGCAGCGTGTTCATAAGGAATTTAAACTTTTTTGGTTTGATTGTTGAAGGTTGGTAAAGTTTGGTTTGGGTTGGTGGTCTTAAGTTACTTGGTTTAGGTTTCCGTTTTAGCTTGGTTTAGGTTGGTTATTGCCGGTTGGTTGTTGTAGATTATTTGATGTCATTTTGTGAAGGCTGATTTGTATTGTTTGTTTTAGGTGGTTTGTTTTCTCTCGTTCTTGTTAGGCTGTTTGGTTCTTTGGGGTAGGTTGTGTTAGTCTGGTTTAGGTTTTTGGTTGAGGTATCTTAATTCAGGTTGTTTAGTTGGTTTTAGTTTTTTTGGGGGAAGGTTGTTTGAAGGTGGTTGTTAGAGGCTGGTTCGTCAAGGGTGATTGCTTAGGGTTGGCTGGTTTAGGTTGGTTAGGCGAAGTGCTTTTTGGTTGAGGTTATTTTAGTTGGTTCTTTTACGTTGGTATTTTAGTTTGGTTGTTTTCGGTGGGATGTTCTAAGCTGGTTTTGTTTAGGATGTTTTCTTTTTTTGTTGTTTTAAGTTGGTTTGGGTTATTTGGTTGAGCTTGTTTGCTTTAGCATGATTTAGATCATTGGATTTAGGTTCTTTAGATTATTTTAGGTTGGGTGTTTTAGACTGGTTCTTTTAGGTTTGTGATTTCAGTACGTTGGTGTATGAATGTGTTTTTAAGTACATTTGTTGAAGTAGGTTGGCTTTATGTTGTTTGGGTTGGTTTAAGCGTTTCTGTTTAGCTTAGTTGAGGCTGGTTGGATTAGGTTGTTGGAGTTGTCTTTAGGTCAATTGGTTTAGGTAGTGGTTTTTTGGTTGCGATGTTCTAAGATAGGCTGGTTCAGGGTTTTTGGTTTAGCGTGGTTTAGGTTGTTCCGTTAAGGGTTCTTCATGTTCCTTGTTATAGGTATCCTGGCTTAAGTAGGTTGGTTTCTGAAGTTTGTTTGATGTAGGTTGTTTTGTTTGAGGTGAGTTGTGCAGGGCTCAAGGCCCACCTTGGTGGAGCAGGAGCAGCAGGCAGGCATGCCAAATGTGCAAAAGAATTTGTGGCAAGGGGCCGTGCTCCTCACTGCATAGGAAGGCACGAAACCGCAGGAGATGCTTGCTGGCCCACATGGGGAAAAGAAGCTTTTGTCCCCCAGCTGGAGGGCACGAGAGGCCATCTTCCTGGTGCTTGAGCAGCAGGCAGCGACCGAGCCACAAGGGCCCAGAGGAGCCCTGACAAGTGGTCTTGCTGGATGCTGCAGAGGAAGGTAAAACCTCGTGGGGACCAGTGCCAATGTGCCCTGGGGGAAAATTCCTTCCCGACCTCAGCCAGTGCTGGCGATAGGCTGTTCCCTGAGCATGGGAGCCAGACCTGGCTCCTTGTCCCACAGGCTGCTCCCGCCTCCCAGGAGCTGGCCAAGCCCTATTCTCCCTTGACTTGGAGACATCTCAGGGGCTTCCAAGAGTGTGCAAATATATCTCGTTGGATTGGCCTTGGGGGCAAGAATCCTTCCCATATCTGTCAGGACAGCAGGGGCTGCTCCAAAGCACTGGGACCCCTGGCAGCATCTCTGCATCCTATTTCTTACCGCTGCTGGCCCTGGCTCTGCCGGGGATGAAGACAGCCAGCTCTGCAGTGCTCCTCCACAAGTCATTCCCTTGCTCTTACCACTGCTGTCCAGCTGAGAAGGGTTTCTGTCAAAAGATGAGCCTTGCAGCAGAGAACCTCCAGCAGCCTCGTCCAGCCTCCAGTCTTCTCCTCCCTCAGCCCCCACCAAGGAATTCCACCGGTTCCTCAAGTGCTTCCCCTGGGATGTGTTGGGCCTGTCCCCAGGCCAGCTCTGGCACTGGACACGGGAAGCTGCTCCTTTTGCTCCTGCCCGGGGCGTTGTGACGGCTGCGTTGCCGGGTGCTGGCATTGTGACATGAGGGTGACAGAGCCACACGTGTGCAGCCCCACCTGCCCCCACTCCACCCAGCATTCTATGGAGAAAGCCTTTGGGGTGCTGTCCCCGAGGCAGTCCCTGTGCTCAGGAGGCCCAGGGGCTGTCCCTGCCGTTTGGTGGCCGTGCACTGAGAACAGCTGCTGGGTGGCCCTGACTCTCCTCCTTTGCCATTCGGCTTGTTTGTAGGTAGCTGGAGGTTTGCTGTTGGAGGTTCATTGTTCGAGGTTGTTGATTTAGGGTTTCTTGTTTCAGGCTTGTTTGTTTGAGGTTGGTTGTTTCAGGTTGTTTGGTTTAGGTTGCTTTGTGGAGGCTGTTTTGGTTGAGGATGGTTGAGGTTGGTTGTTCTAGGCTGGTTTAGGTTGGTTGAGGCCTGTTGTTTGAGGTTGCTTGTTTGAGTCTGGTTGCTTGGCCGGTTGAGGCTGTTTGTTTACAGCTGGCTTTTATGGTTGTTTTATTCATACTGAATTAGGTTCGAATTAGGTTGTTTGTAGATTCTTTGTTTGTAGGTTGTTTGTAGCTTCTTTGTTTCTACCTTGTTAGAAGCTTGTTGCTGTTTTGAGTGGTGGTTTAAGTTGGTTGCTTTAGCTAGGTTTTTATGAGTTGTTTGAGGGTATTTTGTTGTGGTTGGTTATTTGAGGAAGTTTGTTTGTACTTTGTGTGTTTGTAGGCCATTTCCGCTTGGTTAGTTTGGGGCTGTTGAAGCTGGATTTAAGGTGGTTGTCTTGCGTTGCTTGTTTTGGGTTTTTTGGTATAGCTTGGTTGAGGTTGGTTATTTGGTGTCTTGAGGTTGTTTGGTGTCATTTGAAGGTTGATTTCTGGTTTAGGAGGTCCAGGTGTCTGTGTCTGCCATTTGTTGACCATGCACTGGCCAGAGCTGCTGCGTGTCTCTGATGCCTCCTTTTCCATCTAGTTTCCCAGGACAAGCCTCATGCATTTACTGTTGTCTCAGGTTTGGGCAGAAAGCAGTCCGGCAACCCAGAGACTAACGATATTAGCTCTCCCCTGTCTGCACTAGAGGTTTCCCTTTTGCTACCTAGTTATCTGAGTGTGAGGTCCACCAGTGTGGGAACAGTACCTTTCCATTTTTGGAGACTAAAATTGAAAGGGATGATACTCCTGCAGAGGGATCTGGACAGTTGGAGAACTGGGCAGTCACCAACTGCATGAAGTTCAACAAGAGCTAGTACCAGATTTTGTAGCTGGGACACGGCAGCCCTGGCTGTACCTATAGACTGGGGGACGAGATGCTGGAAAGCAGCTCTGTGGAGAGGGATTTGGGGCTTCTGGTCGACAGCAAGTTGAACATGAGCCAGCAGTGTGCCCTGGCAGCCAAGAGGGGCAACCGTGTCCTGGGTGCAGCAAGCACAGCATTGCCAGCCGGGCGAGGGAGGTGATTGTCCCGCTCTGCTCTGCACTGGTGCGGCCTCGCCTGGAGCCCTGTGTGCAGTTCTGGGAGACACAGGATAAAAAGGGTCTAAAGCTACTGGAGAGTGTCCAGAGGAGGGCTCCGAAGTTGGTGAAGGGTTTGGAGGGGAAGCCGTATGAGGAGCGGCTAAAGTCACTTGGTTTGTTCAGCTTGGAGGAGCCTGAGGGGAGAGCTCATTGCAGTCTACAGCTTCCTCACAAGGGCAGGAGGAGGGGCAGGCACCAAACTGTTCTCTTTAGTGACCAATGACAGGACTCGAGGGAATGGCAGAAAGATGTGCCAGGGGAAGTTTGGGTTGGTCATTAGGAAAAGGTTCTTCCCCCAGAGGGTGCTGGAGCACTGGAACAGGCTCCCCGGGGAGGTGTCACAGCCCCAAGCCTGACAGTGTTCGAGAAGAGACTGGACAAGGCCCTCAGACACACGGTGTGAACTGCAGGGCTGTCCTGTGCAGGGACAGGAGTTGGACCCGATGATCCTTGTGTGTCCCTTCCAACTCAAGACATTCTGTGATTCTGCCATCAATAAAATGTATAATCTAATACCCAGTGATGTTCCTGCAGGCTATTTTCAAGTCTGTACACTAGCACTCAAAACTGCAATATTTCTGTTGTGTTTTATAAATTTAGGCCCCTTCTTTTCATTGGTAAGTTTAATGGCATAGGATATTAACTTCAAAGCAACAGAAGTCTGGAAGCACTCTTCAGTCCATAGGAAGCACCGTATGTAAGAACCTGTATTGTTTTGCTCACAATTATATATGCAATATTCAAATATTAATTGCTTCATTGCTTCTTACATTAACTGTGAAACTTACTATTTTCAAAACTATAGGTTGGTTTGTTTGTTTGCTTTAACAAGTATAGTTTCTACAAGAAATCGTCTCTTTCATGTGTGCACTCATAGCACTGAAATACCTTCCTGGCTTTAGATTTCTTTTTGCCTTACTGCAACTCAGGAAGAAATTTAACAGTTGGGTAATAAAACTCCTTAAATTAACTGTTAATAATGGAAAAGCGGATAAAAATAGTGAAGTACTGAACTGTTAGAAAGGCGTGGAAGATACTGATAAGAAGTGGGAGCTAGTTTTCCACATAGGTCTGCTTGTCCATACACACCTTGCAAGTAGCACTCTTGATTCCCACCTGCTTGGCGTGTGCATGATTAGGAGTTCTCTGTCTTAAATGCTTTTGTTACGAAGGCCAACATGAGTTGGGCAGAGTATAAAATAGGAAAGATCTTCATGTGCCAGCATTTCTGTTGGTGAAAGTTCCTTTGACTGCCTGGGACATGAAGCACTGAGGAGGAGGAACCCAGCACTCAAACAGAACAGTGTCAGTACTGTTTACTCGGGTATTCTGCTCACCTTTATCCACAGCACTCCTTTGGCTTAAGCCACAATGCTTTAGTTCAAACCACAGTCACGATTCCTTTTCTAAAGGGCTACAAAGGTCAGTGCAAGAGTCTGCAGGAATATACTGCTTCTGAGGAGGGGTGCAGCGAATCTCTGCCCGCATCAGGCTGAGGGTCTGCAGGGAGGTGCTCCTATGTGGATGTACTTTACAACACTAAGCAGGTGCCAATGTTAAGTGGCATTCTTCTGTGGATGAGCAAGTTTTGCAGTCCTGGGTGCAGCAAGCACAGCATTGCCAGCCGGGCGAGGGAGGTGGTTGTCCCGCTCTGCTCTGCACTGGTGTGGCCTCGCCTGGAGCCCTGTGTGCCGTTCTGGGCACCACAGGTTAAAAAGGCTCTAAAGCTACTGGAGAGTGTCCAGAAGAGGGCTACGAAGTTGGTGAAGGGTTTGGAGGTGAAGCCATATGAGGAGCGACTAAAGTCACTTGGTTTGTTCAGCCTGGAGAAGAGGAGACGAGCAGTGGAACAGGCTCCCCAGGGAGGTGTCCCGGCCCCAAGCCTGACAGTGTTCAAGAAGCAATTGGACAACGCACTCAGACACATGGTGTGAATTTTGGGGTTCTCCTACGCAGGGACGGGCGTTGGACTCAATCCTTTTGAATCCCTTCCAACTCAGGACATTCTATGATTCTATGAAGCTGTTCTGGGTCACTGAGGGGGGGCAACGAGAGGAGGTGGTCTGAGTCAGGTGACCACGAATTGACCAATTGGAGTATTCCATCCCATTCACGACTTTCTGGATTTAAAAGGTGGACCCGAAGGACTCTCTCTCTCTTCGGCTGGGTCTCCTGCTGGTTTGCTTTGTCTCTGCATTTTTTTTTCTGCTGTCCCTGCAAGCTGAGGCCTCGTGACAAACTGGATCTAGTTCTGGTTGGCTGAAGGACCCTGCCGGAATGGCTGCTGGGAATTGCAAGACTGGTTCTATAATATTTGTTCTGCTTTATTTTTCTCTATTTTTATTTAGTAGCGTTAGTAAAACGTTTTCAAATTTTCCAGCTTTCTTCTCTCTGTTCTTCTTTTCCTTTCCTCTCAAAATCGCCTGTCCTTAGTGAAAAAGGGGGACGAGAGGGGGGGTGGAAAACGGGAGGGGGGAAGAGGGTTAAGGAAAATACATCTGCCGCGGTTTTTGATTGTCTCCCCGCGATCAAACCACGACAAAAGGCAATTTCTATATATTTATGTGTAAGTTAAGCTAGAAGTTTTATGGGAAGAGCTTTTCGATACGCCTCTGACAGGATCTGATCCTCACAGGAAATACTATGATGTTGGGCTTTTATGTAGTCACAGAATCTAGATACTAGAGGTATCGAATCATGTAAAGGAAAAATCCTTCTGTCTTCCGAATAGCAAAGGTCGTTCTAGACATTGTATTTTCTAATGTTTTTACTTCATTTAGTTTTCAAATTTCTCTGCATGTAAAAGCACAGGTGGATCTTAGCATCAGTAAAATTAAATGGTGCTAAGTTTTTGTTTTTCCTCTTTAATTGTAATCTTTTTACACAGTAGTGCATTGCCGTGGCTTGTTGCTCCCCATCTCCAATTGCTGTTGCTACTGTGTAAATATTTTAAATGGCAGTTTCTTCCATGACTTGGATGCATCCCAAGGAGGGCAGCAAAGCTGGGGAAGGGGCTGGAAGGCATGTCCTCTGGGGAGCAGCTGGGGACTCTGGGTCTGTCTACTTTGGAGCGAAGGAGGCTGAGGGGCAACATCGCTGCTATCTCCAGGTTCCTGAGGAGGAGAAGTGGAGAGGGAGGTGCTGAGCTCTTCTCCCTGGTACCCAGGGCCAGGACACATGGGAATGGCTCTCAGCTGTGTCCATCAGGGGAGGTTCAGCCCTGACATGAGGAAACATTTCTTTACTGAGAGGTGGTCAAACCCTGCAACAGGCTTCCAGGAGAGGTGGTCGATGCCTCACGTCTGTCAGTGTTGAAGAGGCATTTGGGCAACATGCTTAATACCATGCTTTAGCTTCTGCTGAGTGCTGAAGTAGTCAGGTAGTTGGACTAGGTGATCGTTACAGGGCCCTTCCAGCTAAACTATTCTGTTCTCTCCCATTCTTCTTCCTACCTGCTACTTTCCCAGAAGTAGATGCGGAGGAAATCTCTGATGACATTTCTCCCCAGCCCTGCACGAGCAGAAGGCACCGAATACCCATAACCAAATCCCAGCACAGGCGTTGCCTCTGTCATGTTGTGGGAAGGAGGCATGTACCTTCTGATGGAGTGAGAGCTGGGAATCGTCTCAAGGTAGCTGGACAATCTGAACAAATTGGCAAAAAGCAAGTATGAAGTACAGTTTGTGAAACTCTTCTCTGTTCATCCGGTTGAGTTGGGTTTCCATAGGGTGGCAAAACCTCACAGCTCTGACACTAGTGAGGCTCAAAGATCAAGCCCTCCATCTGAAGCAGGACATGCTCCTCACTAGAAAGACCCTATCTGTTTTTCATGGAAAAACATGCTAAACCAAAAGAGCCTGACAACAGCAGTACAGAGAGAAGATCCATATGGGTGCTCCTAGGCCTCAGTGGCTGGGACCGGCCCCACCATGGGACCCCCACCCACCGCCAGCGTCTCGTGCCAAGGGCCCAGGGGCCATGCCTCAGCTCAGCCTGGGGCCTTGGGTCCCTGCCTGAGCCATGTTGTAGGTGTGTGTGCCCATCTCGTGTCTGCCCCTGTCCCTGGCTGGGCCTGGGCCCTGCTCTGCAGAGAGCGGCTCTCCTGGATGGAGCCCTCAGGGCTCCGTAAGAACTTGTCGTACAGAACTCAAGGCATAACACAGCATAATTATTATATTCTTTTTCTACTCTATCCTATGTATTGTATTCTATTCCATGTGCTCAGCATGAGTCAAAAAAGGATGAGAATATTATTTACATGAAATGCCAGGGGGTTTTCAGCTCCAGAAACACTTTCAAGCACACAGAACACAAAGGAGACGAGTGGAAACAGGATTTGATTATATTTTCTTTTATTTTTGGTTATTTGATGTCATTTACTGACTCTGTTTACAGAGCCGATGCTCACAAGCATTAAGACAATGCCCATGTGTAGCCAGGAGCAGGCTGATGCATTCTTCAGTTTAGCTTGAAGAAACATCCCTTGCAATCTGGCAAAGGCAAGTCACAGAACTGCAAGAGCAGCAGGAGAAACACAGGCCAAGCTGCCCCTGTGTCCTGAAGAGCGAGAACGTGAGGAATGAGGATCAGGACAGACCACACACAAAAGAAGAAGACGAGGAAGAGGAAGAAGAAGAAGAGGTACATGAGGATGAAGAGGAAGAAGAATATGAGGAAGAAGAAGAAGAGGTACATGAGGAGGAAGAGGAAGAAGAATATGAGGAAGAAGAAGAAGAAGAAGAAGATCTGTGTGATACTGTGAGGTATTTTGCAAAGCATGGCATCTAGCAATGACAAGCAGAGTTTCTCCCCTTTGCAGATTTTCTTGGTTCCTACACTGCTTGGCTAGGGATGCACGAAAAGCACTCTTGTTCCTGCCCAGTGCTTGTGTTGCACGCAGGGAGAGCTGAAAAGTGGCAGATCCAGATGGTGCAGCAAGCCAGGAGCCCTCGCAAGTACAGGCTGTTTTGCAGCAGCCAGAACTCCTGGGGAAATGGAACCCAGGAAAGAGCAGAGCTGGCCCCTGCTGCAAAGTTGCTCTGGGCAAGAGAGCCGGAGAGAGCCAGGGGCTGTGCTCAATGCTACGAAGTACAAGAAGGAATTCCTAGGAGAACACTTGGCCCCCACCCTGGGACTCCAAGAAGCTTCCTCCCCCCAGCTGCAGGGCACGAGAGGCCATCTTCCTGGTGCTTGAGCAGCAGGCAGGAACCGAGCCAAAAAGGACCAGAGGAGCTCTGAAAAGTGGTCATGCTCAATGCTACAGAGGAAGGCAAAAAACCCCCGGAGACCAGTGCCAATGTGCCCCGGGGGAAAATTCCTTCCTGACCCCAATGCTGGCGATCGGCTGTTCCCTGAGCATGTGAGCAGGACCTGGCTCTTTGTCCCACAGGCTGTTCCTGCCTCCCAGGAGCTGCCCAAGCCCTATCCTGCCTTGAGCTGGAGTCATCTCGGGGGCTTCTGAGAGTGCCCAAACGCCTCTGGCCGGATTGAACTTGAGGGCAAGAATCCTTCCCGTGCCTGTGAGGACAGCAGGGGCTGCTCCAAAGCACTGGCAGCATCTCTACATCCTATTTCTTACCGCTGCTGGCCCTGACTCTGCAGGGCATGAAGACAGTGAGCTCTGCAGTGCTCCTCCAGAAGTCATTCTCTTGGTCTTACCACTGCTGTCCAGCTGAAAAGACCTGATAGCCTTGGGCACTTGTAGGGGTTGGTGGTTCTTCCAATCTTCTGAGGGCTTTGCATCTGTTCCCTAAACACTGAAGTAGGATTTCTATCCATCAGATGCACTTTGAACGTAATCCTTCGCCATTGCGATTGTTTGTATGCTGTTCGTAGGTTGTCGAAGGTTTGTGGTTGAAGGTTTGTGGTTGGAGGTTGTTTGTTTAGGGTTTCTTGTTTCAGGCTTGTTTGGTTGGGGTTGGTTGTTTCAGGTTGTTTAGTTTAGGTTGGTTGGTGGAGGCTATTTTGGTTTGGATTGGTTGAGGTTGTTTGTTCTTGGTTGGCTTAGGTCATTTGGTGTAGGTTTGAGGCTGGCTGGTTGGTTGAGGTTGGTTGGCTGGTTGAGGCTGGTTGGCTGGTTGTGGCTGGTTGTTTACAGGTGGTTGGTTTTGTTTGCTTTTTTTACACTCCGTTAGGTTCTAATTAGGTTGTTGGTAGATTCTTTGTTTCTACCTTGTTTGAAGCTTGTCGTTTTGAATGTTGGTTTAAGATGGTTGCTTTGGCTGGGTTTCCGTGACTTCTTTACATGAGTTGTTTTAGGGTTGATTTCTGTGGTTGGTTGTTTGATGGTGTATGAGGTTGGTTCTAGGTTCTTTGTAGGTTCTTTGTAGGTTGGGTGTTCGTAAGGCATTGAAACCTTGTTGGTTTAGGTTGTTGAAGGCTGGTAAAGTTTAGTTTAGGTTGGTGGTCTTAAGGTACTTGCTTTAGGTTTCTGTTTTAGCTTGGTTTAGGGTGTTGGTGTCATTTTGTGAAAGCTGATTTGTGGTGTTTGTTTTAGGTGGTTTGGTTTTTCTCATTTTTTTAGGCTGTTTGGTTGATTGTTTTTCAGAGAGATTCTTTGAGGTAGGTTGTGTTAGTCTGGTTTAGGTTGTTAGTTGAGGTTTCTTGGTTTGGGCTGTTTAGGTCGGTTTAGGTTTTTTTTGAGGAAGGTTGTTTGAGGGTGGTTGTTAGAGGCTGGTTCTTGAAGGCTGATTGGTTAAGGTTGGCTGGTTTAGGTTGGTTGGGTGAGGTGCTTTTTGGTTGAGGTTATTTTAGTTGGTTCTTGTAGGGTGGTAGTTTTAGATGGGATGTTCTAAGTGGGGTTTTTTTAGGGTATTTTCTTGGCTTTTTAAGTTTTAGGTTGGTTTAGGTCATTTGGTTGAGCTTGTTTGCTTTAGCGTGGTTTAGGTCATTCACTTTAGGTTCTTTAGATTATTTTAGCTTGGGTGTTTTAGAAGTAGGTTTGATTGCTGATGTTTAGGTTCATGTGTTTCTGTTTAGCTGGGTTTAGGTTGGTTGGATTAGGATGTTTGAGTTGTTTTTTAGGTCAATTGGTTTGAGTTGGTTGCTTTACCTGTGTTTCGGTTAGTTGTTTGAGGGTGTTTTTCTGAGGCTGGTTGTTTGAGGTAGGTTGTTTGCAGGTTGTGTGCCTGTAGGGCCTTGAAGCTTGGTTGTTGTGGGGCAGTTGAAGTTGGGTTTTGGTTGGTTGCCTTAGGCTGCTTAATTTAGGTTTGCTGGTTTAGCTTGGTTGAGGTTGTCTAGTTGGTGGCTTGAAGTTGTTTGGTGTCATTTTAAGGTTGAGTTCTAGTGTTGGTTTTAGGTGTTTTGGTAGTTCTTGTATTTATGAGGCTGTTTGGCTGATGTTGTTTGAGGAAGATTCTTTAGGGTTGGCTGCTAGAGGTTGGTTTAGGTTTTTGGTCTAGGTATCTTGGCTGAGGTTGTTCAGGTTGGTTTAGGTCATTTGGGTTAGGTCGTTTAGCTTAGGTGGTTTGAGACTGGCTGTTGGAGGCTGGTTGGCTGAGGCTGGTTGCTTGAGCTTGATTGGTTGGTTGGGACTGGTTGTTTACAGCTGGTAGGTTTTGGTTGCTTTTTACCCTCTCTTAGGTTCTGTGTAGTTCTTTGTAGCTTGTTTGTGTTACCTTGTTTGTTTGAAGCTTGTTTGTCTGAATGTTGGTTTAAGTTGGTTGTTTTAGCTCTGTTGACATGAGTTATTTTAGGGCTGATTTGTGAGGTTGGTTGTTTGATGCTGTATGAGGTTGTTTCTAGGTTCTTTGTAGGTTGTGTCTTCGCAAGGCATTTAGACCTTGTTGGTTTAGGTTTTTGAAGGCTGGTAAAGTTTGGTTTGGGTTGGTGTTCTCAGGTTATTTTTTTTTAGGTTTCTTTTTTATCTTGGTTTAGGTTAGTTATAGCAGGCTGGTTCAGGTTGTTTGATGTCATTTTATGAAAGTTAATTTGTGTTGTTTGGTTTAGGTGGTTTGTTTTTTCAGGTTTTTGTTAGGCTGTCCGGCAGATGTTTTTTCATACAGGTTCTTTGGGGTAGGTTGTGTTAGTCTGGTTTAGGTTTGGTTGAGGTATCTTAATTCAGTTTGTTTAGGTGGTTTTAGGTTTTTTGGGGGAAGGTTGTTTGAGGGTGGTTGTTAGAGGCTGGTTCTTGAAGGGTGATTGGTTAGGGTTGGCTGGGTTAGGTTGGTTGGTTGAGGTTATTTTAGTTGGGTTTTTTTAGGTTGGTAGTTTTATGTGGGACATTCTAAGCTCTTTTTGTTGAGGATGTTTTTTTGTTTGTTTGTTTTAGGTTGGTTTAGGTCATTTGGTTTAGCTTGTTGCTTTAGCGTGGTTTAGGTCACTGGATTTAGGTTCTTTAGATTTAGCTTGGGTGTTTTAGAAGTAGGTTTGGTTTCTGATGTTTAGGTTCATGTGTTTCTGTTTAGCTAGCTTTGGGTTGGTTGGATGGGGTTGTTTGAGTTGTGTTAGGTCAATTGGTTTGAGTTGGTTGCTTTAGCTGTGTTTCTGTTAGTTGTTTGAGGGTGTTTTTTTGAGGCTGGTTGTTTGCAGGTTGTGTGTTTGTAGGGCCTTGAAGCTTGGTTGTTGTGGTGCAGTTGAAGTTGGGTTTTGGTTGGTTGTCTTAGGCTGCTTGATTTAGGTTTGCTGGTTTAGCTTGGTTGAGGTTGTCTAGTTGGTGGCTTGAAGTTGTTTGGTGTCATTTGAGGGTTGAGTTCTAGTGTTGGTTTTAGGTGTTTTGGTCGCTCTTGTTTTTATGAGGCTGTTTGGTTGATATTGTTTGAGGAAGATTCTTTAGGGTTGCTGCTAGAGTTTGGTTTAGGTTTTTGGTCTAGGTATCTTGGTTGAGGTTGTTTAGGTTGGTTTAGGTCATTTGGGTAAGGTGGTTTGAGGCTGGCTGTTTGAGGCTGGTTGGCTGAGGCTGGTTACTAGAGTTTTGTTGGTTGGTTGGGGTTGGTGGTTTGCAGTTGACTGGTTTCTTTTCTTACCCTCTGTTGGGTTGTGTGTAGTTCTTTATAGCTTGTTTCTGTCTTCTTTGTTCCTCTCTTCTTTTTTTTATAGCTGCTTTGTGTTACCTTGTTTAGTTAGAAGCTTCTTTGTCTGAATGTTGGTTTAAGTTGGTTGTTTTAGCTCTGTTTACACTAGTTGTTTTAGGGTTGATTTGTGAGGTTGGTTGTTTGATGCTGTATGAGGTTGTTTCTAGGTTCTTTGTGGGCAGCGTGTTCGTAAGGAATTTAAACTTTTTTGGTTTGATTGTGGAAGGTTGGCAAAGTTTGGTTTGGGTTGGTGGTCTTAAGTTACTTGTTTTAGGTTTCCGTTTTAGCTTGGTTTAGGTTGGTTATTGCCGGTTGGTTCTTGTAGATTATTTGATGTCATTTTGTGAAGGCTGATATGTGTTGTTTGTTTTAGGTGGTTTGTTTTCTCTCGTTCTTGTTAGGCTGTTTGGTTCTTTGGGATAGGTTGTGTTAGTCTGGTTTAGGTTTTTGGTTGAGGTATCTTAATTCAGGTTGTTTAGTTGGTTTTAGTTTTTTGGGGGAAGGTTGTTTGAAGGTGGTTGTTAGAGGCTTGTTCTTCAAGGGTGATTGGTTAGGGTTGGCTGGTTTAGGTTGGTTGGGTGAGGTGCTTTTTGGTTGAGGTTGTTTTAGTTGGTTCTTTTACGTTGGTATTTTAGTTTGGTTGTTTTCGGTGGGATGTTCTAAGCTGGTTTTGTTTAGGATGTTTTCTTTTTTTGTTGTTTTAAGTTGGTTTGGGTTATTTGGTTGAGCTTGTTTGCTTTAGCATGATTTAGACCATTGGATTTAGGTTCTTTAGATTATTTTAGGTTGGGTGTTTTAGACTGGTTCTTTTAGGTTTGTGATTTCAGTATGTTGGTGTATGAATGTGTTTTTAAGTACATTTGTTGAAGTAGGTTGGCTTTATGTTGTTTGGGTTGGTTTCAGTGTTTCTGTTTAGCTTAGTTGAGGCTGGTTGGATTAGGTTGTTGGAGTTGTCTTTAGGTCGATTGGTTTAGGTAGTGGTTTTTTGGTTGCGTTGTTCTAAGACAGGCTGGTTCAGGGTTTTTGGTTTAGCGTGGTTTAGGTTGTTCCGTTAAGGGTTCTTCATGTTCCTTGTTATAGGTATCCTGGCTTAAGTAGGTTGGTTTCTAAAGTTTGTTTGATGTAGGTTGTTTTGTTTGAGGTGAGTTGTGCAGGGCTCAAGGCCCACCTTGGTGGAGCAGGAGCAGCAGGCAGGCATGCCAAATGTGCAAAAGAATTTGTGGCAAGGGGCTGTGCTCCTCACTGCATAGGAAGGCAAGAAACTGCAGGAGGCGCTTGCTGGCCCACATGGGGAAAAGAAACTTTTTTCCCCCAGCTGCAGGGCACGAGAGGCCATCTTCCTGGTGCTTGAGCAGCAGGCAGCAAGCGAGCCACAAGGGCCCAGAGGAGCCCTGACAAGTGGTCTTGCTGGATGCTGCAGAGGAAGGCAAAAAAGCCCCGGGGACCAGTGCCAATGTGCCCCGGGGGAAAATTCCTTCCTGACCCCAGCCAGTGCTGTCGATCGGCTGTTCCCTGAGCATGGGAGCCAGACCTGGCTCCTTATCCCACAGGCTGCTCCCGCCTCCCAGGAGCTGCCTAAGCCCTATCCTGCCCTGACCTGGAGTCTAATAAGGGGGATGATTTAATTATTTTTAAAGAAGTGGGCAGAAAAGCCTTGCAGATGGTAGAGAAAGTGTGTAAGGTTTTCACGTTGCATACAACGTATAATCTATCTCAGAGAAAGCAAATACTCCTTAAGCGGATAGGTTAAACTGCAAGAAGAGGAAGGAGATGAAAGGAGTGTTCTAATGTCTGTCAGCAGCGATAGAATGTATTGACAAGAGAGTAAATTTTTACATAGGTAAGCCATAGTACTTCCCAAATCCATAGTTATTTTTATTTTATTTATATTTATAATTATTTTTATTTTATTTAAACAGTGACACTGCACTAAACTAAAATAAATCATCTTAATCTCTAATGGATTGCCATTTAGATGGGCTTCTGTGAAGAGTTTCTTGTATTGAAGCAGATGGCTGAAATGATTATTGGATATTTGAGCAGGAAAAGGAGAATTCCTTCCTTTTCTGGCATGGGAGGATAAGGAGGGGAGAGATGGGGGAGGAAGAGGTGAAGGACAGTCATTCAGTATGAGCAGAATGGACCTATTGATATCACTGGAAAGACAGTACGATACTCTGTCCCAGAATTCAAGGGCAAAAGTGAGTTTGGCCACTGCTGATGGTAGGTAATGGAAGTACCCTGGAATTGTCCCAGTCAATCATATATCTGAAGAGTACATGGAAGAGTGTGCAGAGAAGACGTCCAGTAGCAAAACTGTTTCTCAATGACTATCTAAAACAGCAACAACTTTTTTTTTTTTTTCAATGTGATTATGATTGAATATATTATACTTGGTAAAGAACAACTTTACTAAGCTCTCAGTTTCTGGCTCAAGGTTGCTTTATAAAGATATTAACGTGAATGTTGAAACAGAGTAGAGTAAAAATGTCTCTCCTTAAAGAGACTGAGGAGACTCTGGTCCCAAAAGAAAAATGGGTGACTTCTACTTCTTAACCATATAAGCCAGATTTTAATGTGCCTTTTAGTAATTGAGTTGGACATCACACTTGAGGCTCTTGACAGAGGTCAGACCTCTTGTCTGCTGCCAAGTAAAGTTGTGAGGGCAGTGACATGCACTTCCTGAGCGAGAGCACGCTGGCAGATTTCAGCTCCAAGTATCACGGTTGGCCTCTGTGTCTAACACATTGGTTTGGAGTAGTCATGTTCCAGGCACGTCCCCACTTTGAGAGTGGGTTCAAATCTGTACATGAATCCTCACTTTGTAGATACTGCATCTTGAAATTCTGAGGGATTTTGCTGCTGATTTTAATGTAGGCTACATTTTTAATGTTGGATTTGGTGATTCACTCCCCTCCTTTGCTTAAATATCTTTCGGTATGGTTATCGAATTGGATTCTTTCCACACCTAGTCAATGGTTTTCTCCTTGCCTTTTTAAATAATTCCCAGCCTGAGATATAATGTGTTCTGATAAGCACATTGCGAGGTACTGGTGGAACTGGAGTGAGAGAAGTTGCATTATAAAAACCATATTTCAATTTTTTTTCTATTTCAAAAAGCACATTGATGGTAGGAGAGATGTGATGCAGACCCTGTGTTTTTATGTATCTTGCTTGAAGTATTCATTGAAAAATGTCTTTGCACATATACTCTGCAAAGATATCTTAGATTCATGAACGGATGTGGTTGCAATCCTGGTTGCAGGACTATACTGATGAATCTCTTCTGGCTCTATATCTGAAGTCAGCTTAATTATCTTTAGTTCAGGGCAGGGCTCTGAAGATGATCAGGAGCACAGCACTGCATGGGTGGGAGGATGAGAGACAAGAGAGATTCAGACTAGATATTGGCAAAGTCTTTTTCATCATGACAACAGCCAGGCAGTGGAACAGCTTGCCCAGAGAGGTTGTGCAGGCTCTGTTCTTGCAGGTTTTCAAGACCTGTCCAACTAGACAAAGCCGTGAGCAACCTGGTGTGACCTCAGACCTGACTCCGATTTGAGCAGGAGCTTGGACTTGAGACTTCCTGAGGTCCTTAGCAATTTAGTTTATGTTCTTATTCTGTGATTAATCTCAGTATCTTCTCACTCGGCTCGGTTGCACTTAGCCCTTTCCATAGAGGTCTGGAGGAGAAATGGCAGAGTTTTAAGAAAACTGGAAATGTAGAGCACAGAAAGTACTTCTGAGGGCAAAAAGTGTCAGGGGAGAGATGTTTTCTAGAGTACCAGATTGAAGGTGATGCTGGATGGCACGTAGACAATACAGTTAAGTGAAGGGACAAAATTGCAAGAAGCTTTATCACCTGGGTTAGTCCTGAACTACTTTACGAAAGAGTAATGGACTTTTCTGAAGAGTGGTAGCATGTGGGTTTCTGGGAGCCACTGGGTAACTTATTCTGTTTCAGTCTGGAGCATAGTGGATACAAACCCTTACTGGTTATGTAGACAAAGCTTTTGGATGCAATGTAATCTTGCCCAGACCCTTTCCATTCTCATCTATTTTATATGGTTTAAGAAACTCAAAGAATAATATTTTCAACTTCTGTGTTATCTAGTGTCTAATGTTGACGTTGAAAAGTTGCCAGTAGATTCTTTTGTAGTCAAAAAAGTGTTTGCAATATGTTTGCTTTGTGTGCTTGTTTGTGGGGTTTTGTTTGGTTGGTTTTGGTCTGGTGTTTTGTTTGGGGTTTTTTATTATTATTTTTGTTTGTTTGTTTGTTTTCTGGTTGGTTGATTGGTTGTTTTTTTTATTTGGAAAAAGCACAATGCATTCAGCCGCCCCAAACAAACTGACCCCTAACAAACTGAAATAAATCCCCATTTCCTGAGTTGATAACCACTATTTCTGTCCTTTGGCCCAGGATCTGCATGAAGGATGCCTGTATTGCTCAGAAAGGCCATGTTCATACCTGGTTCATGATTTCCTTCTGTGGTCTTGAGAGAATGTGTTTGGGGGACTGCTCCCAGCTCAGTTAGGAAAGTCAGTACAGGATTCCTCCTCAGCATAGATTTCTTGGACTGAATTCAGGCAATCTGTGTCAATTAATCAACCAACTCAGGAGAAATGTCCCTTTTTCTGATCTTCTCCTGTCACTGTGCATTACAAATATACTACTGAAACAGGAAAGACTTTTTTTTTTCTTTTTTTTTGGAGATAGGCTTTTCCTGTTGTATGATTCATTAAATGGCACTGTGGTTCCATGGAGATTAATTGTGATCAATCTCTTAGAGGAATGGTTTTAAGGAACAAGACTAAGAGGCAAGAAATCTCGTAGGACTTCCTTGCTGTGCTATAGATTTCTTCCTTGTCTTGGACAAATCACTCTCTGTGTCTCATCTTACTCATTGTTTGCAGTTTTTCAGATCTTAATTAATAGCGGAAAAAAAATTGATTTCTAAGGGAAGGATGTTCTTGGAAAAACTCTATGTATTATTTTAAATGTGTATTCCTATTTATTATGTATGTTTATATGTATTTATACCTATTTTCTCCATGTATGGGGAAGAGCAGTTATAGTTGTGGAAATAACAGTGAAGTATCTGTGTTGGATCAGTACATTTCAATACAGGGTGCAGCTATAGCTCTTAGTGATACATGCTATCTTTTTTTGATCATTTAATATAAGTGTAGTGGGAGAAGCTTCAGTAGGACTAGATATATGACAGAGAAAAGTGACTTCTACATGGGTGAAGTTTGCAGGAAATTAAGGAAGTCTGTACTCCAATCCATTGTTTCGTGCAGCTAGGATATCCCACAATATAGGAACAACAACAAAAACATAAAAAATCCCAACTTTTTTTTTTTTGCAAAAACCTCTGCTTGAACTTCTGATCCTGTCTGCTTCTCATCAGGCAGTTTTTTCATATGCGCGCGTGTGCGTGCATGCATGTGCATAACTGATGTTGATTGAAAAATTTTAATTTCACTTCACTATTTATGGTACATTGGAGACAAACAGCTTCACCAGCATTACTGTTACCTCATTCGCCTTTTTCAGTCATCAGGGCCGACTGTTTATGTCTTTTACATTCACAGAGCTGATTTCAATTTTGAGGAATTCAGGACCATTACAGGAGCCCAGCAGAAATGATGTATGACAGCTCACTTTGCTATCCTCAAAATACTTTAAAAAAATCTTAATAAATAAACAATATATTTATACTGATTGCAAAAGCAGAAAAGAGATGGTGGGAACGGCAAGGAATATGTTATAAGCTTCAGGATTATGTAGAAAAGTCTAGTCTATGTTTTTAAGGAATGACACTTGGAATCTTTTAAGATTCTTTTTAAAGTAAAACAGAAACAACAAACCTTTTCATATTTTTGCTCCTCTGTCGTGTGTTTCCAGAGTGTTTCTCTACTGTATATTTTAAAATTTGCTGTATCTCCTGGAATGGTCACAGTTGACCCTTTTGAAGTTAATGTTTTAAGAAAGAAAAACCAGCTGTCTCTTACCTAGTTCTGAGATTTCACTTGTTGGAGGATATTAAGAAATAGTGGAAGTACTTTCCATCAAGCTCAGCAGTGCTGTGTGTGACTCAGGCAGCGGCTCTCCGGCACTGTTGTTCAGGGTGTCTGAGCTGGACTCTCCTCTCAGCAGACCCCAGATTTTTCTGTCTTTCTTTAAGTTGTGGCAATCAAAATTCATTGTCTTGCCTCATGTGTTTTCTTTCCAGGACCTGATACGGCCATATTGGGAGGGGAAATAGAAATATTTTGGTAGACAAGTGGGGACATTTTCCTACTGTGTATAAGTCAAGTAAAATAGCGGTTGAAGTTTTGCAGAATGTTGATTGGTAATTATACTTTCACTCACTGGAGAATATTTTATTTATATTTTCCTTCATGTGTCCTAAGATATACTAGGATTTCCTTTAAACTGGATGTAATACTTTCTTATGGAGACTAAATGAATAGTATCACCTTTCTGTTTCATTGGGGGAGAAGAAAAAACCCTGGAAATATTAATTGAATAGCCAAATAAACTTATTAATTTCTCAACAACGGTGTCAATCCTGGAATTCAAGTTTGTTTAAATCTATTTTTTAAACAATTTAAAACCTATGTAAATATATTTTCTACTTCTTTCTACGTAAGTTACAGTAACTTGGAAAGTACTTTCTTAACCGTCAGTCCATAACAAGCACAGCCAGGTGCTCATACAGTTCAGGGTGTGTGACTGTAAAGATATATCTGCATGCCTCGGGTGCGTTGTAAAACGGCCAAATTACTTCAACACCCATAAATTGTAAGTATATCTTTATGATCTTTAATAATTACTGGATAAGAAAAGGAATCTACTGTCAGCTGAAAAAGTTTGGTTTCATTAAATGTAAAAATATGTTTTAAACATTTAGACAATTTTACTTAATCCCTGGGATACTGAGTATACCAATCCTTATTTGTGTTTGCACCATGTCGTCTTGCCCCAAGCCCTGCCTCCCCGTGGATGGAAAGAATGATTGGACTTAAACTGTTTTCTGTGAACCTGGACTGAACAATTTTGGGGTCAGCTGTGGCCATTAGATCATGTAGTTTGCCTTCTTATGGCATCTGCCATAGAATTTCATCAGTTTACTCCTTTCACTTGTGTTTGACTACAGTTTGTCTTATTCAGAAGTCCTCAAGAAATAGAAAATTCATCAAATATCTGCCTCTTTTTAAATGCCCAATTGCGTTCATTGTTAAAAAAAAATGCCATTATTATAAATCAATGTTACCTAGTTTTACAGAGCAAGAGTATTTTTTTCATGTCTTTCATGAGCTTTAACTACTTTTGTTTTCTCCCCATGAAAGTACTTATATGACAGAAGCCACATCTAGATGACTTTTTGACAAACTGTGTTGGGTAATTTGCCTGGGTCTTTTCAGGTCCTTTGTATAAGCAAAGTGCAGCAGCTTTGAAACTCTATTTTTTATTGCAGTCAGTGTACTGCATATTTACATGAAAATTTTGCAGTTGTGTAGAGTGCATCACAAACCTCCTGCCTGACTCTAGGCAAGTCCTTTAGCCCATGAAGTTACATTTCTCACTTCTTCATCTAAGAAATGGAGATAATAGAACTCACAACTACAGGGCATAAGTATGTTCATTTTTTTCCAAATGATAATAATGATAATACATGAAATTGGGTGCTATGGGATTGAGTAGAAATGAGGGGAAAAATAAGGCTTATACAGTTAACTTTACTGTTGACTAAGAGCCTACAACCAGTACATAACAGAATCATAGAATTGTAGAATAGTTTGAGTTGGAATGGACCTTTCAAGGCCACTAGTCCAACCCCCTGCAATGAGCAGGGACATCTTCAACTAGGTCAGGTTGCTCAGAGCCCCGTCCAGCCTGGCCTGGAATGTCTCCAGGGACGGCGCATCTACCACCTCTCTGGGCAACCTGGGCCAGTGTTTTACCACCCTCATTGTAACCATTTCTTCCCTGTGTCTAGCCTGAATCTCCCCTCTTCTAATTTAAAACCACCGCCTCTTGTCTTATCACTACAGGCCCTGCTAAAAAGCCTGTCCCCATCTTTCTTATAGGCCTCTTTTAAGTATGGAAAGGCCGCAATAAGGTCTCCCTGGACCCTTCTCCAAGCTGAACAAGCCCAGCTCTCTCAGCCTGTCCTCACAGCAGAGCTGTTCCAGCCCTCTGATTAATTCTGTGGCCTCCTCTGGCCCCTCTCCAACAGGTCCATGTCTTTCCTGTGCTGAGGGCCCCAGAGCTGGATGCAGAATTGCAGATGGAGTCTCACCAGACTGGAGCAGAGGGGCAGAATCACCTCCCTCCGCCTGCTGGCCACGCTTCTTTTGATGCAGCCCGGGATATGGTTGGCCTTATGGGCTGCAATTGCATATTGCTGGCTCACGTCCAGTTTTCATCCACCCGAAGCATCTTCCACCTCCTTGGGCTGGAGTGGCTGGAGGTGTGAGAGGACCTTTCTGTCCTGGTGATGGGTCTCCAGCAGTATCTTGGGGTCTCCAGCGGCGTCCTGCGGTCTCCGATGGTCTTCAGCGGCATCCTTTGGTCTGCAACTGTCTCCAACAGTGTCCTGTGGTCTCCAGTGGCATTCTTTGGTCTCAAATGGTCTCCAGTGGCATCCTGTAGTCTCTGGCAGTGTCCGGTGACGTCCTGTGGGCTCCAAGGAACTCCTCCTGGTTCTCTGGGTCTGCCGGCCAGCCAGAAGATGGCAGCCCCTCTCCTCACCGCTTCCCCAGGCCCCAGGGCAGAGGAGATGCCCCCTTCATGAGGGATGGGGCTGCAGGGCGGGAAGCTGGGCTCATCCGTGCCTTGACAGCAGCTGATCTCCCCACCCAACCCGCTGGAGGTTGGTGTGATGCCACCTCCAGCTGGCGGTGGCGCCGGCCCTTGGTGGGAGCTGCTGTTTGACAGTTCTCTGAGAGCCCCCAGCATCCTGTGATGCCAGTATTCCAGTATCAGTGAGGCATCAGCACACAGCTGGGTCATCCCCATTGGGCTACTTATTAAGAATAAAATTAAATAAATAAATAAATAAATGACCCACTTCTTTGTGCTAGTACTGACAAAAAGGAAATGTGTAAAATGTGTAGTCAAACAACAGAAACAAAAAGCATTCCTGGCTGGGTGATACATGGCTGCATGTGCCTTCCCTCTGATGCTGGATCCTGCAGGAGCAGCTGGGAGGGCCACATGTGTTATTCACAGCGCAAATAGTTCCTCAAGAAACCACAGCATTCATGGAATGGTTTACCTATCAAATGTGTAATTGAACACAACAATTTCTCTTAGGCGGTCCCCTCTTTCTTCAAAACTTGTGGCAATATTCCAATAAAGTATCTTCCTGATGGCATTAGGAAATTAGAGCAAACAGCAGGGACTTGCTCCATCAGTGTGTCCTAGTGTACTATGTGATTTCCTGTACCCATTTTTAAACCAACTTTACACACTGTTAGAGATCCTTTTTTTTTTCTTTTTATGTAGGTTTCTGTTTTTCTCCAATTTAGTGCATGAGCAGAAATCATACCTGCCTAACTGCTGAAATCAGCATAGATTTTTCAGTAAACTTCAGCAGCATCAGAGGTTTTCTGCAAGTACCTTTCCTAAAGCAAATGCTTCACTCTCCAAAACTATTTGTAGCAAATGTTAGTAGTGCTGCACCACAGACCCTCATTCACAGTCACGCATGTTCTTCCGGAAACTGTTTTGGAACTGAGCATTTTAGAAATCACCCTCGTAAACGGATACTTGGTACGGGTTTTCACTTTTTCAAAGTCAGGTGAGAGGGAAAACCTGCAAGTACTATACAACTCCAAGACTTGCTTGTTCCTGCCAAAGAGAAAAAGATTGTGCATTATTAACAAAGTAAGACTATTGCCTCTCTTGAAATATCCCGAAAGCTCTGAACATGAACTGTGTGATGGCTTGTTAGCCTCAATATTTGAACACAGGTATACCCGGTGTCCATCAGTTGAATTCCAAACTCTATGAATTAATTGCTGGCCAATTCCGCAAGGATAAAACATCTATTAAAAGCCAACAATAAGCCAGAAATCTCTTTCCATTTCATATGATAAAAAAATAGAGTGAATCCTGAAAAAAAGGAATAGATATATTAGACAGGGAAATCTTGTAGAGTTGTAGAGCAAGCAATAAAACACATAGTGTTTTCATTTCTTTTTTTATATTTCTTTCGTCAGAATAGTTAGACAAACATGGAAACATTTGCAACAGCAATACTCGGGTCAGTTTAAAGTCTTGATAACACTAAAACTAAGCTAAGGATGTGGGGAGGGCAATTAAGGTCTTATTATTTTTGTACACACTCACTTACACACATAGATATTCACTCCACAGCTCCAAACAGCTGTCTTAGCCATGTCTGCAAAGAAACAGAAATAGTAGGCAGAAAGGAACCACATCCCTACTAAGAGAGTTAGTCATGCAGTAAAACTAAACATCTCTGCAACCAGGGCCATCTGACAGGAACCGTCCCTGTGCAGGTCATGAGCATGAAGTTATTTTAGCTCCCTGGGAGAGGGGAGGGTCTCTTTCCCCTTTCATGGGCTAAAACAAGAAGCTCTCCCTGGATTTTGAGCTAAGACGAAGCGAGCAGAAGGCAGCTTTTCCAACAGATAGAGCAAGGCAAAAGGACCTCGTACAGCAAAGTCTTTGCTGTCTCTTGCTCCTGAGCCCTCTACTTCTACTCTTCTTTCTTCTTCTGGTGACGGGAAAGCAAAGCCTGTCCTGTCCCTGGGAGCCCATACTGGACCCTGCTTGTCTACGGGATGACCCAGCACCTGCCATTCCTCTCCAAAGACATTTACACACAGAAATCAGTGGAGTAGCGGATCACAGAAGCGTAAGCTGCAGTGAACATAAGTTAGAAACAGATCTTCTTTTGTCCGTGGTGACAAAATAAACCCAGCAATTTCTTATTTCATAGAAATTCTCCTCAAGTAGTAGCTGCAAGTCAAGGGAGGTGATTCTGTCCCTCTGCTCCATGCTGATGAGACCCCACCGAGAGCCCTCAGCACAAGAAAGACATGGACCTTTTGGAGAGGGACGAGAGGAGGGACACAAAAATGATCAGAGGGCTGGAACACCTCTGCTGTGAGGACAGACTGAGAGAGTTGGGGTTCTTCAGCCTGGAAAAGGGTCTGGGGAGACCTCATTGTGACCTTTTTGTACTTAAGAGGGGCCTAAAGAAGGATGGGGACAGACATTTTAGCAGGGCCAGGCTGGACGGGGCTCTGAGCAACCTGATCTAGTTGGTGATGTCCCTGCTCATTGCGGCGGGGTTGGACTAGATGAGCTTTGAAAGTCCCTTCTAACACCAACTATTCTTTGATTCTATGATTCTGTCAGCTAGTAAAATTAACCACTTCCAGAGTAGACAAGAGCAGGAATAGAATTCCTATGTGAGCTAATGTTTGCACTTCTCAAAGCCTTCCAAATGTTTAATTAGATGGAAAAAATTGCTTGCGTAGAAACAAATGGACAATTTTCCATGTTCTGCATGATTTGAGTGTTTTAGTTGTATGGAAAGGACAAAAAGGGGGAAGAAAAAAAGAAAATCTGTTTCATGAGAGTGTGGATGAGCAGCAGGAAGCAAGGCTCTCATTCAAGGCACATATCCACAGCTGTGGAAAACCTTCAAGAAAACTCTGTAAGTTAGAGGTGTGAGGACACCTCTATGAGGACAGGTTGTCTGGTGTAGTGGAGTGGGGCCACGAGTCCTTGTTCTCCTTCTTCCCTGGAAGAATAGAGGGTGCCTGGGGACAGAAAGCGGTTAAGTCGGGGACAACCACTGGCCGCCCATCGACTGTTAACATGGAAAACTGCACTCCATAATCGTGACACCCATCCAGGCTCATGAGGTTTAAGCACTTTTTTTCAGGAGCCTGTCTGACTGCTTTACAATCCCATCAGTTTGGGGATGGCAGGGAGTGTGGAAAACCCATTGAATCCTTTCATATTTGGCCCAATCTTGAACCACCCCAGCAGCAAAGTGGTTTCCATTATCCAGCTGGGTTGGCGGGGGCTTAAAAGGGGCCAAGGGGGAAAGTATTCAAGTCCCTCTTATCATTTTCTGTGAGCCTTCTTAAATGGGCCCACTGGCTGTCCCCTGGCTCACTTACTGGGGGCAACGTGTCCAGTTTCCCATCTGAAAATCAGTCAAGTCCTTTTCCTTTTGTATTCCCAAGCCCAAATGCGGTTTTCTAAGACAACAGTAGGCATACCATCCATTAAATCCTGGGGAATCCCCTTTTTGATTCCCTCCACACACAGTAGGTTTCTCTTTGCCCCTGAGGCTCGTGGAGCAGAACATGGCCCCTCACGATATTCAGCCCACGTCACCGTGGTCTTTTGTTCAGCATTAGGGCCAGTCAAGCCCATCCGCCTCCCACAGCCACTCAGTTCTTGCGCTACTTAACTCAAGTCGATGCTGCTGCATCTCCAGCCCACCCCCCATCTTTGGGGGCTAAACCATCACGCGGATGATCTTGCAGTTGTAGGGCATGAAGCTGCAGGGAATCAGGCAGGCCCTGGATTAGGGGAGTCATTCTGTCGGGGTTGGCAATTAACAGCATCGGGGAACTGTGCTGGGGAACCAAATGTCAGTCATGCGTTAGGTGCTGACAGGCGGCTTTCTGGAGGGTCTCAATGCACAAGGGGTCACCTCTTTCTAGGGGATCTAAACCTCGTGCCCATGAAGCAACTCTTTGAGTTGAAGACCAGGGTTCCCATTCATCACGCAAGCCTGCGTCCCAGCTTCTGTGCCAATACCCGGGTGCTGCTTTGGGGATCCTGTGGTTGGCGAGGGAACGAAAATACATGTACTCTTTGCATTTCATCTGTGGCTTTGTGGTTGTTCCTGTGACCTGCCTGCGCCGACTGGCACAGTCACTGTCGCTGCCCCAGCTGGCACTTCATCCCCCTCTGCTGCAGGATGACACAGCAGCCCTGCAGCTCCGCAGCGAGTCAAGCCCAGCATTGCATCTCCCTGCCCTGGTCACGGCCTAGGGCTCCTGTGCCCAGCCCAGCATCACACAATGTGCAATGACTCTACAACTCAAAATACCAGTTTTCTTTAATGCAGTAGCCGTAAGCAGGCAAAGTGTGTTTGAACAGCTGGTGGTTTTTTGGCTCCAAGCTGATTATATGGTCTGCTAAAGGGCTTCGAAAAAATCCTTCTCCCAAGAGCCCTGTCACGAATTCATGACCAAATCTGGGAAGAAAAAAACAATACCAGAGATGACAAGTACTAAATGCAACGAGAAGACACAACAGAGATGATGGAAGAAAACAGCAAGAGGGAAAGCAGGGGAGAAGCAGAGAACACGTAAGCAAACGAGATCCTTGAATCTCCCCCTATCAGAGGAGTAATAGAAGGGTTCCAAAAGACCAGATTCTGAATAAGAAGTATACCTCGTAACTGAAATGCACTTTGGGGACATCTTTCCCTGGTGTTTCCTAAATGCTCACCTGCAATGGAGAGATAGAACTCTTTACAATCTTTGATCTCTCAGGAGCCTTCACAGGCTGCTGTACAGTCATTGTAGGCTTTGAAGAAATCAGGAAGAGCCAGTTCCATGTCTGAGATGGACGTTCTCCAATTCCCACAGCTGTATGCTCGCACAGCCCTGACAAACAGATTCTGAAAAATTGGCCCGAGTGAAAACCTACAGTAACTGACCTGCAGAAAGCTGCATGCAAATTCAGATAGAGTAAATGGTGTTTCTGCATTTCTGGATGACTACGTGAGCTGTTAGCCAGTCGATATGAGGAAAACAAATACTGATGGCTTGTGGATTTTACCAGATATTTCCTTGATCGTAGAGTCCGCAAGTCCACTTCAGATCCACATAAAAAGCCTGCTGGACAGAGGGAACAGAGTGAGTCTAAAGCACAGGCTTAGATAAAGCCCCAGAGGTGAGGATTACGGAATGCAACAAGGCGACACAACAGAGATGACGAAGGAAAACAGCAAGAGGGAAAGGAGAAGCAGAGAACACGTAAGCAAACGAGATCCTTGAATCTCCCCCAATCAGAGGAGTAATAGAAGGGTTCCACAAGACCAGACTCTGAATCAAAAGCATACCTCGTAAGCTTTTGTCTCCAACTCTTTCATATGCTCCTCAGCATCAGGTCTGCTCTGACAGTAGGCCACATTTCTTTGCATCATTTCAGCATCGGGATCCTTCAGAAGAAATGTGTGAGCTGCCGCAATAGCTTGTGGAAGGTTATGAGCCTAAACAGGGATGGGAAGAAGAGGAAAGGGGGAAAAGGTTAACTGGGAAAAAAAACCCAAAGTTTCCTACTTTCTGTCAACAAACTGTCCTGCAGCCTATATATTCCCAAACTTACATCTACCGAAACCACAGTCTCGGAAGATACAATGGCACACTAGAACGGATACAAATCTTTTGTGTTTTATTAGTAGTTGCATCACTAGGAGCATGTTTCTTTTACTGTTGAAATCTATTATTGTTGCAGATAGCATCATAATGATTTTAGGTTAAAAAGAAGACTTTTTTTCCCTTTCTCCTGTACTGCGTTTCTATTTTTTATAGAGGGAGAAAAAAGAAAGAATCTTAAGTATCTGTGAAATGTTAAGAAACTTTTCCTTTTTTCGGGCAAGGTGCAGATGTAACGGTGTCCTTTGGTCTCCGACGTTCCCCAGTGGTGTCCTGTGGTTTCCAGCGCTGTCCTTCGGTCTTCGACGCTCTCCTGCAATCTCCAGCAGTCTCCGGCAGTCTCCAGTGGGCTTCTGTGCACACGCATTTATAGTTTTTGTTTTCTATATTGACATATTTTTATAAACTACCTAGTCGGTATACACATATATAGGGAGAAGGAAAGAGAAAGAAAAAGTCTGAATTATTTGTGAAATGTGAAACCTTTTCCCTTGAAGGCAAGATCCAGCTCCAGCGGTGTCCTTGGGTCTCCTGGGGTCTCTGGCGGTGTCCTGCGGTCTGCAGTGGCTCCACGGGACTCCTCCTGGTGCTCTGGGGCTGCCGACCAGAGGACAGCAGCCCATCTCCTCACCGCTTCTCCAGGCCTCAGGGCAGAGGAGATGCCCCCAGCATGAGGGGTTTGGGTACAGGCTGGGAAGCCGGGCTCACCTGTGGCTCAGCAGTGGCTGATGGTCCGGCCCATGCCCCGGAGGTGGCTGTGATGCCACCTCCGGCTAGTGGCGGCTGCTGGGGCGGCGCCGCCTGTTGCGGGGCGGCTGTTTGGGGGGTCCCTGAGAGCCCCCGGCCGTCCTGCGGCGCTTCGGGCACCACGGTGCTGGAGGCAGCCCGGCCATGGTGCTCTGGAGCCCCAGCAGCCCTGCCTGAGGTGGGCCCACCTCCATGGGCTCCTCCTCCTCCTGCGGGGGATCCACCTCCATGGGCTCCTCTTCTTCTTGTGGAGGGTCAACCTCCATCGGCTCCTCTTGCCTGTGGGAGCTGCTCCTGCTCCCGACAGGCAGCTGCCATTTTCCAGGCAGCAGAGCCATCTTCAGAGGTTCCCTGAACCTCCTCTTGCTTCTCCCACTCGACGAGGTGCTGTCTTCTCAGGACTCTTCTCTCCGAGCGCGATCCGACGGTGGCGCAGCTGGCAGAGCTGTGTTCCAACCGCTGTAACGGAAGGCTGGTCACGGCCCCAACGGACGCTGCGGTGGCCGGCATGGCGGCCCACGAGGCCATGAAGGCCCCATTGCGGGGCCATTTTGCTCTGCAGAGAGAAAGGCCGCCCCTCAGGCACCGCGCCTGCCCTGCAGCTGCCCCTGTGTGCCCGGGGCTCCAGCCCCCTCCTCGTGCCAGGCCTGGGGGCCCCTCAGGGGACAGCGGCCACAGTGTCCCAGGAGGGTGGGGGGTCTCTGTGACCCTCCAGCCGCTCGGCTCCCTGCCGGTGCCGTCGTCCCCGCAGCCGGCAGGAGCCCGGAGGGGCAGAGGGGAGGAGAGGGCCTGGCGTCCTGGGGCCGCTGCGCAGGGGCCACGGGGTGTCCCGTCCCCATAAATTAGAGGGGAAATGAGCAGCCGTGTCTTGTAAACTCAGTTCAGGTGAACCCACACACGTTGCAAGTTACAAGTATGCAATGTATTTAATACAGGGTCTACCATGTATTAAATAGTTCCAGAATCAAGCCTTGCATCAATCCTTATGAAACCTCAACAGGAGGAATTTCCCCTGGTTTGCCAGGGATATGTACACACCAATTGGTTTCCCAATGTACGTTGTATTTGTGTTCAAAAGAACCACCTTCAGAGGGGTTAATCAGCCAAATTCTAAGACAGGTGCCAACACTAGCACTGGCTCAAGCTGGGTACCTACGCAGAGGTCCAACCCACGTATAGAAAACCATCGACTTTTATATCTCTACAGACCATTCACACCATGATTCAGTCCAATAGCAATATTTCACTTTGGGGTCTTCTTGCTTCTCGTTGGATCCTTCGCACTGATCTCCTATGTGCCTTTGTTTTGTTCAGCTGTAGACATTGTTCATGGTCCATAGCCTTGTAGGTGCTGTTTTGGCTGAATAAATCCTTTTCTTGTCAGCCAAGTGCAAAGCAGGCCTCATCTTGCAAGTGTTCAGTGTAGTTTGTAGTTGCTTTTGGTAAATATGAGCAGACCCCTACAGCTTAAGATTTCAGCAAATCCAGCTTACTAAGTAACATGAAGCAGAGAGTGTATTAAAAATCCCACAACTTCATCCTTCTAGATGATTCAGTAGATTTAGTAAGCATTTCCTTCAGCTAAATGATTAATATGAAACTGAAATTGGGGTCATGCACTGACCTGTGAGTAGTTTAACCATCGCCAGATCTTATTTAGCAGAGAGAGCTCAAAATAGGCTCACTCGGCCTCTCATATTTGTAGAATAAAGTGGTTGACTCGTAGTCAAATTGCATGCGGTGGGAAAGGTCTGCATGAGACTCCCTGCGCCCACAACTCAACAGTGTTCAGTGTGCCGTTCTGCTTCCCTGTGGGTTTCCCAAAAGGAGTTCTTGGCCTGGCTACGGCTCAGGCCTTTCCCTCCTCTGGAGCCTGGACCAAACAGCTGTTGGCTTGGCCGGGGGGTTCAAGTGCCTCCACCACAAAGACTGGGACTGGGGGAGCAAAGTCCCTCCCACAGTAGGTGAGGATCTGGCTCATGACCACTTGAGGAACCGGAACGTACGTAAATCTAGGGGGCCTGATGAGATGTACCCAGAGTCCTGAGGGAATTGGCTGATGGGATTGCCAAGCCATTGTTCATGTCCTGGCAGTCAGTGAAGTCCCTGGTGACTGGAAAAAGGGAAACATGGCATCCAGTTTTAAAAAGGGTAGAAAGGAGGACCTGGAGAACGACTGACCTGTCAGCCTCACCTCTGTGCCCAGGAAGATCACGGAACAGATCCTCCTAGAAACTGTCCTAAGGCACATGGGGGACAGGGAGATGATTCGAGACAGCCAGCACAGCTTCACCAGGGGCATGTCCTGCCTGACCAACCGAGTGGCCTTCTACGATGGAATAACCATCCCAGAAGTCAAATCGTACCCTGGGCTTCATCAAAAGGACTTCCAAATATTTAATTAGAAGGAAAAAATAGCTTGCGTAGAAAAAAAAGGACAATTTTCCATGTTCTGCATGATTTGAGTGTATTAGCTGTATGGAAAGGAAAGCACAAAAAAGGGGAAGAAAACAAGAAAATCTGTTTCATGAGAGTGTGAAGGAGCAGCAGGGAGCAAGGCTCTCATTCAAGGCACATATGCACAGCTGTGGAAAACCTTCAAGAAAACTCTGTAAGTTAGAGGTGTGATCACCACTCTCCACTCTACTTCCTCGTCTCCTCAGGCGCCAATATCCCTTCAGCCCTGCGGGACATCCCCAGCTCCAGGTCGGCCAGGTGACACAACAGCACAGATGACATCACTCAGGCTCCCAAAGCCTCTGTGATGTCATGGTGCATTTCCATGACAACCCGATGCTCTCTCCCCAAGGCCATCTGGCAGCTGACAGTCGACCTGTCTTGCCGGATTTCTGAGCGCTCTCCACGCTCGGCGACCACGAGTGTCTGTGACGCTCTCTAACTGCCATCAGCAGCAGTAGACGACGAGGCTATCCTCATCCTCATCCTTATCCTCACCTTGATCCTCGCCCTCCTCCTCATCTTGATCCTCATCCTCATCCTCATCCCGTTTGAGTGCCGTGGCTCAGACAGGTGACGTACCAGGACTCGTCCTGGGGGAGGTTTCAGAGCTTCCTTGCCATAGTTTAGCGTCAGTGGTGAGTTCCATTGGGTGTGATGGGAGATTCATCACCGGGCTGGAAGGACTTTGGACACGAGGAGAAATTGTGTCAGGCTGCTCTTCATGAGGACGATGGGAATCCATCATTCAAGGCAGGCCAGGCTAGGTCTGGCAAGGTCTGGCAATCAGCAGCAGGATAGGAAATTATTGCGATGGGGAGTTGTGGTATGAAAACCCAAACCCTCTAAAAGATGGCTGAGACAGGTGCTGGTAGAAAAATGGCCGTGGGGATGGAGCCTGCTTGCCCCCAACGAACCCCACACTGACCAACTGCCATGGCAGGTCCAGCAGTAGCTCCTGCTTTTAACTGGTGCTCCTGCCCTCCAGTGAACCCCCACAACTGGCTCTGCCCAGCAGTATCTCACCCCATCACCCCTCTTTGCTTCCTCCAACAGAGAGCTTCCCTCTACGTCTGCCAACGGCATCGAAAGGGACAAGTGTGACATTCAGCACCCCAGGGATGGCACCACCAGTCACTGCACGTGTGCTGCCCTCTGTCCCAGGGCTGCTGGTGTCCTCCCAGCCAGCCCAGGTCCACACCACCACCTACCACCTGGCACAGGCCAGCGGCTGGCAGGGGGTGCCGGGGGCCCTGGGGCAGATGGTGCAGCTCCCCCAAGGGGTGCAGCTCCTAAATGGAGTGCAGCTCCCCCAGGGGGTGCAGCTCCTCAATGGGGTGCAGCTCCCCCAAGGGGTGCAGGTCTGCCATGGCATGCAGCTTCACCCAGGGGTGCAGCTCCCCCAAGGAGTGCAGCTTCTCAATGGGGTGCAGCTCCCTCAAGGGGTGCAGCTCCTCAATGGGGTGCAGGCAGAGCAGATCCCCCACGGAATGCAGATCCCTCAAGGGGTGCAGCTCCCGCACGGGGTTCAGCTCTCGCACGGGGTGCAGCTCCCCCAAGGGGTGAAGCTCCCCTCTGTGCCTGCTCCTTGTCCCCCATCCTACACCTGGGGACAGCAGGTGATTATGGGGACACTGGTCCCACACCAGCCCCTGGGGCTGGAGCCATTGGCCATGGTCCAGGGGCAGCCCCTGTACCCCACGGGCTCCTGCCAGCTGCCCGTCCCTGCCCGCCCCGGCCCCCCACCACGCCGTGGCCGCACGTCTCAGCGGGGGCAGGGCCCCCCTGTGCCCCACACCCTGCCCAGCAGAACCCAGGAGCCACGAAAGGCCTCCAAGAAGGGCGGGGTGGCCATCAAGGACAGCGTCCCTGCTGCCAGCCCCCACCAGTCCCCCCTGGCTCCGTCAGCTGGCACAACCACCCTGGAGCCTACAGGTGAGTTTTGGGGGGAGGCAGAGCCCGCGAGTGGGTGGCCAAGCTGAGGAAAGCTGCATCACCCGGGCCTGGCTTGGCTCTGGTTGCTTTTTCAGCTCTGGTGACCACACTGGCAGCTTTGGAGAGGTCGGTGGATCAGCCCGAGCAGGAGCCAGGAAAGGCCTCGGTGGAGGCGGCTGAGCAGGCCGAGGACACCACCATCAACAACCTGCTCGCCTGGCTCGACACCTTGGAGCACGAGGACGCTGTCCCCGATGTCCCCGACAGCCCCAGCTTGACCACCTTCGTCAAAGAGCTCCCCGACCTCTCAGAGTACGTGGCAGAGGGCGGCTGCGCAAAGCAGTGAGCGGTGGCACTGGGGCTGGGGGACGGCGAGGTCATGGGTGACAGCCCCAACTCTACCGCCTTCCTCAGCCAGTTCCCTGACCTCTCTGAGTACGTGGCGGAGGGTGGCTGCCCCAAGGACTGAGTGGTGGCCGTGGGGCTGGGAAACAGCAAGGACACCCTCCCTGACATCCTTGATTTCCCCGACAGCCTCAACGAGCTCCATGACTTCTTTGACTGTGTGGCAGAGAGCACTGGTCCCCAGGACCAAGCCCTGGTGGCATGTCTAGAGGACAGCAGGGACACCAGTTTAACTACCAAACGTCATGGCACAACTGCAGAGGTCCTTGATGAGCTCTCCAACCTCTCCAAGTAGGTGGTGGAGAGCAGCTGTCCCAAGCAGATGGGGAAGGGGGTAGAGTGGGACGGAGAGGACACCCTCTTTGCTGTCCCTGATGTCCCCCGCTTGACCACCTCCCTCAACAAGCTCCCCCACCTCTTGGAGTACAGGGCAGACAGCGGCTGCCAGAAGGAGCACGTGGTGGCAGAGATGCTCCTGCATGGGGAGAACATCTTCGCTGATGCCCTCGACAGCCTGGCCAGCACCACCTCCTTCAATGAAGTCCCTGACGTCTTGGAGCATGGGCTGGATGACGACTACCATGAGGCCCGCCTGGCAGCAGCGATACTGGAGGACATTTACAGCAACTGGGGGGTGCCAGACAGCCCCGTGAGGGATCCTCAGGGGACTATGAGCACTGGGGTGATGGATCTCCCCATCTGGCCTCCAATGAGTCCCCTGGAGACTTCAAAGCTGAGCTCTCCAGAGAGTTCAGAGCAGACTGCAGAGGACACTCCTGTGGCCCGTCCCTGGAAGGATGCCCTGAAGGACCCTCTGAACAGTCCTCTGCTCAGCCCCCTGCAGATCCCAGTGCTGAGTCCCCTGGGCAGCCCCACGCCTGCCCCCCAGTGCCATCCATCCCACATGGACCAGCTCCAGGAGGAGATGCAGCAGAGGCAGCTCGGGGTGGCTCTGACCAGATGGGGAGAGGCAGGCGGCACCAAGGCCAAGCGCCCCGCGCCAGCCAGCACCCTCAAACTGCACGAGACCTCTCCCCAGGACAACAGCCCCCCTAAGAAAAGGAGAAGATGATGGCCCCAGCAAGCGGGGAGCATCCCACAGCAACAACGTGGCCTCCAAGAGACCGAGAACCCAAGGGGTGCTGCGGGGCGAATGTCCTCTGCACAGCAGGGAGGAGACAGGTTTAACGCAGCCAGTGCAGCAACACCCCGCAGCACTGAGGCCTTAAACCCACCCCGGCCCGAGGCAAATCCTTTTCCACCTCCCCTTTAATTTAATAAAAATCCGTGTACCTTTTCCATTTCCTGTGAGCTAGGATATTTGAAGGGCAAAGTGACTGAGTTTGCTAGGGCTACAATGATACAAAATTTCATGACTGCAGGTGTGATCAGACTGCCTAGAGACAAACAGACACAGCTCCAATTTTGCCTCATTCATTCATAAAAATAAAGATAAACATTTGTGGCTGAGCTATTTGCAGAGAAAAGGAACTTTGGTGGAACCTCACGGAAACCAAAACAAAGGAGTCAAATATGTGTTCGGTTTTACTACGGGATGAGAAGGGCAGAAGGCCTGACTGACATTCAGATTGATCAATCCCATTAGCACCATGCTAATCATTTAAGAAGGGCTGGGACATTCTAGGTGGCTCTTTTTCTCTAGTGCTTGCTCTCTGGGGTGCAGCCAGGGGAGTTTTGGTCAAGACGTTTAGTTTGGCCTTTCGTCGTTTTGCAGAGGCCTCGGGGCTTTTCTGCCTTTTTCTTTTTTTCTCTCTTTTGGATCGGTTGTTCAGGGCTGGGATATCTCTTCCTGGGACTGGCTGCTTAGTGTGGATGGAGTTTGTGGGGAATTGCCTGGAGTATCTTTTATTTCTGTTATTTTTATATGTATATACACTAGCAGTGTATTAGTATTTTGTTATTAAACTGTGTTTATCTCAATCCAAGTTTCTCCCTTCCCTTTTGATCCTCTCACCTATTGGGGGGGGATATTGGAGAAGGGGGTGAGTGAGCGGCTATCGTGGTTGTATTGTGAGCTCCGGTTAAACCACGACTGGGGCTCAACCAGCACAGCCACGCCAAGCTGCGCCCCTCGGTGCCCTTCCCAGGGCAAGAAGGGCAAGAGACCTGAACTTCAAGGCCAGCAGAACCAAAGGCCGCTGAGCACCACACAGATGCATCCACTTTGAAGAGCTTTCCGAATTCTACAGTGCCCTAACACATGGTTTCTGGTGACACAGCCCAAAGCCCTGTTTAAACAAATGATCCAGCTTAGGATCTGCCTGGACTCCAAAGAACAGTAACATCAGCTCACGACTTGTGTTTTCTATAGACCTGGGCCATAAACAAATGCAGCAGATGGAGAAGAACTGACGAGCGTGTATACAAAACAAAACAAAACCAACAACCAACCCACACGCATGCCCTAAAAGCTGTATTTAGATTATATATACATACGACATGGTTTCATAGATGACAATCGTATCAATTTATACTGCAGGTCCTTCTCCTCCAGGAACCAGCTATAAAAGAATAAGACAATTTTGTATTAGTGCCATAGGTTTGACTTCTACAAACCCGTGCGCAACAGTTCTTGCTTTACAACATTTTAGCAGATAGAGACTTTAGAGTTGACCGCAAAAGTGGGGTTTAGATTCAGTATTATCTTTCCCAACAGCCAGTGTTTCCCCTACACATCTAAAGATCAGAATAGCTTACACCAAAATAAAGTTAGGGCCGTGTTCTTTTCATGTCTGGTTTTTTCTTGGTTTTGGTTGTTTGGGTGTTTGTTTTCTAAACAGTTACATGGGAGAGGAGAGTACTTTTTGATTTGATTATATTGGTATTTATGGAGTTCTACTAGCTTTTGAACTGGCTCTTATTGATTTATTGTTGTTTACTTGATTGCTTATTGGCCAATCTTGCTAAAACTTCTCCATGTCAGAACCGACATCTTCTGCTTCTGTGAAAGAAGAGCTGTCTCTCCATCTAGAATGTTTGCACCAACAGGGCATCTACGTTCTTCGATGACCTGCTGCTATTCTCTGTGCACTGCCAGGGTGGGTCTGGCTTCATCTTCACGCACACGCTTGGTACCTGAGCTGAGAGCTGGCTGAGGACAGCCACCCCCACTGGCTTCCTCATCCTCAGATGGAAAAAACACCATCTCGACACCCCTGTAACTTCGGTGATGCTCCAGGGTAGTGTGGTGGTCTTCGGTGGTGTCTTGTGCTCTCCAGCAGCGTTATGTGCTCTCCGACAGTCTCCAGCCGTGACCTTCTGTCTCCAGTGGTCTCCTCCAGTCTCCAGCGTTATTGGGCAGTGTCCGATGGTCTCCAATGGGATCCAAGGGACTTCTCCTGGTTCTCTGGGGCTGCAAGCCAGAGGATAGCAGCCCATCTCCTCACCGCTTCCCCAGGCCCCAGGGCAGAGGAGATGCCCCGGCAGGAGGGCTGGGGCTGCAGGCTGGGAAGCCGGGCTCACCTGTGGCTCAGCAGCGGCTGATGGTCCGGCCCATGCCCCGGAGGTGGCTGTGATGCCACCTCCGGCTAGTGGCGGCTGCTGGGGCGGAGCCGCCTGTTGTGAGGCGGCTGTTTGGGGGTCTCTGAGAGCCCCCGGCCGTCCTGCGGCGCTTCGGGCACCACAGTGCTGGAGGCAGCCCGGCCATGGTGCTCTGGAGCCCCAGCAGCCCTGCCTCAGGTGCATCCACCTCCGGGGACTCATCTTCTTGCTGGGGAGGGTCAGCCTCCATGGGCTCCTCTTGCCTGTGGGAGCTGCTATGGGCGCCTCTAAGAATTATATCTTAACCCAAATTATGCAGTTATCTCAATAAGCTGCAGAGATTCACGCAAACACCAACTTTAAACTGGGGTAAGCCTTACGCTGCCTAACGACTTGAAGGGAAAGGAGGAAGAGAGAGAGAAAGAGATCATCAGTCCTGAGAGAAAGAGGGACAGACAGAGTGACCCTCTCCTCATGAACTTGCCCCTATTTATGGGCCCCACGTTCTTTTATCAATGACATATCTAAAAGCTAATAGATTTTGCTAAGTCATCTTTTACACTTGTTGAACTTGAAAATTTATTTCTCCAAAGACATATCTTGTCCAACTGCTCAAAACGCGTACTTGCCAAGCTCTCTAAAACCTATTCTTGTTTGCACTAGTTACACTGTGTGCAAAATTTGCCTCCATTTTTAATGCAAGCATTTGTCCGAGGGTGTAACAACCATATATTTCAATTCCCACAGTTCCTTCCAACAAACCTTATATTCACTTCAAAATAACCACCTTCAGAGTGGGAATCCCACCACAGTGCTATGGTGCGAGGAACAGGAACAGAGGTAACATAGGACCCATCTCAAGTTTGTTTCCACAACTCTCCACAAGTACAGGATATTTCAAAAAGGTGGACCCAATTTGAAATCACTCTGTGTTGGAAATTGGGGCCATCTTTTTGAAAGACCCTGGAGTATTGCTTGAGGCTTCATACAAAGCGTTTGAGTTTTCAGTCCGTGTCCTGTTACTTTTCCACAGCTATTCCTCTTTCTGTTCAAGAAAACGGGACTTGGTTATTCCCCATGTGGGGTTTCCCCCTGTGTGATTAAGGCTTTTTAAACTCGTTTTTCAATATTTTTGTATGATTCCAACAAACCATTGTAAATTTAAATCCTTCTGCCACTGAACCAGGGAGGGCAACACATATCCCCTGGTCCCTCTGGTTCCAAATATGCGTGAGCCCTTGTATCAAGTCCAAAGCTACATTCGATAGAGTCTGGTTAGGCACTGGCAAAAACAGTATTAGTCCTATACCACGTATAAATGTACATTTCTCCCACATCTTTTTTCCCTTGTAAAATAAAGGAAAACTAAGATCCAAAGAATCCCAAACCAGATTAAAATAACCAACCATACATCAATAAAAATAAACAAATAAATAATTAAATAAACAACACTGATAGTCAACAGAAAACGAAGGGACAATCTGCCGGGTGCTGATCTAGTGCTCCTTCCCGTGATTGTCACTGGCTTTTTGTATATATATTCATTGCTGTCTTTAAAACGAGGGGTACAGTGCCAAGGGTGGGCAGTTCTATGAGGACAGGTTGTCTGGTGTAGTGGAGCGGGGCCATGAGTCCTTGTTCTCCGTCTTCGGGGAACTGTGCTGGGGAACCAAATGTCAGTCATGCGTTAGGTGCTGACAGGCGGCTTTCTGGAGGCTCTCAGTTAAATGACTAACGGAGGGGGGTCTCAATGCACAAGGGGTCACCTCTTTCTAGGGGATCTAAACCCCGTGCCCATGAAGCAACTCTTTGAGTTGAAGACCAGGGTTCCCATTCATCACGCAAGCCTGCGTCCCAGCTTCTGTGCCAATACCCGGGTGCTGCTTTGGGGATCCTGTGGTTGGCGAGGGAACGAAAATACATGTACTCTTTGCATTTCATCTGTGGCTTTGTGGTTGTTCCTGTGACCTGCCTGCGCCGACTGGCACAGTCACTGTCGCTGCCCCAGCTGGCACTTCATCCCCCTCTGCTGCAGGATGACACAGCAGCCCTGCAGCTCCGCAGCGAGTCAAGCCCAGCATTGCATCTCCCTGCCCTGGTCACGGCCTAGGGCTCCTGTGCCCAGCCCAGCATCACAGAATGTGCAATGACTCTACAACTCAAAATACCAGTTTTCTTTAATGCAGTAGCAGTAAGCAGGCAAAGTGTGTTTGAACAGCTGGTGGTTTTTTGGCTCCAAGCTGATTATATGGTCTGCTAAAGGGCTTCGAAAAAATCCTTCTCCCAAGAGCCCTGTCACGAATTCATGACCAAATCTGGGAAGAAAAAAACAATACCAGAGATGACAAGTACTAAATGCAACAAGAAGACACAACAGAGATGATGGAAGAAAACAGCAAGAGGGAAAGCAGGGGAGGAGCAGAGAACATGTAAGCAAACGAGATCCTTGAATCTCCCCCTATCAGAGGAGTAATAGAAGGGTTCCAAAAGACCAGATTCTCAATAAGAAGTATACCTCGTAACTGAAATGCACTTTGGGGACATCTTTCCCTGGTGTTTCCTAAATGCTCACCTGCAATGGAGAGATAGAACTCTTTACAATCTTTGATCTCTCAGGAGCCTTCACAGGCTGCTGTAGAGTCATTGAAGGCTTTGAAGAAATCAGGAAGAGCCAGTTCCATGTCTGAGATGGACGTTCTCCAATTCCCACAGCTGTATGCTCGCACAACCCTGACAAACAGATTCTGAAAAATTGGCCCGAGTGAAAACCTACAGTAACTGACCTGCAGAAAGCTGCATGCAAATTCAGATAGAGTAAATGGTGTTTCTGCATTTCTGGATGACTACGTGAGCTGTAAGCCAGTCGATATGAGGAAAACAAATACTGATGGCTTGTGGATTTTACCAGATATTTCCTCGATCGTAGAGTCCGCAAGTCCACTTCAGATCCACATAAAAAGCCCGCTGGACAGAGGGAACAGAGTGAGTCTAAAGCACAGGCTTAGATAAAGCCCCAGAGGTGAGGATTACGGAATGCAACAAGGCGACACAACAGAGATGACGAAGGAAAACAGCAAGAGGGAAAGGAGAAGCAGAGAACACGTAAGCAAACGAGATCCTTGAATCTCCCCCAATCAGAGGAGTAATAGAAGGGTTCCACAAGACCAGACTCTGAATCAAAAGCATACCTCGTAAGCTTTTGTCTCCAACTCTTTCATATGCTCCTCAGCATCAGTTCTGCCCTGACAGTAGGCCACATTTCTTTGCATCATTTCAGCATCGGCATCCTTCAGAAGAAACGTGTGAGCTGCCGCAATAGCTTGTGGAAGGTTATGAGCCTAAACAGGGATGGGAAGAAGAGGAAAGGGGAAAAAGGTTAACTGGGAAAAAAACCCCGAAGTTTCCCACTTTCTGTCAACAAACTGTCCTGCAGCCTATATATTCCCAAACTTACATCTACCGAAACCACAGTCTTGGCAGATACAATGGCACACTAGAACAGATACAAATCTTTTGTGTTTTATTAGTAGTTGCATCACTAGGAGCATGTTTCTTTTACTGTTAAAATCTATTATTGTTGCAGATAGCATCATAATGATTTTAGGTTACAAAGAAGACTTTTTTTCCCTTCCTCCTGTACTGCGTTTCTATTTTTTATAGAGGGAGAGGGAAAGAAAAAGTCTTCAGTATCTGTGAAATGTTAAGAAACTTTTCCTTTTTTCAGGCAAGGTGCAGATCCAACGGTGTCCTTTGGTCTCCGACGTTCCCCAGTGGTGTCCTGTGCTTTCCAGCGCTGTCCTTCGGTCTTCGACGCTCTCCTGCAATCTCCAGCAGTCTCCGGCGGTCTCCAGTGGGCTTCTGTGCACACACATTTATAGTTTTTATTTTCTATATTGACATATTTTTATAAACTACGTAGTCGGTATACACATATATAGGGAGAAGGAAAGAGAAAGAAAAAGTCTGAATTATTCGTGAAACGTGAAACCTTTTCCCTTGAAGGCAAGATCCAGCTCCAGCGGTGTCCTTGGGTCTCCTGGGGTCTCTGGCGGTGTCCTGCGGTCTGCAGTGGCTCCATGGGACTCCTCCTGGTGCTCTGGGGCTGCCGACCAGAGGACAGCAGCCCATCTCCTCACCGCTTCTCCAGGCCTCAGGGCAGAGGAGATGCCCCCAGCATGAGGGGTTTGGGTACAGGCTGGGAAGCCGGGCTCACCTGTGGCTCAGCAGCGGCTGATGGTCCGGCCCATGCCCCGGAGGTGGCTGTGATGCCACCTCCGGCTAGTGGCGGCTGCTGGGGCGGCGCCGCCTGTTGCGAGGCGGCTGTTTGGGGGGTCCCTGAGAGCCCCCGGCCGTCCTGCGGCGCTTCGGGCACCACGGTGCTGGAGGCAGCCCGGCCATGGTGCTCTGGAGCCTCAGCAGCCCTGCCTGAGGTGGGCCCACCTCCATGGGCTCCTCCTCCTCCTGCGGGGGATCCACCTCCATGGGCTCCTCTTCTTGCTGGGGAGGGTCAACCTCCATGGGCTCCTCTTGCCTGTGGGAGCTGCTCCTGCTCCCGACAGGCAGCTGCCGTTTTCCGGGCAGCGGAGCCATCTTCAGAGGTTCCCTGAACCTCCTCTTGCTTCTCCCACTCGACGAGGCGCTGTCTTCTCAGGACTCTTCTCTCCGAGCGCGATCCGACGGTGGCGCAGCTGGCAGAGCTGTGTTCCAACCGCTGTAACGGAAGGCTGGTCACGGCCCCAACGGACGCTGCGGTGGCCGGCATGGCGGCCCACGAGGCCATGAAGGCCCCATTGCGGGGCCATTTTGCTCTGCAGAGAGAAAGGCCGCCCCTCAGGCACCGCGCCTGCCCTGCAGCTGCCCCTGTGTGCCCGGGGCTCCAGCCCCCTCCTCATGCCAGGCCTGGGGGCCCCTCAGGGGACAGCGGCCACAGTGTCCCAGGAGGGTCGGGGGGTCTCTGTGACCCTCCAGCCGCTCGGCTCCCTGCCGGTGCCGTCATCCCCGCAGCCGGCAGGAGCCCAGAGGTGATTCAGCTAGTGCCATAGCTCTTCCGCAGGGTTTCTGTAAAGCAGGACACATGGCAGCTCGTTCTTCTCTTTCACATCCCTTCATTTCACTGTCTCTTCATAACCCAATAGAAATATTTTGAAAAGGTAATGCTTACATATATCTGTGGCTCGTTTACCTAATCAAAAGAATATTGACATATTTGGGCAAGAAGAACCAAGTATGGTTATTAGTTTGCTCGAAATAAACAATTATTAATGTAGTTGAGAGAGTGATTTTAATCTCGTTTTCATTTTGGTTCATTTAAAAATTTGGGAACTGTGACTCTGAGGAGGGGATATACCCTCTTCTCCCAATGTTCCCTCCTTCTCTCAGGGGAGATTTTAGGACTTCTCAGAGCAGGGGTCCAGAAGAGAAAATGTGGTTGCTGTGAAGAGGTATCATTAGTGCAGTATGTGGATGCAGGCGCCTACCTTCCTGCATGAACCCTTTTACCACAAGCAGATTCCTGTTCTGACACACAGCCTTCAGCAAAATCAGCCAACAACTATTAGCCAGACACGGGTGTCTTTGGCATTCAGCAAATTACTTGTGTATTAGACAGTGCTGATTACCCAGAAAACAGTATAAATAGCACATTTTATATGACACTTGTAAAATTGATTATTTTCCCCGTTGCCGAGTTAGTAGGCCAGAAACTTCAATAGTGTGACAGAGTTCAAGGGGATAATTCTGGTTGCAAAATTACAAACGAACAAAAGAAAAAGACGTGTCATTGTAACGTTCTTTGGCTGATTCCATTTTCACTATGACTTGTTTGCATTGTTGCAAACCCTTTGTCCAAACAGAGTTTTAATTTCTGTTGCATTCTGACTTCTGTGCTGATTAATTATGAACCAAATTTAGCATTATATATATGATTTGTCTGTATATTACCTTATTATAGCCTTTGCTTTTATCAAGATGTTCATAGATTTGTTAATCAAATGACATTACCTAATCTTTATAAAGTATTTCAGTGTTTTCATTTGAATAGCAGTTACCAGGAGAGTCCTTTGAAAAGTTCAAATGAAAAGTTGAGTTGCCAGATGATGATATTTTTCAACCTGAACTGTTTGGTAATTCTTTAAATAGATTCATCTGAAAAAGAAAAATTAAGCGCAATATTTCTTTGCAGCCATTTAGAATGGGACAGTTTAGAACTTGTTTGATCTTTCATCCCAAAGTAATATTTTGAGACTAAGTCCATTTGTGCTTTATTAGAACATGAATATGACGACTTAGTTTCCAATTGAAATGAACATTTCATTTTATCCCAGATTTCATTCTTTTTATCCTTCTGGATGTTACTATGGCTTGAAAAAGCAACTATTTGCAGAAGGATAACGTTGTTAAAAACGCCTCTTAACTTTTAGAAGATTTCAAAATTTCCACAATGCCTGGTTAGAAAAAAACAGAATTTAACTACTGTTTTTAAAATTTATGTTCTGAAAGTACAAGCTCAGTTTCTATTGCACATGTGAATAGCATAACTGCTCCAAGTTCCCGGGAACATTGTGTACTGGTAAAACTACTTACAAGTGTCTGAACAATTAAGTCTCTTAAGCTTTTGTGTCTACTTAGAATGGCAACAGAGGTTCTGTAGGTATATAGTACCTGAAACAACATAGTCCAGTGTTTCTCTAAGCACATCCATACAAAATATCATTTATCGTGCTATTTATAACAATTAGGAGCTGAATTTAGCCCAAAACATCAATTAAAAAAAAAAAAAAAAAGTCTGGGGATGATGGCAGTATAAATCTTGATTCTAGATGTTCTTGTCTTCTTTTCCTCGTAACATCCAGTGGTACTTACACAAGATTGAGCCTGCTGGAAATTCTTGAAGGTCGAAAAAGAGGAAAGAAAAGGAGAGGCAGCCACCTCGATGAGTCAGGTAGATTTCAGAAAGGAACATTATAGGTAAAATTGTTCTGAGCCCAGAACAGAAATAAAAAAAACCAAACTGAAAATTAAGAAGATTAAATAAAAATGACATAGGGTCATATATTTGTCATTCCTACTTTTCGTACCAGTTATAGTACTACCTGGAAAATTTGCACTTTCTAAAGGGACTGAGGGTTAAGTACAATAGCATATGAATAATCAGGGAAAAGATCATTGCAGCTGACCAAGATCAACATCCTGTCGTAGATTTGTTCAAGTCTATGGGTGAAAGCATGAGACATGGGAAAGGTACAACATCTTTCACCGCTTCAAACTCAAGCCCTCCTTTAAAGCTGCTTCTCTGCCTTTGAAAGGAAAAGCTTCTGAATTCCTGAAGTAAGACACATCTTAGACCATATGAACCACTTTCTGTGCTGACAGAATTTAGTTAAAGATCATTATGTAAAAAGGTGCTATAAGGAAACTTTATAGAGTGAATGCTCTTTATAAACTGGAAGCTAAGGTTCAGCCAGTTTCCATTTAATCCTCCAATATTGCCTGCAGCAGTCAAGTAAATTTCATTACAGACTCCCTCCCCCCAAATGAAAACCATGTGCTTGCTTCATTTTTTCCTCCTTTCCTAGTCCCCCCATTCAAACCTCTCCTCAGTGCTTTAAAGAACCTTGCAAGAACTCATACATTTGAAATAGCAGAGTTGACTCTGGCTGTTATTATTAATTAGGACACATTAGCACAAGTACAGTCCTTCCTAAACAAGCTAAATTACAGGCAAATTGGCATGGGTATATGGCAATGGAAAGTGTTAAAAAACATGCATGTACATTCTCGCTTCATTGAGCTTCAAAAATTGCATGCGGATTTTCTTTCTCCATAGTGAAATTAGCTTAAGCAGAGAAGCAAGTAGGCAAAGCAGTGTGATTTGGTAAGGACTCATTTTAGTGAAATCGATCTAGAGCAAGATTTGAGGCTTTTTCTTATAGAATACTTGAATGACACCATTTTTAGAAATAACGTATTCATTGAGTATCGTCCAAGCAATTTCAGATTTTGTGTGTGTGTGTGATTTATGTCATTGGAGACTACTTCTCTAAAAGGAAAACATTTCTGGAACAACCATAGACTTTCTTCATGACCTTAGCATGCTAACACATAAAACTAACTACCGGCAGGCATTAGCAAGCAGGAGTCATGGGGCCATCTGCCCTTCCTCTAGATCCTCGTTCTGTCCCTCAGAGAGTGCCACCAGTGGCAGTCGACCTCATAATTTCAGTGCTGCAGAACGACGCAGACATTTTATCGCGTCCTCAGATTGCTGAGGGAACAGCTACTATTTTTCTCAGAATGATGGCTCTCCGAATCCCTTTTCAGGGCTTAAATGCAACTTTAAAATACATTGTACATAAAACTACATTTCTGAAACTCTGCATGAAAGTAAAAACAACTAAGTGTATAAGAGAAAAGTCTCAAGAAATTTTGAAGAGCATTCCAGAAACGATTTCATGTCTGCTAGAACCCGTTAATCACGAGTATATTTAAACACGATGAAGTTGAGCTCTTCCGCTCAGATTGCCAACATATCCTGATGGGAAAACAACTCTCATGTTTGTCTTTCATTTTGACCAGAGTTTAAAATGAGACTGTGGCTCCAGTACAAAGTTTAGCTATGGCCTTCATGCCATGAGGACCATGCCCCTAATGCTGTATCTGCTGTCAGATCTGTAGTGATGTTTAGGAGGAAGATTCTTCCGTTATCAGCAAGTAAAACAAAAAGAATTATTGCTCTAAGATGTCAGTGCAAAGAAGCAGAAGACAGGACTGTGAAGTATGAAGGGTTTCTTTAGTGGTATTCAAAGATTAAGAGAAGTGTTGAAAATAGTAGATGAAATTCTGAAACTCGCATTCAGCATTACAATAAATGGAAGTTAAAGCTAAAGGGATAGAGAATTCGGTTTAAAATTTGGATTGGAAGTCATTTTTTTAAATTAATAAACGTGAATTATACTGTTGAATTTTTTGAAGGCATAGCATAAGTCCTTTATTTGTATTCTTTTTCTTCCTTGGTAACACTATTAATAGCAATTTTAATTGCTGTTTTCTAGACTTCTGTCTTTGCATGTGTTAGAGTGCTTTGTTAATCTTTGTGATGATTTTGGGAAGCATTTTAAACACATATTTACAAAGTTAAAGTGAAAACTAACAGATCTCTATTGTCATTTGATCACAACTCTCAAATTTTAACATACAGTTTTCATGTCGTTCTCAAATTCATTTAAAAATCTCGACATGAGCAAAATAAAAGTATAATCCTAAAGATATCTCAGTACTGCACAGTAATATGGAGGTTGATCAACTATTGTCTGTTTTATTATATCAATATCTCATTTAAAAATACAGAAATAACATTTATCTGGATCATAATCCATCAAAACCAATACTGTTTTGTAAATCTGAAAAATAAAACTGTACCGTGTCTGCTGGTATGAAAAGACAAAAAAGCTTTTTTTTGCCTTTGGATGGACTCCTCTTACAAATTTGCTATGAGAAGGAGAAATGGACTAAGATGAGGTTCCTGAGGGGTTTCTATATTCTCTCTATTTGCAGTCTCAAATGATTCAGTGATTGCATGTATTTTCTAAGATGAAATAACCAGTTTTAAAACACTAAAATGTTTTCAAGCACGTTATTTTAGTGGGCATTCGAAAGACTGTGTTTTTCTGTATGTAATTCCGGTTTCAAACTCTGACAGCTTTTGTGAACAGAAAAGTATGAGTATGTCAGGAGAAAGATTCGGGCAGCTTTAGTGACAGGATCGCATTAGTCTAACATCGCTAGCAGTAGAGAGAAAAACCTTCTGCATGCCTGAAGGATGTTTAGCCTGTCACTTAGAACTTACACCTAAATAGATAAATGGTAATGAATAAAATGTGTTTACTACTCCAGTTTTCCAAGAGACAACTGTGAATATCCATCTGGGATTCATCATTAACAGTCTAAAACACAAAACCTGACTGAAGAGCAGTAGCCCAGCACGTTTTGGGTTTTACTCTGGCTCCTGTTTGCGTCAGTGGAAGCAGGATCTGTTGCCTTGCTGGCTAATCAACATACAACCTCAGGTTGCGTTACACAGCTCCTTGTCCAGGTCCCCAGTTAAATCCTTCTCTTTGTAAAAAATTTTCCTACCTAACTACAGCGAACCTTTAAGCAACCGGGGGTGCATTTATTTAGCATTTTAGAGCTTTTGAAGCAAACCTCCATTTACCACGCTTTGGTTCGCAATGTGGAGCTACCTGAGAGAGAGCAGATTGGATTCCTACCTCATTTGCTTTTCTCCCATAAGAAATTGCAATCAAAATTACACACCTACAATTTAGTATCAAACACAAGGTAAATATCTTGTAGCTACATTTGGGGATCAGTTACATATGTAGAACTTATTAAATGAATTTTTTGGGGTACCATGTTCCTTAAATTTGAAAATTGTCCCAGCTTAGCATGGTTTATGTTTATGAAGTTCAGCAAAGACTTCATTGCCTTGAATAGCTGAGCAATAACAATAACAAAAAAGCAAACATCAGACTTACAACAGCTCTGCTGTCTTTGATGTTCTCTTCTTGAGTGATGTGTTTATGCAAGACAAATAAGTAAGCTGTCTCCATGAACCCTACTTGAAAAGACTCCAGATTTGTTCTGGAGATGTGGTGTCTTTTCTCTCTTCAAGTATGTGTTGATGGATCAAGGGAGAATGCAGACAGGCCCTAACAGTCAACTGCCTGTAAGCAAAGAGACTTGGCTGAAGATGGAGCATTTGTCAGTGCTGAAAGGGAAAACGATTATAGACACATCTGAGCTGTCCTTTTATACCTTATACACTTACTACTTATTCAGGTCACATTTTCTGAATGAATTATTGCTTCTTCCTTCAGTCCACAGAGTATTGACTCTAAGCCTTGGAATAGTTTATTAAATGTAAGAAGGAAGGAACCGACAAGGAACATCTGTGTCGATGGATATATGGGAGCAGTGATAGTGAATTTAAGCAGTACTGAGGATTTTATTGTATAGTGCAAATTTGTTTTGGTGGCCTATCTCATCTCTACTGCTGTAAATCAGCAGGCAGATGACTGATGTCCACTGATCTCAAATTAGCCCAACACTGCGTCCCTTCTGTATCTTTCAGTGCCCCATGTGCCTTTTGTTCTTCTGAAGAATTGTGGAAATATTATTTTTTACATTTTACAGATGAGGAACTGATGCATACAGTCCTGGATATATCTCAGTTCAAACTAAGCATTTAAGTGAGATGTTTGAGGTATCTACATTCTTATTCAAAGATTACTCCATGGTTAATGGAGTAATATCTCAATCACAGTAATGATGATCACAGTCAAATATCACAGCCATAGTGACCCTCTGGAATTGTCTTCCTCTCTGTTGCCGGTAATGAGGGCAAGCTGGTTACCATCTTGCAATCCTCAGTCGAGTGTCTAATGGTAGCTGAGGTGAATGTGGATCATAAGGTTAATCTCCAAAATCATCCCATGCATGCACCGCAGAGCCAGAAATCCCACGACGTGAGTTCATTTTCCAGTGAGAAGTCCTCTCCTTGACTGTCTTTATTAGCTCACCAAGTTGCATATTCCATTGAAGGTTCATATCAGTAGCAACTGTGAATTAATTTTATGTGCCAACTATATTTTGATAGTTTCTGGCTTCCTGTAATTGGAGGATGGGCTGAGTGCAGTGAACAGTAGTCATCTTTCAAAAAGCAGCTGTTGGTCGAATACTGGCAGTTGTGATATCTTTAGGAGACTAAGAAATATGTGAACACAAACCCAGAACTTTTTAGCTGTTCAAAAATAGTATTTCTTCAGGTGCAAGATTTAAGTAAAGAAATGTTGCAATATTTTTTTCTCTATTTATGTTAACTACATAGTGGTATTAGATAAGTGAGAAAACATTTCTGTATACACACATTCAGTTCTGGAAAAAAAACCAAACAAAACCCACGAAACAATGACAACAAAAACAAAACATAAAACCCACAAACAAACAAAAACACCAAAAAAAACCCCATCTGTCTAACGGAAGAAATTAGCTGGAGAAATTAGGGACCTGGGAAATAGCAAACCATATGAAGTTTAACAAGGACAAGTGCCAGATTTTGTAGCTGGGACATGGCAGCCCTGGCTGTACATACAGACTGGAGGACGAGATGCTGGAGAACAGCTCTGAGCAGAGGGATCTGGGGGTTTTGGTTGACAGCAAGTTGAACATGAGCCAGCAGTGTGCCCTGGCAGCCAAGAGGGGCACCCGTGTCCTGGGTGCAGCAAGCACAGCATTGCCAGCCGGGCGAGGGAGGTGATTGTCCCGCTCTGCTCTGCACTGGTGCGGCCTCGCCTGGAGCCCTGTGTGCAGTTCTGGGAGACACAGGATAAAAAGGCTCTAAAGCTACTGGAGAGTGTCCAGAGGAGAGCTCCGAAGTTGGTGAAGGGTTTGGAGGGGAAGCCGTATGAGGAGCGGCTAAAGTCACTTGGTTTGTTCAGCCTGGAGGAGCCTGAGGGGAGAGCTCATTGCAGTCTACAGCTTCCTCACAAGGGGAGGAGGAGGGGCAGGCACCAAACTCTTCTCTTTAGTGACCAATGACAGGACCCGAGGGAATGGCAGGAAGATGTGCCAGGGGAGGTTTGGGTTGGTCATTAGGAAAAGGTTCTTCCCCCAGAGGGTGCTGGAGCACGGGAACAGGCTCCCCGGGGAGGTGTCACAGCCCCAGGCCTGACAGTGTTCGAGAAGAGACTGGACAAGGCCCTCAGACACACGGTGTGAACTGCGGGGTTGTCCTGTGCAGGGACAGGAGTTGGACCCGATGATCCTTGTGTGTCCCTTCCAACTCAGGACACTCTATGAAGCCAATTTCCATGTATTTATGTGTAAGTTAAGCTAGAAGTTTTATGGGAATAGATTTTCAATACGCCTCTGACATGATCTGATCCTCACAGGAAATACTATGATGTTGGGCTTTTATGTAGTCACACAATCTAGATACTAGAGGTATCGAATCATGTAAAGTAAAAATCCTTCTGTCTTCTGAATAACAAAGGTTGTTCTAGATATTGTATTTTCTAAAGTTTTTAATTCTTTTACTTTTCAAATTTCTCTGCATGTAAAAGCACAGGTGGATCTTAGCAGCAGTAAATTGAAATGGTGCTAAGTTTTTGTTTTTCCTCTTTAATTGTAATCTTTTTACACAGTAGTGCATTGCCGTGGCTTGTTGCTTCCCATCTCCAATTGCTGTTGCTACTGTTTAAATATTTTAAATGGCAGTTTCTTCCGTGACTTGGATGCATCCCAAGGAGGGCAGCAAAGCTGGGGAAGGGGCTGGAAGGCATGTCCTCTGGGGAGCAGCTGGGGACTCTGGGTCTGTCTACTTTGGAGCGAAGGAGGCTGAGGGGCAACATCGCTGCTATCTCCAGGTTCCTGAGGAGGGCAAGTGGAGAGGGAGGTGCTGAGCTCTTCTCCCTGGTACCCAGGGCCAGGACACATGGGAATGGCTCTCAGCTGTGTCCATCAGGGGAGGTTCATCCCTGACATAAGGAAACATTTCCTTACTGAGAGGTGGTCAAACCCTGCAACAGGCTTCCAGGAGAGGTGGTGGATGGCTCACGTCTGTCAGTGTTGAAGAGGCATTTGGGCAACATGCTTAATACCATGCTTTAGCTTCTGCTGAGTGCTGAAGTAGTCAGGCAGTTGGACTAGGTGATCGTTACAGGGCCGTTCCAGCGGAACTATTCTGTTCTCTCCCATTCTTCTTCCTACCTGCTACTTTCCCACAAGTAGATGCGGAGGAAATCTCTGATGACATTTCTCCCCAGCCCTGCACGAGCAGAAGGCACCGAATACCCATAACCACATCCCAGCACAGGCGTTGCCTCTGTCATGTTGTGGGAAGGAGGCACGTACCTTCTGATGGAGTGAGAGCTGGGAATCGTCTCAAGGTAGTTGGACAATCTGAACAAATTGGCAAAAAGCAAGTATGAAGTTCAGTTTGTGAAACTCTTCTCTGTTCATCTGGTTGAGTTGGGTTTCCACAGGGTGGCAAAAGCTCACAGCTCTGACACTAGTGAGGCTCAAAGATAAAGCCCTCCATCTGAAGCAGGACATGCTCCTCACGTAAGGAGTTGCAAATCTTTCTGAGGTGAACAATACCTGCTCAGTTCCTATGGCTTCTTTTTTTCTTCCTTGTACTCATTTTTAGAAATACCCGATCTGTTTTTCATGGAAAAACATGCTAAACCAAAAGAGCCTGAGAACAACAGTAGAGAGAGAAGATCCATATGGGTGCTCCTAGGCCTCAGTGGCTGGACCGGCCCCCCCATGGGACCCCCACCCACCGCCAGCGTCTCGTGCCAAGGGCCCAGGGGCCGTGCCTCAGCTCAGCCTGGGGCCTTGGGTCCCTGCCTGAGCCATGTTGTAGGTGTGTGTGCCCGTCTCGTGTCTGCCCCTGTCCCTGGCTGGGCCTGGGCCCTGCTCTGCAGAGAGCGGCTCTCCTGGATGGAGCCCTCAGGGCTCCGTAAGAACTTGTCGTACAGAACTCAAGGCATAACACAGCATAACTATTATATTCCTTTTCTACTCTATCCTATGTATTGTATTCTATTCCATGTGCTCACCATGAGTCAAATAAGGATGAGAATATTATTTACATGAAATGCCAGGGGGTTTTCAGCTCCAGAAACACTTTCAAGGACACAGAACACAAAGGAAACGAGTGGAAACAGGATTTGATTATATTTTATTTTATTTTCGGTTATTTGATGTCATTTACTGACTCTGTTTACAGAGCCGATGCTCACAAGCATTAAGACAACGCCCATGTGTAGCCAGGAGCAGGCTGATGCATTCTTCAGTTTAGCTTGAAGAAACATCCCTTGCAATCTGGCAAAGGCAAGTCACAGAACTGCAAGAGCAGCAGGAGAAACACAGGCCAAGCTGCCCCTGTGTCCTGAAGAGGGAGAACGTGAGGAATGAGGATCAGGACAGACCACACACAAAAGAAGAAGACGAGGAAGAGGAAGAAGAAGAAGAGGTACATGAGGAGGAAGAAGAAGAAGAATATGAGGAAGAAGAAGAAGAAGAAGATCTGTGTGATACTGTGAGGTATTTTGCAAAGTATGGCATCTAGCAATGACAAGCAGAGTTTCTCCCCTTTGCAGACTTTCTTGGTTCCTACACTGCTTGGCTAGGGATGCACGAAAAGCGCTCTTGTTCCTGCCCAGTGCTTGTGTTGCACGCAGGGAGAGCTGAAAAGTGGCAGATCCAGATGGCACAGCAAGCCAGGAGCCCTCGCAAGTACAGGCTGTTTTGCAGCAGCCAGAACTCCTGGGGAAATGGAACCCAGGAAAGAGCAGAGCTGGCCCCTGCTGCAAAGTTGCTCTGGGCAAGAGAGCCTGAGAGAGCCAGGGGCTGTGCTCAATGCTACGAAGTACAAGAAGGAATTCCTAGGAGAACACTTGGCCCCCACCCTGGGACTCCAAGAAGCTTCCTCCCCCCAGCTGCAGGGCACGAGAGGCCATCTTCCTGGTGCTTGAGCAGCAGGCAGGAAGCGAGCCAAAAGGGACCAGAGGAGCTCTGAAAAGTGGTCATGCTCAATGCTACAGAGGAAGGCAAAAAACCCCCGGAGACCAGTGCCAATGTGCCCCGGGGGAAAATTCCTTCCTGACCCCAATGCTGGCGATCGGCTGTTCCCTGAGCATGTGAACAGGACCTGGCTCCTTGTCCCACAGGCTGTTCCTGCCTCCCAGGAGCTGCCCAAGCCCTATCCTGCCTTGAGCTGGAGTCATCTCGGGGGCTTCTGAGAGTGCCCAAACGCCTCTGGCTGGATTGAACTTGAGGGCAAGAATCCTTCCCGTGCCTGTGAGGACAGCAGAGGCTGCTCCAAAGCACTGGCAGCATCTCTAGATCCTATTTCTTACCGCTGCTGGCCCTGGCTCTGCAGGGCATGAAGACAGTGAGCTCTGCAGTGCTCCTCCAGAAGTCATTCTCTTGGTCTTACCACTGCTGTCCAGCTGAAACGACCTGATAGCCTTGGGCACTTGTAGGGGTTGGTGGTTCTTCTAATCTTCTGAGGGCTTTGCATCTGTTCCCTGAACACTGAAGTAGGATTTCTATCCATCAGATGCACTTTGAACGTAATCCTTCGCCATTGCGATTGTTTGTATGCTGTTCGTAGGTTGTTGAAGGTTTGTGGTTGAAGGTTTGTGGTTGGAGGTTGTTTGTTTAGGGTTCCTTGTTTCAGGCTTGTTTGGTTGGGGTTGGTTGTTTCAGGTTGTTTAGTTTAGGTTGGTTGGTGGCATCTATTTTGGTTTGGATTGGTTGAGGTTGTTTGTTCTAGGTTGGCTTAGGTCATTTGGTGTAGGTTTGAGGCTGGCTGGTTGGTTGAGGTTGGTTGGCTGGTTGAGGCTGGTTGGCTGGTTGTGGCTGGTTGTTTACAGGTGGTTGGTTTTGTTTGCTTTTTTTACACTCCATTAGATTCTAATTAGGTTGTTGGTAGATTCTTTGTTTCTACCTTATTGAAGCTTGTTGTTTTGAATGTTGGTTTAAGATGGTTGCTTTGGCTGGGTTTCCGTGACTTCTTTACATGAGTCGTTTTAGGGTTGATTTCTGTGGTTGGTTGCTTGATGCTGTATGAGGTTGCTTCTAGGTTCTTTGTAGGTTCTTTGTAGGTTGCGTGTTCGTAAGGCATTGAAACCTTGTTGTTTTAGGTTGTTGAAGGTTGGTAAAGTTTAGTTTAGGTTGGTGGTCTTAAGGTACTTGTTTTAGGTTTCTGTTTTAGCTTGGTTTAGGGTGTTGGTGTCATTTTGTGAAAGCTGATTTGTGGTGTTTGTTTTAGGTGGTTTGGTTTTTCTCATTTTTGTTAGGCTGTTTGGTTGATTGTTTTTCAGAAAGATTCTTTGAGGTAGGTTGTGTTAGTCTGGTTTAGGTTGTTAGTTGAGGTTTCTTGGTTTGGGCTGTTTAGGTCGGTTTAGGTTTTTTTTGAGGAAGGTTGTTTGAGGGTGGTTGTTAGAGGCTGGTTCTTGAAGGCTGATTGGTTAAGGTTGGCTGGTTTAGGTTGGTTGGGTGAGGTGCTTTTTGGTTGAGGTTATTTTAGTTGGTTCTTGTAGGGTGGTAGTTTTAGATGGGATGTTCTAAGCGGGTTTTTTTTAGGGTATTTTCTTGGCTTTTTAAGTTTTAGGTTGGTTTATGTCATTTGGTTGAGCTTGTTTGCTTTAGCGTGGTTTAGGTCATTCACTTTAGGTTCTTTAGATTATTTTAGCTTGGGTGTTTTAGAAGTAGGTTTGATTGCTGATGTTTAGGTTCATGTGTTTCTGTTTAGCTGGGTTTAGGTTGGTTGGATTAGGATGTTTGAGTTGTTTTTTAGGTCAATTGGTTTGAGTTGGTTGCTTTACCTGTGTTTCTGTTAGTTGTTTGAGGGTGGTTTTTTGAGGCTGGTTGTTTGAGGTAGGTTGTTTGCAGGTTGTGTGCCTGTAGGGCCTTGAAGCTTGGTTGTTGTGGGGCAGTTGAAGTTGGGTTTTGGTTGGTTGTCTTAGGCTGCTTGATTTAGGTTTGCTGGTTTAGCTTGGTTGAGGTTGTCTAGTTGGTGGCTTGAAGTTGTTTGGTGTCATTTTAAGGTTGAGTTCTAGTGTTGGTTTTAGGTGTTTTGGTAGTTCTTGTTTTTATGAGGCTGTTTGGCTGATGTTGTTTGAGGAAGATTCTTTAGGGTTGGCTGCTAGAGGTTGGTTTAGGTTTTTGGTCTAGGTATCTTGGTTGAGGTTGTTCAGGTGGGTTTAGGTCATTTGGGTTAGGTCGTTTAGCTTAGGTGGTTTGAGGCTGGCTGTTGGAGGCTGGTTGGCTGAGGCTGGTTGCTTGAGCTTGGTTGGTTGGTTGGGACTGGTTGTTGACAGTTGGTAGGTTTTGGTTGCTTTTTACCCTCTCTTAGGTTCTGTGTAGTTCTTTGTAGCTTGTTTGTGTTACCTTGTTTGTTTGAAGCTTCTTTGTCTGAATGTTGGTTTAAGTTGGTTGTTTTAGCTCTGTTGACACGAGTTATTTTAGGGCTGATTTGTGAGGTTGGTTGTTTGATGCTGTATGAGGTTGTTTCTAGGTTCTTTGTAGGTTGTGTCTTCGCAAGGCATTTAGACCTTGTTGGTTTAGGTTTTTGAAGGCTGGTAAAGTTTGGTTTGGGTTGGTGTTCTCAGGTTATTTTTTTTTAGGTTTCTGTTTTATCTTGGTTTAGATTGGTTCTAGCAGGCTGGTTTAGGTTGTTTGATGTCGTTTTATGAAGGTTAATTTGTGTTGTTGGGTTTAGGTGGTTTGTTTTTTCAGGTTTTTGTTAGGCTGTCCGGCAGATGTTTTTTCATACAGGTTCTTTGGGGTAGGTTGTGTTAGTCTGGTTTAGGTTTTTGGTTGAGGTATCTTAATTCAGTTTGTTTAGGTGGTTTTAGGTTTTTTGGGGGAAGGTTGTTTGAGGGTGGTTGTTAGAGGCTGTTTCTTGAAGGGTGATTGGTTAGGGTTGGCTGGGTTAGGTTGGTTGGTTGAGGTTATTTTAGTTGGGTTTTTTTAGGTTGGTAGTTTTATGTGGGACGTTCTAAGCTCTTTTTGTTGAGGATGTTTTTTTGTTTGTTTGTTTTAGGTTGGTTTAGGTCATTTGGTTTAGCTTGTTGCTTTAGCGTGGTTTAGGTCACTGGATTTAGCTTCTTTAGATTTAGCTTGGGTGTTTTAGAAGTAGGTTTGATTTCTGATGTTTAGGTTCATGTGTTTCTGTTTAGCTAGCTTTGGGTTGGTTGGATGGGGTTGTTTGAGTTGTGTTAGGTCAATTGGTTTGAGTTGGTTGCTTTAGCTGTGTTTCTGTTAGTTGTTTGAGGGTGTTTTTTTGAGGCTGGTTGTTTGCAGGTTGTGTGTTTGTAGGGCCTTGAAGCTTGGTTGTTGTGGGGCAGTTGAAGTTGGGTTTTGGTTGGTTGTCTTAGGCTGCTTGATTTAGGTTTGCTGGTTTAGCTTGGTTGAGGTTGTCTAGTTGGTGGCTTGAAGTTGTCTGGTGTCATTTGAGGGTTGCGTTCTAGTGTTGGTTTTAGGTGTTTTGGTAGCTCTTGTATTTATGAGGCTGTTTGGTTGATGTTGTTTGAGGAAGATTCTTTAGGGTTGGCTGCTAGAGTTTGGTTTAGGTTTTTGGTCTAGGTATCTTGGTTGAGGTTGTTTAGGTTGGTTTAGGTCATTTGGGTAAGGTGGTTTGAGGCTGGCTGTTGGAGGCTGGTTGGCTGAGGCTGGTTACTAGAGTTTTGTTGGTTGGTTGGGGTTGGTGGTTTGCAGTTGACTGGTTTCTTTTCTTACCCTCTGTTTGGTTTTGTGTAGTTCTTTATAGCTTGTTTCTGTCTTCTTTATTCCTCTCTTCTTTTTTTTTTTTATAGCTTCTTTGTGTTACCTTGTTTAGTTAGAAGCTTATTTGTCTGAATGTTGGTTTGAGTTGGTTGGTTTAGCTCTGTTTACACTAGTTGTTTTAGGGTTGATTTGTGAGGTTGGTTGTTTGATGCTGTATGAGGTTGTTTCTAGGTTCTTTGTGGGCAGCGTGTTCGTAAGGGATTTAAACTTTTTTGGTTTGATTGTTGAAGGTTGGTAAAGTTTGGTTTGGGTTGGTGGTCTTAAGTTACTTGGTTTAGGTTTCCGTTTTAGCTTGGTTTAGGTTGGTTATTGCCGGTTGGTTGTTGTAGATTATTTGATGTCATTTTGTGAAGGCTGATTTGTGTTGTTTGTTTTAGGTGGTTTGTTTTCTCTCGTTCTTGTTAGGCTGTTTGGTTCTTTGGGGTAGGATGTGTTAGTGTGGTTTAGGTTTTTGGCTGAGGTATCTTAATTCAGTTTGTTTAGGTGGTTTTAGGTTTTTTGGGGGAAGGTTGTTTGAAGGTGGTTGTTAGAGGCTGGTTCTTCAAGGGTGATTGGTTAGGGTTGGCTGGTTTAGGTTGGTTGGGTGAGGTGCTTTTTGGTTGAGGTTGTTTTAGTTGGTTCTTTTACGTTGGTATTTTAGTTTGGTTGTTTTCGGTGGGATGTTCTAAGCTGGTTTTGTTTAGGATGTTTTCTTTTTTTGTTGTTTTCAGTTGGTTTGGGTTATTTGGTTGAGCTTGTTTGCTTTAGCATGATTTAGACCATTGGATTTAGGTTCTTTAGATTATTTTAGGTTGGGTGTTTTAGACTGGTTCTTTTAGGTTTGTGATTTCAGTACGTTGGTGTATGAATGTGTTTTTAAGTACATTTGTTGAAGTAGGTTGGCTTTATGTTGTTTGGGTTGGTTTAAGCGTTTCTGTTTAGCTTAGTTGAGGCTGGTTGGATTAGGTTGTTGGAGTTGTCTTTAGGTCGATTGGTTTAGGTAGTGGTTTTTTGGGTTGCGTTGTTCGAAGACAGGCTGGTTCAGGGTTTTTGGTTTAGCGTGGTTTAGGTTGTCCCGTTAAGGGTTCTTCATGTTCCTTGTTATAGTTATACTGGCTTAAGTAGGTTGGTTTCTAAAGTTTGTTTGATGTAGGTTGTTTTGTTTGAGGTGAGTTGTGCAGGGCTCAAGGCCCACCTTGGTGGAGCAGGAGCAGCAGGCAGGCATGCAAAATGTGCAAAAGAATTTGTGGCAAGGGGCCCAGCTCCTCACTGCATAGGAAGGCAAGAAACCGCAGGAGACGCTTGCTGGCCCACATGGGGAAAAGAAGCTTTTGTCCCCCAGCTGCAGGGCACGAGAGGCCATCTTCCTGGTGCTTGAGCAGCAGGCAGCAACCGAGGCACAAGGGCCCAGAGGAGCCCTGACAAGTGGTCTTGCTCGATGCTGCAGAGGAAGGCAAAAAAGCCCCAGGGACCAGTGCCAGTGTGCCCTGGGGGAAGATTCCTTCCTGACCCCAGCCAGTGCTGGCGATCGGCTGTTCCCTGAGCATGGGAGCCAGACCTGGCTCCTTGTTCCACAGGCTGCTCCCGCCTCCCAGGAGCTGCCCAAGCCTTATTCTCCCTTGACTTGGAGACATCTCGGGGGCTTCCAAGAGTGTGCAAATATCTCCAGTCAGATTGGCCTTGGGGGCAAGAATCCTTACCATATCCGTCAGGACAGCAGGGGCTGCTCCAAAGCACTGGGACCCCTGGCAGCATCTCTGCATCCTATTTCTTACCGCTGCTGGCCCTGGCTCTGCAGGGGATGAAGACAGCCAGCTCTGCAGTGCTCCTCCACAAGTCATTCCCTTGCTCTTACCACTGCTGTCCAGCTGAGAAGGCTTTCCATCAAAAGATGAGCCTTGCAGCGGAGAACCTCCAGCAGCCGCATCCAGCCTCCAGTCTTCTCCTCCCTCAGCCCCCACCAAGGAATTCCACCGGTTCCTCAAGTGCTTCCCCTGGGATGTGTTGGGGCTGCCCGCAGGCCAGCTCTGGCACTGGACATGGGAAGCTGCTCCTTTTGCTCCTGCCCGGGGTGTTGTGACGGCTGCGTTGCCGGGTGCTGGCATTGTGACATGGGGGTGACAGAGCCACACGTGTGCAGCCCCACCCGCCCCCACTCCGCCCAGCATTCTATGGAGAAAGCCTTTGGGGTGCTGTCCCCGAGGCAGTCCCTGTGCTCAGGAGGCCCAGGGGCTGTCCCTGCCGTTTGGTGGCCGTGCACTGAGAACAGCTGCTGGGTGGCCCTGACTCTCCTCCTTTGCCATTCGGCTTGTTTGTAGGTAGCTGGAGGTTTGCTGTTGGAGGTTCATTGTTCGAGGCTGTTGATTTAGGGTTTCTTGTTTCAGGCTTGTTTGTTTGAGGTTGGTTGTTTCAGGTTGTTTGGTTTAGGTTGCTTTGTGGAGGCTGTTTTGTTTGAGGATGGTTGAGGTTGGTTGTTCTAGGCTGGTTTAGGTTGGTTGAGGCCTGTTGTTTGACGTTGGTTGTTTGAGTCTGGTTGCTTGGCTGGTTGAGGCTGTTTGTTTACAGCTGGCTTTCAGCGGTTGTTTTTTTCATACTGAATTAGGTTCTAATTAGGTTGTTTGTAGATTCTTTGTTTGTAGGTTGTTTGTAGCTTCTTTGTTTCTACCTTGTTAGAAGCTTGTTGCTGTTTTGAGTGGTGGTTTAAGTTGGTCGCTTTAGCTAGGTTTTTATGAGTTGTTTGAGGGTATTTTGTTGTGGTTGGTTATTTGAGGAAGTTTGTTTGTACTTTGTGTGTTTGTAGGCCATTTCCGCTTGGTTAGTTTGGGGCTGTTGAAGCTGGATTTAAGGTGGTTGTCTTGTGTTGCTTGTTTTGGGTTTTTTGGTTTAGCTTGGTTGAGGTTGGTTATTTGGTGTCTTGAGGTTGTTTGGTGTCATTTGAAGGTTGATTTCTGGTTTAGGAGGTCCAGGTGTCTGTGTCTGCCATTTGTTGGCCATGCACTGGCCAGAGCTGCTGCGTGTCTCTGATGCCTCCTTTTCCATTTAGTTTCCCAGGACAAGCCTCCTGCATTTACTGTTGTCTCAGGTTTTGGCAGAAAGCAGTCCTGCAACCCGGAGACTAACGATATTAGCTCTCCCCTGTCTGCACTAGAGGGTTCCCTTTTGCTACCTAGTTATCTGAGTGTGAGGTCCACCAGTGTGGGAACAGTACCTTTCCATTTTTGGAGACTAAAATTGAAAGGGATGATTCTCCTGCAGAGGGATCTGGACAGTTGGAGAACTGGGCAGTCACCAACTGCATGAAGTTCAACAAGAGCTAGTACCAGATTTTGTAGCTGGGACATGGCAGCCCTGGCTGTACCTATAGACTGGGGGACGAGATGCTGGAAAGCAGCTCTGTGGAGAGGGATCTGGGGCTTCTGGTCGACAGCAAGTTGAACATGAGCCAGCAGTGTGCCCTGGCAGCCAAGAGGGGCAACCGTGTCCTGGGTGCAGCAAGCACAGCATTGCCATCCGCGCGAGGGAGGTGGTTGTCCCGCTCTGCTCTGCACTGGTGCGGCCTCGCCTGGAGCCCTGTGTGCAGTTCTGGGAGACACAGGATAAAAAGGCTCTAAAGCTACTGGAGAGTGTCCAGAGGAGGGCTCCGAAGTTGGTGAAGGGTTTGGAGGGGAAGCCGTATGAGGAGCGGCTAAAGTCACTTGGTTTGTTCAGCCTGGAGGAGCCTGAGGGGAGAGCTCATTGCAGTCTACAGCTTCCTCACAAGGGGAGGAGGAGGGGCAGGCACCAAACTCTTCTCTTTAGTGACCAATGACAGGAGCCGAGGGAATGGCAGGAAGATGTGCCAGGGGAAGTTTGGGTTGGTCATTAGGAAAAGGTTCTTCCCCCAGAGGGTGCTGGAGCACTGGAACAGGCTCCCCAGGGAGGTGTCACAGCCCCAAGCCTGACAGTGTTCGAGAAGAGACTGGACAAGGCCCTCAGACACACGGTGTGAACTGCAGGGTTGTCCTGTGCAGGGACAGGAGTTGGACCCGATGATCCTTGCGTGTCCCTTCCAACTCAAGACATTCTGTGTTTCTGCGATCAATAAAAAGTATAATCTAATACCCAGTGATGTTACTGCAGGCTCTTTTCAAGTCTGTACACTAGCACTCAAAACTGCAATATTTCTGTTGTGTTTTATAAATTTAGGCCCCTTCTTTTCATTGGTAAGTTTAATGGCATAGGATATTAACTTCAAAGCAAGAGAAGTCTGGAAGCACTCTTCAGTCCATAGGAAGCATCGTATTTAAGAACCTGTATTGTTTTGCTCACAATTATATATGCAATATTCAAATATTAATTCCTTCATTGCTTCTTACATTAACTGTGAAACTTACTATTTTTAATACTATAGGTTTGTTTGTTTGTTTGCTTTAACAAGTATAGTTTCTACAAGAAATTGTCTCTTTCATGTGTGCACTCATAGCACTGAAATACCTTCCTGGCTTTAGATTTCTTTTTGCCTTACTGCAACTCAGGAAGAAATTTTATATTCGGGTAATAAAACTCTTAAACGTTAATAATGGAAAAGCGGATAAAAATAGTGAAGTACTGAACTGTTAGAAAGACGTGGAAGATACTGATAAAAAGTTGGAGCTTGTTTTCCACATAAGTCTGCTTGTCCATACACACCTTGCAAGTAGCACTCTTGATTCCCAGCTGCTTGGTGTGTGCATGATTAGGAGTTCTCTGTCTTAAATGCTTTTGTTACGAAGGCCAACATGAGTTGGGCAGAGTATAAAATAGGAAAGATCTTCATGTGCCAGCATTTCTGTTGGTGAAAGTTCCTTTGACTGCCTGGGACATGAAGCACTGAGGAGGAGGAAACCAGCACTCAAACGGAACAGTGTCAGTACTGTTTACTCGGGTATTCTGCTCACCTTTATCCACAGCACTCCTTTGGCTTAAGCCACAATGCTTTAGTTCAAACCACAGTCACGATTCCCTTTCTAAAGGGCTACAAAGGTCAGTGCAAGAGTCTGCAGGAATATACTGCTTCTGAGGAGGAGTGCAGCGAATCTCTGCCCGCATCAGGCTGAGGGTCTGCAGGGAGGTGCTCCTATGTGTATGTACTTTAGAACACTAAGCAGGTGTCAATGTTAAGTGGCATTCTTCTATGGATGAGTGAGTTTTGCAGTCCTGGGAAGGGGTAAGTACTCTGAGCTGACAGACTAGCTCTAACAAAACAATGAAGGATGTATAAATAAACTGCAACATTTACATGGCAGGTGAAAGATGGATGGAGTACTTAAAAGAAGGCTCTCGGGAACTCAGTGTGGTGTGCAAGATTGGAAAACCTATACTGATTATGTACTTTGTACTGGGAGAAACAGGTGAGGTCCCCAAGGACCGTCAGAAACCAAGTGATATGTTAGCATGGTGGTACAATGCTGTTGTCATGGTTCCTTTGCTTACCATTAGCCCAGCAGTGTGTTTGCAAATATTTGAGGCTTCCTGACTTTTGAGATCTCTTTTCCTTCTTTAAATGTATTCTCGCTATAACGTGCATGCCTGAGAAAACACATGATTTGTATAACAGAACTATTACAAGTGTTCTTACTATTCTGTAATTTAAAGATTGCACATTTTGAAATAACAGTTCTCTTAAATGTTGGACAAACACCTCCGTACATTTTTCAGTCCAGAGTTGCAGCTCTGTCTGCTTTATTCTTATACCACACCTCAAAAAGGTACTTCTGGAAAACCTTGGTTCTACAAAGCCCCACAGAAACTGTCAGAATTCTCTCTTCATCATCACCAGCTCCGTAGGCAAGTCTGGATATGACCCCTGAGTATAATGAGCATCCAAAATATCTACAGAACTGTTATGAGAACAATGGCAGTGGAAAGGTTGTCTAGAGTTCTTCCCCACCAGTCTCCCACTTATGGTGGGAGCGCTTGAAAGCATGGCAGTCCCAGCTTATTACTGCTGTAGGAATACACTTACATTCGTTTGCATTTACAAGTTAGTTTCCACAAAGGAAAACACCTGAAAACTTTTTGGTTTTGTTTAATATGAGAAGTCACAATGAAAAAAAATAAAATGAAAGCCTTTCACGTGGTCTTCTTGATACCAAAATGATATAGCCCGTGTACAATCCAGGATACTTCTCTTCATCTTTACATTCACTTGCAATTTTAAAAATTATTTGTAGTTAGGTTTGTCCATGGTTCTTGATCAGAGAAACTGCAAACATAGTATCTAAATGGTGATTATAGCATTTGTAATAATCTAAAGTAGGGAAAACATTATTGAAAACCAGTAATTTGTAGCACCATTGCTAGTAGTAAATTACTGGCAATTCAGACTGAAAGAAGGAAAACCAGTCAGTATTTCAGCCTGTTGCAGTAATAAAATCAATCAGTTTCTATAGCACCTTCCAGATGATCAGCGTGGAGTTATCAGTGCTATACATGAAAGGTATGGCGCAGCTGGAGACAGGCTCTTTGATCCCAGAGCCAGTGCTCTGAATACAGCCACACCCCATCTTGCTATCAGGGTGAGCCAGATCTCGTAGCCAAATAGCAGTACAGCCAACCATCTTTGCTCAAATATTTCTGTGAATTTACACATCCGAACCCACAAAAAATGTGGGTTTACAATAATATTTCAGTTCTCAGGAAAAAAGAAAAAAAGGCATCTGAAAAGTATATGGATTTTTTAACCAATAAAGACAGATTCTCTCCTCTGCCACGTTTCTGGAGTGAAGGTGCAAGAGGTCGTCAGGGAGCTGTGCTTGGGCACCTGAGGGAAGGGGCCTGTTTTTTAGCACCCAGAAAACCCCTTGAAGTCAGAGTCAGGTCTGCAACCTTGGAAATCAGAGAATTTATGCAGTTAATTGCAGGATTGTGTCCTTGCATTTTTTTTTTATATTTTGGCCTGAGTCATAAATCTTTGTTCTCTTCATCTTCTCTCTATTCACTATGAATATTAATTGTACCATATGCTGATTAACCCCTCTGAAATAATTGCTTTACCACAAGAGTTAAGAAACCTGATTCTTTAGTGGAACATGGTCTGCTATTAGAATAAAAGTACCTTCTTTTCCTCTCATTATTTTCCAGTACATCTGACAAAAACATTTCAGATTTATATAGACATATTTAGCAGCTGTCTCATATTTACCTAGACTGTGAGATATAAATGGAATTTAGTACTTTTTTTCAAGAATGTGTTTGGTGATCAGACAATGGCAAAGGTGTTTCTGCTCTATCATAAATGGTCTTCATTGCTTAATAATTTTGGGGTTATTTAATGTCTATTTTGTGCATTAGACTGTGGCTGATTTAGCAGTAAGGACTTTTTCATTTCTATTTTGTAGCAGTGGGTGCTAAGGGAAGTAAAACATTAATACGAGAACTGCTGTAAGTATCAGGATCATATCTTCAGTTATTGAATTTGAAAGATGATTTAGGAAATTGAATTACTAAAACCATTAATTCCCTGGTTCATGTTGGCCACAAAAACGATTCACTGAGTAGATTCTCAGGGAGGAAGAGGGTGAGCCCAGAACTTGAAGAACAGACTTTCGTAGGGTGCCTGAGAGGAGCTCACTGTAGTGATTATATTCTGTGCCAGTATTATGAACTACTAAAACAACCTTGGAAACTTATCCAGGAAACCTGGTGAAGTTTTACCATCTTTGTGCTCACTTCTGAACTGCTTTTAGTCTAGTGTGCAGGTTTCATAATTTAAAATTTCCCATACTTCAGTTAATGGATGACAAGAAGTAGTATTTCCATTGGGATACTTACACAGATCTTCGGAGGTGGAAGCACCTCTGTGGAAGGGGTTGTCTAGAACCATAGGAAAAACGGATTGCTGGGGTAGGAAATTAATGAGTGTGGTTACTTATGCAGGAGTTGAGGAAATGCTGACAAATGAGGGCTCTCACTGTTTAAAGACATCTGTTAATGATGTCAGTCATACAAAAGCTGTAAGGGGCAGGAGTGAAATGTACAGCAAAACTGAAGGAGGGACAGCTGAGAAATTCTGGAAAGCTAATACAGTGTCGAGAGTTAAATAAAAAATGACGTGGCCAACGCTCTGCTAATGCATACAAACCCTATACCTATCTGTATACCAACATGAGATGTGTAAAAGAAAAAATAGGTGAGTTGAAATTTTTGGCAAAGAAAGAGGATCTTGGCATAGTAGCCATTACAGAAGAATGTTGGAATGACAGAAATCAATAGGAGAGTATAATACCTGGCTGTAAACTGAACAGGAAGCATAGATTAGGTCATAGAGCTGGGGAGCAGTGTTAGGGCAATACTGTTGAGCCTTTTGACGAGGAAAAGGATATTGAGTCCAAAACATTGAAGGCGATCAAAGAATCAACTAAGCCTAATGAGGCAGTAATAATGGGTGACTTCAACTACCCTGAGCCGGTCAGATGTCACGGTGGAATACAGTATAAGGGAAGCAATTTCTCATCACTCTGAGTGATTGCCTTTTTGGAACATTTAGTTCTAGAGCACGGAAATGGAATGACTTAAGTGTTGTAGAGAAAAGCAGGCAAGAAACTCTGGAGTCCTTTATCAGAGCAGGCCTTTTGGGGTTAAAGTCGTGGCCACTGTAAAACTTCAACACTGAAGAGCCAACAGTTAGTTTACAGAACCACTATCAGACTGGAGGATGTAAAAACTCTTTAAGCAAATAAAAAGTAAGGAAATTAAATCCCAAGAATCAACATGGAGTCCAGCTGATGTGTTCTGTAATAGAACAAGAGATACAGCAGCAAAGTAGAAAAGCAGGAAGTATTTGAACTTGGTTACATGGATCAGGAATTTTTCGAACCAAAGATACATGCTTCGTGCGTCAAACCTCCATCCCTAGGGATGTCAATAAAAAGTAATTTTGTCTACAGCATGGAGTAAAAAGCTGTGAAGCTGTGGCATAAGAAAGGCTTTGTCAAAGCCATCACCTCACACCCACGAAGAAAATAAAATGTTTACCGGAGCAAACAATCTGTAAGACGCAGGCCTAGCAGAAAGCAAAGATGGAAAATAAGGACATTCCAGTGAACTGTGTTTTTATTTTGTTTTGTATTCAGTCGGCATCACAGATGTGGTGATTGTGACATAAGGGAATATAACATACAGCATTTTAAGGGACTGAGAGTAAAGATGTAAGTTTATGAGAACCCAGAAACAAAAGAGAACAAGATTTCAGTCATTCAAAAATTTGTAAAGAACATTACTTTTGTTTAAATTAAGTAGTGTTCCAGCATGAGCTGGTGAGATACTTCAGATATGAGAGGTAGCTGTAGGTCAAGTGGAGGTAGATGTGATTCACTAATACAATACTTACATGCCTAATACGGTAGAGAGATGATATTACCTTTTCCATGTGAGCCCTATATGTTAGAAGCTATGTTTGGAAAGAAGGCTCATAAACTTACTAGTGATAAAACATGACTTTCATTGGCAACAGGACTTGAAATTAGTGGGACTATTGCATTGAAAAAAAAGGCAGGGGATGAAAATGGTGATACGCAATAAATTCTGCAGCTTAACGTTCTAGAAATACTAGACCAAGCAGAACCAGGCATTAGATAGGGATACATTTAATATCCTTTTCAAATTTCGAATGAGTTAACAACTTTTTATTTGGAAAGAGGTGCTTTTAGGATGCGGGATGTGATTCCAATATGGCATTGTGTTCACAACAGACACTCTTACTTCTTTAGGGAGTGATTATGGCCATAACTCCATGTTCAGCATGTACAGGAAAAATGGTCTGATGGCACTACTAGTAATTACATTTCCAACAGCCAGCTATCTTGTGGCTATAAAAATATGGAGAAAATGGTTACATGATTTCCTTCGTGGGCCTGAAAATTCTTTTCACTGAACTTCAAATGAAACTGTGAGAGGATGGTATCTGTACAAATGCATATTCCGAATGCATGGCTCTACGTTACACGGAACTTCTTAAACTTGGGTGAGAGGCAGGGGTACTGACAACATCTTTGATGTGTTTCTGATTCCAGCATCTCCTTCAATTGCGATTTGAAAGCTGATTGTATCTTGGGTAGTACCTAGAATGGCTTTGAAACTTTGCTGGTAGTTCAAAGAGAAAACGCATTGTCATAGGTGATTGGTTATGTGCAAATCAGTTGCAGTCAAAATTAAACTAACATGATATAAAATGAACTTCATAATACTTGCAGAAAGAGCCAGATGTTTACTAGGTGGCCAAACACCTCATTATCCCCATGAAAAAAGGCAGAAACAATGTTTCTGATTCTCCTGTCTGCCAGTTGTGCTGCTGTGTCAACAATATAATAAAGTATTTTACTTCCTTAGCGTGTAAGAGAGCCATTCATTTTTGAGGGACGCAAGGAAGATTCATGCTTGCTAATAATAATTTAATGATTAATTTCTGTTCAACAACTTTTGTTACTTTGCATGTAATCTGTTTACCAAAAGAACCCTTCTGTATATATATTGTTATTGAATTTCTCAATTAAGGGATCCATCATCAAGCTCCAGATATTCTTACAAGTTGAGGAGTGTCCTACTTAAAACATTTCTTTAAATCATCCTGAAGCCATGTCTTTCATGATGATAGTTTTTCTAGCTGGTTTTTGAGATGATGAACAGGTACTCACACATAAGTCCCAGAGAAAGCCACCATACATATTACTAGTCTGTACATCTTACTACCTTAAGGAACAGTACGGTCATAGAAAAATGATGGTTTCATCTTTTTCCTTGAAGGACTTGCGAAAGTTGAAAGTGTCTTGCACCACTGTGTGTACCAGTTCATTTTATTCTAATTTTCTTCTTTATATGCCACTTAGCTTTTAAGTGAGACTCAAAAGAGACTCAAATACTGAAATAAAAATTCCAGTGTTGAACTGAACATACCCACTGCTAATACAAATATTAACGCAGAAAAGTAGTGTCAGTTGAATAATTGTTTTCAACAAGGTGAGAATGCAAGAAATAACTAGAGTTAATATTTGATCCCTCTTGTGAAAGCAGATGGCTACAGAGGTTTTAACTCTGCCTGTTATAAAAATGTTAACCACTTTTTAACTTGTTATTAATAACTTGAAGGAAAAGAGCAAAATTAATCATGTAACCTATTAGATCTGAATTACTGTGAGCTTCATAGCAGCTGATGTAGGTATCCTCCATAGTTTTTCTTATGACAAGCTAAGAGGAAATGATGAAACAACTGAGAATAGATACGATGAAACATATTAAATTACCCTTGGTTTGCGTTACGCAAGTAAAATGTTAAGATCTTTGCTTAAAAGATTCTATGTGGACTTTCTTGCATACAGTGTTGGGAAAATAATAAAAAGTAATTTTAAAATTAAATTATTTTATTCTCTGAGGGTAGAAGACAATCGTATGACTTGTTCTGTTTGGTGTAGTTTGAATAAAGCCATCTGATAACCTGTACTGGCTAAACAAATTTCAAATATAGTGACTTCTGTTGGTTTTATTCATCGCCAAACAACATTTTCTTTTTGTTACGTGGGCAAATCTGATACTGTCTATGCATGCAATAAATAATCCCAAAGTAGAATTGTGGCAACTAATGATAGAGAATTATATATATTCTGCTTTGTATGTATAATAGCTATATAGTTTTTCAAGTCCAGTCTGCAAGAAAACACCCTTTAAAAGAAAAGAGAGAAAGGGAAAAAGAGAGAAAGAAGGCAAAAAAGAGAGAGAGAAAGAAAGGGAGAGAGAGAGAAAGCAAGCAAGCAAGCAAGCAAGAAAGAAGGAAAGAAATTATGTAGCAAAAGTTGATGCAAGGATCATTATAATAGATGGCACAAATCTGAGCAACCCTATCTTTTGTTGTCTTCAGCAGAAGGCAGAGATTTTTTTACTATTTCATGTTGCGTTATTTTTTTCTTTCAAATAGGAGAGACTTTTCCATTACAGTTCTAAGTGTCAGGAAGAAAGACAAACACATATGGATAGAAAAAACATCCTACATGAACATGTCACAAATAACAGCAGGACACTGCGAATACTGTTGTTGAGATAGGATTACAAAATGATGACATCAGGCTTTCTTTTCATTAACCAGTAGACAGACAAGAGAGTTTTCTTCTTTAATCTACAAGATTACTGTATTTTGAACAAAATGTAATGACATGGAAAGGTTATTACTGAAAGACAGGAGACTGTTCTTCTGATTCCTTTACAATGCTCTCATTATAATCACTGTAAAGTGCCACCCAAACATTAATTCAATTCCCCAAATCTCAAATGGCAACAGATGTTATAGTAATAGAGTATTTCTAGCATGGAAAGTAAGCCATATGAAAAAAACAAACAACCAACTAAAAATGGTTCTACTGATGGACATCATCTTTTACATGATCCTCTTGATTCATCAGTTCTCTTTGTTGAGCTAAGGGGAATACACAGGGCAGAAGAGGATTCTATCACATTTGAGGGATTATGACTGCTCGAGTAGTACAAGATAATGGAGGAGAAGGCCTTCAAGTTCTGTCTCTTTGTCCTCAGACATTCCTTGTCTTTTATAATAATGTAGATGAACATTGCATTCTCCCAGAGGCTAGGATGCAGTAATCTTATGTGTTTCCTTCCTAGTTTTTAGAATAACCATGAGAAGGAGTCAATGAAGTTTGGGGTTTTTTTTCAATTTCTTTTCAGGAATCCTGATAGTGGAACGCCCGAAACAGGAAGTTACACGGTTCTTTTAAACAGTGTTGCGGATATGGGAAGAAAGCTCAGTCTTTGGCCAGATTCATTGCTTGGGTGTGATTTTCTTCAACAGACTAAAAAAAAGGATTTTTTTAAAAGTAACAGAAGTGTGCCATATCAGAATAAGAATCAGGAATCAGGAAGGCATGAATTCTGTGGAGCCCTGAGTAGCTGTTGGAGAACCCGTATGCTTTTCTTTAGCCAAATGGTGCCACTTTGAGGTACAGCCTTTAATTTGCTATCTAAAGAAGTGCTTATGCACCTGAGTGTGATGTTGATTTCAAGTTCACATAAGCATATTTCCTTGCATTTAGGTCACAAATAACCAGTTAAATGCATAAAGAAAGCCTCTGGAAGTAGGTTACAGAGAAAGGAGGCCAAACTTTCAATACTGTTTGATTAAAGGCATAACTGGAAAGATTCTAAATATGAGTTAAAACAAGCAGTTATGTTTTTGAATTCTGTTATTTGGAAAATAATTCTGAATGTCTCACTTGAATGTCTACCAAAACTGGTGTTAACCTTCCAAAAGAGTAATAGAACTAATGATTTGGTACAGCGCCAAACAATTAGACCACTGAACAGACATTCTTCCACCAGCTTCTATTATCGGAAATATCTGGATTTCTAAATGTCAGCTAAATAGGCTCACCCCATGAGGTAAGAGAAAGCTGACCTGACCTTTTGACACCACCTGTTCAGGAATGGGAATTTCTCAAGTGTGCTGTTCTACACAGATAAAAGGTTCACAAAATTTGGCCTGGAAAGAATGGCTAAAGGACTTACTTTTGCTTAGTCTAGAAAAGAGCAGACTGAGGGAGGGTGTGATTACAATCTTCCAGTAGTAAAAGAATGTTATAAAGATGCTAGTGATTGGTATTCTGTGTCCAGTTGGGGAAAAGACAAGAATAAAGATGTCTATCACAAAGCAAAGATATTTAGTTTATGTATTAGGAGAAAAAATTCTAACAATTAAAAATAGAGAATATGGTGCAGACTACATAAGAAAATTGTGATCTTGTTAACCAGAAATTTTCAAGAATAATTAGACCAACACCTGTCATCAATAGTCAAGATTGCCAGTGTTGTTCATGGTGCAAGGTGAACAGGTAGATGTATTACATGATCACTTAACAGTCTTTGGCCATTTTCCATTTTTATAGCTGCTGCATTTGGCAAGGCATTCAATTTTATTTCAGATTTGTTGTTACATTGGGTATGAAAATAATCGGTTAATGCGAGGGTTTTTCTTTGTAGAGGATACTTCAATAACAAAATTAATCATTTTTAAGAATTCCGATTATGCGATTAAGACAAGAGTGTTAGAACATTGGCAGAATAATAGGTATGGAAATTACAAAGATTACTTATTGGCTTTGGATGCAGCGTTCTATTAACAATACCAGTGAGTTTGCTATTATAAATTTATTTTTCCCTGTTACTTGAGGGTTTTGATATCATATATTGTTTTCTGGTTGAGATTAATAACAAGGAACTGGAAAGTGTGCTGTCTGTCATCCCGTACGTATATACATGGAGCTGAAGCATGGCATACACACTTGAAAGAGCAGAAATATCATCAAAATTACAGCATCTCTCCTGAATGTTTGCAAGAACTGGTAAGACAGTATTTCATAGTGTGATCCACCACAAGCTCAAAAGCAACTGAGTAACAGTGAAAAAACCCACTACAGCATGAGTTTTGTGTAGGCCTTCAGTACATATAGCAGATTAAAAGTGAAAGTGGGCGAAGGTTTTAATTCTCATACCATGTCAGTACTAGTTGTTGGTGGTTGAAAGCATGACATGCTTGCAGCTCAGTTTCTTATGTTTGATGTTGGATATAAAGCTTAAAGATATATTACACTCATGAAGTCTTACTGCAGCATTTATTTAGATGCATAAAATAGTCTTGTCAAATATCAGGGCTTTAATTTTTCATATCTAACAAAATAATTGTAGCTCCCTGTATTTTCAGATTTTCTGCAAAAGAACATGGTAGTATTTATTTCTCTTTTCCTCTTGAGTTTGGGGACTGATTATATGTTTTTTTATTACATAGATGTTTTGGGTTTTTTTTTCCTAGGTGCTGCACAATGGACTTGTGATGGAAATGAATCATCCAACAGCTGGAAGGATAGCCGTTCCAGGTTAGATGTTTAATTCTTTTTTCTAAATGAAGCTTGAAATTAAATGCTACATGGCATCCTGAGTAGTTCTTAAGCTCAGCTGAGGACATGACACATCTTCACATTTCATTCAAATGAAAAAAGGTTTAACCAGGAAGACATTGTGCTCATATTCATTCCGGTAGCAGAAAAATGGGTTAAAATGTGTGTCAGAATAGCTTCTGGTTTTCATCGGTCAGTTGTCATAAAACATGAAAATGGATTTGATAATATTTGCAAACTCCCACTGCTAGAAATATTACTGCTAAACCATCTGCATGAATATGTGAATCTGTTTTTGATTTAGGTCTATTTTGCAAGTTGCACAGGCTTCTTTTAGGGACATTTCTGTTGGGGAAAAAAAAAAAGTAGTTCATACTGAAGGTTTCATCACACTATTTTGTTTAATGAGATTAGACATGAAGCTCTGAAATGATGAAGTCTTAAATAGCTATTTTGGATTTCCAAAGAATACAAAAGTAATAAACTAATCTCTCCTCTTTTAAGCTCTAAGTGGATCAGAACTTGGAGCTGATGTGGCATTATTTCCATTAGAGTTAGTTACGGAATGGGGTTAGGTTCATCTAGAGCCAGAGCCATTAGGAAAATTCTCATTCGGATCCTTGCAGTTGGCTCTGTTTTGACAACTGAGCCTTATCTAAAAATCTGCTAGCTATTGGGTCAACTTTTTCTGCTTCTCTATGCTTTTCTCTCTCCCAGGCCACATTAAGAATTGTTTCCTCCTTCATTCAAAGCACCATGCCATTTTTATTTATATAACATGTTCTCCTTACGCTGTGATTTTCTGCGCCAAATTCCACCCTCTGACACAGAATCCAGTTGTCATCAATTTCGGTTGACTTGAGCACATGTAGTGGTAAGAAGAATTTGACCCATAAAATTTCTCTTAATTTGCACATCCTGGAATCACACTGGGATGCAGAAAGAGTTATTTGAAAGAAATCAATCCCATATTAGATCATGTTTTCTGCATGAATAGAGGGGGGGTTGTGTGTGTGTGTATGTGTATGCTTCATATTTGCTCTTTATCTCAGTTTGCACTCCACATTTGGTCCCCCTGCTTGGATGCTTGGTTGATTGTATTCAAAAATGCTTCTTTAATTTAGATGCACATATCTGGAAATAGTAATCCTTTTGTTTTAGTTTCTAACAGAAAAGTAATCCTGGTTTATTTATCCAAAATGAAAAGTGTAATAAGGGGGATGATTTAATTATTTTTAAAGAAGTGGGCAGAAAAGCCTTCCAGATGGTAGAGAAAGTGTGTAAGGTTTTCACGTTGCGTACAACGTATAATCTATCTCAGAGAAAGCAAATACTCCTTAAGGAGATAGGTTAAACTGCAAGAAGAGGAAGGAGATGAAAGGAATGTTCTAATGTCTGTCAGCAGTGATAGAATGTATTGGCAAGAGAGTGAGTTTTTACATAGGTAAGCCATAGTACTTCCCAAATCCATAGTTATTTTTTATTTTATTAAAACAGTGACACTGCACTAAACTAAAATAAATCATCTTAATCTCTAATGGACTGCCATTTAGATGGGCTTCTGTGAAGAGTTTCTTGTATTGAAGCAGATGGCTGAAATGATTATTGGATATTTGAGCAGGAAAAGGAGAATTCCTTCCTTTTCTGGCATGGGAGGATAAGGAGGGGAGAGACGGGGGAGGAAGAGGTGAAGGACAGTCATTCAGTATGAGCAGAATGGACCTATTGATATCACTGGAAAGACAGTACGATACTCTGTCCCAGAATTCAAGGGCAAAAGTGAGTTTGGCCACTGTTGATGGTAGGTAATGCAAGTACCCTGGAATTGTCCCAGTCAGTCATATATCTGAAGAATGCATGGAAGAGTGTGCAGAGAAGACGCCCAGTAGCAAAACTGTTTCTCAATGACTATCTAAAACAGCAACAACTTTTTTTTTTTTCAATGTGATTATGATTGAATATATTATACTTGGTAAAGAACAACTTTACTAAGCTCTCAGTTTCTGGCTCAAGGTTGCTTTATAAAGATATTAACGTGAATGTTGAAACGGAGTAGAGTAAAAATGTCTCTCCTTAAAGAGACTGGGGAGACTCTGGTCCCATAAGAAAAATGGGTGACTTTTACTTCTTAACCATATAAGCCAGATTTTAATGTGCCTTTTAGTAATTGAGTTGGACATCACACTTGAAGCTCTTGACAGAGGTAGACCTCTTGTCTGCTGCCAAGTAAAGTTGTGAGGGCAGTGACATGCACTTCCTGAGCGAGAGCACACTGGCAGATTTCAGCTCCAAGTATCACGGTTGGCCTCTGTGTCTAACACATTGGTTTGGAGTAGTCATGTTCCAGGCATGTCCCCACTTTGAGAGTGGGTTCAAATCTGTACATGAATCCTCACTTTGTAGATACTGCATCTTGAAATTCTGAGGGATTTTGCCGCTGATTTTAATGTAGGCTACATTTTTAATGTTTTTTCTATTTCAAAAAGCACATTGATGGTAGGAGAGATGTGATGCAGACCCTGTATTTTTATGTATCTTACTTGAAGTATTCATTGAAAAATGTCTTTGCACATATACTCTGCAAAGATATCTTAGATTCATGAATGGATGTGAAAAAGGGAGTTCATCATGTCTGACTAAGAGTGACTGTATAAAAGATTGTAAGACCATTTTAAAGGAAAATGGGGTTCTATGGTATTTGAGTGTTTTCATTAGCATAATGATTCACTTATACCATTCAGCATACTCATGTCATGAAGTTATTCTAGAGCTGATTTTCCTTATACGTATAGATACACTTGACATATCGCGTATATAGAAGGTGCAATACTGTGAGAGATCCTTGCTTGAATCCCAAAGGCCTGGCACTGCACTGCACTCATTCTTCACAGGACTGGTCCCTCTGGTTGCAGGACTATACTGATGAATCTCTTCTGGCTCTATATCTGAAGTCAGCTTAATTATCTTTAGTTCAGGGCAGGGCTCTGAAGATGATCAGGAGCACAGCACTGCATGGGTGGGAGGATGAGAGACAAGAGGGATTCAGACTAGATATTGGCCAAGTCTTTTTCATCATGACAACAGCCAGGCAGTGGAACAGCTTGCCCAGAGAGGTTGTGCAGGCTCTGTTCTTGCAGGTTTTCAAGACCTGTCCAACTAGACAAAGCCGTGAGCAACCTGGTGTGACCTCAGACCTGACCCCGATTTGAGCAGGAGCTTGGACTTGAGACTTCCTGAGGTCCTTAGCAATTTAGTTTATGTTCTTATTCTGTGATTAATCTCAGTATCTTCTCACTCGGCTCAGTTGCACTTAGCCCTTTCCATAGAGATCTGGAGGAGAAATGGCAGAGTTTTAAGAAAACTGGAAATGTAGAGCACAGAAAGTACTTCTGAGGGCAAAAAGTATCAGGGGAGAGATGTTTATAGAGTACCGGATTGAAGGTGGTGCTGGATGGCACATAGACAATACAGTTAAGTGAAGGGACAAAATTGCAAGAAGCTTTATCACCTGGGTTAGTCCTGAACTACTTTACGAAAGAGTAATGGACTTTTCTGAAGAGTGGTAGCATGTGGATTTCTGGGAGCCGCTGGGTAACTTATTCTGTTTCAGTCTGGAGCATAGTGGATACAAACCCTTACTGGTTATGTAGACAAAGCTTTTGGATGCAATGTAATCTTGCCCAGACCCTTTCCATTCTCATCTATTTTATATGGTTTAAGAAACTCAAAGAATAATACTTTCAACTTCTGTGTAATCTAGTGTCTAATGTTGACTTTTAAAAGTTGCCAATAGATTCTTTTGTAGTCAAAAAAGTGTTTGTAATATGTTTGGTTTGTGTGCTTGTTTGTGGGGTTTTGTTTGGTTGGTTTTGGTCTGGTGTTTTGTTTGGGGTTTTTTATTATTATTTTTGTTTGTTTGTTTGTTTTCTGGTTGGTTTATTGGTTTTTTTTTTTATTTGGAAAAAAACACAATGCATTCAGCTGCCCCTAACAAACTGACCTTTGTAGAATTTATTGACTAGCAGGAACCTCTGTGAAATAAACCTCATTTCTGACCCCATCTAAACCTTAGTGAATTGGGGATTTGGATATAAGCCGACACTTCAGAATCATCTCTCATCAAACAGGAAATGATATAACTGCAAAAATGTGTAAAACACCTCTTCCAGACAAAACAACTATTCTTAGTTTTGATAATGTTTATATTGTGCATTCTCCTCATCCCCATTTCCTGAGTTGATAACCACTATTTCTGTCCTTTGGCCCAGGATCTGCATGAAGGATGCCTGTATTGCTCAGAAAGGCCATGTTCATACCTGGTTCATGATTTCCTTCTGTGGTCTTGAGAGAATGTGTTTGGGGGACTGCTCCCAGCTCAGTTAGGAAAGTCAGTACAGGATTCCTCCTCAGCATAGATTTCTTGGACTGAATTCAGGCAATCTATGTCAATTAATCAACCAACTCAGGAGAAATGTCCCTTTTTCTGGTCTTCTCCTGTCACTGTGCATTACAAATATACTACTGAAACAGGAAAGACTTTTTTTTTTCTTTTTTTTTGGAGATAGGCTTTTCCTGTTGTATGATTCATTAAATGGCACTGTGGTTCCATGGAGATTAATTGTGATTGGTCTCTTAGAGGAATGGTTTTAAGGAACAAGACTAAGAGGCAAGAAATCTAATAGGACTTCCTTGCTGTGCTATAGATTTCTTCCTTGTCTTGGACAAATCACTCTCTGTGTCTCATCTTACTCATTGTTTGCAGTTTTTCAGATCTTAATTAATAGCGGAAAAAAAATTGATTTCTAAGGGAAGGATGTTCTTGGAAAAACTCTGTGTATTATTTTCAATGTGTATTCCTGTTTATTATGTATGTTTATATGTATTTATACCTATTTTCTCCATGTATGGGGAAGAGCAGTTATAGTTGTGGAAATAACAGTGAAGTATCTGTGTTTGATCAGTACATTTCAATACAGGGTGCAGCTATAGCTCTTAGTGATACATGCTATCTTTTTTTGATCATTTAATATAAGTGTAGTGGGAGAAGCTTCAGTAGGACTAGATATATGACAGAGTGACTTCTACATGGGTGAAGTTTGCAGGAAATTAACGAAGTCTGTACTCCAATCCATTGTTTCGTGCAGCTAGGATATCCCACAATATAGGAACAACAACAAAAACATAAAAAATCCCAACTTTTTCTTTTTTGCAAAAACCTCTGCTTGAACTTCTGATCCTGTCTGCTTCTCATCAGGCAGTTTTTTCATATGCGCGCGTGTGCGTGCATGCATGTGCATAACTGATGTTGATTGAAAAATTTTAATTTCACTTCACTATTTATGGTACATTGGAGACAAACAGCTTCACCAGCATTACTGTTACCTCATTCGCCTTTTTCAGTCATCAGGGCCGACTGTTTATGTCTTTTACATTCACAGAGCTGATTTCAATTTTGAGGAATTCAGGACCATTACAGGAGCCCAGCAGAAATGATGTATGACAGCTCACTTTGCTATCCTCAAAATACTTTAAAAAAATCTTAATAAATAAACAATATATTTATACTCATTGCAAAAGCAGAAAAGAGATGGTGGGAACGGCAAGGAATATGTTATAAGCTTCAGGATTATGTAGAAAAGTCTAGTCTATGTTTTTAAGGAATGACACTTGGAATCTTTTAAGATTCTTTTTAAAGTAAAACAGAAACAACAAACCTTTTCATATTTTTGCTCCTCTGTCGTGTGTTTCCAGAGTGTTTCTCTACTGTATATTTTAAAATTTGCTGTATCTCCTGGAATGGTCACAGTTGACACTTAAGTTAATGTTTTAAGAAAGAAAAACCAGCTGTCTCTTACCTAGTTCTGAGACTTCACTTGTTGGAGGATATTAAGAAATAGTGGAAGTACTTTCCATCAAGCTCAGCAGTGCTGTGTGTGACTCAGGCAGCAGCTCTCCGGCACTGTTGTTCGGGGTGTCTGAGCTGGACTCTCCTCTCAGCAGACCCCAGATTTTTCTGTCTTTCTTTAAGTCGTGGCAATCAAAATTCATTGTCTTGCCTCATGTGTTTTCTTTCCAGGACCTGACACGGCCATATTGGGAGGGGAAATAGAAATATTTTGGTAGACAAGTGGGGACATTTTCCTACTGTGTATAAGTCAAGTAAAATGGCGGTTGAAGTTTTGCGGAATGTTGATTGGTAATTATACTTTCACTCACTGGAGAATATTTTATTTATATTTTCCTTCATGTGTCCTAAGATATACTAGGATTTCCTTTAAACTGGATGTAATACTTTCTTATGGAGACTAAATGAATAGTATCACCTTTCTGTTTCATTGGGGGAGAAGAAAAAACCCTGGAAATATTAATTGAATAGCCAAATAAACTTATTAATTTCTCAACAACGGTGTCAATCCTGGAATTCAAGTTTGTTTAAATCTATTTTTTAAACAATTTAAAACCTATGTAAATGTATTTTCTACTTCTTTCTACGTAAGTTACAGTAACTTGGAAAGTACTTTCTTAACCGTCAGTCCATAACAAGCACAGCCAGGTGCTCATACAGTTCAGGGTGTGTGACTGTAAAGATGTATCTGCATGCCTCGGGTGCGTTGTAAAATGGCCAAATTACTTCAACACCCATAAATTGTAAGTATATCTTTATGATCTTTAATAATTACTGGATAAGAAAAGGAATCTACTGTCAGCTGAAAAAGTTTGGTTTCATTAAATGTAAAAATATGTTTTAAACATTTAGACAATTTTACTTAATCCCTGGGATACTGAGTATACCAATCCTTATTTGTGTTTGCACCATGTCGTCTTGCCCCAAGCCCTGCCTCCCCGTGAATGGAAAGAATGATTGGACTTAAACTGTTTTCTGTGAACCTGGACTGAACAATTTTGTGGTCAGCAGTGGCCATTAGATCATGTAGTTTGCCTTCTTATGGCATCTGCCATAGAATTTCATCAGTTTACTCCTTTCACTTGTGTTTGACTACAGTTTGTCTTATTCAGAAGTCCTCAAGAAATAGAAAATTCATCAAATATCTGCCTCTTTTTAAATGCCCAATTGCGTTCATTGTTAAAAAAACCATGCCATTATTATAAATCAATGTTACCTAGTTTTATAGAGCAAGAGTATTTTTTTCATGTCTTTCATGAGCTTTAACTACTTTTGTTTTCTCCCCATGAAAGTACTTATATGACAGAAGCCACATCTAGATGACTTTTTGACAAGCTGCATTGGGTAATTTGCCTGGGTCTTTTCAGGTCCTTTGTATAAGCAAAGTGCAGCAGCTTTGAAATTCTATTTTTTATTGCAGTCAGTGTACTGCATATTTACATGAAAATTTTGCAGTTGTGTAGAGTGCATCACAAACCTCCTGCCTGACTCTAGGCAAGTCCTTTAGCCCATGAAGTTACATTTCTCACTTCTTCATCTAAGAAATGGAGATAATAGAACTCACAACTACAGGGCATAAGTATGTTCATTTTTTTCCAAATGATAATAATGATAATACATGAAATTGGGTGCTATGGGATTGAGTAGAAATGAGGGGAAAAATAAGGCTTATACAGTTAACTTTACTGTTCAGTTGACTAAGAGCCTACAACCAGTACATAACAGAATCATAGAATTGTAGAATAGTTTGAGTTGGAATGGACCTTTCAAGGCCACTAGTCCAACCCCCTGCAATGAGCAGGGACATCTTCAACTAGATCAGGTTGCTCAGAGCCCCGTCCAGCCTGGCCTGGAATGTCTCCAGGGATGGCGCATCTACCACCTCTCTGGGCAACCTGGGCCAGTGTTTTACCACCCTCATTGTAACAATTTCTTCCCTGTGTCTAGGCTGAATCTCCCCTCTTCTAATTTAAAATACCGCCTCTTGTCTTATCACTACAGGCCCTGCTAAAAAGCCTGTCCCCATCTTTCTTATAGGCCTCTTTTAAGTATGGAAAGGCCGCAATAAGGTCTCCCTGGACCCTTCTCCAAGCTGAACAAGCCCAGCTCTCTCAGCCTGTCCTCACAGCAGAGCTGTTCCAGCCCTCTGATTAATTCTGTGGCCTCCTCTGGCCCCTCTCCAACAGGTCCATGTCTTTCCTGTGCTGAGGGCCCCAGAGCTGGATGCAGAATTGCAGATGGAGTCTCACCAGACTGGAGCAGAGGGGCAGAATCACCTCCCTCCGCCTGCTGGCCACGCTTCTTTTGATGCAGCCTGGGATATGGTTGGCCTTATGGGCTGCAATTGCATAATGCTGGCTCACATCCAGTTTTCATCCACCAGAAGCATCTTCCACCTCCTTGGGCTGGAGTGGGTGGAGGTGTGAGAGGACCTTTCTGTCCTGCTAAGGTGATGGGTCTCCAGCAGTATCTTGGGGTCTCCAGCGGCGTCCTGCGGTCTCCGATGGTCTTCAGCGGCGTCCTTTGGTCTGCAACTGTCTCCAACAGTGTCCTGTGGTCTCCAGCAGCATTCTTTGGTCTCAAATGGTCTCCAGTGGCATCCTGTAGTCTCTGGCAGTGTCCGGTGGCGTCCTGTGGGCTCCAAGGAACTCCTCCTGGTTCTCTGGGTCTGCCGGCCAGCCAGAAGATGTCAGCCCCTCTCCTCACCGCTTCCCCAGGCCCCAGAGCAGAGGAGATGCCCCCTTCATGAGGGATGGGGCTGCAGGGCGGGAAGCTGGGCTCATCCGTGCCTTGACAGCGGCTGATCTCCCCTCCAGCTGGCGGTGGCGCCGGCCCTTGGTGGGAGCTGCTGTTTGACAGTTCTCTGAGAGCCCCCAGCATCCTGTGATGCCAGTATTCCAGTATCAGTGAGGCATCAGCACACAGCTGGGTCATCCCCATTGGGCTATTTATTAAAAATAAAATTAAAAAAAAAAAAAAATAAATGACCCACTTCTTTGTGCTAGTACTGACAAAGAGGAAATGTGTAAAATGTGTAGTCAAACAACAGAAACAAAAAGCATTCCTGGCTGGGTGATACATGGCTGCATGTGCCTTCCCTCTGATGCTGGATCCTGCAGGAGCAGCTGGAAGGGCCACATGTGTTATTCACAGCGCAAGTAGTTCCTCAGGAAACCACAGCATTCATGGAATGGTTTACCTATCAAATGTGTAATCACCGAGCACAAGAACACAACAATTTCTTTTAGGTGGTCCCCTCTTTCTTCAAAACTCGTTTGGCCGCATGTAGCCCCTTCTAACAGGATTAGAAGAATCCACTAGGAAAAAGTCAGTGGTATGAAATACTCTGTAGGTTTGTCTGTGGAAGAAATTCTGAATAGCAAATTGAAAATTTAGTATGTATTCACTGAAATAAGGGCTGTTATGTTAAATGTCTTGCCTTGAAGTGTCACTTCTTGGCCTAGCAGCACACAAGGCAATATTCCAATAAAGTATCTTCCTGATGGCATTAGGAAATTAGAGCAAACAGCAGGGACTTGCTCCATCAGTGTGTCCTAGTGTACTATGTGATTTCCTGTACCCATTTTTAAAGCAACTTTACACACTGTTAGAGATCCTTTTTTTTTTTTCTTTTTATGTAGGTTTCTGTTTTTCTCCAATTTAGTGCATGAGCAGAAATCATACCTGCCTAACTGCTGAAATCAGCATAGATTTTTCAGTAAACTTCAGCAGCATCAGAGGTTTTCTGCAAGTACCTTTCCTAAAGCAAATGCTTCACTCTCCAAAACTATTTGTAGCAAATGTTAGTAGTGCTGCACCACAGACCCTCATTCACAGTCACACATGTTCTTCCGGAGACTGTTTTGGAACTGAGCATTTTAGAAATCACCCTCGTAAACGGATACTTGGTACGGGTTTTCACTTTTTCAAAGTCAGGTGAGAGGGAAAACCTGCAAGTACTACACAACTCCAAGACTTGCTTGTTCCTGCCAAAGAGAAAAAGATTGTGCATTATTAACAAAGTAAGACTATTGCCTCTCTTGAAATATCCCGAAAGCTCTGAACATGAACTGTGTGATGGCTTGTTAGCCTCAATATTTGAACACAGGTATACCCAATGTCCATCAGTTGAATTCCAAACTCTGTGAATTAATTGCTGGCCAATTCCGCAAGGATAAAACATCTATTAAAAGCCAACAATAAGCCAGAAATCTCTTTCCATTTCATATGATAAAAAAATAGAGTGAATCCTGAAAAAAAGGAATAGATATTAGACAGGGAAATCTTGTAGAGTTGTAGAGCAAGCAATAAAACACATAGTGTTTTCATTTCTTTTTTTGTATTTCTTCCGTCAGAATAGTTAGACAAACATGGAAACATTTGCAAGAGCAATACTCGGGTCAGTTTAAAGTCTTGATAACACTAAAACTAAGCTAAGGATGTGGGGAGGGCAATTAAGGTCTTATTATTTTTGTACACACTCACTTACACACATAGATATTCACTCCACAGCTCCAAACAGCTGTCTTAGCCATGTCTGCAAAGAAACAGAAATAGTAGGCAGAAAGGAACCACATCCCTACTAAGAGAGTTAGTCATGCAGTAAAACTAAACATCTCTGCAACCAGGGCCATCTGACAGGAACCGTCCCTGTGCAGGTCATGAGCATGAAGTTATTTTAGCTCCCTGGGAGAGGGGAGGGTCTCTTTCCCCTTTCATGGGCTAAAACAAGCAGCTCTCCCTGGATTTTGAGCTAAGACGCAGCGAGCAGAAGGCAGCTTTTCCAACAGATAGAACAAGGCAAAAGGACCTCGTACAGCAAATTCTTTGCTGTCTCTTGCTCCTGAGCCCTCTACTTCTACTCTTCTTTCTTCTTCTGGCGACGGGAAAGCAAAGCCTGTCCTGTCCCTGGGAGCCCATACTGGACCCTGCTTGTCTACGGGATGACCCAGCACCTGCCATTCCTCTCCAAAGACATTTACACACAGAAATCAGTGGAGTAGTGGATCACAGAAGCGTAAGCTGCAGTGAACATAATTTAGAAACAGATCTTTTTTTGTCCGTGGTGACAAAATAAACCCAGCAATTTCATAGAAATTCTCCTCAAGTAGTAGCTGCAAGTCAAGGGAGGTGATTCTGTCCCTCTGCTCCACGCTGATGAGACCCCACCGAGAGCCCTCAGCACAAGAAAGACATGGACCTTTTGGAGAGGGACCAGAGGAGGGACACAAAAATGATCAGAGGGCTGGAACACCTCTGCTGTGAGGACAGACTGAGAGAGTTGGGGTTCTTCAGCCTGGAAAAGGGTCTGGGGAGACCTCATTGTGACCTTTTTGTACTTAAGAGGGGCCTAAAGAAGGATGGGGACAGACATTTTAGCAGGGCCAGGCTGGACGGGGCTCTGAGCAACCTGATCTAGTTGGTGATGTCCCTGCTCATTGCGGCGGGGTTGGACTAGATGAGCTTTGAAAGTCCCTTCTAACACCAACTATTCTTTGATTCTATGATTCTGTCAGCTAGTAAAATTAACCACTTCCAGAGTAGACAAGAGCAGGAATAGAATTCCTATGTGAGCTAATGTTTGCACTTCTCAAAGCCTTCCAAATGTTTAATTAGATGGAAAAAATTGCTTGCGTAGAAACAAATGGACAATTTTCCATGTTCTGCATGATTTGAGTGTTTTAGTTGTATGGAAAGGACAAAAAGGGGGAAGAAAAAAAGAAAATCTGTTTCATGAGAGTGTGGATGAGCAGCAGGAAGCAAGGCTCTCATTCAAGGCACATATCCACAGCTGTGGAAAACCTTCAAGAAAACTCTGTAAGTTAGAGGTGTGAGGACACTTCTATGAGAACAGGTTGTCTGGTGTAGTGGAGCGGGGCCACGAGTCCTTGTTCTCCTTCTTCCCTGGAAGAATAGAGGGTGCCTGGGGACAGAAAGCGGTTAAGTCGGGGACAACCACTGGCCGCCCATCGACTGTTAACATGGAAAACTGCACTCCATAATCGTGACACCCATCCAGGCTCATGAGGTTTAAGCACTTTTTTTCAGGAACCTGTTTGACTGCTTTACAATCCCATCAGTTTGGGGATGGCAGGGAGTGTGGAAAACCCATTGAATCCTTTCATATTTGGCGCAATCTTGAACCACCCCAGCAGCAAAGTGGTTTCCATTATCCAGCTGGGTTGGCGGGGGCTTAAAAGGGGCCAAGGGGGAAAGTAATCAAGTCCCTCTTATCATTTTCTGTGAGCCTTCTTAAATGGGCCCACTGGCTGTCCCCTGGCTCACTTACTGGGGGCAACGTGTCCAGTTTCCCATCTGAAAATCAGTCAAGTCCTTTTCCTTTTGTATTCCCAAGCCCAAATGCGCTTTTCTAAGACAACAGTAGGCATACCATCCATTAAATCCTGGGGAATCCCCTTTTTGATTCCCTCCACACACAGTAGGTTTCTCTTTGCCCCTGAGGCTCGTGGAGCAGAACATGGCCCCTCACGATATTCAGCCCACGTCATCGTGGTCTTTTGTTCAGCATTAGGGCCAGTCAAGCCCATCCGCCTCCCACAGCCACTCAGTTCTTGCGCTACTTAACTCAAGTCGATGCTGCTGCATCTCCAGCCCACCCCCCATCTTTGGGGGCTAAACCATCACGCGGATGATCTTGCAGTTGTAGGGCATGAAGCTGCAGGGAATCAGGCAGGCCCTGGATTAGGGGAGTCATTCTGTCGGGGTTGGCAATTAACAGCATCGGGGAACTGTGCTGGGGAACCAAATGTCAGTCATGCGTTAGGTGCAGACAGGCAGCTTTCTGGAGGGTCTCAATGCACAAGGGGTCACCTCTTTCTAGGGGATCTAAACCCCGTGCCCATGAAGCAACTCTTTGAGTTGAAGACCAGGGTTCCCATTCATCACGCAAGCCTGCGTCCCAGCTTCTGTGCCAATACCCGGGTGCTGCTTTGGGGATCCTGTGGTTGGCGAGGGAACGAAAATACATGTACTCTTTGCATTTCATCTGTGGCTTTGTGGTTGTTCCTGTGACCTGCCTGCGCTGACTGGCACAGTCACTGTCGCTGCCCCAGCTGGCACTTCATCCCCCTCTGCTGCAGGATGACACAGCAGCCCTGCAGCTCCGCAGCGAGTCAAGCCCAGCGTTGCATCTCCCTGCCCTGGTCACGGCCAAGGGCTCCTGTGCCCAGCCCAGCATCACAGAATGTGCAATGACTCTACAACTCAAAATACCAGTTTTCTTTAATGCAGTAGCAGTAAGCAGGCAAAGTGTGTTTGAACAGCTGGTGGTTTTTTGGCTCCAAGCTGATTATATGGTCTGCTAAAGGGCTTCGAAAAAATCCTTCTCCCAAGAGCCCTGTCACGAATTCATGACCAAATCTGGGAAGAAAAAAACAATACCAGAGATGACAAGTACTAAATGCAACGAGAAGACACAACAGAGATGATGGAAGAAAACAGCAAGAGGGAAAGCAGGGGAGGAGCAGAGAACACGTAAGCAAACGAGATCCTTGAATCTCCCCCTATCAGAGGAGTAATAGAAGGGTTCCAAAAGACCAGATTCTGAATAAGAAGTATACCTCGTAACTGAAATGCACTTTGGGGACATCTTTCCCTGGTGTTTCCTAAATGCTCACCTGCAATGGAGAGATAGAACTCTTTACAATCTTTGATCTCTCGGGAGCCTTCACAGGCTGCTGTACAGTCATTGTAGGCTTTGAAGAAATCAGGAAGAGCCAGTTCCATGTCTGAGATGGACGTTCTCCAATTCCCACAGCTGTATGCTCGCACAGCCCTGACAAACAGATTCTGAAAAATTGGCCCGAGTGAAAACCTACAGTAACTGACCTGCAGAAAGCTGCATGCAAATTCAGATAGAGTAAATGGTGTTTCTGCATTTCTGGATGACTACGTGAGCTGTTAGCCAGTCGATATGAGGAAAACAAATACTGATGGCTTGTGGATTTTACCAGATATTTCCTCGATCGTAGAGTCCGCAAGTCCACTTCAGATCCACATAAAAAGCCTGCTGGACAGAGGGAACAGAGTGAGTCTAAAGCACAGGCTTAGATAAAGCCCCAGAGGTGAGGATTACGGAATGCAACAAGGCGACACAACAGAGATGACGAAGGAAAACAGCAAGAGGGAAAGGAGAAGCAGAGAACACGTAAGCAAACAAGATCCTTGAATCTCCCCCAATCAGAGGAGTAATAGAAGGGTTCCACAAGACCAGACTCTGAATCAAAAGCATACCTCGTAAGCTTTTGTCTCCAACTCTTTCATATGCTCCTCAGCATCAGGTCTGCTCTGACAGTAGGCCACATTTCTTTGCATCATTTCAGCATCGGGATCCTTCAGAAGAAATGTGTGAGCTGCCGCAATAGCTTCAGGAAGGTTATGAGCCTAAACAGGGATGGGAAGAAGAGGAAAGGGGAAAAAGCTTAACTGGGAAAAAAAACCTCAAAGTTTCCCACTTTCTGTCAACAAACTGCCCTGCAGCCTATATATTCCCAAACTTACATCTACCGAAACCACAGTCTCGGCAGATACAATGGCACACTAGAACGGATACAAATCTTTTGTGTTTTATTAGTAGTTGCATCACTAGGAGCATGTTTCTTTTACTGTTAAAATCTATTATTGTTGCAGATAGCATCATAATGATTTTAGGTTACAAAGAAGACTTTTTTTCCCTTCCTCCTGTACTGCGTTTCTATTTTTTATAGAGGGAGAGGGAAAGAAAAAGTCTTAAGTATCTGTGAAATGTTAAGAAACTTTTCCTTTTTTCAGGCAAGGTGCAGATCCAACGGTGTCCTTTGGTCTCCGACGTTCCCCAGTGAGTTGTGTCCTGTGGTTTCCAGCGCTGTCCTTCGGTCTTCGACGCTCTCCTGCAATCTCCAGCAGTCTCTGGCGGTCTCCAGTGGGCTTCTGTGCACACACATTTATAGTTTTTATTTTCTATATTGACATATTTTTATAAACTACATAGTCGGTATACACATATATAGGGAGAAGGAAAGAGAAAGAAAAAGTCTGAATTATTTGTGAAATGTGAAACCTTTTCCCTTGAAGGCAAGATCCAGCTCCAGCGGTGTCCTTGGGTCTCCTGGGGTCTCTGGCGGTGTCCTGCGGTCTGCAGTGGCTCCACGGGACTCCTCCTGGTGCTCTGGGGCTGCCGACCAGAGGACAGCAGCCCATCTCCTCACCGCTTCTCCAGGCCTCAGGGCAGAGGAGATGCCCCCAGCATGAGGGGTTTGGGTACAGGCTGGGAAGCCGGGCTCACCTGTGGCTCAGCAGCGGCTGATGGTCCGGCCCATGCCCCGGAGGTGGCTGTGATGCCACCTCCGGCTAGTGGCGGCTGCTGGGGCGGCGCCGCCTGTTGCGAGGCGGCTGTTTGGGGGGTCCCTGAGAGCCCCCGGCCGTCCTGCGGCGCTTCGGGCACCACGGTGCTGGAGGCAGCCCGGCCATGGTGCTCTGGAGCCCCAGTAGCCCTGCCTGAGGTGGGCCCACCTCCATGGGCTCCTCCTCCTCCTGCGGGGGATCCACCTCCATGGGCTCCTCTTCTTGCTGGGGAGGGTCAACCTCCATGGGCTCCTCTTGCCTGTGGGAGCTGCTCCTGCTCCCGACAGGCAGCTGCCGTTTTCCGGGCAGCGGAGCCATCTTCAGAGGTTCCCTGAACCTCCTCTTGCTTCTCCCACTCGACGAGGCGCTGTCTTTTCAGGACTCTTCTCTCCGAGCGCGATCCGACGGTGGCGCAGCTGGCAGAGCTGTGTTCCAACCGCTGTAACGGAAGGCTGGTCACGGCCCCAACGGACGCTGCGGTGGCCGGCATGGCGGCCCACGAGGCCATGAAGGCCCCACTGCAGGGCCATTTTGCTCTGCAGAGAGAAAGGCCGCCCCTCAGGCACCGCGCCTGCCCTGCAGCTGCCCCTGTGTGCCCGGGGCTCCAGCCCCCTCCTCATGCCAGGCCTGGGGGCCCCTCAGGGGACAGCGGCCACAGTGTCCCAGGAGGGTCGGGGGGTCTCTGTGACCCTCCAGCCGCTCGGCTCCCTGCCGGTGCCGTCGTCCCCGCAGCCGGCAGGAGCCCAGAGGTGATTCAGCTAGTGCCATAGCTCTTCCGCAGGGTTTCTGTAAAGCAGGACACATGGCAGCTCGTTCTTCTCTTTCACATCCCTTCATTTCACTGTCTCTTCATAACCCAATAGAAATATTTCGAAAAGGTAATGCTTACATATATCTGTGGCTTGTTTACCTAATCAAAAAATATTGACATATTAGGGCAAGAAGAACCAAGTACGGTTATTAGTTTGCTCAAAATAAACAATTATTAATGTAGTTGAGAGAGTGATTTTAGTCTCGTTTTCATTTTGGTTAATTTAAAAATTTGGGAACTGTGACTCTGAGGAGGGGATATACCCTCTTCTCCCAATGTTCCCTCCTTCTCTCAGGGGAGATTTTAGGACTTCTCAGAGCAGGGGTCCAGAAGAGAAAATGTGGTTGCTGTGAAGAGGTATCATTAGTGCAGTATGTGGATGCAGGCGCCTACCTTCCTGCATGAACCCTTTTACCACAAGCAGATTCCTGTTCTCACACACAGCCTTCAGCAAAATCAGCCAACAACTATTAGCCAGACACGGGTGTCTTTGGCATTCAGCAAATTACTTGTGTATTAGACAGTGCTGATTACCCAGAAAACAGTATAAATAGCACATTTTATATGACACTTGTAAAATTGATTATTTTCCCCGTTGCCGAGTTAGTAGGCCAGAAACTTCAATAGTGTGACAGAGTTCAAGGGGATAATTCTGGTTGCAAAATTACAAACGAACAAAAGAAAAAGACGTGTCATTGTAACGTTCTTTGGCCGATTCCATTTTCACTATGACTTGTTTGCATTTTTGCAAACCCTTTGTCCAAACAGAGTTTTAATTTCTGTTGCATTCTGACTTCTGTGCTGATTAATTATGAACCAAATTTAGCATTATATATATGATTTGTCTGTATATTACCTTATTATAGCCTTTGCTTTTATCAAGATGTTCATAGATTTGTTAATCAAATGACATTACCTAATCTTTATAAAGTATTTCAGTGTTTTCATTTGAATAGCAGTTACCAGGAGAGTCCTTTGAAAAGTTCAAATGAAAAGTTGAGTTGCCAGATGATGATATTTTTCAACCTGAACTGTTTGGTAATTCTTTAAATAGATTCATCTGAAAAAGAAAAATTAAGCACAATATTTCTTTGCAGCCATTTAGAATGGGACAGTTTAGAACTTGTTTGATCTTTCATCCCAAAGTAATGTTTTGAGACTAAGTCCATTTGTGCTTTATTAGAACATGAATATGACGACTTAGTTTCCAATTGAAATGAACATTTCATTTTATCCCAGATTTCATTCTTTTTATCCTTCTGGATGTTACTATGGCTTGAAAAAGCAACTATTTGCAGAAGGATAACGTTGTTAAAAACGCCTCTTAACTTTTAGAAGATTTCAAAATTTCCACAATGCCTGGTTAGAAAAAAACAGAATTTAACTACTGTTTTTAAAATTTATGTTCTGAAAGTACAAGCTCAGTTTCTATTGCACATGTGAATAGCATAACTGCTCCAAGTTCCCGGGAACATTGTGTACTGGTAAAACTACTTACAAGTGTCTGAACAATTAAGTCTCTTAAGCTTTTGTGTCTACTTAGAATGGCAACATGGCAACAGAGGTTCTGTAGGTATATAGTACCTGAAACAACATAGTCCAGTGTTTCTCTAAGCACATACATACAAAATATCATTTATCGTGCTATTTATAACAATTAGGAGCTGAATTTAGCCCAAAACATCAATTAAAAAAAAAAAAAAAGAAGTCTGGGGATGATGACAGTATAAATCTTGCTTCTAGATGTTCTTGTCTTCTTTTCCTCGTAACATCCAGTGGTACTTACGCAAGATTGAGCCTCCTGGAAATTCTTGAAGGTCGAAAAAGAGGAAAGAAAAGGAGAGGCAGCCACCTCGATGAGGCAGGTAGATTTCAGAAAGGAACATTATAGGTAAAATTGTTCTGAGCCCAGAACAGAAATAAAAAAAAAAAAAACAAATTGAAAATTAAGAAGATTAAATACAAATGACATAGGGTCATATACTTGTCATTCCTACTTTTCGTACCAGTTATAGTACTACCTGGAAAATTTGCACTTTCTAAAGGGACTGAGGGTTAAGTACAATAGCATATGAATAATCAGGGAAAAGATCATTGCAGCTGACCAAGATCAACATCCTGTCGTAGATTTGTTCAAGTCTATGGGTGAAAGCATGAGACATGGGAAAGGTACAACATCTTTCACCGCTTCAAACTCAAGCCTTCCTTTAAAGCTGCTTCTCTGCCTTTGAAAGGAAAAGCTTCTGAATTCCTGAAGTAAGACACATCTTAGACCATATGAACCACTTTCTGTGCTGACAGAATTTAGTTAAAGATCATTATGTAAAAAGGTGCTATAAGGAAACTTTATAGAGTGAATGCTCTTTATAAACTGGAAGCTAAGGTTCAGCCAGTTTCCATTTAATCCTCCAATATTGCCTGCAGCAGTCAAGTAAATTTCATTACAGACTCCCTCCCCCCAAATGAAAACCATGTGCCTGCTTCATTTTTTCCTCCTTTCCTAGTCCCCCCATTCAAACCTCTCCTCAGTGCTTTAAAGAACCTTGCAAGAACTCATACATTTCAAATAGCAGAGTTGACTCTGGCTGTTATTATTAATTAGGACACATTAGCACAAGTACAGTCCTTCCTAAACAAGCTAAATTACAGGCAAATTGGCATGGGTATATGGCAATGGAAAGTGTTAAAAAGCATGCATGTACATTCTCGCTTCATTGAGCTTCAAAAATTGCATGCGGATTTTCTTTCTCCATAGTGAAATTAGCTTAAGCAGAGAAGCAAGTAGGCAAAGCAGTGTGATTTGGTAAGGACTCATTTTAGCGAAATCGATCTAGAGCAAGATTTGAGGCTTTTTCTTATAGAATACTTGAATGACACCATTTTTAGAAATAACGTATTCATTGAGTATCATCCAAGCAATTTCAGATTTTTTGTGTGTATGTGTGATTTATGTCGCTGGAGACTACTTCTCTAAAAGGAAAACATTTCTGGAACAGCCATAGACTTTCTTCATGACCTTAGCATGCTAATACATAAAACTAACTACCGGCAGGCATTAGCAAGCAGGAGTCATGGGGCCATCTGCCCTTCCTCTAGATCCTCGTTCTGTCTCTCAGAGAGTGCCACCAGTGGCAGTCGACCTCATAATTTCAGTGCTGCAGAACGACGCAGACATTTTATCGCGTCCTCAGATTGCTGAGGGAACAGCTACTATTTTTCTCAGAATGATGGCTCTCTGAATCGCTTTTCAGGGCTTAAATGCAACTTTAAAATACATTGTACATAAAACTACATTTCTGAAACTCTGCATGAAAGTAAAAACAACTAAGTGTATAAGAGAAAAGTCTCAAGAAATTTTTAAGAGCATTCCAGAAACGATTTCATGTCTGCTAGAACCCGTTAATCACGAGTATATTTAAACACGATGAAGTTGAGCTCTTCCGCTCAGATTGCCAACATATCCTGATGAGAAAACAACTCTCATGTTTGTCTTTTGTTTTGACCAGAGTTTAAAATGAGACTGTGGCTCCAGTACAAAGTTTAGCTATGGCCTTCATGCCATGAGGACCATGCCCCTAATGCTGTATCTGCTGTCAGATCTGTAGTGATGTTTAGGAGGAAGATTCTTCCGTTATCAGCAAGTAAAACAAAAAGAATTATTGCTCTAAGATGTCAGTGCAAAGAAGCAGAAGACGGGACTGTGAAGTATGAAGGGTTTCTTTAGTGGTATTCAAAGATTAAGAGAAGTGTTGAAAATAGTAGATGAAATTCTGAAACTCGCATTCAGCATTACAATAAATGGAAGTTAAAGCTAAAGGGACAGAGAATTCAGTTTAAAATTTGGATTGGAAGTCATTTTTTTAAATTAATAAGCGTGAATTATACTGTTGAATTTTTTGAGGCATAGCATAAGTCCTTTATTTGTATTCTTTTTCTTCCTTGGTAACACTATTAATAGCAATTTTAATTGCTGTTTTCTAGACTTCTGTCTTTGCATGTGTTAGAGTGCTTTGTTAATCTTTGTGATGATTTTGGGAAGCATTTTAAACACATATTTACAAAGTTAAAGGGAGAACTAACAGATCTCTATTGTCATTTGATCACAACTCTCAAATTTTAATGCAGTTTTCATGTCGTTCTCAAATTCATTTAAAAATCTCGACATGAGCAAAATAAAAGTATAATCCTAAAGATATCTCAGTACTGCACAGTAATATGGAGGTTGATCAACTATTGTCTGTTTTATTATATCAATATCTCATTTAAAAATACAGAAATAACATTTATCTGGATCATAATCCATCAAAACCAATACTGTTTTGTAAATCTGAAAAATAAAACTGTACCGTGTCTGCTGGTATGAAAAGACAAAAAAGCTTTTTTTTGCCTTTGGATGGACTGCTCTTACAAATTTGCTATGAGAAGGAGAAATGGACTAAGATGAGGTTCCTGAGGGGTTTCTATATTCTCTCTATCTGCAGTCTCAAATGATTCTGTGATTGCATGTATTTTCTAAGATGAAATAACCAGTTTTAAAGCACTAAAATGTTTTCAAGCACGTTATTTTAGTGGGCATTCGAAAGACTGTGTTTTTCTGTATGTAATTCCGGTTTCAAACTCTGACAGCTTTTGTGAACAGAAAAGTACGAGTATGTCAGGAGAAAGATTCGGGCAGCTTCAGTGACAGGATCGCATTAGTCTAACATCGCTAGCAGTAGAGAGAAAAACTTTCTGCATGCCTGAAGGATGTTTAGCCTGTCACTTACAACTTACACCTAAATAGATAAATGATAATGAATAAAATGTGTTTACTACTCCAGTTTTCCGAGAGACAACTGTGAATGTCCATCTGGGATTCATCATTAACAGTCTAAAACACAAAACCTGACTGAAGAGCAGTAGCCCAGCACGTTTTGGGTTTTACTCTGGCTCCTGTTTGCGTCAGCGGAAGCAGGATCTGTTGCCTTGCTGGCTAATCAACGTACAACCTCAGGTTACATTACACAGCTCCTTGTCCAGGTCCCCAGTTAAATCCTTCTCTTTGTAAAAAATTTTCCTATCTAACTACAGCGAACCTTTAAGCAACCGGGAGTGCATTTACTTAGCATTTTAGAGCTTTTGAAGCAAACCTCCATTAACCACGCTTTGGTTCGCAATGTGGAGCTACCTCAGAGAGAGCAGATTGGATTCCTACCTCATTTGCTTTTCTCCCATAAGAAACTGCAATCAAAATTACACACCTACAATTTAGTATCAAACACAAGGTAAATATCTTGTAGCTACATTTGGGGATCAGTTACACACGTAGAACTTATTAAATGAATTTTTTGGGGTACCTTGTTCCTTAAATTTGAAAATTGTCCCAGCTTAGCATGGTTTATGTTTATGAAGTTCAGCAAAGACTTCATTGCCTTGAATAGCTGAGCAATAACAATAACAAAAAAGCAAACATCAGACTTACAACAGCTCTGCTGTCTTTGATGTTCTCTTCTTGAGTGATGTGTTTATGCAAGACAAATAAGTAAGCTGTCTCCATGAACCCTACTTGAAAAGACTCCAGATTTGTTCTGGAGATGTGGTGTCTTTTCTCTCTTCAAGTATGTGTTGATGGATCAAGGGAGAATGCAGACAGGCCCTAACTGTCAACTGCCTGTAAGCAAAGAGACTTGGCTGAAGATGGAGCATTTGTCAGTGCTGAAAGGGAAAACGATTATAGACACATCTGAGCTGTCCTTTTATACCTTATACACTTACCACTTATTCAGGTCACATTTTCTGAATGCATTATTGCTTTGTCCTTCAGCCCACAGAGTATTGACTCTAAGCCTTGGAATAGTTTATTAAATGTAAGAAGGAAGGAACCGACAAGGAACATCTGTGTCGATGGATATATGGGAGCAGTGATAGTGAATTTAAGCAGTACTGAGGATTTTATTGTATAGTGCAAACTTGTTTTGGTGGCCTATCTCATCTCTACTGCTGTAAACCAGCAGGCAGATGACTGATGTCCACTGATCTCAAATTAGCCCAACACTGCGTCCCTTCTGTATCTTTCAGTGCCCCATGTGCCTTTTATTCTTCTGAAGAATTGTGGAAATATTATTTTTTACATTTTACAGATGAGGAACTGATGCATACAGTCCTGGATATATCTCAGTTCAAACTAAGCATTTAAGTGAGATGTTTGAGGTATCTACATTCTTATTCTAAGATTACTCCATGGTTAATGGAGTAATATCTTAATCACAGTAATGATGATCACAGTCAAATATCACAGCCATAGTGACCCTCTGGAATTGTCCTCCTCTCTGTTGCCAGTAATGAGGGCAAGCTGGTTACCATCTTGCAATCCTCAGTCGAGTGTCTAATGGTAGCTGAGGTGAATGTGGATCATAAGGTTAATCTCCAAAATCATCCCATGCATGCACCGCAGAGCCAGAAATCCCACGACGTGAGTTCATTTTCCAGTGAGAAGTCCTCTCCTTGACTGTCTTTATTAGCTCACCAAGTCGCATATTCCATTGAAGGTTCATATCAGTAGCAACTGTGAATTAATTTTATGTGCCACCTATGATTTGATCGTTTCTGGCTTCCTGTAATTGGAGGATGGGCTGAGTGCAGTGAACAGTAGTCATCTTTCAAAAAGCAGCTGTTGGTCGAACACTGGCAGTTGTGATATCTTTAGGAGACTAAGAAATATGTGAACACAAACCCAGAACTTTTTAGCTGTTCAAAAATAGTATTTCTTCAGGTGCAAGATTTAAGTAAAGAAATGTTGCAATATTTTTTTCTCTATTTATGTTAACTACATAGTGGTATGAGATAAGTGAGAAAACATTTCTGTATACACACATTCAGTTCTGGAAAAACAAACAAAAAAAACCCACAAAAAAATGACAACAAAACCAAAACAAAAAACCCACAAACAAACAAAAACACCAAAAAAAACCCCATCTGTCTAACTGAAGAAATTAGCTGGAGAAATTAGGGACCTAGGAAATAGCAAACCATATGAAGTTTAACAAAGACAAGTGCCAGATTTTGTACCGGGGACACGGCAGCCCTGGCTGTACCTATAGACTGGAGGACGAGATGCTGGAGAACAGCTCTGAGGAGAGGGGTCTGAGGGTTCTGGTCGACATCAAGTTGAACATGAGCCAGCAGTGTGCCCTGGCAGCCAAGAGGGGCAACCGTGTCCTGGGTGCAGCAAGCACAGCATTGCCAGCCGGGCGAGGGAGGTGGTTGTCCCGCTCTGCTCTGCACTGGTGCGGCCTCGCCTGGAGCCCTGTGTGCAGTTCTGGGAGACACAGGATAAAAAGGATCTAAAGCTACTGGAGAGTGTCCAGAAGAGGGCTCCGAAGTTGGTGAAGGGTTTGGAGGGGAAGCCGTATGAGGAGCGGCTAAAGTCACTTGGTTTGTTCAGCCTGGAGGAGCCTGAGGGGAGAGCTCATTGCAGTCTACAGCTTCCTCACAAGGGGAGGAGGAGGGGCAGGCACCAAACTGTTCTCTTTAGTGACCAATGACAGGACCCGAGGGAATGGCAGGAAGATGTGCCAGGGGAGGTTTGGGTTGGTCATTAGGAAAAGGTTCTTCCCCCAGAGGGTGCTGGAGCACGGGAACAGGCTCCCCGGGGAGGTGTCACAGCCCCAGGCCTGACAGTGTTCGAGAAGAGACTGGACAAGGCCCTCAGACACACGGTGTGAACTGCGGGGTTGTCCTGTGCAGGGACAGGAGTTGGACCCGATGATCCTTGTGTGTCCCTTCCAACTCAGGACACTCTATGAAGCCAATTTCCATGTATTTATGTGTAAGTTAAGCTAGAAGTTTTATGGGAATAGATTTTCAATACGCCTCTGACATGATCTGATCCTCACAGGAAATACTATGATGTTGGGCTTTTATGTAGTCACAGAATCTAGATACTAGAGGTATCGAATCATGTAAAGGAAAAATCCTTCTGTCTTCCGAATAGCAAAGGTCGTTCTAGACATTGTATTTTCTAATGTTTTTACTTCATTTAGTTTTCAAATTTCTCTGCAGGTAAAAGCACAGGTGGATCTTAGCAGCAGTAAAATTAAATGGTGCTAAGTTTTTGTTTTTCCTCTTTAATTGTAATCTTTTTACACAGTAGTGCATTGCCCTGGCTTGTTGCTCCCCATCTCCAATTGCTGTTGCTACTGTGTAAATATTTTAAATGGCCGTTTCTTCCATGACTTGGATGCATCCCAAGGAGGGCAACAAAGCTGGGGAAGGGGCTGGAAGGCATGTCCTCTGGGGAGCAGCTGGGGACTCTGGGTCTGTCTACTTTGGAGCGAAGGAGGCTGCGGGGCAACATCGCTGCTATCTCCAGGTTCCTGAGGAGGGGAAGTGGAGAGGGAGGTGCTGAGCTCTTCTCCCTGGTACCCAGGGCCAGGACACATGGGAATGGCTCTCAGCTGTGTCCATCAGGGGAGGTTCAGCCCTGACATGAGGAAACATTTCTTTACTGAGAGGTGGTCAAACCCTGCAACAGGCTTCCAGGAGAGGTGGTCGATGCCTCACGTCTGTCAGTGTTGAAGAGGCATTTGGGCAACATGCTTAATACCATGCTTTAGCTTCTGCTGAGTGCTGAAGTAGTCAGGCAGTTGGACTAGGTGATCGTTACAGGGCCCTTCCAGCTGAGCTATTCTGTTCTCTCCCATTCTTCTTCCTACCTGCTACTTTCCCAGAAGTAGATGCGGAGGAAATCTCTGATGACATTTCTCCCCAGCCCTGCACGAGCAGAAGGCACCGAATACCCATAACCATATCCCAGCATAGGCGTTGCCTCTGTCATGTTGTGGGAAGGAGGCACGTACCTTCTGATGGAGTGAGAGCTGGGAATCGTCTCAAGGTAGCTGGACAATCTGAACAAACTGGCAAAAAGCAAGTATGCAGTTCAGTTTGTGAAACTCTTCTCTGTTCATCCGGTTGAGTTGGGTTTCCACAGGGTGGCAAAACCTCACAGCTCTGACACTAGTGAGGCTCAAAGATCAAGCCCTCCATCTGAAGCAGGACATGCTCCTCACCTAAGGAGTTGCAAATCTTTCTGAGGTGAACAATACCTGCTCATTTCCTATGGCTTCTTTTTTTCTTCCTTGTACTCATTTTTAGAAATACCCTATCTGTTTTTCATGGAAAAACATGCTAAACCAAAAGAGCCTGAGAACAACAGTAGAGAGAGAAGATCCATATGGGTGCTCCTAGGCCTCAGTGGCTGGGACCGGCCCCCACATGGGACCCCCACCCACCGCCAGCGTCTCGTGCCAAGGGCCCTGGGGCCGTGCCTCAGCTCAGCCTGGGGCCTTGGGTCCCTGCCTGAGCCATGTTGTAGGTGTGTGTGCCCGTCTCGTGTCTGCCCCTGTCCGTGGCTGGGCCTGGGCCCTGCTCTGCAGAGAGCGGCTCTCCTGGATGGAGCCCTCAGGGCTCCGTAAGAACTTGTCGTACAGAACTCAAGGCATAACACAGCATAACTATTATATTCTTTTTCTAGTCTATCCTATGTATTGTATTCTATTCCATGTGCTCACCATGAGTCAAATAAGGATGAGAATATTATTTACATGAAATGCCAGGGGGTTTTCAGCTCCAGAAACACTTTCAAGCACACAGAACACAAAGGAGACGAGTGGAAACAGGATTTGATTATATTTTATTTTATTTTCGGTTATTTGATGTCATTTACTGACTCTGTTTACAGAGCCGATGCTCACAAGCATTAAGACAATGCCCACGTGTAGCCAGGAGCAGGCTGATGCATTCTTCAGTTTAGCTTGAAGAAACATCCCTTGCAATCTGGCAAAGGCAAGTCACAGAACTGCAAGAGCAGCAGGAGAAACACAGGCCAAGCTGCCCCTGTGTCCTGAAGAGGGAGAACGTGAGGAATGAGGATCAGGATAGACCACATACAAAAGAAGAAGAAGAAGAAGAGGTAGATGAGGAGGAAGAAGAAGAAGAAGAGGTAGATGAGGAAGAAGAAGAAGAACAAGAAGAAGAATATGAGGAAGAAGAAGAAGAAGATCTGTGTGATACTGTGAGGTATTTTGCAAAGTATGGCATCTAGCAATGACAAGCAGAGCTTTTCCCCTTTGCAGACTTTCTTGGTTCCTACACTGCTTGGCTAGGGATGCACGAAAAGCGCTCTTGTTCCTGCCCAGTGCTTGTGTTGCACGCAGGGAGAGCTGAAAAGTGGCAGATCCAGATGGTGCAGCAAGCCAGGAGCCCTCGCAAGTACAGGCTGTTTTGCAGCAGCCAGAACTCCTGGGGAAATGGAACCCAGGAAAGAGCAGAGCTGGCCCCTGCTGCAAAGTTGCTCTGGGCAAGAGAGCCGGAGAGAGCCAGGGGCTGTGCTCAATGCTACGAAGTACAAGAAGGAATTCCTAGGAGAACACTTGGCCCCCACCCTGGGACTCCAAGAAGCTTCCTCCCCCCAGCTGCAGGGCACGAGAGGCCATCTTCCTGGTGCTTGAGCAGCAGGCAGGAAGCGAGCCAAAAGGGACCAGAGGAGCTCTGAAAAGTGGTCATGCTCAATGCTACAGAGGAAGGCAAAAAACCCCCGGAGACCAGTGCCAATGTGCCCCGGGGGAAAATTCCTTCCTGACCCCAATGCTGGCGATCGGCTGTTCCCTGAGCATGTGAGCAGGACCTGGCTCCTTGTCCCACAGGCTGTTCCTGCCTCCCAGGAGCTGCCCAAGCCCTATCCTGCCTTGAGCTGGAGTCATCTCGGGGGCTTCTGAGAGTGCCCAAACGCCTCTGGCCGGATTGAACTTGAGGGCAAGAATCCTTCCCGTGCCTGTGAGGACAGCAGGGGCTGCTCCAAAGCACTGGCAGCATCTCTACATCCTATTTCTTACCGCTGCTGGCCCTGGCTCTGCAGGGCATGAAGACAGTGAGCTCTGCAGTGCTCCTCCACAAGTCATTCTCTTGGTCTTACCACTGCTGTCCAGCTGAAAAGACCTGATAGCCTTGGGCACTTGTAGGGGTTGGTGGTTCTTCTAATCTTCTGAGGGCTTTGCATCTGTTCCCTGAACAACTGAAGTAGGATTTCTATCCATCAGATGCACTTTGAACGTAATCCTTCGCCATTGCGATTGTTTGTATGTTGTTCGTAGGTTGTTGAAGGTTTGTGGTTGAAGGTTTGTGGTTGGAGGTGTTTGTTTAGGGTTTCTTGTTTCAGGCTTGTTTGGTTGGGGTTGGTTGTTTCAGGTTGTTTAGTTTAGGTTGGTTGGTGGCATCTATTTTGGTTTGGATTGGTTGAGGTTGTTTGTTCTAGGTTGGCTTAGGTCATTTGGTGTAGGTTTGAGGCTGGCTGGTTGGTTGAGGTTGGTTGGCTGGTTGAGGCTGGTTGGCTGGTTGTGGCTGGTTGTTTACAGGTGGTTGGTTTTGTTTGCTTTTTTTACACTCCATTAGGTTCTAATTAGGTTGTTGGTAGATTCTTTGTTTCTACCTTGTTTGAAGCTTGTTGTTTTGAATGTTGGTTTAAGATGGTTGCTTTGGCTGGGTTTCCGTGACTTCTTTACATGAGTTGTTTTAGGGTTGATTTCTGTGGTTGGTTGTTTGATGCTGTATGAGGTTGCTTCTAGGTTCTTTGTAGGTTCTTTGTAGGTTGCATGTTCATAAGGCATTGAAACCTTGTTGTTTTAGGTTGTTGAAGGCTGGTAAAGTTTAGTTTAGGTTAGTGGCCTTAAGGTACTTGTTTTAGGTTTCTGTTTTAGCTTGGTTTAGGGTGTTGGATGTCATTTTGTGAAAGCTGATTTGTGGTGTTTGTTTTAGGTGGTTTGGATTTTCTCATTTTTGTTAGGCTGTTTGGTTGATTGTTTTTCAGAAAGATTCTTTGAGGTAGGTTGTGTTAGTCTGGTTTAGGTTGTTAGTTGAGGTTTCTTGGTTTGGGCTGTTTAGGTCGGTTTAGGTTTTTTTGAGGAAGGTTGTTTGAGGGTGGTTGTTAGAGGCTGGTTCTTGAAGGCTGATTGGTTAAGGTTGCCTGGTTTAGGTTGGTTGGGTGAGGTGCTTTTTGGTTGAGGTTATTTTAGTTGGTTCTTGTAGGTTGGTAGTTCTAGATGGGATGTTCTAAGCGGGGTTTTTTTAGGGTATTTTCTTGTTTTTTTACGTTGTAGGTTGGTTTAGGTCATTCGGTTGAGCTTTTTGCTTTAGCGTGGTTTAGGTCATTCACTTTAGGTTCTTTAGATTATTTTAGCTTGGGCGTTTTAGAAGTAGGTTTGATTGCTGATGTTTAGGTTCATGTGTTTCTGTTTAGCTAGCTTTGGGTTGGTTGGATTAGGATGTTTGAGTTGTTTTTTAGGTCAATTGGTTTGAGATGTTTGCTTTCCCTGTGTTTCTGTTAGTTGTTTGAGGGTGTTTTTCTGAGGCTGGTTGTTTGAGGTAGGTCGTTTGCAGGTTGTGTGCTTGTAGGACCATGAAGCTTGGTTGTTGTGGGGCACTTGAAGTTGGGTTTTGGTTGGTTGTCTTAGGCTGCTTGATTTAGGTTTGCTGGTTTAGCTTGGTTGAGGTTGTCTAGTTGGTGGCTTGAAGTTGTTTGGTGTCATTTTAAGGTTGAGTTCTAGTGTTGGTTTTAGGTGTTTTGGTAGTTCTTGTATTTATGAGGCTGTTTGGCTGATGTTGTTTGAGGAAGATTCTTTAGGGTTGGCTGCTAGAGTTTGGTTTAGGTTTTTGGTCTAGGTATCTTGGTTGAGGTTGTTTAGGTTGGTTAGGTCATTTGGGTTAGGTGGTTTGAGGCTGGCTGTTTGAGGCTGGTTGGCTGAGGCTGGTTACTTGAGTTTTGTTGGTTGGTTGGGGTTGGTTGTTTGCAGTTGACTGGTTTCTTTTCTTACCCTCTGTTTGGTTTTGTGTAGTTCTTTATAGCTTGTTTCTGTCTTCTTTGTTCCTCTCTTCTTTTTTTTTTTTATAGCTTCTTTGTGTTACCTTGTTTAGTTAGAAGCTTGTTTGTCTGAATGTTGGTTTCAGTTGGTTGGTTTAGCTCTGTTTACACTAGTTGTTTTAGGGTTGATTTGTGAGGTTGGTTGTTTGATGCTGTATGAGGTTGTTTCTAGGTTCTTTGTGGGCAGCGTGTTCGTAAGGAATTTAAACTTTTTTGGTTTGATTGTTGAAGGTTGGTAAAGTTTGGTTTGGGTTGGTGGTCTTAAGTTACTTGGTTTAGGTTTCCGTTTTAGCTTGGTTTAGGTTGGTTATTGCCGGTTGGTTGTTGTAGATTATTTGATGTCATTTTGTGAAGGCTGATTTGTGTTGTTTGTTTTAGGTGGTTTGTTTTCTCTCATTCTTGTTAGGCTGTTTGGTTCTTTGGGGTAGGTTGTGTTAGTCTGGTTTAGGTTTTTGGTTGAGGTATCTTAATTCAGGTTGTTTAGTTGGTTTTAGTTTTTTGGGGGGAAGGTTGTTTGAAGGTGGTTGTTAGAGGCTTGTTCTTCAAGGGTGATTGGTTAGGGTTGGCTGGTTTAGGTTGGTTGGGTGAGGTGTGTTTTGGTTGAGGTTATTTTAGTTGGTTCTTTTACGTTGGTATTTTAGTTTGGTTGTTTTTGGTGGGATGTTCTAAGCTGGTTTTGTTTAGGATGTTTTCTTTTTTTGTTGTTTTAAGTTGGTTTGGGTTATTTGGTTGAGCTTGTTTGCTTTAGCATGCTTTAGATCATTGGATTTAGGTTCTTTAGATTATTTTAGGTTGGGTGTTTTAGACTGGTTCTTTTAGGTTTGTGATTTCAGTACGTTGGTGTATGAATGTGTTTTTAAGTACATTTGTTGAAGTAGGTTGGCTTTATGTTGTTTGGGTTGGTTTCAGTGTTTCTGTTTAACTTAGTTGAGGCTGGTTGGATTAGGTTGTTGGAGTTGTCTTTAGGTCGATTGGTTTAGGTAGTGGTTTTTTGGTTGCGTTGTTCTAAGACAGGCTGGTTCAGGGTTTTTGGTTTAGCGTGGTTTAGGTTGTTCCGTTAAGGGTTCTTCATGTTCCTTGTTATAGGTATCCTGGCTTAAGTAGGTTGGTTTCTGAAGTTTGTTTGAGGTAGGTTGTTTTGTTTGAGGTGAGTTGTGCAGGGCTCAAGGCCCACCTTGGTGGAGCAGGAGCAGCAGGCAGGCATGCCAAATGTGCAAAAGAATTTGTGGCAAGGGGCCGTGCTCCTCACTGCATAGGAAGGCACGAAACCGCAGGAGATGCTTGCTGGCCCACATGGGGAAAAGAAGCTTTTGTCCCCCAGCTGGAGGGCACGAGAGGCCATCTTCCTGGTGCTTGAGCAGCAGGCAGCGACCGAGCCACAAGGGCCCAGAGGAGCCCTGACAAGTGGTCTTGCTGGATGCTGCAGAGGAAGGTAAAACCTCGTGGGGACCAGTGCCAATGTGCCCTGGGGGAAAATTCCTTCCCGACCTCAGCCAGTGCTGGCGATAGGCTGTTCCCTGAGCATGGGAGCCAGACCTGGCTCCTTGTCCCACAGGCTGCTCCCGCCTCCCAGGAGGTGGCCAAGCCCTATTCTCCCTTGACTTGGAGACATCTCAGGGGCTTCCAAGAGTGTGCAAATATATCTCGTTGGATTGGCCTTGGGGGCAAGAATCCTTCCCATATCTGTCAGGACAGCAGGGGCTGCTCCAAAGCACTGGGACCCCTGGCAGCATCTCTGCATCCTATTTCTTACCGCTGCTGGCCCTGGCTCTGCCAGGGATGAAGACAGCCAGCTCTGCAGTGCTCCTCCACAAGTCATTCCCTTGCTCTTACCACTGCTGTCCAGCTGAGAAGGCTTTCCGTCAAAAGATGAGCCTTGCAGCAGAGAACCTCCAGCAGCCTCGTCCAGCCTCCAGTCTTCTCCTCCCTCAGCCCCCACCAAGGAATTCCACCGGTTCCTCAAGTGCTTCCCCTGGGATGTGTTGGGGCTGCCCCCAGGCCAGCTCTGGCACTGGACACGGGAAGCTGCTCCTTTTGCTCCTGCCCGGGGCGTTGTGACGGTTGCGTTGCCAGGTGCTGGCATTGTGACATGGGGGTGACAGAGCCACACGTGTGCAGCCCCACCCGCCTCCACTCCGCCCAGCATTCTATGGAGGAAGCCTTTGTGGTGCTGTCCCCGAGGCAGTCCCTGTGCTCAGGAGGCCCAGGGGCTGTCCCTGCCGTTTGGTGGCCGTGCACTGAGAACAGCTGCTGGGTGGCCCTGACTCTCCTCCTTTGCCATTCGGCTTGTTTGTAGGTAGCTGGAGGTTTGCTGTTGGAGGTTCATTGTTCGAGGTTGTTGATTTAGGGTTTCTTGTTTCAGGCTTGTTTGTTTGAGGTTGGTTGTTTCAGGTTGTTTGGTTTAGGTTGCTTTGCGGAGGCTGTTTTGGTTGAGGATGGTTGAGGTTGGTTGTTCTAGGCTGGTTTAGGTTGGTTGAGGCCTGTTGTTTGAGGTTGGTTGTTTGAGTCTGGTTGCTTGGCCGGTTGAGGCTGTTTGTTTACAGCTGGCTTTTTGTGGTTGTTTTATTCATACTGAATTAGGTTCGAATTAGGTTGTTTGTAGATTCTTTGTTTGTAGGTTGTTTGTAGCACCTTTGTTTCTACCTTGTTAGAACTTGTTGCTGTTTTGAGTGGTGGTTTAAGTTGGTTGCTTTAGCTAGGTTCTTATGAGTTGTTTGAGGGTATTTTGTTGTGGTTGGTTATTTGAGGAAGTTTGTTTGTACTTTGTGTGTTTGTAGGCCATTTCCGCTTGGTTAGTTTGGGGCTGTTGAAGCTGGATTTAAGGTGGTTGTCTTGTGTTGCTTGTTTTGGGTTTTTTGGTATAGTTTGGTTGAGGTTGGTTATTTGGTGTCTTGAGGTTGTTTGGTGTCATTTTAAGGTTGATTTCTGGTTTAGGAGGTCCAGGTGTCTGTGTCTGCCATTTGTTGGCCATGCACTGGCCAGAGCTGCTGCGTGTCTCTGATGCCTCCTTTTCCATTTAGTTTCCCTGGACAAGCCTCCTGCATTTACTGTTGTCTCAGGTTTGGGCAGAAAGCAGTCCGGCAACCCAGAGACTAACGATATTAGCTCTCCCCTGTCTGCACTAGAGGGTTCCCTTTTGCTACCTAGTTATCTGAGTGTGAGGTCCACCAGTGTGGGAACAGTACCTTTCCATTTTTGGAGACTAAAATTGAAAGGGATGATTCTCCTGCAGAGGGATCTGGGCAGTCACCAACTGCATGAAGTTCAACAAGAGCTAGTACCAGATTTTGTAGCTGGGACACGGCAGCCCTGGCTGTACCTATAGACTAGGGGACGAGATGCTGGAAAGCAGCTCTGTGGAGAGGGATCTGGGGCTTCTGGTTGACAGCAAGTTGAACATTGCAGTTTGCCCTGGCAGCCAAGAGGGGCAACCATGTCCTGGGTGCAGCAAGCACAGCATTGCCAGCCGGGCGAGGGAGGTGGTTGTCCCGCTCTGCTCTGCACTGGTGCGGCCTCGCCTGGAGCCCTGTGTGCAGTTCTGGGAGACACAGGATAAAAAGGGTCTAAAGCTACGGGAGAGTGTCCAGAGGAGGGCTCCGAAGTTGGTAAAGGGTTTGGAGGGGAAGCCGTATGAGGAGCGGCTAAAGTCACTTGGTTTGTTCAGCTTGGAGGAGCCTGAGGGGAGAGCTCATTGCAGTCTACAGCTTCCTCACAAGGGGAGGAGGAGGGGCAGGCACCAAACTGTTCTCTTTAGTGACCAATGACAGGACTCCAGGGAATGGCAGAAAGATGTGCCAGGGGAAGTTTGGGTTGGTCATTAGGAAAAGGTTCTTCCCCCAGAGGGTGCTGGAGCACTGGAACAGGCTCCCCGGGGAGGTGTCACAGCCCCAAGCCTGACAGTGTTCGAGAAGAGACTGGACAAGGCCCTCAGACACACGGTGTGAACTGCAGGGTTGTCCTGTGCAGGGACAGGAGTTGGACCCGATGATCCTTGTGTGTCCCTTCCAACTCAAGACATTCTGTGATTCTGCGATCAATAAAATGTATAATCTAATACCCAGTGATGTTACTGCAGGCTATTTTCAAGTCTGTACACTAGCACTCAAAACTGCAATATTTCTGTTGTGTTTTATAAATTTAGGCCCCTTCTTTTCATTGGTAAGTTTAATGGCATAGGATATTAACTTCAAAGCAAGAGAAGTCTGGAAGCACTCTTCAGTCCATAGGAAGCACCGTATGTAAGAACCTGTATTGTTTTGCTCACAATTATATATGCAATATTCAAATATTAATTGCTTCATTGCTTCTTACATTAACTGTGAAACTTACTATTTTCAAAACTATAGGTTTGTTTGTTTGTTTGCTTTAACAAGTATAGTTTCTACAAGAAATTGTCTCTTTCGTGTGTGCACTCATAGCACTGAAATACCTTCCTGGCTTTAGATTTCTTTTTGCCTTACTGCAACTCAGGAAGAAATTTAACAGTTGGGTAATAAAACTCCTTAAATTAACTGTTAATAATGGAAAAGCGGATAAAAATAGTGAAGTACTGAACTGTTAGAAAGGTGTGGAAGATACTGATAAGAAGTGGGAGCTAGTTTTCCACATAGGTCTGCTCGTCCATACACACCTTGCAAGTAGCACTCTTGATTCCCAGCTGCTTGGTGTATGCATGATTAGGAGTTCTCTGTCTTAAATGCTTTTGTTACGAAGGCCAACATGAGTTGGGCAGAGTATAAAATAGGAAAGATCTTCATGTGCCAGCATTTCTATTGGTGAAAGTTCCTTTGACTGCCTGGGACATGAAGCGCTGAGGAGGAGGAACCCAGCACTCAAACGGAACAGTGTCAGTCCTGTTTACTCGGGTATTCTGCTCACCTTTATCCACAGCACTCCTTTGGCTTAAGCCACAATGCTTTAGTTCAAACCACAGTCACGATTCCCTTTCTAAAGGGCTACAAAGGTCAGTGCAAGAGTCTGCAGGAATATACTGCTTCTGAGGAGGGGTGCAGCGAATCTCTGCCCGCATCAGGCTGAGGGTCTGCAGGGAGGTGCTCCTATGTGGATGTACTTTACAACACTAAGCAGGTGCCAATGTTAAGTGGCATTCTTCTGTGGATGAGCAAGTTTTGCAGTCCTGGGTGCAGCAAGCACAGCATTGCCAGCCAGGCGAGGGAGGTGGTTGTCCCGCTCTGCTCTGCACTGGTGCGGCCTCGCCTGGAGCCCTGTGTGCAGTTCTGGGCACCACAGGATAAAAAGGATCTAAAGCTACTGGAGAGTGTCCAGAAGAGGGCTCCGAAGTTGGTGAAGGATTTGGAGGGGAAGCCGTATGAGGAGCGACTAAAGTCACTTGGTTTGTTCAGCCTGGAGAAGAGGAGACGAGCAGTGGAACAGGCTCCCCAGGGAGGTGTCCCGGCCCCAAGCCTGACAGTGCTCAAGAAGCAATTGGACAACGCGCTCAGACACATGGTGGGAATTTTGGGGTTCTCCTACGCAGGGACGGGCGTTGGACTCAATCCTTTTGAATCCCTTCCAACTCAGGACATTCTATGATTCTATGAAGCTGTCCTGGGTCACTGAGGGGGGGCAACGAGAGGAGGTGGTCTGAGTCAGGTGACCACGAATTGACCAATTGGAGTATTCCATCCCATTCACGACTTCCTGGATTTAAAAGGTGGACCCGAAGGACTCTCTCTCTCTTCGGCTGGGTCTCCTGCTGGTTTGCTTTGTCTCTGCATTTTTTTTTCTGCTGTCCCTGCAAGCTGAGGCCTCGTGACAAACTGGATCTAGTTCTGGTTGGCTGAAGGACCCTGCCGGAATGGCTGCTGGGAATTGCAAGACTGGTTCTATAATATTTGTTCTGCTTTATTTTTCTCTATTTTTATTTAGTAGCGTTAGTAAAATGTTTTCAAATTTTCCAGCTTTCTTCTCTCTGTTCTTCTTTTCCTTTCCTCTCAAAATCGCCTGTCCTTAGTGAAAAAGGGGGACGAGAGGGGGGGCGGAAAACGGGAGGGGGGAAGAGGGTTAAGGAAAATACATCTGCCACGGTTTTTGATTGTCTTCCCGCGACATGACAGAAGGCAATTTCTATATATTTATGTGTAAGTTAAGCTAGAAGTTTTATGGGAATAGCTTTTCGATACGCCTCTGACATGATCTGATCCTCACAGGAAATACTATGATGTTGGGCTTTTATGTAGTCACAGAATCTAGATACTAGAGGTATCGAATCATGTAAAGGAAAAATCCTTCTGTCTTCCGAATAGCAAAGGTCGTTCTAGACATTGTATTTTCTAATGTTTTTACTTCATTTAGTTTTCAAATTTCTCTCCATGTAAAAGCATAGGTGGATCTTAGCAGCAGTAAATTGAAATGGTGCTAAGTTTTTGTTTTTCCTCTTTAATTGTAATCTTTTTACACAGCAGTGCATTGCCCTGGCTTGTTGCTCCCCATCTCCAATTGCTGTTGCTACTGTGTAAATATTTTAAATGGCAGTTTCTTCCATGACTTGGATGCATCCCAAGGGAGGGCAGCAAAGATGGGGAAGGGGCTGGAAGGCATGTCCTCTGGGGAGCAGCTGGGGACTCTGGGTCTGTCTACTTTGGAGCGAAGGAGGCTGAGGGGCAACATCGCTGCTATCTCCAGGTTCCTGAGGAGGGGAAGTGGAGAGGGAGGTGCTGAGCTCTTCTCCCTGGTACCCAGGGCCAGGACACATGGGAATGGCTCTCAGCTGTGTCCATCCGGGGAGGTTCAGCCCTGACATGAGGAAACATTTCTTTACTGAGAGGTGGTCAAACCCTGCAACAGGCTTCCAGGAGAGGTGGTCGATGGCTCACGTCTGTCAGTGTTGAAGAGGCATTTGGGCAACCTGCTTAATACCATGCTTTAGCTTCTGCTGAGTGCTGAAGTAGTCAGGCAGTTGGACTAGGTGATCGTTACAGGGCCCTTCCAGCTGAACTGTTCTGTTCTCTCCCATTCTTCTTCCTACCTGCTACGTTTCCAGAAGTAGATGCGGAGGAAATCTCTGATGACATTTCTCCCCAGCCCTGCACGAGCAGAAGGCACCGAATACCCATAACCATATCCCAGCATAGGCGTTGCCTCTGTCATGTTGTGGGAAGGAGGCACGTACCTTCTGATGGAGTGAGAGCTGGGAATCGTCTCAAGGTAGTTGGACAATCTGAACAAACTGGCAAAAAGCAAGTATGAAGTTCAGTTTGTGAAACTCTTCTCTGTTCATCTGGTTGAGTTGGGTTTCCACAGGGTGGCAAAAGCTCACAGCTCTGACACTAGTGAGGCTCAAAGATCAAGCCCTCCATCTGAAGCAGGACATGCTCCTCACCTAAGGAGTTGCAAATCTTTCTGAGGTGAACAATACCTGCTCATTTTCTATGGATTCTTTTTTTTCTTCCTTGTACTCATTTTTAGAAATACCCTATCTGTTTTTCATGGAAAAACATGCTAAACCAAAAGAGCCTGAGAACAACAGCACAAAGAGAAGATCCATACGGGTGCTTCTAGGCCTCAGTGGCTGGGACCGGCCCCCCCATGGGACCCCCACCCACCGCCAGCGTCTCGTGCCAAGGGCCCAGGGGCCGTGCCTCAGCTCAGCCTGGGGCCTTGGGTCCCTGCCTGAGCCATGTTGTAGGTGTGTGTGCCCGTCTCGTGTCTGCCCCTGTCCCTGGCTGGGCCTGGGCCCTGCTCTGCAGAGAGCGGCTCTCCTGGATGGAGCCCTCAGGGCTCCGTAAGAACTTGTCGTACAGAACTCAAGGCATAACACAGCATAACTATTATATTCTTTTTCTACTCTATCCTATGTATTGTATTCTATTCCATGTGCTCAGCATGAGTCAAATAAGGATGAGAATATTATTTACATGAAATGCCAGGGGGTTTTCAGCTCCAGAAACACTTTCAAGGACACAGAACACAAAGGAGATGAGTGGAAACAGGATTTGATTATATTTTCTTTTATTTTTGGTTATTTTATGTCATTTACTGACTCTGTTTACAGAGCCGATGCTCACAAGCATCAAGACAATGCCCATGTGTAGCCAGGAGCAGGCTGATGCATTCTTCAGTTTAGCTTGAAGAAACATCCCTTGCAATCTGGCAAAGGCAAGTCACAGAACTGCAAGAGCAGCAGGAGAAACACAGGCCAAGCTGCCCCTGTGTCCTTAAGAGGGAGAACGTGAGGAATGAGGATCAGGACAGACCACACACAAAAGAAGAAGACGAGGAAGAGGAAGAAGAAGAAGAGGTACATGAGGAGGAAGAAGAAGAAGAAGAATATGAGGAAGAAGAAGAAGAAGAAGAAGAAGATCTGTGTGATACTGTGAGGTATTTTGCAAAGTATGGCATCTAGCAATGACAAGCAGAGTTTCTCCCCTTTGCAGACTTTCTTGGTTCCTACACTGCTTGGCTAGGGATGCACGAAAAGCGCTCTTGTTCCTGCCCAGTGCTTGTGTTGCACGCAGGGAGAGCTGAAAAGTGGCAGATCCAGATGGTGCAGCAAGCCAGGAGCCCTCGCAAGCACAGGCTGTTTTGCAGCAGCCAGAACTCCTGGGGAAATGGAACCCAGGAAAGAGCAGAGCTGGCCCCTGCTGCAAAGTTGCTCTGGGCAAGAGAACCTGACAGAGCCAGGGGCTGTGCTCAATGCTACGAAGTACAAGAAGGAATTCCTAGGAGAACACTTGGCCCCCACCTTGGGACTCCAAGAAGCTTCCTCCCCCCCAGCTGCAGGGCACGAGAGGCCATCTTCCTGGTGCTTGAGCAGCAGGCAGGAACCGAGCCAAAAGGGACCAGAGGAGCTCTGAAAAGTGGTCATGCTCAATGCTACAGAGGAAGGCAAAAAACCCCCGGAGACCAGTGCCAATGTGCCCCGGGGGAAAATTCCTTCCTGACCCCAATGCTGGCGATCGGCTGTTCCCTGAGCATGTGAGCAGGACCTGGCTCTTTGTCCCACAGACTGTTCATGCCTCCCAGGAGCTGCCCAAGCCCTATCCTGCCTTGAGCCGGAGTCATCTCGGGGGCTTCTGAGAGTGCCCAAACACCTCTGGCCGGATTGAACTTGAGGGCAAGAATCCTTCCCGTGCCTGTGAGGACAGCAGGGGCTGCTCCAAAGCACTGGCAGCATCTCTACATCCTATTTCTTACCGCTGCTGGCCCTGGCTCTGCAGGGCATGAAGACAGTGAGCTCTGCAGTGCTCCTCCAGAAGTCATTCTCTTGGTCTTACCACTGCTGTCCAGCTGAAACGACCTGATAGCCTTGGGCACTTGTAGGGGTTGGTGGTTCTTCTAATCTTCTGAGGGCTTTGCATCTGTTCCCTGAACACTGAAGTAGGATTTCTATCCATCAGATGCACTTTGAACGTAATCCTTCGCCATTGCGATTGTTTGTATGCTGTTCGTAGGTTGTTGAAGGTTTGTGGTTGAAGGTTTGTGGTTGGAGGTTGTTTGTTTAGGGTTCCTTGTTTCAGGCTTGTTTGGTTGGGGTTGGTTGTTTCAGGTTGTTTAGTTTAGGTTGGTTGGTGGAGGCTATTTTGGTTTGGATTGGTTGAGGTGGTTTGTTCTAGGTTGGCTTAGGTCATTTGGTGTAGGTTTGAGGCTGGCTGGTTGGTTGAGGTTGGTTGGCTGGTTGAGGCTGGTTGTTTACAGGTGGTTGGTTTTGTTTGGTTTTTTTACACTCCATTAGATTCTAATTAGCTTGTTGGTAGATTCTTTGTTTCTACCTTGTTTGAAGCTTGTTGTTTTGAATGTTGGTTTAAGATGGTTGCTTTGGCTGGGTTTCCGTGACTTCTTTACGTGAGTCGTTTTAGGGTTGATTTCTGTGGTTGGTTACTTGATGCTGTATGAGGTTGCTTCTAGGTTCTTTGTAGGTTCTTTGTAGGTTGCGTGTTCGTAAGGCATTGAAACCTTGTTGTTTTAGGTTGTTGAAGGCTGGTAAAGTTTAGTTTAGGTTGGTGGTCTTAAGGTACTTGTTTTAGGTTTCTGTTTTAGCTTGGTTTAGGGTGTTGGTGTCATTTTGTGAAAGCTGATTTGTGGTGTTTGTTTTAGGTGGTTTGGTTTTTCTCATTTTTGTTAGGCTGTTTGGTTGATTGTTTTTCAGAAAGATTCTTTGAGGTAGGTTGTGTTAGTCTGGTTTAGGTTGTTAGTTGAGGTTTCTTGGTTTGGGCTGTTTAGGTCGGTTTAGGTTTTTTTGAGGAAGGTTGTTTGAGGGTGGTTGTTAGAGGCTGGTTCTTGAAGGCTGATTGGTTAAGGTTGGCTGGTTTAGGTTGGTTGGGTGAGGTGCTTTTTGGTTGAGGTTATTTTAGTTGGTTCTTGTAGGGTGGTAGTTTTAGATGGGATGTTCTAAGTGGGGTTTTTTTAGGGTATTTTCTTGGCTTTTTAAGTTTTAGGTTGGTTTAGGTCATTTGGTTGAGCTTGTTTGCTTTAGCGTGGTTTAGGTCATTCACTTTAGGTTCTTTAGATTATTTTAGCTTGGGTGTTTTAGAAGTAGGTTTGATTGCTGATGTTTAGGTTCATGTGTTTCTGTTTAGCTGGGTTTAGGTTGGTTGGATTAGGATGTTTGAGTTGTTTTTTAGGTCAATTGGTTTGAGTTGGTTGCTTTACCTGTGTTTCTGTTAGTTGTTTGAGGGTGTTTTTTTGAGGCTGGTTGTTTGAGGTAGGTTGTTTGCAGGTTGTGTGCCTGTAGGGCCTTGAAGCTTGGTTGTTGTGGGGCAGTTGAAGTTGGGTTTTGGTTGGTTGTCTTAGGCTGCTTGATTTAGGTTTGCTGGTTTAGCTTGGTTGAGGTTGTCTAGTTGGTGGCTTGAAGTTGTTTGGTGTCATTTGAAGGTTGAGTTCTAGTGTTGGTTTTAGGTGTTTTGGTAGTTCTTGTTTTTATGAGGCTGTTTGGTTGATGTTGTTTGAGGAAGATTCTTTAGGGTTGGCTGCTAGAGGTTGGTTTAGGTTTTTGGTCTAGGTATCTTGGTTGAGGTTGTTCAGGTTGGTTTAGGTCATTTGGGTTAGGTCTTTTAGCTTAGGTGATTTGAGGCTGGCTGTTGGAGGCTGGTTGGCTGAGGCTGGTGGCTTGAGCTTGGTTGGTTGGTTGGGACTGGTTGTTTACAGTTGGTAGGTTTTGGTTGCTTTTTACCCTCTCTTAGGTTCTGTGTAGTTCTTTGTAGCTTGTTTGTGTTACCTTGTTTGTTTGAAGCTTGTTTGTCTGAATGTTGGTTTAAGTTGGTTGTTTTAGCTCTGTTGACACGAGTTATTTTAGGGCTGATTTGTGAGGTTGGTTGTTTGATGCCGTATGAGGTTGTTTCTAGGTTCTTTGTAGGTTGTGTCTTCGCAAGGCATTTAGACCTTGTTGGTTTAGGTTTTTGAAGGCTGGTAAAGTTTGGTTTGGGTTGGTGTTCTCAGGTTATTTTTTTTTAGGTTTCTGTTTTATCTTGGTTTAGGTTGGTTCTAGCAGGCTGGTTTAGGTTGTTTGATGTCGTTTTATGAAGGTTAATTTGTGTTGTTGGGTTTAGGTGGTTTGTTTTTTCAGGTTTTTGTTAGGCTGTCCGGCAGGTGTTTTTTCATACAGGTTCTTTGGGGTAGGTTGTGTTAGTCTGGTTTAGGTTTTTGGTTGAGGTATCTTAATTCAGTTTGTTTAGGTGGTTTTAGGTTTTTTGGGGGAAGGTTGTTTGAGGGTGGTTGTTAGAGGCTGGTTCTTGAAGGGTGATTGGTTAGGGTTGGCTGGGTTAGGTTGGTTGGTTGAGGTTATTTTAGTTGGGTTTTTTTAGGTTGGTAGTTTTATGTGGGACGTTCTAAGCTCTTTTTGTTGAGGATGGTTTTTTGTTTGTTTGTTTTAGGTTGGTTTAGGTCATTTGGTTTAGCTTGTTGCTTTAGCGTGGTTTAGGTCACTGGATTTAGGTTCTTTAGATTTAGCTTGGGTGTTTTAGAAGTAGGTTTGATTTCTGATGTTTAGGTTCATGTGTTTCTGTTTAGCTAGCTTTGGGTTGGTTGGATGGGGTTGTTTGAGTTGTGTTAGGTCAATTGGTTTGAGTTGGTTGCTTTACCTGTGTTTCTGTTAGTTGTTTGAGGGTGTTTTTTTGAGGCTGGTTGTTTGCAGGTTGTGTGTTTGTAGGGCCTTGAAGCTTGGTTGTTGTGGGGCAGTTGAAGTTGGGTTTTGGTTGGTTGTCTTAGGCTGCTTGATTTAGGTTTGCTGGTTTAGCTTGGTTGAGGTTGTCTAGTTGGTGGCTTGAAGTTGTTTGGTGTCATTTGAGGGTTGAGTTCTAGTGTTGGTTTTAGGTGTTTTGGTAGCTCTTGTATTTATGAGGCTGTTTGGTTGATGTTGTTTGAGGAAGATTCTTTAGGGTTGGCTGCTAGAGTTTGGTTTAGGTTTTTGGTCTAGGTATCTTGGTTGAGGTTGTTTAGGTTGGTTTAGGTCATTTGGGTAAGGTGGTTTGAGGCTGGCTGTTTGAGGCTGGTTGGCTGAGGCTGGTTACTAGAGTTTTGTTGGTTGGTTGGGGTTGGTTGTTTGCAGTTGACTGGTTTCTTTTCTTACCCTCTGTTGGGTTGTGTGTAGTTCTTTATAGCTTGTTTCTGTCTTCTTTGTTCCTCTCTTCTTTTTTTATAGCTGCTTTGTGTTACCTTGTTTAGTTAGAAGCTTGTTTGTTTGAATGTTGGTTTAAGTTGGTTGTTTTAGCTCTGTTTACACTAGTTGTTTTAGGGTTGATTTGTGAGGTTGGTTGTTTGATGCTGTATGAGGTTGTTTCTAGGTTCTTTGTGGGCAGCGTGTTCGTAAGGAATTTAAACTTTTTTGGTTTGATTGTTGAAGGTTGGTAAAGTTTGGTTTGGGTTGGTGGTCTTAAGTTACTTGTTTTAGGTTTCTGTTTTAGCTTGGTTTAGGTTGGTTATTGCCGGTTGGTTGTTGTAGATTATTTGATGTCATTTCGTGAAGGCTGATTTGTGTTGTTTGTTTTAGGTGGTTTGTTTTCTCTCGTTCTTGTTAGGCTGTTTGGTTCTTTGGGGTAGGATGTGTTAGTCTGGTTTAGGTTTTTGGCTGAGGTATCTTAATTCAGTTTGTTTAGGTGGTTTTAGGTTTTTTGGGGGAAGGTTGTTTGAAGGTGGTCGTTAGAGGCTGGTTCTTGAAGGACGATTGGTTAGGGTTGGCTGGTTTAGGTTGGTTGGGCGAGGTGCTTTTTGGTTGAGGTTGTTTTAGTTGGTTCTTTTACGTTGGTATTTTAGTTTGGTTGTTTTCGGTGGGATGTTCTAAGCTGGTTTTGTTTAGGATGTTTTCTTTTTTTGTTGTTTTAAGTTGGTTTGGGTTATTTGGTTGAGCTTGTTTGCTTTAGCATGCTTTAGACCATTGGATTTAGGTTCTTTAGATTATTTTAGGTTGGGTGTTTTAGACTGGTTCTTTTAGGTTTGTGATTTCAGTACGTTGGTGTATGAATGTGTTTTTAAGTACATTTGTTGAAGTAGGTTGGCTTTATGTTGTTTGGGTTGGTTTCAGTGTTGGATTAGGTTGTTGGAGTTGTCTTTAGGTCGATTGGTTTAGGTAGTTGTTTTTTGGTTGCGTTGTTCTAAGACAGGCTGGTTCAGGGTTTTTGGTTTAGCGTGGTTTAGGTTGTTCCGTTAAGGGTTCTTCATGTTCCTTGTTATAGGTATCCTGGCTTAAGTAGGTTGGTTTCTGAAGTTTGTTTGATATAGGTTGTTTTGTTTGAGGTGAGTCGTGCAGGGCTCAAGGCCCACCTTGGTGGAGCAGGAGCAGCAGGCAGGCATGCCAAATGTGCAAAAGAATTTGTGGCAAGGGGCCGTGCTCCTCACTGCATAGGAAGGCACGAAACCGCAGGAGATGCTTGCTGGCCCACATGGGGAAAAGAAGCTTTTGTCCCCCAGCTGGAGGGCACGAGAGGCCATCTTCCTGGTGCTTGAGCAGCAGGCAGCGACCGAGGCACAAGGGCCCAGAGGAGCCCTGACAAGTGGTCTTGCTGGATGCTGCAGAGGAAGGCAAAAAAGCCCCGGGGACCAGTGCCAATGTGCCCTGGGGGAAAATTCCTTCCCGACCTCAGCCAGTGCTGGCAATCGGCTGTTCCCTGAGCATGGGAGCCAGACCTGGCTCCTTGTTCCACAGGCTGCTCCCGCCTCCCAGGAGCTGGCCAAGCCCTATTCTCCCTTGACTTGGAGACATCTCAGGGGCTTCCAAGAGTGTGCAAATATATCTCGTTGGATTGGCCTTGGGGGCAAGAATCCTTCCCATATCTGTCAGGACGGCAGGGGCTGCTCCAAAGCACTGGGACCCCTGGCAGCATCTCTGCATCCTATTTCTTACCGCTGCTGGCCCTGGCTCTGCCGGGGATGAAGACAGCCAGCTCTGCAGTGCTCCTCCACAAGTCATTCCCTTGCTCTTACCACTGCTGTCCAGCTGGGAAGGGTTTCCGTCAAAAGATGAGCCTTGCAGCAGAGAACCTCCAGCAGCCTCGTCCAGCCTCCAGTCTTCTCCTCCCTCAGCCCCCACCAAGGAATTCCACCGGTTCCTCAAGTGCTTCCCCTGGGATGTGTTGGGGCTGCCCCCAGGCCAGCTCTGGCACTGGACACGGGAAGCTGCTCCTTTTGCTCCTGCCCGGGGCGTTGTGACGGCTGCGTTGCCGGGTGCTGGCATTGTGACATGGGGGTGACAGAGCCACAGGCGTGCAGCCCCACCCGCCTCCACTCCGCCCAGCATTCTATGGAGGAAGCCTTTGGGGTGCTGTCCCCGAGGCAGTCCCTGTGCTCAGGAGGCCCAGGGGCTGTCCCTGCCGTTTGGTGGCCGTGCACTGAGAACAGCTGCTGGGTGGCCCTGACTCTCCTCCTTTGCCATTCGGCTTGTTTGTAGGGAGTTGGAGGTTTGCTGTTGGAGGTTCATTGTTCGAGGTTGTTGATTTAGGGTTTCCTGTTTCAGGCTTGTTTGTTTGAGGTTGGTTGTTTCAGGTTGTTTGGTTTAGGTTGCTTTGTGGAGGCTGTTTTGGTTGAGGATGGTTGAGGTTGGTTGTTCTAGGCTGGTTTAGGTTGGTTGAGGCCTGTTGTTTGAGGTTGGTTGTTCTAGGCTGGTTTAGGTTGGTTGAGGCCTGTTGTTTGAGGTTGGTTGTTTGAGTCTGGTTGCTTGGCCGGTTGAGGCTGTTTGTTTACAGCTGGCTTTTTGTGGTTGTTTTATTCATACTGAATTAGGTTCGAATTAGGTTGTTTGTAGATTCTTTGTTTGTAGGTTGTTTGTAGCTTCTTTGTTTCTACCTTGTTAGAAGCTTGTTGCTGTTTTGAGTGGTGGTTTAAGTTGGTTGCTTTAGCTAGGTTTTTATGAGTTGTTTGAGGGTATTTTGTTGTGGTTGGTTATTTGAGGAAGTTTGTTTGTACTTTGTGTGTTTGTAGGCCATTTCCGCTTGGTTAGTTTGGGGCTGTTGAAGCTGGATTTAAGGTGGTTGTCTTGTGTTGCTTGTTTTGGGTTTTTTGGTATAGCTTGGTTGAGGTTGGTTATTTGGTGTCTTGAGGTTGTTTGGTGTCATTTGAAGGTTGATTTCTGGTTTAGGAGGTCCAGGTGTCTGTCTCTGCCATTTGTTGGCCATGCACTGGCCAGAGCTGCTGCGTGTCTCTGATGCCTCCTTTTCCATTTAGTTTCCCAGGACAAGCCTCATGCATTTACTGTTGTCTCAGGTTTTGGCAGAGAGCAGTCCTGCAACCCAGAGACTAACAATATTAGCTCTCCCCTGTCTGCACTAGAGGGTTCCCTTTTGCTACCTAGTTATCTGAGTGTGAGGTCCACCAGTGTGGGAACAGTACCTTTCCATTTTTGGAGACTAAAATTGAAAGGGATGATTCTCCTGCAGAGGGATCTGGACAGTTGGAGAACTGGGCAGTCACCAACTGCATGAAGTTCAACAAGAGCTAGTACCAGATTTTGTACCTGGGACACGGCAGCCCTGGCTGTACCTATAGACTGGGGGCCGAGATGCTGGAAAGCAGCTCTGTGGAGAGGGATCTGGGGCTTCTGGTCGACAGCAAGTTGAACATTGCAGTTTGCCCTGGCAGCCAAGAGGGGCAACCGTGTCCTGGGTGCAGCAAGCACAGCGTTGCCAGCCGGGCGAGGGAGGTGGTTGTCCCACTCTGCTCTGCACTTGTGCGGCCTCGCCTGGAGCCCTGTGTGCAGTTCTGGGAGACACAGGATAAAAAGGGTCTAAAGCTACTGGAGAGTGTCCAGAGGAGGGCTCCGAAGTTGGTAAAGGGTTTGGAGGGGAAGCCGTATGAGGAGCGGCTAAAGTCACTTGGTTTGTTCAGCCTGGAGGAGCCTGAGGGGAGAGCTCATTGCAGTCTACAGCTTCCTCACGAGGGGCAGGAGGAGGGGCAGGCACCAAACTGTTCTCTTTAGTGACCAATGACAGGACTCAAGGGAATGGCAGAAAGATGTGCCAGGGGAAGTTTGGGTTGGTCATTAGGAAAAGGTTCTTCCCCCAGAGGGTGCTGGAGCACGGGAACAGGCTCCCCGGGGAGGTGTCACAGCCCCAAGCCTGACAGTGTTCGAGAAGAGACTGGACAAGGCCCTCAGACACACGGTGTGAACTGCGGGGTTGTCCTGTGCAGGGACAGGAGTTGGACCCGATGATCCTTGTGTATCCCTTCCAACTCAAGACATTCTGTGATTCTGCGATCAATAAAATGTATAATCTAATACCCAGTGATGTTCCTGCAGGCTATTTTCAAGTCTGTACACTAGCACTCAAAACTGCAATATTTCTGTTGTGTTTTATAAATTTAGGCCCCTTCTTTTCATTGGTAAGTTTAATGGCATAGGATATTAACTTCAAAGCAAGAGAAGTCTGGAAGCACTCTTCAGTCCATAGGAAGCACCGTATGTAAGAACCTGTATTGTTTTGCTCACAATTATATATGCAATATTCAAATATTAATTCCTTCATTGCTTCTTACATTAACTGTGAAACTTACTATTTTCAAAACTATAGGTTGGTTTGTTTGTTTGCTTTAACAAGTATAGTTTCTACAAGAAATCGTCTCTTTCATGTGTGCACTCATAGCACTGAAATACCTTCCTGGCTTTAGATTTCTTTTTGCCTTACTGCAACTCAGGAAGAAATTTTATATTCGGGTAATAAAACTCTTCAACTTAAATGTTAATAATGGAAAAGCGGATAAAAATAGTGAAGTACTGAACTGTTAGAAAGGCGTGGAAGATACTGATAAGAAGTGGGAGCTAGTTTTCCACATAGGTCTGCTCGTCCATACACACCTTGCAAGTAGCACTCTTGACTCCCAGCTGCTTGGCGTATGCATGATTAGGAGTTCTCTGTCTTAAATGCTTTTGTTACGAAGGCCAACATGAGTTGGGCAGAGTATAAAATAGGAAAGATCTTCATGTGCCAGCATTTCTGTTGGTGAAAGTTCCTTTGACTGCCTGGGACATGAAGCACTGAGGAGGAGGAACCCAGCACTCAAACGGAACAGTGTCAGTCCTGTTTACTCGGGTATTCTGCTCACCTTTATCCACAGCACTCCTTTGGCTTAAGCCACAATGCTTTAGTTCAAACCACAGTCACTATTCCCTTTCTAAAGGGCTACAAAGGTCAGTGCAAGAGTCTGCAGGAATATACTGCTTCTGAGGAGGGGTGCAGCGAATCTCTGCCCTCATCAGGCTGAGGGTCTGCAGGGAGGTGCTCCTATGTGGATGTACTTTACAACACTAAGCAGGTGCCAATGTTAAGTGGCATTCTTCTGTGGATGAGCAAGTTTTGCAGTCCTGGGTGCAGCAAGCACAGCATTGCCAGCCGGGCGAGGGAGGTGGTTGTCCCGCTCTGCTCTGCACTGGTGCGGCCTCGCCTGGAGCCCTGTGTGCAGTTCTGGGAGACACAGGATAAAAAGGATCTAAAGCTACTGGAGAGTGTCCAGAAGAGGGCTCCGAAGCTGGTAAGGGTTTGGAGGGGAAGCCGTATGAGGAGCGACTAAAGTCACTTGGTTTGTTCAGCCTGGAGAAGAGGAGACGAGCAGTGGAACAGGCTCCCCAGGGAGGTGTCCTGGCCCCAAGCCTGACAGTGTTCAAGAAGCAATTGGACAACGCACTCAGACACATGGTGTGAATTTTGGGGTTCTCCTACGCAGGGACGGGCGTTGGACTCAATCCTTTTGAATCCCTTCCAACTCAGGACATTCTATGATTCTATGAAGCTGTTCTGGGTCACTGAGGGGGGGCAATGAGAGGAGGTGGTCCGAGTCAGGTGACCACAAATTGACCAATTGGAGTATTCCATCCCATTCACGACTTCCTGGATTTAAAAGGTGGACCGGAAGGACTCTCTCTCTCTTCGGCTGGGTCTCCTGCTGGTTTGCTTTGTCTCTGCATTTTTTTTTCTGCTGTCCCTGCAAGCTGAGGCCTCGTGACAAACTGGATCTAGTTCTGGTTGGCTGAAGGACCCTGCCGGAATGGCTGCTGGGAATTGCAAGACTGGTTCTATAATATTTGTTCTGCTTTATTTTTCTCTATTTTTATTTAGTAGCGTTAGTAAAATGTTTTCAAATTTTCCAGCTTTCTTCTCTCTGTTCTTCTTTTCCTTTCCTCTCAAAATCGCCTGTCCTTAGTGAAAAAGGGGGACGAGAGGGGGGGCGGAAAACGGGAGGGGGGAAGAGGGTTAAGGAAAATACGTCTGCCGCGGTTTTTGATTGTCTCCCCGCGATCAAACCACGACAGAAGGCAATTTCTATATATTTATGTGTAAGTTAAGCTAGAAGTTTTATGGGAAGAGCTTTTCGATACGCCTCTGACAGGATCTGATCCTCACAGGAAATACTATGATGTTGGGCTTTTATGTAGTCACAGAATCTAGATACTAGGAATCATGTAAAGGAAAAATCCTTCTGTCTTCCGAATAGCAAAGGTCGTTCTAGACATTGTATTTTCTAATGTTTTTACTTCATTTAGTTTTCAAATTTCTCTGCATGTAAAAGCACAGGTGGATCTTAGCAGCAGTAAATTGAAATGGTGCTAAGTTTTTGTTTTTCCTCTTTAATTGTAATCTTTTTACACAGTAGTGCATTGCCGTGGCTTGTTGCTCCCCATCTCCAATTGCTGTTGCTACTGTGTAAATATTTTAAATGGCAGTTTCTTCCATGACTTGGATGCATCCCAAGGAGGGCAGCAAAGCTGGGGAAGGGGCTGGAAGGCATGTCCTCTGGGGAGCAGCTGGGGACTCTGGGTCTGTCTACTTTGGAGCGAAGGAGGCTGAGGGGCAACTTCGCTGCTATCTCCAGGTTCCTGAGGAGGGGAAGTGGAGAGGGAGGTGCTGAGCTCTTCTCCCTGGTACCCAGGGCCAGGACACATGGGAAGGGCTCTCAGCTGTGTCCATCCGGGGAGGTTCAGCCCTGACATGAGGAAACATTTCTTTACTGAGAGGTGGTCAAACCCTGCAACAGGCTTCCAGGAGAGGTGGTCGATGCCTCACGTCTGTCAGTGTTGAAGAGGCATTTGGGCAACCTGCTTAATACCATGCTTTAGCTTCTGCTGAGTGCTGAAGTAGTCAGGCAGTTCGACTAGGTGATCGTTACAGGGCCCTTCCAGCTGAACTGTTCTGTTCTCTCCCATTCTTCTTCCTACCTGCTACGTTTCCAGAAGTAGATGCGGAGGAAATCTCTGATGACATTTCTCCCCAGCCCTGCACGAGCAGAAGGCACCGAATACCTATAACCATATCCCAGCATAGGCGTTGCCTCTGTCATGTTGTGGGAAGGAGGCACGTACCTTCTGATGGAGTGAGAGCTGGGAATCGTCTCAAGGTAGTTGGACAATCTGAACAAACTGGCAAAAAGCAAGTATGAAGTTCAGTTTGTGAAACTCTTCTCTGCTCATCTGGTTGAGTTGGGTTTCCACAGGGTGGCAAAACCTCACAGCTCTGACACTAGTGAGGCTCAAAGATCAAGCCCTCCATCTGAAGCAGGACATGCTCCTCACCTAAGGAGTTGCAAATCTTTCTGAGGTGAACAATACCTGCTCATTTTCTATGGATTCTTTTTTTTCTTCCTTGTACTCATTTTTAGAAATACCCTATCTGTTTTTCATGGAAAAACATGCTAAACCAAAAGAGCCTGAGAACAACAGCACAAAGAGAAGATCCATACGGGTGCTTCTAGGCCTCAGTGGCTGGGACCGGCCCCCCCATGGGACCCCCACCCACCACCAGCGTCTCGTGCCAAGGGCCCAGGGGCCGTGCCTCAGCTCAGCCTGGGGCCTTGGGTCCCTGCCTGAGCCATGTTGTAGGTGTGTGTGCCCGTCTCGTGTCTGCCCCTGTCCCTGGCTGGGCCTGGGCCCTGCTCTGCAGAGAGCGGCTCTCCTGGATGGAGCCCGCAGGGCTCCGTAAGAACTTGTCGTACAGAACTCAAGGCATAACACAGCATAACTATTATATTCTTTTTCTACTCTATCCTATGTATTGTATTCTATTCCATGTGCTCAGCATGAGTCAAATAAGGATGAGAATATTATTTACATGAAATGCCAGGGGGTTTTCAGCTCCAGAAACACTTTCAAGGACACAGAACACAAAGGAGATGAGTGGAAACAGGATTTGATTATATTTTCTTTTATTTTTGGTTATTTTATGTCATTTACTGACTCTGTTTACAGAGCCGATGCTCACAAGCATCAAGACAATGCCCATGTGTAGCCAGGAGCAGGCTGATGCATTCTTCAGTTTAGCTTGAAGAAACATCCCTTGCAATCTGGCAAAGGCAAGTCACAGAACTGCAAGAGCAGCAGGAGAAACACAGGCCAAGCTGCCCCTGTGTCCTTAAGAGGGAGAACGTGAGGAATGAGGATCAGGACAGACCACACACAAAAGAAGAAGACGAGGAAGAGGAAGAAGAAGAAGAGGTACATGAGGAGGAAGAAGAAGAAGAAGAATATGAGGAAGAAGAAGAAGAAGAAGAAGAAGATCTGTGTGATACTGTGAGGTATTTTGCAAAGTATGGCATCTAGCAATGACAAGCAGAGCTTTTCCCCTTTGCAGACTTTCTTGGTTCCTACACTGCTTGGCTAGGGATGCACGAAAAGCGCTCTTGTTCCTGCCCAGTGCTTGTGTTGCACGCAGGGAGAGCTGAAAAGTGGCAGATCCAGATGGTGCAGCAAGCCAGGAGCCCTCGCAAGCACAGGCTGTTTTGCAGCAGCCAGAACTCCTGGGGAAATGGAACCCAGGAAAGAGCAGAGCTGGCCCCTGCTGCAAAGTTGCTCTGGGCAAGAGAACCTGACAGAGCCAGGGGCTGTGCTCAATGCTACGAAGTACAAGAAGGAATTCCTAGGAGAACACTTGGCCCCCACCTTGGGACTCCAAGAAGCTTCCTCCCCCCCAGCTGCAGGGCACGAGAGGCCATCTTCCTGGTGCTTGAGCAGCAGGCAGGAACCGAGCCAAAAGGGACCAGAGGAGCTCTGAAAAGTGGTCATGCTCAATGCTACAGAGGAAGGCAAAAAACCCCCGGAGACCAGTGCCAATGTGCCCCGGGGGAAAATTCCTTCCTGACCCCAATGCTGGCGATCGGCTGTTCCCTGAGCATGTGAGCAGGACCTGGCTCTTTGTCCCACAGACTGTTCATGCCTCCCAGGAGCTGCCCAAGCCCTATCCTGCCTTGAGCCGGAGTCATCTCGGGGGCTTCTGAGAGTGCCCAAACACCTCTGGCCGGATTGAACTTGAGGGCAAGAATCCTTCCCGTGCCTGTGAGGACAGCAGGGGCTGCTCCAAAGCACTGGCAGCATCTCTACATCCTATTTCTTACCGCTGCTGGCCCTGGCTCTGCAGGGCATGAAGACAGTGAGCTCTGCAGTGCTCCTCCAGAAGTCATTCTCTTGGTCTTACCACTGCTGTCCAGCTGAAACGACCTGATAGCCTTGGGCACTTGTAGGGGTTGGTGGTTCTTCTAATCTTCTGAGGGCTTTGCATCTGTTCCCTGAACACTGAAGTAGGATTTCTATCCATCAGATGCACTTTGAACGTAATCCTTCGCCATTGCGATTGTTTGTATGCTGTTCGTAGGTTGTTGAAGGTTTGTGGTTGAAGGTTTGTGGTTGGAGGTTGTTTGTTTAGGGTTCCTTGTTTCAGGCTTGTTTGGTTGGGGTTGGTTGTTTCAGGTTGTTTAGTTTAGGTTGGTTGGTGGAGGCTATTTTGGTTTGGATTGGTTGAGGTGGTTTGTTCTAGGTTGGCTTAGGTCATTTGGTGTAGGTTTGAGGCTGGCTGGTTGGTTGAGGTTGGTTGGCTGGTTGAGGCTGGTTGTTTACAGGTGGTTGGTTTTGTTTGGTTTTTTTACACTCCATTAGATTCTAATTAGCTTGTTGGTAGATTCTTTGTTTCTACCTTGTTTGAAGCTTGTTGTTTTGAATGTTGGTTTAAGATGGTTGCTTTGGCTGGGTTTCCGTGACTTCTTTACGTGAGTCGTTTTAGGGTTGATTTCTGTGGTTGGTTACTTGATGCTGTATGAGGTTGCTTCTAGGTTCTTTGTAGGTTCTTTGTAGGTTGCGTGTTCGTAAGGCATTGAAACCTTGTTGTTTTAGGTTGTTGAAGGCTGGTAAAGTTTAGTTTAGGTTGGTGGTCTTAAGGTACTTGTTTTAGGTTTCTGTTTTAGCTTGGTTTAGGGTGTTGGTGTCATTTTGTGAAAGCTGATTTGTGGTGTTTGTTTTAGGTGGTTTGGTTTTTCTCATTTTTGTTAGGCTGTTTGGTTGATTGTTTTTCAGAGAGATTCTTTGAGGTAGGTTGTGTTAGTCTGGTTTAGGTTGTTAGTTGAGGTTTCTTGGTTTGGGCTGTTTAGGTCGGTTTAGGTTTTTTTGAGGAAGGTTGTTTGAGGGTGGTTGTTAGAGGCTGGTTCTTGAAGGCTGATTGGTTAAGGTTGGCTGGTTTAGGTTGGTTGGGTGAGGTGCTTTTTGGTGGAGGTTATTTTAGTTGGTTCTTGTAGGGTGGTAGTTTTAGATGGGATGTTCTAAGTGGGGTTTTTTTAGGGTATTTTCTTGGCTTTTTAAGTTTTAGGTTGGTTTAGGTCATTTGGTTGAGCTTGTTTGCTTTAGCGTGGTTTAGGTCATTCACTTTAGGTTCTTTAGATTATTTTAGCTTGGGTGTTTTAGAAGTAGGTTTGATTGCTGATGTTTAGGTTCATGTGTTTCTGTTTAGCTGGGTTTAGGTTGGTTGGATTAGGATGTTTGAGTTGTTTTTTAGGTCAATTGGTTTGAGTTGGTTGCTTTACCTGTGTTTCTGTTAGTTGTTTGAGGGTGTTTTTTTGAGGCTGGTTGTTTGAGGTAGGTTGTTTGCAGGTTGTGTGCCTGTAGGGCCTTGAAGCTTGGTTGTTGTGGGGCAGTTGAAGTTGGGTTTTGGTTGGTTGTCTTAGGCTGCTTGATTTAGGTTTGCTGGTTTAGCTTGGTTGAGGTTGTCTAGTTGGTGGCTTGAAGTTGTTTGGTGTCATTTGAAGGTTGAGTTCTAGTGTTGGTTTTAGGTGTTTTGGTAGTTCTTGTTTTTATGAGGCTGTTTGGTTGATGTTGTTTGAGGAAGATTCTTTAGGGTTGGCTGCTAGAGGTTGGTTTAGGTTTTTGGTCTAGGTATCTTGGTTGAGGTTGTTCAGGTTGGTTTAGGTCATTTGGGTTAGGTCTTTTAGCTTAGGTGATTTGAGGCTGGCTGTTGGAGGCTGGTTGGCTGAGGCTGGTGGCTTGAGCTTGGTTGGTTGGTTGGGACTGGTTGTTTACAGTTGGTAGGTTTTGGTTGCTTTTTACCCTCTCTTAGGTTCTGTGTAGTTCTTTGTAGCTTGTTTGTGTTACCTTGTTTGTTTGAAGCTTGTTTGTCTGAACGTTGGTTTAAGTTGGTTGTTTTAGCTCTGTTGACACGAGTTATTTTAGGGCTGATTTGTGAGGTTGGTTGTTTGATGCCGTATGAGGTTGTTTCTAGGTTCTTTGTAGGTTGTGTCTTCGCAAGGCATTTAGACCTTGTTGGTTTAGGTTTTTGAAGGCTGGTAAAGTTTGGTTTGGGTTGGTGTTCTCAGGTTATTTTTTTTTTAGGTTTCTGTTTTATCTTGGTTTAGGTTGGTTCTAGCAGGCTGGTTTAGGTTGTTTGATGTCGTTTTATGAAGGTTAATTTGTGTTGTTGGGTTTAGGTGGTTTGTTTTTTCAGGTTTTTGTTAGGCTGTCCGGCAGATGTTTTTTCATACAGGTTCTTTGGGGTAGGTTGTGTTAGTCTGGTTTAGGTTTTTGGTTGAGGTATCTTAATTCAGTTTGTTTAGGTGGTTTTAGGTTTTTTGGGGGAAGATTGTTTGAGGGTGGTTGTTAGAGGCTGGTTCTTGAAGGGTGATTGGTTAGGGTTGGCTGGGTTAGGTTGGTTGGCTGAGGTTGTTTAGGTTGGTTTAGGTCGTTTGGGTAAGGTGGTTTGAGGCTGGCTGTTTGAGGCTGGTTGGCTGAGGCTGGTTACTAGAGTTTTGTTGGTTGGTTGGGGTTGGTGGTTTGCAGTTGACTGGTTTCTTTTCTTACCCTCTGTTGGGTTGTGTGTAGTTCTTTATAGCTTGTTTCTGTCTTCTTTGTTCCTCTCTTCTTTTTTTATAGCTGCTTTGTGTTACCTTGTTTAGTTAGAAGCTTGTTTGTTTGGATGTTGGTTTAAGTTGGTTGTTTTAGCTCTGTTTACACTAGTTGTTTTAGGGTTGATTTGTGAGGTTGGTTGTTTGATGCTGTATGAGGTTGTTTCTAGGTTCTTTGTGGGCAGCGTGTTCGTAAGGAATTTAAACTTTTTTGGTTTGATTGTTGAAGGTTGGTAAAGTTTGGTTTGGGTTGGTGGTCTTAAGTTACTTGTTTTAGGTTTCTGTTTTAGCTTGGTTTAGGTTGGTTATTGCCGGTTGGTTGTTGTAGATTATTTGATGTCATTTCGTGAAGGCTGATTTGTGTTGTTTGTTTTAGGTGGTTTGTTTTCTCTCGTTCTTGTTAGGCTGTTTGGTTCTTTGGGGTAGGATGTGTTAGTCTGGTTTAGGTTTTTGGCTGAGGTATCTTAATTCAGTTTGTTTAGGTGGTTTTAGGTTTTTTGGGGGAAGGTTGTTCGATGGTGGTCGTTAGAGGCTGGTTCTTGAAGGACGATTGGTTAGGGTTGGCTGGTTTAGGTTGGTTGGGCGAAGTGCTTTTTGGTTGAGGTTATTTTAGTTGGTTCTTTTACGTTGGTATTTTAGTTTGGTTGTTTTCGGTGGGATGTTCTAAGCTGGTTTTGTTTAGGATGTTTTCTTTTTTTGTTGTTTTAAGTTGGTTTGGGTTATTTGGTTGAGCTTGTTTGCTTTAGCATGCTTTAGACCATTGGATTTAGGTTCTTTAGATTATTTTAGGTTGGGTGTTTTAGACTGGTTCTTTTAGGTTTGTGATTTCAGTACGTTGGTGTATGAATGTGTTTTTAAGTACATTTGTTGAAGTAGGTTGGCTTTATGTTGTTTGGGTTGGTTTCAGTGTTTCTGTTTAGCTTAGTTGAGGCTGGTTGGATTAGGTTGTTGGAGTTGTCTTTAGGTCGATTTGTTTAGGTAGTGGTTTTTGGGTTGCGTTGTTCTAAGACAGGCTGGTTCAGGGTTTTTGGTTTAGCGTGGTTTAGGTTGTTCCGTTAAGGGTTCTTCATGTTCCTTGTTATAGTTATACTGGCTTAAGTAGGTTGGTTTCTAAAGTTTGTTTGATGTAGGTTGTTTTGTTTGAGGTGAGTCGTGCAGGGCTCAAGGCCCACCTTGGTGGAGCAGGAGCAGCAGGCAGGCATGCAAAATGTGCAAAAGAATTTGTGGCAAGGGGCCCAGCTCCTCACTGCATAGGAAGGCAAGAAACCGCAGGAGACGCTTGCTGGCCCACATGGGGAAAAGAAGCTTTTGTCCCCCAGCTGCAGGGCACGAGAGGCCATCTTCCTGGTGCTTGAGCAGCAGGCAGCGACCGAGCCACAAGGGCCCAGAGGAGCCCTGACAATTGGTCTTGCTGGATGCTGCAGAGGAAGGCAAAAAAGCCCCGGGGACCAGTGCCAGTGTGCCCTGGGGGAAGATTCCTTCCTGACCCCAGCCAGTGCTGGCGATCGGCTCTTCCCTGAGCATGGGAGCCAGACCTGGCTCCTTGTTCCACAGGCTGCTCCCGCCTCCCAGGAGCTGCCCAAGCCTTATTCTCCCTTGACTTGGAGACATCTCGGGGGCTTCCAAGAGTGTGCAAATATCTCCAGTCGGATTGGCCTTGGGGGCAAGAATCCTTCCCATATCCGTCAGGACAGCAGGGGCTGCTCCAAAGCACTGGGACCCCTGGCAGCATCTCTGCATCCTATTTCTTACCGCTGCTGGCCCTGGCTCTGCAGGGGATGAAGACAGCGAGCTCTGCAGTGCTCCTCCACAAGTCATTCCCTTGCTCTTACCACTGCTGTCCAGCTGAGAAGGGTTTCCGTCAAAAGATGAGCCTTGCAGCAGAGAACCTCCAGCAGCCTCGTCCAGCCTCCAGTCTTCTCCTCCCTCAGCCCCCACCAAGGAATTCCACCGGTTCCTCAAGTGCTTCCCCTGGGATGTGTTGGGGCTGCCCCCAGGCCAGCTCTGGCACTGGACACGGGAAGCTGCTCCTTTTGCTCCTGCCCGGGGCGTTGTGACGGCTGCGTTGCCGGGTGCTGGCATTGTGACATGGGGGTGACAGAGCCACACGTGTGCAGCCCCGCCCGCCCCCCCTCCGCCCAGCATTCTATGGAGGAAGCCTTTGGGGTGCTGTCCCCGAGGCAGTCCCTGTGCTCAGGAGGCCCAGGGGCTGTCCCTGCCGTTTGGTGGCCGTGCACTGAGAACAGCTGCTGGGTGGCCCTGACTCTCCTCCTTTGCCATTCGGCTTGTTTGTAGGGAGTTGGAGGTTTGCTGTTGGAGGTTCATTGTTCGAGGCTGTTGATTTAGGGTTTCTTGTTTCAGGCTTGTTTGTTTGAGGTTGGTTGTTTCAGGTTGTTTGGTTTAGGTTGCTTTGTGGAGGCTGTTTTGGTTGAGGATGGTTGAGGTTGGTTGTTCTAGGCTGGTTTAGGTTGGTTGAGGCCTGTTGTTTGAGGTTGGTTGTTTGAGTCTGCTTGCTTGGCCGGTTGAGGCTGTTTGTTTACAGCTGGCTTTTTGTGGTTGTTTTATTCATACTGAATTAGGTTCGAATTAGGTTGTTTGTAGATTCTTTGTTTGTAGGTTGTTTGTAGCTTCTTTGTTTCTACCTTGTTAGAAGCTTGTTGCTGTTTTGAGTGGTGGTTTAAGTTGGTTGCTTTAGCTAGGTTTTTATGAGTTGTTTGAGGGTATTTTGTTGTGGTTGGTTATTTGAGGAAGTTTGTTTGTACTTTGTGTGTTTGTAGGCCATTTCCGCTTGGTTAGTTTGGGGCTGTTGAAGCTGGATTTAAGGTGGTTGTCTTGCGTTGCTTGTTTTGGGTTTTTTGGTTTAGCTTGGTTGAGGTTGGTTATTTGGTGTCTTGAGGTTGTTTGGTGTCATTTGAAGGTTAATTTCTGGTTTAGGAGGTCCAGGTGTCTGTGTCTGCCATTTGTTGGCCATGCACTGGCCAGAGCTGCTGCGTGTCTCTGATGCCTCCTTTTCCATTTAGTTTCCCAGGGCAAGCCTCATGCATTTACTGTTGTCTCAGGTTTTGGCAGAAAGCAGTCCTGCAACCCAGAGACTAACGATATTAGCTCTCCCCTGTCTGCACTAGAGGGTTCCCTTTTGCTACCTAGTTATCTGAGTGTGAGGTCCACCAGTGTGGGAACAGTACCTTTCCGTTTTTGGAGACTAAAATTGAAAGGGATGATTCTCCTGCAGAGGGATCTGGACAGTTGGAGAACTGGGCAGTCACCAACTGCATGAAGTTCAACAAGAGCTAGTACCAGATTTTGTAGCTGGGACATGACAGCCCTGGCTGTACCTATAGACTGGGGGACGAGATGCTGGAAAGCAGCTCTGAGGAGAGGGATCCGGGGCTTCTGGTCGACAGCAAGTTGAACATGAGCCAGCAGTGTGCCCTGGCAGCCAAGAGGGGCAACCGTGTCCTGGGTGCAGCAAGCACAGCATTGCCAGCCGGGCGAGGGAGGTGGTTGTCCCGCTCTGCTCTGCACTGGTGTGGCCTCGCCTGGAGCCCTGTGTGCAGTTCTGGGAGACACAGGATAAAAAGGCTCTAAAGCTACTGGAGAGTGTCCAGAGGAGGGCTCTGAAGTTGGTGAAGGGTTTGGAGGGGAAGCCGTATGAGGAGCGGCTAAAGTCACTTGGTTTGTTCAGCTTGGAGGAGCCTGAGGGGAGAGCTCATTGCAGTCTACAGCTTCCTCACAAGGGGAGGAGGAGGGGCAGGCACCAAACTCTTCACTTTAGTGACCAATGACAGGACTCGAGGGAATGGCAGGAAGATGTGCCAGGGGAAGTTTGGGTTGGTCATTAGGAAAAGGTTCTTCCCCCAGAGGGTGCTGGAGCACGGGAACAGGCTCCTCGGGGAGGTGTCACAGCCCCAAGCCTGACAGTGTTCGAGAAGAGACTGGACAAGGCCCTCAGACACACGGTGTGAACTGCAGGGTTGTCCTGTGCAGGGACAGGAGTTGGACCCGATGATCCTTGCGTGTCCCTTCCAACTCAAGACATTCTGTGATTCTGCGATCAATAAAATGTATAATCTAATACCCAGTGATGTTCCTGCAGGCTATTTTCAAGTCTGTACACTAGCACTCAAAACTGCAATATTTCTGTTGTGTTTTATAAATTTAGGCCCCTTCTTTTCATTGGTAAGTTTAATGGCATAGGATATTAACTTCAAAGCAAGAGAAGTCTGGAAGCACTCTTCAGTCCATAGGAAGCACCGTATGTAAGAACCTGTATTGTTTTGCTCACAATTATATATGCGATATTCAAATATTAATTGCTTCATTGCTTCTTACATTAACTGTGAAACTTACAATTTTCAAAACTATAGGTTTGTTTGTTTGTTTGCTTTAACAAGTATAGTCTCTACAAGAAATCGTCTCTTTCATGTGTGCATTCATAGCACTGAAATACCTTCCTGGCTTTAGATTTCTTTTTGCCTTACTGCAACTCAGGAAGAAATTTTATATTCGGGTAATAAAACTCTTCAACTTAAATGTTAATAATGGAAAAGCGGATAAAAATAGTGAAGTACTGAACTGTTAGAAAGGCGTGGAAGATACTGATAAGAAGTGGGAGCTAGTTTTCCACATAGGTCTGCTCGTCCATACACACCTTGCAAGTAGCACTCTTGATTCCCAGCTGCTTGGTGTGTGCATGATTAGGAGTTCTCTGTCTAAATTGCTTTTGTTACGAAGGCCAACATGAGTTGGGCAGAGTATAAAATAGGAAAGATCTTCATGCACCAGAATTTCTGTTGGTGAAAGTTCCTTTGACTGCCTGGGACATGAAGCACTGAGGAGGAGGAACCCAGCACTCAAACGGAACAGTGTCAGTCCTGTTTACTCGGGTATTCTGCTCACCTTTATCCACAGCACTCCTTTGGCTTAAGCCACAATGCTTTAGTTCAAACCACAGTCACTATTCCCTTTCTAAAGGGCTACAAAGGTCAGTGCAAGAGTCTGCAGGAATATACTGCTTCTGAGGAGGGGTGCAGCGAATCTCTGCCCGCATCAGGCTGAGGGTCTGCAGGGAGGTGCTCCTATGTGGATGTACTTTACAACACTAAGCAGGTGCCAATGTTAAGTGGCATTCTTCTGTGGATGAGCAAGTTTTGCAGCCCTGGGTGCAGCAAGCACAGCATTGCCAGCCGGGCGAGGGAGGTGGTTGTCCCGCTCTGCTCTGCACTGGTGCGGCCTCGCCTGGAGCCCTGTGTGCAGTTCTGGGAGACACAGGATAAAAAGGATCTAAAGCTACTGGAGAGTGTCCAGAGGAGGGCTCCGAAGTTGGTGAAGGGTTTGGAGGGGAAGCCGTATGAGGAGCGACTAAAGTCACTTGGTTTGTTCAGCCTGGAGAAGAGGAGACGAGCAGTGGAACAGGCTCCCCAGGGAGGTGTCCCGGCCCCAAGCCTGACAGTGCTCAAGAAGCAATTGGACAATGCACTCAGACACATGGTGTGAATTTTGGGGTTCTCCTACGCAGGGACGGGCGTTGGACTCAATCCTTTTGAATCCCTTCCAACTCAGGACATTCTATGATTCTATGAAGCTGTCCTGGGTCACTGAGGGGGGGCAACGAGAGGAGGTGGTCTGAGTCAGGTGACCACGAATAGGCCAATTGGAGTATTCCATCCCATTCACGACTTCCTGGATTTAAAAGGTGGACCCGAAGGACTCTCTCTCTCTCTTCGGCTGGGTCTCCTGCTGGTTTGCTTTGTCTCTGCATTTTTTTTTCTGCTGTCCCTGCAAGCTGAGGCCTCGTGACAAACTGGATCTAGTTCTGGTTGGCTGAAGGACCCTGCCGGAATGGCTGCTGGGAATTGCAAGACTGGTTCTATAATATTTGTTCTGCTTTATTTTTCTCTATTTTTATTTAGTAGCGTTAGTAAAACGTTTTCAAATTTTCCAGCTTTCTTCTCTCTGTTCTTCTTTTCCTTTCCTCTCAAAATCGCCTGTCCTTAGTGAGAAAGGGGGACGAGAGGGGGGGCGGAAAACGGGAGGGGGGAAGAGGGTTAAGGAAAATACATCTGCCACGGTTTTTGATTGTCTCCCCGCGATCAAACCATGACAGAAGGCAATTTCTATATATTTATGTGTAAGTTAAGCTAGAAGTTTTATGGGAATAGCTTTTCGATACGCCTCTGACATGATCTGATCCTCACAGGAAATACTATGATGTTGGGCTTTTATGTAGTCACAGAACCTAGATACTAGAGGTATCGAATCATGTAAAGGAAAAATCCTTCTGTCTTCCGAATAGCAAAGGTTGTTCTAGACATTGTATTTTCTAATGTTTTTACTTCATTTAGTTTTCAAATTTCTCTCCATGTAAAAGCATAGGTGGATCTTAGCAGCAGTAAATTGAAATGGTGCTAAGTTTTTGTTTTTCCTCTTTAATTGTAATCTTTTTACACAGCAGTGCATTGCCCTGGCTTGTTGCTCCCCATCTCCAATTGCTGTTGCTACTGTTTAAATATTTTAAATGGCAGTTTCTTCCATGACTTGGATGCATCCCAAGGAGGGCAGCAAAGCTGGGGAAGGGGCTGGAAGGCATGTCCTCTGGGGAGCAGCTGGGGACTCTGGGTCTGTCTACTTTGGAGCGAAGGAGGCTGAGGGGCAACATCGCTGCTATCTCCAGGTTCCTGAGGAGGGGAAGTGGAGAGGGAGGTGCTGAGCTCTTCTCCCTGGTACCCAGGGCCAGGACACATGGGAATGGCTCTCAGCTGTGTCCATCAGGGGAGGGTCAGCCCTGACATGAGGAAACATTTCTTTACTGAGAGGTGGTCAAACCCTGCAACAGGCTTCCAGGAGAGGTGGTGGATGCCTCACGTCTGTCAGTGTCAGAGGCATTTGGGCGACATGCTTAATACCACGCTTTAGCTTCTGCTGAGTGCTGAAGTAGTCAGGCAGTTGGACTAGGTGATCGTTACAGGGCCCTTCCAGCTGAACTGTTCTGTTCTCTCCCATTCTTCTTCCTACCTGCTACGTTTCTAGAAGTAGATGCGGAGGAAATCTCTGATGACATTTCTCCCCAGCCCTGCAGGAGCAGAAGGCACCGAATACCCATAACCATATCCCAGCATAGGCGTTGCCTCTGTCATGTTGTGGGAAGGAGGCACGTACCTTCTGATGGAGTGAGAACTGGGAATCGTCTCAAGGTAGTTGGACAATCTGAACAAACTGGCAAAAAGCAAGTATGAAGTTCAGTTTGTGAAACTCTTCTCTGTTCATCTGGTTGAGTTGGGTTTCCACAGGGTGGCAAAACCTCACAGCTCTGACACTAGTGAGGCTCAAAGATCAAGCCCTCCATCTGAAGCAGGACATGCTCCTCACCTAAGGAGTTGCAAATCTTTCTGAGGTGAACAATACCTGCTCATTTCCTATGGCTTCTTTTTTTCTTGCTTGTACCCATTTTTAGAAATACCCGATCTGTTTTTCATGGAAAAACATGCTAAACCAAAAGAGCCTGAGAACAACAGCACAGAGAGAAGATCCATACGGGTGCTCCTAGGCCTCAGTGGCTGGGACCGGCCCCGCCATGGGACCCCCACCCACCGCCAGCGTCTCGTGCCAAGGGCCCAGGGGCCGTGCCTCAGCTCAGCCTGGGGCCTTGGGTCCCTGCCTGAGCCATGTTGTAGGTGTGTGTGCCCGTCTCGTGTCTGCCCCTGTCCCTGGCTGGGCCTGGGCCCTGCTCTGCAGAGAGCGGCTCTCCTGGATGGAGCCCTCAGGGCTCGGTAAGAACTTGTCATACAGAACTCAAGGCATAACACAGCATAACTATTATATTCTTTTTCTACTCTATCCTATGTATTGTATTCTATTCCATGTGCTCAGCATGAGTCAAATAAGGATGAGAATATTATTTACATGAAATGCCAGGGGGTTTTCAGCTCCAGAAACACTTTCAAGGACACAGAACACAAAGGAAACGAGTGGAAACAGGATTTGATTATATTTTCTTTTATTTTCAGTTATTTTATGTCATTTACTGACTCTGTTTACAGAGCCGATGCTCACAAGCATTAAGACAACGCCCATGTGTAGCCAGGAGCAGGCTGATGCATTCTTCAGTTTAGCTTGAAGAAACATCCCTTGCAATCTGGCAAAGGCAAGTCACAGAACTGCAAGAGCAGCAGGAGAAACACAGGCCAAGCTGCCCCTGTGTCCTGAAGAGGGAGAACGTGAGGAATGAGGATCAGGACAGACCACACACAAAAGAAGAAGACGAGGAAGAGGAAGAAGAAGAAGAGGTACATGAGGAGGAAGAAGAAGAAGAAGAATATGAGGAAGAAGAAGAAGAAGAAGATCTGTGTGATACTGTGAGGTATTTTGCAAAGTATGGCATCTAGCAATGACAAGCAGAGCTTTTCCCCTTTGCAGACTTTCTTGGTTCCTACACTGCTTGGCTAGGGATGCACGAAAAGCGCTCTTGTTCCTGCCCAGTGCTTGTGTTGCACGCAGGGAGAGCTGAAAAGTGACAGATCCAGATGGCGCAGCAAGCCAGGAGCCCTCGCAAGCACAGGCTGTTTTGCAGCAGCCAGAACTCCTGGGGAAATGGAACCCAGGAAAGAGCAGAGCTGGCCCCTGCTGCAAAGTTGCTCTGGGCAAGAGAACCTGACAGAGCCAGGGGCTGTGCTCAATGCTACGAAGTACAAGAAGGAATTCCTAGGAGAACACTTGGCCCCCACCTTGGGACTCCAAGAAGCTTCCTCCCCCCCAGCTGCAGGGCACGAGAGGCCATCTTCCTGGTGCTTGAGCAGCAGGCAGGAACCGAGCCAAAAGGGACCAGAGGAGCTCTGAAAAGTGGTCATGCTCAATGCTACAGAGGAAGGCAAAAAACCCCCGGAGACCAGTGCCAATGTGCCCCGGGGGAAAATTCCTTCCTGACCCCAATGCTGGCGATCGGCTGTTCCCTGAGCATGTGAGCAGGACCTGGCTCTTTGTCCCACAGGCTGTTCATGCCTCCCAGGAGCTGCCCAAGCCCTATCCTGCCTTGAGCTGGAGTCATCTCGGGGGCTTCTGAGAGTGCCCAAACGCCTCTGGCCGGATTGAACTTGAGGGCAAGAATCCTTCCCGTGCCTGTGAGGACAGCAGGGGCTGCTCCAAAGCACTGGCAGCATCTCTACATCCTTTTTCTTACCGCTGCTGGCCCTGGCTCTGCAGGGCATGAAGACAGTGAGCTCTGCAGTGCTCCTCCAGAAGTCATTCTCTTGGTCTTACCACTGCTGTCCAGCTGAAATGACCTGATAGCCTTGGGCACTTGTAGGGGTTGGTGGTTCTTCTAATCTTCTGAGGGCTTTGCATCTGTTCGCTGAACACTGAAGTAGGATTTCTATCCATCAGATGCACTTTGAACGTAATCCTTCGCCATTGCAATTGTTTGTATGCTGTTTGTAGGTTGTTGAAGGTTTGTGGTTGAAGGTTTGTGGTTGGAGGTTGTTTGTTTAGGGTTTCTTGTTTCAGGCTTGTTTGGTTGGGGTTGGTTGTTTCAGGTTGTTTAGTTTAGGTTGGTTGGTGGAGGCTATTTTGGTTTGGATTGGTTGAGGTTGTTTGTTCTAGGTTGGCTTAGGTCATTTGGTGTAGGTTTGAGGCTGGCTGGTTGGTTGAGGTTGGTTGGCTGGTTGAGGCTGGTTGGCTGGTTGTGGCTGGTTGTTTACAGGTGGTTGGTTTTGTTTGCTTTTTTTACACTCCATTAGATTCTAATTAGGTTGTTGGTAGATTCTTTGTTTCTACCTTGTTTGAAGCTTGTCATTTTGAATGTTGGTTTAAGATGGTTGGTTTGGCTGGGTTTCTGTGACTTCTTTACATGAGTCGTTTTAGGGTTGATTTCTGTGGTTGGTTGCTTGATGCTGTATGAGGTTGCTTCTAGGTTCTTTGTAGGTTCTTTGTAGGTTGCATGTTCGTAAGGCATTGAAACCTTGTTGTTTTAGGTTGTTGAAGGTTGGTAATGTTTAGTTTAGGTTGGTGGTCTTAAGGTACTTGTTTTAGGTTTCTGTTTTAGCTTGGTTTAGGGTGTTGGTGTCATTTTGTGAAAGCTGATTTGTGGTGTTTGTTTTAGGTGGTTTGGTTTTTCTCATTTTTGTTAGGCTGTTGGGTTGATTGTTTTTCAGAGAGATTCTTTGAGGTAGGTTGTGTTAGTCTGGTTTAGGTTGTTAGTTGAGGTTTCTTGGTTTGGGCTGTTTAGGTCGGTTTAGGTTTTTTTGAGGAAGGTTGTTTGAGGGTGGTTGTTAGAGGCTGGTTCTTGAAGGCTGATTGGTTAAGGTTGGCTGGTTTAGGTTGGTTGGGTGAGGTGCTTTTTGGTTGAGGTTATTTTAGTTGGTTCTTGTAGGCTGGTAGTTTTAGATGGGATGTTCTAAGCGGGGTTTTTTTAGGGTATTTTCTTGGCTTTTTAAGTTTTAGGTTGGTTTAGGTCATTTGGTTGAGCTTGTTTGCTTTAGCGTGGTTTAGGTCATTCACTTTAGGTTCTTTAGATTATTTTAGCTTGAGTGTTTTAGAAGTAGGTTTGATTGCTGATGTTTAGGTTCATGTGTTTCTGTTTAGCTAGCTTTGGGTTGGTTGGATTAGGATGTTTGAGTTGGTTGCTTTAGCTGTGTTTCTGTTAGTTGTTTGAGGGTGTTTTTTTGAGGCTGGTTGTTTGAGGTAGGTTGTTTACAGGTTGTGTGCCTGTAGGGCCTTGAAGCTTGGTTGTTGTGGGGCAGTTGAAGTTGGGTTTTGGTTGGTTGTCTTAGGCTGCTTGATTTAGGTTTGCTGGTTTAGCTTGGTTGAGGTTGTCTAGTTGGTGGCTTGAAGTTGTTTGGTGTCATTTTAAGGTTGAGTTCTAATGTTGGTTTTAGGTGTTTTGGTAGTTCTTGTTTTTATGAGGCTGTTTGGTTGATGTTGTTTGAGGAAGATTCTTTAGGGTTGGCTGCTAGAGGTTGGTTTAGGTTTTTGGTCTAGGTATCTTGGTTGAGGTTGTTCAGGTTGGTTTAGGTCATTTGGGTTAGGTCGTTTAGCTTAGGTGGTTTGAGGCTGGCTGTTTGAGGCTGGTTGGCTGAGGCTGGTGGCTTGAGCTTGGTTGGTTGGTTGGGACTGGTTGTTTACAGTTGGTAGGTTTTGGTTGCTTTTTACCCTCTCTTAGGTTCTGTGTAGTTCTTTGTAGCTTGTTTGTGTTACCTTGTTTGTTTGAAGCTTGTTTGTCTGAATGTTGGATTAAGTTGGTTGTTTTAGCTCTGTTGACACGAGTTATTTTAGGGCTGATTTGTGAGGTTGGTTGTTTGATGCCGTATGAGGTTGTTTCTAGGTTCTTTGTAGGTTGTGTCTTCACAAGGCATTTAGACCTTGTTGGTTTAGGTTTTTGAAGGCTGGTAAAGTTTGGTTTGGGTTGGTGTTCTCAGGTTATTTTTTTTTTAGGTTTCTGTTTTATCTTGGTTTAGGTTGGTTCTAGCAGGCTGGTTTAGGTTGTTTGATGTCGTTTTATGAAGGTTAATTTGTGTTGTTTGGTTTAGGTGGTTTGTTTTTTCAGGTTTTTGTTGGGCTGTCCCCAGATGTTTTTTCATACAGGTTCTTTGGGGTAGGTTGTGTTAGTCTGGTTTAGGTTTTTGGTTGAGGTATCTTAATTCAGTTTGTTTAGGTGGTTTTAGGTTTTTTGGGGGAAGATTGTTTGAGGGTGGTTGTTAGAGGCTGGTTCTTGAAGGGTGATTGGTTAGGGTTGGATGGGTTAGGTTGGTTGGTTGAGGTTATTTTAGTTGGGTTTTTTTAGGTTGGTAGTTTTATGTGGGACGTTCTAAGCTCTTTTTGTTGAGGATATTTTTTTGTTTGTTTGTTTTAGGTTGGTTTAGGTCATTTGGTTTAGCTTGTTGCTTTAGCGTGGTTTAGGTCACTGGATTTAGGTTCTTTAGATTTAGCTTGGGTGTTTCAGAAGTAGGTTTGATTTCTGATGTTTAGGTTCATGTGTTTCTGTTTAGCTAGCTTTGGGTTGGTTGGATGGGGTTGTTTGAGTTGTGTTAGGTCAATTGGTTTGAGTTGGTTGCTTTAGCTGTGTTTCTGTTAGTTGTTTGAGGGTGTTTTTTTGAGGCTGGTTGTTTGCAGGTTGTGTGTTTGTAGGGCCTTGAAGCTTGGTTGTTGTGGGGCAGTTGAAGTTGGGTTTTGGTTGGTTGTCTTAGGCTGCTTGATTTAGGTTTGCTGGTTTAGCTTGGTTGAGGTTGTCTAGTTGGTGGCTTGAAGTTGTTTGGTGTCATTTTAAGGTTGAGTTCTAGTGTTGGTTTTAGGTGTTTTGGTAGCTCTTGTATTTATGAGGCTGTTTGGTTGATGTTGTTTGAGGAAGATTCTTTAGGGTTGGCTGCTAGAGCTTGGTTTAGGTTTTTGGTCTAGGTATCTTGGTTGAGGTTGTTTAGGTTGGTTTAGGTCATTTGGGTAAGGTGGTTTGAGGCTGGCTGTTTGAGGCTGGTTGGCTGAGGCTGGTTACTAGAGTTTTGTTGGTTGGTTGGGGTTGGTGGTTTGCAGTTGACTGGTTTCTTTTCTTAGCCTCTGTTGGGTTGTGTGTAGTTCTTTATAGCTTGTTTCTGTCTTCTTTGTTCCTCTCTTCTTTTTTTTATAGCTGCTTTGTGTTACCTTGTTTAGTTAGAAGCTTGTTTGTCTGAATGTTGGTTTAAGTTGGTTGTTTTAGCTCTGCTTACACTAGTTGTTTTAGGGTTGATTTGTGAGGTTGGTTGTTTGATGCTGTATGAGGTTGTTTCTAGGTTCTTTGTGGGCAGCGTGTTCGTAAGGAATTTAAACTTTTTTGGTTTGATTGTTGAAGGTTGGTAAAGTTTGGTTTGGGTTGGTGGTCTTAAGGTAGTTGTTTTAGGTTTCTGTTTTAGCTTGGTTTAGGTTGGTTATTGCCGGTTGGTTGTTGTAGATTATTTGATGTCATTTCGTGAAGGCTGATTTGTGTTGTTTGTTTTAGGTGGTTTGTTTTCTCTCGTTCTTGTTAGGCTGTTTGGTTCTTTGGGGTAGGATGTGTTAGTCTGGTTTAGGTTTTTGGTTGAGGTATCTTAATTCAGTTTGTTTAGGTGGTTTTAGGTTTTTTGGGGGAAGGTTGTTTGAAGGTGGTTGTTAGAGGCTGGTTCTTCAAGGGTGATTGCTTAGGGTTGGCTGGTTTAGGTTGGTTGGGTGAGGTGCTTTTTGGTTGAGGTTGTTTTAGTTGGTTCTTTTACGTTGGTATTTTAGTTTGGTTGTTTTCGGTGGGATGTTCTAAGCTGGTTTTGTTTAGGATGTTTTCTTTTTTTGTTGTTTTAAGTTGGTTTGGGTTATTTGGTTGAGCTTGTTTGCTTTAGCATGATTTAGACCATTGGATTTAGGTTCTTTAGATTATTTTAGGTTGGGTGTTTTAGACTGGTTCTTTTAGGTTTGTGATTTCAGTACGTTGGTGTATGAATGTGTTTTTAAGTACATTTGTTGAAGTAGGTTGGCTTTATGTTGTTTGGGTTGGTTTCAGTGTTTCTGTTTAGCTTAGTTGAGGCTGGTTGGATTAGGTTGTTGGAGTTGTCTTTAGGTCGATTGGTTTAGGTAGTGGTTTTTGGGTTGCGTTGTTCGAAGACAGGCTGGTTCAGGGTTTTTGGTTTAGCGTGGTTTAGGTTGTTCCGTTAAGGGTTCTTCATGTTCCTTGTTATAGTTATACTGGCTTAAGTAGGTTGGTTTCTAAAGTTTGTTTGATGTAGGTTGTTTTGTTTGAGGTGAGTTGTGCAGGGCTCAAGGCCCACCTTGGTGGAGCAGGAGCAGCAGGCAGGCATGCCAAATGTGCAAAAGAATTTGTGGCAAGGGGCCCAGCTCCTCACTGCATAGGAAGGCAAGAAACCGCAGGAGACGCTTGCTGGCCCACATGGGGAAAAGAAGCTTTTGTCCCCCAGCTGGAGGGCACGAGAGGCCATCTTCCTGGTGCTTGAGCAGCAGGCAGCAAGCGAGGCACAAGGGCCCAGAGGAGCCCTGACAAGTGGTCTTGCTCGATGCTGCAGAGGAAGGCAAAAAAGCCCCGGGGACCAGTGCCAGTGTGCCCTGGGGGAAGATTCCTTCCTGACCCCAGCCAGTGCTGGCGATCGGCTGTTCCCTGAGCATGGGAGCCAGACCTGGCTCCTTGTTCCACAGGCTGCTCCTGCCTCTCAGGAGCTGCCCAAGCCTTATTCTCCCTTGACTTGGAGACATCTCGGGGGCTTTCAAGAGTGTGCAAATATCTCCAGTCGGATTGGCCTTGGGGGCAAGAATCCTTCCCATATCCGTCAGAACAGCAAGGGCTGCTCCAAAGCACTGGGACCCCTGGCAGCATCTCTGCATCCTATTTCTTACCGCTGCTGGCCCTGGCTCTGCAGGGGATGAAGACAGCCAGCTCTGCAGTGCTCCTCCACAAGTCATTCCCTTGCTCTTACCACTGCTGTCCAGCTGAGAAGGCTTTCCGTCAAAAGATGAGCCTTGCAGCAGAGAACCTCCAGCAGCCGCGTCCAGCCTCCAGTCTTCTCCTCCCTCAGCCCCCACCAAGGAATTCCACCGGTTCCTCAAGTGCTTCCCCTGGGATGTGTTGGGGCTGCCCCCAGGCCAGCTCTGGCACTGGACACGGGAAGCTGCTCCTTTTGCTCCTGCCCGGGGCGTTGTGACAGCTGCGTTGCCGGGTGCTGGCATTGTGACATGGGGGTGACAGAGCCACACGTGTGCAGCCCCACCCGCCCCCACTCCGCCCAGCATTCTATGGAGAAAGCCTTTGGGGTGCTGTCCCCGAGGCAGTCCCTGTGCTCAGGAGGCCCAGGGGCTGTCCCTGCCGTTTGGTGGCCGTGCACTGAGAACAGCTGCTGGGTGGCCCTGACTCTCCTCCTTTGCCATTCGGCTTGTTTGTAGGGAGTTGGAGGTTTGCTGTTGGAGGTTCATTGTTCGAGGCTCTTGATTTAGGGTTTCTTGTTTCAGGCTTGTTTGTTTGAGGTTGGTTGTTTCAGGTTGTTTGGTTTAGGTTGCTTTGTGGGGGCTGTTTTGGTTGAGGATGGTTGAGGTTGGTTGTTCTAGGCTGGTTTAGGTTGGTTGAGGCCTGTTGTTTGAGGTCGGTTGTTTGAGTCTGGTTGCTTGGCTGGTTGAGGCTGTTTGTTTACAGCTGGCTTTTTGCGGTTGTTTTTTTCATACTGAATTAGGTTCGAATTAGGTTGTTTGTAGATTCTTTGTTTGTAGGTTGTTTGTAGCTTCTTTGTTTCTACCTTGTTAGAAGCTTGTTGCTGTTTTGAGTGGTGGTTTAAGTTGGTTGCTTTAGCTAGGTTTTTATGAGTTGTTTGCGGTTATTTTGTTGTGGTTGGTTGTTTGAGGACGTTTGTTTGTACGTTGTGTGTTTGTAGGCCATTTCCGCTTGGTTAGTTTGGGGCTGTTGAAGCTGGATTTAGGGTGGTTGTCTTGTGTTGCTTGTTTTGGGTTTTTTGGTTTAGCTTGGTTGAGGTTGGTTATTTGGTGTCTTGAGGTTGTTTGGTGTCATTTGAAGGTTGATTTCTGATTTAGGAGGTCCAGGTGTCTGTGTCTGCCATTTGTTGGCCATGCACTGGCCAGAGCTGCTGCGTGTCTCTGATGCCTCCTTTTCCATTTAGTTTCCCAGGGCAAGCCTCATGCATTTACTGTTGTCTCAGGTTTTGGCAGAAAGCAGTCCTGCAACCCAGAGACTAACGATATTAGCTCTCTCCTGTCTGCACTAGAGGGTTCCCGTTTGCTACCTAGTTATCTGAGTGTGAGGTCCACCAGTGTGGGAACAGTACCTTTCCATTTTTGGAGACTAAAATTGAAAGGGATGATTCTCCTGCAGAGGGATCTGGACAGTTGGAGAACTGGGCAGTCACCAACTGCATGAAGTTCAACAAGAGCTAGTACCAGATTTTGTAGCTGGGACATGGCAGCCCTGGCTGTACCTATAGACTAGAGGGACGAGATGCTGGAGAACAGCTCTGAGGAGAGGGATCTGGGGGTTTTGGTTGACAGCAAGTTGAACATGAGCCAGCAGTGTGCCCTGGCAGCCAAGAGGGGCAACCGTGTCCTGGGTGCAGCAAGCACAGCATTGCCAGCCGGGCGAGGGAGGTGATTGTCCCGCTCTGCTCTGCACTGGTGCGGCCTCGCCTGGAGCCCTGTGTGCAGTTCTGGGAGACACAGGATAAAAAGGCTCTAAAGCTACTGGAGAGTGTCCAGAGGAGGGCTCCGAAGTTGGTGAAGGGTTTGGAGGGGAAGCCGTATGAGGAGCGGGTAAAGTCACTTGGTTTGTTCAGCTTGGAGGAGCCTGAGGGGAGAGCTCATTGCAGTCTACAGCTTCCTCACAAGGGGAGGAGGAGGGGCAGGCACCAAACTCTTCTCTTTAGTGACCAATGACAGGACCCGAGGGAATGGCAGGAAGATGTGCCAGGGGAGGTTTGCGTTGGTCATTAGGAAAAGGTTCTTCCCCCAGAGGGTGCTGGAGCACGGGAACAGGCTCCTCGGGGAGGTGTCACAGCCCAAAGCCTGACAGTGTTCGAGAAGAGACTGGACAAGGCCCTCAGACACACGGTGTGAACTGCGGGGTTGTCCTGTGCAGGGACAGGAGTTGGACCCGATGATCCTTGTGTGTCCCTTCCAACTCAAGACATTCTGTGATTCTGTGATCAATAAAATGTATAATCTAATACCCAGTGATGTTACCGCAGGCTCTTTTCAAGTCTGGACACTAGCACTCAAAACTGCAATATTTCTGTTGTGTTTTATAAATTTAGGCCCCTTCTTTTCATTGGTAAGTTTAATGGCATAGGATATTAACTTCAAAGCAAGAGAAGTCTGGAAGCACTCTTCAGTCCATAGGAAGCATCGTATGTAAGAACCTGTATTGTTTTGCTCACAATTACATATGCAATATTCAAATATTAATTGCTTCATTGCTTCTTACATTAACTGTGAAACTTACAATTTTCAAAACTATAGGTTGGTTTGTTTGTTTGTTTTAACAAGTATTGTCTCTACAAGAAATCGTCTCTTTCATGTGTGCACTCATAGCACTGAAATACCTTCCTGGCTCTAGATTTCTTTTTGCCTTACTGCAACTCAGGAAGAAATTTTACAGTCGGGTAATAAAACTCTTTAACTTAAATGTTAATAATGGAAAAGCGGATAAAAATAGTTAAATATTGAACTGTTAGAAAGGCGTGGAAGATACTGATAAGAAGTGGGAGCTTGTTTTCCACATGGGTCTGCTCGTCCATACACACCTTGCAAGTAGCACTCTTGATTCCCAGCTGCTTGGTATGTGCATGATTAGGAGTTCTCTGTCGTAAATGCTTTTGTTACGAAGGCCAACATGAGTTGGGCAGAGTATAAAATAGGAAAGATCTTCATGTGCCAGAATTTGTGTTGGTGAAAGTTCCTTTGACTGCCTGGGACATGAAGCACTGAGGAGGAGGAACCCAGCACTCAAACGGAACAGTGTCAGTACTGTTTACTCGGCTATTCTGCTCACATTTATCCACAGCACTCCTTTGGCTTAAGCCACAATGCTTTAGTTCAAACCACAGTCACGATTCCCTTTCTAAAGGGCTACAAAGGCCAGTGCAAGAGTCTGCAGGAATATACTGCTTCTGAGGAGGGGTGCAGCGAATCTCTGCCCACATCAGGCTGAGGGTCTGCAGGGAGGTGCTCCTATGTGGATGTACTTTACAACACTAAGCAGGTGCCAATGTTAAGTGGCATTCTTCTGTGGATGAGCAAGTTTTGCAGTCCTGGGTGCAGCAAGCACAGCATTGCCAGCCGGGCGAGGGAGGTGGTTGTCCCGCTCTGCTCTGCACTGGTGCGGCCTCGCCTGGAGCCCTGTGTGCAGTTCTGGGAGACACAGGATAAAAAGGATCTAAAGCTACTGGAGAGTGTCCAGAAGAGGGCTACTGTCGCGATTGAGAGACGGGGACGCAGCTTGATGCAAGCAAGATGTCCGATTTATTGAGCTAACACACATACATTTATATGTTCTAAGTTAAGCGTGTCTTAAGGTGACTGGCTAATCATTCTAGCACATGCGCAAGACTAGCAAGACTACTTAAACAATAGACTATTTAAACAGAGTTTTTTGATTAGGAGATGTTCCCGCGACTATCAGTCGGCCACCTGTGGTCACGGGTTATTCCTTGTCCTTGGGTGTAGGCGTTTGCTGATAACCACAAATTCCTTGTTCCTGGGCCTTGTCTGGGCACACTGCGTTCCTTGTCTATTGCAACCCTCGATTTTGCAACAAGCTAGCATACAGGCCTCAGGCCCAGGCAACAGCTCTCGCTAACCCACATCTCCCCCTTTCTGTTTTAATTAAACATTTTGGCTATCCCAAGGTCGATGACCAACTAACTCAAGAACATCTTCCCTAACTAACATTTCCATACTAGGGGTTTTCAGGGTTCCCTTCAAATCTTGCGTTGATTCCTGATTTACAACAAAAATTTTGTTTACTGAAGCGGTTATTGATTTTTGCAAACATTGTAATATACATGGAATTACTATCAACAACACACAAGTCATTAGAAGGATAGAAAGCCCTTGTTTAAGCAAATCTTTCATCCATCCCGTAATACCCCAGGATGCTAGCCACCCATCGAATCCGTCCACTTCCTTTATCTTATGGAGTCGTTCTCGCAACTCTGCAATTCGCTGGTGGATACTTTTGGAGTGGTCAGATAAATTCATACAGCACATCCCTTCAAAATCCTGGCATCCATGTCCGTGGGCTAACAAGAGAAAATCTATAGCAGCACGATTCTGTAATACGGCATGTCTGACACTAGCAACATCCTGTGTCAATTCCCCGAGAATTTGACTAGTGAGGTTGAGTTCATTTTTTGTCCAGCATGCAAGCTGCTTAAGCGAGGTCATGGTCCTTGCCGCAGTAGCACCGGGCAAAAATGTGGAAGCCAGAACCGTCACAGTCTGGCTCCAAAACACAGGATCCGTTTGATCATTACAATTTAACTCGTGCACAGACCTTTTTGAACGCCTACGAGTCCAATTCATCAACTGGCGTAATGATGGGTGAAAAAGTGTTAGTTGCCCTAAATAGCAAGGTCCGCCATGGGGGTCTCTGGGTATTCCCGCCCATGCACGATCTCCACAGATTAAAAATATACCTGGGGGAAGCCGTTTGGCAGGGGCATCAGTACAATTTAATCTTGTATACATTGCCCTGTCAAGCCCAACCTGTTTTTTCAACTGTGAAAAGAGAGGAGGGTTTGGATTGACAGTGCCCCACTCTTGCATGTTGGTGTTGATTTGCTCTAGAGACCGGGGTTCAAAGCTAAACCACCCCCCTCCTGTTATGTTAGTAGCATTCAAACAACCTAACAACTCTAATTCCTCAGGATCGCTTTGCATCGTATTTTTAAGGTTCAAGATTATCTGAGCTTGCCACTTTCCATCGACCTGTGCTTGCCGGAGTCCTGACTCAAACAATATTTTATTATCAAACCTCAACACAGAATCATTTCGCACAAAACCTCGAAATTGGTCTGGCCACCATGTAGGTGTCCCGATTAAGCATGTTCTAAACGGATCGCCAACTTGCGCCAGGGACAGACAAAAGTCTGTAACCCCAGTGCGATTTGCCCATGTAAGCCATACATTAGTACGGGGGTCAACTTGGTGCAATTCAAATCCCATGCTGACATATGTAAATACCCATAGGGCAACCACAACTATTCCCTTGCCCATCTCCATAGCTTCTAAAACAGAGTTCATTCGAGGGCGGTGTTCTCTTCACCGGGCGTAGAATCTGGATTCAAGATGTCGTCAGAGGGCTGCTGCTGTAGTGCCTCTCGAAAGGGCCTCACATTTTTCGCTGGGATCCAACGGGGGCCTCTTTCTGTGGAGACACAAGCATAGCCTCTACCCCATGTAACGAGGGGATAGGGTCCCATTACTTTACCTGTTTCAGGGTCCCGAATTAGCACCGGTGGCTTGATTCTGGGTTCCAAGAGCGTGTTTGTACTAAAATGTCGAACTATGGGAGGATTACTGTCCAACAGAGAACAATTCAAAAAATTAAAGACATATAAGGCTTTCTGTAATCGCTCTTCTGGGGTAGCAGTCCCTACTACTCCCCCTTTTTGTTTTTGTAACAAACACTTGAGGGATTGGTGCGAGCGCTCTATTAGGGATTGGCCTGTGGGGGAGTGAGGAATGCCGGTGGTGTGTGAGATTCCCCAAGAATTTAAGAAGGAATTTATTGATGAAGAGACATAGGCAGGGCCATTGTCAGTTTTAATCTGTGAGGGTATTCCTAAAGTGGCAAAGGCTCGCATCAGGTGCCTTTGAACATCTCGCGCTCTTTCTCCTGCATGACAAGAGGCAAACAATGCACCCGAAAAGGTATCGATAGAAGAATGTATATACTTCAAACGACCAAATTCAGGAAAATGCGTAACGTCTGTTTGCCAAAGCTGGAGACTCTGTAACCCTCTTGGGTTAACTCCTCCGGCAACGGATATAAAAGAATGTCTTTGGCAATCAGGACACACGGCAACAATATTTTTTGCCTGCTGCGTGGTGAGGTTAAATTGTCGTTTTAAACCTCCAGCACTTTGATGAAAAAAGGAATGGCTAAGTCGAGCTTGCGCTACACGATCGGGTAATACCTGCACGGGTAGCGTAAGCATATCAGCCTGTCGGTTTCCCTCGGCCATAAACCCAGGTAAAGAGGTATGGGATCTAATATGCATAATAAAATAGGAATGATGGCGAGAATCTAAGAGAAAGACAAGCTCCTGTAGCAAGGTAAACAAGACTGCATGAGAAACATCACGGAGCACTGAGGCTTCTGCTCGTTGAACAATTCCTGCAACATAAGCAGAATCAGTAATTACATTGAGAGGGATAGACCATTTCCGGAAGGCGCGAACCACGGCTGACAATTCTGCTATTTGAGGAGAGCCCTGTACAGTTTCTACATCAGAGTCCCAATGTCCAGACTTATCGTCCCACCAAAGGATAACGGACTTGTGAGTTCTACCCGATCCATCTGTGAAAACAGTAAAGGCCTGTAGAGGCTGATCGCTTCTTTTTGGCATCGGCAGAAGGTGAAAATCAGCGTGTAACAGTTTGTGAGAAGGTGGATGCGAAGTAAGTTGGCCCGTATAATTGACTAGAGCTGTCCCTAATGCGTCCGATTGTTGTAATAGCCATTGCAAATAAACAGCTGTTACTGGTAGACAGATAAGGGTAAAGTCTGTTCCTGCTAAAGTCAACAGTCTTTGTCGAGCTTTGACGACAAGGGATGCAAACATTTCATGCTGTGTCGAAATAGTTTTTGTGGCTTGGTTGGGTAAAAAAATCCATTCAATAATCAGCAAAGGGTCCGGTTTCTGGCTATCCCACTGAAAGATCAGTGCATGAGGTTGCCGTGAAGGATTCAAAATGATGAGTTGAAAAGGTAACTCAGGTGCCCATCGATGCGCTTATCTGTTGGTAATTGCTATGGCAACTTTCTGTAGGGCGTTAACAGCCTCAGGATTAAGATTCCGTGGGGCACAGAGATCTGAGCCTCCTTTGAGCATTTCAAATAATGGGCTTAGGTCTGCATTAGTAATGCCAAGCAAGGGTCTAACCCAATTGATTGTTCCTAACAGTTTTTGTACATCATGTAAGTTTTTTACCTCCGTGGCTATTTGTAAAGGCTGAGGAATAACAGTTTGAGCTCGTACGCGCCACCCTAAGTACTTCCACGGTGGCGTCCGTTGTACTTTTTCTGGGGCAATACAGAGGTTTGCCGATTTAATGGCAACCATGACAAGGGCTACGGCTTCCTCCATGACTTCATGGTGTTCTGCTGCTACTAGAATGTCGTCCATATAATGATACAGTAAGACATGGCGCATCATGGTTCTAATTGGACTAAGTATCTTAGCTACATACCATTGACATATTGTGGGACTGTTTTTCATTCCTTGTGGCAGCACAACCCAGTGGTACCTTTGTAATGGGGCTTGCATGTTGACGCTTGGTACAGAAAAGGCAAATTTAGGGGCATCATCTGGATGCAAGGGAATATTAAAAAAGCAATCTCTAAGGTCAATGACCGTTAAATGCCAATCACGAGGAATCATAGTAGGTGATGGAAGTCCTGGTTGTAGGGCTCCCATGCTTTCTATAGCGTCATTAATTTTCCGGAGGTCATGGAGCAGGCGCCACTTGCCAGTGTGTTTTTTGATAACAAAAACCGGCGAATTCCAGGGGCTGTTAGAAGACACAATATGTCCCTTCGATAGTTGTTCTGCAACTAGTTCTTGGAGGGCGTGAAGTTTTTCTATAGGTAGGGACCATTGATCGACCCAAACAGGGGTTTCAGTTTTCCAGATTAATTTTAGGGTCTCACGCCCCTCAATGGCCCCACCTAAAAATGTGCCTGGGTAGTTTGAAGAGACATACCCCATTGGGATAACACGTCACGCCCCCACAGAACCATGGGGACAGGTAAAACAAACGGTTTGACAGATGCTGTCTGGCCGCTTGCATCCTGTATCTGAATTAGTTCTAAGCTCTGTCGACTAGCTCCATATCCCCCTATCCCAGCTAACGCTTGGGAAACATCTGCTAGGGGCCATTGGGGTGGCCATTTGGCTTGAGAAATGACAGTAACATCCGCACCCGTGTCAATAATTCCGCACAGTACAACCCGTTGATTCCCACGAATAAGAGTACATCGACATGTGGGGCGTTTCTGCGTGATAGATTGGACCCATAAAATCTGCGGTTCTCCTGTGGAGCCAAAAGCTCCTTGCCTCTGTGGCATTAACTGGTCACTAGGCAGAGAATTATCAACTTTGGGCATTAAAACTAGTTGTGCAATCCGACTTCCCTTCGGTATAATACAAGGAGGAAACGGAGTCCAAGCCATGATTTTAATCTCTTGAGAACTGTCAGCATCTATTACCCCAGGTAATACAAAAAGTCCTGATAGCGTCGTAGACGACCTTCCCAACAACAATGCCTGCGTTGCGGGTGGTAAAGGGCCGACAATACCCGTGGGCAACAGATGGACTGAGGAATCAAGTAGCGTTACTGCATAGGAGGTTGCCAGGTCCAAGCCGGCACTTCCTGCTGTTGCTGGGTAGAGGTCGGCAACACTGTTGCCCCCCCCCCCTGCGCCCGCGGGGGGGCCATTCGCGGAACTTGTGTCTGCACGCGCCGCGGCCCCGCGCTCTGTGACCGGTTTCCCTGTATCGGTCGTCCCTGAGAGTCATGCTTAGACCTGCATTGATTAGCATAATGCCGTCCCTTCTGGCATTTAGGGCAGATCCCGGGTATCTGGGGACGCCTCCAAGCACTCGTAGCAAGGCAATCTTTCTTAAGGTGGCCTGGCTTCCCACAGCCGTAACAGTTTCGGGGCGGTGGAGTGGGGTTAACTGGCCCACGCATGGCCGCGAACGCGGCAGCCATAGCCTCAAATTTATGGTCCATGGTGCCGATCCTGTTACAGGCTTCCACCATCTCGATTAGGGTAGGATTCTGATTCGGGAGAGACCTTAAGAGTTTTTTGCAGTCAGCGTTAGCATTTTCTACGGCTAACTTAAGGAGTAGAATTTCTCGGGCTTCCGTATTATCAATCTGCCTTTCTAGGGCTTGTTTTAATCTATCTATAAACCGCATATACGGTTCACAAGGTTCTTGGGTTATAGTAGTAAATGCTTTCTGGGGTCTGCCTGAATCAGGAACTTTCAGCAGAGCCCTTTTCGCTTCCTCTCGGAGTGCTTCTAAAGCTTCTCGAGGGATATCCCTAGCTTGAGCGACAGGGTCCGAAAACCGTCCCGTCCCTGTAAGATGTTCTATGGTCAACGCAGCTAAAGCAGCATTAGCATGCCCCACATACCCCAGCAAAATTGTTTGCAATCCTGTTCTCCATTGAGATTCCCACATCGTATACTGAGTCGGAGTCAATAACAACCGCGCAAGAGACTTCAGATCGTGTGGAGTCATAACATATGTGTCAAATACCGAAGACAAAAAACTCGCAAAATAGGGAGAGGATAGCCCGTGCTCGGTAACAGTACGACGTAACTCTTTGATAACCGAGAAAGAGAGTGCTTCCCATTGGGCCCCCCCCCGCCCCCGATATATTACAGGAGCGACTATAGTTCTCGCTACTTCCAGCTCTCCTTCCTTCAACGCCTGGCGCTTAATTTCTCTCCAAACATCATGAGGGTCAAGGGGAAATAAGTCAGGCTCCTTCTCGGGGTCGATAGGCCCCGGATCAAAGGGATCATCATCAGGGGGATACCCTGCGGCGCAAGCTAATGGTGGCGCAGAAGGCTTCACCCCATTAGCAGCATCGGGAGAGGTTACAGGACAGGCAGAGGGTAACTGGGAAGGCGCTGATTCTTCCTCGCAGGAGCCCCGTTGCATTTGCTCCTGTGCTTTCACAGTCTCAAAAACAGTTCTCCATCTAGGGAGCATACGTTGCGCCTCTTCGTCCCCTGCCGTAGCCGCATCCCATAATTTAACCCCTACATCGTCCCAAAGCTCACATGTAAAAATTGAAGAGGCAGTTACTGTGGGGATTTTCACCTGCACCCACTTGAGCATTAATTTAAGATCCTGCCCTGAGAGGGTCTTCTTCCCATGCTTTTTAAGCAACGCTTTCATTAGCTCATAAACGTCTCTCTCAGGGGAAGACGCTTGATTCCCCATTTTTTAGTTTCCCGCAGCTCACCTCTCGTTCCAGACGGAGGGATTAAGTAGCCGGCCGGCTTATCCTGCTTCCTTTCAGCAGCTCATCCAAAGTTCTGCGGGACTCGCGACCTGCCACCAGATAGGCGGTTCTTCATTCCTCGGCGGTCTCACCATAGGCGATCACGTCGGGGTCACCAATTTGTCGCGATTGAGAGACGGGGACGCAGCTTGATGCAAGCAAGATGTCCGATTTATTGAGCTAACACACATACATTTATATGTTCTAAGTTAAGCGTGTCTTAAGGTGACTGGCTAATCATTCTAGCACATGCGCAAGACTAGCAAGACTACTTAAACAATAGACTATTTAAACAGAGTTTTTTGATTAGGAGATGTTCCCGCGACTATCAGTCGGCCACCTGTGGTCACGGGTTATTCCTTGTCCTTGGGTGTAGGCGTTTGCTGATAACCACAAATTCCTTGTTCCTGGGCCTTGTCTGGGCACACTGCGTTCCTTGTCTATTGCAACCCTCGATTTTGCAACAAGCTAGCATACAGGCCTCAGGCCCAGGCAACAGCTCTCGCTAACCCACAGGCTACGAAGTTGGTGAAGGGTTTGGAGGGGAAGCCGTATGAGGAGCGACTAAAGTCACTTGGTTTGTTCAGCCTGGAGAAGAGGAGACGAGCAGTGGAACAGGCTCCCCAGGGAGGTGTCCCGGCCCCAAGCCTGACAGTGCTCAAGAAGCAATTGGACAATGCACTCAGACACATGGTGTGAATTTTGGGGTTCTCCTATGCAGGGACAGGAGTTGGACTCAATCCTTTTGAATCCCTTCCAACTCAGGACATTCTATGATTCTATGAAGCTGTTCCAAGAGTCGCAGGACTATATCCGCCGCTCCAATCCTTTTTAGGAGGAACACATTTATAGGGTCCCCTTTCTACAGTTAGAAACTTATCTTTTCCTCCCCCTGGGGACCACCCTGACGCTATCGTTTCACATCCCCAATAAGCACAGTAATACGAGCTAGGATGGTTACAGTACCCTTTTCCTGGTTTTGAACTAGGGCGAAAGTAAAAATCTATGTAGTCTAAACATGGGTTTATGGGTACCAGTTGGCACAGTGTTGCCTTAAAGCTGGGGTTCCCTGCTACAGTTTCTTGGGCTATAATTTGCTGATCTTCAAACCTTATTAAGCTCCATCTCTATGGTCTATGTGCAGTTTCTCCATAACCTAACAACAATAGTAACGTTAAAGAAGTGTACCAGATTGGGTTGCATTGTTTTCGACTTTCCCTTATTCCTTTTTTTATTTCTGTCAATTTTTGGGCTTGCTGCTTAACATTGTGGTAGCTCAGCCAGCACTTTGGTGTAATCCCACTCAGGTTTTTGTCTCTACTGCTTTTTATTCTTCTGTCTCACCCGTCGACTTGGTTGCTTCGAGCCACGGGGTAAACCATCTTCTTGACAGCAAGAATAGTCTTCAAGAGACTCTGAGTGTTTTTACTTTCTACACCTCTGTTTATGTGCTTCCCAGTTATGGTTTTTGATTATCGGAGAGTGATACGGTACTCCCCTTATAGTGGCTCTGCAGCATGCGTACCTTAAGTTTTAATATTTGGTCTGTGATCTTTTGTTCCTTATCATAACGTCAATTACATTTTCCTCTAGGGGAAATACGTCCTGCACAATGCAACCGTCAATCTTTATGGCACAATATACATTTGAAACATACAAAGGATAACTATTACAATTCGTATTTAAGGATTTGACCCTAAAGTCTTGGCAAAAGGGGGATATGCACAGATAACAGGCTGATTATTGTTATTCTATACTTGCACGATACAATTTGATAAGTCCATCTACTGCCTTCGTAATTTAATTTTTAAGGGATCTTCTGTAGGTTCCCTGGTCCATGCACCAGTCTTGACCGGGCCTTTAACTCGGCTGGCGTGTGTCCATCCCCTTTCGGCGGTTCTGTAGTAAGTAAGAAAACATAAGGTCCCTCCCATCGAGGGGTTAGTGATGTTTCCTTCCATGTTTTTATAAGCACTTTATCTCCTGGCTCTAGATTATATATTTTCATATCTAAGGGCGGGTGTTGTGTTACTAGTCCTTTCTCCCAGAGATATTTTCTCCGTTTTAATAACTGTACTAAATAATTTTGCATCTTAGGATCACTTATTTTTGGGTGATCGTGAGGCATTTCTAAATCAAATGGCCCAAAATCTGTCTCTATTAATACTAACAAATGACGATATCATCTGATTTTTGGTAGCTTTGTAAAATCAATTTTTATTTTTGAAAAGGGATGGTGTGCTAGCTCTCTACCGCCAGGAATCCGTGTTCTTAACTGCTGTTTATTCACTTTCTGACATATTAGACACCCTTCAACAATAGTTTTAGCTATTTTATATGTCCCTATACAAGCATATTTAGTATGCAAATTGATCAGCTAGTGCCTGTGTTCCCCTATGTGTAATACTGTGCAGCTTGCTCATTATATTGGCTGCCGTTACTTTTGGCATTATTTCTCTTCCATCTTTTAGTTTCCATTGCTCACCCCGTTGCTTTGCTCCCAATTTTATTAATCTTTCCTTTTCTGTGTTATTGCATACGTGCAGGCTTGCATATCCGTGGCTAGGACATCTTTTGTTTTTAGTTCTTCTAAGGCAGCTATGCTAACCACTATACCACTGATCATTTGGACCTAATCGATTTAGAAGAATATGTGGGTTTGCCACCACAGGGAATCGGCTAACTGTCTTCTTATTTGTCTCTCTTAGATCGTGTACTAACCTCCATTTCCCATCTTTTCCTTACAGGTAAAATGGGGGTATTAAAGGAAGACATACATGATTCAAGTAACCCTTTTTTTTTTTAATAATCTTTCTATTTCTGGTTTTAGTCCCCTTCGGCCTTCCTCAGATGTTGGATATTGCTTTACACGAATAGGTACATCTGGACTAGAGATTTCTACCTTAAAGGGTGCCACACTTCAGGATTGATTTTATCCTCATCCTCTACTCTGAGAGGGCATAGTTTTATTCGAATTTTTCCTCCTATTACATCTAAATTAATGCCTAATTCAATTATTAAATCTCCCCAAAAGATTATTTTTGGCCTCAGGAACTAAAAGCAAATCTCCCACTCCCATCTTAATGTCTATTTCAATGATTACGTCTTTTATAACAGGGACCCGAAATGGCTCCCCTTTTGCCCCAGTTACAATTCAATTTCTTGTTGCTGGGGTCCCACTTTTAATTTTATCAAGGGCTCTGTTCCTTTTTGGGTCCCCAGCAAGAAGAGCCTCTGACACCCCTATTCTGCTTTGAACATTCTCTCATCCACTTTCTTTTTCCTGCAATCTCGCTTTATATGTCCCTTCTTCCCACAATAGAAACATTCTACTGGTTCACCTCGTTTTACTATAACCCCATCACTAGGATCTCCTGGTTTTGGATTAAACTCTTTCCTCAGGGGTGCTCCCCATCTTGCAGGTTTCCACCCCTGCTGAGCTGTACCCTCTCTAGCTGCCGCAAGCATCATTCGTGCGGTTCTTCGCTGTCTCTCATCCTCCCTTCTAACGTACGCTTTCTGAGCTTCTCTCAGTAGCTCATCTAAACCCCGATTTTGCCAATCTTCCAATTTTTCTAGCTTTTTTCTAATATCTGTCCAAGACTTAGCTACAAATTGTGTTTTTAATAACGCTTCCCCCACGGGGGTACTAGGATCTACTCCTGAATACAATCGTAAGCTTTTCCTGAGCCTCTCTAACCATTCTGTGGGTGTTTCTTCTTTGTTTTGGTATTCGCTAAACACTTTACCAATATTTTGACCTCTTGGAACGGACTCTCTAATACCTTGGATCACTATAGTTCACAAATCCTCCATGTGACCCCTATGTATTGGATCTTGATTATTCCAATCAGGTCTTTGCAGTGGCCATTTTATATCGGCTGCAGGACCTTGCTGGTGCTGTGCATCCCAAATTTGCATACCGGCCCTTCGAATCATCCCCCTCTCCTCTGCAGTAAATAGTATTCCTATTATTGACTGCAGTTCATCCCACGTATAGATATTGGGCCCCAAGAATTGGTCAACTCACTCTGCTACCCCTAATGGGTCTTCTAACAAGCTTCCCATTTCTTTTTTAAAGTCCCTGACATCTCCGGAATTAAGGGGAACTGCCACGTATCCCATTCCAGCCTGTGGTCCTCCCATCGCGATTTCTCGCAGCGGGTAAAGCTGGCTTTGTGATTGTTTTACTTTACTACGGGTGGTTGGTCCTGGGGGTTGATTATCTCCTAAACTTTCTAGGATCAGTGCTGAAGGGGGTATGTCAGGAACTGGTACGGGGGGTGGTGATGGTGGCACATAAGGTGGAGGTGTTATTGGAATCTCCACTTGCCGCCTTTCTTTCTTTTTCTCTTTTTGACGGTCATACACTTCACCCCCCTTTTCTTTTAACGGATATAAGTTAGTCCTAGTTTCTGATCTTATCCATAGTAGTGCATATTCGCTTTCTTCCTGACTGAATGGTTCTTTTGAATTAACATAAATGTTCAGGGCCTGACAAACCCAGTCTTCAAATGATCCAAAAACTGGCCAATAAAGATGATCTCTGCGAATCTCCTTACCACCCCAAACTTCCATACAATAATATATCACTTTTGTTTTGTTCTTACCCTGCCTAGAAGGGTAATCTTCCCAATGCTTAATCATTAATCCTAACGGACTATCTGGGGGAATTGAGGGCAGCTTTCCCTGTGGCTCCCCCCACATGGAAACAGAAGGCCTGCTCTGTAATCTGTCCCATCTTCTGAGACACCCTCACACACACACACAAACGCTCCCCTCGTTCGTGACTCGCTCCCTCGTGGGCTACGAGAACTGCACTACTGGAGGGTCCGCACTCGCTTCGTCCGCAATTGGACGTCTCAGTCTCTGTATCTCAGGAATCCCAGCCCCAACCGAGTGGATAACCGGCCTATACTCACGCTTCCTGCGTCTTCACTCGGGTCTTCGTGCACAAAGTTTACGGGACGTCCTTCACTAATGAGACTACCGCTCATTAATGAAATTACCGGTCTTTGCTTATTGCAAATTTGAAGTGTTCGTCAGTAAAGGATTCAGTGGAAGGCTCCTGCAAGGGCCGCTTAGAAGGAAAAGCGGGGCGCCCCCCTCATAGGAGTTGCCACTAGAAATTCCTTTATCCGAGTCACGGCACCAAATTGTAATAAATTTCGACTCCAATTAACTTAAACAATTAAGGTTTTATTGCCAAATAGAAGCAGGCTGCAATAAGCAAAGACAGCGCTGGGCGGCCCCTCTTAATAGTGGCAGTGGCGCGCAACACGTGGCGGGTTCTTTCAGTTTTTATATCCTCTGGTCGTCCCTCCTGCGCATGTGTCTTCTGTTGCTAGGTGGTCGTGGTTGTGACTTTGCAATAACCTTGACACGCCTCTCCAGCCGAACAACCCACCACCCTTAGTTTTAAAACAACTTTCCAAACTGCTCATCAAGTACAACAACTAACAAAACATTTCAACAAAGGGACTTTAATGAACAAATTCCTTGTATTTTATCACATTAATCTCACAGCAATTACTGAGGCCAACCTATGACTGCTGACAAGGAGCCATCACTGCCCATGTTTACATGGTGTTGGTGTCACTTCTTGGCCTAGCAGCACGCAAGACAATATTCCAATAATGTACGTACTGCTCATTTACAACTGCATGTGGCAAATGTACTCCTGTGTGCATGCATGTGCTGCTGGACAGAGGGAACAGAGTCAGTCTAAAGCACAGGATTAGATAAAGCCCCAGAGGTGAGAGTTACGGAATGCAACAAGAAGACATGACGGAGATGATGGAGAAAAACAGCAAGAGGGAAAGGAGAGGAGGAGGAGCAGAGAACACGTAAGCAAAAGAGATAATTGAATCTCCCCCAATCAGAGGAGTAATAGAAGGATTCCACAAGACCAGACTCTGAATCAAAAGCATACCTCGTAATCTTTTGTCTGCAACTCTTTCATATGCTACTCAGCATCAGGTCTGCTCTGACAGTAGGCCACATTTCTTTGCATCATTTCAGCATCGGGATCCTTCAGAAGAAACGTGTGAGCTGCCGCAATAGCTTGTGGAAGGTTATGAGCCTAAACAGGGATGGGAAGAAGAGGAAAGGGGAAAAAGGTTAACTGGGAAAAAAAACCTAAAGTTTCCCACTTTCTGTCAACAAACTGTCCTGCAGCCTATATATTCCCAAACTTACATCTACCGAAACCACAGTCTCGGCAGATACAATGGCACACTAGAACAGATACAAATCTTTTGTGTTTTATTAGTAGTTGCATCACTAGGAGCATGTTTCTTTTACTGTTGAAATCTATTATTGTTGCAGATAGCATCATAATGATTTTAGGTTAAAATGAAGACTTTTTTTCCCTTCCTCCTGTACTGCGTTTCTATTTTTTATAGAGGGAGAGAGAAAGAAAAAGTCTTAAGTATCTGTGAAATGTTAAGAAACTTTTCCTTTTTTCAGGCAAGGTGCAGATCCAACGGTGTCCTTTGGTCTCCGACGTTCCCCAGTGGTGTCCTGTGGTTTCCAGCGCTGTCCTTCGGTCTTCGACGCTCTCCTGCAATCTCCAGCAGTCTCTGGCGGTCTCCAGCGGGCTTCTGTGCACACGCATTTATAGTTTTTATTTTCTATATTGACATATTTTTATAAACTACATAGTCGGTATACACATATATAGGGAGAAGGAAAGAGAAAGAAAAAGTCTGAATTATTTGTGAAATGTGAAACCTTTTCCCTTGAAGGCAAGATCCAGCTCCAGCGGTGTCCTTGGGTCTCCTGGGGTCTCTGGCGGTGTCCTGCGGTCTGCAGTGGCTCCACGGGACTCCTCCTGGTGCTCTGGGGCTGCCGACCAGAGGACAGCAGCCCATCTCCTCACCGCTTCTCCAGGCCTCAGGGCAGAGGAGATGCCCCCAGCATGAGGGGTTTGGGTACAGGCTGGGAAGCCGGGCTCACCTGTGGCTCAGCAGCGGCTGATGGTCCGGCCCATGCCCCGGAGGTGGCTGTGATGCCACCTCCAGCTAGTGGCGGCTGCTGGGGCGGCGCCGCCTGTTGCGAGGCGGCTGTTTGGGGGGTCCCTGAGAGCCCCCGGCCGTCCTGCGGCGCTTCGGGCACCACGGTGCTGGAGGCAGCCCGGCCATGGTGCTCTGGAGCCCCAGCAGCCCTGCCTGAGGTGGGCCCACCTCCATGGGCTCCTCCTCCTCCTGCGGGGGATCCACCTCCATGGGCTCCTCTTCTTGCTGGGGAGGGTCAACCTCCATGGGCTCCTCTTGCCTGTGGGAGCTGCTCCTGCTCCCGACAGGCAGCTGCCGTTTTCCGGGCAGCGGAGCCATCTTCAGAGGTTCCCTGAACCTCCTCTTGCTTCTCCCACTCGACGAGGCGCTGTCTTCTCAGGACTCTTCTCTCCGAGCGCGATCCGACGGTGGCACAGCTGGCAGAGCTGTGTTCCAACCGCTGTAACGGAAGGCTGGTCACGGCCCCAACGGACGCTGCGGTGGCCGGCATGGCGGCCCACGAGGCCATGAAGGCCCCATTGCGGGGCCATTTTGCTCTGCAGAGAGAAAGGCCGCCCCTCAGGCACCGCGCCTGCCCTGCAGCTGCCCCTGTGTGCCCGGGGCTCCAGCCCCCTCCTCATGCCAGGCCTGGGGTCCCCTCAGGGAACAGCGGCCACAGTGTCCCAGGAGGGTCGGGGGGTCTCTGTGACCCTCCAGCCGCTCGGCTCCCTGCCGGTGCCGTCGTCCCCGCAGCCGGCAGGAGCCCGGAGGGGCAGAGGGGAGGAGAGGGCCTGGCGTCCTGGGGCCGCTGCGCAGGGGCCACGGGGTGTCCCGTCCCCATAAATTAGAGGGGAAATGAGCAGCCGTGTCTTGTAAACTCAGTTCAGGTGAACCCACACACGTTGCAAGTTACAAGTATGCAATGTATTTAATACAGGGTCTACCATGTATTAAATAGTTCCAGAATCAAGCCTTGCATCAATCCTTATGAAATCTCAACAGGAGGAATTTCCCCTGGTTTGCCAGGGATATGTACGCACCAATCGGTTTCCCAATATATGTTGTATTTGTGTTCAAAAGAACCACCTTCAGAGGGGTTAATCAGCCAAATTCTAAGACAGGTGCCAACACTAGCACTGGCTCAAGCTGGGTACCTACGCAGAGGTCCAACCCACGTATAGAAAACCATCGACTTTTATATCTCTACAGACCATTCACACCATGATTCAGTCCAATAGCAATATTTCACTTTGGGGTCTTCTCGCTTCTCGTTGGATCCTTCGCACTGATCTCCTATGTGCCTTTGTTTTGTTCAGCTGTAGACATTGTTCATGGTCCATAGCCTTGTAGGTGCTGTTTTGGCTGAATAAATCCTTTTCTTGTCAGCCAAGTGCAAAGCAGGCCTCATCTTGCAAGTGTTCACTGTAGTTTGTAGTTGCTTTTGGTAAATATGAGCAGACCCCTACAGCTTAAGATTTCAGCAAATCCAGCGTACTAAGTAACATGAAGCAGAGAGTGTATTAAAAATCCCACAACTTCATCCTTCTAGATGATTCAGTAGATTTAGTAAGCATTTCCTTCAGCTAAATGATTAATATGAAACTGAAATTGGGCTCATGCACTGACCTGTGAGTAGTTTAACCATGGCCAGACAGCCATCTTATTTAGCAGAGAGAGCTCAAAATAGGCTCACTCGGCCTCTCTTATTTGTAGAATAAAGTGGTTGACTCGTAGTCAAATTGCATGCGGTGGGAAAGGTCTGCGTGAGACTCCCTGCGCCCACAACTCAACAGTGTTCAGTGTGCCGTTCTGCTTCCCTGTGGGTTTCCCAAAAGGAGTTCTTGGCCTGGCTACGGCTCAGGCCTTTCCCTCCTCTGGAGCCTGGACCAAACAGCTGTTGGCCTGGGCGGGGGGTTCAAGTGCCTCCACCACAAAGACTGGGACTGGGGGAGCAAAGTCCCTCCCACAGTAGGTGAGGATCTGGCTCATGACCACTCGAGGAACCGGAATGTACGTAAATCTAGGGGGCCTGATGAGATGTACCCAGAGTCCTGAGGGAATTGGCTGATGGGGTTGCCAAGCCATTGTTCATGTCCTGGCAGTCAGTGAAGTCCCTGGTGACTGGAAAAAGGGAAACATGGCATCCAGTTTTAAAAAGGGTAGAAAGGAGGACCTGGAGAACGACTGACCTGTCAGCCTCACCTCTGCGCCCGGAAAGATCACGGAACAGATCCTCCTAGAAACTGTCCTAAGGCACATGGGGGACAGGGAGATGATTCGAGACAGCCAGCACAGCTTCACCAGGGGCATGTCCTGCCTGACCAACCGAGTGGCCTTCTACGATGGAATAACCATCCCAGAAGTCAAATCGTACCCTGGGCTTCATCAAAAGGACTTCCAAATATTTAATTAGAAGGAAAAAATAGCTTGCGTAGAAACAAATGGACAATTTTCCATGTTCTGCATGATTTGAGTGTATTAGCTGTATGGAAAGGAAAGCACAAAAAAGGGGAAGAAAATAAGAAAATCTGTTTCATGAGAGTGTGAAGGAGCAGCAGGGAGCAAGGCTCTCATTCAAGGCACATATGCACAGCTGTGGAAAACCTTCAAGAAAACTCTGTAAGTTAGAGGTGTGATCACCACTCTCCACTCTACTTCCTCGTCTCCTCAGGCGCCAATATCCCTTCAGCCCTACGGGACATCCCCAGCTCCAGGTCGGCCAGGTGACACAACAGCACAGATGACATCACCCAGGCTCCCAAAGCCTCTGTGATATCATGGTGCATTTCCATGACAACCCGATGCTCTCTCCCCAAGGCCATCTGGCAGCTGACAGTCGACCTGTCTTGCCGGATTTCTGAGCGCTCTCCACGCTCGGTGACCACGAGTGTCTGTGACGCTCTCTAACTGCCATCAGCAGCAGTAGACGACGAGGCTATCCTCATCCTCATCCTTATCCTCACCTTGATCCTCGCCCTCCTCCTCATCTTGATCCTCACCCTCATCCTCATCCCATTTGAGTGCCGTGGCTCAGACAGGTGACGTACCAGGACTCGTCCTGGGGGAGGTTTCAGAGCTTCCTTGCCATAGTTTAGCGTCAGTGGTGAGTTCCATTGGGTGTGATGGGAGATTCATCACCGGGCTGGAAGGACTTTGGTCACGAGGAGAAATTGTGTCAGGCTGTTCTTCATGAGGATGATGGGAATCCATCATTCAAGGCAGGCCAGGCTAGGTCTGGCAAGGTCTGGCAATCAGCAGCAGGATAGGAAATTATTGCGATGGGGAGTTGTGGTATGAAAACCCAAACCCTCTAAAAGATGGCTGAGACAGGTGCTGGTAGAAAAATGGCCGTGGGGATGGAGCCTGCTTGCCCCCAACGAACCCCACACTGACCAACTGCCATGGCAGGTCCAGCAGTAGCTCCTGCTTTTAACTGGTGCTCCTGCCCTCCAGTGAACCCCCACAACTGGCTCTGCCCAGCAGTATCTCACCCCATCACCCCTCTCTGCTTCCTCCAACAGAGAGCTTCCCTCTACGTCTGCCAACGGCATCGAAAGGGACAAGTGTGACATTCAGCACCCCAGCGATGGCACCACCAGTCACTGCACGTGTGCTGCCCTCTGTCCCAGGGCTGCTGGTGTCCTCCCAGCCAGCCCAGGTCCACACCACCACCTACCACCTGGCACAGGCCAGCGGCTGGCAGGGGGTGCCGGGGACCCTGGGGCAGATGGTGCAGCTCCCCCAGGGGGTGCAGCTCCTCAATGGGGTGCAGCTCCCCCAAGGGGTGCAGGTCTGCCATGGCATGCAGCTTCACCCAGGGGTGCAGCTCCCCCAAGGAGTGCAGCTTCTCAATGGGGTGCAGCTCCCTCAAGGGGTGCAGCTCCTCAATGGGGTGCAGGCAGAGCAGATCCCCCACGGAATGCAGATCCCTCAAGGGGTGCTGCTCCCGCACGGGGTTCAGCTCTCGCATGGGGTGCAGCTCCCCCAAGGGGTGAAGCTCCCCTCTGTGCCTGCTCCTTGTCCCCCATCCTACACCTGGGGACAGCAGGTGATTATGGGGACACTGGTCCCACACCAGCCCCTGGGGCTGGAGCCATTGGCCATGGTCCAGGGGCAGCCCCTGTACCCCACGGGCTCCTGCCAGCTGCCCGTCCCTGCCCGCCCCGGCCCCCCACCACGCCGTGGCCGCACGTCTCAGCGGGGGCAGGGCCCCCCTGTGCCCCACATCCTGCCCAGCAGAACCCAGGAGCCAGGAAAGGCCTCCAAGAAGGGCGGGGTGGCCATCAAGGACAGCGTCCCTGCTGCCAGCCCCCACCAGTCCCCCCTGGCTCCGTCAGCTGGCACAACCACCCTGGAGCCTACAGGTGAGTTTTGGGGGGAGGCAGAGCCCGCAAGTGGGTGGCCAAGCTGAGGAAAGCTGCATCACCCCGGGCCTGGCTTGGCTCTGGTTGCTTTTTCAGCTCTGGTGACCACACTGGCAGCTTTGGAGAGGTCGGTGGATCAGCCCAAGCAGGAGCCAGGAAAGGCCTCGGTGGAGGCGGCTGAGCAGGCCAAGGACACCACCATCAACAACCTGCTCGCCTGGCTCGACACCTTGGAGCACGGGGACGCTGTCCCTGATGTCCCCGACAGCCCCAGCTTGACCACCTTCGTCAATGAGCTCCCCGACCTCTCAGAGTACGTGGCAGAGGGCGGCTGCGCAAAGCAGTGAGCGGTGGCACTGGGGCTGGGGGACGGCGAGGTCATGGGTGACAGCCCCAACTCTACCACCTTCCTCAGCCAGCTCCCTGACCTCTCTGAGTACGTGGTGGAGGGTGGCTGCCCCAAGGACTGAGTGGTGGCCGTGGGGCTGGGAAACAGCAAGGACACCCTCCCTGACATCCTTGATTTCCCCAACAGCCTCAACGAGCTCCATGACTTCTTTGACTGTGTGGCAGAGAGCACTGGTCCCCAGGACCAAGCCCTGGTGGCATGTCTAGAGGACAGCAGGGACACCAGTTTAACTACCAAAGGTCATGGCACAACTGCAGAGGTCCTTGATGAGCTCTCCAACCTCTCCAAGTAGGTGGTGGAGAGCAGCTGTTCCAAGCAGATGGGGAAGGGGGTAGAGTGGGACGGAGAGGACACCCTCTTTGCTGTCCCTGATGTCCCCCGCTTGACCACCTCTCCCCCACCTCTTGGAGTACAGGGCAGACAGCGGCTGCCAGAAGGAGCACATGGTGGCAGAGATGCTCCTGGATGGGGAGAACATCTTTGCTGATGCCCTCGACAGCCTGGCCAGCACCACCTCCTTCAATGAAGTCCCCGACGTCTTGGAGCATGGGCTGGATGACGACTACCATGAGGCGCGCCTGGCAGCAGCGATACTGGAGGACATTTACAGCAACTGGGGGGTGCCAGACAGCCCCGTGAGGGATCCTCAGGGGAATATGAGCACTGGGGTGACGGATCTCCCCATCTGGCCTCCAATGAGTCCCCTGGAGACTTCGAAGCTGAGCTCTCCAGAGAGTTCAGGGCAGACTGCAGAGGACACTCCTGTGGCCGGTCCCTGGAAGGATCCCCTGAAGGACCCTCTGAACAGTCCTCTGCTCAGCCCCCTGCAGATCCCAGTGCTGAGTCCCCTGGGCAGCCCCACGCCTGCCCCCCAGTGCCATCCATCCCACATGGACCAGCTCCAGGAGGAGATGCAGCAGAGGCAGCTCGGGGTGGCTCTGACCAGATGGGGAGAGGCAGGCGGCACCAAGGCCAAGCGCCCTGCGCCAGCCAGCACCCTCAAACTGCACGAGACCTCTCCCCAGGACAACAGCCCCCCTAAGAAAAGAAGAAGATGATGGCCCCAGCAAGCGGGGAGCATCCCACAGCAACAACGTGGCCTCCAAGAGACCGAGAACCCAAGGGGTGCTGCGGGGCGAATGTCCTCTGCACAGCAGGGAGGAGACAGGTTTAACGCAGCCAGTGCAGCAACATCCCGCAGCACTGAGGCCTTAAACCCACCCCGGCCCGAGGCAAATCCTTTTCCACCTCCCCTTTAATTTAATAAAAATCCGTGTACCTTTTCCATTTCCTGTGAGCTAGGGTATTTGAAGGGCAAAGTGACTGAGTTTGCTAGGGCTACAATGATACAAAATTTCATGACTGCAGGTGTGATCAGACTGCCTAGAGACAAACAGACACAGCTCCAATTTTGCCTTATTCATTTATAACAATAAAGATAAACATTTGTGGCTGAGCTATTTGCAGAGAAAAGGAACTTTGGTGGAACCTCACAGAAACCAACACAAAGGAGTCAAATATGTGTTCGGTTTTACTACGGGATGAGAAGGGCAGAAGGCCTGACTGACATTCAGATTGATCAATCCCATTAGCACCATGCTAATCATTTAAGAAGGGCTGGGACATTCTAGGTGGCTCTTTTTCTCTAGTGCTTGCTCTCTGGGGTGCAGCCAGGGGAGTTTTGGTCAAGACGTTTAGTTTGGCCTTTTGTCGTTTTGCAGAGGCCTCGGGGCTTTTCTGCCTTTTTCTTTTTTTCTCTCTTTTGGATCGGTTGTTCAGGTCTGGGATATCTCTTCCTGGGACTGGCTGCTTAGTGTGGATGGAGTTTGTGGGGAATTGCCTGGAGTATCTTTTATTTCTGTTATTTTTATATGTATATACACTAGCAGTGTATTAGTATTTTGTTATTAAACTGTGTTTATCTCAATCCAAGTTTCTCCCTTCCCTTTTGATCCTCTCACCTATTGGGGGGGGATATTGGAGGAGGGGGCGAGTGAGCGGCTATCGTGGTTGTATTGTGAGCTCCGGTTAAACCACGACGGGGGCTCAACCAGCACAGCCACGCCAAGCTGCGCCCCTCGGTGCCCTTCCCAGGGAAAGAAGGCCAAGAGACCTGAACTTCAAGGCCAGCAGAACCACAGGCCGCTGAGCACCACACAGATGCGTCCACTTTGAAGAGCTTTCCGAATTCTACAGTGCCCTAACACGTGGTTTCTGGTGACACAGCCCGAAGCCCTGTTTAAACAAATGATCCAGCTTAGGATCTGCCTGGACTCCAAAGAACAGTAACATCAGCTCACGACTTGTGTTTTCTATAGACCTGGGCCATAAACAAATGCAGCAGATGGAGAAGAACTGACGAGTGTGTATACAAAACAAAACAAAACCAACAACCAACCCACACGCATGCCCTAAAAGCTGTATTTAGATTATATATACATGCGACATGGTTTCATAGATGACAATCGTATCAATTTATACTGCAGGTCCTTCTCCTCCAGGAACCAGCTATAAAAGAATAAGACAATTTTGTATTAGTGCCATAGGTTCGACTTCTACAAACCCGTGCGCAACAGTTCTTGCTTTACAACATTTTAGCAGATAGAGACTTTAGAGTTGACCGCAAAAGTGGGGTTTAGATTCAGTATTATCTTTCCCAACAGCCAGTGTTTCCCCTGCACATCTAAAGATCAGAATAGCGTACACCAAAATAAAGTTAGGGCCGTGTTCTTTTCATGTCTGGTTTTTTCTTGGTTTTGGTTGTTTGGTTGTTTGTTTTCCTAACAGTTACATGGGAGAGGAGAGTACTTTTTGATTTGATTATATTGGTATTTATGGAGTTCTACTAGCTTTTGAACTGGCTCTTATTGATTTATTGTTGTTTACTTGATTGCTTATTGGCCAATCTTGCTAAAACTTCTCCATGTCAGAACCGACATCTTCTGCTTCTGTGAAAGAAGAGCTGTCTCTCCATCTAGAATGTTTGCACCAACAGGGCATCTACGTTCTTTGATGACCTGCTGCTATTCTCTGCACAGCCAGGGTGGGTCTGGCTTCATCATCATCGGTGGTGTCTTGTGCTTTCCAGTAGCGTTATGTGCTCTCCGACAGTCTCCAGCCGTGACCTTCTGTCTCCAGTGGTCTCCTCCAGTCTCCAGCGTTATTGGGCAGTGTCTGATGGTCTCCAATGGGATCCAAAGGACTTCTCCTGGTTCTCTGGGGCTGCCAGCCAGAGGATAGCAGCCCATCTCCTCACTGCTTCCCCAGGCCCCAGGGCAGAGGAGATGCCCCGGCAGGAGGGCTGGGGCTGCAGGCTGGGAAGCCGGGCTCACCTGTGGCTCAGCAGCGGCTGATGGTCCGGCCCATGCCCCGGAGGTGGCTGTGATGCCACCTCCGGCTAGTGGCGGCTGCTGGGGCGGAGCCGCCTGTTGCGAGGCGGCTGTTTGGGGGGTCCCTGAGAGCCCCCGGCCGTCCTGCGGCGCTTCGGGCACCACGGTGCTGGAGGCAGCCCAGCCATGGTGCTCTGGAGCCCCAGCAGCCCTGCCTCAGGTGCATCCACCTCCGGGGACTCATCTTCTTGCTGGGGAGGGTCAGCCTCCATGGGCTCCTCTTGCCTGTGGGAGCTGCTGTGGGAGCCTCTAAGAATTATATCTTAACCCAAATGATGCAGTTATCTCAATAAGCTGCAGAGATTCACGCAAACACCAGCTTTAAACTGGGGTAAGCCTTACGCTGCCTAACGACTTGGAGGGAAAGGAGGAAGAGAGAGAGAAAGAGATCATCAGTCCTGAGAGAAAGAGAGACAGACAGAGTGACCCTCTCCTCATGAACTTGCCCCTATTTATGGGCCCCACGTTCTTTTATCAATGACATATCTAAAAGCTAATAGATTTTGCTAAGTCGTCTTTTACACTTGTTGAACTTGAAAATTTATTTCTCCAAAGACATATCTTGTCCAACTGCTCAAAACGCGTACTTGCCAAGCTCTCTAAAACCTATTCTTGTTTGCACTAGTTACACTGTGTGCAAAATTTGCCTCCATTTTTAACGCAAGCGTTTGTCCGAGGGTGTAACAACCATATATTTCAATTCCCACAGTTCCTTCCAACAAACCTTGTATTCACTTCAAAATAACCACCTTCAGAGTGGGAATCCCACCACAGTGCTATGGTGCGAGGAACAGGAACAGAGGTAACATAGGGCCCATCTCAAGTTTGTTTCCACAACTCTCCACAAGTACAGGATGTTTCAAAAAGGTGGACCCAATTTGAAATCACTCTGTGTTGGAAATTGGGGCCATCTTTTTGAAAGACCCTGGAGTATTGCTTGAGGCTTCATACGAAGTGTTTGAGTTTTCAGTCCGTGTCCTGTTACTTTTCCACAGCTATTCCTCTTTCTGTTCAAGAAAACGGGACTTGGTTATTCCCCATGTGGGGTTTCCCCCTGTGTGATTAAGACTTTTTAAACTTGTTTTTCAATATTTTTGTATGATTCCAACAAACCATTGTAAATTTAAATCCTTCTGCCACTGAACCAGGGAGGGCAACACATATCCCCTGGTCCCTCTGGTTCCAAATATGCGTGAGCCCTTGTATCAAGTCCAAAGCTACATTCGATAGAGTCTGGTTAGGCACTGGCAAAAACAGTATTAGTCCTATACCACGTATAAATGTACATTTCTCCCACATCTTTTTTCCCTTGTAAAATAAAGGAAAACTAAGATCCAAAGAATCCCAAACCAGATTAAAATAACCAACCATACATCAATAAAAATAAACAAATAAATAATTAAATAAACAACACTGATAGTCAACAGAAAACGAAGGGACAATCTGCCGGGTGCTGATCTAGTGCTCCTTCCCGTGATTGTCACTGGCTTTTTGTATATATATTCATTGCTGTCTTTAAAACGAGGGGTACAGTGCCAAGGGTGGGCAGTTCTATGAGGACAGGTTGTCTGGTGTAGTGGAGCGGGGCCATGAGTCCTTGTTCTCCTTCTTCGAGGAACTGTGCTGGGGAACCAAATGTCAGTCATGCGTTAGGTGCTGACAGGAGGCTTTCTGGAGGCTCTCAGTTAAATGACTAATGGAGGGGGGTCTCAATGCACAAGGGGTCACCTCTTTCTAGGGGATCTAAACCCCGTGCCCATGAAGCAACTCTTTGAGTTGAAGACCAGGGTTCCCATTCATCACGCAAGCCTGCGTCCCAGCTTCTGTGCCAATACCCGGGTGCTGCTTTGGGGATCCTATGGTTGGCGAGGGAACGAAAATACATGTACTCTTTGCATTTCATCTGTGGCTTTGTGGTTGTTCCTGTGACCTGCCTGCGCCGACTGGCACAGTCACTGTCGCTGCCCCAGCTGGCACTTCATCCCCCTCTGCTGCAGGATGACACAGCAGCCCTGCAGCTCCGCAGCGAGTCAAGCCCAGCATTGCATCTCCCTGCCCTGGTCACGGCCAAGGGCTCCTGTGCCCAGCCCAGCATCACAGAGTGTGCAATGACTCTACAACTCAAAATATCAGTTTTCTTTAATGCAGTAGCAGTAAGCAGGCAAAGTGTGTTTGAACAGCTGGTGGTTTTTTGGCTCCAAGCTGATTATATGGTCTGCTAAAGGGCTTCGAAAAAATCCTTCTCCCAAGAGCCCTGTCACGAATTCATGACCAAATCTGGGAAGGAAAAACAATACCAGAGATGACAATTACTAAATGCAACAAGAAGACACAACAGAGATGATGGAAGAAAACAGCAAGAGGGAAAGCAGGGGAGGAGCAGAGAACACGTAAGCAAACGAGATCCTTGAATCTCCCCCTATCAGCGGAGTAATAGAAGGGTTCCAAAAGACCAGATTCTGAATAAGAAGTATACCTCGTAACTGAAATGCACTTTGGGGACATCTTTCCCTGGTGTTTCCTAAATGCTCACCTGCAATGGAGAGATAGAACTCTTTACAATCTTTGATCTCTCGGGAGCCTTCACAGGCTGCTGTACAGTCATTGTAGGCTTTGAAGAAATCAGGAAGAGCCAGTTCCATGTCTGAGATGGACGTTCTCCAATTCCCACAGCTGTATGCTCGCACAGCCCTGACAAACAGATTCTGAAAAATTGGCCCGAGTGAAAACCTACAGTAACTGACCTGCAGAAAGCTGCATGCAAATTCAGATAGAGTAAATGGTGTTTCTGCATTTCTGGATGACTACGTGAGCTGTTAGCCAGTCGATATGAGGAAAACAAATACTGATGGCTCGTGGATTTTACCAGATATTTCCTCGATTGTAGTCCGCAAGTCCACTTCAGATCCACATAAAAAGCCTGCCGGACAGAGGGAACAGAGTGAGTCTAAAGCACAGGCTTAGATAAAGCCCCAGAGGTGAGGATTACGGAATGCAACAAGGCGACACAACAGAGATGACGAAGGAAAACAGCAAGAGGGAAAGGAGAAGCAGAGAACACGTAAGCAAACGAGATCCTTGAATCTCCCCCAATCAGAGGAGTAATAGAAGGGTTCCACAAAACCAGATTCTGAATCAAAAGCATACCTTGTAAGCTTTTATCTCCAACTCTTTCATATGCTCCTCAGCATCAGGTCTGCTCTGACAGTAGGCCACATTTCTTTGCATCATTTCAGCATCGGGATCCTTCAGAAGAAATGTGTGAGCTCCCGCAATAGCTTGTGGAAGGTTATGAGCCTAAACAGGGATGGGAAGAAGAGGAAAGGGGAAAAAGGTTAACTGGGAAAAAAACCCCAAATTTTCCCACTTTCTGTCAACAAACTGTCCTGCAGCCTATATATTCCCAAACTTACATCTACCGAAACCACAGTCTCGGCAGATACAATGGCACACTAGAACGGATACAAATCTTTTGTGTTTTATTAGTAGTTGCATCACTAGGAGCATGTTTCTTTTACTGTTAAAATCTATTATTGTTGCAGATAGCATCATAATGATTTTAGCTTAAAAAGAAGACTTTTTTTCGCTTCCTCCTGTACTGCGTTTCTATTTTTTATAGAGGGAGAGAGAAAGAAAAAGTCTTAAGTATCTGTGAAATGTTAAGAAACTTTTCCTTTCTTCAGGCAAGGTGCAGACGTAACGGTGTCCTTTGGTCTCCGACGTTCCCCAGTGGTGTCCTGTGGTTTCCAGCGCTGTCCTTCGGTCTTCGACGCTCTCCTGCAATCTCCAGCAGTCCCCGGCAGTCTCCAGTGGGCTTCTGTGAACACGCATTTATAGTTTTTATTTTCTATATTGACATATTTTTATAAACTACATAGTCGGTATACACATATATAGGGAGAAGGAAAGAGAAAGAAAAAGTCTGAATTATTTGTGAAATGTGAAACCTTTTCCCTTGAAGGCAAGATCCAGCTCCAGCGGTGTCCTTGGGTCTCCTGGGGTCTCTGGCGGTGTCCTGCGGTCTGCAGTGGCTCCACGGGACTCCTCCTGGTGCTCTGGGGCTGCCGCCCAGAGGACAGCAGCCCATCTCCTCACCGCTTCTCCAGGCCTCAGGGCAGAGGAGATGCCCCCAGCATGAGGGGTTCGGGTACAGGCTGGGAAGCCGGGCTCACCTGTGGCTCAGCAGCGGCTGATGGTCCGGCCCATGCCCCGGAGGTGGCTGTGATGCCACCTCCGGCTAGTGGCGGCTGCTGGGGCGGCGCCGCCTGTTGCGAGGCGGCTGTTTGGGGGGTCCCTGAGAGCCCCCGGCCGTCCTGCGGCGCTTCGGGCACCACGGTGCTGGAGGCAGCCCGGCCATGGTGCTCTGGAGCCCCAGCAGCCCTGCCTGAGGTGGGCCCACCTCCATGGGCTCCTCCTCCTCCTGCGGGGGATCCACCTCCATGGGCTCCTCTTCTTGCTGGGGAGGGTCAACCTCCATGGGCTCCTCTTGCCTGTGGGAGCTGCTCCTGCTCCCGACAGGCAGCTGCCGTTTTCCGGGCAGCGGAGCCATCTTCAGAGGTTCCCTGAACCTCCTCTTGCTTCTCCCACTCGACAAGGCGCTGTCTTCTCAGGACTCTTCTCTCCGAGCGCGATCCGACAGTGGCGCAGCTGGCAGAGCTGTGTTCCAACCGCTGTAACGGAAGGCTGGTCACGGCCCCAACGGACGCTGCGGTGGCCGGCATGGCGGCCCACGAGGCCATGAAGGCCCCATTGCGGGGCCATTTTGCTCTGCAGAGAGAAAGGCCGCCCCTCAGGCACTGTGCCTGCCCTGCAGCTGCCCCTGTGTGCCCGGGGCTCCAGCCCCCTCCTCATGCCAGGCCTGGGGTCCCCTCAGGGGACAGCGGCCACAGTGTCCCAGGAGGGTCGGGGGGTCTCTGTGACCCTCCAGCCGCTCGGCTCCCTGCCGGTGCCGTCGTCCCCGCAGCCGGCAGGAGCCCAAGGTGATTCAGCTAGTGCCATAGCTCTTCCGCAGGGTTTCTGTAAAGCAGGACACATGGCAGCTCGTTCTTCTCTTTCACATCCCTTCATTTCACTGTCTCTTCATAACCCAATAGAAATATTTTGAAAAGGTAATGCTTACATATATCTGTGGCTTGTTTACCTAATCAAAAGAATATTGACATATTTGGGCAAGAAAAACCAAGTACGGTTATTAGTTTGCTTGAAATAAACAATTATTAATGTAGTTGAGAGAGTGATTTTAATCTCGTTTTCTTTTTGGTTAATTTAAAAATTTGGGAACTGTGACTCTGAGGAGGGGATATTCCTTCTTCTCCCAATGTTCCCTCCTTCTCTCAGGGGAGATTTTAGGGCTTCTCAGAGCAGGGGTCCAGAAGAGAAAATGTGGTTGCTGTGAAGAGGTATCATTAGTGCAGTATGTGGATGCAGGCTGCCTACCTTCCTGCATGAACCCTTTTACCACAAGCAGATTCCTGTTCTGACACACAGCCTTCAGCAAAATCAGCCAACAACTATTAGCCAGACATGAGTGTCTTTGGCATTCAGCAAATTACTTGTGTATTAGACAGTGCTGATTACCCGGAAAACAGTATAAATAGCATATTTTATATGACACTTGTAAAATTGATTATTTTCCCCATTGCCGAGTTAGTAGGCCAGAAACTTCAATAGTGTGACAGAGTTCAAGGGGATAATTCCGGTTGCAAAATTACAAACGAACAAAAGAAAAAGACGTGTCATTGTAACGTTCTTTGGCCGATTCCATTTTCACTGTGACTTGTTTGCATTGTTGCAAACCCTTTGTTCAAACAGAGTTTTAATTTCTGTTGCATTCTGACTTCTGTGCTGATTAATTATGAACCAAATTTAGCATTATATATATGATTTGTCTGTATATTACCTTATTATAGCCTTTGCTTTTATCAAGATGTTCATAGATTTGTTAATCAAATGACATTACCTAATCTTTATAAAGTATTTCAGTGTTTTCATTTGAATAGCAGTTACCAGGAGAGTCCTTTGAAAAGTTCAAATGAAAAGTTGAGTTGCCAGATGATGATATTTTTCAACCTGAACTGTTTGGTAATTCTTTAAATAGATTCATCTGAAAAAGAAAAATTAAGCGCAATATTTCTTTGCAGCCATTTAGAATGGGACAGTTTAGAACTTGTTTGATCTTTCATCCCAAAGTAATATTTTGAGACTAAGTCCATTTGTGCTTTATTAGAACATGAATATGACGACTTAGTTTCCAATTGAAATGAACATTTCATTTTATCCCAGATTTCATTCTTTTTATCCTTCTGGATGTTACTATGGCTTGAAAAAGCAACTATTTGCAGAAGGATAACGTTGTTAAAAACGCCTCTTAACTTTTAGAAGATTTCAAAATTTCCACAATGCCTGGTTAGAAAAAAACAGAATTTAACTACTGTTTTTAAAATTTATGTTCTGAAAGTACAAGCTCAGTTTCTATTGCACATGTGAATAGCATAACTGCTCCAAGTTCCCGGGAACATTGTGTACTGGTAAAACTACTTACAAGTGTCTGAACAATTAAGTCTCTTAAGCTTTTGTGTCTACTTAGAATGGCAACAGAGGTTCTGTAGGTATATAGTACCTGAAACAACATAGTCCAGTGTTTCTCTAAGCACATCCATACAAAATATCATTTATCGTGCTATTTATAACAATTAGGAGCTGAATTTAGCCCAAAACATCAATTAAAAAAAAAAAAAAAGAAGTCTGGGGATGATGACAGTATAAATCTTGATTCTAGATGTTCTTGTCTTCTTTTCCTCGTAACATCCAGTGGTACTTACACAAGATTGAGCCTGCTGGAAATTCTTGAAGGTCGAAAAAGAGGAAAGAAAAGGAGAGGCAGCCACCTCGATGAGTCAGGTAGATTTCAGAAAGGAACATTATAGGTAAAATTGTTCTGAGCCCAGAACAGAAATTAAAAAAAACAAACTGAAAATTAAGAAGATTAAATAAAAATGACATAGGGTCATATATTTGTCATTCCTACTTTTCGTACCAGTTATAGTACTACCTGGAAAATTTGCACTTTCTAAGGGGACTGATGGTTAAGTACAATAGCATATGAATAATCAGGGAAAAGATCATTGCAGCTGACCAAGATCAACATCCTGTCGTAGATTTGTTCAAGTCTATGGGTGAAAGCATGAGACATGGGAAAGGTACAACATCTTTCACCACTTCAAACTCAAGCCTTCCTTTAAAGCTGCTTCTCTGCCTTTGAAAGGAAAAGCTTCTGAATTCCTGAAGTAAGACACATCTTAGACCATATGAACCACTTTCTGTGCTGACAGAATTTAGTTAAAGATCATTATGTAAAAAGGTGCTATAAGGAAACTTTATAGAGTGAATGCTCTTTATAAACTGGAAGCTAAGGTTCAGCCAGTTTCCATTTAATCCTCCAATATTGCCTGCAGCAGTCAAGTAAATTTCATTACAGACTCCCTCCCCGCAAATGAAAACCATGTGCCTGCTTCATTTTTTCCTCCTTTCCTAGTCCCCCCATTCAAACCTCTCCTCAGTGCTTTAAAGAACCTTGCAAGAACTCATACATTTGAAATAGCAGAGTTGACTCTGGCTGTTATTATTAATTAGGACACATTAGCACAAGTACAGTCCTTCCTAAACAAGCTAAATTACAGGCAAATTGGCATGGGTATATGGCAATGGAAAGTGTTAAAAAGCATGCATGTACATTCTCGCTTCATTGAGCTTCAAAAATTGCATGCGGATTTTCTTTCTCCATAGTGAAATTAGCTTAAGCAGAGAAGCAAGTAGGCAAAGCAGTGTGATTTGGTAAGGACTCATTTTAGTGAAATTGATCTAGAGCAAGATTTGAGGCTTTTTCTTATAGAATACTTGAATGACACCATTTTTAGAAATAACGTATTCATTGAGTATCGTCCAAGCAATTTCAGATTTTGTGTGTATGTGTGATTTATGTCGCTGGAGACTACTTCTCTAAAAGGAAAACATTTCTGGAACAGCCATAGACTTTCTTCATGACCTTAGCATGCTAACACATAAAACTAACTACCGGCAGGCATTAGCAAGCAGGAGTCATGGGGCCATCTGCCCTTCCTCTAGATCCTCGTTCTGTCCCTCAGAGAGTGCCACCAGTGGCAGTCGACCTCAAAATTTCAGTGCTGCAGAACGACGCAGACATTTTATCGCATCCTCAGATTGCTGAGGGAACAGCTACTATTTTTCTCAGAATGATGGCTCTCCGAATCCCTTTTCAGGGCTTAAATGCAACTTTAAAATACATTGTACATAAAACTACATTTCTGAAACTCTGCATGAAAGTAAAAACAACTAAGTGTATAAGAGAAAAGTCTCAAGAAATTTTGAAGAGCATTCCAGAAACGATTTCATGTCTGCTAGAACCCGTTAATCACGAGTATATTTAAACACGATGAAGTTGAGCTCTTCCGCTCAGATTGCCAACATATCCTGATGAGAAAACAACTCTCATGTTTGTCTTTCATTTTGACCAGAGTTTAAAATGAGACTGTGGCTCCAGTACAAAGTTTAGCTATGGCCTTCATGCCATGAGGACCATGCCCCTAATGCTGTATCTGCTGTCAGATCTGTAGTGATGTTTAGGAGGAAGATTCTTCCGTTATCAGCAAGTAAAACAAAAAGAATTATTGCTCTAAGATGTCAGTGCAAAGAAGCAGAAGACGGGACTGTGAAGTATGAAGGGTTTCTTTAGTGGTATTCAAAGATTAAGAGAAGTGTTGAAAATAGTAGATGAAATTCTGAAACTCGCATTCAGCATTACAATAAATGGAAGTTAAAGCTAAAGGGACAGAGAATTCGGTTTAAAATTTGGATTGGAAGTCATTTTTTTAATTAATAAACATGAATTATACTGTTGAATTTTTTGAGGCATAGCATTTTCTTTTTCTTCCTTGGTAACACTGTTAATAGCGATTTTAATTGCTGTTTTCTAGACTTCTGTCTTTGCATGTGTTAGAGTGCTTTGTTAATCTTTGTGATGATTTTGGGAAGCATTTTAAACACATATTTACAAAGTTAAAGGGAGAACTAACAGATCTCTATTGTCATTTGATCACAACTCTCAAATTTTAACATACAGTTTTCATGTCGTTCTCAAATTCATTTAAAAATCTCGACATGAGCAAAATAAAAGTATAATCCTAAAGATATCTCTGTACCGCACAGTAATATGGAGGTTGATCAACTATTGTCTGTTTTATTATATAAATATCTCATTTAAAAATACAGAAATAACATTTATCTGGATCATAATCCATCAAAACCAATACTGTTTTGTAAATCTGAAAAATAAAACTGTACCGCATCTGCTGGTATGAAAAGACAAAAAAGCTTTTTTTTGCCTTTGGATGGACTGCTCTTACAAATTTGCTATGAGAAGGAGAAATGGACTAAGATGAGGTTCCTGAGGGATTTCTATATTCTCTCTATCTGCAGTCTCAAATGATTCTGTGATTGCATGTATTTTCTAAGATGAAATAACCAGTTTTAAAGCACTGAAATGTTTTCAAGCACGTTATTTTAGTGGGCATTCGAAAGACTGTGTTTTTCTGTATGTAATTCCGGTTTCAAACTCTGACAGCTTTTGTGAACAGAAAAGTATGAGTATGTCAGGAGAAAGATTCGGGCAGCTTCAGTGACAGGATCGCATTAGTCTAACATCGCTGGCAGTAGAGAGAAAAACTTTCTGCATGCCTGAAGGATGTTTAGCCTGTCACTTACAACTTACACCTAAATAGATAAATGATAATGAATAAAATGTGTTTACTACTCCAGTTTTCCGAGAGACAACTGTGAATGTCCATCTGGGATTCATCATTAACAGTCTAAAACACAAAACCTGACTGAAGAGCAGTAGCCCAGCACGTTTTGGGTTTTACTCTGGCTCCTGTTTGCGTCAGTGGAAGCAGGATCTGTTGCCTTGCTGGCTAATCAACATACAACCTCAGGTTACGTTACACAGCTCCTTGTCCAGGTCCCCAGTTAAATCCTTCTCTTTGTAAAAAATTTTCCTATCTAACTACAGCGAACCTTTAAGCAACCAGGGGTGCATTTACTTAGCATTTTAGAGCTTTTGAAGCCAACCTCCATTAACCACGCTTTGGTTCGCAATGTGGAGCTACCTCAGAGAGAGCAGATTGGATTCCTACCTCATTTGCTTTTCTCCCATAAGAAATTGCAATCAAAATTACACACCTACAATTAAGTATCAAACACAAGGTAAATATCTTGTAGCTACATTTGGGGATCAGTTACATACGTAGAACTTATTAAATGAATTTTTTGGGGTACCTTGTTCCTTAAATTTGAAAATTGTCCCAGCTTAGCATGGTTAATGTTTATGAAGTTCAGCAAAGACTTCATTGCCTTGAATACCTGAGCAATAACAATAACAAAAAAGAAAACATCAGACTTACAACAGCTCTGCTGTCTTTGATGTTGTCTTCTTGAGTGATGAGTTTATGCAAGACAAATAAGTAAGCTGTCTCCATGAACCCTACTTGAAAAGACTCCAGATTTGTTCTGGAGATGTGGTGTCTTTTCTCTCTTCAAGTATGTGTTGATGGATCAAGGGAGAATGCAGACAGGCCCTAACTGTCAGCTGCCTGTAAGCAAAGAGACTCGGCTGAAGATGGAGCATTTGTCAGTGCTGAAAGGGAAAACGATTATAGACACATCTGAGCTGTCCTTTTATACCTTATACACTTACCACTTATTCAGGTCACATTTTCTGAATGCATTATTGCTTTTTCCTTCAGCCCACAGAGTATTGACTCTAAGCCTTGGAATAGTTTATTAAATGTAAGAAGGAAGGAACCGACCAGGAACATCTGTGTCGATGGATATATGGGAGCAGTGATAGTGAATTTAAGCAGTACTGAGGATTTTATTGTATAGTGCAAACTTGTTTTGGTGGCCTATCTCATCTCTACTGCTGTAAATCAGCAGGCAGATGACTGATGTCCACTGATCTCAAATTAGCCCAACACTGCGTCCCTTCTGTATCTTTCAGTGCCCCATGTGCCTTTTATTCTTCTGAAGAATTGTGGAAATATTATTTTTTACATTTTACAGATGAGGAACTGATGCATACAGTCCTGGATATATCTCAGTTCAAACTAAGCATTTAAGTGAGATGTTTGAGGTATCTACATTCTTATTCTAAGATTACTCCATGGTTAATGGAGTAATATCTTAATCACAGTAATGATGATCACAGTCAAATATCACAGCCATAGTGACCCTCTGGAATTGTCTTCCTCTCTGTTGCCGGTAATGAGGGCAAGCTGGTTACCATCTTGCAATCCTCAGTCGAGTGTCTAATGGTAGCTGAGGTGAATGTGGATCATAAGGTTAATCTCCAAAATCATCCCATGCATGCACCGCAGAGCCAGAAATCCCACGACGTGAGTTCATTTTCCAGTGAGAAGTCCTCTCGTTGACTGTCTTTATTAGCTCACCAAGTCGCATATTCCATTGAAGGTTCCTATCAGTAGCAACTGTGAATGAATTTTATGTGCCAACTATGTTCTGATCGTTTCTGGCTTCCTGTAATTGGAGGATGGGCTGAGTGCAGTGAACAGTAGTCATCTTTCAAAAAGCAGCTGTTGGTCGAATACTGGCAGTTGTGATATCTTTAGGAGACTAAGGAGTATGTGAACACAAACCCAGAACTTTTTAGCTGTTCAAAAATAGTATTTCTTCAGGTGCAAGATTTAAGTAAAGAAATGTTGCAATATTTTTTTCTATATTAATGTTAACTACATAGTGGTATTAGATAAGTGAGAAAACATTTCTGTATACACACATTCAGTTCTGGAAAAACAAACAAACAAAACCCACAAAAAAATGACAACAAAACCAAAACATAAAACCCACAAACAAACAAAAACACCAAAAAAACCCCCATCTGTCTAACTGAAGAAATTAGCTGGAGAAATTAGGGACCTGGGAAATAGCAAACCATATGAAGTTTAACAAAGACAAGTGCCAGATTTTGTACGTGGGACATGGCAGCCCTGGCTGTACATACAGACTGGGGGATGAGATGCTGGAGAACAGCTCTGAGGAGAGGGATCTGAGGGTTCTGGTCGACAGCAAGTTGAACATGAGCCAGCAGTGTGCCCTGGCAGCCAAGAGGGGCAACCGTGTCCTGGGTGCAGCAAGCACAGCATTGCCAGCCGGGCGAGGGAGGTGATTGTCCCGCTCTGCTCTGCACTGGTGCGGCCTCGCCTGGAGCCCTGTGTTCGGTTCTGGGAGACACAGGATAAAAAGGCTCTAAAGCTACTGGAGAGTGTCCAGAAGAGGGCTACGAAGTTGGTGAAGGGTTTGGAGGGGAAGCCGTATGAGGAGCGGCTATAGTCACTTGGTTTGTTCAGCCTGGAGGAGCCTGAGGGGAGAGCTCACTGCAGTCTACAGCTTCCTCACAAGGGGAGGAGGAGGGGCAGGCACCAAACTCTTCTCTTTAGTGACCAATGACAGGAGCCGAGGGAATGGCAGGAAGATGTGCCAGGGGAGGTTCAGGTTGGACATTAGGAAAAGGTTCTTCCCCCAGAGGGTGCTGGAGCACTGGAACAGGCTCCCCGGGGAGGTGTCACGGCCCGAAGCCTGACAGTGTTCAAGAAGAGACTGGACAAGGCCCTCAGACACACAGTGTGAACTGCGGGGTTGTCCTGTGCAGGGACAGGAGTTGGACCCGATGATCCTTGTGTGTCCCTCACAACTCAGGACACTCTATGAAGCCAATTTCTATATATTTATGTGTAAGTTAAGCTAGAAGTTTTATGGGAATAGATTTTCGATACGCCTCTGACATGATCTGATCCTCACAGGAAATACTATGATGTTGGGCTTTTATGTAGTCACAGAACCTAGATACTAGAGGTATCGAATCATGTAAAGGAAAAATCCTTCTGTCTTCCGAATAGCAAAGGTTGTTCTAGACATTGTATTTTCTAATGTTTTTACTTCATTTAGTTTTCAGATTTCTCTGCATGTAAAAGCACAGGTGGATCTTAGCAGCAGTAAATTGAAATGGTGCTAAGTTTTTGTTTTTCCTCTTTAATTGTAATCTTTTTACACAGTAGTGCATTGCCCTGGCTTGTTGCTCCCCATCTCCAATTGCTGTTGCTACTGTTTAAATATTTTAAATGGCAGTTTCTTCCATGACTTGGATGCATCCCAAGGAGGGCAGCAAAGCTGGGGAAGGGGCTGGAAGGCATGTCCTCTGTGGAGCAGCTGGGGACTCTGGGTCTGTCTACTTTGGAGCGAAGGAGGCGGAGGGGCAACATCGCTGCTATCTCCAGGTTCCTGAGGAGGGGAAGTGGAGAGGGAGGTGCTGAGCTCTTCTCCCTGGTACCCAGGGCCAGGACACATGGGAATGGCTCTCAGCTGTGTCCATCAGGGGAGGTTCAGCCCTGACATGAGGAAACATTTCTTTACTGAGAGGTGGTCAAACCCTGCAACAGGCTTCCAGGAGAGGTGGTGGATGCCTCACGTCTGTCAGTGTTGAAGAGGCATTTGGGCGACATGCTTAATACCATGCTTTAGCTTCTGCTGAGTGCTGAAGTAGTCAGGCAGTTGGACTAGGTGATCGTTACAGGGCCCTTCCAGCTGAGCTATTCTGTTCTCTCCCATTCTTCTTCCTACCTGCTACGTTTCCAGAAGTAGATGTGGAGGAAATCTCTGATGACATTTCTCCCCAGCCCTGCACGAGCAGAAGGCACCGAATACCCATAACCATATCCCAGCATAGGCGTTGCCTCTGTCATGTTGTGGGAAGGAGGCACGTACCTTCTGATGGAGTGAGAGCTGGGAATCGTCTCAAGGTAGTTGGACAATCTGAACAAACTGGCAAAAAGCAAGTATGAAGTACAGTTTGTGAAACTCTTCTCTGTTCATCTGGTTGAGTTGGGTTTCCACAGGGTGGCAAAACCTCACAGCTCTGACACTAGTGAGGCTCAAAGATCAAGCCCTCCATCAGAAGCAGGACATGCTCCTCACCTAAGGAGTTGCAAATCTTTCTGAGGTGAACAATACCTGCTCATTTCCTATGGCTTCTTTTTTTCTTCCTTGTACTCATTTTTAGAAATACCCTATCTGTTTTTCATGGAAAAACATGCTAAACCAAAAGAGCCTGAGAATAACAGTACAGAGAGAAGATCCATACGGGTGCTCCTAGGCCTCAGTGGCTGGGACCAGCCCCGCCATGGGACCCCCACCCACCGCCAGCGTCTCGTGCCAAGGGCCCAGGGGCCGTGCCTCAGCTCAGCCTGGGGCCTTGGGTCCCTGCCTGAGCCATGTTGTAGGTGTGTGTGCCCGTCTCGTGTCTGCCCCTGTCCCTGGCTGGGCCTGGGCCCTGCTCTGCAGAGAGTGGCTCTCCTGGATGGAGCCCTCAGGGCTCGGTAAGAACTTGTCGTACAGAACTCAAGGCATAACACAGCATAACTATTATATTCCTTTTCTACTCTATCCTATGTATTGTATTCTATTCCATGTGCTCAGCATGAGTCAAATAAGGATGAGAATATCATTTACATGAAATGCCGGGGGGTTTTCAGCTCCAGAAACACTTTCAAGGACACAGAACACAAAGGAGACGAGTGGAAACAGGATTTGATTATATTTTCTTTTATTTTTGGTTATTTTATGTCATTTACTGACTCTGTTTACAGAGCCGATGCTCACAAGCATTAAGACAATGCCCACGTGTAGCCAGGAGCAGGCTGATGCATTCTTCAGTTTAGCTTGAAGAAACATCCCTTGCAATCTGGCAAAGGCAAGTCACAGAACTGCAAGAGCAGCAGGAGAAACACAGGCCAAGCTGCCCCTGTGTCCTGAAGAGGGACAACGTGAGGAATGAGGGTCAGGACAGACCACACACAAAAGAAGAAGACGAGGAAGAGGAAGAAGAAGAAGAGGTACATGAGGAGGAAGAAGAAGAAGAATATGAGGAAGAAGAAGAAGAAGAAGAAGATCTGTGTGATACTGTGAGGTATTTTGCAAAGTATGGCATCTAGCAATGACAAGCAGAGCTTTTCCCCTTTGCAGACTTTCTTGGTTCCTACACTGCTTGGCTAGGGATGCATGAAAAGCGCTCTTGTTCCTGCCCAGTGCTTGTGTTGCACGCAGGGAGAGCTGAAAAGTGGCAGATCCAGATGGCGCAGCAAGCCAGGAGCCCTTGCAAGTACAGGCTGTTTTGCAGCAGGCAGAACTCCTGGGGAAATGGAACCCAGGAAAGAGCAGAGCTGGCCCCTGCTGCAAAGTTGCTCTGGGCAAGAGAGCCTGAGAGAGCCAGGGGCTGTGCTCTATGCTACGAAGTACAAGAAGGAATTCCTAGGAGAACACTTGGCCCCCACCCTGGGACTCCAAGAAGCTTCCTCCCCCCAGCTGCAGGGCACGAGAGGCCATCTTCCTGGTGCTTGAGCAGCAGGCAGGAACCGAGCCAAAAGGGACCAGAGGAGCTCTGAAAAGTGGTCATGCTCAATGCTACAGAGGAAGGCAAAAAACCCCCGGGGACCAGCACCAATGTGCCCCGGGGGAAAATTCCTTCCTGACCCCAATGCTGGCGATCGGCTGTTCCCTGAGCATGTGAGCAGGACCTGGCTCTTTGTCCCACAGGCTGTTCATGCCTCCCAGGAGCTGCCCAAGCCCTATCCTGCCTTGAGCTGGAGTCATCTCGGGGGCTTCTGAGAGTGCCCAAACACCTCTGGCCGGATTGAACTTGAGGGCAAGAATCCTTCCCGTGCCTGTGAGGACAGCAGGGGCTGCTCCAAAGCACTGGCAGCATCTCTACATCCTATTTCTTACCGCTGCTGGCCCTGGCTCTGCAGGGCATGAAGACAGTGAGCTCTGCAGTGCTCCTCCAGAAGTCATTCTCTTGGTCTTACCATTGCTGTCCAGCTGAAACGACCTGATAGCCTTGGGCACTTGTAGGGGTTGGTGGTTCTTCTAATCTTCTGAGGGCTTTGCATCTGTTCGCTGAACACTGAAGTAGGATTTCTATCCATCAGATGCACTTTGAACGTAATCCTTCGCCATTGCGATTGTTTGTATGCTGTTCGTAGGTTGTCGAAGGTTTGTGGTTGAAGGTTTGTGGTTGGAGGTTGTTTGTTTAGGGTTTCTTGTTTCAGGCTTGTTTGGTTGGGGTCGGTTGTTTCAGGTTGTTTAGTTTAGGTTGGTTGGTGGAGGCTATTTTGGTTTGGATTGGTTGAGGTTGTTTGTTCTAGGTTGGCTTAGGTCATTTGGTGTAGGTTTGAGGCTGGCTGGTTGGTTGAGGTTGGTTGGCTGGTTGAGGCTGGTTGGCTGGTTGTGGCTGGTTGTTTACAGGTGGTTGGTTTTGTTTGCTTTTTTTACACTCAATTAGGTTCTAATTAGGTTGTTGGTAGATTCTTTGTTTCTACCTTGTTTGAAGCTTGTCGTTTTGAATGTTGGTTTAAGATGGTTGCTTTGGCTGGGTTTCCGTGACTTCTTTACATGAGTCGTTTTAGGGTTGATTTCTGTGGTTGGTTGTTTGATGCTGTATGAGGTTGCTTCTAGGTTCTTTGTAGGTTTTTTATAGGTTGCGTGTTCATAAGGTATTGAAACCTTGTTGTTTTAGGTTGTTGAAGGCTGGTAAAGTTTAGTTTAGGTTGGTGGTCTTAAGGTACTTGTTTTAGGTTTCTGTTTTAGCTTGGTTTAGGGTGTTGGTGTCATTTTGTGCAAGCTGATTTGTGGTGTTTGTTTTAGGTGGTTTGGTTTTTCTCATTTTTGTTAGGCTGTTTGGTTGATTGTTTTTCAGAGAGATTCTTTGAGGTAGGTTGTGTTAGTCTGGTTTAGGTTGTTAGTTGAGGTTTCTTGGTTTGGGCTGTTTAGGTCGGTTTAGGTTTTTTTTGAGGAAGGTTGTTTGAGGGTGGTTGTTAGAGGCTGGTTCTTGAAGGCTGATTGGTTAAGGTTGGCTGGTTTAGGTTGGTTGGGTGAGGTGCTTTTTGGTGGAGGTTATTTTAGTTGGTTCTTGTAGGGTGGTAGTTTTAGATGGGATGTTCTAAGCGGGTTTTTTTTAGGGTATTTTCTTGGCTTTTTAAGTTTTAGGTTGGTTTAGGTCATTTGGTTGAGCTTGTTTGCTTTAGCGTGGTTTAGGTCATTCACTTTAGGTTCTTTAGATTATTTTAGCTTGGGTGTTTTAGAAGTAGGTTTGATTGCTGATGTTTAGGTTCATGTGTTTCTGTTTAGCTAGCTTTGGGTTGGTTGGATTAGGATGTTTGAGTTGTTTTTTAGGTCAATTGGTTTGAGATGTTTGCTTTCCCTGTGTTCTGTTAGTTGTTTGAGGGTGGTTTTTTGAGGCTGGTTGTTTGAGGTAGGTTGTTTGCAGGTTGTGTGCCTGTAGGGCCTTGAAGCTTGGTTGTTGTGGGGCAGTTGAAGTTGGGTTTTGGTTGGTTGTCTTAGGCTGCTTGATTTAGGTTTGCTGGTTTAGCTTGGTTGAGGTTGTCTAGTTGGTGGCTTGAAGTTGTTTGGTGTCATTTTAAGGTTGAGTTCTAGTGTTGGTTTTAGGTGTTTTGGTAGTTCTTGTTTTTATGAGGCTGTTTGGTTGATGTTGTTTGAGGAAGATTCTTTAGGGTTGGCTGCTAGAGGTTGGTTTAGGTTTTTGGTCTAGGTATCTTGGTTGAGGTTGTTCAGGTTGGTTTAGGTCATTTGGGTTAGGTCGTTTAGCTTAGGTGGTTTGAGGCTGGCTGTTGGAGGCTGGTTGGCTGAGGCTGGTTGCTTGAGCTTGGTTGGTTGGTTGGGACTGGTTGTTTACAGTTGGTAGGTTTTGGTTGCTTTTTACCCTCTCTTAGGTTCTGTGTAGTTCTTTGTAGCTTGTTTGTGTTACCTTGTTTGTTTGAAGCTTGTTTGTCTGAATGTTGGTTTAAGTTGGTTGTTTTAGCTCTGTTGACATGAGTTATTTTAGGGCTGATTTGTGAGAGTGGTTGTTTGATGCCGTATGAGGTTGTTTCTAGCTTCTTTGTAGGTTGTGTCTTCGCAAGGCATTTAGACCTTGTTGGTTTAGGTTTTTGAAGGCTGGTAAAGTTTGGTTTGGGTTGGTGTTCTCAGGTTATTTTTTTTTAGGTTTCTGTTTTATCTTGGTTTAGGTTGGTTCTAGCAGGCTGGTTTAGGTTGTTTGATGTCTTTTTAGGAAGGTTAATTTGTGTTGTTTGGTTTAGGTGGTTTGTTTTTTCAGGTTTTTGTTAGGCTGTCCAGCAGATGTTTTTTCATACAGGTTCTTTGGGGTAGGTTGTGTTAGTCTGGTTTAGGTTTGGTTGAGGTATCTTAATTCAGTTTGTTTAGGTGGTTTTAGGTTTTTTGGGGGAAGGTTGTTTGAGGGTGGTTGTTAGAGGCTGGTTCTTGAAGGGTGATTGGTTAAGGTTGGCTGGTTTAGGTTGGTTGGTTGAGGTTATTTTAGTTGGGTTTTTTTAGGTTGGTAGTTTTATGTGGGACGTTCTAAGCTCTTTTTGTTGAGGATGTTTTTTTGTTTGTTTGTTTTAGGTTGGTTTAGGTCATTTGGTTTAGCTTGTTGCTTTAGCGTGGTTTAGGTCACTGGATTTAGGTTCTTTAGATTTAGCTTGGGTGTTTTAGAAGTAGGTTTGATTTCTGATGTTTAGGTTCATGTGTTTCTGTTTAGCTAGCTTTGGGTTGGTTGGATGGGGTTGTTTGAGTTGTGTTAGGTCAATTGGTTTGAGTTGGTTGCTTTAGCTGTGTTTCTGTTAGTTGTTTGAGGGTGTTTTTTTGAGGCTGGTTGTTTGCAGGTTGTGTGTTTGTAGGGCCTTGAAGCTTGGTTGTTGTGGGGCAGTTGAAGTTGGGTTTTGGTTGGTTGTCTTAGGCTGCTTGATTTAGGTTTGCTGGTTTAGCTTGGTTGAGGTTGTCTAGTTGGTGGCTTGAAGTTGTTTGGTGTCATTTGAGGGTTGAGTTCTAGTGTTGGTTTTAGGTGTTTTGGTAGCTCTTGTATTTATGAGGCTGTTTGGTTGATGTTGTTTGAGGAAGATTCTTTAGGGTTGCTGCTAGAGTTTGGTTTAGGTTTTTGGTCTAGGTATCTTGGTTGAGGTTGTTTAGGTTGGTTTAGGTCATTTGGGTTAGGTGGTTTGAGGCTGGCTGTTTGAGGCTGGTTGGCTGAGGCTGTTTACTTGAGTTTTGTTGGTTGGTTGGGGTTGGTTGTTTGCAGTTGACTGGTTTCTTTTCTTACCCTCTGTTGGGTTGTGTGTAGTTCTTTATAGCTTGTTTCTGTCTTCTTTGTTCCTCTCTTCTTTTTATAGCTTCTTTGTGTTACCTTGTTTAGAAGCTTGTTTGTGTGAATGTTGGTTTAAGTTGGTTGTTTTAGCTCTGTTTACACTAGTTGTTTTAGGGTTGATTTGTGAGGTTGGTTGTTTGATGCTGTATGAGGTTGTTTCTAGGTTCTTTGTGGGCAGCGTGTTCGTAAGGAATTTAAACTGTTTTGGTTTGATTGTTGAAGGTTGGTAAAGTTTGGTTTGGGTTGGTGGTCTTAAGTTACTTGGTTTAGATTTCTGTTTTAGCTTGGTTTAGGTTGGTTATTGCCGGTTGGTTGTTGTAGATTATTTGATGTCATTTTGTGAAGGCTGATTTGTGTTGTTTGTTTTAGGTGGTTTGTTTTCTCTCGTTCTTGTTAGGCTGTTTGGTTCTTTGGGGTAGGTTGTGTTAGTCTGGTTTAGGTTTTTGGCTGAGGTATCTTAATTCAGTTTGTTTAGTTGGTTTTAGTTTTTTGGGGGGAAGGTTGTTTGAAGGTGGTTGTTAGAGGCTGGTTCTTCAAGGGCGATTGGTTAGGATTGGCTGGTTTAGGTTGGTTGGGCGAAGTGCTTTTTGGTTGAGGTTATTGTAGTTGGTTCTTTTACGTTGGTATTTTAGTTTGGTTGTTTTCGGTGGGATGTTCTAAGCTGGTTTTGTTTAGGATGTTTTCTTTTTTTGTTGTTTTAAGTTGGTTTGGGTTATTTGGTTGAGCTTGTTTGCTTTAGCATGCTTTAGATCATTGGATTTAGGTTCTTTAGATTTTTTTAGGTTGGGTGTTTTAGACTGGTTCTTTTAGGTTTGTGATTTCAGTACGTTGGTGTATGAATGTGTTTTTAAGTACATTTGTTGAAGTAGGTTGGCTTTATGTTGTTTGGGTTGGTTTCAGTGTTGGATTAGGTTGTTGGAGTTGTCTTTAGGTCGATTGGTTTAGGTAGTTGTTTTTTGGTTGCGTTGTTCTAAGACAGGCTGGTTCAGGGTTTTTGGTTTAGCGTGGTTTAGGTTGTTCCGTTAAGGGTTCTTCATGTTCCTTGTTATAGGTATCCTGGCTTAAGTAGGTTGGTTTCTGAAGTTTGTTTGATGTAGGTTGTTTTGTTTGAGGTGAGTCGTGCAGGGCTCAAGGCCCACCTTGGTGGAGCAGGAGCAGCAGGCAGGCATGCCAAATGTGCAAAAGAATTTGTGGCAAGGGGCCGTGCTCCTCACTGCATAGGAAGGCACGAAACCGCAGGAGATGCTTGCTGGCCCACATGGGGAAAAGAAGCTTTTGTCCCCCAGCTGGAGGGCACGAGAGGCCATCTTCCTGGTGCTTGAGCAGCAGGCAGCGACCGAGGCACAAGGGCCCAGAGGAGCCCTGACAAGTGGTCTTGCTGGATGCTGCAGAGGAAGGCAAAAAAGCCCCGGGGACCAGTGCCAATGTGCCCTGGGGGAAAATTCCTTCCCGACCTCAGCCAGTGCTGGCAATCGGCTGTTCCCTGAGCATGGGAGCCAGACCTGGCTCCTTGTTCCACAGGCTGCTCCCGCCTCCCAGGAGCTGGCCAAGCCCTATTCTCCCTTGACTTGGAGACATCTCAGGGGCTTCCAAGAGTGTGCAAATATATCTCGTTGGATTGGCCTTGGGGGCAAGAATCCTTCCCATATCTGTCAGGACGGCAGGGGCTGCTCCAAAGCACTGGGACCCCTGGCAGCATCTCTGCATCCTATTTCTTACCGCTGCTGGCCCTGGCTCTGCCGGGGATGAAGACAGCCAGCTCTGCAGTGCTCCTCCACAAGTCATTCCCTTGCTCTTACCACTGCTGTCCAGCTGGGAAGGGTTTCCGTCAAAAGATGAGCCTTGCAGCAGAGAACCTCCAGCAGCCTCGTCCAGCCTCCAGTCTTCTCCTCCCTCAGCCCCCACCAAGGAATTCCACCGGTTCCTCAAGTGCTTCCCCTGGGATGTGTTGGGGCTGCCCCCAGGCCAGCTCTGGCACTGGACACGGGAAGCTGCTCCTTTTGCTCCTGCCCGGGGCGTTGTGACGGCTGCGTTGCCGGGTGCTGGCATTGTGACATGGGGGTGACAGAGCCACAGGCGTGCAGCCCCACCCGCCTCCACTCCGCCCAGCATTCTATGGAGGAAGCCTTTGGGGTGCTGTCCCCGAGGCAGTCCCTGTGCTCAGGAGGCCCAGGGGCTGTCCCTGCCGTTTGGTGGCCGTGCACTGAGAACAGCTGCTGGGTGGCCCTGACTCTCCTCCTTTGCCATTCGGCTTGTTTGTAGGGAGTTGGAGGTTTGCTGTTGGAGGTTCATTGTTCGAGGTTGTTGATTTAGGGTTTCCTGTTTCAGGCTTGTTTGTTTGAGGTTGGTTGTTTCAGGTTGTTTGGTTTAGGTTGCTTTGTGGAGGCTGTTTTGGTTGAGGATGGTTGAGGTTGGTTGTTCTAGGCTGGTTTAGGTTGGTTGAGGCCTGTTGTTTGAGGTTGGTTGTTTGAGTCTGGTTGCTTGGCCGGTTGAGGCTGTTTGTTTACAGCTGGCTTTTTGTGGTTGTTTTATTCATACTGAATTAGGTTCGAATTAGGTTGTTTGTAGATTCTTTGTTTGTAGGTTGTTTGTAGCTTCTTTGTTTCTACCTTGTTAGAAGCTTGTTGCTGTTTTGAGTGGTGGTTTAAGTTGGTTGCTTTAGCTAGGTTTTTATGAGTTGTTTGAGGGTATTTTGTTGTGGTTGGTTATTTGAGGAAGTTTGTTTGTACTTTGTGTGTTTGTAGGCCATTTCCGCTTGGTTAGTTTGGGGCTGTTGAAGCTGGATTTAAGGTGGTTGTCTTGTGTTGCTTGTTTTGGGTTTTTTGGTATAGCTTGGTTGAGGTTGGTTATTTGGTGTCTTGAGGTTGTTTGGTGTCATTTGAAGGTTGATTTCTGGTTTAGGAGGTCCAGGTGTCTGTCTCTGCCATTTGTTGGCCATGCACTGGCCAGAGCTGCTGCGTGTCTCTGATGCCTCCTTTTCCATTTAGTTTCCCAGGACAAGCCTCATGCATTTACTGTTGTCTCAGGTTTTGGCAGAGAGCAGTCCTGCAACCCAGAGACTAACGATATTAGCTCTCCCCTGTCTGCACTAGAGGGTTCCCTTTTGCTACCTAGTTATCTGAGTGTGAGGTCCACCAGTGTGGGAACAGTACCTTTCCATTTTTGGAGACTAAAATTGAAAGGGATGATTCTCCTGCAGAGGGATCTGGACAGTTGGAGAACTGGGCAGTCACCAACTGCATGAAGTTCAACAAGAGCTAGTACCAGATTTTGTACCTGGGACACGGCAGCCCTGGCTGTACCTATAGACTGGGGGACGAGATGCTGGAAAGCAGCTCTGTGGAGAGGGATCTGGGGCTTCTGGTCGACAGCAAGTTGAACATTGCAGTTTGCCCTGGCAGCCAAGAGGGGCAACCGTGTCCTGGGTGCAGCAAGCACAGCGTTGCCAGCCGGGCGAGGGAGGTGGTTGTCCCGCTCTGCTCTGCACTGGTGCGGCCTCGCCTGGAGCCCTGTGTGCAGTTCTGGGAGACACAGGATAAAAAGGGTCTAAAGCTACTGGAGAGTGTCCAGAGGAGGGCTCCGAAGTTGGTAAAGGGTTTGGAGGGGAAGCCGTATGAGGAGCGGCTAAAGTCACTTGGTTTGTTCAGCCTGGAGGAGCCTGAGGGGAGAGCTCATTGCAGTCTACAGCTTCCTCACGAGGGGCAGGAGGAGGGGCAGGCACCAAACTGTTCTCTTTAGTGACCAATGACAGGACTCAAGGGAATGGCAGAAAGATGTGCCAGGGGAAGTTTGGGTTGGTCATTAGGAAAAGGTTCTTCCCCCAGAGGGTGCTGGAGCACTGGAACAGGCTCCCCGGGGAGGTGTCACAGCCCCAAGCCTGACAGTGTTCGAGAAGAGACTGGACAAGGCCCTCAGACACACGGTGTGAACTGCGGGGTTGTCCTGTGCAGGGACAGGAGTTGGACCCGATGATCCTTGTGTATCCCTTCCAACTCAAGACATTCTGTGATTCTGCGATCAATAAAATGTATAATCTAATACCCAGTGATGTTCCTGCAGGCTATTTTCAGGTCTGTACACTAGCACTCAAAACTGCAATATTTCTGTTGTGTTTTATAAATTTAGGCCCCTTCTTTTCATTGGTAAGTTTAATGGCATAGGATATTAACTTCAAAGCAAGAGAAGTCTGGAAGCACTCTTCAGTCCATAGGAAGCACCGTATGTAAGAACCTGTATTGTTTTGCTCACAATTATATATGCAATATTCAAATATTAATTGCTTCATTGCTTCTTACATTAACTGTGAAACTTACTATTTTCAAAACTATAGGTTGGTTTGTTTGTTTGCTTTAACAAGTATAGTTTCTACAAGAAATCGTCTCTTTCATGTGTGCACTCATAGCACTGAAATACCTTCCTGGCTTTAGATTTCTTTTTGCCTTACTGCAACTCAGGAAGAAATTTTATATTCGGGTAATAAAACTCTTCAACTTAAATGTTAATAATGGAAAAGCGGATAAAAATAGTGAAGTACTGAACTGTTAGAAAGGCGTGGAAGATACTGATAAGAAGTGGGAGCTAGTTTTCCACATAGGTCTGCTCGTCCATACACACCTTGCAAGTAGCACTCTTGACTCCCAGCTGCTTGGCGTATGCATGATTAGGAGTTCTCTGTCTTAAATGCTTTTGTTACGAAGGCCAACATGAGTTGGGCAGAGTATAAAATAGGAAAGATCTTCATGTGCCAGCATTTCTGTTGGTGAAAGTTCCTTTGACTGCCTGGGACATGAAGCACTGAGGAGGAGGAACCCAGCACTCAAACGGAACAGTGTCAGTCCTGTTTACTCGGGTATTCTGCTCACCTTTATCCACAGCACTCCTTTGGCTTAAGCCACAATGCTTTAGTTCAAACCACAGTCACTATTCCCTTTCTAAAGGGCTACAAAGGTCAGTGCAAGAGTCTGCAGGAATATACTGCTTCTGAGGAGGGGTGCAGAGAATCTCTGCCCTCATCAGGCTGAGGGTCTGCAGGGAGGTGCTCCTATGTGGATGTACTTTACAACACTAAGCAGGTGCCAATGTTAAGTGGCATTCTTCTGTGGATGAGCAAGTTTTGCAGTCCTGGGTGCAGCAAGCACAGCATTGCCAGCCGGGCGAGGGAGGTGGTTGTCCCGCTCTGCTCTGCACTGGTGCGGCCTCGCCTGGAGCCCTGTGTGCAGTTCTGGGAGACACAGGATAAAAAGGATCTAAAGCTACTGGAGAGTGTCCAGAAGAGGGCTACGAAGTTGGTGAAGGGTTTGGAGGGGAAGCCGTATGAGGAGCGACTAAAGTCACTTGGTTTGTTCAGCCTGGAGAAGAGGAGACGAGCAGTGGAACAGGCTCCCCAGGGAGGTGTCCCGGCCCCAAGCCTGACAGTGTTCAAGAAGCAATTGGACAACGCACTCAGACACATGGTGTGAATTTTGGGGTTCTCCTACGCAGGGACGGGCGTTGGACTCAATCCTTTTGAATCCCTTCCAACTCAGGACATTCTATGATTCTATGAAGCTGTTCTGGGTCACTGAGGGGGGGCAACGAGAGGAGGTGGTCTGAGTCAGGTGACCACGAATTGACCAATTGGAGTATTCCATCCCATTCACGACTTCCTGGATTTAAAAGGTGGACCCGAAGGACTCTCTCTCTCTTCGGCTGGGTCTCCTGCTGGTTTGCTTTGTCTCTGCATTTTTTTTTCTGCTGTCCCTGCAAGCTGAGGCCTCGTGACAAACTGGATCTAGTTCTGGTTGGCTGAAGGACCCTGCCGGAATGGCTGCTGGGAATTGCAAGACTGGTTCTATAATATTTGTTCTGCTTTATTTTTCTCTATTTTTATTTAGTAGCGTTAGTAAAATGTTTTCAAATTTTCCAGCTTTCTTCTCTCTGTTCTTCTTTTCCTTTCCTCTCAAAATCGCCTGTCCTTAGTGAAAAAGGGGGACGAGAGGGGGGGCGGAAAACGGGAGGGGGGAAGAGGGTTAAGGAAAATACGTCTGCCGCGGTTTTTGATTGTCTCCCCGCGATCAAACCACGACAGAAGGCAATTTCTATATATTTATGTGTAAGTTAAGCTAGAAGTTTTATGGGAAGAGCTTTTCGATACGCCTCTGACAGGATCTGATCCTCACAGGAAATACTATGATGTTGGGCTTTTATGTAGTCACAGAATCTAGATACTAGGAATCATGTAAAGGAAAAATCCTTCTGTCTTCCGAATAGCAAAGGTCGTTCTAGACATTGTATTTTCTAATGTTTTTACTTCATTTAGTTTTCAAATTTCTCTCCATGTAAAAGCACAGGTGGATCTTAGCAGCAGTAAATTGAAATGGTGCTAAGTTTTTGTTTTTCCTCTTTAATTGTAATCTTTTTACACAGTAGTGCATTGCCCTGGCTTGTTGCTCCCCATCTCCAATTGCTGTTGCTACTGTGTAAATATTTTAAATGGCAGTTTCTTCCATGACTTGGATGCATCCCAAGGAGGGCAGCAAAGCTGGGGAAGGGGCTGGAAGGCATGTCCTCTGGGGAGCAGCTGGGGACTCTGGGTCTGTCTACTTTGGAGCGAAGGAGGCTGAGGGGCAACTTCGCTGCTATCTCCAGGTTCCTGAGGAGGGCAAGTGGAGAGGGAGGTGCTGAGCTCTTCTCCCTGGTACCCAGGGCCAGGACACATGGGAATGGCTCTCAGCTGTGTCCATCCGGGGAGGTTCAGCCCTGACATGAGGAAACATTTCTTTACTGAGAGGTGGTCAAACCCTGCAACAGGCTTCCAGGAGAGGTGGTCGATGCCTCACGTCTGTCAGTGTTGAAGAGGCATTTGGGCAACCTGCTTAATACCATGCTTTAGCTTCTGCTGAGTGCTGAAGTAGTCAGGCAGTTGGACTAGGTGATCGTTACAGGGCCCTTCCAGCTGAGCTATTCTGTTCTCTCCCATTCTTCTTCCTACCTGCTACTTTCCCAGAAGTAGATGCAGAGGAAATCTCTGATGACATTTCTCCCCAGCCCTGCACGAGCAGAAGGCACTGAATACCTATAACCATATCCCAGCATAGGCGTTGCCTCTGTCATGTTGTGGGAAGGAGGCACGTACCTTCTGATGGAGTGAGAGCTGGGAATCGCCTCAAGGTAGTTGGACAATCTGAACAAACTGGCAAAAAGCAAGTATGAAGTTCAGTTTGTGAAACTCTTCTCTGCTCATCTGGTTGAGTTGGGTTTCCACAGGGTGGCAAAACCTCACAGCTCTGACACTAGTGAGGCTCAAAGATCAAGCCCTCCATCAGAAGCAGGACATGCTCCTCACCTAAGGAGTTGCAAATCTTTCTGAGGTGAACAATACCTGCTCATTTTCTATGGATTCTTTATTTCTTCCTTGTACTCATTTTTAGAAATACCCTATCTGTTTTTCATGGAAAAACATGCTAAACCAAAAGAGCCTGAGAACAACAGTAGAGAGAGAAGATCCATATGGGTGCTCCTAGGCCTCAGTGGCTGGGACCGAACCCCCATGGGACCCCCACCCACCGCCAGCGTCTCGTGCCAAGGGCCCAGGGGCCGTGCCTCAGCTCAGCCTGGGGCCTTGGGTCCCTGCCTGAGCCATGTTGTAGGTGTGTGTGCCCGTCTCGTGTCTGCCCCTGTCCCTGGCTGGGCCTGGGCCCTGCTCTGCAGAGAGCGGCTCTCCTGGATGGAGCCCTCAGGGCTCCGTAAGAACTTGTCGTACAGAACTCAAGGCATAACACAGCATAACTATTATATTCTTTTTCTACTCTGTCATATGTATTGTATTCTATTCCATGTGCTCAGCATGAGTCAAATAAGGATGAGAATATTATTTACATGAAATGCCAGGGGGTTTTCAGCTCCAGAAACACTTTCAAGGACACAGAACACAAAGGAGACGAGTGTAAACAGGATTTGATTATATTTTCTTTTATTTTTGGTTATTTTATGTCATTTACTGACTCTGTTTACAGAGCCGATGCTCACAAGCATTAAGACAATGCCCACGTGTAGCCAGGAGCAGGCTGATGCATTCTTCAGTTTAGCTTGAAGAAACATCCCTTGCAATCTGGCAAAGGCAAGTCACAGAACTGCAAGAGCAGCAGGAGAAACACAGGCCAAGCTGCCCCTGTGTCCTGAAGAGGGAGAACGTGAGGAATGAGGATCAGGACAGACCACACACAAAAGAATAAGACGAGGAAGAGGAAGAAGAAGAAGAGGCAGATGAGGAAGAAGAAGAAGAATATGAGAAAGAAGAAGAAGAAGAAGATCTGTGTGATACTGTGAGGTATTTTGCAAAGTATGGCATCTAGCAATGACAAGCAGAGTTTCTCCCCTTTGCAGACTTTCTTGGTTCCTACACTGCTTGGCTAGGGATGCACGAAAAGCGCTCTTGTTCCTGCCCAGTGCTTGTGTTGCACGCAGGGAGAGCTGAAAAGTGGCAGATCCAGATGGTGCAGCAAGCCAGGAGCCCTCGCAAGTACAGGCTGTTTTGCAGCAGCCAGAACTCCTGGGGAAATGGAACCCAGGAAAGAGCAGAGCTGGCCCCTGCTGCAAAGTTGCTCTGGGCAAGAGAGCCTGAGAGAGCCGGGGGCTGTGCTCAATGCTACGAAGTACAAGAAGGAATTCCTAGGAGAACACTTGGCCCCCACCCTGGGACTCCAAGAAGCTTCCTCCCCGCCGCTGCAGGGCATGAGAGGCCATCTTCCTGGTGCTTGAGCAGCAGGCAGGAACCGAGCCAAAAGGGACCAGAGGAGCTCTGAAAAGTGGTCATGCTCAATGCTACAGAGGAAGGCAAAAAACCCCCGGAGACCAGTGCCAATGTGCCCCGGGGGAAAATTCCTTCCTGACCCCAATGCTGGCGATCGGCTGTTCCCTGAGCATGTGAGCAGGGCCTGGCTCCTTGTCCCACAGGCTGTTCCTGCCTCCCAGGAGCTGCCCAAGCCCTATCCTGCCTTGAGCTGGAGTCATCTCGGGGGCTTCTCAGAGTGCCCAAACGCCTCTGGCTGGATTGAACTTGAGGGCAAGAATCCTTCCCGTGCCTGTGAGGACAGCAGGGGCTGCTCCAAAGCACTGGCAGCATCTCTACATCCTATTTCTTTCCGCTGCTGGCCCTGGCTCTGCAGGGCATGAAGACAGTGAGCTCTGCAGTGCTCCTCCAGAAGTCATTCTCTTGGTCTTACCATTGCTGTCCAGCTGAAACGACCTGATAGCCTTGGGCACTTGTAGGGGTTGGTGGTTCTTCTAATCTTCTGAGGGCTTTGCATCTGTTCCCTGAACACTGAAGTAGGATTTCTATCCATCAGATGCACTTTGAACGTAATCCTTCGCCATTGCGATTGTTTGTATGGTGTTCGTAGGTTGTTGAAGGTTTGTGGTTGAAGGTTGTTTGTTTAGGGTTTCTTGTTTCAGGCTTGTTTGGTTGGGGTTGGTTGTTTCAGGTTGTTTAGTTTAGGTTGGTTGGTGGCATCTATTTTGGTTTGGATTGGTTGAGGTTGTTTGTTCTTGGTTGGCTTAGGTCATTTGGTGTAGGTTTGAGGCTGGCTGGTTGGTTGAGGTTGGTTGGCTGGTTGAGGCTGGTTGGCTGGTTGTGGCTGGTTGTTTACAGGTGGTTGGTTTTGTTTGCTTTTTTTACACTCCATTAGATTCTAATTAGCTTGTTGGTAGATTCTTTGTTTCTACCTTGTTTGAAGCTTGTTGTTTTGAATGTTGGTTTAAGATGGTTGCTTTGGCTGGGTTTCCGTGACTTCTTTACATGAGTCGTTTTAGGGTTGATTTCTGTGGTTGGTTGCTTGATGCTGTATGAGGTTGCTTCTAGGTTCTTTGTAGGTTCTTTGTAGGTTGCGTGTTCGTAAGGCATTGAAACCTTGTTGTTTTAGGTTGTTGAAGGTTGGTAAAGTTTAGTTTAGGTTGGTGGTCTTAAGGTACTTGCTTTAGGTTTCTGTTTTAGCTTGGTTTAGGGTGTTGGATGTCATTTTGTGAAAGCTGATTTGTGGTGTTTGTTTTAGGTGGTTTGGCTTTTCTCATTTTTGTTAGGCTGTTTGGTTGATTGTTTTTCAGAGAGATTCTTTGAGGTAGGTTGTGTTAGTCTGGTTTAGGTTGTTAGTTGAGGTTTCTTGGTTTGGGCTGTTTAGGTCGGTTTAGGTTTTTTTTGAGGAAGGTTGTTTGAGGGTGGTTGTTAGAGGCTGGTTCTTGAAGGCTGATTGGTTAAGGTTGGCTGGTTTAGGTTGGTTGAGTGAGGTGCTTTTTGGTTGAGGTTATTTTAGTTGGTTCTTGTAGGTTGGTAGTTTTAGATGGGATGTTCTAAGCGGGTTTTTTTTAGGGTATTTTCTTGTTTTTTTAAGTTTTAGGTTGGTTTAGGTCATTCGGTTGAGCTTTTTGCTTTAGCGTGGTTTAGGTCATTCACTTTAGGTTCTTTAGATTATTTTAGCTTGGGTGTTTTAGAAGTAGGTTTGATTGCTGATGTTTAGGTTCATGTGTTTCTGTTTAGCTAGCTTTGGGGTGGTTGGACTAGGATGTTTGAGTTGTTTTTTAGGTCAATTGGTTTGAGATGTTTGCTTTACCTGTTTCTGTTAGTTGTTTGAGGGTGTTTTTCTGAGGCTGGTTGTTTGAGGTAGGTTGTTTGCAGGTTGTATGCCTGTAGGGCCTTGAAGCTTGGTTGTTGTGGGGCAGTTGAAGTTGGGTTTTGGTTGGTTGTCTTAGGCTGCTTGATTTAGGTTTGCTGGTTTAGCTTGGTTGAGGTTGTCTAGTTGGTGGCTTGAAGTTGTTTGGTGTCATTTTAAGGTTGAGTTCTAGTGTTGGTTTTAGGTGTTTTGGTAGTTCTTGTTTTTATGAGGCTGTTTGGCTGATGTTGTTTGAGGAAGATTCTTTAGGGTTGGCTGCTAGAGTTTGGTTTAGGTTTTTGGTCTAGGTATCTTGGTTGAGGTTGTTTAGGTTGGTTTAGGTCATTTGGGTTAGGTCGTTTAGCTTAGGTGGTTTGAGGCTGACTGTTTGAGGCTGGTTGGCTGAGGCTGGTGGCTTGAGCTTGGTTGGTTGGTTGGGACTGGTTGTTTACAGCTGGTAGGTTTTGGTTGCTTTTTACCCTCTCTTAGGTTCTGTGTAGTTCTTTGTAGCTTGTTTGTGTTACCTTGTTTGTTTGAAGCTCGTTTGTCTGAATGTTGGTTTAAGTTGGTTGTTTTAGCTCTGTTTACACTAGTTGTTTTAGGGTTGATTTTTGAGGTTGGTTGTTTGATGCTGTATGAGGTTGTTTCTAGGTTCTTTGTGGGCAGCGTGTTCGTAAGGGATTTAAACTTTTTTGGTTTGATTCTGGAAGGTTGGCAAAGTTTGGTTTGGGTTGGTGGTCTTAAGTTATTTGTTTTAGATTTCCGTTTTAGCTTGGTTTAGGTTGGTTATTGCCGGTTGGTTGTTGTAGATTATTTGATGTCATTTTGTGAAGGCTGATTTGTGTTGTTTGTCTTAGGTGGTTTGTTTTCTCTCGTTCTTGTTAGGCTGTTTGGTTCTTTGGGGTAGGTTGTGTTAGTCTGGTTTAGGTTTTTGGTTGAGGTATCTTAATTCAGGTTGTTTAGTTGGTTTTAGTTTTTTGGGGGGAAGGTTGTTTGAGGGTGGTTGTTAGAGGCTGGTTCTTGAAGGGTGATTGGTTAGGGTTGGCTGGTTTAGGTTGGTTGGGCGAGGTGCTTTTTGGTTGAGGTTATTGTAGTTGGTTCTTTTACGCTGGTATTTTAGTTTGGTTGTTTTCGGTGGGATGTTCTAAGCTGGTTTTGTTTAGGATGTTTTCTTTTTTTGTTGTTTTAAGTTGGTTTGGGTTATTTGGTTGAGCTTGTTTGCTTTAGCATGCTTTAGACCATTGGATTTAGGTTCTTTAGATTATTTTAGGTTGGGTGTTTTAGACTGGTTCTTTTAGGTTTGTGATTTCAGTACGTTGGTGTATGAATGTGTTTTTAAGTACATTTGTTGAAGTAGGTTGGCTTTATGTTGTTTGGGTTGGTTTCAGTGTTTCTGTTTAGCTTAGTTGAGGCTGGTTGGATTAGGTTGTTGGAGTTGTCTTTAGGTCGATTGGTTTAGGTAGTGTTTTTTGGGTTGCGTTGTTCGAAGACAGGCTGGTTCAGGGTTTTTGGTTTAGCGTGGTTTAGGTTGTTCCGTTAAGGGTTCTTCATGTTCCTTGTTATAGGTATCCTGGCTTAAGTAGGTTGGTTTCTGAAGTTTGTTTGATGTAGGTTGTTTTGTTTGAGGTGAGTTGTGCAGGGCTCAAGGCCCACCTTGGTGGAGCAGGAGCAGCAGGCAGGCATGCCAAATGTGCAAAAGAATTTGTGGCAAGGGGCCGTGCTCCTCACTGCATAGGAAGGCACGAAACCGCAGGAGATGCTTGCTGGCCCACATGGGGAAAAGAAGCTTTTGTCCCCCAGCTGGAGGGCACGAGAGGCCATCTTCCTGGTGCTTGAGCAGCAGGCAGCGACCGAGCCACAAGGGCCCAGAGGAGCCCTGACAAGTGGTCTTGCTGGATGCTGCAGAGGAAGGCAAAAAAGCCCCGGGGACCAGTGCCAGTGTGCCCTGGGGGAAAATTCCTTCCTGACCCCAGCCAGTGCTGGCGATCGGCTCTTCCCTGAGCATGGGAGCCAGACCTGGCTCCTTGTCCCACAGGCTGCTCCCGCCTCCCAGGAGCTGCCCAAGCCTTATTCTCCCTTGACTTGGAGACATCTCGGGGGCTTCCAAGAGTGTGCAAATATCTCCAGTCAGATTGGCCTTGGGGGCAAGAATCCTTCCCATATCCGTCAGGACAGCAGGGGCTGCTCGAAAGCACTGGGACCCCTGGCAGCATCTCTGCATCCTATTTCTTACCACTGCTGGCCCTGGCTCTGCAGGGGATGAAGACAGCGAGCTCTGCAGTGCTCCTCCACAAGTCATTCCCTTGCTCTTACCACTGCTGTCCAGCTGAGAAGGCTTTCCGTCAAAAGATGAGCCTTGCAGCAGAGAACCTCCAGCAGCCTCGTCCAGCCTCCAGTCTTCTCCTCCCTCAGCCCCCACCAAGGAATTCCACCGGTTCCTCAAGTGCTTCCCCTGGGATGTGTTGGGGCTGCCCCCAGGCCAGCTCTGGCACTGGACACGGGAAGCTGCTCCTTTTGCTCCTGCCCGGGGCGTTGTGACGGCTGCGTTGCCGGGTGCTGGCATTGTGACATGGGGGTGACAGAGCCACACGTGTGCAGCCCCGCCCGCCCCCCCTCCGCCCAGCATTCTATGGAGGAAGCCTTTGGGGTGCTGTCCCCGAGGCAGTCCCTGTGCTCAGGAGGCCCAGGGGCTGTCCCTGCCGTTTGGTGGCCGTGCACTGAGAACAGCTGCTGGGTGGCCCTGACTCTCCTCCTTTGCCATTCGGCTTGTTTGTAGGGAGTTGGAGGTTTGCTGTTGGAGGTTCATTGTTCGAGGCTGTTGATTTAGGGTTTCCTGTTTCAGGCTTGTTTGTTTGAGGTTGGTTGTTTCAGGTTGTTTGGTTTAGGTTGCTTTGTGGAGGCTGTTTTGGTTGAGGATGGTTGAGGTTGGTTGTTCTAGGCTGGTTTAGGTTGGTTGAGGCCTGTTGTTTGAGGTTGGTTGTTTGAGTATGGTTGCTTGGCCGGTTGAGGCTGTTTGTTTACAGCTGGCTTTTTGTGGTTGTTTTATTCATACTGAATTAGGTTCGAATTAGGTTGTTTGTAGATTCTTTGTTTGTAGGTTGTTTGTAGCTTCTTTGTTTCTACCTTGTTAGAAGCTTGTTGCTGTTTTGAGTGGTGGTTTAAGTTGGTTGCTTTAGCTAGGTTTTTATGAGTTGTTTGAGGGTATTTTGTTGTGGTTGGTTATTTGAGGAAGTTTGTTTGCACTTTGTGTGTTTGTAGGCCATTTCCGCTTGGTTAGTTTGGGGCTGTTGAAGCTGGATTTAAGGTGGTTGTCTTGTGTTGCTTGTTTTGGGTTTTTTGGTATAGCTTGGTTGAGGTTGGTTATTTGGTGTCTTGAGGTTGTTTGGTGTCATTTGAAGGTTGATTTCTGGTTTAGGAGGTCCAGGTGTCTGTGTCTGCCATTTGTTGGCCATGCACTGGCCAGAGCTGCTGCGTGTCTCTGATGCCTCCTTTTCCATTTAGTTTCCCAGGACAAGCCTCATGCATTTACTGTTGTCTCAGGTTTTGGCAGAAAGCAGTCCTGCAACCCAGAGACTAATGATATTAGCTCTCCCCTGTCTGCACTAGAGGGTTCCCGTTTGCTACCTGGTTATCTGAGTGTGAGGTCCACCAGTGTGGGAACAGTACCTTTCCATTTTTGGAGACTAAAACTGTAAGGGATGATTCTCCTGCAGAGAGATCTGGACAGTTGGAGAACTGGGCAGTCACCAACTGCATGAAGTTCAACAAGAGCTAGTACCAGATTTTGTAGCTGGGACATGGCAGCCCTGGCTGTACCTATAGACTGGGGGACGAGATGCTGGAAAGCAGCTCTGAGGAGAGGGATCCGGGGCTTCTGGTCGACAGCAAGTTGAACATGAGCCAGCAGTGTGCCCTGGCAGCCAAGAGGGGCAACCGTGTCCTGGGTGCAGCAAGCACAGCGTTGCCAGCCGGGCGAGGGAGGTGGTTGTCCCGCTCTGCTCTGCACTGGTGCGGCCTCGCCTGGAGCCCTGTGTGCAGTTCTGGGAGACACAGGATAAAAAGGCTCTAAAGCTACTGGAGAGTGTCCAGAGGAGGGCTCCGAAGTTGGTGAAGGGTTTGGAGGGGAAGCCGTATGAGGAGCGGCTAAAGTCACAGGGTTTGTTCAGCTTGGAGGAGCCTGAGGGGAGAGCTCATTGCAGTCTACAGCTTCCTCACAAGGGGAGGAGGAGGGGCAGGCACCAAACTCTTCTCTTTAGTGACCAATGACAGGAGCCGAGGGAATGGCAGAAAGATGTGCCAGGAGAAGTTTGGGTTGGTCATTAGGAAAAGGTTCTTCCCCCAGAGGGTGCTGGAGCACTGGAACAGGCTCCCCGGGGAGGTGTCACAGCCCCAAGCCTGACAGTGTTCGAGAAGAGACTGGACAAGGCCCTCAGACACACGGTGTGAACTGCGGGGTTGTCCTGTGCAGGGACAGGAGTTGGACCCGATGATCCTTGCGTGTCCCTTCCAACTCAAGACATTCTGTGATTCTGCGATCAATAAAATGTATAATCTAATACCCAGTGATGTTCCTGCAGGCTATTTTCAAGTCTGTACACTAGCACTCAAAACTGCAATATTTCTGTTGTGTTTTATAAATTTAGGCCCCTTCTTTTCATTGGTAAGTTTAATGGCATAGGATATTAACTTCAAAGCAAGAGAAGTCTGGAAGCACTCTTCAGTCCATAGGAAGCACCGTATGTAAGAACCTGTATTGTTTTGCTCACAATTATATATGCAATATTCAAATATTAATTCCTTCATTGCTTCTTACATTAACTGTGAAACTTACTATTTTCAAAACTATAGGTTGGTTTGTTTGTTTGCTTTAACAAGTATAGTCTCTACAAGAAATCATCTCTTTCATGTGTGCACTCATAGCACTGAAATACCTTCCTGGCTTTAGATTTCTTTTTGCCTTACTGCAACTCAGGAAGAAATTTTATATTCGGGTAATAAAACTCTTCAACTTAAATGTTAATAATGGAAAAGCGGATAAAAATAGTGAAGTACTGAACTGTTAGAAAGGCGTGGAAGATACTGATAAGAAGTGGGAGCTAGTTTTCCACATAGGTCTGCTCGTCCATACACACCTTGCAAGTAGCACTCTTGACTCCCAGCTGCTTGGCGTATGCATGATTAGGAGTTCTCTGTCTTAAATGCTTTTGTTACGAAGGCCAACATGAGTTGGGCAGAGTATAAAATAGGAAAGATCTTCATGTGCCAGAATTTCTGTTGGTGAAAGTTCCTTTGACTGCCTGGGACATGAAGCACTGAGGAGGAGGAACCCAGCACTCAAACGGAACAGTGTCAGTACTGTTTACTCGGGTATTCTGCTCACCTTTATCCACAGCACTCCTTTGGCTTAAGCCACAATGCTTTAGTTCAAACCACAGTCACGATTCCCTTTCTAAAGGGCTACAAAGGTCAGTGCAAGAGTCTGCAGGAATATACTGCTCCTGAGGAGGAGTGCAGCGAATCTCTGCCCGCATCAGGCTGAGGGTCTGCAGGGAGGTGCTCCTATGTGGATGTACTTTACAACACTAAGCAGGTGCCAATGTTAAGTGGCATTCTTCTGTGGATGAGCAAGTTTTGCAGCCCTGGGTGCAGCAAGCACAGCATTGCCAGCCGGGCGAGGGAGGTGGTTGTCCCGCTCTGCTCTGCACTGGTGCGGCCTCGCCTGGAGCCCTGTGTGCAGTTCTGGGCACCACAGGTTAAAAAGGATCTAAAGCTACTGGAGAGTGTCCAGAAGAGGGCTACGAAGTTGGTGAAGGGTTTGGAGGGGAAGCCGTATGAGGAGCGACTAAAGTCACTTGGTTTGTTCAGCCTGGAGAAGAGGAGACGAGCAGTGGAACAGGCTCCCCAGGGAGGTGTCCCGGCCCCAAGCCTGACAGTGCTCAAGAAGCAATTGGACAACGCGCTCAGACACATGGTGGGAATTTTGGGGTTCTCCTACGCAGGGACGGGCGTTGGACTCAATCCTTTTGAATCCCTTCCAACTCAGGACATTCTATGATTCTATGAAGCTGTCCTGGGTCACTGAGGGGGGGCAACGAGAGGAGGTGGTCTGAGTCAGGTGACCACGAATAGGCCAATTGGAGTATTCCATCCCATTCACGACTTCCTGGATTTAAAAGGTGGACCGGAAGGACTCTCTCTCTCTTCGGCTGGGTCTCCTGCTGGTTTGCTTTGTCTCTGCATTTTTTTTTCTGCTGTCCCTGCAAGCTGAGGCCTCGTGACAAACTGGATCTAGTTCTGGTTGGCTGAAGGACCCTGCCGGAATGGCTGCTGGGAATTGCAAGACTGGTTCTATAATATTTGTTCTGCTTTATTTTTCTCTATTTTTATTTAGTAGCGTTAGTAAAACGTTTTCAAATTTTCCAGCTTTCTTCTCTCTGTTCTTCTTTTCCTTTCCTCTCAAAATCGCCTGTCCTTAGTGAAAAAGGGGGACGAGAGGGGGGGCGGAAAACGGGAGGGGGGAAGAGGGTTAAGGAAAATACATCTGCCGCGGTTTCTGATTGTCTCCCCGCGATCAAACCATGACAGAAGGCAATTTCTATATATTTATGTGTAAGTTAAGCTAGAAGTTTTATGGGAATAGCTTTTCGATACGCCTCTGACATGATCTGATCCTCACAGGAAATACTATGATGTTGGGCTTTTATGTAGTCACAGAACCTAGATACTAGAGGTATCGAATCATGTAAAGGAAAAATCCTTCTGTCTTCCGAATAGCAAAGGTTGTTCTAGACATTGTATTTTCTAATGTTTTATACTTCATTTAGTTTTCAAATTTCTCTCCATGAAAAAGCATAGGTGGATCTTAGCAGCAGTAAATTGAAATGGTGCTAAGTTTTTGTTTTTCCTCTTTAATTGTAATCTTTTTACACAGCAGTGCATTGCCCTGGCTTGTAGCTCCCCATCTCCAATTGCTGTTGCTACTGTGTAAATATTTTAAATGGCAGTTTCTTCCATGACTTGGATGCATCCCAAGGGAGGGCAGCAAAGATGGGGAAGAGGCTGGAAGGCATGTCCTCTGGGGAGCAGCTGGGGACTCTGGGTCTGTCTACTTTGGAGCGAAGGAGGCTGAGGGGCAACATCGCTGCTATCTCCAGGTTCCTGAGGAGGGGAAGTGGAGAGGGAGGTGCTGAGCTCTTCTCCCTGGTACCCAGGGCCAGGACACATGGGAATGGCTCTCAGCTGTGTCCATCCGGGGAGGTTCAGCCCTGACATGAGGAAACATTTCTTTACTGAGAGGTGGTCAAACCCTGCAACAGGCTTCCAGGAGAGGTGGTCGATGGCTCACGTCTGTCAGTGTTGAAGAGGCATTTGGGCGACATGCTTAATACCACGCTTTAGCTTCTGCTGAGTGCTGAAGTAGTCAGGCAGTTGGACTAGGTGATCGTTACAGGGCCCTTCCAGCTGAACTGTTCTGTTCTCTCCCATTCTTCTTCCTACCTGCTACGTTTCCAGAAGTAGATGCGGAGGAAATCTCTGATGACATTTCTCCCCAGCCCTGCACGAGCAGAAGGCACCGAATACCCATAACCATATCCCAGCATAGGCGTTGCCTCTGTCATGTTGTGGGAAGGAGGCACGTACCTTCTGATGGAGTGAGAGCTGGGAATCGCCTCAAGGTAGTTGGACAATCTGAACAAACTGGCAAAAAGCAAGTATGAAGTTCAGTTTGTGAAACTCTTCTCTGTTCATCTGGTTGAGTTGGGTTTCCACAGGGTGGCAAAACCTCACAGCTCTGACACTAGTGAGGCTCAAAGATCAAGCCCTCCATCTGAAGCAGGACATGCTCCTCACCTAAGGAGTTGCAAATCTTTCTGAGGTGAACAATACCTGCTCATTTTCTATGGATTCTTTTTTTTCTTCCTTGTACTCATTTTTAGAAATACCCTATCTGTTTTTCATGGAAAAACATGCTAAACCAAAAGAGCCTGAGAACAACAGCACAAAGAGAAGATCCATACGGGTGCTTCTAGGCCTCAGTGGCTGGGACCGGCCCCCCCATGGGACCCCCACCCACCACCAGCGTCTCGTGCCAAGGGCCCAGGGGCCGTGCCTCAGCTCAGCCTGGGGCCTTGGGTCCCTGCCTGAGCCATGTTGTAGGTGTGTGTGCCCGTCTCGTGTCTGCCCCTGTCCCTGGCTGGGCCTGGGCCCTGCTCTGCAGAGAGCGGCTCTCCTGGATGGAGCCCTCAGGGCTCCGTAAGAACTTGTCGTACAGAACTCAAGGCATAACACAGCATAACTATTATATTCTTTTTCTACTCTATCCTATGTATTGTATTCTATTCCATGTGCTCAGCATGAGTCAAATAAGGATGAGAATATTATTTACATGAAATGCCAGGGGGTTTTCAGCTCCAGAAACACTTTCAAGGACACAGAACACAAAGGAGATGAGTGTAAACAGGATTTGATTATATTTTCTTTTATTTTTGGTTATTTTATGTCATTTACTGACTCTGTTTACAGAGCCGATGCTCACAAGCATTAAGACAATGCCCATGTGTAGCCAGGAGCAGGCTGATGCATTCTTCAGTTTAGCTTGAAGAAACATCCCTTGCAATCTGGCAAAGGCAAGTCACAGAACTGCAAGAGCAGCAGGAGAAACACAGGCCAAGCTGCGCCTGTGTCCTTAAGAGGGAGAACGTGAAGAATGAGGATCAGGACAGACCACACACAAAAGAAGAAGACGAGGAAGAGGAAGAAGAAGAAGAGGTACATGAGGAGGAAGAAGAAGAAGAAGAATATGAGGAAGAAGAAGAAGAAGAAGAAGAAGATCTGTGTGATACTGTGAGGTATTTTGCAAAGTATGGCATCTAGCAATGACAAGCAGAGCTTTTCCCCTTTGCAGACTTTCTTGGTTCCTACACTGCTTGGCTAGGGATGCATGAAAAGCGCTCTTGTTCCTGCCCAGTGCTTGTGTTGCACGCAGGGAGAGCTGAAAAGTGGCAGATCCAGATGGCGCAGCAAGCCAGGAGCCCTTGCAAGTACAGGCTGTTTTGCAGCAGGCAGAACTCCTGGGGAAATGGAACCCAGGAAAGAGCAGAGCTGGCCCCTGCTGCAAAGTTGCTCTGGGCAAGAGAGCCTGAGAGAGCCAGGGGCTGTGCTCAATGCTACGAAGTACAAGAAGGAATTCCTAGGAGAACACTTGGCCCCCACCCTGGGACTCCAAGAAGCTTCCTCCCCCCAGCTGCAGGGCACGAGAGGCCATCTTCCTGGTGCTTGAGCAGCAGGCAGGAACCGAGCCAAAAGGGACCAGAGGAGCTCTGAAAAGTGGTCATGCTCAATGCTACAGAGGAAGGCAAAAAACCCCCGGAGACCAGTGCCAATGTGCCCCGGGGGAAAATTCCTTCCTGACCCCAATGCTGGCGATCGGCTGTTCCCTGAGCATGTGAGCAGGACCTGGCTCTTTGTCCCACAGGCTGTTCATGCCTCCCAGGAGCTGCCCAAGCCCTATCCTGCCTTGAGCTGGAGTCATCTCGGGGGCTTCTGAGAGTGCCCAAACACCTCTGGCCGGATTGAACTTGAGGGCAAGAATCCTTCCCGTGCCTGTGAGGACAGCAGGGGCTGCTCCAAAGCACTGGCAGCATCTCTACATCCTATTTCTTACCGCTGCTGGCCCTGGCTCTGCAGGGCATGAAGACAGTGAGCTCTGCAGTGCTCCTCCAGAAGTCATTCTCTTGGTCTTACCATTGCTGTCCAGCTGAAACGACCTGATAGCCTTGGGCACTTGTAGGGGTTGGTGGTTCTTCTAATCTTCTGAGGGCTTTGCATCTGTTCGCTGAACACTGAAGTAGGATTTCTATCCATCAGATGCACTTTGAACGTAATCCTTCGCCATTGCGATTGTTTGTATGCTGTTCGTAGGTTGTCGAAGGTTTGTGGTTGAAGGTTTGTGGTTGGAGGTTGTTTGTTTAGGGTTTCTTGTTTCAGGCTTGTTTGGTTGGGGTTGGTTGTTTCAGGTTGTTTAGTTTAGGTTGGTTGGTGGAGGCTATTTTGGTTTGGATTGGTTGAGGTTGTTTGTTCTAGGTTGGCTTAGGTCATTTGGTGTAGGTTTGAGGCTGGCTGGTTGGTTGAGGTTGGTTGGCTGGTTGAGGCTGGTTGGCTGGTTGTGGCTGGTTGTTTACAGGTGGTTGGTTTTGTTTGCTTTTTTTACACTCAATTAGGTTCTAATTAGGTTGTTGGTAGATTCTTTGTTTCTACCTTGTTTGAAGCTTGTTGTTTTGAATGTTGGTTTAAGATGGTTGCTTTGGCTGGGTTTCCGTGACTTCTTTACGTGAGTCGTTTTAGGGTTGATTTCTGTGGTTGGTTGCTTGATGCTGTATGAGGTTGCTTCTAGGTTCTTTGTAGGTTTTTTATAGGTTGCGTGTTCATAAGGCATTGAAACCTTGTTGTTTTAGGTTGTTGAAGGCTGGTAAAGTTTAGTTTAGGTTGGTGGTCTTAAGGTACTTGCTTTAGGTTTCTGTTTTAGCTTGGTTTAGGGTGTTGGTGTCATTTTGTGCAAGCTGATTTGTGGTGTTTGTTTTAGGTGGTTTGGTTTTTCTCATTTTTGTTAGGCTGTTGGGTTGATTGTTTTTCAGAGAGATTCTTTGAGGTAGGTTGTGTTAGTCTGGTTTAGGTTGTTAGTTGAGGTTTCTTGGTTTGGGCTGTTTAGGTCGGTTTAGGTTTTTTTTGAGGAAGGTTGTTTGAGGGTGGTTGTTAGAGGCTGGTTCTTGAAGGCTGATTGGTTAAGGTTGGCTGGTTTAGGTTGGTTGGGTGAGGTGCTTTTTGGTGGAGGTTATTTTAGTTGGTTCTTGTAGGGTGGTAGTTTTAGATGGGATGTTCTAAGCGGGTTTTTTTTAGGGTATTTTCTTGGCTTTTTAAGTTTTAGGTTGGTTTAGGTCATTTGGTTGAGCTTGTTTGCTTTAGCGTGGTTTAGGTCATTCACTTTAGGTTCTTTAGATTATTTTAGCTTGGGTGTTTTAGAAGTAGGTTTGATTGCTAATGTTTAGGTTCATGTGTTTCTGTTTAGCTAGCTTTGGGTTGGTTGGATTAGGATGTTTGAGTTGTTTTTTAGGTCAATTGGTTTGAGATGTTTGCTTTCCCTGTGTTCTGTTAGTTGTTTGAGGGTGGTTTTTTGAGGCTGGTTGTTTGAGGTAGGTTGTTTGCAGGTTGTGTGCCTGTAGGGCCTTGAAGCTTGGTTGTTGTGGGGCAGTTGAAGTTGGGTTTTGGTTGGTTGTCTTAGGCTGCTTGATTTAGGTTTGCTGGTTTAGCTTGGTTGAGGTTGTCTAGTTGGTGGCTTGAAGTTGTTTGGTGTCATTTTAAGGTTGAGTTCTAGTGTTGGTTTTAGGTGTTTTGGTAGTTCTTGTTTTTATGAGGCTGTTTGGTTGATGTTGTTTGAGGAAGATTCTTTAGGGTTGGCTGCTAGAGGTTGGTTTAGGTTTTTGGTCTAGGTATCTTGGTTGAGGTTGTTCAGGTTGGTTTAGGTCATTTGGGTTAGGTCGTTTAGCTTAGGTGGTTTGAGGCTGGCTGTTGGAGGCTGGTTGGCTGAGGCTGGTTGCTTGAGCTTGGTTGGTTGGTTGGGACTGGTTGGTTACAGCTGGTAGGTTTTGGTTGCTTTTTACCCTCTCTTAGGTTCTGTGTAGTTCTTTGTAGCTTGTTTGTGTTACCTTGTTTGTTTGAAGCTTGTTTGTCTGAATGTTGGTTTAAGTTGGTTGTTTTAGCTCTGTTGACATGAGTTATTTTAGGGCTGATTTGTGAGAGTGGTTGTTTGATGCCGTATGAGGTTGTTTCTAGCTTCTTTGTAGGTTGTGTCTTCGCAAGGCATTTAGACCTTGTTGGTTTAGGTTTTTGAAGGCTGGTAAAGTTTGGTTTGGGTTGGTGTTCTCAGGTTATTTTTTTTTAGGTTTCTGTTTTATCTTGGTTTAGGTTGGTTCTAGCAGGCTGGTTTAGGTTGTTTGATGTCTTTTTAGGAAGGTTAATTTGTGTTGTTTGGTTTAGGTGGTTTGTTTTTTCAGGTTTTTGTTAGGCTGTCCAGCAGATGTTTTTTCATACAGGTTCTTTGGGGTAGGTTGTGTTAGTCTGGTTTAGGTTTGGTTGAGGTATCTTAATTCAGTTTGTTTAGGTGGTTTTAGGTTTTTTGGGGGAAGGTTGTTTGAGGGTGGTTGTTAGAGGCTGGTTCTTGAAGGGTGATTGGTTAAGGTTGGCTGGTTTAGGTTGGTTGGTTGAGGTTATTTTAGTTGGGTTTTTTTAGGTTGGTAGTTTTATGTGGGACGTTCTAAGCTCTTTTTGTTGAGGATGTTTTTTTGTTTGTTTGTTTTAGGTTGGTTTAGGTCATTTGGTTTAGCTTGTTGCTTTAGCGTGGTTTAGGTCACTGGATTTAGGTTCTTTAGATTTAGCTTGGGTGTTTTAGAAGTAGGTTTGATTTCTGATGTTTAGGTTCATGTGTTTCTGTTTAGCTAGCTTTGGGTTGGTTGGATGGGGTTGTTTGAGTTGTGTTAGGTCAATTGGTTTGAGTTGGTTGCTTTAGCTGTGTTTCTGTTAGTTGTTTGAGGGTGTTTTTTTGAGGCTGGTTGTTTGCAGGTTGTGTGTTTGTAGGGCCTTGAAGCTTGGTTGTTGTGGGGCAGTTGAAGTTGGGTTTTGGTTGGTTGTCTTAGGCTGCTTGATTTAGGTTTGCTGGTTTAGCTTGGTTGAGGTTGTCTAGTTGGTGGCTTGAAGTTGTTTGGTGTCATTTGAGGGTTGAGTTCTAGTGTTGGTTTTAGGTGTTTTGGTAGCTCTTGTATTTATGAGGCTGTTTGGTTGATGTTGTTTGAGGAAGATTCTTTAGGGTTGCTGCTAGAGTTTGGTTTAGGTTTTTGGTCTAGGTATCTTGGTTGAGGTTGTTTAGGTTGGTTTAGGTCATTTGGGTTAGGTGGTTTGAGGCTGGCTGTTTGAGGCTGGTTGGCTGAGGCTGGTTGGCTGAGGCTGGTTACTAGAGTTTTGTTGGTTGGTTGGGGTTGGTTGTTTGCAGTTGACTGGTTTCTTTTCTTACCCTCTGTTGGGTTGTGTGTAGTTCTTTATAGCTTGTTTCTGTCTTCTTTGTTCCTCTCTTCTTTTTATAGCTTCTTTGTGTTACCTTGTTTAGAAGCTTGTTTGTGTGAATGTTGGTTTAAGTTGGTTGTTTTAGCTCTGTTTACACTAGTTGTTTTAGGGTTGATTTGTGAGGTTGGTTGTTTGATGCTGTATGAGGTTGTTTCTAGGTTCTTTGTGGGCAGCGTGTTCGTAAGGAATTTAAACTTTTTTGGTTTGATTGTTGAAGGTTGGTAAAGTTTGGTTTGGGTTGGTGGTCTTAAGTTACTTGGTTTAGATTTCTGTTTTAGCTTGGTTTAGGTTGGTTATTGCCGGTTGGTTGTTGTAGATTATTTGATGTCATTTTGTGAAGGCTGATTTGTGTTGTTTGTTTTAGGTGGTTTGTTTTCTCTCGTTCTTGTTAGGCTGTTTGGTTCTTTGGGGTAGGTTGTGTTAGTCTGGTTTAGGTTTTTGGCTGAGGTATCTTAATTCAGTTTGTTTAGTTGGTTTTAGTTTTTTGGGGGCAAGGTTGTTTGAAGGTGGTTGTTAGAGGCTGGTTCTTCAAGGGCGATTGGTTAGGATTGGCTGGTTTAGGTTGGTTGGGTGAGGTGTGTTTTGGTTGAGGTTATTGTAGTTGGTTCTTTTACGTTGGTATTTTAGTTTGGTTGTTTTCGGTGGGATGTTCTAAGCTGGTTTTGTTTAGGATGTTTTCTTTTTTTGTTGTTTTAAGTTGGTTTGGGTTATTTGGTTGAGCTTGTTTGCTTTAGCATGCTTTAGATCATTGGATTTAGGTTCTTTAGATTATTTTAGGTTGGGTGTTTTAGACTGGTTCTTTTAGGTTTGTGATTTCAGTACGTTGGTGTATGAATGTGTTTTTAAGTACATTTGTTGAAGTAGGTTGGCTTTATGTTGTTTGGGTTGGTTTCAGTGTTGGATTAGGTTGTTGGAGTTGTCTTTAGGTCGATTGGTTTAGGTAGTTGTTTTTTGGTTGCGTTGTTCTAAGACAGGCTGGTTCAGGGTTTTTGGTTTAGCGTGGTTTAGGTTGTTCCGTTAAGGGTTCTTCATGTTCCTTGTTATAGGTATCCTGGCTTAAGTAGGTTGGTTTCTGAAGTTTGTTTGATGTAGGTTGTTTTGTTTGAGGTGAGTCGTGCAGGGCTCAAGGCCCACCTTGGTGGAGCAGGAGCAGCAGGCAGGCATGCCAAATGTGCAAAAGAATTTGTGGCAAGGGGCCGTGCTCCTCACTGCATAGGAAGGCACGAAACCGCAGGAGATGCTTGCTGGCCCACATGGGGAAAAGAAGCTTTTGTCCCCCAGCTGGAGGGCACGAGAGGCCATCTTCCTGGTGCTTGAGCAGCAGGCAGCGACCGAGGCACAAGGGCCCAGAGGAGCCCTGACAAGTGGTCTTGCTCGATGCTGCAGAGGAAGGCAAAAAAGCCCCGGGGACCAGTGCCAATGTGCCCTGGGGGAAAATTCCTTCCCGACCTCAGCCAGTGCTGGCAATCGGCTGTTCCCTGAGCATGGGAGCCAGACCTGGCTCCTTGTTCCACAAGCTGCTCCCGCCTCCCAGGAGCTGGCCAAGCCCTATTCTCCCTTGACTTGGAGACATCTCAGGGGCTTCCAAGAGTGTGCAAATATATCTCGTTGGATTGGCCTTGGGGGCAAGAATCCTTCCCATATCTGTCAGGACAGCAGGGGCTGCTCCAAAGCACTGGGACCCCTGGCAGCATCTCTGCATCCTATTTCTTACCGCTGCTGGCCCTGGCTCTGCCGGGGATGAAGACAGCCAGCTCTGCAGTGCTCCTCCACAAGTCATTCCCTTGCTCTTACCACTGCTGTCCAGCTGGGAAGGGTTTCCGTCAAAAGATGAGCCTTGCAGCAGAGAACCTCCAGCAGCCTCGTCCAGCCTCCAGTCTTCTCCTCCCTCAGCCCCCACCAAGGAATTCCACCGGTTCCTCAAGTGCTTCCCCTGGGATGTGTTGGGGCTGCCCCCAGGCCAGCTCTGGCACTGGACACGGGAAGCTGCTCCTTTTGCTCCTGCCCGGGGCGTTGTGACGGCTGCGTTGCCGGGTGCTGGCATTGTGACATGGGGGTGACAGAGCCACACGTGTGCAGCCCCACCCGCCTCCACTCCGCCCAGCATTCTATGGAGGAAGCCTTTGGGGTGCTGTCCCCGAGGCAGTCCCTGTGCTCAGGAGGCCCAGGGGCTGTCCCTGCCGTTTGGTGGCCGTGCACTGAGAACAGCTGCTGGGTGGCCCTGACTCTCCTCCTTTGCCATTCGGCTTGTTTGTAGGGAGTTGGAGGTTTGCTGTTGGAGGTTCATTGTTCGAGGTTGTTGATTTAGGGTTTCCTGTTTCAGGCTTGTTTGTTTGAGGTTGGTTGTTTCAGGTTGTTTGGTTTAGGTTGCTTTGTGGAGGCTGTTTTGGTTGAGGATGGTTGAGGTTGGTTGTTCTAGGCTGGTTTAGGTTGGTTGAGGCCTGTTGTTTGAGGTTGGTTGTTTGAGTCTGGTTGCTTGGCCGGTTGAGGCTGTTTGTTTACAGCTGGCTTTTTGTGGTTGTTTTATTCATACTGAATTAGGTTCGAATTAGGTTGTTTGTAGATTCTTTGTTTGTAGGTTGTTTGTAGCTTCTTTGTTTCTACCTTGTTAGAAGCTTGTTGCTGTTTTGAGTGGTGGTTTAAGTTGGTTGCTTTAGCTAGGTTTTTATGAGTTGTTTGAGGGTATTTTGTTGTGGTTGGTTATTTGAGGAAGTTTGTTTGTACTTTGTGTGTTTGTAGGCCATTTCCGCTTGGTTAGTTTGGGGCTGTTGAAGCTGGATTTAAGGTGGTTGTCTTGTGTTGCTTGTTTTGGGTTTTTTGGTATAGCTTGGTTGAGGTTGGTTATTTGGTGTCTTGAGGTTGTTTGGTGTCATTTGAAGGTTGATTTCTGGTTTAGGAGGTCCAGGTGTCTGTCTCTGCCATTTGTTGGCCATGCACTGGCCAGAGCTGCTGCGTGTCTCTGATGCCTCCTTTTCCATTTAGTTTCCCAGGACAAGCCTCATGCATTTACTGTTGTCTCAGGTTTTGGCAGAGAGCAGTCCTGCAACCCAGAGACTAACGATATTAGCTCTCCCCTGTCTGCACTAGAGGGTTCCCTTTTGCTACCTAGTTATCTGAGTGTGAGGTCCACCAGTGTGGGAACAGTACCTTTCCATTTTTGGAGACTAAAATTGAAAGGGATGATTCTCCTGCAGAGGGATCTGGACAGTTGGAGAACTGGGCAGTCACCAACTGCATGAAGTTCAACAAGAGCTAGTACCAGATTTTGTACCTGGGACACGGCAGCCCTGGCTGTACCTATAGACTGGGGGACGAGATGCTGGAAAGCAGCTCTGTGGAGAGGGATCTGGGGCTTCTGGTCGACAGCAAGTTGAACATTGCAGTTTGCCCTGGCAGCCAAGAGGGGCAACCGTGTCCTGGGTGCAGCAAGCACAGCGTTGCCAGCCGGGCGAGGGAGGTGGTTGTCCCGCTCTGCTCTGCACTGGTGCGGCCTCGCCTGGAGCCCTGTGTGCAGTTCTGGGAGACACAGGATAAAAAGGGTCTAAAGCTACTGGAGAGTGTCCAGAGGAGGGCTCCGAAGTTGGTAAAGGGTTTGGAGGGGAAGCCGTATGAGGAGCGGCTAAAGTCACTTGGTTTGTTCAGCCTGGAGGAGCCTGAGGGGAGAGCTCATTGCAGTCTACAGCTTCCTCACGAGGGGCAGGAGGAGGGGCAGGCACCAAACTGTTCTCTTTAGTGACCAATGACAGGACTCAAGGGAATGGCAGAAAGATGTGCCAGGGGAAGTTTGGGTTGGTCATTAGGAAAAGGTTCTTCCCCCAGAGGGTGCTGGAGCACGGGAACAGGCTCCCCGGGGAGGTGTCACAGCCCCAAGCCTGACAGTGTTCGAGAAGAGACTGGACAAGGCCCTCAGACACACGGTGTGAACTGCGGGGTTGTCCTGTGCAGGGACAGGAGTTGGACCCGATGATCCTTGTGTATCCCTTCCAACTCAAGACATTCTGTGATTCTGCGATCAATAAAATGTATAATCTAATACCCAGTGATGTTCCTGCAGGCTATTTTCAAGTCTGTACACTAGCACTCAAAACTGCAATATTTCTGTTGTGTTTTATAAATTTAGGCCCCTTCTTTTCATTGGTAAGTTTAATGGCATAGGATATTAACTTCAAAGCAAGAGAAGTCTGGAAGCACTCTTCAGTCCATAGGAAGCACCGTATGTAAGAACCTGTATTGTTTTGCTCACAATTATATATGCAATATTCAAATATTAATTGCTTCATTGCTTCTTACATTAACTGTGAAACTTACTATTTTCAAAACTATAGGTTGGTTTGTTTGTTTGCTTTAACAAGTATAGTTTCTACAAGAAATCGTCTCTTTCATGTGTGCACTCATAGCACTGAAATACCTTCCTGGCTTTAGATTTCTTTTTGCCTTACTGCAACTCAGGAAGAAATTTTATATTCGGGTAATAAAACTCTTCAACTTAAATGTTAATAATGGAAAAGCGGATAAAAATAGTGAAGTACTGAACTGTTAGAAAGGCGTGGAAGATACTGATAAGAAGTGGGAGCTAGTTTTCCACATAGGTCTGCTCGTCCATACACACCTTGCAAGTAGCACTCTTGACTCCCAGCTGCTTGGCGTATGCATGATTAGGAGTTCTCTGTCTTAAATGCTTTTGTTACGAAGGCCAACATGAGTTGGGCAGAGTATAAAATAGGAAAGATCTTCATGTGCCAGCATTTCTGTTGGTGAAAGTTCCTTTGACTGCCTGGGACATGAAGCACTGAGGAGGAGGAACCCAGCACTCAAACGGAACAGTGTCAGTCCTGTTTACTCGGGTATTCTGCTCACCTTTATCCACAGCACTCCTTTGGCTTAAGCCACAATGCTTTAGTTCAAACCACAGTCACTATTCCCTTTCTAAAGGGCTACAAAGGTCAGTGCAAGAGTCTGCAGGAATATACTGCTTCTGAGGAGGGGTGCAGCGAATCTCTGCCCTCATCAGGCTGAGGGTCTGCAGGGAGGTGCTCCTATGTGGATGTACTTTACAACACTAAGCAGGTGCCAATGTTAAGTGGCATTCTTCTGTGGATGAGCAAGTTTTGCAGCCCTGGGTGCAGCAAGCACAGCATTGCCAGCCGGGCGAGGGAGGTGGTTGTCCCGCTCTGCTCTGCACTGGTGCGGCCTCGCCTGGAGCCCTGTGTGCAGTTCTGGGAGACACAGGATAAAAAGGATCTAAAGCTACTGGAGAGTGTCCAGAAGAGGGCTACGAAGTTGGTGAAGGGTTTGGAGGGGAAGCCGTATGAGGAGCGACTAAAGTCACTTGGTTTGTTCAGCCTGGAGAAGAGGAGACGAGCAGTGGAACAGGCTCCCCAGGGAGGTGTCCCGGCCCCAAGCCTGACAGTGCTCAAGAAGCAATTGGACAACGCACTCAGACACATGGTGTGAATTTTGGGGTTCTCCTATGCAGGGACGGGCGTTGGACTCAATCCTTTTGAATCCCTTCCAACTCAGGACATTCTATGATTCTATGAAGCTGTCCTGGGTCACTGAGGGGGGGCAACGAGAGGAGGTGGTCTGAGTCAGGTGACCACGAATTGACCAATTGGAGTATTCCATCCCATTCACGACTTCCTGGATTTAAAAGGTGGACCCGAAGGACTCTCTCTCTCTTCGGCTGGGTCTCCTGCTGGTTTGCTTTGTCTCTGCATTTTTTTTTCTGCTGTCCCTGCAAGCTGAGGCCTCGTGACAAACTGGATCTAGTTCTGGTTGGCTGAAGGACCCTGCCGGAATGGCTGCTGGGAATTGCAAGACTGGTTCTATAATATTTGTTCTGCTTTATTTTTCTCTATTTTTATTTAGTAGCGTTAGTAAAATGTTTTCAAATTTTCCAGCTTTCTTCTCTCTGTTCTTCTTTTCCTTTCCTCTCAAAATCGCCTGTCCTTAGTGAAAAAGGGGGACGAGAGGGGGGGCGGAAAACGGGAGGGGGGAAGAGGGTTAAGGAAAATACGTCTGCCGCGGTTTTTGATTGTCTCCCCGCGATCAAACCACGACAGAAGGCAATTTCTATATATTTATGTGTAAGTTAAGCTAGAAGTTTTATGGGAAGAGCTTTTCGATACGCCTCTGACAGGATCTGATCCTCACAGGAAATACTATGATGTTGGGCTTTTATGTAGTCACAGAATCTAGATACTAGGAATCATGTAAAGGAAAAATCCTTCTGTCTTCCGAATAGCAAAGGTCGTTCTAGACATTGTATTTTCTAATGTTTTTACTTCATTTAGTTTTCAAATTTCTCTCCATGTAAAAGCACAGGTGGATCTTAGCAGCAGTAAATTGAAATGGTGCTAAGTTTTTGTTTTTCCTCTTTAATTGTAATCTTTTTACACAGTAGTGCATTGCCGTGGCTTGTTGCTCCCCATCTCCAATTGCTGTTGCTACTGTGTAAATATTTTAAATGGCAGTTTCTTCCATGACTTGGATGCATCCCAAGGAGGGCAGCAAAGCTGGGGAAGGGGCTGGAAGGCATGTCCTCTGGGGAGCAGCTGGGGACTCTGGGTCTGTCTACTTTGGAGCGAAGGAGGCTGAGGGGCAACTTCGCTGCTATCTCCAGGTTCCTGAGGAGGGGAAGTGGAGAGGGAGGTGCTGAGCTCTTCTCCCTGGTACCCAGGGCCAGGACACATGGGAATGGCTCTCAGCTGTGTCCATCCGGGGAGGTTCAGCCCTGACATGAGGAAACATTTCTTTACTGAGAGGTGGTCAAACCCTGCAACAGGCTTCCAGGAGAGGTGGTCGATGCCTCACGTCTGTCAGTGTTGAAGAGGCATTTGGGCAACCTGCTTAATACCATGCTTTAGCTTCTGCTGAGTGCTGAAGTAGTCAGGCAGTTGGACTAGGTGATCGTTACAGGGCCCTTCCAGCTGAGCTATTCTGTTCTCTCCCATTCTTCTTCCTACCTGCTACTTTCCCAGAAGTAGATGCAGAGGAAATCTCTGATGACATTTCTCCCCAGCCCTGCACGAGCAGAAGGCACCGAATACCTATAACCATATCCCAGCATAGGCGTTGCCTCTGTCATGTTGTGGGAAGGAGGCACGTACCTTCTGATGGAGTGAGAGCTGGGAATCGCCTCAAGGTAGTTGGACAATCTGAACAAACTGGCAAAAAGCAAGTATGAAGTTCAGTTTGTGAAACTCTTCTCTGCTCATCTGGTTGAGTTGGGTTTCCACAGGGTGGCAAAACCTCACAGCTCTGACACTAGTGAGGCTCAAAGATCAAGCCCTCCATCAGAAGCAGGACATGCTCCTCACCTAAGGAGTTGCAAATCTTTCTGAGGTGAACAATACCTGCTCATTTTCTATGGATTCTTTATTTCTTCCTTGTACTCATTTTTAGAAATACCCTATCTGTTTTTCATGGAAAAACATGCTAAACCAAAAGAGCCTGAGAACAACAGTAGAGAGAGAAGATCCATATGGGTGCTCCTAGGCCTCAGTGGCTGGGACCGAACCCCCATGGGACCCCCACCCACCGCCAGCGTCTCGTGCCAAGGGCCCAGGGGCCGTGCCTCAGCTCAGCCTGGGGCCTTGGGTCCCTGCCTGAGCCATGTTGTAGGTGTGTGTGCCCGTCTCGTGTCTGCCCCTGTCCCTGGCTGGGCCTGGGCCCTGCTCTGCAGAGAGCGGCTCTCCTGGATGGAGCCCTCAGGGCTCCGTAAGAACTTGTCGTACAGAACTCAAGGCATAACACAGCATAACTATTATATTCTTTTTCTACTCTGTCATATGTATTGTATTCTATTCCATGTGCTCAGCATGAGTCAAATAAGGATGAGAATATTATTTACATGAAATGCCAGGGGGTTTTCAGCTCCAGAAACACTTTCAAGGACACAGAACACAAAGGAGACGAGTGGAAACAGGATTTGATTATATTTTCTTTTATTTTTGGTTATTTTATGTCATTTACTGACTCTGTTTACAGAGCCGATGCTCACAAGCATTAAGACAATGCCCACATGTAGCCAGGAGCAGGCTGATGCATTCTTCAGTTTAGCTTGAAGAAACATCCCTTGCAATCTGGCAAAGGCAAGTCACAGAACTGCAAGAGCAGCAGGAGAAACACAGGCCAAGCTGCCCCTGTGTCCTGAAGAGGGAGAACGTGAGGAATGAGGATCAGGACAGACCACACACAAAAGAATAAGACGAGGAAGAGGAAGAAGAAGAAGAGGCAGATGAGGAAGAAGAAGAAGAATATGAGAAAGAAGAAGAAGAAGAAGATCTGTGTGATACTGTGAGGTATTTTGCAAAGTATGGCATCTAGCAATGACAAGCAGAGTTTCTCCCCTTTGCAGACTTTCTTGGTTCCTACACTGCTTGGCTAGGGATGCACGAAAAGCGCTCTTGTTCCTGCCCAGTGCTTGTGTTGCACGCAGGGAGAGCTGAAAAGTGGCAGATCCAGATGGTGCAGCAAGCCAGGAGCCCTCGCAAGTACAGGCTGTTTTGCAGCAGCCAGAACTCCTGGGGAAATGGAACCCAGGAAAGAGCAGAGCTGGCCCCTGCTGCAAAGTTGCTCTGGGCAAGAGAGCCTGAGAGAGCCGGGGGCTGTGCTCAATGCTACGAAGTACAAGAAGGAATTCCTAGGAGAACACTTGGCCCCCACCCTGGGACTCCAAGAAGCTTCCTCCCCCCCAGCTGCAGGGCATGAGAGGCCATCTTCCTGGTGCTTGAGCAGCAGGCAGGAAGCGAGCCAAAAGGGACCAGAGGAGCTCTGAAAAGTGGTCATGCTCAATGCTACAGAGGAAGGCAAAAAACCCCCGGAGACCAGTGCCAATGTGCCCCGGGGGAAAATTCCTTCCTGACCCCAATGCTGGCGATCGGCTGTTCCCTGAGCATGTGAGCAGGGCCTGGCTCCTTGTCCCACAGGCTGTTCCTGCCTCCCAGGAGCTGCCCAAGCCCTATCCTGCCTTGAGCTGGAGTCATCTCGGGGGCTTCTCAGAGTGCCCAAACGCCTCTGGCTGGATTGAACTTGAGGGCAAGAATCCTTCCCGTGCCTGTGAGGACAGCAGGGGCTGCTCCAAAGCACTGGCAGCATCTCTACATCCTATTTCTTACCGCTGCTGGCCCTGGCTCTGCAGGGCATGAAGACAGTGAGCTCTGCAGTGCTCCTCCAGAAGTCATTCTCTTGGTCTTACCATTGCTGTCCAGCTGAAACGACCTGATAGCCTTGGGCACTTGTAGGGGTTGGTGGTTCTTCTAATCTTCTGAGGGCTTTGCATCTGTTCCCTGAACACTGAAGTAGGATTTCTAGCCATCAGATGCACTTTGAACGTAATCCTTCGCCATTGCGATTGTTTGTATGGTGTTCGTAGGTTGTTGAAGGTTTGTGGTTGAAGGTTGTTTGTTTAGGGTTTCTTGTTTCAGGCTTGTTTGGTTGGGGTTGGTTGTTTCAGGTTGTTTAGTTTAGGTTGGTTGGTGGAGGCTATTTTGGTTTGGATTGGTTGAGGTTGTTTGTTCTTGGTTGGCTTAGGTCATTTGGTGTAGGTTTGAGGCTGGCTGGTTGGTTGAGGTTGGTTGGCTGGTTGAGGCTGGTTGGCTGGTTGTGGCTGGTTGTTTACAGGTGGTTGGTTTTGTTTGCTTTTTTTACACTCCATTAGGTTCTAATTAGGTTGTTGGTAGATTCTTTGTTTCTACCTTGTTTGAAGCTTGTTGTTTTGAATGTTGGTTTAAGATGGTTGCTTTGGCTGGGTTTCCGTGACTTCTTTACGTGAGTCGTTTTAGGGTTGATTTCTGTGGTTGGTTGCTTGATGCTGTATGAGGTTGCTTCTAGGTTCTTTGTAGGTTCTTTGTAGGTTGCGTGTTCGTAAGGCATTGAAACCTTGTTGTTTTAGGTTGTTGAAGGTTGGTAAAGTTTAGTTTAGGTTGGTGGTCTTAAGGTACTTGCTTTAGGTTTCTGTTTTAGCTTGGTTTAGGGTGTTGGATGTCATTTTGTGAAAGCTGATTTGTGGTGTTTGTTTTAGGTGGTTTGGCTTTTCTCATTTTTGTTAGGCTGTTTGGTTGATTGTTTTTCAGAGAGATTCTTTGAGGTAGGTTGTGTTAGTCTGGTTTAGGTTGTTAGTTGAGGTTTCTTGGTTTGGGCTGTTTAGGTCGGTTTAGGTTTTTTTTGAGGAAGGTTGTTTGAGGGTGGTTGTTAGAGGCTGGTTCTTGAAGGCTGATTGGTTAAGGTTGGCTGGTTTAGGTTGGTTGAGTGAGGTGCTTTTTGGTTGAGGTTATTTTAGTTGGTTCTTGTAGGTTGGTAGTTTTAGATGGGATGTTCTAAGCGGGTTTTTTTTAGGGTATTTTCTTGTTTTTTTAAGTTTTAGGTTGGTTTAGGTCATTCGGTTGAGCTTTTTGCTTTAGCGTGGTTTAGGTCATTCACTTTAGGTTCTTTAGATTATTTTAGCTTGGGTGTTTTAGAAGTAGGTTTGATTGCTGATGTTTAGGTTCATGTGTTTCTGTTTAGCTAGCTTTGGGGTGGTTGGACTAGGATGTTTGAGTTGTTTTTTAGGTCAATTGGTTTGAGATGTTTGCTTTACCTGTTTCTGTTAGTTGTTTGAGGGTGTTTTTCTGAGGCTGGTTGTTTGAGGTAGGTTGTTTGCAGGTTGTGTGCTTGTAGGGCCTTGAAGCTTGGTTGTTGTGGGGCAGTTGAAGTTGGGTTTTGGTTGGTTGTCTTAGGCTGCTTGATTTAGGTTTGCTGGTTTAGCTTGGTTGAGGTTGTCTAGTTGGTGGCTTGAAGTTGTTTGGTGTCATTTTAAGGTTGAGTTCTAGTGTTGGTTTTAGGTGTTTTGGTAGTTCTTGTTTTTATGAGGCTGTTTGGCTGATGTTGTTTGAGGAAGATTCTTTAGGGTTGGCTGCTAGAGTTTGGTTTAGGTTTTTGGTCTAGGTATCTTGGTTGAGGTTGTTTAGGTTGGTTTAGGTCATTTGGGTTAGGTCATTTAGCTTAGGTGGTTTGAGGCTGACTGTTTGAGGCTGGTTGGCTGAGGCTGGTGGCTTGAGCTTGGTTGGTTGGTTGGGACTGGTTGTTTACAGCTGGTAGGTTTTGGTTGCTTTTCACCCTCTCTTAGGTTCTGTGTAGTTCTTTGTAGCTTGTTTGTGTTACCTTGTTTGTTTGAAGCTTGTTTGTCTGAATGTTGGTTTAAGTTGGTTGTTTTAGCTCTGTTTACACTAGTTGTTTTAGGGTTGATTTTTGAGGTTGGTTGTTTGATGCTGTATGAGGTTGTTTCTAGGTTCTTTGTGGGCAGCGTGTTCGTAAGGGATTTAAACTTTTTTGGTTTGATTCTGGAAGGTTGGCAAAGTTTGGTTTGGGTTGGTGGTCTTAAGTTATTTGTTTTAGATTTCCGTTTTAGCTTGGTTTAGGTTGGTTATTGCCGGTTGGTTGTTGTAGATTATTTGATGTCATTTTGTGAAGGCTGATTTGTGTTGTTTGTCTTAGGTGGTTTGTTTTCTCTCGTTCTTGTTAGGCTGTTTGGTTCTTTGGGGTAGGTTGTGTTAGTCTGGTTTAGGTTTTTGGTTGAGGTATCTTAATTCAGGTTGTTTAGTTGGTTTTAGTTTTTTGGGGGGAAGGTTGTTTGAGGGTGGTTGTTAGAGGCTGGTTCTTGAAGGGTGATTGGTTAGGGTTGGCTGGTTTAGGTTGGTTGGGCGAGGTGCTTTTTGGTTGAGGTTATTGTAGTTGGTTCTTTTACGCTGGTATTTTAGTTTGGTTGTTTTCGGTGGGATGTTCTAAGCTGGTTTTGTTTAGGATGTTTTCTTTTTTTGTTGTTTTAAGTTGGTTTGGGTTATTTGGTTGAGCTTGTTTGCTTTAGCATGCTTTAGACCATTGGATTTAGGTTCTTTAGATTATTTTAGGTTGGGTGTTTTAGACTGGTTCTTTTAGGTTTGTGATTTCAGTACGTTGGTGTATGAATGTGTTTTTAAGTACATTTGTTGAAGTAGGTTGGCTTTATGTTGTTTGGGTTGGTTTCAGTGTTTCTGTTTAGCTTAGTTGAGGCTGGTTGGATTAGGTTGTTGGAGTTGTCTTTAGGTCGATTGGTTTAGGTAGTGTTTTTTGGGTTGCGTTGTTCGAAGACAGGCTGGTTCAGGGTTTTTGGTTTAGCGTGGTTTAGGTTGTTCCGTTAAGGGTTCTTCATGTTCCTTGTTATAGGTATCCTGGCTTAAGTAGGTTGGTTTCTGAAGTTTGTTTGATGTAGGTTGTTTTGTTTGAGGTGAGTTGTGCAGGGCTCAAGGCCCACCTTGGTGGAGCAGGAGCAGCAGGCAGGCATGCCAAATGTGCAAAAGAATTTGTGGCAAGGGGCCGTGCTCCTCACTGCATAGGAAGGCACGAAACCGCAGGAGATGCTTGCTGGCCCACATGGGGAAAAGAAGCTTTTGTCCCCCAGCTGGAGGGCACGAGAGGCCATCTTCCTGGTGCTTGAGCAGCAGGCAGCGACCGAGGCACAAGGGCCCAGAGGAGCCCTGACAAGTGGTCTTGCTGGATGCTGCAGAGGAAGGCAAAAAAGCCCCGGGGACCAGTGCCAGTGTGCCCTGGGGGAAGATTCCTTCCTGACCCCAGCCAGTGCTGGCGATCGGCTCTTCCCTGAGCATGGGAGCCAGACCTGGCTCCTTGTCCCACAGGCTGCTCCCGCCTCCCAGGAGCTGCCCAAGCCCTATTCTCCCTTGACTTGGAGACATCTCAGGGGCTTCCAAGAGTGTGCAAATATCTCCAGTCAGATTGGCCTTGGGGGCAAGAATCCTTCCCATATCCGTCAGGACAGCAGGGGCTGCTCGAAAGCACTGGGACCCCTGGCAGCATCTCTGCATCCTATTTCTTACCACTGCTGGCCCTGGCTCTGCAGGGGATGAAGACAGCCAGCTCTGCAGTGCTCCTCCACAAGTCATTCCCTTGCTCTTACCACTGCTGTCCAGCTGGGAAGGGTTTCCGTCAAAAGATGAGCCTTGCAGCAGAGAACCTCCAGCAGCCTCGTCCAGCCTCCAGTCTTCTCCTCCCTCAGCCCCCACCAAGGAATTCCACCGGTTCCTCAAGTGCTTCCCCTGGGATGTGTTGGGGCTGCCCCCAGGCCAGCTCTGGCACTGGACACGGGAAGCTGCTCCTTTTGCTCCTGCCCGGGGCGTTGTGACGGCTGCGTTGCCGGGTGCTGGCATTGTGACATGGGGGTGACAGAGCCACAGGCGTGCAGCCCCACCCGCCCCCCCTCCGCCCAGCATTCTATGGAGGAAGCCTTTGGGGTGCTGTCCCCGAGGCAGTCCCTGTGCTCAGGAGGCCCAGGGGCTGTCCCTGCCGTTTGGTGGCCGTGCACTGAGAACAGCTGCTGGGTGGCCCTGACTCTCCTCCTTTGCCATTCGGCTTGTTTGTAGGGAGTTGGAGGTTTGCTGTTGGAGGTTCATTGTTCGAGGCTGTTGATTTAGGGTTTCCTGTTTCAGGCTTGTTTGTTTGAGGTTGGTTGTTTCAGGTTGTTTGGTTTAGGTTGCTTTGTGGAGGCTGTTTTGGTTGAGGATGGTTGAGGTTGGTTGTTCTAGGCTGGTTTAGGTTGGTTGAGGCCTGTTGTTTGAGGTTGGTTGTTTGAGTCTGGTTGCTTGGCCGGTTGAGGCTGTTTGTTTACAGCTGGCTTTTTGTGGTTGTTTTATTCATACTGAATTAGGTTCGAATTAGGTTGTTTGTAGATTCTTTGTTTGTAGGTTGTTTGTAGCTTCTTTGTTTCTACCTTGTTAGAAGCTTGTTGCTGTTTTGAGTGGTGGTTTAAGTTGGTTGCTTTAGCTAGGTTTTTATGAGTTGTTTGAGGGTATTTTGTTGTGGTTGGTTATTTGAGGAAGTTTGTTTGCACTTTGTGTGTTTGTAGGCCATTTCCGCTTGGTTAGTTTGGGGCTGTTGAAGCTGGATTTAAGGTGGTTGTCTTGTGTTGCTTGTTTTGGGTTTTTTGGTATAGCTTGGTTGAGGTTGGTTATTTGGTGTCTTGAGGTTGTTTGGTGTCATTTTAAGGTTGATTTCTGGTTTAGGAGGTCCAGGTGTCTGTGTCTGCCATTTGTTGGCCATGCACTGGCCAGAGCTGCTGCGTGTCTCTGATGCCTCCTTTTCCATTTAGTTTCCCAGGACAAGCCTCATGCATTTACTGTTGTCTCAGGTTTTGGCAGAAAGCAGTCCTGCAACCCAGAGACTAATGATATTAGCTCTCCCCTGTCTGCACTAGAGGGTTCCCGTTTGCTACCTGGTTATCTGAGTGTGAGGTCCACCAGTGTGGGAACAGTACCTTTCCATTTTTGGAGACTAAAACTGTAAGGGATGATTCTCCTGCAGAGAGATCTGGACAGTTGGAGAACTGGGCAGTCACCAACTGCAAGAAGTTCAACAAGAGCTAGTACCAGATTTTGTAGCTGGGACATGGCAGCCCTGGCTGTACCTATAGACTGGGGGACGAGATGCTGGAAAGCAGCTCTGAGGAGAGGGATCCGGGGCTTCTGGTCGACAGCAAGTTGAACATGAGCCAGCAGTGTGCCCTGGCAGCCAAGAGGGGCAACCGTGTCCTGGGTGCAGCAAGCACAGCATTGCCAGCCGGGCGAGGGAGGTGGTTGTCCCGCTCTGCTCTGCACTGGTGCGGCCTCGCCTGGAGCCCTGTGTGCAGTTCTGGGAGACACAGGATAAAAAGGCTCTAAAGCTACTGGAGAGTGTCCAGAGGAGGGCTCCGAAGTTGGTGAAGGGTTTGGAGGGGAAGCCGTATGAGGAGCGGCTAAAGTCACAGGGTTTGTTCAGCTTGGAGGAGCCTGAGGGGAGAGCTCATTGCAGTCTACAGCTTCCTCACAAGGGCAGGAGGAGGGGCAGGCACCAAACTGTTCTCTTTAGTGACCAATGACAGGAGCCGAGGGAATGGCAGGAAGATGTGCCAGGGGAAGTTTGGGTTGGTCATTAGGAAAAGGTTCTTCCCCCAGAGGGTGCTGGAGCACTGGAACAGGCTCCCCGGGGAGGTGTCACAGCCCCAAGCCTGACAGTGTTCGAGAAGAGACTGGACAAGGCCCTCAGACACACGGTGTGAACTGCGGGGTTGTCCTGTGCAGGGACAGGAGTTGGACCCGATGATCCTTGCGTGTCCCTTCCAACTCAAGACATTCTGTGATTCTGCGATCAATAAAATGTATAATCTAATACCCAGTGATGTTACTGCAGGCTATTTTCAAGTCTGTACACTAGCACTCAAAACTGCAATATTTCTGTTGTGTTTTATAAATTTAGGCCCCTTCTTTTCATTGGTAAGTTTAATGGCATAGGATATTAACTTCAAAGCAAGAGAAGTCTGGAAGCACTCTTCAGTCCATAGGAAGCACCGTATGTAAGAACCTGTATTGTTTTGCTCACAATTATATATGCAATATTCAAATATTAATTCCTTCATTGCTTCTTACATTAACTGTGAAACTTACTATTTTCAAAACTATAGGTTGGTTTGTTTGTTTGCTTTAACAAGTATAGTCTCTACAAGAAATCATCTCTTTCATGTGTGCACTCATAGCACTGAAATACCTTCCTGGCTTTAGATTTCTTTTTGCCTTACTGCAACTCAGGAAGAAATTTTATATTCGGATAATAAAACTCTTCAACTTAAATGTTAATAATGGAAAAGCGGATAAAAATAGTGAAGTACTGAACTGTTAGAAAGGCGTGGAAGATACTGATAAGAAGTGGGAGCTAGTTTTCCACATAGGTCTGCTCGTCCATACACACCTTGCAAGTAGCACTCTTGACTCCCAGCTGCTTGGCGTATGCATGATTAGGAGTTCTCTGTCTTAAATGCTTTTGTTACGAAGGCCAACATGAGTTGGGCAGAGTATAAAATAGGAAAGATCTTCATGTGCCAGAATTTCTGTTGGTGAAAGTTCCTTTGACTGCCTGGGACATGAAGCACTGAGGAGGAGGAACCCAGCACTCAAACGGAACAGTGTCAGTCCTGTTTACTCGGGTATTCTGCTCACCTTTATCCACAGCACTCCTTTGGCTTAAGCCACAATGCTTTAGTTCAAACCACAGTCACGATTCCCTTTCTAAAGGGCTACAAAGGTCAGTGCAAGAGTCTGCAGGAATATACTGCTCCTGAGGAGGAGTGCAGCGAATCTCTGCCCGCATCAGGCTGAGGGTCTGCAGGGAGGTGCTCCTATGTGGATGTACTTTACAACACTAAGCAGGTGCCAATGTTAAGTGGCATTCTTCTGTGGATGAGCAAGTTTTGCAGCCCTGGGTGCAGCAAGCACAGCATTGCCAGCCGGGCGAGGGAGGTGGTTGTCCCGCTCTGCTCTGCACTGGTGCGGCCTCGCCTGGAGCCCTGTGTGCAGTTCTGGGCACCACAGGTTAAAAAGGATCTAAAGCTACTGGAGAGTGTCCAGAAGAGGGCTCCGAAGCTGGTAAGGGTTTGGAGGGGAAGCCGTATGAGGAGCGACTAAAGTCACTTGGTTTGTTCAGCCTGGAGAAGAGGAGACGAGCAGTGGAACAGGCTCCCCAGGGAGGTGTCCCGGCCCCAAGCCTGACAGTGCTCAAGAAGCAATTGGACAATGCACTCAGACACATGGTGTGAATTTTGGGGTTCTCCTACGCAGGGACGGGAGTTGGACTCAATCCTTTTGAATCCCTTCCAACTCAGGACATTCTATGATTCTATGAAGCTGTCCTGGGTCACTGAGGGGGGGCAACGAGAGGAGGTGGTCTGAGTCAGGTGACCACGAATTGACCAATTGGAGTATTCCATCCCATTCACGACTTCCTGGATTTAAAAGGTGGACCCGAAGGACTCTCTCTCTCTTCGGCTGGGTCTCCTGCTGGTTTGCTTTGTCTCTGCATTTTTTTTTCTGCTGTCCCTGCAAGCTGAGGCCTCGTGACAAACTGGATCTAGTTCTGGTTGGCTGAAGGACCCTGCCGGAATGGCTGCTGGGAATTGCAAGACTGGTTCTATAATATTTGTTCTGCTTTATTTTTCTCTATTTTTATTTAGTAGCGTTAGTAAAATGTTTTCAAATTTTCCAGCTTTCTTCTCTCTGTTCTTCTTTTCCTTTCCTCTCAAAATCGCCTGTCCTTAGTGAAAAAGGGGGACGAGAGGGGGGGCGGAAAACGGGAGGGGGGAAGAGGGTTAAGGAAAATACATCTGCCACGGTTTTTGATTGTCTTCCCGCGACATGACAGAAGGCAATTTCTATATATTTATGTGTAAGTTAAGCTAGAAGTTTTATGGGAATAGCTTTTCGATACGCCTCTGACATGATCTGATCCTCACAGGAAATACTATGATGTTGGGCTTTTATGTAGTCACAGAATCTAGATACTAGAGGTATCGAATCATGTAAAGGAAAAATCCTTCTGTCTTCCGAATAGCAAAGGTCGTTCTAGACATTGTATTTTCTAATGTTTTTACTTCATTTAGTTTTCAAATTTCTCTCCATGTAAAAGCATAGGTGGATCTTAGCAGCAGTAAATTGAAATGGTGCTAAGTTTTTGTTTTTCCTCTTTAATTGTAATCTTTTTACACAGCAGTGCATTGCCCTGGCTTGTTGCTCCCCATCTCCAATTGCTGTTGCTACTGTGTAAATATTTTAAATGGCAGTTTCTTCCATGACTTGGATGCATCCCAAGGGAGGGCAGCAAAGATGGGGAAGGGGCTGGAAGGCATGTCCTCTGGGGAGCAGCTGGGGACTCTGGGTCTGTCTACTTTGGAGCGAAGGAGGCTGAGGGGCAACATCGCTGCTATCTCCAGGTTCCTGAGGAGGGGAAGTGGAGAGGGAGGTGCTGAGCTCTTCTCCCTGGTACCCAGGGCCAGGACACATGGGAATGGCTCTCAGCTGTGTCCATCCGGGGAGGTTCAGCCCTGACATGAGGAAACATTTCTTTACTGAGAGGTGGTCAAACCCTGCAACAGGCTTCCAGGAGAGGTGGTCGATGGCTCACGTCTGTCAGTGTTGAAGAGGCATTTGGGCAACCTGCTTAATACCACGCTTTAGCTTCTGCTGAGTGCTGAAGTAGTCAGGCAGTTGGACTAGGTGATCGTTACAGGGCCCTTCCAGCTGAACTGTTCTGTTCTCTCCCATTCTTCTTCCTACCTGCTACGTTTCCAGAAGTAGATGCGGAGGAAATCTCTGATGACATTTCTCCCCAGCCCTGCACGAGCAGAAGGCACCGAATACCCATAACCATATCCCAGCATAGGCGTTGCCTCTGTCATGTTGTGGGAAGGAGGCACGTACCTTCTGATGGAGTGAGAGCTGGGAATCGTCTCAAGGTAGTTGGACAATCTGAACAAACTGGCAAAAAGCAAGTATGAAGTTCAGTTTGTGAAACTCTTCTCTGTTCATCTGGTTGAGTTGGGTTTCCACAGGGTGGCAAAAGCTCACAGCTCTGACACTAGTGAGGCTCAAAGATCAAGCCCTCCATCTGAAGCAGGACATGCTCCTCACCTAAGGAGTTGCAAATCTTTCTGAGGTGAACAATACCTGCTCATTTTCTATGGATTCTTTTTTTTCTTCCTTGTACTCATTTTTAGAAATACCCTATCTGTTTTTCATGGAAAAACATGCTAAACCAAAAGAGCCTGAGAACAACAGCACAAAGAGAAGATCCATACGGGTGCTTCTAGGCCTCAGTGGCTGGGACCGGCCCCCCCATGGGACCCCCACCCACCGCCAGCGTCTCGTGCCAAGGGCCCAGGGGCCGTGCCTCAGCTCAGCCTGGGGCCTTGGGTCCCTGCCTGAGCCATGTTGTAGGTGTGTGTGCCCGTCTCGTGTCTGCCCCTGTCCCTGGCTGGGCCTGGGCCCTGCTCTGCAGAGAGCGGCTCTCCTGGATGGAGCCCTCAGGGCTCCGTAAGAACTTGTCGTACAGAACTCAAGGCATAACACAGCATAACTATTATATTCTTTTTCTACTCTATCCTATGTATTGTATTCTATTCCATGTGCTCAGCATGAGTCAAATAAGGATGAGAATATTATTTACATGAAATGCCAGGGGGTTTTCAGCTCCAGAAACACTTTCAAGGACACAGAACACAAAGGAGATGAGTGGAAACAGGATTTGATTATATTTTCTTTTATTTTTGGTTATTTTATGTCATTTACTGACTCTGTTTACAGAGCCGATGCTCACAAGCATCAAGACAATGCCCATGTGTAGCCAGGAGCAGGCTGATGCATTCTTCAGTTTAGCTTGAAGAAACATCCCTTGCAATCTGGCAAAGGCAAGTCACAGAACTGCAAGAGCAGCAGGAGAAACACAGGCCAAGCTGCCCCTGTGTCCTTAAGAGGGAGAACGTGAGGAATGAGGATCAGGACAGACCACACACAAAAGAAGAAGACGAGGAAGAGGAAGAAGAAGAAGAGGTACATGAGGAGGAAGAAGAAGAAGAAGAATATGAGGAAGAAGAAGAAGAAGAAGAAGAAGATCTGTGTGATACTGTGAGGTATTTTGCAAAGTATGGCATCTAGCAATGACAAGCAGAGTTTCTCCCCTTTGCAGACTTTCTTGGTTCCTACACTGCTTGGCTAGGGATGCACGAAAAGCGCTCTTGTTCCTGCCCAGTGCTTGTGTTGCACGCAGGGAGAGCTGAAAAGTGGCAGATCCAGATGGTGCAGCAAGCCAGGAGCCCTCGCAAGCACAGGCTGTTTTGCAGCAGCCAGAACTCCTGGGGAAATGGAACCCAGGAAAGAGCAGAGCTGGCCCCTGCTGCAAAGTTGCTCTGGGCAAGAGAACCTGACAGAGCCAGGGGCTGTGCTCAATGCTACGAAGTACAAGAAGGAATTCCTAGGAGAACACTTGGCCCCCACCTTGGGACTCCAAGAAGCTTCCTCCCCCCCAGCTGCAGGGCACGAGAGGCCATCTTCCTGGTGCTTGAGCAGCAGGCAGGAACCGAGCCAAAAGGGACCAGAGGAGCTCTGAAAAGTGGTCATGCTCAATGCTACAGAGGAAGGCAAAAAACCCCCGGAGACCAGTGCCAATGTGCCCCGGGGGAAAATTCCTTCCTGACCCCAATGCTGGCGATCGGCTGTTCCCTGAGCATGTGAGCAGGACCTGGCTCTTTGTCCCACAGACTGTTCATGCCTCCCAGGAGCTGCCCAAGCCCTATCCTGCCTTGAGCCGGAGTCATCTCGGGGGCTTCTGAGAGTGCCCAAACACCTCTGGCCGGATTGAACTTGAGGGCAAGAATCCTTCCCGTGCCTGTGAGGACAGCAGGGGCTGCTCCAAAGCACTGGCAGCATCTCTACATCCTATTTCTTACCGCTGCTGGCCCTGGCTCTGCAGGGCATGAAGACAGTGAGCTCTGCAGTGCTCCTCCAGAAGTCATTCTCTTGGTCTTACCACTGCTGTCCAGCTGAAACGACCTGATAGCCTTGGGCACTTGTAGGGGTTGGTGGTTCTTCTAATCTTCTGAGGGCTTTGCATCTGTTCCCTGAACACTGAAGTAGGATTTCTATCCATCAGATGCACTTTGAACGTAATCCTTCGCCATTGCGATTGTTTGTATGCTGTTCGTAGGTTGTTGAAGGTTTGTGGTTGAAGGTTTGTGGTTGGAGGTTGTTTGTTTAGGGTTCCATGTTTCAGGCTTGTTTGGTTGGGGTTGGTTGTTTCAGGTTGTTTAGTTTAGGTTGGTTGGTGGAGGCTATTTTGGTTTGGATTGGTTGAGGTGGTTTGTTCTAGGTTGGCTTAGGTCATTTGGTGTAGGTTTGAGGCTGGCTGGTTGGTTGAGGTTGGTTGGCTGGTTGAGGCTGGTTGTTTACAGGTGGTTGGTTTTGTTTGGTTTTTTTACACTCCATTAGATTCTAATTAGCTTGTTGGTAGATTCTTTGTTTCTACCTTGTTTGAAGCTTGTTGTTTTGAATGTTGGTTTAAGATGGTTGCTTTGGCTGGGTTTCCGTGACTTCTTTACGTGAGTCGTTTTAGGGTTGATTTCTGTGGTTGGTTACTTGATGCTGTATGAGGTTGCTTCTAGGTTCTTTGTAGGTTCTTTGTAGGTTGCGTGTTCGTAAGGCATTGAAACCTTGTTGTTTTAGGTTGTTGAAGGCTGGTAAAGTTTAGTTTAGGTTGGTGGTCTTAAGGTACTTGTTTTAGGTTTCTGTTTTAGCTTGGTTTAGGGTGTTGGTGTCATTTTGTGAAAGCTGATTTGTGGTGTTTGTTTTAGGTGGTTTGGTTTTTCTCATTTTTGTTAGGCTGTTTGGTTGATTGTTTTTCAGAAAGATTCTTTGAGGTAGGTTGTGTTAGTCTGGTTTAGGTTGTTAGTTGAGGTTTCTTGGTTTGGGCTGTTTAGGTCGGTTTAGGTTTTTTTGAGGAAGGTTGTTTGAGGGTGGTTGTTAGAGGCTGGTTCTTGAAGGCTGATTGGTTAAGGTTGGCTGGTTTAGGTTGGTTGAGTGAGGTGCTTTTTGGTTGAGGTTATTTTAGTTGGTTCTTGTAGGTTGGTAGTTTTAGATGGGATGTTCTAAGTGGGGTTTTTTTAGGGTATTTTCTTGTTTTTTTAAGTTTTAGGTTGGTTTAGGTCATTTGGTTGAGCTTGTTTGCTTTAGCGTGGTTTAGGTCATTCACTTTAGGTTCTTTAGATTATTTTAGCTTGGGTGTTTTAGAAGTAGGTTTGATTGCTGATGTTTAGGTTCATGTGTTTCTGTTTAGCTGGGTTTAGGTTGGTTGGATTAGGATGTTTGAGTTGTTTTTTAGGTCAATTGGTTTGAGTTGGTTGCTTTACCTGTGTTTCTGTTAGTTGTTTGAGGGTGTTTTTTTGAGGCTGGTTGTTTGAGGTAGGTTGTTTGCAGGTTGTGTGCCTGTAGGGCCTTGAAGCTTGGTTGTTGTGGGGCAGTTGAAGTTGGGTTTTGGTTGGTTGTCTTAGGCTGCTTGATTTAGGTTTGCTGGTTTAGCTTGGTTGAGGTTGTCTAGTTGGTGGCTTGAAGTTGTTTGGTGTCATTTTAAGGTTGAGTTCTAGTGTTGGTTTTAGGTGTTTTGGTAGTTCTTGTTTTTATGAGGCTGTTTGGTTGATGTTGTTTGAGGAAGATTCTTTAGGGTTGGCTGCTAGAGGTTGGTTTAGGTTTTTGGTCTAGGTATCTTGGTTGAGGTTGTTCAGGTTGGTTTAGGTCATTTGGGTTAGGTCTTTTAGCTTAGGTGATTTGAGGCTGGCTGTTGGAGGCTGGTTGGCTGAGGCTGGTGGCTTGAGCTTGGTTGGTTGGTTGGGACTGGTTGTTTACAGTTGGTAGGTTTTGGTTGCTTTTTACCCTCTCTTAGGTTCTGTGTAGTTCTTTGTAGCTTGTTTGTGTTACCTTGTTTGTTTGAAGCTTGTTTGTCTGAATGTTGGTTTAAGTTGGTTGTTTTAGCTCTGTTGACACGAGTTATTTTAGGGCTGATTTGTGAGGTTGGTTGTTTGATGCCGTATGAGGTTGTTTCTAGGTTCTTTGTAGGTTGTGTCTTCGCAAGGCATTTAGACCTTGTTGGTTTAGGTTTTTGAAGGCTGGTAAAGTTTGGTTTGGGTTGGTGTTCTCAGGTTATTTTTTTTTAGGTTTCTGTTTTATCTTGGTTTAGGTTGGTTCTAGCAGGCTGGTTTAGGTTGTTTGATGTCGTTTTATGAAGGTTAATTTGTGTTGTTGGGTTTAGGTGGTTTGTTTTTTCAGGTTTTTGTTAGGCTGTCCGGCAGGTGTTTTTTCATACAGGTTCTTTGGGGTAGGTTGTGTTAGTCTGGTTTAGGTTTTTGGTTGAGGTATCTTAATTCAGTTTGTTTAGGTGGTTTTAGGTTTTTTGGGGGAAGGTTGTTTGAGGGTGGTTGTTAGAGGCTGGTTCTTGAAGGGTGATTGGTTAGGGTTGGCTGGGTTAGGTTGGTTGGTTGAGGTTATTTTAGTTGGGTTTTTTTAGGTTGGTAGTTTTATGTGGGACGTTCTAAGCTCTTTTTGTTGAGGATGGTTTTTTGTTTGTTTGTTTTAGGTTGGTTTAGGTCATTTGGTTTAGCTTGTTGCTTTAGCGTGGTTTAGGTCACTGGATTTAGGTTCTTTAGATTTAGCTTGGGTGTTTTAGAAGTAGGTTTGATTTCTGATGTTTAGGTTCATGTGTTTCTGTTTAGCTAGCTTTGGGTTGGTTGGATGGGGTTGTTTGAGTTGTGTTAGGTCAATTGGTTTGAGTTGGTTGCTTTACCTGTGTTTCTGTTAGTTGTTTGAGGGTGTTTTTTTGAGGCTGGTTGTTTGCAGGTTGTGTGTTTGTAGGGCCTTGAAGCTTGGTTGTTGTGGGGCAGTTGAAGTTGGGTTTTGGTTGGTTGTCTTAGGCTGCTTGATTTAGGTTTGCTGGTTTAGCTTGGTTGAGGTTGTCTAGTTGGTGGCTTGAAGTTGTTTGGTGTCATTTGAGGGTTGAGTTCTAGTGTTGGTTTTAGGTGTTTTGGTAGCTCTTGTATTTATGAGGCTGTTTGGTTGATGTTGTTTGAGGAAGATTCTTTAGGGTTGGCTGCTAGAGTTTGGTTTAGGTTTTTGGTCTAGGTATCTTGGTTGAGGTTGTTTAGGTTGGTTTAGGTCATTTGGGTAAGGTGGTTTGAGGCTGGCTGTTTGAGGCTGGTTGGCTGAGGCTGGTTACTAGAGTTTTGTTGGTTGGTTGGGGTTGGTTGTTTGCAGTTGAGTGGTTTCTTTTCTTACCCTCTGTTGGGTTGTGTGTAGTTCTTTATAGCTTGTTTCTGTCTTCTTTGTTCCTCTCTTCTTTTTTTATAGCTGCTTTGTGTTACCTTGTTTAGTTAGAAGCTTGTTTGTTTGAATGTTGGTTTAAGTTGGTTGTTTTAGCTCTGTTTACACTAGTTGTTTTAGGGTTGATTTGTGAGGTTGGTTGTTTGATGCTGTATGAGGTTGTTTCTAGGTTCTTTGTGGGCAGCGTGTTCGTAAGGAATTTAAACTTTTTTGGTTTGATTGTTGAAGGTTGGTAAAGTTTGGTTTGGGTTGGTGGTCTTAAGTTACTTGTTTTAGGTTTCTGTTTTAGCTTGGTTTAGGTTGGTTATTGCCGGTTGGTTGTTGTAGATTATTTGATGTCATTTCGTGAAGGCTGATTTGTGTTGTTTGTTTTAGGTGGTTTGTTTTCTCTCGTTCTTGTTAGGCTGTTTGGTTCTTTGGGGTAGGATGTGTTAGTCTGGTTTAGGTTTTTGGCTGAGGTATCTTAATTCAGTTTGTTTAGGTGGTTTTAGGTTTTTTGGGGGAAGGTTGTTTGAAGGTGGTCGTTAGAGGCTGGTTCTTGAAGGACGATTGCTTAGGGTTGGCTGGTTTAGGTTGGTTGGGCGAGGTGCTTTTTGGTTGAGGTTGTTTTAGTTGGTTCTTTTACGTTGGTATTTTAGTTTGGTTGTTTTCGGTGGGATGTTCTAAGCTGGTTTTGTTTAGGATGTTTTCTTTTTTTGTTGTTTTAAGTTGGTTTGGGTTATTTGGTTGAGCTTGTTTGCTTTAGCATGCTTTAGACCATTGGATTTAGGTTCTTTAGATTATTTTAGGTTGGGTGTTTTAGACTGGTTCTTTTAGGTTTGTGATTTCAGTACGTTGGTGTATGAATGTGTTTTTAAGTACATTTGTTGAAGTAGGTTGGCTTTATGTTGTTTGGGTTGGTTTCAGTGTTGGATTAGGTTGTTGGAGTTGTCTTTAGGTCGATTGGTTTAGGTAGTTGTTTTTTGGTTGCGTTGTTCTAAGACAGGCTGGTTCAGGGTTTTTGGTTTAGCGTGGTTTAGGTTGTTCCGTTAAGGGTTCTTCATGTTCCTTGTTATAGGTATCCTGGCTTAAGTAGGTTGGTTTCTGAAGTTTGTTTGATATAGGTTGTTTTGTTTGAGGTGAGTCGTGCAGGGCTCAAGGCCCACCTTGGTGGAGCAGGAGCAGCAGGCAGGCATGCCAAATGTGCAAAAGAATTTGTGGCAAGGGGCCGTGCTCCTCACTGCATAGGAAGGCACGAAACCGCAGGAGATGCTTGCTGGCCCACATGGGGAAAAGAAGCTTTTGTCCCCCAGCTGGAGGGCACGAGAGGCCATCTTCCTGGTGCTTGAGCAGCAGGCAGCGACCGAGGCACAAGGGCCCAGAGGAGCCCTGACAAGTGGTCTTGCTGGATGCTGCAGAGGAAGGCAAAAAAGCCCCGGGGACCAGTGCCAATGTGCCCTGGGGGAAAATTCCTTCCCGACCTCAGCCAGTGCTGGCAATCGGCTGTTCCCTGAGCATGGGAGCCAGACCTGGCTCCTTGTTCCACAGGCTGCTCCCGCCTCCCAGGAGCTGGCCAAGCCCTATTCTCCCTTGACTTGGAGACATCTCAGGGGCTTCCAAGAGTGTGCAAATATATCTCGTTGGATTGGCCTTGGGGGCAAGAATCCTTCCCATATCTGTCAGGACGGCAGGGGCTGCTCCAAAGCACTGGGACCCCTGGCAGCATCTCTGCATCCTATTTCTTACCGCTGCTGGCCCTGGCTCTGCCGGGGATGAAGACAGCCAGCTCTGCAGTGCTCCTCCACAAGTCATTCCCTTGCTCTTACCACTGCTGTCCAGCTGGGAAGGGTTTCCGTCAAAAGATGAGCCTTGCAGCAGAGAACCTCCAGCAGCCTCGTCCAGCCTCCAGTCTTCTCCTCCCTCAGCCCCCACCAAGGAATTCCACCGGTTCCTCAAGTGCTTCCCCTGGGATGTGTTGGGGCTGCCCCCAGGCCAGCTCTGGCACTGGACACGGGAAGCTGCTCCTTTTGCTCCTGCCCGGGGCGTTGTGACGGCTGCGTTGCCGGGTGCTGGCATTGTGACATGGGGGTGACAGAGCCACACGTGTGCAGCCCCACCCGCCTCCACTCCGCCCAGCATTCTATGGAGGAAGCCTTTGGGGTGCTGTCCCCGAGGCAGTCCCTGTGCTCAGGAGGCCCAGGGGCTGTCCCTGCCGTTTGGTGGCCGTGCACTGAGAACAGCTGCTGGGTGGCCCTGACTCTCCTCCTTTGCCATTCGGCTTGTTTGTAGGGAGTTGGAGGTTTGCTGTTGGAGGTTCATTGTTCGAGGTTGTTGATTTAGGGTTTCCTGTTTCAGGCTTGTTTGTTTGAGGTTGGTTGTTTCAGGTTGTTTGGTTTAGGTTGCTTTGTGGAGGCTGTTTTGGTTGAGGATGGTTGAGGTTGGTTGTTCTAGGCTGGTTTAGGTTGGTTGAGGCCTGTTGTTTGAGGTTGGTTGTTTGAGTCTGGTTGCTTGGCCGGTTGAGGCTGTTTGTTTACAGCTGGCTTTTTGTGGTTGTTTTATTCATACTGAATTAGGTTCGAATTAGGTTGTTTGTAGATTCTTTGTTTGTAGGTTGTTTGTAGCTTCTTTGTTTCTACCTTGTTAGAAGCTTGTTGCTGTTTTGAGTGGTGGTTTAAGTTGGTTGCTTTAGCTAGGTTTTTATGAGTTGTTTGAGGGTATTTTGTTGTGGTTGGTTATTTGAGGAAGTTTGTTTGTACTTTGTGTGTTTGTAGGCCATTTCCGCTTGGTTAGTTTGGGGCTGTTGAAGCTGGATTTAAGGTGGTTGTCTTGTGTTGCTTGTTTTGGGTTTTTTGGTATAGCTTGGTTGAGGTTGGTTATTTGGTGTCTTGAGGTTGTTTGGTGTCATTTGAAGGTTGATTTCTGGTTTAGGAGGTCCAGGTGTCTGTCTCTGCCATTTGTTGGCCATGCACTGGCCAGAGCTGCTGCGTGTCTCTGATGCCTCCTTTTCCATTTAGTTTCCCAGGACAAGCCTCATGCATTTACTGTTGTCTCAGGTTTTGGCAGAGAGCAGTCCTGCAACCCAGAGACTAACAATATTAGCTCTCCCCTGTCTGCACTAGAGGGTTCCCTTTTGCTACCTAGTTATCTGAGTGTGAGGTCCACCAGTGTGGGAACAGTACCTTTCCATTTTTGGAGACTAAAATTGAAAGGGATGATTCTCCTGCAGAGGGATCTGGACAGTTGGAGAACTGGGCAGTCACCAACTGCATGAAGTTCAACAAGAGCTAGTACCAGATTTTGTACCTGGGACACGGCAGCCCTGGCTGTACCTATAGACTGGGGGACGAGATGCTGGAAAGCAGCTCTGTGGAGAGGGATCTGGGGCTTCTGGTCGACAGCAAGTTGAACATTGCAGTTTGCCCTGGCAGCCAAGAGGGGCAACCGTGTCCTGGGTGCAGCAAGCACAGCGTTGCCAGCCGGGCGAGGGAGGTGGTTGTCCCACTCTGCTCTGCACTTGTGCGGCCTCGCCTGGAGCCCTGTGTGCAGTTCTGGGAGACACAGGATAAAAAGGGTCTAAAGCTACTGGAGAGTGTCCAGAGGAGGGCTCCGAAGTTGGTAAAGGGTTTGGAGGGGAAGCCGTATGAGGAGCGGCTAAAGTCACTTGGTTTGTTCAGCCTGGAGGAGCCTGAGGGGAGAGCTCATTGCAGTCTACAGCTTCCTCACAAGGGGAGGAGGAGGGGCAGGCACCAAACTGTTCTCTTTAGTGACCAATGACAGGACTCAAGGGAATGGCAGAAAGATGTGCCAGGGGAAGTTTGGGTTGGTCATTAGGAAAAGGTTCTTCCCCCAGAGGGTGCTGGAGCACGGGAACAGGCTCCCCGGGGAGGTGTCACAGCCCCAAGCCTGACAGTGTTCGAGAAGAGACTGGACAAGGCCCTCAGACACACGGTGTGAACTGCGGGGTTGTCCTGTGCAGGGACAGGAGTTGGACCCGATGATCCTTGTGTATCCCTTCCAACTCAAGACATTCTGTGATTCTGCGATCAATAAAATGTATAATCTAATACCCAGTGATGTTCCTGCAGGCTATTTTCAAGTCTGTACACTAGCACTCAAAACTGCAATATTTCTGTTGTGTTTTATAAATTTAGGCCCCTTCTTTTCATTGGTAAGTTTAATGGCATAGGATATTAACTTCAAAGCAAGAGAAGTCTGGAAGCACTCTTCAGTCCATAGGAAGCACCGTATGTAAGAACCTGTATTGTTTTGCTCACAATTATATATGCAATATTCAAATATTAATTGCTTCATTGCTTCTTACATTAACTGTGAAACTTACTATTTTCAAAACTATAGGTTGGTTTGTTTGTTTGCTTTAACAAGTATAGTTTCTACAAGAAATCGTCTCTTTCATGTGTGCACTCATAGCACTGAAATACCTTCCTGGCTTTAGATTTCTTTTTGCCTTACTGCAACTCAGGAAGAAATTTTATATTCGGGTAATAAAACTCTTCAACTTAAATGTTAATAATGGAAAAGCGGATAAAAATAGTGAAGTACTGAACTGTTAGAAAGGCGTGGAAGATACTGCTAAGAAGTGGGAGCTAGTTTTCCACATAGGTCTGCTCGTCCATACACACCTTGCAAGTAGCACTCTTGACTCCCAGCTGCTTGGCGTATGCATGATTAGGAGTTCTCTGTCTTAAATGCTTTTGTTACGAAGGCCAACATGAGTTGGGCAGAGTATAAAATAGGAAAGATCTTCATGTGCCAGCATTTCTGTTGGTGAAAGTTCCTTTGACTGCCTGGGACATGAAGCACTGAGGAGGAGGAACCCAGCACTCAAACGGAACAGTGTCAGTCCTGTTTACTCGGGTATTCTGCTCACCTTTATCCACAGCACTCCTTTGGCTTAAGCCACAATGCTTTAGTTCAAACCACAGTCACTATTCCCTTTCTAAAGGGCTACAAAGGTCAGTGCAAGAGTCTGCAGGAATATACTGCTTCTGAGGAGGGGTGCAGCGAATCTCTGCCCTCATCAGGCTGAGGGTCTGCAGGGAGGTGCTCCTATGTGGATGTACTTTACAACACTAAGCAGGTGCCAATGTTAAGTGGCATTCTTCTGTGGATGAGCAAGTTTTGCAGTCCTGGGTGCAGCAAGCACAGCATTGCCAGCCGGGCGAGGGAGGTGGTTGTCCCGCTCTGCTCTGCACTGGTGCGGCCTCGCCTGGAGCCCCGTGTGCAGTTCTGGGAGACACAGGATAAAAAGGATCTAAAGCTACTGGAGAGTGTCCAGAAGAGGGCTCCGAAGCTGGTAAGGGTTTGGAGGGGAAGCCGTATGAGGAGCGACTAAAGTCACTTGGTTTGTTCAGCCTGGAGAAGAGGAGACGAGCAGTGGAACAGGCTCCCCAGGGAGGTGTCCTGGCCCCAAGCCTGACAGTGTTCAAGAAGCAATTGGACAACGCACTCAGACACATGGTGTGAATTTTGGGGTTCTCCTACGCAGGGACGGGCGTTGGACTCAATCCTTTTGAATCCCTTCCAACTCAGGACATTCTATGATTCTATGAAGCTGTTCTGGGTCACTGAGGGGGGGCAATGAGAGGAGGTGGTCTGAGTCAGGTGACCACGAATTGACCAATTGGAGTATTCCATCCCATTCACGACTTCCTGGATTTAAAAGGTGGACCGGAAGGACTCTCTCTCTCTTCGGCTGGGTCTCCTGCTGGTTTGCTTTGTCTCTGCATTTTTTTTTCTGCTGTCCCTGCAAGCTGAGGCCTCGTGACAAACTGGATCTAGTTCTGGTTGGCTGAAGGACCCTGCCGGAATGGCTGCTGGGAATTGCAAGACTGGTTCTATAATATTTGTTCTGCTTTATTTTTCTCTATTTTTATTTAGTAGCGTTAGTAAAATGTTTTCAAATTTTCCAGCTTTCTTCTCTCTGTTCTTCTTTTCCTTTCCTCTCAAAATCGCCTGTCCTTAGTGAAAAAGGGGGACGAGAGGGGGGGCGGAAAACGGGAGGGGGGAAGAGGGTTAAGGAAAATACGTCTGCCGCGGTTTTTGATTGTCTCCCCGCGATCAAACCACGACAGAAGGCAATTTCTATATATTTATGTGTAAGTTAAGCTAGAAGTTTTATGGGAAGAGCTTTTCGATACGCCTCTGACAGGATCTGATCCTCACAGGAAATACTATGATGTTGGGCTTTTATGTAGTCACAGAATCTAGATACTAGGAATCATGTAAAGGAAAAATCCTTCTGTCTTCCGAATAGCAAAGGTCGTTCTAGACATTGTATTTTCTAATGTTTTTACTTCATTTAGTTTTCAAATTTCTCTGCATGTAAAAGCACAGGTGGATCTTAGCAGCAGTAAATTGAAATGGTGCTAAGTTTTTGTTTTTCCTCTTTAATTGTAATCTTTTTACACAGTAGTGCATTGCCGTGGCTTGTTGCTCCCCATCTCCAATTGCTGTTGCTACTGTGTAAATATTTTAAATGGCAGTTTCTTCCATGACTTGGATGCATCCCAAGGAGGGCAGCAAAGCTGGGGAAGGGGCTGGAAGGCATGTCCTCTGGGGAGCAGCTGGGGACTCTGGGTCTGTCTACTTTGGAGCGAAGGAGGCTGAGGGGCAACTTCGCTGCTATCTCCAGGTTCCTGAGGAGGGGAAGTGGAGAGGGAGGTGCTGAGCTCTTCTCCCTGGTACCCAGGGCCAGGACACATGGGAAGGGCTCTCAGCTGTGTCCATCCGGGGAGGTTCAGCCCTGACATGAGGAAACATTTCTTTACTGAGAGGTGGTCAAACCCTGCAACAGGCTTCCAGGAGAGGTGGTCGATGCCTCACGTCTGTCAGTGTTGAAGAGGCATTTGGGCAACCTGCTTAATACCATGCTTTAGCTTCTGCTGAGTGCTGAAGTAGTCAGGCAGTTCGACTAGGTGATCGTTACAGGGCCCTTCCAGCTGAACTGTTCTGTTCTCTCCCATTCTTCTTCCTACCTGCTACGTTTCCAGAAGTAGATGCGGAGGAAATCTCTGATGACATTTCTCCCCAGCCCTGCACGAGCAGAAGGCACCGAATACCTATAACCATATCCCAGCATAGGCGTTGCCTCTGTCATGTTGTGGGAAGGAGGCACGTACCTTCTGATGGAGTGAGAGCTGGGAATCGTCTCAAGGTAGTTGGACAATCTGAACAAACTGGCAAAAAGCAAGTATGAAGTTCAGTTTGTGAAACTCTTCTCTGCTCATCTGGTTGAGTTGGGTTTCCACAGGGTGGCAAAACCTCACAGCTCTGACACTAGTGAGGCTCAAAGATCAAGCCCTCCATCTGAAGCAGGACATGCTCCTCACCTAAGGAGTTGCAAATCTTTCTGAGGTGAACAATACCTGCTCATTTTCTATGGATTCTTTTTTTTCTTCCTTGTACTCATTTTTAGAAATACCCTATCTGTTTTTCATGGAAAAACATGCTAAACCAAAAGAGCCTGAGAACAACAGCACAAAGAGAAGATCCATACGGGTGCTTCTAGGCCTCAGTGGCTGGGACCGGCCCCCCCATGGGACCCCCACCCACCACCAGCGTCTCGTGCCAAGGGCCCAGGGGCCGTGCCTCAGCTCAGCCTGGGGCCTTGGGTCCCTGCCTGAGCCATGTTGTAGGTGTGTGTGCCCGTCTCGTGTCTGCCCCTGTCCCTGGCTGGGCCTGGGCCCTGCTCTGCAGAGAGCGGCTCTCCTGGATGGAGCCCGCAGGGCTCCGTAAGAACTTGTCGTACAGAACTCAAGGCATAACACAGCATAACTATTATATTCTTTTTCTACTCTATCCTATGTATTGTATTCTATTCCATGTGCTCAGCATGAGTCAAATAAGGATGAGAATATTATTTACATGAAATGCCAGGGGGTTTTCAGCTCCAGAAACACTTTCAAGGACACAGAACACAAAGGAGATGAGTGGAAACAGGATTTGATTATATTTTCTTTTATTTTTGGTTATTTTATGTCATTTACTGACTCTGTTTACAGAGCCGATGCTCACAAGCATCAAGACAATGCCCATGTGTAGCCAGGAGCAGGCTGATGCATTCTTCAGTTTAGCTTGAAGAAACATCCCTTGCAATCTGGCAAAGGCAAGTCACAGAACTGCAAGAGCAGCAGGAGAAACACAGGCCAAGCTGCCCCTGTGTCCTTAAGAGGGAGAACGTGAGGAATGAGGATCAGGACAGACCACACACAAAAGAAGAAGACGAGGAAGAGGAAGAAGAAGAAGAGGTACATGAGGAGGAAGAAGAAGAAGAAGAATATGAGGAAGAAGAAGAAGAAGAAGAAGAAGATCTGTGTGATACTGTGAGGTATTTTGCAAAGTATGGCATCTAGCAATGACAAGCAGAGTTTCTCCCCTTTGCAGACTTTCTTGGTTCCTACACTGCTTGGCTAGGGATGCACGAAAAGCGCTCTTGTTCCTGCCCAGTGCTTGTGTTGCACGCAGGGAGAGCTGAAAAGTGGCAGATCCAGATGGTGCAGCAAGCCAGGAGCCCTCGCAAGCACAGGCTGTTTTGCAGCAGCCAGAACTCCTGGGGAAATGGAACCCAGGAAAGAGCAGAGCTGGCCCCTGCTGCAAAGTTGCTCTGGGCAAGAGAACCTGACAGAGCCAGGGGCTGTGCTCAATGCTACGAAGTACAAGAAGGAATTCCTAGGAGAACACTTGGCCCCCACCTTGGGACTCCAAGAAGCTTCCTCCCCCCCAGCTGCAGGGCACGAGAGGCCATCTTCCTGGTGCTTGAGCAGCAGGCAGGAACCGAGCCAAAAGGGACCAGAGGAGCTCTGAAAAGTGGTCATGCTCAATGCTACAGAGGAAGGCAAAAAACCCCCGGAGACCAGTGCCAATGTGCCCCGGGGGAAAATTCCTTCCTGACCCCAATGCTGGCGATCGGCTGTTCCCTGAGCATGTGAGCAGGACCTGGCTCTTTGTCCCACAGGCTGTTCATGCCTCCCAGGAGCTGCCCAAGCCCTATCCTGCCTTGAGCCGGAGTCATCTCGGGGGCTTCTGAGAGTGCCCAAACACCTCTGGCCGGATTGAACTTGAGGGCAAGAATCCTTCCCGTGCCTGTGAGGACAGCAGGGGCTTCTCCAAAGCACTGGCAGCATCTCTACATCCTATTTCTTACCGCTGCTGGCCCTGGCTCTGCAGGGCATGAAGACAGTGAGCTCTGCAGTGCTCCTCCAGAAGTCATTCTCTTGGTCTTACCACTGCTGTCCAGCTGAAACGACCTGATAGCCTTGGGCACTTGTAGGGGTTGGTGGTTCTTCTAATCTTCTGAGGGCTTTGCATCTGTTCCCTGAACACTGAAGTAGGATTTCTATCCATCAGATGCACTTTGAACGTAATCCTTCGCCATTGCGATTGTTTGTATGCTGTTCGTAGGTTGTTGAAGGTTTGTGGTTGAAGGTTTGTGGTTGGAGGTTGTTTGTTTAGGGTTCCTTGTTTCAGGCTTGTTTGGTTGGGGTTGGTTGTTTCAGGTTGTTTAGTTTAGGTTGGTTGGTGGAGGCTATTTTGGTTTGGATTGGTTGAGGTGGTTTGTTCTAGGTTGGCTTAGGTCATTTGGTGTAGGTTTGAGGCTGGCTGGTTGGTTGAGGTTGGTTGGCTGGTTGAGGCTGGTTGTTTACAGGTGGTTGGTTTTGTTTGGTTTTTTTACACTCCATTAGATTCTAATTAGCTTGTTGGTAGATTCTTTGTTTCTACCTTGTTTGAAGCTTGTTGTTTTGAATGTTGGTTTAAGATGGTTGCTTTGGCTGGGTTTCCGTGACTTCTTTACGTGAGTCGTTTTAGGGTTGATTTCTGTGGTTGGTTACTTGATGCTGTATGAGGTTGCTTCTAGGTTCTTTGTAGGTTCTTTGTAGGTTGCATGTTCGTAAGGCATTGAAACCTTGTTGTTTTAGGTTGTTGAAGGCTGGTAAAGTTTAGTTTAGGTTGGTGGTCTTAAGGTACTTGTTTTAGGTTTCTGTTTTAGCTTGGTTTAGGGTGTTGGTGTCATTTTGTGAAAGCTGATTTGTGGTGTTTGTTTTAGGTGGTTTGGTTTTTCTCATTTTTGTTAGGCTGTTTGGTTGATTGTTTTTCAGAGAGATTCTTTGAGGTAGGTTGTGTTAGTCTGGTTTAGGTTGTTAGTTGAGGTTTCTTGGTTTGGGCTGTTTAGGTCGGTTTAGGTTTTTTTGAGGAAGGTTGTTTGAGGGTGGTTGTTAGAGGCTGGTTCTTGAAGGCTGATTGGTTAAGGTTGGCTGGTTTAGGTTGGTTGGGTGAGGTGCTTTTTGGTGGAGGTTATTTTAGTTGGTTCTTGTAGGGTGGTAGTTTTAGATGGGATGTTCTAAGTGGGGTTTTTTTAGGGTATTTTCTTGGCTTTTTAAGTTTTAGGTTGGTTTAGGTCATTTGGTTGAGCTTGTTTGCTTTAGCGTGGTTTAGGTCATTCACTTTAGGTTCTTTAGATTATTTTAGCTTGGGTGTTTTAGAAGTAGGTTTGATTGCTGATGTTTAGGTTCATGTGTTTCTGTTTAGCTGGGTTTAGGTTGGTTGGATTAGGATGTTTGAGTTGTTTTTTAGGTCAATTGGTTTGAGTTGGTTGCTTTACCTGTGTTTCTGTTAGTTGTTTGAGGGTGTTTTTTTGAGGCTGGTTGTTTGAGGTAGGTTGTTTGCAGGTTGTGTGCCTGTAGGGCCTTGAAGCTTGGTTGTTGTGGGGCAGTTGAAGTTGGGTTTTGGTTGGTTGTCTTAGGCTGCTTGATTTAGGTTTGCTGGTTTAGCTTGGTTGAGGTTGTCTAGTTGGTGGCTTGAAGTTGTTTGGTGTCATTTGAAGGTTGAGTTCTAGTGTTGGTTTTAGGTGTTTTGGTAGTTCTTGTTTTTATGAGGCTGTTTGGTTGATGTTGTTTGAGGAAGATTCTTTAGGGTTGGCTGCTAGAGGTTGGTTTAGGTTTTTGGTCTAGGTATCTTGGTTGAGGTTGTTCAGGTTGGTTTAGGTCATTTGGGTTAGGTCTTTTAGCTTAGGTGATTTGAGGCTGGCTGTTGGAGGCTGGTTGGCTGAGGCTGGTGGCTTGAGCTTGGTTGGTTGGTTGGGACTGGTTGTTTACAGTTGGTAGGTTTTGGTTGCTTTTTACCCTCTCTTAGGTTCTGTGTAGTTCTTTGTAGCTTGTTTGTGTTACCTTGTTTGTTTGAAGCTTGTTTGTCTGAACGTTGGTTTAAGTTGGTTGTTTTAGCTCTGTTGACACGAGTTATTTTAGGGCTGATTTGTGAGGTTGGTTGTTTGATGCCGTATGAGGTTGTTTCTAGGTTCTTTGTAGGTTGTGTCTTCGCAAGGCATTTAGACCTTGTTGGTTTAGGTTTTTGAAGGCTGGTAAAGTTTGGTTTGGGTTGGTGTTCTCAGGTTATTTTTTTTTTAGGTTTCTGTTTTATCTTGGTTTAGGTTGGTTCTAGCAGGCTGGTTTAGGTTGTTTGATGTCGTTTTATGAAGGTTAATTTGTGTTGTTGGGTTTAGGTGGTTTGTTTTTTCAGGTTTTTGTTAGGCTGTCCGGCAGATGTTTTTTCATACAGGTTCTTTGGGGTAGGTTGTGTTAGTCTGGTTTAGGTTTTTGGTTGAGGTATCTTAATTCAGTTTGTTTAGGTGGTTTTAGGTTTTTTGGGGGAAGGTTGTTTGAGGGTGGTTGTTAGAGGCTGGTTCTTGAAGGGTGATTGGTTAGGGTTGGCTGGGTTAGGTTGGTTGGCTGAGGTTGTTTAGGTTGGTTTAGGTCGTTTGGGTAAGGTGGTTTGAGGCTGGCTGTTTGAGGCTGGTTGGCTGAGGCTGGTTACTAGAGTTTTGTTGGTTGGTTGGGGTTGGTGGTTTGCAGTTGACTGGTTTCTTTTCTTACCCTCTGTTGGGTTGTGTGTAGTTCTTTATAGCTTGTTTCTGTCTTCTTTGTTCCTCTCTTCTTTTTTTATAGCTGCTTTGTGTTACCTTGTTTAGTTAGAAGCTTGTTTGTTTGAATGTTGGTTTAAGTTGGTTGTTTTAGCTCTGTTTACACTAGTTGTTTTAGGGTTGATTTGTGAGGTTGGTTGTTTGATGCTGTATGAGGTTGTTTCTAGGTTCTTTGTGGGCAGCGTGTTCGTAAGGAATTTAAACTTTTTTGGTTTGATTGTTGAAGGTTGGTAAAGTTTGGTTTGGGTTGGTGGTCTTAAGTTACTTGTTTTAGGTTTCTGTTTTAGCTTGGTTTAGGTTGGTTATTGCCGGTTGGTTGTTGTAGATTATTTGATGTCATTTCGTGAAGGCTGATTTGTGTTGTTTGTTTTAGGTGGTTTGTTTTCTCTCGTTCTTGTTAGGCTGTTTGGTTCTTTGGGGTAGGATGTGTTAGTCTGGTTTAGGTTTTTGGCTGAGGTATCTTAATTCAGTTTGTTTAGGTGGTTTTAGGTTTTTTGGGGGAAGGTTGTTCGATGGTGGTCGTTAGAGGCTGGTTCTTGAAGGACGATTGGTTAGGGTTGGCTGGTTTAGGTTGGTTGGGCGAAGTGCTTTTTGGTTGAGGTTATTTTAGTTGGTTCTTTTACGTTGGTATTTTAGTTTGGTTGTTTTCGGTGGGATGTTCTAAGCTGGTTTTGTTTAGGATGTTTTCTTTTTTTGTTGTTTTAAGTTGGTTTGGGTTATTTGGTTGAGCTTGTTTGCTTTAGCATGCTTTAGACCATTGGATTTAGGTTCTTTAGATTATTTTAGGTTGGGTGTTTTAGACTGGTTCTTTTAGGTTTGTGATTTCAGTACGTTGGTGTATGAATGTGTTTTTAAGTACATTTGTTGAAGTAGGTTGGCTTTATGTTGTTTGGGTTGGTTTCAGTGTTTCTGTTTAGCTTAGTTGAGGCTGGTTGGATTAGGTTGTTGGAGTTGTCTTTAGGTCGATTTGTTTAGGTAGTGGTTTTTGGGTTGCGTTGTTCTAAGACAGGCTGGTTCAGGGTTTTTGGTTTAGCGTGGTTTAGGTTGTTCCGTTAAGGGTTCTTCATGTTCCTTGTTATAGTTATACTGGCTTAAGTAGGTTGGTTTCTAAAGTTTGTTTGATGTAGGTTGTTTTGTTTGAGGTGAGTCGTGCAGGGCTCAAGGCCCACCTTGGTGGAGCAGGAGCAGCAGGCAGGCATGCAAAATGTGCAAAAGAATTTGTGGCAAGGGGCCCAGCTCCTCACTGCATAGGAAGGCAAGAAACCGCAGGAGACGCTTGCTGGCCCACATGGGGAAAAGAAGCTTTTGTCCCCCAGCTGCAGGGCACGAGAGGCCATCTTCCTGGTGCTTGAGCAGCAGGCAGCGACCGAGCCACAAGGGCCCAGAGGAGCCCTGACAATTGGTCTTGCTGGATGCTGCAGAGGAAGGCAAAAAAGCCCCGGGGACCAGTGCCAGTGTGCCCTGGGGGAAGATTCCTTCCTGACCCCAGCCAGTGCTGGCGATCGGCTCTTCCCTGAGCATGGGAGCCAGACCTGGCTCCTTGTTCCACAGGCTGCTCCCGCCTCCCAGGAGCTGCCCAAGCCTTATTCTCCCTTGACTTGGAGACATCTCGGGGGCTTCCAAGAGTGTGCAAATATCTCCAGTCGGATTGGCCTTGGGGGCAAGAATCCTTCCCATATCCGTCAGGACAGCAGGGGCTGCTCCAAAGCACTGGGACCCCTGGCAGCATCTCTGCATCCTATTTCTTACCGCTGCTGGCCCTGGCTCTGCAGGGGATGAAGACAGCCAGCTCTGCAGTGCTCCTCCACAAGTCATTCCCTTGCTCTTACCACTGCTGTCCAGCTGAGAAGGCTTTCCGTCAAAAGATGAGCCTTGCAGCAGAGAACCTCCAGCAGCCGCGTCCAGCCTCCAGTCTTCTCCTCCCTCAGCCCCCACCAAGGAATTCCACCGGTTCCTCAAGTGCTTCCCCTGGGATGTGTTGGGGCTGCCCCCAGGCCAGCTCTGGCACTGGACACGGGAAGCTGCTCCTTTTGCTCCTGCCCGGGGCGTTGTGACGGCTGCGTTGCCGGGTGCTGGCATTGTGACATGGGGGTGACAGAGCCACACGTGTGCAGCCCCGCCCGCCCCCCCTCCGCCCAGCATTCTATGGAGGAAGCCTTTGGGGTGCTGTCCCCGAGGCAGTCCCTGTGCTCAGGAGGCCCAGGGGCTGTCCCTGCCGTTTGGTGGCCGTGCACTGAGAACAGCTGCTGGGTGGCCCTGACTCTCCTCCTTTGCCATTCGGCTTGTTTGTAGGGAGTTGGAGGTTTGCTGTTGGAGGTTCATTGTTCGAGGCTGTTGATTTAGGGTTTCTTGTTTCAGGCTTGTTTGTTTGAGGTTGGTTGTTTCAGGTTGTTTGGTTTAGGTTGCTTTGTGGAGGCTGTTTTGGTTGAGGATGGTTGAGGTTGGTTGTTCTAGGCTGGTTTAGGTTGGTTGAGGCCTGTTGTTTGAGGTTGGTTGTTTGAGTCTGCTTGCTTGGCCGGTTGAGGCTGTTTGTTTACAGCTGGCTTTTTGTGGTTGTTTTATTCATACTGAATTAGGTTCGAATTAGGTTGTTTGTAGATTCTTTGTTTGTAGGTTGTTTGTAGCTTCTTTGTTTCTACCTTGTTAGAAGCTTGTTGCTGTTTTGAGTGGTGGTTTAAGTTGGTTGCTTTAGCTAGGTTTTTATGAGTTGTTTGAGGGTATTTTGTTGTGGTTGGTTATTTGAGGAAGTTTGTTTGTACTTTGTGTGTTTGTAGGCCATTTCCGCTTGGTTAGTTTGGGGCTGTTGAAGCTGGATTTAAGGTGGTTGTCTTGTGTTGCTTGTTTTGGGTTTTTTGGTATAGCTTGGTTGAGGTTGGTTATTTGGTGTCTTGAGGTTGTTTGGTGTCATTTGAAGGTTGATTTCTGGTTTAGGAGGTCCAGGTGTCTGTCTCTGCCATTTGTTGGCCATGCACTGGCCAGAGCTGCTGCGTGTCTCTGATGCCTCCTTTTCCATTTAGTTTCCCAGGACAAGCCTCATGCATTTACTGTTGTCTCAGGTTTTGGCAGAAAGCAGTCCTGCAACCCAGAGACTAACGATATTAGCTCTCCCCCGTCTGCACTAGAGGGTTCCCTTTTGCTACCTAGTTATCTGAGTGTGAGGTCCACCAGTGTGGGAACAGTACCTTTCCATTTTTGGAGACTAAAATTGAAAGGGATGATTCTCCTGCAGAGGGATCTGGACAGTTGGAGAACTGGGCAGTCACCAACTGCATGAAGTTCAACAAGAGCTAGTACCAGATTTTGTACCTGGGACACGGCAGCCCTGGCTGTACCTGTAGACTGGGGGACGAGATGCTGGAAAGCAGCTCTGTGGAGAGGGATCTGGGGCTTCTGGTCGACAGCAAGTTGAACATTGCAGTTTGCCCTGGCAGCCAAGAGGGGCAACCGTGTCCTGGGTGCAGCAAGCACAGCATTGCCAGCCGGGCGAGGGAGGTGATTGTCCCGCTCTGCTCTGCACTGGTGCGGCCTCGCCTGGAGCCCTGTGTGCAGTTCTGGGAGACACAGGATAAAAAGGCTCTAAAGCTACTGGAGAGTGTCCAGAGGAGGGCTCCGAAGTTGGTAAAGGGTTTGGAGGGGAAGCCGTATGAGGAGCGGCTAAAGTCACTTGGTTTGTTCAGCTTGGAGGAGCCTGAGGGGAGAGCTCATTGCAGTCTACAGCTTCCTCACGAGGGGCAGGAGGAGGGGCAGGCACCAAACTGTTCTCTTTAGTGACCAATGACAGGACTCAAGGGAATGGCAGAAAGATGTGCCAGGGGAAGTTTGGGTTGGTCATTAGGAAAAGGTTCTTCCCCCAGAGGGTGCTGGAGCACGGGAACAGGCTCCCCGGGGAGGTGTCACAGCCCCAAGCCTGACAGTGTTCGAGAAGAGACTGGACAAGGCCCTCAGACACACGGTGTGAACTGCGGGGTTGTCCTGTGCAGGGACAGGAATTGGACCCGATGATCCTTGTGTATCCCTTCCAACTCAAGACATTCTGTGATTCTGCGATCAATAAAATGTATAATCTAATACCCAGTGATGTTACTGCAGGCTATTTTCAAGTCTGTACACTAGCACTCAAAACTGCAATATTTCTGTTGTGTTTTATAAATTTAGGCCCCTTCTTTTCATTGGTAAGTTTAATGGCATAGGATATTAACTTCAAAGCAAGAGAAGTCTGGAAGCACTCTTCAGTCCATAGGAAGCACCGTATGTAAGAACCTGTATTGTTTTGCTCACAATTATATATGCAATATTCAAATATTAATTGCTTCATTGCTTCTTACATTAACTGTGAAACTTACTATTTTCAAAACTATAGGTTTGTTTGTTTGTTTGCTTTAACAAGTATAGTTTCTACAAGAAATCGTCTCTTTCATGTGTGCACTCATAGCACTGAAATACCTTCCTGGCTTTAGATTTCTTTTTGCCTTACTGCAACTCAGGAAGAAATTTTATATTCGGGTAATAAAACTCTTCAACTTAAATGTAAATAATGGAAAAGCGGATAAAAATAGTGAAGTACTGAACTGTTAGAAAGGCGTGGAAGATACTGATAAGAAGTGGGAGCTAGTTTTCCACATAGGTCTGCTCGTCCATACACACCTTGCAAGTAGCACTCTTGATTCCCAGCTGCTTGGCGTATGCATGATTAGGAGTTCTCTGTCTTAAATGCTTTTGTTACGAAGGCCAACATGAGTTGGGCAGAGTATAAAATAGGAAAGATCTTCATGTGCCAGCATTTCTGTTGGTGAAAGTTCCTTTGACTGCCTGGGACATGAAGCACTGAGGAGGAGGAACCCAGCACTCAAACGGAACAGTGTCAGTCCTGTTTACTCGGGTATTCTGCTCACCTTTATCCACAGCACTCCTTTGGCTTAAGCCACAATGCTTTAGTTCAAACCACAGTCACTATTCCCTTTCTAAAGGGCTACAAAGGTCAGTGCAAGAGTCTGCAGGAATATACTGCTTCTGAGGAGGGGTGCAGCGAATCTCTGCCCGCATCAGGCTGAGGGTCTGCAGGGAGGTGCTCCTATGTGGATGTACTTTACAACACTAAGCAGGTGCCAATGTTAAGTGGCATTCTTCTGTGGATGAGCAAGTTTTGCAGTCCTGGGTGCAGCAAGCACAGCATTGCCAGCCGGGCGAGGGAGGTGGTTGTCCCGCTCTGCTCTGCACTGGTGCGGCCTCGCCTGGAGCCCCGTGTGCAGTTCTGGGAGACACAGGATAAAAAGGATCTAAAGCTACTGGAGAGTGTCCAGAAGAGGGCTACGAAGTTGGTGAAGGGTTTGGAGGGGAAGCCGTACGAGGAGCGACTAAAGTCACTTGGTTTGTTCAGCCTGGAGAAGAGGAGACGAGCAGTGGAACAGGCTCCCCAGGGAGGTGTCCCGGCCCCAAGCCTGACAGTGTTCAAGAAGCAATTGGACAACGCACTCAGACACATGGTGTGAATTTTGGGGTTCTCCTACGCAGGGACGGGCGTTGGACTCAATCCTTTTGAATCCCTTCCAACTCAGGACATTCTATGATTCTATGAAGCTGTTCTGGGTCACTGAGGGGGGGCAACGAGAGGAGGTGGTCTGAGTCAGGTGACCACGAATTGACCAATTGGAGTATTCCATCCCACTCACGACTTCCTGGATTTAAAAGGTGGACCCGAAGGACTCTCTCTCTCTCTTCGGCTGGGTCTCCTGCTGGTTTGCTTTGTCTCTGCATTTTTTTTTCTGCTGTCCCTGCAAGCTGAGGCCTCGTGACAAACTGGATCTAGTTCTGGTTGGCTGAAGGACCCTGCCGGAATGGCTGCTGGGAATTGCAAGACTGGTTCTATAATATTTGTTCTGCTTTATTTTTCTCTATTTTTATTTAGTAGCGTTAGTAAAACGTTTTCAAATTTTCCAGCTTTCTTCTCTCTGTTCTTCTTTTCCTTTCCTCTCAAAATCGCCTGTCCTTAGTGAAAAAGGGGGACGAGAGGGGGGGCGGAAAACGGGAGGGGGGAAGAGGGTTAAGGAAAATACATCTGCCGCGGTTTTTGATTGTCTCCCCGCGATCAAACCACGACAGAAGGCAATTTCTATATATTTATGTGTAAGTTAAGCTAGAAGTTTTATGGGAAGAGCTTTTCGATACGCCTCTGACATGATCTGATCCTCACAGGAAATACTATGATGTTGGGCTTTTATGTAGTCACAGAATCTAGATACTAGAGGTATCGAATCATGTAAAGGAAAAATCCTTCTGTCTTCCGAATAGCAAAGGTCGTTCTAGACATTGTATTTTCTAATGTTTTTACTTCATTTAGTTTTCAAATTTCTCTGCATGTAAAAGCATAGGTGGATCTTAGCAGCAGTAAATTGAAATGGTGCTAAGTTTTTGTTTTTCCTCTTTAATTGTAATCTTTTTACACAGTAGTGCATTGCCCTGGCTTGTTGCTCCCCATCTCCAATTGCTGTTGCTACTGTGTAAATATTTTAAATGGCAGTTTCTTCCATGACTTGGATGCATCCCAAGGAGGGCAGCAAAGCTGGGGAAGGGGCTGGAAGGCATGTCCTCTGGGGAGCAGCTGGGGACTCTGGGTCTGTCTACTTTGGAGCGAAGGAGGCTGAGGGGCAACTTCACTGCTATCTCCAGGTTCCTGAGGAGGGGAAGTGGAGAGGGAGGTGCTGAGCTCTTCTCCCTGGTACCCAGGGCCAGGACACATGGGAATGGCTCTCAGCTGTGTCCATCAGGGGAGGTTCATCCCTGACATGAGGAAACATTTCTTTACTGAGAGGTGGTCAAACCCTGCAACAGGCTTCCAGGAGAGGTGGTCGATGGCTCACGTCTGTCAGTGTTGAAGAGGCATTTGGGCGACATGCTTAATACCACGCTTTAGCTTCTGCTAAGTGCTGAAGTAGTCAGGCAGTTGGACTAGGTGATCGTTACAGGGCCCTTCCAGCTGAACTGTTCTGTTCTCTCCCATTCTTCTTCCTACCTGCTACTTTCCCAGAAGTAGATGCGGAGGAAATCTCTGATGACATTTCTCCCCAGCCCTGCACGAGCAGAAGGCACCGAATACCCATAACCATATCCCAGCATAGGCGTTGCCTCTGTCATGTTGTGGGAAGGAGGCACGTACCTTCTGATGGAGTGAGAGCTGGGAATCGTCTCAAGGTAGTCGGACAATCTGAACAAATTGGCAAAAAGCAAGTATGAAGTTCAGTTTGTGAAACTCTTCTCTGTTCATCCGGTTGAGTTGGGTTTCCACAGGGTGGCAAAAGCTCACAGCTCTGACACTAGTGAGGCTCAAAGATCAAGCCCTCCATCTGAAGCAGGACATGCTCCTCACCTAAGGAGTTGCAAATCTTTCTGAGGTGAACAATACCTGCTCATTTCCTATGGCTTCTTTTTTTCTTCCTTGTACTCATTTTTAGAAATACCCTATCTGTTTTTCAGGGAAAAACATGCTAAACCAAAAGAGCCTGAGAACAACAGTAGAGAGAGAAGATCCATATGGGTGCTCCGAGGCCTCAGTGGCTGGGACCGCCCCCCCCATGGGACCCCCACCCACCGCCAGCGTCTCGTGCCAAGGACCCAGGGGCCGTGCCTCAGCTCAGCCTGGGGCCTTGGGTCCCTGCCTGAGCCATGTTGTAGGTGTGTGTGCCCGTCTCGTGTCTGCCCCTGTCCCTGGCTGGGCCTGGGCCCTGCTCTGCAGAGAGCGGCTCTCCTGGATGGAGCCCTCAGGGCTCGGTAAGAACTTGTCATACAGAACTCAAGGCATAACACAGCATAACTATTATATTCTTTTTCTACTCTATCCTATGTATTGTATTCTATTCCATGTGCTCAGCATGAGTCAAATAAGGATGAGAATATTATTTACATGAAATGCCAGGGGGTTTTCATCTCCAGAAACACTTTCAAGCACACAGAACACAATGGAGACGAGTGGAAACAGGATTTGATTATATTTTATTTTATTTTTGGTTATTTTATGTCATTTACTGACTCTGTTTACAGAGCCGATGCTCACAAGCATTAAGACAATGCCCACGTGTAGCCAGGAGCAGGCTGATGCATTCTTCAGTTTAGCTTGAAGAAACATCCCTTGCAATCTGGCAAAGGCAAGTCACAGAACTGCAAGAGCAGCAGGAGAAACACAGGCCAAGCTGCCCCTGTGTCCTGAAGAGGGAGAACGTGAGGAATGAGGATCAGGATAGACCACATACAAAAGAAGACGACGAGGAAGAAGAAGAAGAAGAAGAGGTAGATGAGGAGGAAGAAGAAGAAGAAGAGGTAGATGAGGAAGAAGAAGAAGAACAAGAAGAAGAATATGGGGAAGAAGAAGAAGAAGATCTGTGTGATACTGTGAGGTATTTTGCAAAGTATGGCATCTAGCAATGACAAGCAGAGTTTCTCCCCTTTGCAGACTTTCTTGGTTCCTACACTGCTTGGCTAGGGATGCACGAAAAGCGCTCTTGTTCCTGCCCAGTGCTTGTGTTGCACGCAGGGAGAGCTGAAAAGTGGCAGATCCAGATGGTGCAGCAAGCCAGGAGCCCTCGCAAGCACAGGCTGTTTTGCAGCAGCCAGAACTCCTGGGGAAATGGAACCCAGGAAAGAGCAGAGCTGGCCCCTGCTGCAAAGTTGCTCTGGGCAAGAGAACCTGAGAGAGCCAGGGGCTGTGCTCAATGCTACGAAGTACAAGAAGGAATTCCTAGGAGAACACTTGGCCCCCACCCTGGGACTCCAAGAAGCTTCCTCCCCCCCAGCTGCAGGGCACGAGAGGCCATCTTCCTGGTGCTTGAGCAGCAGGCGGGAACCGAGCCAAAAGGGACCAGAGGAGCTCTGAAAAGTGGTCATGCTCAATGCTACAGAGGAAGGCAAAAAACCCCCGGAGACCAGTGCCAATGTGCCCTGGGGGAAAATTCCTTCCTGACCCCAATGCTGGCGATCGGCTGTTCCCTGAGCATGTGAGCAGGGCCTGGCTCCTTGTCCCACAGGCTGTTCCTGCCTCCCAGGAGCTGCCCAAGCCCTATCCTGCCTTGAGCTGGAGTCATCTCGGGGGCTTCTCAGAGTGCCCAAACGCCTCTGGCCGGATTGAACTTGAGGGCAAGAATCCTTCCCGTGCCTGTGAGGACAGCAGGGGCTGCTCCAAAGCACTGGCAGCATCTCTACATCCTATTTCTTACCGCTGCTGGCCCTGGCTCTGCAGGGCATGAAGACAGTGAGCTCTGCAGTGCTCCTCCAGAAGTCATTCTCTTGGTCTTACCATTGCTGTCCAGCTGAAACGACCTGATAGCCTTGGGCACTTGTAGGGGTTAGTGGTTCTTCTAATCTTCTGAGGGCTTTGCATCTGTTCCCTGAACACTGAAGTAGGATTTCTAGCCATCAGATGCACTTTGAACGTAATCCTTCGCCATTGTGATTGTTTGTATGTTGTTTGTAGGTTGTTGAAGGTTTGTGGTTGAAGGTTTGTGGTTGGAGGTTGTTTGTTTAGGGTTTCTTGTTTCAGGCTTGTTTGGTTGGGGTTGGTTGTTTCAGGTTGTTTAGTTTAGGTTGGTTGGTGGAGGCTATTTTGGTTTGGATTGGTTGAGGTTGTTTGTTCTTGGTTGGCTTAGGTCATTTGGTGTAGGTTTGAGGCTGGCTGGTTGGTTGAGGTTGGTTGGCTGGTTGAGGCTGGTTGGCTGGTTGTGGCTGGTTGTTTACAGGTGGTTGGTTTTGTTTGCTTTTTTTACACTCCATTAGGTTCTAATTAGGTTGTTGGTAGATTCTTTGTTTCTACCTTGTTTGAAGCTTGTTGTTTTGAATGTTGGTTTAAGATGGTTGCTTTGGCTGGATTTCCATGACTTCTTTACATGAGTCGTTTTAGGGTTGATTTCTGTGGTTGGTTGCTTGATGGTGTATGAGGTTGGTTCTAGGTTCTTTGTAGGTTCTTTGTAGGTTGCGTGTTCGTAAGGCATTGAAACCTTGTTGTTTTAGGTTGTTGAAGGTTGGTAAAGTTTAGTTTAGGTTGGTGGTCTTAAGGTACTTGCTTTAGGTTTCTGTTTTAGCTTGGTTTAGGGTGTTGGATGTCATTTTGTGAAAGCTGATTTGTGGTGTTTGTTTTAGGTGGTTTGGTTTTTCTCATTTTTGTTAGGCTGTTTGGTTGATTTTTTTTCAGAAAGATTCTTTGAGGTAGGTTGTGTTAGTCTGGTTTAGGTTGTTAGTTGAGGTTTCTTGGTTTGGGCTGTTTAGGTCGGTTTAGGTTTTTTTGAGGAAGGTTGTTTGAGGGTGGTTGTTAGAGGCTGGTTCTTGAAGGCTGATTGGTTAAGGTTGGCTGGTTTAGGTTGGTTGGGTGAGGTGCTTTTTGGTTGAGGTTATTTTAGTTGGTTCTTGTAGGTTGGTAGTTTTAGATGGGATGTTCTAAGCGGGTTTTTTTTAGGGTATTTTCTTGTTTTTTAACGTTTTAGGTTGGTTTAGGTCATTTTGTTGAGCTTGTTTGCTTTAGCGTGGTTTAGGTCATTCACTTTAGGTTCTTTAGATTATTTTATCTTGGGTGTGTTAGAAGTAGGTTTGATTGCTGATGTTTAGGTTCATGTGTTTCTGTTTAGCTAGCTTTGGGTTGGTTGGATTAGGATGTTTGAGTTGTTTTTTAGGTCAATTGGTTTGAGATGTTTGCTTTACTTGTGTTTCTGTTAGTCGTTTGAGGGTGTTTTTCTGAGGCTGGTTGTTTGAGGTAGGTCGTTTGCAGGTTGTGTGCTAGTAGGACCATGAAGCTTGGTTGTTGTGGGGCACTTGAGGTTGGGTTTTGGTTGGTTGTCTTAGGCTGCTTGATTTAGGTTTGCTGGTTTAGCTTGGTTGAGGTTGTCTAGTTGGTGGCTTGAAGTTGTTTGGTGTCATTTTAAGGTTGAGTTCTAATGTTGGTTTTAGGTGTTTTGGTAGTTCTTGTATTTATGAGGCTGTTTGGCTGATGTTGTTTGAGGAAGATTCTTTAGGGTTGGCTGCTAGAGTTTGGTTTAGGTTTTTGGTCTAGGTATCTTGGTTGAGGTTGTTCAGGTTGGTTTAGGTCATTTGGGTTAGGTCGTTTAGCTTAGGTGGTTTGAGGCTGGCTGTTGGAGGCTGGTTGGCTGAGGCTGGTTGCTTGAGCTTGATTGGTTGGTTGGGACTGGTTGTTTACAGTTGGTAGGTTTTGGTTGCTTTTTACCCTCTCTTAGGTTCTGTGTAGTTCTTTGTAGCTTGTTTGTGTTACCTTGTTTGTTTGAAGCTTCTTTGTGTGAATGTTGGTTTAAGTTGGTTGGTTTAGCTCTGTTTACACTAGTTGTTTTAGGATTGATTTATGAGGTTGGTTGTTTGATGCTGTATGAGGTTGTTTCTAGGTTCTTTGTGGGCAGCGTGTTCGTAAGGGATTTAAACTTTTTTGGTTTGATTGTTGAAGGTTGGTAAAGTTTGGTTTGGGTTGGTGGTCTTAAGTTACTTGTTTTAGATTTCCGTTTTAGCTTGGTTTAGGTTGGTTATTGCCGGTTGGTTGTTGTAGATTATTTGATGTCATTTTGTGAAGGCTGATTTGTATTGTTTGTTTTAGGTGGTTTGTTTTCTCTCGTTCTTGTTAGGCTGTTTGGTTCTTTGGGGTAGGATGTGTTAGTCTGGTTTAGGTTTTTGGTTGAGGTATCTTAATTCAGGTTGTTTAGTTGGTTTTAGGTTTTTTGGGGGAAGGTTGTTTGAAGGTGGTTGTTAGAGGCTGGTTATTCAAGGGTGATTGCTTAGGGTTGGCTGGTTTAGGTTGGTTGGGTGAGGTGCTTTTTGGTTGAGGTTATTTTAGTTGGTTCTTTTACGTTGGTATTTTAGTTTGGTTGTTTTCGGTGGGGTGTTCTAAGCTGGTTTTGTTTAGGATGTTTTCTTTTTTTGTTGTTTTAAGTTGGTTTGGGTTATTTGGTTGAGCTTGTTTGCTTTAGCATGCTTTAGATCATTGGATTTAGGTTCTTTAGATTATTTTAGGTTGGGTGTTTTAGACTGGTTCTTTTAGGTTTGTGATTTCAGTACGTTGGTGTATGAATGTGTTTTTAAGTACATTTGTTGAAGTAGGTTGGCTTTATGTTGTTTGGGTTGGTTTAAGCGTTTCTGTTTAGCTTAGTTGAGGCTGGTTGGATTAGGTTGTTGGAGTTGTCTTTAGGTCGATTGGTTTAGGTAGTGGTTTTTTGGTTGCATTGTTCTAAGACAGGCTGGTTCAGGGTTTTTGGTTTAGCGTGGTTTAGGTTGTTCTGTTAAGGGTTCTTCATGTTCCTTGTTATAGGTATCCTGGCTTAAGTAGGTTGGTTTCTGAAGTTTGTTTGATGTAGGTTGTTTTGTTTGAGGTGAGTTGTGCAGGGCTCAAGGCCCACCTTGGTGGAGCAGGAGCAGCAGGCAGGCATGCCAAATGTGCAAAAGAATTTGTGGCAAGGGGCCGTGCTCCTCACTGCATAGGAAGGCACGAAACCGCAGGAGATGCTTGCTGGCCCACATGGGGAAAAGAAGCTTTTGTCCCCCAGCTGCAGGGCACGAGAGGCCATCTTCCTGGTGCTTGAGCAGCAGGCAGCGACCGAGCCACAAGGGCCCAGAGGAGCCCTGACAAGTGGTCTTGCTGGATGCTGCAGAGGAAGGTAAAACCTCGTGGGGACCAGTGCCAATGTGCCCTGGGGGAAAATTCCTTCCCGACCTCAGCCAGTGCTGGCGATCGGCTGTTCCCTGAGCATGGGAGCCAGACCTGGCTCCTTGTCCCACAGGCTGCTCCCGCCTCCCAGGAGCTGCCCAAGCCCTATTCTCCCTTGACTTGGAGACATCTCAGGGGCTTCCAAGAGTGTGCAAATATATCTCGTTGGATTGGCCTTGGGGGCAAGAATCCTTCCCATATCTGTCAGGACAGCAGGGGCTGCTCCAAAGCACTGGGACCCCTGGCAGCATCTCTGCATCCTATTTCTTACCGCTGCTGGCCCTGGCTCTGCAGGGGATGAAGACAGCCAGCTCTGCAGTGCTCCTCCACAAGTCATTCCCTTGCTCTTACCACTGCTGTCCAGCTGAGAAGGCTTTCTGTTAAAAGATGAGCCTTGCAGCAGAGAACCTCCAGCAGCCTCGTCCAGCCTCCAGTCTTCTCCTCCCTCAGCCCCCACCAAGGAATTCCACCGGTTCCTCAAGTGCTTCCCCTGGGATGTGTTGGGGCTGCCCCCAGGCCAGCTCTGGCACTGGACACGGGAAGCTGCTCCTTTTGCTCCTGCCCGGGGCGTTGTGACGGCTGCGTTGCCGGGTGCTGGCATTGTGACATGGGGGTGACAGAGCCACAGGTGTGCAGCCCCACCCGCCTCCACTCCGCCCAGCATTCTATGGAGGAAGCCTTTGGGGTGCTGTCCCCGAGGCAGTCCCTGTGCTCAGGAGGCCCAGGGGCTGTCCCTGCCGTTTGGTGGCCGTGCACTGAGAACAGCTGCTGGGTGGCCCTGACTCTCCTCCTTTGCCATTCGGCTTGTTTGTACGGAGTTGGAGGTTTGCTGTTGGAGGTTCATTGTTTGAGGTTGTTGATTTAGGGTTTCCTGTTTCAGGCTTGTTTGTTTGAGGTTGGTTGTTTCAGGTTGTTTGGTTTAGGTTGCTTTGTGGAGGCTGTTTTGGTTGAGGATGGTTGAGGTTGGTTGTTCTAGGCTGGTTGAGGTTGGTTGAGGCCTGTTGTTTGAGGTTGGTTGTTTGAGTCTGGTTGCTTGGCCGGTTGAGGCTGTTTGTTTACAGCTGGCTTTTTGTGGTTGTTTTATTCATACTGAATTAGGTTCGAATTAGGTTGTTTGTAGATTCTTTGTTTGTAGGTTGTTTGTAGCTTCTTTGTTTCTACATTGTTGGAAGCTTGTTGCTGTTTTGAGTGGTGGTTTAAGTTGGTTGCTTTAGCTAGGTTTTTATGAGTTGTTTGAGGGTATTTTGTTGTGGTTGGTTATTTGAGGAAGTTTGTTTGTACGTCGTGTGTTTGTAGGCCATTTCCGCTTGGTTAGTTTGGGGCTGTTGAAGCTGGATTTAAGGTGGTTGTCTTGTGTTGCTTGTTTTGGGTTTTTTGGTATAGCTTGGTTGAGGTTGGTTATTTGGTGTCTTGAGGTTGTTTGGTGTCATTTGAAGGTTGATTTCTGGTTTAGGAGGTCCAGGTGTCTGTCTCTGCCATTTGTTGGCCATGCACTGGCCAGAGCTGCTGCGTGTCTCTGATGCCTCCTTTTCCATTTAGTTTCCCAGGACAAGCCTCCTGCATTTACTGTTGTCTCAGGTTTGGGCAGAAAGCAGTCCGGCAACCCAGAGACTAACGATATTAGCTCTCCCCTGTCTGCACTAGAGGGTTCCCTTTTGCTACCTAGTTATCTGAGTGTGAGGTCCACCAGTGTGGGAACAGTACCTTTCCATTTTTGGAGACTAAAATTGAAAGGGATGATTCTCCTGCAGAGAGATCTGGACAGTTGGAGAACTGGGCAGTCACCAACTGCATGAAGTTCAACAAGAGCTAGTACCAGATTTTGTAGCTGGGACATGGCAGCCCTGGCTGTACCTATAGACTGGGGGACGAGATGCTGGAAGGCAGCTCTGTGGAGAGGGATCTGAGGGTTCTGGTCGACAGCAAGTTGAACATGAGCCAGCAGTGTGCCCTGGCAGCCAAGAGGGGCAACCGTGTCCTGGGTGCACCAAGCACAGCATTGCCAGCCGGGCGAGGGAGGTGGTTGTCCCGCTCTGCTCTGCACTGGTGCGGCCTCGCCTGGAGCCCTGTGTGCAGTTCTGGGAGACACAGGATAAAAAGGATCTAAAGCTACTGGAGAGTGTCCAGAGGAGGGCTCCGAAGTTGGTAAAGGGTTTGGAGGGGAAGCCGTATGAGGAGCGGCTAAAGTCACTTGGTTTGTTCAGCTTGGAGGAGCCTGAGGGGAGAGCTCATTGCAGTCTACAGCTTCCTCACAAGGGGAGGAGGAGGGGCAGGCACCAAACTCTTCTCTTTAGTGATCAATGACAGGAGCCGAGGGAATGGCAGAAAGATGTGCCAGGGGAAGTTTGGGTTGGTCATTAGGAAAAGGTTCTTCCCCCAGAGGGTGCTGGAGCACTGGAACAGGCTCCCCGGGGAGGTGTCACAGCCCCAAGCCTGACAGTGTTCGAGAAGAGACTGGACAAGGCCCTCAGACACACGGTGTGAACTGCAGGGTTGTCCTGTGCAGGGACAGGAGTTGGACCCGATGATCCTTGCGTGTCCCTTCCAACTCAAGACATTCTGTGATTCTGCGATCAATAAAATGTATAATCTAATACCCAGTGATGTTACTGCAGGCTATTTTCAAGTCTGTACACTAGCACTCAAAACTGCAATATTTCTGTTGTGTTTTATAAATTTAGGCCCCTTCTTTTCATTGGTAAGTTTAATGGCATAGGATATTAACTTCAAAGCAAGAGAAGTCTGGAAGCACTCTTCAGTCCATAGGAAGCACCGTATGTAAGAACCTGTATTGTTTTGCTCACAATTATATATGCAATATTCAAATATTAATTGCTTCATTGCTTCTTACATTAACTGTGAAACTTACTATTTTCAAAACTATAGGTTTGTTTGTTTGTTTGCTTTAACAAGTATAGTTTCTACAAGAAATCGTCTCTTTCATGTGTGCACTCATAGCACTGAAATACCTTCCTGGCTTTAGATTTCTTTTTGCCTTACTGCAACTCAGGAAGAAATTTAACAGTTGGGTAATAAAACTCCTTAAATTAACTGTTAATAATGGAAAAGCGGATAAAAATAGTGAAGTACTGAACTGTTAGAAAGGCGTGGAAGATACTGATAAGAAGTGGGAGCTAGTTTTCCACATAGGTCTGCTCGTCCATACACACCTTGCAAGTAGCACTCTTGATTCCCAGCTGCTTGGCGTGTGCATGATTAGGAGTTCTCTGTCTTAAATGCTTTTGTTACGAAGGCCAACATGAGTTGGGCAGAGTATAAAATAGGAAAGATCTTCATGTGCCAGCATTTCTGTTGGTGAAAGTTCCTTTGACTGCCTGGGACATGAAGCGCTGAGGAGGAGGAACCCAGCACTCAAACGGAACAGTGTCAGTACTGTTTACTCGGGTATTCTGCTCACCTTTATCCACAGCACTCCTTTGGCTTAAGCCACAATGCTTTAGTTCAAACCACAGTCACGATTCCTTTTCTAAAGGGCTACAAAGGTCAGTGCAAGAGTCTGCAGGAATATACTGCTTCTGAGGAGGAGTGCAGCGAATCTCTGCCCGCATCAGGCTGAGGGTCTGCAGGGAGGTGCTCCTATGTGGATGTACTTTACAACACTAAGCAGGTGCCAATGTTAAGTGGCATTCTTCTGTGGATGAGCAAGTTTTGCAGTCCTGGGTGCAGCAAGCACAGCATTGCCAGACGGGCGAGGGAGGTGATTGTCCCGCTCTGCTCTGCACTGGTGCGGCCTCGCCTGGAGCCCTGTGTGCAGTTCTGGGAGACACAGGATAAAAAGGATCTAAAGCTACTGGAGAGTGTCCAGAAGAGGGCTACGAAGTTGGTGAAGGGTTTGGAGGGGAAGCTGTTTGAGGAGCGACTAAAGTCACTTGGTTTGTTCAGCCTGGAGAAGAGGAGACGAGCAGTGGAACAGGCTCCCCAGGGAGGTGTCCCGGCCCCAAGCCTGACAGTGCTCAAGAAGCAATTGGACAATGCACTCAGACACATGGTGTGAATTTTGGGGTTCTCCTACGCAGGGACGGGAGTTGGACTCAATCCTTTTGAATCCCTTCCAACTCAGGACATTCTATGATTCTATGAAGCTGTCCTGGGTCACTGAGGGGGGGCAACGAGAGGAGGTGGTCTGAGTCAGGTGACCACGAATTGACCAATTGGAGTATTCCATCCCATTCACGACTTCCTGGATTTAAAAGGTGGACCCGAAGGACTCTCTCTCTCTTTGGCTGGGTCTCCTGCTGGTTTGCTTTGTCTCTGCATTTTTTTTTCTGCTGTCCCTGCAAGCTGAGGCCTCGTGACAAACTGGATCTAGTTCTGGTTGGCTGAAGGACCCTGCCGGAATGGCTGCTGGGAATTGCAAGACTGGTTCTATAATATTTGTTCTGCTTTATTTTTCTCTATTTTTATTTAGTAGCGTTAGTAAAACGTTTTCAAATTTTCCAGCTTTCTTCTCTCTGTTCTTCTTTTCCTTTCCTCTCAAAATCGCCTGTCCTTAGTGAAAAAGGGGGACGAGAGGGGGGGCAGAAAACGGGAGGGGGGAAGAGGGTTAAGGAAAATACATCTGCCGCGGTTTTTGATTGTCTCCCCACGATCAAACCACGACAGAAGGCAATTTCTATATATTTATGTGTAAGTTAAGCTAGAAGTTTTATGGGAAGAGCTTTTCGATACGCCTCTGACAGGATCTGATCCTCACAGGAAATACTATGATGTTGGGCTTTTATGTAGTCACAGAATCTAGATACTAGGAATCATGTAAAGGAAAAATCCTTCTGTCTTCCGAATAGCAAAGGTCGTTCTAGACATTGTATTTTCTAATGTTTTTACTTCATTTAGTTTTCAAATTTCTCTGCATGTAAAAGCACAGGTGGATCTTAGCAGCAGTAAATTGAAATGGTGCTAAGTTTTTGTTTTTCCTCTTTAATTGTAATCTTTTTACACAGCAGTGCATTGCCCTGGCTTGTAGCTCCCCATCTCCAATTGCTGTTGCTACTGTTTAAATATTTTAAATGGCAGTTTCTTCCATGACTTGGATGCATCCCAAGGAGGGCAGCAAAGCTGGGGAAGGGGCTGGAAGGCATGTCCTCTGGGGAGCAGCTGGGGACTCTGGGTCTGTCTACTTTGGAGCGAAGGAGGCTGAGGGGCAACTTCGCTGCTATCTCCAGGTTCCTGAGGAGGGGAAGTGGAGAGGGAGGTGCTGAGCTCTTCTCCCTGGTACCCAGGGCCAGGACACATGGGAAGGGCTCTCAGCTGTGTCCATCCGGGGAGGTTCAGCCCTGACATGAGGAAACATTTCTTTACTGAGAGGTGGTCAAACCCTGCAACAGGCTTCCAGGAGAGGTGGTCGATGCCTCACGTCTGTCAGTGTTGAAGAGGCATTTGGGCAACCTGCTTAATACCATGCTTTAGCTTCTGCTGAGTGCTGAAGTAGTCAGGCAGTTGGACTAGGTGATCGTTACAGGGCCCTTCCAGCTGAGCTATTCTGTTCTCTCCCATTCTTCTTCCTACCTGCTACTTTCCCAGAAGTAGATGCAGAGGAAATCTCTGATGACATTTCTCCCCAGCCCTGCACGAGCAGAAGGCACCGAATACCTATAACCATATCCCAGCATAGGCGTTGCCTCTGTCATGTTGTGGGAAGGAGGTACGTACCTTCTGATGGAGTGAGAGCTGGGAATCGCCTCAAGGTAGTTGGACAATCTGAACAAACTGGCAAAAAGCAAGTATGAAGTTCAGTTTGTGAAACTCTTCTCTGCTCATCTGGTTGAGTTGGGTTTCCACAGGGTGGCAAAACCTCACAGCTCTGACACTAGTGAGGCTCAAAGATCAAGCCCTCCATCAGAAGCAGGACATGCTCCTCACCTAAGGAGTTGCAAATCTTTCTGAGGTGAACAATACCTGCTCATTTCCTATGGCTTCTTTTTTTCTTCCTTGTACACATTTTTAGAAATACCCTATCTGTTTTTCATGGAAAAACATGCTAAACCAAAAGAGCCTGAGAACAACAGTAGAGAGAGAAGATCCATATGGGTGCTCCTAGGCCTCAGTGGCTGGGACCGAACCCCCATGGGACCCCCACCCACCGCCAGCGTCTCGTGCCAAGGGCCCAGGGGCCGTGCCTCAGCTCAGCCTGGGGCCTTGGGTCCCTGCCTGAGCCATGTTGTAGGTGTGTGTGCCCGTCTCGTGTCTGCCCCTGTCCCTGGCTGGGCCTGGGCCCTGCTCTGCAGAGAGCGGCTCTTCTGGATGGAGCCCTCAGGGCTCGGTAAGAACTTGTCGTACAGAACTCAAGGCATAACACAGCATAACTATTATATTCTTTTTCTACTCTATCCTATGTATTGTATTCTATTCCATGTGCTCACCATGAGTCAAATAAGGATGAGAATATTATTTACATGAAATGCCAGGGGGTTTTCAGCTCCAGAAACACTTTCAAGGACACAGAACACAAAGGAGACGAGTGTAAACAGGATTTGATTATATTTTCTTTTATTTTTGGTTATTTTATGTCATTTACTGACTCTGTTTACAGAGCCGATGCTCACAAGCATTAAGACAATGCCCACGTGTAGCCAGGAGCAGGCTGATGCATTCTTCAGTTTAGCTTGAAGAAACATCCCTTGCAATCTGGCAAAGGCAAGTCACAGAACTGCAAGAGCAGCAGGAGAAACACAGGCCAAGCTGCCCCTGTGTCCTGAAGAGGGAGAATGTGAGGAATGAGGATCAGGACAGACCACACACAAAAGAATAAGACGAGGAAGAGGAAGAAGAAGAAGAGGCAGATGAGGAAGAAGAAGAAGAATATGAGGAAGAAGAAGAAGAAGAAGATCTGTGTGATACTGTGAGGTATTTTGCAAAGTATGGCATCTAGCAATGACAAGCAGAGTTTCTCCCCTTTGCAGACTTTCTTGGTTCCTACACTGCTTGGCTAGGGATGCACGAAAAGTGCTCTTGTTCCTGCCCAGTGCTTGTGTTGCACGCAGGGAGAGCTGAAAAGTGGCAGATCCAGATGGTGCAGCAAGCCAGGAGCCCTCGCAAGTACAGGCTGTTTTGCAGCAGCCAGAACTCCTGGGGAAATGGAACCCAGGAAAGAGCAGAGCTGGCCCCTGCTGTAAAGTTGCTCTGGGCAAGAGAGCCTGAGAGAGCCAGGGGCTGTGCTCAATGCTACGAAGTACAAGAAGGAATTCCTAGGAGAACACTTGGCCCCCACCCTGGGACTCCAAGAAGCTTCCTCCCCTCCGCTGCAGGGCACGAGAGGCCATCTTCCTGGTGCTTGAGCAGCAGGCAGGAACCGAGCCAAAAGGGACCAGAGGAGCTCTGAAAAGTGGTCATGCTCAATGCTACAGAGGAAGGCAAAAAACCCCCGGAGACCAGTGCCAATGTGCCCCGGGGGAAAATTCCTTCCTGACCCCAATGCTGGCGATCGGCTGTTCCCTGAGCATGTGAGCAGGGCCTGGCTCCTTGTCCCACAGGCTGTTCCTGCCTCCCAGGAGCTGCCCAAGCCCTATCCTGCCTTGAGCTGGAGTCATCTCGGGGGCTTCTCAGAGTGCCCAAACGCCTCTGGCTGGATTGAACTTGAGGGCAAGAATCCTTCCCGTGCCTGTGAGGACAGCAGAGGCTGCTCCAAAGCACTGGCAGCCTCTCTACATCCTATTTCTTACCGCTGCTGGCCCTGGCTCTGCAGGGCATGAAGACAGTGAGCTTTGCAGTGCTCCTCCAGAAGTCATTCTCTTGGTCTTACCATTGCTGTCCAGCTGAAACGACCTGATAGCCTTGGGCACTTGTAGGGGTTAGTGGTTCTTCTAATCTTCTGAGGGCTTTGCATCTGTTCCCTGAACACTGAAGTAGGATTTCTATCCATCAGATGCACTTTGAACGTAATCCTTCGCCATTGCGATTGTTTGTATGGTGTTCGTAGGTTGTTGAAGGTTTGTGGTTGAAGGTTGTTTGTTTAGGGTTTCTTGTTTCAGGCTTGTTTGGTTGGGGTTGGTTGTTTCGGGTTGGTTGTTTCAGGTTGTTTAGTTTAGGTTGGTTGGTGGCATCTATTTTGGTTTGGATTGGTTGAGGTTGTTTGTTCTTGGTTGGCTTAGGTCATTTGGTGTAGGTTTGAGGCTGGCTGGTTGGTTGAGGTTGGTTGGCTGGTTGAGGCTGGTTGGCTGGTTGTGGCTGGTTGTTTACAGGTGGTTGGTTTTGTTTGCTTTTTTTACACTCCATTAGATTCTAATTAGGTTGTTGGTAGATTCTTTGTTTCTACCTTGTTTGAAGCTTGTTGTTTTGAATGTTGGTTTAAGATGGTTGCTTTGGCTGGGTTTCCGTGACTTCTTTACGTGAGTCGTTTTAGGGTTGATTTCTGTGGTTGGTTGTTTGATGCTGTATGAGGTTGCTTCTAGGTTCTTTGTAGGTTCTTTGTAGGTTGCGTGTTCGTAAGGCATTGAAACCTTGTTGTTTTAGGTTGTTGAAGGTTGGTAAAGTTTAGTTTAGGTTGGTGGTCTTAAGGTACTTGCTTTAGGTTTCTCTTTTAGCTTGGTTTAGGGTGTTGGATGTCATTTTGTGAAAGCTGATTTGTGGTGTTTGTTTTAGGTGGTTTGGTTTTTCTCATTTTTGTTAGGCTGTTTAGTTGATTGTTTTTCAGAAAGATTCTTTGAGGTAGGTTGTGTTAGTCTGGTTTAGGTTGTTAGTTGAGGTTTCTTGGTTTGGGCTGTTTAGGTCGGTTTAGGTTTTTTTGAGGAAGGTTGTTTGAGGGTGGTTGTTAGAGGCTGGTTCTTGAAGGCTGATTGGTTAAGGTTGGCTGGTTTAGGTTGGTTGGGTGAGGTGCTTTTTGGTGGAGGTTATTTTAGTTGGTTCTTGTAGGGTGGTAGTTTTAGATGGGATGTTCTAAGCGGGTTTTTTTTAGGGTATTTTCTTGGTTTTTTACGTTTTAGGTTGGTTTAGGTCGTTTTGTTGAGCTTGTTTGCTTTAGCGTGGTTTAGGTCATTCACTTTAGGTTCTTTAGATTATTTTAGCTTGGGTGTTTTAGAAGTAGGTTTGATTGCTGATGTTTAGGTTCATGTGTTTCTGTTTAGCTAGCTTTGGGTTGGTTGGATTAGGATGTTTGAGTTGTTTTTTAGGTCAATTGGTTTGAGATGTTTGCTTTACTTGTGTTTCTGTTAGTTGTTTGAGGGTGTTTTTCTGAGGCTGTTTGTTTGAGGTAGGTCGTTTGCAGGTTGTGTGCTTGTAGGACCATGAAGCTTGGTTGTTGTGGGGCAGTTGAAGTTGGGTTTTGGTTGGTTGTCTTAGGCTGCTTGATTTAGGTTTGCTGGTTTAGCTTGGTTGAGGTTGTCTAGTTGGTGGCTTGAAGTTGTTTGGTGTCATTTTAAGGTTGAGTTCTAGTGTTGGTTTTAGGTGTTTTGGTAGTTCTTGTATTTATGAGGCTGTTTGGTTGATGTTGTTTGAGGAAGATTCTTTAGGGTTGGCTGCTAGAGGTTGGTTTAGGTTTTTGGTCTAGGTATCTTGGCTGAGGTTGTTCAGGTTGGTTTAGGTCATTTGGGTTAGGTCTTTTAGCTTGGGTGGTTTGAGGCTGGCTGTTTGAGGCTGGTTGGCTGAGGCTGGTTGCTTGAGCTTGGTTGGTTGGTTGGGACTGGTTGTTGACAGTTGGTAGGTTTTGGTTGCTTTTTACCCTCTCTTAGGTTCTGTGTAGTTCTTTGTAGCTTGTTTGTGTTACCTTGTTTGTTTGAAGCTTCTTTGTGTGAATGTTGGTTTAAGTTGGTTGGTTAGCTCTGTTTACACTAGTTGTTTTAGGGTTGATTTGTGAGGTTGGTTGTTTGATGCTGTATGAGGTTGTTTCTAGGTTCTTTGTGGGCAGCGTGTTCATAAGGGATTTAAACTTTTTTGGTTTGATTGTTGAAGGTTGGTAAAGTTTGGTTTGGGTTGGTGGTCTTAAGTTACTTGGTTTAGGTTTCCGTTTTAGCTTGGTTTAGGTTGGTTATTGCCGGTTGGTTGTTGTAGATTATTTGATGTCATTTTGTGAAGGCTGATTTGTGTTGTTTGTTTTAGGTGGTTTGTTTTCTCTCGTTCTTGTTAGGCTGTTTGGTTCTTTGGGGTAGGTTGTGTTAGTCTGGTTTAGGTTTTTGGTTGAGGTATCTTAATTCAGGTTGTTTAGGTGGTTTTAGTTTTTTGGGGGGAAGGTTGTTTGAAGGTGGTTGTTAGAGGCTTGTTCTTCAAGGGTGATTGGTTAGGGTTGGCTGGTTTAGGTTGGTTGGGTGACGTGTGTTTTGGTTGAGGTTATTTTAGTTGGTTCTTTTACGTTGGTATTTTAGTTTGGTTGTTTTCGGTGGGATGTTCTAAGCTGGTTTTGTTTAGGATGTTTTCTTTTTTTGTTGTTTTAAGTTGGTTTGGGTTATTTGGTTGAGCTTGTTTGCTTTAGCATGCTTTAGATCATTGGATTTAGGTTCTTTAGATTATTTTAGGTTGGGTGTTTTAGACTGGTTCTTTTAGGTTTGTGATTTCAGTACGTTGCTGTATGAATGTGTTTTTAAGTACATTTGTTGAAGTAGGTTGGCTTTATGTTGTTTGGGTTGGTTTAAGCGTTTCTGTTTAGCTTAGTTGAGGCTGGTTGGATTAGGTTGTTGGAGTTGTCTTTAGGTCGATTGGTTTAGGTAGTGGTTTTTTGGTTGTGTTGTTTTAAGACAGGCTGGTTCAGGGTTTTTGGTTTAGCGTGGTTTAGGTTGTTCCGTTAAGGGTTCTTCATGTTCCTTGTTATAGGTATCCTGGCTTAAGTAGGTTGGTTTCTGAAGTTTGTTTGATGTAGGTTGTTTTGTTTGAGGTGAGTTGTGCAGGGCTCAAGGCCCACCTTGGTGGAGCAGGAGCAGCAGGCAGGCATGCCAAATGTGCAAAAGAATTTGTGGCAAGGGGCCGTGCTCCTCACTGCATAGGAAGGCACGAAACCACAGGAGATGCTTGCTGGCCCACATGGGGAAAAGAAGCTTTTGTCCCCCAGCTGCAGGGCACGAGAGGCCATCTTCCTGGTGCTTGAGCAGCAGGCAGCAAGCGAGCCACAAGGGCCCAGAGGAGCCCTGACAAGTGGTCTTCCTGGATGCTGCAGAGGAAGGTAAAACCTCGCGGGGACCAGTGCCAATGTGCCCTGGGGGAAAATTCCTTCCCGACCTCAGCCAGTGCTGGCGATCGGCTGTTCCCTGAGCATGGGAGCCAGACCTGGCTCCTTGTCCCACAGGCTGCTCCCACCTCCCAGGAGCTGCCCAAGCCCTATTCTCCCTTGACTTGGAGACATCTCAGGGGCTTCCAAGAGTGTGCAAATATATCTCGTTGGATTGGCCTTGGGGGCAAGAATCCTTCCCATATCTGTCAGGACAGCAGGGGCTGCTCCAAAGCACTGGGACCCCTGGCAGCATCTCTGCATCCTATTTCTTACCGCTGCTGGCCCTGGCTCTGCCGGGGATGAAGACAGCCAGCTCTGCAGTGCTCCTCCGCAAGTCATTCCCTTGCTCTTACCACTGCTGTCCAGCTGAGAAGGCTTTCCGTCAAAAGATGAGCCTTGCAGCAGAGAACCTCCAGCAGCCTCGTCCAGCCTCCAGTCTTCTCCTCCCTCAGCCCCCACCAAGGAATTCCACCGGTTCCTCAAGTGCTTCCCCTGGGATGTGTTGGGGCTGCCCCCAGGCCAGCTCTGGCACTGGACACGGGAAGCTGCTCCTTTTGCTCCTGCCCGGGGCGTTGTGACGGCTGCGTTGCCGGGTGCTGGCATTGTGACATGGGGGTGACAGAGCCACACGTGTGCAGCCCCACCCGCCTCCACTCCGCCCAGCATTCTATGGAGGAAGCCTTTGGGGTGCTGTCCCCGAGGCAGTCCCTGTGCTCAGGAGGCCCAGGGGCTGTCCCTGCCATTTGGTGGCCGTGCACTGAGAACAGCTGCTGGGTGGCCCTGACTCTCCTCCTTTGCCATTCGGCTTGTTTGTAGGTAGCTGGAGGTTTGCTGTTGGAGGTTCATTGTTCGAGGTTGTTGATTTAGGGTTTCCTGTTTCAGGCTTGTTTGTTTGAGGTTGGTTGTTTCAGGTTGTTTGGTTTAGGTTGCTTTGTGGAGGCTGTTTTGGTTGAGGATGGTTGAGGTTGGTTGTTCTAGGCTGGTTTAGGTTGGTTGAGGCCTGTTGTTTGAGGTTGGTTGTTTGAGTCTGGTTGCTTGGCCGGTTGAGGCTGTTTGTTTACAGCTGGCTTTTTGTGGTTGTTTTATTCATACTGAATTAGGTTTGAATTAGGTTGTTTGTAGATTCTTTGTTTGTAGGTTGTTTGTAGCTTCTTTGTTTCTACCTTGTTAGAAGCTTGTTGCTGTTTTGAGTGGTAGTTTAAGTTGGTTGCTTTAGCTAGGTTTTTATGAGTTGTTTGAGGGTATTTTGTTGTGGTTGGTTATTTGAGGAAGTTTGTTTGTACTTTGTGTGTTTGTAGGCCATTTCCGCTTGGTTAGTTTGGGGCTGTTGAAGCTGGATTTAAGGTGGTTGTCTTGTGTTGCTTGTTTTGGGTTTTTTGGTATAGCTTGGTTGAGGTTGGTTATTTGGTGTCTTGAGGTTGTTTGGTGTCATTTGAAGGTTGATTTCTGGTTTAGGAGGTCCAGGTGTCTGTCTCTGCCATTTGTTGGCCATGCACTGGCCAGAGCTGCTGCGTGTCTCTGATGCCTCCTTTTCCATTTAGTTTCCCAGGACAAGCCTCCTGCATTTACTGTTGTCTCAGGTTTGGGCAGAAAGCAGTCCGGCAACCCAGAGACTAACGATATTAGCTCTCCCCTGTCTGCACTAGAGGGTTCCCTTTTGCTACCTAGTTATCTGAGTGTGAGGTCCACCAGTGTGGGAACAGTACCTTTCCATTTTTGGAGACTAAAATTGAAAGGGATGATTCTCCTGCAGAGAGATCTGGACAGTTGGAGAACTGGGCAGTCACCAACTGCATGAAGTTCAACAAGAGCTAGTACCAGATTTTGTAGCTGGGACATGGCAGCCCTGGCTGTACCTATAGACTGGGGGACGAGATGCTGGAAGGCAGCTCTGTGGAGAGGGATCTGAGGGTTCTGGTCGACAGCAAGTTGAACATGAGCCAGCAGTGTGCCCTGGCAGCCAAGAGGGGCAACCGTGTCCTGGGTGCACCAAGCACAGCATTGCCAGCCGGGCGAGGGAGGTGGTTGTCCCGCTCTGCTCTGCAGTGGTGCGGCCTCGCCTGGAGCCCTGTGTGCAGTTCTGGGAGACACAGGATAAAAAGGATCTAAAGCTACTGGAGAGTGTCCAGAGGAGGGCTCCGAAGTTGGTAAAGGGTTTGGAGGGGAAGCCGTATGAGGAGCGGCTAAAGTCACTTGGTTTGTTCAGCTTGGAGGAGCCTGAGGGGAGAGCTCATTGCAGTCTACAGCTTCCTCACAAGGGGAGGAGGAGGGGCAGGCACCAAACTCTTCTCTTTAGTGATCAATGACAGGAGCCGAGGGAATGGCAGAAAGATGTGCCAGGGGAAGTTTGGGTTGGTCATTAGGAAAAGGTTCTTCCCCCAGAGGGTGCTGGAGCACTGGAACAGGCTCCCCGGGGAGGTGTCACAGCCCCAAGCCTGACAGTGTTCGAGAAGAGACTGGACAAGGCCCTCAGACACACGGTGTGAACTGCAGGGTTGTCCTGTGCAGGGACAGGAGTTGGACCCGATGATCCTTGCGTGTCCCTTCCAACTCAAGACATTCTGTGATTCTGCGATCAATAAAATGTATAATCTAATACCCAGTGATGTTACTGCAGGCTATTTTCAAGTCTGTACACTAGCACTCAAAACTGCAATATTTCTGTTGTGTTTTATAAATTTAGGCCCCTTCTTTTCATTGGTAAGTTTAATGGCATAGGATATTAACTTCAAAGCAAGAGAAGTCTGGAAGCACTCTTCAGTCCATAGGAAGCACCGTATGTAAGAACCTGTATTGTTTTGCTCACAATTATATATGCAATATTCAAATATTAATTGCTTCATTGCTTCTTACATTAACTGTGAAACTTACTATTTTCAAAACTATAGGTTTGTTTGTTTGTTTGCTTTAACAAGTATAGTTTCTACAAGAAATCGTCTCTTTCATGTGTGCACTCATAGCACTGAAATACCTTCCTGGCTTTAGATTTCTTTTTGCCTTACTGCAACTCAGGAAGAAATTTAACAGTTGGGTAATAAAACTCCTTAAATTAACTGTTAATAATGGAAAAGCGGATAAAAATAGTGAAGTACTGAACTGTTAGAAAGGCGTGGAAGATACTGATAAGAAGTGGGAGCTAGTTTTCCACATAGGTCTGCTTGTCCATACACACCTTGCAAGTAGCACTCTTGATTCCCAGCTGCTTGGCATGTGCATGATTAGGAGTTCTCTGTCTTAAATGCTTTTGTTACGAAGGCCAACATGAGTTGGGCAGAGTATAAAATAGTAAAGATCATCATGTGCCAGAATTTCTGTTGGTGAAAGTTCCTTTGACTGCCTGGGACATGAAGCACTGAGGAGGAGGAACCCAGCACTCAAACGGAACAGTGTCAGTCCTGTTTACTCGGGTATTCTGCTCACCTTTATCCACAGCACTCCTTTGGCTTAAGCCACAATGCTTTAGTTCAAACCACAGTCACGATTCCTTTTCTAAAGGGCTACAAAGGTCAGTGCAAGAGTCTGCAGGAATATACTGCTTCTGAGGAGGGGTGCAGCGAATCTCCGCCCGCATCACGCGGAGGGTCTGCAGGGAGGTGCTCCTATGTGGATGTACTTTACAACACTAAGCAGGTGCCAATGTTAAGTGGCATTCTTCTGTGGATGAGCAAGTTTTGCAGTCCTGGGTGCAGCAAGCACAGCATTGCCAGCCGGGCGAGGGAGGTGGTTGTCCCGCTCTGCTCTGCACTGGTGCGGCCTCGCCTGGAGCCCTGTGTGCAGTTCTGGGCACCACAGGTTAAAAAGGATCTAAAGCTACTGGAGAGTGTCCAGAAGAGGGCTCCGAAGTTGGTGAAGGATTTGGAGGGGAAGCCGTATGAGGAGCGACTAAAGTCACTTGGTTTGTTCAGCCTGGAGAAGAGGAGACGAGCAGTGGAACAGGCTCCCCAGGGAGGTGTCCCGGCCCCAAGCCTGACAGTGCTCAAGAAGCAATTGGACAATGCACTCAGACACATGGTGTGAATTTTGGGGTTCTCCTACGCAGGGACGGGAGTTGGACTCAATCCTTTTGAATCCCTTCCAACTCAGGACATTCTATGATTCTATGAAGCTGTCCTGGGTCACTGAGGGGGGGCAACGAGAGGAGGTGGTCTGAGTCAGGTGACCACGAATTGACCAATTGGAGTATTCCATCCCATTCACGACTTCCTGGATTTAAAAGGTGGACCCGAAGGACTCTCTCTCTCTTTGGCTGGGTCTCCTGCTGGTTTGCTTTGTCTCTGCATTTTTTTTTCTGCTGTCCCTGCTGAGGCCTCGTGACAAACTGGATCTAGTTCTGGTTGGCTGAAGGACCCTGCCGGAATGGCTGCTGGGAATTGCAAGACTGGTTCTATAATATTTGTTCTGCTTTATTTTTCTCTATTTTTATTTAGTAGCATTAGTAAAACGTTTTCAAATTTTCCAGCTTTCTTCTCTCTGTTCTTCTTTTCCTTTCCTCTCAAAATCGCCTGTCCTTAGTGAGAAAGGGGGACGAGAGGGGGGGCGGAAAACGGGAGGGGGGAAGAGGGTTAAGGAAAATACATCTGCCGCGGTTTTTGATTGTCTCCCCGCGATCAAACCACGACAGAAGGCAATTTCTATATATTTATGTGTAAGTTAAGCTAGAAGTTTTATGGGAAGAGCTTTTCGATACGCCTCTGACAGGATCTGATCCTCACAGGAAATACTATGATGTTGGGCTTTTATGTAGTCACAGAATCTAGATACTAGAGGTATCGAATCATGTAAAGGAAAAATCCTTCTGTCTTCCGAATAGCAAAGGTCGTTCTAGACATTGTATTTTCTAATGTTTTTACTTCATTTAGTTTTCAAATTTCTCTGCATGTAAAAGCACAGGTGGATCTTAGCAGCAGTAAATTGAAATGGTGCTAAGTTTTTGTTTTTCCTCTTTAATTGTAATCTTTTTACACAGTAGTGCATTGCCCTGGCTTGTTGCTCCCCATCTCCAATTGCTGTTGCTACTGTTTAAATATTTTAAATGGCAGTTTCTTCCGTGACTTGGATGCATCCCAAGGAGGGCAGCAAAGCTGGGGAAGGGGCTGGAAGGCATGTCCTCTGGGGAGCAGCTGGGGACTCTGGGTCTGTCTACTTTGGAGCGAAGGAGGCTGAGGGGCAACTTCGCTGCTATCTCCAGGTTCCTGAGGAGGGGAAGTGGAGAGGGAGGTGCTGAGCTCTTCTCCCTGGTACCCAGGGCCAGGACACATGGGAAGGGCTCTCAGCTGTGTCCATCAGGGGAGGTTCAGCCCTGACATGAGGAAACATTTCTTTACTGAGAGGTGGTCAAACCCTGCAACAGGCTTCCAGGAGAGGTGGTCGATGCCTCACGTCTGTCAGTGTTGAAGAGGCATTTGGGCAACATGCTTAATACCATGCTTTAGCTTCTGCTGAGTGCTGAAGTAGTCAGGCAGTTGGACTAGGTGATCGTTACAGGGCCCTTCCAGCTGAGCTATTCTGTTCTCTCCCATTCTTCTTCCTACCTGCTACTTTCCCAGAAGTAGATGCGGAGGAAATCTCTGATGACATTTCTCCCCAGCCCTGCACGAGCAGAAGGCACCGAATACCCATAACCATATCCCAGCACAGGCGTTGCCTCTGTCATGTTGTGGGAAGGAGGCACGTACCTTCTGATGGAGTGAGAGCTGGGAATCGTCTCAAGGTAGCTGGACAATCTGAACAAATTGGCAAAAAGCAAGTATGAAGTACAGTTTGTGAAACTCTTCTCTGTTCATCCGGTTGAGTTGGGTTTCCACAGGGTGGCAAAACCTCACAGCTCTGACACTAGTGAGGCTCAAAGATCAAGCCCTCCATCTGAAGCAGGACATGCTCCTCACTAGAAATACCCTATCTGTTTTTCATGGAAAAACATGCTAAACCAAAAGAGCCTGACAACAGCAGTACAGAGAGAAGATCCATAGGGGTGCTCCTAGGCCTCAGTGGCTGGGACCGGCCCCCCCATGGGACCCCCACCCACTGCCAGCGTCTCGTGCCAAGGGCCCAGGGGCCGTGCCTCAGCTCAGCCTGGGGCCTTGGGTCCCTGCCTGAGCCATGTTGTAGGTGTGTGTGCCCGTCTCGTGTCTGCCCCTGTCCCTGGCTGGGCCTGGGCCCTGCTCTGCAGAGAGCGGCTCTCCTGGATGGAGCCCTCAGGGCTCCGTAAGAACTTGTCGTACAGAACTCAAGGCATAACACAGCATAACTATTATATTCTTTTTCTACTCTATCCTATGTATTGTATTCTATTCCATGTGCTCAGCATGAGTCAAAAAAGGATGAGAATATTATTTACATGAAATGCCAGGGGGTTTTCATCTCCAGAAACACTTTCAAGCACACAGAACACAAAGGAGACGAGTGGAAACAGGATTTTATTTTATTTTATTTTATTTTTGGTTATTTTATGTCATTTACTGACTCTGTTTACAGAGCCAAAGCTCACAAGCATTAAGACAATGCCCATGTATAGCCAGGAGCAGGCTGATGCATTCTTCAGTTTAGCTTGAAGAAACATCCCTTGCAATCTGGCAAAGGCAAGTCACAGAACTGCAAGAGCAGCAGGAGAAACACAGGCCAAGCTGCCCCTGTGTCCTGAAGAGGGAGAACGTGAGGAATGAGGATCAGGACAGACCACACACAAAAGAAGAAGACGAAGAAGAGGAAGAAGAAGAAGAGGTACATGAGGAGGAAGAAGAAGAAGAAGAATATGAGGAAGAAGAAGAAGAAGAAGAAGAAGATCTGTGTGATACTGTGAGGTATTTTGCAAAGTATGGCATCTAGCAATGACAAGCAGAGCTTTTCCCCTTTGCAGACTTTCTTGGTTCCTACACTGCTTGGCTAGGGATGCACGAAAAGCGCTCTTGTTCCTGCCCAGTGCTTGTGTTGCACGCAGGGAGAGCTGAAAAGTGGCAGATCCAGATGGTGCAGCAAGCCAGGAGCCCTTGCAAGTACAGGCTGTTTTGCAGCAGCCAGAACTCCTGGGGAAATGGAACCCAGGAAAGAGCAGAGCTGGCCCCTGCTGCAAAGTTGCTCTGGGCAAGAGAGCCTGAGAGAGCCAGGGGCTGTGCTCAATGCTACGAAGTACAAGAAGGAATTCCTAGGAGAACACTTGGCCCCCACCTTGGGACTCCAAGAAGCTTCCTCCCCCCCAGCTGCAGAGCACGAGAGGCTATCTTCCTGGTGCTTGAGCAGCAGGCAGGAACCGAGCCAAAAGGGACCAGAGGAGCTCTGAAAAGTGGTCATGCTCAATGCTACAGAGGAAGGCAAAAAACCCCCGGAGACCAGTGCCAATGTGCCCCGGGGGAAAATTCCTTCCTGACCCCAATGCTGGCGATCGGCTGTTCCCTGAGCATGTGAGCAGGACCTGGCTCTTTGTCCCACAGGCTGTTCCTGCCTCCCAGGAGCTGCCCAAGCCCTATCCTGCCTTGAGCTGGAGTCATCTCGGGGGCTTCTGAGAGTGCCCAAACACCTCTGGCCGGATTGAACTTGAGGGCAAGAATCCTTCCCGTGCCTGTGAGGACAGCAGGGGCTGCTCCAAAGCACTGGCAGCATCTCTACATCCTATTTCTTACCGCTGCTGGCCCTGGCTCTGCAGGGCATGAAGACAGTGAGCTCTGCAGTGCTCCTCCAGAAGTCATTCTCTTGGTCTTACCACTGCTGTCCAGCTGAAATGACCTGATGGCCTTGGGCACTTGTAGGGGTTGGTGGTTCTTCTAATCTTCTGAGGGCTTTGCATCTGTTCCCTGAACACTGAAGTAGGATTTCTATCCATCAGATGCACTTTGAACGTAATCCTTCGCCATTGCGATTGTTTGTATGGTGTTCGTAGGTTGTTGAAGGTTTGTGGTTGAAGGTTTGTGGTTGGAGGTTGTTTGTTTAGGGTTCCTTGTTTCAGGCTTGTTTGGTTGGGGGTGGTTGTTTCAGGTTGTTTAGTTTAGGTTGGTTGGTGGAGGCTATTTTGGTTTGGATTGGTTGAGGTTGTTTGTTCTAGGTTGGCTTAGGTCATTTGGTGTAGGTTTGAGGCTGGCTGGTTGGTTGAGGTTGGTTGGCTGGTTGAGGCTGGTTGGCTGGTTGTGGCTGGTTGTTTACAGGTGGTTGGTTTTGTTTGCTTTTTTTACACTCCATTAGATTCTAATTAGGTTGTTGGTAGATTCTTTGTTTCTACCTTGTTTGAAGCTTGTTGTTTTGAATGTTGGTTTAAGATGGTTGCTTTGTCTGGGTTTCCGTGACTTCTTTACGTGAGTCGTTTTAGGGTTGATTTCTGTGGTTGGTTGCTTGATGCTGTATGAGGTTGCTTCTAGGTTCTTTGTAGGTTCTTTGTAGGTTGCGTGTTCGTAAGGCATTGAAACCTTGTTGTTTTAGGTTGTTGAAGGTTGGTAAAGTTTAGTTTAGGTTGGTGGTCTTAAGGTACTTGCTTTAGGTTTCTGTTTTAGCTTGGTTTAGGGTGTTGGTATCATTTTGTGAAAGCTGATTTGTGGTGTTTGTTTTAGGTGGTTTGGTTTTTCTCATTTTTGTTAGGCTGTTTGGTTGATTGTTTTTCAGAGAGATTCTTTGAGGTAGGTTGTGTTAGTCTGGTTTAGGTTGTTAGTTGAGGTTTCTTGGTTTGGGCTGTTTAGGTAGGTTTAGGTTTTTTTGAGGAAGGTTGTTTGAGGGTGGTTGTTAGAGGCTGGTTCTTGAAGGCTGATTGGTTAAGGTTGCCTGGTTTAGGTTGGTTGGGTGAGGTGCTTTTTGGTTGAGGTTATTTTAGTTGGTTCTTGTAGGGTGGTAGTTTTAGATGGGATGTTCTAAGCGGGGGTTTTTTAGGGTATTTTCTTGTTTTTTTAAGTTTTAGGTTGGTTTAGGTCATTTGGTTGAGCTCTGCTTTAGCGTGGTTTAGGTCATTCACTTTAGGTTCTTTAGATTATTTTAGCTTGGGTGTTTTAGAAGTAGGTTTGATTGCTGATGTTTAGGTTCATGTGTTTCTGTTTAGCTGGGTTTAGGTTGGTTGGGTTAGGATGTTTGAGTTGTTTTTTAGGTCAATTGGTTTGAGTTGGTTGCTTTAGCTGTGTTTCGGTTAGTTGTTTGAGGGTGTTTTTTTGAGGCTGGTTGTTTGAGGTAGGTTGTTTGCAGGTTGTGTGCTTGTAGGGCCTTGAAGCTTGGTTGTTGTGGGGCAGTTGAAGTTGGGTTTTGGTTGGTTGTCTTAGGCTGCTTGATTTAGGTTTGCTGGTTTAGCTTGGTTGAGGTTGTCTAGTTGGTGGCTTGAAGTTGTTTGGTGTCATTTGAGGGTTGAGTTCTAGTGTTGGTTTTAGGTGTTTTGGTAGCTCTTGTTCTTATGAGGCTGTTTGGCTGATGTTGTTTGAGGAAGATTCTTTAGGGTTGGCTGCTAGAGTTTGGTTTTGGTTTTTGGTCTCGGTATCTTGGTTGAGGTTGTTTAGGTTGGTTTAGGTCATTTGGGTAAGGTGGTTTGAGGCTGGCTGTTTGAGGCTGGTTGGCTGAGGCTGGTTACTAGAGTTTTGTTGGTTGGTTGGGGTTGGTGGTTTGCAGTTGACTGGTTTCTTTTCTTACCCTCTGTTTGGTTTTGTGTAGTTCTTTGTAGCTTGTTTCTGTCTTCTTTGTTCCTCTCTTCTTTTTTTTATAGCTGCTTTGTGTTACCTTGTTTAGTTAGAAGCTTGTTTGTTTGAATGTTGGTTTAAGTTGGTTGTTTTAGCTCTGTTTACACTAGTTGTTTTAGGGTTGATTTGTGAGGTTGGTTGTTTGATGCTGGATGAGGTTGTTTCTAGGTTCTTTGTGGGCAGCGTGTTCGTAAGGGATTTAAACTTTTTTGGTTTGATTGTTGAAGCTTGGTAAAGTTTGGTTTGGGTTGGTGGTCTTAAGTTACTTGTTTTAGGTTTCCGTTTTAGCTTGGTTTAGGTTGGTTATTGCCGGTTGGTTGTTGTAGATTATTTGATGTCATTTTGTGAAGGCTGATTTGTGTTGTTTGTTTTAGGTGGTTTGTTTTCTCTCGTTCTTGTTAGGCTGTTTGGTTCTTTGGGGTAGGTTGTGTTAGTCTGGTTTAGGGTTTTGGTTGAGGTATCTTAATTCAGGTTGTTTAGTTGGTTTTAGATTTTTGGGGGGAAGGTTGTTTGAAGGTGGTTGTTAGAGGCTTGTTCTTCAAGGGTGATTGGTTAGGGTTGGCTGGTTTAGGTTGGTTGGGTGAGGTGTGTTTTGGTTGAGGTTATTTTAGTTGGTTCTTTTACGTTGGTATTTTAGTTTGGTTGTTTTCGGTGGGATGTTCTAAGCTGGTTTTGTTTAGGATGTTTTCTTTTTTTGTTGTTTTAAGTTGGTTTGGGTTATTTGGTTGAGCTTGTTTGCTTTAGCATGCTTTAGATCATTGGATTTAGGTTCTTTAGATTATTTTAGGTTGGGTGTTTTAGACTGGTTCTTTTAGGTTTGTGATTTCAGTACGTTGGTGTATGAATGTGTTTTTAAGTACATTTGTTGAAGTAGGTTGGCTTTATGTTGTTTGGGTTGGTTTAAGCATTTCTGTTTAGCTTAGTTGAGGCTGGTTGGATTAGGTTGTTGGAGTTGTCTTTAGGTCGATTGGTTTAGGTAGTGGTTTTTTGGTTGCGTTGTTCTAAGACAGGCTGGTTCAGGGTTTTTGGTTTAGCGTGGTTTAGGTTGTTCCGTTAAGGGTTCTTCATGTTCCTTGTTATAGGTATCCTGGCTTAAGTAGGTTGGTTTCTGAAGTTTGTTTGATGTAGGTTGTTTTGTTTGAGGTGAGTTGTGCAGGGCTCAAGGCCCACCTTGGTGGAGCAGGAGCAGCAGGCAGGCATGCCAAATGTGCAAAAGAATTTGTGGCAAGGGGCCGTGCTCCTCACTGCATAGGAAGGCACGAAACCACAGGAGATGCTTGCTGGCCCACATGGGGAAAAGAAGCTTTTGTCCCCCAGCTGCAGGGCACGAGAGGCCATCTTCCTGGTGCTTGAGCAGCAGGCAGCGACCGAGCCACAAGGGCCCAGAGGAGCCCTGACAAGTGGTCTTGCTGGATGCTGCAGAGGAAGGTAAAACCTCGTGGGGACCAGTGCCAATGTGCCCTGGGGGAAGATTCCTTCCTGACCCCAGCCAGTGCTGGCGATCGGCTGTTCCCTGAGCATGGCAGCCAGACCTGGCTCCTTGTCCCACAGGCTGCTCCCGCCTCCCAGGAGCTGCCCAAGCCCTATTCTCCCTTGACTTGGAGACATCTCAGGGGCTTCCAAGAGTGTGCAAATATCTCCAGTCGGATTGGCCTTGGGGGCAAGAATCCTTCCCATATCCGTCAGGACAGCAGGGGCTGCTCCAAAGCACTGGGACCCCTGGCAGCATCTCTGCATCCTATTTCTTACCGCTGCTGGCCCTGGCTCTGCAGGGGATGAAGACAGCCAGCTCTGCAGTGCTCCTCCACAAGTCATTCCCTTGCTCTTACCACTGCTGTCCAGCTGAGAAGGCTTTCCGTCAAAAGGTGAGCCTTGCAGCGGAGAACCTCCAGCAGCCGCGTCCAGCCTCCAGTCTTCTCCTCCCTCAGCCCCCACCAAGGAATTCCACCGGTTCCTCAAGTGCTTCCCCTGGGATGTGTTGGGGCTGCCCCCGGGCCAGCTGTGGCACTGGACACGGGAAGCTGCTCCTTTTGCTCCTGCCCGGGGCGTTGTGACGGCTGCGTTGCCGGGTGCTGGCATTGTGACATGGGGGTGACAGAGCCACACGTGTGCAGCCCCGCCCGCCCCCACTCCGCCCAGCATTCTATGGAGAAAGCCTTTGGGGTGCTGTCCCCGAGGCAGTCCCTGTGCTCAGGAGGCCCAGGGGCTGTCCCTGCCGTTTGGTGGCCGTGCACTGAGAACAGCTGCTGGGTGGCCCTGACTCTCCTCCTTTGCCATTCGGCTTGTTTGTAGGGAGTTGGAGGTTTGCTGTTGGAGGTTCATTGTTCGAGGCTGTTGATTTAGGGTTTCTTGTTTCAGGTTTGTTTGTTTGAGGTTGGTTGTTTCAGGTTGTTTGGTTTAGGTTGCTTTGCGGAGGCTGTTTTGGTTGAGGATGGTTGAGGTTGGTTGTTCTAGGCTGGTTTAGGTTGGTTGAGGCCTGTTGTTTGAGGTTGGTTGTTTGAGTCTGGTTGCTTGGCTGTTTAAGGCTGTTTGTTTACAGCTGGCTTTTTGTGGTTGTTTTTTTCATACTGAATTAGGTTCTAATTAGGTTGTTTGTAGCTTCTTTGTTTCTACCTTGTTAGAAGCTTGTTGCTGTTTTGAGTGGTGGTTTAAGTTGGTTGCTTTAGCTAGGTTTTTATGAGTTGTTTGCAGGTATTTTGTTGTGGTTGGTTGTTTGAGGACGTTTGTTTGTTCGTCGTGTGTTTGTAGGCCATTTCCGCTTGGTTAGTTTGGGGCTGTTGAAGCTGGATTTAAGGTGGTTGTCTTGTGTTGCTTGTTTTGGGTTTTTTGGTATAGCTTGGTTGAGGTTGGTTATTTGGTGTCTTGAGGTTGTTTGGTGTCATTTGAAGGTTGATTTCTGGTTTAGGAGGTCCAGGTGTCTGTGTCTGCCATTTGTTGGCCATGCACTGGCCAGAGCTGCTGCGTGTCTCTGATGCCTCCTTTTCCATTTAGTTTCCCAGGACAAGCCTCCTGCATTTACTGTTGTCTCAGGTTTGGGCAGAAAGCAGTCCGGCAACCCAGAGACTAACGATATTAGCTCTCCCCTGTCTGCACTAGAGGGTTCCCTTTTGCTACCTAGTTATCTGAGTGTGAGGTCCACCAGTGTGGGAACAGTACCTTTCCATTTTTGGAGACTAAAATTGAAAGGGATGATTCTCCTGCAGAGGGATCTGGACAGTTGGAGAACTGGGCAGTCACCAACTGCATGAAGTTCAACAAGAGCTAGTACCAGATTTTGTAGCTGGGACATGGCAGCCCTGGCTGTACCTATAGACTGGGGGACGAGATGCTGGAAGGCAGCTCTGTGGAGAGGGATCTGAGGGTTCTGGTCGACAGCAAGTTGAACATGAGCCAGCAGTGTGCCCTGGCAGCCAAGAGAGGCAACCGTGTCCTGGGTGCAGCAAGCCCAGCATTGCCAGCCGGGCGAGGGAGGTGGTTGTCCCACTCTGCTCTGCACTGGTGCGGCCTCGCCTGGAGCCCTGTGTGCAGTTCTGGGAGACACAGGATAAAAAGGGTCTAAAGCTACTGGAGAGTGTCCAGAGGAGGGCTCCGAAGTTGGTGAAGGGTTTGGAGGGGAAGCCGTATGAGGAGCGGCTAAAGTCACTTGGTTTGTTCAGCTTGGAGGAGCCTGAGGGGAGAGCTCATTGCAGTCTACAGCTTCCTCACAAGGGGAGGAGGAGGGGCAGGCACCAAACTCTTCTCTTTAGTGACCAATGACAGGAGCCGAGGGAATGGCAGAAAGATGTGCCAGGGGAAGTTTGGGTTGGTCATTAGGAAAAGGTTCTTCCCCCAGAGGGTGCTGGAGCACGGGAACAGGCTCCTCGGGGAGGTGTCACAGCCCCAGGCCTGACAGTGTTCGAGAAGAGACTGGACAAGGCCCTCAGACACACGGTGTGAACTGCGGGGTTGTCCTGTGCAGGGACAGGAGTTGGACCCGATGATCCTTGTGTGTCCCTTCCAACTCAAGACATTCTGTGATTCTGCGATCAATAAAATGTATAATCTAATACCCAGTGATGTTACTGCAGGCTATTTTCAAGTCTGTACACTAGCACTCAAAACTGCAATATTTCTGTTGTGTTTTATAAATTTAGGCCCCTTCTTTTCATTGGTAAGTTTAATGGCATAGGATATTAACTTCAAAGCAAGAGAAGTCTGGAAGCACTCTTCAGTCCATAGGAAGCATCGTATGTAAGAACCTGTATTGTTTTGCTCACAATTATATATGCAATATTCAAATATTAATTCCTTCATTGCTTCTTACATTAACTGTGAAACTTACTATTTTCAAAACTATAGGTTGGTTTGTTTGTTTGTTTTAACAAGTATAGTTTCTACAAGAAATCGTCTCTTTCATGTGTGCACTCATAGCACTGAAATACCTTCCTGGCTTTAGATGTCTTTTTGCCTTACTGCAACTCAGGAAGAAATTTTACAGTCGGGTAATAAAACCCTTTAACTTAAATGTTAATAATGGAAAAGCGGATAAAAATAGTGAAGTACTGAACTGTTAGAAAGGCGTGGAAGATACTGATAAGAAGTGGGAGCTAGTTTTCCACATAGGTCTGCTCGTCCATACACACCTTGCAAGTAGCACTCTTGATTCCCAGCTGCTTGGTGTGTGCATGATTAGGAGTTCTCTGTCTTAAATGCTTTTGTTACAAAGGCCAACATGAGTTGGGCAGAGTATAAAATAGGAAAGATCTTCATGTGCCAGAATTTCTGTTGGTGAAAGTTCCTTTGACTGCCTGGGACATGAAGCACTGAGGAGGAGGAACCCAGCACTCAAACGGAACAGTGTCAGTACTGTTTACTCAGGTATTCTGCTCACCTTTATCCACAGCACTCCTTTGGCTTAAGCCACAATGCTTTAGTTCAAACCACAGTCACGCTTCCCTTTCTAAAGGGCTACAAAGGTCAGTGCAAGAGTCTGCAGGAATATACTGCTTCTGAGGAGGGGTGCAGCGAATCTCTGCCCGCATCAGGCTGAGGGTCTGCAGGGAGGTGCTCCCATCTGAATGTGCTTTACAACACTAAGCAGGTGCCAATGTTAAGTGGCATTCTTCTGTGGATGAGTGAGTTTTGCAGTCCTGGGAAGGGGTAAGTACTCTGAGCTGACAGACTAGCTGTAACAAAACAATGAAGGATGTATAAATAAACTGCAACACTTACATGGCAGGTGAAAGATGGACGGAGTACTTAAAAGAAGGCTCTTGGGAACTCAGTGTGGTGTGCAAGATTGGAAAACCTATACTGATTATGTACTTTGTACTGGGAGAAACAGGTGAGGTCCCCAAGGACCGTCAGAAACCAAGTGATATGTTAGCTTGGTGCTACAATGCTGTTGTCATGGTTCCTTTGCTTACCATTAGCCCAGCAGTAAGTTTGCCAATATTTGAGGCTTCCTGACTTTTGAGATCTCTTTTCCTTCTTTAAATGTATTCTTGCTATAACGTGCATGCCTGAGAAAACACATGATTTGTATAACAGAACTATTACAAGTGTTCTTACTATTCTGTAATTTAAAGATTGCACATTTTGAAATAACAGTTCTCTTAAATGTTGGACAAACACCTCCGTACATTTTTCAGTCCAGAGTTGCAGCTCTGTCTGCTTTATTCTTATACCACACCTCAAAAAGGTACTTCTGGAAAACCTTGGTTCTACAAAGCCCCACAGAAACTGTCAGAATTCTCTCTTCATCATCACCAGCTCCGTAGGCAAGTCTGGATATGACCCCTGAGTATAATGAGCATCCAAAATATCTACAGAACTGTTACGAGAACAATGGCAGTGGAAAGGTTGTCTATAGTTCTTCCCCACCAGTCTCCCACTTATGGTGGGAGCGCTTGAAAGCATGGCAGTCCCAGCTTATTACTGCTGTAGGAATACACTTACATTCGTTTGCATTTACAAGTTAGTTTCCACAAAGGAAAACACCTGGAAACTTTTTGGTCTTGTTTAATATGAGAAGTCACAATGGAAAAAAATAAAATGAAAGCCTTTCACGTGGTCTTCTTGACACCAAAATGATATAGCCCGTGTACAATCCAGGATACTTCTCTTCATCTTTACATTCACTTGCAATTTTAAAAATTATTTGTAGTTAGGTTTGTCCATGGTTATTGATCAGAGAAACTGCAAACATAGTATCTAAATGCTGATTATAGCATTTGTAATAATCTAAAGTAGGGAAAACATTATTGAAAACCAGTAATTAGTAGCACCATTGCTAGTAGTAAATTACTGGCAATTCAGACTGAAAGAAGGAAAACCGGTCAGTATTTCAGCCTGTTGCAGTAATAAAATCAATCAGTTTCTATAGCACCTTCCAGATGATCAGCGTGGAGTTATCAGTGCTACACATGAAAGGTATGGCGCAGCTGGAGACAGGCTCTTTGATCCCAGAGCCAGTGCTCTGAATACAGCCACACCCCATCTTGCTATCAGGGTGAGCCAGATCTCGTAGCCAAATAGCAGTACAGCCAACCATCTTTGCTCAAATATTTCTGTGAATTTACACATCCGAACCCACAAAAAATGTGGGTTTACAATAATATTTCAGTTCTCAGGAAAAAAGAAAAAAAGGCATCTGAAAAGTATATGGATTTTTTAACCAATAAAGACAGATTCTCTCCTCTGCCACGTTTCTGGAGTGAAGGTGCAAGAGGTCGTCAGGGAGCTGTGCTTGGGCACCTGAGGGAAGGGGCCTGTTTTTAGCACCCAGAAAACCCCTTGAAGTCAGAGTCAGGTCTGCAACCTTGGAAATCAGAGAATTTATGCAGTTAATTGCAGGATTGTGTCCTTGCATTTTTTTTTATATTTTGGCCTGAGTCATAAATCTTTGTTCTCTTCATCTTCTTTCTATTCACTATGAATATTAATTGTACCATATGCTGATTAACGCCTCTGAAATACTTGCTTTACCACAAGAGTTAAGAAACCTGATTCTTTAGTGGAACATGGTCTGCTATTAGAATAAAAGTACCTTCTTTTCCTCTCATTATTTTCCAATACATCTGACGAAAACATTTCAGATTTATATAGTTGTATTTAGCAGCTGTCTCATATTTACCTAGACTGTGAGATATAAATGGAATTTAGTACTTTTTTTCAAGAATGTGTTTGGTGATCAGACAATGGCAAAGGTGTTTCTGCTCTATCATAAATGGTCTTCATTGCTTAATAATTTTGGGGTTATTTAATGTCTATTTTGTGCATTAGACTGTGGCTGATTTAGCAGTAAGGACTTTTTCATTTCTATTTTGTAGCAGTGGGTGCTAAGGGAAGTAAAACATTAATACGAGAACTGCTGTAAGTATCAGGGTCGTATCTTCAGTTATTAAATTTGAAAGGTGATTTAGGAAATTGAATTACTAAAACCATTAATTGCCTGGTTCATGTTGGCCGCAAAAATGATTCACTGAGTAGATTCTCAGGGAGGAAGAGGGTGAGCCCAGAACTTGAAGAACAGACTTTCGTAGGGTGCCTGAGAGAAGCTCACTGTAGTGATTATATTCTGTGCCAGTATTATGAACTACTAAAACAACCTTGGAAACTTATCCAGGAAACCTGGTGAAGTTTTATCATCTTTGTGCTCACTTCTGAACTGCTTTTAGTCTAGTGTGCAGGTTTCATAATTTAAAATTTCCCATACTTCAGTTAATGGATGACAAGAAGTAGTATTTCCACTGGGATACTTACACAGAGCTTTGGAGGTGGAAGCACCTCTGTGGAAGGGGTTGTCTAGAACCATAGTAAAAACGGGTTGCTGGTGTAGGAAATTAATGAGTGCGGTTACTTATACAGGAGTTGAGGAAAAGCTGACAAACGAGGGCTCTCACTGTTTAAAGACATCTGTTAATGATGTCAGTCATACAAAAGGTGTAAGGGGCAGGAGTGAAATACAGCAAAACTGAAGGAGGGACAGCTGAGAAATTCTGGAAAGCTAATACAGTGTCGAGAGTTAAAAAATGACGTGGCCAACGCTCTGCTTCCCTAAATGCATACAAACCCTATACCTATCTGTATACCAACATGAGATGTGTAAAAGAAAAAATAGGTGAGTTGAAATTCTTGGCAAAGAAAGAGGATCTTGGCATAGTAGCCATTACAGAAGAATGTTGGAATGACAGAAATCAATACGAGAGTATAATACCTGGCTGTAAACTGAACAGGAAGCATAGATTAGGTCATAGAGCTGGGGAGCAGTGTTAGGGCAATACTGTTGAGCCTTTTGACGAGGAAAAGGATATTGAGTCCAAAACATTGAAGGCAATCAAAGAATCAACTAAGCCTAATGAGGCAGTAATAATGCGTGACTTCAACTACCCTGAGCCGGTCAGATGTCACGGTGGAATACAGCATAAGGGAAGCAATTTCTCATCACTCTGAGTGATTGCCTTTTTGGAACATTTAGTCCTAGAGCACGGAAATGGCATGACTTAAGTGTTGTAGAGAAAAGCAGGCAAGAAACTCTGGAGTCCTTTATCAGAGCAGGCCTTTTGGGGTTAAAGTCGTGGCCACTGTAAAACTTCAACACTGAAGAGCCAACAGTTAGTTTACAGAACCACTATCAGACTGGGGGATGTAAAAACTCTTTAAGCAAATAAAAAGTAAGGAAATTAAATCCCAAGAATCAACATGGAGTCCAGCTGATGTGTTCTGTAACAGAACAAGAGATACAGCAGCAAAGTAGAAAAGCAGGAAGTATGTGAACTTGGTTACATGGATCAGGAATTTTTCGAACCAAAGATATATGCTTCGTGCGTCAAACCCCCATCCCTAGGGATGTCAATAAAAAGTAATTTTGTCTACAGCATGGAGTAAAAAGCTGTGAAGCTGTGGCATAAGAAAGGCTTTGTCAAAGCCATCACCTCACACCCACGAAGAAAATAAAATGTTTACCGGAGCAAACAATCTGTAAGACGCAGGCCTAGCAGAAAGCAAAGATGGAAAATAAGGACATTCCAGTGAACTGTGTTTTTATTTTGTTTTGTATTCAGTCGGCATCACAGATGTGGTGATTGTGACATAAGGGAATATAACATACAGCATTTTAAGGGACTGAGAGTAAAGATGTAAGTTTATAAGCACCCAGAAACAAAAGAGAACAAGATTTCAGTCATTCAAACATTTGTAAAGAACATTACTTTTGTTTAAATTAAGTAGAGTTCCAGCATGAGCTGGTGAGATACTTCAGATATGAGAGGTAGCTGTAGGTCAAGTGGAGATAGATGTGGTTCACTAATACAATACTTACATGCCTAATACGGTAGAGAGATGATATTACCTTTTCCATGTGAGCCCTATATGTTAGAAGCTATGTTTGGAAAGAAGGCTCATAAACTTACTAGTGATAAAACATGACTTTCATTGGCAACCGGACTTGAAATTAGTGGGACTATTGCATTGAAAAAAAAAAGGCAGGGGATGAAAATGGTGATACGCAATAAATTCTGCAGCCTAACGTTCTAGAAATACTAGACCAAGCAGAACCAGGCATTAGATAGGGATACATTTAATATCCTTTTCAAATTTCGAATGAGTTAACAACTTTTTATTTGGAAAGAGGTCCTTTTAGGATGTAGGATGTGATTCCAGTATGGCATTGTGTTCACAACAGACACTCTTACTTCTTTAGGGCGTGATTATGGCCATAACTCCATGTTCAGCATGTACAGGAAAAATGGTCTGATGGCACTACTAGTAATTACATTTCCAACAGCCAGCTATCTTGTGGCTATAAAAATATGGAGAAAATGGTTACATGATTTCCTTCGTGGGCCTGAAAATTCTTTTCACTGAACTTCAAATGAAACTGTGAGAGGATGGTATCTGTACAAATGCATATTCCGAATGCATGGCTCTACGTTACACGGAACTTCTTAAACTTGGGTGAGAGGCAGGGGTACTGACAACATCTTTGATGTGTTTCTGATTCCAGCATCTCCTTCAATTGCGATTTGAAAGCTGATTGTATCTTGGGTAGTACCTAGAATGGCTTTGAAACTTTGCTGGTAGTTCAAAGAGAAAACGCATTGTCATAGGTGATTGGTTATGTGCAAATCAGTTTCAGTCAAAATTAAACTAACATGATATAAAATGAACTTCATAATACTTGCAGAAAGAGCCAGATGTTTACTAGGTGGCCAAACACCTCATTATCCCCATGAAAAAAGGCAGAAACAATGTTTCTGATTCTCCTATCTGCCAGTTGTGCTGCTGTGTCAACAATATAATAAAGTATTTTACTTCCTTAGCGTGTAAGAGAGCCATTCATTTTTGAGGGACGCAAGGAAGATTCATGCTTGCTAATAATAATTTAATGATTAATTTCTGTTCAACAACTTTTGTTACTTTGCATGTAATCTGTTTACCAAAAGAACCCTTTTGTATATATATTGTTATTGAATTTCTCAATTAAGGGATCCATCATCAAGCTCCAGATATTCTTACAAGTTGAGGAGTGTCCTACTTAAAACATTTCTTTAAATCATCCTGAAGCCATGTCTTTCATGATGATAGTTTTTCTAGCTGGTTTTTGAGATGATGAACAGGTACTCACACATAAGTCCCAGAGAAAGCCACCATACATATTACTAGTCTGTACATCTTACTACCTTAAGGAACAGTACGGTCATAGAAAAATGATGGTTTCATCTTTTTCCTTGAAGGACTTGCGAAAGTTGAAAGTGTCTTGCACCACTGTGTGTACCATATGATCTTGTAAAGAATGAGTCTTAAGTCCTAAGCACTCAAAGATAAAGCGCCTATTTGAATCTAGATTTTCAGCCTTGCGAGTCTTTTACATGAAGAAGAAAATTAAAATGCTTTCTGCAGCCATATTCTATTTCTATATCATATTTCTTTTGAAGTTCATTTTATTCTAATTTTCTTCTTTATATGCCACTTAGCTTTTAAGTGAGACTCAAAAGAGACTCAAATACTGAAATAAAAATTCCAATGTTGAACTGAACATACCCACTGCTAATACAAATATTAACGCAGAAAAGTAGTGTCAGTTGAATAATTGTTTTCAACAAGGTGAGAATGCAAGAAATAACTAGAGTTAATATTTGATCCCTCTTGTGAAAGCAGATGGCTACAGAGGTTTTAACTCTGCCTGTTATAAAAATGTTAACCACTTTTTAACTTGTTATTAATAACTTGAAGGAAAAGAGCAAAATTAATTATGTAACTTATTAGATCTGAATTACTGTGAGCTTCATAGCAGCTGATGTAGGTATCCTCCATAGTTTTTCTTATGACAAGCTAAGAGGAAATGATGAAACAACTGAGAATAGATACGATGAAACATATTAAATTACCCTTGGTTTGCATTACACAAGTAAAATGTTAAGATCTTTGCTTAAAAGATTCTATGTGGACTTTCTTGCATACAGTGTTGGGAAAATAATAAAAAGTAATTTTAAAATTAAATTATTTTATTCTCTGAGGGTAGAAGACAATCGTATGACTTGTTCTGTTTGGTGTAGTTTGAATAAAGCCATCTGATAACCTGTACTGGCTAAATAAATTTCAAATATAGTGACTTCTGTTGGTTTTATTCATCGCCAAACAACATTTTCTTTTTGTTACGTGGGCAAATCTGATACTGTCTATGCATGCAATAAATAATCTCAAAGTAGAATTGTGGCAACTAATGATAGAGAATTATATATATTCTGCTTTGTATGTATAATAGCTATATAGTTTTTCAAGTCCAGTCTGCAAGAAAACACCATTTAAAAGAAAGAGAGAAAGGGAAAAAGAGAGAAAGAAGGCAAAAAAGAGAGAGAGAAAGAAAGGGAGAGAGAGAGAAAGCAAGCAAGCAAGCAAGCAAGAAAGAAGGAAAGAAATTATGTAGCAAAAGTTGATGCAAGGATCATTATAATAGATGGCACAAATCTGAGCAACCCTATCTTTTGTTGTCTTCAGCAGAAGGCAGAGATTTTTTTACTATTTCATGTTGTGTTATTTTTTTCTTTCAAATAGGAGAGACTTTTCCATTACAGTTCTAAGTGTCAGGAAGAAAGACAAACACATATGGATAGAAAAAACATCCTACATGAACATGTCACAAATAACAGCAGGACACTGCGAATACTGTTGTTGAGATAGGATTACAAAATGATGACATCAGGCTTTCTTTTCATTAACCAGTAGACAGACAAGAGAGTTTTCTTCTTTAATCTACAAGATTACTGTATTTTGAATAAAATGTAATGACATGGAAAGGTTATTACTGAAAGACAGGAGACTGTTCTTCTGATTCCTTTACAATGCTCTCATTATAATCACTGCAAAGTGCCACCCAAACATTAATTCAATTCCCCAAATCTCAAATGGCAACAGATGTTATAGTAATAGAGTATTTCTAGCATGGAAAGTAAGCCATATGAAAAAAAAAAAAACAAACAACTAAAAATGGTTCTACTGATGGACATCATCTTTTACATGATCCTCTTGATTCATCAGTTCTCTTTGTTGAGCTAAGGGGAATACACAGGGCAGAAGAGGATTCTATCACATTTGAGGGATTATGACTGCTTGAGTAGTACAAGATAATGGAGGAGAAGGCCTTCAAGTTCTGTCTCTTTGTCCTCAGGCATTCCTTGTCTTTTATAATAATGTAGATGAACATTGCATTCTCCCAGAGGCTAGGATGCAGTAATCTTATGTGTTTCCTTCCTAGTTTTTAGAATAACCATGAGAAGGAGTCAATGAAGTTTGGGTTTTTTTTCAATTTCTTTTCAGGAATCCTGATAGTGGAACGCCCAAAACAGGAAGTTACACAGTTCTTTTAAACAGTGTTGCGGATATGGGAAGAAAGCTCAGTCTTTGGCCAGATTCATTGCTTGGGTGTGATTTTCTTCAACAGACTAAACAAAAGGATTTTTTTTAAAGTAACAGAAGTGTGCCATATCAGAATAAGAATCAGGAATCAGGAAGGCATGAATTCTGTGGAGCCCTGAGTAGCTATTGGAGAATCCGTATGCTTTTCTTTAGCCAAATGGTGCCACGTTTAGGTACAGCCTTTAATTTGCTATCTAAAGAAGTGCTTATGCACCTGAGTGTGATGTTGATTTCAAGTTCAAATAAGCATATTTCCTTGCATTTAAGTCACAAATAATCAGTTAAATGCATAAAGAAAGCCTCTGGAAGTAGGTTACAGAGAAAGGAGGCCAAACTTTCAATACTGTTTGATTAAAGGCATAACTGGAAAGATTCTAAATATGAGTTAAAACAAGCAGTTATGTTTTTGAATTCTGTCATTTGGAAAATAATTCTGAATGTCTCACTTGAATGTCTACCAAAACTGGTGTTAACCTTCCAAAAGAGTAATAGAACTAATGATTTGGTACAGCGCCAAACAATTAGACCACTGAACAGACATTCTTCCACCAGCTTCTATTATCGGAAATATCTGGATTTCTAAATGTCAGCTAAATAGGCTCAACCCACGAGGTAAGAGAAAGCTGACCTGACCTTTTGACACCACCTGTTCAGGAATGGGAATTTCTCAAGTGTGCTGTTCTACACAGATAAAAGGTTCGCAAAATTTGGCCTGGAAAGAATGGCTAAAGGACTTACTTTTGCTTAGTCTAGAAAAGAGTAGACTGAGGGAGGGTGTGATTACAATCTTCCAGTAGTAAAAGAATGTTATAAAGATGCTAGTGATTGGTATTCTGTGTCCAGTTGGGGAAAAGACAAGAATAAAGATGTCTATCACAAAGCAAAGATATTTAGTTTATGTATTAGGAGAAAAAATTCTAACAATTAAAAATAGAGAATATGGTGCAGACTGCGTAAGAAAATTGTGATCTTGTTAACCAGAAATTTTCAAGAATAATTAGACCAACACTTGTCATCAATAGTCAAGATTGCCAGTGTTGTTCATGGTGCAAGGTGAACAGGTAGATGTATTACATGATCACTTAACAGTCTTTGGCCATTTTCCATTTTTATAGCTGCTGCATTTGGCAAGGCATTCAATTTTATTTCAGATTTGTTGTTACACTGGGTATGAAAATAATCGGTTAATGCGAGGGTTTTTCTTTGTAGAGGATACTTCAATAACAAAATTAATCATTTTTAAGAATTCTGATTATGCGATTAAGACAAGAGTGTTAGAACATTGGCAGAATAATAGGTATGGAAATTACAAAGATTACTTATTGGCTTTGGATGCAGCCTTCTGTTAACAATACCAGTGAGTTTGCTATTATAAATTTATTTTTCCCTGTTACTTGAGGGTTTTGATATCATATATTGTTTTCTGGTTGAGATTAATAACAAGGAACTGGAAAGTGTGCTGTCTGTCATCCCGTACGTATATACATGGAGCTGAAGCATGGCATACACACTTGAAAGAACAGAAATATCATCAAAATTACAGCATCTCTCCTGAATGTTTGCAAGAACTGCTAAGACAGTATTTCATAGTGTGATCCACCACAAGCTCAAAAGCAACTGAGTAACAGTGAAAAAAAACACTACAGCATGAGTTTTGTGTAGGCCTTCAGTACATATAGCAGATTCAAAGTGAAAGTGGGCGAAGGTTTTAATTCTCACACCACGTCTGTACTAGTTGGGGGTGGTTGAAAGCATGACATGCTTGCAGCTCAGTTTCTTATGTTTGATGTTGGATATAAGAGCTTAAAGATATATTACACTCATGAAGTCTTAGTGCAGCATTTATTCAGATGCATAAAATAGAGTCTTGTCAAATATCAGGGCTTTAATTTTTCATATCTAACAAAATAATTGTAGCTCCCTGTATTTTCAGATTTTCTGCAAAAGAACATGGTAGTATTTATTTCTCTTTTCCTCTTGAGTTTGGGGACTGATTATATGTTTTTTTATTACAAAGATTTTTTTTTTTTTTTTTCCTAGGTGCTGCACAATGGACTTGTGATGGAAATGAATCATCCAACAGCTGGAAGGATAGCTGTTCCAGGTTAGATGTTTAATTCTTTTTTCTAAATGAAGCTTGAAATTAAATGCTACGTGGCATCCTGAGTAGTTCTTAAGCTCAGCTGAGGACATGACACATCTTCACATTTCACTCAAATGAACAAAAGTTTAACCAGGAAGACATTGTGCTCATATTCATTCCGGTAGCAGAAAAATGGGTTGAAATGTGTGTTAGAATAGCTTCTGGTTTTCATCGGTCAGTTGTCATAAAACATGAATATGGATTTGATAATATTTGCAAACTCCCACTGCTAGAAATATTACTGCTAAACCATCTGCATGAATATGTGAATCTGTTTTCGATTTAGGTCTATTTTGCAAGTTGCACAGGCTTCTTTTAGGGACATTTCAGTTGGGGAAAAAAAAAAAGTAGTTCATACTGAAGGTTTCATCACACTATTTTGTTTAATGAGATTAGACATGAAGCTCTGAAATGATGAAGTCTTAAATAGCTATTTTGGATTTCCAAAGAATACAAAAGTAATAGACTAATCTCTCCTCTTTTAAGCTCTAAGTGGATCAGAACTTGGAGCTGATGTGGCATTATTTCCATTAGAGCTAGTTACGGAATGGGGTTAGGTTCATCTAGAGCCAGAGCCATTAGGAAAATTCTCATTCAGATCCTTGCAGTTGGCTCTGTTTTGACAACTGAGCCTTATCTAAAAATCTGCTAGCTATTGGGTCAACTTTTTCTGCTTCTCTATGCTTTTCTCTCTCCCAGGCCACATTAAGAATTGTTTCCTCCTTCATTCAAAGCACCATGCCATTTTTATTTATATAACATCTTCTCCTTACGCTGTGATTTTCTGTGCCAAATTCCACCCTCTGACACAGAATCCAGTTGTCATCAATTTCGGTTGACTTGAGCACATGTAGTGGTAAGAAGAATTTGACCCATAAAATTTCTCTTAATTTGCACATCCTGGAATCACACTGGGATGCAGAAAGAGTTATTTGAAAGAAATCAATCCCATATTAGATCATGTTTTCTGCATGAATAGAGGGGGGGTTGTGTGTGTGTGTGTGTGTATGCTTCATATTTGCTCTTTATCTCAGTTTGCACTCCACATTTGGTCCCTCTGCTTGGATGCTTGGTTGATTGTATTCAAAAATGCTTCTTTAATTTAGATGCACATATCTGGAAATAGTAATCCTTTTGTTTTAGTTTCTAACAGAAAAGTAATCCTGGTTTATTTATCCAAAATGAAAAGTCTAATAAGGGGGATGATTTAATTATTTTTAAAGAAGTGGGCAGAAAAGCCTTCCAGATAGTAGAGAAAGTGTGTAAGGTTTTCACGTTGCGTACAACATATAATCTATCTCAGAGAAAGCAAATACTCCTTAAGGAGATAGGTTAAACTGCAAGAAGAGGAAGGAGATGAAAGGAATGTTCTAATGTCTGTCAGCAGCGATAGAATGTATTGGCAAGAGAGTGAGTTTTTACATAGGTAAGCCATAGTACTTCCCAAATCCATAGTTATTTTTTATTTTATTAAAACAGTGACACTGCACTAAACTAAAATAAATCATCTTAATCTCTAATGGACTGCCATTTAGATGGGCTTCTGTGAAGAGTTTCTTGTATTGAAGCAGATGGCTGAAATGATTATTGGATATTTGAGCAGGAAAAGGAGAATTCCTTCCTTTTCTGGCATGGGAGGATAAGGAGGGGAGAGATGGGGGAGGAAGAGGTGAAGGACAGTCATTCAGTATGAGCAGAATGGACCTATTGATATCACTGGAAAGACAGTACGATACTCTGTCCCAGAATTCAAGGGCAAAAGTGAGTTTGGCCACTGTTGATGGTAGGTAATGGAAGTACCCTGGAATTGTCCCAGTCAATCATATATCTGAAGAATGCATGGAAGAGTGTGCAGAGAAGACGCCCAGTAGCAAAACTGTTTCTCAATGACTATCTAAAACAGCAACAACTTTTTTTTTTTTCAATGTGATTATGATTGAATATATTATACTTGGTAAAGAACAACTTTACTAAGCTCTCAGTTTCTGGCTCAAGGTTGCTTTATAAAGATATTAACGTGAATGTTGAAACGGAGTAGAGTAAAAATGTCTCTCCTTAAAGAGACTGGGGAGACTCTGGTCCCAAAAGAAAAATGGGTGACTTTTACTTCTTAACCATATAAGCCAGATTTTAATGTGCCTTTTAGTAATTGAGTTGGACATCACACTTGAGGCTCTTGACAGAGGTAGACCTCTTGTCTGCTGCCAAGTAAAGTTGTGAGGGCAGTGACATGCACTTCCTGAGCGAGAGCACACTGGCAGATTTCAGCTCCAAGTATCACGGTTGGCCTCTGTGTCTAACACATTGGTTTGGAGTAGTCATGTTCCAGGCACGTCCCCACTTTGAGAGTGGGTTCAAATCTGTACATGAATCCTCACTTTGTAGATACTGCATCTTGAAATTCTGAGGGATTTTGCCGCTGATTTTAATGTAGGCTACATTTTTAATGTTGGATTTGGTGATTCACTCCCCTCCTTTGCTTAAATATCTTTCGGTATGGTTATCGAATTGGATTCTTTCAACACCTAGTCAATGGTTTTCTCCTTGCCTTTTTTAATAATTCCCAGCCTGAGATATAATGTGTTCTGATAAGCACATTGCGAGGTACTGGTGGAACTGGAGTGAGAGAAGTTGCATTATAAAAACCATATTTCAATTTTTTTTCTATTTCAAAAAGCACATTGATGGTAGGAGAGATGTGATGCAGACCCTGTGTTTTTATGTATCTTACTTGAAGTATTCATTGAAAAATGTCTTTGCACATATACTCTGCAAAGATATCTTAGATTCATGAATGGATGTGAAAAAGGGAGTTCATCATGTCTGACTAAGAGTGACTGTATAAAAGATTGTAATACCATTTTAAAGAAAAATGGGTTCTATGGTATTTGAGTGATTTCATTAGGATAATGATTCACTTATACCATTCAGCATACTCATGTCATGAAGTTATTCTAGAGCTGATTTTCCTTATACATATAGATACACTTGATATATCGCGTATATAGAAGGTGCAATACTGTGAGAGATCCTTGCTTGAATCCCAAAGGCCTGGCACTGCACTGCACTCATTCTTCACAGGACTGGTCCCTCTGGTTGCAGGACTATACTGATGAATCTCTTCTGGCTCTATATCTGAAGTCAGCTTAATTATCTTTAGTTCAGGGCAGGGCTCTGAAGATGATCAGGAGCACAGCACTGCATGGGTGGGAGGATGAGAGACAAGAGGGATTCAGACTAGATATTGGCAAAGTCTTTTTCATCATGACAACAGCCAGGCAGTGGAACAGCTTGCCCAGAGAGGTTGTGCATGCTCTGTTCTTGCAGGTTTTCAAGACCTGTCCAACTAGACAAAGCCGTGAGCAACCTGGTGTGACCTCAGACCTGACCCCGATTTGAGCAGGAGCTTGGACTTGAGACTTCCTGAGGTCCTTAGCAATTTAGTTTATGTTCTTATTCTGTGATTAATCTCAGTATCTTCTCACTCGGCTCGGTTGCACTTAGCCCTTTCCATAGAGATCTGGAGGAGAAATGACGGAGTTTTAAGAAAACTGGAAATGTAGAGCACAGAAAGTACTTCTGAGGGCAAAAAGTGTCAGGGGAGAGATGTTTTCTAGAGTACCGGATTGAAGGTGGTGCTGGATGGCACATAGACAATACAGTTAAGTGAAGGGACAAAATTGCAAGAAGCTTTATCACCTGGGTTAGTCCTGAACTACTTTACGAAAGAGTAATGGACTTTTCTGAAGAGTGGTAGCATGTGGGTTTCTGGGAGCCACTGGGTAACTTATTCTGTTTCAGTCTGGAGCATAGTGGATACAAACCCTTACTGGTTATGTAGACAAAGCTTTTGGATGCAACGTAATCTTGCCCAGACCCTTTCCATTCTCATCTATTTTATATGGTTTAAGAAACTCAAAGAATAATACTTTCAACTTCTGTGTTATCTAGTGTCTAATGTTGACTTTTAAAAGTTGCCAATAGATTCTTTTGTAGTCAAAAAAGTGTTTGTAATATGTTTGGTTTGTGTGCTTGTTTGTGGGGTTTTGTTTGGTTGGTTTTGGTCTGGTGTTTTGTTTGGGGTTTTTTATTATTATTTTTGTTTGTTTGTTTGTTTTCTGGTTGGTTGATTGCTTGTTTTTTTTATTTGGAAAAAACCACAATGCATTCAGCTGCCCCTAACAAACTGACCTTTGTAGAATTTATTGACTAGCAGGAACCTCTGTGAAATAAACCTCATTTCTGACCCCATCTAAACCTTAGTGAATTGGGGATTTGGATATAAGCCGACACTTCAGAATCATCTCTCATCAAACAGGAAATGATATAACTGCAGAAATTGTGTAAAATACCTCTTCCAGACAAAACAACTATTCTTAGTTTTGATAATGTTTATATTGTGCATTCTCCTCATCCCCATTTCCTGAGTTGATAACCACTATTTCTGTCCTTTGGCCCAGGATCTGCATGAAGGATGCCTGTATTGCTCAGAAAGGCCATGTTCATACCTGGTTCATGATTTCCTTCTGTGGTCTTGAGAGAATGTGTTTGGGGGACTGCTCCCAGCTCAGTTAGGAAAGTCAGTACAGGATTCCTCCTCAGCATAGATTTCTTGGACTGAATTCAGGCAATCTGTGTCAATTAATCAACCAACTCAGGAGAAATGTCCCTTTTTCTGGTCTTCTCCTGTCACTGTGCATTACAAATATACTACTGAAACAGGAAAGACTTTTTTTTTTTTTTTTTTTAGAGATAGGCTTTTCCTGTTGTATGATTCATTAAATGGCGTCATGGTTCCATGGAGATTAATTGTGATCGGTCTCTTAGAGGAATGGTTTTAAGGAACAAGACTAAGAGGCAAGAAATCTAATAGGACTTCCTTGCTGTGCTATAGATTTCTTCCTTGTCTTGGACAAATCACTCTCTGTGTCTCATCTTACTCATTGTTTGCAGTTTTTCAGATCGTAATTAATAGCGGGAAAAAAAATTGATTTCTAAGGGAAGGATGTTCTTGGAAAAACTCTGTGTATTATTTTCAATGTGTATTCCTATTTATTATGTATGTTTATATGTATTTATACCTATTTTCTCCATGTATGGGGAAGAGCAGTTATAGTTGTGGAAATAACAGTGAAGTATCTGTGTTTGATCAGTACATTTCAATACAGGGTACAGCTATAGCTCTTAGTGATACATGCTATCTTTTTTTGATCATTTAATATAAGTGTAGTGGGAGAAGCTTCAGTAGGACTAGATATATGACAGAGAAAAGTGACTTCTACATGGGTGAAGTTTGCAGGAAATTAAGGAAGTCTGTACTCCAATCCATTGTTTCGTGCAGCTAGGATATCCCACAATATAGGAACAACAACAAAAACATAAAAAATCCCAACTTTTTCTTTTTTGCAAAAACCTCTGCTTGAACTTCTGATCCTGTCTGCTTCTCATCAGGCAGTTTTTTCATATGCGCGCGTGTGCGTGCATGCATGTGCATAACTGATGTTGATTGAAAAATTTTAATTTCACTTCACTATTTATGGTACATTGGAGACAAACAGCTTCACCAGCATTACTGTTACCTCATTCGCCTTTTTCAGTCATCAGGGCCGACTGTTTATGTCTTTTACATTCACAGAGCTGATTTCAATTTTGAGGAATTCAGGACCATTACAGGAGCCCAGCAGAAATGATGTATGACAGCTCACTTTGCTATCCTCAAAATACTTTAAAAAAATCTTAATAAATAAACAATATATTTATACTCATTGCAAAAGCAGAAAAGAGATGGTGGGAACGGCAAGGAATATGTTATAAGCTTCAGGATTATGTAGAAAAGTCTAGTCTATGTTTTTAAGGAATGACACTTGGAATCTTTTAAGATTCTTTTAAAAGTAAAACAGAAACAACAAACCTTTTCATATTTTTGCTCCTCTGTCGTGTGTTTCCAGAGTGTTTCTCTACTGTATATTTTAAAATTTCCTGTATCTCCTGGAATGGTCACAGTTGACCCTTTTGAAGTTAATGTTTTAAGAAAGAAAAACCAGCTGTCTCTTACCTAGTTCTGAGATTTCACTTGTTGGAGGATATTAAGAAATAGTGGAAGTACTTTCCATCAAGCTCAGCAGTGCTGTGTGTGACTCAGGCAGCGGCTCTCCGGCACTGTTGTTCAGGGTGTCTGAGCTGGACTCTCCTCTCAGCAGACCCCAGATTTTTCTGTCTTTCTTTAAGTTGTGGCAATCAAAATTCATTGTCTTGCCTCATGTGTTTTCTTTCCAGGACCTGACACGGCCATATTGGGAGGGGAAATAGAAATATTTTGGTAGACAAGTGGGAACATTTTCCTACTGTGTATAAGTCAAGTGAAATGGTGGTTGAAGTTTTGCGGAATGTTGATTGGTAATTATACTTTCACTCACTGGAGAATATTTTATTTATATTTTCCTTCATGTGTCCTAAGATATACTAGGATTTCCTTTAAACTGGATGTAATACTTTCTTATGGAGACTAAATGAATAGTATCACCTTTCTGTTTCATTGGGGGAGAAAAAAAAACGCTGGAAATATTAATTGAATAGCCAAATAAACTTATTAATTTCTCAACAACGGTGTCAATCCTGGAATTCAAGTTTGTTTAAATCTATTTTTTAAACAATTTAAAACCTATGTAAATGTATTTTCTACTTCTTTCTACGTAAGTTACAGTAACTTGGAAAGTACTTTCTTAACCCTCAGTCCATAACAAGCACAGCCAGGTGCTCTACACAGTTCAGGGTGTGGGACTGTAAAGATATATCTGCATGCCTCGGGTGCGTTGTAAAACGGCCAAATTACTTCAACACCCATAAATTGTAAGTATATCTTTATGATCTTTAATAATTACTGGATAAGAAAAGGAATCTACTGTCAGCTGAAAAAGTTTGGTTTCATTAAATGTAAAAATATGTTTTAAACATTTAGACAATTTTACTTAATCCCTGGGATACTGAGTATACCAATCCTTATTTGTGTTTGCACCATGTCGTCTTGCCCCAAGCCCTGCCTCCCCATGAATGGAAAGAATGATTGGACTTAAACTGTTTTCTGTGAACCTGGACTGAACAATTTTGGGGTCAGCCGTGGCCATTAGATCATGTAGTTTGCCTTCTTATGGCATCTGCCATAGAATTTCATCAGTTTACTCCTTTCACTTGTGTTTGACTACAGTTTGTCTTATTCAGAAGTCCTCAAGAAATAGAAAATTCATCAAATATCTGCCTCTCTTTAAATGCCCAATTGCGTTCATTGTTAAAAAAAACATGCCATTATTATAAATCAATGTTACCTAGTTTTATAGAGCAAGAGTATTTTTTTCATGTCTTTCATGAGCTTTAACTACTTTTGTTTTTTCCCCATGAAAGTACTTATATGACAGAACCACATCTAGATGACTTTTTGACAAGCTGCATTGGGTAATTTGCCTGGGTCTTTTCAGGTCCTTTGTATAAGCAAAGTGCAGCAGCTTTGAAACTCTATTTTTTATTGCAGTCAGTGTACTGCATATTTACATGAAAATTTTGCAGTTGTGTAGAGCGCATCACAAAACTCCTGCCTGACTCTAGGCAAGTCCTTTAGCCCATGAAGTTACATTTCTCACTTCTTCATCTAAGAAATGGAGATAATAGAACTCACAACTACAGGGCATAAGTATGTTCATTTTTTTCCAAATGATAATAATGATAATACATGAAATTGGGTGCTATGGGATTGAGTAGAAATGAGGGGAAAAATAAGGCTTATACAGTTAACTTTACTGTTCAGTTGACTAAGAGCCTACATCCAGTACATAACAGAATCATAGAATTGTAGAATAGTTTGAGTTGGAATGGACCTTTCAAGGCCACTAGTCCAACCCCCTGCAATGAGCAGGGACATCTTCAACTAGATCAGGTTGCTCAGAGCCCCGTCCAGCCTGGCCTGGAATGTCTCCAGGGATGGCGCATCTACCACCTCTCTGGGCAATCTGGGCCAGTGTTTTACCACCCTCATTGTAACAATTTCTTCCCTGTGTCTAGCCTGCATCTCCCCTCTTCTAACTTAAAACCACCGCCTCTTGTCTTATCACTACAGGCCCTGCTAAAAAGCCTGTCCCCATCTTTCTTATAGGCCTCTTTTAAGTATGGAAAGGCTGCAATAAGGTCTCCCTGGACCCTTCTCCAAGCTGAACAAGCCCAGCTCTCTCAGCCTGTCCTCACAGCAGAGCTGTTCCAGCCCTCTGATTAATTGTGTGGCCTCCTCTGGCCCCTCTCCAACAGGTCCATGTCTTTCCTGTGCTGAGGGCCCCAGAGCTGGATGCAGAATTGCAGATGGAGTCTCACCAGACTGGAGCAGAGGGGCAGAATCACCTCCCTCCGCCTGCTGGCCATGCTTCTTTTGATGCAGCCCGGGATATGGTTGGCCTTATGGGCTGCAATTGCATATTGCTGGCTCACATCCAGTTTTCATCCACCAGAAGCATCTTCCACCTCCTTGGGCTGGAGTGGGTGGAGGTGTGAGAGGACCTGTCTGTCCTGGTGATGGGTCTCCAGCAGTATCTTGGGGTCTCCAGCGGCGTCCTGCGGTCTCCGATGGTCTTCAGCGGCGTCCTTTGGTCTGCAACTGTCTCCAACAGTGTCCTGTGGTCTCCAGCAGCATTCTTTGGTCTCAAATGGTCTCCAGTGGCATCCTGTAGTCTCTGGCAGTGTCCGGTGACGTCCTGTGGGCTCCAAGGAACTCCTCCTGGTTCTCTGGGTCTGCCGGCCAGCCAGAAGATGGCAGCCCCTCTCCTCACCGCTTCCCCAGGCCCCAGGGCAGAGGAGATGCCCCCTTCATGAGGGATGGGGCTGCAGGGCGGGAAGCTGGGCTCATCCGTGCCTTGACAGCGGCTGATCTCCCCACCCAACCCGCTGGAGGTTGGTGTGATGCCACCTCCAGCTGGCGGTGGTGCCGGCCCTTGGTGGGAGCTGCTGTTTGACAGTTCTCTGAGAGCCCCCAGCATCCTGTGATGCCAGTATTCCAGTATCAGTGAGGCATCAGCACACAGCTGGGTCATTCCCATTGGGCTACTTATTAAAAATAAAATTAAAAAAAAAAAAAAAAAAAGACCCACTTCTTTGTGCTAGTACTGACAAAGAGGAAATGTGTAAAATGTGTAGTCAAACAACAGAAACAAAAAGCATTCCTGGCTGGGTGATACATGGCTGCATGTGCCTTCCCTCTGATGCTGGATCCTGCAGGAGCAGCTGGAAGGGCCACATGTGTTATTCACAGCGCAAGTAGTTCCTCAGGAAACCACAGCATTCATGGAATGGTTTACCTATCAAATGTGTAATCACCGAGCACAAGAACACAACAATTTCTCTTAGGTGGTCCCCTCTTTCTTCAAAACTCGTTTGGCCGCTTGTAGCCCCTTCTAACAGGATTAGAAGAATCCACTAGGAAAAAGTCAGTGGTATGAAATACTCTGTAGGTTTGTCTGTGGAAGAAATTCTGAATAGCAAATTGAAAATTTAGTATGTATTCACTGAAATAAGGGCTGTTATGTTAAATGTCTTGCCTTGAAGTCACAGTCTTTCGTCTCTTTCACTGAATGAGTTAAAAGTTGAAGAAAAATCTTCTTGTTAGAGCTATACATTCAGCTGCTTAACAACCACATGGGCCTGACAGCTTGACCACCATGGCTTTTAGGCACAAACCACTTTTTTTGTACACAGGTGTATCAAATGGGTCTGTGTCACTTCTTGGCCTAGCAGCACACAAGGCAATATTCCAATAAAGTATCTTCCTGATGGCATTAGGAAATTAGAGCAAACAGCGGGGACTTGCTCCATCAGTGTGTCCTAGTGTACTATGTGATTTCCTGTACCCATTTTTAAACCAACTTTACACACTGTTAGAGATCCTTTTTTTTTTCTTTTTATGTAGGTTTCTGTTTTTCTCCAATTTAGTGCATGAGCAGAAATCATACCTGCCTAACTGCTGAAATCAGCATAGATTTTTCAGTAAACTTCAGCAGCATCAGAGGTTTTCTGCAAGTACCTTTCCTAAAGCAAATGCTTCACTCTCCAAAACTATTTGTAGCAAATGTTAGTAGTGCTGCACCACAGACCCTCATTCACAGTCACACATGTTCTTCCGGAGACTGTTTTGGAACTGAGCATTTTAGAAATCACCCTCGTAAATGGATACTTGGTACGGGTTTTCACTTTTTCAAAGTCGGGTGAGAGGGAAAACCTGCAAGTACTACACAACTCCAAGACTTGCTTGTTCCTGCCAAAGAGAAAAAGATTGTGCATTATTAACAAAGTAAGACTATTGCCTCTCTTGAAATATCCCGAAAGCTCTGAACATGAACTGTGTGATGGCTTGTTAGCCTCAATATTTGAACACAGGTATACCCGATGTCCATCAGTTGAATTCCAAACTCTATGAATTAATTGCTGGCCAATTCCGCAAGGATAAAACATCTATTAAAAGCCAACAATAAGCCAGAAATCTCTTTCCATTTCATATGATAAAAAAATAGAGTGAATCCTGAAAAAAAGGAATAGATATTAGACAGGGAAATCTTGTAGAGTTGTAGAGCAAGCAATAAAACACATAGTGTTTTCATTTCTTTTTTTATATTTCTTTCGTCAGAATAGTTAGACAAACATGGAAACATTTGCAACAGCAATACTCGGGTCAGTTTAAAGTCTTGATAACACTAAAACTAAGCTAAGGATGTGGGGAGGGCAATTAAGGTCTTATTATTTTTGTACACACTCACTTACACACATAGATATTCACTCCACAGCTCCAAACAGCTGTCTTAGCCATGTCTGCAAAGAAACAGAAATAGTAGGCAGAAAGGAACCACATCCCTACTAAGAGAGTTAGTCATGCAGTAAAACTAAACATCTCTGCAACCAGGGCCATCTGACAGGAACCGTCCCTGTGCAGGTCATGAGCATGAAGTTATTTTAGCTCCCTGGGAGAGGGGAGGGTCTCTTTCCCCTTTCATGGGCTAAAACAAGCAGCTCTCCCTGGATTTTGAGCTAAGACGCAGCGAGCAGAAGGCAGCTTTTGCAACAGATAGAACAAGGCAAAAGGACCTCGTACAGCAAATTCTTTGCTGTCTCTTGCTCCTGAGCCCTCTACTTCTACTCTTCTTTCTTCTTCTGGTGACGGGAAAGCAAAGCCTGTCCTGTCCCTGGGAGCCCATACTGGACCCTGCTTGTCTACGGGATGACCCAGCACCTGCCATTCCTCTCCAAAGACATTTACACACAGAAATCAGTGGAGTAGTGGATCACAGAAGCGTAAGCTGCAGTGAACATAATTTAGAAACAGATCTTTTTTTGTCCGTGGTGACAAAATAAACCCAGCAATTTCATAGAAATTCTCCTCAAGTAGTAGCTGCAAGTCAAGGGAGCTGATTCTGTCCCTCTGCTCCACGCTGATGAGACCCCACCGAGAGCCCTCAGCACAAGAAAGACATGGACCTTTTGGAGAGGGACCAGAGGAGGGACACAAAAATGATCAGAGGGCTGGAACACCTCTGCTGTGAGGACAGACTGAGAGAGTTGGGGTTCTTCAGCCTGGAAAAGGGTCTGGGGAGACCTCATTGTGACCTTTTTGTACTTAAGAGGGGCCTAAAGAAGGATGGGGACAGACATTTTAGCAGGGACACGCTGGACGGGGCTCTGAGCAACCTGATCTAGTTGGTGATGTCCCTGCTCATTGCACCGGGGTTGGACTAGATGAGCTTTGAAAGTCCCTTCTAACACCAACTATTCTTTGATTCTATGATTCTGTCAGCTAGTAAAATTAACCACTTCCAGAGTAGACAAGAGCAGGAATAGAATTCCTATGTGAGCTAATGTTTGCACTTCTCAAAGCCTTCCAAATGTTTAATTAGATGGAAAAAATTGCTTGCGTAGAAACAAATGGACAATTTTCCATGTTCTGCATGATTTGAGTGTTTTAGTTGTATGGAAAGGACAAAAAGGGGGAAGAAAAAAAGAAAATCTGTTTCATGAGAGTGTGGATGAGCAGCAGAAGCAAGGCTCTCATTCAAGGCACATATCCACAGCTGTGGAAAACCTTCAAGAAAACTCTGTAAGTTAGAGGTGTGAGGACACCTCTATGAGGACAGGTTGTCTGGTGTAGTGGAGCGGGGCCACGAGTCCTTGTTCTCCTTCTTCCCTGGAAGAATAGAGGGTGCCTGGGGACAGAAAGCGGTTAAGTCGGGGACAACCACTGGCCGCCCATCGACTGTTAACATGGAAAACTGCACTCCATAATCGTGACACCCATCCAGGCTCATGAGGTTCAAGCACTTTTTTTCAGGAGCCTGTTTGACTGCTTTACAATCCCATCAGTTTGGGGATGGCAGGGAGTGTGGAAAACCCATTGAATCCTTTCATATTTGGCGCAATCTTGAACCACCCCAGCAGCAAAGTGGTTTCCATTATCCAGCTGGGTTGGCGGGGGCTTAAAAGGGGCCAAGGGGGAAAGTAATCAAGTCCCTCTTATCATTTTCTGTGAGCCTTCTTAAATGGGCCCACTGGCTGTCCCCTGGCTCACTTACTGGGGGCAACGTGTCCAGTTTCCCATCTGAAAATCAGTCAAGTCCTTTTCCTTTTGTATTCCCAAGCCCAAATGAGCTTTTCTAAGACAACAGTAGGCATACCATCCATTAAATCCTGGGGAATCCCCTTTTTGATTCCCTCCACACACAGTAGGTTTCTCTTTGCCCCTGAGGCTCGTGGAGCAGAACATGGCCCCTCACGATATTCAGCCCACGTCACCGTGGTCTTTTGTTCAGCATTAGGGCCAGTCAAGCCCATCCGCCTCCCACAGCCACTCAGTTCTTGCGCTACTTAACTCAAGTCGATGCTGCTGCATCTCCAGTCCACTCCCCATCTTTGGGGGCTAAACCATCACGCAGATGATCTTGCAGTTGTAGGGCATGAAGCTGCAGGGAATCAGGCAGGCCCTGGACTAGGGGAGTCATTCTGTCGGGGTTGGCAATTAACAGCATCGGGGAACTGTGCTGGGGAACCAAATGTCAGTCATGCGTTAGGTGCTGACAGGCAGCTTTCTGGAGGGTCTCAATGCACAAGGGGTCACCTCTTTCTAGGGGATCTAAACCCCGTGCCCATGAAGCAACTCTTTGAGTTGAAGACCAGGGTTCCCATTCATCACGCAAGCCTGCGTCCCAGCTTCTGTGCCAATACCCGGGTGCTGCTTTGGGGATCCTGTGGTTGGCGAGGGAACGAAAATACATGTACTCTTTGCATTTCATCTGTGGCTTTGTGGTTGTTCCTGTGGCCTGCCTGCACTGACTGGCACAGTCACTGTCGCTGCCCCAGCTGGCACTTCATCCCCCTCTGCTGCAGGATGACACAGCAGCCCTGCAGCTCCGCAGCGAGTCAAGCCCAGCGTTGCATCTCCCTGCCCTGGTCACGGCCAAGGGCTCCTGTGCCCAGCCCAGCATCACAGAATGTGCAATGACTCTACAACTCAAAATACCAGTTTTCTTTAATGCAGTAGCAGTAAGCAGGCAAAGTGTGTTTGAACAGCTGGTGGTTTTTTGGCTCCAAGCTGATTATATGGTCTGCTAAAGGGCTTCGAAAAAATCCTTCTCCCAAGAGCCCTGTCACGAATTCATGACCAAATCTGGGAAGAAAAAAACAATACCAGAGATGGCAATTACTAAATGCAACGAGAAGACACAACAGAGATGATGGAAGAAAACAGCAAGAGGGAAAGCAGGGGAGGAGCAGAGAACACGTAAGCAAACGAGATCCTTGAATCTCCCCCTATCAGAGGAGTAATAGAAGGGTTCCAAAAGACCAGATTCTGAATAAGAAGTATACCTCGTAACTGAAATGCACTTTGGGGACATCTTTCCCTGGTGTTTCCTAAATGCTCACCTGCAATGGAGAGATAGAACTCTTTACAATCTTTGATCTCTCGGGAGCCTTCACAGGCTGCTGTACAGTCATTGTAGGCTTTGAAGAAATCAGGAAGAGCCAGTTCCATGTCTGAGATGGACGTTCTCCAATTCCCACAGCTGTATGCTCGCACAGCCCTGACAAACAGATTCTGAAAAATTGGCCCGAGTGAAAACCTACAGTAACTGACCTGCAGAAAGCTGCATGCAAATTCAGAGAGAGTAAATGGTGTTTCTGCATTTCTGGATGACTACGTGAGCTGTTAGCCAGTCGATATGAGGAAAACAAATACTGATGGCTTGTGGATTTTACCAGATATTTCCTCGATCGTAGAGTCCGCAAGTCCACTTCAGATCCACATAAAAAGCCTGCTGGACAGAGGGAACAGAGTGAGTCTAAAGCACAGGCTTAGATAAAGCCCCAGAGGTGAGGATTACGGAATGCAACAAGGCGACACAACAGAGATGACGAAGGAAAACAGCAAGAGGGAAAGGAGAAGCAGAGAACACGTAAGCAAACGAGATCCTTGAATCTCCCCCAATCAGAGGAGTAATAGAAGGGTTCCACAAGACCAGACTCTGAACCAAAAGCATACCTCGTAAGCTTTTGTCTCCAACTCTTTCATATGCTCCTCAGCATCAGGTCTGCTCTGACAGTAGGCCACATTTCTTTGCATCATTTCAGCATCGGGATCCTTCAGAAGAAATGTGTGAGCTGCCGCAATAGCTTGTGGAAGGTTATGAGCCTAAACAGGGATGGGAAGAAGAGGAAAGGGGAAAAAAGTTAACTGGGAAAAAAACCCCAAAGTTTCCCACTTTCTGTCAACAAACTGTCCTGCAGCCTATATATTCCCAAACTTACATCTACCGAAACCACAGTCTCGGCAGATACAATGGCACACTAGAACGGATACAAATCTTTTGTGTTTTATTAGTAGTTGCATCACTAGGAGCATGTTTCTTTTACTGTTAAAATCTATTATTGTTGCAGATAGCATCATAATGATTTTAGGTTAAAAAGAAGACTTTTTTTCCCTTCCTCCTGTACTGCGTTTCTATTTTTTATAGAGGGAGAAGGAAAGAAAAAGTCTTAAGTATCTGTGAAATGTTAAGAAACTTTTCCTTTTTTCAGGCAAGGTGCAGATCCAACGGTGTCCTTTGGTCTCCGACGTTCCCCAGTGGTGTCCTGTGCTTTCCAGCGCTGTCCTTTGGTCTTTGACGCTCTCCTGCAATCTCCAGCAGTCTCCGGCGGTCTCCAGTGGGCTTCTGTGCACACGCATTTATAGTTTTTGTTTTCTATATTGACATATTTTTATAAACTACCTAGTCAGTATACACATATATAGGGAGAAGGAAAGAGAAAGAAAAAGTCTGAATTATTTGTGAAATGTGAAACCTTTTCCCTTGAAGGCAAGATCCAGCTCCAGCGGTGTCCTTGGGTCTCCTGGGGTCTCTGGCGGTGTCCTGCGGTCTGCAGTGGCTCCACGGGACTCCTCCTGGTGCTCTGGGGCTGCCGACCAGAGGATAGCAGCCCATCTCCTCACCGCTTCTCCAGGCCTCAGGGCAGAGGAGATGCCCCCAGCATGAGGGGTTTGGGTACAGGCTGGGAAGCCGGGCTCACCTGTGGCTCAGCAGTGGCTGATGGTCCGGCCCATGCCCCGGAGGTGGCTGTGATGCCACCTCCGGCTAGTGGCGGCTGCTGGGGCGGCGCCGCCTGTTGCGAGGCGGCTGTTTGGGGGGTCCCTGAGAGCCCCCGGCCGTCCTGCGGCGCTTCGGGCACCACGGTGCTGGAGGCAGCCCGGCCATGGTGCTCTGGAGCCTCAGCAGCCCTGCCTGAGGTGGATCCACTTCCATGGGCTCCTCCTCCTCCTGCGGGGGATCCACCTCCATGGGCTCCTCTTCTTGCTGGGGAGGGTCAACCTCCATGGGCTCCTCTTGCCTGTGGGAGCTGCTCCTGCTCCCGACAGGCAGCTGCCGTTTTCTGGGCAGCGGAGCCATCTTCAGAGGTTCCCTGAACCTCCTCTTGCTTCTCCCACTCGACGAGGCGCTGTCTTCTCAGGACTCTTCTCTCCGAGCGCGATCCGACGGTGGCGCAGCTGGCAGAGCTGTGTTCCAACCGCTGTAACGGAAGGCTGGTCACGGCCCCAACGGACACTGCGGTGGCCGGCATGGCGGCCCACGAGGCCATGAAGGCCCCATTGCGGGGCCATTTTGCTCTGCAGAGAGAAAGGCCGCCCCTCAGGCACCGCGCCTGCCCTGCAGCTGCCCCTGTGTGCCCGGGGCTCCAGCCCCCTCCTCATGCCAGGCCTGGGGTCCCCTCAGGGGACAGCGGCCACAGTGTCCCAGGAGGGTCGGGGGGTCTCTGTGACCCTCCAGCCGCTCGGCTCCCTGCCGGTGCCGTCGTCCCCGCAGCCGGCAGGAGCCCGGAGGGGCAGAGGGGAGGAGAGGGCCTGGCGTCCTGGGGCCGCTGCGCAGGGGCCACGGGGTGTCCCGTCCCCATAAATTAGAGGGGAAATGAGCAGCCGAGTCTTGTAAACTCAGTTCAGGTGAACCCACACACGTTGCAAGTTACAAGTATGCAATGTATTTAATACAGGGTCTACCATGTATTAAATAGTTCCAGAATCAAGCCTTGCATCAATCCTTATGAAACCTCAACAGGAGGAATTTCCCCTGGTTTGCCAGGGATATGTACACACCAATCGGTTTCCCAATGTACGTTGTATTTGTGTTCAAAAGAACCACCTTCAGAGGGGTTAATCAGCCAAATTCTAAGACAGGTGCCAACACTAGCACTGGCTCAAGCTGGGTACCTACGCAGAGGTCCAACCCACGTATAGAAAACCATCGACTTTTATATCTCTACAGACCATTCACACCATGATTCAGTCCAACAGCAATATTTCACTTTGGGGTCTTCTCGCTTCTCGTTGGATCCTTCGCACTGATCTCCTATGTGCCTTTGTTTTGTTCAGCTGTAGACATTGTTCATGGTCCATAGCCTTGTAGGTGCTGTTTTGGCTGAATAAATCCTTTTCTTGTCAGCCAAGTGCAAAGCAGGCCTCATCTTGCAAGTGTTCAGTGTAGTTTGTAGTTGCTTTTGGTAAATATGAGCAGACCCCTACAGCTTAAGATTTCAGCAAATCCAGCTTACTAAGTAACATGAAGCAGAGAGTGTATTAAAAATCCCACAACTTCATCCTTCTAGATGATTCAGTAGATTTAGTAAGCATTTCCTTCAGCTAAATGATTAATATGAAACTGAAATTGGGCTCATGCACTGACCTGTGAGTAGTTTAACCATCGCCAGATCTTATTTAGCAGAGAGAGCTCAAAATAGGCTCACTCGGGCTCTCATATTTGTAGAATAAAGTGGTTGACTCGTAGTCAAATTGCATGCGGCGGGAAAGGTCTGCATGAGACTCCCTGCGCCCACAACTCAACAGTGTTCAGTGTGCCGTTCTGCTTCCCTGTGGGTTTCCCAAAAGGAGTTCTTGGCCTGGCTACGGCTCAGGCCTTTCCCTCCTCTGGAGCCTGGACCAAACAGCTGTTGGCTTGGGCGGGGGGTTCAAGTGCCTCCACCACAAAGACTGGGACTGGGGGAGCAAAGTCCCTCCCACAGTAGGTGAGGATCTGGCTCATGACCACTCGAGGAACCGGAACGTACGTAAATCTAGGGGGCCTGATGAGATGTACCCAGAGTCCTGAGGGAATTGGCTGATGGGGTTGCCAAGCCATTGTTCATGTCCTGGCAGTCAGTGAAGTCCCTGGTGACTGGAAAAAGGGAAACATGGCATCCAGTTTTAAAAAGGGTAGAAAGGAGGACCTGGAGAACGACTGACCTGTCAGCCTCACCTCTGTGCCCGGGAAGATCACGGAACAGATCCTCCTAGAAACTGTCCTAAGGCACATGGGGGCCAGGGAGATGATTCGAGACAGCCAGCACAGCTTCACCAGGGGCATGTCCTGCCTGACCAACCGAGTGGCCTTCTACGATGGAATAACCATCCCAGAAGTCAAATCGTACCCTGGGCTTCATCAAAAGGACTTCCAAATATTTAATTAGAAGGAAAAAATAGCTTGCGTAGAAAAAAAAGGACAATTTTCCATGTTCTGCATGATTTGAGTGTATTAGCTGTATGGAAAGGAAAGCACAAAAAAGGGGAAGAAAACAAGAAAATCTGTTTCATGAGAGTGTGAAGGAGCAGCAGGGAGCAAGGCTCTCATTCAAGGCACATATGCACAGCTGTGGAAAACCTTCAAGAAAACTCTGTAAGTTAGAGGTGTGATCACCACTCTCCACTCTACTTCCTCGTCTCCTCAGGCGCCAATATCCCTTCAGCCCTGCGGGACATCCCCAGCTCCAGGTCGGCCAGGTGACACAACAGCACAGATGCACCACCCAGGCTCCCAAAGCCTCTGTGATGTCATGATGCATTTCCATGACAACCCGATGCTCTCTCCCCAAGGCCATCTGGCAGCTGACAGTCGACCTGTCTTGCCGGATTTCTGAGCGCTCTCCACGCTCGGCGACCACGAGTGTCTGTGACGCTCTCTAACTGCCATCAGCAGCAGTAGACGACGAGGCTATCCTCATCCTCATCCTTATCCTCACCTTGATCCTCGCCCTCCTCCTCATCTTGATCCTCATCCTCATCCTCATCCCGTTTGAGTGCCGTGGCTCAGACAGGTGACGTACCAGGACTCGTCCTGGGGGAGGTTTCAGAGCTTCCTTGCCATAGTTTAGCGTCAGTGGTGAGTTCCATTGGGTGTGATGGGAGATTCATCACCGGGCTGGAAGGACTTTGGACACGAGGAGAAATTGTGTCAGGCTGCTCTTCATGAGGATGATGGGAATCCATCATTCAAGGCAGGCCAGGCTAGGTCTGGCAAGGTCTGGCAAGTTCAGGCAATCAGCAGCAGGATAGGAAATCATTGCGATGGGGAGTTGTGGTATGAAAACCCAAACCCTCTAAAAGATGGCTGAGACAGGTGCTGGCAGAAAAATGGCCGTGGGGATGGAGCCTGCTTGCCCCCAACGAACCCCACACTGACCAACTGCCATGGCAGGTCCAGCAGTAGCTCCTGCTTTTAACTGGTGCTCCTGCCCTCCAGTGAACCCCCACAACTGGCTCTGCCCAGCAGTATCTCACCCCATCACCCCTCTTTGCTTCCTCCAACAGAGAGCTTCCCTCTACGTCTGCCAACGGCATCAAAAGGGAGAAGTGTGACATTCAGCACCCCAGCGATGGCACCACCAGTCACTGCACGTGTGCTGCCCTCTGTCCCAGGGCTGCTGGTGTCCTCCCAGCCAGCCCAGGTCCACACCACCACCTACCACCTGGCACAGGCCAGCGGCTGGCAGGGGGTGCCGGGGGCCCTGGGGCAGATGGTGCAGCTCCCCCAAGGGGTGCAGCTCCTAAATGGAGTGCAGCTCCCCCAGGGGGTGCAGCTCCTCAATGGGGTGCAGCTCCCCCAAGGGGTGCAGGTCTGCCATGGCATGCAGCTTCACCCAGGGGTGCAGCTCCCCCAAGGAGCGCAGCTTCTCAATGGGGTGCAGCTCCCTCAAGGGGTGCAGCTCCTCAATGGGGTGCAGGCAGAGGAGATCCCCCACGGAATGCAGATCCCTCAAGGGGTGCAGCTCCCGCACGGGGTTCAGCTCTCACATGGGGTGCAGCTCCCCCAAGGGGTGAAGCTCCCCTCTGTGCCTGCTCCTTGTCCCCCATCCTACACCTGGGGACAGCAGGTGATTATGGGGACACTGGTCCCACACCAGCCCCTGGGGCTGGAGCCATTGGCCATGGTCCAGGGGCAGCCCCTGTACCCCACGGGCTCCTGCCAGCTGCCCGGCCCTGCCCGCCCCGGCCCCCCACCACGCCGTGGCCGCACGTCTCAGCGGGGGCAGGGCCCCCCTGTGCCCCACACCCTGCCCAGCAGAACCCAGGAGCCAGGAAAGGCCTCCAAGAAGGACGGGGTGGCCATCAAGGACAGCGTCCCTGCTGCCAGCCCCCACCAGTCCCCCCTGGCTCCGTCAGCTGGCACAACCACCCTGGAGCCTACAGGTGAGTTTTGGGGGGAGGCAGAGCCCGTGGGTGGGTGGCCAAGCTGAGGAAAGCTGCATCACCCCGGGCCTGGCTTGGCTCTGGTTGCTTTTTCAGCTCTGGTGACCACACTGGCAGCTTTGGAGAGGTCGGTGGATCAGCCCGAGCAGGAGCCAGGAAAGGCCTCGGTGAAGGCGGCTGAGCAGGCCGAGGACACCACCATCAACAACCTGCTCGCCTGGCTCGACACCTTGGAGCACGAGGATGCTGTCCCTGATGTCCCCGACAGCCCCAGCTTGACCACCTTCGTCAATGAGCTCCCCGACCTCTCAGAGTACGTGGCAGAGGGCGGCTGCGCAAAGCAGTGAGCGGTGGCACTGGGGCTGGGGGACGGCAAGGTTATGGGTGACAGCCCCAACTCTACCACCTTCCTCAGCCAGCTCCCTGACCTCTCTGAGTACGTGGCAGAGGGTGGCTGCCCCAAGGACTGAGTGGTGGCTGTGGGGCTGGGAAACAGCAAGGACACCATCCCTGACATCCTTGATTTCCCCAACAGCCTCAACGAGCTCCATGACTTCTTTGACTATGTGGCAGAGAGCACTGGTCCCCAGGACCAAGCCCTGGTGGCACGTCTAGAGGACAGCAGGGACACCAGTTTAACTACCAAAGGTCGTGGCACAACTGCAGAGGTCCTTGATGAGCTCTCCAACCTCTCCAAGTAGGTGGTGGAGAGCAGCTGTCCCAAGCAGATGGGGAAGGGGGTAGAGTGGGACGGAGAGGGTGCTCTTTGCTGTCCCTGATGTCCCCCGCTTGACCACCTCCCTCAACAAGCTTCCCCACCTCTTGGAGTACAGGGCAGACAGCGGCTGCCAGAAGGAACACGTGGTGGCAGAGATGCTCCTGGATGGGGAGAACATCTTCGCTGATGCCCTCGACAGCCTGGCCAGCACCACCTCCTTCAATGAAGTCCCCGACATCTTGGAGCATGGGCTGGATGACGACTACCATGAGGCCCGCCTGGCAGCAGCAATACTGGAGGACATTTACAGCAACTGGGGGGTGCCAGACAGCCCCGTGAGGGATCCTCAGGGGAATATGAGCACTGGGGTGATGGATCTCCCCATCTGGCCTCCAATGAGTCCCCTGGAGACTTCAAAGCTGAGCTCTCCAGAGAGTTCAGGGCAGACTGCAGAGGACACTCCTGTGGCCCGTCCCTGGAAGGATGCCCTGAAGGACCCTCTGAACAGTCCTCTGCTCAGCCCCCTGCAGATCCCAGTGCTGAGTCCCCTGGGCAGCCCCACGCCTGCCCCCCAGTGCCATCCATCCCACATGGACCAGCTCCAGGAGGAGATGCAGCAGAGGCAGCTCGGGGTGGCTCTGACCAGATGGGGAGAGGCAGGCGGCACCAAGGCCAAGCGCCCCGCGCCAGCCAGCACCCCCAAACTGCATGAGACCTCTCCCCAGGACAACAGCCCCCCTAAGAAAAGAAGAAGATGATGGCCCAACCCTGGAAAACCTGGTGGGCAAGGAAGCTGCCAGCCAGGGCTGGCACACCACCAGGCAGCAGTGGGCAGCAGGCAGGAATCAGCAAGCGGGGAGCATTCCACAGCAACAACGTGGCCTCCAAGAGACCGAGAACCCAGGTTGATGCTGCGGGGCAAATGTCTTCTGCACAGCAGGGAGGAGACAGGTTTAACCTGACTGCAACTGTGATCAGACCACCTAAGGAAAATAGACACAGCTGCAGTTTTGCCTCCTTCATTTATAATAATAAAGATAAACATTTGTGGCTGAGCTATTTGCAGAGAAACACTGGAGAACATGAATTTTGGTGGAACCTCACAGAAGTCGAAACAAAGGAGTCAAATACATGTGTGGTTCCACTTAAATATGAGAAGAAACTTCTTCATGGTGACGGTGACAGAACACTGGAACAGGCTGCCCAGGGAGGTTGTGCTCTGGAGACATTCAAAATCTGCCTGGACATGTTCGTGTGAAACCTGATTGAGGTGTTCCTGCTCCAGCAGTGGGATTGGACTAGATGATCTTTTGAGGTCCCTTCCAATCCCTGACATTCTGTGATTCTGTGATCAGGAGGATTTGAAAGGATTGAATTTTCTTACTTTAGATTAGTTTGAGATATTTATGAATGATTGAGACAAACCACTGCTTCTTTTAGCACAATGTTGGTAATGAGAGACAAGTACCAAAACCAGAGCAACTGTTTTCTCATCCTCATAGAGATTTCTAACATGCCATGCCTCTGTAAGCCACATGTTTGTGTACAGTGTGCATCCTTCCGAGAACACCTCATTGCAGGCCAGGTGCACTTGACACTTGCTAGGGAATTCAGAGGTAAGTTTCATTGGCCTGTATTTAAATACAAGAAATTCTGTCAGCCATGGGGTTCACGCAGCCCAAATTCCTGTGGCTTTCGGTCCTTTGCCTTCCTATTCGTGTTATCTTTTTGCTCTCCTCCCATTGCAGTGATGCCACCCTGACCGCTGTGCCAGGGGACACCTGCAAGCTCTGTGCTGCCACCGTGTCCCACACTCACTTCCCTGGGAGTGCAGGACAGTCAAGCCCTGCACTTTCTCTTCAGCCAGTCAGTAATTTTGGTCTCCCAGCTTTATCCTCATCCTTTCTTTTGTTTGTTTGGTTGGGTTGGGATTTTTAACAATTTAATTGCATTGGAAATGCATATTCCTCTGGGCCAGTGGTTCAGGAGCTGTTAATGAGGGACAGACGCTGACAGCACAACCCGGGTGCCTGCTGGCTGTTGTGTGTCACCTACAAGATAATCTTTGCCTGACAGGGATGTGGAAGGTGGTAAATTTGGCACAGCGTTGGTGCTGAGAACCATGGGGATGGACCTCTGAGCCCACCTCTGCTTTGTGCAGATTGGTTCATAGTCATATTAATTCTACATGAGCCATGTAGCCCTTTTATTTTAGCCTCCCGGAAGTGTCTGGCTGGGGAGCAGCGTCTTCGTCAAGTTGAGAAATTGCCCAAGGATATCTGGGAATTGTGCTATCGAGCTCTGTTTTCTGAAAATTTGAAATATTATTCCTTTTTCTATGTCTGCTAGTCAGGGAGTGTGGTTTTTTGGTTTTAATCTGTTCTGTCCTTAAAACATTTGCACCCTCAAGCTTCTATCTGATGCATTTTGGTGAAGTATGTCTTTATTAAAACCTCAAATGCTCTGAAGGGAACAAACAGTGACAGGAAGCTCATATTATGTAAAGCTGTTCAAAGAGAGTGCAAAATCGTTTCAAATATTCATAGTGTGAATGGACTTAGGACAGAATAAGCTGCTAGCTAGGTGGTTTCAGAGTTTCTAATATGATGATATGGTGTCTAAAGGTAACATATGATTCTTGCTTTTATTTCTATTAAAATATCAGAGTTTTTAGGGATGAAGAAATCAAAAGCACTCCAAACCAACCTACAGTAAAACACACTGCACTCCTGGGAGAAATCATCATATGTTGACCATATGACTTCAGATTGTGTGCATGACCACACATTTGGGTTTTCAAAACTGAGCTGTCTGGCTTTTTTTTTTTTTTCAGTGATCATCGTAACTTGAAGGGCAATTCTTTCGCACTGCAACAACTATGGACTTTGTATATAGTGGGTTAGCTGGGGTGAAACTATTGTATATTAAGGTAACATTAAAGGGTCCTCATTCTCAGAGATGGAGGAACAATAGTTTTAATGGGCTGGGCTTGTCTTTGCAATTAACCATTTGATCAGACTTCAGCGAAACTCTGTGCTGTGGCTCAAATGAAGGAGTTTGCAAAGACAGCTTTAAGAACAATCATGTTTTTCCACCATCAGCTCAAGAGAATTCAGCTGACCTCATGCCATCATGTATGAACGAACCACTTGTCTGTTTAAGAAGTAACATTTTAAAAGGTTTTGTAGAGTGAGAAGTGTAGTTACAGAACAGTTGATATGAGGTGGGAAAAGTGATTCTTTGACTTCTTCAATGCAAGTTTTGTGGTTCATTATGTTCTTAAGTGCAGGGTAGAAAAACTTCTTAAAAAGACAAAGCAAACTAAACTATAAACAGCATATGGAATCTCTACGTGGGCATATTTGACATATCATGCCTGAAAGTGGTGCTGCAAGATGGAAAAGGGGGCTACAACTCATGATGCAATAAATTTTTATGGAGACTGGGGATCAGAAGGAGCTGGCATTGTGGCCCCGTTGCCAATCCTACCTTAAAATTAGCAGTATGGCTAGAAAAATGGGATTTTATTACTGTAGCACCTAGAAATCAAGTGATGGGACTTTTCATATTTAGCTCTGAACATATCATCTGAGACAGCCCTTGCCTCTAATAATTTACTGTAGGAACATAAGCCAGAAAATGGTTGGTAGATCTTGAAAATGGAGGAACACAGCTGTGGAGTCTTAATGTGCTTTCAAAGCTTTGTCTTTTAAGGTCACAATAAACCTGTTGATAATGCAGCAAACCAAACCCAAACCGTACTGTGTGAGATGATGCAGGCGTTTTGGCCAGCTGCAGCAACCCTGACTTCTGGAGCAGGGAAGTGAGATTTGTCAGGAGGCGGCACATCCTTCACCATCCCTGAAAATCCATCCAGACTCAGTTAAATTATGAGCAACAAAAGCCTAGTGACTTGTTTGAGTCCTAATCTCTCGTTATTGTTACCACTAGCCCCAGTCTCAGTGCAGTTTTGGGTCCAACCTCCTTTCACTCCCTCTTCCAAACAGCTGCAGCCCTGTGGACCTGCAGGGTTTTCCAGCCTAAGCCTTTCATAGAATCACAGAATAGTTTGGGTTGGAAGGAAGCTTCAAAGGTCATCTAGTCCAACCCCCTGCGATGAGCAGGGACATCTTCAACTAGATCAGGTTGCTCAGAGCCCCGTCCAGCCTGGCCTTGGATGTAACCAGAGACAGGGCATCTATCACCTCTCTTCCTCATGTCTACCCTGAATCTCCCCTCTTTTACTTTAGAACTATTACTCCTTGCCATGTCACAACAGGCTCTGCTAAAAAGTCTCTCCCCATCTTTCTTATAGGCCCCTTTTAGACACAGAAAGGCCACAATAAGATCTCCCTGGAGCCTTCTCTTCTCCAGGCTGAACAACCCCAACTCTCTCCGACTGTCCACGTAGGAAACCTCTGATCCAGCCCTCTGATCATTTTTGTGATCAAAAGTTGAGCATCAACTGATTAGACTCAATTTACCACATTCATCAAACGCAATCTTAATTTTCAGCTGTAAACTCAATCCTGTTGGTGTCCAGCAGCAGTTTCACAGGTACATGCTCTGCATTAAAAATACATATACTTTCATATTTGCATATGTCCAGAGTTTGAGTACACTGGAGCAAATTCTGTCTTGAATTATACTCCAATGACTTCAACAGAATTTCCAAGGATTAGGCAAAACCAGATCCAGCACTGCTGCAGAGCCTACTTCTTTCTCATCCTCTTTCATTGATTTTGCTCCCATTTGGCCCCATTCTTAAAGCCTTTGGCAGGTTGTTACACAAATTACTTGGAAATGACTTGTATTTACTGATCCTCATTCACTGTATAAGTTCACTGTATAAATTACACAGTGCAGTCACGTGAGGTGAAGGGAAGGATTTCGCTAATGTATTTTTTACATACTAATTAACAAGTTCTAAAGATACAGGCACCTTTATCAGTGCTGCGCTACCAAAACCTGTTAGAACTTGACAGAGCATCTATCTACTGTTCCCTTCTGAGCTACTATTATTCATTTAAACACCACATTGGTTTACTTTTCTTTCTACTTTGTGTCTGCTGTTTGCAAGTTGATCCTTATAGCTCTGCAAATTCAAGGCAGTTATACCTTGAAATTGATTGGAATGCTGCCAGACCTATTATTTGCATGGCTTTCTAGCTGCATAAATAAAATGTTAACTAGGTGAATATACCAAGTACACAAAACAACAGAATTTAGAAAGCTGTCTGTAATTAAGAGGCCTAAAAAGAGCTCCACTATGTTAGGCAGGGGAAAGTGACAGGTACAACTGCCATTTAAAATAATTCACCCAGCGAAGGGCAGAAGTGCATACACATACACAAAAGCTAGCACATTAATTCTCAGTATAGACCTAATTAAATGTAGTTGGAACAATGAATTACAACAGATTAGTTTATATTTCATGCCAACTATTGTATTTTTCTTCATGCTTAGCAAATTCAAGGGTTTTTTGCAGATCTTTTGCTTACCCAGGCGCAAATTTCTTGAATCTGACACTGGCTCCTGTCTCACTAGTGATCTTTGGCTCTTTTTTTTGCACCTACCAGAAAGCTACACTCCTCTGCCACCTACTGCTTTGAAGAAGTATGTTTGATATCGACTGCAAGCTCTTGCTGGCATGGTGTGATCCACAGAACAGATGAGGACTGTGCAGAAATCTTTTATTAAAATTTCCTTGCTAAATGGGAGATTAAAGAGAAACTTGGTTTATCAGCCTCTATGGATAGCATAATTGATCACCACCAGAGATCATCTCTATCTCTGTAGATCTTAGTATGATACAAAGTAATTTAGCAACTTGCATCCCTGTATTTTAGGACACCATCTTCCTAGTGCTTTCTAAAATTTAAACTAAAATAATTTTTAAGTAAAATCCCTATAGAAGAAAAACACAATAAAATATAACATGTATTTAATCATATGAAAATTTCAGACAAAAATAATGTCTTTTTCAACCACCAGCAGGTTCCCAGTGTATTGAAGCGAAATTCCTCTGAAGCATATAGTTTTTGTTCCTAAATGGATTCTGGGGTACAATATTTGTAACAACCAGCTTGGTTTTTGTTAGTTTTAATTTACATCCTTTCGAAAAGTGTATGTTTATACATTATCACTATTGCAATTTTTATTTCTTTCAAAACTACATAAAAAGCAGGGTTTATTTGAAGTAATGCTATGCTATGTGTTTTAAAGGAATTCTGGCATTTCTTTTTTTTTTTAATAGTGATGGAGCTCTGTATCATCAATGTTAATAAAACAAACCTATGAAACTGAGTTTTCCTTTACTCCTCTTCTTTTGAAGGAAAAATCATTCAAACTAAATTGTTCCGACTCTCACTGAAGACAATTTCTTTCTTGGAAAATTAACTGGTGCTATATCAATTGCATATATGAAACTTCAGTATTTGTCAGGTGCTTCTATTTTTTTTTTCTTTTAGAGACCATGAATACGAGATATTTTAATGACCTGTTCTCCCCACATTACTCAGAAACCACTATGAAACATTGTCAAGCATCTCCCCTTGTCTGGATTGCACAAATGCAGTACTAATATTAGCAGTATGGCTGTGAAATGGTCCATTACCTAACCATGACCTTGCAAGGATTTTAAAATGTCTAGTGTTGACACAGGCTAACTTCACTCATGTTTCATAAGAACTCTGTTTGTGAAGCATCTTCATTGCTTCACTGATACTATAATTCAATAAACTAATGCAATATACTGCCAATTATAATTACTACTCCATTAGCAGAAACCAACTCCTCTCTCATGTTTAGAGATTATTTTTTTTATTAATAACTTTCTGTTTCTGAGAAATTAAGCCATGACTCTCAAGATCCTAGGCTAATTTCACTTATTTCTCTACAGAGCCTTTGTCAAAAATATAAACATATAAAAAGCAGCTAAGACAGTAAGGTGTAACTGGTCCTACATGTGGACAAAGGAACAAAAAACCACCTCTCCCTAAAATACATACACACCTTTCCCTCAGGACAATGTATCTGTCTTATTGCTTGGCTAATCTCATCTCCAATATGTCAGTCTCACCCCATGCAGCTCTGGCAAGAGTAAACCTTCCACTCTGACCTCCTGCTTGCCACCTTTTGTTGGCTACAGTTCTGAATAACTGAAAAACACCTAGGACTGGAATAAATCCTGTTTGGACAAATCAAAAAGAACTTATGTTTTTGGTTGGATACTGTCAACTAAATGACACCAGCTTACACTTAGCAGCTTTCATTATTCCCTTAGACTATGAAATGCTACATATCTGCTAACATCTGTTCCTGCCAGTTATGTGTCAGAAGATGGAACCCAGAGTGAGGAAAGCAGCAGTGAAGTGTTACAGCAGGCATGACCCCACTCCTTCCACAGCCATAACTGGCTCAGCCACAAACAAACAAAGGCTATTCTGGAAAGCGTGGTCCTGTGTCATGACACCAAGCTGGGAGGAGTGGCTGACATGCCAGAGGGCTGTGCTGCCATCCAGTGAGATCTGGACAGGCTAGAGAGTTGGGCAGGGAAAAATTTAATGAAATATAATAAGGGAAAATGTAGAGTCTTACATCTGGGCAGGAACAACCCCAGGTTCCAGTATAGGTTGGGGAATGACCTATTAGAGAGCAGTGTAGGGGAAAGGGACCTGGGGGTCCTGGTGGACAGCAGGATGACCATGAGCCAGCACTGTGCCCTTGTGGCCAAGAAGGCCAATGGCATCCTGGGGTGTATTAGAAGGGGTGTGGTTAGTAGGTCGAGAGAGGTTCTCCTTCCCCTCTACTCTGCCCTGGTGAGACCTCATCTGGAATATTGTGTCCAGTTCTGGGCCCCTCAGTTCAAGAAGGACAGGGAACTGCTGGAGAGAGTCCAGCGCAGGGCAACAAAGATGATTAAGGGAGTGGAACATCTCCCTTATGAGGAAAGCCTGAGGGAGCTGGGTCTCCTTAGCTTGGAGGAGACTGAGGGGTGACCTCATTAATATTTATAAATATATAAAGGGTGGGTGTCATGAGGATGGAGCCAGGCTCTTCTCACTGACAACCAACAGTAAGACAAGGGGTAATGGGTTCAAGCTGGAACAACAGAGGTTCCAGTTAAATTTGAGAAGAAACTTCTTCTCAGTCAGGGTGACGAACACTGGAACAGGCTGCCCAGGGAGGTTGTGGAGTCTCCTTCTCTGGAGACATTCAAAACCCGCCTGGACGCCTTCCTGTGTAACCTCATCTGGGTGTTCCTGCTCTGGCAGGGGGATTTGACTAGATGATCTTTTGAGATCCCTTCCAATCCCTAACATTCTGTGATTCTGTGATTCTGTGTCCTCCACTTCCATATGTCCTACTGCCCACGTTGCCACTTCTGCAACCCTGACACAAGCCAAGCTACAGGGAGGTACCCACTAAAAACCAAGCTGTGGAAAGCCAGGGAACAGTTCTCTGTCAGCACAGCTCCCCAAACCAGGACAGCGCAGGAGCAGATACACTCAAGTGCCAAGGAAACATGGGGTTAGACTTGCAGTTTTGGCAGCCAAAAGCTATTAGACTGGCTGAGCCGTAGTAGCAAACGGTGCTGTTTCTATATTGAAATCCCAACCTAAAATTGAAAAGTCTTGATTTCAAATGCAAAGGTGCTACAGTGCAGGTAAAACCCAAGTGCAAATCCACAGCGAGGTGCTGTAACTGCACCACTGAAGTGCAACAATGCACAGCAGAGGGCTGAGTTGCCCCTTTCTGCAGAAGACCCATAACATTGTATGCTGCTCTTTGTAGTTTTGCAAGCATTGAGCTTCCAGACTCCCTACCAGCAACAGCTGCAAAGAATCAGCTTTCAATCCTTACCAAATTAACAGATTTCCAGGCATTACATTTGAATTTGTTATTTCACTCAAGAAATCATGGTGCACTTGGGGGGGGCAGGGAGTAAAGTCTTTCTGTATCCCTTTAAGACAGAAAATTATTGTGTGTACTGACAACAGCAAGAAACACTCAACCTTCTGCCTGGTACAGAAAAAGTGTAAATACTACATAGCAAGCACTCAAAACCAGGAATATCACTGAGTATCTCATACAGCAGCACTGTGGAGAGATCCAGGCAGATTCTGTTAAGAGCCATGGAAACAGCCAGGTGACTGTGTCTTTCCTTGTAAATATCCTTTGTATCTAATCAACATTGGTTTCAAAAATGGCATTGGTTTCTTTGTCTTCCAAAAGAGAAGCAGCAAAAAGCAGAAGGCAGATTTCCCTAGGAAATGCTTTATTTAACATGTGAATGTTTTCCCTTTGTTTTTTAAAAAAAGTTATTTACAAAACCAGCGTAGCACATTAACATAAAAGTTATTCAGTGTACTGTACACAGATGTCCAAACCCAAGGTAGATCCTGATTTCTAATTCTTGACTGCTATGATGTATCAGTGAGAAGCATTTCCCACTGCACGCTACAGAAAAAGCATCTGACTGCAACACCATATGACATGACACACGATTAAAGAGTTCCCAAAAGTTCACAGGTTTTCCATATAAACGTTGAGTGAAAACAAAACAAGGAAAACATTCTTGAAAAACACGATCTTTCTTGCTGTAGTAACTGGTTTTGTGAGCATTAGTTCTATAGCATCAATTTTGAACAAACCAAGACGGACGTTTCCTGGCTCTTTCAATGATCCTCTTGCCCTTGTCATTTTCTGTGGGCTCTTCTCCATCATAAAGGACGACAGTCTCTACGGTAGGAGTATTAAATGGTCCTTCCTCCTTTTTACGTATTTCCATCCGTATCAGTCGAGTTTCTGCTTTGACCTTTGCATAACAATAACCACAAAGGACATGCTTCTGTTTCAGATTTCCACACTCAGGGCAAACATCTATGTTCCTCTGAAAAACAGTGAAAAATAGTAAATTTTCTAATTTGAACAATAACAACAAAAGAAACAGAGAACAACAACAAATTACTAAAAAGGTTAAACGAAATACCATACAAATTCAACTGCCTCTTCAAAACTTATTCATCTATGTATTCTACAATGTACTGCTACATCAAATACCTTCTACTAAAAACAGCCTATGAAGTCAATACCTAAATCATTATGCCTGTTGATGGTTAGAAGACTGAAGACCTATCAACTCAATGAGATGCACAGAAAGTATAAAGCTTTTCCTACTAGCTCTTCAGCTAAAATTCCTGTTTTGTTGTTTTGCACTTAAACTGTCACTTTTTATTTAACCACCAACTACAGTCACACGTTATGAATGTACCTGTTACAAAGTATTTTGAAGACTGCAATGTGATTTAAGTTTATAAACAAGTTCCAGAAAGCTTTTGGAATCAGTATTGACCACTACAATGACTCTCTAAAACAGGGGTATTAAACTCATTTTCACCAGGGGACACATCAGCCTCGCGGTTGCCTTCAAAAGACTGAATGTAATTTCAGGACTCTGTAAATGTAACTACTCCTACATTTATACAGTCCTAAAATTACATTCGGCCCTTTGAAGGCAACCGCAAGGCTGATGTGGACCCAGTGAAAATGAGTTTGACACCCCTGCCCTAAAACAAGTGAGATGAAAAACGATTTGCATAAATCTTACTCAAGCAGTGAATAAGGTGACAAGCCTGTAGAACTTTGGTGATTACCTTGACTTTTATAAGCTTGTTGGGATTTCTTCGCCTGCAGCGGTTCACTTCAATGGTGCGCCTCTTCTTTGGCGCGGCCATCCACAAGATGCTGTCTAAGAGGCTGGGTGTCTCGTTACTTTCTCTAGCATCGCTCGCTGGCTCTGGCAGAAAAGCTGGAGCTTGGACAGCTAGTGCTGGTCCTGAATAAAAAAAAAAATAATAAGTCCGCAGCTGGAATATTGTGTCGCATCTGGAATATTGTGCCCAGTTTTGGGCCCCTCGGTTCAAGGACAGGGAACTGCTGGAGAGAGTCCAGCACAGGGCAATGAAGATGATGAAGGGAGTGGAGCATCTCCCTTATGAGGAAAGGCTGAGGGAGCTGGGTCTCTTTACCTTGGACAGGAGGAGACTGAGGGGTGACCTCATTAATGGTTATAAATATGTAGGGTGGGTGTCACAAGGATGGAGCCAGGCTCTTCTTGGTGACAACCAATGATAGGACAAGGGGTAATGGGTATAAACTGGAACACAGGAGATTCCATTTAAATATGAGAAGAAACTTCTTCTCAGTGAGGGTGACGGAACACTGGAACAGGCTGCCCAGGGAGGTTGTGGAGTCTCCTTCTCTGGAGACATTCCAAACCCGCCTGGACGCCTTCCTGTGTAACCTCATCTGGGTGTTCCTGCTCCGGCGGGGGGATTGGACTAGACGATCTTTTGAGGTCCCTTCCAATCCCTGACATTCTGTGATTCTGTGAAATACGGCACAGCTGCCATTGACACCCTCAAAGCGAGGAGGCAGGAGCGGCCGGCGCGCCCCTCGCCCCGCTCCCTCACCAGCCCCTCCCGCCGCCGTTCCTCGGTACAAAAGGCCCCGCAGCCGCGGTGCCGCCCTCTCCTTCAGCCGGGAGGGAGCAGGCCGGTACCTACCCCAGGGCGGGCTCTGGTCCCCGGCGAAACCCGGCAAGAAGCCGCGCTCCAGCCGCCCCCAGCAGCGCTGGAGGAGCCCGCGAAGCCGCGGCAGCGGAGAGAAAACCATCACCAGAGCCGCCATCGTCCCACACGGCCCCGCCAAGGCCTCGGGAGATGGCAGGGCGGTCGCTGGCCCGGGGGCGCACTGGGCATGTGCACCTGCCGCCGAGCCTGCTGGGAAACCGAGTGCTCTGAGGAGGTCTCTGCATAAGCGGGATGGAAACCTGGACTCCACGTCCCAGCATTCCTGGCGCTACCAGGAGGGTGGGGCGGTGAGCCGCACACTCAAGGACTTCAACTCCCAGCATGCCTCACAGCGTTCATCTTCGCCAATCGTGTCCCTCTCAGGCTCCGGTCTTCTCTACCTCCTGGCCAATCAGCGTGCTAGTTGTGCCCTCGTGCAGGAAGCGGCGGGGGCGACTACGCCTGCGCAGAGGGAGCCGTTGGGGAGCGGAGCGGGCTGTTCCAAGATGGCGGAGCGCGGCTATAGCTTCTCCCTCACTACGTTCAGGTGCTCCTGGCGCAGAGGGCTGCGGGCCTGGGGTCTCGGCGGGCGGGCTGGAGGGGCAAGGGCGGGACGGCGCACAGCCTAGGCGGAGCGGCCTTCCGGCGGCGGGGCAGGACGGAGTGAGGACTTTGCAGAGTCATCGCGTCCCCGGCGAGTCCGGGCCTGCGAGGGCTGTGGGGCGGCGGTGGCCGGACCCGGGCAGAAGGGGTGGGCGTGGGGGAAGCGACGGGGGTCAGGCGGCTTGCCTTCGGGGGCAAAGAGTTGCCGGCAGCCCCGGGGCAGTCGCCACCTCTGTCCTCTCTCGGTGCCATGAGTCAGGTCACTCTAGGGCCACCCTGGGGTCTGTCTTGTCACGGGTAGCGCCTTATAGCGAGTGCTTGGGGCAACAGTTCAGGAGACTTAGGGTCCACACAAACTTTAGGCTGAGTAGTGATTTTGTAATGCTGATATGACTGGAAATGCGTGATGATCGTTGAACTGCGGTATCTTGAGAGCGTGTTTCAGAACAAGCTTTGCAGATGTGGGAATGAAAAGAAGCTTTTGGCTGAGTTTTATGTGCTTTGTTTCCCTTCATGCTGCACTTTGAAGGCCATGCTTTCCTAGCACTTCGTGTCGTGTGCAGCCAAGATGTAGGATGATTGCATGCACAGAATGAATGTGCTGTTGGAGTGATAGCTATTAAAGTGGTGCTCTAATACCTATCCTTAACATTAATCCAGACAAAAGGGAAATAGTTTGCTTTTTTTTTTTCTTAAATGAAGCTGTTAAGGTATCCTGAATTATATTATACACGTGCAAAAAGAAAAACTGAATGTAGGAATCTCTCTACTGCTTTTGGTAAAGTGGCCCCTTAATGTTGGAGGAGAGTAATGCTGTGTAATCGCCAAGTAGGTTACTGAAGGCTTGTTGTAGTTAAGCAAATGAAGCAGTTCCCAGTCTAAAACTAGGAAGAGAATCATATTGGGTGGATGCAGCCAAACATGCCTGCTTTACTTAGCTGGGTTGAATTCTTTATTAGCTCTTGGAAGTGGTTTCCTAATGAGGTTAGAAACTTTTTGTACTATACAGAACCACTACATGCTCTGAAATTTCAAGCCATTTGATTTTATGCTCATGCAGAAAAGAATACAACTACTTACACTTTCCCTCATTTGCCTTTTCCCTATACTGAGAATTATTTATTTTTGTTTGTGCTTTTAACATATTTTCCTAATGTTCTGCATATTTTAATTGCTGGCACAGAAAAATATTATTCTGCTTTGTTGGTATTTTGTAATGGAGGAGCTGCAATTATTACTTTGTCACCTGCATTTACTCCGTGTAGAAATAACTCCACTAAGTGATTATTGCTTGCTTCGTTTTTTGTAACTCCTCTAAGCACTGAGTTACATAATTTTCTGTTCTCTATCTATTAGAACAGCCATGTCTGAAATACAGCCCAGAGAACAGATCCCATTTGCAAAGTCATTTGTTCAGTGAGTGACCGGCTCTGCACTGTCCCCTTCCCTGAGGACCGAGGGTGGATTCCTCCACCCATACCCCATTCTGGATGAGTTACTGTGTCAGCCTGACACCCACTGCTCTGTTTTGATGATTCTGTGTTCATTACCAGAGCGACGTGGATCATTAGAACAAAATGCAGGAATACCTGGGGATGGAATGGGAGCTGCTTCTATCTGGTGCCATTGGCATGAGGCATGCTTTTCACTCAAAAAGAGCAGCAGCGTTTTGCTCTTACCTTTCAGCAGTGAACATCACTGTCTAGAAAACTTTTGCAAACCAAGCATATAATGCCATTTCAGTCAAAAGTCATGACATGCTCGGAAGAGTTTTCCCACTGAGTGGAAAACTTGTTTTAAATGGTATGAAGTTGGAGAACAGGCTTGTTCTCTTTCAATCTTTATCCCAGTCACTGCTCCCTATCCAAAACGCGTTAGCTTTTGCCAGAGCTGTAGGCAGGTACTGTGTGAGTGTCCCAGTAGCACTGTGCAGCAGTGAATTTTGTGCTGAACTGGCCCAGTTCTTTTAGCAGCTGGTGTGAATCTTCAGACCGGTGAGGTTTTTTAAAATTCGGATTAGAATAGGCTGATGCTAGGTGTAAAGAGGATTAAAAAAAGCAAGTTATTGTCAGATTGCTGTGGGAAAGATTCAAGCACATCGGAATTATGTTAGGCTTACTTTTGCATTTTCCTTTTCAGTCCTTCTGGAAAACTTGTTCAGATTGAATATGCTTTGGCTGCAGTGGCTGCAGGAGCTCCATCGGTTGGAATTAAAGGTATGTTCAGAACATAACTACTTTAGTGAAATATTCAGGATTCTGAGTATCATTTGAGATACTTAAAGTAGTTTGGACTATGTAATGGGTCTGTCTTTGTCTTGCCTTCCACTACGTATTTTGTTTTTCTTTCAGTGGATTTTCACACATTTAGTTTCATATTTCCTTTTTTTTTCCTACAACTCCATTATAAAGAAGGAAGAGAGCATACAGCTTCATGCTAGGAGAAGAAAATTGCTTGGGTGATTTTGGAGACACTCAGATGGTAGAAATAGACATCTTCATTTTTGAGTGTTCCTGTCCCTTAAGTAAATAACTCCAGCTGTGTGTCCATTTATATAGAAATTACACATGAAGTTACTTCAACTGCTCAATTATTAATATGTTCTTCATTATCCTTAGAATGAGATTACTTAAAATGAGAAACAATGTGTTGGGTGGATTAATCAAAATATCTCTGTTTAATATGATCGTAAACTTGAAGGGTTTTTAAAAAAGGGAGGAGCAAAATTCTTTGTAGTCTGATAAACTTGTTCTGTGTTTTGACTGCTCTCCATAATTTTAATCTAATATATATATTAAAAAAAATTGTTCCTTTCCAGCTGCAAATGGAGTGGTGTTGGCAACTGAGAAGAAGCAGAAATCTATTCTTTATGATGAAAGGAGTGTCCATAAAGTAGAACCAATTACCAAACATATAGGTTTAGTGTACAGTGGTATGGGTCCAGATTACAGGTATGAAAAGATTTTTGTTTGGTCGCCATTTAGATGTATTTTCATACAAGAAATGTAGGAAACAGAAACAGATAGCAGTCAGCTGTTTCTTTCTAAGTGTACAGAATGTTATTATATTGTGTTACACTGTATACGAAGTTCACTTTAAGTTTTTCTTAGTATATTCAATACCTTGTCAAATAACATTCTATCTAAAGAATGAGTAGGAAATGAACAGCAGTGTAATTCAACCGTAGTTTCAGTTTGTTTCAGGGGTTACTTGGTAAAGATAACTCAGCACAGTCTGTGTTTTCTTACATTGGTGTTATGCCAGATGTATAATTCCTTATTATAGTATTTATTATGAGTTTTCAGTTCTAGTTGAAATTTCTTTGACATAATGATTTTGGTGTGGTGTTTTGTTTTTTGTTTGTGGGGTTTTTTGTTCGTTTGTTTGTTTTAGAGTACTTGTGCACAGAGCTCGGAAGCTGGCCCAGCAGTATTTCTTGGTTTATCATGAGCCCATTCCAACAGCTCAGCTAGTACAGAGAATTGCTTCTGTGATGCAGGAATACACGCAATCTGGGTATGTGGTTTTCTGAATTTGGAGAAAGATTATGTTGTTTAAAAGTAAGGAATAAAAACTACCTGGTGATAGAATTTTCTGTGTCAGAAAGGCTATTAGTTTTTGAAAGGAGAATGCCCACAGAAAGGGGGCCAGCGGTAGGAGCAGTGACTGCCAGTGGGTGAGATCGGGTCTTCAGATGTTGCATATATGTCAGGCAAGGCAGCATACTTTTGGTTTTGTATTGTTGGTTGTCTAGTTGATCCTGATCACAGCTCTGGGCTGGTGGGAAGCATTTTGGGGAAGGTTAACACATCCAAAATAATTTAGTTGCCTTTGGTTTCCACTGAATAAATTTCACGTATCAACTGTGATTTTTCTTTCTTTTTTCTTTTTTCTTTTTTTTTTTTTTTTCCCCCCCCTCCTGCAGTGGTGTTCGTCCATTTGGTGTATCACTGCTAATATGTGGCTGGAACGAAGGGCGGCCCTATTTGTTTCAGTCAGATCCATCTGTAAGTATCTTACGTTCATAAATTCTACTGCTTTTCTAAAACATCCAAAAGTTTGTGCGCTCATGAAATACTTTCAATGGTGAGAAGAATGCAGAGCTAGAACGAAAGATCCCTTAATGTAACTTCAGAAGTCAGAATGAGTCAATTTCAGTAGGTACATGCAGCAAGCCTGGATCATTCTGTGCTTACCTGCTCCTGTACTGCTTGAGGGATGGCAGCTGTGTTTGAGGGAGATCTCCATCCCTTTTCATGCCTTCCCACCTCGTTGGTTGTGCCAGCAAGAGTGGCATTCTGCAACAGGTACCCTGAAAAAAAGAGTTGACCACTTATCCTGCTGAAATAGTTGTTTCCTAAACTGGATGGGAGTTAGGCCAAAATCTCTTGTATTGTGACATGTAATGCATGTGCTTTAGTATTTAATGACAGTGGTTAATTTAAGTGAATTTGTTTGCTATGTTTGCACTGCACCTCTGAAAAACTACCATTTGATGCATGTGTGAGTTATAACTTCAAACAAAAAGTTCGGTCACTGTAGTGTTCATGGATAAGCTTCAGAAATTTGATTTATAAAACTACCTGATGCTCAAATGTAAAAAGTGCAGATGCCTTGTGTAAGGCAGCTTGATTGAGGCGTGGAACTGCTGATGGTATTTGTGCCGGAGGAAAGAATAGAAGTGATGGCTAAATATCCTCTTAGTCGCTAAATCAGATGGCTGGTTTGCAACAAGTTGCTTACATTATGTGATTTGAAAAAAGAATACATGGAGTGATCCTTGGGAAAGATCTCACTGTATTCATTCTCAAGGGCAAACATACTATTTCTGTTTAGGGAATCCCAAATCAAGACTATGCTAATGACTTACTAAATTCATCTTTCAAAGTAGTGAGAGAATGGATGAAAACAGGTGGGGCCCTATACAGATGTTTTGTATATTTTCACAGCGTATGTTTCCATATCAAGTTAGTCTGAATGTGATCCAAAATAGTCTCCTATATTCTCAGAACATTCAGTATTTTCATAATTGCTTGTGTACTTTTTACTAAGTAATTGAATACATAATCCTTGACTACGTTACACAAAACATTTCAATAGATTGTTGCTTTTACAGGGAGCTTACTTTGCATGGAAAGCAACAGCAATGGGAAAAAACTATGTCAATGGGAAAACATTCCTTGAGAAAAGGTAATGTATTTGATACCTGTCTTAAAGGATAATCTGTTTGTTCAGGTTCCATGTAAAACAGCCAGATAAAAAAATGCATGCTTTTAGATTAGCAGAAGAAAGTTTTAAAATACTTAAAATATTATGCTTCCAGTTTACTTATTTATATATGTACAGGAAATTTGCTTTATTTAAACTCCAACTTTTGTGTTTATGGAAAATTTATTTCAGTGCAATAAAGATTTCTGTTCAATGTATTTGCAGAAATCTTGTTCAGTACTGTGTCAGTAGGAAAAGTAGTGAAATACTTTTTTTTTTTACAAGTAATAACTTCGACTGTTAATATCACAGTGCTTACAAATAATATTTGTATGAGAAATAGGAAGATTTTAGTAGTGTTTGGGTTTTTAGGATTTGGAAAGATCTTTTTCTCATGCTGAAATACATGAACTTCTGTTTACAGATACAATGAAGATTTGGAGCTTGAAGATGCCATTCACACAGCTATCTTAACACTAAAGGTTAGCAAAATGTTTAATAAATGAGTTTCTTACTGTTTTGACATCATTGATATGATGAATCAAACTGTCCTTTCTTTAATAGGAGAGCTTTGAAGGGCAGATGACAGAAGACAACATTGAAGTTGGCATCTGTAATGAAGCTGGTTTTAGGAGGCTCACTCCGACTGAGGTTAAGGACTACTTGGCTGCAATAGCCTAGTAGAAAGTGAGCAAGACTGTGTGATACACACAAAGGTCTTTTTAATTTTGGCTACTTCAATGTTTTTGTTTGCAGTTTTTGCATACTTATTTCTACATGGTTTGTCTGAGAGATTTTTTAAATATCATGCAACAGTCCTAATATTGTAATACATGGAATCTTATTACAGATAATTCTTTCCCGTGGTACATGAAATCTTTGTACACAAAATACTGTACAAAATGTAAAGTTACAATGACAGCTTGAAAAAGGCTAAAGAATAAAATTTGAAGGCCACTGTTTTGGGGGAAGGGGTGTGTGTGTGTCTTTTTAATCATAGCTTGTGTATCTACATAAAGCTGAGATATCAGTATCTTTATTGTTGAGGAAACAGTTTTCCACATACATATCAGCCATGATGAACTCACATTAGACCTTCTTTTGGTTAACTTAAATTTTGAGTGGACGGGATAATTTTTTCACTTTGGAATGTTGTTTAAATTTTAAGTAACTTCCAAAAATGGTTTTATCTGGTGTAAAAGATCATGTTCTTTTTCTTTGTGGAAGTACAGTCTTCCATTTTGGGTGTGAACTTGAGCATCTCAGTTCTGACCCTCTTGCTCTTTGTGTCTCACGAACTTGTTTTATATTACGTGGGTTATTTTCGTGGCCCTAGAAATTGCACTTTTTCAACCCTGAAATATTGTTAGAAATAATGGAAGCAATATCTTACTGAAAACTAAAGGCCTTTATCACCATCAATAAAAATCAATAGTATTTACAAAGTAAAATGAGAATATGTAATGTGATTACTTTATCCCTTCCATTGCACTGAAGTATTTTCCAACTTGCAAGATAACTCTAAAGGTGCAGTAATGAAAAGAGCACTTAATTTATGCCTCACAACTTTTACAGGTGCAGAACTAGATGTTTGAATATTACTGTGTGTGAGTGTATGTATTGACATTTGTTACATGTGTAGAGTCGTTCAGGTTACATAGAAACACGAAATTTACTGCAAAAGAAATAGAATAAATATACGTTCTTTTTTTCAGCAGGAATAATCTGGTCTGCAGCCATTTAAGTTCCTGTTTGCAGATTTTATTTTTTTAAAGCAGTCTGACCATTAAAATGTTGATAATGAATGAGGAGCAATAGCTGGATCACTGTGCTTGTACATAGGGCTAAGCAAGTATGGGAGCAGCCTGACAGGTTACATGTCAGCCAGTCATAACTAACGAAGAAAATATAAAGTATGAGTTAGTCTGCAGAAAGTAGTGTGCCAGCTAATGGATCTGTTCTTTCCAATGTCTGTCTTCTGATGTTATCATTAGGTAAATAAGAATTTCTGAAGCATGCCATAAATGAAGTTTTATTTCCTAATGTCAGAAATAAAAGCTGTGTCCAAACAGTTCAGTAAGACTTACTCCAGATCACTTTTTAAGTATTTTACTCTGAAAACCAATCCATACTCTGATTCTTCTTCTAGAGAAAATGAACAAGTAGGAACTGAAACTGGAGACTTTGACTTTATACTACTGTATCTTCAATTTAGAATATTTATACACATTCATTCAGGTTTTTTAATGGTATATAAATATTCAAAGGAGTTTTCTATATAAAAGAATGCAGGTAGACACTTCAGAAAATGGTCAGCATGAATTGCAATAGCTTAATTGCCTCCTCACTAGAAATGGTTGATTAGCAAAGAACACCCTATGAACAGTAGTTGAAACCAAAGCAAGTTTCAAATAAATTATGCTATCTCCCTAGATTATAACAATGGGGCAAACAAATGTTTCAAGGTTTGGGGGATGTGGTTTGGTTTTATTTGTTTGGTTTTAGTAATTGAACAACTTCCATCTGTAGTGTTAATTTTACAGGTAGTGAAGGGAGGTGAAAAAACCAGTATCTTCATTCTTTTCCTTTGGTTTAATAAATGTAGTAACTGTTCTGCACATCGTACAGAAACTATTGTGCTGTCCTTCAGATACCTGATAACTGGTATAAATGTCAAGGGGGTTTTGCCCTCTTCCCCCTGCCCTCTTAGGAGGACAGACAACCACTACCACATGGTGTGTACTTCAGAAGTGGTGCTGGTTTTACTTTGTGTTGTTACAGACCAACATTGTAAATGGGTGGCAACATGAAGTTAGTACATTTGTCAGATGTTCTGAATGGCTTCTTGTACCAAGTTGCCTCAGTCAGGGCTTTTATGAATACAAACTGTTTGAATTAGTAAAGTGATGTGTGATTTGATTATTATTAATTGGTGGCACCTTTTGAGAACAAAGAGAAGTGTGCCTTAGGCTGAGAATGCTGTCACTAGGCTGTCAAAGCACTATACATTAGTATATAGTCTTTTATGACAAAAGAACTTCAAAATGACAATCAGTTGCAACTTCCTTTTCAGAATGCTTTCCTCAGGCTGACTCTGTGAGGGATCATTTCATAGCCTCTGTCGTTTCCGTGGTAATATTTAATTGCTCCAGGCCTTGTGTGAAATTAGAAGGGTAGGTCTATACCATAGCCTGATGGTTTATTGTCAGTTTTTCACTTTGAGCTGCCAAATTGGTAGTTAGAAAGATGCGTTTTACACCGTTAAGAACTGAGTCCTAAAGCTCCCTGATATACTTAAGCCCTACAGAAAATCAAATGCCATGGGACTTGCTGTAATTTGGAAGGAATATGTGTAATATTTTGAACTCAGGCTTTATTTACAATATTAGATAATTTCCTTAGGGGTAGGCAGATAGACCTTGATATTATGCTGTTCTAACGGGGAAGGTGGTGTGACTTGGAGTGTGGGTTAGTTGGTTGGTTGGGTTTTTTTAAACTGCTTACTCCTACACTGAAGAAAATCATTGCCATACTCAGATGACCGCATGTCTAGAATAGTATCTAAACTTATCTAGTATTTAAAGGGTACCTTTAAACTGGAGGGAGCTAATTTGCATCTTTTTTCCATTCTAAATCCCTGGAATTTAAGAAGAAGTAACTTGAATTTGAAGATGTATTTTTCAAATAAAATAACTTCAGGAGTGACAGATACTAGTGCAATGGAGTAGCAAATCATACGGTGGTTGTTGTCATTTTCAAAAAGTGCAATTATGGTTTTTTAGCTAATTAGCTTTGTTTATATTTTGTAAAACAACTCACTGCATAAAATGGGGTCAAGGGGGAATAAAGTGGACAAACACTGTTCATTTGTGAGAAATGACAAATTACAAGCTTGATTTCTTAAGATGACCATGAAGTATGATTTTGCTTCATTTATCCTGTTCCTAATACAGTCACCTGAAAGAAGAGATGCTGGTCACTCGAAGTAGATAATGTTCTTTGATTTACATGTCCTGGAAGATGATCTGCCCTGAGAAACCCGGGATAATGTGACACTGACAAGAACACAGAATTTCCTTGGGCTTTATTTAACTGGTAGGATCAGTACCTAGGAACGTAGGGTCCTTCTACATGCTATGAGGCTATTACTTGAAGTAGCTTCCAATGCGATAGAGGATATAGGCATAGTAAGGCCTTTACAACTCACTTTAACTTAGTATTGCTTTGCAGCACCTTGTGAAATTGAGGTGAGTTGAACCTGAGTGGACACCAAGTGCCCACCAAAGCTGCTCTATCACTCCCCTCTTCACCTGGACAGGGGAAAGTATAGAGTGAAAGGCTTATGGGTCGAGATAAGCACAGGGAGAGATCACTCACCAATTGCTGTCATGGGCAAAACAGAAATTAAATGTATTACCAATCAGATTAGGATAACAAGAAACAAAACGAAATCCTAAACACCTTTTCCTCACCCTTCCCTTCTTCCCAGGATTAACTTTACTCCTGATTTTTCTGCTTTCTCCTGCTGTGTGATGCAGGGGGACAGGGAATGGGGGTTGTGGTCAGTTCATCACACATTGTCTCTGCTGCTCCTTCCTCCTCAGGGGAGGACTCCTCACCTTCTTTCCCTGCTCCAGCGTGGGGTCCCTCCCCTGGGAGACAGTTTGCCATGAACTTCTCCAGCATGAGTCCTTCCTCCCATGAGCTCCAGTTCTTCATGAACTGCTCCAGCTTAGGTCCCTTCCACAGGGTACACAGGTTCTGCTGGCAGCCTGCTCCAGTGTGGGCTTCCCACAGGGTCACGGCCTCCTTTGGGCATCCACCTACTCCAGCATGGGGGCTTCCATGGGCTGCAGGTGGATCTCTGCTCCACTGTGGTCCTCCGGGGGACAGTGGGGACCTCCATAGGGACAGCTGGCCTCACTGTGGGCTGCATCACAGGTTGCAGGGGAACCTCTGCTCTGGCCCCTGAAGCATCTTCTCCCCCTCCTTCTTTGCTGACCTCAGTGTCTGCAGGGTTGTTTCTCACACATATTCCCACTCCTGTCTTCTGACTGCTGTTAGTGTTGCATATTTCCCTCCCACCCCTTTTCTTAACTATGTTATCCCTGAGGCACAACCACCATCACCGATGGCCTCAGCCTTGGCCAGCGGCAGGTCCATCTTGGAGCCAGCTGGCATTGGCTCTAATGGGCATGGGGGCAGCTTCTCATAGAAGCCACCCCTGTAGCCTCCCTGCTACCAAAACCTTTCCACGCAAACCCAGTAGAGAAATCATTTAGACTAGTAGAACTATTACTCACTGTAGGAACCAGCAATTAATTTCATCACCAGTAGCAGGTGCAGAGATGGCAAATCTCTCTTACGCCATTCACAAGTATCGCAGCAGCCTGGAAGGACGCTGGAGGCTACGGGTATGTCTGCTCTGAACATGCCTGGGGTAGTGTTTGGAAGCAGGCGGCAACTCAGGGCAAGCAGAGGGCACTTATATTGGGCACCAAGCAGTTTAATAAGGTTCCTTTTTATTACCTGAACTTCACGGACCCAACATCCACTGAGCCGTGGCTGCCGCTTCTCTGAGGTTCAAGCCCACAGCTGACTTGTCTCTGGCCCTTCTGACCTAATGCGATGTCATTGCTCCTTTCAGGGCTTTCGGGCACAAAATAAGCACTTGTTTGGGGGCCGCCCTGGCTCTGACTCGGGCGCGCCGCGCCTGAGAGCCAGCCCGGGGGGGCTGCGGCCGGCGAGGCGGGAGCGGCGGCTTGGCTGTCCCCGCCCGGTGGCCGCGGGGGAGGTGCTGGGCCGGCCCGGGCTGCGTCCTGCTGCTGCCCGGGGCTAAGGCTGCTGCCGCCGGGCTGTGAGTATGGGCTGCGCGGGAAGGCGGCGGCGGGGCAGCGGGGCCCGGGAGCGCCCGCTGAGGCGCGCCCGGGGGCGGCGAGGCGGGCCCGGGGCTGGCGCACCCCGAGAGTGACTGGGGTGCAGGGAGCCAAGTACCGCGGCACCCCGGAGCTGCCGGGGAAGGTGTGGCGGCTAAACACGAGGGAAGGGGTCGCGGCCGGGGCTCCGCGGCCGCCGGCGCCGCCGAGAGGGGCTTGGGGGCAAGCGCCGAGGGCACCCTGCCCTCACCCAACATGGCGCCGCCACCTGCCCGGCGCCGCTCTCACGTGATCCCGGAGCGGCGCTGAGGCGGCTGAGGCGGCGGCGGGCGGCCGGCTTTTTCCGCCGCTCCCTGCCGGGGGAACACGGAGGTGGTGGGGGGAGAGCGGCAGAGCGGCGCAGGGTTGCGGCGGTGGCCCTGAGGGACGCCTTTTAATGGCGGGCGTGGGGACGGTGTCCCGGCCGGGCTGCGCATGCGCGGCGCGCTGAGGCGGCGCTGGGCGGGCCGTGGGGCCCGTGTGGCTCCAGGCGCTGCGTGGAGGGCTTACTTTTTTTCCTCACATCATTTTTTAAGGAGTAGTTCTTCTCCTGAGGCCTTGCGGTTGGCAGTGAGGCCGCCTGTCACTCGCCGTTGTCGTGCTGACAGAGCAGCTGGGTTTGTGGGCGTGCTCTCACTGGAAAACTCGGAGTAAGCTTGGTCTCAAGGCCTTTTTATGTTCGTAGAAGTTGCAGCTGCTGTGATGGGAGGTGCCCGAGTAGGTTTACTTATTGCTTCCCATGTAAGAGTAAACTTGAGGCTCGCTTTCAGCTGAAGCTGCACTTGTCTTGCCCTTCAGCACCAGTTTGGTTCAACATGCGGCTTAGGTAAGAATTACAGGAGTGTGTGTTTATACTTGTAGATGGGAGTCAAAATGGATTAATTTTGCTATTTGTAGTTGCTGTTTACTGTATGTCATCAAAACGGTATTGTTTGCCGTGGTATTGGATCCTACATTTTTTGAAGCCAGCCCACATTCAGTTAAGTAATTCCAACCAGATTTTCCTCAGAAAGACATGCTAAAGCAATATGGATGTGAAGGAATAGATTTGCTGGGTACAACACAGTAAATCTCCAGCAGAACTAGAAAACATGGAGATCTCCAGACCCTCCTGGCTCTAGAGTTACAAATTGTCTGTCGTGATGCTGTGTAATGTTGAAACTTTGCTGGGGGTTGTTAGGGGCTCATGTGCAGTATAAGTTGGAAGCTGGAGAAGACAGAGCTGTGCTACCCATAATTGTAAAATATAACGGGCTGCTTCTGTGCTGTGTTAAAATACTTGCTGGGAGCCAGACTTCTTAGTTTTTATGTATGTCTGTAAGCATGGTGGGTAGCTTTTATATTTTAATGGTAACTGTAGTGAGAGGGAGAGGCAAGATTTGCTTATGGCATTAACAGGATTTCTAACTTTGCTCTGGATGGCAACTTTTGCAAATGAGCTGTGAGAGTTGGGATGTCTCTAAGTGACCAGCCTAGTGAAGGGCTCACCTGTCGGGGTGGGGAGGCAGAAACCACATACTCGTAAGGTGTGTGTAGAGACTTGAATGCTGCTATTCTCCCTTGCTGAGAACTGAGATCTTTGGGGCTGTAGGTTGGATCCCCAGAGGTGAAGGAAAGGAATTGAACTCTTCAGTAGGACTTGTGCTGAGGTTCCCGATGCTTATGCTTTACAATATTGGTAGCGGTTGCACTAAATCTACTACAAAACTCCAGTGTATACTGTTGCAAAGACCTCTTTCTGACTGTCTTTATTCTTGACCATGCCATAACAATCTTCTCTCTTGCTTTTACTTGATAGGAATAATGTTTCCAACATGTCTGTGCAGTCGCTGCTTTGTGAAAGAATTGCTGTTGCCAAAGAATTGATCAAGAGAGCGGAAGCCCTTTCGAAGTCCCAGAAAAGGAGAATAGAAGGTGGGGCAAAACTGTGTGGCAAACTGAAGGCTGAGCTAAACTTCTTACACAAGGTAGAGGCAGGGAAGGTGGCCGTTAAAGAATCCCATCTGCAGAGTACAAACCTTACCCATCTCCAAGCCATTATTCAGTCAGCAGAGAACCTGGAGGACATTGTCAGTGTCCTCCACGTCTTTGCTTATGAGGACAGGTTTGGAGACAAACAGACGCTGGTGGTAGATGTTGTTGCAAATGGAGGTCACACGTGGGTGAAGGCCATTGGTCGGAAGGCTGAGGCCCTGCATAACATCTGGCTGGGGAGAGGCCAGTATGGTGACAAAAGTGTTATTGAGCAGGCAGAGGACTTCCTGCAAGCAAGCCGTCAGCAGCCAGTGGAGTACAGCAATCCCCATATAATCTTTGCATTCTACAATGGCGTGTCCAGTCCTGTGGCAGAGAGGCTCACAGAGATGGGAATATCTGTACGAGGAGACATCGTTGCTGTGAACTCACTGGCAGAGCCATCTACTGAAAACCAGCACCTTAACGCCAGTGAATCAGATGAAGAAGGCCCCGAACTCCTGCAGGTGACCAGAGTAGACCGGGGGAATTTAGTGGCCAGCATTGCTTTTCCCACACAGATCAAAGTAAATGTGTGCAATAGAGTTAACTTGGACATCACTACCTTAATAACTTACGTCTCTGCTCTGAGCTATGGTGGCTGCTACTTCATCTTCAAAGAAAAAGTGCTAACAGAGCAAGCGGCTCAAGAAAGGAGGGAGAGAGTCCTGCCTCAGCTGGAGGAGTTCATGGAGGGGAAAGAGCTCTTTGCCTGTGAATCTGCTGTCAGAGATTTTCAGTCCATCTTGGAAACGCTGGGAGGACCTGGAGAGAAAGAACGAGCTGCGTTGCTTGTTAAAAGAATTAATGTGGTGCCAGATCAGCCATCTGACCGTGCCTTAGGACTAGTGGCTAGTTCAAAAATCAATAGCCGTTCTCTTACCATTTTTGGGACAGGAGACACTTTAAAAGCCATCACCATGACGGCAAATAGTGGTTTTGTGAGGGCAGCGGCTAACCAGGGGGTCAAGTTCAGTGTTTTTGTCCATCAGCCACGAGCGCTGACAGAAAGCAAAGAACCTCTTGCCACACCTTTACCAAAGAGCTGTCCACCTGATGATGGACTATAAGTCGTTAAATGAGTTAGTCAATGAAATATTGCAGGTGCCACTGCAGTGGAGGCATGTGGAGAAACTGAAGAATCGAAATTATACGGTTTTGGGTGTGTATCAGTGGAAACAGCAACTGTGGCAGTGGAAGCTTCCCCGAGGGATTGGCAATATCTTTACTCAATTCTTGCTTTTTTGTTGAGCTGACCATTAATTTATTCATTAAGGTAATAAGATTTCAGTGAAAATTTTTAACTGGCTTACAGTGTATTGATTGTATCCATCGCTATTAAAAAGTTCAGTTAATGCACAGTTGCTGTTGTGCCCTTATGATTTTTGTCCTCTTCAGAGAGATTAAATTTAGCACCTTAGGATAGACTTGAGACTTGACTTCTATGGAGCTTAAATCTTTCTTTCACCTATCCTATAAAACTGAATTTTTTGTTGATTCAAAGATACCTTGTGTAGAGACCTGTGCCTGTTTGGGTGTATGCTGTTTCCTGAGGACATGACTGGTAGCCATGAATAGAAACCAACTTAAGCCTTCCTTCTTTTACTGAAAGGAACCTCTGTATGTTACACCCCATGTTAGACTGAATTGGGCAACGGCTTTAAAATTACCAGAAAAATCAGTTGAAATTGGAGTTTATTGTCACTAATGTGTTGTGACTCTTGGGCCAAACTGGACAGCCAGTGGTAGCAGACCAAGGAGGCAAATCTGCTTAACCTTTTGCCTTAGCTGAAGCGCAAAGTCTTGCTGGGTGCAAAACCCAGCCTGAGGCTTTGGATAACAGAATTCTCTTAAAGTGAGCCAGCACCTAGGTAATTTTTGACACTAGCGAGCTCTCTGCTGAGGACTCTCAGTGAACTTGCATTTGGCTTTGTTGCTTGTGGATTACCAGAAACAAAGCCTCACCGAGATCCTAGAGCATTGGCATGGTGGAGGAAGAGGTTTGTGGGTTATGTTGTTAATTGCTAGTTTGCTCTATAGCAGAGAGAAGCTTTTTCACTAGTGCCGTAGTTGCTGGTTTTACTCAAAGTGTAGAAAAATCAACAGGTTTTTTGTTTGTTTGTTTTCAGGAGAGTTGTTGTTTTACAAGTCTTTCTAATGTTTTTCTGTATGCTGCAATAACAGCATTTGCTCTTTGATATTAATTTGCATCAGGTTCCTGGTGGAAAATTTTGAGATGTCAGAGTGAACCTCTTGGCCCTGAGCTATACATTTTAACAGGTCAGTGAAAGAGACACCCACTAAATATTTTATAGGCTATTGTTCAACAAGATAGTGTTATTATGCAGCTTATAGTTTGGAAAAAGAATATTCGCTTGTCACTCTGCTATAAACTTCTTCCTACGGTTCAAAGTAGCTGCAGTGCTGCCCTTAGCCGTAGTCTCTACCTGTTCTGTTTCCAATAGTCTGCTGTACTCCGGCACTAGTGTAAAGATGCTGGCATGCCAGCAGAACCACTCTGCATCCCTCTTCCACCTGAATATGCTTAACCTCAAGGAGCAAAAATGTGCTTTTTGCTCTGCTCTGGTCTTGCTCTGCATGTGGAGTAACCTGTTAGGAGTTGTCACCACTATCCACATGCTGTATATATTTACCTGTAACTTTTAGCAATGTGGAGGGCAGTCTGTTCTTCACCTGCCCCTTATTTCTGCTGGTTGCTGAGGTAGTTCATGGGGTTAAGATAGGTGGAAATGGCTTTTGTTTTTTGCTGTTTCAGCATCCAGTCTTTTACCTGCCAGCTTCACAGGTCTCCCTTAGTGAGTTGTTCTAACAAAACACCCTGTCTGACCCTGTGTAACAAAATCTTATGGCAGGATACATCCCCCACTGTATCTATTAATTTTCCTGAAAGTTCTTCGGAAGGGAAGGGAGGACCAACTCAATGAAACAACATAAATAATGTGTTGGCTGTGCTGCAGAAATGCAAGTCTACCTCTGTAGTTAACAGCACAAGCTTCTCCGTACAGGGGCTTAGGGAGACAGTGCTTTATCATGGTATGATGGATTTACCAGAGCACAACCACACGTTTGAAATGTTACAGAGTTATCAATGGCTAGAAGGAAAGGTGCCTTTTTCTGCCGTGAGAGCTCTTACTGTGGCTGCCTGTGTGATGTCTTTCCTCTGCAGTAGGCGTGGGAATAGAGATAGGAGAGGCTGGCTGTGGAGAATAAGAACTGCCTGTCTCAAAACTGGGTTTCTGTTTGGTGTGAGAAGTCCTGAAAGAAGGTACAAGAAGCCTCCTAGTGAATAATCTATGAACGAGCAACCTGCAAGAAATAACTTTTGTTTGCAACTCAGAGCTTTACAAGGTGAAGCCCCAACAGACAGTTTACTACTTATCTGTAATTAATCTGTTTCACAATCTTACAGGATATACTTAAAGTGCATGGTAATGGTGCACATACATGATAATTAATTATGGCCTTTTAAGAACTAATCTTTTGTATTGTTTAAGTTACTTTTAATTTGCTTGCAGCCTTTCTACCCTGATGAGGGGTTTGAATGAGTAAATGGGAGAAGCTGCTTCATTCCACTCCTTGCTGTGACTCAAATAGATGGATTTCCATCATTTTTCTTGCTGTATCCCATTCAGTACTCTTGAATATCCTCTTCGGCACCTTCTGAAGGGGTTTCTCCAAACCACAGATGAGAGGGCAGTGGCCTGCAATCTTACGTGGTAGGTGACCCAGAGATAGTAGTGAAAAGCAGGTGGCCCTTGTATTGCCTGGATTAGAAGTGGGTGAGCTCTGTTTGCTGTATTTCTTTGCTTGTGCTGCTGCCGAGCTAGGTGACTTGTTTTGTAGTGATAGTTTTGTGTGAACACTAAACGCAACTCTATTTAAAAGTTTCTGTGTCTGGAGCCCTCGTGTGGTGATTTTCTTCATTTACCAGTCATTTTTGCCCAATAGCGGATTTGTTACCAAATAAATTTTCTTTCTCTTACCAGTTTCTACCAATCATATGTGTAATATTTTAGGAATACAGTCTGTGTGCCACCATGCAATTTGAGCGATTTTTGTTATTTTGTATCTCCCTGTTACATGGTGCCATAAAAAGCTCAAAATGTGGATGTTCTACATTTTTGTTTTTTAAAAGCTATTTTTAGCTTCAGTGGGTTTCTGGCTTACTGGTCAAATGGAAGTGTGATGCTGATAGACTGTAAGAATTGCTTTATGAGATGAAACCTGAAACTGCATGCTGGCTTGGAACCAAAATGTGTTTTGATTGTAATATTTGGTGGCTTTCTTATTGCCTTCCAGGATATTGGTGATCTGCACATATAAACCAGTGTTCTGGTTTGCTGTGTTTAGAGAGCTGCTACTTAATTTTACAAAAGGGGCATTAGACCTTGGACTTCCCTTATTTATGACTTTGCAAATGAGTAAGCAGAAGATACCAAATTATATCTGAAATTAAGTTGAAAAAAAACAGAAATCCAAGACTGCTTATCTTGTGTTCCAGTGTCACACAACTGCTTTGTCTACACTAACTACACCAGGCACTCAAGGATATAGACACATCTCACTTGCTGAAATGGATTTTGTTTCGTTTCTTTTTTTTTCATGAAATTTTTCAGCATTAAGTTATTAGGCAGAGATGAATTCCTAAGCTGTTTTGGAGACCCTTGTTGTTCTGGCACTTTTGATTTATTTTACATTATCTCCGTATGGTTCTGTTGTCTCTGAGGAAAGCCAGCATCTCTGTTCTGTGCAGCACCCAGCCTGCCCTCTTTGCTGCAATGCTAAGAATACCAAGAAACAAATGCTGTGATTGATGCCAGGCAGTAGAAAGCACTTGGATATTAAGAAAGAAAGAAATAGGTAAGTTAAGTTGTCAATAAATTCATGGTTTTAACTTGTCTTCTACATTTTTGTTAAAAGCAAACTTATTTTTCGACACAGCTGTGTATGTTCTTTACCTACTGTTGTTCTGGCTGACAAAATTTGCAGATAAATGACTTGTTTGTCATTGTACCTGCAAGCCATGAAAACACTCAGAGGTAGTTTGGCCTGTTGTAGCCACAGCGGTGTAAAAATGTTATTCTTTGGTAGATTAATGGGCTAAATAGTGCTTTATATTTCAAACTGTCCCCCTGCTCTGATGGCACCTTCAGCAGACTTAAAGCAGTCTTCTGGAGCCTATACAAAAACACTTTCACAACCCTGTTCCTAGTTCATGAAAACTGACTGCAGGCTTGGTCACAACAGTAAAAAAGCAAGAAAACACAAGCATCAGTTGCTTGAAATAACTTTGAGAGGAGACCTAGGAGAAAAATACGTTAAAATCTTTTTTGTTCAAGTGGAGCAAAGAAAGGATTTACAATGATGACAGAGCATATAGTTGCAGTGACATTCTTTATTTTGGATTGTTGTGAAAGCAAAACAGCACAGGTCACCTGTTACCTAATTAACCTGGTAAAGTAAGCAAGAATTAGACAGGATTCTTGGACTGAAGGCTGTGGTTACTGTTTTCCTGTAAGCTGTAGTTTTAGGAACTGCTCCACTGACCAGCTTGCTGCAGTCAGCGTTTTTGTGTTCTTTTGTGGTGAAGTCAACTCTGCAGGTATCTGTGGTTGTTGCTTTTCCATCAAGGTCTAATGTTGCTGTTTATTCTAGAATGAAAAACAAAGAGTGAAAGTAGAACGATTACACTGATTGACAGAACTGCTTGGAATTGCAACTGTGAGGCTTTGCAAATTGTTTCCTATGAACACTGTGGAAATTAAGATTGTTCCTACATAAATGATTGTAAAGAATAAGAAAACAAAACAGGAAAACCTCCTCAAGCCTTCATTGTTCAGAAGATTCTTCTGTCTATTGAAAGATCCTCACTTGTGTCTTACATAAGACATTCTTCCCTGAAAAATAAAAAAACCCAAACAACAAAACCACCAACAAAAAAAAACCAAAACCAAACCAAAGAAAACCAAGAAGAATTAACAACAATTAACAATGAAGCCGTGTCCCTTTATTCATTAATGAGGCCGAGTGCATGATAAAACAGCTCACTGTAATAATGAGAAACGTGGAGATACTGGGCACAGCAGTTTACACTGCAGTGCAGGTACCAAAGTCCAGGGGCTAGAGGAGCAAGTATCACAAGTGCTTGATAGTTTTTGGTTGGTTGGGTCTTGATTTATTTATTTTATTTCCTGAGGTTCATCACATCCAGTTACTGAAGTACCGGAGGTCTCAACAGTGCACTGGTGGTAACGGTGGTGAAGGTGATAGTTTACAGCAAGCTCAGGAGATTCTACCCAAGTTCTTTGTTATGGTAGTGGTTCCCTCTATTTTCTGAAACAGCACTGGACATGATACTATAACTTCCAATTTTCCTAGCGCAGACATAATCCTCAATGCTGCTGAAGTAAGTGGGAGAAACAAAGCAAAAACATTTCAAAGGAAATCTTTTCAAGGGAAACACTCCCAAAAAATAAGGCAGCTGATGTGAATGAGAGTGTAAAGGAATATGGAAGGTTAAGTTGTTGTCACATTGTCTTGCTATCCAGACTAAAGCATGGCAGAAATTAGTGAGAGTGGGCAAAAGTAATTCTTCAGTGCATCACCTTCTATGCTCTGTGCTCTGCTGTGAGTTATGGAGAAGCTGCTGATAGCTCTAAGGGACAAAGGGTAGAGCCTTCAACTCTAACACTGTTCAAGATGAGCTATTTGGGTGATGTATCGCACAGCCTCCTTGCAGATGAGAGCTCCATATAGATGGATGACATGACAGCCTCTGCTGGTTTGCAGTCACTGAATTTCTGACTCCTCTTTGGGTTTTTCTTCTGTAGGGGATAATTTGGCCCATGTTTACAGAACTGAGGTTCACCAGGGTGAGGTGTCACTCAGGCAAACCACAGGCCTTCATAACAATGCAACTCTACCATAGAAATATTGCGGAGGGTTTTTTTTCTTTTTATTCCCTCCCTCCCTCCCCCCCGCCATTAAAAATGCATGTTATAAGCCAGTATTGACTTAACCCACAAGAGAAGCTTCTTTCACAGAGAGGGGATGTGTGACCTTCTATACAGCTGTAAAATGCACTTATCCATAATGAAACAATTTATCTTAAGGAGTCTCACGTTCCTCTCTGTTACTAGCAATTTATTTAAGTTTTTGGAAGGAGGAGATGAGCAGAAGGTGGCTAGATTTCTGGCATGCCAGAGACCCTGTTAGAAATAGACTACAAGGAAAATCAGTATTTTTTTATGTTTTGCCCCATTAGTGCAGGAAAGGTAGGAGCACTGGAGTAAGAAAATTAAGTAAAATAATAATGTGGGTGATAAAGGCAAAATGGGTCTTACCAGAAATTTCAGTGGTTGACTCCTGGGCTGGTTCTTTGCTTGGTTCCACACTCGGCTCAGGGGCAGATTCAGTACTTGGCTCTCCACTCAGCTCCCAAGTTGCCTGTTTGCCTTCTTGCACTCCAGTGTTCCCAACTGGTGACACGCCTTCCTCCTTGTGTGGGTCTGTGCTGTAGTCCAGGGGGAGCTCTGTGCTCGATGGCATGCTGGGATCTCTGCTTTCCTCCACACTTGTTGCCTCAAGCACAGTGGTAACAGGGGTACCTGCAAATAAAGTGAAAGGAATTTACATGGATGAGGAGGATGGTTTGAAAAGCCAAGTTACTTCTAGGGGTATCTAAGCCTGTACATAGTTGCTTTTATGGATCAGAGAATGCAAGGAGGAGCCAGAGGACGGAAAAAATAAATCTGAGAATAAGTCCACTCTGGAGTATGAATCTTGTTTCAAATTACAGAATCACAGAATGTTTGGGGTTGGAAGGGACCTCTGGAGATCATCTAGTCCAACCCACCTGCTAAAGCAGGTTCACCCAGAGCAGATTGCACAGGAATGTGTCCAGGTGGGTTTTGAATGTCTCCAGAGAAGGAGACTCCACAGCCTCTCTGGGCAGCCTGTTCCAGAGAAGTTTCTCGTCATGTTTAGATGGAACCTCCTGCGCTTAAATCTGTGCCCATTGCTCCTCATCCTATCGTTGGGCATCACTGAAAGGAGTCTGGTCCCATCCTCTTGACATCCACTGTTTTGTAAGCATTGATAAGATCCCCTTTCAGCCTTCTCCAGGTTAAGAGACCCAGCTCTCTCAGTCTTTCCTCATATGAAAGATGCTCCAGGGTCCTAATCATCTTTGTAGCCCATTGCTGGACTCCCTCCAGTAATTCCTTGTCCTTTTTAAACTGGGGAGCCCAGAACAAATCGATAAAGACTGATTTTCGAATATGTTTTTGACTCACCTTGTGCCTTTAGCAGATCAACCAGAATCAGAGCCAGCAGTGCCGAAAGGATTGTCATCTTTTTCAGCATGGTTACCTAAAAGCCACGGTAAGCACTAGTGTTTGCAGTGAAACTTGAAGTACGTAGCTGACAGAAAGCCCTGGGTATTTAAAGGCAAGCTCATTCCGCTGCGCACTTTGGTATCTTCCTGAAAATAACAGGTTGCAAAAACAACATCCAAGTTACATTCTCAAAATGAATTTAAGAGGTGTCAGGGACTGTAATCAGTCAGTTCCTGCCCCTTGCTACAGGGCAAGATAACCCTTGCTGCAGGCAGTAAAGGACATTGGGGCAGAGAGGTGGAACAGTGGTGGCCCAAGTCTGCAGTAGCACCACATGCCTCTGGCAGTGCTGGTTCCTCAAGGCAATTGATCCTGTTGGTTTTGAGTGAGGATCTTCAAAAATCCTTTGATATGACACTTGACAAATTGAACGTACCTCACGGTAACAGGTGAAAGGTGAGGTGCAACCAAAAAATGTGCAGCTGGCTTCTGTGTTTTAAGGAAATAATAACTGTGAAAGAGCTGCGATGTTTTGGTCAAGGCTGGATGAGTATTTCCTTGGGAAGCTTTCCTTTTTCATTCTTGAAAAGTGTGTTTGTGCATGTGTATATCTAGCTTGTGATATCTCAGGCACTATCTCAGCCCCAAAGTGATGCATTTGAAAGGTTTGGGCAAAACCAGACAAATCTCCAGAGAGGAGCCAGTTCTTCTATGTGATTTAATCAATAAAACACAATTGTTGTTCCAAGGGCCATTTCTGATGCAGAAAAGATGCTCTGTTTATGTGGATGCAGTTCCACGTGACCTTTCTCATCACCGCTCACCACTAACCTGGGAAGTGGGTCATGGCAAGACACTGGGAGGTCGTGACAAATGTAATAGGTCAGTTATGTTTTGGGGTCTCCTGGGGCAGCAGTGGACTTCAGGTCTGTGTGTTCATCTCTCTGCAATGCAGATAGAGAACTGTGGGCCTGGTTCTGTATGTTACGTTTGTATGAGTGGAGTAATTGCTGTAACTAGCAATTCTGCAATAATTAGCAGAATTAAGTTAATGTCAAAGCAACGTAAAGGAATTCAGAATCTGACTCTCTGAGATTTTTTTTCCCCCTCAATTTCCCTGATTTCAATTGTTTAATATTGCATAAACTTAGTTTTTCAGCACAGTGTTTCTTTCAAGTTTTTTCTACCTCTAGGCTTTGCCTGAGGCATTATTCTTCTAATGAAGCTTTTTATGGTGCAACAGAAGGATTTTATTTTTTTCTTGAAGTGAAAAAGAGAGTCCGATGGCTACAAACACCTACAGATAGATGGCTGATGCAGTGAATTTCTCCTGTGTTACTATTAATGGTTTCAGTTGAAGGTCGATGTATAACATCTTTTTTTCAAGTGTGAATGGAAGAATTTGTTGCCAACTCATCTATAAGAGGTAACAGCGTGATGCACAGATCAGAAATCTGCAGATAACTATCTGCAATGAACAATATAGACTCAGTATAGACTAAGAACTCTTGTTTTTCATTCTTGAAAATGTTTTTCTAACACACAGTTGTTTTCATGATGTAGCGGACCTGCTCTTTGTGAAGGAAGAGCAAACAAACATGCTGCAGATTCTGTCACTCCCACTGAATTATTACTGTGCAAGGAAAGAGGAATTGTCATGTTACTCCTTCAGTGGATCTCAGATTTGTTTCTAAAGTATTTACCTTCCCTTCTCATAAGGCCCACTGAGCAGAGTTGCCCATCTTGCTCTTCCCAGATCTCTTCTGCTTGTTCTGTAGTTACAGTCTAACAAATTGAAAACAGTGAATTTAAGCATTTTAAGGCAGGGTTGCAGGTTAGTTGTTTGGAAACAAAGTTAGATTAGCTGTTTTTTCTCTGCTGCCAGTCATATTGTTAAGAGTTGTTGAAGAGAAATTTCAAAAAGTAGTGATCAAGCAAGGGATAAACTTTGAGTAAGATTTCTTACTGTTTGTAGTGGGTTTTTGTTGTTGGTTTGTGGGTTTTTTTGGTTTTGTTTGCATTTTAGGATCAGTACAGAGCCTGTCACTCTTCAAATTCTTCAGTTATCTGAAAGTAAATACGGTTAACATTGCTGTAAAAAATCAACAAATTGAGATAAGAGTCCTGAAGAATAAATAATGGTGATGACAGAGGTGTGCTACGGGTTCATTGCATTTAGCTACATCTTCTACAATAGGCTCCAGCCAGCCAGGCACGTTATATGTACAGGATAAAGGAATAGAAGGCATACTTAAGCAACGGAGGCTGCATCCTGGAAAACAGTCTTTCTCCAACTGTTTGCTTCCCCAGATTCCAGAACGTGTCCCTCAGTCCAAATACTAACATCCATTATAGAATGTAACCAAGATAGAGAGGGTAAGGAAATAAACCATAAATGTTTATTGCTGGAAAATATCCCACTCTATGAAGGGAGAAATTATTTCAGGTGCCCAGTCTGTTAATTTTATCAAAAAGAAGGATACAGGAGTCACTTATGGTTTGCAGTTTGACAGGAAAAAAAAGTGCTAGGTCCTAAAGCAGTCACTAATGGCAAGGACAGAGGAATAACCAGAGACTGTGGCTTGATGCCAAAACAAAATTAATGATTTAAGTACTAACCACTGGACTTACTATGAGGCAACTGAGTGGTATTTAAAAACCTGATGGATTAAAAAAACCCCAAAAACCTAGGTATGATTATCCAGTGGTTCCTTTTAGCCTTGTAGTCTCTTGAGTCTCAGTTGTCCAGATGATTTATCAATATTGGACTGCTAGGGAGAAGCAAATATGACTAGTACTATGGAGATGGATCACCACCTTCCTCTGTGGTCTCACTGTTAAAATGCAGAAGGTTGCAGCATGCCAGGCACATGTGTACAAGCTGTTCATACACGATGTTTGGCTCACTCGTGTGCAGCACATGGAAAGCTGTGCAAGTACCCACGGAGCATCTTTAGTCGGGAGAAAAAAAGTGAACTCTGCTTTAACTGAATTCATGTTTTAAAGGATACCTGATAGAAACCTGATAGTGACTGAAGCTGTTTGCTAATCCCTGGAGCAGGATACCTTGTGATAGCCTGAGGAGGGGCTGAGAGAGCTGGGGTTGTTCAGCCTGGGGAAGAGAAGGCTCCGGGGAGACCTTATTGCAGCCTTTCAGTGCTTAAAAGGGGCCTGTAAGAAAGATGGGGGCAGACTTTTTAGCAGGGCCCGTTAGGACAGGACAAGGGGTAATGGTTTTAAACTAGAAGAGAGGAGATTCAGGTCAGACATGAGGAAGAAACTTTTAACAATGAGGGTGGTAAAATACTGGAACAGGTTGCCCAGAGGCGTGGCAGTTGCCCCGTCCCTGGAGACATTCCAGGCCAGGCTGGATGGGGCTCTGAGCAACCTGATATAGTTGAAGATGTCCCTGCTCATCGCAGGGGGGTTGGACTAGATGACCTTTGAAGGTGCCTTCCAACCCAAACTGTTCTATGATTCTATGATACTGTCTTATACCATGTCTGTGGAGGGACAACTTCACTCATGTTTATACCCATTTAGTCCAGGTATCTTGATTGAGACTGACACCTGCACCTCCACTAGGAACGCAACAAGCAGTTCTTCCCTCTTACACTTCTGTGCCTGTGCAGTGGCTGGGAGTGAAATCTTATTTTGCTTTTTAACAATCCAGTGCAAGTATTCCAAAGGTGTGCTGTGCAGGCACCTAAGCGGTTTTGGCAGCAAGTAATAGTAACTGAAGCAAGTTGTGACATGTAGCTTCCCTCCTCCCTCACCTCCAAACTGGGAAATGTAGTACAGGGTGTTTATTAGAAGGATTTTAATGTACTAGGAATATTGTGAATGATACAAATTTTTTTTAAAGTATTTATTTTCTTCCCCAGCTGATGTTTTTTATATTTTTCACCTGAAAGCAAACTAGGACCATGAAATGAAGCTCAGCAGAGCTAGGATCAAAGCAAGGGATGTGGTTTTTCAGATGATGGAGGAGCCAATTGTCAGAAATTTACATATGCTCGAGAGAGACTGCATGTAAAAGTAAAACCAAGGGTAACTAAATCCATGGAAGCCACATCCAGACCAAGGGATCCTCACATGAAAAAATAGGATGATAGGATAATTCAGCTTGGAGGGGATCTCGGGAGGTCTCCAGTCCAAGATCCTGCCCAAAACAGGGGTCACCACCTCATACTAGTTTACTCAGAGCTTCATTCACTCTGGCTTTGAAAGCCATAACTTGCACAACCTCTCTGGTCAACCTGCTCCAATGCTTGGCTGTTCTCATGATGAAAGTGATCTTTACATCCAGTTTGAACTTCCCTTTTTTCAACTTATGCCTGTTGTGTCTCATCCTCCCATTGAGTACCACTGTCAAGACTGGCTTTTGATAACCTTCATAAATAGCTGGAAATTGAGAGAGTACTAGTTGGAGGCTGACACATGACGTGTTTATGTGCATATAATAAGTTTTCTTCTAAATTCTTTTCTCTGGGCATCACCTCATGGCCACCTTTACAAACAGGGCACTAGGCTAGGTGGATCCTTGGTTGGACTGGGTTGTATTAAACATATTGACTAGCATCCTTTGTTGGACTAGTATAGGAGGAAAAGATATTGGTGATCCTAATTTGAGTATCGGAAACAGCTGCAGAACACTTAACTCCAAATGTAGCTGGTGTTTTCACTGCTGTTTGAACAATAATAAAATCTTACACTGTTTTGTTTTGGTTTTAAGGTGTTGCAGAATAATTTCTACTTTTGCGATCTTGCCAAAGGAGGTCATTTGGGAAATCACTTAATTTTTGCAAGTAGACTCACTGCTAAAGACCTGTGAGGTTAGATTGCACAACACAAGACAGAAACTACTGTTTCAAAAACAAGCTATTTTTATGTTAGTAGCAAGGACCAGATTTTCCGGAAAGGTGAAGGATGCTAAGACTGTTTCATTCTTTTCTTGTGAGCTGAGAGTTGTAAATGCCCTAGGGCATGTTGTGTCAGATATAACTATTTATGTTTTGGGAAAAGGATCTGTGGTAATGTCCCTTCAGGTACTTTATTTGTATTTTGCAGAGTTTTCTTCCTGCTCGTGGAGATTAGCTTACAAGAAAAGGAAAGTCAAACATTCTGTTTTTCCAGAGTGAAGTTCCACAGGAAGAAGAAGAGTTTTGTGCACTACACTTAATGCTTAATGTTCCAGCAAGGTTCGTGGAGCTAATTTGTTTGGTTTGGTTTGTCAATAAAACAAATCTTGGCATTTCCTGGAGCATCTCAGAAAAATAGAAAGTCAGGATCTTTTGTGTATAGCTAAAGATAGGCTGAGCTACGTATCAGAAGCTGTGACTATTTGAAATAATATTTTGTGATTTCAGGCTGGACTTTCAGCACTACTTGGGACTCAGCCACTTTTTTCCCCAGAAGTTCAATGTAATTTTTAAAGGTGAATTAGTTTTTATCACTTCACAGCTGGGAATATTGAGGCACAGACAAGACTACAAAACTGACAGAATGATAACCTGCTGCCTCTCAGGGATGTCTCAAAATATTTATCTCAATTTTTCCAGAAATGGCGGAGGGGAGCCACGAAGAGGAGGTGAAGGAGGTTGTGAGAGAGAAAGATGCTATGGAAAGTTAAGGTACCTGTGGTAGGTCAGAAGGAATTGGTGCTTTGTGTGTGTGTTCTTTGTAGGCCATGTCTGCAGTTCAATGTAGAACAACTTAGGAATGGTAAAATTGAAACAGGTCCTGCTGTCCTCACTTGAGCTCTGTGCAAATTTGAGGTCCACTTTTATCACAGAGAGGGTGAAGAAGTGATGTAGTAAGCTGCTATCAGACAATTTTCCCACAGAGAACTCTGCTTTCTAGCTGTTGTTAATGAGGTGTTTGCAAAGGCCCAAATCCAATGTTTGTTTCTGATTGTTGTAAGCTTTATTTGGGTTGTCTCTCTCCAATAGTGTTAAGTGCTTCTGGAATCCTGTTAAGTTTTTGTCCTTATTAAAATCTGATGATGGTGATTTCCATGAGCTATTGATGGAAAAATTAATGAGTTGGTTGAGAAATTAACCCAAGATGCATGGCCAATAGCAAGGTGGAGAGTTGATCTTTACAGAAAAGCTGACAGAAGTCACCTATTTTATGCGTCTTCCTTTCTAAAGACATTTCAGAGGTGGCTTTGATGTTTGATTGACTAAATTAACCCAGAGGTACACTGTGTAAGGAGAATATCCAACTGCTCAAGTAAGGCAGCTCTAAACCACTTCAATGTGTAGAAGAGAATGATCTGATTTTGTTTTACTTAAATGGTCATCTTCTAGGAGTGCTTCCTCACAAGGGGAGGAGGAGGGGCAGGCACCAAACTCTTCTCTTTAGTGACCAATGACAGGACCCGAGGGAATGGCAGGAAGATGTGCCAGGGGAGGTTTGGGTTGGTCATTAGGAAAAGGTTCTTCCCCCAGAGGGTGCTGGAGCACTGGAACAGGCTCCCCGGGGAGGTGTCACAGCCCCAAGCCTGACAGTGTTCGAGAAGAGACTGGACAAGGCCCTCAGACACACGGTGTGAACTGCGGGGTTGTCCTGTGCAGGGACAGGAGTTGGACCCGATGATCCTTGTGGGTCCCTTCCAACTTAGGACGTTCTATGATTCTATGAACTTCCAAAGAGAATTGTGTGCTGTCTATTTAACAAGCAGGTACTGTAACACCTAGTCATTAGGTAATGTAGCCTAATGTAATGTTATTAGATGAATGCAATGAAAATACTCTAGATAAATACGAAGCAGTTCCTCTAAAGCTGTAAGGACAGAGAAGATGGTTTATACCTTACCTTTTCTGCTCAGTCTTTCGGTTTATAAGAACATGGTAAGCTGGGAGCAATATGAAGTTGTGTAGCCCTTGATTCCTCTGTTGAAAACTTCCACTTTGCTTAAGCGCTTCACTTGGACTTCTGTTAACTGTGCCAACTGAAGGAGTGAAGAAAAGTAAAGGGCTGAGCACATGATTCTTTACTTTTACTGCCCTTTATTAGGGGGTACTATAATTTTGGCTATGTATTTGGATTCTTGCATCTGAATGGATATAAAAGCCTTTACAGTAGCTCCTATTTTTAATTTTGAGAGGTGTAATTTGATGCAATTTAAATCAGATTGGGTTGTGACTTCCATGGACTGAGCTTCGGTAAAATAATAAAAGATCATTCAATCAGCTTAACTAACAGAACAGAGATACAACGCAAAAAAAACTGTCTTGATTTCCTCTCTCCTTCTGCTCTGTGCCCCTGTGCTTTCTTTTCTGTTACCAGTGGTGCTTAACTGCCTCCTGGGAAGCTGATACGATTTGGTGATGTGGCAGAAAACTTTATTTTCCTGCCAGACCGAAGAATTAAAACACCTCAGTAGAGGTCAGATGAGCACTGGAGCTGATGTGGGGAAGCAGTGGGAGCACATGGCCGAGAACAGAGCCATGGCAGTGGCAGCGAGCTGCTTGGTCACCTCAGCTGATCTCATCTGGTTGCTCCGTAACTCACCGGAAAGACATAAATTGAAATGGTGGGTTGTAGCTACTCTTTGCTTTGGCTGTGTAAGGACAAATAGACAGTAATTAGTCCAAATGGAGCTGATTGTGGTGATTTTAGGCCAGACACAGTAATGCTGTCTCAGAAGAGCCTCTGTGCAGGTTCTGGCTCTAGGGGGCTTGGCAGCACCTGAGCTGTGGATTGCAGGGTTACAGCTCAGAATTGCACTCAGGGCTTCTCCCTGAGCCTCATTGTTTTAGTGGAAACTCTCTTGCCACCCCAGCCTTGTCCATAGTTACCAACAGTGCCAGGGATTGGCATCTGAGAGCAAGCAGGAAAGTACGAGCCAGCGAAGCAGATGTGCAGTTGGCAGTGTTATTCTGCTGAGGAAAGACAGACAATTGGGATTAGCTGATGCATTGATTTGGTAGTGTGTTTAGTAGGAGCTGTAGGCTTGGGTATTTTTCTTGCTTTTATCAACGCAATAATTTCCATGCTCTACTTCGTATTCTTGCTCCACATGCTTTCAGGTGCCAACAGCATCATGTCCTGCTATTCTTGCCTTTCCTGTCTCTTTCTTCCATCACTGTTTTCTAAATGCATGTTTATCATTGTTTTGTGAGATAGCTTTCGTCTCCCTTCCTTGGAGAGTCATCTGACAGAGGTGAGGAGGGAAGGAGCTCATCTGAACTTTGTCAGGATGGAGCGGATAAAAGTATTTTCTTATCTGTAAAACTTTGGGCTTTCAGCTTTCTGCCAGAAGGCAAGAATGCTTACTCAGAGATAATGTGACCCTACTCAACTGTTGAGATCTTCGGCTTACCAAGCAGCATATTTGACCCCATAATGTCATGGCTTTCCACTGCATTTGGGAGCTTTTCTGAAACTGAGCGATTCATTTAGGGAAGGATCTATGGAAAAACAAGTGCCATAGTGACACAGATACCAGAGTTCACCTGCTCTTTAATGGGTGTTCACTGTGGTATCTGAATTCCAGACGTTTCTGAGAAAATGGGAGAGTGCTTAGCAGAGGCACCTCAGCTGTCCTGCAGAAGCCATGGAGAACGTGTCTCAGTCAAATGTGGAAGATGCAGTGCAAACTGATTTTATAATTTTCTTCTGTCACTGTTTCAAGTTCTTGTTGCTCTCTTAATCATTTTAAGATTTCACATGCTGGCAATATTAATAGAGCACAGCAACATTGCCTGGAAGAATATAACTTCTGCTCCCGAAAGGAACAAACAGGAATGTTGCAAAGAAATATGCTGTATGCTTTAAAAAGGGTTTGTGAGCAGCATAATAAAGTCATAGATTTCATGTACCAGGAAAACATCCTCTATTATGAATTGTTTTCCCTTTTTTAGGAATCAGCATTACTAAAGTTACTGGAATCTGTGTTATCAACTTCAATAAAAGCACCTGTGAAGAGTGACAGAGCTCATATTTTCTGCCTTTTTTTAATCTTACGTGAGCAAAGAAGTAATTTTCCTCCCCTTGTGGAATGCTTCTCTTGAGGTAAATACCACACCAGTAGATCGGGTTCATCCAGCATTTTTTGTTCTCCGTGAATACCTTTTTGGTACCTGCCTTTTCTTCAACTTAATAACTTCATCACTGGTATCACTCTTGATAAATTTTCCATATCAACAGCCCTTGAGCACAGCAGCTGTTGGATCAAGCAAGAGCTTGCTTCAGCATCTTGATTATTCTCTTTGTTGTGGGCTTGGATGTCCATGGATCCTGCTTAGTTTGCAGTCAGGGCATGTGCTGTTTACCTTTGTGAATGCAGGACTGGATGGGTACGAAGGACGCTTAACCAGTCAAGGGGATAGCTTGTACATATTTGACATGTGTTTTATGAAACCTTGTTCATCCATAGTGAGCCCATTGGAAGAATACGGTTACTTTAAACCTTTGCAACTATCAGCACATGAGTGAGAGACCTCCTTGTCAGGGTGTTCTTGTAAGATGCAGGTCATCCATCTTCAAATCACTGCCCTGATTTGTACTTTATTTCAAGAAATATGTTTTTATGTAGGGAGACGAGAGACGTTTCAGTAAAGAGGTCAGTTATCATCTCTTTTGGGCTGTTCACCAAAAAGGCCACGCTAAGGCAATAATGGGTTCCGTACAGTGTTGGGATCTGTTTCACTCTGGCTTTGGTCTGGATAGTCGCAAGGTTTTCAGTGGGACTGTAGGTGCTTGTTCCTGCCTTAAACGTAGGTATTGGTTGTGTCAGTCTTGATTCTTTAAATGCTTCTTTTACTATTTGCCTACCATCAGCAGAGAGGTGGATTGCTGAGCTCGTAAATTTCACTCTCTCTTATCTGACTTCCCTTTGGGATTAAGACATTTTTACATTTTTGTGGAGCCAGTTGAGGTTTTTTTGGGTGGAGTACTTTCCTGCTGGAAAATATTAATTTGCCAGCACTGAAACGTTCAACATTGCTGTGTTGCTGTGTCAAAACGTTTGATAGAAACCAGGGAGAGCGGCTGGGCAGCCAGCGTGGTTTCCCGCCAGCCTGCGCCCTCTGTGCTCCCTGGAAGAGCCTTTCTGCCTAAACACCTGGATAACCTGCTGCTGACTTACCACCTCCCCAGACCAGCTCCCTCAGTTCCCACTTGTCCTGTTAAATCATGATGCTGAAGAGTCCATCTTGGGAGAAGGGACTAGGAGAGGTTAGTTTGTTCAGCCGAAAAAAACACAGGGCAGGAGGTGACCTGTTTTACCACTCAAGAACATTTCAGGGGGGTAAATGCTGCAGTTGAAGAAGAGCTGTTTTAGTGTTGGCACAGGGACAAAGAGATTTCTGTACATTTAGACTGGAAAAGGGATAAAGAGAGTGATTTTCTGGGAGCCTTCGGAGACGAATAGTGAACCGAAAGAAGAAATGTTTTTTAAGATGAGACATAATGGGTGTATGAAAGGGAAGATGTGATCTGATGGGGTTAAATGAGGGCTGGATGCCGTGATCCAGAACACCTCTTCTGACTTCCCTCCCACCCACTCCCTTCCTGAGACAGAGCAAGCTGGGCAAAAATGAATATTTCATAATTTCTTCCTCTTGTAATTTTTACTACTTCAATCCTGTCTGCGGATGATTTGCCTTTCTCCTCATTCTGCCCACAGAGAAAGGAGAAATGGAGTTTTCACATGGGCAGGATTACATTTTACAGCCTGATCTAAACTCCCATGACCCTGAGAAGGGTCTGTCTCTCTCTAGGCCCTTGTTCTCCTTCGTTTGGTTACGTCCAGTTTGCCTGGTACAAGACCACGAATGGAAATGGTGGGCAGATTTGCACTGCAGTACAACCTCTAAGTAGTTAATGCTCCAAGGTAATGCATATTCTTCCACATCCCAACTTTCTCCACACTCTTAGAATTTGATATTGAAGCTTCTATTACACCTGTGTTTTCACCTGTGGTTATGCAATTACTTTTAAAATCCAACATAAACTCACAATACTGCAAACAGCTCTCCAGCACATCCCCATGCCTGATTTCTTGTTCCCACCCCCTGAGTTTTGCCTCTGTGACATTTGTCTGGCTATGCAGTTGGACAAGCCAGGGAACTATCTTGCTGAAAAAGGGCTCAAACCAGAAAGGTAGACTTCTGCTGGATTTGTTTCCCGTCTTAGCTCATCGTGCAGCTGTGTGAATGCCCAAAGGGAAAGGACAGTAATGACTGTGAGAAAGCAGAGGTCCGGAGGATGGACTGCACTGCTCAGCAGCCATCTGGGTTTATCTGGTGAGCTTAAAAGCAGCCGAGTTGCAATGAAGATCAAGGCATGTGAAGCAGAAGGGATGCCAGAGATGGAGGCAGAGCTTGCCTTTTCCTTTTCAACAGAGGAGTTGTTTGTAACGCGAGATGCTCACTCCCACCGGGGAGACGAAATTCTGGCCATACACACTGTGCTTGCCACTTAGTGTGTAAAGCTGTTGTGATTTGTGGCTGGCCAGGAAGACACTGTTAGCACAGCGATTGGGATTTCTGTTGAGAATTAAGGGACTATATTAAGGAATAAATATTCTTTGACTTAAAAGTAGGTGTCAGATGATCAGCTGGGAGAGCTGTGGTTATCTGTTGCTTTTCTTGGGACTAGAAACTGAGCCCCTGTAATGTGATGTTTGTCTAAGTGTAAGTACTTTATAAGCAAATACTGATGGATTCTGCTGTTTATGAGGTACTGAAAGATTTAAGAGGAAACTCTTCATCTCTGCTCAGCCTAGCAGCATCCAGTCCAAAAGATAAAAGCACCCCTCAGCATGAACAGGCTGCAAAATGTATTTGAAAATAAATTCTTTAATGCCAATTGTCATTATGAATTTATTTTCAAATACGTTTTGCAGTTTGCTCATGCTGAGAGGCCCTTTTATCTTTGTAACTTCCAGACTGTGGGACTGAACAAAATAAGCACCTTTCCTTTTAAATAAAGTGGAAAATATTTGAGTAAGATTATATCTGCCACAGATTATAGTATTTATATGTATTTCTCATCAAACCCAAATTCCCCAGGGACTCTCAGATTCGCATGAGGTCTCGGAGTCCTGGATTTTGCATCTGGGTATGTGATTGCTTTAATGGAAGATCGTGCTGTTTGCATTTACTCTGCTGACACTCTGATGCACTTGGTCACACGCACATAAAAGACAGTCTAAAGCTGTTTATGAGGATGATACTTTGGGTAAGGCGATGAGTCAATGGCTTGTGGGTGAGCCCTGACACTTAGGTTCAAACTTAGCAGTCCTGGCTGTAAGTATTATGGTTTGCTAGCAATCTCTTGATTAGGACCTAAGTACCATAGGGAGCTGCAGCTTGCACTCGAAGGTGGAGTGTAGTTTATATATTTCCCTGACTTCTACCATTTTTTGGACAGCATCGATTATTTGACATGCTTAAAGTTCTGTGAGTCCTGTCTGTGCTGGAAAATTATGAATCCCTTTTTCCTTCCTCGGAAGTACCAGGGGAAATGTAAAACACTAGACATTTTCAACTAATTTGTAGAACAAATGAATACTGAAGCAAAAAGGGTGTGCAGCGTTGGCTTCTGGAGGGTCACAGCCTAGCAGCTTTGCCTGCTTCACGGACATCAGTGGCAGACGTGGAGTCCCCCATGAAGTCAGGTTTGTCACGCAAACATTCAATTGGCTAAACTCTTGATTTTTTTTTTTTTTTTTTTTTTTTTTTTTTTTTTTTTTTTTTTTTTTTTCCTTTTTCCTTGCAGCTCTACAGGAAGACATTCCTGTCAATGCTCAGACCCGTTCTTTTTGGGCCAAAACATGGATACTATTCTAGTTTTACTGAATCCTACAGCTAGAGGGGAATTTGTCACAAAATCCGTGAAAATAATGCTCAAAGAAAAGTCTTGAAGCTTGAAAAATTTATTGGGACATATTCCTGAATGCGAACAAAACAAGGGGGAATAAGGGCTTCAGGATCTGACTCTTCGACAGGTCCTGATTATGTGTTAATGGCACCAGCATTTTAACTGAAAAGGACGCTTAAGTCAGGCAAACAGGACAGTATAGGTATTATTAATTTGTTTCTATGAACAAATAGACATTTACAAATGTCACTTCCTCTACAATATCATATAGTGGGAATTATGACACCATCGCTTTGATCTTTTTCATATGACATAAAAAAAACTGTGTGTTTTTTTTTTTTCTGTGAAAATTTACAAACAATAGGGTTGTTCCAGCATTTCTGAGGGAAGTCTACCATATGTGCAGAACACTTACATGAGGATTTTTTTTTTTTTTTCTGACATCATGCTTACCTCTAGAGAGGCTAAGCTTGGTAACCATCTCAGAAGTGGAACTGAAGGCGTGGTTGTAGGACTTCTTGGGGGGTTATAGTAATAGTTTGCATTCTAGTAGAGCTTTAAAAGCCCCATTTTAAATCTCCATAAAATATAGTTTGAAATAATGCTACATTATCGGTTTCACAAAACACGTCCCAAGTGCTCAGGCACTGTAGTGGAACTCAGGGTTTGGTCCGATAGCATGTTTGTGAGCAGATGCAACAAGAAGGTGCTCCCAAAAGGGACAGTCTTGCTTCCCCTGTTTCCCACCATCTCAGGCATATTTCTACCCTCACTTTGGTGCAAGGCTGTCTGATCCTCTATTGAAACTGTTCAGGGAACCAGCAGACAGAAGACCACCAGTGCCAAGGAGATGGTGGGAGCACACAGGCAGGACATAGAGAGTGTATCTGCCCAAAGGGGCAGCAGCCAGCTGCGAACTTGCTGTAGCTTCACTGTCAAACTGCACACTCCATCAAGCAGGTATGCACAAGGCGTAGGTTTCAGGATAAAACTGTTTTCTTGCTCTCGATTTGCATTCAGCACCATAGACATGCTGCTTGTATAGAGTTGCCCTTCACAAACAGCTGCTCTAGACGCATGTGGATCAGAGGCCCTGTATGTGGCAGTTTTAAGGGCTTTCTGGAGACAAATTCTGTAATTAATACCTAAAAAAAGACAAATTTTTGAATGATATCCTGGGGTGCTTGTAAATCTTATCCGATTTGTAAACATCTGATTTATCCAAAGCAGTGGAGGCTTTCTGTCCTTCCTCTTCCAGGTTTATTAGAAAACCTTTTGACTGTGGTGTGTTGTGGGTGTTTCGGGTTGGTTGGTTGGTTGGTTTGTTTTGGGTTTTGTGGGGTTTTTTGTTTGTTTTGGGTTTGGTTTTTTTTGGTTGGTTGTTTTTTTTGGTGTTTGTTTTTTGTTTTTGGTTTTGTTTTTCTTGTTTTGTTTCTCTCTCTCTCTGTTTTTCAAAGACTATCTCACGGTTATGTGAGCAGAACTAAGCAGTGTGAATCAGTTGAACTTTACTTGGTTCTCAAATAGAGATTCACTGCTATGTCTTTTGCATCAATTTTGATTTCACCTACTGGTGGTCCAGGGAAGTGAACTGAGAGCAATTGGCTGAGGGTTTGGGGAGAAATTTGAATCAGAATTGGGAAAAATGTCAAAGAAAAGGGTATGGATTGGCAAAGAAAAGACCTCCACCCTCAAAACAATATCTTGTGTTCCCATCTCAGAAAGGACTGAGGTGGGGACAGGTTGGGGATAACCCTGTGGAAGAGCTGAACTGGGCGGTGGGAGATCCCAGGCAGGAGGTCTGTGAACTCTTGGATTAGCACCCAGGGCAGAACATAGAGCTCCTACCTTTGGCTTTTGGAAATGGCTGAGAAACATTCTCATCCTCCTGTAGCACTAGCGAGAGGTGATTCCTTACTGCTGCTCTCTCTCTTGGGCAGCTCAAATGAGAGTGGCTTGTGGGGCATCTGAATTTTGTGCTCTTATAGGTGCTGGCATGATGTTGCATAAGAAAGCTTAGCATTTTTGGCTTGCTCATTTTGTAGGAAACTTATTAACAGAAAACTGTGTTCATAGAACATTAATGTGTTTGCAAAGTTAAAAGCTTTGAGATGTCAGAATTTATCCTTGCAACTTTACTTGGAGTCCTGATTGTACTGCTATCATTTAAATACGTGATACATGTTATTTTTACTGTGAGATATCAACCTCGTTTGTTGCATGATGTGAGGGGGAGTGAATAATAATTTTGTTGTTTGCAAACTGTATGAAATTTGTTTGATTTGTTGCAGCAATTGGCAGAAACATGAGGAAAACAAAGATTTGGTGTCATGACTACACAGCTGAATCTGTCTCAAAACCTGAGGTTCTCTCCTTGCCTCTGCCAAAGGTACTTTTGAGGGCTAATCTACAGAAAGCCCTCAAATGCACAGAAAGCACATTTAAAGAAACACTTGAATTGAAAGGGGTCTGTGCTTTGTATCCAGTACTCACAACTCTGGACCTCTGTGATTTCTTGTACATTTTCAACACCTCCCTATTTCTCAGCTGTGGAACTGAGAGATGAATGCACATGTTGCAAGTATTTTAGGTAAGTTCATGATATACTGGAGGACTCTCATAAAGGAGTGATGAGTAGTGTAGAAAAGTCTGTTAGGGTTCATAATTCTGTGCTTAGATCAATGAGGAAAAGGTTTACTTTTAATGCTACAGACTGAATAATAGTGGTAAAACCAAATAGCAGTCCAGCAGTCCATCATGGGCTCTGGATGAAGCCTGAGACTTATGTTATATAGTCATGTGGCTCAGAGGACCTGTATAAACATCGCACAGGAAAATCATTGATTTGCCACTTCCTAAAGATAGAGTAGTTGGCTTTGTAATGTCCACAGTAATATTCGAACATAATTTTATGTGTATGATATGTATGTGTATGACATAATGGTGGATGTCCAGATGCATGACAGATGTCCATAAGAATTCCCACAAGCTGGTTTTAAAGCTGAAAAGGACAAAAAAACGAGATAATGAAAAAAAATGAAGTCGGAGAGGTTTTCTTGTTCATTATTTACTAGACCATGTACTGTTGAAGTGACTTCCTTATTTCACCCATTAGGACAAAATCTTTCTATTTAAATGAGTAGATAACTGCCTACAAGAGAAATAAAACAGATGGTAAAGAAAGAATATCTCTGTTGTAAGCTCTAAGTCATACTCCCACCTCAAAGCTTGACTCTGTGAGGTGACCAGCAATATTGAAACACAGCTCAGAGGAGATGGCCTGGCCTGGGTGCCCCAAAGGGCTTTTTCAGCAGGGTGGCAGAAAGCAGCAGAGTGGCTGCTTACTGTTTCCACCTCCCACCCCATTTGATTCCCACATCCCCATTAAATTGACCTCCTGTTCCCCAGTGTCCTGATATCCCTGCACTCTACTATTTTGCGGGGTCAGGGTTGGTTTCTGTATCACACCTATGTCCTAGGTTTGCTCCTGGCTATAAAATAGCAGCCACATTGCTGGCTATAGGATTGAGTGAGTGAGAATCAATTTTATTTCCTCCTGTGAATAATTCAAAGCAACTCTTCAGCTCCCGTGGCATTGGCATCCATTTTGAATAAGGAAAAAACCTACAAATTGGCCGCTATTTTGTCATATTTTATAAAATAGATTAGAAAACAATTTCCAAGTCACTGACTGTGTTACAAAGTTGAAGGAAGGACATTGCTATGATGCCCTGGGGCCACGACTGCCCCTGTGCTGTGGGCGCAGATGGTGGTAGACACTACATGGTGGCTTGGCCTCTGTCTTTTGATGATGCCAGGCATATAGGGCATAAAAGATGGCAAAGTCTTCTCAGATCTCCGGATTTCTGTTGTCCCAGTGCCCTGCTCTACTCTGCTGAAGTAAATGAGGAAAGAGCAGAAAGGTCGTCCCTAAGCAACAGAGAGGACATAGCCACAGAGAGTGGTGGAAGCGGAGGAGAGAGGCATGAAAAATTAAGAACCATTGGTAAGGGTTGTTGTAGGTGACTAATGCTCATTTAGTTTGTTCTATATTTTTTAATAGTTTGATGGTTTTGGGTTTTGTTTGTTTGTTTTTAATACTGTGTGTCACAGAGCTTGTCAAATGGTTAAAGTTATCATTGCTCTGGAGGGAGCCAACTGCAGGGTCCGCATATCCCAGGCAGATACTCTTAGGCACAGGAAGACTGTAGCCCAAAGCCCTAGTGAAGGTTGATAGCATTGTGTGACTCTGCTCCAAGGAAAGATGAGCACAAAGCCTTAATGAAGATAAATTAGGGTGCGCTGGGAGGGACTAAAAGCTTTTTTTGTTTGTTTCTCAAAAATAATCTGTTGTAATGCCACCAAGGTATATGAATCTAAACCCAAACTTATTTCCTTAATAAGTTAAAAAGTTTTCAGCACTGTAGTAAGAAAATAGTAGGGCTTTTTATTTGTTTGTTTAATTATTCTCAGAATCAAGAGCCATGTGCTTATAATGCTGGTCAAATTTGCTGTGTTCTTTCTCCTGGGAAAGCTAAGTAATAGGAATTTAGTATGCAGCACAATTTTTTTTCCTTCCACATTATTATAACAGTATCAAAAAACCAAAACAAAACCAACGAACATCCATCTCCCTTTGTCCATGCCCCCAAACCTACAGGTCAATTCTTTCCAGGCTTGTAGCTGTTCAGTTCAGCAGAAGAGGAAAAATGAGCAAGCTCGGCTGTATTTTTTCAGATTGCTGGAAATCGTGGAGACCTCTTACCCCAAATATCAATTTCTGCTTAAGCTTGAAGTAGCTGTGTTCAAGTGGATGTCTTTTTATGACCCCTTCTGTGGTTGTGGCTCTGTGCAGAGGGCACTGAGCTTCTTCCTAAGAAGCCTGTGCTCTGTTCCTGGCTTTCCATCCAGTCTCCTACCTGGCATTAAGCAGCTCACTTTCCTTCTTTTTTTTTTTTTTCCTCATATTCTTTATACATCCCATCTCTTTAAATGACAAACCTGTTGGGACTGGAATTCCTTCTTTCTATGTGGCTGCAGAGCACCTGGGGCAGGGAGGCACCTGGTGCAAGCCGGGGCTTTTTGGGTCGGTGGTTCCCAAACTGAGGCCTGAGGGCCTGCAGCTGGGTCTGGGAGCGCACTGTAAATGGCCTGCAGATCTTCTTGACCCAAATGTTGTCAGGGCTATTTGCTCATCTGCAAGGGAAAAAAAGCACCAGGGAATAGTTGGTCTAGGTGAATGCCGTCTTATGGGCAGTAATAATGTTAGAAGGCAAAGGCTTGCCGTATTGTATCTGGAAAAAGTCTGTATGATTCTCTTTTAAATTGATGTATGGCTTTTGTCACATCCTTCATTATAGTGTCCATGGCTGCTATATTTAAACTATTTACTTCAAATTGGATTGTTATTCCATTTAAATAAAATACAGTTGCATTCATTCTCTAAAATCAGAGAGATGTGACTCATTTTCAGGCCACAGAGCAATATAGATTATTATTGCTTTTATTTCATTTTCAGGAAAACTCAGAGTTTTGCTTGCATTCCTGTCCTATTCTGAAATAATGAATTCCCCTCTGGCCACAATAACAATCCATAGCTATAGTCTTGTAGATATATTTGCACTGGGCTAGTAAACTCTGGCTGTATTAAAGGAAAATGTTTATTGAAGCAGGTTTCCACCCAAAAACATTGTTCTCCTTAAGAAATATAAATTACTCAAAGATGCAGTTTCAGTTTCTTGCAGTCCCACCTGCCATTTAGGAAGTGTCTGTTTTCAGAGGGAATTCCTAGGAGGGGAGTAGAGGGGGTCAAATTCCCCACAGATTAGGGAGGATTTTTCATGCAAGACTATTTTGATTTGTATAAGGGACTAAAAGGCTATTTTTCCTGTCATTGGACAACTTCCAGCCAAACAGATATTTTTTCCTTTTTGAGCTGCTTAACTTGAAGGCGTTCTTGTCCAGAAGTAGAGTTCTTAGGAACTGTCACAACTAAGGCTATTTCTTAATGATATAATCCTCCAAAACTTGCATGTAGAAAGCAAGAAAAATAAACAATCATAAGCTGGAGTAAACCTTCACCCTTTTGCCTGGGACTTCTATTAACTTAAATATGCAAATAAAAACCTAAAAACTCAGTGCCAGCTCCTGTTACCTCTAGCAGGTCTGGGGGGCAGGTGCAGTTGGATGTGCTACTCAAAGCCCAGATCCTTGCAGGGTGTGTAGCAGAGGGACTGTCGAACTACAAGAGTATGTAGAGGCTCTCTCCCTGATCGGTTTTCTAGTTGAAAACACCTTTCATTCACACTGGAAATAATAAACCAGTTTGGATTTAGGGAAATATGCTTCAATCAAAATCCAGAAGAGGGAGCCCTCCATCAAAGTAAGGCTCTGAACTGGACCCCAACCAAGATTCACAGAAGTTTCCACTTTCTCTTCCACCTGCTTATAAATCACCGGTGGAATTTCTTGCCTGTCTGCCTGTTCTTTAAAGACTAACAGCTCACAGTTTCTAGCTTTAAACAATATCATTCAATAGCTGACATGCATTTGTGAGATTTTTTTAAAACTCTGGCTGGACATATCAGATGTGGAACTTGGTCCCTATAAAAGGGGGGCTTCCATTATCCTGCAAAGCAAAACATCCTTTTGTCCCATGCTTAGTAGATCGTACAGCAAGTCCTGATTTTCACTCACAGCAAAGCCTTCCTATGCTTTAGGGTCGCCTGCAGCTATCAACTTTTTTCTTTTCTTGGCTGAAGTCAGTGAGGTTTGCTGTTGTCTTTGATGGGACAAGGAGCAGGCCCTTTAGTATAGCAGACTGTGTTTATACAGGAGTCTCTCTCACATCCACACCATGAGTAATTAGCTCTGAGCAAGACCAACCTGTAATATATTGAAGCCAAATGACCTTTTCGGATACTGTGCATGTTATTTGTAATGTCTGCTCTGCTCACTTTTTAACCTACCCATGACAGCCTCAAATGTCCAGAAGTGCTGATTGCCCTAGTTGTGTCAATTTCCAGCTGCGGAGGTTTTGGTGCTCGGCTGATATTCATTTGCAGATCTCTTGAGTTTACTGCTTGTCCTATCGACCTGGGTGTACTGTACAAGTTAGAGTAGGTTTGGAGTCCATCCCTCTGCTAACCAACTAAGAGTCCTCTGTCATATGCTTTTATTTTTTTCTTTTTCCCCCCGTAGAAATATCAAGGATAATCTGCTTTATTGTTGCTTGTTCCCTCAACAGGGGTCTCAGATTTTGAGTATGAGTTTCATATGCCATCTGCCCCTCTACTTAGTGAAAGTTACTTCTCATTTAAAAAAATAGTCAAAACTAAGGCAAACAGGTCTTCAATTTCTCATATCAGACATCTCTCTTCTGTCCTTTCCGACCCTCTCCACTGCCTCCCATAGTCCAGGGTAAAACCTAGACTTCAAAATCCCTTTATTTTGTAAACATTTACATTTCTCCCACATTCTCCCATTCTCTGTAGTAATTCTCCCACCTTACTACAGTGCTCCTCCAGACTCAACTCTAGTGTGACTCGAAGTCATGAGTTTTGCTTAGGAACTAAATCCCTTTGGCTTCCTTGAATGCTACTGAAAGAAGATGTGACAGTGACATTGCCTGATAGGACAAGATTTGAGAAATCTGCACCAAAAGGTGCCTTGTATTAGGCAGGAGCAAAAAAAATTCCATGACTCTGGATTCAGTGGCTAAACTCTCTGTTAAAGAGTTATCTGGACTATGTCCTCCTCTTAATTTGACCCTTGATGTACATTTGAATTAATACAGCTCAAGCTTGAATAGCCACTCTAGTCATCACTGTGAAGTGAATTTATTGAGACAGTATACATTAAATGGAAAAGTCTAATCAAAAATGAAGGAATATGCTAGATTCTTGGAAAATAAGCTTCCAATATATTTGTTATCCTGTATTACACCAGTGAGGTGAATGGGAGCTGCCAGTGTTTTATGCTTAACTCACAGTGGCTTGTTCATGTTGTGTTGAAGAAGACAGTAATGTAAACATATTTAGAGCGCTGTATATGTGTGTTTCCTTGAGCTTCAGAAAAATTCATGTGTGTTACTCCTGAGCTGTGTGCTGTGATCATCCATTTCAGAAAAGTCTTGGGAGTATATTTTGAGCATGGCAGGCACTGTGGCTAATTGGGTGAGTTATGGCCATCCTGAGGCCTGCATGTTATCAGTGGGAAGGCAGCAGTGGACAAGTTACTCCCCTTCTTGTCCCCCTGCCAAAACACAAGGTTAGACTGGCAAATTGCCTTCCCCACGGGTCTGAGTGCGGGGAGGTGAGAGAAGGCTGTCAGAATTCTTTCAGTTGGAAGGTGGGAGCCTATTGGTAAATTAGATACCTTCCTGCTGCTGGAAAGTGAGCTCGACTGGGAACACCAGCACCCTGAACCTCTGTTCCTCTTGGGTACTCTTGCTGCCAGCCGAGAGGCAGGCAGACAGTGGACAATGTGATGACTTGCAAGCCAGTTCACAAGCAGTGCTCTGCCTGCCAGGCCACAGCAGTGTAATAAAAAAGGCTACAGATCCAGTATTTTCACACTGATTTTTTTTTTTTTAATAAAACACGGTGCAATTAAAAATGATCCTAAATAATATCAGTTCTATAACAGAGCTCATGGGCTGACTGCAGTTAATGCCCTTAAAATAACCCAGTAATAAATGAAAAAAATCTCCTATTGCCCAAAGACAACCAGTTAACTTCCTTTTATGAAACTGTAGGTCTTTTTATTAGGCTACAAAACTGTTTCAAACAAATGAAAACCAAATGTGTAAAAAAAGTGAGTGTTTTTCTTTAAACACATACCAAAATAGCGTAAGCCACAGGGCTCTTCAAGCGAAGCTCTGCCTCAATCTCTCCTACAGGCTGGCTTGTGCTTTTAAGAGTGAATACAGGGCTCATCTATTGAGCAAAGCGCTGCATCGTGCTGTTAGATAGAGGATCTATACGGTAACTGTACTGGAGAGATTAAGCAGCCATTCAGTATGGAACTATTCAGAGTGGCGAACCCCAGGATATGCAAAGCATTATGCAACTCAGATTGGCACATGTTGTGTTCTCCCGCCCAAAATAGTTGCTATTGTGGAGACAGGCTATTTTAATATTCACATGCAAAAGCTTTCAACATGTACTGAACCTATGCCCTGTCTTGTAATAGTATTCATTCTAGTACTAAACAGATATGATGCCAAAACCAGCTCCGCTATAAATGAGTGCATCTCCTATTGAGATCAATAAGAATTGCACTTGCTTACACCAGGGATGAATTTTTGCCTATAAATTACAAACAGCTTCGCTGTGAATGGAAAATATATTAACCTTCTGTGAACATAAAACTCAGTGTGTCATCTGTAGGATTCTGCTTTTCAGTGATTACTTCCTAACTGGAGAACAATTACATTTCAAGTGGGAAATGTTTTAGCAACAGCTTTTTGTGTGCCGCCTGAACATGCTCATGTCTTGGCCTCAGTGAAAACAATTAATGTGTAATGGTCCTGCTCTGGGCACTTAGGTCTTGAATTCTGATAAACTACTTGTAAAGACTAAAGGCCAGGCTGTTTTGGCCAAGAGAGCAGTAAATGAGACTGCAATAAGACATGTTATTACGTGGAGCAAACCTTAATAACCAAAATACATGGCTTGTTTTATTTCACATATCAGTGAGTCTTGTCTGGTGAGTTACTGAGTCTTCCCATTAAACGCTACCTCATCTGGCTGATATTTCAGTCAAAGGCTAAATCCCTGCTCGTCTATTTACCTGACCATGCAGACAGTACCAGATGCCAGGACCCATTAAGATACATAGGTTGTCATATCTCCCTGTGAAATGGAGGAGAATCAGGCTCCTAAATGTTTTTAGTGCCTTTGGGCCACACTGGATTTAGGAACTGGCACACGTTAAGTTACCAACTTTTAAATATGTCTGCACCACTGCTGCCTGTGAAATTTTTGCTATGTGCTCCGTAGGGAGAGAGCTCTTGGAGGGTGAATAGCCAAATGGGTGTAGGACGTGGGAATTCCAGAGGAAACCATCTATTTCATTATAGACATTAGGCAAGAGTCACTTGCTGTGCAAAAGGTCCACAGAAAAGTTCTGGGTTTTTCTGGCTCCCCTTATGCTATATGCATAAACAAGCTGTGTGAGGTCCATGGCAAAAACAAGTTGACACACAGAAGATAAAGTACTTGATCTTAGAAGTGAAGCTAATTAGAGAAGATTATATCGCATTTGAGAAAAAACGATGATCTTGCACTTAAATTGTGCAGAATAATGCATATATGTAAGAGGTTGCATACAGATCCTTAATTTGAAATGTTTTCCGAATATTAAGTGTTTAATTGTGCTCTCTCTCAGTGTAGTTTCTTCTTGAAGGAGTATAGATGATATATTCCACCTAGTCTTCTACAGAACAATGTATGACATTTGGTCAAATGCATTGTGCTCTCAGGATAAATTATAAAGTACTTAAGTGTATTTCATTACACATTATACTTAATCTTCAGGCAAAAAAGTGTTTTGTCAAAATATTGATTTGTATTATCAGGGAACGTTGTATAAAATCCGAGACTGAATTTCATTGCAGGGAACTGTGCAATTTGTCTAACCATTCCAAGGAAAAGGACATCAAATACATATGAGAAACTGTGTTGGTGAAATGAATTTTAATCATGTTTATCATCCTTCCAGATACACTGTACAATGGGATTTGATAAATTTCACTCCCTAGACCTTAGTCTGATTGCTGATGAGATAGGAATGTTACAATGTCCCAGTGGCATCGAGCTGAATTCCTGCTCTTAATAGGGTGCTGATAATATAGACACTAGTAATTTATCTGTTACTTAAGAAAAATTAAATCTGATTCCATGAAAGGAGGAAAAACAAATAAATTAATATAGGTGAGAATTAATGTAGACACAGCCTGGAGAATATAATTGGTGTCTAGAGGTTTTAAGGACTAAATGTAAGTATTTGAGGGATTGTTTTTTCTTTCAATCTTATGGTTAAAACTTGAGAGCCATGAAACATGGACTTCTCCTCTCCTCTCCTCTCCTCTCCTCTCCTCTCCTCGATGGGCATGTTCTACAAAAAAATGAGGATTGAAACTGCACCCTTCCTGTACCTCCTGTTTCTTCAGTTCTGAAAAGAGGCTAACACTGTACTCCTGCCTCCTCGGGGTGTGGCAAAGCTAAATCACCTGGTATTTGCAAAGATTCTAGGATCAAAAAGTGTGGGCTGCTTCTTGAATCTGCTGAGACTCTCAAGAGCAAGGGCTTTTCTCTGGTTGTGGGTTACCCACCAGAGGGCAACATGACTCTCGCACAGGAAAATGATGCATATATTACTTGATCCAAAACTTGCTGAAAGCACAAGGAATCTTTATGTTGGCCTTTATAGCTCTGTATAAACGCAGATTTTTTTTTTTACTATATTTCAATATTAGCCTTGAAATGAAATGGCAGCGTGTAAGTGCTCCCATGGCACTGTTGGCAGCTAGCCTTAGAAAAAAGCTTCAAAAGCTTCCCGTGCTGGTCAGAAACACAATAGTAATTTTTATTTTGTTAGTGGTTGAGACAGTGCTAATATCTTTGACAGCTGTGAGTATATGGTGCTTTAATTGTTGCATGGATTTGGTTAACTCTTATCACTCTTATCTATTTATTTGGTATGTGACCCAAGGGCATTTGAGATCCGCATCACGGGACCTGGAAAAGAAAGACATTGGGTGGATCCTGGCCTCATGGAAGTCAGTGGCAGTATTTTGTTTCATTTTCATGGGGTCAGGACTCTGCCTGAGCTTTCACCCAAAGCCTGTGGCTGTCAGGGTCCTTTGGGCTCTTGTGAGCCGTACTGGTCTTGACCAGCCTCTTTGTGCAGGAGCCCTCTTTCAGCTCAGGGCTTGGCACCCAGTCCTTGCCTGAGCTATGCTGCGGGCATGTCAACCTCTTCCTTGCCTTCTGGATGGACCCATGTGGTAGTCCTGTCTTCAACCCTACTTCTCGCCCTTGTCTGGTGGATGGACCTTGGAACCAGCTGATTACCTTGTCTGAAGCTGTTGATGGGACTCATTGCTATGACCACCTGGCTCTGGCCCATGTTCAGACCCTGTGGGACTGCACCCTGTTGGTGAGGGCACAGGCTGTGCCGGGTCACCCGCGGCTCCTGGCTCATCTCCGCTCATGGCACAGCCGTGTTCGTGCTGCTCCTTGACACTGCTCCCACAGACACTGGATTTATGCCCTGTGAGAAATCCCCAATGAGAAATTCAGTCAAACCACTTAGAGTGCTTGAAGTGAGTAGGGATGTTATAATAAATCTTTGCAGCATCACAGGCCTCTGAAATGCAAAAACGTTCAACCCTGGAAATAGAAATAGTTGTATACAGCTTAACTGAGCGGTAATGCAGCTCTTAGACACGTAGGAAACCAGCCTTTTAGATACCCAGATCTGCTAAAGAAATGGCTAGTCCTCAGCCTGGCAGAGAACAACTGGAAAAGCGAAGAACTCTGAAGGTCAAAAGAACAAGGATTGAAAATAGAAATATCTAGACAGCCCCACTTAAATTAATTGTGCTTGAAGTTTAGGAAATCAGGTGTATTTTAAGCTCACTTCATTATTTATTGCAGTTTATTTCCTGGTGCTTGGATGCCTATGATTAGCCAGACATGGAAGATAACAGGCAGTGGTATTTTTTGTTCACTGTGAGGAAAAAGGGGCAAACTTCAGTCAGTTTTCTGTTAAGCCTTCCCATCCAGGCATCCAAACAACAAATGCATAGAAACACTGGTTATTTAAATTTGAAATTCTGTTAGTGGAGTAACAGCTATCCCCAGGGTACTTATCTGTAGGGTAACTGTTGCTTCACATTTTATATTCTATTTCTTTTTCTCTATTTTTTGTTTAAGAAATACAGCCCTCGGAATGATTGGGAGTTTCTTTTGGATGTTGTTGATACAAGATGCAAATACATGCCTAAAAATTTGGGACTGAGTAGTTAATATTTCCTTCGTGAGCCTCTGGATCCTGTAAACAAAAAGTATCAGGGAAGAACCTTGTGAAATTCCGGTGTGTTCCTGCACCAGCTTTGATTTTTGAGTTGCAGTGGGAGAAGTGTCATTGTTTAGTAGCTAGTTGCAGGGAGAAACTCGCCCAGCCCCAAATGGGAACTGTACCATTTAGCAGAGGCATCGCGCCGAAATGGAGAGGATGTAAAATGCCCAAGGCTTCTCTGTTCGGTGTAAATGATGCTTCTTCTGGCTTTGATAGATGCAAAGTGGCAACAGTTTTTGTGCGGAACATGTACCACTCTGAAGTGAAAACAGGGAATTGTTCTCAAACTGAGATTTGGAGAAAATAGAATCATAGAATGGTTTGGGCTGGAAGGGACCTTACAGATCACCTAGTTCCAACCCCCCTGCCATGGGCCAGAACACCTTCCACTAGACCGGGTTGCTCAAAGTCGCATCCAACCTGGCCTTGAACACTTCCAGGGACGGGGCATCCACAGCTTCTCTGGGCAGCCTGTTCCAGTGCCTCACCACTCTCATGGTGAAGAATTTCTTCCTTGTATCTAATCTAAATCTGTCTTTCAGTTCAAAGCCATTACCCCTTGTCCTACAAAGTTATAGTCCAGGTCCTGGAGCAGAATTTGCCCTGTGAGGTAGGGGATGCCCCGGGTATGCTTGCAGTGTGTAACGTACTGCAGTACCAGGAGGGTGCAGGAAGACGTGCCGTAATTACTGAGTTCAGAGGAGTGTAACAGCCTGCACTGGATCTCGGGAAAATGTGGCTGTATACTTCTGGAAGAAGCTGTGAGTGGCACACCAGCTTGTGTGAGGGACTGTACTGTATCCCTTCGATGTGACTTTAAGAATAACAAGCAAGACTGCTAAAAAGAGCTATGTATTCTTTCTCTTCCCCTTAGTAGAAACTCTCTAGGGTTGTGCTAATACTTCAAACAGTTTTTTGGTTACATTTGATAGGGTAGCTTTGAAAAAGAGTCTTTTCAGCAAGGAAGGTATTATTTATTGCTGCTCTTAGGGTCGTTCCTGTAGATCCCCTTTGAGACAGGCAGGTCCGTGGTGTTCTGCAGCGCAGATGCTCAGTGGGTAAAGAGGAGTCTGTGCCAGGAGCAGTCCTAATGTAATCGCTGTGACACGCAAAGCCAGCAAAAGCCTGGGGTTGGGGAAGGGGGCAGGAGATCAGGGTAACAAAATAGCTGCAGCTTAGTGAGATAACGAACTTTGCAGATCTCAATTTACCTAATGAATGAAATGGGAATGCTTCTTCCTCAAAGCACATGTGCTGTGGCTCCTACTGGTTTTTTTCTCTCATCACCTTCCTCCCCAGGTTCTGATAGTAGCTGAGACTTGGTCAGAGAGGACATCCTCTCTGGGACACTGCCTTTCATTGCTGTTTTGTCTCTCTTCCCCATTGCCTGTTCTCACGTAGTATTAACACACAAGATGGTGATTCTGGACTGACTTGACGGAGGCTGCACTGTCGGTTTTACTGATAAACTGTCGCTGATGTGGCAGGGACTAATGTGTTTGCATTGATTTCTAAGTTGTACTAACGTTTCCAGTTGATGGCATAAACCAGTAGGTTTTACTCTTTTGGTTATCAGATTCGCACGTTTCCTATTATAAAGTTTTGCAGACATAGATTGCTGAGCAGCACATATGAAATAACTTATTTTAGTCAACTGTCTCAGACCTCATAGAGTATAAGTACATCAAGCACAGTCTGAAAGCCCCCAATTTAAAACAAAACTGCCTTCAGAGTAAGATCTTTAACCCACACAGAGTGGATTAATTAATGGAAAATGTTTTATTTAAAAGGTACTATTTTACAGGAAGGTAAGTATATTTTTCCAGTAGATTTAATTGTCAAGATGTTTTTAGAGAAAATGAGCCCTTGCCAATACTAATGAATAAGGCAGCTGAAATTCCTCTATACCCATGACCTAAATTAATGTTCAGTTTCTCAAAGGGTTGTGGCAGTAATAGTGTGCAAAGCATTTCTGAAAATTGTAGGAGGGTTAGAGAGTAAATTGATGGGGCCTGCCAGTCTGTGGAGAAGTTGTAAATATATCAGTGGTGAACAACAAAATGTATTTGTAATAAGTGGGACTTTTTTCTGCTTCTGAAGTTGTTGCAATGAAAAAAACATGTGGTATGGATGCCACATGCTACTAAAGCTCTCTATCAATATTTTCTATGGTTGATGTCTGTAAAACATCTAAAGAGAAGCTTTCTGGTGGTGATATCCTGAACACAAACCAGCACAGCACCCAGCCATAAGATTGTGGGTAGCCTGCAATCTTTAGTTCTCTGGAGTGAAAACTGAACAGTAACATTTTTTAAAAATTTAATACGGTCACTTAAAGTCAGTGTTATCAACTGCATCATATCTACTTGGTATTCCTAGCATATGCATTAAGTCCTTTATCCAGGACTGTTGTGCTCAACTATCCCAGTAGTCAAGTCCATCTGGCATAACACGTGGGTTTCCTTTAATCAATCCTGTTTGAATGAGAGCACTAACTCCTTCCTCAGTATGTTTTTATAAACAACATATTTTCATTTTCCCATTAGGAGATCGTTTCCAGCAAGTGTTGATAGTATCAGTAAGGCTGTAGTTATGCTTATACATGAACAAGTCCTTCTTGTCAGTTTTTTTTCCTTTTTTTCTTTTTTCTTTCTTATTTTTTCTTTTTCTATTTCTTTTCCTATTGCTTTTTCTTTCCCTTTTCCTTTTTCCCTCTTTCTCTTCCTCCTTTTGTGTGTGTGTGTGTGTGTGTTTTACTGTAGAGGCCAGCTTTGTGAAGATATAGGCAGTGAAATTAATTTATACTCCTTTCACATTTTGATGTCTTGACTAATATGGCTCAAAACCATTATTTTGGGGCCTGTTCTTTTCTGATACTTTTGCTTTTTGTTTGGTTGAATGGGTCAGTCTGTCCAGAGGAAGTATGATATTCTTCCTGTTTCATAAAATCCTCAGCCTTACAGCTCCTTTCTAGTTTGTAGCTGATTCTTCATGTATTCCTGCTTGCTGTTGTCTTCTGCTTGCAGTACTGAAATGGTTTCTGAGAAGATCAGATGAATACTGCTCTTCTTTAGTGTCTGTCCAACTCTCCTAACATTGTCTATTGTCTGAAGCACATAGAAATTTCAGCTAGAGGAAAGTGCCAAAATGCTAATTCATATTGTCAGAGACATTGTTCCAGTACTCAGAAATAGACTCTGATATGCCATTCAAGACTGCTATAGCATAAAGCTTGGGGCAGAGATAAAGAGAGATCCTCATCTAAGACACTGTGAGGAAAAGAAAGAAAAAAAAAAAACAAACTTAGGGAAAAAAAAAAAGCAGCAGATCCTGAGGCAGCTTGAATAATATTTGAGATGGAGATAGATTTTATCACTGTGGTAAAATAAGTCAGTGTTAAAATTAATCTGTGAAGAGGCAAATTATTTATTATAACACTTATTAAGCTTTTAATGAATTTTGAATAAATGTACTTGATTTTTTTCAACTAGTCTAGAAAGATTCAAAGGTGTGGATGCAAAACATCCACAGAGCTGGCCAATATTTCCAACAGGGTGCCAGTTCTATTAATTACGCGGCTGTTAGTGATGTTTTGCAACTGACATACTTCTGCGGTTCCTGTAGTCAGATAAGTAAATAATTTCTAACACGTGGATGCAATTTAGAGTTTATTGCTATGTGTGATTATCAGTCTTTAATTCTACCTTACTTTAAAAACATTTCAAGCAATTTGTAACACCAAAATTTTCCCTGATATGGGGAACAGTTTTTGCAGGCATTAGATGTTTCTGAATCAAAGACTGGCATTTCTCAAATTTGTATTGTGTTATTGGGCCAGATCCTTGCATCTTAACAACCTTAGATTTTGGGCATGTTTGCAGCTGAAATTCTCTTCAGTATATATGGTTTGAAGGATTATTTGTACTTTTTCAGAATGTTTTCCACAAAACCCTGTTAAAAATGATGTATCAGTGAAGATACTCAATTCAATCCATTTACTCAAAGGACTTCGCCCTCAGCGAAGTATAGTTCTTCTACTTCTATTTCTTCTTCTTTATTGTTTAAATAATAATTTATTATTTTCTATTTATTTATTTATTAGTGAAGAAATAAATAATATATATTTATTTACTGTTTAATTTTATTTAATTTATTAATCCCTATGATTCCTATCATACCACCTGCTTAAGCATGTCCTGCCACTTCATACCTGACAGAAAGGTAAAACCTAATGTAGAGTTAAACTGGCAAAGCTCCTCTGTAAAGTGATTTCCTCAACGGTGAGAGTGCTGTGTATTTCCAGATACTTTACACTTCATAGCCATTGAGAACTGCAGTTTTTTTGACAGCCAAATGGGTAAAAGGTCCATAAATGTGAAACATGAGTGTGCCTGGGTGCTGCTGGGCTCCTTACCTTTCCGCATTGCTCACATACGGTGTACTGCATATGGACGTGACACCACAGCAGGGTCCTCAGAGCAGGGCACGCATGTCCCCCGTGTGCAGGACACAGTTCAGTGCTGCGAGGGAAGTGGGGATCTTCCTTTTCCTCATCCCCTCTGTGGCTCGTTTCCCCACCAGCACCCTGTGTGCCCATGTAGTGGGGCCTCACGGTGCTGAACCTGCGTCACAGCTGAACTCTCCTGTGCCCTTTCACAGAATCACAGCATCACAGAATGTTAGGGATTGGAAGGGGCCTCGAAAGATCATCTAGTCCAATCCCCCTGCCGGAGCAGGAACACCCAGATGAGGTTATACAGGAATGTGTCCAGGCAGGGTTTGAATGTCTCCAGAGAAGGAGACTCCACAACCTCCCTGGGCAGCCTGTTCCAGTGCTCTGTTACCCTCACCGTGAAGAAGTTTCTTCTCAAATTTAAATGGAACCTCCTGTGTTCCAGTTTATACCCATTGCCCCTTGTCTTATAATTGGTTGTCACTGAGAAGGGCCTGGCTCCATCCTCAGGACACTCACCCTTTATATATTTATAAGCATTAATGAGGTCGCCCTTCAGTCTCCTCCAAGCTAAAGAGACCCAGCTCCCTCAGCCTTTCCTCATAAGGGAGACGCTCCACTCCCTTAATCATCTTTGTGGCTCTTTCTGTAAGCCTGAAGATTCCTGTGCCTGACGCAGAGACGTGTCGTTTCGTTTCCAGGTGATTCATGCCTGGGGAAACAGCATGAAGCGAGTCCTTTACACAGCCTCTCCCATCTCCTCAGCTTTGCTGGACAGGTTCATACAGACTGACACTTCGCAAAATCCCCCGAGCTCTTGAAAAGTGTGCCTCTCATCCCTCCCACCTCTTACCTAGCTAACATTTTGCTTCTGTCACCCATGCTCTATGAGCTATTGTGACCCCAAAGAGTCTGCACAGCAGAAAGCAGGGTGCAGGTGGAAGATGAGAGCTTTGCGTTCCACTCACCTGCCCTGTCGGTGTAGCCACTGAGCCCTCCTGTGCTTCCCTGCCCGCCTTTATGCCTGCTCAGTTTGCTGTGAAATCTGTGCAGAGTAAACAACAAACCATCATAACTTTTGTAATTGTGTGACTGATTTATCCTTGAGCATGTAAAGCAGAATACGAGTTCCAGCAAAGCAGGATGAGAAGACAGAATGGAGACCCAGCAGGACTTGAGGGCTTGGCTTAACTCCCCAGCCTTGTGGTGAAGCAGAGGCTGATGTGCAGGCAGGGGCTGAGGATGTACACAGATACAGGTGTATTCCCCTGCCTTACCCAATGAAAGCATATTTTTTTCTCCAGGGCTTTTCCTGAAGGATTTCTTTCCCAGCAGCAGAGATCGGCTCGGAGTTACGCAAAGTTGAGGGGAAAATAGCGTAGCAAGGTTTGAGGCACAGCTGGAGTTTCCAAACGTCTGTGTGCATAACTTCAGAGCTCTCTGAAGGACTGGAGCCCTCTCAGGAAAAAAATTCTCTCTTTTAGAAATGCCCATAGAGATGTAGTCATTGCTCATATTTGCTGCTGAAACACCCCTGCATTTTGCATTAGGAGGACATTTACAAGGACTAAGAGGCAAGATGAACAGGAGAAAATTGACACCTGAGAAAAGAATAACTATTGCGTTTTGAAGCTTGCAGAGGAACAAGTGTTAGATAAATGCGTATGACAAACAGACTCTGTTTGATCTCTCTAAGATTTGACAAGTCAGACACACAGGAGCCATAAATTACCTGTAATGGCAAAAATTACATCAGTTAAAACCTTTTAAGCAGTTGTGCCTTATACTGCATCAATTCAGAGATAGTAATCTAAGGAGAACTAGTCTCTCTATACACATTTCCCTTGTAATATACAGCTACAAGAGTAAGCTGCGTATGATTTTCATAAGACATGATAAAAATCTAACGGTTCTAGGCTGCATACCGTAAACCTGTGCAGATAACTGGCTCAGCCTCTAACTGATAAACATACAGGGCCAGGAAAACCATTTTTTACTTTAAAAAAGAAATGGAAGTATGATTGAGATGTCATGGTGTGGGGGTACAGCATGGGGAAGATTCCCATAATCAGTCATCAGGCCAGTTTCAAAGACACGCTGTGGAGCTGGAAGGCGGTGGCAGCCGCTTTTGCTTTGGCACCCGGCTTGCAAGTTGTGAGGGAAGGTGGGGTGGGAGTGGGGAGAGAGCTCCAGCAGATGCAGCAGTTAACACCTGGCTGCTGTGCTGACCCCAGCACCTGAGGGGCTGGCTGGTGCAGCACAGAGCTGCCTATGGCACCCACACCAGCAGCCACAGTAGCGCAGATCCTATAGCAATGACCTCTGCTAGGGGCTGGTTTCTTTCTCTCCTCTAACGGCAGAACTTGATTCCTGCTGGAGCCCAGGAAGAGCACATAGGAAAGACTGTTTCCACCCCCTGCCTGGCCTTGCTTACGCTCAAGCAGCTGCTCTTTGGGCTGGAGGAAAGACTTCCAGGCCTGGCCTCACTTTTAAGCAGCCTCTGTGCACATCCCCTGCTTGCATGGCACAAGCTCGGCAGGTTGCCTCAGCTGGGAAGCGAAGCGATCTGGCAGTTGAAGACGAGCAGATTTCAGTGCCAGCACCAGGCAGCACTGCAGTCCCAGCAGAGAGGGCTGCTGGTGTCGTGGGTTGGAGCATCTTTTAGCTCAATGGTCATTTTAATGCACTTTTGATTACCGCCTGTTACTTCACTCTTAAAGGCCAAAATTTTTGCGAGGCTGCTTTCCCAGAAACTTCCCTGATGAGTTGAATCACACTGGGGAAAGTTGCTTCATGTTCCCCCATTCCATCCTCCCCCTCCACCCCCCACCCCCAATAATTTGTTTATATGGTAAGGAAGGCTCTGTTTGTACTGCCTTTTTGGGTAGGAAAGGAGGGAAATATATGCTGATTATAAGAACTATAATTTCTGTCTCTTTGCTGCTTTCTGTCAGTGCTCCAACCACATCTTCCGGGAGCCAGCCTGGGTGCTGCAGCCTGCAGGGGACCCGTCCACTCCCGAGACTTCGTTACTAATGGCCCGATGACACTATGATCCTCAAAGAGCTTCTGGCTGTTGTGTTGCTCCTCAGCACGGCCCGGGGTTGTGCCCAGCGGCTGGTGGGGGCTGCGGGGTCTCGGTGAGGGGAGGCTCGGCCGGGCCGCCCCGGTCCGGGCACAGGCGGCTGCCAAGGCCCCAGCGCAGGGCACAGCCGAGCCCCTCAGCCACGGGCGGGCGCCCCGGGGAAAGCGCAGCTGAGAAAGGGCAAAACGCTGCCCGGCGGGGAGGGCTGAGGGGAAAAGTGCGAGAAACAGCCCTGCGAGCCCCGAGGGGAGAGCGGGAGCAGGGGCAGGAGGGGCTCCAGCCACCCCAGCGGGTGGGTTTGTCCCGAGGGAGCTGCGGGCTGTGCAGAGGAGCCCGCGCTGGGGCGGGAGCAGCGTGAGGGGACAGGGGCGGCGAGAGGAGCTGGGGGGGACCGACCGCAGCCCCCCGTTCCCCAGCACCCTGCACCCCGCAGGGGTGGCGGGGTAGAGGAGTCGGGGGCAAAGGTGAGCCTGGCAAAAAGGAAGGAGGACGTAGGAGGAAGGTGGTGTTTTAATTTTTGCCTCACCATCCAACTCTATTCTAATTGGCAACAAGTTACATTAATTTTCCCGAAGCTGAGTCTCCTTTTGCCCAGAAGTGATTTCCCTGACCCACATGATTTTCCCATCTGATCTTCTCCACCTGGCCTCATTAATGTTTATAAAGATATCTATATATGAATATATAAATATAAATATGTAAAGGGTGAGTGTCACGAGGATGGAGCCAGGCTCTTCTCTGTGACAACCAATCGTAAAACAAGGGGCAACGCATACAAACACAGGAGGTTCCACTTAAATATCAGAAGAAACTTCTTCTCAGTGAGGGTGCCAGAACACTGGAACAGGCTGCCCAGGGAGGTTGTGGAGTCTCCTTCTCTGGAGACATTCAAAACCCGCCTGGACACCTTCCTGTGTAACCTCATCTGGGTGTTCCTGCTCCGGCAGGGGGATTGGACTAGATGATCTTTCGAGGCCCCTTCCAATCCCTGACATTCTGTGATTCTGTGTCCTGTTGAGGGAGGGAGCTGCTGGGTGGGTGCGTGGCAGCCGGCCAAGGTCAGCCCGCCACGGGTCCCAGCAGGGGAAGGAAGCTGAAGCCATGTTGTGTCCCACGCAGCCCACGGGTGGGCCTGGTGAGTCAGGGCCTGGGGTCGGGATGTGCTGCTGCAGCTGCTGCATGGGGCTGGCCAAGGCTGCCTTGGGTGAGGGGACATTGTGGCCGTCTTTCCTCCTAGGGCATCACTTTGAGGTCAGGTCTGAGGTGCTCTCGGGGTCATGGTGAACAAAGAGCTGCCCAGCCTGTAATTTGGGTGAATAAACAGGAATTTCGTCTCTGTGGGTGATTTAAACCGATGCCTTTCCCAGGCAGCAGGTCACTTCAAGTGCTCTCTCCATCTTTCTCTCTGCCTGAAATGCCTACATGATAGCATGTGAGTAAAATATCTGGTAAATAAACCCTGGGAGGGGTGCTGGCAGGTCAGCCACCCTCCTGCCCTGGCCGCTGTGTTCTGAAGACCCTGTGTCCTGCTGCCCATGCTGGGTGCCCACGCTGGGGCTTCTGAGCTAGCATGGATGCGAAGTGTGTGCTTCATCCAAGGCATGCCTAGCAGCATCTTGGCTACATGGCTTTGAGAAAAGAAACAGCAGTTTGCTGTAAACCCGCAGACTCAGCTGTGACGAACTTGGACAGAGGTGATTTTAACCCTATCCAATGGTCTGGGAGCTTTTTTGCAAAGGGGAGTTTTGCACAGTAATTCTTAGGAGGATACAACCCTTTGAGTTCATAACATATGGCCGATACTAAAAAGGGAGAAGGGAGAAATAAGGCAGGAATCAAAAGTGCAGGTAGTTTCATATGCTGAATTAGACCATTTGAAAACTAAATTTTACCTGCATTTTAGTCTGTGGTCAGTCAGGGATTGGGGAGAAAAGCATTTGGGTATTAAAAATGTGGTTTTGTATTTAATCTGGTCAGCACTGCACATGGAAACGTCAGGCACATCTGCATGTGCCTTAGTTGTTGATTAGGAGAGCAGGATAAATCATTCACTTCATTTTAGCTGAGAAAGGAGGTGGCCTGTACAGTGAACGTTAATTTCTCTCTGTCCCTAGAGAAAGGTATGAAGAGAGACCTTGTACTAAATACAGTTAATTTGATTTTCTCCAATATATACAGGTGTAATGGAGTATGATACAGGGCCAGTAGCTTCTAAGACAAAGCTTATTCAAACTGTCACTTACCTGAAGCATTAATAATATCTCCAGCTGCCCTAAGACAACTGCTCCAGATACCCTATGCAGAAAGAAATGGGTCAGCTCTAACACTGGCTAAGTGGCAAACTTCTGTGCACCCATAGGGGTGGGCAATTGACTATGTGCTGATCCTTGACATGCTATTTGGGCTTTTTTTTTTTTTTTTCCTTTTTTTTTTTTTTTTCCTTTTTCCCTGTCTAGCAGTATTGAAAGGGTGGTGGCTGCCCCTATAGCTCAGGGTCTTCTGAGCTGTGGCGTGGGGGAAGTGGCTGTATTGCTGCTCTGACCCCTTGTTAGTCCAAATTCTTCTTCTGATACAAAGGAAATCATGAAGAGATTAATCCTAGGTCACTTTCTGTGGATATGTACAGCTGAACAGCATGAAGGTGATGAGACTCAGCTTTCTGGGAATGCTCAAATATAGCTTCTGATTTGAAGCCCACAGTGCAACATTTTTTTTTTTAGTGTTTTATTTGAACGTGATCACCTCATGAAATAGACGTGAACAAATTTCTTCAACGTGCAACAGCATGTGTAAGGATATCTGACTTTTAGTTAGCTTTCTTAATTAAATGTGTCATATCCGAAGCACATGTCTGCCTGTCCCTTCATAGAAACTTTTAGGGTCTCCGTGCAGCTGCTTCTAGAGCTGGAAGAGCAGCAGAAGTTTCAAAAGCTCTGATGAATTGTATGAAGGAAGCCTGGAGAGCGGGCAAAGCCCTCATATGAGAGCAAATGCTGAGGGAACGATGGGAACTCAGCTGCTATGTATTCTGGTTGGTGACTACCTCGCCACCACACGCAGGTGGAGTTCAGCAAGGTGTGGGCTGACCCCAGTGCATCCCCCACTCTTACCGAGACCGGTGTTGTGAGGGCAGGTGAGTGGAGTTTGAGAGAAGGCTCAAGCCTATAGGCAGCAAAGCTTTGTTGCTTATGCTTCTAGGAAATAACTTAAATTTTGGCTAGTGCCTCAGAAAATGGCTATTTATTTTTTGTTGCTGTTGTTTTTGTTTTTAGCAGCATACATTTCACTGCAGTTTGCAGATGGCAAGAGTCAGGGTTCTGTGATGTTTTATGTGTCTGCCCTTAATTATTTTCTTTTGCACTCATTGCAGTAGAAGCCTCTGTATTTGCTGATATAAATGGATGCAACAGTTCATTTTAGCATAAATATAACATATTTTATTAGCAATAATAAAGGCATCAAATACTTTGCTGCCTTTTTTTTTTTTTTGAGTTATCAGAAAACTGAACTCTTGCTACCCCAGAAATTTGAGCCTAGGGAGTTCAGTGGTTAGTATATGACTACTCTAGGGGAACAAAAGATACCTTTCCAATTAAAGTTAATAGAGGGATAACTTCAGACACACAAAGGGAAAAAAAGACACCTATAAGTCATGGGGAGTTCAAAAGGAAAGAATTAAGGTAGGCACACAAAGCATCATGGGAAGTGCTATTCAAGCTACCATGTCAAAAAGGCTGATTAACAGCAGTTCCAAGTCTACCTGATCACCAGGGAGTCTCACTGATAAAAATTATTTCCCCTCCAGAGAGAAGAATCTCCCTGAACTGAACAAATGTGTCACTTTTGAATAAGGATTCATGAAAAGGCAGAAAAGGAGAAGAAAAAAGAATAAAGGTATGCATTCACCAAAAGATCTGAAATTTGTAACTTGTGCCTGTTTATCAGTCTTTAAGTTCTGAATGAAACTGCAAGTCATACGTCAGTAAGTGGGATTCAGATCATTAGCTTTGCATTTCTTTTTCCTTTAAAAGTAGCTGTTTGCAGATAAAAATCACTGGCGTTTGTTGTAATTGCAATCAGGGAAATCTAATGGCTTTGATATGTTGCTTAGACCTTCTGGGCTGTAAGGCTTTTCAGTGGAGTTCTTTAAAGACTGACTAAATTCTAGAGCTACTACGTGAAATTCGGTGGTCTGTACTGTGTATAGAAGTCAGGCTAGATGAATGTATTGTTAAATTCTAGACATAAAATCAAATTTTTTCATGTCACTAATTTTTTTTTTTTCACCCCTCTGTTTTATTTCTGTGGATTGTTTTCAAGTCTTTGAACTGTAGAGGGGAAAAGACACATGAAAGAAAATGCTATTGGAATGTCTTTTTGTGAGCATGATGTTATACAAATGCCAGAATTCCTTTCATTTGACCTTTTATAATACTTACGTGCACTTACATGATATTTTGGAGGAATTTCTCTTTGGATTGCCTTTTAATGTTTGAATACCTCAGTTGTCTTCATTCCCATGGTTTGTTCCTCTAGTTCTGACGATGTGGAATGAGAGAACAGGATTGCCACAGATGGGGCTAGTTCGATATGAAAATGTGGGCACTTTTGAGGTATGGCTGGTAGGGTGGTGTTTGGAAGAATTACAGTGGACTATGTGCTTGAGCTGCTTTCTCTGGGCTACTACAGTAGATGTGTCCAATGTTTTGACATTAACTGATGAAATGTAGGAAAAGTTTTGCAATGAATGTGGTAGGCTCTGTTAGACTGCAGCAGGGATGAGAGAAACAGGAGCAGTGGGTTTTTGCCTGCAGCAGAAGATGAGCAAGTTCAGGCTGTGCTATCTGGGCAGAGGTGTGACTACTTTTTGAATTTTGTTCAAGTTGCAAGGAGCTTCACTCAGTATCAGAAAGAAATTCATGCTCTTTACCTGCAAAATAGAGGCAGAAGGAGACTTCAGGTAGCAAACTGCTAAGTGAACAATAATTTCTCCCATAAAGGGGAACAAAGATTTTGCCTAGATTGTTGTGTATTCTAGATAAAATATTGCCTTCTGAGAAGTCATAGAAAGTTTTCCCTCTGTTTGACTTAGCATTTTCAAAACCAGTGGGTAGTGATTTTTGCATTACATTTGTGATGTTTCATGAAACACGTGTTCTAAAACTGCTCGTGTTCTTTTTTTTTTTCCTAAATGAGTTATTACTTATGTTTTCATTTTTGTTTTTACTTGAAGTTTTTAATGTTATGTGCTGCTATTACTAGAATTTAAATGTTAGAGTGGGCTTTTGTTAGCTCATTTCCTGACTCTGCTGTTCTTGACACCTTGGGGAGCTATAGAGTATAAACTTTTTCACTCAGTCTTTCAGCATCTCCTCGTTTATTCATAATGACATTGTAAGATGAAAATTATTCAAAGAGCAGTTGAAATGTAGGTAAAGAAATATGTGAACCTATATAAAGGGTTAAAATAAATAACTTTTATATTTATTTGTTATATTACATTACACATTATATTGTATGCAATATTTCATTAAACCTAGGAAAAATTCTAGGTAGAATTAAAGTATATAATTTAGTGTCTTAAAACAGATGCATGTTGCACACAATTATCTGAAATATATATTCATCTGTATATGCACTTGCTGTTGTCCCATCCAAATGAGTGGGTTTAACATTTAGAAACAGAAAAGGAAGATCATTGTAATTTTCTTTACTTGACTGTAGAAGACTATTACCTGGAAAGCAACTGATATGCATTAAGTGTTAAGTTCATAATCACTAGGCAAGTTACCCAAGAGGGGAAAAAAAAAAAAAAAGGTGTTTCTGTTATGTTTCTGGGTTTTTTTTCTATTCATGGTATTAATATTTCTTTGATTGGGAATGAGTTGTGCTTTGGGGAGACGAGAACCATTGCTTTGCAGCCAATGTGACTGCATCACCGTAGCAAGCTCTACCACAGTATGAGCTTGGATGCATCTTTGAGCTCTCTGGCATTCAGCTGGAACGCTGGGGCCTCGTAGCATTCAAGGGACTCCCAGATTATTTGTCTGCTATTTATTTGAGAAAGCATTGGAGGCTTCTGCTGCTGTTGACTTTCATGCAGAAGTCTTTCCGTCATTCTTCTCCTAAGCTATTTTGAAACATGAGTATGTTTTGGGAATTCTGCTTGAAAGAAAATGACAAGCATATTTAGTAAATCAGAGCTTTTTGGTAGGTGAGATGGCAGCATGCTTCAAATATAATTGATTGGTGGTCAATTGAAAATCAGTAATTTCAGCACACTGTAATATGTTTGACACCCATTTTATAAGGCATTGTATGGTGGGAATAGTTTCTGCTGAATGAAGAATTTCTTTGTTGCAATAGGAAGAGGTCAGGAGAAGGTAGGTTAGCCGTGAAGAAAAAAATATTTGCTTTAACATGTCATTGGTTTCCTCTGCCCCGAAAAAGTTTCTCAAGTCAAGAGGTTTTATTCTTGCGAATCCAGCTTTTCTTAAATTTCTTTCTTAGCAGATTTAACATCTATCTTTTTCTCTTGGACCCTAAAATTAAAGATACTGTTTAACCTTCTATACATTGCTTTAACAACAGGAATCTGCTCCCTCCTTGATGAGGAGATCCCCCCCTCCGCCCCTTCTCCCCTTGAACCTTCCTGGAATCAGTTGTCTTCTATTCCCAACCCATCTCATTACAAATGTATTTTTACTAGAAATAATCATTGTTTTTTGTCATTTAGATTATGTTATACCTTTCAGCTTCCTGTATTTTATCAGTGTTTAATTAAAACTCTCACTTTTCACTTAAAATCCATGTATTTTTGCTCCTCCCTACTTGCCTTTGGCTATTTGTTTCACTTTCTTTGGTCTTTGTTGTTGTTATTGTATCAGGTAATCAGATTAATTTATTGTTTTGTTATCTTCTTGCACAAACTTGGCCATACCATCTTTCATGCTGCTTGTTATGGAATAACCTTCTTGAACACATAAGCAGCTCTGTCTTTTGTCCCACTGAAGCCTGTTTTGTTACGTTCACCTCTACTGTGCTGCCTTAGGGGAAAATTGCGGTTGGTTTCCCATTAAAGCAGGGACGTAATTATGTTCCTTGTAGCTCTGTGTCTTCTCCCAACTTCAGTTTGCTCAGCCAGCTTTCTTCTGCATTTGAAAAGTACCTAGGGCAGGCTGTACCTGGTGTGCAGAATAGGTATTAATGTTTGTAATTATTTGTTAATTGTGTTCTGGGCATTCACCCTGGGGAAGTGCTTCTGCCTAATTCTTTAATCAAGGACGCAAAGTTGGGACTCATCTGCAGTATAAATGGAGTTTGGGATAGTGCACAGAAAGAGCTGGATGACATTGAGGACTACAAATGGGATAGAATTTGAGTGCAGAAGATAACATCATGCATTTGGGGGCTCTTACTGAAACCCGCTGCTCTGAGCTGGGAGGTCATCAGCTGGAAACAAGCAAGAAACACGGGGGAGTTACTCACTCGCAAGCTGACAGTAAGCTGCGAAGATACAAAAGAGGTAAATGCAATCCTAGGATGTCTCAGGAAAGATAATTCCAGATAGGGAAGTATTACTGGTTGCATAGAGGGGTCATTAATGAGACCTTGTTTAAGATACTCCATGGGGTTTTGACTAACAGTATTCAAGAAAAATGACCTGAAACTGAAGCTTGCATAGACAAGGCTATAGGGATGGTCAAGGGAATGAAGAATTTGTTTTACAAACAGAGGCTGAAAAAGGTTGGCTTGTTTAACTTAGCGAGGCAAAACCTGAGAGAGTATATGTTTTTTTTTTTTCTCTTCAAATACATCAGGGCAGAAAATAACTTTTTAAGCTGAAGGACAACCTTGGCAGAGGAGCAGAGGGGTATAAACTGGCAAGGAGTACATTTTAGTTGGTGTTAAGAAACAAGTTCCTAACTGTTAAAGCATCAAAGCTTTGAAGAGACAATCCACGGGAGCAGTTGAGGAGCAAAATATAACAGAAGTGAAGATGAGCTCGGTAAATTTATAAAAGGGATTATCTGTAACAATGCTGCTTTGGAGAGCCAGGGATTGGGCTCCCTGAGCCAGGCAATCATCCTAGGCTTATGGCTGTTAAGACCAATGGTTATCTTTTTAATGTTATTTGTATTTTTATTTTTAATTTTGTAGAGAAGCCATTTGCACTTGAGTCGTTGTTTCAAATAAATGGGCCATTTGCAGACAGCAGGATGTGTTTGTAACTGTGGTTACCTTCTAGAAGTAAACAAAGTTTCCATCCTTATCTTGATGTGGGGTTTGGAGCAGATGCTTTTTAAATCACATTAGCTCAGCTAACTGAACTTGACTGAAACTCTGCTTTTCTGAAACTGAGCTGTAGGTGTTGAAATGTTTCTGCTGAAGCAGTCCGTGTAAGCTAATTCAATCAGCTGAACTGGTTTGGTTAAATAAAGCACTTTTGTGTTACTGACATTTATTTTCAGCCCTTTGAATATCATCCACCATCTGATAGTAGCTAAATAAAAACTACTGAAAAAATTTACATTGAACAACAAACTGCATTAAAAAAATAAAACACACTGCTGGATTTATCTATATAAGGCTCTAACTTGTCTTTAAAATAAAGGATTAATAGTGTTGACTTCACTGTTGGACAAACTTCTTGCAAGTGAAAGGAGATTGGGATGCAAGACAATTTACAGTTAACTTCTATCAGAGGACCTAATGAAAGGAGAAAACCATAATAAGAATGATAAAAATATTCTCCTCCCATGTGCTCTAAAAGGACGAGTTTGGCATTTGATGGGATGCCAATGTGCTGCAAGCGTTGACTGCTGTTCTTTAGAGCCTTATAAAGAAACAAAACTAACAAAAGACACTACAGGCAATATTGCAGCAATGAGCGTTTCTTGGATGTCAAACATCCTCCAGCCCACAGCACTTTGATCTTGAGAACAAACCATAAAGAACAAACAGAGTAATTTTTCTTACATGCTAACATTTAACAGTGAGGTTGATGAACTTCTGGAAAACTAGCATAATAGGCATGCCTTTTCCATTTGTTAAATTGTTTTGACAAGGGCATATTTCATTTAAAGAGGCTGTTTTCTATTCCTTCCCTTTTTGGTCTGTGAAAAAAATAAAAGAGAAACCAATATAGAACTTCACAGTACAGGTCAGCTCACCTTCCAGATGAGCCAAGTGGAAAAAATATCACTAATTTTTTTTTTTTTTTTTTTTTTTGGGAGGGTGGTGTGTTGGCAGTGAGGTAGAAGGGCAAGTGGAATAAGAGAAAAGAGTGCACAGACAGTATAGCTGAGTATTTGTGAGTTTTGGCTCAGTCAGCCTTTTCATTGAAAGCCTCTGTTTCCATTAAACTTGCCAAAGAAACTGTATGAAATATATTAATACACACTGAACACATTAAGGATGAGAGCAGTGACTTAGAGACAACCAAAACCCCTCTGATTCTTTCTCTTTAACTAAACACGAGTGTATCAGTGGGGTCTACGATGCTCAGTTAGTATTTGCCATCTGCAAAAGCGGTGCTGCTTTGAAATTTTTATATCTATCCTTTTGCATTTCCTTAGGAACTGAAATTGCCAAAGTAAAGGAGGTTCCCTCCTGTGTTGCTAGACCAACTCTCACTATAGGATGTGATACTCCCCAAACCCTGCTCTTCCAGGATCCCCTTTTCTCAAATTTCAGACTGAGGGCTTTGGTCTGTTTGGTAGGCATATGCGCTTTTGGTCTGTTAAACCTCAGGCTCTGTTCACAGATTCCTCTGAGATTCACGTTGCCAGTGTGTCTCCATCTTCCTAGACACTAGATATTTTTTTTTTCAGGGGTAGCTTGACATACTAGAGTAAGAGACTCTTGCAGTCTTGACTTCTTGGACTTAGGAGTTCTGACTAGATTTAGGCAAAGCCTTTCACTGTGAGGAGATGCAAATTTATATGATTTCTGATGGCAAACCTTAGCATGTCCACTGCTTGTCGGTTCTGTCTGAATGGACGCTAACAGTCTCTGGGCATAAGAGCCTGGGTTTGTTCCACCAGTCTCATTCTTTCCCACTGTTTGCAGCGTAACGTTTGCATTTCAGCAGTGCTCTGAGGGACCCTTTATATTTAGACGGACCCCTCCATTGCCTGAAAGACTTCATCCTCTCCTTAATTTGCCTGTTAATTAATCCATCAGTTTCTGCTCTTCATGGTTTTCCTTTTCAGAGAAGACAGAGATGACCAGAACCACCATTGCGACATAACCGTATCCTTCGCCTTTTCTAGGCACCTCCTACTGGCAGAAAGGCTAGCGGATCCTTGCATTTGATTTCAAATCCTTATTCCGCTGTGCCCTGCAACATGCTAACAATGAAACTCTGGATGCCAAGTAAATGTTTCTCTGATTATGTGCTGACCATTTGCAGAAGGAGTAGTGTTTATATAATACTATCCAACTTCAGGCATCTGACATGGGCTATGAACAACTTTGTGTCCTGGATCTATTTGTGCTGCTGGACAGGATTACCATCTGCAGCTGTGTATCGTACATACGTGTGAGCTGTTGTCTCATTCAGATCTGTAAGCAGAACTGCTATCTGGAGCAAAATGAGCCATTCTGCAAAGATTTTTTGCTTACACAGTATAGGCTAGCAAGGCTCATTCCTCCCAGTTTGGCACATGTTTTCACATTTATAATAAAACTTTTTATTGCAAGTGGATGCATGTTTGCAGTTGCATGTTTTGTTGCAAATGTTTCAATACTTCGGACTTGTTCTGCCTGGGAGAAGTGGTAACTGAGGTAGGAAAAAAGATAGTTCTGCTAGAGGCAAACCTTCTTAAATGACTATTTTTTCGGTCTTTTGAAACTGCTTTCTGTCTCATAGCAGTTAACACATGATCTCAGTGGACCATGGCATCTGCATACAAACCTCTTCAATTTCTCATGCAAACAGAATACAGAAATGACTGGTTAGGAAACAAGTACTAAAAATAGCGATAGTTAATTTCCTTTTATGCTTGACACAGCTTTTGGGCAAGTAAAGAGAAATTATGCACAACATGGTAAATGTCCTAATGTCCTGTTTTTTTTGTTGTTGTTGTTGTGGTTTTTTTGTAATGTGATTGACTGAAATAGTTTCTGGAAATCATTTAACATAGGAAGCTTCCAAAGTTACTACAGCTGTTAAAATCCTGCCACATTAGGCCAAAAGACCTAAATCAGAAAGTCAGTTTTGCTTAAAGATTTATCCTGTGGATTCTTTCCAGTAGGAAGTATTTTATGCCTTCTTTAAGATTTTCCAATGTGATTCTTTAACAAAACATGGTAAAACTTGTGAAACTTTACTGCAGTCACATTTATATGAGATGTGCTTACCTGTGCTTTAGCAGTTTTCATAGGTAATGAGCAAGAGGCATAGATGATACGTGAAAGATTTTCAGGAAACATCCTCAATTTGACATGATACCTTATCCTAACTCTGGGTTCACTGAAGCACCACCTCTGCCTGGGAAGATGTGTGCTGATGCCTTTACCTTCACTTCTCATGAAGAACAATTCAAAAAAACAAGAGAAGAAGTCTCCAGCCAATACAGATCTGTACAGCTACACTGATTTTTTCCCCTGCATTAATCACAGAATTGTAGAATCATTTTGATTGGAAGAGACCCTCAAGATCATTGAGTCCAATCATAACCTAACTCTAGTACTAAACTATGTCCCTAAGAGCCTCATCTACGTGTCTTTTAAACACCTCCAGGGAAGGTGACTCCACCACTTCCCTGGGCAGCCTGTTCCGGTGCTTGACAACCCTTTCCATGAATAAATTTTTCCTAATATCCAATCTGAACCTGAATGATCTGTTTCAGTTATTTACTAATGGTAGCCCTGACAGCTTCCTTAAACTTTGTAATAAAAAATACTTCACACTTAGATATGTCAAAACCCTACTAACAAGATACCCCCAAGAGTGTGCTGTTGAACATTTCAGTGAACAAACTGTTGGAGACGTTTCAGCTTCCTCAGCTCGTGGCTGTCTAAACCGTAAGTGGGGTACAGCACTGGGGCAGCACTAGGCGCCCTGCAGTGCTGCCAGAAAGCAGGGCAAAACAGAAAGCAACTTGCTATATATGAAACTGCGCTCCGAGTGGAACTTATCCTGTGATCAAAACGTTCTTTTTGTGAAAATCTCTAGGTAGGCAAATATGTGGAGAGGGAATTTCCATTTTGTAGGTGAAATTGCCCCGACACCTGGGACATGGGGGCTGTTGCTAAGGTTGGCTGGTATCTCTGTGTCACTTGTTGGCTAGCTGACCCTGGTGTGCCGTGCTCAACATCCATGCCCAGCACGAGGGCAGGGTCCCTGAGCTACATGGCAGCATCTCCCAGTGCAGAGCCTGCGATAACAGACTTGCTGCCTTTTGCTTACGGATTTCTGGACAGGGATCTTAGTGTGATTCCTTTGGCTCTTTCATCTGGTCTGGGCTGAGCACTCTCTTGGCGCCCATTGGGACACAGCAACCCTGGCTGTACATACCTCTCTGCAGAGCTGCATGTATCTCGGGGTTCTGGTCGACATCAAGTTGAACATGAGCCAGCAGTGTGCCCTGGCAGCCAAGAGGGGCAACCGTGTCCTGGGTGCAGCAAGCACAGCATTGCCAGCCGGGCGAGGGAGGTGGTTGTCCCGCTCTGCTCTGCACTGGTGCGGCCTCGCCTGGAGCCCTGTGTGCAGTTCTGGGAGACACAGGATAAAAAGGGTCTAAAGCTACTGGAGAGTGTCCAGAGGAGGGCTCCGAAGTTGGTGAAGGGTTTGGAGGGGAAGCCGTATGAGGAGCGGCTAAAGTCACTTGGTTTGTTCAGCTTGGAGGAGCCTGAGGGGAGAGCTCATTGCAGTCTACAGCTTCCTCACAAGGGCAGGAGGAGGGGCAGGCACCAAACTCTTCTCTTTAGTGACCAATGACAGGACCCGAGGGAATGGCAGGAAGATGTGCCAGGGGAAGTTTGGGTTGGACATTAGGAAAAGGTTCTTCCCCCAGAGGGTGCTGGAGCACGGGAACAGGCTCCCCGGGGAGGTGTCACGGCCCCAGGCCTGACAGTGTTCGAGAAGAGACTGGACAAGGCCCTCAGACACACGGTGTGAACTGCGGGGTTGTCCTGTGCAGGGACAGGAGTTGGACCCGATGATCCTTGTGGGTCCCTTCCAACTCAGGACATTCTATGATTCTATGATTTTTGTGTGTATCTCCTCAGCTGATGACTCTCCCTACCTTGCTGCCACTGTCATTGGCCTCTTTCCTACACATTTTCTCTGAGAGGCAGGTCAGCAGCGCGTGAGGTGCTTGGAGCTCTGTGCAAAAGGCTCAATTACAGGTTTGCTGATGCCTTTCCTGGCAGAAGGCTTCTAGTCTCCTCTGTGGACAGCCTGCAAGTATCAGCTGTGGGCTTTGCAGAGAGCTTTGGTCAGGAACATTGCTGCTTGGGTGTCTGTCTTCTCTTCAAAACACAAGAATTTATTTTAAATGCAGTTTGAACTTTTGACATTGTGTGCTTGTAATGCTTGTTTAGGGGACAACCTTTCTAGTGGTTATTTTTTTTATTATTATTACTAAAATATTCTGAATGCTAATGCAGGCAGGCTTTTTTTTTTTTTTTTTTGTCTGTCAGTATCTGTTTAAATTGTGTGTGCATTACTGAAGACCAATCTTTTCTCTGCTGAGCAGGGTTAATTATGAGTTAAAGTAACAGTGGTAAATAGTGCAGTACCATGTTGAATCATTTTCCTCCTTGATTTTCTCCAGAATTTTGCATACTCGCACACTGGGACCATATGTTTCTTTTCCAAATAACATGGGTGAGCAACAGCTAAACTGATCAGAACATCAGATTGTGGGATCTGCTGTCTTTGTGCATTATGGAAGGTCTTCATCCTTCTAGAGGGCAGGTGAATCTCCATCGTCCTTTGATGGGTAAGATTGAGATCTTACCTGGTGTGGTAGGCATCAAGCAAGGGAGATACGGTAGTTAATTTCCCTGCTTTTCTTGAATGCCTTTCCCACTCTTTTCAGAGACTGTAGTACCCCTTAGACTTCAGAATCACTGGAATGCAAATTTCTCTGAAGTACAGAAGTGTACATGTTTTCTTCTCTATACACATGATATCTGGCGATATTTCCATTTGCCAAGATGTCCTTCTGAGTGCATGAAAAGATACTATTTCAGCCTGATGTTCACAATCGAGGTTCAGATTTCTGAAAGAAATCATCAATTTAGTAACCTCATCCCAGAATGGAAACGTTAAACTAGATGCAATGTTGTGCAAAGCTCATGAAGTATTTCTAGAGGATTCTGGAGGTGCATTTTGCGAGACCAAGATGAACTGTCTTTTCAGTGGCGAGCTGTAGCTTGTAATTTTGAGCTTGTCAGTTGGTAGTCATATTACTTTCTCCAGAGTGTTAGGATCATTAGTATTCCTACTTAACTGCTTATCTTTGTATCAAGAGAAAAGGGTAAGTAATACTGTTTACCCTTGTGCTACTTTCTGTCTTAGGAATGAAAGTGTTAGATGCAGACTGTGCCTCATGCAAGCTCTGTTTGCAAGGGAGTAAACTAAACTTTTTGTTTACGTGGTTCAAGAGGCCTGTAATAAACTGAAGAGTAAGTCTTACCTTGTGACTGAAATTATGCTTTTTCCACAGTATTACTTATGCTTTTTAAAACTCGTACGTGAGCATAACTAGTCTAGCTGATGAAAGTGAAAGGAAGAGTAAGAAAATTATATGTAATTTGGAGCCAAACCATGGCAAAAAATCCAGTCATCCATTTGCTGGCAGGTCTGTACATGGAATTTGACAGGGCATGTGAGTTGTGGCTTTTCTTCTAGACAAACTGAGATTATCTATTGGTAACATCAGCTGCAATCAGCATTGCAGGCGTGCCACCTCCATGGCTTTTCAAGTTTCCCTTGGTGTGAGGCACAACATCAAGTTTGCAGAGACCTGGGCTCAGGTCTGCATTGGTGAGGCACAGATCAAGTCTGCAGTATGCCTTCCTGTACCTCCTGTGTAATGTGCATTATGCTTCTGCCTTTTCTCTGTCTTGTCTCTGACTGCAAGTACCTCAGGACAGGAATGATTTTTGCTCTATGAATGATGCCACTGCAGGGTTTCTAGTTGCTGCTGTAAGAACATAGGTTCCATAAAGTGGCAGTAATTACCTAGAAAAGCCATGCTGAAAAAAAATCAAGCCCTAAATTGCTGTGAACTCTTGACTTGCATGGCTGAATTTTGGCACACTCTGAGGAAGTACAGCATTTAAAGCTCCAAAAAAGAGGCACCTCCTCTGCTTCTGATGTACTGTCTTTAGTAGGAAGAACAGCTTTCTCATGAAAAGGTTTGACACTTTCCTTTGCTCCACCTCATTTTACATCAGCCTTGCTTTGTGTCCTTCCTCTTGACTTTGAAAGGGCAAGTGTGCTGAATCCTGTTGCAGGTGATGGTTTCTAATCACCATGAGGAGTACGAGCATCCTCAGCCCTCAGAGGTGCTGTCACACTTGCCACTGGAGCACTGCGTCACACACTGAGGTCGGGAGGGAGCCGTCTGGGAGAAGAACAATGCAGTGCCCTGACAAAGTGTCACAGTCAGCTTGAACATAACTTACTGTGTCAGGAAGAGAGAGCAAGAAAAAAGCGTGAGGCATTCTAATAAAAGCACCAGTACAGTGAAGATTCATTTTTCTTAGAAAGAATCTTAAGAAGTTCTTTTTCTTTTTTCTTTCTTTTTTCTTTCTTTTTTTGTCTGTCTGCATTATCAACTCTCTACCTGCTGTGTCTGTCTTTCTTTTTCTGTTACTTTCAATATGCATTGCAACTTCTGTCTCCTCCTTTGTTCACGTTAGCAGGATGGGTCTTTCTAGACGAAGGAAAGGGGACCTTTTGCTGGCCTGCATATCAAATAATTTCTCACCTTGTGAACAGTGGAGGAGGCAATCCAAATCCCTTAGTTCTGAATCTCCCTTTCTCTTGGATCGTGCTTCGAAGCAAGGATAGGGTGCTGTTTGCTTTGCTGCTGCCTGTCGTTTGATAGATGCACACAAATCCAGGAAGTCATCCGAATCCTGTATGGCTTCTTTTATCCCCAAAGGAACTTCCTGCAGAGGAAACAATTAGGGTGATTGTTGTTGGTTTTGGGTTAGGGTGAGGGCTGCTATCACATTTTATTTCCACTTGCATCTAAGAAAAAAGTCCTTTAAGATTTCACATCCTGAGCTGATTTGTGAAGAAAACTTGACCGATCAGACTTTTTCTGGGGATGTAGAAAAGCCACTCACCCCCAGGTGGCTACAGGTTAGCCAGGACCATTTGCATCAAGCTTGCAGTGGCAGTAAAGGAACCTGTGCAACCCACCGTAGTCTTCTGCTTTCTGCACCAACATCTCCTGACAGGACTGCAACAATCTGAAGTGCTCTTCTGCAGGGGAAACTTCCCGTCTTCTTTCTGAGCTGCTGTTTTCTGTGCCATTGTAGTCTTCTTAAATTTGAAAATCATTTTGGGCAGGGGTTAGAGATCATCCTCCTCAGGGCCCTTCCCACCAGAGGGAGTCTGTAAATCTCTGATGTTCTGCAGTGGTCTCTGGCAACAACGGCTGTTGCACTTCAAACGTAGTGAGTGTGCACAGAATTGTGGAAGTGCTGTCATGGAAAGTTAAAAATACTGTTTATGAAAGTATACAAACTGCAGAATCAAAAGTATTAATTGCAGCTTAAATATGTATTTCTTTACCTTGAGAATTAAATTAGGTGATCATAGTGGTATAAAATTGAGTGGCCTGCTGTGACTATGCTCTAAGGAAAACCTGTATGTTTTTTTCAGTATTAAAGGAGGGAAGGTACAAGTGATCCTTCTCACCTGTCTGTGCTGTTAAGACAGAGGCTTGGCTCAGCATTCTGCTTGAAGCAGGGCTGGGAAATGTACTTGAAGACCCAGTTTTGGCTCGTCAGAAAGGGAGGAGGACACAAGAGACTGTGGCAATTTCAAGATTTCAGCCTGGTATTTAAAGTCAAACAAACTAATAAATCTAGGAGCATCTAAAAAAAGTAAAATCAGATCTATCAGTGCTAGGTGTGCCAATGTTCACAGGAACTTAATAGCCAGGAGTTAATGTTAAGGTGGATCATTTCCAAAAGGCTGATCTGTGTTTGAATTATGAATGTCCTCAAACCTCAGAGATGATCACATTCAGGATTTGAACCTGTGAAAGGATACTTCCTGCTCCCGTTTTCACTGCAGCAGTTGGGTAAAGGTTGAGGGAAGATCGACTCAAACTTCCTGCTGAATTACACCTGAAACGTCCAAATTACAGTGCAGACTGTCATGGGATGCTTTCAGCTTCTCACCAAAATAGTATTAACCTGTATCATATCACCAAGGGCCACAGAACAAATGCATCCACAGAATTTAATGCTGTTTATTGACATTGTCACACAGCAAACAGATGCAGAAGGCTTGCACAAACCTAAGGAAAGTGTTGCTTTGGCAGAGAGAGTGTAGTGTGAGGCCAAAAGTGAATTTCTACAAGGCAGAATGGAATGCTGTAGCCATGTGATAGATGGAGGAGACCAGTATAAATCACAGGATAAAATAACTGCTGTAAAGAATGCTTCTTGTCCTACAAATGTTGTGCTGTTATGCTCCCTCCTAGGATTTATAAACTATTTCAGTCATTTTTTTTTTTGCAGAACCTTTCAACAGTCCTGAATTCTCTGAATCAACTGCTCAGGAGAGAATTGAAAATGACAGTGCACTGATGCTATAAAGGAAACCAGAAGGCTTAGAGATGCATTCATCTCTGATTTAACCCAGTACAATACACTCTGAAATTAGTACAGCTGAACTGATGTTACTGTGAGCAGAACTTGCCCTTTTCAGTTCAAAATGTGGGGCTCAGGCCCACAGTGATGTCAGTTACACCCCAAACACAAGCATGTGAAGTGGTATAGCATGCATAGGTGTGATGTTGTGTGGGTCTGCAATGCTGGTTAGAGGATGCAGGAGTGTGCCATGACAATAACACGTGTTGATACATTCCTCTGAGGAGATCCGATTTGCTTTTGCGTGTGTGACTGCAACGCCTGCGGCAGCTAAAGGAGCTTCCTGACCATGGGCAGCCCGTGTTTGGTCACGGGAGCACAGATAAGGGTGTGACCACTCCAGTGAGGCTTTGCTTGAACTGGCACACATAAGGAGCAAAAGTCTGATAACTTGCAACCAGTTTGGACCTTTCCGAAAAGCACCATTAACACACTATTTTATAATTTTCATGTGCATTTTGTTTTTAAGTAAGGTACATCAGGAGTTTACTGTTTGTAAGCCATCTAGGTTACCAAATTTGCCCCAGGCGCTCATCCAGGTTGTGCAGGCCTGTAGAGCTTGTGATGTTGACCCACAAATGTCTTACAAAGTTTCACTGTCTGGGCCCAAATTAGCAATATTGCGTGCCATTGGCCTGTATTCATGTTGGCATTTCACCCTCTTCATTCCTCTGCATTGGAATTTCTCCTGCCTGAGCTTGATATAAATGCTGTGAGTTGGGTCCTGCCACAGTCTCTTTATTTTTAAAGCAGATTATGCCAGTGACCCTGTGTCACTGCTCTGTTATCCTGGGTTTGTGGTGGAGAAGCACAAACATTCCTGGTAATGCTGCAGGAAAAGTGGTGAGAGCCTGGCACGGTTAGAGCTGAAGCTGGAAAGTCAGTTCACATGGTGGTATGAAACTTGTGGAAGGATTTGTCAGAGGAGCTGGGACTCTTGTTTGTCATTTTACCTTTAAATCTGAACAGAGCAAAAAGCAAAGGTGCGTATGACTTCAAATATTTGAACACCCTCTTCTCCATCACCCCTGAAAATAAGGCTCATTTGTACTTTGACCCGTTTTCTAATGATAATGGAAAATGACATTCATCTTGGTGATTTGCGCAGGGAAAAATGAATCCAAGCGTTTCACAAATGACCAAAAAATGCTTAGGATAATTTCAAGCCAGTTCTGGCTCTATTCAAATAAATTAGTGTACCATTAACACATGCTGCTATGGAATGATTGACATGAGTATTTGGAAAACTATGTGTTTCTAGAACTGATAAACTATTAAATGGTAAATTTTATAGCAAGCAATGACATGACACATATAGGAAAACCTCTGAGTAGTCCAAACCAAACAAACTTATGTTTATCCTGATAACTTGTAAAGTGCACATTACTTTTGTACTTTACTTACCATATAGGCTTCCTGCTCTTGAAGTATATACTTCACCATCTGCTCCTGGTACTGAGAACTCTTCTTGAGGTAGTCACTGGTGGCCTGAGATTTTGTCTGCATTCAAGGAAGTCTAGCTGAACTGAGCAAAGTTATGAAGTTAAACCTCATCAAACCTGTGTGTGGCTCCTACTCAGCAGTGCTTCTGCCCTGGGTGTTTCAAATCTCTGTGTGCTGTAACCAGAATTCTTGGATTAAATATTTTTTTCTGAAAAAATGGATCATCAAACTTTTCTGGCTTTCCTTCTGCAATCCTAAAAGTTTCTCTGAAAATTGAACCAGTGCAGACCACAGGAAGGAACACGTAATGGGTAAATTCCTGACAAGGATGGGATGGATTATAGCACTTCTCCTGTAAAAGACCAAAAGAATTAAAATGCAATGCAATATTCTTCTCTTAGATTTCCTTCAATGATTTCCTCACACAAAGACTCATGCAATAGTCACTGCTTTAATTTAAATTTAAGCTATTTCTCCCAAGTGTGGGAAAGGTAAGTGTTTCCAGTATGTAAATACTACTGGAAAAGTTGTAGAATTTTTATTGCTGAATTTATATTTTTAATTAAAGAGGGCTTTATGGAGTGAAAGTAAGAAAAAGGGGTTTGGCAGAATTTTTTTGTTATTTTTAATGTTCCTGGCATTTTTATGGAAAAAAGAATCCAAACGTGAAAATTCGTTCTCCTGTTTTTGTTTTTTTTTTTAAAATATATCATTTTCACCTTAAAAAGATGGCATTTCTCCCTTTACTTCACTTGAAACGTTTTCAGATATTACAGCACTATGGATCATAAAAATGTTTAGCAAAGAAACAAAACTTGTTATCTCAGCTGTTACCTTGTTACGGGCATCAGTTCCAAAACCTCTGCTAAATTCACTAGTCCAGATCAGTGATGGGAGGGAACAATCTCATGCACTAAAGAACGTGCTTAACCTGTGCTTATGTCATAGAGGATAGTTCCTGTAAACATCTTTGTAAAGGAAAATTGTGCTTGGCAGACCTTCTTTCTGCCCTCCAGAGTGTTCTTAAACACTCCAATGTTTTGTTGTAGGAAAAAGTCGAGATAAATTTTTATTGGTAGGTATCCTTCAGATTTACATGTGTGCCCATCCTCTGTGAGCACTGTGGAATTTTAATTTACTTCTATCCACCCAGCTGGGTGCCTGACTTACAGCCATAGCTCAGAGAAGGAGTTGAAAGAAGTGAAAAGTAGAGAGCATCAATAATACCCGAATCAGTAAACTACAATCTAGGGGTGCAGGTCTCTGCTTTCCTGCTGTGCCTGGCTATTTCAGAGCTTGTCAATAGATGAAATGAGAAATTATCCTCTAAAACAAGCACTTAATTTATTTTGGCATGCAAATGTCTAATGAGGAATTCTTTAGAGGCATGTAGGAAGTGATTGGCCTGACAACCAAATACGTATAGAAAACTAATATCTTTTTGGTTATTAAGGTGGTCTAAAAATGGAGAATCTACCTGAGATTTAATTTTTTTTTTGCTGTGGCTCTCCATTTTTATAGTTAGGACAGTAAAACATCCCTGTTCGTGATGAGAAAGACAAGACTGGAGACATCAACGACTGAGAAAGTTGTTAACATTACAATGGCCATGACATTAGAAAAGTGATTGAGAAGTGCTTTAAGTATCTGTTAATGACCTAAAAAATTGAATAAAGCTTGGGGAAAATATAGTTCATTTAAAATTTAGAGTGAGGATAGATGTTTTCCTGAGTGCCTGGAGGTACCTTCCTGTATTGCATGTAGGTGTTGCTGGTTTCATCAAGAGTAACAGCAAAAGCCACTCCGTTTTGTTGAAGATTTCATTTTCCAGCAGGTAAAGGCAAAGCAGAATCTCCTCTGTCACAGAAAGAGCAAGGGCCAGAGCTTGTGAAGGATCTGCATGGGCCCTTCTTTGGTACAGGGCATGTACAGGAGTCTGTAGACTGAGTCTTTGAAGAGCTCAGACTTGAGTTTAAATTTATCTTCTGTCACGGAAGCAGAGTTTTTCAAATATTTTTCTTTCTATATAGAAACAAAGTTGCTCAAAGGGAGAATGTTGTAACTTTCTGATGGTTTTGGCCTGTTCTAGTCTAGTAGAGATTTTGATCTTGTATTTTAAAATAAGGCCTATTCAATATTAAATTAGCATTTTTGCAATTATTTTCCTGAAAGAAAAATACTCGTTACTTTTCAAGGAAATACTTACATTTTCTTTGATACAGCTCAATTGGCTGTAGTTATTACAGGGAAGTCAAACCAGATGCGGCTGGAGTCCTCATCTGCTTCCACTAAGGCTGACATGGACTTAATGTTGGAGTAGAGCTTTGATGACAATTTGAATGGGAACTTGGAGACTGTATTTCAGGATTTGAAGGCTTCAGTAGTGATGGAGCCTTAAACTAGGTGGTTTTGTAATTTGAGATTTTAATTGTTCTCTAGAGCTGCATGAGACCAATAAAATGTTGTAGATAAAATGAATTTAGTTGACAGATATGCAGCATGTGCAATATATTTTTATTATTTCTTTACAAAGGTAAAGCCAAATGCTGAAATCTTTATTCGTGTGTCCGTCCTTACCCAGACTAAACTCCCATTGGCTCTAGCCTGTCTCCGATTCACTGAAATTGGTAGAAATGTGTCTCCGTGAAGACTTTAGGATGTGATCCCCTTTGCTTCAGCCTCGCAGGCCAGCATCACTCAGATTTCCATCATAACACTGTCACAGTGGCGTGGCAGCTCCATGAGCAACACAGCATTCTTATGAGGACGTTTGCCCTGTTCTGTTAGCTCTCACATGGACATTGTCAAAAGTTCCTGTGTTAACAATTTCAGTCACTGGTTCTGCAGGTATTAGTATATGGAGGTCTGAAAAATATATTTTCTGGATGTATTGTAAGTTACGTTTCTGCCACTGACTTGCTCTGGGTCATGTAGGCTGTGTCACACTATCTGGTGATGATACTTATTCCTTTCTCCTCCATGCTTATATCCAGTTTTCAGGAACTGTTCTGAACTGCATGTATTTTCCTAGATGATTCTTTGGATCATAAGAAGGTGAAATAACTTGCATATGTAGTTTAATAGTATTTTAGTCAGTTATGAGTAATTTGGTTTTGTATTTCATAGCAAATGCCACAAGTGACATCAGTCACAAGATGTGGAAGCAATGTTTGACCTGTAGGTAACATTTATTTGACAGTCTCTTGCATTGTGGTTTTCAGGATGGCACTTCTGAGCCAAATTTTCACAGCGATATTCCCAGCACAGTCAAATGCAAACCTACATGCTTTGGACTATTTGATGTTTTCAAATATTTAATATAACTCAACTTTTATATTTGCTGTAGCTTACTGTGTTGTACTGACAGACCATTGATTTTGAGCTCTAGCTGTCTCTGTAAGTAAAACTCCTTCCTCCAGTTCCTACATGTTGATGCTGCAGTCGCACTCCTAACACTTTCAAATTGTTTTTGTGAATCTTTTTTACATCTCTTGTGGTCATGTAAGATTGTTGGATGTAGTGGAATTCCTACTTGTTTTCTCTACTATAAAGTGAGAGTAGGATTTGGATCTTGATTTGAAATAGGTTTGGTGGTATTTTTCTTTTTTTTTTTTAATAAGACAAATTACAATTTGACCACTTTCATTATAGATGATCAAACAGAACTGCAAACACAATTTTCAGATTAACATCCATTACAGCATAAAGTATTCAGTGGCAGCCTTTGCCAAGAGGTGTTCAGACCCTAATTATTCATCATTAAACCGCAGCCTGAAGACACAAAACCAGACCAGAGGTCTGCTGTATAACATCGCTGTACATGTACGCAATAAAACAGAGGGTTGGGTCCACAGGGGACTTGGTTCTCCATTTCTGCTTCCTGCTCTTCGCGCCGCACACCCAGGAGTTAAAATATCTAGAGCGTTCGCAGGGAAGGGCCCCAAAGCGCTGCTGGCCACCTGCTTCCCCTCCAGGTGACGGTCCCGACTACGAGGCTGCACTCGTTGCCCCGCTGGGCTCCCCTTGGCCCTGCCACTCGGGGTGCTGTGCAAGGGTAACAGCTTTGGTAGGACAGATGGAAAATGCTCCTGCAAGCTCTCCTGAAAGGTGGGAAGCATGGGCATGAGCTCCCTTTCGCAGGGGAAAGTTGATGTCGGTTGAGCTCTCGCGCTGTGTGAATTTCTGAATTCAGTGCTCTGCATGCCACTGCTGCAAACTGGCACCAGGGAGATTCCCTGGTAGAAACTTGAGAGCCTGGAGGCTGGCAGATGAACCACTTAGGGAAGATACCTCTTTCCTCCTTTTGTGGATGCCCCTCCAACTTACAAACCCCAGCAGTGAGCAGTGTGAAGGGCCAGGACAGATGAATGGTGGAGAGGGGAGGAAGGAGGAGCGGGGGCAGCACACACCCTGCTTGACCTTACCCAGCAGGATGGGGCAGAGGCAGGCACGCAGCGCCAGGTATCCCCAAGCTGCTGCAAGATCCCCTCTTAAAAATTTTGCACCTCTTATGACTTGGTGTCATGTGGATATCTTATTTGGCATTTGAGATTCCAAAGTACGGAAGTGAGCCACAACATACCAAGGGGTTGGTTTTTTTTGTTGTGGCTTTTTTGTTTGTTTGTTTTGTTCCATTTTTTTCTTTTCTTTTCTTTTCTTTGTGTGTTAGAGAATTCTCTGAGCAGTGGAGGGAGCACGAGGGTAGCCTGGGAGCTGACTCACTGGTTTACATTTAGAAAGATTATCTCCACAACAAAAAGAGTCAATAACTTACTGTCTGCCTTCTAAGAAGGGCTAAGCACCAGCAAACTCAGAATGATAAATGGGAGCTTGGAAAACTCAGCAACTCTGAAAATCAGATCCTCATCAGTTCCAGCTTTCCACATAGTATTAAAAGTAAATGTGCACAAACTGATGCCTCTGCTACTTGACCTGATCAAGGACAGCTTCCCACTTCCCATTTGTTCACCACACTCGCACATTTTACTGGAAATTAGTCCTCATAATGAGAAACATGAAAATGTGTTGGACTGTTCTTCCTTTCAAGGATGGTATGTGATGAATTGGAAATAACCATAGAAATTAAAACACAAGTTTTCCATAAAATCACATCCAGTAAGCCTTTAAACTAATCACAGTTCAAAACTGTAATGCCTGGAGCTAAAACAATTGTGTTTAAAGCAACAATGGAGACCCACAGTACAAATTTCCATCAAGATGTTCAGCCTGTACTTGTTTTCTGTTTGCTTTCTCTTCTCTTTTAAGCCTTGATCTTCAAAAAAATCTGTGGAATAGGGCCAAGTAACATGGAAAAGCCTATGTGTTGCTACCCATGTGAAGTCCATAGCAGAAGGAAAAAATCTCCTTGATAAACTGTTCAGCTGCCTCTGCTATATGGTGATGGTTCCTGCTGTTATTAAGGGGGTTGTAGGTTGCAAAATTTCGTGTCTCATTTTTTTTCCTCTTCTAGCATTAAAGACTCAGATTCAACCGTTTCTTTCTTCTTTCCTCTCTTCTTTTTGGGTAGAGCTGGAGAAAATATGGACTCTCACCTTTCTATGTCCTCTGCTTTCTTTCTTTAGTGTATTGTATTGCCTTTTTCAGAATTATTTCCTTTTCTTTAAATCTTAAAAGTTTGATTATTACAGCCCAACAAGATTCCTCAGCCAATAGACCTGGGGCTAGAGACCTGTATGCCCTTTCCATTTCAAAAGTGTCAATATCTTCACAATACAAAATGGCTTTCAACTTTTCTTTCTTCCTTCCTTTTTTTTTATTTAATAAAATTATTTCAGTAAAAGTAAGCTCCAGAAATTTCTCCCGCTGTCTCTTCTGCCAAATATACACAGGTAATTTATAGGAATGTGGGTTTTCAGCTGCATGCAACCCTCTTGAAATGTTTGTAATTTGTTGTTTAGAAAGGAAACCTGCAATAAAAATGTATCTGAAATGCTGCTTTGAACATTAGGTGCTTCCACTAAAATTATTGTATGATGACTGAAGTACTCATGCTCTGGAAGTCATCAGAAAAGCATGTGATACAGACACCTGACTGTATTCTCTTTCACTTCAAAATGCATTTATGGTAGGACCAAATGCCTCTTCTCGTACTCCTCCTTTTGAGTCTAGACCTCTTTTCTTTTGGGAACCTACTTCAGGACTGGAAAACGGTTGTTTTTCAGGTGTCCCTCTCCCATTAATAATCTCTTTTTCCAAAATCCTGCGTCTTTGTCCATAGATACTTAGGTTGTCTCTTCACCATCTTGTTCTGCTGTACACTGGTGGATCACAGATGGTGCCTCTTTCAGATTTCTGATTTATGGAACCCAACTCAAGATGTCCTGTGAGGGTCTGGCTTTTAAAGGGCCCTCAGCCTCTGTTGAAACTGTGTTGAGTGACCGATTTGTGACCCTTATCATGGCTGTTGACACAAGTGGCTCCTGGGTCTCCCCAAGACTAAAGATTAATTTGGCCCCACTGGAGCCAATTGCCACATCCTCAAAGCACTTTTAAGTGATATGTATTTATGGGGACTGGTGTTGTAGTCCTCCCCCACAATAAAACTACCTTTCACTTCTTGCTAGGTTGCATCCAAGAAAGGAATGAAGGATAAAGCATGCAATTCCTGCTAGCAGCAATGAACTCTGGCAGACTAGGGAGCAAGCTGGCTTTTTTAACCCTCAAGATGAAACCCTAGGGGCTTACTTACTTGAATACTATTTTTTGGCCTGTTTCATAATGATTGTTGTCGTAGCACATACTCATCTCTCTCTGACAATGGTCAAGGGTACAAGATGAAGAATTACATGATTCAAATCTCGGAATCATAATAACTTTATGGTTTAAAAGGCAAGCCTTAGTTTTGTTGTTAGCAGTGCTAGATTCTCTTTACCCCATTTTAAACATAAACCCACCAAATTGAAAGTCAAGCTAACAAAATAGCCTACGTATTTGTTGCTGATCTGAATTGTGCAAGAAATTGATGCAGTAGGTGGAAAGATCTTTAATAAAGGATGAAAACGTCTTTTGAAAGTTTTTTCCTACTTTCCAGTACATTTTAAAAGGAAGTTGAAGTTTCTAATTCTTGTTTCTGAAGGTGAGAAGGGCTTTGGCTTAATGACATTGAACTGATTACACCTTGAGGTGAACTTAAGCCATTCCAGTGATGTTATGTGGTTTGCATCCATCAGAAAACTTGAGCGTAGCATGGTTAGAAACTATTCACGCAGAGCTAATGAAATCAAGTCTTGTACATACACAGTATTCAGAAATAGCTGCCATTTGGACCTTGCATGGTAGTATGAAAGATACCTGTATACATAAATTGTATTGCTTTAATAATGCTGGTATAGCTGAAGTGATACAATAACTCCTAATTTTTCTCCTGTGTCAGTTATCTCAGGCCAAAGGGTAATGATGCTTTGTATATTTTATCAATGGCTATATTTCAATGAAAAAAAAGAGAACCAGTTGTGGATCCATAAACTTTTAAATCTGGCATTGCTGCATCTAGAAAAATAGTTGTACTAGATGCTTTTTCTGTTGGTGTGTGGTGACTTGTGGGGTTTGTTTAATGATGTTGTTGTTGTTGTTGTGTAAAGCCATAGTCAGGAATGCTCTTTGGGAATGAAGTCAGCAAAGTTAGCTAAACATTTTTTTTGTGCTCGGCTCTTCACTGCTGTCCCTCCAGCTATGGAATGGTTACTGGCTGCATGAGTGTTCCTAGTTTGTTTCAAAGCCAGTAAACCAGGTTAGATTAGATCGCCATCATAAGAGCTGGGTAAATTAGCCCATGCTGGGCCCAGGGCTTTCATACCTGGCCTGTGTCCAGGTCCAGAAGTGCCTTGTTAAAAGCTGAGCTTGCATGGCTCTGCATTCCAGGCACTTCTGTGACTGGTGTGAACGCATGCCCCACAACAGTTTTACCAATTGGACAATGCTTATTTTTTGTATTTAATCACCTAGAAAGTTTTTCCTGCTAGGGTTCTTGCTGAGTACGCATGTTTCCATTCCTTTCTCTGATTTTATTTTATTTTTTGGATTGTCTATAAAAGAGTGACCTTTCACTCTGTCAAATGTTCTTGCTATTAGATATAAAGCATATGTATTGGCATAAAACCTGCCATATATGGAATGAAAATTACTGGCAGTTCTTGAAACACATTCTGTGCATGAAAGCCTAATTGTGTGTTGGACAGTGGCGATTGTAAAAAATAATCTCAAATACTTGCGGTTGAAATCAATGACCTTTACTTCTGTGAGTGGTTGCATTGATACTGAGGTTGTCAAGTGCTAAGCCAAGCTGAAACTGTATATTGTGTGAAAACAAAGGTGCGTGCCAACACTCTGTGCCAACAAACAGCATGCTCTAAGTGAAGGTGAACGAGGAGACTGGTGAGGAGATTAGCAGGTTACGGCACAACAGTAAGAACTTGTTCACGTGAGAAAGGATTAATTCCTACAACTCTGAAGGAAATAGTTTGCTAAGATGCATTTGATTCATCTGAAAGGCTTGAGGAATTCCCTTGATAACCAGAGTACCTGAAAACTTCTCCATCCAACTTCCACAAGCTGGAAATGCTTTTGAGATACAAAAGTTAGAGACTGGGCCAAATTCAGTTTCCAGGATATTAATGACGTAGCCATCAATCTAAATGGAGTTGTAATGCTACAATGAAGACAATTGATCCCTCAGATACTACTGAGTGTTGAATGAAGAGTCTGTGTGTCTATCTTGTTTTGGGTTCAGAGCAAAGTCAGGGTGATTCAAAAGTAGTGTGTAAATTCACATTAGCTGCCCTGAAATTGCTTTCTGCTTGGCTGTTGTTGGTCACTTTGCATCACAGGGACACCTCAAAAGGCAAGTGCCCAGGGACTCCTAGTCAGGGTGGTGTGGGCAGCGTGCAAGTCATGTGCACCCAAGAAGTGTAGCACTCATCTTACCTCTGCAGACAAGCCTGAATGTGACTGCAGATGAGGAGTTAATTCAATGTAAATTTAGTTTAGTTCATTTAGATAGGGCCATGCTTAAGAAGAGGATCAGAGTAGCTTTGCTTTGCAGATGAGTTGTGGTTTTGCTTCCTTGCATAGTTTGTCCGGAATATAGTGACAAACCCAGTGCAACAAAGCCTGGTTCATTTCTGTAGCTTTGTGTGTTCCCAAGTACTAATGAGAGTTTGTTTGTTGGTGTTAGTAAGAAGTGTTAACAGATAGCTCTGAAAACTGAAATCTCCTGTTTGCCTCTTGCCTGGGCACAGTTGTCCCCAGCTCACCCTATACTGCTTCAAGCGAGACACTAGAGGGACGAGGAAGTGCTGCTCCAGGACTCTCTGTGCCCCTTAACTATTCATCCCTCTTCTAAGAGCAGAAGCAAGCATGATCTCTTCTCTCTGGCTGATCTCTTCTCTATGGTGACCAATGACAGAACCTGAGGGAATGGCAGGAAGATGTGCCAGGGGAGGTTTAGGTTGGACATTAGGAAAAGGTTCTTCCCCCAGAGGGTGCTGGAGCACTGGAACAGGCTCCCCAGGGAGGTGTCACAGCCCCAGGCCTGACAGTGTTCGAGAAGAGACTGGACAAGGCCCTCAGACACACGGTGTGAACTGCGGGGTTGTCCTGTGCAGGGACAGGAGTTGGACCCAATGATCCTTGTGGGTCCCTTCCAACTCAGGACATTCTACGATTCTATGATGGTAATTAGCAGCACCCACACTGTGGGGTTTGCGGTGCTGGTGTCTGTCTGTCCAGAACAGGACTGGTAACACCCATTGCTTTGCACTGTACCCTGCAATAGCAATCCCAAGTCAACATCTTATTCTTCCCTCCAAGCCACCTGGGTTGTCACCAGCAAAGCACAGGCAGAGAATGGATAGTTAGTGCTTGGGTTGAATTTATACGCACATAGCAAGAGAGTATGCAGTTCATGGACAACAAAATAGTGCTTTCTAAAATAAGAATAAATGGGAAACCCAGGAGGCAATGTGGTAAGTCCAGATCAAGAGCTTCGGTCTTGCTTATAGTACTCAGAAAGGCCTCTGCACCATTGAATCACCTGTATTCTGTTTTCATTTGCACCAGCATAGCCCTTGATTACTGCAGGTTTGAATTGGTGAGAGATGGCTCCAGGCCGAAGTCAGTTTTGTTTTAAGGTTTCTTCTGCCAAAATTTGGCCCTGGGAGCTTGTATTTGGAGTTATACAAAGTTTCATTTTATTATGGTATGTTTCCCCCTCCGTCCCCAGATTGGCAACCACTTATATGAATTTTGGCAGGGGCCGAATGATCTTTCACACTCAGCCTGTAATTTACAGCTACGTTTGGTTTTACATAATGTACAATTTCAACTTTGTCTAACATTTCTTCATGTATTGCGGAAGGCTTTCAGGTTTTATTAAACTGGCATATATAAATTGATTTTCCAGCTGGATTCAGTCATTTGGCAAACTCTGCACATTCTAACTACATATGAGCTAAATTACACACTCTAATAGTGTGTTTGAATTATTTTATGTGCAACATATAGTTGCGGGAGCATGTGGCAGTTTCCCAGGGCTTTGCCTAGCTAGAATTTTGCTCCTAGCTAAAGGAATTGTTACAGAGACATATAAATGTTTTAGTAAAAGAACAAGCAGGCTGTGCTTTTTGGTATGAGATACTCTTGCTAATTTGCACTTGCTAAGAAGAGGTATTACTGTCTCTCCATGACATGAAGAAGTGTTACTTAGGGCAAGTCAAAGTCTGCAAAATTGCCACTTGAGTTAAAGGGCTTTATGGTTATGAAGAAGAAAAGAGCTAGACTGGGGCACCTTCAGTGTCTAGGGAATTTCTTATACAAATAGAAGATCCATAAGAGGCAGAAGACTTTTGCAGCCTGGCCCACAACTGTTTCATGGCTGAATTCTGGAAAAATCGAAGGTATTTCTTGGATTTCCTCTTTGTGAAAATGAAACAAGATGCCAGATGAGACACCGTTCATGTCTGATGCACTCACTTCCCAATTTTACCACTCTTGCCCATTGAGAGTAGGTTTTAATCCCTGTGTAGCCTCATGTTTGCATTACTTTTTGTGAAGGATCAGAGTAGACCTTAATCTCAAACCATTTACCCAAAAATAAGGACTGGGGAGAGAACTGTGAACATTTTCTCATTGAAGACAGACAGATGACTTCAGTCCACATGAACCCCAGTGTACATGTGTGTTCTGAGATTTATGGCTGAGTTTTGAATTTTAAAAGTCATTTGGTGCCACCTGTGTGCTAACTAGAAGGCTTGGCCTGTCATGGGGGATAGCCACAAGATTTGGGATTTTTTTAACGACATTCACATTTACCAGAAAGCTTCAAATATCTCTGTTCAGAAGATTATCCTACTCCAGGGTGTAGCGTTCAACTCAGTAACAGGTATCTCTGTCTCATAATGGCGGTAGTCTTATTCTTAGGATGCTTTCATGGAAAGTGGCTACTGATGGTCACACCTCGTTCTGCTGGAGTCAACTTCTGGGGTCACCCAGGCCACAGGCAGATGCAGTAACTCGGAGGGGCAGTGCTGAACATTGCATTGTGAGGTTTTTTTTCTTTTGAAAAGGTTTTACTTTGCATCACAAATAATGTCACAACTGCAACCTCTTTTTAAGATGCAGTTTCTGGTTTTGAACATCTTTTGTGTTGAGATGCTGCAAGACTTTAATGTCAGGGTGAGAATTCTCTAACGGACATCCTCCTCTCCTACAATAGGCAGAGGAAGGGAAAGCAGTGTCCTAATATTGTCACCAATAATCTTTTAATTCACCAGATATTTGAGTTTTACTGGAGAGTAATGCATTTCCTTATTTCCTGAGAGATGGAATTAGCAATAAATTCTGCCACTACCTCTCAGAGTTCCGATTTTGTAGCCACTGCTCCTGTTACGGTGCTTCAGGTGTCAATTGTGCTATCTATTTACCACATGGCTAAACACATAGCAAGCATTATATCACTTTATTAGGCCACTAATATCTAAGAGCTTTGTTTTACAACACGGTATAAACAATAAATCATATGCTCATTGCAGTTATTCTTTATGTCAAGTTTTATTTCTACATCCCAGGCAGAATAAAGTGTTCAGTACAGTTTTCTTGTTATGTCTTTCCGCCTCCTCTGTTGTTATTAATAGACAGCGTGCCTGATTATTCTGCCAGGGAAGGCAATATGGGATAAATCATGGGCTCAGATGAGAGAATCAGAAAGAAATGTCTCAGTTCTTGCATGGTATTGATGACTCTGATCTTGTTTGGGAGAGCTGAGTGAAACACTAAGGACCAGATAGTCAAAGTTCAGCCAAAACTGCTTAGCCTAGTACTTCCTATTGAAAAGGGTCGTCATATATATAGCATGTAGCACCTGTAAACATGGCTCAAGGTATCACGTTGGTAAGAGGTCCTCATCAAAGATTTGTTGCAGTAAGTGATCACCTGTCGATCAATTCTCTGAACTAACAGCACGCTGTACAGTCCCAGACTATTCCTGGTAGAATGATTAGGAAAAAGAACAGACTTGTGGTAAAATTAATACATTTCTTTTTTAAAATACAAAAGAAAGTAGTATTTTATGTCACCACAACTTCAGCCATCTGCCATGCAGCATCTACAATTGTTGTCCATTAGAGCTTTCACCTTTGGTTTCCTGATACCAGGAAAAACCACAAAAGCTTGCTTAGCAGCAGCATATTGTTTTGTTGGCATCACTTTTATTCTTTTAGGAGAAGTAGAAAGCAGCCTTTACTTTCCCTTTCTCCTCTTCCACTGGAGGAGATGGGGAGAGGGGAGGGAAGAGAAACAAAGACATCAGCTGTGGGGATCTGGAATGCCTTCAGCTTGTCCTTTCACCTATAGCAGGTTTAATCCAGGCTGTAAAGAGAACAGTTCTTGCCTGCCCAATCTGTCCAGGGCCTTCAGCATGATATTCTTGAAGAGTCACTTCAGCCAACTATTGTAACAAAAGTGGCAAGGACTTTATCAGCCAGTTCCTTGAGAGAAAACTCCCATGACTGATGTTTCTCACCATAGGCATGGCCAAGCATACAAAACTTTCCTAAACAGGATTCACTGAAAGCCTTGAATGCCTGCCTCTTCAGTTATGGACACTCTGTTATGGAGTCACAATACCATGTTGCGCATCTCTCAAGACCTATTTCTTAATTGCTATCACGTCAGTTGACTTTCCAGTGGGTAGCTTTAACCACAGAGGGCTTATTACGAAACATCCCTTCAGGTCCCCAGGAAGGGGGACCTGAAGGAATGTTTCGTAATAATAAGCAGACACTAAGGATTCCAGGATCTTTCTTGCTAAAGATGAACTATTTTTGCAGGTCTTACAGGAGGCCATCAGCTCATCTTGCTGTCCAAAGCTATGACATCCTACAAAAAAAAAAAAAAAAAAAAAAGCAAAAAAAACCCACCAAAAAAAAAAAACCAAACCACCACCAACCAAAAAAACCCAACCCAACATGGTATAATCTGAATGTCATAGAGCATTAAAAATCTGTGTCAAAGTCTATATTTCTCTATATATTTTCTACTCAGTTTCCTTGTTTGTCAACTTTTACATGAAGGTAATTCGGTACCTGAACTGTTTCTGGCCAAGTGGATTAATGTGTGTATCAGACAGAAAATGCTGAACCTGATAAACCAATGCATATTTCCACAGAGCACAGACAGAACCGTTGCTTACATGATACAGATCTACAAGGCAGCAACACGGTTCTTCATCTATGTATTTATTCTACACTATGAGTTGTTTCTTAATCATTATATAGTCTTCAAGAAGAATACTCTGTCCTACAATGATCCTCTCTTGGATTTCTGTTGCGCTAAGGATTTTGCAAGGATAGGAGAAGTGAGTTGAATTCTTCTCTGTTTCTGTTGGCAGGTTGCAATTCCCCCTATGTATCTGGAATAGGACCTTAAACTGTCATTTCTTTGCTGGCAATGTCTCTTCCAGTTTTGTGTTTGAATGATGGTTTGGCAAAGGCTCAAAGTACGATTTTGTAAATGCCTGAAGTGAGCTGTCTGGTTGGTACTAAAGTTTATTCTGACTAATCACAAGCTCATCTCTTGCTCATCAGTTCTGGAGTGAAGAAATGGAAAAGGAGGAAGGCTGGGCACTTTGTTACAGTGTTGAACTATCCTGAGACTGCTCACAGGACAAGACTTGACCAGCTGTGTATCAGGACTGTAAGAAGCAAAAGTTACTATTTGGAAGAGTTTTCCTGTTGTCTTCCCTTATGTCTATGTGGAGCTGTGGGGAGAAGGAAAACAAAGGCTTCTCTTCAGAATACCATCTCCTGCCTGAGCCTAAAATTGGGATTGTCTATCCAGTCTTGCAACTTTGAAGGAAAGCGAGAACCACACTATCTAGTATGTAGATCTCGTTAGGACGTTACAGTAGTTGTTCCCTAATTCAGCCCTCTCTTTTCTTTGCAAGTCACTCAGAAAGGCATCCTGTTTTCAGCAGATTTTTTGCCAGACGGTTTAGGGGAATGTAATTTCAACCTCTGCTTTGTTTGCAGACTATCCACTCCATCTGTTAGTTGTTTGATGTTTGTGACGAGTGGTTTGTGGGCTAAATTGCATAAAGTCTTGTTCTTAGCAGGAATGAAACAATACACAGCTACACTCTTTTTTCTCTTCAGAAAAAGTCTGGCACATTGTTTCTTCCAGTCCTTGATTAGTTGCCTGAAATTTTTTGAGAAGACAATAATAACCAATGAATACTGAACAGTGATTAATATATGAATGCAATTGTTTTCCAAAGAAAATCATAATTCAAATAATTTTTACCATGAAAAGGAGGGAGCACAGTTGTATTGGGTAACTAGTGTCTATGAACATATCAGGGTAGCATGCCTTTCCCAAAGCCAGTAACATATTGTCCTGGTTTCATCTGAGATAGAGTTAATTTTCTTCCTAGTAGCTGGTATCATGCTGTGTTTTGGATTTAAGATGAGAATAATGATGATAATACACTGATGTTTTAGTTGTTGCTAAGCAGTCAAGGACTTCTCAGCTTCTGAGGCTGTGCCAGGTGCACAAGAAGCTGAGAAGGGACACAGGCAGGAGAGCTGACCCAGCTGACCAGAGGGATATTCCATACCATGTGATGTTATGCCCAGTATATATCTGGGGGTAAGAAGGAGGAAGGGGGTATGTTCAGAGTGATGGTGTTGGTCTTCCCAAGTAACTGTTACGTGTGATGAAGCCCTGCTGTCCTGGAGATGGCTGAACACCTGCCTGCCCATGGGAAGCAGGGAATGAGTCCCTTGTTTTGTTTTGATTGTGTGCATGGCTTTTGCTTTACCTGTTAAACTGTCTCTTTCTTAACCCACGAGTTTTCTCATTTTTATCCTTCCTATTCTCTCCCACATCCCACCAAGGGAGAGTGAGCAAGTGGCTGCGTGGTGCTAAGTTGCCAGCTGGGGTTAAACCACAACACGTATCTAGCCTTTATTTCTACAAGGCGTAGCTTTATCCCACCCTTTTTGTGGGATTTAGGAGCTGTGGACCCAACAGTCTGAAGGGTAAGAGTTAAGCTGTAGTGAGATGTGTGCAAAGTGGAATCTCTTCAGTGAAGGTCACTGTAAATAAAAACAGAAGTTTTGTTCAGTTGCAGTTACAGGCAGAGAAAGTCCAGTACACAGCAGAGGAGGTTTGGGAGCAGCAGCTTGCTCACTGGTAGAAAAGGATAAAGAGAGTTTGAAGATGATGCTGGTTTGGTAAATTGTGTTTGCTTACAAGGTGGCTTAGACCTTTGTCATCTTCTATAAATACAGAGACGTTATGGGCTGTAGAGATGATAGGCTGAGAATGAGCATGTGGGATTATTAAAGGCCACATCTGTTCAGTTTTGCAGCTGCTTCTAGTCCAAGCACCATTTCCCCTCTTCCCTTCCTCACCTTGCGTTGAGGTGCCTTGTGCCTCCCTTGCACTGCAGGGAGATGCTGACAGTGTGGTATAGAACAGAAGACGCATTGGGAAAGGAAAAATTCAACATTGACTAATGCCCGATTAAATCATATGTTTGGGATCTCCTGGGTCATGAACTGTGAGAACTTTCCATGAAAATTATGAGCCATAACTCAAGCAGGCAGCCCTGGGACAGTTGCACAGCTGCATGAGGCATGCAAACTATCCTTTTGCACTCCGGATTGATTTTTTTTTTTAATTTCCCACCCCCCCCACCCCCCTTTGTTTTTAACAGTAACCCTATCTGTGACTCGCAGGTAAAGCCGACAGTTGTCCCCCGGTCCCCGCTCTGGCACACACCCGGTAGCCCGGCCGACCCAAGCGGGCCCGGGCGCAGAGCAGCAGCGGAGCCTGCGGGGGACCTGCCGAGCCCAGCAAAACCCGGGGCCTGGCCTAACGCTGTGAGGTGTCTGGTCCTCTAGAGGGTGCTGACAGCACAACGGAGAGAGGCTTTGCCTGGCACAGCTCCAGCTGCAGGGGCGGGAATTGACTTTATGGTTCTTTTCAGATCTTTACCCCGTATCGTTCCCCAAACCTCCTTAAATTGGATAGTCAACGCTGCTTGCAGATTGCTTGTCAGCACCGTGCCTCCCGCATCAGGTGGAGAGCGGGACCAGCCAGCTCCGCTGCCTGCTGCCATCCGGAGAGATCGTTGCACCCAGGGCTGGGGCAGAGGGTGGTGTTTTGGGGGTATGATGGGGAAAGCCCCCCCTTCCTGCACTGGATGGAGGTCAGTGGCACCCTTGGGGTGGGGTGGCAAGTTTATTCCATGCACTCCTTCCCCGTGCGGGCAGCTGGACAGTAAAGTGACCTACCAGATATGCATGTGCCAAGGATTACGAGACCTACTTCAATGGGGAGAGAGCTGGAGGAGCAGTGAGGTGCTCTGCTGGCACCCTGTGATGCTGCCCTGCTCGCTCTGTGCAGCAAAGGAATGCAAGATGTACACAGCTGCAACAAATGTGTTTAAATAATTTATTAATCAAGGGGACTTACCTGCAGAAATATGGTTTCAAAAATCTCAAAGGGCTTTTCTCATCAAGAATTTCTAAGCTAAAGTAAAAAAAAATACTGTCAGGGATCAAATAAGACACTTTCTCTGTGTCTCGCTTCTCCCACACTGTTTATGAAAGGAAGGAGAAGCATGGCAAATGGGCAAACACATTAATCCCTTCCTGCCAAAATTTCTGTTAGAAAACGTCTCCGTCTCCTACCTTTACCATTAAACTGGCTGCTTTGCGGGATTGATTTGATACATTTATTCTATTATGGCAGAGCTTACAAAGAGTGAGAGAACATGAAATATAGTTCCCTAAAGAGATTTCTTGGTCAAGAAGGATTCTTACAGAGTAGCAGCAGAAAAAGAGTGCTAGCAAGTATGCTAAATAAAAGCAGATACCAATCATAAACAATTACATATGTGCTTAAAAATTCTCCTCCTGACATCTTTACATTTGCTGGTGGAAGTCACCTTATGAATATCAGCAGATGAATTATTCTATATGAGTAAGGAGTTGAAAAAGCAAAGGACATCTCACTTTTCCCTTTAACCTTGGGGAATAGAAGAGATCTGGCTCTTGCATCTCTTTTGAGAATACAGTCACTGCAAGGGAAAAACCCATATGCATTGGAAGGCTTCTGAATACATCTGAATAACAGGCATATCAATGAAATGCCAGACTTTGGCTGAACGATAACCCATATATGAATTGTACAGCATGCTTTTTACCTTGGATTTACGCTGAACTGCAAATCTAGCTTGACTGGGAATTTTGCACAGACAGACCAAAACACACTGGCTAAGAAACACATCTGCCTCATCCATTTGTATAAGCAAAGCTTAACTGATGGTCTCAAATCTGCAATGGAAACTAGGGATCTTTTTATATTCTGGCTAGAAGAGCATCCCTGTTTGTTTCTAGTTAGAACTAATGTCTTGTGATCATCCAAATATTAATTTGAAATAATATTTGTTATGAATGTAATTGCCTTTCTGTGATACATACTCGCTTGCAATTGGTCTGGCTTTTTGAGAAGGTCTTAATTATTCTCACTTCTTAGCTAAATAGTTTCTGTGCATAACTTCAAGCCTGCGGTTTGATTGCAAACTTTCTCCTTTGAATATTTGTTATGTGTCTTGGATATCTAAACATACAGCATGGTATTGTTTCTGGCTGCTGATTGTGTGACTCAGATTTTTAAACAGTAGATGGATAATTGGCAAGTAACAAACTCTCAATACAAATTAATCATTCTGGCATTATGGAAAATGCAGGATTCTGAAGGATTTCCAGAAATACCTACTGGCTATATGAATATTCTGAAATAATGAATAGTATTACTTACAGCCAACTGAAGTTTGGCAGTCATGCCAGCAAAATATTTTTGAATAAGGTTTATGCCTGTTTGTTTTGTTGCTATTCAGCTAGAACAAGTGCTATCACTTCCTAACTCATTATTAATTCAGCGTTGCCAAATCCTGTGATTTTTATCTCAAGTCTCGTGATACTTGGTGGTTTTTTTTTCCCTACAACTTCCCATTTCCAGAGACATTTAATTAGGTGAGAATCTCAGTTTTCATTTTTATAGAAGTAAGCTTCTACTCTTCAGACTGTGAAGAAGTTTAAAAATATGACCTAGGGGCATCCTGAAGAGAGCCACAAACCCCAGAAAAAATACAAATGAATCTAACTTTTTTCCTTTTTTTTTTTTTTTCGTCTCGCAATCTTCAGGTAGTTCCTCAAACATCCGATTACCAGTTCATGACTTTTGAATATTTTGGGATGGAACTACCCATAATGAATTTTTACCTTTCCTGTGCTAAATTTAAAACACTGACACATTTTCATCAAAAGGGAAGGACTGATCATTGTGGAGCCACAGTAAGGCCACACAGACAAAGTTCAAAGCGCTCCCTTGCCACCTGTACTCTAAGCTCAACCTAACTGTGATCTGAATGCATTTTTTGCTTCATGTGATTTTGCTGAAAGGTCGAATTCTTTGGTTCCCAGGCGCAATGAAACCCATTACACACTGTGCTATTACAAGGTGACCCTCCCTACGGCCTGAAATAGGAGACATGTTGCAGGATAACCTGCCATGAACAGTAAAAAGTGAAGCTTTGCATGACAAACCTTGTATGGTGTGTGCGAACATGTAGATGTTTGTAAGAATTTTTTTCATTTACAGAAACAGAGGAAATCATCAGACTTTTCACAGATGAATATTCCTTGAATATTCCTCCCCGGATACTCTCCTTTTTTTACTCAATCATGCATGAACCAGTCCCAGTTTCTGTGAATGTACTTGCTGTTTATAAGTGTTTCCAATAGGAAAAGTGTGCATACTGCTAGAGTAAATAATGTACAGTTGATGGGTTGTCCAAACTGTTTGATTAGGGTTTTTCAGAGCTGGCTGAAAAGCAGGATTTCCAGTTTGTGAGGGATTTTTTATTTTTTTAGAAAACTGACTTGGGTCCAACTGACCCAAAAACTTTTTTTTTTTTTTTTTTTTCATTTCCTAAGAACTGAAAAAAAATGCGTTCTGGAGACATTGGCAAGGGATGTCTCATATGGCAGTCAAACTGAGGAGAAAGTTGGTCTGATTTTTCAGCCTCAAAAATGTTTCCCAGCTGCCGAGCTGCAATGCCATCGTTCCTGTAACACAGCCCAGGCTCCCTCTGGCCCCGGGCAGTCCTGCCCATCCTCGTCCTTCTGCCCCATCATCCTCCTCGCTACTGTACCTCTGGTGGCTGCCCAGGGTAAGGGCAGCACCCAAGTGGGAGAGGGAGGCAGCTCCTGCCCTGGCCTGCAAGAAGACATTTTTTAGCCAAGGATGAGGCTTTTCCTTCCTCCTCAGTAGGGACTTTCTAAGAAAATTGATGATGAAATGGACGACTGGCACTGCTCCTGCTGTTCATGCCTAATCTGAAGGCTCCAGTCTTATTGGGCTTTGGATTTGATTTTGGCATTTGCTATAATAGTAGGGCATGATTAACATGGATAATTAACAAAAGAAAGTGACTTTGTCATGGAGCACAAGGCCGAAAGGAGGTCTAGCTGAACTAAATGCAAACACATTTATTGCCCTGACCTGCATCTCAGCTTTGACCTACGTGACATTTTCTGCCTCCAGACCCTCTCTTGAACTCGTGAGAAGTTTTGATCCTGCTCTGGCCATTGCAGCTGCAATGGGAATAAACAAAATATTACTAGCAAAGGAAAGGCACCATAAAATAGCCTATAGTGGAAAGAAATTAAAGATAAGGAGAGCTATGAGAGAGTCACTGTTGAAATGCGCATTTCACCGACAGGACATTCGCAACAAAGAATGATAAAAAGGAGGAGGGAACGTACCCTGTACACAGGGAAAGTCGTGAGCTTTCTTCTAAGTGCAGGAAAAAGCACCATGCCGGACAGAAGGCCTGGAGCCCTGTCTCCTGCTAAACTGCCCCAAAACATGGATGATCTCATCTCGAGTGGCTTTGCCTGAGACCTTTTCCCCTCCAGCCAGCCTATGTTCGTGACTGGGCTGTGTGATGACAGAGGGACGTTGATTCCCTCTTACCGTGGTGACAACCACCTGCGTGCTGGCATGCAGATGCCTGCGTCCTCACTTGATGAGTCAGGAAATTCTCCCTTGTCCTCTGTGCATAAGTCAAAAAAGTGCTGATTGAATGTCTTTTTGGATTTGACTGGAGTATTTGGGAGATTTCTTTCCAGTCAAGAAAAAAAAAAAAGGCAAACCAAAAAGCCCAAACCACATTGCCAGATGCTACACTGCTAGCATATCATAAAACAAAGAAAGCAGTAATTTTGTCACAGTTACATATGGTACAGGGCTGACAGAATCAGGCTGAGGAATCAGAGGCTTCAAAGAGGCCAGGAAACAGGCCGTGCAATAAGCCTATTTTTTTAAATATTATTATAGATGGTTAAGAATGTGAATTTGTATCACAAACAAGAGTTCCAGAGTTCTCTTCCTGATCAGGGACAAAACTCAATTTTTAAATGGGAAATGTCGAAAGTTGCTGGCCTGATCTGTGTCCCGTGCATCAACCACAGTGACTCATGGAAGCTGCGGTTCTCGTGATCTGCTCTCCTCCAGGGCTGGCGCTCCCCATTCAGATGACTCTTTCCATCATAAGCTGTGGGAGTTCAAATAAAAAGAATACTGTGGTGCACTGTGGAAAATGTGCTCAAGCCCAAGAGCCAAAGAGGAAGGAGAAGGGGGGCTCACAGCTCTTGAATTACCGCTTCCATGAGACAATAGGACTAAGAAGATGACTGGAAAATGAGGCTGAAAAGAGACACTATAATTGTTGTTACAACCGCTTTTTGTGATTTGTGCTAGCACATCCTGGAGCTAAAAATTTTTACTTTTTGTGATGGGAAATCAAAAACTTCTGAGAAAATCAAAACTTTCTCATGGAAAGTGCATTTGGCAGAATTTGCATTTTCTTTTAGCAAAAACAGTAACGCTTCAGTGGGCTTTCTGATCCATTCTGCTTCCCATATTTAGCCCTGTTTCAAGTGGGACTGAGCACAGGGTGCAGTTACTGCATCCACAAGTATACTTATATAGATGGCTAATTAACCAACTTGATCAGCTGGCACTGGCACTGGGCTTCCATCTGCAAATGTGCTTGCAATTCTTTTTGAAAATGCTGCTTTAAAAGTACTAGCTCCCAAGAGGCTTAACAATAAGAATAGCACGATATTTTGAGTGATGACATATGGTGTCCCTTCTCTTCCCTCTAGCTGAAGTTCTGAGCCTACATACTTGTCAGCCTGATATAGCAAACCAGAAGAAACCTAGTGGAATAGATTTGCCAGGATTTCAGGCTTTTGTGTGCAAGCTCCTGTACCGAAATATATAACTAGAGTGTTCGGTAGTCACAACAAAGCTCGTTCTGGAGTTGCGTAGCCTCTAGAGTTAGACATCCGCACAGTGTGTAAAAATGGGTCCCTTTATGAGTTCCTGGTCTAGTAGACTTGTAAAAATAATTAATAGGGTATCCACCATGTCGTACCTCTCTGCTTGGTCTGTGACACATGCCAGCTCTTGCAGTTCTGTCAAGCTGAGTGGGATCTAGGGATTTTCCATAAGCCCTAGCTCTGCATGGGAGTCTCCAGTCTCATTTTGAAGAAACCTCCCCACGCCTTATAGAGGTATTTTGAAAGGTGACTCAGGTGAACTTGAAGATTCAGAGTATTCAAAGTATTACCCTCTCTCTTTCCTGTGGGCAGTAGCAGAAAGGGTGAGGAGAGTCTTTCTGTAGCTGGTGGCACAAAGTCCACACTGACTGCAGCATCCTGTGCCCTCTCCTCTCTGTAAGTGGCACTTCCCTTCTACATGGCTCCTTCTATCATGAGTGGCACCAGTTCAACCAGATAGGAGGATGGTGTGTTATGGAAAATGGAGTTCTTCTAAAAAACCAAGTGTTTTTATGGGGAAAAAAAAGCAATCTATTAAGTGCCCTATTTAGCCACAGAAAGCAATGTACAATCCTGCCTTTGCTAATGCCATGGAGGAAGTAACTTCCCATGCTGGCTTTTTTCTTGTGAAATTTCTTGTGCTGGGTGTTACACTGTATCTTCTCTTCCCTGGGCAATAGCATTTTAAATATAAATTACACTAAATAGCAGAACACCATTGGACACGCAAGATCATTTTGTTCCTCTGAAAGCTGGAGAGATCTGCTGTATACTCCCGTAATATCTCTGATACACAGTGAGTGTGCCACCAATAGCTGGGGGAGGCTACTAACCATACCCTTTCTTACGGTTATTCTCTTGTCCTCCAAATCTAACGTTACATTTTATGTTTGACATGGTCCCAGAGCTTCTTCAAGAGCTTTATGAAATTCAAAGGAGAAAGTGCCTGCAAGTGTAAAACTAGAAACAGGAGATGACCAATGCAATCATTTGGCCTTTGACCAAGAGGCGCCTCCATTGGGGGTGACACTCAGGTTTCCCAGTGACCGGAGAAGGCTGACAGGACAAAGCAGATCATTTGCATTGACCAGCTACTCTGAGTGACTGGGAACACAGGCTGAAATGGCAGTTTGCTTGTTTTGCAGATATATGGATTACTTAATCAGTGTAAATTAATGGTAGCATCTTAATATTTTTTCTGTGCTGCACTGAGTAGCAATGGAGAACAGAAATATATGGATGACAGGCAAAACAGAAGAAACTTGAAAATAAGGAGGGAGAGATTTGAAGTGGCTTATAAAAGACAGTGGCTTTTGTCCTTCTAAAGGAGAGTGACTTTTAGTTGTGAGTTTAGAGGTTTGTTTTCTGTTCTTTACACTGAAATGGTGAGTCTTATTTGGACCACAAAGCTTCTAAGGTGAAAAAGCTTCTGACAGTGAAATGCTACCATAAGAATAAAGGTAATAAAAACTGAAGGGTAGAGAGGGAAAGAACGTATTTTCTAGACTTTGCTTCATGTAAATGAGTGACTAAAACTTGGAAAAGATAACTTGCTTAGCATTTTCATCTCTTCAGTTCACAATGAACACCCTCAAGCTCTCCATAATTCTTTTAGATAAATTGGGACACATCCAAGTTAACCATGCAGATATTTCTAGAATGGAAAATTTTCAAGAGTTCAATGCAAATAAGAGAAATCAGGAAGCAGCAGAGGGCACATACCCAGATTTGCAGCTTGGGAGACAGGGTGGAGGAGAGGCAAAGGGCTTGGAAGGAGGCACATGAGACCACAGTCACTTTCTGTGCTTGATCTGGTAGTAGAAGTTTTCCTGATCCCTTTTTGTCAGATAACTGGATTTCTCAGCTGCAGGGTGGAAAAGCTGATGAGTGAGAGCAGTCTTTGGGAATCACTAGTATTGGGTAGCCCAAGAACATTGAACAACAACTGTGTATTTTTCCTGTTCAGGAGTGATTTCATCCAGCTGTTCCTTAGTTTGTTAAGGCATTCAGTGTTTTCTCTGCAGAGTTGCCTTTTTTGTTTTATCTAGGAGTTGATGTTGCAGAGATATAAATTACCATCAGGGAAGGGAAAGTATGGAAAAGTTACCTAAGCTTTTCAAAACTAGCTCAATTTTATCAGGCTTTTGTTTTAGAACTGGAGGTTTGGTGAGGTATGAATATGCCTTTTCTGGAAGGGATCCAGCAGGCCCTTATTTTGGTGGCAAATGGTAAAAGCCAGGGCCCTGGGCTTGGGTGTTATGTGGAGACTTGTGTTTATGCACACAGTCGCACATACCATCAGGAAGAAAACAGCAATGACTCAATCAGCAAAATTAACTACATGACCAGCAGCAAAACTCACAGAGTTCCCCCTGCCTTTCCTCTGTTACATGAGTTTCCATGTTTTGGGGAGGAAAGGAAAAAGAATAGCTAATGACCTTGGATGGTTCATTCTGCAGCAGAAAATGGAAAATAAGTCTGTATGAGAGTTTGGCACTGGCAGAACAGTGGATGCAGAGGCAGCTGAAAAGCAACCCTGGAGTTTGGTTTATTTTGATTTAAAACCTGTGAGGAGTGGATACTGTCATTTGTGTCATTATTTTTTGTTGCTTGCAGGGGAAAAATAAGTTAGGCCCAGATTGCTCTCTGGCTTGTCCTACACTGGGAGCTTGAGGAGCCCCACAGGAACAGGGCTTACCCTTGCTACCTCCTCTCTGTCATCCACAGCTGCTCTTTCATACTGCTTTGCTGTTTTCCCTGGAGGGAAAGGGAAACTACTGGAGACTCCTCAAGGGACATTGGACCTTCTTTCTTTGCGGCTGGAGAATAAGGGGGAAAAGACACTGGACTACTTTTTTCATTCTTTCCCCAGTCCCAAAGAGAGAGAAGCATATGGGGTCTTCACCCTTCCTCTCCTTCAGCACAAGGTGGAAGCTGGGAGCACAGCTTGTGCCTCTGGCTTGCTGGGGAGCACAGCTCACAGCACTTTGAGGAGGTTTCTCTCGTTATCCCTGTGAAGGGTGCTGGGGGCAAGGGGAGCCTGGCTACAGCTCCCTCTGGGTGGTGGTCGTGGCTCCAGTGCCAGCTGAGCACCAGTGGAGGAACACTGCTCGGGGACCAGTCTGCACATAGCCAGGTAGAGATGCAGGGAACCCAGCCACCACGTTAACTGCTGTTCATGCACTTCACATATTCAACGGTCTTGAAAAGTACAGAAACAGCCTCTGTTCCAAGCTGTCCCTTTTTGTGTCAGGTAATTTAATTTCTTCCTGGAGGGACCAATGTTCAGATGATGAAAAGCCTTTGTCTTTGCATGGGGCTGTGTGAGATAGTAGCAGATGAAATCTCCCAGAATCAAAGAAAACATGACCACCAACTAGGTCCAAGTTACCATCCTTTGGATTTCTGTGCAGACGGCAGCTGTCCTGCTGGTGCCCTTTCCAAAATCAAAGCCCTCCACTCTGACAGCCAGTTAGTGGGACTACAGCTGCCTCTTGGAGAGGAGTGAAACAAGCTGGCACGAGTTATCTTGTGTTCTCTCAATGGAAAGTTACATTTTCATTCTATGACAGCATCTACTTGGGATACTAAAATAACTTTCCAGTGCCTAATTAAGCTTCCACTTCCTTATTGGGAATAGGTGATGGTACAGAAAGACTGAGATCTGCCCAATGCAAATAAGTGGGTAGTCAAGGGATATGAACCAAGAATCCCAACTCCTTGGTCCCCCCAGACCTATCACAATTTGCCTGGTTGTAGGAACAGACACCTGTGGTGAACTGACATTTATTCAGGGTTTGAGGCCCCAACCTAAGGAAAGCAAACTGCAATGCTTTAAATATTTTTTCCCTGTAGTAGTCTTTAAAAAAAGAAAAAAGAAAAAAGAAAAAAGCTCCCCACAATTATTTTTTCCATTTTTTAAATGAAACAAGTAATTTAATTTTTCTTTCCTTTTCTTTTTGATGTAGTCACCTGTCCTGGGAACAGAGGAAGGTCAGAAAAAGCATGACAGTATTCCAGAAATAAAAGTTATTTTCCAGAGACTGTGGAAAAAAAATTCCACACAGTCTTTAGCAATTCTTTTCTATTGTTCTAGTCAATATACAGGAGATGACAACAAAGTTCAGCCCTAGATTCTGAATGTACACTTCTACTCTGATGAGTCAAGCGGTTTAAAATAGTCATTCCCTCCTCCAGCTAATCCTTCTTCCAATCCAGTGCTGTCTTTATTCACCATTTTCAGAAACTGTGCGATGGATTTGTTTGATTGATCAGACCAATCATTGCCTCCAAAAGAAGTTGTAATGGAGAACTTCCCTCTGGTTTTATCTATGAATGGATTGTAAAGAGATCAAGCAAATAATCTGGGGTTTACTATTGGTCACTGTAAGCTCTGTGTTGTTCTTCATAATACAGGCAGTGGTTACAGTCATGCGTATTTTGTAAGTATAGGATTATGTGTAGCTATTCAAGTGTAATCTCCAAACAGTTAATTTTTCAGGCATATTTATCTATCTGTAGAAAAGCTTTTAGCTCTTCTGTTATATACTTGGCTTTTACAGAAATGTTTCTTCACCAAAGTTGATAGAGCTACTCTTGATATGTATCAGGACACGTTAGGATCCTCTAGTTTAATACTGGCTTTGTGGAACTAATCGGGTCATCACAAGGTTGTGTCAAGGCTACAAGTAACTTCTTAAATTGTGAGCATTGTGAGACTCCTGAACTAAACCTTGGAGGAAGAAGGCCCATTATAGAGGTGTGGACCTAGTTGTATTTGTGCATAGAAAATATAAGCAGGGGGATATGTGACCTTGCAAAAGTAGCATTTAAGTTAAATAAAGTCACTCAAACCAGGCCTTCCCTGTCAAGGAATTTGTTCTTACCTCTCTCGTAAAAAAAAAAAAAAATATATAAAATAAATAAATAAATAAATAAATAAATAAAAACAACCAACTCAAAGCTATGTTAACAGAAGGCCTGACTACTAATTCATCAAAATATGTTGTTTGGTGGTTTGTTGCTTTTTATTTTATTATTTTTAGCATCTTAAAGCTTGTCTGACCTTTGCACCGAATGCACTAAATAAAATTAAATACAGAGTGGACTGGAGTATCTGTTCTGGCTACTGATGGAGTTATTCTGTGCTTGAGTGAGCCTAATTTCTTACTGATAAGAAATTGAGCTGTCAAAAGCTAAGAAGTTTTTATACTTTTCTAAAGATTAACTGCAAATTAAATAGCAAGGAAGTCAGATCACTTTGCTGAACAAGATTTTAATTTCTCCTGAGTGGTTTCCTTGAGCGGAGTATCACTTTGGAGGAGAAATTTTCATCTTGCCAGGAGAGGTTTCCAGCGTATTACATCAGACAGAAATTTAGGTGGTTATAAAATGAAACCTTACAAATAAGTCCTATATTTCCTTTGTAATGGTATTACTTGGTAAAAATTAGTGTTGAATACACACTAACTGTACTTAGAGGACTGGTTGTCTACTGATTAGGATGTAGGGCTAAAACCTAGGAAACTGGGGATGATGCTCTGGGCTTGGTGATTTTGTCAGAAAGCCGCCATTGTTTTTAGGATTCACACCCCAGTATTTATTTGCTTGACCCCTTGTTTCTTACCTTTTTGGAGCCTGAGAGAGACTCTGGAACCGTGAAATTTAATTCTGGTACCAGCAGCCCAGGCAACAGATGCCAAAGGGAAGTGAGGTGTTTTTAACTTCCTCCCTTTCTGTGCATCAAGCACAGGCTGACATGGAAGGACCTATGTCAGATTGGGATTTACAGCCCTGCAACCTTTTCTGGAGTTCAGCATCTGTATTGTTCCTCCCCAAAAGGGTGGCAAAATCATTGTTTCTTTTCCTTTTCCTTTTCCTCTTCTCCCTCTCCCCCCACTCCATCATCTCCCTCTCCATCTCCATCATCATCTCCATCATCTCCTCTTTCAATCTTATGGTTAAAACTTGAGAGCCATGAAACATGGACTCCTGCTCTCCTCTCCTTTCTTCTTTTTTTTAATTTTTTTTTTTTTAAGTTTTCATTCTAAACAGAGCAGAAGCTTCAGCTAATCCCACACCCTCTCCTCTTCATACAGACCACTAGCAGCTGGGTTTCTTATCAGAAGTCTCCAACCAGGAACATCTCCCACATTCCAGGAAACAGCCCAGCTGCCTGGCTATCGGCTCCTCTGGGAAGGGCGCTCTTCAGCCCTCCTGCCAGATATCCAGCCGGGCAGGACAGGGTTCAGGTCCATGGGGAAGGAGAAGGGGAAAATAAGGAAGAAGGGTGAGAGTGACTCTACAGCTTAGTGGGTAGGACGTGCCTCTGGGGAGATGGGCGACAAATCTATCGTAGTGAAATTGCTGAGGAAGGCATTGGATTTGGGTCCTGCTCTCTAATCCTGCTTTCCTATTCTGACTGATAGGCTGGTATATAAAAGGCAGGTGCTGCCTTTGGCTGTGCTTCAACTGTTTGGAGTGCTACAGATTGATTCTGATTGCACCAGGGGATGAAGCTTTACATGGGAAATCAGCCTAGGAGAAGCGTGCTGATGGGCCTGGGAGGCCCACCACTCTGGAGTTAACCCCAGATGTGTGCAGATGTGGCAGGCACCAAAGAAAACTCTGCTGGCAGAAATATCACCATACAGACTTTGGAAACCTGTGGTCTAGATGTGGACTTGGAGACTCAACCTACTGTCTCTGGGTATATAAACTCATTGTGGGTGCTCATGGATCTGGCTAAACCTGTGTATGCCTCTGATTTTGTATCTGTAAAATTTGGAAACTGCTGTACCTAAAACATGAGGATAAATAAATATGGTTTAAACCAGACCTTCATGAAGTTAATGTAAAGATACTCGTGAGTTTCGCAGGCATTGGAGCAGCTCTTGTAAATAATTGCAAAAGCACTTCAGGATCCTTCTGATGGAATGTGCTACAGTCATGGTGAGTATCTAAAATATTTGTTCTAATAAAAAATCCATGCTACATTTTGATGGGTAGCCTATTTTATTGGTAGTAAGAAAATACTTGCATGTGCTTAATTAAAATAGCATGAGAAACAGGGAGATATAACAACAATGCTTGTCTGCTTAACAAGTTGTGGTGGTGGCTACAGCATGTACCAAACGTGTCCACGTTTGCGTGAACTCAAGTGGCGTTATTACAGAAACAGTCACTTTCTTTAGAAGAGTACCCATTTGCTACTGCTGCTTAGTGAACCCAGCACTACGCCAGAATCCAGGACGGCTACGCTCTGGTGCCGGCTCTGTCACGGGGTTGCTGAATGGTCTCGGTCCCGTCACTCCTTCTTGCCTGTCCAACTTTCTGTGAAATGAAATTTTATTTAATATCTTTTTTTTTTTTTTTCAAAGTGCTTTTCCAGAGCTCTCTGTAAGCGCAAATGATTTGCTTTGTTTGCAAGAGAAGATGCTCTCTGAGGCCAGGCACTGCAAGAGGCCGCGGGGTGCACTAGAAATACAGCCCAACGTAGCCCTGGTCCAACAGAGCGTTGGGGTGCGTGTGCAGCCCCAACTCCCGAGGGGTGTCACTGCCTCAGTGCCTCACATTTTGCTGCTGCTGGAGACCTCAAACAGCAGAAATGAGAGCAGGCATCTGCTCACATCAAAAAGAGGGAAAGAGTAAATTTTCGCCAGTGAGACCTGTTTTACAAACACATGCAGAGGTGGGTCTGTGGTGTGGGAAGCTCAAAGGCAGGCACAGCCAGAAAGTGGAGAGAAGGTAGTTTGGAAGAAAAATCAGGAAAACGTAGGACTCATAACAACAATAGTGTTTGCTTTCTTTTGACTGCTTTCCTGGAGTATACTTAGACTGTTACCTAATTTTTCATGTATGTTAGTACCCGCAGAGGCTGAATGGAAACTATCTGGGTGCAACAGTGACTGAGGAGGAAAAGATTACCTCAGGCTGAAAAATAATATAATATTTTTTCTTATTGTATCCTACTGTATCAAAAATATCTTTGAATTTTTCTGGTTTCTTATTGTCTGGTTAGATCATACACAGCACCCATTGTATGTTCTAACCAGTCTTAATTCATTGCAAATGTTCAGCCCTAAAACTGCTTGTGTTTCCCGTCCCACTGTTGTAAAAGTAATTGACTTCATAGGGTTATTATGCATTTGCCTAATTATTGATATTTCTCTCCCTGTATGATGCTAATTTAACTTTTACTTTTTCCATCTTGGATTCATTCCTGGTTTTCTTGTTTACTTTTTTGTGCTGGCAGTATGTTGGCTTGGGCTCCAAGTATCAAATTTAACTGTGACAGGGTCTCTATTCAATTCCAAAATTATTTTCCATTCTTTATTTTCCTCAGTATTGACATGGGACACAGTTCCAATAAACAGTTCATATAGCGTAGTATTTCTGATGACATATGCATTTCTGCAAACTATATTTTTGTTTGTTTGTTTGTTTTCAGCTCTGCATATATTCTCATATGCAGAAATTGTATTTGTGGGATATTTAGTAATATATCTCCCATAAACCAAATTTCACCCGAGTTTATTGCTTACTGGTTGCACAATTGTTCTTATTAAAAAAAACCCTCTAGTTTTTTGAATAACATTCTGTGTACCTCACCTTCAGTTAGTTTTACTATGTGACCCTGCATAATGAACCCCCCCCAGTACCTCAGATAACTAGCAATGTGCAACTGCTCAACTTCTAGAAGGGTGTTGGGAGATATAATGCATTAGCTTTGGAGTACGCAAACAGCTCTGCTTAGCTCAAATATAAGACAGTCCAAATAATTCAAAGATAAGGAAATACAAAATGGAGGCTCTTACTAGCAACACAGGGTTGTGAATTAAACAGTGGACCTCGGGGTTGTTTTCAAATCTGCTACCTAGAAAATTTCATTGGGCTTTTTTGTCTGTTTGCAAAAATACACGTGAATATTATAGTTGTCTGGACTTCTGTACTTGACATGCTTGGTAGCCATCGCTCAGGTTTACACTGGCTCTGAAATGAATGTATTCAGGAGCTTGTGAATTTTGCGTCCAGTCTAACAGAGGTAAAATTGAGTATTGCACATTTAAATTTTGTATTTTGAAGGTGTAAGCAGGACTTAACTGATCAAGAGCCTTGTGATGGACCTCTGCACAGTGACTGGCTAGAGAGTAGTAAGTGTCTGAAGCTGGAATTTAGAATATCTTCTGAATGATGTCATCTTCTCAGTGAACATGATCACTTATGTCATTTACTTGCTGCTTTTGAGCAAGGGAAAAAATCCCTAGTAAAAATACAAGTCTGTTCATGAACAATTCATAAATAGAGAAGGGAGGTAATGTCTTATTAAATAAGTGACACCAAATAACTTGCTCCGCCCACTTTTTTCCAGCAATATAGTTAACTCAGTCAAATTGCATTTCCTGACATTTAATGAGTAATTTCTTGTGTATACATTTAACCAGGAAAAAACAGGAAATTCACGTCTATGGAGAAAGTCAACAAAAGGCCTGTGTGTTATGACAAAGTTAAAACTGCAGTAGGAACTTTAATATATACATTTCCTGGTTTCTTGTTATATTAACTATGCATCCTTTGCTTGCCATTATTTGAAGCCCAAGGCTTTCACAGCAGGTGCATGAAGTTAAGCTTATGTCCTTGTCAGACAGACACTCAATTAAGTAGTCTGATTTTTCAGAAATACTGGATATATTTCACCTCCCTTTTGCTGAAAAACTACATTTTGAAAAATCACATCATAAGTATTGAATTTAATTTACTGAGCGGCAGCTGGTTTTAAACACTGGGACTGCCGGGAAAAAAAAAAAAAGTTCGGGTTATTTTGTGAGAACAGAGTGTGCTGCTTTTCTTCAGTTTATTAATGCATCTGTGGTCAACCTGGTAGCAGAGGTTGTCTTTGTGCATGGCTACCATTGGATGCTTTGGAGATGTGGGCAACAAGTTATGCAACAATAAAATAACTCCTTATCTTGCTAGTGTTTGAATCTAACAGCTTTCAGGCAGTGATGAGTGTGTACTGTGTAGCATACGTGCTATAGCCCCTCCAAAATGAGGTTTGGTTGTTGGTTTTGATTTTAGCATACAATACTGTGAAAACATTTTTCATCCACTTGGTCCCTGGGCTTCATGGCAATGAGCTACATCTAGGGCATCAGATGGGTCATCCCCAAATCCCCATGAAACACCTCCCAGCTTGTTTTCTCAGGGTGTTCTCTGCATGTGGTAGCTTTGTGGGCTGTAAAATCTGTGGCCCACAACAGGAAGAATGATTCGTGACTTTTGCTGTACAACTACAAAGGACTTGCATTTATGTGAAGGGCTGGTGTTACCTGCAGTGTTGCTGCATGCTTCTGGCATCAAAGGCCAGAATATTACTAGGCACACCATGAGGAATCTATACCCATGGGTGTCTCTGTGAAATGGAGAGAAGAGGTCAAAAAACGCATCCTCAGCCCTCAGTAGCTAAAAAAGTGCTCTGATTTGCTGCTGGCGTGCGTGAGGCACACACCGACCAGCCCTTGGTACTGGCTGCAGAAAAAGCTTGCTTTGTAAGGTATGACAGATGTAGTGCTCTCAGGAAATGGTACAAATACCAAGAGATTTAAGCAAAATGAGCTATAATAAAATTATTAAAATAAGTGGTACAAGTTCAAATGGGTCTCAGCAGTTCCTGTTTCAGAGTGGAACTGTGGAGACTTTTAAGCACTGGAAGAGTGAAGTCATGACACAGCCTCTTGATGCAGGTATTGGGGCAAGGAAGCAAAGTTGTCTTTCCACCAGTCTTGGTAAACTTGTGATAGGAACTACTTAACAGAGATGGGGTGATCTTGGATTTTTTTTTTTTTTGAACGTGTCACTAGCCCTCAAAGAATGCTGAAATGAAACTTGGGCACTTCCTCCTTGTTGTCAAATCATATTGATATTGTAAGAGTCCATAAAATCATAGAATGGTTTGGGCTGGAAGGGACCTCAAAGATCATGGAGTTCCAAGCTCCTTTCCACCCTAACCCTAACCCGTGGTTCCACTAGACCAGCTTGCTCAAAGCCCCGTTGAACCTCGCCTTCAACACTTCCAGGGACGAGTTATCCACAACTTCTCTGGAAAACCTGTTCCAGTGTCTCACCACCCTCATGGTGGTGAATTTCTTCCTTATATGTAATCTAAATCCACCATCTTTCTGTTCAAAGCCATTACCACTTGTCTCATCTTACATGCCCTTGTAAAAATCCCTCTCTAGCTTTTTTATAGGCCCCCTTTAGGTACTGGAAGGCTGCTGTAAGGTTTCCCCGGAGCCTTCTCTTCTCCAGGCTGAACAACCCCAACTCTCTCAGTCTGTCTTCATAGGAGAGGTGCTCCAGCCCTCTGATTATCTTCGTGGCCCTCTTCTGGACTCAGTCTATCAGGTCCATGCCCTTCTTATGTTGGGGGCCCCAAAGCTGGACACAGTACTTCAGGTGGGATCACACCAGAGCAGAGTAGAGGGGGCAAATCACCTCCTTCAACCTGCTGGCCCTGCTCCTTTTAATGCAGCCCAGGGTACACGTGGCTTTCTGGGCTGCAAGAGCACATCGCTGGCTCATGTTGAGCTTTTCTTTAACCAGCACCCTCAAGTCCTTCTCTGCAGGGCTGCTCTCAATCCCTTCCCCACTCAGCTGGTATTTGTGCTTGAAATTGCCTGACCCACATGCAGGACCTTGCACTTGGCCTTGTTGAACTTCATGAGGTTCACCTGAGCTCACCTCTCAAGCCTGTCAAGGCCCCTCTGGATGGCATCCCTTCCCTCCAGCTTGTCAACTGCACCACTCAGCTTGGTGTCATTGGCAAACTCGCTGAGGGTGCACTCAGTGCCACTGTCCATGTCACCAACAAAGATGTTAAACAGCACTGGTCCCAATACCGACCCCTGATCCGTTCCATGATCTTGCTGGGCACAGAGGTGAGACTGAGTGGCCTGTAGTCCCCTGGGTCATCCTTTTTTCCCTTTTTGAAAATGGCATTGTGTAGCCCCTTTTCCAGTCAGTGGGAACTTCTTGGGGCTGCCACAACTTCTCAAATATGATGATATGATGGATAGTGGCTTGGCAACTTAATCTGCCATTTCCCTCAGGACCCGCAGATGCATCTCATCAGGTCTCACTAACTTGTGCACCTTCAGGTTCCTTAGATGGTCTCAGACCTGATCTTCTCTGGCAGTGGGCGGATCTTCATTCTCCCAGTCCCTTCCTTTGCCTTCTGCGATTTGGGCAGTGTGGCTGGAGCACTTGCTGGTGAAGACTGGACGAAAAAAGTCATTGAGTACCTCAGCCTTCTCCGTATCCTGGATAACCAGGTCTCTTGTTTCCTTCCAGAGAGGGACCACATTCTTCCTAGTCTTCCTTTTATCGCTGATGTACCTATAGAAGATTTTCTTGTTGTTCCGGGCCAGATTTATTCTATCAGGGCTTTAGCTTTCCTAACCTGATCCCTGGCTGCTTGGGCAATTTCTCTTAATTGCTCCCAGGCTACCTGCCTTTGTTTCAACCTTCTATAGGTGTCCTTTTTGTGTCTGAGTTTGTCCAGGAACTCCTTGTTCATCTATGCAGGCCTCCTGGCGTTTCTGCCTAACTTGCTCTTTGCTGGGGTACATTGCTCCTGAGCTTGTAGGAGGTGATCATTGAATATGAACCAGCTTTCTTGGGCCCCTCTTCCCTCCAGAGCTTTATCCCATGGTACTCTACCAAGCAGATCCCTGAAGAGGCCAAAGTCTGTTCTCCTCAAGTCCAGGGCAGTGAGCTTGCTGTGTACCCTCCTCACTGTCCTAAGAATCTTGAACTCCACCATCTCTCAGTCACTGAAGCCAAGGCTGCCCTTGAGCTTTGCGTTCCCCATGAGTGCCTTGTTGCTGAGAACAAAGTCCAGCATAGGACCTCTTCTTGCTGGCTCATCTATCGCTCGGAGAAAGAAGTTATCATCAATGCATTCCAGGAACCTCCTGGATTGCTTATACCCTGCTGCATTGTCCCTCCAACAGGTGTCAGAGTGGTTGAAGTCCCTTATGAGGGCCAGGGCTTGTGAACGTGAGGCTGCTCCTATCTGTCTATGGAGGCCTCATCTCAGCCTTCCTGGTCAGGTGGCCTGTACCAGACCTGCGCTATAATGTCACCTGTCCTTGCTCTCCCTTTAATCCTGACCCATAAGCTCTTGGTCGTCTCCTCATCCAACTCTAGGCAGAGCTCCATGCACTCCAGCTGGTCATTGACATAAAGGACAAACCCTCACAATATACCCTGCCTGCCCTTCCTGAAGAGCCCATACCCTTCCATTCCAACACTCCAGTCATAGTAACAATCCCACCATGTCTCTGGGATGCAAATAAGATGACAGCCCTGCAGGTGTGCCCACATCGAACTCCTCTTGTTTATTCCCCCTGCTATGTGCATTTGCATTGAGGTATTTAAGTTGGGCCCTTGATGAAGGTGACTCACTGGCTGGAATTCCTTCGTGCTGCTCTTCAGATGCTCTCCTGCTGACCTGTGATCCTTCTCCAGGCTCTGGGCATCTATTGCTGTCACTGCCATCAAACTGGTAGGAGTGGGATAGATTGAAGTTGCACTCAATCCTTGCCTTGATTTGTCTTACCAAGAGCCAAAAAGATGCGTTTCTCTCCTTAAAGCATAACTTGTGAAGCCTCTTTGCATTCCTCCGAGGAACAGCCAAAGATTGTGGCAGGAAAGGGCAGGCCACTCCTGGTGGTGCTGGGAAACCTCTCAGATTCTTGGTTGCAAGACTCACCCTATTGGGCAGGTATGGTCAGCTTGGCAGTTTTCTTGCCAAGTCACATGGAGAGGAGCTGCTGAGATATTCTGGCCTTCCTTATTAGTATGGGACACTGTTTGTTTCCTGTGTTTGTCCAGGCACTTTGACTCCACAGATCTCCTCTTTCTGCAGCAAGCCAGCACATGGGTGGTTTTGACCTCTAGGTGTTAGAGGTACCTGTGTGAATTATGGTGTGCATAAAAGAAGACTTCTGTATCCTTGTGGACAGTTACATGGTTGCTTGTGATTTCAGGAGACTGAATGTGATAATCCACGTGTTCTCTGCCCATCACATATGTACTGCTATCATAAATTAGAAAAGTATTTGTCAAGTCAAAGAATGGTGTGAAGATTTTCCTTGAATTACTACAAAAAATCTCACCATTGTTTCTCTTTTCAAAAAAAGTCAATCTGCATTGGTTTTGTCAAATGAAATTAAAGCATCGTATAATTTTTTAAAGTTAGAGGGCAGGTACAGTAGAATTAATAAAATGAGATTCAGTAAAAGAAAGATATTAAGTGGTTTATAACTGCAGAAAAACCCCAGACATTTCATTTGTAGAAAATGAATAGATTATGCATCTGAACTGAAAAAGTGAGTATATTTGCACAAACGAATGTGTTAGATTTGAGTCATCTACACAAGACTTGGTTAAACTCATTAGAATTCCCCAAAGAAGCGTAATTCCATACATTCGGTTGTATAAATGGGAATATCACTTGTACTGCAATCTTCCATAGTCTTTGTCTGCAAAAATAGATTTATTCATTTTGGACTAGCACAATTGTTTTAAAAAGACATTTAGCAGAAAAAATAGGAGAGCATGAACAGCTGTAATGACAGGTTTGAAAGTAAGAGCTAGAAAAGTGATTAAAACCAGGCAACGTTCAGTGCGGAAACCAGAAGTCTGAGAGGAGACATGCAAATACCTCCTCAAACAGGAATAAGTGTGTTAGGGGTATTAGGACTCATTTGTTCATTACCCCCAGGTAACGAGGGTAGAAGACATTAATCAACACTTGGTCGGGGATGCCGTAGCAGTACAAAGCTGAATTCGCACCACTTTCCATGGCTTCAGCAGAGCCGTCCCCATTGTGCTTATCAATGAGTCTGGTGCTGTGAGCGCTGGAGCAGGGAAAGGGTGGGGAAGTGCTGGGGAGCCAGAGCTGGGGTTTTGCGGCAGGAGTGGGCAGGGAGATTTGCATATGCTAAATCAATCAGGTTGAAATCAGTGGTCCCTTCTGTCCCAGGTGACCCCTCTGTTGAAATATGCCTTCTCTTCTAATACCTATAAAAAGTCTCCTAAAATATCATGATGGAGAGGCATGGTTGTCCACAGACAAAATCTGTGCTGCAAACAGTCTGAGGCAGGGTTGTCATTGCATTCTTAGCATTAAGCCATGTGGACCCAAATTAAATCTTCTGATTGCATATGCCACAACCAGGATGAGATGCTCTCTCTTTCCTCCATCTGTTCCTTTGTTCTCCTTCTCTTCTTTGTTTCAATAAAAGCTACTGCAGCATACGCATATCAAAAACCTGAAAGTTGTCTGGCCCTTCAGATCAAGGAATGGATTCAAATTCACTGCCTCAGGATATGTGTCAAGTCACTGTGCTTATCTTGCTCTCATATTACTGACTTTCTAGTTTTCACTGGGGGTAGCTTTCTGCTCTTACTTATTGGTGTTCAAACCACGAATGAGAGAAGCCAGTGCAGGACAGCGCTTCCATGCTGAAATTGGGCAGGGTTCCCTCCTTCCTTTGAGCTTCAATGAGAGGAAAAAAGGAGATTGGGAGCCCTGGGAGGTAAGAGTGAAACTGGCCTGATGTCTGCCTTATGGCAGTAGTCCATTATTACTATACTTGTTCTTATTTCTATTTGCAATTATAAATGAGGAGTACTATAGATTACCTTAAATTACTACTGAAACTGACAATAATATGAAAAGCACAGGCCAGCATGTGAGGGAGTATGCTGACGCCAGTATTTTCCCAAGAGTTCATTTTTTTGCCTAAATGTAAATGCATTATGTGACTTCCAGCATTTATTCCTGCAGTCTACAGAACTATACTTTTAGCCTCTTTCTTCGAAGTTACTTAAAGTTTTCAGAGCCCCTTTGGAAAATCTAACAAAACAAAATAATGTAGGATACATCTAAATCCAGCAGAACTTTAGAAACAGAAATTAATCCTCTGAAAATCCTTCAACCAACCCAGCAAAACATGTTGGCTAACAAAATATTTAATCAGACATATTGCATGCAGAGGGGATATTCATGTCTGTGTTTACACTGTGATTCAGGTCTGGTTAGAGGCATTGGGTAGGCAGCTGTTTTTGACATAGTCTGTTTTTTTTTTTTAATATACATATATATGTGTGTGTGTATGTGGGCTTTGGAAGATTCCACCTGTATATGCTTGTAAGGCTGGGAAATTATTTTTTCAAAGTGGGTTTATTTTTCAAATGTGCTGATATGCTTATATGTATACATCAGTAGGAAGTATTAAAAAGAGAAATAAACCAGTAAAAATTACGAGGAATGAGGTTTCATGAGATGTTGCAATACTGTTCTGTCTGTAAAAGGCCGGATTCTGGATTTGGAGGGTAACTTGATACAGCATTACACTCCAGGCTCCGAAAGTAATTCTGAATGCTGCAGGTATCCCTACCTGTATGGATTTGCCAAATCTAAGGACAGAAGTCCTGGCTTTGGGGTCTCTAGCCAGGTAGCAAAACACTAAGGTGCTGGTCGCTGAGGCAGGGACCCTGTTAGTGTCTCTGCGTAGCTGCGTGTTGTGCTGTGTTGGTGGACCAGCTCATCTAGATGTGGCTTGAAGGCCTGAGCGTAGCACTTCTTTGCTCAGCGTGGTTGCGCAGTTCAGCTCTGGTGGAACAAACACTCTGGCAGTACCACTGCCAGCTTGGGCTTTAGGGTCCTTGCGAGGTCTGCCCTGGAAGCAAGGGGTCAACTTCTCCTTTGCCCATGAGGTGTGTTGTGTATGCTCGCACATCATCAACACTTTTGCATGCTGAGTGAAGGTACAGTGGGTTCAAATGTAGATCAGTTAGTAATTTGGGGTGTAAAATGTAACACATGAAATGTGTACGGTGAAACACATCATGCTGTGGAAAATGAGCAAAGGGTTAAAAGTCTGGAGTTGGAAGTTGGGAGACTTCTGACCCTGCCGTGATCTCTCTGTGAGACCTTGCACAACTCCTGTTACCTCTCTGCCTCTGTTTCTCCATTTATAAATCATTTCCTGCTCCATGTCATATGAACCAGTTCATGCTTGGGCAGTTTTGAACATTAAACACTCTTAAAAAGGCTAAGTAGTATTATATAATAATACCTTTTTCCCTGGTGTGATGAAGCCTGTATCTGTTCTCTGACTTGAAGGCAGGAAGGAAGGTTCACTCTGAACAGGCCAAAGTACATGAGGGATTGATTAAGGAAAAGAAGTGGAGGAAGGCGGGAGGAGAACGGCAGTTGATGGGGAGAGGCAGCAGTGGAGAAATGTCTATTAACTGACGCATCTTAACACAGTGGAAAGCTGAACCTGACCTTAAGTAAGGTAACATGAGGCTCATATACAGCAGGAAATCCTAAAAGCGGTTTATTTCAGGAGTTATCCTGAGGCTTTGGTAACAGAGAAGCAGGAGGAGGAACCACATTCCAGTACATTGAGGTTCATCAACCACTGACCTAACTAGCTGCTGTTAGAAAAATGGACCAGAACCGCTAAGTGGAAGATGCTCTTTAAAGCAAATGTGCACTCCCCTGGCAAGTCATGCACAGTTCTTAGTTTTGCCAGGTCTCATGGCTGAACAACAGCTGGGTGCACAAGCAGTCGGTGGTATGTGTAGGCTGGCCCTTGGAGCTCCATCAGACTCTAACACGCTAAGGCTCTGTGCCGAGCACCTTCCCCAGGAGATTTTCTCATGTCAGAAAAAGGGTAAGCTTTGTCATATTTTAGAGGAAAATAAGATCTGTGTTAAGGTATGAATTGCAAAAATTATTTAAATATAATAAATAAGAAGGGGTCTTGAGGCACATTTTCAGTTTAAAACTGTGGGAACATCTGTTCAGAAATACGTAATCAGGCCTAGCAGTGTAAGTTGTGTATATTTAGGATTGGAGAGAGGGACACATGCATACATACATACACACTTTCTCTGCATGAAAATGCAACAGTTTAAGATCCATGACTGAGGGTGGAAGGGGTTACAACAAGACAGCAACCTAGTGAAGGTAACTGAGAGAGCTGTGAATCACTTTGAACATCAAGACTGAAATGTTGAACCTGATGCTGTGAAAAAAGGGCAGTCAGTGAAGGTATCTGAAGGGAGTGATTGTATTTAGGGTAACAGGCAAAGAAGGTAGTGTTTCCAGTTCTGGTTTACGTGGACATCGCCCAGGCGAGAGAGGAGAAAGTTGTGGCTGTCAGAAGAGAAATTGCTGAAGGTCTGGACAGGTGAATGGACAGAAAGAAATCAGATTTTAGTGTTATGGAAGGAGTGATGGGAAGATACAAGATGCAGTAAACACTCACACATTACAGGCCCTATGTAGGTGGACAAGGGAGGAGCTGGAAGCCTTTCACACATTTAAGTGGGGTTTTACTAAATTCTGGGTTGATGGTGAAATGGCAAAAACAGTAAAGCATCATGGCTCTGGGAGATAAAGAAACTTACTTGGACATTTTATGGTTGTTGAAACAGATGAAATTTGAGATTACTTGAAATAGCCACTGGTTTACTACATCTTGTTTCAGGAAATTACCAACAAGAGGAAATAGCCAGGTCTAAATAAATACAGCAAATGAAAGCATGAGGAAAACTATGGAAATTCAGATCTAAATGTAATGTGTGAGAAGCTATTTTGGAGGAAGAAAGTTTAATCTGATCCTAAACCAAACCACCTGTGCCTGTCTTTACTTTCACTACTCTTATCTCTGTACTACCACAACACTAAAATTTGGGATCTGAATCAAAAGTTCAATTAACGCTGACTTCACATTCTATGTAATCACTTAAATTCCAGGTTTTTAATCTTCACCTGTGTATACATCCTCCCTTTCCCCTCTGCAAACCTAAGCCTTGTGTGCATACCTGGCAGACATCCATCCATGGGATTCAAATAAATTTTGGCTTGTTTTGCTTTCCTTGCTGTTACTAGACACTGGTGAGGCAGAGTTTCTTAAAGGTTAGCCCTTGCTGCTCTCCATCTTCAAGAAAGAGGAGGAAATTATGCATCTTCAGCCCAGACTCAGTTGAGACAGTGGTGGTCCAAGTTGGGCAGAGTGGCACCACTTACACACTGTAGCAGCAGATGGTTGCTGTAGCAATGAGCAAGAAGTTGTCTTTCTGTCTTCAGGTGACATTTTGCAGTTACAAACTTGTAACGGGTGGCATAGTTTCCCTGCATAAATACCACCAGCCTGTTAGAAGCTGATCACATGGGAGATCTGGAACCCCTCTAGACCTCATGGGTTTGTGAATAGGCACTATTTCTAGCTCCAATTGTGTATGACATATCTGTCTAGGGCAAAAGAGCTTCTCTGGGTTTTTTCTGTGCACTTTGGACCAGCGTCTTGGGGCTTATGAACACCCCAGACATCACCTTCGGGGGCCATCTGAGCCTATGGTTGTACAGAACTCCTTGCCTAACGGTGCCATGGTAAATGAGAAAGATACCTATTGCAGGAGTACTGCTGTAGCCAAAAAAACTCTTACTCGCAACCATTACACTCGTAGTGTGTTGAAGTGCTACAGTCCTCTGGAATGTTCATGGCTCCAGAAAGCTCCTAGTCCCAATCTTCCTCCTGGCTGCAAATGAATTTTATGAAGCCAGGTGGGGCTACCTTGCTCTTCTGTCTCCTGCTTGTCCCACTGGCTTGGGAAGAGTGAAAGCAGCGACACATGCTGAAGTAGTTTCTGCCAAGCACTGCTTTCACAAGAGTTGGCCTCTTCCCTAGTCATACTGGCATTTCCTCTGTGGAAAACCATTTCTCTACAGGATTCAGAAGCATAATCATTCAAAGCTGATAGGTACAGACTGCTGCCTCAATAGATTCTCAGTTGTAGTCCTTCACTGGAGTGTCAAGCAGCTTTTCTGGGCAGATTCATTTTCTGGCACATAATTTAATACATTTATGTTTCTGTTATGTTTGGACATGTGCTCAGAAGAACACGAGGCAGATTTGCCAGTTTAACACAGACGTAGCTTGCCCTGTCATACGACCTTCTGAGGGCACGTCAGCAGGGACGTGTGGATAGAGCAGTGAAAGGTACCCCAGGTTGCTTTTCAGTCTCAGGTCTTGCTGCTGACCCCGTTGCATAACTGTATAAAATCATTTTAGTTTCCATTGCCACTCTATGCATTTGCCTTCCTCACTCATTATGCCTGTTGTGCCTTACGTAATGTGTACAACATCCTGCACTGCAACTGACCCTAGTACCTTGTCCGGAATCTCCAAGTCCCTGTGGCACTACTGCAGATAGCAGTCCACTCTATCACTGGTCCTAAAAATTGAGTATGAGCATGTGTGAGAGAAGAGTGTTGTGCAACTAGATGCATGGCCTCTCCCATACCTTATACCCCAAGACTTGCGTGTAGATGTACTTATGTGTCCTCCATATCCACATTTTTTGATAGTGCTGTCATTGTCTAATACTAAACAAAGGCTATAGGTTGTTTGTAAATATACTGTTTACTTAGAGGGAGCTTAGAGGAAGAAATAAGAGAGAAACATATAAAGCCCTAGTGATTTTCAAGTGAAAGGAAGGAAATGTAGGCACAACCTGGAAGCCACCCTCCCTTGCCTACACTACCTTCCTATGTCATCATCTGCTCCCAAAGCATCAGCTCTCCTTTTCATTTCATGTACCTTTCCTGCCACATGCCCTTGTGACAGCCTCATTTAAAGTCTGTCCCTTTACGTTTGACAGAAGAGCTGTAACCCTAAAATGGCTGGCTCTTGCTTACTGCACCTTCATCTCTGAAAGGTGGGGAACATTCTTAAATTGTGGTGTGTTTTCCATATCTTTTTTGAAGGAGGTGAAACATGCTTTTACTGTGATTTGCTTTGATAAAGAGTCCTGTGTCATCCTACTCACTTCTCTGTGCTTGCTTACTTCAGCCAAAATGCAACACGCTTGATTTTGGTAAGGTTCAACAACACATTTGCAAGGAACTTGCAGATAGTGAGATCTTCTTGATTAAGGTATCATCATCACATAGTACTGCCTTGTTTGTCGTCTTTTGCTTTATAAGACAGTGAAGGGTTTTAACGTCTATGGAATATGCTGATTTACTTAACTTCAGAGAGATGAACTAAGCACGGTCCTTGAAGAGGCCCTTATGCAAGAATGAAAGCTCAGCCTTACAGAAGGGGCAACAGTTTCAGATTAAAAGCTCCCTCTAGCCATCACTTGTACTGTTCTCCAGCTGTAATAAGAATAGTAGCCTCAGAGTGCAAATTCTAGTGCAGAGAGCATAGTAGATTTTGCACATTTGTTCAAGCCTAAACTTTTCCACATCTCCCTGCTTCTATTTTTTGGGCATGTGGGTTGGGTTTGACTGAGCACTTTCATATGCATCTTTTCAGCCCTTCAGAATGATGTCCAGCACTGGAAGATTTTGGTGCTGAAATAGTCTAGCAGCTAGAGTACTTGAATGCATGGCGATCACAAATGGGTTTTAGAACTGTTTGCTTGATTCAAAGTCCAAGAAAATAAATTGGAAGATTTAATTGATGTTTATCCAGGCGCTCTGACAACACTTTTTTTTTTTTTCCCCCACCATCATTTCCCCTTCTGTCAGTTCTATCTGGAGCATAGGGTCTGTCCCAGGCCTCACATAACATCAGCTGCAATAAATAAGTGAAGAAACTATTCACACTTCACATGTGAGAATGTGCCCTCATTTTACAGCCCATCTATCAAACATAAACATACTCAAGCTCGGGTGTGGATGCAGACCAGGAGGATTTATGATCCCAACTCCCTGAACGCAGTTTTAATAAGTGCTACTACAAATATTGCAATAATATAATACATTTTAATGTGTTGGAATGCAGCGCTTGGGGGTCTGTGGGCATTTAGAAAACCCAGCCCAAATAACTAAAGCCACTGTTTTAATAAAGCAGCTAAAAACCTTTGGACCGAGGGCATCTAACAGCACTGAACTCGACATTCATAGAGGAATGGTTTGTTGATTTAGGGTTCTAGAGGAGGTGTTCACAGGTGGACAGGTTGAAGCCGTTCCAGCTACATGCAAGGTGAAGGGATATGGAAGTTTTGGCAGAAATAATGTGGGTCTCCTTTATCATTCACTATATTTGACTGTAAAGTTCTGTTGAGTAAAACAGTAACAAGTAGATGGAGAGGACCTTAGTTGCTATAAAGTGATGCATGTTCATTTGTTTGTTTGTTAAATGGATTGGTGAAACAGAGGAAACCAAAGTGAGGTTTAGCAAAGACTATCTTTGGGAGTTGTGGAGGAAGGGTTCTTAGGACCTCATGAACTACCGTGGTCCCCACAACTGAGCACCTGTGACTAACCAGTGTGCTGCAGCTGGGCTGAAAATGCTGCTGGCCAAGCCTGCCATGCAGCTGGTGGTAGCATTGCCTTATCTACACGGCGTTAGGTGGAAGCTTGGTGTATTTGCTTTACATGACAAGGTTTTGGTAATAGGGGGCAATGCAGGGGTGGACTCTGTGAGAAGATGCCACAAGCTGCTCTCATGTCTGACAGAGCTAGTTCCAGCTGGCTTCAAGACAGACCTACCACCAACCAAAGCTGAGCCCATCAGCAACATTGCCAGTGCCTCTGCACAACAACATATTTAAGAAAGGATGAACAGATGCTGCACGACAGCAACTGGAAGAGAGGAGCAAGAATATGTGAGAGAAACAACCCTGCAGACACTACAGTCAGTGAAGAAGGAGAGATAGGAGGTGCTTCAGGTGCCGGAGCAGAGATTCCCTTCCAGCCCATGGAGGACCCCATGCCAGAGCAGATACATGTACCCTGAAGGAAGTTTTGACCCTGTGGAGACCCTGTGCTACAGCTGCTTCCTGGCAGGAACTGTAGCCCCATGCAGAGGAGCCCATGCTGGAGCAGGTTTTCTAGCAGAATCTGTAGGCCTACAAGGGACCCATACTAGAGCAGTTTATGAAGAACTGCAGCCTGTGGGAAAGACTCACAGAGAAGTTCATGGAAGACTGTCTTGAGTGGGAGGGACCCCACGCTGGAGCAAGGGAAGAGCGTGAGGAGGAAGGAGCGGCAGAGACAATGTGTGATGAACCGACCACAACTCCCATTCCCCGTCCCCCCATGCTACTTGATGGAGGGAGGAGGTAGAGATGTTGGGAGTGAAGTTGAGCCCAGGAAGAAGGGAGGGGTGAGGAGAAGGTGTTTCTAGATGTTTTCTTATTTCGCATTATCCTGCTCTGATTTGATTGGCAATAAGTTAAATTAATTTCCCTAAGTTGAGTCTGTTTCACATGTAATGGTAATTGCTGAGTTATCTCCCTGTCTTTATCTCAGTCACGAGCCTTTCATTGTATTTTCTTCTCCTGTCCTGTAGAGGAGGGTGAGTGACAGAGAGGCTTGGTGGGCATCTAGCAGTCAGCCAAGTCATAGACTCATAGAATACCAGGTTGGAAGGGACAACAAGGATCATCTCGTCCAACTTTTCTAGGCAAAAGCACAGTCTAGACAAGACGGCCCAGCACCCTGTCCAGCTGAATCTTAAAAGTGTCCAATGTTGGGGAATCCACTACTTCCCTAGGGAGATTATTGCAATGGCTGATTGTTCTCATTGTGAAAAATTTCCCTCTTGTGCCCAATCAGAATCTCGCTAGGAGTAACTTGTACCCGTTGACCCTCATCTTTTCCATGTGTCTCATTGTAAAAAGAGTCTCCATTGTCTTTGTAGCCACCCTTTAAATACTGGAACATGCTGATGGTGCCTCCCCTAAGCCTTCTCTTCTGCAGGCTGAACAAGCCCAGTTCTCTCAGCCTTTCCTCATATGATGGCTTCCCAGTCCTTTCATCATCTTTGTGTCCCATCTCTGGACCCTCTCCAGCCTGTCCAGATCTTTTTTGCATAGCGGGGACCAAAACTGAACACAGTGTTCCAGGTGTGGATTGACAAGCACTGAGTAGAGTGGGATAATGACTTCTTTGTCTCTGCTGGTGATGCCCTTGCTGATGCATTCCAGTGTCCTGTTGGCCTTCTTTAGCACAGCAGCACACAGGTCACTCATATTGAGCTTGTTGTCCACCGGGATCCCTAGGTCCATTTCCACAGAGCTGCTCCTCAGCCGGGGAGGTCCCAGCCTGTGCTGCACTCCTGGATTATGTTTTCCCAGGTGCAAGACCTTACCCTTGCCCTTGTTGAATTTCATGACGTTCTTGTTAGTCCACTCTTCCAGCCTATCCAGGTCATCCTGCAGGGTGGCTCTCCCGTTCACTTCCCGCTCAGTTTGGTGTCATCAACAAACTTCATCAGGGTACACTTGATCCCATCATCCAGATGACTTACAAAGATGTTAAACAGTGTTGGACCCAATATCAATCCCTGGGGGACCCCACTCGTGACAGGTTGCCAGTTTGAAAAGGAGCCATTTACCAGCATCCTCTGGGTACGGCCTGTCCGTCAGTTCCCCAGACATGACAGAGACCACTTGTCTAAACTGTAACCTGACAGTTTCCCCAGAAGGAGGCTGTGGGAAACCATGTTGAAAGCCCTGGAGAAATCCAAGGGGTCAAGCCACCACAATGCTCTTCAGCCATGGGATAAAACTTTCACAGTTCATTTGTGACTTCAACCTCTCTGAGAGTTATTTGCTCAACTTACTTTGTGGGAAGAGGTTCAGATCTTATCTTAAACACTGGCAAATGTCTTTTTCCTTTAGGATTTAGTATTTGAAGTACTGAAAGCGTAAGGAAGGTACTGTTCTTGTCATTTTGTGCATTAGTGCCAAAATTAATATGTACATTCAGACAATGTAAATAAGGGGATTTCTACAATATACATTCATTTCATTGTGGTGATGTCAGAGGTGAAAGAAAGGGATTTGGTTGCCTCTGTGTGAGCTTTGCAGAGATGTAGAGAGCATGCATGATTTCCTCACAATTCCTCACCAAGGGACATTTGCTACTACACTGTTTATGGTCAGATCTTCTTGGAAAGAAGTTCTGGGTTGTTTTGTGTTCTTGACCATATTTTTTCTCACACTTCAATAGCTCTTTTCCTCCTTTGGCCTTCACCCTTGATACCTTTCTTGGTAGTGATGGCAGCCCTCTCAGACTTCGTGTTGCTCCTTCCAGTCGTTACCTTCTTCTATAGGCCCTCCATACCCCTGCTCAACTGCTTAGTCTTTGGCTGCCTTCATCCCACATGGGATTTGTCTTTCTTGAGAGTGAGAAATGTCCATAGCAGTACAGTGAGTTCTCACCAGGGCCTTGCACAACGCTTGCTTTTCTTACCTGACACACAAGAATGCATTTGCCTGAATCCCATTTGTGGCTCATACCTCCAGGAACATTTGCCTACTCTGATGTTTCCAAACTGGAGTAGAAATTCCTGGTGCTCCACCTGATGTTGCATTACCTGTTTCTACTACGAAGTTCTTCACATGTGTTTTATGGATGTAGGGGATATCTCTTCTGTCAGAACTTCACCTGGTAGGGAGGATGGGGCCATAAAATGATACCATGAGATAGACCTTTTCCTGGCTCATGGACGCCATGAAATCCAGAATATGATGTGGACAAGGAAACCTAGATTTCTGAAATGTTGTTTTTCTGCAATCTAAATTCAAAAGACCTGACTACAAACTTCACTCTTTCATCATTCTCCCTTCTCCTTCTCCTTCTCCTTCTCCTTTTTTTAATTTTATGTTGTTTTATTTCATTTTCCTGACTGTTTCAGAGCCTATGCTTGCAAGCATTGACACAATGCCCATGTGTAGCCAGGAGCAGGCTGGTGCATTCTTCAGTTCAGCTTGATGAAACATCCCTTGCAGTCTGGCAAAGGCAAGTCACAGAGCTGCAAGAGCAGCAGCAGGAATAGAGACCAAGCTGTCCCTAGTTCTTGAAGAGGGAGAACCTTGAGAATGAGCTGTGGGACTGACCACGCACAAAAGAAGGAGAAGAAGTTGTGTGTTCCTGTGGAGTATTTTCCAGAGTATGGCACATAGTGATGACAGAGTTTTTACCTTCCAGAACTTGCTCCACTGCTGTGCTTCTTGGCCAATGATGCACGACAAGTGCCCTCGTGCTTGTGTTCCACACAGGGAGAGCTGAAAAGTGGCAGCTCTGGATGGTGCAGCAAGTCTGAAGCCCTTCCAAGCACAGGCTGTTTTGCAGCAGCAAGAACCCCTGGGGGAATGGAGCCCAGGGAAGAGCAGAGTTGGCTCCTGCTGCAAACCTGCACTGGGCGAGAGAGCCTGAGAAAGCCAGGGCACGAGTGGAGCCTTGGAGATGCAAGAGCAACAAGGAGGAACCGAGCTGAAAGGGCCCAGACGAGCCCTGACAAGGGCCTGTGCTCAGTGTCATAGAGGACAAGAAAGAAATCCTGGGAGCACCCTTGGAGCCTGCCCTGGGAGTCCAAGAAGCTTCCTCCCTCCAGATGCAGGGCACAAGGGCCACCTTCATGGAGCAGGAGCAGCAGGCACCCAGCCAAAATGGCCCAAAAAAGCCCTGGCAAGGGGCTGTGCTCAGCACTGTAGAGGGAGGCAATGAACCCCTGCAGACACTTGCTGGCCCGCATGGGGGAAAAAAATCCTTCCTCCCCTCAGCTGCAGGGCATGAGAGGCCATCTTCCTGGTGCTTGAGCAGCAGGCAGGAACCGAGCCAAAAGGGACCAGAGGAGCTCTGAAAAGTGGTCACACTCAATGCTGCAGAGGAAGGCAAGAAACCCCTGGGGACCAGTGCCAATTTGCCCCGGGGAAAATTCCTTCCTGACCCCAGTGCTGGCGATCGGCTGTTCCCTGAGCATGTGAGCAGGGCCTGGCTCCTTGTCCCACAGGCTGTTCATGCCTCCCAGGAGCTGCCCAAGCCCTATCCTGCCTTGAGCTGGAGTCATCTCGGGGACTTCCAAGAGTGCTCAAATGCCTCTGAGCTGATGGGCCTTGGGGGCAAGAATCCTTCCTGTGCCTGTCAGGACAGCAGGGGCTGCTCCAAAGCACTGGGACCCCTGGCAGCATCTCCGCATCCTATTTCTTACCGCTGCTGGCCCTGGCTCTGCGGCTCTGCAGGGGATGAAGACAGCGAGCTCTGCAGTGCTCCTCCAGAAGTCATTCCCTTGCTCTTACCACTGCTATCCAGCTGAGAAGGCTTTCCGTCAAAAGATGAGCCTTGCAGCAGAGAACCTCCAGCAGCCTCGTCCAGCCTCCAGTCTTCTCCTCCCTCAGCCCCCACCAAGGAATTCCACCGGTTCCTCAAGTGCTTCCCCTGGGATGTGTTGGGGCTGCCCCCAGGCCAGCTCTGGCACTGGACATGGGAGGCTGCTCCTTTTGCTCCTGCCCGGGGCGTTGTGACTGCTGTGTGGCCAGGTGCTGGCACTGTAACAGGGGAGTGACAGGCCCTGCCTGCTGCAGCCCTACCCAGCATCCTATGGAGGAAGGCCTTTGACGTTTGATGAGCTGTAGTTAGGTCCCTTAAAATAAGGCTCTTGAGTGATGGGACTGTAAACTGTCTGTCCTGACTTTCCCTCCGAGCTCCATCACACCTTAGGAAAGATGTGCTGTCAAAACGGAGGAGGTGGTAAAATTTTGTTCCTGTTGGGAAGACTAAAGCGCTCTAAAGCACTTTTACAGGACTTTGAAGAGACTCATTTGATGTTATTCTGCCCCTTACTTGAAAGAGTAAATATGCAGAAGTTGGTCAAACTGATGGCAACCTTTCTTCATGTGTCAGGGAACACCAGAGGGCTATAAAGTTGTGCTGTGCGGAAAATCCAATTCTAGCAGAAATTACATGGGTATAGTCAGCAACACTGGTGAGATTGGACACTGACCAAAATATTAGGAAAACAAGTGACCACAAACCACAGAGAATTCTCAGACCCACAGCACACCAAAAAGTGCTCCAAAGCAGAATTTATTAAAGCCATACGCTCCTGGATGTGAATTAGGTGCACAACTATTTTGAAGGACTTTCAGTGTATTTAGCATTTTATGGAGTATCAGGCCAAACAAGCCCACACTGGGCTTGCCTGAACACACCCTGATGATGTAGACTCTTCTCTCCCTGCAATATCGCTGAGCGGTTTATCAAAGACACCAAATGAATGGAGCAGAAGTCCATAAGGTCTGGAGAAGCAGGAGAGATGATAAGTGGGAAAGGGTGCGGTGCTACCTTTATTTGTCCTTACTTGTTAAGAGCCTTATATTGCAATTAGCTACATGTTTTCTTTGGTGCTCTGGGGTCATTTGTGTGAACCAGCTGCTCAGCAGTGTAAATCTCCTGTACTGCTGCCTTTATGGACAAGTATCACTTTCCTGTCCAGAGTGAATCACTGGGTAAGAGCAGACCTCTGCCACGACTTCTTTTCCTCACTGCTACTCTTGATGAGAACTAGGCTGTTTCATTTTCATTTTACTCTTTGTGTGTCCACTCACCTTAGAGAGCTCTCCCAGGGCCGTGTGATGCGCTGCACCGATGGCTGCTGGTCGCAGCTGGGCTCCAAACCACACTGTTGTCATAGCTCTGTGTCTAGGATCTCAAGCCTCTTGCTTTCTCTCCCCCCCGGGATGTTTCCAGTTGCTGTGGTCTAAAGTAGCAGCCATGGCTTCTAAATTCGGAGCGAGGATATTGGAATCGTGTGTTTGCCTGCCTGGAGTGAGAGGTTTTGCTTTGCATGCTGCTGAACACAGCACTCCCCAGCTCATTGCGAACGGGCAGGGAGCAGCACAAACTCCTTTCCCTTGGAAAAGCGCCTTACCCAAAATGAGCAATGGTAAACATTTCTATACTTAACAATCTGCTGCTAAATGTTCATATTCCAAATGGGCCTGGAGCGATGCCAAATATGGTCCAGCTTATCTGAAACACAAAGCGCCTGCTTCTAAGAGAGAGGGCTAGGGTAGCAGTATTGAAAAGCTTCTTTTGATATATGCTGCTCTGGGTTTGCGGCAAGGGAAGACGTTTTTAAAAGGCATTGTTGGAGGCTCTCTTTAAAGAGGCCTTAAACCTATTTGTGTAATACGGGCGAGATGACAGAGAACTTTGTGGGTATGGCCTTGCCTGTATTAGCAAGTTAACCACTGAAAAAATCCTGCTCAGCATGAAGTGTGTGGCAGAAGGCACAGAAATCACAGATTCTATGGCTTGTATTTGGTGTGTCATCCCACCTCAATGTCAATAACAGGTTTTCCTGTCCTATAGATGTTAATTCTGAAGCTATGTCTTGTGGCCACAGGGATTTGGTAAAGATTCTCAATAGTAAGTCATGGGCTACCCTTTGCTGCGCTCAGATTATTGCTACATCACAGCCTCATTGCCATTGCCATGGTTGTGTTGGTGTTTCAGTCAAGAATCCTCATGTTCAGAGTTTTATACAACTGGGAAAAAAAAAAGCTCTGAAAAAAATTATGAAAGACAAATTCAGGGAATTAATTGTTATTTCTTCTTATTATTTTGGTAACATGTTTAAGACAATTGTCTGCAGCTTAGTAGTTAAGCAAGGTTTTCTCTGCTTATCCCAGTTTTTTACTCTGGGTGGTGTCTGCAGAAGAAGGATGATTAAGTGGTAGAATCTGAGAAAGGAGTATCTTAGTTTGGGCGTGCTGAAAAAGTTCTTCCAGGTATAGGCACTGGGCCAAGCGATATTGCATGAGTTTTGATTTCAAGGCTGTGTGTCTGCCTAAGGTAAGTGAAAGGCATGTCTTAAGCACTTCTAAATAAATAAATGTCATTTAGGTATGCAGTTGCCACCCTCAAAAACTTTCCAGAGCTTCTTTTTGCAATTAGATGTTATCTAAGCTTCCCTGCACTTAATACAGAGAATACTTAAGCAACCTGTGAATAATGAAGTGTCGTTATTTAGTTACCTCGGGCAATTGAAAAGATTTTAGAGGTGGCTGCTGTAGTACAATGGCTGCTATATCTTAATGAAATAACATGTCATTATTATAAGCCTTTTCTGAGGTGCAGGAGCAGATACTTCCACTCCTGAGCATATAATGTTAGGAGTTTAAAAAATGAATTGTAATACCGATTGAAAAAATAGTAAGATTTTTTAAGGTATATAATTTCATTTCTTTGTGTTGGATACTGTGTTTGGAGCCCTTAGATACCACATTTTGAGGACATTTCTGTACCTGCCAGGGCTAGAATTTTTTTCTTTTAAAATTAAGACTGAGATTCTCATGTAACCAGGTGACTTCAGGAGTCTGGGCTTTCAGGAAAACCTCACCCATCCCAATAATCCCTCAGTGATCATCAGCAAAAGTTAGTAGCGTTCAGGACCTCAAAGTGCTGTAAGTCCATGAAAAGCATTTCAGTGGCCCATGGGGTAGGCAAGTCCATCAGCATCATCAGTGGGCTGATGGCATGAGATGGGGGTGCTCATGAGTGATCAGAATGCTTTCTATTCTCGATGGCTGCTCCGTGGGTGAGGGGTGTTTCAGTGAGGGCCGAACATGTGTTTGCAGCAACACCAGTCGCCCAGTACAGGCACAGCAGATACACGATGAGATATACTGTGTTTTCTGTGAAGAGGTGAAGAAGAACCTGGGCCTGCAGGAAGGCCACAAGTAGTCCCCACCCCTCAGCATAGATGCAGAACGCTCAGCTCCCATCATTTGGACTGCGTCTTGCCTCGCATCTTCTGGTTTGTAAAACCACATCAGAAACACAGACATCTTTCCCCTTAGTATGGCAATCGATAGTGGAAACCACTGATTTATCATGCCGTCTTCTCATCATTACAAGGTGGTTTGATTATTAGAGGCTGCAATAGTTTTTATTCCTAAATCTCCATAGCCTGTAAAAATTTTAGTGTTCCTACAGGCTACCATCTAAGTTCACAAAACGTTTGCAGCAAAGGTTTTCTCAAGTGAAACAGGCCTGATTTCATACTTGTGAAATGAAAGAGGGCATGTATTATGAAAAGAAATTATCAGCAATAGCAAAGAGGTTCATGAGTGCATTCATGTCTTTACTGGGTAGGTGACTGACCAAAGCTGCAGTACTTAATAATTTCCCTTTTGATTCTGACCTTGTCTGATGGGTGGGAATTGTTTCATTAATATGTCTCATATCGTCTGCTTCTCTAACTGGCTGGGCATGCTTCTTGTCATCGTGAAGTCACCACAAGGTAGCCGCCTGATCTTTTTGAGTGTGGCTGCATTGCGGGTGCCCAACCAAAGTTGTCTTAAAAGCTGTTGGTAAAAAAAAAAAGAATGTGTGCTGCTCCTTATAATTTGTTAAGGGGGCATTATGTCCACTTTCTCCCTGAAGGTCTATACAAGAGGTCCATGGGAAGGACAGAATGTGCATTTGGACTGATGACCAAAAAAACAAAGCCAGGCAAGGCTTTCCCCAGAAAGCAGGAGTAGAAATTATTAGAAGCATGGACTTTCCTTCATTGCCTATTGTTTGACTAACCTCTTACAGCTCCCCATCAAAAGCCAAAGATATGTTGAGGCAAGTTTCATGGGGAATATATCAATGAAATTTTGAGCTTTCAGAACTTTGAAAAATAAATTGAGGGCTTATAAATTACAGAATGGATTATAGTATGCTGGAAATGTCAGGAAACCACACTGCTTTCATTAGGTTTTTGTTATAGGATCCTCAAGTTTTCCCAATTAACAGCTAACCTTCAGAACCATTTTATTACCTACTTATAATTTCTGGATTGCTTTTATTCAATGCAGATCTGGAAACTACTTACAGTATGTACAAGAAAAACTGTTGAAAAATTTGGATTTTTTTGAAAAACAATTAGTCAATACTTCTTTTCAGCCTGTCCCATGTACTCCTGAATTTGAGGTTTCCATCTCAACACAGTTGAGGTTGGACTGCTGTAAATTTGCACAGTGGTAGAGCCATGACAGCCAAATTACAGGAGCGAGTTGAGGCACCATCAGATTTTTGAAATCCACAGCCCAAACTTAGCCTATGGGGCTCCTTTGAAGATAAAAGTCAGAAAAGTTTGAGAAAAAGGTTTGGTTTGAACTCAATTTTCTGACACCTACTCAGCCCAAGATACTTGAAACCACACAGCTTTGAGGTATCTCATACTCTGCTTGTGCTCAAAGACTTGACAACACACAGAAATTGCCAGGAGAGAGCTCCAGCGCTGATGTTTCTGTTCCCAAGTCCAACTGCTTGGGTAGGGCTATGGAGATCTCTCATGGGGAAGTTGCATCAAGGTGATGGATTGAGATGCAGAGATTAGGCAAAACAGAATGCTTGAAACCTAGCCTAGTAAAGGCCAGACAGGATCTGAACCTTAAACAAATGGTTCTCATTTTCTCTTAGTAACTTAAATTTACACATAATCTGGATAGAGTCAGAATGATCTTCCTAAAATATTCTTCCTTTTGGCAGGGTGCTGTCTTCTGAACCTTGTTTTCTTCTTTACATCTTGAGAAACATGATCTGGGAGGAATGACTTGTAACCGAAATTCCCCACTGCTGGTATTAATAACAAAAAGCCCGACGTGTAGCCTGTCCAACTCCCACCCGCCTCGGACAGGATCAGGCCCTGACATAGCTTAGAGACAGATGTTCTAGGAAGTCTCAAGTTGCTTAATATTATTTGTTCACACATCCCAGTTGATTCTAAATCTTGTTAGGGAGGTGTTAAATGTCTGAAGACAACAGAGGCACTATCCATTCCCAGAATGAGTCACCAGGATGGAAGAGCTGAGTCCAACTATTACCACCCGCCAGGGCTTCCGAGACTTCTCCCCATTACTCCCCCCTTTTTCGTTTTAATAGAGATGTTAATTCCATTCCCATGAATTGGAATTTGGACACAATCCCTGATTTTCTTATGACATATTAATAGCAAAATTGGAAAGGCACAGGAGTAAAAAAAAAAATCTGGTACATGGTCATAAATGTATAATAAGAACAAAAATCTCCATTTTTCTTAAAGGGAGGGAGCTATTGTTCTAATTAAGAACTCTTCTAGAATTATATGACAGCTGTTTGCATACAAATAAGTGGTTCTGTGTGGGGAACTCAAAACACTTTCCAAACTCTATATACCTTCCCTGAGAAAAGAGAGCTGAATTTGTTTATTCTCCTTGTTTCACAGATGAGGAAGCAGAGGCACAAAAGTGAAGACACTTGCCCATTCTCAGCTGTGGTCAGGCATCACTCCAAGCACTCATGGTTTCTAGGCTCTGTTTTAACCCGTCAAGTAGACTCTGATCTTCCTCCTCCTTGGCGGTGTACTTAGCAGTTTTGCTGCCTCCCTCCATGCAGCCTCTTTTTTAGGTTTAAAATGGGGCCAAATGTCTGTCCAGTGCTGTGCATAAGGGTGCAGAACACCACACAGCTTCCCAGAGCAGAAAGTAAACACAAAAATGCCGTTGTCCCAGACCTCAGCCTTACGCACACATGGAGCACAGCCCCGCTGAAACCCATTTAATGTGTTTAATATGCATCATCCATGACTTATAGGTTGGATGCAGGAAAAGAAAAACAAAACATCACTGTAAAACAAACTACGATTTCAGAGAGTTGCTGAAAACGAAAAGCAGAAACAGGCACCAGGGATCTTTCAACAAATTTAATTGAAAGAACTCACTTTCAGCTCTCTGGGCACTTTGACAAGCATTTAGTGGGATTCAAGCAACTACTGAGTAGTAAGGGGCAGCTGTCTGTGTAGCGTGGCCATGCTGGGGTGGGGGGGGAGTGGGACACACAGGAGGGAGAAGTGGGGGTGACGGGAGGGAGCAGGACTGAGCCATGTGTGAACCTCAGCCTGGAGCGTATACGGCCGCCTGTTGTGACTTTCAGGAGGCAGGGAGTGAACACTCTCCTTGGTAATGAGTCTGATAGTAAAACTGCGCTGGCCAAGCCAAACAGCACATGGTTTCCAGGGCCAGAGAGGACCCCAAGGGAAGGGCTGCAGCTCCAGGTGGCTGAAGTACAGGAGAAAGCGGGGAGGGGGCCGACAGGACTGGGCTGACAGGAGGGAGCAGCTTGGCAATGGTTGAGGTTCACCCAGAGCTGCAAAATTTCTCTTGGCTGCTTATTCCATGCAGGAAAACTGCTCCTTTCTGCCTGCCAGGAGGGAATTCTTCCTGACAGCCAGCACTAGGCTACACCAGCCCCCTGATCAGCCATTTGCGCTTCACTACAATGACTTGTGTGCAGTGGGGACACCTTTGTGAAGACCTTTATTTGCCATCTCTCTGCAGAGCCAGTGGTGAGACTGGGCCAGGCTTCCTTCACCATCTTATCCTTCTCAGCACCTCACAGCATCAACAGGGGAGATCCTTCCCTTCCTTTGCTAAGCACTGCATGCCTTGAGTTTCCACCTACCTCCACATATAGTTCTTAAAATCAGGTGTTGAATACAAGTCCAGTGTTCTTTGAAGGTTCTTTCACAGAATCACAGAGGTCAGAAGGGGCCTCTGGAGGTTGCCAAGTCCAACACCTCTGTGCGAAGTGTGTGTCTCAGGGCCACGTCTGGTTTTGGTTTTGAATATCTCCAAGAATGGAGACTCCACAACTTTCCTGGGCAACCTGTCGCAGTGTTCAACCACTCTCCATGTCTCAGGTTCTCCCAGGTACTTCTCTGTTTGCTCTACAGCATGAGCTGTGCAAATGCTGTTGTGGGCTTTCCTACGGCTGGCTACTTTGATGGCGTAGGGGCTGCCTCTCTTTACGTCTCGGTAGCCGAAATCCCCCTCACCTCCATCTCCTCTCCGCCAAATCTGGGTTGTGCATTTTAGGTCCACGTCGGGCTAGAAATGGACAGCACCGACTCTTATTACAGTACATCAGTTATGTGTATGTGATTGTGATACACGTGTGTGATACGTGTATGATTTTTTATTTATTTTTGTCTTCCTATAGAGATTTTTTGTGACACATTCAGACATCAGTGGCTTTTGGCTGGTTATACCTTATTTCCTCACCTGCTTTTAATGTTTTTGTGTCATAAACAAGCTTGAAGCTTTTGCAAAAGATTATTCGTGTCTCATAATGGTTTAGAGTTTCCTTAGGAGAAAAACGTTCTCCTTCATTATCTAAGTAATAATAGAATCAGATGGCATTTGATTAGGTGATAATTGAGTTCCTGAGCAAGTAAACTTTGACAACAAAGAGATCAAATGGTTTACACCACTGGCCGAATGAGACCGTTTCCTAGTAAACTGAAGCTCTCCTTCCTGTTTCTGTTGCACTAAGAAATGGGCTCAGTGGTGTAAATCTCGCTGTGGAGCTAAACCACCCCATGGTTGGCTCCATCTGGCACAAACACCAGCACAACCCTCTGGCTGCTGGTGCGGAGCAGCTTCCCTTTGCTATCCCTCCAAGGCAGGAAATACCCCCATGCACCAGCTTCACTCCCCGAGGTATTTCCCAGGACAGGAATCCTTCCCACCCTTCGAGAGGAGATACCTCTTTTAGGAACAGGCTGAGAGTGCCAAAAACCACCCACTCACCAGCCAGCGGGAGTACTTGGTTACTGACCTCGCTGCCTCCAAAACCGTGTTTGGGTTTATTTCCTCCAAGTTTGGAGCAGCGGGAGGCAGTCAGGCTGTTTTAACCTTTTGTGCCAGCACAGCAATCTGATGATGACACACAATCTCCTGGGGTATCGGCCAGCCGAGGTCACTGCATTGCAAAAAATCCAAGCAGCTCGTGAGTTTTGAGCATTATTTCCGTGAACTAAATCCGTGCTTGGCTTGGTCGGAGTTTGAGTTTTTCTCTAACCAGGACATGACCTTGCCAGGCTAAATGGTGTAACAGTGCGATGTTGGTAAGAGGGACAGCAGTCCTTGTTTTGCTGCACCACCTTTGTATTTCTGTGTCTGCATCATGGCATTGCCCACTGTTGCCAAGGGAGTCATAATTCAGAGCTGGAATAGGTAAAGTAGGTGTAGCTTAAATTACATTTGGCAGCTTGTTTTTTCTCGCCACTCTGCCTTGGTATGTAAAGCAGCTCAGCAGTTCTGTTGCTTTTGTGTGGCTTTCCACCAGGCAGAGCACTCGCCACTTTGTGTTTTAAAATAAATGCCTATGGGTGATGGATGAGGGGCACCAAGCATGCCAGGCAGGCTCATGTCTCTGGTACCAAGGTGTACCAAGGTGGGCCAGGTGGAAGTTGGCTTAGCCAAAGGCAGATCAGAGGCTCTGTGCTTGTATTCAAGGGACAACTTAGTTTTTAGCCCTTGTTTTTGACCCCACTGATTAAAAGAAAGAGCAAGATCCTTGTGAGAACGTGTTGAGTAGATGAGGAGTATTAAATGGCGCAGAGAAATAGATTAAAGTGGCCCAAAGAACATGTTCTAAGTTCTATATGAACTTGGACCAAGCCATAACTACAGGGACAAGTAGCCTTGAGGGAATCATGCAGCCAAAGTGCTCCTTATTTTGTAATGAGGAGGGTCAAAAGCCAAACATTTTGGGAGGCATTACTGAGAGAAGCATGGGTTACACACACAGGGTCATTTAGTACCTAAGCTGTGCTGAAGACACTTGGAGTGATTAAATCAAAGTGTCTCAAACTTTGAGTGATTAACCAAACTTAGGGAAATGCATTAACAGAGCTCCCTGCCCATGAAAATAAGTGTGGATATGCCCCCCCTAGGTAAGTACATTAATTCAGTGAGAGAATACATGCCATGGGGATTGTAAGCATGTATGTGCATACATCAAGATATTTAAAGAGACATGACAGATTTTCAACATGTGCAACATGCTGCATGTCGAATATCATTAAAATGTCATCTTCAGAAAATAATGCTTGTGTGAGACATTCTGAAAATACATTAATCACGTTTATAGCCATATATTAAGCTGAATGTGTTATATATTTTTCCTGCTCAGGACATGAGGTAATCAACGCCAGATTTGTAAGTTTTCCATTGCTCAAATTAGGTTAAATAATCATCAGAATATCTTGATTATATGTGTACAAGGTTTGCAGTAATTTTTCTTACTTTGGCTAAGAAATAAGTTCTGTGATTATGCTTTGAATTAAAAATCCAAGGTTATAGCAAGATAGTTTATGCACAAAATCAGTGAATTAAATTCAATTTAGCTTCATGAATGAAACACATAGAACCACTCCAAATCCATTTGTAAGCCAAAATTTTTTTGCACATGGAATTTTAATGGTGGATAACTTCAAGTAATGAATAAATATTTTTACAAGTGTAAAATACGGAGGGAAGAAAACAGGGGAAAATTTGAAGTTTTGGCTATGAATTATTGCTTTGTAACCGCACCTGCATTATCATATTTAGTAATGGAGTAAGTAATTGTCAATTAAGTAATTGGCATTAAGGTGCTCACTCCAGGTCTATATCAAGTAATACTAAAATCGAGTAATCAAGTGGAGGATGCAGGTTGTTGAGGAAGTATCTTTAGTTTACTGTAAAAGAATAAATCAGCTCTGAAATTATTTCTGTTCATTGCTAAGTTGCCTTTGGTTTCAGCTTTAAGAAGGAAGGGAACCAATTAGTGATAGCCCAGAGAAGAAAAATCATGAATATGCAGAGTTCTTGAAAGCATGACCTCCTGAGGAAAGACTGAAATATTTGGATTTCTTAAGCCTGAAGAGGGGAAGACTTAGAGAGAAAAATGATCCCAGCCTTTGATCATGTTAAGAGTTGCTCCAGAAGAGGATGGAATAGACAGCTCTCTGCGTTCTCTCTGGATTGAGCAAGAAGTGACAGGCGTACACTAAAGCAAGGACAGTTTGGGTCCAGCTTGGGAGGAGATGCCGGCGTTGGTCACTGGGATGGGAGTGGTAGATTTACATGTTTCAGGAACAGGTTAGAAAATACCAGTGATGATGTAGATATCTCTTGTTCCTGCTTTAATCGTGATCCTTCTGATTGGAATATGTGATCTCATAATATCCCGTTCTCAAAAAAATATTCCTCTTTTTGAAGTCCTTATTATCTAAGATCCCAATTCTTTGCAATGAAGTAGGAGGTGATTGTATCCATACAAATTCTTACCTGTATGTTGTGAAGTATTATGCTGTGAAGTCATGTCTTTTAAGGTTTTTGGCCATCAACATGCTCTGGACACAAACAGGAAAACTATAGATGTGAGCAATAAGGCTATAGTAATCATACAAATTCAGGTACTGTTAAGTTTTAGCTAAAGCAAGTTAAGATGGAGACAGTGCCCAGAACAGAACTGGAAGGGGCAGAAGACTGTTGTGGAAGAAAGTTTCAAAGGAGGGAAGCAGTGCTAGTTTGGTTTTTTTTTTTGGTTGAGGGCATTCTAAGGAAGGTTATTTTTTTGCAGAATGCAGGGTAGCAGGGAGAGCAAAAGACAGGCAGTCAGGGAGGCCAGAGAGGAAAGCGTTACTTTAGGGTGAGAGAGAACAGAGACACAAACCAGGCTGTCCATGAACTTGGAGAAAAGGGGTTCGGTTTCGTTCCATTAACTGGAAAAGACGAGAGTAGAGCAAGAAATGGAATGTAAGGAAGAAAGGAGAATTCAAGCTAACACACAGACTGGAAGTAGATTGAAGGGGAGATTAACATAAACTACCATGGAAAGAGGGTAAATAGAGAGGAACCAGGAGAACAAAGGAGATGTTTTATATTTACTGTGTTCGTGGAAGTGTTGGGATTTCCAAGCACATACCTCAGTAGCTAGAGAGATATATGAGCCTTAACAGCATGAGAGTCTTGACAATATGTGATGACCATGCACACAAACACAAGATGATTTGCTCTAAAACGTAGATAAATAATTTTTGTGAGCTAATTTTAATCAAAAATCTGATTTTGCCTTAACACAGTGTCTTGTAGCATATGGTCAGATGCTAGCTGTGTAAGACCAAGCAGACTGACTGTACTGTCTCTTAATTAATTACTTTTTCCTGTATTCATTGATAGATTTCAGAAGACTTATAATGTACCTTTTACTCATGGTCTGAGGTTCAGATTGCTAAGGAAACATGAGTCCACAGAGTAATGGAATCCGTAGCCTAACCCCAACAGAGCGTTTGTTTATAAATAGGAAGAGAATATCCTAATAACAGGAGGCAGATGTTAAACATCTTGATTCATTTCAAATCTACTCAGTCTAACTCAGTGAGCCCAAAGTCAGGCAACAGTGGACAAACACAGCTTTATTTTTATCCTAGTGGGTCACATTAAAATATATGTCATGTTTTCTGCAGCTTGTGAGCTGACTGCAAAACATTTTGAACAAATTTCGGAGAAAACTTCCAGGGTGGATTGTTAAAACTGTTTAATCGTATCCTGATTTTCACTAGTATTGTTTGTTTAATATTTTAAACATTCTGCGTATTCAAATCCTTGGGAGAGCCTTGGGGTTTGTTAGTTTGTTGATTATATTACGCATAGTTTCTCCACCACCATCCCTATTAAAAACAGTGTTACAACATCATAAATAGTTGAATTTTTATATTGTCAGTGGTTCTGGTGACGGCAACTTAAAAATATTCCTAAGTGTTCTTTTTCTGCTTGGCCATGTGTACTCTTTCAGTGCTGTTCATACACAAATAAACAATTGAGATAATGCTGTAAAGTTATTTTTGAACTGCTGCCTGGGCTTGAAAAAGCTCAACACATAAAACTCACTGGGGTGAATGGAAACATTCCAGCATATTTCAGTGAGCTCTGGATCAGACTCCTGAGCACAGTGCTGTTTCAAAGTCTTTTTTTTTTTTTTAACATATTGTAATAGGCAATGTTTACTGAACTTATCTAAGGTTTCCAGTGATTAATATACATTAGCTCCAACGTGTTTTGACTGGCTGATGATTAGGTATCACAGGGCAATTTCTTAGGGTTTTTTTATTCTGTGCTGCACAGGCATTACACAACACTGCTCCAGCTGTCTGAATGTCCAGATGTTAGCTGTAAAGCTCTCTGAATTTAATATAGTATGCAATCCCCCCCGTTTTATTATTTTTTCCTCAAACTGGTTGAAGCTGCAATGTCTGTGTTAGCTCTGTTTTCTTACAAGGACTGTTTCGAGGCAGCTATTACCCCGATGTGGTTTGGAGGGAGTTCAGATTTCATCAAAGCCTGTGCACAATCACTTCATTTGTTTGGAGCTATCTTTCCCATTCAAGGCGAAAGAGCCTTCTGAGCATGCGGGATGCCTTCTGCTCCTGCATCGGCTGGAGAGCCTCACGTTGCTATTTCCAGTCCCGCGTCCTCACCACAGTCCCTAGTTAACTTTAGCACTACTGAACAAGCACTCCCTACAAAACTTCTGCTCAGGACCCTACGCAGGAAAGGCACTGACTTTGTTTTAACGATTTCTGTCACATTATGGTGAACGATTTCTTCCACTTGGATATTTCATAGCTCATTGTACAGCCTTTCCCCAATACTTTCCTCTGCGTGCCTGTAATGCCTGCCAGCTGAACATCTCAGAGACCATTATAGGTGCTCATCAATCTTCACAAGTATAAAATAGGTAGGTCTCCTCATTCCCATTTGGCCCCTGTTCGAAAGCTGAAGAATGGGTAAATGTGCATCTACGAAAGCATGTGGCAAAAAAAGCAATTTCTTCCTTTCAGTTAGTGTCTCTTAACTATACTTGTGAACTGTTTGCAAAAAAATGTATCTGCTTGGGAAGAAAGCAGTTAATTGTCTCCAGATATTCAACAATGCTTTTTGGTGTTGGCAAGGGGCATGCACTTTCAGTTGCTGTATACCACTTATTGCTTTGCAGGCCTCTTGAGAGCTCAAAGAGGGTTGGAAAATGTTGCTAATTCCTCTAATATTTCAGCTTAGAGTTGACATGGGGCATGAAGTGTGTCATTCAAAAGATACTTGAGCAATATGATTGGCTAATGGGGAGTCCTAGCAGCAGGTACAACATTTAAAATATGCAGTACCAGAACACAGGCTTTTAAAAAGCATTTGTCGTCACCCTCACCTCAATGTTTGCAACACTGTAGATAGCTTTTCTAATTGTAATAAGTCACAACAGGCCATGCCTTGTTGGGCCATAATCATACTTCTCAGGCTGCTGATAGCACTCCTCCTTCGGGTTTGTGGCTGGCGTACACCCGAGGAGTGCAATTATGGTACAACAATGATTGCCCTGTTGTGCCTTATTATTCAAGCAAGGCACTGAAGCAAGTGTTTGTGTGTGTGCACATGCAGAGACAAAGTACATCTGAGCAGGTCCTTACCAGATAATTAGCAAACTTGTATTAACCCTATCCCAACATTTCTTTAATTTGAATGTTCCTTTTATAGCTGCCATTTTATCCTGCTTGCCAGGTAGCTCCCAGGAAGCCCACCAAGGACTCCCTTTTCCTTTACCCTTTGCCAGTGTTGTTTTGTTTTGTTTTGTTTTAGCATGAATTTGAGTCCACCTGCCAGCCTTGGAGGAGGAAGATAGATGCCTATTCAGCTATAGGGCACATAAATCACAACCTGTGGTAGTAGGAGGTCCCCTCACATGAGGTGGAAGGCTTGAGCTGAGCTTTTGTGTCCTGAGGGCCCACTGAGGCAATGTTTGCCCAAATCACTAACAAGTGAGTCTTGACAGTGCTAATAACCAGGGCAGGTCTTAAGAAAAGCCCCCTGTGCTTCTCAGACCCAGACCAGAAGAGCCAAGGTCTCATTTCACAGAAATCCCATGGCTTTTTGATGGGTGGACCTGAACCAACAACATGCAAATGAAAAGTGCGGCTACTCTACCAAACCCTTGAGTTATCCAGTCCCCTTTAAAACTTTTTGTTGTTATTCTTTAGCTTCAGGTATATTTGGATACGCAGAATATGAAATGTATTAATGACATATAGAAGTGTGACATACAGCAAGTGGTGCAATAACGTCTGTAGCAGTGGAGTGCTGTACAGGGCTAGAGGACACCCTAGGGTCAGCAAACCATTTGTTATTGCTATTTGAAATAGAGGAAGCTGCTTAAACAACAGACAGGGAAGAGGCACTTCTCTCTTTTTTTTTAGGCTATGCTGTCAAATTTTTAAGTCATAAGAATGGAATGAGTTCTATGATCCACATGTTTTTTTGGGAGATCTCTTCCAATTCTGAGCATTTTTAATTGCAGATGTTGTTAAGTTGTCATTTTTAATGGTCTTATAAAAAAGCTCTGCCATTTCCACATTCTTGAGCTTTGAGCAACACGCATTCTTCAGCTGCTCAACAACAACAGCCTGTCTCCCTTGGTCTCGAGGATGCTGAGAATGGGAACACTCTATCTTTGCAGACGAGGTAGTGTTTGTCATTGCACTGTGGCACATACCCAGTTGAGGGGCTGTAAATTTTCCTTGAGAGGTGCAGCTTTGAGAGAGTTGATCTCAAGTGAGGTTCCATGAAAGCTAATGCAATGTTTCCTGAGATTACAGATTGCTAGGCTGGGGTCAGTGTTAGGACAACAAACATAAGGTGTTTGAGCTAAAAATATTTTACGGCATCTGCCAAACTGGTGAAATTTTCCATATTTGCTGCTATGTTCAGTTCTTGTAATGGTTACAGAGGATCTTGGCTCCCTCTTTATCCTCCCTCGATAGCAAAAGTTAATCACTTGCACATGGACTCTCTTGAAAAAAAATATGTAATGTTTACTTGTTTTCCTCTCTTGTGTTAAATTTCATTTCCTCTGCTCCTACCATTTCTCCGTACTGTGAACCTATTGCTCATTGGAGTATAACACACAGAGCTGTTTTTCCTGAGCAGAAAAGTGATGCCGTTCATTTCTTTTGGAAAGGCCACTCTCCCCATCTGAAGACAGAAACTGTGCAGCCCTCCTGGATTGTCTCAGTTTCAGTCAAGGGGGGTAAAATTCGAAGAGAGCAAAAATAATGGTGTGAAGCTGCACGGGTGTTACACCTGTAAGCCATTTCTGCAGAGAGGTACAGAGGGACTGAGGGGTGAGATGCCAGATTCACTGAGCACCACTTTTGCATTCAAGGGAAACAGGCTAATGACCTAGTTTGGCTCTGGGGGTTTACACTCAGCTGCTGAAAACTACCAGAAGGGACCCTGGTGATGGGGACACCCAGAGTGTTTTGGCCTGACTTGTTGATCCTGGCTGCAGGGTGGAAGCCTGAGGGGGAGAGATATGGCATCCCTGTGCTCTTCCTAAGTGTGCTTGGTTATGAGGTATCGCTCCAGTTCTTCAAGGACGAGCACCTCTGATCTACATGCTTTTCATGCCAAATCACAGGATTTCAGGGCTCAATCTGGAATACACCATTCAGGATGGTCTCTTAAATGAAATCTCTATCTATCACATATACATCCTCATCAAATTAGTCTCCCCTCCCTTCTGGATCTGCACGCTGACTCTGCTGCTTTGATGTTACAGCACTGAGGAATTTATAAGACATGGTATTTTTTCCTAGCAAGAAAACATGAGCAAACCATCTATTATGATAATTACTGAAACTGATTTACATCTTGTGAAAAGATTAGGCGGTAACTGCTCTGCTGCTGCTGTTGTCTTGGAAGTGTCCCATAATGATATCAAACTTCAGGCCTAAGGAGAAGTACAAAAAGGCAGCTTGAAAACCTCTGGATGTATATCTTCTGATAAGTGTCCATGGATTTGCTGATAAGGCTGTCCCTGGAAGGATTCTTGCTTCTGGTTTTCTCACCAGGCAGAGGGATTTTCTCCTCCTTGCAGTTGTGTTTCCAATGAGTATTTGAATTTGGTAGGACTTTAAAGAATGACAACCAGAGAAGAATTAGATTCAGAGACAACTGGTGTTTTGACTGGTTTTACAACATTAACCAGCAAGTCACACTGAGAGCCCTTCCACAAACAGAACTGGAAAACGTGGTTTCAGAGACAAGTCTGTCCAAAGAAGGGGTTTCAGAATCATTTTCACCAGGGGCCACATCAGCCTCGCGGTTGCCTTCAAGGGGCCGAATGTAATTTTAGGACTGTATAAACGTAGGAGTAGTTACATTTATACAGTCCTAAAAATACAGTTGGCCCTTTAAAGGCAGCCACGAGGCTGATGTGGCCCCTGGTGAAAATGATTTGACATTCGCGGTCTAATGGGTCATTCAGTATCTCCTCGTGTCTCTACTCCAGCTTTTGGAACTTCATCTTGCAGACACATTATGCAAATAAATAACTTCACATGAAAAATTTTATATGACTGAGTAAATCCTTGAAGCGTCCTGAACCTCTGCTGTAGATATTAAGGGGAGTTTTGTCTCTGGCTCCAGTTGGTATATAAGGACACCTCAGGTATATAGTTCGCTTTACTCCCTCTATGTTTAGACACCTCCCAAGTAAGCTATATGTAGAGTTGTATGAATTATGCAAAATATTTAGGGCCTGTGCACTAATTCTTGTTGCCGTTAGCTTGCTGAGGTTTCATAAACAGATGATTTTTACTTTCAAAAATAACTAAATTTCAAACTTGAAGGGATGAGCATCTTTTGAAAATTGAATCATTGCTGAGAAAGCCGAATTCATGCAATCTAAAAGAAAATCAGTACCAGGTGAGTTGTTTTGAGACTGTTATTAGGTAGGGAAGACAAATATATCATGAGATTATAAAAATCTTTATGACTAAGTACAGTGTTAGGACTTTTTTGTGTTCTGGTCATTTAAAGCATTATCAACAGAGCTCATTCAAGGAAACCAAAGGGCCTTTCAACATCTTTAGCATATAAAACTCACAGTCGTATAATACCGAGGTTCATTCCAGTGACAGGAGACTAGCAGGGTTCAAACAATAGTATGAAAGTGTATCTGGACTATGATAGGATCACCAAACCACAATCCTATGCATGAAGCAAACTTACTAGCTTGCTTCCCACCTTCACCATCCCTTCTGATCAACAAAACCAGTTTTTGTTCAGAACAATACTTTGCCATGGACATCTGTCGCTGTCTGGGCCAGGGAGTGGTTCGATGCAAAGCGCTGATGTGTTCAGATGTTAGTGCAAGCACTGCGGGTTTTGCGTTCAGTCTTTTAAGCTATGAGGTGATGTCAGGCTGTGCAGACTAAAGAAGGTGGGCAACAGTTTTTCAAGCTCTTATGAATGATGAGAGGTTGATTTTAGGATATATAGAATGGCTTTACTGGGGGGGAAAAGTGAAGTGTGCATTTAATAATTTTGAACACCACTAAGCCGAAGGCAATGGAACACAGAAAATGGATCTTCCGTGGTCCAAAAAAAGAGTAAATTAATCACATATTTTACTGTCTGTGCAGTTTACTGTGTAGTGACATTTTACAGGGGTGCTGTAACCCAAAATATTTTGTCCACTGTTCTTATAATGGATCAAGATAGAGCTATGAACATGGATACCTTTCATAAAGTATCTAATTCAACAAACTTAAAAGGCTTTAGCCAGCACACACGTATTATTGTGAGAAAAACAAGCTTTGGCCAAAGGTAGTGCTTTTGGCTGAAGGCAGTGGTTGGTGCCTACATGCCTCAGAGACTGCTTTCCAGAAGGTGTCCCAGCTGCTGGTATCCCTAGATACTTTGTCCTACTCCATGCTACTATACTTAATACCATATCTCAGCCTAAAAATGAAGGCTATTCTTTGTGTTTAGATATCACACCTTTACATCCCTGTAAGGTCCAGTCAGTGCAAAGAGGAAAGTTTGTTTTGTGTGGTGATGAGCACATGCTTTCTGGGGCACCAGAATGGAAAGTCTGTTCCAAAGCCTCAGTTTCCCTGAGCTGCTTCTAGTCTCAGAGAGGCTCATGGAGCTGCAGCAGAGCTGCAGAGCTCGATCTGATGTAGATTATCAGAATTGCTTGACTTGTTTGCTTAGGAGCTCACTGGCACCAGGTTTTCCCTGATGACTGCTAGGATCCATGTGGAAAAGCCCTATGGGATGCAATAGGAATCTTTGCAGAAACATTAAAAGGCTCTATTTAAACTGCTCTGAAACCTATAGAGTTTAATAGAGAGTAATATCCTTTCTATTGTTGTTTTTAACTGTCCTATATAATTCTATATTAAATTCTTGAGAAAGGCTGTAATTTTCTATTAAATTCTTTCAGGCTTTTTCACAAGGGTTCAGTAACATTTTTCATCTTTCCCAGAAGTCAATCACTTCAAGCCGCTAGCCATATGTACACATTATACACACACACACATTATACACACACACACGTGTGTGTATATGTGTTATGCCTCTTAAGTCCCCTGCTCAGAGCCAGGTTCAGTTCCCTGAGAAGCGATTGCTCCAAAGAGCTCCCCCCTCGCTCCCTGTGAGTGCCCAGCCCCAGGGAGAACGTTACAGACCATGCTCTGGGTGAAAACCACCCTTGCTGGGCAGGTCCCCTTTCTCTGCTTGCCAGGGACAGACCCTCTGCATCTACCTCCCTTAGCTATGGAGTAAAGGCTGGTAGGTCATTGCCCAGCGCCAACCCTGAGCCTGCCCGCCGGGGACACTTGTCTTCTCACCAGGGAAAGTCTTTAGCAGGGGAAGGAAAAGCACGCTCGTGGGAGGCAGGCGGCTGAAGCCGGCAGCCGAGCAGTGGTTCCAGCTGAGCTGCCTGGCTCACATGAATTAATCTACCCCTTTTAAAACATTCACACGCTGATCTGATTTTGACTGCTCCCTGCACCCAAGCGACTTTACAGCTTGGTGTGGTTTAGAGGGAAATTCCAACAGCACTTTCTCTGCAGATTCAGTTTATCCCAGTGCTGGCACTCAGACCACCTGATGTGCATGTTATGTTTGTTTATTTTGCTGATACCCTGAGAAGGTCGTTGGCAGTCTGTTTCCTGCGCTTTGGATACATATGCTGCTGCAATCTCTCTGCTCAATGTACAGTATGGAGGAAACGTAAGGTTCAGTAAACAAAACAAACACACACCATGTGTGAATTGAATAATATTTTGTTCTTCCTTCTGAACTACAATTTTACTCCCAGGCGGTGGGTGTAAAAGGGCCATCAGGCTTGCCTGTGAGAAGCTCAGCCAGACCTGGCTGCAGTGCTCACAGCAGCAATCTCTTCCACCCAGGATCTGACACAGAGATCTGGAGCTGTGTGTTTCTTGGGGTTTGATGGCACTAAGGTCCTGACCTCAACCCCCAGCCATAGAATCACTCCTCCTCCAGTTTGGCTTTGCCGCATGGCTTTGGGGCCTCTGCCTACTTCCATTGCAACCTGTCTGGGCATGAGTTATCACAGAATCACAGAATGTTTGGGGTTGGAAGGGACCTCTGGAGATCATCTAGTCCAACCCACCTGCTAAAGCAGGTTCACCCAGAGCAGATTGCACAGGAAGGTGTCCAGGTGGGTTTTGAATGTCTCCAGAGAAGGAGACTCCACAACCTCTCTGGGCAGCCTGCTCCAGAGAAGTTTCTCCTCATGTTTAGGCGGAACCTCCTACGCTCCATCTGTGCCCATTGCCCCTCATCCTATCATTGGGCACCACCGAAAAGCATTTGTTCCCATCCACTTGACACCCACTCCTGAGATATTTATAAGCATAAATAAGGTCCCCTCTCAGCCTTCTCTTCTCCAGGTTGAACAGACCCAGTGTTCTCAGTCTTTCCTCTTAAGAAGTTAAATAAAAGGCTACCAGCCAGGCTTGCAGTGGTGCACTTTTTGATTCTGTGCTCCTGTGCATGGAGCTGAGGAAAGACAACACATGTGAAAATGCTCACAAGGTGTTCATCCCTGGGAACCCTCAGGTTGGTAGCTTATTCCCTCCCTTATAGCATGGTACAGCCAAATAGGTACTTTTATCTTGGATGTGGGGATCATTCTGCCACGGTGCCCTGGGAACCCAGCTTCAGGGCATACGTGAAGCCTTGGGCCCAAGCTTGCAGCCTGCCTGTGCATCACCAAGATCAGAGGGGTATGTCATTCTTAAATACCATTCTTAGTTAGCTCTTGCGTAGCTGTAGATGTTGAAACATCCGAGAGAAAGTGTCTCTTTTGGCAGGCATGGCAAGAGGCTGGATTCAGCGATCCTCATCTGGAAGCAGGAATATTTTAGCTGGAAGAAATTTGGTTTTGTAATAATTTGACGGAGTGTAGGGGAAGGAGTTCCGCCCTTCCCCTGTTGTTAGGGTTAGGGTTAGGGATTGTGGGTCGTGATTAGGTTTGGGGTGAATACCTGGGCTGAGGCCGCACCTTGAATAATGTGTTCAGTTTTGGGCCTCTCCTCATAAGAGGGACACTGAGATACTAGAGAGAGTGCAGAGGAGGGTGATGAAGCTGGTGAGCAGCCTGGAGCACAAGTCTGATGAGGAGCGGCTGAGGGAACTGGGGCTGTTTAGGCTGGAGAAAAGGAGGCTGAGGGGAGACCTTATCGCTGTCTACAGCTACCTGAAAGGAGGTTGTAGCATGGAGGGTGTTGGTCTCTTCTCCCAAGTAGCAAGTGACAGGACAAGAGGAAATGCCAGGGGAGGTTTAGGTTGGATATTAGGAAAAAATTCTTCATGGAAAGGGTTGTCAGGCGTTGGAACAGGCTTCCCGGGGAAGTGGTGGAGTCACCATCCCTGGAGGTGTTTAAAAGGTGTTTAGACGAGGTTCTTAGGGACATGGTTTAGTGCTAGAGTTAGGTTAGGTTATGGTTGGACTCGATGATCCTCAGGGTCTCTTCCAACTGAAATGATTCCAAAGAGAAGCTGTTTGGCTTGCTACTGTTGTTGTCATCTCAGCTTCATTATGTGACTAATTTGCTGGAGTGCCTAGGCTCTGGGCTAGGAACTCTTAACATCTGGATGCCCAAATCGAAGTGTATAAACAACAGTAAATAAAAATATATGAGCATTTGTATATTTATAAACAAGAGGGGTATTAAATATTGGCTTGCATATTGAGCTGTCCATGCATAGCCATCTGATGGGATCGTGCCTGCCAGAGTTGGAGAGTAAAGTACATGATATATGGAAATATACAGGCTAAGATACACTTATCAAGCTCCACGACAGCTATTCCAGAGAAATTACCAGACCTGTGGAGTGTGAATGACTTGAAATTTGGGGGAGCAAGGAATAGAGTACCAAAGTTTACCCATCAGAAAGTGCTGCTCCAGCAGTGGTGATAGTCTGCAGTGACTCCAGTAAAATTAAAGGAGTTGCAGTAATGCAAAACTGTTGTGAGATCAGCATCAAGCACTTTCCTTTTCTAGGAGAAATTAATCAAAGTTTTGACCTTTTCCCTGGGAAGTTTTATTTCTTTTAAACTCTGTCCATAGGGTTTCCAGATGTGCCGTGTTACTGGGATTGTCTTAGCCATGCAAGGCATTCTTGGAGTCTCAGCTGATTTGCTGAAACTGGGATCTGTCCCGATTTCAAAAAAACACTGGGATTTCCCAGGGGCTTTCCCGACTATCTTCTCTATTCAGGCAGCACATCTATGTGGCCGAGCATGTCTTTCCCTTCTCCAGTAACTTCAAGCCCCAGCTGCCAGTCAGCTGAAAGCCTGACACAGGCAATCATATTGCTGCCTTACAATGGAAAGGTGTGCTCAGCAACAGCAGCAGTTTCAAGCCTGACATGTAGGGGAAAATGTTTTCATCCTTGCTTGAAGGCACCCACAGCAGGGCTGCAAAAGAGGCAGACCTAGTACTCTGACTGTGGAAGGGATAAAGAAAAGAGAAGAAGCAGAAAACGCAGCAGAAGCAAAGCTTGTAGGATAGGAAATAAAGTAAGACTGGGAAATGAAGGGTAAAAGGAATTACAAATTGCATTTTTGGGGCTTCTTCTCTGCAGAGACATGGTAAGGTTTGAAACAGATAAAGATGATTTATATAAATGATCTGAACTGGCAACACAGGTTTAAAGGCTAAGTCGAGGATCTTCTGACAAATCAAGGGAACTGATCTTTAGGCTTGATATGAGACTCAGATCAGGAATGTTTGGCATGATTTTGCTTTTCCTAATAAAAGCTCACAGTGCCTGACATAGCATCCTGCTCTTGTTGAAACAGCAGTAGAATTTTTAATGAGCAAGTGCTCAAGACATTTCCTTTAATGTCCTCTTCAAAAAACATCCCCTCATATCACAGCACTCCTTAACACCATACACAGGACTGTAACTATACAGTCTGCCTCAAGCAATGCATGATGCTTAGCTGTCCCAGGCCTGTGCAAGCAATGAGCTGCAACTTGGTCACAGACCCTCTGCCCCATCTCTTCCCCACTGGGGTCTAGCAGAAAGTAAGTCCCTCTTACTCCTTTAAGTGAAATAAGCTATTGAACCTCATTTTGTATTCTGGCTGAGAAGGAGAATGCTTCGAGCTCAGAATATTAAAGAGGCTTGAAACCCTTTCCATGCAAGACGCCGCGGGTACGGGCAGCGCTCTGGCCAGGTGCAGACAGACTGGCTTCCAGGTGCTCCCCATGAGCTCCTCCAGGTGACAACTCCCAACCTTCTGTTCCACCTCCATGCTGGTTGCTACAAATAATACGAATATTAGGCCTGGTAGAAAACTTCTGGTTTCGCTTTTTTCCAGTTTCTGGAGCCTTCTTTCTTCCATCTGTATTTTGCTGTTTTTTTCCGATCTGTTAGCTGTTGGAGCAAAGAATGATGTGACCTGCCTCTGTTGTGTGTCTGATGGGTGCTCAGGTGGCTGAAGCAGCCTCATGTCAGAGCTGCTGACCGGAGACTTGCTCCTTTTGTGTTGGCAGCTTGACTCTCTTGACTTAAAACTTTCTAGTCTGAAATGGGGTGACATAAACCTGTTTTTCTTAATCCAGTGTTGTAGGCTGAGACTCATTCCATGTCCTCTAGCCTTGGTTTTATTCATCGTCCTGTGCTGGATGTCTTCTATTTGCAGTCACCTTTTGTCTTACCATCCTGGATCTGTAGCTGCCTCATACAACAAGTATTCCAGTCCAACTTGGACATTGCCTTTTGCCCTTTTTTAATGTAACTGTTTGACAGCAAATTAAAAATCCATTTGCACTGTGACCCCAGGTCTTTTGCTGTTTGGTGACAAGCAGGCTGCTGGCTCTCACTCTGTTCTCTTTCCCTGTGTGCCTTGCACTGCTCCTTCTCTGGGCTCTTCACAGGAAGCAGTCGTGTTTCCCTGGCCCTTCAGTTGATGCTGGGTAACCAGTCCTTGGGAAAATGCCTCATTTGGCATGTGATGGTCCATGCCATCTGATAAGCAACATAATTCTGTCTGCTGTGCCTTTACGTCAATCTCTGGGCTGTCTCTACTGCTGATGTTACTTTTGCAGGCATCCGAGGGAAGATGCATGAAGGCTGCTGCAGGGCACAGAGGGCTGTTGGCTAAGCAAAGGGTATTAACTTATAACCCCCTATAGAATACAGCATCACGTCCTGAGCTTGCCTCTTGCCCTTATGCCCCACAGAAGACCTTCCTCACAGGGATAAGAGCAGTGATATGCTGTGACCATGTATTCCCAGTTACTGACAGTGAAAATCTGTCTGTCAGCACTTCCCTAGGTTTAGGTTTGAGTTTTTTGAAGCTGTAGAATCTGAAAATTAGAAAACATGGCTTTATACTCTAAATTCTGTTTTAATGAACAGCATACTGCAAACGTTTTTTGGATCACCTCACATGGGTCTCCAGCCCCAGGTGTGAAACACGTACCAGTCTCATGAGATAATTCCCAATCTCCTGGGATGACTGCCAGTCACCCTGAGGCAATGTTACTTTTCCCAATTCAGCTGGGAGCACGGTGCTACCTCTTGTGTGAGTTGGCTTCACGTGATCTGATCAGCCCTGGGATTTGCCTGCGTTGTGTCCCTTGGGGTCTTTCAGCAAAGAAGCAAAGATGTTGCTGCCCCGTCATGCCATGGTGCACAGCAGCTTTGATCCCCAGTGGAGAAATGCCTCGTTGCTGTTCTCAAAATGATTTGGGGAGATCAGAGCCAGGATGGGTGTTTCTAGGGGATGTTGATATCTCAGTGCTGAAGCTGAATTCTTCAGCCACATGCGTTGTGGACACATGTGGCTCCTAAGTCTCCATCTGAAACCTCATGCAGTAGATTCCCATGCATGCTGACTTCAGGTCAGTGCCTGCTTACTATTTCTCTTACATTTCCCATAGGAATGAGGTTCTGCACCTACTCTGACTATACCGCTGCCCCATGGCTCTCAGTCTTCTGTCTATTGTGCAGCCCCTGGAAAGACGGCTGTCTCTTTCTATATCCCAGGATTTCTTTCACAGCTCCTGCTCTGGTGATTTCCTTAATGCCTTCCGGTTTCTCAGGATGTTTTGATATCATAATCCTGAATTGCTTCTCTGTTGTCAGCTCCTTCTGTAATAGCAATGTCATTAGTTACAGCCTTAGTGGTTGGGAGTTGCTCTAATGAATGGTTCCGTTTACCCAGCAGGCTGGGCTGATGCCAGAGGTATTTGTGACCAGCCAGAGGTACTTGTGCATGTGCCAAAAGGTACAGCAGAGATTGTCAGGAGAGCTCCTCTGACACGGTATGTCTAGGTTCACATTTTGGCATTGCTAGCAGGAATGCTTTGCCCTAAAGACCCTGTGGAGCACATTTTATAACAGCACCGGTTTTCAAACTGTGTAATGGTGCGAGTCTGGTATTCCTGAAGTCATCGTTGTCACTGCTAGGCTGGAAGTTACAGTGGGAATAAAGATGTAGCTTTGCCAGCTCTTTCCTTAGAGACTTCATCATGGGTAATGGAGCTCCACATTTCAGCAGGCTCAGGTTGCCAACAGGGATCTGTTTTTAACCTTAGTTTATTCAAGGTGTCTGTCCCTGACATGCATCTGTATATTCAGTGGCAAAGCTGCACAACGGACCATTTTCCCTTCCCTTTTGTGCCGAGAATATCTGGCACGAAACTACAGTCCTATCCAAGGCCTGTCCTGTTCTGCCTACATCTCTTTTTCTAAACCACAAGTGATAACATCTGCTGCTTGATGCGTTTCTCACAACTGCCAGAATTTGCCCACCAGCCTTTCAGTGATTTCCCTGTACATGACTAAGTTATGGTTATGTGTCTTCAGTCAGCTATTGTAGTTTATCTGTGTTCACAGATTTGCATTACAGTTGATTCCACTTTCCAGCTGGAAGCCAATCAGTTTAACAGCACACTTGCAAATATGCAAAGTTAAATGCTTAGCTGCCTTATTCTGCAATGTGTGTGTACCGACTATGCGTAGTGTCTGCTAAGATCTTGCTGCAATCATAAGCAAAGCTCCTAACAACATATCTACGCAGAAAATGAGAGGATGACTATGTAAAGATTGCACAAGAAACACCACCAGTGAAGGCCTAGACACATAAAACTCAGCATAAGTGGACGCATGGTGTGCGGTGGCTTGTACAGCCCTCTGGAGATTTATGCCATGCGTGTTTGCATGGCTAACAAAATTTGAGCTGGCATGAAATCATGGATTGCCATATACAACCAACATGACATCTCTTCTTTTTTTGCATACAGACATTTAGTAAGTGTCCCCCACTCCTCTGTTTGTTTGTTTTCTTTCCTATCTTAGCATTTTGCCCTTACATTCTTGGTTGGGCTGGTTATTTCTCATTTCTTTCAGCTGTCCTTGCTAGCTGGAAACATTTATCTGTATTAGATAGACCCTTTTTCCTCAGTAGCCTCTTTGGGATAACTGAATCTCATGTTTCACAGAAAACCATGGTCTTCATGAGGGAATCTAAGTTCATGTGTGGATACCATTATTCTCAGTCTGTAATAGTAGCATCTATTCACTCCTCACTGTCTTGAAGAGTAGGAAGAGGATTGGTAGGAGGGGGTTGAGAGAGGACCACTGTCTGTCATGGTCTCATTTCCCAGCTGCCACGGGGCTCTCAGGATTGCTCGTGGCAGCAGTGTCCCACTCATGACTTGTTCTTTTTCAGAAAGGAGACGGTCAGATGCCTTGTTTTCTCTTTCTTATCTTTCATTATCCACCCTCTGTACAGATTCAGGTTATTCTTATTCAGGGCTTGTAACTGTGCTATCTGGCTAGAAATTTCTCTCTTTGGCGATCTGTCTCTCCATGCTACCTGCTTGCATCCTTTTTATGTTCGGTATCATTTACCTTGTAAACACGTATTTTATTTACGGTTGGACTCACTGAAATAACCACTTACACAATATCGGATGTACTTTGTTTATGGTGGTCAGCTAGCGTTAATTAAAAACATGCAGAAGGAAAGTGGTTAGAATTTACAGAAGTCTGTGGCTTTGATAACGCTTTTCTCTGAAAATCCCTCTCTACAATAGGTAAAATGGAATAGGCTTTCATTACAACAGTTGATCGTGGACGTGCTAGGCCTGAATAGACACAGGCTCTTTCCCAAGTGCTTCTTCTGACCCTTTCATGTCCACACTCTGTGTGCCCAGGAGGGTTGTGGCTGTCTTGCTGAATCACCCTGGCTGGGATGGGAGAGGGCTGCTCTCTCCGTCATTGATGGGAAGGAGAGGAGGGAGGGCTGCTTCTTCTCCATGCTGCTTTGCTCAGGAGCACCAAGGGAAGAGCCCAGCTCACTGGGGCGAGCCAGGGTGATGCAGGAAAGGTGGAGCACTGGAAGAGGGATGAATGGCAATGGGGGATTGAGGGCTTCTCTGTTCCACTTTCCTTTTTAGGCCTGGAGATATAAAGAGACTGAAAGTCTAGCCTTATAATACAGTGACACACTCAGTTTTGATGCACGCTCCCAATACCAAGAGACATGTAAACCCCATAACTCTTTTCTGGTTTAGCTGTTTGTCACAATAAGTCCTACATAAGCTTTCTGTAGGAAAGTGAAACTCCAAGTCCCCTGAAGGCAACTGGGAAGCTCTTGTTTTCCTAGTCCGTGCAGGGCAAGGCCACTAGCATGGCTGGTTTTTTCCTGTGTATGTTGCAACACTGATTATAGATTAATTTTTACTCTGTGTTCAGTCTCTTACAATGTATTATTGTTAAATACACAGTATCTGATTATCCTGAGTGCACAATAACTTCAAGCAGAATAGCATTAACTGCTCTGAATGAAAGTAATTTGATGGCTAATTACACAGGAGGGAAATGAACAAACCCTGAGTTAGCTAGAAATTTCTGCAAAAAAAGCAGGTATTTTGGAGGGATTTAGATATAGGATTTTGCTTATTTCATACAACAATGCATCATGCTGCATTTATATCCTGCAATATAAGAGTACAGCCGGCTGGGGGAGAATGAGTCTCCAAACTCATGATTTCCACTTTAATTACACTTTAGGTTAATATTTGTTTCTTGGAATTTGGGGACTTGGGGACTTGGGGCGATTTTCTGGGAGAATCTTAAGAAAACAGACCTTATCAGTAGGAAGACCATGCTTTATGCAGGCGCATTGATAAAGACCCACCTAAAGAATCACTGTATAGTTTTGGCCTTCTCTGATGGAGTTTCTTGCATCTGGGATACAGACATACTTCATAGGTTATAAAACTGGTAATAAGCAACTGGCCCCTGTGGAATCAAGTTCAGTGAGTAGAAGTGAGTACAGATTATGGGATGTGACTTTCTCTTGGCTGGAGCAAATCAAAGATTTTTCTGGAAACTGTGAATTGTTGTCAATGCCTAAGTTCCTCAGTGATCAAAACACCCAACACATGGTCACTTTTTCAAACTGCCTCAGTATGAACCCAAACTTCAGGTTTCTGCTTTAGAAAATCCCTTTCGGTCACCTTGAAGTTTGCATGAATTTTCACACCAAGCCTGGAAACAGAAAAATCTTACAATAATCACATTTGTCCAGATAGATCAGAGCGGATACAAGATCTCAAAGGTTTCCATTGATGGTGTCTCCTAATTTTTGCAAACAGATGATAAACGTTTAGAAAGACTTTTAGAGGTCTTTGAGCTACACACCCAAGCTGGAAAAGAGCCTGAGTACAAGAAAACAACCTTGAATGGGAATATTTTCAAGCTTACAAAGCTGACATCTGGCTAAAAACTCCGGGCAGTACTCCGGCCCCTCGCTGTGAGGCTGAAGACAGACTTCAGGCCTGTTGTGGGGTTTATGTTTGCGAGAGCGCTGGATGATTCAAGGCTGCCTGCGTTTCACCAAGGTTTCCAGAGCTGGCTCCCAGGAGAAGGGTGGTGGACGTGATAGCACACCCAGTGCTGCCCTGGCCTCTCCCCTCTGAGCTCCTCGTCGCCCTCCTCGCCCCCATCACTGTCAGAGACACCAAGTCAGCTTTAGCTCATGGAGCCCGTCAGGGCCAGGGATCTCACTGCACTTTCTCAAGTCTTGGGTCAGGTCTGTTTCAACTTTTAATGGGATCCTGCAGTGCCAGCCAGGGTGCTGCTTTTTTAGTCTGTCATCTCAAACCCGTCCAATCTGATGGAAAAACCTTTGAGTGACACGTCGTCAGAGCAGCCTTTGGACCAAATCCGCTCTTGTACTGATTTTCATACTGGTGTGAAACTTGACTTCCTTGGAGTTACTCTGGAGTTGCAGCAGTGTAATTGAAAGTGGAATCAGGCATCAGAGCCCCCTTTATTCCCCTGGCTGAGGAGAACTGAGTTATCAGTGTGAACATTTGAATGAGAATGAAGCTGAAGAAATGGAATTCTGTAGCCAAAGGCTTCAGCCTTCACCAGCATTTAACAGGCTGGCAATCCTCTTTTATTCATAAATTCAATACAGAGGTGGAGTACACCCTGTCGCTTACTGTATAAAATCACAATTAATGTACTATAATGGACTTTTAAGGGGAAACCCTGTAGAACTGATTTATATCTCATAAAATATTACATTAAGCCCTTCTCTTTCTCCTGTTAACTTCTGCTGTATTTCCCCCTCCTGCCTATGTTTTAAATGCAACTCTGTTTCTTGTTTTATGCTTGTGCAAAGGTGAAGGACAGTGGAGACAATGTATGAAAAGGAGAATTTGGGCAAAACAGCAGTGACTGTGGTCCTGTTGATGTAGCACATCATTTTCTATCTGCAACCAGCTTTTAAAGAAAAATAATACAGTGAGGGAAGCAGGACAAAAGATAAAGCAGTAAGTTGGGATGTCCCAGTCTTTTGCTTGCCCTTTCCTTCTTTCTTTGGCAGGTATGGGAGTAAAATCCGAGTGTCACGAACTCTTGCAATAGCCATCAGGGGCCCAGTCTCTGGTCGTTAGACCTGTGAAATCCCACAGCATGTGGCAGCCAAACAATGTGCAGCGATAAGTCAGCAGGGCCACCTGGGTTGAAAGAGATGGTAAAAATAGCAGTTCATAATTTGCCTACCTCAGCATTATCTACGTAGGTCCACAAAGGGGCTCTGGGGTTTGGTGCAATGCAAATGTATATCTAACTGGAGTGTATTTGCCCTAGCTGTAAGGAGAATTTCTTGTAATGGTATATTCACTTAATGTATGATGGCAACTCGGAATTTTTACAATCTTTGATATAGATTAAGTGGTTGAGGCTTTTGCATTCAGCAGCACAGGAGAATCAGTCAGTCAGGGACAATCCACTTCTGTCAAATATTATCACGTGATTAGATACAGATATGGTCTTGAGTGGTGCTTGCACATTGTTCCATTGCAAGATGCTTGTAAAAATGTGCACAGCTTCTCACTGAAGTAAACTGGCACAAGTCCACTGACTTCAGATGAAGCTGCCACAGTTTGAACCACATAAGGATTTAGCCTGTGGTGAAATCCTGTTCCTCCCTCCCCACCACTAAACACTCCACTACATTTCCTGGTTTTACAACAGCTACTAAGTGTCTGGTGACCTAAAGGAAACATTCAGAAGCAGAGAACTGCAGCAGTGGATGAATGTGTAAAGACCTCTGGCTTGCACCACTCCCAATTTAGTGAAGAAGGAAGGTCAGGCAAACACTTGAAATTTTGATGCTTTCTCACGTGGTCATACCATAACATGTCCGCTGTAAATGTTTTGGGGATGCTCCAACATGTGGTTATTCCTGCCTGCTCTGTCTTTATTATATGTGAATAATGCTTATTTTTTGCTAAGTACCCCGTATTGGGTAAGAGCTGTAGACACAATTAATTTATATTTAAAACTGTTACTCCATTGTAAAGAAGGATATATGCATTTAGGAGCAGAAGCTACATGTCAAAGAGTGGGAGCTCTGATGAGTGTGTTATTAAATGAAAATCATGTCCCATTATAACTCTACTGTTCAGCTTTAAAGGACTGAACAAATCAAACTGAATTTTGATCTAAGTAAATGAGAATCCCAGCTGAGAGAGTTAAACAAATTCCTCTCAGGCCTTTCTAGACAGGATTAAGACCATATTCCACTACCCTGGTTCTTGAGACAGGAATATTCATAGCTCTTAGAGGTCTTCTTGCTGTGTATATGCATATGAACATATATGTTTTGACATTACAAACAGAAAGGGGAAAGAGAACAATATAACTTCATGTGAAATTCAGGGTTGAGAGGAGGAAGGGACTGCCCTGGTTCAGGAAGTTTTTTTTCCTCCTCCAGCAGTCAGTGTATCGTAGCTGAAATCAAAACCCTATAGCAAACTCCCTGAAGGAAGCAGCATAATAAATAGGTCTTTAAGGTCCTTTCTGAATGACATGGAATGAATGCCCCTCTCTTTCCCCTCTCCCCTCCCAAGGTAGAATTAGAAAATGATTCTCCACGTAGAGATATGTGATCCGTGCTAATGGCAGCAAATGAGAATGCCAGCTGCTGTTTCACCCTCTCTTGCACCTCTGCCCTGCTCCCACCTCCCCACAGTCACTCTGGCAGTACTTTCATGCCTTTTTTCTGGCTTACTGTTTGAATAATGATAATAATGTCTTGCACTCCTGTAGCGTCTTTCATCTACGGACTACAAAGCGGTTTTACAAACGTTAGCTCTATAGGAGTTCATTCTGCAACGTACTAAAGATGATCACAGAACAGACATATAGTCATATAATCACACTGTTGATTATTTACTCCTTGCAAATCTATGTCATCTACATCTATATTCACCTCCGAGTAAAAAACATCATGACTGTCTTTACAAGGTACAGTGCATATATGCATGTATAACGCATAGAAAAAATTCAAAGGAAAACTTACTGCAGTGTTCCCAGGAGGAGGAGACCTATTACATTTATTGACTCTCTACTATACAAGAAAGATAGAAGATACTAAGATATTTGTGCTGCGTTATCTAAGGTTTGTATCAGTTCCATCAGGAAGCTGTGTTCTCCCTACATTCTGAATTAAAAGTTCTGTGGCCTTGCTTCAAAGTACGAGGTCCAAGTAACCCTGAATTGTTTGACACAGGAGTGGTTGAACGTGCACCCTTGAAGTGAGGTCCTCTGTATTTTTGGAAAGTTTGGGATTCCTGATCTGAGCTATACAGCTTACATTTCCCATCTAATCTAAACTCCATGTGATGGGTTTTGTTGTGTTTTCCTATTACTTCCATGCAGGTTAAGGCTAAATTCTGCCCTTTTTTGCTGTTGATAAGCAAATTTTACTACTTGCAGTTCCCATAAACAAATACATGTCTGCTTGTTATCTTTACCTCCCAAAGCTTCACATTTTTGCTGGAAAATTCCAGAACCGGGCTTTTTTCCAATCAATTTTACATCAACATAACAGGATCTCTCATGCTATGTCAGAATTTTTTTTCTCCTGTCTCCATCTCAGTAGTGAAGGAGCTGAGTAGAAATGAGAAATAGGCTAGCCAGATGTTTTGAATTCAAATTCAAAAAGCAATTTGACCCAGAAATAAAAGTATATAACACAGCAGCATATCTTTTTTTACAGCTTAACTATAGGCTCACTTGATTTTGACCAAGTCACTTTGTTCAGGCTTTTCAAAACAAGATATGAATTTTTTTTAGTCCCCAACTGAAAACCAAACCTGATTTTCATCGTCACTGTCCCGGGTTATTATGTGTGAAACATCCATAACTGGGCACTGTGTTTTGACAAGATCCTGTGCCCACTTATTCACCTAAATAAAGTCCAGATAAAGCATTGGGGCCTTAAGATAAGTCTCATGTATTTTGATTCCTCAGTGAAAAAACCAGTTCCACAGAGACTTCTGCCATCTTACTGCATTTTGAGACAGGCCATGCCTTTTGCTTGGGTTATTGAACTGTATTTTGTAAGATGATTGGTAAAAGTTTTCTGGAAAAAGCAGACATAAGGAAAACTGTGCTACAATAAAGCACTCCTTCTGAAAGTCTGGGAGGTCTTAACAGAAAGAGTCACTGGCCTTGAAGGTTGTCATTTAGCCTGGGATTCCAGTTTGACCAGAGGACAACTGGCACGGCTCAGGGGAGATGCTTTCTCAAGGAATAACTGACAGTTGCCAGGAGGAAGCAAAACCAAGCCAAAGGGCTTCAAGCTTGAAGCTTCACCACGTTCTCCCCTTGCGATGATAATTTCCTAGGCAGATGAACATGCCTGTAGTTTATTTGTTACCTTAAAATCTATTTCTTTAAAAGTTTAGCTTTTTCAATATGCTTTTACTTGTAGGGCGACAGTGGGGCCACATTATGCCTGTCATCACACTAAGGCCAGTAGCCACAGGAACTCAGATTTGGTCTGTCCTTATAGAGGGCACCACAGTTGATCCCAGCCTAGGAAAGGAAGCAGTCCTACACAAGGGGAGGTGCAGGCTTGGCATCTGGAAGTGGACGAGGTAAACTCTGGCAAAAAAAAAAAAAGCAAGTATATGTTGGGCACTGTTATGATGAAATGTAAAGCTTTTTTAATTGAATGGTCAAAACAGGATTGGTACCTGGAGTTGACACTATGAAACAAAGGCATACTAGTGAGATGCTGTCTGTTTTTGTCAAGAACTTTTAAATTTGTGGTTCTGTCTGTTGAATTAATTCAGCATTTTGTTCCTCTCTCAAAAACTCCCAAAACAAGGCCCAAAAAAGCCCTCCAAAGTTAACACTAAATCTCTATTGATCCAGCCAGGAAAACCCTTTCAGGCTCCTTTGTGTTGGATTCGAATCAGCCTAACCTAGTTCCTTGGTGTTACATTACTTGTGACAGCCCCCAGGAAAAAAGAGGCATACTCAAAACACAGACAATTCCTACAGCCATGGCTTAAAGAGAGAACAAGCTAGAATTTCTTTCTTTGTAAAGGTCTAGTAGTCCTTTTCAAAAGACAAACAAGTTTTTGTAGAAAAGACCCCCAAAATTCCCACTTGGAAAGACGTCTTGTGGCTGTGTGACAGTTAAAAACACTACCTGGGATGTCCTCCCACCACCCCTCTCTGAGTGTTTGCCTTCGGTCACTTTTGGTTAATGGACCTGTAGAAAGTCTCCCATGTAGGTTGTAGGCCCCTATGTAGGGTCACTGAGTCTGGAGATAGTGGCTTTCCAAAAAGCATATTTATATATCATGCAGGTGTTCTCCAGGGATTGTGATTTCCAGCTTGCCCATCCTTCATACACATCTGCAGCTGCGTTTCACTTCTAGGTTCATTAAATGATTCCCTGGCCGGCGAGATGAGGTATGAAGTAGAAAGGTGGTGTTCACTGGGCTCTGGTCCCTACACCCCTACAGGCATACACTGGGCTGTGTGACTTGAGTAAGGAGCTTCAGGGGACTCAGCTGCAGGGGTAACATTTTGGAGACCACCAGGACTCATCCGCAAAGGTGGAAGGCATCCCCCATGGGCCCTGCAAAGCACTTCTTTAAAAATCACTGAATTGCACTGAATGACCCCAGATACAAGAGTTAGACATATGGAAGGAAAAGCTGGATATGGGTGTCTAACGACAGAAGCTAAAGGCAATGAGGTTCACTTAAGTGCATACTGGTGCAATGCTGGAGGAGAATGCACTTTGTGCAGGAGCTGTGAAGTTTCATTTTTCCATTACCTTCAGGAAGGCCCTACAGTCCTTGCTGGAAAGGCATGAGAGCGATGCAAACTGTTGTGGATGGCTGAGCTGTGTGGTAATCAAAGCCACCCTTGATATATCAGGATATATATCTGAAAAATTATTCTGTTCCAAGGTCACACTTCCATCCACAGGACAGTCTCTAGGCTCCTGGGGAAGATTACAAAAATGACTTTCTGTATCGTCACGATGTTCTTGGGCTATCATTAGCTTCTCAGTATTTTAGATGTGCCACTACAGGGAAGCTGGGTGATGCCTACACATAATAGCTGCACAGATGCATTGAATTAGTCTAAATGCCTGAGTGGGCTGGAAGGTCTCAAATGGAAACGGGAGGTTCCATACCTAAATCACCTTAAGGTGCCTGCTGCCATCCTCTTTGCATAAATAACCACATTTAATATGGTTACAGGCAAAGGTGTGCACTTAAGCACACATCTCTCAGGCAAAGAAGTTGTCCTCAGGTGTGTGCCTTTACGTACTAGCCCTGTCCAGAACAAGATGTATGTCAAGCTGTTCATTCCCTCAGCTGCTGCTACTCTGTAAATAACAAGATAGCACCAGTATTTTCTAGTATACTTTCCCTGCGGCGGAAACAAACCAGTGTGGACTCAGGGCAAAACGTTGCCTTCAAACATACATCCACGACTGACGACTGACGTGGATTTCCATGGCACTTTGCCCTGAATGTATAATTGCATTTGGTTTTGAACAGCTTTGTTTATTTGTGTGTTTTCTTAATGTGTTTTGCACCTCAGGCATGTACTTTACAAATGCAAATTCCTTGGCTTACTGTGGTAATTTACGGCTTTTAGAGACTAATTTTGGGCCATTTTGTAATGGTAAAAAGCACACTTTTCATGAGATCCCTTGCCAGGGGGGACCTTCTGTGTCTTTTCAAAAAGGTGCAGGGCATTCCCACCTCCCAGTGAAATCAGCAGGACTCAGCCAGCCAGAAGGAAGCCCACGAAGCCCTGAGCCTGGCACATAGGAGAGAAATCAACCATCCTCCTCCTTATAAATCATTATCGCAAGAATACCCAGGGGCTCAGGGTAGAGAGCAAAGCACACTGCTCTTTCCACAGTCCAAACACAGAGAAAAGAGAGGGAGAGGATGATCCTCAACAAGGGAGATGGGAAGACAGTGGTTGGTTTAGAACAAGCCGAGAAGGTTCAGGAAGGGTTTTCAAGCAGGGGTTAGCTTTTGTTTCCCATTGCTAGCAAAACCCTGCTACGGGACTGATGGGAAAGGACATCCAGGCCACAGCGTTGTCCTGCAATGGTATGGGGCTGGTGCAGCAAGGAATTAACTCCAAGTTGTGGACAGGTAAGTAAGACAGAGAACAGCCTTCATATTTCTTTGGAGATGTGATGTGATATCTAAATCAGGTCTCTTTCTGTCTTGTTTCTTAAACATGCAGCAGCTTTCCACTGCCATTCAATGGCAATTCTCTTTGGGGAAGGGGCAGGCAGGTGTCTGGCCTGAAAACCTGTTAGAGGTGCTTTGGAACTGTACTGAATTGAGGTCGTTTGCCCAAGTGTTATAACAAAATGGGGCTCAAGCTTGTTGCATTGCAAAATATTTCTTTCTATTTGTATAACTGATTCTTGAGACAAAAACACTCGATTTAAGTTGTAAGTACTTAAGGAATAGGGAATTTTTGTTTAATAGTTTAAGAAATAAGAAGTAGGAAAAGAAGGGCTGCTTAGTTTTTAAAAGAGCCACTGAAGTTTCAGAGCTATCCCAAGCCTTGGGGTTAATTTTCAAAATGAAGTCTTTTAGAAAAGAGCTTCCTAATATAATTTTAAAATTTAGAAGCCTCCATTCTCTGGAGTTTTCAGGGAGCTTGGTTTATTAAGGAATTTTACCACTAAGATTTCTCAGCAATGACTGTGCTGACATAGGAAAAGGGCTTTGTGGTGGCAATGGAGTGTACTGGTCCCCTTTGCAGCTAAGGACCAGAAGGTCAGAGAAAGTGCTTTAGTTGCTTTGTTTTGCCATTCCGTTTTGTGATGAGAAAGTTGCTTTAAGCCAGCTCTGCTCAGCCCAAAGCCCTGTTTAGACATGAGAGTCATATCTCACTGATCCAGCTACTCCCAGCTTGCATCAGCTTTACCTTACACTGGTGTCTTGTGCTTGTGAAATGAATTGCCGAGGCTCATGCCGTTTTGACAGAGAGCTTAAAGCAGCTCAGCAAGCCAGAGTTAGACTAAGTGTGTTAGGGCACATGGGGTCTGATCTGTTAAACTTTTGGCCGTGCAGCTCAGCATAATTGTGTTCTTTCTCTTTACAAGCTGCTAGATTCCTAGAATGGGTTGCTTATATATACTTTTTTCTCTCTGACTAATAAGATTTTTCAAGGCTCAAAAGCCACACAGCCTTGAAAGAAATTCTTTCTTAGTTGCTTAACAAAGATATGTCTGGATATTTGGCAGTGAATGTGGGTTGCTCTCACATTAACCTCTGAAGCTGTCATTGGGGTTCCTGGTTTATTCTAGAGGAGGGCAGAGAAAAAATGTTTTGCCCTTATAAGAACAACACTCGTTTGAAGATGGAGTGAAATGTCAAAATTGCAGTCGACGATATTTGTAAGGCTTGGGGGCTTTTTTACCTCATAGGGCCTCTCAACTGATATAATCTTTGTTTCACCTGGAGGAAAATTAAAGGCAGGAGATGCAATTCTGCAATTCACTGATGAGTGCACACTAACGTGGTATGAATCTGATCTCTGGAAGCTGGCACCCAACCCAGGTCACTGCCTCCCAGCCATGCTCGAGGCACTGGGATGCACCTTCCTCCTTCGCAGCCCACAAAATGGTTATGTTTCATTTCCTCCTGTTTGGGGTCGAGTACACAAACAGAAATAATCTGTGAGATTGTACAGTAAGGCTTTGGTCCTCCCTGGAGACCTGTAGGGATCCCGTAGAGGCAGCGCTTCTGAGAAAAGATAACAGCAGTCTCCACGCTTGCTGCATTTCACCAGTCCTCTAAGCCTCAGTGAAACAGGTGAATAAAATATGAAATGTTAAGTGGTAAACTTTTAAGGTTGCAACCTTCGTGCAGCAGACCCATAGCATGTTGCCAATGGCATCCAATATCCAGCAAAAAGTAATTTGCAATAGTCAGGGGTTTATTCTTATATGTGAAAGCAAATGCTGACCTTGATGGTGTGGGAGCTGAATGCCACTGGAGAAGGAAGAAGCTGTAACAGTGGTTAATAATTAAGAGGTAGATTTTTGTTTAGATGTCAGTGCAAAACCATTCTTCTTTTTTTTTTTCCCTTTCTTCTTCATTGGAAACTACTAGAAAATGCTGAATAGGTGTGTGTTCTTAAATATGGATGAAATGCAAGTGAAAACAGTTGCAGAAGCTAGCCTAGGAGCTGGTTGCCCACATGCCTTACAAAGTGCAGTGCATCCAGAATTACATCTCCTGAAGCTTCAAGTGTAACTCTTGTCATACTACAGTTTGTGGATCTACAGAATAATAAACTCAGAGATAACAAGACACCCTTATCCCAGCTTTGAAGAGGAGCAGTAGATGTTGACAGTGTTCACCAGTGCTTGATGCTGATCCAGACTTCTTAAATTTCTAGCTTTACTCACATTCAGCCTTCCAAAGGGGATCATCATAAAGCCCCACAGCTGAGATTTACCTTGCAAACTCTGCTTAAGACTGAGAATCAGACATACACGCAGCCTACTGAGATAACTCTAGTGATACGCGAAGGCAAAAAGATCTAAGAAATGCAGTGTTAAGGCTCAAACTCTGCTGTTAACCCCATCCTTCAGACCCTGTGCTTCCTGTTTTTGGTAGGTGCCATCAGTAGTGATTTTGAGGATCCCTGATAATGTGGGAGCTGTTTGTTAACTCTTTTCACCCAGGCTGAGCTTGCTGATAAAGGACGTGTGGTAGTCTCTACTGTGGAAAAGTCAATGGCAAAGGTTCAGGGCAATAATCTTATATGCATTAGAGGTTTCTATTCATTTTGATTTCATGTTCGTTGAAAGATGAGGGAGCAGAGAGACTAATTTGGATTATCTCTAATATTTGATCTTGAAGATTGAGATTTTAGTGGGATTTTGGTCAAAAATAATAGCATGAAATCACTACTGAAGAAAGTGTTTAATCAGAATGCTGACACCATTGTAATTTCTTTTTCCTTCTCTAACAAGATTGTATTTTAGCAGTTTGTTGTAAGCGAAATAGCAGTGTAGATGTGATGTAGTAATGTATCATGTAGAAGACTTTGAAGCAATTTCTGTTCAAGGATATTGCACTGGTTTAAAGTGTGTGGTATCTGCTTCGCATATTCAAGCCAGAAGTGTGACTTTCCCTCTCTCCTCCTCCCCAGGGTGCTGAGGGTAGATGTTCAGCTGTGGTGTACATGGTCATAAGGGACGGGTTGGTCTGAATACCCCTGGCTCATTTCACACAGACTAAGAATCTGCTACAGTCTCTCTTTGCATGCTGTGCATCATCGTTACCCAGTAGATCATGAATCTCCAGGCTAGACAGCTCAGCACTGGGAAAACCCTAACATTTCTAGCCCATATCTCCTGCAATGCAGAGTGTTCCTGCTGTGCTGTTACCTCCCTTTTAACAGTCCAAAACATCTCAGTTATTGGCACCTTTGCTCTGGTGGCCATTCCACAGCCTAACATATCCCACTGCCAGGAAACTCCTCCGTAACTTTTATCTCACGTTTTTTATATCAGCATTTCTTTGTCTTTCGTGGTACAGCACCACGCGCTCTGCTGTCTTCTCTGGTTCACATCCTGCAGATAGCTGTGCTCTCTCCCCTCGTGCAGTCTGTGCCTCATTGCTCAGTCAGGATGAGCTATTAGCAACTGGTCTCTCTTTCTGCAGCAGTTTTGCTGCCCTTCTCGGAATTCATTCCTCTTAGTTAGTCTTTCAGGTAACGACATGCCCAGAAATTAAGGCTACATTCCAGCGTCTGAATTGAAGCGTCTGGTGACTCAACCCAAAACGGCTTTGGTCTGTTTCACTACTGTATTACTCTTTACTGCATGTCCAATTTGCTGCACACTATTACTATTAAATCTCTGTTGACATTACCGCTTTCCAGGTTTCTCTCTCCCATTGTGTGACTATTTCCCATCTGGGCTTTTCTCATGTGGGAAATATTCACACAAATTCAAGACTTCAGCAGAGCTTCCCAGCTGCATTAGGCATTTCACCAATAAATCACTGTTTCCTGTGGCAGAAGAGAAAACTGACTGAAACGGCCTTTCAAATCCCACATGCAGTGACAGCTCACCCTTCCCTATTCCCTTACTCCCAAATCCTGTGTAATATCACAAGCAAAATTTTAAACAGAAAATTTGATCAGGCAGGGTTTCAGGGAGGATTCAAAGTTGCAGTGCTAACAGTTGGTGAGGATCCACATGCTAACTCTGAAAGACATTAAAAAACTAACTTCAAAAACAACACTGAGTTTATTTTTGCTCTGCTAGCCCAAGGTTATGACATACTGTGCAGCCACCAGAATTGTTTCCCTGTTCCTTAAGTTTTGGCTAAGTTGGTGCTGTAATTTAGTGTTGTTTAGATGTAGTAGAGTTGATTTAGACACCTGGCCATCCTGCAGCATAACTGCAAGTGATACGGGGTGATCAGGAGGGACAGCTTCTTCCCAACGTGCTGCCAGGGCCCTTCAGAAAACAGAGCAGTTCCCATAGGGAAGTCGTCAGTGTGATTTCAGCCCTGATGATTAAGAGAATATTTCATCTGGAGTCCATCTGTGCCACTGGTGAGGATGCAAAAATGTCCAAGGTGGTTCAGACCCCTGGATCATCTATAGCCCAGTGCTCTGTTCCCAGTAGTGCCCCTAAGAAGACAAGGGTGAGAGCAGGGCGAGCATATGTGATAATTTATTCTTTCAGACTTGATTTTCAGCTCAGGGGATTTCCTGACCCTGTTGAAGTTTGTCTGTGTTGTAACCCAGGGGATTTCTATTTCAAGCAGTTGTCCAGTCTCTCCCCAAGATAATGTAAACTTTGCATTCATGTAGCTCTTTGGTAAAAGCTCTACAGGCTCTCTAATTGTAGGTGAAAAAACACTTCTCCATGTGGCAAGCCCAGCTCCATTTCACTTCACCTGGTGGCCCTGGTTTCTGCACTGAAGGAGGGAATGAGGAGTCATTCGCAATCCAGCCACTCCTTGCTACTCTGGATTTTATAGCTCTTCATCATACCCCCGCCAAGTCCAGGCAGAAGAGTCCAAGACTTCTAAGTGATTCTTCATATGAAAGCCATTTCACTCCTGTTTCCTTTCTTTGAGTCCCCCTTCCAGTTTGAGTTTGGTACAGTGCTGAAGGCAGGGGGGAATTAAGGAATTGTACAGTGGCACAGTGATCATAGAAACATAGAATCATTTTGGTTGGAAGAGACCCTCAGGATCATCAAGTCCAACCATAACCTAACTCTAGCACTAAACCATGCCCCTAAGAACCTCATCTAACCACCTTTTAAACACCTCCAGGGATGGTGACTGCACCGCTTTCCTGGGCAGCCTGTTCCAAAGCCTGACAACCCTTTCCGTGAAGAATTTTTTCCTAATGTCCAATCTAAACCTCCCCTGGTGCAACTTGAGCCCATTTCCCCTTGTGCTGTCACTTGCTACTTGGGAGAAGAGACCAACACCCTCCATGATACAACCTGATGTTCCCTGTTTTGCTTTTTATTTGCTTTTTATTATTTTTCCAGACTTTCACTGAACTGAATGGCCTTTGGATTGGCCTGAACTGAATGGGCTTTTGACTCTGCATGCTAATAACAAGCAACAGCCTGTGTTTGCAGGAGAAAAAAGATTTGGCTCTCTGGTCACTGCTAGGATTAGGTTTATTAGCAATCATACAGATCTAAAATGAAAGATTACTAATACAATTCAGACCAGTTTGTGGATTTCTTAGCTCAAGAATAGCTGTAAATTAAGTAGTGCAAAGGCTTGAGCACTGGGGCTCAGTCAGTGGAACCATTGTTAGTGTGCTTCTGGGTATGGTTTTGGCCTGCACCAACCTGCCCTCTCCCAAAAAACTCCCGAGCACGCTTCAAGAATTAGCATGGGCCAGGGATGGTTCCCAAAGCCGTCTGGCTGCAACTCGGATGCTGCTAGTTCCTTTAACTGTGATTTAGAGGATGAAAGAGATTAATAGTATAAACATGCCCAAACCATGCCAGCTGGACTCAGAGCCAGGGAACGGGCCCTGCCTACATCTGAAAGCTTCCCTGTGGGGAGGGAATGGTGGCATTCACAGCAGCAAGGGCAGGATCTAGAACAGGCATGGAAATGGCTAGAGCTGACTGTGCAATACTGAGAAGTTAGTGCCAACATTGGTCTTGCTCTCTGTGTTTGGTGGTAACAATGTCCTTCTGTCTCCAGAACTTTCCACCTGCCCACCTTCCTCAAGCATCCAAAACTGGAGATGATTGAATTATTCTAGTTGAGAAGATTTATACATTTGTTTTACTGCAGAGCACGGAGGAATCCATTCTGAAGGGACATGCTGATTTAATTGATTTGATTGCTAAGCCGGTTTAAGGAAATCCATATATGCCCTGCGAGGAAAGCAGTCCTAACTGTTGGTTGCTTTCAACTATGAAGGAAGCCTATTAGTGTACTTTACAAAGGTAAACACAGCTTGGATGTAGAAAGCTGTAAACTCCACTTGCCTCAGTGGTGTGTTACCCTGAAGCATTTCAACTGCTTTAGCTGTTGCCACTGCCATACTTACTTTGCTGTTCTATCCTAATGTATCTCTTTCACTTACAGGAGCACTGGCAGCATAAAAACTAATTTCCATTTACATTTTTTTTAACATCTGGGATAACAAATAATACATAAGGTAACTTTAATGGAAAGTGATGAGGGACAGGAAGTTTATCATTTATTGTGGTTAATTTATACTTTGCATCAAGAACATTTGCATACAGTTAATGCATTGTTGGCAGTAGTTCCCCTGTTTGTGTGGATCTTTTACACAGCAACAGGCAGAAGAGAACATTTGAACAAAAAAAAGAAATTAGGCACAGGGAGCAGGGATTCAGGTCTAGTAAAACTCCAGGTGCTGGCAGAGACTAAGATAAGTCTTCTGGAGGAGGACTGCATTGGGCGTTTTATGAAGAGTTGTTTTTATGAAAACTGGTGAGATAATGAGCATATTTATTTATTGATACTGATTCAGTGAGAAGAGGCCAACATTCCCAGTGGATGATTTGCATTAGTCATCAGTCATTTATTTTATAGCTATGGTGTACAAGGAAGCTGAAAGAATGTTGAAGGCCTAAAATCAAGAACTCAACAGTTGGGAAATGCCAAAATTAAGGTTATTGGTTGGAAATGTGGATAAAAAGGAACAATTTGGAAGTAGTGAAGGCAATGTGCACTGGAGGAACAGTAAGAAGTGGATGTTTCATCCTCTTGTAAAGTGGTTGTTGCCTTTCTGCAGCTTCAAAATATTAGTCATATAATCCACAAACTCTTTTGTCAGCCTGAGTCTAAAAAAATAGTCCTTTTGTGTTAATGTTTTAATGATGAAATCTGGACCCTATTTAACAAGAGGAACCTCCACTTTCCTTATGTTTACTCTACTTGAAAAAAAGTGCTGCACAATTTTCTGTTACCTTTAGACTCTAGACTTTTGCCAAAATCCCAGAAGCCCTCAGATCCTCATGTCGTCTTTGTTCCTCCCTTTCCAAGGGACTGGAGTTCTTGTCTTCATCTGTTTCATTCATCCCCAGGAAACTGCAGGTTGGATCTATATTCCCCAGACACATCCCTGGCTGCACAGATGAGCATCCCGGAGATGTTTTTACAAGTTACAGAGCACCTTGGCTGACTAGGACTGGTCACGCTGTGCCTTTCCTGATCCATCCTGTCCTTGGGTTTTTGGATTTTGTGCTCTGCCTGCTGCTCTGGGCAACACCTATCTCCTGCTGATGTCTACCGAGTTATTATGGAAATATGAAATCAGCCATCCTCAGTTCTCCTTTTCTGAGAGGTACTAGTGCTTGTACAGTGTCCTCACCCCACCCGTAGCATACGTGTATAGTATCTCCTCTGAGGCCTTCCAGGACAAGAAACAAAATGAATTGACAAAAATGTGTAAAGGAAGTTGGTTTCTGGAGACAAAAACATGTAGTAGTTTAATTTGGTGATGAGTGAAGCACTGTATCCCCAAAGTAAGGATTGGTGGATGTGAAGGTCTTCACCTCCAGCAAGCTGAATTTGCAACCTGCAAGGGTGGGGACACCTTATGCGAGACTGTGTGGCAGGACTGGGAATGACATGCACACCAAGGCGGCCACAACAAAACCCCATTTTCTTGCCTCTGAGGGAAAAAGAAGAAAGGGAAAAAATAGCTTGATTGTTTAATCTTGGGGAAAAAAAAAAAAAAAAGGAGAGATTATGTGGTGCGTGAAGAAACTTATTTGGAGGGATGCTTGTTGACCTTGTGAAGATGAAAGCAGACTCATCTTCTGCTGGAGCTTTGTGTCATTTTGGCTTGAAGGTCTCTGACTGCTGTGAACATCAGTGCGCTTAGGCATAGGACAGGAGTGTCAAACTCATTTTCACCAAGGGCCACATGAGCCTTGCAGTTGCCTTCAAAGGGCCGAATGTAATTTTAAGCCCTTTGAAGGCAACCGTGAGGCTGATGTGGCCCCCTGGTGAAAATTATTTTGGCTCCTTGGCATAGGAGGCCTCCTTGGCTGGAGGAGAGGTACTCTCATATCCTCCACTGGAGGGCCAGGTCCAGCACAAAGACCACTGGTGAACGGCAATGTGAAGTGTGCAGGTTGTGACTCATTCCCCAGTTAGAAGCCGTGCAGGGCGCAAAGCCCTGCTCTGCTTGTGTTGCCACAGCAGCGCCTAAATCACCACCATGCGTCTGGTGCTCTCTTTATCCATCTCTCGGACGATTTCTAGTGATGGGGTAACCTGACATGCTGCACTCAAGCAACGTGCCTGAGCAGGTGAATGGCAGTTTAGGGGCCGATTTATTTGGTTGTCGTAGGAGTGAAGTTCTTTGTTCTTGCTATAATTTCTGTTTGACCATCTGTGAGCAACATGGGCTCTGAAAAGTAATATTTATTTACACAGAGTTTTTAACCTGAAAGGTGTATCATATCTAGCCTTATGCATTTATAAATTATACTTGAAGCTCTAACAAATCATGCAATTAACTTTTTTAAAAAAATATTTTTTAAAGCAATACCTTTTGAAGTACTTTTTATTTTCTGACTTTTGTTTTGTCCAGGCCTTAGGTTCGTGTTTTCAGACTTGTCTCTGCAGGCACAAAACCTACTTTTTCTTTTAATGAAAGCTGAGATTTTCACAACTCCAGAACCTGGAGCTCTGAGCAAAATAAACATTAATTACAATTATGAGAACTGGCAGTACTGAGAAGGCAAAGTCTTCAAAATGCCTTCTTGTCTCTACTAGCAAAGCCTTTCTTTTGCTGGATTCAACTGAAACCAGCCACTCTTCACCTACGCCAAGACAGGTGGAAGGGGATGCAGAGGGTGAGATGTGGACATTGGTGCTGTTTCTCTGTTGGTGGCTGTTCTGCTTCCCCATGAGCATACACAGCCCCACGAGCACAGATGGATACCTGTGCCTGGGGATGGGCGGGAGAGGAAGAGAGCTTTGAGATGGTTTAGGAAAGAGCAATTCTGGTCTCTAAGAATTCGTCCTGACGCTTTCTGAAATCTGGTCCATACTTTCAGCCACTTGAAACAGAATATTCATACTGAGCCAGCAGATCCCTTAGAAAGTTTTACAAAGAAAAGCATAGATATCCTTCTTCAGAGTTCGCTGCTTTTTCTGATTTTTGTATTGCAGATGTATTTATAAACTGCAGTCCAGATCCAAACCACCCTTGGGCTAAATACTGGGCAAGCATATAACAAGTACACACTCTGAGTATATTTCTGTGGAAAAAAGGTGGTTATCAACTAGAATGAAGACCCATCCCCCATTTCCTTAGTCTTCTAGAAACTCTTACTTGTACTCTTATGAAACTCACGGAATTGTTATCCAGTTACACATCTATGACCTCCAGTTGGAAGTAATAGATGAAGAAATCAGAAAGATAAAAGGATCTTGTTTAAAAATCTAGGCTTATTCAAATACAGTTTTCATTCAGCCCAGAATACTGAAAGAATTTGTTTGCAAAGTTAATTCTAAAATTTCACCCATGTTCAGAGGTACAACAGTTCAGTGGAGACATGTCATTTCAGAAACGTGATTACTGATAAAAACCTATATCCTCCACTACAGCTGTTATTTATGAGTGACACAATTAGAGGTTTTTGTATTACAAAATAAAAGAGTGTAATAAATTTGTAAGATCCTCAATGTAGCCTCTGCATATTTCTCTAGGGGGATATTCCACCCCACAGAAACAGTCCTTCAATGTGTGTTTGTACAGGGTTTATGTCTGAGAAATTAATTGAGTCACAGGTGGTAACTGTGATTATCAGTCAGTATCCTATTTATCTCCTATAGTGGTACTAATGTTCCTGCCAGTGTAAGATGTTTTTCTTTTAGTTTCAGAGGCAGCAAATAAGGGACTGAAAGCATAAAAAATATGCATATACACAAGCACACATACATATATGTGTGTATATACACCCGTATATTAAAAAAATATATATATTACAATAAATATATCGATATATAATATATACATCACGAGTTTTTCAGAGTTTCTCTTATAAAGCTTGAACAAATTTGTGACCCTGGCTGGCTTTCCTGGAGTCTTCCCAAGCCTAAAGCACGTGTGGAAAGTACCAGGATTGCCAGTCTAAAAATATAAGCTAACCTCATCTTCCTGCATGCAGGATTCAGATTCACCCCCCAACTTGTGCACCTCGCTTCCTTTTGTAGCTGCGCTCCCCATCGAGTGGGTGCAGCCCCCAGTCCGGTGTCAAGCCCTCCACGCATGTTTGCCTGGAGACACCGAGTTCCAAACCTTTTTTAGAAAGACCCGGCTTGTAATTCTTCCAGCTGTAAATACAGGATAGATGGATACCAGGCACCTGTTGCCTAATTCCTTGCCAAGTTTTTCAATTTTAAATTGCATTAGATATTTGTTCGGGGGAATCTTTGTAACTTATTAGCTGTCGAATGTGTGGGAAAGTACCGGCCATGTATGGGAATGGCAGAAAACTGCTTTCTGAGGTATCAGAGAAAAGCAATAGCCACACACTTAAAGTATAAATATGAAGCACCATCTGGTCTTAATTACCGTTGAGGAATGTATGTATATCATGCATGGAAATTATATCCATCAGAGGAAATTCCTCTCAGTTATATACCAATGTAATTCAACTGAATCCGAGGGATTTACTCCAGAGTCACCTTGCTGTAACTAAGAGTAGAGCTTGGTCCATCGACTAACTGCTATGATCCTGTTTAAGGAAGAACATACAATGAAGATAAGTGGCATACACTAAAACTGGCCATTGCCCAGCCTATATCTCAGCAGAAAAATACATACAAGACAGGGATAAGCACATCAGGGGCCTACTTCAATCATATTTAGCTGTCTGAAGTGATCACTTTAACTCTTAGAAAGAGTTATTAATATTTATTATTTGCATTTTAGTTGTGCCTGTAGGTCTCAGCTGAGAAAGATAACTATAAGATGTAAATCCCTGTGTTCCTGTAATACCCATTAGAGGATCCCCATAGAAATGACTGACATTTTAAAAGCTCTGTGGATGGCCAGTATTCAAAGGAAAAAGTCCAAGATGGCAGTCAGAGGAAGCTACAGCTTGCCTGCACAAGGCTTTTCAAAGAGACCCTGTAGAAATTCTTGGTAGCAGACCCTGTACTTCCTAAATGATAATCCTTTTAAAAACACATATATTTTGCTTTCTCTTATTTAATTTTTCCATTTGTACACACTGTCAAAAACAAGGCCACCTGCTTGTATCCTGTAGTGAAGAAGAGTTAATTCATATGCTATATGTTTTTCATATAATAGTGCAAATATAGGTATAATTTTTTAAATTAACTAATTTGACAAAGTCTGCAGTCTGAACTTCTGTAATACTCCTCAGAGATGCCTGGGTTTTCCCGATGCTGCATTACTACAGCTTGTACACATACCAAAAGCTTGCAAGACCGATTGTTCTACCAATGTTGCTCAGTGCAATCAAAAAGAAACCACAGTTTATCATTTTCCCATTGTTTCTTCCTTGTGATTTTGTCTGTGGCAGAACATACTTAACCGCTGTTAAAATCCCTCTGTTATGCTCTGAAATTGTTTTCTAACTGTGTGCCTAAATCGACTTATTTTCAGCTTCCTATAAACAATCTGTATGATCACTCGATGGTATACATACTTCTAAGCCGTGCTAAATTGGCATATGGGTCATGTGCAGGCAATGCCAACTTTGATTAGCTACTACAGAATCCCGAACAGATTCTACTTTCGCTGATCCCCAAGTAAGTTTACATTTCACACTTTACCTATTATTTATAAATCTTTTTTCTAAAAGGATAATATTTCTGAAAACAAAGAGGGTCATCCTTTATTGCCTTAGCTGCAGCCTATTTGCTAACTGAGCGATTTGACAGGTGAACACTGTATGGTCTTCACTAGCCAAAATAAAGCAAGTTGAACAGAGGCTTGATGACGAGTTCCTCTCTGCTTCTCAGAGATGTGACACAAATTTGTAGTGTTCTCCAGATTAGAGAAAGTAATATTTTCTTTCAAATTGGTAGCGTGAAGCTGGGCAGGAAAAAGTCTATAGACTACTCTTGTTTGAATGTTGGTATGACATAAAGATATTTCACCTAGTCTAATAAGGCTACTCTATCAGTTTTAGAAGAAAATGTGTCTTCTTCTGACTCCTTCCCACTCTGTTTCCCTGAAAATAAGACAGGATCTTATATTAATTTTTGCTCCAAAACTTACTACTTTTTTACATGTATAGCTGCCTGGACACTATTTAAATTGACTTTTTATGAACTGTAATTTGGGCTTATTTTTGCAGTAGTGCTTATATTTCAGGCATCCTCAAAAATCCTGAAAAATCGTGCTAGGGCTTATTTTCAGGGTGGGTCTTATTTTTGGGGAAACAGGGCATTAGTACGTGTCTAATAATGTGTCATAGGATGAGTGAGACTGCTGCTGTAGGTATTATAGAAGTCGGCACTCTGTAGGAATGCTAAGGTATCGACCTACCAGTGAATATTTAATTTCTCAGTCCTCTTCACAGCAGAGACCAGTCTCAATACATCCTCCCTATCTCTGTGCTAACTAGCATCCAAGCACATTTTTAGGTTTCCTCTTCCAATAAGCAACACTGAAGGCATGTTGCCCAATTTCTTCATCTTCGCCTAAGGAGATTTGAGAAACTGGCATGATCTCTACCATGCTTTCCATCAAACATGAGGCTTCTTGAATCTCACCAGGCCTCCATCTGCCATTGTTCATAATGGTGCAGGAAATTGTTATTTTTGTCCTTCTAATTAAATCCATGCCTCTTAAAAGAAGCCAAGCATACAAATTACACCCAAACAGACCTTCTAGTGAAGAAAGCCTTGTGTGTGACTTCCTTTCAGCAAAGTGCTCCACAGCAACAGCAGTGGAAGGGTTCCCATGCATTTCTGAAGGAGGCCTGTGAAACTGCTCCGAGCTTTTTTCTCTGTTTGCTCCTGAGCGGACATTCCCTTCCTCTCTGAAGCTTTATTTCACAGAAACGTGGCAGAATGGGATGTCCCAGTAAACATAAGTTCCTTTTGAATTTTGCATGGATTATTTTCCCCTTCTCAGGCACCATGTTTGGGCAACCACTGGTGTGAACATCTTAAAAAAGGAAACCGTCTCCACAGACTGGAATATTTGTCAGGCAAAGGGGTTTATGATTGGGTTTGCCAGTTTTTACAACCAAGTCTGCTCATAAATTGGGATTTTAGGAAAAGTAACCTATCTTATGCCCCCAAAATCCTGTTGACTTTTGTCCATAAGCTGCATTCTATTCTAAAAATCAGACAGTTGGAAAAACATAGTGAGTTAATAAAAAGAGTACGTTAATGAAAAGAAAATGTATACAGTTGTTATATTTAGGGTACAAAGCATTACATGGTAGCTGATTTCTATTACTGCAAAAGAAATCTGTAACTGTGTTAACTGTGCTTAACATATGTTTAAGTTCTTAATTCTGCTTTCACTTATGGCACATTTCAGTTCCCAACCTGTGATTCTCCCCTAAATATGGTCTGCTTTATGGAAAAATTAGGACATTTACTCTGGAAACTATGAGTGTTTTGCTCCAGTAATGAAGAGTCCCTTGTTTCCTGTCCCACACAACTCCTGGTGTATAGCCATCTGCAGTCTTTGCCTCCTTTAGCGGGAATTGAAAGGGAACTCTATTTATTTATAGGACTGTGTTGTTTCTAATGCTGTGGCAGCTACTGGGCCTTTTAATCTTTCTGAGCAAATGCAAAATTGACTGTGCTAACAAAGAATGCAAGTTATCTTTGGTAATCAGTTGAAATATCTACTGCTCAAATTCTAGGTTTCCTTTGATTTATCAATGTCACATTTCACATTAAGGCACCCCACTGTCCATTTTCTTCATTTCCTTTCTAATTGCAGCTCCTCAGCTCAGTAATTTGCAGTTGCACATTTTTTGAAGTCTTGTTTTTAGTTTATTCAGCAAAGTGCGAAAGTACCATGATAGCTAGCCTATCTGATAGCAAAGTACCACGAAAAGCTTTCTTCTCCTTCATCTTGCACTTGTGGATCAGCACTGAAAAGACGGTTTAGGACTGCACATGGTAAAAGGGGTTAGCCTGTATTTATATGTTGTTGTTAATTCTTACATTAGCATCTTGCAAAGTAAAAATTGTGGCAGTAAAAGCAACATGTGAGCAGTCGTGTGAACAGACAGGCAGTGTTTTATTTAGGGAGGCCTAAACAGGCTAAAAATTGCACCGGGACATTAACATTTTGTGCTGATAATGTCAGTTGGACTGTCCTGCCATTTAATTACAGCACTTTTGATCATATTATTTTGTGTTTTTCATTAACCTGAGGTTCAGTAATCAAGTCCAATGTTTCAGCATTGTAAGGAAAACATAAGCTGCCTATCAAAGCCCGCTAAAAATATCCTTACGTGCACTGTGGAAACATAGACCTTCATAAATAAAGTGCACATTTCTCTCAAGCCTAATCATGTTCCTCAGAAATAAAATGATGGTGCTATATATGATTCTTAAATTATATATATAGAAACAAGCTGTTCCATAAGCAATGAAGCCTGGTTTCCTTAAGATTTCTGTTCTTTGTCCTCAAATCCTCAAATTCACTTCCCTCTGAGTTTACAGTAACAATGACTCACCCGTTGTGGATAGTATTAGCAGTAAGTCAGGGTTTAAAGAAAGCCATGTTGCTACAGTATGATATAGCAATGTTTGTTAACTCTCTGTGGGTAATTTTGACTTAATCATCCTACATGCAGAAATGGGTAGTATCGTTTAAGGCAGAAGACTCCAAACATCAACTGCAAACTTACACATAGATGATGTCAAATGTGCAAAGCAGTTACTCCCAGCCCAGGCAAAGGGCACCTCTTGCACCATGCTGGGGCTGAACTGGTGCTGTCAAGGGACATCTCCAAAAGAGCTCCTAGGGCTTCAGCACTTACCTGGGAGATCTACAACTTTGCACAAGGAGGATGGCAGATACATAAAGGAAGCAAATGGGGAAAGATGAACCCACTTAGCAGTGCTGTGTCGTTTGTCCATTTTGTGCTTGAGTAATTCCATGTTTTGGAATTTCCATATCGTGCAATTACTGCTGATTTATACATAAGTGCTGAGATCACAGCGGGGTACTTGATCTTGTAACTGGCAATATGCCTGCCACCTTTACATGCAGACCTGTCTAGTCATAGATGCAAACAGAGATTTATTGTCTTTAATATCATGTTAGAAGACCTCTGACAAGGGATGAGTCCCAAAGAGATCCTCTGTGAAGTTCCTAGCAAAAGCTATGAAAATAGTTGAAAGAAAAAAAAAAATGAGAGAGCGCTAATCACGGCAACGGTGAGGTTTTTGGTGTTTAGTTTTCAGGAGCCCCTCTTCATCAGGGCTGTTGTCCTTTCCCGAACGAGAAGAATTAGCTTATGAACCCAAGCAGCCCCTGTTGTGAGCAGGCAGTGTGTGGGGAGCTAGCCCCAAGGAAAAGTAGAGGATGTGGATGTCTGCCCATCTCTAGAGCTTTTTCAAAGATGCTGGATGTCATATGAGTCAGGCTGCAAAATCTGAAATCTTGCTCTTGTGGGAGATATGAAAACTCTTTCTTTCAAAACTGAAGGAGAGATCCCTCCCTATAGTCATCCAAGGGTTCTCCTCAGCCCTGCAGGAGAGACAGTGAGCACTTGGGTGCTCTGCAATGCACGCCGGTGCTATGGCCCTCGGCTGAGAACTGGGAGAACTCAGTTCTGGAGCATGGTCCTGAGACTGTGTCCGTCTGTTGTGGAAAGGCTGTTCCCTGTAAGACAGTTGCATCCAGGAGAGGAGGAGAGTGAGTTTGCACCTCACTGGGTGGGGGAGAGAATTGAACTTGGGACCCTGAGTACTGGCAGACAAAGGGGAAGAAGAGAAAGAAGGTGGGAGCACAGGCTTTGTCACCATGCACTTCCCACAGGCTATGTCATCGATGTGAGTGCTGAGGCACCTAGAAGGAGTGAGGAGCCCAGGCCTTTTCTCGGTCACAGAAGGCTTCTGGCCAGGTGAACCCTGCAAGGCAGATGCACACAGAAACACACATCCTAGATGTCAGCCAGGCTCAGACATGAGTTTTGTACCTACTGGCTCTTCCCTGGCAAGACAGGTACTCTGGAGGCTGTGCAAAAGTGCAGTTTTAAGGAGCAAGCCTAGATTTAAAACTCAGGGACTTGTAAAGTACAGGCAGCATGGTTAGCAGCTAAGCAGAACCATGAACACCACTTATATTAGGGCTAATCCTAATCCTTAATAAAATAATTTCCATCTTGGCAAACCTTTTTTTTTTTGCTGGCCATGGAAAGAGAGAGAACAACCTGCTTATCAAAACCACATTTGAACTTCATGTTGGCTTGATAATGGCATGTGCGTGGGCCAAGCTCACCTGTCTGCTGCAGCTGGAGTAGGGGAGGACCAGGAGAGGTTGGAAGTGTTATCTGTTGGGAAGCAGGAGGAGCAAACAAGACACTCTTTAGACACAAGTTAGAGACAAGTTTTCCCTGTAGTTTGTTTGTTTGTTTGTTTCTTCCTTCCTTCCTTCCTTCCTTCCTTCCTTCCTTCCTTCCTTCCTTCCTTCCTTCCTTCCTTCCTTCCTTCCTTTCTTTCTTTTCTTTCTTTCTTTTCTTTCTTTCCTTTCTTTCCTTTCTTTCCTTTCTGTCTTTCTGTCTTTCTGTCTTTCCGTCTGTCTTTCTGTCTTTCTGTCTTTCTTTCTGTCTTTCTTTCTTTCTGTCTTTCTGTCTTTCTTTCTGTCTTTCTTTCTGTCTTTCTTTCTGTCTTTCTGTCTTTCTTTCTGTCTTTCTTTCTCCACTTATTCTTCCTTGTCTGGAGTTGCTATTCCTCTTGGGGAGAAGGAAACACTATCAGATGTCTGAGATCCCATCTCACGTCATGTCTCCTCATGTTGCCCTCTCAGTAACACTAATAATGAGTCTGGCCTCAACACCCCATTTATTTCCAGCTCACACTCCTGTCTCCATTAGTTTTCCCTTGATGACTTTGTGTGTGTTTCCAGAGCACGTAGCAAATGGTCCACAGATCCTGATTATGGCACTTTGCACTAACTCATTAATAACAGCAGTACTCAAAAGAAATGAGTGTATTAATCAGCTATTTTAAAAGCTGCCAATCCCCATCTCTGAGTTCCCTGGTGTGTTTTGTCCTTTATGTGTCTGTTTTTTAGACTGCTATATTTCCTTGATAAAAACTACCTTTACTTAGTGCATTAACCACTGCCAAGAATGGCACTGGTAGGAAACAAATAGGTAATAATCTGTAGTCTCAATTAATAACCCGTGGTAATAAAAATAAGTAATACATTTAGCAGTTTACAGATCCTGACTGTCAGATGGTTTCTTCTGCCATTGCTGATCTCTTTGTGATCTTTGGCATTCTGTATGTCACATAAGTTTGTGTGTGCATTGTTGCATCTTTGCTTTTTAACCACTGGTTACTGTAATAATGAACTAACCAGAAGGCTCTAAATGTTAGTCTTATAAAACGGGATGAAGACAGATCATGAGAATGACCTGAATGCGTAGGGGATTTATCATATGACGATGAGAAAACATGTTGGACTATTCGTGTCTAATATTTTTGTTTGATTTATGGAATCTCTAATCTTTTAAAATCTTCAAATTAATAAAAATCACAAGACTTTTAGGCTCTTCTGAAACAGAATTATTTTTACCATTGATAATCTTCATCTACATGAATTTTCCAAGCATTTTAGAAATCAAAAATTCTTGAAATTTTCGGACTAGGTTATTATTTGCTAAAATAATAAGGGACCCTATGAGAGAATTCATTTTATTCTGCTATTTCATTTTCCATAATATGAGGACTTTTGTGTGGTCTTTTTATTTTTTTTTTAAGTTTGTTTTTAAATCATGGGCCTGAAACAGTACAAATTCTCCCTATAAAATGTAAAAATTTGTGTTCTCTTTCAAAAATATTTTTAAATGCTTTTTTTGACAAGAGTTATGATTAACTAAATGTAGTATCTTAAAAATCCACAAGATGGTTTTCACAGGCATAGCTTACTCATTTCCAGTTAGAAATAATTTAAAAAGCATGGAGGTAAGAAAAGTCATCTATTTAAGGAGAACTCAGAGAATGACTAAAGAAGGAGATGAAGAAAGGGGAGGGGAACTAAAATCCATAACTGGAGGAAAAACTCTTATTTAACATCTAAACATATGTGTGCATATAAAAGCATACCTTATGAAAGGCTTCATTTTCAGAACTATATAAAAATTTTTGTTATTTTTCACCTGAAGGATTGTGCAAAAGATGCAAGACCGTGTACCCCAGCTGGCTCCTCTGTGTCTAGGAGGTGAGTTGTTTGGGATGTCTGTGAATAATGGGGTTGCTGCCCAGACCTGAGATGGGCTCTGGTGCTGCACCATCAGTGAGCTCTTTGGTTGATAACTAGGTTTAAAGCTGAGGGGCTACTGGTCAGATCCATCTGTCTTCCATTTTTTCTCATGTTTTTTCTCCAAAAAGGATCTTTTAATTTTGCTTTCTGCCTACCATATTTCCTGGAATGAGGGATCTCTTAGGATGCAATGTTCAGAAGTGAGTATGCTGGTTGTGCACAGACCATCATATAGGGAAATCCAAAGCTAACTCCATGTTGCTGACTGCAATTTCCACTGCTCGGCCAATACTTGATTTGTGTCAAAGGGCTTGTAGGCTTCCAAAGAAGCTAAAAGGAATTGGATTGTTTTCACGTGATTTCAAAAGTTTGTGGATAAGATGAAAATCCACCATGTTTTCACATGGGAATAAAAAATGCAAGAGAGATACTCTTGTCATGTCAGCACTTATTCAGTGTTAGAAAGACATTTATGCTATGAAAAAAACACTTTACCATTCACAGAATCACAGAATCACAGAATGTTAGGGATTGGAAGGGACCTCGAAAGACCATCTAGTCCAATCCACCCGCCGGAGCAGGAACATCTAGATCAGGTTACACAGAAAGATGCCCAGGTGGGTTTTGAATATCTCCGGAGAAGGAGACTCCACAACATCCCATGGCAGCCTGTTCCAGTGCTCCATTGCCCTCACTGTGAAGAAGTTTCTTCTCAAATTTAAATGGAAGCTCCTGTGTTCCAGTTTATACCCATTGCCCCTTGTATTATCATTGGTTGTCACAGAGAAGAGCCTGGCTCCATCCTCGTGACACTCACCCTACCATTACCTATTTCCATGTTAATCTGAAGGTGGACTTACTACAACAACCTAGGGAGACTGGACACTGCTTTTCTCCTGGTATTATCTTGTAATTTCCAAATTCCTATGATATAACAAACTTAAGACAACCATACAATAAGCTGGTCCTGAAACTCATAGCATAATGTTGAAGTGCAAAATAATGTTCCTTAAAAGAACAATTTTGCACAGCAGCTACTCTTGACTATTGAACCAGTAACAAGTGGCTGAGTACCATAAAACACCTTTGGAAAAGGCTTTCATCACATTAAAAATGAATTTTGACTCAGTCTGTCATTATCCCTTTCTCATGTGCTGTTGAAGCATACCAGTAAGGGAAGAATTTTGATTATACAATATTCAAGTCAAGTGCAAGAACGAAATTCCTTTGGGGCAGAAAGTTTTTATGAATCTCAGCCAGCAGATACACCATCCGATGAGTTAAGTGCTGAACACTGTATATGAAGATGTGGTGTTCAATTAATTGATTATCCTTGGGTTGTCATTAGTTCTTATATCTGCATTGAAAAATGTATTTTAATTTCTTTGGGGAAATTTTCAGTAATTACTAGATATTTTGCTGACTTTATTTACGGAAGTATTATGTATTTTTGTGCCTGATGTACTTACTTTCTTATAGAAAATATCAGTGGCTTTAATGTCAGCACATCAGTAATGATATCCACTAAATATGAAATGGTAGTTCAAAAAGAAAAGAAAACTAATAACAAGGAATAATTTTTCTTCAGGAACAGAGGGAAAAATAATATGGAAAATATTAGTAGGCCATTATGGAATTAACTATGTGGTATGTGTTCACTTCGCACGTGGGATGTTGTGCCCGTATGTGGTGACCGCAGACCAATCAGAACCCAGCGAAAGTAGGAAAAATTCAGGGAAGGGAAATATTAACAGCATGTGGAGGAAGGAGCAGCTCTTCTGTGAATACCGAACCTGGTTGTTGTATGAGGCGCCCCCGTTATCCGAAAGGAAAGGACACAGCTAAGGACCTTCATGGCTCCATAGCTCCATCACGAACCTGTCCCTGAGTGCCTGGAAATTACTGAGTTTTCTGAAGAATGGTGCTCCAGGAGGGCCCACCAGCAAAGACAGTCTCAGATTTGGTGTCCACCTAGGGCTCAACTTCTGCACCACCGCAGATTGTTGATTTCACTGAGAAAAAGTGTGACAGCATGGTCTCTGGGAGAAGTGTCCTGAAGGGTGAAGCACACCTGCTTGTCCTTTTTCAGCAATAAAAAGCAGAAGACAATGAAGTGAACAGGAAAGCCGTGAGCCCTGTTGTCAGGCAATATGCAGACCTCAGCGGCGTTCAGTGACTGTTTGGCTCAGTCACACTAGTTAAGAATATAACCCATGAGGCATAAAATGAGTAAGTCCTTAGTGAATTATTATCCTCTGGAAGTTTTTCTCTATTTCAAAGTTGGATCTGGTAGTTAAGGGCACATGAGTTTTGGCTTTTCTTTGCCCTGGAGAGCTGAAATAGAATGGAAACTGATGACAGAGCAGGGCAGTTTGTCTCAGCCACTTTTTTTTTTTTTAAGCAGAGGAGACTCTGACTCAGAACATGTAATACAGAGAAGATCATAGACTCTACTTCTGCTGTGGCCCCCAGGAACTCCTGCTGCAGCCTTTTGTTGTTGTTCTGGTCTGGTTGCAGCCTACACTCACTCTGCGTGGGTAAAAATGGCAAGATGACATATAGGTACTGGAAGACCAAACTTTAGTTCTTTCCAGTTTTTAGGGTGTTACTGGCTCCAGCAATATTTCCTACAGTTAATATCAGAAATAGTTCTACAAAAGGTTATTCTATCTTAAGAGTATGTTTTGTAGTAAAGAACAAAACATATCAAAACCACACAGTATAGACAGGACATTAGAAAACATTGTGAAAATAATATTTAAAATTACTTTCAGGTCTCGTGCTTCATTCATTCATATGTGGCACTGAATTGTATGTGTTACTGTCAGTGGTGCCATTCGTCTGGGTTTCAGTGTGCCAGGGGCTGTACCTGTGTGTAGTGAAATGACTGCTCCTACTGCAAAGATCCTTCAGCCTCAATGCTGAGCTAAAAAGGAAATAATTTCCATTTCCTCTTCCAGGGCAGGTATAGTAAGGAAAAAAAGCTGAGGATAAGAAGCGATTCTAAGCTTTCCTTTAAAAGAAGGCTCATCAAAACTTAGTTCAAAAGAATCTGGGGTATGCTTGTAGGAGCCAATGAAAGACATGCAAAAATGGGCACTGCTTCAATATTGCAATACTATGTGCTTGGCAAATGTATCCCATTCTTTGCATACATCTAAGAGGAGGTGCATGAGGCTGTTCTTCACATACCTAGGGACACATCACTAGAGACTCAGACATCCCGTCCCGAAGTGTGCAGCACTGATCACTGCCATGGAGAAGACCCAGGACAAGGTGAACATCTGGGGTCATCTCACATGCACCAGGTGAAATTTAAGAGGTTTTTTTGTTGCTTAACTGTAATTTGTAAATCAGCTTCTGAGCCCAGCTTAGTTCTTCTAACTTAATCCCCATTGTTTTATCTTAATATGTATGTCTTCAGCACCTCATTTAAGCCATGAAAGATTTACATGGTGACCGGTTTGAAGAAGGTGTAGGAAGGCATCGGTTGCAGGGAAAGCAGCATATACCACTCTCCAGGTTCCAGCCTGACCGGGACTTGACCCTTTTGTGCTTTGCAGTGTTTTTGTTTTTGATTTCAGATAGTTTTGATGATGATGCTGTTCAGGAAACAGAGCAAAAGCCCGTTGTTTTTCCAGATTATCTCCTCAGATGCACTCCTGGAGTATATTGCTTGGTCTGACTGCAGATCAACCACAATGCTAAAGCAATAATACTGTGGGAGCCTGAAAGTGCAAATGCCATTCAGAGTACTCACAGATACTTTGATGTGGGCACTCGCTTTATATTTCCAGTGTTTTTTCACTCTAAACATAGTTTTGGCTTTAACTGTTTTCACCCAGTCTCTGAGTCAGATCTCTGTGCCATTGACTGACAGTGTATAAATGCTGCACACCTGATGATTTGGTGTGTACTGTAGCATAACTTAGGCCACTAGCACCTAAAACAAAGGCATGAGTTTGAGAGGATTCACATGTGAAATGAACACATGGGTTACTATGGAGTTTGAAGCTCTGGGATTAATTTGTTTAGTTATAGAGACAGGTACTACCCAGTAATCCAAACCTCCAAACTCAGAAAATTAAGTACTTGACTCTGGATTTTGAGTCTGGCACATCACATATGCAATCTGAGCCAACACAAGAGGCTTGTTATGGCAGAGAAGCTGGGGATAAAGGAGCGGGAAATGTCAGTTCTAAGGATATTATTATGCCTTTGTAGTGGAGGAATTGGAAATATTTGACTTCTCTCATACTGTACAATTTTCTTCATCTCTCTACTGAGCTGGTTAAAAACATACTCTAAATCTATCGTGCAGTGAAAAAAAATCTAAAAATCTAAAAAGTTATTAATAGCATATGTGCACCGATTCTTGTGTGTTCTTGCCAGCACTACAGTATTCATTAATATCTCCCATACCTTAGGTATTATTCTCTCTTTTTCTCTCTCTGAAGGAACGATTTCTTTTCTTATTTCATGCACCATGAATATTTATCATCCACATACTTATTTCTTCCTTTTGGCAAATGTACCTCCAAGTTGCACCAGCCAGATGGATTGAGATGGTCTTTAAAAGTACTATGGAAGATGTAAGAGAATTGAAAAATCCATAGCACAATGACCATGCCAAAGACCCCCAGAACCTTCCTTTTTTATTTCATTCATTAGGAAAAACTTCTTCACTGAATGGGTTGTCAGGCATTAGAACAGGCTGCCCAAGAAAGAGGTTGAGTCACCATCCCTGGAGGTGTTTAAAAGACGCATTGATGAGGTTCTTAGAGACATGATTTAGAAGTGGACTTGACAGTGCTAGGGTAATGGTTGGACTCAATGATATTAAAGGTGTTTTCCAACCAAAACAATTCTATGATTCTAATTCTGTCTTTCTTAACACCTTTGTGAAAGCAAGAATAAAGCCTGTGTGGAAAATGGATGAATACTGTTCTGGCTTTGTGTGCAATCCTACCATAGCCAGATGTTTCTACCTGAGTGGTTAGCAGTGCAAAGCTCGATATAGGCACTTAAGTTGCCTCTTCCTTGTCCACCTTCCCCCTCTGAGTCTCCCTCCTGCCTGGTGTCCTAACCAAACCAATGCCTGCTACAGTGACAGGGCCAGCGTGCCCACCTGCACACCCAGCAGCTCTGTGTGTGGAAGCTCTTCTCACCAGCTGTTGAGGCAACAAAATCAAGGTTATTTTGGGAAACAGTAGGATTCATGAAAGCCTAAAACTGAGAGGAAGTGGAAGGACCATCAGAAAAGTGTAAGAATGACAAAGCAGAGTCATTCTGGCGCAAGCCCAACTGTGTGGCAAACCTGGTACTACTTTGAAAACCCTTAGGGAATATCTATAGCAAAATGTGGAAGACCTAGGATTGGCCTGTTAAAAACTTCCACAGTGTTTTTGAGTAAAGCATGGCTGACAGGAGTTTTGGTGGAAATGTAGTGTGAAGCAGAATGTGAAGCGAGGCAATAGCTTGAGAGACAGTCCAATTGGTAAGGTAACATACAGGTAGGAGAAGAGGACCATAGTCCACAGTGGAGGGAAAAAGTTGTAAGTAGACTCAATATGTGGAAAGCAATATAGAATATGAAGAAAAAAAAATCATTAAGACAGAGAGGAAAATAGGAGCAAAGTGGATGTCCCAGCATAAGGAGCTTGGAGTAAGTGAGGGGGAAATAGAAAGTAATTTCTCTGCTTTATTTTCAACCTGTTTTTTCATTGGTTGCCTTCAGTGGCCAATTTCAATGGGTGGCTCTTGCGTTTTACAGAAATGACCAGAGAACAGCAGTTAATAAACACACTATGCATTACTTTATTGGTTTCCATCATAGCCTCTCACAGTCATCTCTCCTCAGAGATGAAGAATCCTAGTCTATCAGATCCCTTTTCGTCCAGAAGCCACTTCATGTTTCTGACCATCCTCATCTTTATTTGTCTTCTGCCTCCTTTTTTGAATGAAGGACCAACGAGAAGAAAGGAGAGATAGACCAAACTGCAGTCTATATTATGAATATTCATTGCCATATTGATTCCCTCTATTCCTTTCCTAATCCTTGTCAATTATTGAGAGGACAATTACACTCTCACCTCTTCCCGTAATGCTTAAGAAAAATTTTCGACTGAGTCAAAAAAACCCCACCAAACTCCAAACCCAAAAACCACAACCCATGAAAAACTGTTGCTTTGATTCTGGAGAAAATATTATGTATTCAAACCATGCAAACATTTCCTGCAAGAATGTTGATCGCACATCCATTTTCTTGAGAAGGAAAAGAGAAAGAAAAAAGTCAGCAGGGTCTCAATTAAATGGCATTATGTCAGCTTCACACAGGAAAGATGCATAGCAATAAGGAGAGGAGGCTCTGATACAGAACTTATCACAGAATCATAGAATGTCCTGAGTTGGAAGGAAGCCTCAAGGATCATCAGGTCCAACTCCTGTCCCTGCACAGGACAACCCCGCCGTTCACACCGTGTGTCTGAGGGCCTTGTCCAGTCTCTTCTCGAACACTGTCAGGCTTGGGGCTGTGACACCTCCCTGGGGAGCCTGTTCCAGTGCTCCACCACCCTCTGGGGGAAGAACCTTTTCCTAATGACCAACCCAAACCTCCCCTGGCACATTTTCCTGCCATTCCCTCAGGTTCTGTCATTGGTCACTAAAGAGAAGAGTTTGGTGCCTGCCCCTCCTCCTGCCCTTGAGGAAGCTGTAGACCAGGATGAGGTCTCCTCTTAGTCTCCTCCAGGCTGAACAAACCAAGTGACTTTAGTCGCTCCTCGTATGGCTTCCCCTCCAAACCCTTCACCAACTTCGGAGCCCTCCTCTGGACACTCTCCAGTAGCTTTAGACCCTTTTTATCCTGTGTCTCCCAGAACTGCACACAGGGCTCCAGGCGAGGCCGCACCAGTGCAGAGCAGAGCGGGACAACCACCTCCCTCGCCCGGCTGGCAATGCTGTGCTTGCTGCACCCAGGACACGGTTGCCCCTCTTGGCTGCCAGGGCACACTGCTGGCTCATGTTCAACTTGCTGTCGACCAGAAGCCCCGGATCCTTCTCCACAGAGCTGCTTTCCAGCATCTCATCCCTGAGTCTATACGTACAGCCAGGGTTGCCATGTCCCAGGTGCAAAATCCGGCACTTGCCCTTGTTGAACGTCATGCGGTTGGTGATTGCTCCGTTCCCCAGTTTGTCCAGATCCCTCTGTAGGGCCTTTCTGCCTCCAAGAGTGTCAACAGCTCCTCCAAGTTTTGTGTCATCAGCAAACTTACTAAGCAATCCCTCAAGTCCTGAGTCTAAGTCATTTATGAAGACATTGAAGAGCACCGGCCCTAAGATGGATCCCTGTGGAACCCCACTAGTGACTGGTCGCCAACCCAACATAACCCCATTTACTAGAACCCTTTGAGCCTGGTCCATCAGCCAATTGCTCACCCACTGTATTGTGTGTTTACCAAGCTCTACGCTGGACATCTTGTCCAGGAGAATACCGTGAGAGACAGTATCAAAGGCTTTACTGAAATCCCAAAAGATCTCATTGATTGGCTTCCCTTGGTCAACTAGGTGGGTAACCTTGTCATAGAATGAAATTAAGTTTGTTAAGAAGGGCTTTCCCCTCATGAACCCGTGCTGGCTGGGACCAATGACTGCATTGTCATTCAGATGTTTTTCGATAACTCCCAGAACAATCTTCTTCATTATTTTGCCAGGAACAGAAGTGAGGCTGACAGGCCTGTAGTTGCCAAGGTCATCCCCCTTGCCCTTCTTGTAGATTGGGACGTTTGCCAGCTTCCAGTCTTCCAGGACCTCTCCAGATTCCCAAGAGCATTGAAAAATCATGGAGAAAGTTCTTGCTATGGCATCAATCAGCTCTTCAAGCACCATTGGATGAATTCCATCAGGCCACAACTCACCACATTAGTTGTCTGCTTTGTCCATAGGAGACTTGGACAGAAATTAAAGCACCTGTATGGCAGCTAATAATGAAGGATACATTTCATAGCAGTGGAAAAGGGCCTAAACAATTTAGTTCCTAACATTTCAGGGACTGTTTGGATGTAGACTTTTGACTGAGGTATGTGGCTTAGAACAGTTTCCAGCTTTGGATTTTTCTTGTGTTTCAAGGCATTTGGGTTCTGTTTTGCTGTAGGCTTGGTAGACATGCATATACTACAAGGACAAGCAAAATACATACGAATACATATAGAGGAAGATTGCATGTAATGAAAATTTGACGATGGCCTTTAATTCATAACAAATATTTCGAAGTATATATTCCATAATTTTTCCTGAGCTATAAAAATATTATAATAGTTTCCTCTTCCTCCAAGGAAGGACGTGCAAAAAAGCAATCCCAGTATTTAATATTAATATTAGTATTTAATATTAGTATTTAATATTAATATGATGCAGTACTTCAGAAAACTTCCCTAAAGTGTTTTTGTTGGTTGGTTGGGGTTTGTTTGTTTGTGGGTTTGTTTGTTTTAAAACCATGTGCAACTTCTACAAAATCCATAATAATGCAGAGAAAGTAGTCTGGTTAATATTATATATACTAAAGTAGTGTTTACCTGTGTATTCTGGCACCTGGTTTATCTATGTTCTTCCTCTAGTTCTTTGAACATATGCAATTATTCTGGCAAGTATATTCTCCTTTGATGTCTCTGAAAAACTGTGTTCTTGCTGCTTATCCCAAAACTGCTGCAAGTCTGCCTCCCAGGAGACACACCACTGCCCAGATTCACTGGTTATCTTCTGGGATGCAGTGTCCAGAACATAGCCTCTGGTCGGGGCATTCCCAGTTATTCAGTCTGCAACCTCAGGACCTAAGAAGAAGAGCCTTTCCTCCTGGACTGAAGACTTATCTGTTAGTTAAGATGGAGCAGAGATAGTCAGGTACACATTCCCCTCATCAAGGTGGGAGTTGGCACGGGTTGGGATGAGGGAAAGAGTGAGCCATGGAGTCTGTCATTTTTATCCTATGTGGGAAGCTGCTCAACAATCATTGTTCTTTGAAGTGTGTCAAGATCACCACTGGAAGTGAAGACATTCTTACTCTCCCAAGCTCTGTCAATAGAATAAAAACCTGATACTGTGTTCCCAGTAGTAAAAATGAGAAGGAGGAGTAGGTACCAGGCAGTCAGGGATGTGTGCATTTCTTTGCATGTGCATGTGTGTGAGAAAGAAGGAAGCTTAGTTCTCTCTTCACTTCAGAAAGATGACCATGATTAGAAATGCCCATGTGGACAGAGGGGTGCCCATATTACTCATCCTTCCTTCATTATTCTCCCACCCAATAACCAAATATCCTCCTTTCTTTTCACCAACCTCAGCTCTTCCAAACCTCCAAGTTCTCTGCCATCCAAGCCACAATCCATTTTAAAATCCCCTCCTAGATCTCCCATTTCTCCTCATATAGGAACCTCGTCTGAATATGCTGCCTTGCCCCTAGACACCCCCTTGGCAGATGTTGTAGTCCTCTTGTCTGTTCCCGTGCCTGCTTTTTCTCTTGCTCTTGGGGTGATTTCTGTAAGCTGAACACCAGTCGCGCATATCAAAACAAAACTTAGAAAAAAAGAACTGACAACAGGGACATGTGCAGAATAAAATATATGTGCTGTAGCTCAGTGTTGTGAAAAATGGCTTCCTCCTCATGGGGCTCAACTTTGCATTCAACATCTGTTAGGCTACTTAGCTGTTTAGTGGACATAGCTTCATTGCTTCACCAAAAAGGATATCTTAGCATAAAAACAGGGCCATCTCATAGTGATACTTGCCCAATGTTTCTGTCGTCTTTCTGGCAGTCTGCAGCCTGGACACTTTTTGAACTAGAGGTTATGTCTGTATCTTCCTGTTTAGTAGCCCCTTGTGGACTTCCATTAATGTATTTAATTGTACTTTAAAGCCCTTTGATACTCTAACCCCTACAGCATGCTGAGGGAGGGAGTTTCCCAGTTTTTCCTAAGCTCAAAGACCACTTTGGTAAGGTGTACAAACATGGCCTCCGTTACGACACTAGAACCAGGACTGCAATAAATGTATGAGGGGAAACTGAGTTCAGTTTTGGCAATTTGTGGGCCAAGCTGTAAACTGTGAAATCAAACTTGCAGGATACAGAGCTCATAAGTGCCAGGATATCTGTCAAAGGAGAGACATAGGTCACAATCTTTTATTAAAAAATTACCCTGTGGCTTAACAATATTTATCGTGCTGTCTCCCAGCTGCACTTGGCTGACTCCAAAAGCTGGTTCTTGAAGGAAAGCAAATATTTCTCCTCCCCAAAAAAGTGAGTTTGGAAAAAGGAAATGTCAGCTCAAGACATAGCTCAAAAAGCTCCTCTCTGATGGGGTAACACAGTCATGCAGCCACATAAGTTGCTTCTTAAATAAAAGTGGCTTTTGTCAGTCACTTGGAGAATGTAGCTGCTTCATCAAGCACTGGTGAAGCTAATAAAAAGGGAGGAGTGGGTTACGCTGGAATTCCTCAAAAATCCCTGCAAATATTTCTTTTATTGCATTTCGGATGGATTCCTTTTAAAGTTCCCTGCCTGACCGCCCAGAGCATTTCTGTCCTCTAGCCCCTCAAATAATGGTTCAGATAGGAAACTCAGTCCTTGAAAGACATTTTCTTTTTTTCTGAGGGAAAATGTGAAGACAAACAACTGCCTAGGATAAGCTGCTTCTTATCTTTGTCTTGTAAAACTCCTCCAGGAAAGCTAATTAGGATATGTAAGGGCAAAGAAGCACCAGAAAAGGAAAGGAAAAAGAGACCTTGAAACCCGCAGGCAGTCAGAGGAAAGTCCTGGTCTTTATGGTTCCCATCAACAGCAGGAGAAGCCTGGAAAAGGTTGCACAGTGAAATCCATGGCTCAGTGATTCATTACTTTGAAGAGAGGCTTAACACAGCACAGGAGGCTGAATGACCTCAGTATCTCTGCATCCAGGACAGAACCACTTGGTTTTGTGGCTGTCGGATCATGCTCCAGATCACGGTCTTTCCCAGGGGACAGACCTGGGCTTAAGGTGCCCATGATTTTCTGCTAAAAACCGACTGGCAAGGTCACAGCCGCACTCCTGCACCTTCCCCCAACATGGGTCCCAGAACTGGGGTCCACAGGGCAGCGGCTGGGAAACATGGCATTTGATGACAGCAGAAGCTTACTAATCAAACAGTAAGGGCTTTTATTAGTAGTGCTGTCAGCAATACGGTGATAACAGCAATACGTGTTTCTGGGCCTTCCTCCAGGATATTTCTGTATGGCATGAGTGGCTTTCAGTTGAGTTTCCTGACTGGAATTAGGGGAGGTGCAATTGCACTATGGCATCGTTTCCATCTGCATCTTTGAAACCTTGGGTGGATATGATATATTTGTATCAGGAGATAAAGGGTGAAGATTTTTGAAAACCATCTCGCTGCAAGGGTCACCTTGGAAGAAGTCATCTCGAATATCCCTTGGGTGCCCGAGAACTCCCACACTGGGGACCTCACTAGGCCTCGACAGAGAGGGCAGAGGGTGGGCTTCAGTGCACAAAACCCCAGGCAAGATCAATCAGCATCTTTCCCTTGTCTTGCAAGATCTGCTTCTCAAATTTGAAGCATACTTATTTTAAAACAAGGTATTGAAAAAATATTTTATTCACCTGCCAGGACCCTATTACCTGGTTTTGCCTTTCTCCTGCAAGCATTGTTGACGTGCCAGATAGCTGAAGTAGGAGGTGTGAGCTTGGGCAAGCCATTAATATTTGGTGCTTCTGTTTTGCCTCTTGTGTAAAAAGCCCATAGCAATCCTTACCTAATTTACAGTGCATCAAGGGGCTAATTATTTGCAAAGGACTTAGAAATCCTTGCAATGTGGTGCTATCCTATATCACTGCAGAGTGTTATAAAGAAAGTGATGTGGTGATCTTGATCTTGGCCACCATCTGCTGAATCAATAACAAACCTTCCTCTCTCATTCTTGTGGAGGTTTTTTCTTTTTTTTTTTCTTTACTCAAGCCAGCTCATTTTCCTTCAGTACTTTGTAGCCCTCTTTTACTTTTCACCTTTAAAATTTTCCATTTTAGGTCTTCTTTTGTAGCCTCTGCTTTAGCCCATACTCAGTCCGAATCTGCAGAGTCTCCTCCAGTCCCATAAATTCCATGCTTTACCCATTAATTACCACTGCGGAGCTTGTTAGACGGCGTTGAGAAATGCCCAGCCCCGGCGATGGCGCCCCGTAGCCCCTTCCCCAGCCCAGCAGTAACATCCGCAAAGAATTCCCCTCTGCTAGTGAGCCATGGTGACCTCCCCTTCCTGAAGCCATGCTGGCTATTTTCAGTTAATCTGCGCTTTTCCAAATGTTCTCCCTTTTGACTCTTAAAAGAGTTTCAAAGGCTTATGCTCGCAACTCATGTCAAACTGACTAGTGTGTAGTTTCCTACTATGTCTCCATAGGTTCACTTTTAAAGTTATGGCTTTATGTATTAGTCATCCTTTTTCCTCAGAGACCACTCCTGAACTCAGTAAACTTATGAAAACATCTACCAAAGTCTGTCCAGTTCCTGCTGCTATTCTGTTCAGTATCCTCTAATGTTCTCAGCATCAGAGACACAAATCCTGGTCCTGTTGAAGGTCTTGGGGTGCATGTCTCATCTTTGTTACACCCCTGGAGTTCTAAGAGTACATCTAGAGGTGCCAGAGAACTTATTCTGGCTTTGCACAACTGTTAGTGACCTCTTAAGTGTGGCGAGATAACATTTGAAATAAAGTTTGTGGTACTATGAAGAACAACAGCCTCCAGAGAGGTGCTGTAATTTTCTATAGGCATTTTCTATCTTCAAATATATCATAAGGCAATAGCCAAATATCAGTTCCTTAGAAGGACTCTGATGTTATTTTTTCCATCCAAGTAATTATTTACCATCTTCTCTTGTAATTTACATCCCTGACAATTTGAATTCCTGCCCTTTAGTGACAACAAAAAGAGGAAAAAAGAGGCAAAAACGTCCCCTGGGATCATTGTCAGGTTGTTTGATTTCTCTGCATCTGCACTTTTCTATAGCTTGTTCCCATATTCACTATGAATTTCCTGAATTTATTGTATGTGATTTTGAAATAATCACCATTCCCATAGTATGTTTTGCCTTAAGCTACTGAGATGTTTTCCTGCCCTTTGTTCAAATGTTTTGCTGCGTAAGATTTCTATATCAACATCTTTGATTATCTCAGTATTTACATTTCTGTTTTTACAAATAAATATTTACATTTCACAAAAGATATTTGCCCCCAATATTTTCAAATCTATATTTATGTAATAGATGAACCTATGAAACAGTAAGGAGAGAAAAATACACTTGTAAAATTTATAGTCGTGGAAAAGTTTTGGAAGAATTAATTTTCAATTTGGGTTCAGCAGGAGAAATGAAGCAGAATGTGCTACTGTAGAGGCTGATAATGACAAATTACTTCGCAGTTGTGGGGTTTTTACTGAAGGACTAGGCAGGACGCATACAGATGTTTAAGGAATCTGATTTTCCATCTATAGTGCAACAACCTCTTTTCATTGCTTAATGTGGATTAAAAAAAATTCTTGACATAATTCCTTATAGTTCTTCAGAACTTGAAAAAAGGACAATATTTTCCAGACCAGCGTAGTCTTGGGCCTTCTGCATCTCCCTTAATGGGATCATCTGAGAATCAGTGGGTGTTCATGAACCTTACCTGTAACCTGTCCAAACACCATTTTTAGCAGAAAATATTTTGAAATTATTTCTGCTCTGTCACTCATGTTAATCTTTTACTAAGCCAGCAATGATGGCATGGTCTTTGAGGACTTTCTCTGTTTTCAGATACATTTCTGTACTGCTGGGTGGTTGAGGAAGGCAGGATGTTTGTCTTTATTTGCTTCTGGTTTGGGCGAAATTCAGTTTGAATTCAAGGGCAGACTCAACCCATTCTTGGAAGAGAAACCCAGTAAGGATTATTAAGTACACAGGCACCATATCTTAATCAAGAAGTCCCACACTGAAAATAGTTGGACAGTGGGAGATTGCTAATGGGAAGTTTCACATATCCTGTTTTATTCTTTCTCTTCTTCTCTTCTTTAAGCATCCACTTAACTACCGCAGCTGGAGAAAGCAGAATGCGTTCAATGGACCTTTGCTCTGATACGTTATGTCTTACTGTCTTTCTTCTAATGCAAAGTTTTTTTGATAACACAAAATTGACTTGGTTTTACCTGGTAATTGCTCCCCAACTAGAGGAGCAATTCAGGTGCCTGGCACCACTGTAGATGTCCCCAGAGGTATTCAGGACATTTGTAGAGGACTGGCAAATGTGAACCTGAGCAGGTGATCTGCGAGAGACTTGTGCCCTTCTGGGAAGGCAGTAAGAGGCCAGGCAGGACACCATAGAGTGCCTGCAATGATGTGATGCATCTCTTCAGGCACTCAAATCTCACCTTAGGGCTAGATGTTCAAGAAAACCATGTACGCTAAAAGGTGGGATTTACCCAGTGTGTCTTAGACACACGTCTGAAGATGGAAAGACTCACCCAGTTCCTATGTCTGCCTCTCCGTGTTAGAGGGAATGGAGGGCTCCTGGATAACTAGCTAGATAGCCAAAATTGTGGGATGTGAATACCACACACCATTGCTTTTGCCTTCTGTCAATGTCAAACCTTTTAAGAAAAGAGAAAGCAACAAGGATCTGACCCTCAGGCCAGGCTCCTGTGTTGCCTCCCTGACACGGCTGTCCCAGCTTGTCACTTTAACCCTGCTCCCACTGGCCAGGTGTGTGACCACTCCTTCCCTTTAAAATGTGGAGGTGTGAAATCCCACCAGGTAGCATCAGTCAGTGGAAATTACTTGTTTTGGCAGCATATATGACCAATATACTTGCTGAGTCTTTCCCAGAAACATTGAATTTGAACTCTGCTCCAGGTTCCTGCTTGCAGTGATACATGTTCCTATCTATTAAGCTGACTTCTGTGTTAAGTCAGTGTCTTCCTCAAAATTCCCCATATATATATATGCATTCAGAAGAGATTATTCCTCCTTCTTTTCAGAAGCTGAGTGGAGACAAATAATAGAACAGAGACCTTAAAGCGCTTTTAATGCACTGCACGCTACCCACAGCCACCTCTTCAATAAAAGTGAGATCCGCTTCTGGATTGTATCCTTATGTGGAGTTCCAGTTTCCAAATCCTTCTTTCAGAGACTCCCTGAACCTGGGATGGTCGCATTTTCTGCTGCTAACTGTTCCAAATTCACCATCTGGCACTTCTCAGCACTGGAGAGTAAAGATAGTTGTCAGCAGCAATGCAAATCATTGCTGTTATGTTAAACTAACCTATAGTACATCCCCTATTTTTTTTTCTCTTGCTTCCAGAGGGTATAAATAATAATGTTTAAAAATGAATAAACACACATGCAAAGACATATAATATCTCAACAACATTCCAAAGTCCTTGCTCAGGTTTTTCTTTTACTTCCAATGCCAATAAAACTTCGACTGAGGTGAATATGATTTTGGTAGACTAAAAATTGAGTAAAATTTGCAGAAGAAATTTGCTACAGGAGTGCTGGCAAATCAACTCAGAACGCTTATGACAAGGAAAGCTGAGCTGCCATTTGTGGCTTGGAAAAATGGCTATTTTGAGGACTTGGTGCTTTTTTTTCCCCCTCTACTATACTCTTTCTCTGTAGCAGTATAGTTATTAATGCTTATGGATTAAATCTTCCCCTATCTGCTACTTTTCACAGCAACAATAATAAATCTACCTCCGGCAGAGTAGTTAGTTCCCTAGCATGAGAGATCCAGGGAACCTAATGGTATCTTTGCTTTTAGTAACTTCGATCAGTGAGTGGGCTGTTTTATTAATTACTTGGTTTAGTTAATCAGCAGTCATTTCGAATACTGTGTTCAGAAACTGCCTTCCTCACCAAGATTGTTCAGGAATATCTGTTGAGGACAGGCTCAGTCACAAAGTGCCCAGAAGAGGTTGCATTTAGCACCTGTGAGTTCCTGCTGCCAGTGTCACTGTGGATTAGCTGGATGAGAGACTGTGAAGCGGTGGAGCCGCCACCCTTTGTCCCCTGGGACTTTCACTGTGCAAAGTTTTGATCTCCTCCTACCTAACAGGCAAATGAGATTGTTTTCTCAGATACAAATCTTTGTTCGTTATTAGCAGAGATTTTTTTTTTTTAAATTAAATAACAAAATGTAATCTTGAAGAAGGGAGCACCGTAACTGCCACAGAAGCAGTTAAGGATCTGTCTGGAGATCTTTGAAATTTCCCGTTAGTGGGATTTCCACGCTGATACAATCTCATACTTTTTGGGGACTGTGTATTTCTGTTCTGCTAAGATATCCAAATCGTCAATCTCTTGATTATAATATTAATGATTGTCAAATAGACCAGAAAGAGCACTAAAATAATTTAACCCTTTCCACTTTCCTATTTCCAAAGTTGCTGATACGTTATCCTGGTACAGTATATCCTCTCATTATCTCTTTTTGTTTGAAACACTCCATTCTGGCATCACATACTGCTCTGAGCTTATTTTTCCCTTTCTACCCTTTTCAGACCTGTGAGCCTCATCCTGACCTAAGGTCCGCCACTACGAATTCAAAGTACTGCCGTTTGTTTGCCATTACACAGCTCTAGTTTGCACCGCTACAAGTTACAGCAGCATCTGACCCTTTGCATGAGGTGTTCTCTTCCTGGTGCACAGCGTATCGGCTGCTCTAGTTCAGCAGGGTTCCCAAAGAGGAGCTGCCCTTCGCTTTATCTGCCCTAGTGCTGGTACTGAAGAGGACCCGGGTGAATTTTTTCTATTATGATCTCGGTGTACCCTGTGCACGACTCGTCATTGCAGCCCAGTCCTGCCAGATCCTCAGGTTCCTGCACCTAAATTGTCCTCTGATGACAGTCATGCTAAGGAAGGGTGGATGTGGCAGACTGCCTTCCTCCTGTCCCGTCCTCCTTCCACTCCCCAAAAGGGAAACCTCAAGAAGGAATACAGTAAAAAGCAGTGGAGACAGAGAGAGGCAGAGAGTGCCTGAGGTTCAACAGCACCAAACTAATCTGTCAGCAAAATCTCATTACAGTAATATACGGTGAGTCTTTCATTGTACTACCAAGGCAAGCCCATCCTTGCCCCACATTGTTTTACTTCCAGAACTTTTTTTCCTGATTCCACCACCTCTTTTGTGGGTCTGGACAGTCTCGGCCTCTCTCTGTCCTCTTGGGGAGAGGGGCAGGGAGCAAGATAGGGGCTGGGTAGCCCCATGCTTAACTCTAATGGGTTTGTGGCTTCAGCCGGGAGAGAGGAATGAAACAAAGGTTAATTACTGTGCCAGTTTTTAGAGCTGGGTATGGTGTACACCGTTGCTATCAGCTTTTGTTCATGTAGCTCTCAGTGCTGAGTTAATATCCGAAGTTTTGTGTCACTGCAGCTACAGACTTAGCAGCTGCCCTTGCTGCTTCAAACCACAAGTTGCGGACTGACAGACAGCTAGTGAAGGAATGGACTCACCTCCTTTTCAGTGGCATAATATCTTTGGCACCAAATATATTTGCTGTCCCACATTGTCACATATCTCATCCAAAATAGTCACCAGGCTCTGTGAAAGCAAAGGTCCACACCAGAAGCTTTTGAAACTAACAGGAAATATTCCCTGCCTGTAAGGAGCCCTGGTCCTTGCTCTGTGGGGCAATAACTGGACAAACACTGCAAGGGAAACCTCCTGGGGGGCCAGCGAGGTCTTCTGAGGGGGAGCTACCTGCTTTATTGAGACCTGAAGTGCAAGTGTAAACCTGATGAGCTTTGCCTGCAAGTCACGCTGACTCTCTGACACCTAATTGTGGATTTTTTTCATTCAGCAAAACCTATTCGTATCAGAGGGCAAGCCATAATAGATCCAATATATTTTCTCATTTAAAGTTCAAAAAAATTAATGAGATTTTAAACACTAGTGAACCCCCCCCAAAAAAGAGTGAGCTGAATCATTTTTTAAAAGTTAATTTGGCTCATCATGCTCATGATTCAAATGACCTTTGAGGAGAAAGGCAAGAAAGGGATGAAAATAGCTATTGAGTTTTTTGTTCAGTCTGAGCATCTACCTCCTAACGAGAAGACACATGTTGTGATCCAGTCATTGAATACAAGAATTTATTATACTTTTATTTCTTGGGTTCTCCATCCACGAAATACATGAATGCACTATTCAGTTGAAGGTTTATGAATTGGGTTTACGAAAGAGGTAATGGTTTTTGAATCTTGCATTACCTAATCCAGAACGTTGCTGAATATGTCTGAAGCCACAAATTAAGTTGTTTTTATGTCTGGCCTTTTGGGAAGGTAGACTGACTTGGTTTTTTTAGACTAAACTATATAGAAAACCTGTTTTCACATGTGAGATTTGGATGGACATTTCTCCTTTTTCTTTGACTGTCATTGTCGTAGCTTACATATAGATATAAAATCAAAACAAACTAACCAAATGAACAAAATCCCAAAAACAACAAAACCAAAAAAATCAAACAACTCTGGATCCTGCAATACAAACAAAAGAGCCTAAAGGATGCTCAGAGCATCATATTGTGATTGTTCCCTGTCATTTATAATTTTAGTATTTTTACTGGCTCATCTACGAAGATATAACGTTAATGTCTTTAACAAGATTGCCACATAAGCTGTAAGTGTATGCACATAAATATTATTTGACTTTTAATGCAAGGGTACGGAAAAGCTAAGATGCTGCTGCGATAAGACGTCAATGCTGTACCTGGAAGAAACTTGTGCAGACCAAACTTGGCCTAGTTTCCAGTTTTATTGAAACCAGATGCCTTTGCAGCATTTAGCTCCTGAATCTGCAGTGCTTCATCCAAACTGTGACCCCCAGGGGCTGCCGGCACCCGAGGCACCACGGGAGGGTGTCCCAGTGGCTGCCACCATAGCGGTGCAGAAACATGATAGGCTTAGTGCAAAGGTCTCGCTTTTGGTGTAATTTGTAAGAGTGTTTAACTCCATGGGCTGGGTTAACCATGGTGATGATCTGAGCAGGTCCAGGCTCAAGGGGAGACTTCTCCAGTGGAGGCTGGGGCTGTAGTCACTCTGGATATTGGAGGATGTGCCTGGACAGATGTTTGGAGGCAAATTAGCAGCGAGCCCTTTGCAGTCCACTTAAAATAACTTGCAGGAGCTGGGGCTGGAGCTACACAGGGCTTGGGAGGCTTCCCCATGGGGCCAGAGCTTCCCTCCCACCACTGCAAAGGGTATTCCAGGGCAGGAGAAGGCAATGGCCTCGCTTGGCTTCTCCCAGCTGCCATATGGTGCCTCGATGACCACGTCCATCTGCCACAAATTAAGGCTGTCCCTCGGCCTCAGACTGCTGGAGGCTACGCTGGAACTGGGCAGGGAATCAAAGGAGTGTGTTCGACTGGCGCTCCGACTGTGCTCTGCCACAGCCACTCTGCTAAGCCTCCGTATTTAACTTGCGTTGTGCACATTTGGGTGAAACAGAGGTGTCCACTGCCCAGCAGTACTTTCAAGGCTAAAAAGTGTCAGTTAACTTTCCCCCCATTCCTAATCTGTTCCATTTTTACATCCTCACCTGTCACTGGAAATAGATGCTTTCAGTTTACCACAGAAAGCAGTTCTTGAGCTGCCTTGGTTTGAAAATGGAAACTTTAACGAAATAGTTTTCTCTCATGGGATTTCCCTCCCAAGTTTTGGCCCTTCTGGTTTTTCTTGGTTTTGGGGTTTGTCCCCTTCTGAGTAATGGGACTGCTCATAGGCAGCTTTCACATGAGAAAGGGCTGCTGTGTGATGACCTTGTTTTGCAGATACAAGGAATGACATAACTGGTATGTGAGTTATACTGGTTGTCATGTCTGTAAGTACAGACTAAATGGATCCTATAACTATATAAACACAAATATACCAAGGCAAAGGGGTAAAATTCCTTGTCACAGCTGTGGAATAATCACAGGAAAAATAGCATTTAGGGAAAAGAAGACTTGTATAAAGGAAAAAAGTGATGGTGTATGGCCTGAAAACAATCTGCAACATGAGATCAGAGCACAGGGCTGCACTGTGGCTTCCTTTAAGTGGTATAGATCAAGTATCTAGGGTTTTGTACACTGCATTTCAGTAAAGGGAAGCACTTCAGGGGAAAACAGTAGTATGATGCATAGCTTGAGACACCAAGGCCAGCAGGATGGACACTTAGCTGTATTTATTTACATTTAACATATTCTGCAAGACAGGAGAGAAAGTAGTCCAAAAAGTCGGGAAAAGACTATATATTTCAGTCACGAAGTTGAACACATTACGTTTTTCAACATTCAGACTCTATATTTATGCATTCTTGTACCTCTAAAACACCTCAAGTCGTCCCCAATAAAAAAATACATCTTCTAGCCTTTCCCTATCAAATGCTATAATACTGAGGTGAATTTCACCCCTATTGGTCAAAGTTTCCATTTCCAAACATGCTTCTTTATCTTCTCATTTGTTCTGCTTTCCCTGGCTCAGTTTCTCTGAGGGAGGAAAAAAAAAAAAAGTCCTTTTTATGGGTTACATTACTTATGCAGCAGGCATGAAACTGCAAACACCTGGTAGAGTTTCCCTTGTGTGAGCTGCAGCCTACCTCAGAGCACTCTGCAAACATCTGAAACTCATTCTGTGCATCTCAAAGGCCCTCTCCATCACTGATTGAATATTTTTATGAGATTCATTACAGAACAGCTGTGATTGATACTGGTGATCACACAATAGAGGCTATTAATGTTTGAGATGTGGTCACTGCCATCCAGAAGACTAATTATTAAATTAAGGTGAATGTGATGTGTAGCCCTATTCCAGACGTGTGACACCTGCTCTTGGCAGGGAACATCTGGATGAGGTGATGCTCGCTGTAGGCATCGGGATGGCTGGAGTATTGGTTCACAAAAATATTAATTTTGGCTACTGATCTGAGAAGTAAAATATCTGAAAGAATTGCTAAATTAATATCAGATTTAAGGTAGTTAAATAAGAACTGAATGGACAATAGAGTATTCTGTGACTGTGCTTCTGCCTTTCTGTGCATTTCCTGAAATATTTTCTGCTTGGTACCAAGGAAACTCCAAATTTTTCCAATGCCAAGTAGTCTGTAGAATCTGTGGCATCACCTCATACTTGGAAACCTCACGCCGCTATCACTATGGAAAACAGTGAGATTTTTTGGATGCAACTTGGGTGTCTCTTTCATGATGAGAATCCTGTACAAATTCAGAACTGGTAGAAGTACTTGCAGAGCGGTGTGTGTGTGTTTGCACACACATATGCATATGTAGCATTGTGTGTAGGGGTGCACATGTATGTGCATGTGCATGTATACTTCAGAATGTATTTAAGTGAATAAGACTGTCACACAAAAGCAACAATTAAGGAGCCTGTCATCATATGGAGGCATCAGCAAACGGGCTGCTTCATAACTTAAAAATTATTGCTGGGACCTGGAGCACAGCCACTAGCAGCAGATTCATATGAGGGGCACTCTTCAGCATTAGCACACCCTGAAGGAGCCCATCTAAATGTGTATTGAAAAGAAGAGAAAACAAGAACTTTTTTTTTTTTTCTTGCTGAATTGCACCTTCAGTAGTTCTTGATATTTAGTTTCAGTTCTTAGTAAGTACTGTGGTTTGCAGAGGGTTTATATACTGGCCAAGAAAACCTCAGCATAGTCACATGCTGTTCAAACTACTTCATTGATCACAAACTGGCTGTATATTAGGGACCTAGAAGTCACCACTGTAATGAACTTTATTGCTACTGCCTGTATCATGCTTCACAGTATATCCCATTTAAAAGACACTTCTCCAGATTGTTTCATCTCAATGGAATTATGTTGGTTTATACCTGGTGGATCATATGACTCTAAGTAGGTAGAGAACAGAAATGTCTTTTTAATTTTGACTTCTTTGATCCTTTGTTGATAGTTTTCCTCCAGTATTTTTTTCTGTCTAATCAAGTGGATATCATTAATAGAGTAAGAGTCAATTCCAGAAATTATTAAAAAGGGAAAGCAGCTAACTTTATTCAGTTTTTTATAGGCAAGCTCTACTATTTTTCTTGTTTCCTGTATTTTTTGTTCTTTAAAGTCAATGGCAATAAGATCTATAGTTACAAAAACACCCAGTGTTTTTTACTTTGTGTCTTGCTAAGAAAAAAAAAAATCAAATACAATCTTTCTAGGTTTCTTGTTTCTGCAAGTGGACAAATTCTCCTTTCAGTTATACCTGTGTGACTGTATTGAATTTAGGGCTACTCACTGGTAGAGACAAGAATTTAGCTCATATTTTATAAATGAATGAAGTATTTTACCAGGTTTTCTTTTTCTTCCTGTGTGAGTGAGTTACACAATACATTCAGAGACTTGCTCCAGCTGGAACTTTACACAGTAATCCACAGTACTCATATGCCAATCTCAAGTTTATACTAGAAAGAATCTTTAAACAGTTGTAAGTTCAACAAAACAGAAATTCAGGGTTCGGTGTCAGAGAATTAATCTTTTTCCAGATGCAACAGAATCTGGTCGTCGTAGATGATCTCAGTTTATGCAGCTGAAAACTGCATTTCTTTAAAGTGCAATTATGCTTACATTTTACATTTGGCTAAATTAAGAATTCAGTACTTCATATCTCTTTTCTGCAAGCCACATTACTAGAGGTGACTACAAGTCAACATATGGGTTTTTTCTAATGTAGAGAAAGCCCAATTATGGCAAGGCTGAGTGGTTATTTGACATTTATATAAAGTACACATATCCTAAGGTATGGAAAATTATCATTATTTTAGGATGGGAAATACCTGGCAGACAATTCAACAATGCCTGTGAGAACCCCTCTTGCACAACCCAACATCCAACTTTGCGTTTTGCTCTCCTTGCAAGCATGAAAATTAGAAGACAAACTCAGAGAGAAAAAAACTCGGTGTGCTACTTCTGTGTGTTTTGTAAACACAACTAAAATTTATTTCTGTATGTTCTGCAGTGCTTTTAATTTGTAAAATCCTTCTGTATAGGTGATTGCATCCATCAGGATTTGAATTTTGGTGGGAAGAGCCCAGTCACCTTGGCAAGTGTACTCATGCAAAATCATGCATATTATGATCTTAATATCCAAAATATTCCTTCTTAGCCTCGTTTTCTCCAAGGCTTTTTTAATATCCTAGAATAATGTAGTCATAAATGGAGGATGGATAGGGTATTTTCTGTAGCACTTTTCTGGTGGGACCTTGGTGGAGATGAACAGCCGCTGAAAGAAGCCCAGTGGTATGTTGTCACTTGCCACACATGTACAGGCAGCTATGGCCACCTAGGCAAGCACAGCCTCCAGCTTACAAAGGAGTCATCCACCCCAGTGGAAGTATTGGTATTAGCACCTGCTATGTTTTGAGGTGTAAACTGAAGGACCTTGCTTTTCAAGGTGCTCAGCCTTGAAAAAAAGCAGTTGCTCTCCTACCCTGAAGTCCTGCTGAAGGCAGTGGGAGTTGGCTGGCCAAAACCAGAGGTCTCTGGTTTTGTTGGGTCCTTTGAGTCAAGTCCTGTTAATATCACTGTAATCACAGAATCACAGAATGGTTGGGGTTGGAAGGGACTTCTGGAGATCATCTAGTCCAACCCACCTGCTAAAGCAGGTTCACCCAGAGCAGATCACACAGGAATGTGTCCAGGTGGGTTTTGAATGTCTCCAGAGAAGGAGACCCCACAGCCTATCTGGGCAGCCTGTTCCAGTGCTCTGGCACCCTCGAAGTAAAGAAGTTTCTCCTCATACTCAGATGGAACCTCCTGTGCTTCAGTCTGTGCCCATTGCCCCTCATCCTATCGTTGGGCACCACTGGAAGGAGTCTGGTCCCAACCTCTTGACATCCACCCTTGAGATATTTCTAAGCATTGATAAGATCTCCTCTCAGCCTTCTCTTCTCCAGGCTGAACAGACCCAGCTCTCTCAGTCTCTCCTCATGAGAAAGATGCTCCAGACCCCTAATCATCTTTGTAGCCCGCCGCTGGACTCCCTCCAGTAATCCCTTGTCCTTGACTCTTGGTTGAAGTTGACTTTGGAAAAGTTGTGAGTTAGAGATACAAGCTGTGTGGATAGAAGGGACATGAGAGAGGTAGCCCAAAGGCTGTCCCTGAAGGACACATCCTGGCAGGGAGCAAGCAGGGCTGCTGTCTCTGGGTGCTTACAGCTACGCAGGTCCAGCACTGCTGTGTCTTAGGACACCTCCACATCACCAGATAAGCACTGTGATATTGCCTCTGCATTTTCCAGCCACACTTCACCGGAAATCCAAGCCGTGCTTCCTAAACCTCCAGATTTGAGTGAGCCTGTTTTTCCAACCTAATTACATTTCAGAGAGGATTTCTTAAACCACCTGAGATGAGATCATATCCACAGTAAATGGACAGGGAGAACTTGCTTTTTATCATAGCAACCAGATGCTTGAAAAGAGCTCTCTTTCAGTCTTCCTTTCAAAAATCCTGCATGATCTCATACATTTGTGTCCCTTCAACTTAGCTGTGTGCTCTTTTAACGTTTCGTTCATTTTTATCTTACAGTGTATGATTCAAAGCAAAAAGCAGTGCAGAGGAGCTGCAGATAACCTAGTGAGGCCTGATGGTACGCACTGCAGTGTGCCTCAGAGGGTCATGTTGAGTTTGAAGTGAGATTCACGTTCCTCAGAGCAGAGATGAAATTCAGTTGCAGCCAAACCTCTTAGTTCCAATGGGCCTGAGATAAGGATGCCCAGAGTTAAGCATGCAAATCAGCTTTATCTGAAGCTTGAACTTAAGAGAAGATGACTCAGGGAGAAGGGAAGGAGAGTGCATACTAGCACGTATGAAAATTTTGATCATATCAGTCCAGATTTTTGCTCTGGCTTTCTGTGTTTTTCTAGTTCTAAGGCAGAGAGCTGTGCTGCTCCTGTATGTGTATTTACTGTGTCCTACAGCACAGGAATGTGCTGGGTGCTGTAGGTAAACAGCCCCCAACACAGTAGTACATCCCCATGCCACTGCTAGAAACCTGAAACTTAATAAGAGGACCAGTACTGATGACATCTCTCAACTGCATATTTAGAGGGAGGAATATCGGTAATATTTTGTTCTTGGTAGCCATCAGCGCTTTTTTTGTTGTTTTTTTGGTTTTTTAATCATGAGAAGGAGAGGCTATATAAATAAGGCTTTTTCCTGTATTTACCTGTACACTGGTGTTCAACCAAGGACTATCTTAGATATAATTATTCTCAAGCTCCTCCTACTTGGTCTGCATAACAAAAGCTGTAGCATAGCGTAGAAGAAGACAGAAAATGTATGTAAAATGTATGTAAATGGGTATATGTACAAATATGTGATATTATGTGCGGTGCACTATGTTTAATACTAGAATTTAAGAGGTCTGTTTGCCTGCCTGTTATTCTAGTCTTCTGTTAGTGTTCACTCCTCTATTATGCCTTACAATTCAGAGAAGCATTCATTATTTTTATTCCCCCAGGTGATATGGGGCGCCAGGCCTTATTTAATACATATCATCAGGCCCTGCAGTGAGTACAGAATTGTTAATTGCATTGTAGGCTCGCTTTAGAGATGTTATGCGAGCAAGAGTTGGGTGAACATTTTACAAATTTCGAGACTGATATTTGAAATATGAAATGCAGTGGGACTGTTATCTCCATTTTACAGATGAAGAAAGGAGGACTAATTAATCAAAAGCAAACTAATTAATCAAAAGCATCCACTAATTTGGGACAGTGAGCTTTAAGAGGAATTAGCGACTTTATAGAAGTGTGAATAGTTAATGCCCAGCTCTGGTTTGTTTTGTTTTCTTCTGTAGAAGGTCAGACCTCTACTAACATGACCCCAGTGCAGACTATGTCACATCCTACTTCGGTGCTCACCATGACTACCTGAGCTGGTAGCACTTCTGGTGTTGTTTCTGGACTCTCCAGATAACTCAGAGAGAGGCAGGCTCTTCCAGTGATGGATTCATCAGGTCTGTGTAAGGTGTCCACCTCAGGAGGAGATGAAGGATGTACTACAGTTCTGTATTTCTCTCCATGGACTATGAAGGGAGTAAAGACCAGTAGATCAAATCCGAGGCCCCAGGTCAATTGATGTGAACTTCTCTCAAGGGGCTAATGTTAGCAATGCCAAAATGAAGACTCCAGTTCTTTCTTGATAGTTTTTTGCATATCACATTAGATACAGGTAGCAGCGTTGTATTATATACAGAGTTTGTTGTAATAAATACGCACAGTTCATCACGTATTTATTAGATACATCCACACATACACACACAGATTTTGCAGCCATCCACATGTTTTTTTATGTATGGACACTGAAATATAAAGGCATTTCTGAGAAAATGAAGGGCAACCAATGCAGAGCAGAACGATGCTGCTCTTGAATTGAACTTTAGATATTCTTCGGAAGGATTTTATAAGGAGCGGGTAGAGTTTCATGTTAACCATTTGGGAAAACACTGCAAAGATCTTCGTTGCTGGCTAGTTGCAGGAACTTACTGGATATAAACCTAGGAATGTCTGCACAGCAATAGGATGACTACATTTGTGTACTGCTTTGTTCAAATATTTTTAGCGCCCTTGCACTTATTACTAGTGATGTTGCCTTTGATGTCAGACATGAAAATTATTTCTGCCCCTTCCTTGATTTACTTTACAATGACAAAAGTTTTACTCAAATAATTGCCTGCATGGGTTGTAGATAACTAGTTGAGCAACTTACCAGAAGACCATCTGATTTCTTGATTGACACTTACTGCTGGCAATTTTCTCCAAGGTCCAAGAAGATGTTGTCTTTTTTTCCCAGAAACACAAGCAGAGGAAGTGATAATCAGTTATGTTCTGTCATTTACTTTCTGTAGTACTTTGGATTGCATTCCTTGACCTTGCGAAATTTAAATCACCTCAAATTTCAGGCAATAGAATTGCAGCTATTTTTTTTTTTTTCTGACTAACACATTGTCTTGCTGAATGGGCCGAACACAGTTTATTTTATACAGCCTGCTGGTTGAGTGAATTCATTTAACTAATCAATAAACCTGTTGTTCCGATTGTGATTTACACATTCATGAGGAAGGAGGGAGCAAACTGGGCAGTGGAGGGGCGATGCTTCCTGTTACACGGCAAGCGAGATGATGTGTCTGAAGTGGCGAGTCTGAGCAAGGAACTTCGAGCGAGGAAGGGAGTGAGTGAGCGCATCCCCCTCCTGTTCCTCTCTGCTCTCCCAGTTAGTCTATGAACTGGGAGTGGAAATTACAGTACTGGCATGCCTCAAGAACAATTTTGCTGACTGTAACTTAACAGCAGATAAGGAAAATGTAAAGAGAAATAAACATGTACCTGTATCCTCAGCAATTACCTTCCACCATGCCAGTCCAAGTGCTGCCTTCAAGTCGATTACGCTTCAGTTTCTGACTCCTTTTCATTCCCAAATTATCTCCTTCAGGCTTAGACATAAGATTTTTTTCCAGCTCCGCCCTTTGTTAAGCCTTTTAAGGAAAATTAAGGAGATTCCATATGACTTCCAGGAACACATTTTATACCATCCTTTCAGAGGGGTTACTTCAATAGTGTTGCATTTACAATGTGGTTTGTTTGATTCAGAATAATTTGAGGG